>NC_083225.1:73474286-76066786 GCF_032191835.1 Heteronotia binoei
GTTTGTGGGGTGCAGATTTTTAAGTTGTTTTTTTGAAATGTTCCATGTAGAAGTTTGCTATAACTGGGCTGAGAGGACTTCCCATGGCAACACCATCCATCTGTTCATAGAATTTGTTATTCCATTGGAAGTAACTGGTTGTCAAACAATGGTGGAATAAGGCTGTTATGTCATCTGGAAAAATCTGATTAACAAGTGTGAGTGTTCTTTTATTAGAACCTTGGTAAAAAGAGATACCACATCAAAACTGACGAGCATGACTTGTGGATTGAGTTTTTTTGAGTAGGAACGCACAGGAATGCAGTTCCAGCTGGCTTGGCATCAGGGGTGTAGCCTAATATGCAAATGAGTCCCTGCTGGGCTTTTTCTACAAGCAGAGGACTGATTTTGTTGATAAAATGTGCTGAATCTTTGATGCCTGCTATGGTTTTTCTGATGTGGTTCTGTAGAACAGGGGTGGCCAATGGTAGCTCTCCAGATGTTTTTTGCCTACAACTCCCATCAGCCCCAGCCAGCATGGCCAATGGCTGGGGCTGATGGGAGTTGTAGGCAAAACAAATCTGGAGAGCTACCGTTGGCCACCCCTGCTGTAGAAGATTGGCCAGATATTTAGCTAATTCATATGTAAGTGAATCAATGGCACTCACTATGGGTCAGAGTGAGACAAGTCCTTATGAATTTTAGGGAGTCCATATAGTTGTGGTGACTGTGCATTCCATTACACATATATTTGTTTAACTCTTTTCCTTTTATCTTTGCACACAAATACTGTTTTCAGATGAAAACAAACAAGAATAACATTTTAACTATGAGGAAATTTGGTCATTATTATATTTTATGTTGACCTTAAAAATGGTTGCTATTGCTGCTTAGCCCTGGCCTGTGCTCTGTAGACCAGCCCAGTCACGTCTCCTCTGAAGCACTGCACTCTGGTCTAGAGAATGAGGCTTGAGCAGCTGGGAACAGGAGCTGACAGCTGGGAACAGGAGCTGGCAGCTGGGAACAGGAGCTGACACACAGGTTTGCTTCCAATGGACCTGTTGATCCATCAAGGCAGCTTTCCCAAGCCTTAGCTTAAATAAACTGGAAGTAATCCAGCACAATTGCTCTGCTGGAAGTGCCTTTGACTGAACTATGCTTTGGCCAGGATCCTGCAAATAATTATTGTTCTGATTCTCTGGCTTTGGGATAGGATTGCATGCAGCCAACCAAGCACCTCACCTTCTTTTGTTTACCTCGGCCCAGGCCTTCTGCTATCACCATTCATGCAGAGCCATGGGCCCAGCAGAGTCCTGGTGACTATTACTGGGGCCAGTGGTGTGACTTCCATTGAAGGGTCAAGCAGGGGTAGCTTCTGGTGCTGCTAGATCATGTCAGTATGCTTTTCAGCCATGTTAGGCTCTCCCTGGTCCTGCAGGTCCTCCTCTGCTAGTGGGCTTGACTCCTTGAGCTCTTTCTCTGAGGACTCCAAGTCCAAATCTCTCAGCTGGTTGGTGTGGGTCATGATAAGCTATATCCTTGGTGACATGGCAGTCTGCTTGGTGCACTTTGTTACAAGATGGATTGGTAAATAAGATTCATACACTAAAAAGAAACAATTAGTGCTCTTACTGAAATGCTGTACTGGCAGTGTTGTATTGCTCATTGTTAACAAATGAAAAGGATAGCCACAGGTTGTCAGTACAATGTGAAATTCAAATATTGTGCGTATGTAAGTCTTTCAAATGTTTTGTTGCCACTTCAATAGCATTTGTTCAAAAGTCATTAGTAATAGTTGGCATTTCATTTGGCATACTGAAAGCCTGGCTACTAGGCCTACATTAATATTTGACCAATGGTTTATTTATAAAGGCTGCAAAAGCTGTGAAAAGACCAGGCCAGCCATAAATCCGTGATGGCTATTAGGGAAAAAATAATTTGCCTTGTCAGTTGAATTTTCTGTTTGTCCCTGAGAGAGCTTTACTGCCTGGACTGCAATTGCGAACTTTCAGTTAGTTCCAGTGAAAGCTAACAGACAAATGCTTTTCAAATAGCAGTAAATAACCATATTTATTTTAAAACAAACGCTAGCATTTGGTGAATTGGTAACTTAAAATCACTTAGTCACTGGCCTGTTCTTGTCACCTTACCTGATTGTTGCCTAAATGTTTAATAAAGTTCAGGACACATGCCTATATTATCAAGGACAGAAAGCTTCTCTTCCTCTTCCTCCATATCTGATTTAATAGAATACCCATTGGTACATCCACTTGTCACTGCCTGTTCACTCTATCTAATTTCATCAAATCCATTTCCTCTCCTCTAAAGTTTGCTGGTCTGAGTACACTAGGAAAAGAAGACATACAGAGAGGTTACAAAAAGGCACAAAGTCATTTATACTGATAATGGTTACAACAACAAAAAACAAGGAGTCAGTTTGTAAATAAAATATAACTTCTGTAAAAAAAATTCCCAAAACAGAAAGTGTAAACAGTGAAGCAGTCCAAATAAATCAATGTGTAAACAATATAAGTGATTGAGAGGTCATTGGCTGATTGCCCTGTCTCCATATCTTCTTCAGAACTATTTTGCTGGATGTAGTATGTACCACTTTTCAACTGGATTTTACTGTGAGAACTTCTGGGTGACATTATCACACCGGCAAAATTGGGGGAGGTTACCAATGTGGGCTGGCGGGTTGGGAACTTCCCAGGCAGGGAATTCCCCTCCCAGACCGGGGGCTTGGCAGCCCTATCTAGGAAAGGGGAATCATGCCCCGTCCCCACCATCCCTGTGCATGAACAGCAGTGCCTTTCAGTCATGCAAGAGCAAATTTGCATCCAAGACCTTGCCCCAATTAAACAAATCAATTAATTCATATACACAATAGAATTGGCACTTTTAAAAAAAGAGAAATGTCATTGATGTTAGCTGGAAAGGGATTGTTCTTGTAGGCTTTGCATTCACATTTACTTTCATAAACACTGAAGGTTGAAAATCCACCTAGCTTAATGATCAGTATCCAACAATGAAACATATATAAGCAATTTTAAACACACCTACTTGTAGGTGAATTCTGTTGTTAGCATACTATGTTACCCTTGTGCCTAGGCTGTAAGTTTGTTTAATTCTTTAGCTGTTATTTCACAAAGAATGTGTTAGGAACTAGTTTTTTTTAAAGACCTTTGATAAACAGTGACTTGATTAAAAATATGAAACCATAGTTTAATTAAACTAGCTTCAAAACCAAAACAGAAAGGGGAAGAGAAAACTTCAACTCAGAAAAACAGGTAACCAAAAAGGTTGACAAAAGGCCTAATAACAGAATAAATAATAATGGATTACATATGATAAATTAACTTTACTACAATAAAAATAGCAGAAATTCCATTAAAACCAATAGTGTATTGGCCGCAAGGACATCCAGGAGGTACAAATAGGGATGGACATAAAACAGCTCACAAACTAAAGTTTTTGACAAATTTTAGGCAGTTCATGGTTTGCTAACTGAAGTTTGTGGCAGATCAACCAGCATGAACTTTGCACAAACTTTCAAATAGTAAATGGAGGTTCATGCTAGTTTGTGAATTGATACATTTCCAGACACACTGTCTCCACTCAAAGAAAATGTTTAGGAACCTCAATGAGGGGTGGAATTCTCCAGCCTTGGGAATACTGTTGTCTGTGTCAAACTAGTCATGCCAATTTCAAGAAGGTTTTCCCCTCCTTTTTGCTGGTGTTCCTTTGTGTTCACATCCCATTTTCTTGCACAGAGCATGCAAAATTCCACCACCATTGCTTTAATTTGTGACTCTGTACTTTGAGAACAGTCCTTTTAAACTTGCAATGCCAGTGTCACTGGACTCTGCTGGGCACTCTGTGATTGCGCTGGTACTGCTGGGCACTCTTTGCATTGTACTGGTTCTGCAGAGTTTGCAAAAATGCCCCCAATAGATTGAATTGTGATTGAGCCGGTAATGTCACAATGGCACTGGGCTCTGCTGGGCTTGCAACTCCCCCCCCCCCTTTGGATTGTGATTCTGTGCCTGACATCAGTCCTGTCGAACTGGCATTGCCACAGTGACACTGGGTTCTGCTGGGCACTAGCACTTTGCATGGGTTCTGCTGGACTTGCAACCCCCTTCCCTTGCTTGGATTCTGATGCTAAGCATCAGTCCTGTAGAGATGGCATTGTCAGATGGGCACTGGGTTCTGCTGGCCATTCTGTGATTGAACTTGTACTGCTGGGCACTCTGTACATTGTACTGGTTCTTCTGGGCTTGCAACCTCCTCCCCTTGCTTGGATTGTAAATCTGTGGTAGACATTAGTCCTATTGAGCTGGCATTGCCACATGGTAAAAACAGGTGCTTTATGGGTTCATCTTATAAAATTATGAAACTGGAGGAAATTACTATTAGGAAAAAGACTGAGCCAGGAACAAGCAGTTTCAACTCCTTTGCCAATATCAGCCTGTACAGTCTCAGAATGATGTGCCAGCTACATTGAAATGCCTCTGTTGGCAGGCAAGCTTGAGGATCACAGCCCTTGACATCAAATTATGGCATTTAAAAGAGCATTTTATCACAAATGACACATTTTTAAGGAAACAAATTGAAAATGTACAGGGGTCTCTGAAGTAAAAATACATTCATGACAATATGAGAGGGACGTTGTGGTTTAATTCTTAAAGGTTTCATCTTTGCAGAGGCACTTGTAAAATGTAACTATCTCATTTGAAATAACAGAATGATTCTTAAAGTACATTGTCAAAAATGTGAAAAACATCTATACACTCAGTATGACTCAACTTCTCTGTCTGTTCTAAATGTCCCTACTTCACACTCAAGCTGTTTAGTTCTGAATTATTCATAATGAGAACTTCAGGTGATTACACTATAAAATTCATAAGAAAGCCTCTTTTAATGGGAGCCCAGTATGTATGAATGTGCCATCAAGTTGCAACTGACTCACAGTGACTCCAGCAAGACGACTGAAGATGTGGTTTGCCATTGCTTTCCTCAGCTGACTGTTCCTCAGTGATGTCAAAGCCCAATAGTCTCTATTTTATCTTGAAAGCCTGCTGGTGGGGAGAAATTGAGATCAGGTTGGAGGAGGGGAATTTAATCCTTTCCCTTCTAGCAGTTTCTCTTTTCCAAATTGCCTTGCTCAAAAAATTTGCCTCTATTTTCTGTTTAATGTAAAATACATGCCTACTCTTGCAAACTTGCATTTGAAATCTAATGAGTGGAAGGTCTGGAAGAAATGGAAACAGCCAGGTAAGGAAATGGTTCATTATTGCTTCTCTTATGGCAGGTTTAGGCTATATCATCAAATAGGTTATTATTGCTATAAGGCAAATATGCTGCCATTGAGGCCTGGAGCAGGATCACTGATGAGAGGAAGGGTGTTTCACCTTTATCCCCATGCTTCTTTCATGACAACCTGCTCTTGCAGCAAAATCCACGGGATGAGTGCCTGCACATTTTTTCTATCCAGACTAGATCTGCCCTCCATCACATCCACCTGAAATGGTTTTTCAGGTTAAAGAAGAACCACTGTGATGCATTGTGCTTGTATGCAATGTGTAACTTGACCCCAAGCCTCTTCTTTAGTTTAGTTTAGCATAGCCAAGGTTATATATTTAAAATGAATGTCATATTTAGTATGATGTTCATTTACTGGGCTTCTGAGATTTGGGCAAGGTGAATACCAGACCAGAACCATGTCTTATACTTGGAATAAAGGTCATATTCTTGTCTTAGTCCAAAGTTACAGTGCAATTTCAAACATCTTTGTAAGTCCATTGTAATCAATGGGTTCCCCGATTAGGATTGCATGTTAGTCATATTTAAATAATCCTGGAACTTAAATTAGTTATAATTAACCCTTTTTCTTCAATAGATATTATGCCTGGCTAACTTTCTCCAGATTGCACCTCCATGTCTAAATTTTTCCATAGTATCTACTTTTTAATGGCCACTTTATGTTAGCTTTCATTTTTCTCAGCACCAGCACTGAAAGATTTTTTGCTAACCTTTGCTTAAGATGCTGTGCTATTCCCTGTGAATTCTCCCTCATCAGAGGCCACAGCTGTGATTATGTTAATAATTAAAGCCAACACAATTACAGGGAAGCATCACTATCTGCTGGTGATGATGACCTCTCAATCACTTATTTAAAGATTCTTTTAAAATAACTTAAAACTAAGATTAATCTGATAGTTGGCAGCACATATGTTTGAGTACATTCTGTGAAAACATATTTAAGCTGAATGTTTCTAAAAATGATACTGGAGCTCATGTAAACAAACTGCTTGAGTGATTCACATCAATAGCTGATCCAGCCATGTAACTGCATGGCCAGACCCAAAATGCTTGAGCAAGTTGTTAACAACACTGGACATGAATGCTACTCTCCATGTACTCTCAGCCTTCTGGCTGATAAAGTGTTTTAAACAACCAAAGCATTAAGAAGAATCCTTTGAAGGCCTGTTTAATAACTGTTGACACTGTGGTGTTCCATGAATTTGCCTGTCTTTTTTCATCACACTGTTGGCCATCACAGTTTCTTCCCAACCTCTTTCATGTTAATGCATGGTGATGGCAGAGGAGATGGAAGATGCATACGGATGATTGTTTCTGAAGAGAAATGAAAGTGACCTTTCTCTCTACCTATGGTAGCATCAGAGGCAGTTTTAACACTGGCAGTGAACAACACTGGCAGCAGGAGCACAGCAGAAAAGAAAGGAGAATTTGAACACTTCAAAGAGGTAATGTGTGATGGTTCACTTAGGCGACAATCCTAAGAATGTTTTCCTAGAAGCCTCTTTAATGGGGCTTACTTCTTGATACAGCTGCTTAAGATTGCACTGATAGCCTTCCTATAATAGTTTCTAAACCTTGATATGGCCACCATTTCCCAAGAAAACCTTCCTAATACTTATCCCTAATGTTTAAAAGGATATTTCTAAGAGGCCCTTTCACTGTTACCTTTTCAGGCATGGGAGCTTCTGCTTGTTCTACTGACTTTAGAGGTCCTAGATCAGGATGTCAAACATGCGGCTCGGGGATCAAATGAGGCCCCCGGAGGGCTCCTTTCAGGCCCCTTAGCAACTGGCTGTCATCCACTTCCTTCTTCGTCTCTCTTTCTTACTTTTGCATAACAGCTTGCTTTGCAAGGCTTGCTCAATTGCACAGGAGCTACAGAGCAAAACCTCTGTTTTCTCCATGGCTCAGGCTATTCCCTTGGGAAGGAAGGGGAGGGAGGCAGAGCTTACTTTGCCAGGCTCTCTCAATTGCACAGCAGAGCTACGGAGCCAAGCCTCTCTTCCTCTTATTGGCTGAGGCTCCTCTACCTTCCTGGTCTCCTGGGGAAGGAAGGAAAGCGCCAGAGCTTCCCTTGCCCAGTTCCCTGGATCCCATGGGAGAAAGACAAAGAGAGCACCTTTAAGACCAATGAGTACTAATGTTGTAATCATGTTTTATTTTAAGGGTTTTTTTAAAAAAAATCTTTAATTGTGTTTTTCTGAGTGGGATGCACTCAGGCACTCAGATATATCTTTCAGGCCTCTTAGCAACTGGCCGTCATCCACTTCCTTCTCCCTCTTTCTTTCTTTGCTACCTAATCTTAAATAGGTACACACATGGCCCATCCCAACATGGCCCAGCCCGACAAGGTCTAATTTATGTCTGATCCGCCCCTCATAACAAATGAGTTCGACACCTAGATCCTATGGGATCCTGTCCTAAATCGTATGGGTTGTATTAGGTAGCACATGAAGACACATCACAAATGACTTTCTTGTGGACCTCAGAGTACCTTTCCAACAGTATGGAAAGAAGCCATGCTGTAGCAGAGAGGTGACCAAACTGTGGCTTAGAAACCACATGCAACTCTTTTACACATACTGTGTGGCTCCCAGAGGTCAAGGAGGAACTTAATGCAGGCTTACACTCAAGTAAACATGCTTAGCATTTGGGACCTCAGTCAGCCTCTGAGCACTGCCCCATAGTTAGGTCAGGTGACTATTTCTGCTGTGTGTGAAGCAGGGAAGGAGTGGGAAATAGGCAGGCTTGCAAGCTCTTCTCATCCACTACAGAGGTTGCTGGAGACTGGAGCGGGGAAAGAGAGCGCAACAGCCGAGGGAGCCATTGGAAGGAGGGACAGAATTAAAGAGGGTGGCACAGGGTTACCCTTAGTTCCATAGCTTTTGTAGGAGCTGTATTTACTAACCTTGGTGTCAAGCAAAGAAAGATGTGTAATGATGCAAATGGTAGTCAGTGGAGTTGCCAATTCCCAGGTGAGGGCAGGGGATCCCCCAATTTGGAGGCCCTACCCCTACTTCAGGGTCAACAGGAAGCAGGGGGAGGGGAGTGAAATGTCTGCTGGGAACTCTATTATTCCTTATGGAGACTTATTCCCATAGGAAATAATGGAGATTTGATCCAAGGGTATCTGGGGCTCTGGGAGTTTTTTTTTTTTTGAGGTAAAGGCACCAAGCTTTCAGTATATCATCCAATGCCTCTCACCAAGATACCCACCAAGGTTCAAAAAGATTGAACCGGGGGGTCCAATTCTATGAGCCCCCAAAGAAGGTGCCCCTATCCTTCATTATTTCCTATTAAAGGAAGGAATTTTAAAAGGGTTGCAGTCCCTTTAAATGTGGCCAGAACTCCCTTTGGAGTTCAATTAGACTTGTCACACCCTTGATCCTGGCTCCACCCCGGTGTCTCCTGGCTCCACCCCCAAAGTCTCCTGGCCCCACCCTCAAAGTCCCCAGATATTTATTGAATTGGACTTGGCAACCCTAGTAGTCCGTGATTTATATGGTATATGTATGTTTCCTTCTCCCACTGGTGCCAAGAAATAATTCCCTTTGCTGGTTTTATGGGGACTGTTATTCCAAGCTTTTGTTTTTTTAAAAAAATCTCCTTCTATCATGGTCGTGTTGTAAGGTGCATATATATATATGTATATATTATCTTTCTGTGCAAAGAAAGTATTGAGAGTTTTTATTAAAGACATGGGTGTAATAATTGTTCATGTCTTGTGGCTCTCAAACATCTGACATTTATTCTATGTGGATCTTATGTTAAGCAAGTTGAGACACCCCTGCAGATTCCTTCCACTAAATGTGACTTCACTGGACTTAAGTTAAGTCTTTAATTCTCCAGCTGAGGCTGCAGGTGACTATAGCAAAGGTAACTGTGAGGGACTGGTCAGGGTCAAGTTGGGAGGGTGACCACTATACATTTTTCCCCAGTCACCTTACCTCAGTCCCTCAGTCCTACACACACAGAAATCCTGTCAGACCTAAAGAAATCAGGCACCAAATGATTTTTAAAAGTCAAAACCACAAAAAATAATTCATTGGATAACAAAAAGCAAGGTAGACGGATAAAATAATATTGATTAGATCTGATCAATACAACAAATCAGTTGGCAGGCAGATGGTTACTGGAATAATCAATTACTAAACACAGAGATTTGTCAGGCTGAGGTAAACGTAAATATATAACCCTGGCAGAAGATTTTTAAACTACCAAACTGGCAGACTTAATAATTATGCAGAACTCTATGAAAAACAGGCAGTGTCTTCTGGGCACTAGAATGCTTTGCAGTTCAGATGATATAGCCCTATGCCCTGGCTACTCAAATCATAAAAATAACAAAAGTCCACATAATCTTTTCCACTCATACTGAGAACTCCTGACGAGTGCCAGATTAATTCTCCCTCACAGACATTCCGCACTAGCATCCAGGACTCACATCCAGAGCTAATACCAGCCTCTCACTCCTGTGTGTCTCATCCCCAGCTAGTTTTCTGGTCTGTATCTTGGAAAATCCTGCTGACCACCAGAATCCAGTCCTCCCTTCTAAGTGTTTGTGTGCTCTCAGTGCTGGCAGATCTCCCACAGAGAGAGTTTCCCTCATAGAAGGTGCCTGGTTTTGCCTCCTGACTTCAAACTCTCTCTCAGACAGAAGCTCAGCCCAGCTGTTTTTCCACAAGGAACTCAGCCCCACTGGCTGTTCTCAGCTCCTTGTCCAGTTGCTTCATGCCACAATTGACTAGCCTAAGCCCCATTCTTCACAGACTCACTGAAGACTCTCAAATCTAAAAACTGAAAACCCTGAGGCATTCCCTGCAAGCCTCTTCATTTCACTACTTTCAGTTACCATGGCTGTGTCCCAGCTCATCGCCGCAAGGCTGCTCCCAGCTTCTTAGGCTAAGTTCCTGAGTATGCCACAGTAACATTTTAATATATTGAACACCTCAGTGAATTTGGAAAGGTACAAGACAGGAAAGGCTGAATTTCACACAAGTGTTCCTCATCTCTTGTGAAAAAGGAGTGGATTTGGAATCTTGTGCTTTTGGATTCTCTGAAGCATATTTTGCTTCTGCACTAGGCTAACTAAAGTGAGGCCACACTTTGTACCTGTCAATTTTCAAAGATAAAGACACATGCAAATGACCAATTCAAATATCAATTTTAGGTTTCAAAAATATCAAGCAATTTAATTGTGGAAAATTAAAGGAAAAAGCTTCCTCTGCAGTAATATTGAAACCTTCTTTGGAATGTGCATGAGGAATGAAGAACTAATTATCTTGAGACAGAGAAGCTAGCTACAGCATTAGAAATTCAAAGAAGTTCTGCAGAATTTAATGTTATTCTCATACCTTATTCAACAACAGTTATCGTCAGGCAAAAGAAGAGAGAAACAATTCTGGCTATTTAAAAATAACATAGATGACCTTGAAGATTCAACATGACCTCAACCAAAATTAACACAACAGAACTGGAAAGGCATCTTAGTAAGAATTATATTTCTACATTATGGATTTAAATCAAGTGTACAAGAGAAGTGTTTAATTTTTAAAACCGTGTTCCTGAAGAAAGCTGGTCATATACCTGGTTTGAATAAATAGATAAAATATGCTGTTTTGTTGCCGCATCCACTCCCGCTGTTTTGTTGCTGCATTCCCCCCCCCCCCAATGTTTTGTCTCCTTTTGTTGGGGAATTGGGCACCCTGTACCCCTTTCCTGAGATGGGATACACTCAGGCACTCAGATGGTTTTATTCTCAGAAGCAGAGGAGAAGATGGCAGCACAAGTAAGGGAAAAGCAATTGAGGAGTGAAAGCATATTCCCTGGCAACAGTGGTATTGTAAGGATTAAACATACCAGAATACAGTCCATACTACTTGTGGTCCAAAAGCTATCACAAAGGCTTCAATCCAAAGGACACTTTCCTAGGAGTAAGACCCATTGAATAAAGTGGAATTTATATCTGAGTACATCTGTTTAGGCTTGTTATCTATCACTGCTGTTACATAAAAGGGGTGTCTCAATGTGTTGAGGAAATTAACTAAAAGACAGAATGGCCAAAGTGTACAGTGTGACCATACACCTATGTATACCAAGGTCTAGTTTAGATTAAAAACTCCAAAGCAATAAAAGGATTTTATTAAAAGTTTGCACACAAACACACTGTACTTGCAAAATACTCACACAAACAAAATTGAAGGAAAACAGGATTGAAATAAGAGACAATTAGGGAGAGAGACAGTGTGGGTGATGATTACCATTGCTGTTACGAAGAAGTCCATGAAAAAAGAGAGAGACATGAACAACCAGCGTGTCACGTCAAAGAGGCCCAAAACTAGTGCCTACTTGCCTAAGCACCCTCAGAGTGCATACTGGGAGTGTGTCAAACTATGACCGTTTTCGCACACAGCTCACCTCGCAGTCACAATCCTGTTCCCTCCGCAGCGTCTGGTCGGATTTCCCACCATCTGCGCCAAAGTTACAGGAAGTGCCGCAGCTTTTGCGTAGCAAATGTAAACCGCTAAAACCCAGTTTACATTTGCTACACAAAAGCCGTGGAACTTCCTGTAACTCCGGCGCAGATGGTAGGAAATCCAACAGACGCTGCAGAGGGAACAGGATTGTGACTGCGAGGTAAGGTGTGTGCAAAAACGGTGTAGGTATTCTTGTACCCCAAAATGTATCCTGGAAGTATGACTAGGTGTTTTAATGGGTTTATACAATATTTTGGTTAGTTTCCCATTGTGTAGTGAGGGTCAAGTGAATGCTTCCCAGGTGCTAGACACAAAGGTATAATGGACTCCATTCCATGCTATCAGCCCATATGGGCCCAATGGACAGATTAGAGTCCATTCTATATCATGAGCCCATTGGACAGAATGGGCTCCATTGTATCCTATGGGCCCATAGGAAGGAATAGACTCCATTCTGTCCTATCCTGTCTCATAGGAGACAATGCAGTCTGTTCTATCCTATGGGCTGATAGCATAACATGGAGTCCATTCTGTCCTATGGGCCCATAAGATACAATGGTGTCTACTCTGTCCTATGGCCCCATGAGATGGAATTGACTCCCTTTTGCTTGCCCACCACCAGCAAGTGGGAGGGAGTGAAAGGGAAGCTTGCAATTGCTCCTGCCTTTTACAGCCACCAGCAGAGCAGGTCTGCCTATCAGCTGCTTGCTTTAAGTGGTGGGGAGCCATTGAAAGGCTTCCTTTCATTCCCCCCACCCCCCGCCCCGTCTGTAAGTAGGAGAGGGTGAAAGGAAGGCTTCTAATGGCTGCCTACCTTCCTGCCTGCCTGTCTTTCCATCATTTTTCTTTCCCGTCTTCCTTCCTTCCATTTTCCTTTTGTTCACTGCTTTCTCAACAACTTTTCGTAACCCTTCCTTCCTTCCTTCCTTCCTTCCTTCCTTCCTTCCTTCCTTCCTTCCTTCCTTCCTTCCTTCCTTCCTTCCTTCCTTCCTTCCATTATGGCTCTCACTCTCTTTCTGTCTTTTTCTTTCATTCTATATTCTTATTTTTTCTCTCTCACTTCTTTCTCCCTCTATTTTTTACCTCTCCCTTCTGTCCTTTCTCTCATTCTTTCTCTGTATCTCTGTCTTTCTGTCTTTTTATTTCATTCTGCCTAACTCCTTTCCTTTTTTCCCCCTCGCACTTCTTTCTCCTCATCTTTTCCCTACTGTTCTTTCTTTCATTCTTTCTCTGTCTCTTTCTTTCTTTTTCTTTCATTCTGTTTGTCTGTCATCCTTCCTTGCTGTCACCTACACATTCATCACTCCCCCCAAAATGTTTTTTTTTTCTGAGGCCCATTGTATTTCTTCCTAATGGACTAGTTAACTACATGTTTTCAGAATTTGAACTCAACGTATCAAAGCACAGTTTAAACACGGTTTGTTTTCACTTTGTTTTCTAGAATAAGATTTTTCCTCCCTATCAGAAAAGGGATACCAGCTGCCACTGGAATGCAAATATCTTGTGTTGCTTTTGATATGATGTTGTGAACATGAATGCGCTTGGAATCCTTTACAACATCACTGAAGAATCTAAGGTGCATGCTCAGTTTACACTCAGTCACCTTGCAGAAAGAGTGGGATATAAATCTAAAGCAAATAAATAAATAAATAAATATTCCAGTTTTTCTAATTCTAAGAGAGCCAGTTTGGTGTAGTGGTTAAGTGTGTGGGAATCAAACTATCCCTCCATTTGCAGCTGCTGGAGTGACCTTAGGCTCTCTCAGAGCTGTTTTGCTCAAGACCAGTTCTCTGAGAGCTCTCTCAACCTCAGCTACCTCACAGGGTGTCTGTTGTGGGGAGTGGAAGGGAAAGGAGTTTGTAAGCTCCAGGTGAAGGGCAAGGTATAAATCCAGTCTTCTCATCATTATCATTCACAAGATGAATCAGTGGCAATCTGGCTGGAAATTGCATGAAACAGATGTTTAGTGTATGCAAAAACAATGTTCAGATTGAAATCAGCCCAGACAAAAGTGGTTTTGTGACCGTGAGATGTTTAACTGAGAATTTTGGCTATGACCTAGATTTCTAGTGCTTGGGCCCCAGCTGAAGATGTACAGGTTATTCCATGAAATAATGAGATACAGAAAGGTTTAATTGTCCTGTTTATTGACTCTACATTATGAAAGATATTAAAAAATCTCCCAAAATGCTACTCTGCAAAATTGTTGCAAAAACTCTAGAGGCTTAGTTGCTGTTTGTACCTATCAGATTCACCTTGTGTAATTAGGACCAATGTTTGCTTTTGTAAATAACTAAATGCCACTGCAGTATTTGTGACATATTCCAGACCCAAGAGAAGTAGCAAAAAGAATGAGAATTACATTCGTAGGTAATAGTAAATTGGAAGGTGCTGCTGAAAGCTGTATGGGGGGGAAGGTTCATTGGAATATCTGTTTTCTAAGGTTGCCAACCTCTAGGTGGTGACTAGAATTACAACTGATCTCCAGGTGACAGAGATCAATTCACCTAGAGGAAATTACTGCTTTGGAAGATGGACTCTAGGGCACTATACTCCATTTAAGTCCTTTCCTTACCCAAAACCTGTCCTCCTCAGGCTCCACCCTCAATATCTCCAGGTATTTCCCAACCTGAAGCTGTCAACCCTATTCCTAATTTAAATGAAATGTGTGTATTTATTTAAAACTTTTTTTTTATCCTGTGCACAAAACCAGGATTCTCAAAATGATTTACTTTTTGTATCAAGAAGGTTTCTAGCTCATTTTGCTTAGCTATATATTAAAAATCTTACAGGCAATATTTTCTTGAGAAATTCTTCATCTCACAAAATAAGACAAAATTCTGAGCATGTTAGGCCAGTGCTTTATAGACCACACACCTAAACTGAATGGCCTTTAATGAAATGTATAATTTCCTTAACACTAGCTCTTATGCTCAATAAAAATTTCTTTGATAGCAATGAATTAGAAGTACTACAAACCAACTACATGGTAGATAGATGTGCAGAAGCTGTTTAATGTTAACTACTTGCCCATCATAAATCTCACACTGATTGCTTTGAAATATATGATCAGATCCCTCAACCAAGCATTTTGTTGGAGAGTATTTTCTTCATATGAGACGATCAAGTCTCTTGATTGGTTCTTACATTCTTTGTAGTTTTTCTCTTTGCTCCAGACCCCTGTTATTTCTAGTTGTGTTTTGATAGTTAAACTTTCAGATGTCATCAGGATGCATATGCCCATGCTACAGTTCACAGTGCACTTTGATAAAGCATGTATGTGCCACATCATCAGTGTGCATAAGCCAACATTATGTGATGGAAAGAACTCATTTGTTTTATTTCTATTTATGTATGCCCTGCTTTTCTTTCCAGTGAAACAGCAAAGTGACTTACTAGATCCTCCTCCTCCGTTTTATCCTCACAACAAGCCTGGGAAGAAGGTTAGGCAATTTTTCAGTGTACAGTGGGGATTCAAACCTGGGTCTCCCAGTTCTAGTCCACTATGCCACACACTTTATCCACTAAGTCACACTAGCTTTCAACTCTGGGAGAACACACACATCTTCCTCTCTGCCCCTGCAAAAAAAAAGAGAAAAATTCCTATGAAGACTTTTAAATATTGAGCAGAAACACCTAATGGAATAGATCAAGAAGTAAATAATTAATACAAACAAAAAGTAGTGTTCTTTCTTTTTCCATTTTATCCTCACAACCATATTGTGAAGTGGATTCGTGTCTCTGATACTAATCTCTCTGAGCGACCCAAGGCCACGCAGGGGTAAAGGTATAAAATCTTTGGGAGATTGTAGATATGAAAAATGGAAACGGATATGTATTTTGCAGAATACAAGATATGTGTTGCTCTCTTGTTCTGTTACAGGAATTGCTTAAGGTCTCCTCTTTTTATGGGGAAATTGGCAAGAAGGAACCCAAGATAGAGCAGGGATCTTTTCTCCAATGATACAGAGGTATGATATCAGAAAGAAGACTCCAGAAATTAAAATAAATTTAAAATGTTTTACTAGAGAAACATGTAGAAAATACAATCACACACACACAAGCAATAAAATACACACAATCAAGGGCTAGGAAAAATACAGATGATCAATAGGGATTTTTAGGGAATGTTGAAGAGGGTGATATTACCTGTTCCAGATGTGCAAATGTCTGTGTGGCAAGAAAATTGAGAGGAGGACATGAACCACCAGTGTGACACGCTCAATAGACCCAATTACAGAGAGTAATGGGGGATACAGACTGTATAATGGTGCCTTACAGAATGCACACAGTAGTGGGATTGGGACTCATTTTATATAAGGTTTTGAAGGGTGGAGACCCTCCCGTAGCTATGACGACTTTAATGGTTGTTGGTGGGTTTTTCCTGGGCACCTGAATAGATTCCCAGTTCAAAACAATAGGTGAGGCCAACACTGTAATGTTTGCCAGGGTGTGTCATGATGGGATTAATGGTTGATATCAATTTAGCTTTGATACTCTGAGAAGGAGACAAAGTGGAAGACAAAAAATTTTGGGCAGCTGGTCCTGCATTAGCATAGAAAGAAACAAAGGATACAGAGTTGTGGGAGGGAGACAAGAAAGTAGCTAGCCCAGGATTAAGAGCTGAGCAATACATTACCTGTGAACCCTTTTGTCCTTGCATTTCTTTGGGAGGTGGAGAGAGGCCTGACCAGGAGGACACATGTTGTAATCAGAACAAGCCCAGATGGATTTCTCTGACCCTTCACAGAGAGTGGCTTCACTTGGCCTGTTTCTGACAAGCAGCATCCATTTTGTTTCTAGAGTTGGGGACCTTACTGGTTGTGGGTTCTCCTATATGAGGCAGGCAGTGCCTCCTGGCCACAGTGCCTTCAGGGAGCTCCATGAAAGTATGGTTTCCTCAAAACAGAAAAATCCACAAGGTATTACTCCAAATGAATATGAACCTTTTTTTCCTGCTTTCTGTTTATGGAAAGCAGTCTTCTGACTCCATTTTTTTGTATTTTCATTTGTCCTTTTCTTGTTAACAGAGATTCACTCTTTAGAAACACTACGAACATTTTTCTTTGCCAATATGTGTCTTCTTTGCTCTGTGCAAATGTGTTCCTGATCTGAATGTATTCCTAAGTTATTTGTGTTTTTTTAAATTATACATTAGGTAGATGCTAATAGAAGAGCATGATACAAGTGAAGCAAGTTACTGTTGAGTACTGCAAGATTTTAGTGCCATGATAAATCCTTTGACATCTACCATTACTCTGGCATCCTCCTGTATTAATCTCAACACCCTGAGGGTTTTACTGTCTGAAGTAGCTGTTTTTATGGTTTTGCAAGAAGTAATTTTTTAGCATTGATCGTAACCTGATAAAACATGTCTTGGGCTACAGAAATATACCACTGCAGCCACTTACTTACAGTGTCTTCTGATGTTATGGAGTCACATCTGGAATTAAGACAACATAGATATTCCCAGAGAAGTTTTTTCCAGAACAGAACATAAATTTCATGATTTGAATATCTTGTATCATCTTGATTTGTTTACATTCTCAGAAGACTCATCATAGTATACATAGTCTCCCTCCCCTTTCTCAGTTTTATTCTGAAATGATCTTGTGGGGTTAGATTGATAATGACTGACCCAAGGTCACCTCCCTGAGAGTTTCATGGCAAGTGGAGATTTAGATCCAGATCTCCCAGATTCTAATTCAACATTTTAACCACTATATTGAACTAGTTCTCACAGATTGTCCCCCGAGAATATGCCCAGCCTAGCTCTATCTGTGGAGGGAATGGTTACAAAGAATATATATGCATGGAATCTCTTTAAACTTCAGTTTTAAGATATTGTCCTTAATGAGCCAAATTTAGGAATTACACTTGTGCGTATGGCTCCAGTATAGGGTTGCAAACCTCCAAATGGGGTCTGAAGATCCCCCAGAATTGCAATTTCTCTCCAAACTAGAGATAAGTCTCTGTGGAGAAAATGGCTGCTTTATTCAATAGAATCTATTGTATTTTACTCTGCTGAAGTCCCTCCCCTCCTCAAACCTCACCCTCCACAGGCTCCATTCCCAAATCCCTAGGAATTTCTCAACCTGGAGTTGACAACCCTACTCCAGTAGCTGAGCCCTGTACATTAGCTCAAGGACTGCATAGAAATCAGTTCTGTATGAGATACCATTAGAATCCTGAGAACTATGGCAAAAAAACAAAAAAGGAGGGGCAGCTGAAAATGCAAGTTTGACCTTCCTCCCCAGCAAATGGGTCTCCAAAATCAAAGCTTATGCAGGATATTTTTATTGTTGTTGTTATTATTTTATTTTATTAGTTCTATCATGCTACTGTAGTCTCAAAGAAAAGATTCCTGAGAGAGGAAAGAACTTTAAAAAAAAAAAATGCAGTGAACAGCTCCAGTGAACGTGTTTCTAAGAGGGAGTTTCTTGGAACTTTGAGAGGAACAAGACCCACAGAGGTAATGCTTCTGAGGCTTCATGGTGCTCATTAACTTTCTTTCCAGCACAATGATGTAGTTGAGTGGGGGGATATCATATGGTACCAGCATTAGAATAGTCAACACAAATTCAATAGTGTATGACTCACCCCATTGCTGAAACAACTTAGAATGAAGTTAGCTGCTGTAGTAGGCAGGAGCTTAACAATCCTATTTAGAGAGTCAGCCATCTCTAACGAAAAAGAAAGCAGCAACAGCAACAAAAGCAAATTGTTGTTTCTGTCTGTCCCTCTTTTTTCTTCTGAAGAGGAAATTCTCTTAAAATCCTTGCAAAATCTTCAGGCATACCTGAAGTCATTTAAACACTTCAAATGTGGTATTTTCAGCTCTTAACAGATAAAAGCTCTTATCTGGTCCTAATTATACACATGCACTCGTGTGCACACACACACACACTTCTATATATAGTATCAGGTAAAAATCTGGTGATTATTTCATTTGAGAGGCTGCTAGTATTGGAATCTATAAGAACTGCACCAGAAAATGGCAGGTTTCTCCCCCTATTGCAAACACTACTGGAGTATGAAAATCTGTAAAATCTGTAAAATGCAGCTTTTATACTAACATAGCATTAGCAATGATGTTTCTATTAAAGCATTCTAAAGATCTCAGATTCATCCTCAATCACTGATCACTATTATTTAGTTTGGTCCTGGCCTGTGTGTGTGTTTTACTGACTGTAGTGCACACACATTAAGATGATACATCAGGTGCCTGCTTATTACTCAGGGTGCGGTGGGAGCACTGCCTTTCTTCTGTAGCACTGCCTTCTTGTATCCATAGGAAATAAAAGTATTTTTCCTTTGCCCAGGAAGTGCAATCTAAAGAGAAGAGCATAGCAAAAACAGCAGGAGATAACTGCTAGTTATATAAACTCAGGCTGGTGAGAGGCCTGTTGTCAATGTACTCTTAATACCACTGAGCACAATCCTCTTTGATGGCAAAATCTGTTACAAATGGTAAGCATCTATGTCATTATGTATCTGCTGAGCTACTCTCTCTCCTCCATCTGATTTCTTTGAGCTCTAAATTGGACAGGTGAGCACCAGAATAATGGTCAGATGAGAATCTTTCCAAATATTGCTGTTTATAAAAATGATATTGACCTGTCAGTCTTCTAATTTCTTTCTGTGTGTCTGCAAGTGGGACAGATATAGAGTACTTTAAGACAGTGAATAATGTACTTAACTCTGACTGAGCCCCATGAAACAGTGGGAGAAGGTGAAGAGGGCAAAGGGTGCATTGGTTTTCATCTATGAAATATTGAAGGGGGTGGCATTGAAATTGTGTCACAATCTTCCCCCAAATGAATGCATATGGAGTAGAGCAGCTTGTTTTTAATCTTCCTCTGGCAGATGATAGAATATCTACACTGTAGGTCAGGACCTCACTCAGCCGAACTTCATTTGTTGTCTTGGTGACTGTTCAAGAGGAATTAAACAATTCTGATCAAAGCACAGGAGCTCTTAGCTGGACGGAAACTTAGAGCACGTATGGGAGTTTCATATCAGGAATTCTAAGAGCCCATCAAGTGTCTCCCAAAGAAACTGTCCTTTGGAGGCGGCTTGCTTATGGTTTATGACCCTCTAGAATTTATAAGAAGATTCACATAGGAAACATGTGCAGTTCTAGACCCTTACCGTCTTTTCCAGACAATGCTCTGCTCTAGTTTCATCTGTATAGTATGCTCCAACAATATACACAATATGGCTTTGCACTTCTCCCCCTCCCCCTTTTGCTTTCTGCACTGTTCACACATATCAGATTGCTACATTCTATGATTTCTATTATCACTTTCCTCCCCTTTCTCCCAAGCTGTTTCTAGTATCCATCTCAGGTACTAGGTCATTCACATTGCAATGCCATTTATTTCATATATGTGGAGAGGCAGATCAGGGAAAGTATGAACAGTTGCACAAGTAAGTCTTTGAGATATGGGTGATGGTGAACTGTTTTTAGAAGGTATATATGTGTTTTTGTATTAAAACCCCTTCCCTTTGGCACAAATGCATCTTCAAGGCAGCTAACAGTATATAAACCCACTGATACAAAATATTATAAAAGTACATATGCCATAATATACTAGAAAGAGCCAGTGGCTGGACATTATGTCAGTGTGCGTGGAAGTTCTGCAGGTATGAGTGCCCTGATAAGTGCAGCCACCAGTAAAAGTTCTATGAAGACAAAAACTTCAGCAAGCCAGTTGAATCAGTTGTATTTGGGGCAAGGCAAATAGAGTAGTAATAGTCAGTCCAGATAGTCAATATACAGTAAGTTCAGTCCATCCAAGTTAACAGTACACAGTCACAGTCCAAGAGAGTAGTCTTACACATACCAAGTCATCATCATCATCAATCAGTCCGACAGAGTAACAGCCTCTGATCACAAATAGCTCTCCACACCTCTGCACGTCCTCCGTATTCATCAACCCACAGAGAATGAGAGTTAGGCTCTCTGTTGATATAGTGCAGCCAGCCAATCATGTTACCCAATTCTTAACTAGCTGCACATGATTCTCACATGCCTTTCATTAGCGGGTATAGTAGGAGTTACATAACAGTGCATCAGCACTTTTTCCCTTAAAGTGCCCAATGCTGACATCCTCCCCCTATGTAACGACATGGGCTATACATTGCATGTAACTTTAACATTCATAGTTAAAATATTTCTACAGCATGACATTACTGCTTTTCACATTTTTTTAAGACCTAATGATAGACAGCTTTCTTTATGCTTCACATGTGTTTGAACCTTTGTAAACAAGTCTGCAACATTGTCATTGGTTTCACAGTATTCAAGCACGATTAGTCTATCCTCCAAGCATTGCTTAACGTTATGGAAACGTACATCAGTATGTTTGGACCTACTCTTGACACCAAGAGTTGTTGCTAACTGTAAAGCAGCCTGATTGTCTTCCCTCACAACTATGGGATTGACATGACGTATTCCAAAGTCTAACAACAATTGCTTGAACCATATGAGTTCAGTACACACAGCGCTCAAGGCTACGTATTCTGCCTCGCAACTAGACAGAGCCACGTGTCTTTGCTTCAGTGACCGCCACCCAACCAGGGCGCCACCCAGAAAAATAGCCATTCCTGTAGTAGATTGCCTAGTATCAGGATCGTTGGCAAAACTAGCATCTGCATAAGCAAGCATGGTAAGTTCTCCAGTAGGAGTTATGAATAAACTTAAAATCTATGGTCTGCTTTAAGTATCTTAAGATATGCTTAGCTGCTAGCCAATGTTTTTGCCTTGGCTCTTTCATTGCTCTTGCCAATACATTAGTGGCCATGGCTATGTCCGGTCTGGACCAATTAGCAAGATATGACAGGCTGCCAATCAGGGATTGATATATCCCCTGATCGAACAGTGGACTCTGTTCGCTGTCTGACTCATTACATGGGAACATAGGACTTTGCACCCCTTTGCACTGGTCCATTTTAAACTGTTTTAGCAAATGGGATATTTTTGCCCTTTGTGATACTCTGTATCCACCATCTACTTTTTCTATCTCTAGGCCAACATATTGCTTGATCTCTCCTAGATCTCTCACCGTAAATTTGGACCTTAGAGCATCAATAGTATCATTCATTACTTTGGCAGATTTACATATTATGGCCAAATCATCCACAAAGATTAGGATGGTGCATTGTTGCTCCCCCTTCTGTTTAGTGAACACACAGGGATCTGCAACTCCTTGCTTATAACCTAACATTTTAAGGTTATCTACCAAATGCTGATTCCATTCGAATCCAGCCTGCTTTAACCCATACAAGGATTTCTTAAGCAACCAACAAGTGTTGTCATTGTCACCAGAGGCACCTGGTGGTTTCTTCATATACACACAGTGTCTCAATGGGGCATGTAAATAGGCTGTCTTTACATCAAGATGCCTAATCATACAGTGCTGTTTTGCTGCGATAGTTAGAGCACAGTAAAGTAAAGTGGCTTTAAGGGTTGGAGCAAAAGTTTCGTCATAATCTTGCCCCCCTTGCAAGAATCCCTGGGCTACAAGTCTGGCCTTGTACTGAGTAGTACCATCTGTGCCAGGCTTGAGTTTATACACCCATCTACAACCAATGAGTCTCTGACCGGGCAGTAGAGTGGTTTCTTCATAGACGTGCAGGTTACGCAGGGACTCAAGCTCAGAGCTCATTGCAGCGTGCCATCCAGACTGTTCCTCCTGTGATAGATGCTGAATGCTCTCAAAGTTAGAGGGCTCTGCAATCACAGTGCATGCCTGTCCTGGACTGTAGCGATCCGGTGGCCTCGTCTCACGTTGCGATCTCCGAAGCACCGGTTCTGCAGATTCATCAGACACTGTCTGTTGTGCTGCCATCTGCTGCTGTGAAACACCAGCTCCTGGAGATGCAGGGGTTAACGGCTCCTCCTTGACTGCTCCGTTGCTGGGCGACGGGCTCCTCCTCCCCTTCCTAGGAACGGGTGGTGTCTCTTGTTTCTCTGCTGTCGGCAGGATTAGAGTCAAGGATGTTCGCTGCCAGCCAACAGATCTCTCAAGGAAAGTTGCCGACGCGCTGGTCGTTATCTTCTTCTCTCCAGCATGGCAGAACCTGAAAGCTCGATGATTGTTAGAATAACCAACAAACAACAACTTTTCAGCTTTGTCTTTTCCCTTCCTTCTGAGCTCCTTTGGGATGTGGACATATGCAGGAATCCCAAAGATTTTTACATGCTCTATGGAGGGCTTCTTGCCATACCAGGCTTCTGCAGGAATCCTTCCTATAGCAGATGACCAAGACAAATTTAGTACATGAGAAGCACACATCATGCTCTCCCCCCAGTAGCTCAAGGGTAAATCACTGTCTTTTAACATAGCCATACACATATTGTACAGGGATTGGTTCCTTCTTTCGCAGAAGGCATTGTGCTGGGGTCTATAAGGAGCTGTACATTTTCGTTCAATGCCATATCTCCTGCACAAAGAAATCATTCTCTCATTGCAGAATTCAGACCCATTATCACTGAGAATAGACTTAGGAACTTTGCCTGTCTTCCGATGCACAAAGCGAAGCCAGTTGTAGAATGCCTGGAATGTTTCCGCCTTAGACCTAAGAAGGAAGCAGAAACCATACCGGGAAAAATGGTCCTCTATGCATAAACAGAACCTTGCCCCACCCAAACTCCTTGTAGGGAACGGGCCAATCAGGTCGAGGAACACTAAATCAAGTATCTCATTAGTCTGAAACTTGCTAGGAGACATAGTTGCTGCTGCTTTGGACTTGACAGCCTTGCATACTTCACATTCTATGAAACATCCACATGGTTTGAGGGTAACTCCAGCCGCTTGAAGAGTCTTCTTCACCGCCTGGAAATTGATATGCCCCAGTCTGCGATGCCAGAAATGTATGCAATTATCATGTGGTGGTTTATTTGTACTCACATGCTGCACTGAACGCTCCTTCTCAAGGAAATATAGGTCGCCTTTCCTCTTGGCTTTAGCAGATATACCATCTGCACATATGTTGCAGTCTGTAGCTGTAAAACAAACTTTAAAGTGCTGTTCAGTCAAGGCTGATACTGAAAGCAAATTATAGTTCAGGCTTGGAACATTAAGCATGTGTAACTTTCTCCCAAGGCTAGGGATGTTGATAAGACCACTCCCTGCTACATTGGCAGACAGCCCGTTTGCGAGCTTCACACACTGACCTTGTGTAGGAGTGAATGTCTCAAAAAGCCTTCTATCCTTGGCAATGTGCTCCGTCGCACCACTGTCAATCATAAATTGCTGGCTACTGCAGGAGGAATCATTAATGATAACATTACACCCACCTCCTTTAGTAACAGCAGGAGAATGTTTCCTTTTGTTCAAGCCGCACTGGCGTTGTAGGTGCTTGAAACTTCCACACAAGTAGCACTTACGTACAGCATATGCTTTAGCTGCAGCTGCCTTGCATTCTGCCCCTTTAAGAACCTCCCTGGCAGGAACATTAGTTGAATGGGCTGGAGCCGCATGGAATTGAGCTGCGTCTCTCCTCCTCATCGCCTCATTCAGCAGTCGGTGGGAAATGCTGGACACGGTGAGCTCAGCTTGTGGAACAACATCAAGGTTAGCCACAAATTGATCATAGCTCTGGTCCAGGGAACAGAGGATTATGTACACCTGCTGCAGGGAAGAAAAAGTTACCTCCTTTTCCTGCAGTTGGAGTAAAGTGCGCTTCATGTATTCCAGGTGAGTCATCATGTCTCCACCTGTCTCCAAACGTGCACTCAAGAGCTTCTTCATTAGGAAAATGTGGGACCCGACGCTCTCTCTCACATATAGAGCCTTTAGTGCATCCCAACACGACTTGGCAGTAGTAGACCCTTTAACATGGATGAGCTGTGAATCTTCCAAGGTTAAGCCAATTAATGAGAATGCCTTATCATCGTTACTCCGATGTTTGGCTATTACATCTGCATCATCAGCAGCATGTAACACTGTTAAGTCTGGCGGAGTTGCCACATACTCCCACAACCCTTGGTACTTCAACAGCATGGTGACTTTCTCTGACCATGTGACGTAGTTGTCTCCATTAAGCCTCGTAACTAGGAAGCCAGAGACATGTACGCTGGACTCCATTGGAACTGCCTTATACACATACAAAGTGCCACGCCCAAAAACTGTTCGTCTTACTCACGAGTAGAACTCTGGAAAATGCTGCAGCAGACAGAGCTTACTCTCCTGTAGACCACGCTGGGCCCATAACCGATGTCAGTGTGCGTGGAAGTTCTGCAGGTATGAGTGCCCTGATAAGTGCAGCCACCAGTAAAAGTTCTATGAAGACAAAAACTTCAGCAAGCCAGTTGAATCAGTTGTATTTGGGGTAAGGCAAATAGAGTAGTAATAGTCAGTCCAGATAGTCAATATACAGTAAGTTCAGTCCATCCAAGTTAACAGTACACAGTCACAGTCCAAGAGAGTAGTCTTACACATACTAAGTCATCATCATCATCAATCAGTCCGACAGAGTAACAGCCTCTGATCACAAATAGCTCTCCACACCTCTGCACGTCCTCCGTATTCATCAACCCACAGAGAATGAGAGTTAGGCTCTCTGTTGATATAGTGCAGCCAGCCAATCATGTTACCCAATTCTTAACTAGCTGCTCATGATTCTCACATGCCTTTCATTAGCAGGTATAGTAGGAGTTACATAACAGTGCATCAGCACTTTTCCCCTTAAAGTGCCCAATGCTGACACATTAAAATTAATTTTAATTGTTTTAATTGTTTTTGTTTTCCTTTTCACAAGTTTTTGAATTAGAGTAAGAAAGTTGTGCCTTGACCTGGACTTTCCAGGCTAGCCTGCTTTCACCAGATTTTAGAAACTAAGCTGGGCAGGCTTGGTTAGTACTTGGATGGAAGATCACCAAGGAAGGCCAGGATTGCTATGTAGAGGCAGGCAATGGTACACCATCTCTGAAAACCATATGGGGTCACCATAAGTTGGTTATGACAATTACAGGCCAGTCAGTCTGACTTCAATACCGGGAAAGTTGGTAGAAACCATTATCAAGGACAGAATGAGTAGGCACATTGATGAACAGGAGTTATTGAGGAAGACTCAGCATGGGTTCTGTAAGGGAAGATCTTGCCTCACTAACCTGTGAACAAACATGTGGACAAAGGAGATCCATTAGATGTTGTTGTTATGGGCAATTTTCGTCTTACCAAGAAAACTCTGAACAAGGGTGGTCAGCAATAAGCAGTTTTATTTTTAATACATGTTTTTGCAAAAGTGTGGAGAGAATACACCCAAGGCAGGGGCGGTCTCTGAAGTTTGTGTCACAGCACAATTCAATTTCAAGCTCCAGACATACATCCCCCTCTCTCTGTCCCTCTGACCAATCAGGCCGTAGACTGAGGGCTCCCAGTCTTATTCTATAATGGTCATAAATGGACATTTCATCCTTTACGTCACTTGGTTAATATATGCTGAAAGAGAAAAAAATACTTTATCTGCAGACACAGCATTTTAGCAAACTGGTGGTTTCCAGCTGCTATGGATGAATAGTTGCTGGTTAAGCATTTATTTTTTTAGCCTGGTCAGTTAAGCAATTGCTGATATATACATGTTATAACCTTGTACTTTTCTTAGGGACTTTTTATTGGGTATAGGGGTCCTTTAGGGGTGGTAGTCAAGAGACCTGTATTTACCCATATCATTGTTTACCTTGACTTCCAGGAAGCTTTTGATAAAGTTCCTCATCAAAGGCTCCTTAGTAAGCTCGAGAGTCATGGAGTAAAAGGACAGGTCCTCTTGTGATCAAAAACTGGCTAATTAATAGGAAGCAGAGAGTGAGTATAAATGGGCAGTCTTCGCAGTGGAGGACGGTAAGCAGTGGGGTGCCGCAGGGCTGAGTACTGGGTCCCATGCTCTTTAACTTGTTCATAAATGATTTGGAGTTGGGAGTAAGCAGTGAAGTGGCCAAGTTTGCGGATGACACGAAATTGTTCAGGGTGGTGAGAACCAGAGAGGATTGTGAGGCACTCCAAAGGGATCTGTTGAGGCTGGGTGAGTGGGCATCAATGTGGCAGATGAGGTTCAATGTGGTCAAGTGCAAAGTAATGCACATTGGGGCCAAGAATCCCAGCTACAAATACAAGTTGATGGGGTGTGAACTGGTAGAGACTGACCAAGAGAGAAATCTTGGGGTCATGGTAGATAACTCACTGAAAATGTCAAGACAGTGTGGGATTGCAATAAAAAAGGGCAACACCATACTGGGAATTATTAGGAAGGGAATTGAAAACAAATCAACCAGTATCATAATGCCCCTGTATAAATCAATGGTGCGGTCTCATTTGGAATACTGTGTACAATTCTTGTCACCGCACCTCAAAAAGGATATTATAGCATTGGAAAAAGTCCAGAAAAGGGCAACTAGAATGATTAAAGGTTTGGAACACTTTCCCTATGAAGAAAGGTTAAAACGCTTGGGGCTCTTTAGCTTGGAGAAACGTCGACTGCAGGGTGACATGATAGAGGTTTACAAGATTATGCATGGGATGGAGAAAGTAGAGAAAGAAGTACTTTTCTCCCTTTCTCACAATACAAGAACTCGTGGGCATTCGATGAAATCGCTGAGCAGTCGGGTTAAAACGGATAAAAGGAAGTACTTCTTCACCCCAAAGGATGATTAACATGTGGAATTCACTGCCACAGGAGGTGGTGGCGGCTACAAGCATAGCCAGCTTCAAGAGGGGTTAGATAAAAATATGGAGCAGAGGTCCATCAGTGGATATTAGCCACAGTGTGTGTGTGTGTGTGTGTGTGTGTGTGTGTGTGTGTGTATATATATATATATATATATATATATATATATATATATATATATATATACATATATATAATTTTTTTTTTGGGCCACTGTGTGACACAGAGTGCTGAACTGGATGGGCCATTGGCCTGATCCAACATGGCTTTTCTTATGTTCCTAAAAATGAAACAAAGTTATGTTGCCACATCTGCCCTGACAAGGTCAGTTTTGGCTCATAACCCTGAGGTCCCATTTGTAGAGACAGTCAATGGCAACCCACCTCTGAGCATCTCTTGCCTTGAAAACCCTATGGGGTTGCCATATCTCGGCTGCATCTTGATTTCCACGACCACTCATTTGCAAGCAAATGTTGCTGTGTAGAAGTTGGTTCACCATATTGAGATCCCATGCTGTGGAGATGCACATATAAACAGCATGACCATGTGGGTGTGGTGAAACTCATGGAACTAGCATCCATAGTAGGGTACAGTTACAAAGATCCTGCACACAATGGGTTGAGCCTTCCATATGGTTATGCTACCTACATGCAGGTTCTTACCAAGTGGTATTGTACTGTGCTGAAGTACCCCTACACCATAGGACATGGGTGTGAAATAGTCAATGTTAATTTAATAAACTAAAATCAGTTTGTAGAGACAGGATGTAAAATTTTTGCAGCTGACAATGCTCTGCTTTAAAAAAAATTAACATATAATTAAGACAATATAACATCTTTACTAACTATAAAGAAAGACTGAAGACCATAAAGGAACAGCAGGTTGGAGGAGAAGATTGTTGATTCTAAATCTAGAATTATTTTATAATATGGATTGCTTCTATTATTCTGAGTGTAATTCAATGTACTGAGGCATAAATATAATTTCAGAGCTAATGGCTTGAATTTTAACTGCATGGTTGTGAATGGGTATACCTTAAGAGAGGAGATGCTTCACGTACCATTTTGGACTATCTCATTTCTTTCTCTATACAGAAAATAATCCTAATTTTATCATCCTAATTTCCTGAGATGATCATTGAAATATGATGGATGTGTGTGTGTGTGTGTGTGTGTGTGAGAGAGAGAGAGCACATGGGATCACATTTCAGATCACAAGAGATCAGGAATGCCTGTATTATTATCCTACATACCCAGGGCTTTTTTTGTAGCAGGAACTCCTTTGCATATTAGGCTACATCCCCCTGATGTAACCAATCCTCCAAGAGTTTGCAGTAGACCCTGTAAGAAGAGCCCTGAAAGCTCTTGGAGAATTGGCTGCATCAAGGGGGTGTAGTCTAATATGCAAAGGAATTCCTGCTACAAAAAAAAAGTCCTGTACATACCTATTCTATATACAGAGTAACTGAATATTGCCTTTTCTCAAATGCTGCCCCACTTGTAGAGAAATGTGGCTATGTGCTTCATCTCTTTTGTTCTTCAGCTATCACCTAACCTCCAAGGCATTTTGCATTGCTAAAAGGGGACTTCCTAGACAGTGTAAGAGAGGTTCTTTAGAGCATACATCTCACTGGTAGTATTGTCTCCAGGACTATTCTAGGGATTGCTACTTTCATTGTTAAACTATCCAGTATAATACTAGTTTAGCCGGCTTTAAAGTATTTTTTGTGTGTTTATATAGAGAAAGACAGAGAGAGGGATAGAGAGGATGAACACCAACCATAATATTCACAAAATAGCTATTTTTGCTTCCCAGGTATCTGTATCTATGTAGAAAAAATGTGTAGGTGTAAGTATTTAAGAACAAGGGGATAAATGCAGCTATAAAGAGCTACAGAATAATGCTGATTTGGTTCATCTAGACTTAATTGCTATGTTTGATTGCTTGGGATGATATGGAACCTGGTTAGCAATAACATGATGTTCAGTACAGGGGAAGTATGATGAAGGACACCCTAAAGGAGGCCAATCAGTTCTTTAGGACTGGAAATGTCATGGATGAAAAAACATTTCCGTGGGATCCTACAGTATCCGAAACCAGCCTTAGTCACAGGCCTGTGGGGGAGATTAAAATGGTGACTAATAAATTCTAGAAACATCCAAAGAAGTAAAATAGAGTTCTTACCATACAAATAACAGTCCGGGGAGTAAATATTGCACTTGCTACCAGAAAGCTGAAAATCTCCGCACACGCTTCCTCCCACCTCTCTGTTAGTTGACTGATTCATCAGAATTTGTTTTTAAGCAGTTCAGTAATGTGCAATATGGTCCTTAGAGCTATGCAATCTATATTGGGGAACTTGAAAAATATTTAGAGTTGTCTTTAAGCTGCAGTACTGCAGTCCTAAGCTCTGCTCACAACCTGAGTTCAATCACTGGTGGAAACTGAGTTTTCAGGTAGCCGGCTCGAGGTTGACTCAGCCTTCCATCCTTCCGAAGTCGGTAAAATGAGTACCCAGCTTCCTGGGGGGGAAACATAGATGACTGGGGAAGGCAATGGCAAACCACCCCATAAAAAGTCTGCCGTGAAAACGTTGTGAAAGCAATGTCACCCCCGAGTGGTGTCACCCCTACTGGTGCTTGCACAGGGGAACTTTCCTTTCCTTACTTTATACAGGGTCAGACCTTCCTCTTTATACAGGTCAGACCAGAGCTCACCCAAAGTCCAGTAAGGAGGCTTAGAGTTGCCAACCTCTGCACTGGGCCTGGAATTCACTGATAGCCAGATTTCTGAAGTGAGTTCCCCTGGAGAAAATGACCGCTTTCGAGGGCAATTTCTATGGTATACCATAGATTTAGGTGAAATCCCAAATTCCCCCCTTCTTAGACACCACTCCCAAATTTACAGGAATTTCTCAGGCCAGAGTTGGCAGCTTTAGCAGTCATTCAGTATAAAGTCTATTTGCTTGGGACATGTTGTGTCTAAGCTTACCATAGCCCTTACATGACATTTGTGCTTATGCCAAAGTAACTTGTAATTACCCAGGACTAATTTTGGCAGTGTGAGAGTACACTTGGTCGGATGATTGTCTTATAAAACAGTTGAGAGACTACATAATGCACATCAGTTTTTAAGCAGAGTTGTGTTGGTTCATAGAAAGATTCTAAATCTGATGGTAGTACAATGGTTTTCTGTTAGGATCAACCAAAACTTCACAACACGATGAGCAATACAATGAGCAAGCTTTTGAGAGCCAGTTTGGTGCAGTGGTTAAGTGTGCAGACTCAATCTGGGAGAACTGGGTTTGATTCTCCACTTCTTCACATGCAGCTGCTGAGTGACCTTGAGTCATCACAGTTCTCTCAGAACTGTTCTATCAAGACCAGTTCTCAAAAGAGCTCTCTCATCACCACCTACTTCACAGGGTATATGTTGTGGGGAGAGGAAGGGAAGGAGATTGTAAACTGCTCTGAGATTCTAAGAGAGGGACAGGGTATAAATCCAATCTCCTTGTCCTCTAGATCTATCCATCAATGTTCAGTACAATGCAACAAAGGAGGGAAGAGAAGAGGAAAGAATACCATAGGATCTAATGGAGAAACCACTAGCCTGCAGTTTGTAGTCTTCAAATGGAAAGTATTAGAGTCTTTGTCTGGATTAAATTATGCTGGGTGCAAGAGTTTTAAAGGGCGTAACTACACGATACACATGATAGTGTATCAACCAGAGTTGCAGTCAGAAGTACATCAGGGGAACGCACCTTAACAAGTGCTCATTCACTTGACACTGCAAGGAAGTGCTGGTGTGGGAGAAGCTTCTGGTGTTACTGAGAGGCACTGCCTGATAAGAATTGTTAAGCCAAATGCCCTCAAAACGAGGTTGGGGAATTAGTTAGGTGAACACCTGGCTTAATAGGAATCTTTTTACCAAATGTATACCAGGCTCAACCATCCAGAAGGTAAATGCTCAATAAAAGGACTCTAATTTAGTAAAATCAATTGTAATTTATTTAGAATAATAGTTCTTTCACATAAGGATAAAAATACAAAACAATCACACATTCACACAGGTCTAAGGAAATACAGATAGATTGATAGGGGAACATATATGGGTAGACAGACAGGGCGATATTTACCATCGTAGTCTTCCAGGAAGGTTCCAATGGCGACTTAAGAGGACAGGGGAAATGGACCCAAAACTGTGGCCAGAATTGGGGATGGATCTAGACAGCGGAACTGGGATACTGTTAGATGCACACATGAGTGGAGTTGGGTCAGAGGTTAAATAGACTCTCTTAGACCCTCAGGGGCTGGGAGGTCTTGGGGAGGAGCAGGGGGAGGCTCTGTGATGACCAAGGAGGCTGGACATTAGCAGAGCCAATGGTGAGTTCCTTGGTAACTCTTAATTGGATGCCAGCTTTGACCAATGAACTACACCTTAGTCCGGTGAACCTGGAAATTTCCAAGCTGCAATATTGCCTGAGGCGGCTCCAAGGTATTAGACTGGGGTGAGAATGGGAATGGCTGGATACTTAAGGTTAAATGGGATTATCTGGGAAGGTGACAATGGGGAATCAAATACTGGCCTAGGTATCCCCGGTGTAGACAAAAGAGTTGGTAATGACAGGAGATGTCCTTCCTCTTATTCCATCATCTTCTGGGCAGGAAACATTGTTTAAGGTTTTGCTAGACAATCAGGAACATTAGATGAGCTGTTAATCCATTCATGGGGCAGATAGGTTGCTTGCAGGCCAAGGGTGACACAGGGTGTGTACGTGATCTTCCCACTAAGAAGGAATGGAGTCCAGCCTGGCAGGGTATGCTTAGATCAGGAAAGCAAGATGGATTCTGGTGTTAGCCTTTGGTTCATGGAGATGGCTGGAAACTGTTTGCTTGTACAGTTCATGGTGGCATGGCTTCCTTTACTGCAGTGGCCAAGACTGGACACACAAGGAGCAGAATGCTGCTGCAAAGCTGAGGCTTATAGTATCCACATAAGCCTTAGAAACCGTGGGCAAAGTCCACTTCTTAGAGCAGATGTGTGAGAGTCAAAACTCCAGGCACCCTGGCAACCATACTGGTGATCACGATGTCCATATGTATGAAAAGTAGGGGGCTTTTTCCTCACAGAATGGAGTACCCCAGTGCAAATAAAGAGAGAGGGTCTCCTACTTCTGTTAAACAAAATGGAATTTGACCAAAAACAGGCCAAGAAAACACTCCATCTAAACAGGTGGAGTAGACCCAGTAGAGAGAGTCTGTTTCTCAGCATAATCTCACCCATTCCCCCTCCAGTGCCTCTGCATAATAACATGGGAACTGCGGGTAAGTACTACTCTCACTCTGATCTTCTGCTACTTGCCAATTGTCTCTTCCTCCAGCCTATCACCTCTACCTTGCTAACTCCAATCAAATGCATAATTTGATCGATCCTACCCTTAAAGGTCTTTGATCCCTTTCCGAGTGTCAGCCCAAAACCAGTAACAAATTATTCAGTTGCTCTGAGCTTATCATCCTAGGAAAATGTGCAAAGTTTCCCAACATAGCGATTCAAGATAGCCATCAATGGAACATCAAAGCCCCTTGGTAACTAACGACCCCCATCCATTGAACCCCTATATAGTGTGGGTCAAAAACCCACTTGGTGTGCATTCTGTAGGACGCCATTTGCAGTCTGTACCACCCATTACTCCTGTAATTGGGTCTATAGGGCACGTTACACTGGTCATTTGCATTCCTCTCCGTGTACTTCCCATTGAACGAACGTCCCCTCTTCTGGATCAGGTGAATATTACCTGCTTCAACAACCCTTGAATTCCTCTATAGATAACCTCTATTTTCTTAGTCTCTTGATTGCTTGTACATAGATCTGTGTGTATATGTGTGTAAATCCTCTTGCTACATATCCTTAGTAAACACTATAAAAATATAATTGCTTGGACTATTCTTGGCTGAAAATCCAAACTTTGTATCATTGAAAGAAAAGATCCTCACTCTTAAATTTGCTCTACCTAGTCTCTTAGCTAATTTCCCCATTAAAAATAAGAGACTTAAAGCATTGCCTGTAACACTGGTTTCCCTCTGACCTTGTTTTCAGCAGTAGAGAGAGTGACCAGAAGGACCTTTTCATCATTTTTCTCTGCTTTCATGTGTCCTTCTTAGGGCTTCCAAGCACTTTTTAAACTGAACTCCCCTGATGTACATCTGACTGCAAGTTCAGTTGTGCACCTGTAACCCAATACGTGTTGGGCATATCATGTCATCTGGCCCTTATACTATCTACTAGGATAGAGAGAGAGAAAGAGAAAAAAAATGTAATTGTCCCTTAGGTCTTCTATATTCTGAAGTATAAACAGTGATATCAGAATTCTGCAAACTGTCTCACTTTCTTGAAACAGAATTAACAAATTATCTGAAATACCTTTTTATGGCAGAGTTTCTGTTTTTAAAATGCAGGTCTTGAACTGCTTAAATCACTGGGAATGTTCCTACTACATTCATCAAGTATCAAATTGGTGCATAAGTGCCTAGCTTGAATTAAATGTGTGCTTGTAAACTTCTGGTCTTCTCTCCACAATATCTGTTTGTTATTAAGGTTTTAAAGAAGCTCCTATGTAAATAATTCATGTGAGATATCTACAGAGCTGGATCTTTTAGAATGCAGTCCACACAAATACTGTGGGGGATAAAAGACTATTAAAATGTAGGAATGTGTGCAATGACTGTGTCAGATGGGTTGTGCCCTCAATTTTCTGAAACTCCAAACATGTGCATTTTTAATAAAGGAAAAGAATAAATAAATATACATAATTTGGGGCACAATACCCTGGAAAGTATTCCTTTGAGAGCCCCATTGAATTGAATGAGATCTGTGCAATACTGTTTGTATTCAGAGTGTGAGAGTATAAGAAGCATATTCTGAAACATGAAATGATTGCTTTTTTTCTTCATCTAGCAGTCTAACAGCTTCCATTATTGGAAAGGAACTTTTACTGTGAGACTTTTAAAGCTACAATTTAGTGCTTAGCTCCAATGCATCGTTTTTACTAGCATGGATCTTGAATAATCAGAAGGTATCATAAGTTGGTATGCTTGGCACAAATAGCACTGTATCTGTGTACAAAAATTATTTTAACTTGGTGTAGTGATGGATTAAATGCCGGTCTTCAACACTGAATCTTACCTGACAAAGAGTGATTTGTTCTGGAACATTCTTAAAAATGGATCTGTTTGCACAGGTGAGAAGAAGGGTAGTTTGAGTTGACTCATGCATCAGTACAGGCTTAATACCATATCTCTCATTGTTCTCATGGGTTCCTCAACTCCCTGGAGCTTGTTGTGGAAGGGTGCAAAGGACTGAAGGGGAAGTTGTTCAGCTTTTTCTTAGTACTTTTGATATTGTACTTTTGATTTCATTCCAGCAGAGAATAATACATAAAACTTGTCTGTTTTGAATTAACAGATTTTCTAACTAGTGAATGTCTAATCTATCTTCTAAATAAGAGAGCATTAGTAATTAAAGATTTTTAATTTCTCCTTAAACTTTCAGCAGAGCATAATATTGGATTAGATTGTTAGAACACATATTTTATACACAAGAAAAAGATAATTTTATATCTGTTGTATTTTTATAAGTACATTGTTTATTTTTATTTTGGAAATTTATAGGCTTCTTTTCCAGATACCTACACTTGTTAGAAATAAAAACTGATCCTGCCCTTACCAAAGAAAATCAATTTTGGATCCATGAAGACTTTTCTTTGAAAGAAACAAATGTCTGGCTATCTCTCTCAGAAACAGCTAAGTTCAAGCCCAGAGTCCCTTAGAGAGCAATAGGCTTGACAGCCACCTCCACTGCAATCAGCTGGCCAGTGGAGGGACTTACCAGAAGCAGGAGGGAGGCCCAGGCACATGGTGATGTTATTTCCAGTGTGAAACAGAAGTAATGCCATCACATCAGTGATGTCCATACAACAATGATATTTGGGCAAACACTCTATGGTAGAAGCCATCTTAACCATACAGTTTGTGGCCAAATACCAGAGCATTGCTGGGATGTCTCAATGTGCTGCTGTCACTTCTGCCATGTTACATCACCACATTGCCGGCGACATAGCCTGGGCCTCCCTTCTACTCCTGGTAAGCCCCCCTATCCTCCTCTGGTTCCCTTCCACGGGATTCTTTTGGGGGTATAAGCCTCTTAGAGTTAAAAACTCCCTTCATCAGATATGACTTGGAATGCAGATCTCTGAGTTGTTATATCTCAGTTAGAAGGTGCAAGGGGATTTGCAAATCCTTCCTTCTAAAAGAACATAGAATCTGCGGTGGTGGAGAAAGACCTAAAAGTGATTACTCCCAGTCCCTACCTGTGCTTAACAGGCAGGCAGGAGAAAAATGGGGAGGGGGGATGCAGTGGTGTTAAGCCGGAAAGCACTGCCACTTAGGGTTGCCAAGTCCAATTAAAGAAAAATCTGGGGACTTTGGGGGTGGAGCCAGGAGACTTTGGGGGTGGAGCCAGGAGACATTGGAGTGGAGCTAAGAACAAGGATGTGACAAGCATAATTGAACTCCAAGGGAGTTCTTGCCATCACATTTAAAGAGACAGCACACCTTTTAAAATGCCTTTCTTCCATAGGAAATAATTAAGGATAGGGGCACCATATTTTGGGGCTCATAGAGTTGGACCCTCTGGTCCAATCGTTTTGAAACTTGGGGGGTATTTTGGGGAGAGGCACTAGATGCTATACTAAAAATTTGGAGCCTCTACCTCAAAAAATAGCCCCCCCCAGAGCCCCCAATACCCACGGATCAATTTCCTATTATTCCCTATGGGAATCGTTCTCCACAGGGAATAATAGAGCGCCTAGTAGACATTTCCCTCCCCCCCACGCTTTCTAAAGCGGGGGAGGGCCTCCAAACTAGGGAATCCCCTGCCCCCTCCCTCTCACACACACACACACTTACCAGATCTTCCTCCGGACAACTCTACTTCCTGTGAAAACAAAAGCAAAAGAAAGGGAGGGGCCGTTCTCAGAAGCCCTTTCTGCTTCCTGCCCAGCCTTAAAGGGGCAGACATTTTGCAAACAGCTCAGGAGCTCTACAACATGAAGCCTAAAGGTATGTTCTCCCCCCCCTCCACCCCCCACCCCCGCTTCCAGAGTTTTGAAGAGCGGGAGATGAGGTTGCGAACCCAGAAGTCTCCCGCCAGAGCAGGAGGTTTGGGAAGCCTACTTTCACTTCTAGTAGAAAATCAGAAGTGAGGTTGTCATGTTGAGGCAACGCTCTAGACTTGTGCCAGAAATGGCATCATGTGCCAGTGCAATGCTGCCCTCCAGTTCCTCCTGATGACTACAGCTGGTGATCCTACCCAGTATGTACAAGCCTTTTTATATGCTTTAGGAGGCACTTTGGCACATAATTCATGCATTTAGTTCCATGATCAATAAATACCCTAAAGGGGAGGGGGTGAAAATACCAATTGCTATTGAATCTTGATATGCTTTAAAAAATAGCTCTATGTTAATTCATATTTAGGGTTTGGTCACATTGGTCACAATCAAATTGAATGTTAACATTGTTACTGGACTACAGACCTGGTCATCTATAGATGCAGAAGTTCATGGAGTTTTTCATACATGACTTTAAGAAAGATTAATGTTATACGTGCAATGATAGCATTAGTAGAAGAAATCCTCACAGCCCTAATTTTTATTTTGTGCCTGAACTAAGAGTACTATTTATTGATCTTTGTGCTTTGATCCAAATCTATCTTAGAGTTTTGCATAGCATATTCACACATTTCTCAAAGTGCGGCTGATAGATTTTAGAAGCAACCTTAGTAACCTTTTGTTTACTATGTATATGAACTGCTCTAAGTTAATACAGCATTGTGATTTATCCTAGGAATCATACCCATATCATAAGTGACTGTTGCTTTCTCATTTCTTATGGAACTCCCTTAATTTAGCTCCCTAGATTTTTGAGAGTATAAACTAGAAGGTTTAAAAAGTAACAGAAAAAATTAATAGGAAACACCCCCCCCCCCCAAAAAAAAAATCTATAGTGACTTTACATACCAAAAACTTTAAAGTCAACCTATATATATTTGGTGGGTGGTGGCGGCAGTAGTTCTGGGCACTAAAAACTATTAAACTTATTACATGAATCATTCATGTAGAAGAGAGCTCCAATGTATAACAGCTAGCATTGATGGATACAGGTTTTTTCAAGGTGTTTTCATGTGCCTTGTCAAAAGCTGACAACTCACTCAAATATTCTATTACATATTAGACTGATTGAATCTTTATGTCGCATTTTCGGGTACACTAGCCTAGAATCCCAAATCCTGAATATTCAATGACATAAGGACCCTGTCTTTAGAGTATCCTGAACTTAACACTGTAGCCAAGTCTCAGGCTAGGATCCTTTATAGACTTTTTGTGGGCATGAGGAAGAGCAATTTTCATTTATTCCTGCCCAGGAGCAGCATTTCAGATGACATTTTGGCCTGCTGTGAATCAGCAAAAATCACTCCACTTTCATGTACTTGTTGAAATTCTAGGAAAGTTTACTATATTTACATTATACATATATTATCTTATATATTTTTCTCATTAAATACTTTCATGTTGCTATGCTAATATATTGTGTCACATCATGTATTTGCTAAACTATTCTTCTTACATATTTGTACATTGAATAAGAAATATCTTCAATATTTGTATTAGCAAAACTGCCCATATTTTGTGTATTTGGGTAACAAAGCTTATTTAATATATGTTTTTTACCTTTTCCCCACTCCCTTTTTTCCTTCTATATCCATATTAGAAATGTTAAAAAATAGTCTTTTTTAAAATAAATTAATTCTAGGCAAGTTCCAAACACGCCCCCCCCCCCCCCAACTCAGGCTTAGAGAAGATCTAGTTTTAAAGCCATGGAAGACAAGTTTTTTCCCCTGGATTTTTTTGGGATGGGACTGGAATGTTAGGATAAATTAATTATATACTGTGCTGCCTTATTGATTCTAAACTTTGTAATGCTTTAACATAAATGCATTATATATAACTTTGAGTATAAAATGTGCTACTTTGCATATTTATTATATTTAGGCTGTTATTTAGAGATGCTTAACACATTTTGGTTGCACCTCTAATTTGATTCTTATCTATGTTTTTACTGGAAAATTTTATCTAAACATCCACATTTAACCCACTGGTCTGCACACTCACCTCATGGTTGACCATTCAGATTATTCCTGTGTCGTAACCATGGAATTTTTATGGGTTTTTTAAAATTTGTTTTTCATGCATGTGCATAAGTGTATATCCAAAGCTCCTTTTTGACAGCTCTGCAATCCTTCCACCAAGTACTTGTGATCAATTGTATTTCTCCACCAGAAACCACTTCCTTTCCCACCTTTTTTTCCAATTCCAAATACTTTTATTGGCATAGAAATAAAAAGTACAGCATAGCAAATTTACATGGAGTTTCAGCTATAAAAACCAGTCAAACATCAAGAAGGGGAGCTAGTCTTTTGCTCCCTGATTGTTATGGCAGCCAAAAGGTACTTTGCAACCAGGCTTGTGATATGAAAACATTGGTCAGATAGTAGAAAAAAAACTAACTTCACCTCAGGTAATCCATAAAAATTAGACAGAATAGGTTTGATTATACAGTCCCACACTTCCTCATAAAAATCACAATGAAGTAAGACATGGGCGACCATTTCAAGGTGCCTTCCATTACATGGACAGACTCTATCCTGTTAAGAGATGTTGGCAAACCTCCCAGACAATACTGCTGAGGGTAAAACATTGAGTTTTGCTAACATAAAAGAGCGGCGTAACTGGGGTGAAGTAATCTGGGAAAGGTAGGCAGCAGGCAGCCCATGATCTGGGAAGATACCAAATGCTAAAGGGGAACAAGTTTTATGTCCAGAAGAACAAAGGGACTCAATATCTAAGATCCTCTGTTTCAGGATTCTGAATGCCTGCATTTCACTTAGCATACAGAGGTTGTCCTTTCCCACCTAATCTTACTCCCCTTTCCACTCATTTCATAGAGAAGTTTTCCCTTTTTCTCTCCACATAGAGCTTTCCTCCCAGAGCAATATTATGAAGTAACTTGGAGTAAAGTTCCAGAAGCAGAATCCTGGCTGCCGATATGGAACTATTTCCAGTGCAATCTCACCCGAAGAAATGTCAGAAAGGGTCATTTTTCTTGAATTTGTTGCTCTAAAACACCCTCCCCCATGGGTTCCTGATTACAACAAAATATTACAGTGAAGAATCGTGGAAGCAGTGATTCAAAATCCTTGCTTGAAGATCCAATGATGTACACATCACTAACTACTGTTTTAAAAAGAGGCAAAAGCAGAAGGGAAGGTTCAGACTTCCCTAATGGCTTGACTTTGCAAAAGGGAAGTTCAGACATCTGGAAATGCAGAGTGAAACTACCAGGCCTCAGATTCAGTGGGAGCTCACAGGAGCGCAGCTCCTAAACCTTTCTGAGAGTTCCACCTTCTCCTTCTGAGAGTTCCACCTCCTTGTCCATTGAATAGTATGTGCAGCTGCATAACAATCCCTAGATGAGCTCCACCACCTATTTTTCTACAAAACAAGCCCTGGAAGCAACTTATATCCATAAGCCTTGGGCTTCCCTGGTGCCATAAAACTGAAAAATCAAGAAGGGGTGAGATTGGGCGTGTGTGAAAACTGGGGAATGAGATATTGACAATGTTGTTTGTATGTGATTTTTAAATCTGTAGGGTATCAGCAACAACATCAGATCAAACAGTTTGTCTGATGACAGCCTTAAAGGGATAAACATCCTAGTTTTCTACAAGCAGTATTACAAATAGTATTAGACCAAGAAAACTGTTGTACCCTATGCTGCCTTCACTGTGCAGATTTTGGTCATGTTCGGTAGACCTATCATTATGTTCAAATATATTGGATTCAAATAATATGATTAATTTTTTAAAAATTACATGAATAAAGCTGATCCATCACCGGGTCCGGATGGCATACATCCGAGAGTTCTGAAAGAACTCAAAGTTGAACTTGTGGAACTTCTAACAAAAATCTGTAATCTTTCATTGAAATCTGCCTCCGTTCCTGAGGACTGGAAGGTAGCAAATGTCACCCCCATCTTTGAAAAGGGTTCCTGAGGAGATCCGGGAAATTACAGGCCAGTCAGTCTGACTTCAATACCGGGAAAGTTGGTAGAAAGCATTATCAAGGACAGAATGACTAGGCACATTGATGAACACGGGTTATTGAGGAAGACTCAGCATGAGTTCTGTAAGGGAAGATCTTGCCTCACTAACCTGTTACATTTCTTTGAGGGGGTGAACAAACATGTGGACAAAGGAGACCCGATAGATGTTGTTTACCTTGACTTCCAGAAAGCTTTTGATAAAGTTCCTCATCAAAGGCTCTTTAGAAAGCTCGAGAGTCATGGAGTAAAAGGGCAGGTCCTCTTGTGGATCAAAAACTGGCTGAGTAATAGGAAGCAGAGCGTGAGTATAAATGGGCAGTTTCGCAGTGGAGGACGGTAAGCAGTGGGGTGCTGCAGGGCTCGGTACTGGGTCCCATGCTCTTTAACTTGTTCATAAATGATTTAGAGTTGGGAGTGAGCAGTGAAGTGGCCAAGTTTGCGGATGACACGAAATTGTTCAGGGTGATGAGAACCAGAGAGGATTGTGAGGAACTCCAAAGGGATCTGTTGAGGCTGGGTGAGTGGGCATCAACGTGGCAGATGAGGTTCAATGTGGCCAAGTGCAAAGTAATGCACATTGGGGCCAAGAATCCCAGCTACCCAAGTTGATGGGGTGTGAACTGGCAGAGACTGACCAAGAGAGAGATCTTGGGGTCATGGTAGATAACTAACTGAAAATGTCAAGACAGTGTGCATTTGCAATAAAAAAGGGCAACACCATGCTGGGAATTATTAGGAAGGGAATTGAAAACAAATCAGCCAGTATCATAATGCCCCTGTATAAATCGATGGTGCGGTCTCATTTGGAGTACTGTGTGCAGTTCTGGTCGCTGCACCTCAAAAAGGATATTATAGCATTGAAGAAAGTCCAGAAAAGGGCAACTAGAATGATTAAAGGGCTGGAACTCTTTCCCTATGAAGAAAGGTTGAAACGCTTGGGACTCTTTAGCTTGGAGAAACGTCGACTGTGGGGTGACATGATAGAGGTTTACAAGATAATGCATGGGATGGAGAAAGTAGAGAAAGAAGTACCTTTCTCCCTTTCTCACAATACAAGAACTCGTGGGCATTCGATGAAATTGCTGAGCAGACAGGTTAAACGGATAAAAGGAAGTACTTCTTCACCCAAAGGGTGATTAACATGTGGAATTCACTGCCACAGGAGGTGGTGGTGGCCACAAGCATAGCCACCTTCAAGAGGGGTTTAGATAAAAATATGAAACAGAGGTCCATCAGTGGCTATTAGCCACCGTGTGTGTGTGTGTATATATATATGTGCGTGTGTGTGTGTGTGCATGTGTGTGTATATATATATATATATATATATAATTTTTTTTGGCCACTGTGTGACACAGAGTGTTGGACTGGATGGGCCATTGGCCTGATCTAACATGGCCTCTCTTATGTTCTTATTTCACATTATGTTCAGTAGGCATTCAAATGAAAAAAAAAAGGTTGCTGAATTTTTTTTTACCAGCACATCAATGGATGCTGCATTAATTCTGATGTTTACAGAAGGATTGATTGAAGTAGTTTAATATAGCAGAAATTCTTTTTGTGAGTAAGGTTCATTCTGTGTATTATTAGTTTTGTGTAAATCTTTGTTTAATTAATGGTTTGAATTATTAATTAATTAATCAGTTTGAATTATACCACTGAAGAAAGCTTATTGCCAAAACACATTTGGTATTGGGTTTTGCATATGGAGACATTATGTACCTTTTAGCCTGTATTTATATGAATGGACATTTGTCTTTATGTTGAGATTAAGTATTATATACTTAACCATAGGATTGTTTTAAAATGATATTTTAGCACTCACAATTGTATTATTAAATTATATATTATATTTTATATGTTCGCACTACATACACAGTTATATTTTACTTTCTTTTTCTTTGTTTCAACCATTTTGGTCACCTTTCTCATACACGGTTGTGTTTTTCTTCTCCCTTTTGATTGTACTCATAAAATGCAGATAGGTCTTACCATCCTTTATACTGAGAAGCCATATTAATTTTCACCCTCTTTTTCTAGTCAGATCTTTAACTGATACTCTCCTGCTGATACAATATTTGATATCCAATATCAACTATCTGGCAGGCACAGCCACTGCTCACAAGTTCATTATAAATACTTCATCTTTTGTATTCATGCTGGGATAATATCCATAGTCTCCTCATTAATTACTACACAATTACTGGATTTTGTCATAATTAATTGGATTTATTTCAGTTTTTTAGTGTGGGAATGTGAAACAGTGCTTGGACGTGTGCAACCTAACCCAGCAATTATTAGCTTGTGCCATCTTTCCAGAGGGAGAGGATCTAACTGGATCTGGGAGCTGGTTAATGATTTATGAAAAGAGAAAGTAGTTCCAGGCACCTATGTAATTATATTCTCTGACCTTTCTGGGGCTCTGGCAAATGCTGAACCTATCAGCTGATCAAGTTCCTCCATGTGTGAGGTGCTCAAGAGAATATAACTTCTCTCCAGATACTTTTAGATGACACTAATTATCTAGATATATTTCACTTTGGCTTCCATCCCAGGTTTGCACTGAAACTTCTTGGATTGCATTGGAAGATTACATATGCCAAGAGATAGACAGAGGGGGTTTAGCTTTCAAATTCTTCTGGACCACTCAGCGTTTTTTTCAATACCATTGACCATGACATCTTTCTATACCAGATGGCTGGGACATGAATTGAAGGCAATGTACTCTTTTGGTTCTGTTCATACCTGGCAGATTATTTTATCTACATGAAACTACTGGGAGAAATCATCCCAGGATTTAAAATAAGATGTTATCAACAAGACAATGACCGACAAATGTTTTCTATTTCTTTTTTTCAGCTAAGCAATGCTGAGCAGATATCTTAGAACTGAAAAGGGTTGGATGAAGGTTAATAAACTGAATCTCGATATAAGGTAGTTTACCATTGGTGGATGGTTCAATTGACCATGAAAATGGTATTTATTTAATCTATTCTGGATGGGGTTGCACTTGTCCTTAATAACCAGGCTTTCAGTTCTAGTGTGTTAGATCTGGTTCTGACTTTGAATACCAGCTCTCCTCTGTAGCACAAAGCACAGTTTTATAAGCTTAGAATCACTTGCCAGCTATGACTCCTGGACACAGATTGCCTTGCTACATTCCAGTTCAGCAGGACCTGGAATGAGAACAACAAGATTTTCTGGGTTTAAACTTTTGACAGTCAAAGTTCCCTTCATCAGAGAGCTTTTACTTGAAAGCTTAAACCCAGAAAATCTTGTTGGTCTCTAAGGTGCTACTGGACTCAAATGTAGCTTTCTACTGCAGACCGACATACCTACCCTCCTGAAGTCTCACTACAGTTATGCATGCTCTGGTTAACATCCAGGTTGAATTGCTGAAATACACTGTACCTAGGGTTGCTTTGAAAATGATTTGGAAACTTGGTTCGGGAATAGGGATGTGAATAAGAAATTACCTAATTAAAATATACACTAAATCAATACATTTGGTCAATCCTAGAAACCTTTGACATTGTTATGATCTTGTGGCCTGCTTTTCACAGTTGCATGAGCCAAAGGAAAGGCAGTTACAAGTACAGGTAATCTGACTGTAATGTTTTCCAATTAGAAGAGCTGGGAAAGTTGAGGCAAAGATTAGCTGTACTACATTTCCAAGTGTTCCTCCTTGGCAGCTTGCCTACTGCAAAAAGGCCTAATGTTGCTTCTGATCTCTGTCAGGCAGAGACAACATGGCCTTTTCTGCACAGTCTCCTACTCCATATCAGGTCAGGATTGTGCGCCGGATTTAGTGAAGAATTCTGCACATTCTGTTCCTGATCAAATTTTTGATCCTTCTTTTCTGCCTTTAACACGGGTTTTTTGGACACCGCAAAAATTAGGAGTCCAGAAAACCCGTGTTAAAGGCAGAAAAGAAGAACCAAAAATTTGATTAGGAGCAGAATGTGCGGAACTCTTCACTAAATCCAGCGCACAATCCTGACCTGATATGGAGTAGGAGACTGTGCGGAAAACCTGGCAGGGAAGGGGTAACAGAGGTCCTATGCTATGTTTCCCCATCACAGTAAGTAGCAAACCTACAGGCAGAGGGAACAGATACTAATGCTTTGCTTATATTCTCTGGAAGGCTTCTACTGGAGAAGGAGGCAAATGTTTCTCCTGCCTCACTGAAAAGTAGGAATAGTAAACCGGAAGGAAGGAATGAGATCAGTGTTTCCATGAAAGACCAGCAATAATCTCCCCCTTTTCACACCTTACTGCATGTTTTGAGATGTTTTTCTTCCAAGTAAACTGCCAACTCTGGAAGTTAGCTGGATTAGTACAAAATTCTGAATCAACTGGGGGCAGTGGGGTAAGGTCCAGAAAGGGCAGATTTAGCTCCCTTTGTGCTTATTTTAAAATAGACATGCCGATCCACACTTGGCATGAAGCTCTCACTTGCTTTTAGCTGTCTATAAAATGAGATGCCTTATCCTATCTGCTTGATTTTTGGTAGGGGGATTTTCATTGGTGAAGGGCTACAATGTCACCAAAGTAGGTAGAAAACTTAAGTTGCATCCCAAAATGTGTTTTCCATAGAAGGCAATCAGAAAGAATAGAAGATAAGACAAAGAAATTTAACAAACTAGGTGTGACTGTAATAAAAATTAACTGAAAGCTATTTAGAATAAAATTTTGAATAAAATTTCTTTGCACATCCTATTCCAACTTACAGCAGCCATGTTTTTCTCTGCTGAACTAAATACACTTCATTAGCATTACAATGATCCATACTGGTTCCAGGTTTGTTTCACAGTTTTGACCTCTGAAGTTCTAAGCAGCTCGAGGCTAGAATATCTACAGGTCCACCTGCTTCCATGCCAAATTGCTCATTGTCCAAAGTAATAATCTAAATCTCCAAATAGACACCAATATTTAATAATGTGAGTGAAAATACATTAAAATAATAAATGTATTCATAATTGATGACCAGTATCATACATTAAATTTGCTTCCAAGGGAGGCTATTACACTGGACAAGTGCTTCTAAATTGCTAATTAGATTTTGATTTTTAAATCAGCAAAATACCATACCAAATTTAAGTATAGGTTTTAATGAAGCCCACTGTTATGGCTATACAGATGAAAAAATCCTACAGTAATCTTATACTGATGAGATGCTGTGAGGCCCCTCACCCTTGATTTGAATTCTCAGGTTTATGTGGCATGGGAATGCTTTTCTAGTGTTTAGGACAGTCATGTCCTGTCCTGTACAGCAAAAATGAAGCATGCCATGGTCAGTATGTGCGTCACCTGATGGCTTCCCTGCCTGACAGCTACCATAAAGTTAACCCATCACTATGTGTGCCAAGCCAGGTCCTGAAACCATCCTGGGGCTCAGTACCCAAAGAGCTAGGAACTTCTGCTTGTCTTTGGGTAGATGCTGAGGGTCTGCACTGTAGAGGGATTGTCCATCTGCATGGATGTGTAGTCCCTTCCACACACATCCCACTTGCTCTGTAGTGCCCTCAAAAATTACACCTTGGCTTCACCCTGGGGTGCAACTTACACATAGCATGACTGTCTTACCTTGCAGAAATTCCTAGCTCTGTAATCACTATTGTCACTTCTTCTATTCAGGGGTCAAAACCATTGCAAAAAACAGGGTGGGTGACAAGGGAGTGGTTCCCATAGAAGCATCCCTGCACCTTCGATGCTCCCTTCAGAGCCCAGAGGCTCCAAGGGCTGCTGCAGATGGGCCAGGAGAATGTGACCATTGTCTCAGGAACGCCCTGAACGTGTAGCTGCTGGTGTTGCTGAGGAGGGAAGGACTTGGCCACTTGCCAGGTCTCCAGCCATGGGACCCACATTCCAGCACAGCACAGCACAGCCCATCCCACCCAACCTTTCCTCCATATAGGTGGCAATTGAGTGCAGTTGGAGAAACACTGTATGTGGCAAGAAGCCTTTGGCAGAGGCCAACTGTCATGGGTGCTGGGGACCCTTCAGAGGAAGTTGAGTCTGATGAGGAAACTGTGCCCCTGCCACCTGCACCAGTGCCCCTGCCTCCTGCTGGAGAAGATCCCAGCCCCCCTGCCTCGCCCTCTCGGGTGGCTCGTGTGCGTGACCGCCTCCGGCAGGACCTCAGGGATCGGAGGAGGGCGGCACGCTCACAAGCAAGACGCTCCCTGAGCCCTGAGTTCTGAGAGGATTCTGGCCCTTCTAAGAGCAAGGATGCTTGAGTGGTAACAGGATCCTGGCTGCCTCCCTGAGCCAGCAATTAGCCCAAACGGGCAACAGCCAGCAGAGGGCTATATAGCTGTGGGCTTTGGGAGGAAGCTTTGTGGAAGCAACTAGTCATCTCCCTGACATTCTAGCATCCACTCCGGCTTGACTTTGGTTCCTGACTCCCTGACTTTGGCTTTGGACTTCTGGACTCCCTGACCTCGGCTTCTGGACCTCAGACCTGCGATACTTCTACAGTGATTCGGATTTGGCGCCTCGGACCCTCCTGCTTACTGGCTACAGACCTCGGACTGCCTCTGGACTTTGCCTGACCCGGCCCCAGCCGTGACACCAACAGTGGATGGAAGGGCTGCCATAATCTGCAATGGCAGATTCTGGGTACCTGGAAAGGCTTCTTGCCATAGTGAGGGATGCCAGTGAGGGACAGGAGAGCATCAAGAAGCCACTGGGGACCTCTCCAAGTCTCTCACTTTGCCCCCCTCCCCTTTTCCTGCTGTGCCTGTAGTGGAGAAGGTGGCATGTGGGCTGGCAGGTGGGCGGGCATTTGGCTGCCACAGATAACAGTGAGTGGGGGTTCCCAGACATCTTGTCTCTTATCAGCCTCTGGTACCCTGTGCACTCTGTGTACAGAGTGTCACCGGGGGGGGTGCAAGATGGATTGAGGAGTGATGCCCCTCTCCCCACTGACAGGTGGCTGGCACTTGTGTTGGGAGCTCATCTCTTTAAGGGGGGGTGTCCAGCAAAGGAAGAACATTGCTCCTCCAGCCCATCCCCTCTACCCCCTGCCAGTGATGGATGCTTGGCTCTGCCTCCTTGACTCATGGCTCCCACTGGTCCTGCTTGCCATGTCTGTCATGCCACCCCTGCCTCCCAACAATGCTGGAATGGAACACTGAGGCAGAATCTCCAGACATCAGCGGATGGCAATGGTGTTGGGGCACCTTTTTCCCATTTGGCCACCAAGGAACTATCCCCTTAGGAAGGTGACTGGCAGTGCCACAGCATGGCAGTCAGATGCTGCAGCACTGGTGCAGCACAGGATTGCTCTGCCTGACCACCTAAGAACCACAAAGTTATGTGCATTTCATACGTACACTTTTGCTTAATATTAGGGATCTCCAAGAGAAGAGGCTGTCTGCTGCAACAAAAGGGGAGATTGGGCAGAACACCCACTCTGCTATGATCTCTTGCTCTGCTTCTAGGGGACCTTATCCAAAAGAGGAAAGATAATTTCCACTCATTTCCCCTTTAACTGCAGCTATCTGTGCTGCGTCCCATATTGTTCCTAATCCTCAGAAACAGCATGTTTGGCAGGTGAAAGGACTGCAAGGAGAAGGGAGATAAATCCATTCCATTAACTCATTCCATGCACAGTTCATTGGCTCTTAAGCCATTTTTGTTAAACGCATTATAAGCGCATTATTGTTTGGCATAGAGCACATTAAAAATATTAGCTGCATGATCAGTTGACTTTAATGGTCTTAGAAGGATGTAACTCTACTTAGGAATGCACTGTAAATGGACATGTGAAAAGAAGATGGTACTCCCAACAGCTAGCCAAACAATCATGGCACCTGAAAGGCATTCCAGATCACTCTTATAGATTCATGCTTATTGTTCAATTACATCTGTTTAATATTAGGTTACTAATCTCCTGTAGTAGGGTTCATTTGGGTTCACAAGATGTCTTTTTATCTTGCAGGAGCTGGATAAGAAACTCGTCATAATTCAGCATCCTCTATTATATTAAAGATCAGCAGGCTGGCTGTTACGGGATTCCTGAATTTATAGAGCCAGTTTGGTGTAGTGGTTAAGTGCACAGACTCTTATCTGGGAGAGCCAGGTTTGATTCCCCACTCCTCCACTTGCTGCAGCTGAAATGGCCTTGGGTTAGCCATAGCTCTTGTAGGAGTTGTCCTTGAAAGGGCAGTTTATGGAAGAGCTCTCTCAGCCCCAACCACCTCACAGGGTGTCTGTTGTGGGGGAAGGAGATAAAGGAGATTGTAAACTGTCTGATATTGATTCAGAGAGAAGGGCGGGGTATAAATCTACGATCTTCTTCTTATACTGTAGTAAGGTCAGAATGCAATTTGTATAAAATTCAGTATGCTTTCTTATATATCTTTATTTTAAATGCAGAGATTCCCCAAGACTTTTAGGCATGTTGGTCCTGGACCAAAGACATGGAAAGCAATTACTTCTTTCCCATTACTGTGAGGTCTCAAGAATATTGTTCATTGACAATTCAGAGAGATGTAAAGGGGAGATAGCACATGAACATTTACACTCCTGCATCCTCATCATCTGGTATTGCACCATAATTAATAATTGTAAACCTGTCCTGGCAGAGTCCTTTGCTGTGTATCTTCTCAGAAGTCCTAAATTTGTGCTAAAATGACACAGTTTAGTCAACAGTTGAGATAACCATTGGGAAACTTCTGAAACTTATTAATAAGAGAGGACAATTGAATATAAAAAATAAATCCAGAGAAGTCTCAGCCTTTTCATGAGCAGGGAGGACAGAGCTTTCTTTACCACATAATTTATTTCCAATGAATAATTCAACTATTCCTAGCAATAAATTCAACAGATTAGCCTCTCTCTGACCTCTCACTTTAGCAAGCTTATTGACTGAAATGGAATTCTACCCTCTGTTTTACGATTAACAAGTCATTGGATACATGAGGTACAATGATACCATGAACAGCTAAGGTGCTGGATGGGATATTGTGGAATATAAAAAAGAGGCATATCCCAGAACATTTTGTTCTTGAAGTCAGTGCTGGGCATCTTCAAATCAATAGTCCAAGAACAGAAAAATAGTGACAACATAAAATAATCCATAAATTCCAAAATTCAAAACAGAACTGTAAACCCCCCCCCCCCAAAAAAACCCCCATGCTATGTACCGGATATTTTTCCCTGAGAGCCAACCAGAAGATTATTTGTTAAAATTACAGTACATTTGTATATCTTTAATTATTGTATGAAACTTATTATTCCTATTTGAGGACACTTCTCCAAAAGTTATTTCATGGAATGAATTCAAATTTGTTTGATTAAGCAATGTACTTAGCTTCCAAGGAGAGACTGATTCAGTTAAACAGCTTTTCAGAAAATTATTTTGCTCAAAATAAGGTAGCTATAGCAAAGCAGAGATTTGAAAACAGATTGAGGATAGTGTGTTCACAATGCATCCTGTCTTTCAGTTAGGTTTGCCAGTCAGGTCCCAGTGAAGAATCTTCAAGTTTTTCAGGCTTCTCTCCACTGCCAGCCAGCTGACTGGTGGGGGTAGCCCCACCCCAACAGCCACCATGTGCCTTTAAATTTCTGCATGCTTAGAAGAAGCTTTCAAAGAACTGCTTGTGTCTTGTAGGTTTGTTTGCCTTTAAATCTCAGTAGGACAAAGCTGCAGAGCGGCAGGGTGAGTGTGTGAAAGGAAGCCAGCACATGGCTTTTCCTGGTAAATGTGTGAGAGAGGAAGCCAGCACAGTCCCTCTGTTTGTTTGGCATTCAATTAAGAAGTTGTTTGTATGGATAGTAAAGAGTTAACCAGAACCTGGTTATTTCTATGGAAATCAAAAAGTTAACCACAATGTATTTAAATGGTTTTAATGGTTTTATGAATGTTTATCTGTTTTAGATGTATTTAAATGGTTTTAATGGTTTAAATGGTTTTAGATGTATTTAAATGGTATGAATATGTGTGTTTGATGTGTTGGTATGTTTGTGGAAGAGCACCTCATTTCGTTGCTCTCTTTTTGTGGAGAACAATGACAATAAATTTATCTATCTATCTATCTAGACCACTCTATTTAGTAGTTTTGTTTGAAGAAATTGGTTGAAATTCAGGAGACTGATACATTGAACAACTCCTGTGAGTAAATTGTCCCAGTGAGATCATAAAAGTGGGGTTGCAAACTGTTCAATTTGGCTGTTTTGTGTGTGTGTGTGTTAACTTTCCTTTAGTGGAAGTACACTGCTTGGGGAATCTTTTGAAGGCAGAAAAGAGGATGAGGAAATGAAGACTGTATTTGAGGGAACTTCACGGCTGTGTTTGTATTTATTTATTTATTTTAGGGAATAGGAAAGTCTCCTGGCTCCACTCCCAAAGTCTCTCAGCTCCATCCTCCAAAGACCTCAAGTAGTTCCTGAGCTGGACCTGGCAACCCTACTTTCAGTGCCACCCTAAGTAGAGTTATATCTTTCTAAGTCCATTAAAGGCAGTTTCAGAGGATATCCAGAAAATTAGTATTTTAATATAATAATTTAATATAAACTGTAATTAATCAGATAATATAAACTGTAATCAAACAAAGAATTAATAAGCACAGAGAAGAGAAAAACCTACTGAGGGAAAATTAGCATGGCTTCTTCAAAGGGAATACCTACCTCACCAAACTTTTGGCATTCCCTCAGTGATCCCTCCTTCCTGACCAATGTTTTAATTGCTGTTTTTATGCCTTATATATTTTTAAAATTTGTTTTAATGATGTGTGTTTAGAGAGGGTTGATTTTAATGGTTTTAAAATGTGATTTTGTGATATATGTTTTAAATTGTTAGCTGCCTTGTGAGGGCAGAAAGACGGGATATAAATTTTGTAAATAAAGAAAATAAGAGAATGGATTTAAAACTGGCTAAATGGCAGGAAGCAGAGAGTAGGAATAAATGTATTCACAATGGAGGGAAGTGAGTAGAGTGGTCCCGCAAGAATCAGTATTGGCATTGGTGGTCATTCTCATCAAAGTTTTCTGTTAGTAAATATGAGCCATATTTATATATTACATTTGTCTTATATGTAGTATATTAGGGTACACCATCCTTAAGAAAAAGAGTAACTGATCATTCTAACTCAAGAAAATGTGGTTTATCTGTAACATTAACCATTGTTTTCTGAGATTTCAGGAGAACATAACCATGTTATGCAGTAGCTCAGCACTAGTTTAATGTGGAAGTACTGCTAATAGAATCAGAGGAGTTATTGGTATTCTTGGGGGAAAATCAGCATGCAGCATTCTTAGTAGCACTATAACTTAATGATTGTCCTTTAGAAGTTGTCATTACACAAGGCATCCAATTTAAATGCAGTAGTATTATTTGTTTGTTTGTTTATTTTATTAGATTTCTAGCCCACTTTTCCCTGCACAGCAGGCTCAGGGCAGGTTACAACTATGGATAAACACTAAATTGACAAAATCAATACGTAGTACAATAGTTATAACCTACATAAAACATCAATTAATACAATCATGGCAATATGTAGCACAATTAATAACTAGTCCCAAAGAACTCTACCTATGTGTGTCTGTAGATGGAACAATACTATTAGCATCACCTACTATTAGCATCACATGTTAACCATCTGGGTTACAGTCATCACAATAAGGCAGTGCCATTTCCTCTTGGAGATCAGTGCAATTTAAAGTTATTTCTTTTGGCTTAATCATATCCAAAGTCCTGTTTAATTAAAAGCAAAGCATGATTTTCCAAAGCATGATTTAAAAAATCAGTGCTCCAAAACTTGCCTAAATTAGGAACCATAAACACAGAAATAGTGAGCACTGTGGATAGCTCTATACATAGTACATTCATAAAAGAAAATCACACTCCGATATATGTTTGTCTATATTATATCTGCTGTGAACAATGATTTTACAAACACTGCAGTTTTGAAAAAACACAGCAATAAAAAGGGAGTCATTTGTGAAGTCTTCCCAGTGTTTTAGCATTATTGGACTGCTTTTAGCACCAAGACCTGTCTCCTTGCACTCTGCAGCTTTGCTAAGTCCCTTTTGTTCATGTGAAGTCCTTACTAGGAGAGGGACTGTGGTTCAGTGGTATAGCATTTATGTTGCATGCAGAAAGTCCCAGGTTCAATCCCTAGCATCCCCCGTTTAGAAAGGATCAGGTAGTAGGTAACTTGAGACCCTGGAGAGCTGCAAGCAGTCAGAGTAAGGAGTACTGACCATGATAGATCAATGATCTGATTCTGTATGAGGTGATTTCTTTGTCCATGAGCTGAACAACATAAAAGGACCTGTGGATATATTCTACACAAAAATTACAGTGTGTTGGACTGTATAATGAGAAAATACTATGCAATTTAATGCCAGTATCATAACGCCCCTGTATAAATCGATGGTGCGGTCTCATTTGGAGTACTGTGTGCAGTTCTGGTCGCCGCACCTCAAAAAGGATATTATAGCATTGGAGAAAGTCCAGAGAAGGGCAACTAGAATGATTAAAGGGCTGGAGCACTTTCCCTATGAAGAAAGGTTGAAACGCTTGGGACTCTTTAGCTTGGAGAAACGTCGACTGCGGGGTGATATGATAGAGGTTTACAAGATAATGCATGGTATGGAGAAAGTAGAGAAAGAAGTACTTTTCTCTCTTTCTCACAATACAAGAACTCGTGGGCATTCGATGAAATTGCTGAGCAGACAGGTTAAAACGGATAAAAGGAAGTACTTCTTCACCCAAAGGGTGATTAGCATCTGGAATTCACTGCCACAGGAGATGGTGGCGGCCACAAGTATAGCCACCTTCAAGAGGGGTTTAGATAAAAATATGGAGCACAGGTCCATCAGTGGCTATTAGCCACAGTGTGTGTGTATATATAAAATTTTTTGCCACTGTGTGACACAGAGTGTTGGACTGGATGGGCCGTTGACCTGATCCAACATGGCTTCTCTTATGTTCTTATGTTCTTAATTTGATGTGAATGTGAATAATATGTGTTGTGCTTATTATACGAATGCGAAAATATTATGGTCACAATCTAGCCAAACATAACATTTTTAATACCCATAGAGTTGGATCCAGGGATTCTTTCCCACTAAGTGATTAGTCTAGCAAAAAGGAGTCCTTGGATCCTTTGAATGATATCAGAAGAAAAAATTAAACATGAGCTTAACCTCCCCTCACACACACCTAAAATAAATTGGATGCCACAGCATTTAACTATTGCTGCATTGTATTCTGCAGTCTCTAAGCAGCCAGCTTGGCTCTAGAAATATTTTCCAGACTCTTCCTTTTTTTCCACATTGGAAGAACACAGGATGGTAGCACAGGCTAATGAAGTCTGCTAAATTAGATTAATTCCAACAAGAACAAGTTGTTGTATAATTTAGCAGAATAAAAGGCAATGATGCAGCACACACATGTAAATTAGCTAAAGGAAAGTTTGCTAGGAAATTAGGCTTACATAAGAGGATAAAAACAATAAACAGTGTAGCTGACTAGCTGCATTTTTCTAGTTACTGCCTACTCCATGATGAATTCTTGCATCTGATCTTGGAACAAAGGGAAGAAGAAGACACCCCCCCCCCCCCTCAACTGTGAACATGCAAAATATCATGTAACATCACCAAACTGTTGATTAGCCAATGACCAGGCTAAAGGTCACTTCATTATGAATAAGACCTCTTTTGCTACCATGGGAAATAAGTGCATGACAGTTCATTAGTCCTAAGGTAACTAACTTAGAATTAGCATAAACAAACACACAGGTTAACTTTTTCATGACATCAGGGAGAGAACTTGCAAGCATCTCAACACAATTGCTTCACCTCCAATAATAATAATCATTCCCTCTCTGTTGCTTGTTTACTTGCATCTTTTTTTCTAAGCATTCAGCAATGGCTAAACCACAAGAATGGATTGCAGTGCAGCCCTAGCATAGATATATCCTTCTAAACTCATTGAAGTTTCTGGTTGGGATTAGACTGACCTACTGAGCTGGAGTAGAACATGTAGTGGACATTAAGCCCTCATATAGAATGTCAGGTACTGTATTTTGAAGAGCAGTTTGTTGTTTAGTCACAAAGTCAAGTCCGACTCTTTGCAACCCCATGGACCAAGTCACGGCAGGCCCTCCTGTCTTCCATCTTCTGAAGTCCACACAAATTCATGTTGGTTATATCAGTAACACTGTCCAGCCATTGCATATTTTGCTGTCCCCTTCTTTTTTTTGCCTTTTGCCTTTCCCAGCATCAGGGTCTTCTCCAGTGACTGCTCCCTTTTCATTTGGTGGCCAAAGTATTTGAGCTTCAACTTCAGCATCTGACCTTCCAGGGAACAATCAGGGTTGATTTCTCTTAGGACTGACTGATTTGATCTTCTTGCAGTCATATCTAACCCATGCATGATCAAATCCCTTTTTCTTCCATCTGTCATCCCTTTCCTGCCATTATTTCCAATACTGTTGCAGCCTCCATTCCCTTGTCTGCTCCCCAAGTAGAGGGCAGCAGGGCCATTTCAATGTTTTTCATTAAAAATGAAATTGCCTTCTTCATTTATTATTATGAAAATGTTTTGTTTATTTATCATTTGACTTATCCTCCCCATGAGAACTGTTCCCACACTTCAACTGGTACAGATGGTGCAGTCAGGATGTTAACTGTAGTGAGTTGTAGGGACTGCATCACTCCATTCATGGCCCAACTACACTGGATCCCTATTTGTTTCCAGGCACAATGCAAGATGCTGGTCTTGTCAACTAAATTTGCCAATCTGGTAAATCTGATTAAGGATTGAGTTGTTATATTTATGGAAGAACAATCCTCACTAGGAAAGCATCAGCTTCACTTTTGCAAAGGGAACTCTCTTTTTGTCAACATTTATAATTCTCTGAAAGCCTCATCAGTTTTAATCCCAAAGTCAACCAGTGAATAAAATTCTGAATATAGTTGAGGTCCAGCTTCAAGTCCCAATGCACCTGTGAAGCTGACTGGATGTCTTTAGGCAATCCCAGAGGTGTAGCCTTCTTAGTATATTGTAGCAAAACTAAAGAGAAGTCCAGAAATTTGACTTTCTTTTTCTTCTGAACCAGTGAACTCTGACTCACAAAATCTCATGCCAGAACAAAACATGCTGATCTCTAAGGTGCCACTGGAATTCTGTTTTGTCCTTAGAGAACTCACTCGTTCTGAATAATCAGTCTCATGGGGACATTGTAAGGGCAAAACATGTCCAACCAAGGCTGTCAAGTATTTGTAATATCAACAGACACCACCCCTGTGTTGGATTCAAGACCTAGATTTTCAAGGGGCATGGCAAATGAAAGTGGTGTGTCAAGATGATCATAGTGTTAGTTTTGAGTACATCTTAATCAGTTAGAGCATGTAATTTTCTAGATAGTGCATAGGCAGTCTTTGAAATCAGGAGAAAAGTGTAAGTGGAAACACTTCTTTTCAAAATCCGATGCTCCAGATATTCAACTGTATGGATTAATATTCAAATGTTTACTTCTGTGAATTAAATTGTGTGTATCAATACATATGTATAGTTATTGAGTTTGGTTCTTAGGAATCCTATAGTTGTCTGATTGCTTTATGTTCAAATACGACTCCAGACTGCATGGATCTCTGTGTATTTGTTGAAGTCTTCCTGTGTTTGCAAAAGTTATTGCATCAGACTCAATTAAAGCCTACTTCTTCCCCCTGCCCCCTCGCACCCAGTTACATCTGTGGGAGTTTTGCTTATCTATGCAAAAAAACCCTTGCAGAGAAAAAAATCCGAAGCTGCAGCTGCCGATAGTGCACATCAATATGTTCAAACCATATTTTTCAGGAAGTTAACAAACATGTAACACATAATACTGATGTTTCATCTTTCTTTTTCATGCAGAAATAAGTTGTGTTTAAAGGCATTCTATGTGCATACTGTGTAATTACATTAATCAGAGAGAGCTTCTTCTCAGTGTTCCTTTACTGTTACTATGGCAGCACCCACATGTTTGCACAGAACAGAGCATGGGTAGGCCCACTCTTAATTAGACTTACAAAGCAGTTATGTTTCAAAGGAAGGCAATTAATACAAAGTTAGAAGTACAGATGCTGAAAGAGAGTGATAGGCCTGCCTGAATATGTTTCCATATTTTTTCTGGAGGTTTTTACACATATTTGTATTGGAATGATTTAACTCTTGCTGTTGCGTAAGAAGAGGGACTCAGTCTCAGGGCTGACTAAGAGCCCAGCAACAGCACAAAGACATAGCAAAGCCTATAAACCCTGCCTAAGGCTGCCAATGCCAGGTTCGGAAGTTTCTGGAGATTGGGGGTGGGGGGCAGAGCCTGGGGAGAGTATATAATTTGGGAAGGAAAGGAAGATCAGCAGGGATACAGTGACATAGATTCCACTTTTGAACCTTCAGTTCCCCAGGAGAATTGACCTCTGTAACCAATTGTAAGAATGGATATTGCAAAGCATAATTCCATGAATAGTACTGGAGGGCACCATAAATGCAGGGCGTGTTCTGCATGCTCTCTATCTTTGGAATTGAGGGAATTTATACATCCTGAGATGGGCTTTAAAGTCTACTTAAGGGATACCATGACCTGCTCAACCCAGCAATGTATTTACGTTATTCAGTGTCTGCAAAAAAATTTACCTGGGAAACACAATGCGTGTCATGAGTAAACGTGTGCTCGAACACAAATCCCAGATAAAAAATCACGTGATCAATGCTCCCCTCGTGTTGCATTTTAGGGACCTTCACCATGACTCTAACACACTGAGGTTTTTTGTGGTGGAAAGGTTCCCTCCGGGATTACAAGGCAAGGTCAATGTTACTAAATGGCTGCTAAGGCATGAGATGAAATGGATATTTTGGCTGCACACTCTTGCACCGAGGGGCTTGAACAATGAGTGGGATCTCTCTTGTTATTTATAGTGATTATTTATGATGAAGTTGAACCAGGGAACTTCATCCAGACATGTATGTTATTATGCTGCAGCTTTAAGGAACAACTTAATTGCATGCATCTGTGGACTTATAAGTGAATGTACCAGAGAGCATGGTAAGCTATTTGAAGCAGTAGCATTGAATTGGTGAAATGTCTTGGAAAAGGTATGGGGTTTTGCCTCTGGAACTCATCCTATGGTGCTAAGTTGAATTTATTTTGTATGGTTTACTGTTTTCATTTTATGTACAGCTCGTAGAAGCAAACAGCGAAACGTGGGATAAAGTACTACTGCATCGCATATCACTTTGTGTGCCTAGCTGTGCAATTGAACATAGGAGCATTGGTCTCTGTGGAGAACTGCATCGTTGGAATCATGACCAGCACTTGTTGTTAAGAAATTATGGACATGGACTTGCATCTTAAATGACTGTGGGCGGGGTCATTGATGTTCCTCATTTTGCATTAAAAATTGTATTTATTATGTATGATTGAATGATGCCTACTTGTAAGTAAATTTATATTTTGTACGTTATAGGAGGCTGGTCTTCGCGGAGGTTCTTACCAATTTTTCCTGCTCTACTATCTGCATTGCTCTTTGTGGGATGCACAATCTCCAGGTAGAGCCTGGAGTTCTCCAAGAATTACAACACTCTCCCGATGACAGAGATTGATCCCCTGGAGCAAATGACAGTTTTGGAGGGTAAACTCTATAGCATTATATACTGCTGAGGTTTCTCCCCCGGCTCCACCCTCAAATCTCCAGGAATTTCTTAAACCAGAGTTGTCAGTCCTAAATCCTAACCACACACACAAAAAATATTTTTTCTTCATTTCATTTCATTTTATTTAGTTTATATCCCGCCCTTCCCACCAAAGTGGCTCAGGGCGGCTCACAACACAAAAATTCTAACATAGGATTAAGTTTTAAAATACATCAGTTTACAACATTTAAACAATAAACCAGTAAAAACAGTGAAACAGTAAAACAAAGCCATTTACCAAAGTACCATACTACAGCCTTCTATTCGAAATTTTCAAGTACCCATCAGTTGTATGCCAACCGGAAGAGGACTGTCTTACAGGCCCTGCGGAACTCAGTGAAGCTAATTTTTGACTAAACATCTTCAGGATTACATTGGAGCCCCCAGGGCAATTCTATTGATCTGCCTCACTTAGGGCACCAGTTGAATGCAGCAACCCAAACAACTAATGGTGAACTATAATCTGGAGAACCAGGGTTAATTCCCCACTCCTCCACATGAAGCCTGCTAGGTGACCTTGGGCCAGTCACAGTTCTCTCAGACCTCTCTCAGCTCCACCTACCTCACAAGGTGGCAGTTGTGGGGAGAGGAAGAGAATGTGATTGCAAGCCACTTTGAGACTCCTTAATGTAGAGAAAAATAGGGTATAAAAACCTACTATTCTTTTTCTTTGTTTACTATGTAAGTCTGACCTGGTCTGCTGAAATTGCACTGTTCTAATTCAAAATCTAACATCTCCCTGTGCATTTTTTATAGCTTTAAAACATCTCACAACTTCTGCTAAAGAGGAATAGAACAGGCTGAAGTGTGGGAGGCCCTTGGCTGAACAACTCTCTCTTTCCAAAAATAGAAAGACGAAGCACAATGTTCCTTGCTTGCATGGTTTCCAAATCTGTTTTAATGAACTGCCACATCTGATTGCCCAGCCTCTGTTTTTAGTCTCCTGAAACAATATTCACTGACATTAGCAGAAGCTTCCTGAACTCGTGGTGTGATTCTAGGTGTGCCTGATAGGTGGATCAGAACTAAACACCCTTGGAAAAACATATTTGTGCAAGTCACTGCATCAGAGAAAGCTTTCACTAGCCTTTACAAGGAAAGCACAAGAATATGCGTGTTGAATGCTCATGGGTAGGGAGGAATTGCCTACAAGGGGCTCTATCTAAGTAGCTATGGGAATTTCCCAATTTGGAAAATTTCTAGAGATCTGGGGATAGATCCTGGAGAGGAACCTCAGGGGGTTATAACACCATGAGTCCACCCTCCAAAGTAGACTTTTCTGTAGTCTGGAGATAACTAATTCTGGAAGATCTTTAGGGCCCACCTGGAGACTGGCAATCTTAATTGAGTCCATTCTTTGTGCTGGTGCGGGTGTATATTCATGACTAGAAAAATGAAGTAACTAGAACACTATCTGGTCATCAGCCCTTCTTCGCATCCCATCAGGGCATGTCTATTCACAGCCAAAACAAGTAGCCAGACATAACAGCATTCTAGAAATATGTAAGCACCAGCAGGAGCACCATCACAGCTCATGTACTAAGATGTATATTATGGGGTTTCTTCACTCCACCACCATGTCCACAGAACTGTGTTTATAAAAGATGACGGCAAACTTTGGAGTAAGTTTGTGTAGCACAAAAGAAGCACTGCATAAGCCGCAAGCAGACAAAGAAGGACACTTGTTTCTAAGAATCTTTTCTAAAAGAGTCTAAAAATCTTTTCAGATACTTTATTTATGAGCTCCGGTCATTTAAACCCATAATGATCTTCAATTCCACAGCTTCATCTGGGGTTGCAATCATCCAACATGGCCGTAGTTGCAGAATGCATACAAGATAAGTAAATCAGTTGCATAAAGGAGCCCCCTGATGGGCATGGATCTCCAAACCTAGATACTCACCATACACTAGAGAAAGCAATGGATGGGGGACCACAGCTACCTTTGTTGGTGAATACATACACATTTGTTCTACTATCTAAATACTTTGGCTACAGTTTTGCTCTCAGGAACCAAAGCCAGAGCACATAAGGAGCAAACAAAAGAGTAACAGGAGAAAGCAATTAAATGCAGCTCCATTGACTGGATGCATGGAGGTAGCCTTAGTAGCAATATTATATTCCCTAATAACCAGTGAGAGACATCAGGGGTGTTCATCTGTAATATACTCAAGGAGAGTGGGGCCATTAGTCCATGCAGTAATCGCTGCGACTGTAGCACTACACATATGTTTATATGAAAAACCAACCACCTGGGATCACAGTTCCTATTACAAGCAATAAAAAAAACAAACACTGTGATATACTGGCTAACAATGTTTTGTAAAACTTTTTAAAGAGTTGTATACATCTTTTGTATGCATTATAAAAAACTACAACTTTACAATATTACAAGAAAGCTTCACCTAGTGAGCAAAAAACTTCCTTAGGAGTATCCCTATTTCCTTCAACGTTACAATTCAGTGTTATTGCTCTCTGCAGTGTTTATATTTTCTTTGAAATATCTCATCCTGGAATAAACCATGGTAATTATAACAAGATACAACACAAATCTGAATGGAAGTGGATAATTCTTAAATTTTTAAATGAATGATTTAAAAATATTATTGATTGTTATTAAGAACTTCTCTCTCAGTACCATTTAAATGTTTATATTATATTAGGAGCAAGCCAGTCCTGCACTTCTCTAACCAGATGCAAAAGCCTTCTGGATTTTGTAGGCAAAATGCTTTCTACAATATTTATATTAGGAGCAAGCTGTTCCTTTTGATGGCAAAATGTTCTCAATTCATATATTAATTTAGGAGCAAGCCAGTCCTGAACCTCTTCTCTTACCAGATGCACAGGCTTAGGCATTTGGTTAGAGAACAGGTTCAAGACTGGCTTGCTCCTAAACTAAACACTTAAGTGGTATTGAGAGCATTTTGCTGTCAATCAGAAATGGCTTGCTCCTAATAAAAATAAAAAAATAATGTAGGAAGCATTTAGCCAGCAAAATCTAGAAGGCTTGTGCATCTGGTAAGAGAAGAGCTTCAGGATTGGCTCGTTCCTAAATTAATGAGCAGGGCTTTTTTTGAACAGAAATGCAAAGGAACGCAGTTCAGGCTGGTTTGGCATCAGGAGGTGTGGCCAAATATGCAAATGTGTTCCTGCTGAGCTTTTTCTTTAAAAAAACCCTATGTGAAAAAAATGGTGATGTCATGGGGTGTGCCCTAATATGCAAATGAGTTCCTGCTGGGCTTTTTCCTACAAAAAAGCCCTGATTGAGAGCACACAGAGATACAAAAGTGGTAAGACTCCGCTAAAAAATCCCAAATGTGATTCTCCCCCTTTTGAACGGTATGTCTCTTAATAATTACAGATGGTAGTGGTGGCATCTATAAGAAAACAGTCTGTAATTCCACCAATGGTCACACATGAATTATTCAGGCAAATATGCTGCTGAGCCATTGTGACTGGATAGAAAAGATACAAGCCAAACAGATGGGTAATTGAACATCCTTTGGTTGTAGGGTTAGAACTCTTGTCATTTTTTGCTTTAATTGAATACATTCTAAAAGCCTAGTTTTCCCCATTGTAGCCTAAGTTTATCAATCTTTGCCTCTTGCACTAGCTGTATACCTCCAACAATGATACATGTAGCTTAGATTCACTAGACTGTGATGTCTTTGGGCTCTTCTGGAACAAGTGAATTAGTGGATATAATGATTGTGCTGTTAGGGTGATGATGTTTAGCTGGAAGAATATTGCTTGAAATCTTTTTGCATGAGTCAAATTGTTGAATTATTGGAAGAAATAAAGCCAACTAAGAACCTTATCAGGTTGCTATGTGTAACAACGTATCAACCCCTCCCCCATAATTCAAAGTAATGCATCTTCTGCATCCAAAACATGACATTTCCATCCACACTTATGCAAGATGACCACTACCTCAATACAATAGTGTAAACTGGTCACCTAGGGCACATCTGATGGCAGTAGTCTGAATTCACATAAATAACTGCATTGTGTCTATAGCAACTAGTTGAATTTAAAACAGTCAATATGGAAGACTGAGAGGAAGGTATTATGCTTTCAAAATCTCAAGATACCAGTTCTGCATGAAATAATATAATCTTGTAGAATACAAAGAAATGAACTGGTGTTATGATTAGTATCTTAATGTGTGCATGTTTTTGTTCCATGAATTACGTTCTGTTTTTCAAATCATGTTTATGTTGTTAGAACTGTAAAAACAGAGGCTCTTCTGTGCTTAACCAAGAACTGTTTATTTACAAAAACAATCATTCAAGGCTAAAATTAAACTAGTGAATCTAAATATTCAATTGCTTATTTTATTCCAGTTTGTCTGTCTTGCACTTAGCTCCTTTGGATGAAAACAGCAACTGACTACTGCCAAATAACAGTGTGCATACAAGAGCCCCATGCTGGAGAGTGGTAAGATGCAGTACTGCGGTTCAAGCTCTGCTCATGACCTGATCCTGACAGAAGCTGGATTCAGATAGCTGGCTCAAGGTTGACTCAGCCTTTCATCCTTCTGAGGTTGGTAAAATGAGTACCCGGCTTGCTGAGGGTAAAGTGTAGCTGACTGGGGAAGGCAATGGCAAACCACCCAGTTAAAAGTTTGCCATGAAAACATTGTGCTGTGATGTCACCCCATGAGTCGGTAATGATTAGGTGCTTGCACAGGGTAAACTGTAAACCTTGCACAGGGTAAATCTTTTTATACTGCAAAAATGCGCTGTAAAACTGTCATAAATGTTGGGAGTTCCTACTCTGAAAGAGGCAGTGGTCTGCCCCCTCCTGAAAAAGGTTACATCAGATCCAGCCGAATTGGCGCATTACCGGCCGGTCTCAAATTTGCCCTTTTGGGGCAAAGTTATAGAGAGGGCTGTGGCGTTGCAGTTGCAGAGTTTTTTTGGATGACGCTTCCACCCTGGATCCATTCCAGTCCGGCTTCCGCCCAGGCCATAGGACAGAGACAGTATTGGTCACCCTCATGGATGATCTCCGGTGACATCTGGTTCGAAACGGTGTGGCGGTATTGCTGTTGTTAGACCTATCGGCTGCGTTCAATATGGTCGATCACCAGCTGCTGACCCGCTGCCTCGCCGACAGGGATCCAGGGGTTAGCCTTGCAGTGGTTTTCCTCTTTCCTTGAGGGTCGGGGACAAAGGGTGGCGACTGGGGGAGAGCTATCCCAGAGACGCCTACTTAATTGTGGGGTGCCTCAGGGGGCAGTTCTCTCCCTGATGTTATTTAATATCTACATGCGCTCCATTGCCTAGATTGCCCAGAGATATGGGCTGGGTTGCCACCAGTATGCTGATGACACCCAGCTCTATCTATTGCTGGACAGCCGAGCTGGCGATGTCCCTGTAAATCTGGACCAGGCGTTGCAAGCCGTGGCAAATTGGATCAAGTTGAGTGGGCTGAAATTGAATCCAGCGAAGACAGAGGTCCTTTGTCTGGGTCGTGGCGTTCCAGAGGAAGGGATCTTCCTTCCAGCTTTTGACGGTGCATCACTGGTACCAGTGCGCAGGGTCAGGAGCTTGGGAGTGCTACTGGAGTCCTCCCTGACAATGGAGGCCCAGGTGGCAGCCACTGCCAAGTCTGCCTTTTTTCATCTTAGGTGGGCAAGGCAGTTGGCTCCCTTCCTGGAGCGTCGCAACCTGGCAACCTTGATCCATGCAACAGTCACCTCGAGGGTAGACTACTGTAATGCCCTCTACAGAGGCTGCCCCTGTACCGAACTCAGAAACTACAGCTAGTGCAGAATTCAGCAACCAGATTGTTAATGGGACTACCTCGGTAGGAACATGTACAGCCTAGGCTGCGGGAACGGCACTGGCTGCCAATTGTGTACAGAGTTCATTACAAGGTGCTGGTTCTTACCTTTAAAGCCCTATATGGCCGAGGACCTGCCTACCTTAGGGACCGCCTCTCCCCATATATTCCCCAGAGAGCACTGTGATCTAGTTCACAAAATCTTCTGGAAATCCCCGGGTCAAAGGAGGCCAAATTAAAAACAACTAGAGAGCAGGTCTTCTCGATACAGGCACCCCAATGGTAGAACCAGCTGCCAGAGGAGGTGTGGGCCCTACGGAATCTCAATCAGTTCTGTAGGGCTTGCAAAACCGCCCTCTTCATACTAGCTTTCTAAAACAGAACCTGGTAGTAACATCAAGCCATCTGAGATTGTGGCACTATTAAGTTATACTGGTTTTAGACTATTTATTTAATATATTTAACCTATGAATTGTATTTTAACTGTATTATCTTGTTTTTATTGTTATAACATGGTTTATACCATGTCCTGTAAGCCGCCCTGAGCCTGCTTCGGTGGGGAGGGCGGGGTATAAATACAAATTTATTATTATTATTATTATTACTCTGCCATGAATGTTTGATGGGAACTTGAGCATATTCTCAGCTTAACCTACCTCACAGGATTGTTGTGAAGGTGAAATGGAAGACAAGAGAACAATATAAGCCACTTTGAGGCTCCATTGTGGAGAAAGGCAGTGTATAAATGAAATAAATAAATGAAAAAACAAAATAAAGCATACTGCTTTAAAATGCAATAGGAGATAATCTATATATTTCCCAAGTGTGGCCTATTTCCCAAGTGTACCCAAAAGAGATAGTTCTGAACATTTGGGGGACTCCTCAGGTTTGCAAAAAAATCTGAAAACTGTTAAAAATACAAGGGAGCTCAAGTTCTTCCCAAACTAAACTGTTGCCTGTGCACATGCAGACAATGCACTTACCTGTATAGCTTTGACAGTAGATGGAGGGAGCCATTCCAAGTAGGGCTGCCAATCCCCAGGTGGGGGCAGGGGATCCCCCATCTGGAGGCTCCCCCCACTTCAGGACCATCAGAAATCAGGGAGAGGAAATAGCTGCTGGGCACTCCATTATTCCCTATGGAGACTGATTCCCATAGGGTAAAATAGAAGATTGATCTGTGGGTATCTGGGACTTGTGGGGGGGGTCTGTTTTTTGAGATAGAGGCACCAAATTTTCTGCATAGCATCTGTTGACTCTCCTAAAAGTACCTCCCAAGACTGGACTGGAAGGTCCAATTCCTTGATTCCCTAAAGAAGGTGCCTCTATCCTTCATTATTCCAAACGGATGGAAGGCATTTAAAAGGAGCATGGTTCCTTTAAATGTGATGATGATTAAGAAGAAGATATTGAATTTATATCTTGTCCTATGCTCTGAATCTCAGAGTCTCAGAGTGGTCATAATCTCCTTTACCCTTCTTTCCCCGCCCCCCCCCCCAACAGACACCCTGTGAGGTGGGTGCAGCTGAGAGGGCTCTCACAGCAGCTGCGTTTTTAAGGACAACTCCTGTGATAGCTATGGCTAACCCAAGGCCATTCCAGCAGGTGCAAGTGGAGGAATGGGGAATCAAACCCAGTTCTTCCAGATAAGAGTCTGCACACTTAACCACTGCATCAAACTAGCCAGAGCTCCTTTCAGAGTTCAATTGTGCTTGCCACACACTTGCTCCTGGCTCCACCCCGCCCCGAAGTCTCCTGGCTCCACCTCCAAAGTCCCCAAATATTTCTTGAGTCGGACTTGGCAACCCTAATTCCAAGCCTGAATGCCATGGTGGCAGATGCAGGCCTGGATTCAGGAAGCCACTCTGGACCCAGCTGCAGCAGTGGTGGACACTAGGAGCTGCTTCAGGCCCAGCAGTGGTGGATGTTGGGATGGGTTCGAGGCCCAATTGCCACTGGAAGCCACTCCCAGGTACCACCACTGGTAGGGAAAAAGAAAGGAAGATTGTTTTGGATGGGGGAGAAAGAGGAACAAGGGGGGAGGGAAAGAGAAAGAAGGGAAATTGGTTGAAGGGGACAGACAGAGAAACAAGGAGGAATTGCTAGAGGGGCAGGGCCGGATCTAGGGGGGGGACAGAAGGGGGTGCTTGCCCTGGGTGCCGAAGGAGGGGGGGGGTGTCAAATTGGATATGGAATCTGTTGTGTCTTGCATTTCAGTCCTGAAATTACAACACAGCGGACGCTACGGAGGTGACCAGTGGAAGTCCACTGGTCCCCGGATGTAGCTCCGTAAATACGCTCCGCCAATCAAGATCTGTGGCGGGAAGTTTAACTGGCCAGGATTGGACCTGGCCAGACTGAGAGTTGTTCCGGTGTATGTATATAATTGGGACCCGGCCCGCGTTGCCTGGCCTTGTGATGTACTCACTAATAAAGCATGTTGCCTTCAACACGTCTTGTCACTCAGTACATTACAGTGGTGACGAAGATGGGATTCTAGCCAGGTACCTCCCCAAGTGGGACTTCGCTAACCTGGCCGGAGACAAGGAAGGCACGCATTTGAGGGAGACAGAAACGCCTCCCGCCGCCATGGCTAACCCAAGTGGGACAACGGGCCACCTTGCAGAGTTCGACCCCGCCAACCCCGACAGGTGGGAGACCTACATGGAGTGGGTTGACTGCTACCTACGAGCAAACATGATTACAGACGACAGCCGTAAGAGAGACGTGCTCCTGAGTGTCTGTGGGGAGGCCACATTCGAGATTGCAAAGGGTCTCTCAGCCCCTGCGAAGATCATGGAGAAAATGTACGAGAAGATAGTCAGACTCCTGACAAGGCACTTCTTGCCCCAGCCTTCCAGCAATGCCCGCCGATTCCTCTTCCACAAGAGGGATCAAGGGGCGGGAGAGACAGCCACCATCTACCTGGCCGCCCTCCGCCAAATAGCAGGGAACTGCAGCTTCGACAAGCTAGATGAAGCCCTGAGGGATCGCTTTGTCTGGGGCCTCCGAGACGAAAGACTGCAGCAAAAACTCTTCGCAAAGGAAGAGCTCACCCTCCAACTTGCCTTCAATGAAGCCACCGCGTTCGAGAGAGCAACCAAAGCTTACAACAACCCACGAGCGGAAGCCGTCCCCCAGGAGGAGATGGCACCGGGCAACCCAGAGGAGGAGGAGGAGGCAAACCAGCTACATCGCCAACCAGGAATGGGGCCAAGAGCGCCCACTCGGCCACGAGCGACAGAGAGACCAGCCAACACCAAGTGCGCCAGCTGTGGGGATCCACACGAGTGCCGGGACTGCCCCTATCGCAATGTGGACTGCAGGAACTGCGGACGAGTGGGCCACATAGCACGGGCTTGCTGGGTCAAGGCCACCCACAGACGCCAGTCCACCAACCATGATTTGACCGATGCCTACTCGACCGTATCGACTAGCCTGCAGGTAATGAACTTGCCCCTCACCACCCCAGATAAGGTCAGGGTGTCGGTCCTAATCGAGGGCACTCCATGCCTGATGGAGCTGGACTCGGGCTCCTCCATCTCCATAATTTCGGAGGAGTCTCTAAGAAAACTTTGTCCTCGTGGCCGGCCCCGGCTGCGACTGGCAAATTTCATACTGTGGGACTTCCAAAAAAAACCCTGTACAGATTTTGGGTTGGGCCACTGTAAGGGTAGAGTTTAAGAACTTTCAGGGCAAGCTGGACATTCTCATAGTCAAATGCCAGCTCACCACATTACTGGGGCTGGCCTGGTTTTGACTGCTGGGTATTCAAACAGTGGGGGTGCAGCAGATGCGACCGCAAAATTTCGAGCACATGTGCCGGGAATTCCCGGAAGTGTTTGATGGGTCCCTGGGGTGCTACAAGGGGCCTCCCATCACCTTACCCCTCGATCCCCACGTGAGACCGATAAGGCTGAAGGCCAGGTGAGTTCCGTTCGCTCTTAAACCAAAAATAGAAGCGGAGCTGGTCTGCCTCACGGTCCAGGGAGTGCTAGAACCGGTATCCTATGCTGCATGGGAAACACCCAGAGTCACTCCAGTGAAGACGAATGGAGATGTGCGCATATGCACTGATTACAAGTGCACAATAAATAAGGCACTTCAGGACAACCCATACCCCATTCCGGTGGTCAGCCACGTACTGGCAGCCCTAGCAGGCTCTAAGGTTTTTGGGAAACTGGACTTGGCCCAGACGTACCAGCAACTCCCGGTGGATGCTGAGGCAGCAGAAGCCCAGACCATTGTGACTCACAGGGGAGCTTTTCGGGTACGGTTGTTGCAATTTGGGGTTAGTGTGGCTCCGGGGATTTTTCAGAGCATAATGGATTCTCTTCTCAAAGGGATCCCCAGAGTGCAGCCGTTTCCAGGCAGCAGGACTTAAAGTAAAGCGGGAGAAGTTTTCCCTCGGGGTGTCGTGGGTAGAGTTCTTGGGGTTTGCAGTAGACGCCGCGGGAATCCACTCGACGGCCAACAAGACCAGGGCTATTGTCCATGTCCTGGCCCCCTTGTGCAAGACGGAGTTACAAAGTTTCTTGGGATTATTAAATTTTTATTATTCATTTTTGCCCCACAAAGCTGCCATCGCAGAATCCCTTCATAGGCTCCTCGATAAAAACGCCCCTTGGGTCTGGGAAAAGAAGCAGACCACCGCTTTTCAGGCAGTCAAGGACCTCCGAGTTTCCAATGATGTGCTCCACCATTTTGACGAATCCTTACCAGTGATTCTGGCTTGCGATGCTTCCCTGTACGGGGTGGGCGCCGTTCTGGGGCACCAACTCCTGGATGGGAGGGAGGTTCCCGTGGCCTATTATTCGAGGACCCTGACCCCCGTGGAACGCAACTATGCCCAGATAGACAAGGAGGCCTTGGCAATAGTGGCTGGTGTACATAAATTCAACGACTACCTGCACGGTACGTGTTTCATGATCGCCATGGACCATAAGCTGCTACTGGGCCTCCTCGCCCCAGACTGCCAGACACCGCAAATTCTGTCACAGCGTGTCCTGCGGTGGAACCAGTTCCTCAACTCGTACGCATATGCCGTGGTCCACCGCCCCGGCAAAGCTATGGGACACGTGGACGCCCTCAGCTGCCTGCTGCTGCCCTCTATGGACCCGGATCTCAGCCCCGCCCACCATGTGATGCTTATAGAGACTCTATCAGAGAGGCCCCTCCACGCCGCCGAGGTAGCTAGGGCCACGGGTAGAGACCGCATCCTCGCGAGTGTTTTAGACTGGGTGGAAAGGGGGTGGCCCATGGGCAAACTGGATGCAGAATTCAGAGCATTCGCATCGCGCAGAGAAGAACCTTCCATGCACAAGGGTGCCTTCTCTAGGATAACAGGGTGGTGGTTCCCCCCCATTGCGGAAGCAAGTGCTGGAAGCCCTACACAAAACACACCCGGGGATAGTGCGCATGAAGGCCCTGGCACATAGCTATGTATGGTGGCTGCGGATGGACGAGGAGATAGAAGGGTGGGTTCGAAGGTGCCAACCCTGCCAAGAGTCCCGACCTAATCTGCCCAGTGCCCCTGTCCACCACTGGGAGTCCAACAGGAGGCCATACCAGGGCCAAAGATTCTTTATCTTAGTCGATGCATACACCAAGTGGTTGGAAGTGATCCCCATAGCTTCAACCTCCACCGCCGCGGTGGTCAGAGCCTTGCGAAGGGTCTTTTGCACTCATGGGATTCCCGAGACCCTTGTCATGGACAATGGGACCACTTTTAGCTCCCAGGAATTCCAGGAGTTCTTGAATCGGTACCTCATCCAGCACATTCGGTCCGCCCCTTTCCATCCAGCCACCAACGGCCAAGCAGAGCACATGGTGCGCACCACTAAAGAGGCCCTGGGTCGCATTGTACAGGGAGATTGGGATCACCGCCTGGCAGTTTTCCTATTTGATAACAGAATCACCCCCAACCCCGTCACCAGGTTAAGCCCTGCCAAGTTACTAATGGGGAGGAAGTTGATCACGAGTGTTAGCATCAGGCACTTTAAGATGAAAACTGCTGATGCAACAGTATGTAACTCCAACTATACTAGCTAATGAGAGGCATGTGAAGCTAGTTAAGTGGGGTGTAACATGATTGGCCAGCTGCACCATAAGAACAAGGAACCTAACTCTTAGTCTTTGTTGGGTTGATGAGGAGGAAGGACGTGTTGGAGAAGTGGAGAGCTATTGTTATCAGAGACTGTTACTCTGTCCGTTTGACTGATGATGGTAATGACCCTGGTATGTGTAGACTATTCTCTGGATTTGTGACTGTGTACTTCTGACCTGGATGAACTGAACTAACTGTGCTTTGACTATCTTGGACTGCCTTTAACTACTCTTTTGCTGTAACCCCAATACAACTGTTTCGACCGGCTTACTGAAGTTGTGTCTTTGTAGACTTTTACTAGAGGCTGCACTTATCAGCATACTCATACTGCAGAACTCCCACGCACTACTGACAACGAGGCTAGACAGGTTGCATCCTGACCGGGCTACAGACCTCCGCAGTTCCCTCAAGACCAGGGAAGCTGCTAGGGAATTATTTCCAGGGGATCCGGTATATGCAAAGAACTTTGCACGCAGGCCAGAGTGGTTAACCACCCGGTGCTGTGGGTCACCTGGTCCCACTCCTACGAGATCTCGTTGGAGGGGAGCCAGATTCTAAGGAGGCATATTGACCAGCTGCGCTGTCGCACATTGCCAGAAGAACCAACAGCGATCAGGGGAGTGGGAAGCATGGGAGTACTAACAGCAACACCCCCGGAAGCTGCCCAGCCTATGCCAGCCGCACCGACTATGCGGGCGGAAGAGCACTACAGCGGAGGGAGCACCCCCCCCCCCCAGAGAGGAGATTCTGGAACAGCAACAAGTGACAGACAGCCCTTTTACAGTGTCACCCCACCACGAGGAACCAGCGGCCCCACCAGCAACGGCGGCCGCTCCAACTCCCCAAATAACCCCAAGAAGGTTGACCTGGAAACACAGGGCGCCAGACTACTTGAAAGACTTTGTGTCTTGAACTAGGGGGGGGAGGAGTGTTGTGTCTTGCATTTCAGTCCCGAAATTACAACACAGCGGATGCTACGGAGGTGACCAGTGGAAGTCCATTGGTCCCCGGATATAGCTCCGCAAATACGCTCCGCCATTCAAGATCTGTGGCATGAAGTTTAACTGGCCAGGATTGGACAGGGTTGTTCCGGGGTATGTATATAATCGGGACCCGGCCCGCGTTGCCTGGCATTGTGATGTACTCGCTAATAAAGCACGTTGCCTTCAATACGTTTCGTCACTCAGTACATTACAGAGTCCATTATATTCTATGGGACCATAAGATAGAATGGTCCATAAGGGGGCGCCATTTTTTAATTTTGCTCCCCCCCTCAAAAAACATGTAGATCTGGTCCTGCAGAGGGGAGAGAGAAACAGAAACAATAGGGAATTGTTTGAGGGAGGGAAAGAGAAAGAAGAGGGATTGTTTTGGGAAAGGGGAGAAAAACAGAAAGAAGGAGGGATTGTCTCAGAGAGGAGAGAGAAAGAAAAAGAATGGGGGATTGTCTGTTAGAGAGGAGAGACTGTCAGGGGGAAAGAAAGAGACTGAGAAGGGGTGGGGAAAAGAGGACATTGCCTGAGAAGGGCTGGAGTAAGAGAGGAGTGAAATTGCCATACTATGAAGGAAAGAAAGGACTGATAGAGAAGGAGGTGGGGGACAAAAAGGGAGGAAAGCTAACGCAGAAGAGGGGAGGGGAGAAGAGGAAGTGGGGGAAGATTGATAGATATGGGGTGGGGGCAGAAAGAGAGGAGAGAACTATGACAGAGAATGGTAGAGAGGGAAAGAAGCAAGGCAGAGGAATGTTCCCTCTTTGCGGATTTCTTGTATACATATAAAAAATAGACTGCTAGGAAGTGTTATTGCCAGCACTTGGGGATTCCAGCATGAGGCATTCTACATTTCTTTACTTGTTACCGCCTATTTGATTCTGTATTCTCTTCACCCATAACCTAGAGAATTCATTGTGTAGTGGTAACAATAAATTCTGTTGGGTGAGATTTATACTTCGCAGTAGAAGGCAAATATTCTTGAACAAAAGTCTTAAAATAAGAGCAAAGGGACATACAGACTTTCCTTCCTCCCATATAACCTCCAGCTTTAAAACAGTATTTCAAAGGCTCCTGCAGTGTTTAAGCCGTTGTTGGTGAAGGGTGCATTTATCTTATTTATGAGGCAGTATGCTGCCAAAGAGGCAAAAAAGAGCCTTTTCTGTGCTATCATGAGTTACAGATGCTTTTTCTTGGTTTTTTTCCCTTTTTTCTGTGGCTGTGAAGGAATGTAAAACTCATATTCCTTTGAGATATCTGGTATACATTCCAGCAATTTCAAATGGTCTGGACTACTAGCTTGCAGGAAGACAGTGATGTGCATTGGGTTTTCTTGCTATATATAGATATAAAGGAGAATGAGGCTCCCGTGCTTTTAATAGTTGTTCTGAAGAGGGAATTTTGGCAGGTGCAGCTTGTCATGCAGAGATAAGAAAAGCTGCATCTGCTGGCATTCCCTCTTTTATGTAACAACTAAAGCTCCTCTTTACCACCCTATTTTTAGCAAGCTTTCCTTTATTTCTGCTTCTGCAAGGCAGTATATCACCAGTTTCAAACTAGGAATGCCAGCCTCCAAAAGGGACCTGGAGATTCCCTGGAATTATAGCTCCTCTCCAGACTACAGAGATCAGTCCCTCTGGAGAAAATGGTACCTTTGGAGGCTGTGCTCTGTGGCATCATACTCCACTGTGATCCCTGGGTTCCACAGACTCCATCCCCAAAATCTCCAGGAGTTCTCCAATCTGGATCTAGCAATCTTACCGCATCCACCCCCTGCTGGTGGCCAGGGGGGGACCAGGCAACCCTACCTCATATAGAGGTGACATTATCTGGCGCTTGCTCTCCAGGGCTCTAGTGTTTTGGATCACTTTGTTTATTGATTCAAATTGCAGTTCAATTGCATCTGTGCTGAACGCACCATCTAGTTTTAATCCAGTCCCTGAGTCGTTTGTTTGGGTGGTTCTCCCTCGATCTGCTCCTGATAATTGTACAAGAAGGTACCTGTAGAGTAAGCTGGGGAATTCCGGTTTTGGTGACGCACGGCTAGAAGCGGCTTGGACTGGTGCATCCAGAGCTGCTTCTAAATCGGATCGTAGAGGGGTCGCCCCTGAAGGACAACTCTGGGGCCCAGGAAGGGTCCCAGAAGGCAAGGGGCTTGAGCGGTAAAATGGGAGTGTCAGCAGAGGCAGCTGCTCCCCAATCCTGCTTGCTTCTAGCCTCATCTCTCAGATCGCCATTTTTAAATGGCAAGAGGGTCAGCCACCAGCTTCTTTCTCTTTCTCTCTGCACTCTACACTTTGGACCTTAAAATCTTCCAATACCAAAATAAGTGACATCGATCTTCCTACTATTGTAAGTGTTCTTTTCCTATACTATCTTTTGAATGGTAATATCTCAGACAAGCAGGAAAAAGGAGAACCAGGATTGAAGCAGATTTCAAATGGGGCAAAAGACTGAGAAGGGGGGGGGGGACTCTCCCTCATTCTTTTTCAAGGCTTGCAAAAGTTTCTGCCTAACCTGGTAATATTGAAAACACCTGCATGAGGAGATTACACCAATTTTTAGTTATATAAGAGACTTGATGGCTGAATTTAACTGATCTGCTTTAAACCCCCTTTAGGGGAGAAAAATGTTTTGGATTTTGGGAAAGATGCTTGCTTGCAAGTGTATATGAATGTGAAAGACAGTTGGCTTAAAAATACTCTGAAACTTAAATTGAAGTGCTCTGAATGAATTTATAAGAGTTCCAACTGACTTTTAAAGGCTGGTGGGTATTTAATATAAGACACAGCAGGATCTCTGGCTGTAAGAAGAATACTTCTACAAATTCCCAAAGTGGATTTTTATCTATTCTTGTTGGATGATATGGATATAACCTTTTAAACTTGTTTTTATTTTTTCTTTGCCTTCTTTTTATCTGTGGCTGGAATATTTTTTGACATGGTTTAAATATGTTTTGGCTTAAGATTCCTTTTTTTATGCACCCTTCATTCTTCTTTCCTTTTTGTATTACCAAATAGGGGAACTTTTTCCTACTTTCTATTATTTTTTGCCTTTTCTTTTGGGAGTGACTGGCTTCCTTTTCTTTTGTTTGGATTATTGGCTTAATTTTTAACTCTGGATTTCACTCTTGGATTACAAATAGGGCATTCAGCCCTGGATTACAAATTTACACCTTGAAGTTTCTAAAATTTGAAGTTATTTGAAAGATGTTGTGGTGATTTGGATTTCAACTGAATCAGCATTGCTAGAGGACTTGTAATAGCGAATTGTTGTTGTTGCAGTGAATTGAATTGTTTTGCCTATTGACTATTTAGTGTGGTTGGCTAAAAAGTTTTGTTTATTATTATCATTGTTTTGGCTACCACAAATTGTTGATAGAAGCTAGAAGGTTGTTTTCTTTTTAAAACTATTTTATAATAAGGGCATTGCTTGGTGGAGAATAGTTTATCTGTTATACACAGGAATATAGAGTTTCAAAACAAACGCTGAAGAGGTATTATTGAACTTGTGGCTGTGAGTGTGCTTACTCTAATAAGGATGGAAAATAAAGCTTGGATTGGTTTCAAAGGAACAGTAAAAAAAAAAAAAAGAAAACAGAGAAGGAAAGCCACCATTTCCTTCACCTAATCCTCCACCTGGGCCAGGAAAATTTACAACCATGCAGGGAGACATGAAAGAAATGCAAAACACCTTAATGACTAATATAACACAGCTGACTAGTAAAGTAGTCAATATTGGTGAACAGATGGCAGAGATTAAACAAGAGCTTTTGGAGAACAGCAGACAGACAGCTGAGACCAACAAAGTCTTAAAAGTATTAGATGGTCAGGTGACAGAGAATATCCAAAAGGTGGAACATCTGGAAAAAGAATATACATGATTCTAGACTCTTGCAGATGGAAGTAGATAGAGCAGCCTATATGTTGAGGTTTCAAAATATACCAGAAGAGAAAACTAGAGATTTACAGAAAATTTTAAGTGAAGCCTTGGCTGAAATTTTACAGGTGACTCCTCAGAGGATGGAAGAAGAGTTTAATCAAGTTAGACAGGTGCCATCGAGTTATACAAGATGAAACAAATTACCTAATGAAGTTCCTTTGAGACTCACAAGAAAGAGGACTAGAGATGACATTTTGAAGCAAGTAAGAAACAGACCTATGATGATAGCTGGAAACATGGTGAAAGTTCTAAGAGAGGTACCTTGGCCAGTGAGACAAAAGAGGAGAGAATATCAAGCGTAAACAGACTTTTTGAGAGGAAGAGAAATATCCTATATGTGGCTAATGCCAGAAGGCCTTTTTTTTACCTACCAGGAAAACAGATACAAGATTAATTCCATTTTTAAAGCTCAGAATTTTCTGGATAGAGTGAAGTAAAATGAAGGCAAGGAAAAGAAGGAGGAGGAGAAAGAAAGTTCTGGCAAAGAGAATCCAAATGAACCATGGAGATACCACACAAGACAGCATTCCAAAAAAGATAAAAAAGATAATGATAAGCAAAACCCATAATGGCTTCAATAGTTTCAATTAATGTGAATGGACTCAACTCTCCTGTCAAAAGGAGAAAGACTTTTAGATATTTGACAAAAATGGAAATGGACATAATTTGTTTACAGGAAACTCATATTTTAACTAAAGATCAACATCTTTTGAAAAATAAAAAACTTGGTAATTTTTTTATAGCAACAGACATGAACAAGAAGAAAAGGGGGGTGGCAATATATATTAAAGACAAATTTAACCCACAATTGCAGTATGCTTCTGAAGATGGAAGAATTCTATTAGTGGAAATTACAGTGGATAATAAAAAAAATTTACTTACAAATATCTGTGCCCCAAATGATCATCAAGAATTTTTTTTTCATGATTTGCGTCTTAAATTATTAAATTTGGAGTATGTAGAATATTGCCTGATAGGAGATTTCAATGTAGTTTCTGATAGACAACTGGACAAAAACACACACAAACAGATGAAAAGTAAAGGTCTTCAGCTGCCAACAAGTTTTTGGAAATTAGCAGAAGAAATGGATTTGGTTGATGTATGGAGAACAAGATAGCCTAACTCCAAAGACTTTACTTACTATTCTTCTAGCCACCAAACTTGGTCAAGAATTGATATGTGTTGGCTTTCTGCAAGCATGATTAAAGATTTAGTTGACACAGAAATTCAAACACGAGTTATTTCAGACCATAGCCCTGTAATGATAAAGCTCAAAGGTTCACGGAAGAGAAGACCGTGGAGGCTAAATATTTCAATTTTGAACGATAAAGATTTCTTAAAGAATCTAAGGTGGAAATGGAATCTTTTTTCAAACAGAACACAAGAGGTAAAGATGCAAGTAGTTTGGGACACTGCTAAAGCTTATTATAGGGGCCTTGCACTTAGAAATAGTATCAAGAAAAAGAAAGAAAGGACTGAAAATTTTCAAAACTTAATGTCACAAGATGGAGAAGCTGAAAAGAATCGTAAAAAACAGCCAACAAAACATTAATTTCAAAAAAAGGTGAAAGAAATGCAACACAAATTGAATTTGATTTTTATGGAGGAGATGGAGATTAAATTGAGGTATGCTAGACAAAAATTTTTTGAACATGCCAACAAGCCTGGAAGGTGGTTGGCTTATAGGATGACTAAAGAAAAGGCCAAAAGAATAATTATGACACTGAAAGATGAGAACAAAAAAAAAGAAAACGCAAAAGCAAGAAATATGTCAAATCGTGGAACAGTTCTATAAAAAATTATATGAAGATAAGCAAGTTCATAAAATAGATTTAGAAGAATATATCAACCAAAATAATCTCAACAAATTTACAGAAGAACAACAGAAAACTTTAAATGAGCCAATAACAATAAGGGAACTGGAAGATGCAATGGCATCTCAAAAGAATGGTAAAACTCCGGGTCCAGATGGATTACCTGCAGAATTTTACAAAGTTTATGAAGAGTCTTTACTCTTACCACTTAAGCATCTTATTGAAAAGATTCAAGAGGAAGGCCAAATACCAGTTTAATGGCAAGAAGCTACAATATCTTTGATTCCAAAAGAAAATAATGGTTTGAAAGATATTAAAAACTATCGTCCAATTTCCCTTTTAAATGTGGATTATAAAATTTTTGCTGCAATATTGGCACAACGTTTGAAGAAAGTTTTACAGTCTATAATACATTATGACTAAGCAGGGTTCCTTCCTAGAAGATATTTGAAAGATAATGTCAGAACAGTTTGTAATATCTTGGAATATTATAATAATAATAAATTTTTATTTATACCCAGCCCTCCCCGCCGAAGCAGGCTCAGGGCGGCTCACAGGACATGGTATAAACCATGTTATAACAATTATGAAACTCATCCAGAGAAACAACTGGCTTTAATTTGTTTAGATGCTGAGAAGGTCTTCAATAATGTTCGTTGGCACTTTATGCTACAGCAGCTGAAAGGCATGGATTGTGGTAAAAACTTCTTGAGAGCAGTAGAAGCAATATATTCTTCACAAAATGCAAGGGTGACAGTGAACGGCGAACTAATAGGTGTAATCAGCATTCAAAAAGGTACAAGACAAGGCTGTCCATTGTCACCTCTACTTTTTATCTTATCTCTAGAGGTACTGAATAATCAAATAAGGGAAGATACTAGTATAAAGGGAACTGTGATAAAAGGTGAACAATATAAACTCAGAGCCTTTGCAGATGATCAAATCTTTATACTAGAACAACTGATGGATTCAATAGACTGTCTCATAAATAAGATTAAACAATTTGGTTATTGGGCAGGATTAAAGATTAATTACCATAAAACAAATTTTTTGACAGAATATGACGATGGAACAAATTCAATCCTCCCAGCAAAAATCAGGGGTTTTGTATGAAAAAAGAATCAAATATTTAGGTGTTGTTATTTCAAATAAGTGTAGCAACTTAAAAACAGATAATTATGATAAACTACTTAAAGGAATTTAAAAAGATTTGGAAAAATGGCACGACTTGAACCTATCCTTAATGGGAAGAATAGCCTTAATAAAGATGAATATCCTCCCAAGATTACTATTCCTGTTTCAAACTATTCCAATATTTTTAAATAGTGGATTTTTTCAAGAATTGACCAAGATGGTCTCCAAATATGTTTGGCAAGACAAAAAGCCTAGAATTAAACTAAAGACATTGCAAGACTCTAAATTAAGAGCAGGTATGGGCCTTCCAGACTGGCAATTATATTACAAAGCTTCTGTGCTTTTATGGGTAAGAGACTAGATACTACTGAATGATAAGAGACAATTGTTGTTAGAAGGACATGATTTTACTATGGGGTGGCATGCGTATTTATGGTATCAAAGACTTGAAAGCCATTCCTATTTTAAGAATCATTGGTTTCGAAAATCCTTGTATCTTATGTGGTCATGGCTTAAGACCAGAATTTATCAAAAAATTCCAAGATGGGTTTCTCCAGTAGAAGCATTTACTCATCTAAATCTCCTAACATCACATCAGAATTATAGGTATGATGACCTGTTGGGAAAAGATAATCAATTGAAAACCAGAGAAGACCTGGAAAATATGGACATCAAAATGAACTGGTGGTTGAGAATGCAAGTTGAATCTAGATATGCCAAAGACAGGTTTCAATACAGAACAATACTAATTTGACAAAAAAAAATTGGGTTTCAATACAGAACAATACTCATTGGACAACATTTTTTGGGGTGCACAGGAAAAGCTAATCTCCAAATTATATGCATATCTACTTCAGATGAAGACACAAGACAAAGTTGTAAAAGATTGTATGGTTCAATGAGCAAAAAAAAATTGGTCATAATATTACATTCGAAGAATGGGAGAGACTGTGGAAGCGCAACGTTAAATTAACTAGGTCAGCAATTTTTAAAGAAAAATTGTATAAGATGTTTTATAGATGGTACTTGACCCCACAGAAATTGTGTAAGATTTATACTAATATGTCTAAAAAATGTTGGAAATGCACTAAACAGGTTGGTTCTTTTTACCATATGCGGTGGACATGTGAGACAGTGAAGGGTCATTGGAAAATGGTGCATGAAATACTACAGAAGATTATGAAGACACAGATCCAATTCAAACCAGAACTATTTTCATTGAATATATTTCCTGAGGACTATTCCAAAGAAATGAGACATTTGTTGGCACATTTTAACACAGCAGCCAGGATTCTCTTGTCACAGAGATGGAAATTTCAGGAAATTCCCACGAAAATTAACTTGGTGGGAAAAATTCTGGAAACAGTGGAGCTGGACTTTCTATCCCAGCTGTTGGCTGGGATATCTAAAGAAGAAGCAAGAAAATACTGGATGAAATTTTATGCCTGGTTAGACACTCAAGACTCTTAAGATTCTCTGGTGTGAACTTATTTCTCCTTTCCCCCCTGTATTTTATATTACAAAATTGCCTTTACTGGAATTGTCAAAACTAGTAGATAACTTTAACAAAAGATTTATATTATAAAATTTTAAAATGTTGATGATGTTTAGTATAGACATAATAATATGGGACAATTTATGTAAAGAAAGTCTTGTAGATGTAAGCTTGTATTTTTTGAAAGTATTTTTATGCAGAATAAGGTCAAAATGTATTGTGCTTTCTATTCCCTCTATCCCCTACCCTTACTCTTTCTGAAACCAATAAAACTTGAAATTGGAAAAAGAAGGTACCTGTAATCCATGTGGTACAATCTGCTGCCAGTTGTTCTCATTTGATCTTCCACTTCACTGTATACCCATGTTCCACGTTTATTTATGCCAATTATGTGAGAAGGAACCAGAAACATGGCACTGCTTCCTCCCTTCTTCTTGCATTTTTTTCAGTCCTGAAGCCTGCAATTCAAAACAGGTTCTGGTGCTGACCCTCACAGTGTGGGGAATCCAGTTAAATACTGGCCATTTGCAAAACGATTCTAGTCTGCTTTAAACTGCAATTTAAGAACACTTTCCTGGGAGTAAGTTCCATTGAGTATACTTCAGTAGGATTCCAAGTAGACCTGCTTAGGGTTGCACTGAAAGCTACTTTAGTTTTGAATGTGCCTCTATAATTTTAAGAACATAAGAACGTAAGAGAAGCCATGTTGGATAAGGCCAATGGCCCATAGCCACAATGGCTAATAGCCACTGATGGACCTCTGCTCCATATTTTTATCTAACCCCCTCTTGAAGCTGGCTATGCTTGTAGCCGCCACCACTTCCTGCGGCAGTGAATTCCACATGTTAATCACCCTTTGGGTGAAGAAGTACTTCCTTTTATCCGTTTTAACCCGACTGCTCAGCAATTTCATCGAATGCCCACGAGTTCTTGTATTGTGAGAAAGGGAGAAAAGTACTTCTTTCTCTACTTTCTCCTCCCCATGCATAATCTTGTAAACTTCTATCATGTCACCCCGCAGTCGATGTTTCTCCAAGCTAAAGAGCCCCAAGCATTTTAATCTTTCTTCATAGGGAAAGTGTCCCAACCCTTTAATCATTCTAGTTGCCCTTTTCTGCACTTTTTCCAATGCTATAATATCCTTTTTGAGGTGCGGTGACCAGAATTGTACACAGTATTCCAAATGAGACTGCACCATCTATTTATACAGGGGCATTACGATACTGACTGATTTGTTTTCAATTCCCTTCCTAATAATTCCCAGTATGGCATTGGCCTTTTTTATTGCAATTGCACACTGTCTTGACATTAAGACATGGACCCATTTTTAATCTTGTAATTGGTAAGGCATACCTTTTAATGAAGAGCCCCGTGGCGCAGAGTGTTAAAGCTGCAGTACTACAGTCCTAAGCTCTGCTCATGACTGAGTTTGATCTCTGGTGGAAGCTGGGTTTTCAGGTAGCCGGCTCGAGGTTGACTCAGCCTTCCATCCTTTCGAGGTCGGTAAAATGAGTACCCAGCTTGCTGGGGGGAAAGAGTAGATGACTGGGGAAGGCAATGGCAAACCACCCCATAAAAAGTCTGCTGTGAAAACGTTGTGAAAGCAACGTCACCTCAGAGTTGGAAATGACTGGTGCTTGCACAGGGACCTTTTAATGAGAATGCAGGCACTGTATTAGTCTTTTTAAAAACTAACCTACTGAAAAACATTTTTTAAAAATGTGTTACAAATTTTATTTCTGCCATTTTGTTTCTCTTTCGAGTTGTTTAATCACATTGGTGTTTCTGAATTTATCTGAAGGCTGTTGTGTGATATTTATATTGTTGATCAATGGCAGTTGGTCTTTGCTGTTGTGTGGGGGGCAGTTTGTCATATGATCTTCACCTGGCCTGGAACCTCTGCCCAAGCAAACACCATTCTACTGAAATGGATGGATGGATAGGGAGCCAGAAGACTGGAATGGGGGGGAACCCATTAACATTATACTCAGAGCAATGACATCCATTAAAGCAGACAGCAGGAACTACTCCAAAGGCAGAGATTAAAAGAAGGGGCATACACTTGCTATGCAGATTTATGTCAAAATATTTTTTTTTAAATGTGTTCAAAAATATGGTGAAACTGCTTGTTGTTAAGCTTTTGTCAGTCTACAAGTCTCCTTAAATACTGGTGGACCTGAAAGGCTGGTAATTCTAGGCGGCAATATCTATTTTTAACATTAACTGAATTTATTAACACTAACTGGCAGGAGAGACTCTTCTGTCCTAATATGACAAGTGTCTGATAATCTTGAAATCCAAGCTCTGTGTATAGTTCTGTGTATAGTTCTTAACTTCTGTAAGCACTGTGAGTACAACACTTCTGTACATCACTGTGAATGTTCGAAGTACTTTGTGTATATATATATTTTTGTATTTCATAAAATAGCCTTATAAAACTAGTGTGTATTATACTCTCTGTATTAGAGAAGATGAGTGTATTTGGGGGGGGAGGGGGCTAGGCTGAGTCAATTTATTAAGATCATAACAGTAGTGAGTTAAGAACCAGAGACAGCCTAATCCATAAAGGGGTCTTTTAGTTATTTAGCAGGGTTCCAAGCACTGTCTCAGCAAATGCCTGGAGATCTGGGGGAAGTGTCTGGGCAAGGCAGAGTTTGGGATGATGTGCTGTCACTCCTCTAGTTTCTGTGGTTATTTTTAGATTGCCACTATGTGGAGGCCCTATCCACAAATTGGGGGTAGGGGCAGGTAACTCCTCACTAGTCTTGCCAATCCCCAGGTCCCAGCAGGGGTTCTCCCACTTTCTCAGGCTCCTTTCCGCCCCCAGTTAGCTGGCCAGCAAGGGAAAGCTCCACCCCCACAGCTACCATGTACCTTTCCCCTTCAGAATTCTAGGAGAAAGCTTGCAAAGGCTTCCTTTTTGGATGGTGTGCCTGTGTCTTTAAGGCTGAATGGGGGCGGGGTGAGCAGGCAGAACAATGTGACTGCTCCCAGTAGCTGTGAAAGCAGCCAGACCTTCCGTTTGTTGTACAAGCTTTTCAGAGGTCATTTGCATAGTAAAGGATAAACTTGAACCTTTGGTTTCCCTGTTATTGAAAGTTCAGCAACTCGTGAGTAAATTGCCCCAGTAAGACCACACAAGTGTGGGATTGCAAACTTTTTATTTTTGCTTCTGTGTGTGTGTGTGTGAAAGATTGAGAGAGAGAGAGAGAGAGATTTGCAGCTACTTGGGTGAGGAAATGAAGACTGTATTCAGGGGAAATGTACTGCTGTGTTTTTATTTTTTTATTTTAGGGAAAGTCTCCTGGCTCCCGCAAAGTCTCCTGGCCCCACCCCCGAAATACCCAGATATTATCTGAGTTAGACTTGGCAACCCTACTCCCCACTATGGATGGGTAAATGGTAGACTTCTGTCGAGGGTTGCCAAGTCCAACCCCAGAAATATTTGGGGACTTTGGGGGTGGAGCCAGGAGACTTTGGGGGTGGAGCCAGGAGACACTGGGGTGGAGCTAGGGGGAGGGGGGAAACGGCGCCGGGGAGCGTGGCGAGCCGCCCTGCAGCTGCCGCCTCTTCTCCACTCACCATGGCTGTTCCTCCGAGATGGGCTCAGCCTGAGCCCATCTCGGAGGAGCAGCCACGGTGAGCAAAGAAGAGGTGGCAGCAGCATGGCGGCCTCGCCCGCTCCGCATCTGGGGTGAAAGCGGAGGGGGGGTGGAGGCGGGCCGGGGGCATGGCGAGCCGTGCTCCTGGCCTGCCTCACCCTCCCCTTCTGTGGTTTTGCCTGTGCTGCTCTTGGCTGCTCCTCCAAGATGGGCTCAGCCTGGGCCCATCTCGGAGGAGCAGCTGCGGTGGGCAAGGACGGGACGGCAGCGGCGCGGCGGCCTTGCTCCAGGATTGGGCGGCTCGCCATGCTCCCCGGCCCGTTTCCCCCCTCCCCCCGCTTTCGTTTTTTTGGGGAAGAGGGTGGAAATCCTGGGGTCCCCCGCCAGGGCGGGAGGGTTGGGAAGCCTACTTCTGTCTCAGCCACTATACCTAGTTTATCTGTATGCTTCCTGGATATTCCTACTCAAAATATTCACACACTTTTAAGGCCATTGGGTATACATTTCTTGCTGGTCCAGGTCTCTGTGCCTCTCTAGGCTGTCCTCACACAGCTTTCCTATATCAGAATATTTTCTGATATCAAGAATATGGAAAAGTAAAATTCACTTTGTGTCCTTGTACTGAAGAAGGAAGAAGGATGTTTGATTTTATACTCCACCCTTCACTACCTGAACAAGTCTCAGAGCAGCTTACAATTGCCTCCCCTTCCTCTCCTCACAACACACACCTTGTGAGATAGGTGGGACCGAGAAAGTACTCAGAGAACTATGACTGGCCCAAGGTCATCCAGCTGGTTGCATGTGGTGGAGTGGGGAATCAAACCAATTCTCCAGATTAGAGTCTACAGGTCTTAACCACTACACCAAACTGCCTCTCTAAAATGTAATGTGCAGCTGTGAGAAAAACTTTGGAATTCTGGGTAACCTTCCCACAATATTTTGCTTAACAAAAGCAGACTCTAGAAACTGTATTCAGGAACACTTAAGTGAAAAGAGGCTGAAGGTATTTAAAACTTTCATTGCAGGCTGCCTTCCTTATCAAAATCAAATCAATATGCTCTTTTTTCCATAGGAGGTCAAGGAGGATCGTCATAGATTTGAAATAGGCTCTCATCGATATGCCAATGACATCTGGATCTGTATTTCTTTATCTAAATTACCTGATGATGTTGTAGAACCAGTGCCTTACTGCTGTGGTTAGATAGTTAAGGGTGAACAAGGTGAAACAGAAACTGAATCCCCCGAGAGATGTAATACTTACTGGTAAGTCTGAGTTCCTGACGAATATTGTGCTCCTGAGTACATTTTTCTGACTCAGTTAAAAGCCTAGGGTTATACTCCCCCCAGAACTATTACTGAAGAAGCAAGTTAATGCAGCAGCAACAAAGACATTCTATCAGCTTCATTTAGCCCAGAAGATGGCCCCCTACCTGTACCTGGCTGATCTGTCTACATGGATCCATGCTATGGTTACCTCAAGGTAAGACTATTGTAAGACATTCTTTATAGGTCTTCCGTTGAAGACAACTCAGAAACATCAGTTGGTGAAGAAAACCATAGCCTGGTTACTGTCAGGTGCTTGGTGGAACATACATTTCATATACATTCTGCAGATACTGCAGTGTAAACCAATCAGTTACAGAGTCCAGTTCAAGGTTCTGGTTATCTCATATAAAGCTCTTAATGGCCGTGTACCAACATACAGGCAAGACTGCCCCTCCTGCTATGATTGTCTGTGACAGCTTCATTCATCTATCAAAGCCTTCTAAAGGTGGAACACTGAAAATACATGAGTGGCAGCTACCTGTTCACATGCATTCTCAGTGGTGGTTCCCACTTGTGAACTTGCCTGGCTGAGGTCAGGAACTTAATCTCCACATCTACCATTCTGTAGAATGCACAAAACTGAAATCTTCAGGAGGGTATTTTAAAAACAAGATTAGAACTGTAGTAGAATTGGAACAGTCTCGGAAGGTTCCTCCAGCTACACTGTTTGTTTTGTGCTGTCTGGTGCACTGCTTTATGTACTGCAATCCACCTTGAGTCTGAGTAAGAATAGTGAACTATAAATAAAGTAAATAAAATAAAATATTTATTTTATAATTGACATACAATTGTTCTTCCTTCATGGGAAAAAAATAGACATCCAGTACTCTGTTGGTGAAAGTTCTGGAGTTCTACTGATCTTTCCTGGTCCTTGGCATAGATACTCACTCTAAAGGACAGTTGCACAAATGATTTCTGAAAAATCTCTGCCTTGCTGACACCACAGTGTCTCAGCTCCCCTACTGTATAAATTGATATGTTCAAATATAACTTCAGATGCCTGTTCATATTGTAGGTACACCACTGGGAAGATAATAGGCTATTAAACTACCAAAAAGTCAGACTAGTAGAAGCTTTAAGAAAAAAAGTATAATGTATTAACTCTCCAGAGCTATTGTTATATTATTAATGTTCTAACCATATGAATTGAATGTTCTACTAGAGATATGTATTCAGATAATAACTAATCAAAACCCAAGCTGAGCATGCCCTGTTCATAAAACATCAGAAGGAGAGCCAATTTAAATGAAAGTTCCTCTGACTTTGGAACCTGAATTGACTAGATGTACTTGAGCAGTTTTTCTGGTGGTGTTGCAATAGATGATTGGTTTCCTTTGTCTCTGTGTTTCCCTGGGATGGTGAGGGCTAGGAGACAAGCAGTGAGAGGACAGAGCAATCAGCAGATTCAAGCTTGCTTGCCAACTAGAATCTTTAGTCCACATCCACACAAGTGTTCCTTCCAAGCTAGCGTGAGCTAGCTCACAGATTTTTAGCCTCCAGCTCACACATTTTTATCTTAGCTCAGGAAGGATGACCCCAGAGCACAATAATTTATGCAGTAGCTCATAACTTTAATGTCAACAGCTCACAACTTTAATGCCAACAGTCACAACTTTAATGCCAGTAGTTCACAAAGTAGAATTTTTGCTCACAAGTCTCTGCAGCTTAGAGAGAACATTGGTTCACACACTGCAAAATCACCCCCTACTTAGTGTTTCTGTGCACAGTATCCTCTTCTCAGCTGGCTTACTGGTTTGGAAAGCACTCTCATACGTATAAGTAGGAATTATTTTTGCCTGATGATAGGCGGAAACAAATGTTTTGCTTTCAAACTGTCAGCAGCATGGCAGACAGCAGGACAGGGGAGTACAGAGGCAGAGGTTGTTTTTTGATTAAGCCCAATCCTTTGTCCACCCACTGCAAAAATCTTGTCCATGCCTGACAGCTTCTGGAAAATAAGCCATGGCTTTACCTGCATTTTCTGAAAGCCAGAAACAGCCATGTCACTTGGGGGACACTCCCAAGATTTAAAGGCCAGTCTTGCAGTGTTCTACTCTCCCACTCCCCATAATAGGCAGCCTGCCTGTGTTTCAGATTGGAGATTCTTGAACATCCATCCTTCAAATGTAAAACACACACAAACCGAACCCGGAAGCTGCAGCTGGTGCAGAATGCAGCGGCTAGACTGCTGCTGGGGCTTCCTAAATGGGAGCACATACAGCCTGGACTGCGCGAGCTGCACTGGCTGCCAGTTATATATCGGGTTCGTTACAAAGTGCTGGTCATTACCTTTAAAGCCCTATATGGTCGAGGACCTGTCTACCCTAGGGACCGTCTCTCCCCATATGAACCCCAGAGAGCACTGAGGTCAGCCGGAAAAAACTTGCTGACTACCCCCGGGCCGAGAGAGGTGAAGCTGCAATGTACCCGTAACCGGGCCTTCTCCTCTGTAGCCCCGAGCCTATGGAACCAACTTCCAGAGGAAATGCGGGCCCTGCGGGACCTTGAACAATTCCGCAGGGCCTGCAAGACCTTCCTCTTCCGACTGGCTTTCGCTGACGAAGAAAGAAATTGCTAATGATAACCGCCATCCTAAAAGAACAGTATTAGCACTTTTATTAACTTAATTAACTATTTTTAAACTTAATCAGAATTTTAATGCTTAAATGTAATTTTGTGTTTTTTGCTTTCTTTGTATAATTGAAATTTGTATGATACTGTTAGCCGCCCTGAGCCTGCTTCGGTGGGGAGGGCGGGATACAAATAAAATTATCTAATCTAATCTAAAAGAGAAGGAAGAACTGAGGGAAGGATCTGCTGTCTGAGGCCACCAGTTTATAGTTATGCATGAGTCTGCCCTAAAACAGGGTGCTGCGTAAAGCATATAACTGTTTCCAAGCCAGCCAGCCAATGCCTTATGAAGAGTGGAAAGTAAGTGAAGTTAGACAGGGACTGGGTGAAAAATGCTGACATAACTGAAAAAAAGCAAATATGTGTGCAGGGTTTAGTGCCCATAACTATTTCAGTTTAAAAATAAATTTCCACCCCTCTGAATCAGGATCTAAGCACTAGAGAAGGATAGAGAGGAAAAAATAATCTTCATTCCTCTGTGTGCCTACTCTGCAAGGAAGAAAGTGTAATGTCCTGTAACATGGAAACACTTTTACAATCTAAGTGGTAAAGGCCCTTGGGTGCAGAGCTACCAGCCTCCACATGGGGCCACTATTACAACTGATCTCTGAACAAAAGAGATCTGTTCCCTTGAAGAAAACGGCTGCTCTTGAGGGTGGAGTCTATGGCATTGTACCAGACTGAGGTCCCACCTCTCCCTGAATCCTGATGCTCCCAGGCTCCATACCCCAAATCCCCAGTTACTTAGTATCCACAGTTGGCAACCTTCTGTTGGGTGAGAGTTACAATCCCTCAGAATTTCATCCAGATTTGAGGAGGGGAGAGTGAGTGTTGGAAATACGTTCCGTTTTTCATGGTCTCAAAAGAAGGAATGTTTTCTTCTCTTTGACAAGGTAGGTCTCTTTAGTGTGGAGTATAGTCTTTCAGAATATCTTTCCAGTGGGTAAAGTTACAAATAGGAATGTGTTTCCTACTGAAACCAATGGAAACTATTACCACATCAATTAATAAACTCATACATGTGATATGACAATATTTAAGGATCAAATAAGAAATCTTAACAAAATAAAGTCTCATAGCCATTTTTATTCACAAACCTAATAACAAGCAGCCTACAACCTCCCCCTCCCCCCCCCAAAAAAAATTGAAAAACACACCTTTGGGTTTCATGTAATAATTGAAAACAGCTTTTGGCTATTGAGCCACAGGCAGAGTAGAAGGATGGGGCTTGGGGATCAGAGTGGAGGCAGATAATAGACAACCTAGTACTAGTCGTGTCATTATAAGGATTTGCAAAACACTGTTCCCATGTTCTTAATTACATGAATGGAATGGGTGCCCTTTAACCCTGCCGATAGGTTACAACAATTGTGCTGAATCAGGACAGTGTCTGAAATCATGTTATTGCTTTTCCAGCATTCTGCTGCCTTCATACCTTTTGTCTCCTATTATGCACAAATGCCTCTTAGCATCATATTGTTAAATGTCTCCCATTAGATCTATTAACATGTTTTTCAATTGAATTACATATTGATTGTCAATTTGTTACATGGAAATGTGACACAATCTTTGTATGGAATGAATACATGAAAGACAAGAACTACGTGTACCTTCTTAATGAAGTGGTCTTAAGGCTTATGTTAGTAAGACTGATATATATTACACTGACATTGTTTTTTAATTTCACCGTTCTAAGAACTCTGCTGGATAGCTGTTCTATAATGTGCGTATTGATTGACATAGATTCTTTTTGGAATTAATGAGCAGTCTGTCACTTTTTCGTAATATTACATATGCACTTCCATACTGTAGAATTGCTGCTTATGAACAGTTTGGCAATAAAAACGTGTTTCTGGGTGTGATGTGGGGGGTATATGTATGTTTTTAAAATTCTTGATAATTTGACATTCCACATTTTTAAAAAAAGAAAGTCTCATGTCTGCAAAACCAGCAGAACAATAAGAAAGAATTTTGCCTTGTCCTGGCTCTCCCCCATGGCAATCAAGGCTGCTTCTGTTCCAAAACTGGAGCTGAAACATGACAGAAACAGGTTTAAATAGGCTGATTCACCCAAAACTGCATGGACACCACCCACCACTTACTCCAAGGGGGAATATGAACAACTAGCCAATGCTTACTTAGGTCCTCATGGATGTTCTTTTTTCTACAAACAGCAAAATCCCTCTAAAGACAGATTTGGATTGTTTATATCAGTTAATCGTAGAAGAAAAACAATAAATCCAACTTTTCAGGTACTGTCTGCCCAAACCAACCTGCATGATAAAAGAGGTGCTTTTCTTGTTTTGATTCCATTGGTGGAAACAGGAGGAAAGCTACCATATTTTTCGGACTATAAGACGCACTTCCCCCCCCCAAAAAAAGTGGGGGGGAAAGTGTGTGCGTCTTATGGTCTGAAGGTACGTACCTTCGGGGGGGGGGAATCTGCTGCCTCTTCCTCCGATCCGGCGCTTCCCCGCGCCTGCCTGCCTGGCTCCATCTTTTTCAGGCAAGTGCTGGGATCGCTCTACATGGCCCCAGCGCTTCGCAAGCGCCGGCTGCGGAGGGGGCAACGTGCTTCCTCCTTGCCGGTGTGCCTGCCTTCAGCTGTGATGTTTAAAGGAAGCACTGGGATCACTCCCTCCCCCCTCCAATCCCAGCGCTTGCTTTAAACATCACAGCTGAAGGCAGGCACACAGGCAAGTAGGAAGCACCCGCCCCCTCCACAAACCCAGCGCTTTGCGAGCGCCGGCTGTGGAGAGGGCAGCGTGCTTTCTCCTTGCCTGTGTGCCTGCCTTCAACTGTGATGTTTAAAGCAAGCGCTGGGATCGGAGGGGGGAGGGAGAGATCCCAGCGCTTTCTTTAAACATCACAGCTGAAGGCAGGCACACAGGCAAGTAGGAAGCACCCGCCCCCTCCGCAAACCCAGCGCTTTGCGAGCGCCGGCTGTGGAGAGGGCAGCGTGCTTTCTCCTTGCCTGTGTGCCTGCCTTCAGCTGTGATGTTTAAAGCAAGCGCTGGGATCGCTCCCTCCCCCCTCTGATCCCAGCGCTTGCTTTAAACATCACAGCTGAAGCTAGGCACACAGGCAAGGAGGAAGCACGCTGCCCCCTCCACAGCCGGCACTTGCGAAGCGCTGGGGCCACGTGGAGTGATCCCAGTGCTTGCCTGAAGAAGATGGAGCCAGGCAGGCAGGTGCGGGGGGAGCGCCGGATCAGAGGAAGAGGCAGCGGATCGCCCCCCAGGAGGAAGGTGCGTCCTATCCTCTGGAGCGCCTTATGGTGCGAAAAATACGATATATGGTCTGTGTTTGTAGTACTCTAGCCATGCCCATTTTGCCTGAGTCCCAAAGCTGAGCATGTTTGTGTCAAGCCAAGCTGGACTGTATATACTTTGTGCTTTCTCACGCTGCTACATGAAAAACCATAGTTTGATTAAGTAAGTTTTGAGTTTGTGCTCATGATGAATTCTGACAACCATGTTGTATAAAAGCAGCATGTATGCTAACACAGGAAGTTGTTCTTCAATGAGGAATGTTCTGCTCCGATATTAGGGCACATGTAATCCAGATAAGTCAGTAAATGTGAACATGTACCAACATTGGTTTCCTAATAAGTCCTTAAGCTGAAAGCCATCACAAACATGGGCACAAAACTTCTAAAAATGCTGCATATTTTAAAATGTAATGATTTATTATTTATTTGTGTACTGCTTTTCTTCTATGTACAAGATTCTTAGGATGCGTATGTAGTGTTCTTAGGAGCTTCTCTGGGTTCTTAAGAAGGCCTCTGGGCAGCAAAGCTGCTGTGTCACGTTTCTTCAGACCATACTCTTAGAATCTGATAAAAAGAAAATTTAAAAAATATATTTAATAGTTGTAAATCAATACGGAATAGGGGTACACTAACAACCAGCCCAGTATAACATTTCCAGAGATGATGTTGAGGGTTTTTTTTGCATAACTGAAAAGAACTATGTTGCTGTAAATGTTTGAGATCAGGCAGGAGAAAGCCTGAAGAGAAAGAAAGCTCAGATTCTAGTGGGAAAGCATACTGTCTCCTCTCTGTAAGCATCATCTAAGATTGTTATTATCTAAGGGAAGTACAGCATGTACAGAATATTGCTGTTTAGGATTCAGTGTTATAGGAGGGTCGGTTCATTAGTCATGCTGAGGATTACATTATTCTAAATATGAGACAATCAGAAAAGGTTCTGCAAAGGTCACTTAGTTAATGTAGGAGAAATAAATGTGATCAGATGCTTGTGGGAGTCAAATCGTATCCCACTGTGGGTAAGGTGAAGATTGTGTCAAACAGCTCCATTTTAAATAAACTGCTTTCTTTGTTATGCATCTGAGAGGTGGAAAACATACATATTTCCACAGATACAGGCTTCTTTTTAAAAAAAATCTGCAGCAAATGAACTGGAGGATTTTTATATATCCAGATGATAATGTTTGGTATTGTAAAATCTAAATACAGTCAACATATCCAGTAAAGGAAGAATATACTATGATATGGCCATAAGGTTAATATATACCCAGTTAGCAGTAGTTTTCTTGCCATTTTTATAGTGGTGATAATTGTCATCTCTGGCTACCCCTCCCCTCATCTATCACTACTGGGAGGTCTCCAAGGTGGTAAAGTATCACCTTGTCTGTGTTACCCTCATGTTACCTCTATCAAAAGTCAAAATTTTTTTGATCTAAGTCAAAAAATATAAATAAATATCAATTTCATCTCTATTTTCCTTAGGAACTGTGTGATTGTTGTATGAATTATTTACTTTATATGTGTGATTTCTTAATAAATACCTTTTAGTTTACTCAAAATCTCCTCATTATTTAAAGAGAAATTCCTGGGAGACCACCTCCTGTATACAAAGGTTTTGATCCTGCTTAAATTGGTCATCTTTGTCCACCAAACTAATTCCCCAAACCTCTTTTGAGGGCAATTTGACTAACATTCTTTAAATAATGAAATTGCAATATAAAAGATGGAAAAGAAGCAACAGAACTGATTGGAATATTATACCAAATTATTCTAAAAATTTACCTTAAATAGATGAATCCTTTTCCAGCTTTGGTTTGCAATGGATTGAATTAAATATTCCATTATTCATTTAGCCATTAAACTACAGGGCTTGGTTATGTGTCATGCTATTTGACTACAGCAATTTAGCTTGTACTCAACCATGCAGTTCCAAAGACTTCACTTCTATCTTCAGAGAAGAGAATACCCACTGCAGATTTCCTATGCTGTATCTGAAGGTCCAGTGATCCTTAGCAACATTTTGAGGGCTTCAGTAGACAGCCACGTACAGTCCACAAGTATATCTCACTGGATAGAAGTCCGTGTATTTTTAACAGCTGGGAAGAAATGTTTGTCATGAGTCATTAACTTAAACACAAAAAGCTGTCTGTTTAAAATGCAACAAAACGTGTACAATGCATACACTTAAGCAGTCAGGCATTAATTTATTTTATTTTAAGGCATCCTGGAAAATGTTAATCATATTAATTAAATTTTGTATTACATATATTGTTTTGTATTGCAATGATCAAGCCAAAGTTAAGAAATAAGACCCAGTGCTTTCAGTGGCAGAAAGCAGAGCATATGCTTAACATTGAAGTTATTATGGCTGGACTGTGCCAAAGGTCTGTCTTTAAAAAGAGAAGTAAGGGGGAATCTAAAGGCTTAATTATTAAATTAAGCATAAAACAGTTGAAAAATTCAAAAAAAACCTGAAAGGCTTTTATGTTACAATAGATACCACGTCAAATGCCATATTTTTTTCCAGATCTGATAACATTAACTCCCTTTCTATAATTATAAATATTGGATTCATAAATTTACAGTTATAAACATTAGTGATCATGAAGTACAGTGTTTAAATATGTTACTTAAATCCTATCCATGAATTTTCTCACAATATTTCTACTACTCTCTTTTTAGTGCAACCCCTGGAGATTGGTAAATTTCAGATAAAGTGCCTAGAGAAGGTAATAATTAAATGAGGACAATAGAGCCAAATTTATGTCCACATATTATTAATATTTAAGGCTACATCTTTGACAGATTTTAAAACTGCTCCATTTGTTCATAGTCCAGTATTTAATGTTAAGAGTAGACATAACCACTATGTGATGTTTAAGGCATTATCACCACATAATTGGTTATTTGTTGTAACACTGTAACAGACCTATCCTAGCTAACCTTCCTGGGATGAAGACTCCTCAGAATAAGAGCTCTCTTTGGTTCCCACTGTGTTTGAAGCTTTATGCATGCCAGAAGATCCAGAGGCAGTCCAGCTTTCTGAACTCCAATAGCAGTCTCCCATTCAAGTTCCCTGGGAACCAGAAGATCAGGAACCCCCTGAACTGACCTGTCTATGTCCCGCATTTCCAAAGGCTACTCAGGAGCCCATGAACACAGAAGGCCTGAGCCTGGAAAAGGTTGAAAAGTACACATGGCAGCTTGGAATTTTCCTCACTGCAGTTCCTTTAGGAGGAAGATGAATTTTAGATACTGGCAGAATCCAGGACCTAATACTAGATCTTTGAAGTATGGGCCATGACTACAGGAAAGAGTGGGACTCTTAGCTGCCTATATAATCCTGTACTTGAGACGCGACCTCTGCTGGTTCAGTGTTTCCATTCAACCAGTTTGTGTTTGGTCTGTTTAGAGTTTATTGCTAAAGAGATGCTGGCTCTCCAGGCCCTGCCTCCTGTGAAGATTCCTACTGGATTGGGATTGCAAACTGCTTGCATTTATTTTGGCTGCTTTGTGTATGTGCGTTCTAGGGGTGTACATTCGGTTCGGCCGAACTGCATAGAGCACCAAATCACCCCTGATTCGGAAGTATACACCCCTGATTCGGAAGTATACGGCACCGTATACTACCGATCCCATTTTCAGGCCATTAAACGGGAGCCGTATATGGCTCCCCGTATACGTCCGTATAGATATTCGGAAATATATGGAAGTCAATGGAAAAGGCGGGAAAGGGGCTTCTGCCGCCTCAGGGGAGCTGCTTGCTTTCTTTCCTGCCTTTGGAAGCCTTTTACCATCTCTCCCATAGCCTCCCTGGGATCAGGGAAGGAGGGGGAGGGGGTAGGAGCCCCAGCAGCCAATCCAAAGCATGCATTTGCAAAATGCATTGCAAATGCATGCTTTGCAGGGCTGTTGTGTAGCTGATGGCTGGGTTAATCCCTCAGCCATCAGCAACATTGTTGTTCTTTTGTTTACTTGAGTATCCAAGTAAACAGTGTTCTCTGGCCAATCACAGAGCAGTGCTATTTTTTGAAACTGCTCTGTGGGTCAGAGAACCTTTTTAAGGAGTCTGCCTGGCTGGACTCCTCCATTGCTGTTGTGTTGGTGTGCTGGTGTGAGAGAGAGATTATGCTGCGCTGGCCCTTGGCCTCAGCTGCTGCTGCTCTCTCTCAGCCTTGCCTGACCGGTCAGACAGTCTGGAGAAGAGAAGACATCTAAGGTAAGACAGTCTTGGGGTTCTTGTTTTTATTTTAGTTAGTAAAAGGACTTTTTAAGACTCAGAGTCCCTTTACTTATCCAGATTTGGGTGGGTGAGTACTGGGTAGCTTATTTGGGGTTAGGGGGTTCTACTGGGGGTGGGGGCCTGGGGTGGGGTGGGGGGTTTGCCAATTTGCCCATATCTTACTTTAGTGAGAGGACTTTTAAAAGTGCAGTGTCCTTTTACTTTTCTTGATTTGGGTGGCTTGGATTTCTTGGGTTAGGGTGAGGCTTTTTTGGGGGTGGGAGGAGTTGGTAAAGTTCCTGTATTGTTAAAAGTTAAGGTTTTTTACTGTTTTAAAAGGCTTCTGTGTTTGATTTGTAGCTGCTGTCTGTGTTGTGTTGCTGTTGTTCCTTTTCTCTTCTGGTTCTTGAGGGGGGGCCTGTTTGGCCTCATTTTCATTGTTTAAAAGGCCACTTTTTAAACAGTTGAGTTTGTTGGCCTTCTGTTTGGATCTATTGTTGCAGGTTTTGCATCCTCCTGTTCTGGTTTTAGGGGGGGGGGGTGTTATTGACTGATTTGGCCTGAGGTATCTTATTGGTGAAAAGGCCACTTTTTAAACAGTTGAGTTTCTTGGCCTTCTCCTGTTGTCCCTTTTCCTGGTTCTGGGTTTTTTTTTTGGGGGGGGGGGTTGTTGACAGATTTGGCCTGAGATTTCTTATTGGTGAAAAGCCCACTTTTTAAACAGTTGAGTTTCTTGGCCTTCTCCTGTTGTCCTTTTTCCTGGTTCTGGATTTGGGGGGTGGTGGTGGTGTTGTTGACTGATTTGGCCTGAGGTTTCTTATTGGTGAAAATGGAGGTTCAAAGTTAAGTTTCTTTCTGACACATTTTGGTTTTTTTAAGTTAGCTCTGGTTGGTGTCAGAGGGTTGGTGTGTGGGCTGTGTGGGGTGGGGTTTTTATAGAGTTGTTTTTGGAGTCTGAGGCTGCTTTCGGTTTGCTTAGGTCCACTAAATAGGCTGCCCCACTATTAAGGGTGTTTTTAGGGATTGTGTTTTTTGAAATTTAAAAAAAATGTAATCCAGTTTAGGGCTTTATCTTGGGGAGGGACGGTGGCTCAGTGGTAGAGCATCTGCTTGGGAAGCAGAAGGTCCCAGGTTCAATCCCTGGCATCTCCAAAAAAAGGGTCTAGGCAAATAGGTATGAAAAAACCTCAGCTTGAGACCCTGGAGAGCCGCTGCCAGTCTGAGAAGACAATACTGACTTTGATGGACCAAGGGTCTGATTCAGTATAAGGCAGCTTTATATGTTCATATATTCATCTTCTTTCAAAATTCAACTAGGCAAGATATGGGTGATTTTAAAAGATTTTAGGTTTCTCATAAAAGGCAGCATGACTACTAGGCCACATCAGGCTCCCTTTTAAAGAGACTAGGGTTGCAGAGCATCTTGCTTTCAGCCACTGAAAGCTGGTGCATCCTTAGATTTCCATAGGGTAAACCACAGCTTCTCTCAAGTAAGGAGACACCTGATTTCTAGTTTGCAAGGAAATCTGGTTTGTCCCAGGATCTAGTTAGGAGAAATCTCATTAGGAGTATATAACAAGGATTGCCTTCATCTCAAGGTAGCCTTTTAAAAACTGTAGCCAGGTAGAGGCAGGATCACCTAGTTTCCTAAACATTACCAGATCATTACTACCCCAACCCAAAGAAGGACCAAAGAAAAAAACAAACAAGTTTTGGTGGGAGGGTTTTTAAAAAGAAGTCAGGGCACCTGTTGGTCCAGGGTACAGTGCAGTGAGTTAGGTTTGTAAAAGAAAACCACTCTCAGTTCAGGTTGTGTGAGACTGGCCAAGGGTGACATGAGTGACAGGCAGCAGAAGAGGGGCCCTGGGGGCAAGGCCAGCAGAAGAGGGGCCCTGGGGGCAAGGCCAAGGAGAAGACTAGAGGGGTGGAGGGGAGGGGGAGGACCCAGGTCTCCCCTCCACCTGTGCGTAGGGCCACTCCACAACTGCCTTCCAGCACTCCGACCTCTGCCAGAGTGTGATGAAGAAGGCCCACCTTGGGCCCTTCATCGAGGATGCTGCTGGGGTGTCCCCAGCAGAGGTGCCCTTAGGTGCTGGCACTGAGCAGGGGTCTGCTGCTCGAGCAGTCTCTCCTCCAGCTGATGTCGCTCAGCCTCAGCAGCCGGAGGAGGGGCAGCAAGAGCAGCCCTCCTTGGAGATGAGCTTTGGGGACAGTTTTCTGTCCAAAATGAGGGTGCAGAGTGTCGTGCAGGAGCTGGAGGAGAAGCTGGTTGAGGAGGACCAGCCCCCTTCTTTGGTTCCTTCGGGCACCAGCAGTCCTTCAGGGGAGGCCGCATGGGGTGGAGGGGGAAAGCTGCATGGGGTGGAGGGGAAAGCGATGGAGACACACGAGGTGCCTCCATCTCCGCCCACTTCCCCCCGGCGGCCAGCCTTTCCTGCCACCCCGAGACACGATGTGTCTGCCCCGAGCACCTCACAGGAGGTGGCTCTGGACACCAAAGCTTGGGCATCCATACACTTCTGAAATCTGGAAGTATTTCAAACTTATGGAGGATCCATGCTATGCGCAGTGCCAGCTGTGCAGGGCCCGGATCAGTCATGGGCGGGACCCTGCCCACCTGACTCTGGGGGGGATATGGAACCACCTTTGGAAGCACCACCCGGTGGTGCGTCTTAAGGGGGAGAAGCAGGCTGGTGATGGGGTGCCCAAGTGGCCAACATCACCCAGCCAGGAGGTCAGTCTCATTGCGACTACCTCCGGAGCTCTCCAGGAGCGTTCCGTGGGAGTATAGGAACGCCAGCCATCTCTGCCTGAGATGTTTGGTAGGGGTGGCACCTGTGTGCCAAGAGGGGGAATCAGATACGGCAGGAGGGTGATCGCCTGGAACCTTGCCAGGTCGGTCGCCCATGGGCTTCCATTTTCAGTGATCAAGAATTCTGGGGTGCTAGGGTTGCTTGAGTACCTGGTGCCCTGGTACAAAGTTCCTGCTAGAACCACCCTTAGCAGGACCATTGTGCCAGCTGTTTTCAGGGTGACCAGATCTGTGGTGAAAAAGCATTTGTCCTCTGCTGCCGGGGGGACTGTTCATTTCACCTCAGATATCTGGAGCTCCCAACATGCGTTCAAGGGGTATCTCTCCCTGACTGCACATTGGTGGAAACCCAGTGAGGTGCAGGGTGGGGGTGGCAGTAGCGACAGGCAGGGTCAGGGCCGCCAGGCCGGCTATCGCTGGGCCTTGCTGCACGCTGAAGCAGTCAATGTGCTGCACATGGTGGACACTCTCAGAGCCATCTTCTCACGGCAGTTAGAGGGCTGTTTAGGCAGCAGGGACGTCGCCATGGGCTTCGTGGTGACTGATGATGGCTCCAACATCAAGGCGGCTGTCCACCGTTAGGGCCTAAAATGCCTTCCTTACATGGCCCACCTTCTCCACCTCGTAGTTAAGGACGCATTGGGCCAAACGAAAAGCCAGGATCGTCGGTATCTAGCCGCAACCCATGAGTATTGACTTCTGCTCCAGAAGTGTCGGCACATCATGGGTCACTTCTCACGCAACAATACGGACTCGTATCTGCTGTGTGAGAAACAGACACTGACAGGCGTGCCAGGGCACCGCCTGATTGGTGACGTCAGCACATGCTGGAACTCCACCTGTGCCATGCTGGAGTGCATGGTGGAGCAGAGAGCAGTCCTGGATGCATTTGTCTCTGAAACGAGGGTCTTTCAGGATGAGACCTGTCTCACCCATTTCTCAGACTGTGGGTGGTCATTTCTCAGACTGTGGAGGTTCTTGGGCCGAGTGGGCCAACGAGCTCAATCGCTGGTGAGATGAGCTCTCCCAGAAGGTCGAGCGTTGCAGAGTCAGGGCAGGCCCAGTGCCAGTAACTGAGGAGGAGGGGGGGTGGAAGCAGTTCATCTGCCACTTCCACTGCTATTCATCTCCACCCCCCCCCCCCCCCGGCTAGGCAGTGTTTCCCGCCAGACTCACGCCACGAAGAGTCCTGAGATGACACTTGTTGGCCCCTCTAGGAGCAACAGTAGGCCCTGAGAGCGGAGACGGGTGCTGCGATGGTGAGGAACTATCTTTCGGAGCCCATCGAGTCGCAGGAAACGTCTCCTTTGGACTACTGGGTCACGAAGGAGGGGGTCTGGTCAGCCCTCTCCTCCGTGGCCAAGGCATTCCTTTCATGCCCACCGACGAGCGTGCAGAGTGAGTACGTCTTTTTGCATATGGGCGACATTGTCTGCCCACATCGCAATCGCCTGCAACCCTGGACAGTTGAGCAGTTGGTCTTCCTGAAGGTCAACTTGCCTCTGTTTGGCTCCCCGAACGTAGACTTTGAGAGTGAATGAAGTGAGCGCCTACTTGTGCCTGCATCCTCTCTTGGCCTGCTCTTGGAAGGTGGTTGTAAAACGCTCTCCCACTAAAAATAGACTGGAGTCCAAAGACAGCCCCAAAACTCACAAATTGATTGGCAGTGCATCCCCCCCACCTTCATCCATCTCCAAACCAAAAGTGAATGCTGGTTTAAAAACTGCAAAGCAATCCAAATTTCCCCAGTCCCCATCCACACATGCCTAATAATACTGAAAGGGCCATTGCAGCCCCCAACTGTAACCGACAGCACCCACAGGCCCAGCCCGGATAACCCAGGTTTTTTTTCAGGGGCAGGAGAAAGAAAGAGTGAGGTGCCAGTGATGATGACAGGCAGCCAGCAGCCATACCAATGCTGAGGTCCCTCTAATGGGACAGTGATGCTGGTGTGTTACTGCTGAGCTGAGAAAGAAGGAATGGTTGCCTCTCTCACACAATCTGAGGCCCTCCCAGTGATCTTCCTCATTTGGGGTGCAATTCTGGCTCGCCTCCTCGTGGTGCACCCTGGGTAACGCAAAAGAGCCTGGACCAGCCAACCATCCATCACGCAAGGTAAGTCTAAATGCTTCTTGCTTTGTGTCAGATACAGAATGATGTGGAGCTAGGTGTGTTCCACCACTTCTCTTGTTTGAGAGTTGCGTTGTTTGGGGCAGGGCTGGAGAGCGGGCATCTGTAGATTGTGTGTTCTATGGCAGGGAAGCTGGCACCTGGGTGACAGACCTAGAACCAGCAGGCTTGTTGTGCTTGGCCAGCTCTCCCCATGTTGTTTGGGGCAGGGCTGGAGAGCTGGCATCTGGGTTTGTTGCTGCCAGGTATGCAGAGCAGACATTGAGCAGATTGTGTTTGTGTGGCAGTGACGTTGGCAACTAGGTTTATATTGGTTCCAGGCCTGCAGGGCTCATAGAGTAGATAGAGGGATGTAGTGCATTTGGGTCCTATAGAGATTCTCTGGTGTGAAGTTAGGTTTGGCTTTGGGTGCCCCAGGAATTGGACCCCCGGTTCAATTTTTTATGGCCTTGTGGGTTTTGTGTGGGACAGTGCCCTGAAGCTGCACAGCAGTTTGGGGGGCTCTCCTCAAAACCTCCTGCTCCCCAGAGACACTATTCCCACGACAATTACAGTGAGGAAGTGGCTCTAATTGTTTTTTTCTCACCATTGGGAGCAGTGTTCCTTTTGGGGTGCCCACTGATGGATGCAGTCTTTTTGGGCCAGGGGGGTTTCATGCTGGGGAGTCCCCTGAAGCTGCTCTGCAGTTTTGGGGCCTCTCCCTCAAACCCCCCTCTGGCCAGAGCTACTTTTCCCACAGCAATTATAGTGGAGGAAGTGGCTAATTGGGCTTTCACCATCATTGGTGGCAATGGGCCTTTTGGGGAGCCCAAATATCCCCTGGCCCAATCTTTTTGGGACTTGGGGTTTTTATAGGGGAGAGTTCCCTGCGGGTTCCCTGCAGTTTTGGGGGCTCTCCCTCAAACCCCCTGCCCCCCAGTAGCCTCTAATTATGCCCTATGGCCATTGATTTCAATGGTCCATAGGGTATAATGGTGGGATAGGGGCACCCTCTTTGGGTGCCCCTGGAATGGGACTCCCTGGACCAATCTTTTTGGATCTTGGTGGGTTTGTAGGGGAGAGTCCCTTGAAGGTCCCCTGCAAATTTGGGGGCTCTCCCTCAAACCCTCCCCCCTCCAGGTGGCTTCCAATATACCCTATTTTGCCATTGATTTCAATGGCCATAGGGTATAATGGGGCTGTATATTTGGAAATAGCCGCGCATCTACCGTATATGCGGCTATTCCAAGTACGGTAATAGGAAATACACAGTATTGCATATCTTTTTGGCCCCGTGTATTTACGAATCCGTGTAATTCCGTATTTATTTTTTGCACACCTCTAGTGCGTTCCTTAATAAAGCCATGCTTGGAAATGCTGCTAAAGCCTGACAAGGGACTTGTGGGTGGTATGACAAATTACACTTTAGTGGAGCTGCTGGGGAGCCCTTAGGGTTGCCGATCCCCAGGTAGGGGTTAGGGGATCCCCTGGTTTGGAGGCCCTTCCCCTGCTTCAGTATCATCAGAAAGTGGGGGGAGGGGAGGGAAATGTCTGCTGGGAACTCTGTTATTCCCTATGGCGATTTATTCCCATAGAAAATAATGGAGAATTGATCCGCGGGTATCTGGGGCTCTGGGGGGGCTGTGTTTTGGGGTAGAGGCACCAAATTTTCAGTATAGCATCTAGTGCCTCTCCCCAAAATACCCACCAAGTTTCAAAAAGATTGGACCAAGGGGTCCAATTCTATGAGCCCCAAAAGAAGGTGCCCCATCCTTCATTATTTCCTATGGAAGGAAGGCATTGAAAAGGTGTGCCGTCCCTTTAAATGTGATGGCCAGAACTCCCTTTGGAGTTCAATTATGCTTGTCACAGTTTTGATCTTGGCTCCACCCCTAATGACTCCTGGCTCCACCCCCAAAGTCCCCAGATATTTCTTGAGTTGGACTTGGCAACCCTAGGAACCCTTGAAGGCAAAAAAGAGGATGTGGAAGTGAAGACTGTATTCCAGAGAACTGCACTGCTATATTTTTATTTATTTATTTATTTTAGGGAATGGAAAAGTCTCCGAGCTCCACTCCCAAAGCCCCCAGGTATTTCCTGAGTTGGATCTGGCAACCCTATATGGAAGTCCAATTGATATAGCAGGCCATATATGCATTTGCTTGAAGGTCTGTTACTTCATTTTTAACAGTCCCCTCTTAAATTGCTAAGAAGCAACTTAAGAAAAGATAATTCAGACTGCAAACAACACTGTTGCACATACTTTAATGCTTGGGAATTTAGAGATCTAGAATGAGGTAAGAAATACAATACATGCTGCAGCCCAAAGTATAAATAAATGAGCAATTAATGATAACAAGAAAGGATTGCTAAAGTGTGCATAGCTCTGATTAAGAAATAGCTTTGCAGCCAACCATGCTGAAAACCATGTTGAATAAAGAGAACTGGAGTACCAAAGTAATCAGAATAAAAGGGCAGCACATCAACATATGCGTAAAATAACAAACTATGCATTCATAATTTGTACACATATCATGTAGAATTGCTTTTTATTCTCATGATTTTATCAATCTAGACACACACCCACAACCTAGAAATCTAAGTTAAGGGACATGAACTAGGGACCTGGTCCTTAGCTGTTCCCAGTTTTAAAGGAGGATCAGTTAACTTGCACTTCATACCCAATACAGTATGGCTTGGAGCTACAAACTGTGAGCATGAGCCTCTTGCAAAAATGGAACTCCCCCAGCTTCTCCTTCAAAAAGGCATTGCCAGGACCATGTGTAAAATCTCTATTCTTATTTTAGTGGTTTGTTAAATTTGTAGGATTTGGTTCTATGTACTTATTTCTGTATCTGACAAGAGATGGTTAGGACAGATTTTAGTATTGTTTAAAGTCAATTGTGAAAAGTGAAAAATTTAAATACAACTTTGTGCACATAATTACCATTTGGTTGTGAATTTCTGTTGATCATTTCAGTGAGATTTAACTATTCATATGACTACACTGTACATATGACTGTAAGTTACTAGGTGTAAGACCATGCTGATCATTTTCCTTTCTTACATGCCCCAGGAAATGCCAATTGCCATTTTGGGGTCAGAAAGCGATTTTCTCCAGGCAACTTTGGCCAGGGATCCTGGAGATTTTTTGCCATCTTCTGGACATGAAGCAGGGGTCACTGGGGATGGGGGGGAGGGAGTGAATGTCCTGCTTTGTGCAGGGGGTTGCACTTCCAACTCTATGAAAAGCATTATTAACATTATTTTAACAACTTGAATACAGCAATTGTGCAAGCCCAATATAACCACAGGCAGCAAATGGAAGGAGCAACTAAGGTCAGCAAAACTGAATTCAGAAACAAGTAACATTCAGATTTCGTCTCTGACAGATGGAGAACTGCAGAGATGACACATTTCAGTCTCCTGGGAAAGCATACAAGTTACCTCTAGCTGTCTCTGACAGTCAGTTCTCTGCATACCCATTATATTGGCCTTGAAGGAGACAGGACTTTATCTCCTTTGAGCCAAGAGATCAGCCAGTCTGCTGCTTCCTTAGGAGGGTAATTTTAAAATATTTAATAAGTTGCCTAATTCATATGGTATAAAAATATGGTATGGAGCTCTCTTGAAGTAAAACATTGTTGGAGCATCAGAATGCTTTTTACAAGAAAACCAGAAAATCTTCACGTCAGAGAAACAGTAAGAAAAAACATTATCTGTCTTCCTTTTTCTGCTAGCTATTGCTGACTTTGTGATATAGCCCCTTCAACCTTTTTTCAACCACACCTAGTTGCAGTGGAGGAGGACACCAGAAGCATTGCTGGGCTGGCCACAGCAGAAGACACTGGCCGTAATGCCAGGCTTAGCCATGGCAGAAAAGGTTGCCAGCCAGGCTCAATAGTTGGTGGGGGAGGGGCTGGAGCTGACCAGGTTTGGCAATGAAGGCATATGGGATTTCTTCCCACTAAGCTGTAAGAAGGGAATCAAGTTTGGGTAAGTGACAGTAAGGCAGGAATTCATCCTCTCCTACAGGTCCCCACTTGTAAAATCCTATATTCATTCCTAGAGGCATACTACTCCAGGACACTTTCAGATCACAGTGATAAGGTGTTTTACCATGTTCCACTTTCACACACTTGCATAAAAGTCTGCCTCCAATTTTTGATGGTTTGAGGAACTCCCCTCCCCAATCTCACATTTTGTTTCTTTTGCAGAGTTGTGCAGTCTCAAACACTAATTATAACTCAGGAATCTGCTCACTTCCCCCAATTCAGTTACTGCTCCTTACCACTGTCCACCAAATATGACATTTCTGCTTTAAATGTCAGCACACCAAGTGCAGCTGTTGCAGGAGAAGACATTCCCCACTTTTGTCTTCTAGGATGGTGGCCCATACAGTGCAGTGATTAAATTCAGATGTAATTATTCCTGATGGCTGGTGACAATCTGATTGTTTCTGAATTTGGGCTCAGATGAAACCAAGCTGGAGAAATGCCATATAGCTTTTACCCAGCTCTGATGAATTAATGCATTATTTATTACAGTAAAAGACGAGCACAAAAATAGATACAGTACCAGAAATGGTTACATAAAAATGTTACATTGATGATATTAAAAATAGCAAATATAATTGATTAAAGGACAACAAAGGTTTATGCAAGGTAGAAGCCAGTGGTGTCAAACATACGGCCCAGGGGTCAAATCAGGCCCACAGAGGGCTCCTATTAGCCCCCTGAGTGGCTGTCATTTGCTTTCTTCTCCTTCTCTCTTGCTTCCTTCTGCATCACAGCTTGCTTTGCAAGGCTTGCTCAATTGCACAGGAGCTACAGAGCAAAACCTCTATTTTTGGCTGTGGCTACTCCCTTGCAAAGGAAGGGTTCTCTCAATCACACAGCAGAGTTACTGAGCCAAGCTTCTTTTCCTTCTATTGGCTGAGGCTCCTCCCCTCTTGGTCCTTAGGGAAGGAATGAAAACGCCCGAGCTTCCTTTGTCCAGTTCCCTGGATCCCATGTAGGGTTGCCAAGTCCAATTCAAGAAATATCTGGGGACTTTGGGGGTGGAGCCAGGAGACTTTGGGGGTGGAGCCAGGAGACATTGGGGGCGGAGCTAAAAGCAAGGGTGTGACAAGCATAATTGAACTCCAAGGGAGCTCTGGCCATCACATTTAAAGGGACAGCACACCTTTTAGAATGCCTTCCTTCCATAGAAAATAATGAAGCATAGGGGCACCTTCTTTTGGGGCTCATAGAATTGGACCCCCTGGTCCAATCCTTTTGAAACTTGGGAGGTATTTTGGGGAGAGGCACTAGATGCTATACAGAAAATTTGGCACCTCTACCTCAAACAACAGCCCCCCCAGAGCCCCTGACACCCGTGGATCAATTCCCCATCATTCCCTATGGGAATCGTTCCTGGAGGTGCATAATGGCTGTGGGGGTGGAGCTTCCCCCGCTGGCCAGCTGGCTGGGGGAGGGGGGAAGCCTGTAAAACCAGGGATCCCCCGCTGGGACCTGGGGATTGGGAAGCCTAATCCCATGGGAGAAATACAAAGAAAGCACATTTAAGACCAATGAGTGCTATTGTTTTAGCCATATTTTATTTTAAGGGTTTTAAAAAAAAAACATTGTTCGCCTGTGTCCTTTATAAAGTTTATATCTCTGCTACCTGGCATTACATTTAATGACACACATGGCCTGGCCTGACAAGGTCTCATTTATGTCAGATCTGTCCCTCATTACAAATGAGTTTGACACCCTTGGTATAAGCTCTCATGTGCATGCACACTTCTTCAGAAACAATGTATTGTTCTGCTGCTTGAGACCAATATTGCTTTTCACCTGAATCTATAATTGATTAAATTAATACAAAAGAATCTAGCAGCTGATCCAACTCTGATGGAAAGGGAAGAACCTTGTCAATTCTGTGGAGTTTTCCTTTAAAGAATTATATACATGTGATGAGCATAAACTAATGCTGCAATTTGAAAAAGCACGAGTTAGGCATTGATGGAATTGGAAAACACTCTCTCTGGGATCAGAGATTAGGAAAAGTTGTATGAGGGAAATGCCTGTTGATTAGGAGGGTGGATGGAGGATGAACAATGCACTTCAGATGTGGTGCTGCTTTTCAGAGGTGACCAACATATACAGGAGGACTGAAATTCATTTTCCTGCAAAGTTGTTGCTTTACAGTCTTGTACAAATGGCGTAAAAGTTGCATTCCTGTCATTCACACATTCACACTGAAAATTGGAGTGAGTCAAAAGTCCTTCAAGCAACATGTTTGAAGCTGGTCATAGTGATATTTACTGAGAAATTTTCATCATGATTTACTAAAGATAGTACTAGTGAGGAACACGCTTCAGAATCTATAGCAGCAGGTTATATGAAGAAGGAAGACATTGGATTTATATTCTGCCCTCCACTCAGAGTGGCTCACAATTATCTTCCTCCCCCACAACAAACACCCTGTGAGGTAGGTGTGGCTGAGAAAGCTCTCACATAAGCTGCCCTTTCAAGGACAAGCTCTACAATACTATGGCTGACTCAAGGCCATTCCAACAGCTGCAAGTGGAGGAGTGGGGAATCAAACCCGGTTCTCCTAGATAAGAGTCCGCATACTTAACCACACTACACCAAACTGGCTCTCAGTATGAACACTTCCACCTAGGAGTTCCTTTATTAATTGCTCATATTGTCAAGAACTTTAGGAAATGATATTGGTATCACTACATAGAAGTGAATGACATAGAAAGCAATGGTTAATGATAAACTTGAGTACCACATTCCCTTTCTAATCCCCAGTAGACAAAAAGAGGTGTCACTGACCCATAAGGTTGCCAAGTCCAATTCAAGAAATATCTGGGACTTTGGGGGTGGAGCCAGGAGAGATTGGGGGTGGATCCAGGAGCAAGGATGTGACAAGCATCATTGAACCCCAAAGGGAGTTCTGGCCATCATATTGAAAGGGATTGCATGCCTTTTTAATGCCTTCCTTCCATTTGGAAATAATGGAGAGGGGCACCTTCTTTGGGGGCTCATAGAATTGGACCCCCTGGTTCAATTCTGGTCCAGATACCTGCAGATCAATGGAGTGCCCAGAAGACACTTCCCTCCCCCCTGCTTTCTGATGACCCTGAAGCGGGGGGAGGGCCTCCAAACCGTGGGATCCACTGCCCCCACCTGGGGATTGGCAACCCTACTGACCCAGTAATATTCCCTGTCTACTCACAAAGTGGTTGTTGGACTTTTTCTTGCAAACTCTGTAGTGCTTACTTTAAGTCACAGGTAGGAAGCAAATCTATACCTAGAATATGGAGGCTCCCATGGCTGGTTGTGTAGCAGGATAGTGGGGGCTATATTGGGAGGCTCTTTCCAAAAACTAAAGCGAGGCTGTCTCAGTGATTTTGACATTCAATACCTAATATTAGTCCTGACCTGGTTAGTCCAGGCTAGCCTGATCTTGTCAGAACTTGGAAGCTAAGCAGGACTAAACCTGGATGGGGGACCCCCCCCACCAAGAAGTCCAGGGTCATGATACAGAGCCAGGCAATGGCAAACCATCTCTGAACATCTCTTGCCTTGAAAAGCCTACAGGGTCACCATAAGTCAGCTGTGACTTGATGGCAAAAGCAATAACAATCTAATATTGGCCTGCCAGGCACAAAGAAGAATCTTACCTGTCTTCTGTTTCCCAGAATTTCTGATGTTGCAAAAGGATGGTAAAATTTTTTAAGATGGCAAAATAATACAGATAGGCCAACCAAGAGGTTACATGCATATAGTTTCAAGTTATCCTTTGGCAATTTGTCTCTCCTGTGTATTTATCACAGGTGATGTAGAGAATTTTGTTCCTCTTCTCCACTTCCAAGGAGAAAGAAGAATGGAGAATAAGACTGTGTCCAGTCACCATACCACTTACTTATATTATTATTCTCCATTCTAAACATGCAATTCAAAAATATTAAACAATTATTTGTATAATATAGAAAAATTGATACTTTTTTGTAATATTTAAGGGTACATAACAGAGATCATTTAACTTAGGTGGGTACCCATTTATGAAACTAAGATATTGTGCCATATCATTTAAGAAAAGATTAAAAAGATGTGGGGCTAACACACACCCTTGTTTAACTTCTTTACAAACTGGTATTTTTTCAGTTACGTGTCCTATAGATGAGAATTTTACCTGGCAAGTTGTATTTGTATGTAAATTCTTTAATAGATTTAACAGACAGGGATCTATATTAAGATCCTTTAGCTTATTCCATAGTTTGTTTCTGTCCTCAGAGTCAAATGCACTCTTCAGATCTATAAAAGCTACATAGAGCTTCCCCTTTCTTGTATTCATGTATTTGTCAGCCAGAAAAGCCAATGTGACACAATGATCAATAGTAGATTTTTTTAAAAAAAATCTATTTGATCTAGGCCAATAATGTTTTCTGAATGTATCCAATCAGTCAGCTGATGTTCTAAATGTTTTGCATATAGTTTGCCCATAATGGATAATAAACTACTGGGGCAAAAATTCTCGGGAAGACATAAATTACCTTTTTTATAGATGAGAACAATTATGGAGTTAAGCCAGGAATCTGGGACAGTTCCATAATGGTCAATTAATGTAAATAAGTTGGCCAAAGGTTCAGACCACCAGATTTCATTGCTCTTTTTAAGTCTAGGTGGTTTAAAAAATTAGGAATGGCAATTACAAATTCATATACAGTTGCTGAAGCCCTATTTGAACTTGCCTTGCTGATTAATCTTTGCAGCTCTAAAGCTGAAGTTGTGAAATTAGGTAGTCCTAATATGTCCAAATGGTTTGACCAGGACTGCTATTCTTGGAAAAAAAAATTAAGAGCCTTATTTAAGGAAGCCCAATATGGTAAAGATCCACAGAAGCTATATGACTATTTAGAATGTAAGAAATCCTTCTTAGAGGTAATTGCAAATAATAAGAAAAAGTATTTTCAACATAATTGGGACCAACTCCTTTATGCCATAAAATCTAATGATAGTAAATCCTTTTGGAGATTAGTTTCAGACAGCATGAAGCCTAGAGCATTTGCCAACCCTAACATTTCTCCACAAACATGGGTTGACCATTTTCCTACAATTTTTGAAGATCAAGTCGTCCACTCTACTGTTATAGAAAAGAGAGTTAATTATGCAAACTGAGAAGCTCTGCTTGTTTATATTAGTAAAAAGGTGCTTACCCTCAACATCATCCAGTGATTTAAATTCTTTAAACAGAAGATAATAGAACCTCCTGCCCCCAGTAGTATAGTATAGAAATTCAGATGTCTTGTATGTTGAAACTCTCTGTCAGTCTTCACTGATTGTGTGTTTGCATACTTACACAATCATTCTGTCACCATGCCCCTGAGCATGCCTTCTGGGAGTAACTTCTTGTGGAATTAGAGTCTGATATGTTTTATATATGCAAAATTAGATTGTCTGGCTGTTTCCTGTCCAAGTGTATAATCTGTCAGTGCTTTAAAGAATACAATATTTTTTCCTAAAATGCAGCAATGAATAACTGCTACAGGCTGTATGGGAGACAATTTGACTCATGTGTATGTGTACACATTTGGGTTATTATATGCTTTGTGTACAGCAACTGGTTTAGTAAGACCCCTTAATCTTCAAACTGAAACAAGGAGGTATAGTAAATGTAGAAGTCATAAACTTATAATTCCCAGAGTCTCTTAAGGAAGTCTGAATAGCACTAATTAACATATACATAGTTTGGCAAGATTGGAGGCAGTGCATTCTACCTCTGATATGGATTAGCTCCATGCTGAGTTAGAAGGCAGAATTGGCTCCACATGGATGGGTGCCTTTGGTTGCAATTGTACATCCACTAACTATAGAATAAATCAGACTGATTAAAGTTGGTCTTATTTCTGATATGGAGTCTTTTTAATACCTTCCTGAGGAGAGAGAAGAATTCCTGTTAAAACAGACACATGGAAACTAAAAATCTCTTATGTTTTAAAGCAGTGCATTAACCTCTAAACTACAGAGCTGTAATGAGATTATTATACTCTCTAATATCCATCTCTACATGTTATCATTCCTCTGACTGAAGTTTATTTATTTCAGGTGTCAACTGAAAAACTTGTATCCCAGCTAATGATCACTATAAAAACAACCTAATCACTCTTGAATGATTAAGTATTAAAGGAACACAATGATACAAAAACACTTGCATAAATGAAATCAGAAACAGAAAATCATCTCTTATCTCTTTTAAATTTAAAGATAGAATACAATTTACAAGAGTCTCACGAAAGCGCTTTCAGAAAAATTAAAGACTCTCATGCAACCCATATCTGAGAGATACAGGGGTGTTTGCAATGTGGCTAGCTTATTCAGGCCCAATTATGTGGAACCCATATAATTCCATCAAAACTATTTAATGTGTTCCCTCTGAAAGCATGATATAAACATGCCTGAGCTTAGAATGGATTTCCCAAATTCCCGCTGAAATAACTGGTCTGTTTGTTCTTCATATTGTAAGATTTAGGGCTCTTTCACACATGCTAAACACCAGGGTTGGAATTCTAGCTGGAGCTCCTCACAGGGCCACACTCCCCTGTGAGGAAAACCCCCCTTACAGAACATCGTAATCACCAACTTGGTTGCCAAAGTACCTGGAGAAGTAACTCACACACGTCTGGCCAGAGAGTGTGAGCAAACCTATCCAGGGGTGAAAGGGACTTATGTAGTACAAGCAGCCATAACGCTACAAAGGCACTCAAGACCGGTACATGAGTGCCCACCAGGAGAATGGAGGGCTTCCCGTCGTTTCCGTATGACGTCCATCCCAGCCATGGAGTGGAGGAGACTGCGCTACCAGGAGCTATCCAGGCGAATGGTTTTGAAGCACTGAACATGGAATCCACCGTGGAGGGCTAACACACATGCAGCCATCTTCCTACCAGGCCTGACTCCATTCCAGCGAAGCAGACGGCTCACGTACACACCAGATGTCACCTGTGCCTGCAAGCAATCTACCCACCCCAGGAGTGGCTAATCGTCCAACCACCACTGCCTTTGTCTAACGGAACTCAAGACAAAGACTGGTGCCAAGGAGAAGACAGAAGAAGAGGAAGACCATCTTCAGCCTGAGCCAAGTTCCTTTGTGTAAACCGGGTGTTACCTAGGCAATGATTTGACTCTCTATTGTCACCTTTTTAGATAAGTATCTCCCCACCCAGTAATGTCTCCTATTCTTCTCCCCAACTGTCATTTTGGAGCCTCACCCTGGTCCATTTTGACCTGAAAGTTCACTCAGGTATCCAGGATCCAAGCAAGTCCATTGGTCAGGAATGGGCACCCAATTAGGTGCCACCAATGAACTTTCTATTGGTTGTCGCAGTAGTCCAGCCCTTATGGTCACTGCGAAACCTCCCCTTTTGGGGAGGTCATACATCAGCTGACCACCTTCCTCCTCCCTCGTACCTCCCATCCCATAAGGGCTTAAGAGAGTCCTTATAATCTGTGGACTAGCTACCCACAGGTGTGCTTCCAGCAGTATCCCAATTCCGCTGCATAGATCCATCCCCGATACTAAGGCCAAGCTTCGGGTCCCCTCTCCCACTTCCTCGCTCGTCACCATTGGAGCCTTCCTTGAAGACTACGATCGGTAAATATCGCCCTGTTTGTCTACCCATGTGTTTCCCTATCTCTCTATCTATTTTTCTTAGGACTGTATGTATGATTTTATGAGTATTTTTATCTTGTATGGAAGCCTATATTTTTTTTAATAAATTTTAATTGTTTTACTTAATTAGTGTCCCTAATATTTTTAAGCATTACTTTCTGGACGTGGAATCCTGTATACACAGGTAAAAGATCCTGATTAAGCCAGGTGCCCACCTGACAATTCCCCAACCTCGTTTTGAGGGCATTTTGGCTTACACCCCTGATGTAGCCAATCCTCCAAGAACTTACAAAAAAGAGCCTTTTGAGCTCTTGGAAGATTGGCTACATCAGGGTGTGTGGCTTAATATGCAATGGTGCTCCTGCTAGAATTTCACCCCTGCTAAACACACTTTTAATCCACTTTGCAACTGCATTTTACTGTGTGAAATGGCAATATCCACTTGCAGATGGTTGCTGAGGTGAACTGAAACTGTATTATTTAGCACCTTTAGTTTGGGGCTAACATTCATTTTTTGCAAGGATGGAACAGAAAGAACACTGCTGTAACAGGCCAAAATGATGTTGTGCAGAAATTGTCAGGCCCACTTTCTTCATTTATCTGCACCATTAACAATCAGGGTCTGTAACAATTCTAAACAAGCAAGCATAAGATTCTATTAATGGCTCAAGGACTCAGCTCAGCTACCTAGCCATGCCAGCTTGTAATGCTGGCCAGGTATAGAGATGACAAAAGAAGTGATACCTGTTGTTCTTTTTGCAAAGAAGAATGAGTTAATGATGAATATTATGCTTTTATTAAGAACATAAGAGAAGCCATGTTGGATCAATATTCTGTCATGCAGTGACCAAAAACCCAGGTGCCATCAGGAGGTCTACCACTGGTGCCAGGAGACTAGACGTCCTCCCAGTTTTGCCCTAACCCAAGTTCCAAGAAAACAGAGCATCACTTGCCCCAGACAGAGTTCTATGTATACCTTGTAGCTAATAGCCACTGATGAGCCTCTGCTCCATAGGTTTATCCAATCCCCTCTTGAAGCTGTCTATGCTTGTAGCTGACACCACTTCCTGTGGCAGTGAATTCCATGTGTTAATCATTCTTTGGGTGAAGTACTTCCTTTTATCTGTTCTAACCTGACTCCTCAGCAATTTCATTATAAGAACATATCTGGACAATTTATTTTATTGTCTGGGTATTTTATTTTATCAAATATAAATCAAAGCACAGTGTCTGTTATTTCAGTTTCTGGTAGACTGTCATATGTTTTGTCCATGTAAAAGAAAAGTTTATGGAAAGTACGAGCCTTTTCACATTACCTTTCTAAACCAGATGACATTTGTTATTGCCCCATCATTAAGTAAACTGGTACAGGAAGACCTGCAGTCATCACTAGTTGCCGATCCCCAGGTGGTGGTGGTGGGGATCCCCCAGTTTGGAGGCCCTCCCCCTGCTTCAGGGTCATCATAAAGTGTGTGGGGGGGGTGCTGAGTACATTATTCCCTATGTAGACTGATTCCCATAGAATATAATGGAGGATCTGTGAGTATCTGGGACTCGGGGGGGGGCTGTGTTATGAGGTAGAGACACCAAATTTGCAGCATACCATCCAGTGTCTCTTCCCAAAATACCCTCCAAGTTTCAAAAAGATTGGACTGGTGGTCCAATTCTATGAGCCCCGAAAGAGGGTGCCCCTATCCTTCATTATTTCCAATAGAGGGAAGGCATTTAAAAGGTGTGTGGTCCCTTTAAATGTGATGGCCAGAACTCCCTTTGGAGTTCAGTGATGCTTGTCACAACCTTGCTTCTGGCTGCACCCCCAATGTCTCCTGGCTTCACCCCCAAAGTCCAGATATCTCTTGAATTGGACTTGGCAACCCTATCACATAGAAATTATGAACAGCAGAGAATTTCTTTGGAGATGGCCAAGAGTGAACATCTTAGGACATCTGAGGCATGTGGCTGGAATATAGGCATGTGGCAGATCACAATTCAAGACCTGGAAATAAAAAAGCCATATGTCCCTATTATAGGGAGCTTCGTGACATACTAAAAAGGGATGCAAGTCTGAAGTCAAGGGGGCTAGCATCCAGCATCACCTTTCAAGATGAGGAGTCAGTAGATTTTCAGTAGACTTAAAAATCTCAGCCTCTGCTCAAGTTTCATTTTTAAAAGTTTTCTACATATTTACCATGTTAGGTATAGTGGAATGAAAAGCATTAAATAATCTGAGCAGCATTACAATATTGTTCATGATACAGTGCAATCTTAAACAGAATTATAAATCTATCAAAGCACTTTCTGAATGTCTGAGTCCCTTGTATTTAGTCTAGGGGCCACCTTAAATAAGTGATGGACATTCTACAATAGCAGTATTATGACTCCTGAAGTAGAAGCTGCAGAAATGTGATTTCTGTTTTTTCCTCCAACCAATTTATGAATGTACATAAAATGGATGAGTCCCTTGTACTCAGTCTAATGGCCTAATAGAAAACTCTGCCTCTGTGACAATGCGGATGTGGAGATGTGAATTGCTTCTTGGAAATCTTGGATCTGATGCAGCAAACAAACAACAGGAAAATAATTTTCCTTTATTGCATTCAGGTTTCTCAGCTCTTTTGAATGTAATGGGATATCATCAAGTACAAGTCTGATTAAATCTAATGGTTTAATTTTGATCTCATAGAAGCTTGGATGTCAGCAGCTTCTATAAAACCCTTAACATCAACTCTATGTTCACAGCATGGCATGCAGCAGCAGGGGATCTAATATAATACAATTGCAATCAGAGTACCAGTCATTTCTAAACAGCCAGTCTCAAGGTACCTGTGTAGGTAAGGCTCTCTGCAGAACAAGTATAGTGCTAAATGTAATGCTGTTACATTCTTGTATCCCTTAGAAATTTTCAAATAAGATGGCTGCTAGCTTGAAACCTCTAGGTCCCACCCCCCTTTTTCCTATTTCTAGACAAGGCATAGCCTTTGATTCTTAGTCCATGAATCACAGCCCCTTGGCCATATGGATTAACCTGGCAGACATCAACTCAGGATTTATTTATTTTTTTTAAAAAAATACTGTATCATATTTAAACTTGTTTAAAGGCTGCTTTGGGCCCTCATAAAAATATACTAAACAAATATACTAAACAAATAAAAATAAAATAAACAAATAATCCTAAAAAACATAATTACTAAAAAGGTCCATAGACCTCAAATTAATTTTCTTGCAGCAATGGGTGCTGCCTGTATGACATAACTCCCGTTGAATATGAACTGATTTATATTTGACAAATACAGAGAGAGAGAGACAGAGAGCTAGGTGGCCATCATTTCACAGAGGCGGCTAACCATGGAAAGTTACCCCATATGATGGTTACAATAAAATCTCCTGATTGAAATACATTTAAATTGTAATCCTGTGTATATCTAGTATTTGAAATACTTTGTAACAAAAAAAAACTTAGCACCCATATAAATAAATAACACCTATGTGAAACTGGAAAGAATTGGTCCTGGTAATCTCTACTATGCCAAGAACTGGATTTGGAGACCCTACTGAAAGAAAACCAGAAAGGTCCATGAAATTCCTAAGAACCCTTCTTTCTGGGAGTCAGTCCCACCAGCTTTTCTATGGCATTACTGTGCTAAAACAAGACTTTGTCATATGACTTCAGAAGAAATATGGTAATGTGGTTCACTCTCTCGATCCCAGAAACAGGACATTGTGTTGTCCTATTCTTTCACTTACGTAAGTTTTGATTTAGGAACAAATTTAGGGTTTTTTTGTTCATTCCAAACTTCAAGCAAAATAAAAAAAAGGATAGAAGTATTAGGTGACATGAAAGACCTCCACTTGAAACCCTGGAGAGCTGCCGATAGACAGAACAGACAATGGTGACTTTGCTAGAACAACCTTAGACTGTTCATACCTTCTGCATGCAAAGTAAATGTTTTGTTACCAAACTATGGTTTGTCCTTTTATTTCATTCTTCCAGTACATACATATACTGTTAAATGCCTCTAGAATGGCATACGCAATCCAAATCTAAACATATTTGAAAAAGTCACTAGGTTTTGGAACAATGTAAACCTTGACATTCCCTTTATCATATAATGATCACATTTGAGGTAGCTAAAATTAAAAGGTTTTTTTCACACCCAACTTATGACAATTTTTCAAAGATAGCTGGATAGGTATTAGTGAAACTGATGTTATGAAACTAATATAAGACAGACTACTTCATAGACGATAGGACCTTTCCTTTCCTTTCTATCATTTTATGGTTTGGCATTTCTCCCTAAACTCTGTTGTACATTTGCTAACCTCCAGATGTGACCTGGATTTCTCTCTAAATTATAACTGATCTCCAGGCTACAGAGATAAGTTCCTATGGAAGAAATGGTAGTTTCAGAGGGTAGACTGCATTACAGCTCTGCTGAGTTCCCTTCTCTTCCCAGGTGCTGCCTCCAAATCTCCAAGAATTTCCCAATCCACTCAGAGTTTGGAACCTTACTTCTACTGCATGTAATTCAAATGGATATACTTTAAAGCATGTATAAATTCTTTTAGTATGTTCTTGAATGAATCAACCCTTCTGAAACAGCATTCAGTATGGGATGGACAATAAATGGTTAATGCTGTAGCCCAGTCTGAGAACCTTGAATGACAGGGGATTCAAATGGAATTCTTCAGCTGAGAGTGTCAGGAGTTGGGAATCAACAGCTAATGGTGAGAGAGCAAAGCAAACCTTGAGAGGATCAAGAAGGACACTGAGTTATGGAAATGGGATGCATAGCCCAGCCCTATCAAGTCTGATGAAAATAGCTCCTAGAAGATGAGGGTGATCCCTAGCTAGTGGATAAGGGAGAAAACGGGAACGTGTGTGAATGTTCCTGCCTTTAGTGTTTGAGACACCGAGAATTTTATGCTTGTTTATGTAAACAGAGACTACCAAGAAATCTTCTTAAGGTTTAAAAACCTGGCTGAATAACATAAACAATTTCTTGTCTGTGACAAATTATCCGGGGTTTATTTTTAAACAAAATTACAGTATATCATTCCTGTTGTCTGGTCACCAAATAAGTCCTTAACCTGATTCCTACCTGACCATTCCACCCCCCCCCCCCCCCCCGCAAAAAAAAGTTAAATAAAACTGTTTATTTTGATTTACCATTAGCTTCTCTTTTGCCATTACAAAACAATGACAAAAGAAGGATTTTAGTGTCTCCTCTCAGTTCCCTAGGATGAGTTACCATTTACTATATACATTCAAATGACTGGGTAGGACAGCCCGAAAAAAAACAAAGAAAACTGGGCTGCTCAGCTAAGCGGAATATAAAGGGAGGATGAAATGATCATAACATTATATATCTACTCCAGTATATATTGTTAAGGGGAATGCTCCCTGCTGTATTTTGCCATGCAATATGAATATTCAAAATATTAAAACAACTTTATAGTCATGGTACAATCCCTCTTGGAATTCCAGAGAGACCCGGGCCACTTCCAGCTTTTGAGGTCCTGAGCCGTAAGTTGTTTTTTTTAAAAAAAAGTTTGAGTGGGATGGTAAAAAATCATGTTGTGTAACATCGAATTCAGAAAAATCTAAATCTGATCTCCCCCAACCCTGGCTGCTTGATCTTGCAGCTCACAACCAATGCCCCGTCTCTACTCCAATTGGCCTTGCTACAATGTTGGTGTTTTTGTTAAGTTTTTCTTTTAATTATATTTTATATTTCTGTTATTAAGCTTTGCAGGCAAGTCATCATTCATAATTAGCAGTTTGTGATTTTTAAAACAATGTTCTTTTTAGCTACTTCAGCATGGAACAATAATTTCATTGCCTAAGAGCTCCCTTGGTTGGTTTTTTTTTTTTTAAATCACGATATTTGTAAATAATGTAGCCTTATTAAACATGTACATGCATAATGTACAAACATCCACCCCCTCTCCTTTTTTCTCACTAACAAGTAAGTAGAGTTCCATGTACTATATTTATGTGGGTTTTCCTCAACAAATCTACCTCACCAGATTGAACTATAGCTCAGTATGAAGTCAGCAGGAACAAACATTGCATTTAATTGAATGGAACCCAGAATGGCTCATATAGGCTCATGAATAGGGGGAAATGATGAAAAAATTATAAAAGGGCACTTGAGTGGGTGCATATGATTGGAATCATTGGCAGACATAAATTTCATCCAAGCTTGTGTGTAAATTGCAAAGTCTCGCTTCTCTACAATTTAGGAGAACTTTGAGGTCTCTGTGCAAAATTATAGGAATATGAAGACAAGGTTCTCAGGTTTATTGTGCACATATGTATGCCTGTAATAATAAAGAGTAGAATTCTAGGAGTCATCCACTGTAACTGCAGAACAAGCAATACCTACTACATCCCCAGCACCATAAAAGGGGATCTCTACAAGCAGCTGCTGGAGAAAATGCTTGGTTCCTTATCCCTGAGGTTCCTTTAGATGTACAAATTGAGTTCTGTTGACAAGCAAATTAGTGCAGGCTATCAAGCATGGAGAAAGAGGAAATAGTTATTTTCATATATACATAAAAAGGGGATGCTCAGTTAGGGGTGTGCTCTGAGAAAGACTGCATTATATTTTCAGATCTGGGTTTTGGAGGGATTGCTTTGATTGCTTATTTTTGGATAGGGCATTACTGGCTTGGGATTTAAATACATGTGGTTCCAGAGTTTAGGACAATTATGTTTTTATATGTGGAATGCATTATGTAGAATACATATGTGGCAGCTGTTTATAAAAATAATGGCAACAAATCTGTAATCTAAATACCCTCTAATTTCCTACCGGATTGAACAAAGGAGATTTGATTTTACAGATCCCCAAAACAGGTGATTGTCTGCACAGCCACACTTCTCACTACTGATACCTAAAATAGTAGTCGTGCAACAGCCTAACAGGAAAGCTCTGGTTGACTTCTGGTGGAGGAAAATGTCGAGTTGAGCTGCTTCCCATAACGGGAGCAGACTGGAACTTCTGTTCGGGGTAGTGGAAGGCAAATTAATGCCTACTGCCTACTTTTCTCAGTTAGAGATTAGTTCAAGATATGCACAAGAAACTTTGAGGAGATTTACTTTGGCTAAAAGGGAGTCCCGAGGGGGGGGGGGCTCCTTTGAGGCTTCAAGGGGTCTTCGGAGAAGAGTTGCATTTTCATCATCTGCAGAAGTTCTCAGAGTCATTTATTTGACATAAGCTTGACAGAATCCTAACCTTCTTGGACTTTGTTAAACATCTAAAGCTACGCAAGAATGGTGTGAATCTGGATAAACGGTAGAGAAGGTACAGATGATTATCTTTCATTCCAGGACTATTTACAGTTAAACAGAATAAACTCAGAAGGTGGGAAATGGAAATCTAGTAAGCTTGGAAGAAGAAGGGAGAAAGAGGTGAAATTTGGACTTTGTAAATTTAAAGGACAGTGTTAAAAAGTGGAAAGGAATTTATTGTTTGGTCTACTTGCGGTTTTGAAAAAAGAGCACCATTGTCACAGACCTGCAGTATATGCAATCAACACAGGAAGTACGTCAATCATTGTGAGATCTCCTTACCAGTGGAAACGGGATTTGGTGGCAAGTAAAGCAGGAAGCAGAGGAAGAAAAGCCTACTCTAGGATTATAACACCATTGAGAAACATCAGCAGCCATTGCTTAGAGGTCAAAATTAAAATAATGTTTTTAAAGTGTTCGGGACATTAAAAATGGTTGGAATTAATTGAGATGATAAGAAGAGGATAAATACTATTGGACATAATGTTTGTAATGGACTTTAGAAATCTTTAAAAGAAAAAGGGAAAAAAAGTTGCAGAGAGCAGTAAAAAGTTGCGATCGCCATTTTGAAGGATTTAAAAACTTTAAAAATTAATATTTTGGTCTGGGAAGCTCTGAGGATGGCAAAATTAGGCTTGTTGTAAAAAGCAAGCTCTAATCTTTTGAACTGGATAGTTAAATTTCAAGTTGGTGAGATCAAAATTTTCAGTATTTTTAAATGTCAGAACACAAGCAAGGCCGTACAAGGGCCACTTCATTGGAGAAAATGCAGGACCAATTAGAGGCAATGGAGGCTAGAATGATGAAAGGTATGAAAGAGATGATAACTGCATCAAAAAAAGAAAGTATAGAAGAAATTAAAAAAAGATATGGAAGATCTCAGGAAGGAGACAGAGGAAACATCTAAAAAAGTGTAGGAGGTAGAATGAAAATACATGACTCCATCTTGTTGAAAATACAAGAAAAAGTGACAATCCATGACTGCAAATTGATGGGAGACTCAGATACGAGAGGAGTACCTGAAAAGGAAGATGGTGACTTGAAAGAGTATATAATAAAAATAATTGCAGAATTTTTAGAGGAAGATCCTGAAGAGACTAAAATATGTATGACTATATGTATAGAGTAAATTCACTCTATGCCAAGAAAAATAATCTACCAAGAGATGTTGTTATAAGATACATGACAAAAGAAATGGTGGGAAAGATCATGAGTAAAAACTTTGAAAAGACATTGATAGTGGGAGGCAGCAGAGTAAGAATTATGAAGGAATTGCCAAGGCAAGTGATAAATGATAGAAGAACATATAAAAACTGATAGAAAAATTACGGGACAATGAAATGAGGTTTAGGTGGATAATACCTGAAGGTTTGAGCTTTGAACTTCAGGGGGAAAGAATCCCAATCACAAATGTACAGGAATTGCATAGTTTTTATGAAGAAATAAAGAATTTGCACCATGATGGATTACAAATTATTGTCTTGGAATGTAAATGGACTAAATTCACCACAAAAAAGAAGGGCAATGTTTCATTGGATTAAAAAACAAAATTGTAATATAGTTTGTTTACAAGAGGTGCATATTAAACAAAAGGATTACAAATTTTTATGGAATAAACAATTGGGGTTAGAATTTTTTTCATTGGCTGAACAGAAGACAAGGGTTGAAACAAGAATTGGAGCCAAAATTAGTGTTCAAAGACAAAGATAGAAGATTTGTAGCAGTAGAAATAATATTAAATGCAAAGAAAACATTGTTATTGGAATTGTATGCGCCTAATGGAGCAAAGGATGTTTTTTTAAAAGACATTACGCAACAATTTGATGAACTGACATATGACCTAGTTTTGATAATGGGAGATTTTAATGGAACAATTAAGAACTCTTTGGATAGATCTGGGGGAAAAAAATAATAACAAAGAACGAAAATTGCCAAAGTCCTTTTTTGAACTAGTCAAACAAGAAAATTTGGAGGATATATGGAGGAAATTTAACCCTGAGGTGCGGTACTATACCTTTTTTTTCAGTAAGACATGAAACTTTTTCTAGAATTGATATGTTGTGGGGCACTAAAGATTTAGGTCTTATTACAAGGAAAATAGAGATTTTACCCAAAATTAGGGCTGATCACAACCCAATAATGTGGATTACAAAATTGTCTAAGAAGCTGAGAAGACGGAGATTGAATGAAGATTTACTACAGAATAAAGAAACAGTGAGATACCTAGAAAATGAAACTAAAGCTTTCTTTCAAGTGAATGATAAAGAGGATATGGAATTTCAGACGGTCTGGGATGCCTACAAAGCAGTAATGAGAGGATTATTGATTACCTTGAATAATAAAGATAAGAGAGCAAAAGAAAAGCAGCTGTTGGACATTCAGAATGAAATTAGGAAAAAAGAAGGGGAGTTGAGGAAAAGGCCAGGGAAAAAGAAAATTATAAGGAAAATTACAATATTACAAACGCAAATGAGACATTTGTTAAATAAAGAATTGGAATAGAATTTGAAAAGACTGCAGCAGAAATCTTTTGAGGGAGCAAATAAACCTGGAAAGTATTTGGCTTGGCAACTGAAGAAAAAAAAAGAGAAAATAAAATTATTAATAAAATTGTGGTAGATGGAAGAGAGGTGGTTAGTCAGGAGGGAATAAAAAGAGAATTTTTAAGTATTATGCCAAGTTGTTTAAAGGTGTTAAATTACAGAAAGAAAAGATGGATGCGTATTTACAAAAGATAAAAATAGAACCCTTAACAGAAAATATGCGAAAAGTTTTGAATGATCCAATTGAAAATTGAAATTAATGCAATGAAAAATGGAAAGTCACCTGGGCCGGATGGATATACAGCTAAATATTTTAAAATCTTTAAAGATGAGATAACACTGAAATTGCAGAAGTTGATGAACATGGTAAGAATAAAAGGGATAATACTAAACACATGGAAGGAAGCTGTTATTTCGTTGATACCAAAGGAAGATAGAGATGTCACTAATGTAAAAAAATTATAGACCAATTTCGTTATTAAATAATGATTATAAAATATATACAAGAATCTTGGCAGAACGGCTTAAACAATATTTGATAAATTTTATAAAGGAGGATCAAGCAGGGGTTTTTCCCAAAAGGCAAATAAGAGACAATATTAGAACTGTTGTAAATACTGTAGAATATTATGAAAGACATCCAGAAAAGGAAGTAGCATTATTCTTTGCGGATGCAGAGAAAGCATTTGACAATTTAAACTGGGACTTTATGTTTGCAGTAATGGAGAAGATGGAGATGGGAGAAAGCTTTATTAGAATGATAAAAGCAATATACACTGAACAACGTGCAAGGCTATGTATAAACACAGATCTTACAGAAGATATGATAATTAGCAAAGGCACAAGACAAGGGTGTCCGCTTTCCCCATTGCTGTTTATAATGACTCTTGAAATATTACTGATGCAGATTCAAGAAGACAAAGAAATAGAAGGATTAAAAATAAAAGGATTTACTTACAAATATAGAGCATTTGCAGATGATATAATGTTTATAAATGAAAACCCCATACAAGTTACACCTTTGTTTTTAGCTAAAATACAAGAATATGGGAAGTTGGCGGGACTTTGTATTAATAAAGAAAAATCAAAGTTTCTATGCAAAAATATGCAATTAAATAAGCAACAAGAATTACAGAGACTAATGGGCTGTGAAGTCACCTCCAAGGTAAAATATTTGGGTGTTGAGATAACAGTGAAGAATATTGATCTATTTAAAAACAATTATGAGAAGCTATGGCGTAAAATGGATGAAGATGTGTTAAAATGGAACAAACTTATTTGTCATTGCTGGGTAGAATTGCTGCAATTAAAATGAATATTCTACCAAGAATAATATATTTGTTTCAAACTATTCCGATTGTGAAAGAAAGTAAACAATTTAATAAATGGCAAAGGAAAATTTCAGAATTTGTGTGGGCTAGGAAGAAACCAAGGATTAAAATGAAAGTTCTGACAGATGCAAAAGAGAGAGGTGGTTTTCAACTATCGAATTTAAAATTATACCAGGAAGCAGTTTGTTTGGTGTGGATAAAAGAATGGATAACGCTGTTAAACAAAAAGCTCTTAGTGTTGGAAGGTCACGGAAATAAATCTGGCTGGCACGCGTATTTGTATTATGGAAAAAAGAAGATGGATGGTTTTTCCTCTCACCATTATATAAGAAATAACTTGCTAAACACATGGATGAAGTACAAGAAATATGGGGATGAGAGAAAACCGTTATGGATAGTGCCGGCTGAAGTAATAAAAATAACAGCTGAAATAGGTGAAGAAAAGTGGTTGTCATATAATAAATTATTAAAAATACAAAGTGGCAAAGTAGAATTGAAAACTGCTGAAAATTTGAACAATAAATATGATTGGTTCCAAATGCAACAAATAAAGAGCTTGGTGGATAATGATATCAAAACTGAAGGGATAAGAAAAGAACAAACAGAAATGGAAATAGTTCTGCTTGGAGATAATGAAAAATTAATTTAAAAAATATATAAATTACTTTTAAAATGGTCTATGGAGGATGAAGTAGTGAAATCTCAAATGATTAAATGGGCAATTAATGTAAATAAAGAAATACAGATGGAAACTTCGGAATACTTGTGGAAGAATTCTATGAAGCTTTCGATGTGTCATAGTATTAGAGAGCTGTTTTAAAATGTTGTATAAATGGTATATGACTCCTAAAAAATTGGCAAAGATGAACAACAAGATGCCAGATAGATGTTGGAAATGTAAAAAACATGAAGGTTCTTTCTACCATATGTGGTGGACTTGTGAAAGAGCAAAAAAGTATTGGCAGATGATTCAACAAGAAATTTCTAAGATCTTGGGATATAAATTTAAGAAAGTTGCAGAGACTTTTCTGTTGGGATTACAAATGGAAAAATTTTCAAAAGAAGATAGAACTGTAATTTGGTACTTGCTTTCAGCTGCTAGGACATTATATGCGCAGTTGTGGAAGCAAGAAAAAATACCAGAGAAATGGGATTGGATTATAAAAGTTATGACATGGAGTGAAATGGACAAATTAACAAGAACATTAAGAGACTATGATTTAGAAGTTTTTAAGATGGAATGGAAAAAGTTTAGAAGATATGTAGAAAAAGAGTGGAAAATAAAAGGACATTGGACAATTTTTGATAATGATTAAGTTTTAGAAGAAAAAGAATATAAGTTTTTGTTTTAATAGTTAAGGGTACCTTTAAATATTAGCATTTTAAGTAAATAACACCGGTGGGGGTCAAGTAACGGCGGGGAGGGGTGGGTAGAAAGTAATATATGGGGTAGATAAAAGAAGTTATTAAGATTTAAGAAATAATTTTGTTACCATATGTTACTAATAAAAATTGCTTTAAATCAAAAGAAAAGCTCTGATTGGCCATGATGTTTAAAAAAGTATAAACTCTCCTTCATTCTCCTACTGCTACAGTGACTGACATGCTGACCTTTGTGTTTGCCATCGTTCCTTGTAGTGATCTGTTAGTTTCTTTTCATGAAGTGAAAATGGCTTTCTTCACAGAACTTCTCCCCATACCTTCCAATTGGCCTGCCGTTATTTCCTGAGGAAATTTTCCCAGAGGACTGAAGTGGCTGTTTATCAACCATAGGACACCAAAATTGCAGCAGTGTGATTGCTGCCTACTCTATAAAGAACCTTCAAGGCTCAAACCAGTTGGTACAAGGAGATGACTTCTGTGAGCCTCTGAATAATGTTCCCCAGACTCTCAATTCTCCCAACTAGAGGAAATTAGCAAACAAACAAAAGGAATCCTTCCAAAAAAGGAGGGAGGGAAAAAACAGCGTATCTCTGTGGCTTGTTCCCAAAGGTGACTGGTTGGAAGTACTCTGTGCTCCTGCCGCCTTGCAAGGATTTGATTGAAAGGGAGAAACGCCATCACTCAGGAAATCAGTAGATTTAATGAAAAAACATGAACACATGTTGTAGCCAGCTAGCTCCTCTACTATTTTGCACTTAGTTGAGGACTTCCCTGTTGCACCAAGCACAACAGAGACAAAGGCCAAAGAATTTAGTGGCAAGCCTGCACTATTTACAGCTAATCACTTCTGACGTAAATTGTAATGGAGCATCAGAGGCACACAGTATATCCTTCCTTGATAAAGCCCCTTAGCTAGCATAGATTTACCATGAATGAATGAATGAATGAATGAATAAACTTTATTACGGTCATAGACCAATATCAAAGCTATAACACATCATGTGAAAACCCTTCTAAAATACATAAACACAATAAAATACATAAAACTTTCCCCCAGTTATACAGATCCAGGATAACTAAAATACATTTTACCGATTATAAAATCCAAAGTTGGTTCAAATTTATATAAAATCCTTTAAATCATAATATGTAAAATCATATATAACCTAAAATTCAACAGTTCATACAAGACTGCAATTTTCTTGTTTCTTAGTATGGAACTTCACAAGGTAATGGCAGAATTTAGCTATCTGTCTAGAGATATATGGACTTGCATCCACCAAGAGTTTCTCCAAACACACCCCGTCTGCCATTGGATTAACTACAAACTGGGAGACAAACCTATCCCTATGTAATTGGTGGAATGGGCATTGTAAAAACATATGAGTCATCGACTCCACCTCTCCCATAGCGCAAGGGCAGCGTCGGTCTTCATAGGGGACTTTTCTATATTTCCCTTCTAACACCTTTGAGGGCATGACTGCGCATCAAGCCAACATAAAGGCTCTTCTGTGAGCTGATACCTCCAAATAAGAAAAGTACTTGGCCATCCTCATAAACATATTTAGTCTCAGTAGGCGCCAAAAAAGAAGGGGCCTGTTCTAGATCCCTTTGTCTCTCTATATCACAAATTCTTTGTTTAATAATACTTTTTGCTTTGGCATAACTCTGCGCCAAGAAGTTTTCAAGTGAAAATCCTATACTTTCTAAGTTGCTTTTGACCAATTGCAGCCACCTTGGCCTGTAGGGGTCTTGAATTATTAGAGGGAAGAGACCTTTTTTGTTTGTATGGATCTTTAGCCATTGGTATGCCGAAGATAACATAATTCTGGCCTCAATTCTCATTTGCCCAGTTTCTAATCGCAAAAGTGCATTTGGCACACCTGGCGGAAGCTGCAAGATGTTACGGAGAAATTTTGATTGCACTTTCTCAAGAGCCTGTAGATTTTTAACTGAAATGCCCAGGTTAATACCATAGAGCAGTTGTGTTAAAACTTTGTATTGAAACAATTTCAGTACTGCCGGGACATAAAAGCCCCCCCAGTACGAAAAAATCTCAGGATAGCATACATGAAGGAGATTTTAAAACAATAAAATCTGGCGATAGAGCAGCAAACCCCTAAATTGCCTAATAAATCTCTAAACCCTATCTAAACAAAAAAAGTTAAAGGTATCCTTTCCCCCCTCTATGTCTATTTTCCCTCCCTTTCCTCCAAAGTTTTTTAGGGTACCAGCAAGGTACAAAGGAGACTGACAGATAAGAAGAAAGGGGTGGATTTTGCTCTGTCTGTCATATCGAATCTTATGAAACCTTGGGTTTGCCTAAACTCAGTAAAGACAGTAGGTTTAATTGTTCAAATTGCAGAGTATATTGCTACTAATCTCTTAATAGGCTTAATAAAATCCTATGCTCTTTCAATTATTAACAAATCCATGGATAATAATAATTTATATCTCAGATTATACAACAGGAGTACGATTAAATTTTTATCAAGATTAAATGATTTAAATTGCTTACATATTTATTGAGTCATCTGGGATTTAAGGAATAGCAAAGGAAGATAATCTGTCAAAAGATGCATGTGTTGGAAGAAAGATCTCTTGTTAAAGAAATTAGTCAAGGAAAAGAATTTGGTATGCAAGGAAACTCTCACCTATGAAAGACCATACCACATTAAAGAACCACAGGGCTTTAAGCAATGAAATACTTCAAAGTATGCACTGCTGCAGCTAAAAGAATCATTCTCAGCATGGCACAGCCATTCAACCTTGGCTCACCTAAACCTTTAAAGCTCTGTTACTCACAAAAATGTTCACTCCACAACTAATGAAATGAGGCTAAAGCTGGTTACCTTACTGGTAGCTCTTAAAGTTGTTGTTGTTGTTATTCAGAAGTTGAGATGCAAAGGTACAACATTAATCATCCTCAAACCCTCAAGACCTTGTAGAACAACTTACACAATGACATGTGGTGGCTTGCTGTTAAGGCAATTTGGCCACGGAATTGTCAGGTAGGTGCTCTCCTTCCCCCGTCCTTCCTTCCCTTGCACACAGATCAAAGGTTAAAAAAAATCTGCTTCTACAGCTAACCATACTTGGCCTCAGATCACAAATTATGGTTTGTTCTTTTCTCTGTAAACTGAGATTCTAAACTGCAAATTACGGTGTGGAAGGAAGAGATCGGGGTAACATTGGCTTTCTAATTTACTTGGGAAAATACATGACTGGTCAAAGCCTCAGGTTTCTGTAATTAGAAACCTTTTTATCCCACTCAAAAGTCAACAGGAACCTTTACAGTTTAACCTCAGGCAGAACTACACCCTTCCTAAACTCTTGCCTTCCCTTATCTTGTCTATTTTACTGTATGCCAATAATAATACGTAATACTTGTACATCAATTTCAGTGTTTATTTCATTCATGCTCTGCCTTTCTTCTCCAATGGGAGCCCAAAGCAGCTTATAAAACTATCCTCTCCTCCATTTTCTCCTCACAACAACCCTGTGACGTTGGTTATCCTGAAAGCATGATTCTATTATTGTCCAAAGGTTAGCAACCTTCCATAGGAGAGTGGCCATTTGAACCTGGGTCTTCCACATCCGACACTACACTATACTACAGTGGCTCTCCATGGTGTTCAAGGTGCTTTACCAATATTAAAACACCCCTGTATAGTAGGCCAATATTATTCTTAATATGATGAATATGTGAGAGAGTGTCTTGCCAGAACTGAGATGAGAGTTGAATAGGCAATGTCCTGTGTGATAACTCATTCTTAGTCAGCACACTAATAGTGCCATATGAAGTAGAGCAACACCCTTCTAAACCCATTGACTTGAGAGGATGGCACTGCATATCAAACTGAATTCCTAACTTACGGTAATACTCCCAACTCTATGAGGTAGGTTAGTCTGAGCAAGAATGACTGGCTCAGGTCAACCGATACATTTCATGACAAGAGGATGTCTGAACAAGATGGTGAATTCAGCTCTTTATTCAGCAATTACAGCATAATGATAAGAAAACTGAACTAGCTTGCAGGGCCAAAGACTTATATGCATGCAAACAACCCCACCCCAAAACCCATCACACACAACTATAGGTACAGAACTGGCCTAAAGACCCTTGATTGGCCTCCTCCCAGAATCCAGGTGGCTATTGTTAAGGAGCCTCAAGCTCAGTCAAGACCCTGATTGACCCTAAGGCCAAGTTCCAGTTTTAATACATAATACTCCTCCCCCAAAAGTTCCCAAACACCTAACAAACATAGTCTTTAAGGTGTGCTGGCTTGTGTCGCTCCCGGTTGGATTGACGTAGCACACCGGGTGCTGCCAAGGTGTTGGACTCCTTTGTAGAGGTGGCTGGCACTGTACTAGTGAAAGGCTGTGGAGTGGTTGAGGTGTCTGGGATGTCAGATGCATGCAGCGAGGGTTCGTCCGGCTCCTGGTGGTCTGGCTGGTGCTAACGGCTTCTGGCTCCTGCCGCGGCAGCAACTGGGGTTGCTCCGCAGTGTCTGGTATTAAGTCCAGTTTGTCAGGAAGCATGCAATGGTGGAGTTGGTCCACATGTTTACATAGGACTTGGCCCCCATCAGTAGATACCTTGTAGGAAACCGGTCATGTGACTCTGATTACTCTGGCCAGGATCTAGGCAGGGCTGCTGCCGAAATTCCGGGTGTAAACAGGGTCGCCCAGAAAAAATCCTTGTGGTGTTTTTTGGCACTCAGATGACAGCCTAGGTTCTGGAGCCTGATCTGGGTGTAGGCGGTCCAATTGGGTTGTCAGGTAGTGGCCCATGAGGAGCTCAGACAGGCTGCATCCAGTTGTTGCACTTGTGGTCATGCGATGGCTGAAAAGGAATGGGGCTAGGTGATGGTCCCAGTCCCCATGGATCAGTAATGGAGAGACTCTTTGGTGGTGCGCACCATCTGGTCCACTTGTCCATTAGTGGCAGGGTGAAATGGAGCAGAGTGAACATGCCGGATTAGGTAACGGCCTAAGAACTCCTGGAACTCCTCCGAGGTGAAGGCCATCCCATTGTCCGCCACAACTGTGTCCAGAATGCTGTGTGTTAAAAAAGCTTTCATAGTGCCCGAACTGCTGCTCTGGTGGAGGTGGAGGTGACCAGCACTACCTCCAACCACTTAGTGTACAAGTCCACTAAAATAAAGAATATTTGCCCCTAAAATGGGCCTGCAAAGTCCAAGTGTAACTGAGGTCACAGGTCCCGTGTGGTCTCCCAATGTTGCACGGGGGCATGGGGTGGTTCTTGGCAGGCACAGCATCTCTTGACCCAAGCCTCAATTTCACTGTCCATTCCTGGCCACCACATGTAGCTGTGGGCGAGTGCTTTCATCCTCACAATGCCCGGATGAGCCTTGTGCAGGGCTTCCAAAACATGCTGGCGCAAAGGGTCTGGGGCTACTACCTGGCTTCCCCAGAGTAGGCATCCCTTGTGTATTGAAAGCTCATCCTGGCGGGAAGCATAGGCCATCCCCTTCCCACCCAGTCCAGAAAGTGGGAGAGGATGCGGTGGCAGGCAATGTCCGTGGCTTGCAGGGGCTGGTCAGAGAGGCCTGCCATGAGCAGAACTTGGTGCGCTGGTGCCGGATCTGGGTCTTGGGTATGCAGCAGCAGGCAACTGAGGACATCAGCGTGCCCAATAGCCTTTCCAGGCTGGTACTGAAGGGAGTATTGGTAGCCTACAAGGAAAATGGACCAGTGCAAAACCCATGGGGATAACATCTGGAGGCTCTGCTGTTCGGAAGCTAGTAGACCCTGCAAAGGCTTGTGGTCTGTGGCTACTGTGAACAGCCATCCATAGAGGTAGTTGTGAAATTTTTTTACGCCCGCGACGATGGCCAGCGCTTCTTTGTTGATTTGAGCATCCAGGGCTCTTTTTCTAGCAGGAGCTCCTCCGCATATTTGGCCACGCCCCCCTGATGTAGCCAATCCTCCAATAGCTTAGAGGGCTCTTAGTACAGGGCCTACTGTAAGCTCCAGGAGGACTGCCTACATCAGAGGAGTGTGGCCTACTATGCAGAGGAGTTCCTGCTAGAAAAAGAGCCCTGGTTGCGCCAAAGTCATGATGCAGGAGTAGTACACCACAGAAACCTCTCAGCTGTCCGGGAGTCGAGCACGACTGGCAGTGTTTTGTCAAAAGGTGCTAGGACCTTGTTGGAGACCAGAAGGTCTTTGATGGCTTGGAATGCAGAGGCTTGCTTGTGACCCCAGATCCAGGGTGCTTTCTTATCGAGAAGACAGTGAAGCGGCTCCGTGAACGTAGCTTTCAAGGGCAGGAATGAATGATAAATGTTCAGGAGCCTCAAGAAAACTTGTAGCTCTGGTTTGGATACAGGTTTGAGAGCACTGACTATGGTGTGGACCTTGCTGGGAGCCTGATGAATGTCCACTGTGTCAACCAAGAAGCCGAGGAACTTGACCAGTGGAACTCCCAGGAGGCACTTTTTCCACTTGGTTGGGGAATTTACAGGTGGGCACCTGGCTTAAAAAGGATCTTTGAATCTGTGTATAAAGGATTCTACTTCCAGAAATTATTGTTTAAATGTACCATAGAGAGAGATTCAGAGATAACACAAGGATATACAAACAGGGTGATAATTACCAATCGTAGTCTCCAAGGAAGGCTCCAATGGCAAAAAATGAGGACTAGGGGGAGGGGTCCCTCAACTGGTCAAGAATCGGGGGTGGATCTAATCAGTGGGATAGGGATACTGCTAGATGTACATGTGTAAAAAGTTGGGTCAGAGGTTATAAGGCTTCCCCTGAGCCCTTAGGGGACGGGAAGTACAGGGGCAGATGACAGGTGGTCAGCTGGTGCATGACCTCAGCAAAAGGGGCGGCTCTGCAGTGACCATAAGGGCTGGACTTATGCAGTAGTCAATAGCCAGTTAATTGACAACCCCTGATTGGATGCTCATAGCTAGCCAATGAGCAGACTTGGCCTTAGTTATCTGATTGGACTACGAGGTAACAATGGGCCAAGGGGGAGGCTCCAGGATGACCATTAATGGAAAGAATGGGGAGGAAAACTCCTGGGGTGAGGGTGATTGAAAACTGTTAAACATGTCTAAAGGTGACAATGGATAGCCAAATTGATACCTAGGTGACACCAGGTCTACACAAAGATACTTGGCTTTCAGGTGAAGATGTTGCTCCTCTGCTTGCACCATCCTTTGTTTTGGGTTCCGTGGGACAAAGGTTTAGTGCTCCCTCCTGTGGTGAGCTTGATTGCCCTATGTCCAGGTGTCATCTGGAGTACGTGAGCCACTCGCTTTACTGTTATGGAGTCTGGCGCTGCAGAAAGATAGTCGCTAGTGATGTTAGCCTTCCCATAGGGATTCTATGATTTAGGCTGAAAATTGCTCGCTTGGACAGCTCCTGGTGGCGTAGCTTCTTTCACACAAAGGCTGAGTTGGAGGTCGCATGGAGCGACTGGAAACCCATCCTTCCTCCTGGCTAGCACCCTTCTCAAGATACTGAGTGCTGCTTCAAGGTAATGGTTTAGTGCTCACATAAGCTTCCTGCATTTTGGTAGGCAAACCCATACTTTGTGGAAGATGTGTGCGAGTCGAATCTCCAGGCAGTCTGCAACCAAATGGGGGACTACGATGTCCGTATGCATAAAAGTAAAGGGGGTTTTTACTCACAAAGTCAAAACATTGCAGGACGGCACGGAGACAGTTGACAAAGTCCTCTTCCATTCGTGCTGCGATCAAAACATCATCAAAGAAGGGCTGGATACCTTTTAAAAGAGAGTCAATTAGGTTCTGGAAAATTCCCTGAGCCACACTGACCACAAACTGCAGCCTCTTAACCTGGAACGCTTCCCTGTGAGTTACAATCATCTGCGCCTCTGTAGTAGCTTCATCCACAGGAACCTGTTGGTAGGTCTGGGCCAGGTCCAATTTGCCAAAAATTTTCACTCTCAAAGTATTGTCTTTGTTGCAGACTAAACTATTTAGAAGTAGAACTGTTTTATAAATAGTGAAATCATGTTTCAGACAAATGGCACATGCAAGAAATAACAATGGCGCCATACACATGCCAGGAAAGTCAATGGGTAGCGAAATGGAAGGCAGGATTAATGTCAGAATGAATGCTTTATAGTTCACTTAATTCAGTGTGCTTAGGTGAATTTAACTCTTTATGGAATCAGGCTGCATAACAATTTATGAATTTGATTGTACATTGTAATATCAGTGAAACTGCATTTAATAGTGACACTAAAATAATTGTGGCCAGGACCACTGGCATTCTAACTTTAAAAAAAGAAGATAGTCACAGATCTTGCATACAGTTCAAGTACATTCCATTTAGCACAGAATGTGACTGAAGCTAGTGTTTGTTATACTGGGGCCACAAGAACACTATAGAGCTTTTCAGATGATCAGTTTACAGAACAGCCCATGTGCAGCTGTTGTTCATTTGTTGGATGGGAATTAATGGCTTTCCTTCAAGGAAGTGCTTCTGTTTTGAGGGTACTGCATATTTTCAGTACTCAAACAGCAATAGTTTTTCCTCCCTTTTTTGACTCAGAAAATACATTCCTTTCCACAGACACTAGGACTGTGTGGTTTAGAGTGGTTTCTGACATGGTATTCTGAGAGTATCACAGACGCATATTGCATAGTGTCTATAAAATCACTGATGATATATAACATCTACAGCTCCTACCATTTTTGCATGAAGAAATCTGACATATTCTCCTTGTAATCCTAAAACTTGCATACAGTTTGCAACCAGTGTTCCCTCTAAACTGAGTTAGCGTGAGCTAGCTCACAGATTTTTAGCCTATAGCTCACATGTTTTTGTCTTAGCTCAGGAAGGATGACCCCAGAGCACAATAATTTATGAAGTTGCTCACAACTTCAATAACAGTAGCTCACAAAGTAGAATTTTTGCTCACAAGACTGCAGCTTAGAGGGAACATTGCTTGCAACTGTGACACTCCTATAGATACTGAAACATGTGTTCAAGGCAAGCTGAGAAGCCTTTGAAACTTGGCTTTGATACTAGTTATTTCAGCACCTCCTATGTAAGCTTTCTCTTGGCACAGTGCAAATTTTGCATTCATTTCATCCAACCTTAAAAAAAATGTATGTGAATGTTGGGGCATGTGAACATAAATATTCCTTATTCTCATAGAAAGTCTCCTTGGGTAGATACCTGCAATTCATATTTGGAAACATTCAGAGTCACAGAATAACTCCACATTCAGAATAGTTACAAATATTTCCAAATCAGAATTTATAGTTCCAAATGGTGGAGGTGTAAAGTCACTGGCAACTTATGGCAACCCCATTGGGTTTCCAAGGCAAGATCATTACCTTCCTCTGCATAGCAACCCTGACAGCCATGGTGGTTTCCCACCCAAATATCAACTGCAGCCAACCCTGCTTAGCTTCCAAGATCTGGCAAGATTGGGCTAGCCTGGTAAATAGGGCTTCTGAATACTCAGAGTAATTCCTGATGTTCAGAATTCCATTGATTCCTATAGAAAGCAGGCTAGGCGGCTTGCAAGAGGAGGAAAGTGAAACCTATTCCTCAAGACAGCATCAGACTGAGGGTTGTGAGGACAAAGAGCTCAATGTCCCCTGTGGTTTGGCCACAGAGAGGAAGAGGTGGAGGTGTGGATACAGGGACCTTGCAAACTGATACAGACCGAACCTCTGGCTTACTGGGCTTAGAAGGGGTTTATTCAGGGAGGTCTGGCCAATGTGGCAGCGAAATTTTACCTACCAACCAGTATTCCCAGCACGTGGGTGTTCTGTCAGGCAGGGGATATTTGCGGTCTATGCTGCTCATGCCTGGAACCTGAATTTATGGGAAACCTATTTTTCCTTACAGTCAACCTACTGTTGCTGAGTTTCCCTGAGATGCCCTTTGATATGACAGAAGGGCATGCTCTAGCTCACAATACAGGGTATGCCATGCTTATCTGCTTCCTCTTTCTGTTGCCCCTTCCCTTCTTCCAGGTGCTGCTCCAAGGCTGTTCTCACTCAATTGTTCTTTGTCCAGTGCTTTTGGGGTAGTGCCTGCTCACTCCCCATCTGCTGCTCCAGTCTCTCTGCCCGTGCTGCCCAGGGTATTTGTCCTCTTCCCAGCACCAGTTTCCTTGGCTCCACTGTGCCATGCCCAGTGCTGCCCTGGTGGCATTTGCATTGTTCAGGGTTTACGCCAAGATTGCAGCCATTTCCTAATGCCTGGTACGGCTGTTTGGCAATAGTGGCTGTTGCTATGTGCACTTATCACCAGGCAGAGGTAGCTCAAGATACTATATTACTTGACAAAGTAATCCCATCCTTCTAACAAAATCACAACACTAAACAACTGAAAGTTTCTACACTTTAAAGATGCTCAAAGATGACTTGTTGAGGCATTTGCCATGCTCTCCCTAATGATGGGACACTCTTGACTGGTGATACATACTCTTCTCACCCAAAAACCTTTTACTCAAATTTATGGTTATTTTCTTTTGAAAACATATAGCATGGATATATCCAGGCCTTCTGTCACTTTTAAATCCAAATGCTGTTTATATTTTCTTCTGCCTTAGGCACACTTGCAGGGGCATAGACTCCTCAGTTTCCCTGGGCAGGGGAATGTCACGTTCTCAGGGCGCAGGCAGGAAGGAGTCTAAAACTGGTCTGAAGTCAAAATTCAGGAATTCAACCAGGAGCCATGTCACCACAGCAAAATCACAAACCAGAAGCTGAAGTCAGTGTCCAAAGCCAAAGGGTCAGAGTGCCAAGGAATTCAAACCGGACAGGAACTGGAATCAGGAAGAAGTGTGGATGCAAGCCAGATAATTGACTTGTTGCTTCCATGAGTTTGTCAAGTCCCGGGTGTGAGTTATAGGGGAGTCTCAATCAGCCGGCTCCTTGGGTGGCCATAGTTCTCCTAGTATTCCGAGATAAGAGATCGGAAGCCTTGATGCGCTGCATGTCTGTGTTCTGTCAGTGTTCGTCATAGACGGCTGCGCATTCTTGAGATGGGAGGGGGGGAGCTTGAAGGCGACTGATTGTCAACAGTCGGTGTGGGTGCCTGGAATGTGGAGGGAGTGATTGATGGGCCAGCTGTTGGTTCTTCCTGGTCTGTTAACCCTTCCAGCTCCCCCTCCTTAAGGCTCATGAAAGGGAAACATGGGGCTGAATCTGGCCAAGGACCACACTTACTAATCTACAGGAAATTATTTATATTTCCCCAAACCACCTACTCTGAACAATCATGTGGTTTTAAATATATATCTATAAAACGCTCTGTATATGGAAGCAGCCAAGGTCTAGAACAGGGGTGGCCAAACTTGCTTAACGTAAGAGCCACATAGAACAAACATCAGATGTTTGAGAGCCACAAGACACAAAGGTCAGATGCTTGAGAGCTGCAAGACAGGGACGGAGGGAGGAAAATAGATGGCGGAGGGAGGAAGAGGTGTAAAGAAAGCAACTTTAATTTTAAAGGTATTCTCCAAGCTGCTGGAGAAGTGAATCAAAGAGACCAATGCCTTTTCTAAGCCAGCCAACAGTGCTGTGGGGGCTTCAACAGCCACACTATATGTATGAAAGAGCCACATGTGGCACCTGAGCCACAGTTTGGCCACCCCTGATCTAAATTAAAAATCAGATAGCTTTGTTTCTTGCTATTTTTTCCTAGGACTGTGTGATTGTTGTGTGATTTATTTACCTTGTATGTTTGAATTGTTTTTCTAATAAAATCCTTCTTTTTTTAACCACAAATCTCCTCATCATTGCAAAAAGGTCTCCAGGGTAGACCAACTCTATTATACACAGGTTACTGACCCCACATTTGCCATCTTTGCCCTCCTACTAAATTCCCCCATACCTCATCCAAGGACAATTTGCCTAAAAAGCTGCAAGCTACATGATACCAAAATTAACCCAACTTCCAGCATTTGGCTACAAGTCTCAGCTCAACACTCCCCCCCCCCCCCACAAACTTCCAGTGTTTCGGGAACAGGTTTTTGGACCCTCACCGCAACACATCAAATAGGAAATGGAGATGGAATTGAAATATTTCTTTGTTTGAAGGTGGCCCAAGCTAGTAGAACACTCTTACCACCTTTAGAGAACCATGTTTTCCCTCCTGCTGTAATCCCTTTCTCATATATCTTCAGTCTTGTGTGGATTTTTCAGCTTGCATTTAGGCCAGGACACTGGCCCAGAACCCCAATTTGGGGGCATTAAACTCCATGTCAAGGAGAAACCTCTTTCCACTTCCATAGCCTGGCTAGCTTGGGAAACTGGCCACAGTTGCTATTTGGGGGTGGGTGGGTGGAACAGAATGCTGGTTTAGGAATCTTTATATAGATAGCTAGATTCAAGTCCAGTAGCACCTTACAGACCAATAAGCTTTCAAGAATCAAAGCTTTCTTCATCAGATACCTGGATAGTTCCAGAGGGTAGCGTGCAGTCTGAAGTGCCTCTAATAGGCTACTACAATCAGACCTTATCCAAAACAAGGTTTATTTAGGGAAATAAAGGGGTACAGGAATTGAAAAGGTACTCAAACATAAGAACAGTGAAATTGCTGTGTGCAGAAGGCTGTGCATATGAAGAGTTACAGTGAGTCAAGTCTCTGGCTGAATGAGAATTCTGTGCCAGGAAAGAGCCAGGGGGAGGATGGGAAACCAAGGGATTTAAAGGAGGAGGTAGAGAGTTTTTAAGAGAAAAGGAATGAGCAGAGAGAAGGATTTGCCTATATGACAAGGAAATGTCTCATAGTCTCAGAGAAAGACAAGCAGGGTTGGGGTGGGAAGCATCTGCACAAGTACAGAAGATTAGACTGCACAAGTTATGGCTGGCAAAGCAGCCTGTGGTGACCAGAAGGCATGAGGATGTCCCATCAGTGAATCAATGCCTTGCCCAAGGTTTTGGCTGCTCATTAGCATAGCCTAAGGAGACCGCTGAACTCATATTCCCCAATGTAAAGTATTGCTAGCTCCAACAATAGCTGCCAAGGCCAATTTAGCCAGGATGGAAGTGGGGCAGACAACACACATCTGGCAAGGGGTCTTTGATAATTCTCCCCACCACCCATAGCTAAAGATAAAATAGAGATGGAGACTTTGTATAAGGCAGGGCACACCAGAATACAGTAATATTGCAATTATTACTATCCCATCTGTGAAGGCAAACCATAATTCTCTTAATCCCCTATTTACCTCAGAGTTTGTGTTGCAGGCTTCACGAAATACTTTCTTCAGTGCAACCAGATGCCTTCTGATTCCTAAATGGGTTTCACTGGGTCTGCTATCTTTCCCTCCCCTCCTAGCTCCTTCTTTCTGTTCTTTCTTCCCAGACAATATTATCCCCTCTCTCTCTCTTATGTTTACATAAAATAAACAAACAAAACCAGCCCTGGGCCCTATGAACTTGCTAACTTGCTACAAAAAGAACTGACTGAACTCGGCCTGAGCAGCTTCATGATGCTACCTGGGGAGCCTAGGGGAAAATGACCCACTTGGAAATGACATCACTGCAGTGGTTTAACCCCTACTGCTAGCCCCAAGATGTATACCCCAGCCTGCATACTTCTAAGTCTTAAGATTTCTAACAGAAACTGTGACAATTACTTAATTATAACCAGCTATCTTTATCACTGGCACAAATGTATATTAAAGTTCATTGGACAAACTCCAATTCAAATGTTGAATGAGCATATAAGTGTGGGACTTTACTACTTCAGAATGCATGTTTGAAAACTTCAGTATGTCAACAATGCTTTCCATCTAGCAAGAGCAAGCATCTCCAATATGATGGTTTCCCACATTCTGGGAGTTTTTCATATGGGGGAATAATTCAAACATGAGATGTTTTATTTCTATTATATTATAATGGAATATATCGTACATGTTTCTTGGATTTTTAAAGATATTCTAGAAACAGAATCCAGTAGCATAGAAAACACTGTGAGAGCTTGATTGCAGAAATGATTCCAGGCTAGCACTTTTTCATTGTGCAACTGATATGCAAGGAGGGGAGATGTAGTCCATATCACATGTTATCAAATTATTCTCCCTCTTCCTGTTTTTCCAATGCAAAATCTCTTTACAGAGACACAAACATTTGCACAACTGGTTGAGAGGGTCTTGTGGTCCCAGCAATGTTCTTTTATTCATTATCATAACCTTCTTCAGATTTTGTGTTCAGTAACACTGTTGCATCCAGGAATTTGTTCTCTACTAGTTGCCTTGGTAATTTCATCAAGAATTTATTTCAGATTAAGTTGAATTTCACTGTTTCCCCATACTGTCTCAGTTTGTTCTTATTTTTTTCCATAAAAGAACACATTACATGTTATTTTTATAGAAGAGAAGGAAACAGCTATTTTATGAAGGAAACTTTGTCTTCTGTTTTAGCACTTCATTTAACATTGCAGTTCTCAACGCATGTTCTTGGGAGAAAGTCCGATTGAGTAGACCTGGTCTTTGAAAGCAGCCTTCCTTGCAGTCTATCAATCTGTCATAGTTCTTTCTTAGGCCTTTGCAATTTATTTCTGCATCTTTTTCTTGCATTTTTTTCAGGTGGGTAGCAGTGTGGGTCTAATTGAACAAAAGTTTGAGTTCACTGGCACCTTTAAAACCAAGGAAGTTTAATTCTGGGTATAAGCTTTCTTAAAGATGGCACCAGACTCAAACTTTGTTCTATTGCATTTTTTTTTGTTACTGCTAGCTAAACAAATTAATACCCCTTTTAGCTCCCCGGTATCTTACTACTGATCACAATTTATCCACACACCTTACCTTTGATCTCCAGAATGCCTACAGGAAAAAAATAATCTACAAGACTTTCATGAAAAATTATTTATGAACAGGAACTTTGGTGCTGGTGTGACATTATTAGGAATCCTTAGACTTTTAATGGGCAGTGACACTCGGTGGTCTGTAAAGCTCCCGGCATTAAATTAGTGCTTAATAACAGCATGAGACTTCATCAGGAAATGTATTATCTTTAGGTGAGTTGCTATCCGAAAAGGATTTCTCAAAATAGACTGAGATAATTGTTCTCCACAGCCCATCACGTATTGAGCATGCATCAGCCAACACTAAAACAAACAGCCCTTTGAAGTTCCATTTATTCTGATCGACTCCCAAATTGATCTAAAATGCACGTGTAATAAACTGAAAATTATTGGCTCCCCTCCCCTTGTGAACAAGAGCTTTTCTCAGAAATTACTTCCTTAGCACACACAGAAATGTATAAAAAAGAAATACCATCACTCCCCAGCCCGTTTAATTTCCTCCTCTTCAATATGTGCGCATCATCGTCGGAGGGTAGTTCCCCCTCCTTTCCCTTAGGAAGAGCTTTGAAGTCAGGAAAAGCTGAAGGAAGTGGGCGCCTCGTTCTTTCAAAGGCGACGGAATTGTTGCCCTACCTACCGCAGTTACCCAAGAGTCCTCACAGCACCCCCCCCCACACCATCATCACGACCGGGGGGGGGGGGTATGGACGGAGGGCGGGCAAACAAGCAAGCGAACAAGCGTGATTCAGAGGCACCACGAGAAGGCATCCAGTTCTCGCCGTACACCCGCGTGTCTAAATCCCTGCTTGCAAATCACATGCGCAGCTCCATTCCCAGGGCACGGAGGAGCTGCTTTACTTCAGATATTTTCGGCTTGAGAGCTCTCGTCATTTCCGCCAGGCTCTCCTGAGCGAGTGCTAGAAGGGAAGAGAGAGAGAGAGAGAGAGAGAGAGAAAAGAGCGCGACAAGCGTGCCGGCTCGGGAAGGAAAAGCTGGCGAGGGAGCAGTTTGGAAGAAGAGACGCCGGCTGAAGGCGAGGCTGGTAGCGCCTCCACTTGCTTGCCGTGTGATTCAAGCGGCGAGCAGGCTTCGGTTCAGTGCCGGGGAACGATCGGAACATCCTGGAGCCCGCGAGTCACGGCGGAGGGGGGCAGTAGGTAGGAGGCGTCGGAGCGTGCAGCCCTCCTCCTGCTCCCCACTGAGGCTGCAACATGAACTGAAAGCCCCAGAAAGGAACGAAGAGGAAAAGGGTGCGTGCGCGTTCGTCCCTTCGCCTACGGCAGGCACAGAAGACGAGCCGGAGAGGAAGGCGAGGATTTTTAGCGCATCTTCCTCCGCTCGCCGAGGCTTATCGCATTGTCTGGGTTTGAAGGTCCAGGAAGGGGACCTTTCGTGAAGGGGAGGGAAGGAGAACTTGCCGCGGCGCGAAGACCCTCGCATTGGTCCAGGGGCACTTCGCAAAGTTTTCCTCATGGCGCTCATTATGGAACCTGTGAGTAAGTGGACCCCGAGCCAAGTGGTGGATTGGATGAAAGGTAAACAGAAAGCCCCCCCCCCCCCCCGAAGGTGGTGCCTTTGCGGTTGCTGAGGGAACGGGCGGCGGGGGGATAGCTCCTTTCCCCATCGCTGTGCATGTGTGTATCGTTTCATGTGATTGTGGGAGAAGTGAATGCTGGAAAAGAGGGACTGAAGCCTCAGGCGACCCTCCTCTCCCCTTTCTTCCACCAGCTTCCTTAGCCTTCGAGTCCACAGGCGGGAGCTGCACTCCGGCTGACTCTCGCGTCTGCGGAGGTGTTAATTGCTCAGCAGCCGTCGGCTCCACCGGCACATCGGCAGGTGCTCCCGCTCTCGCCATGAGAAAGGCTGGGGGGAGGGGGCAGAGGAAGGAGCCTGCCGCCTCCTGGCTCTTCTTTGCCGTTTCCTCATCCTTCGCGGGTCATTGACTTCGCGGATCACTGATGACCACTCCAGGTGGTCTTCAGTGTACTAGTGACCGTACAGAGGTCCAGTTCTGACCTTTTTCCAGGAATGCAGGAAAAATACATCTTTCTGGTCGTTTTGCCTTGCCATTTATTTTATTTTTGCATAGCCACACTGATGAGTCTCCCCCCCCCCCCCCCGCAAGCAAGGCTGCCTCGGCTGTCTAAACTTTTATCAGATATAAGCTAAAGTCGAATGCCACCGAACGAGTAGCAGTTGAAAACAATGGGATGTAAAGAGGAATTTTAAAAAATGCAGCCGTTGTGATATTTGTTGTGTTTGTAGCAGGAGGCAAAAAGCAACCTAGGAAGGCAACCATGAGGGCCAACTGTAAAAGAGTGCTGTTAAGAAGCCTTGCAATGTGGGGAGGGGGGGTGACAGGAGAGAGAATGGAGAGCAGGTGTCAAGACTCAGTAGTGCCTCTTGAGGAGAGGGACTGGAATGACACCTTTGGGGAAGTGGTGTCAACTTGATTTAGCAGGGGAGGGAGCAGCTGGAAAGGCAGCCTCTTGTGGGTATGTGAAAATATATACAAGGCAGAACAGGGATGGGGGGGCTGAAATAGTAGATCTCATCTTGGGATGCATGTGCATGGTGAAATGATGTTTGCTATTAGTGGTAGGGCAACAGAAGAGACAGTGGTATTCTTTGGGATGTGAATTGGTTGGGGAAGTGTGTTTTAAAATGATTGAACATACCACAATGAGATGTAATATAGCTGCAGTATGCAGAGGCATAGAATAATAATCTGGTGTCCTTTAGGATGCTATGTACAGTGATTTTTCTTACAACCCTTGGATGGTTCACTTCTTTTCCAGTTATATTCTTAGTGCACCTGCGCTCACAAGGGGTGTCATGTCATTTCAGATGGCTCTATAACAGCAGCTGAGCTGCTATGGCACCCACTCTCAACAGCTGTCTTTTTTGTCATTCCCCTGTAGCTCTTTTAGCCCCACTGGCATGTCTAGCATTTATCTTCTGACTGGCATGCTATTTCTTTTAATATCTGTTCCTGTCAGCTTTCTTTATCTTTCATCTGTAGCATTTGCTGTTTTCATACCATATTATTTATTTAAAGCATTTATTAGCCACCTTTGTCCCTTGCAGAACTCAAGGCGGCTTACATTCAAATAAAACATAATTAAAAACACATTTAAAATGACAGTTATAAAACTCATAAAATCACAACTTAAAAACTCCAGTAATAAAAACTAAATTAATCAAAATGTGGTTCTAAATAAAACTATCTTCAGTTGCTTTCTGAACATTGACATTGAGGGGGCCAAGTACATTTCCTTGGGGTGGTTGTTCTGTATTTGTGGAGCTGCCACAGAAAAGACCCTCTCATGTACAAGTGAGAAGCTTTAATTCAGAGGTGTCAAACTCATTTATTACAAGGGCCGGATCAGACATAAATGTTACTTTGTCAGGCTGGGCCACGTTTTCCATAAAATCTAATGCCAGGTACTAGAGATATAACCTTTATAAATAACACTGGTAAACCCAATTGACAATATTATTTTTTTGCTCAAAATACAAACAAAAGCAATTGATTCCTAAGGCATGAAAGCAATTGATACACTGGAGAATTCACAAAAGCCCCAATAAATGTATTTAATCATATGCAAGACTAGTTTTTTTCCAAGGGATACCATATCCGCCTGCTTCCTTTCCTTTCTTGAAAGGTTCAATCACACACTCACAACCATGTGCACTTGTCCTCCCCTGCCCCCATCCCCAGCAGCCTCCTGCCTTTCCTGTCTCACACCGGTTGCTTACTGGCCAGATAAGAGTGCTGGGTGGGTAGATTGTGGTCCCTGGATTGCATGTTTGACACCTCTGCTTTAATTGATGGGGCAGTCAGAAGAGCATCACCATCTTAATTCCCAGGCAGGAAAGTATGGGAGAAGACCCCAGTCCCAAGCCATATAGGGCTTTAGAGGACAAAACCAACACTGTGAATAAAGCTGAGAAGTAGAACAAAGCAGGAGTCAAGTAGTACATAAAAGCTTACATTCTGAATAAAAGTTTGTTGGTCTTAAAGGTGCTTCTTGATTCCTGCTTTGTTCTACTGCTTCAGACCAACATGTCTGCCCACCTGGATCAAAGCTCAGAAGTGGATTAGTAGCCAGCGTAATTGCTGTAGCATTGGAGACATCCACCCCAGTAGCTGGCCCTGACTGGTAGTTTAATTGCAGCATTCTGCACTAGTTGCAGCTTTGAACACTCTTCAAGGGTAGCCATATTACAGTGCATTGCAGTAGTCTAGTCTAGATATTACTAAGACATGGATCACTGTGGTTAGAACTGACTGACCAGAAACAGACACAGTTGACACATTAGCCCTTTTTTCTTCCTCTTTACTTTATTAAATCCAATAGAGCTAGAGTTTCTTGAAAGACACGGAGTTTGTTTGGTAACGGATCTTAAGCTAGCAGTCCAATTCACTATTTCCTTTATTAACAGTATAGAAGATGGACATTTTTGAAGGGAGCTGTGTATGTGTTTGTTTCTTGGTGATATAAATTCTATAGCTGTAGTTACATTAATCTGCAACATCTAAAACAACACCACAAATAATGACATTTATTTATTTACTAAATATCTACGGTTCCTTTATAAAGGGGCCTGAATTAACTTATTATTTTCTTGCTCATTTTATCCTCACAACAACTCTGTGAAGTAGGTTAGGCTGAAAGAGTGAGAGTGGCTCAGGGTCACCCATAACAGATTTGAACCTGTGTCTTGCAGACCCTAGTCTAACCAGTGTACCACATAATGGCGGAGTCCACGCAATCATGACATTGTTGCTTCTTCTCTTATGCACCTAGAAGTTGCTTAGCTAGAAACAACCCTAACCTAGATAGTCACATGTTGAACAAAAGTGAATATGCTGTCAGTATGGTGTGCAGCCAAGCAATGGAGGTTAGCATGTTTTACTTACCTTGTCCTGTTTCCCCCACCCAGCCACCCCTTTTCTTCTTTCAGTTTTGTCTGGGAAGGGTTTATTTCCCTTCTTTCTAAGGAAACCTTGTTTCAACTGGCAGCACTCTTGGAACATGCAGGTTCTTGCCTTTATTTCCTTGTGGATTTTGGTAATGACTTGGAAGAGAGGATGTGTTCCAGACACAGTTAACCATATTAAAGTTCTGTATTTTATTCAAAGTCCCACTTTGTTCAATAAGATTTATTCCTAATAATGTGTGATTAGAATTACATCCCTGACTAGGTGCTTAATTCATGCCAACCAAAGTAATTGGGATTTAAATGTTTTTAACTTGGGTAATAGGTGCCCAGAGTTTTAGACATGACACTTTTGGGAAGTTCTTGTGAACTATAATTATGTTAAACTATAATTTTATACAGAATTTAAAGGTTGCTCTAGCATCTCCACTAGTGAACAAGCAGGTTAGAAAGATCTTTGAGACCATAGATAATGAGGATATAGTAGCAGGATCAGGTTACTAGACTTGGACTCTCTGTACTGTTCTTATTTATTTATGATGCTTCTATCCTGTTTTTCTCTCAGTATGGGACACAAAGCAGCATACAGCATTATTTCCCTTCTATACAGCTACCACATTGTGAGTAGGGTAGGCAGAGAGAGAGTAACTAGAACAGCATAAATGGAGAGCTTCCATTTGCAGAGCAGGGATTTTAACATGGGTCTGCCAGATCCTAGGCCAGTGCTTAACTGCTGCACCATGCTGACTGGAGGAAGGACTAGGCCATAAGCTCACTATTCATGTTAATGTTGCTTGCTCTGCTTATGTGATGCTACTGATTATGGATATCTGCCTCCTAGAAACAAAAAAGATATATACATATGCTTGTACCGTAAAAATGACCTATCATTTTAGCTCTAGTTTCTCTTTCACTATAATGGAACTGTGGTACTGTGAAAAAGAACAAAACTGGATTCTCTTATTATTGGGTGGAGGTATCAGTTTCTCTTTCCCCTTGGTTTGGGCTCTGCCAAAAGTTGTCCCTTTGCTGTAGGATTTCTTCTTTCCCCCAAGCAGAAACTGGGAGGCATAGAAGCAGCCAACCATCTTTTACCTCCATTTTAGAGGCCGGACCAAGTTCCAGGCATGTGCTGGTTGGGGGTATTTTGTTGAAGTAAGATTATGGAGGGTGATGCTGGTTGAGTGAACAGTCTCCAGGTGGAGCCTTGAGCTCTTCTGAAAGGATGACTGATAGTTAGACTAAAGATATCAGTTTTCCTGGAGGATACAACAGCTTTGGAGAATTGGGTCTAAGTGACATTGCATTCTTGCTGAGCTTTCCCCAAATGCCACTCTTCTCAGGCATCATCCTTAAGTCTCCAGAGATTTCCTTTGCTAGAGATGACAACCCTATGATCCAGTCATATGTAATTGCTATAATTTATGTGGAGTGAAGAAAATGGAAGAGCTAGGGAAAGGTTGAACATGAGGTGCTTGGTTCTGAGAGATTATTGTGTGGTGTAATGTTTAAAAAAACTCAGATTTAAAAAAAAAACAACAGTTTTTTTTTACTTTAGTTTGTTAGCATTAAAATTGAATTTGACAAAGAACCTGTTTGCTCAATTGTAAGATTATAATTATTTACCATCTACTTACCAAGCATATATTTGGATATTGCCTTTTTATCTCATGGAAATAAACTGCTATTTCCAGTAACCCACCCTCTTTCTCTTCTGGATAATTCTGAGCCTTTAGTTCTGTCTCAGCAAAAAATATGTGTACTGTTTTTTGTGTGTATAGCTAATATTACTATGCACAGACAATAAGTGATGCCCATTATATAAGCAGTATGTTAATTTAACATTTTCTAAAATTTTTAAAATATTATCCCAAATATGAAAATATAACTTCCAGATGTTTTTATGGTCAGATTTTTGCTATTTAGGAAGTATAAAAATTAATTGGGAATTTGATTTCAGTAATTTGATTTCAGTCAGTATTTGATTTCAGTCAGTTGGTCTTCTTTCTTAATTATTTGATTTAAATAGAAAGGAAAGCATGAATACAAGAGCTGTGGAGATAATGGAGCCAGATAAGTGACTTTTCAGCACAATGATTTAGTGCAGCAAACTGGCTGCTGAAGTTTTATAGCACCAAGACCTCTCAAACAATCAGTGGAAGAGAAGTTCTGTTGTTGGTCCATCTACATTTCCTGCCTGGATTTCCTTCTAACTTTATTCAAGTCTTGATTCAGTGATGGAAACCAGTCTGCTTACTGCTTGCTGAAGCTATTTTCATTTCATATGTAGTGGACTGAAGTAAAAAAGCTTCCAGTCCCATGATAATTTCATTCAGCAATGCTGCTAGTCAACTTCAGGGATGAATCAGTTTGGGTTATGGACAAGAAGACTTATCAAGGACACTTGCACATCAGTATGTGACACGTGCAAAATGAGCTGAATTTCACCTGTTGGAGCACATCCATAAGCTCACTGCTCATGTGAATGTTGCTTGCCCTGCTTATGTGAAGCAATTCAGTGTTATTGAAATAGTCATATTATTGTCATTTCCCCTTCCAGTGATGACATGCACAAACAGTCCTTTAGCATTTTGTGCAGGATGAAGATATGGATATGCTTGACAATGAGTGAAGGTCAGTTATCTAACTCGTATCTGTAGATTTATCCATAAAGAAAAGTCAAGGGAAAAATATAAAATGAGCATTAACAGTACAAACAGTGTAAGATGCTTAGATTCTAGTTCTTAATGAAACAAAACTCACCTTGTATTTTGTTTTAGAAGACAGACATTAATGGGGAGGGATGGTGGCTCAGTTGTAGAGCATCTGCTTGGTAAGCAGAAGGTCCCAGGTTCAAATCCCTGGCATCTCCAACTAAAAAGGGTCCAGGAAAATAGGCGTGAAAAACCTCAGCTTGAGACCCTGGAGAGCCGCTGCCAGTCTGAGTAGACAATACTGACTTTGATGGACTGAGGGTGTGATTCAGTATAAGGCAGCTTCATATGTTCAATGAAGACTGACTTCTGACCTCTAATGCCTGTATCTAAGACATAGCACATAGATTGTGTATAAAAGGTGTTAAATGCAACCCTGCATTATATTTGGACTAATTTCTTTTTAAACTAGATATACATTTATGTTGTGTTATTGGTAAAGGGGCATATTAAATTATATTTCTGCCTAAAGCCTTACTTATAATTAAATGAACGAATGAAAACTGGCTCTTGCAGGTTAGTTTAGGAATTTGTAAAAGAATATACTATTGTCATATCTCTAGCACTATGTACTCGTGCAGAGGCCCAATGGTACAAAAGACCACAGAGAGTCATATCCCCTAGTTACAATTAATAGACCTTTCCCTCTAAAAAAATTCATTGTGAGAGAAATCATTAATTCATCTGTTTAGTATTTGGAGTACACAATGAAAGAGACACTGTAGTACAGGGGTGGCCAACGGTAGCTCTCCAGATTTTTTTTGCCTACAACTCCCATCAGCCCCAGCCATCATGGCCAATGGCTGGGACTGATGGGAGTTGTAGGCAAAAACATCTGGAGACCTACCGTTGGTCACCCCTGCTGTGGTACTTTAGAAATATCTGTTATCTTAATCTTGAAATATACCCAGAAGAAATGTGAGGGAGAACTGATTTTGGCTTAAAAAATAATCCTAATTCAAATTTGCACACAGATGCCAGTGAACTCAGGGAGTGAAAGGAAGGAATTTAAAGATTTAAAGAGCCCTTTATATCTCAGTCAGTAAAGGGGAAGGCATGTATGTCTCTTTAAATGCCTTTCCTTAACTCTTTGAAGCATGCTGCTATGGTGGAATGCCTCAACAGGTGAACGGAAGGCATTTAAAGAGACCTATGAACTGAGCAAACTGCCACAAAAAATGTGGTTCATGGGCTGTTTGTGAACTATGTGATTGCCTGAATCAAAGTTTGCAAATCAACGAACTGGCCCAGTTCATCATCCCTAATAGTAATATCAGTCTTTTGCACCAAGAAACAAATAAACAAGAGTTCTATGGGCACCTTAAAATCTACACAAATGTATTGGGAGATACGCTATTGTAGACTTGAGTCTGCATTGCCAGATGAAGTCAATTCTCAGCAAGATTGTCAGGGAGTCTTATCCACATATAACACTTTGTAGGTTTGGATTGCAGATGCCATATAGACAATTATATTTGCTTTAAGACATATTTTAACTTAGATTTTAAAAACACCATAAATTCATTATTAATCTACTCAATGTTTCCAGTACTACACCATGTATTTAAAAAACCTAATGAAGACCACAAGACAGAATAGCTGTTACAAGTGACCAAAGCCCTTTAAGTCTCTTATCATGAGTTTCACAACAAAGAGTTTCTGTGTTGTAGCTGAATGAAGCATTGGAAATCAATAATTTGTTGTGAAATGCATTGCAGAATATGAAAATATCTCTGCTGAGTAAACTAGGTGCTAGAAACGTGCTTTAACTTAAATTTTTCATATGTAAGTAGCATCATTTATTTTGACATTGCTTTATACTATATTCATCTTTCTCTCATCCATTTCCCTTCAGTTATGAAAATATGAATAGGATTTTATCTTCAGTTATGATAATATGCTGCATGTGAAACTATAGTTGTCTCCAGGACTTGTTGTCATCATATTTTGAATAAATCCACTTACTGTCATGTATATATTTCTGTATAAAATTAGTATGGTTAGATGACTTTGTCTTTTGAACAACTGTTGTATTGTGGCAGTTTCCCCCATACTTCTCCCCCATTCTTCTTCCCCATTTTTGTGACCCTTAATATTTGGAACATATGTTCATAGTTATTCCTCTCTTGCATTTTCTTATATAAGTAGTTATGCAAGCCTGTTTAATAATGCATGTATATTAATCTGTTTATCACTTCTTGGTCTTTTGGCTAAGATAGTGTAGAAGTATTAATCTATTTAAAATTCTGTTCATAGAGCCTTACAAAGTTAAGCACAACTGACAATAAAGAGGAGCCATAGGAGCTACTGCAGTAAATTAAGCTTATGAATATTATTGTGAAATGTTGAATAAAAACTGAAATGTAAATCCATGTAAAATTAATTAGGCTTGGCAGAGCAATCCGGAGCTGTACCTATGTTGCAGGTGCGTTGACTACCTAAAGTCCAAGTTATGCTTCGATAGTGGTGGGGTAAATTGTAGCTGGCTGCTTGTGAGGCCGTGTCCATGGTGATTCAGCTGCAGCATGGCCTCAAAGTGTACTGTTGAGTCAGGGCAGAATGAGGGGAGGGGCACTTCAGGTCAATGGGAGTGGCTGGTCCCAGGGCAGATGTCATTGCACATGACAGCTCTAATCTTCTCTTAACCGCCCCCTGACAGAGGCTCATGCTGATGACAGGCATGTGGTCACTGTCATTTTTCCCCCCACCATGTGAGCATGTTCCATGGACAAGCCCCCCAATACTTACAGACAGGGTCTGTAAGATGGAACTCTTCCACCAGGCTTTTTTAAAAGACCAGTGGCACTTTAGTTAACCCCATGAGATTGGTCAGGCCGAGGGTACACATCTGGCCCAAGGACACCCACTTCTATGATACAAGTGAGGAACAAACTTTGGGACTCCTAGGTCCAACCTCATGTTAACCATCATAATAAGCCAGCATATTCACCCAGACCACCCTCTAGCCTTTCCCCCCTTCCTACAGAAGCCTGCAAGGTGAACAAGCCTTCCCTCTTAGACATTCTGCAGTAAGCCTATGGGGGGCAATAGGGTTGGTGAAAGAGTGTGGTGGGGAGGGGTGTGGAGTTCCTAGCAGAAACAAAGTTGGGGCACAACATAGACTGTATCACACTGGAATCCATGGCAAGAGGTGAAGATGCCATCAAATTCCACTCTGGGACTGAGGATGCCCGGCATGGTATGAGCCTAAGTAGGATAGCATCCTAGATAGAACTTGGAAAGGCTTGCTGGGTACGAAACTCTGCTTCAAGAGGAGGGTTGGAACAGCTGAATAAATAGAGTGCATGGTAGGTGGGACTTGACACATCCAGAAGCCTATGTGTTGAATCTCCTTCAAGACAGTAAAACAAAGCTATGGCACCTGGACACGAGTGCCATCCCAGTCTTAGCCACAGATGTCTTGTCCTGATAGGGTCTGCAAAGGCAGCCCATGGGAGGGCTTGCCACAGCCCCACCTTGAGGTGCATGATAGAACCAGGTAACTCACGTTCACCCATCCTATGTTGAAGTGCTCCAGGATTGCTTGCAGTTGCAGTCCATCCACTGCAACAGTTGCAGCTCAAGGCTGTGAATTGGCAAGGGAATGATTCAAAGGGACACCAGCCGAGCTATTTCATCACAAGCAGCAGAGCAGCTGCCAGACTCCCCACCCACAGACCCTGCCAAAGGTGGGAACCAGGCAAATGACTGACCATCTCAAGGAAAACTTTCCAGAGAATTTTTCCATGGCACATCATGGGCCATGGTGCTGAGTAGCCATGGCTTGTGTTGCCCCATGCCTGAGCTCAATGCTGGGCTTGAGTGCAAGAGATCCTGTCATGCAACCCAGCAGTGGAGGATGACTTTATTTTCGCGTTAAATGGGCACCTATTGACTATGCCCTGGTTAGTGTAACTTTCTTCCTTGGGCAAGGGATGTTCCCAGGCAGAAAGGGCTCAGGGAGCTGATTAACTCTGGCCATACCCCCAACACCACTCCCAAACAGTCTGGCTCAGGGGCCTATAGCTCAGTCGCACTGACACTGACTAGTGCCCAGGAGCAACCAGGTGTCTCAGTGTACCTGCACTGATGTAAGTGCTGGTTACACCAGTGTGCTTGGACTTACACTGACATAACTGAGGCTTATGTTGGTGTAGGGGTAAGTTGGTGTTGAAAGTATAGCATTTGCTCTGAATTCCATAGCAGTCTCACTGCAAGCTATCGGTCTTTGAATGACATGTCAAAGGAGGTCCTCCTAAGATTCAGCAATGAGAGCAGCCAGTCTGCATCCATGCTGTAATGGTCCCTGACATAAGCCTGGCATGACCCATGCAGAATGAACAAGGGAAAGAGCAAAAGAAGAAGATGACTGCAGATTTATACCCAGCCCTTCTCTCTGAATCTCAGAGACTCGGAGCGGCTTACAATCTCCTTTATCTTCCCCCACAACAGACACCCTGTGAGGTGGGTGGGGCTGGAGAGGGCTCTCCCAGCAGCTGCCCTTTCAAGGACAACCTCTGCGAGAGCTATGGCTGACCCAAGGCCATTCCAGCAGCTGCAAGTGGAGAAGTGGGGTTGGGTAGATCATGGTGAAGACTAAATTTTTTTTGGGGGGGGGGAGGGGAACCAATCCAAGATACTTTGCAAAAAAAGTTTGCGTAACCTTATGCAACCACATTCCCTTTTAACAGGCAAACGCACTAGAAAAAAAAAAATAGCCACTATAACTGCATCGTGTACATGCCACCACAGTTCATTTAGCAATGGCAATCACACAGTGGTTTACATGCAACCCCTTGCCCAGATTGCCTGGAGGTATGGGCTGGGTTGCCATCAGTACGCTGATGACACCCGGCTCTGTCTACTGATGGATGGCCGGCCTGGCGCTGTCCCAGAAAACCTGGATCAGATGCTGAAAGCCGTGGCTGGTTGGCTTAAGCTGAGCCGACTGAAGCGAATCCAATGAAGACAGAAGTCCTTTGCCTGAGTTGCAGCGGCCTGGGCAGGGAAATCCCCCTACCAGCTTTTGATGGGGCGCCACTGTCAATGGTGCCCAAGGTCAGAAGCTTGGGGGTGCTGTTGGAATGGAGGATGGCAATGGAGGCTCAGATAGCAGCAACTGCGAAATCCGCCTTTTTTCATCTGAGGTGGGCTAAACAGTTGGTTCCCTTCCTCGACTGCTGCAACCTGGCAACGGTGATCCATACAACAGTCACCTCAAGACTGGACTACTGTAATGCCCTCTACTTGGGGCTGCCTTTGTCGCTTGTGCAGAATGTGGCTGCTAGGCTGTTATTGGGGTTGCGCAATTGGGAGCACATACAGCCAGCACTGCAGGAACTTCACTGGCTACCAATCGTGTATACACTATTCATTACAAGGTGCTAGTTATTACTTTTGAAGCCCTGTATGGACAAGGACCCGTTTACTTGAGGGACCGTCTGTCCCCACATGTTCCCCAGAGAGTCCTAAGATCTGGATCCTAACATCTTCTAGTGATTCCTGGGCTGAGGGAGGCGAGATTAGTGACCCCAGGGATCAGGTCTTTTCAGTGGCAGCTCCATCCTGGTGGAATCAACTGCCAGAAAAGAGGTTAGGGCCTTGTGGGACCTTGCCCAGTTCCGCAAGGCCTGTAAGACTTTCAACCTATCGTAGGAGATTTCTGGAATAACTGTCATCCTGGAACGATGAGGAACATCTAATGTGTTAGCACCAAACTGTATATTGTTTTAATTTATGGGTTTTAACTTATCTATTTAAATGGTTTTATTGTTTTATGATGGTGATCATAGAATGCTATGATTCGGATGTAAGCCGCCCTGAGCCTGCCTTGGCAGGGAGGGCGGGGTATAAATCGAATTAAACATTAAACATTGGAGCAGCTGGATACACACTAGAAGTGTATGTTGTTTTGTAGGCTGAGCAAATGATTAGTGTTATACTGTGAGGAGACTCCATCCTGGCCTCTTTTTCTTGTATAGTTGTCTGAAAAGAGTCGGGATGGATGGACAGTAACAACTGATATTTCACAGTATTTTACAGTAGCAGCAAACAACAAGTAACTGCCAAAACTTGGCTCATGGTGGTCTTGGCACATCAGCATTTGCCTAGCAGTAGCAACATTACAGTGGAGTGACTGGTAGTTGTTCAGGATTGTGGTTGTTCTCCAGCTGTTCCCCCACTTACCAGAAGGCAAGTTAGATCACCACAATACCCCAGTGGCAGCATTTATTGCCAGCATATCTGCATGGAGCAGGGGAAAGGGTCATCTTTCTGCAGTGTGTGTTCTTATTACTACCAGCTGTTGTGGGAGACAGGGTTGGTTGTTGAGGCAATACACAGATGTGGGGGACATTGAAAAATAGTTACAGCTGTCCAAGCGTGAGGCATGGGTGCCCCTCCCTTGTTTATCTGTATGGATTGTGTTCTTGCATTACTGTTTGAAGGCTGTAGTTTGATGCTTGGGTCTTGTGTGTGTTATATAAGTGAGGAGAGTGAAAGAGTTACGGGTTTATCTGAGTTATGGGTATCCTTCTACACTGGAGCCAGCATAGCAGCAGTGCACCTTGGCTCCAGGATATCTCCAGCTATACTACTATATTTTGTGGTTGCATTGGTACAGTTCTTAGTTAGAATTAATAAGCCCTTCAGAGACAGGGTTTGGGATTGCACTCCTGCACCAACATGAGGTTGTTTTTAAGAGTGGAATAAAGAAGAAAATTAAGTGGTTGGGATCTTTACCACCCAAAGCATTCTGAGTACATCATATGTCTCCCCCTCCGTGTTCCAGTTTTTGCAATACTTTCAGGTAATTTCCCAATTTCTTGTTTTCTTGTCTCAGTTCTTTGATCTCTTCAGTGCATTTGACTGCTTATATGATGGTATCCTTCCATTACAATTCTAACAGAACTTCTCTTGGAAAAGCAAATCTATTGCAAATAGAATGGCAATATTAAGAAGATAGGAAATAATTTTATAAATGAATCCAGACAAAAACAGTACCTTTTGCTAGCAACTAAACTGAATATCTGTTGGGGGGGGGGAAGTTTTGAAATGAAAGGTTTTTGATTCCCATTTGGTTGAGTTATAAAATTTCAGATTTCACCTTCCTTTACTCCTCCTTCCTGTATATAAATTATTAAAGTGAAGGTTTAAACTTTCTACTTTGTCTAGAAGACTTTTTGATAACATTTAGTTAAATTCTATTAAAAGGATACATACACAGTATCTTAAGGGTTATTTAGAGTGAGGTTTTTTTATTAAATAAAAAATGAAATGGTAACCATTTTCCATACAAGTTTAGGACTATTAAGCTCTCTACATTTATAGCACATCTGGTGGTAAATGGTGGTGGTGGTGGGGATTGAGAATTCTGAAGTTCTAATTCTAAATTTGGATGCACCATTCCCCCCCCTGTGCTACCTGTATTTGTATGCAGGGATTTCTTTTCTGTAGGCATAATTAAATTTCTTCTTCATATCCTTGTGATTTGAGTTTTAGTAATACATCACTAAAATGTAATTTGTGATACCTGTAGCACACCTGTCAACAGGTATTTAGTGTCTTTTTTTGAAAAGCTGAAATTAAATATCTGATTTTAACATCAGAATCATTCTGAGCAGTGTTGTTTTAGCAAAAGCAATACTTCACATTTGGACTTTTTATGGATAATTCAAAAAGCCAAATTAAAAACTGCATGTGACGTATAAAGGAGTTTTGAATTGCAGCCTGATAAATGCTTAGGAGTAAGTCACAGAAACTTATTTCTAAGCTAACATTTATTGAATGAGGCTATTTATTAATTTTTTCAGGAAAAAAAGCTTTGCTACTTCAGTAGGTCTTCTGTTAAATGGGCAATTTGTAGTGTGTTAAATACTTGTTCTGCTTTTTGTTTGTAAATTAGCTGTTGGTATACATATGGAGTAGGAACATGTTTTCCCAGGAGACATCATTAACAGTTCAGTTCATTGTAGGTCTGGTGGTTTATATTTATGTTTTGTATTTTGATACTAAAGATCTGTTTGCATGATCCTGTGTAACAATCTTGTAATTCCGTTCTGTCTCAGACTGTTGTGTGATCCAGGGGTTCTCAGAGGCTAATGAGAATGGCAGATTGAGAGATCAATGAGCAAATGCTTTATGCAAGCTGGAAAAAAAAACAAGCAGAAAAGGAAAATTTGTGATTGTTAAGCAAAAGTAGGTTAACATTGTGAATCCACTGCACAGAGCAACCAAAGTAAGAATGAAGACATTCAGCAAGAGAGAGTAAGAAAAATACTTTGACATTTCTTACTTTTTTTGCCAACAAAGTTATAGCTGATTTATAATGATCCTGTGAGGTTTTCAATGCAAGAGATGCTCAGAGGCGGTTTGCCATTATTTGCCACTGCATTGCGATCCTGGACTTCCTTGGTGGACTCCCATCCAAGTACAAACCAGGGCTGACCCTAGTTAGCTTCTGAGATCTGATGAGATAAGGCTAGCCTGGGCTATCCCGGTCAAGGCATTTCTTACTTTGAAAGGTAGATGATCTAGATAATTACTTTGTACTTCATATTTGTGAAGACCATGTCTGTATATTTGCGTTATTCTTTGCAAACAAAATGCCACTGAAATGAACTTAAAAGAATCAATCAAGAATACGCTCTTTCTCCCCCTGTGATGAATGTTTCTGTCATTGTGGGACAGCTCAGTTTGTGTTTGATGTTTGCACTGTATGATGTAGTGGCATTGGTGTTTAGGTTAGCCACAGTTTTAGAACACTTGGGAAAAATGAGGATTTTTTTAGCATTTTTTTAATTACATAGTAAGGAGGAGAGTGATGTAAGTTATTGTGGGTTCCCTTTGGTGAAAAAGGCAGAGGATAAGTGAAGTAAATAAATTCATTTTGCCTGTCAGAATCTCACAGATCAGAAAATGATGGTTAAACAAAAAGACTGGAGAAATCTGGCCTTTCCAAACTTAGTACATGAATCTACTTGATTTTTTAGCATTGCCCAGTGGTTTAACTGAGAGCTTGACAAATCCCAGGCACCAGGTTGCCATGGCAACTAGAAATTTCTCTCTGGCGCCTGGTATTTCAGCAATGATTTTATTATATTCTCTCTTGGTAATCTTCAGTAGAAATACAAAGCTTATTTGTCATTTCCCATCATAAGTTTTGTTGCATGACATAAAAATTGCACATGCGGGAAGGAAGGCTGAAAAACAAGTGTGGCTTCTAATTTTTTTGGGAATGGCTCCTCAAGTCAAAGAAAGTTTGTCAAGGCTTGATTTAACCAAGACATGATATGAGCTTGATCAGTTTTATGTTGCTAGGCCTCTGGATGCAGCTTAGTGGATAGTTGTAGAAGAGCAAAATGGGGTGGTTGGAGAAATGTATTCCTTACAAAATCCTAAGACTTATGTACTATAGAAATCACAGCAGATGTCCCCCAAATCTCAGATTTCAGCCTTGGTAGTTGCTAATAAGGATGGGCACAAACCAGGAAAATGGAAATTCATTTTGGTTCATGGGGCCACACAAACCATGGACCTTTCTGTTTACCAAACCATTTTTGTGAGGTTCATGATGGGATAGAATGGCTCCCCTGTGGTCTAGAGATGGCAAACTCACAGTGAGTCTCCAGCTGACTTTCCTTTATTTGCCCTCCAACTTTGGTGAGTATTGGGTTTCGGGTGCTACCAGGAAAGTGCTCTCTGGGGAAACCATAGCTGCAGGTTCAGGAGTGTTTTGAAGAGACCTCCTACAAGCTTGAGGCATCATGCTTGCAGACAACTTTCCCAGGATGCCCCTCTACCTATTCTCCAAGTTTGGTGAAGATTGGCTGTGAAAGGGCTGTTTAGCAGGCCCCCCTCAGGTGCCCCCAGGAAAGTGCTCTCTGGGGACTTCACAGCTTCAGGTTCAGGAGTAATGTGTTGAACAGCCCCACCTGCACACTAGAGGCATCAAACTTGCAGCAGGTCTCCCTGGGATGCCCTTCTACCTGCCCTCCAAGTTTAGTAAAGATTGGCTTAGGGGGGTGGAGTACTGCCTCCCTAGCACTCCCAACTGTGTTGAAAACAATGGCTGTGTGTGAGTGGGGTTTACATATTCTGCTCTCCTAGAACAGATTGGCAGCTCTCTTATTGGTGGACAGTGCTTTGGAGCTTTGGTCAAACTTTGGAGGGCCACTATTGGTGTTTCAGTACTGCAGAAGTCCATGCCTCCTGTTGCTTAATCGTAATTGATCAGCACCAGTGGGTCTGTTGTGGATGCTGCTGACACGCCCCACCATGAGATGCCCAAATCTCCAAAAACCATATGGAAGGTTGATAAGGTGAGATTGCATGGATCTTGGCTTGCGAACCATGACTGGAGATTTTAGTTGTGAATTTAGAGGTATGGGCTGGTTTGTGCACATCCCTGCTTGCTAATGTAATGAACTTGTAGTGTTTAATTGTTAAAATTGTAAAATGATATTCACATCCGTTTTTTACCAAATATATCCACGGAGTGATATTCACATCCCAGTTTTTTACCCAATATATCCACAGAGTGGATTGCAAACAGTTCATGAAGATAGATATAAGATCTAAGTCTTTCTGAATGTTTAAGAAAAAATGGGCCAACAAAAAAAATCAGCTACTGTATCCCGGTGCGTGTGTGGGGGGGATTAGTTTCTACTTGTTTAACCCTGAACTCGTGCAGTTGCCTTATGCTGTTAAGGTTTGGGGACTAGGTGAGTGGGTAGTAGCTCATCCAGATTTGAACTTGAATGGTACAGCATTTTCATAAATTAAAACACAATCAGCTACTGTATCCCAGTGCTTGTGTGGGGATTAGTTTCTGCTTATTTAGCCCTAAATTTGAACAGTTGCCTTCTGCTATTAGCTATTGAGGCTTGGGGACTAGGTGAGTGGCTAGTAGCTCATCTAGATTTGAATTTGAATGTACAGCATCTTCATAAATTAAAACACAATATTTATGGTTTGAATATAGCAAAAAAAAGCTTGCATAAGGAGTTGGCAGAGTGGGTAGTCCAATAGTACCATGGAACAGGGTGGGGGTGTAATCAGAAAATTTTGGGTGGCTGGGAGTTGGGAAATCCTGTGTGACAGGAAAGCTGGGAGAAAAGAAAGTGAGAGAAATAAGAGAGTTGGAAACTGCTGACAGAATGGTTTCCCCACCTGCAGCCCTCATAACTCTACTGACCTCCTTTTCTCCATGAATCGGAAAGGGGGAATCTCCATTTCTCTCTTTTTTGCATTTTGCAAATGTATTTGATTTTTTGCAATTTTATTCTATTTTGCCCTTTTTAAAAAAACAAACAACTATTTATTTCCTGCCCCGCCCCCCAAAAAAAAGAAAAAAAAAAGAAAACAAGTCTGAAGCTTCCCTGACTGTGCCCGAAGTCATTTTGGAAACCCCAAGCACATTTTTAAAAACAAAATTATTTGATTTTTCTTTGAATTTTTTTGCGGGGCAGCACTCATTAGTGGGGGGCATTCCCCCTTTTGCCGACACCAGTGGCACAGGCTAGAACAAGGGAATGCAGTGAACAGGGCAAGGACTCTGGAGAAATTCCCTTCTCCCCTTTCCTCTGAAGGTTTGTGTTAGCCTCCTTTGTGGTGTAACAGATTTAATAATTGTTGTGCCTGAACCTAGACCTGATGTGGTTGTTTGTTGGGCAAGGAGGAGGAGGAAGAATTAGAATTCTTCTAGAAAACTGGGGAAACTATGAAGCTGATAGTATATATTATGCAAATTACCTATCAGTTCGTTCCTGAAAAATTGTTGCATTGCTACCCACCATGTAGTTTGCAGAATAACATGAATGAAAGTTAACATGACAAGAGCATAAGAGAAGCCATGTTATATCAGGCCAGTGGCTCATCCAGTCCAACACTCTATGTCACACAGTGGCCAAAAAAACCCCCAGGTGCCATTAGGAGGTCCATCAGTGGGGCCAGGACACTAGAAGCCCTCCCACTGTGCCCCCCTAAGCACCAAAAATACAGAGCATCACTGCCCCAGACAGAGAGTTCCAACAATACGTTGTGGCTAATAGCCACTGATGGACCTCTGCTCCATATATTTATCCAATCCCTTCTTGAAGCTGTCTATGCCACTGCCACCACCTCCTGTGGCAATGAATTCCATGTGTTAATCACCCTTTGGGTGAAGAAGTACTTCCTTTTGTCAGTTCTAATCAGCAATTTCATTGCAGGATAGGGCGGGGTATAAATCACAAATTAAATTAAATTCATTGAATGTTCCCAAGTTCTCATATTATGAGAAATGGAGAAAAGTGTTTTTTTCTCTGCTTTCTCTATCGCATATATAATCTTGTAAACCTCCGTCATGTCACCCCTCAGTCGACATTTCTCCAAGCTAAAAAGCCTCAAGCATTTTAACCTATCTTCATAGGGAAAGTGTTCCAACCCTTTAATAATTTTAGTTGCCCTCTTCTGCACTTTTTCCAGTGCTATATCTTTTTTGAGGTGTGGTGACCAGAATTGTACACAGTATTCCAAATGAGGCCATACCATCGATTTTGCAAGGCTATTATGATACTGGCTGATTTGTTTTCAATTCCATTCCTAATAATTCCCTGCATGGCGTTGACCTTTTTTATTGCAGTCACACACTGTCTCGACATTTTCAGTGAGTTATCTGCCATGACTCGAAAATCTCTGTCTTGGTCAAGTCTCCTTAAGTTCACACCCCATCAACTTGTATTTATACTTAGGATTTCTGGCTCCAATGTGCATTACTTTGCACTTGGTCACATTGAACCTCATTTGCCATGACGTTACTACAGGGAGGACAGTTTGGATAGTGATGATTGCAAGTTACAGTACAAATGCAGACAATTCCTCTGTCAAATGTGAAATTGTGAGTTTTGAATTAAATTATTTATTTTTATTCACATTTCTATCCCACCCTTGCCAAATGGACTCAGGGTGATCACATCATGAACAAAACAATTACATTAATTTTAAGCATCTAGATAAAACATAAAATCAAACAACTTATTTACTAATAATTACAATTTCAGATGGTGTCCCTTTCAGAAACTCGGATCCTGGCTGCACAATAAATAAATGATAATGGTCAGAATCAGTCACTACTCCAGATTGGGCCAGTATGTGTCAGGGAGACCATTATTGATGCTCAGTGATGCCCACCACCTCAACAAAAGTCCTGGCAGAACAGCTCCGTTTTATAGACCCTGTGGAATTGCAACAGGCTCTGCGGGGCCCAGTGGGAGCTTGTTCCACCAGGCAGGGGCCAGGACAGAAAAGACCCTGGCCCTAGTTGAGGCTTTGGGCCAGGGACAACCAGGAGATGGTGTTCCGCATAGTGTAAAGTTCTCCAGGGTAGTATATGGGGAGAAGTGGTCTCTTAGATATAAGAACATAAGAGAAGCCATGTTAGATCAGGCCAATGGCCCATCCAGTCCAACATTCTGTGTCACACAGCGGCCAAATATATATATATATATATATATATATATATATATATATATATATATATATATATATACACACACACACATACACACTGTGGCTAATAGCCACTGATGGACCTCTGCTCCATATTTTTATCTAACCCCCTCTTGAAGGTGGCCATGCTTGTGGCCGCTACCACCTCCTGTGGCAGTGAATTCCACATGTTAATCACCCTTTGGGTGAAGAAGTACTTCCTTTTATCCGTTTTAACCTGTCTGCTCAGCAATTTCATCGAATGCCCGTGAGTTCTCGTATTGTGAGAAAGGGAGAAAAGTACTTCTTTCTCTACTTTCTCCATCCCATGCATTATCTTGTAAACCTCTATCATGTCACCCCTCAGTCGACGTTTCTCCAAGCTAAAGAGCCCTAAGCGTTTCAACCTTTCTTCATAGGGAAGGTGTTCCAGCCCTTTAATCATTCTAGTTGCCCTTTTCTGAACTTTCTCCAATGCTATAATATCCTTTTTGAGGTGCGGCGACCAGAACTGCACACAGTACTCCAAATGAGACCGCACCATCGATTTATACAGGGGCATTATGATACTGGCTGATTTGTTTTCAATTCCCTTCCTAATAATTCCCAGCATGGCATTGGCCTTTTTTATTGCAAACGCACACTGTCTTGACATTTTCAGTGAATTATCTACCACGACCCCAAGATCTCTCTCTTGGTCAGTCTCTGCCAGTTCACACCCCATCAACTTGTATTTGTAGCTGGGATTCTTGGCCCCAATGTGCATTACTTTGCACTTGGCCACATTGAACCGCATCTGCCACGTTGACGCCCACTCACCCAGCCTCAACAGATCCCTTTGGAGTTCCTCACAATCCTCTCTGGTTCTCACCACCCTGAACAATTTAGTGTCATCCGCAAATTTGGCCACTTCACTGCTCACTCCCAACTCTAAATCATTTATGAACAAGTTAAAGAGCATGGGACCCAGTACCGAGCCCTGCGGCACCCCACTGCTTACCGTCCTCCACTGCGAAGACTGCCCATTTATACTCACTCTCTGCTTCCTATTACTCAGCCAGTTTTTGATCCACAAGAGGACCTGTCCTTTTACTCCATGACTCTCAAGCTTTCTAAGGAGTCTTTGATGAGGAACTTTATCAAAAGCTTTCTGGAAGTCAAGGTAAACAACATCTATCGGGTCTCCTTTGTCAACAAGTTTGTTTACCCCCTCAAAGAAATGTAACAGGTTAGTGAGGCAAGATCTTCCCTTACAGAACCCATGCTGAGTCTTCCTCAATAACCCGTGTTCATCAATGTGCCTACTCATTCTGTCCTTGATAATGGTTTCTACCAACTTTCCCGGTATTGAAGTCAGACTGACTGGCCTGTAATTTCCGGGATCCCCTCTGGAACCCTTTTTAAAGATGGGGGTGACATTTGCTACCTTCCAGTCCTCAGGAACGGAGGCAGATTTCAATGAAAGATTACAGATTTTTGTTAGAAGATCCACAAGTTCAACTTTGAGTTCTTTCAGAACTCTCGGATGTATGCCATCTGGACCCGGTGACTTATTAATTTTTAATTTGTCTATTAGTTGTAGGACCTCCTCTTTTGTCACCTCAATCTGACTCAGGTCTTTCAACACCCCTTCCAATATTAGTGGTTCTGGGGCGGGCAAACACTTCTCATCTTCCACGGTGAAGACGGAGGCAAAAAATGCATTCAGCTTCTCAGCCATTTCCCCATCCTCCTTCAGTAATCCTTTTACCCCATGGTCATCCAAGGGCCCCACTGCTTCCCTGGCTGGTTTCCTACTTCTAATATATTTGAAGAAATTTTTATTGTTGGTCTTTATGTTTTTTGCAATATGCTCCTCATAGTCCCTTTTTGCCTGCCTGATCACAGTCTTGCATTTGATTTGCCACTGCCTGTGTTCCCAGGCTGTTAAGGGCTTTAATACAATTATAGTATTGTGGCCTGCATGCTTTATTCATGAGAGCGTAAATGTATTTTCTTGTGTTTGGGACATTATATGGTTGGCTGAGTAATGATGTTCTTAGTACATATTGTTGAAAATTCTTTACATCTGCTATGTTGCTTTGCATTTTTACTAGTAATAAAAGATATCAATAAATTTTCTTAGAGCTAAGTTATTCATCAAAATTGCATTATTTTTATTTTTTTCTTACCTTATTTACATTAATAATGAACCAGATTGTTCAGTTTTTACAGTTCAGATGACTGAAACTGAACACAATTAATTCAAAACTATGTGAGCAGGAGGGAAATAACTGCACCATTGTTTTGCAAGTGCTTCCACAAGATTTCCCACAGTGCTATAATGAGTATGCTCTGTAGCAAGAGTGGCCAAACTTGCTTAACATAAGAGCCACATAGAATTAACTTCAGATGGTTTGAAAGCTGTAAGACAAGAAGGCAGGCAAATAGATGGGGGGAGAGAGGAGTGGGGGAGAGAGGTGGAAAGAAAGCAACTTTAACTGTAAATACATTCTTCAAGCCACTGGCTTCAGAACTGGATTTCATATATGATTTATAATTAGTCTTCAGAACAATGTATCTTTGAATGTTTCTGTTCCCCGAAGTAGTCTTATTAAATTTTATCCCTATTTTGTTCAGTTTTATGAGGTTATCTAATTCACTGTGGTTTTTCTTGATCTTGACTATGCTTTACATATTGGCAGTTGTGTGCAAATTTAAAATATTCCAGCTACAATGAAGTTAGGAATAAAACTGTTCTGAGAATGGGTGCATGGGAGTAAGCCATTGTCAGTCGTATCAGCACAGATAGAAATCTAGAGCTGCACCAGTCATGAGACCAATGGTAATAGTTGCACAAAATTATATAAAGTTTGCCTGTTCCACGCATAAATCTCATGTGTTGTCACTTTGCAAAAGTTTGTAGTGGCAGATAGAATACTTCCTTCCTTTGGGAACCAATAAAAATATTGAATAAAATGGCCTCCCTAAGGCCCCCGAGGGATTCCACTAGCACTCTCTTAGGATGACTTTGCTTAAATATGATTATTCAGTGCTAAAAAATGAACATACAGTAAAAACATAGAAAGGCCTATTTAAAAATTTTCACTATCTACAGAAGCTGGCTAGAAAACATCTAGAACTATTGAAAATGCAGAAGTATTCACCTTGGAAGATTTATTTATTTTTAAGTGGAAATTTAACAGGGGTCTACTGAAGCAAGTTTGATGTATTCAGGGCTTTTTGGGGGGGGGGCAGAATGCACTGGAATGCCATTGGCTGGCTTGCCCAGCACTCCAGCTTTTTAAAAAGCCCTGGAGGAAGGCAATCATGGGATCCTTCCTTTTCTTATACCCATGAGGTGCTGATGCACCTTGAGCACAGGTGTATAATGGAGATCTGTCCTCCAGAAGCCCCCCGGGCATGTGGGGAAGGTGAGGCGGGCCAGCCCCTTTAATGGGCAGGCAAGGCATCACCAAGCTGAGCTGCACTAGCTGCTCCCACCCAACATGCTGACATCAGCTGCTCTGAGCTGCACTAGCTGCTCCCACCCAACATGCTGACATCAGCTGCTGTTGCATCCAAGAACCCACCAGGCTGCCACTGGGACCCCTCCCCTCTGCTGCCAGCTGCCTTGCCTCCCCAGCCCCCCCCCTTGCATCCGTGAAGCTGTGAAACTTTTTTTTGCTTTGTGGAGATGTCCCAGATTTTGCTGTCTCTTGGCCCCACCCACCTCTTCTAGAGTGATGTGGAGGCTTCTAGGATTGAAGCCTGAGACGAACCCCCAAACAGCTCAGGTAATAATAATCCAAGATAATCCAATCATTAAGGTTGGCAGTCAACACTTTTCCCATTCAAGCAATAGACCACAATGGAAAAAAACAGCTCAGCCTTCTGAGCAAGTGCAACAGAATCTGAGCAAGAACTAAATGCCATTGCACACTTTTCCCATTCAAGCAATAGACCACAATGGAAAAAAACAGCTCAGCCTTCTGAGCAAGTGCAACAGAATCTGAGCAAGAATGAAATGCCATTGCCGGAAGTGTGGCAAAATCGAGCATGGAAAAGCAAGGTGAAACTGTAAGAGAGGCAAGACCAAACACAGGGGTATCTGTAACCATAGAAAACATCATAGAGTTGAAGTCAAAAGCACTGTAATTCAAGGGATGAAGGGAGAAAAATGTCAACTTCTTTGCTGAGGAAGGGTTTGGAGTTGCTGGAGGCATCAACAGGTAATAAATGAGAGCTGGGATAAGAAATTTCTCCATTTGCTTTGCCTTTAGCTGATTTATGGCACAGCTTTCACTTCACTTTGTAAACCTGTAGGTTCTTCTTCAAAATATTATTTGAAGGAATCTGTAATCCTTTCATCTCTTTGTATAGTTCTTCAGTGCATTGTTTTAATCTTTTCTTTGCTTTGTCCTGTCCAGGTAATGTATTTCCATGTTGATCTTTATTTATATCCCACCTTTCTCTCCAGGGGAGACCCAAAGTGGCTTACATTGTTCTCCTGTCTTATGTTTTATCCTCACAACAACCCTGTGAAGCAGGTTAAGTTGAGTGTGTGTAATTGGCCCAAGATCACCCAGTGAGTTCCAGAGTGGGGATTCAATCCTGTGTTCCCCAGATCCCAGTCTGACACTTCAAACACTGCCCCACACTGGGTCTCCTATTCTCTGTTCTGTTTCTTTACACGGGTTATTATAATAGTTTTCTCTGTCTCTACATGCAAGTCACTGGTATACTGCATTTAGACTTCTGATTCAATATCTGTCACTTTTGCTCCTTTTCTGTCTTTAGCAATTTTAAGAGTTTCATGCATTGAGGCTTTTTATTTCTTTTGGCTATAGGAACAGTCTTTGTGTATTCTTCCTTAATAATATCTTTGATTTCAACTCATAGTTCTTCTGGTTCACATTCAGTTGAACTTAGTAATGCAGATCTATTGTTTACTGTTCAGGAAAGCTGTTTAGATCAGGGGTGTTGATCTCATTTGTTATGAGGGACAGATCTGACATAAATGGGACCTTGTGGGGCCAGGCCATGTATGTCATAAAATGTAATGCCAGGTAATGGAGATATAAACTTTATAAATGATAAATACAATAAAAGATTTTTTTAAAACTTAAAATATGCTTAAAAGATTAGCATTCTTGCAGTATTTTACTTATTTGTCTCTAATAACGGACACCTCTTGCTCTGAATTACTGTCACTAAATCTGGTGACAACGTCTGTGCTGTAGCAATCTTGAGTATGCTGTTCAGGTGTTGTTCAGGTGTGTATCTCTATGTTGCAAACCTACTTTTGATTTAATGGCATTTATTACAGAAATCTCATGGTCAATGCTTTGAGCCAAAGACCCAGGGGAAAACATGAAATGACTGGTAATTGCAAGCTTTTGTACATAAGCTGCTTAATGTGCTGGTTAGCCAAGGAGAAAATAGAGGCTTTGCTCTGTAGCTCTTGTGCGATTGAGCAAGCCTGGCAAAGCAAGCTGTGACACAGAAAGAAGCAAAAGAGAGAGAAGGAAGCAGATGACAGTGAGTTGCTTGCGGGCCTGCGAGGAGCCCTCCGGAGGCCTGATCTGACCCTCAGGCTGCATGTTTGACACTCACGGTCTAGATTGTATTTTGGCACTATGAATGTGTTTTGGTGTTTTTCTTCAACTTTATTCTAATTTTTGATATCAGTAATTCATGGTCTGTATTACAATCAGTGCCTGGTCTTGTTTTAGCAGAAAGAACATCTTCTGCTTCCAGTTATGTAATCTATTTGATTTCTATATTGGCCATGTGGTGATGTCTATATATACAATTGTCTGTTTGTATGCTCACAGTGAACAAATTGTTGTCTTGCCACAAGCATAGATTTACGGAGAAGAAGTACATCAATGGCTTTTAGCCAGTGTGACTGAAGAGAGCCTCTGTCTACAGAGGCAGAAACTCTGAATACCATTGCTGAGAGGCAGCAGCAGGGGGGAAACTCAGCTTTCATTCTGCGTTGTTTGGTCCTTGGGGCAACTGATTGGGCACTGTGTAAAACATGATGCTGGACTAAAAAGACAAATGGTCTTATCCAGCAGACTCTCTTTATGTCCTTATGGCAGCTCCATATCCTGTCCCCTATCCAAGCTTCCTTTTCTCATTCTTATTTACCAGCAAACCTGCCTCTCTCTCCATTCTCCATTCTTCTCTCTCCTTGCAACCTTGTCTATTTTCCTCTCTCTGACCTACCTGACCTACATTTTTCTGTTCTTCCTCTTCAGCTTCTTCTCCGTCCCTTCCTCCCTTTCTCTGCTTCCTTTTTTCCTTTCTGTTCTTTACCTTTTTCAGCCCCCACCACCTTTGACTGACAGAAGCCAGGTTTGGAAATATTGTGGTTGTGTAACAATTCCCAGATGACTGCCAAGCATTCTCATTGGTGGCTTCCACCTTGTGAAATGGCCTGCCTGAGGAAGTCAGGAAGGCTCCCACATTTCTTTCATTACACAAAATGGACATTCAGTAAACAGTACAATAGGACTAAGGTTGTAGAACTAATCAGAACTCTAAAAACAGAATTGAAGCAAAGCATAAGTATTAACATGGCACATTAAATGATGCAGAAGTTACATAGTAGGATTCTAGTTTTAGCAAACTTAACTTGGTAGTATTGACCATAGTCCTTAATGATTTATCTAAATAACTGTGAATCATTTCATATAGTGTGACTCTGTTACCTATATAGAAAAAGCCCTCAAATTTGTGGGACTTCGTGGCAAGCTGGGAACTTTCCTGATCTCCTCAGGCAGGCTATTTCAAAAGATGGGGGCCACAATTGTAAAAGCATGTGCAGCTGTTGATTTTCTCATTTTCAGGTTGGCATTTGCAGAAGATCTTCCTCAGATGAGTGAAGCTGTCATGATGGTGCATGTGAGTGTGGTAAAAACAGTCTTGCAAGCTGGAAAATTGTAACATCCTAGTAAATAATCATATGTGACTAGATGGATGCTGGTATATGGGGTTGAGAAATATGAAGAATATAGACTAGAGGGGCCATACAAGAACTGTATTGGAGAAGATAATTTATGTACCTGTGAAATGTCAGTGGCAAAGAAATCTGCATTTTTTTGTTTGTTCCCAGCTGACAGTTGTTCTTGCTTTGAATGCTGAAGGCTGTTTTGGGAGCATTTGATGAAAAATTGATAGGGATTTTTGAAGACTGGTCACTATATGATATAATAATAATAATAATAATAATAATAATAATAATAATAATAATAATAATAATAATAATTTTTATTTATACCCCGCCCTCCCCGCCGAGGCAGGCTCAGGGCGGCTTACAGGACATGGCAAAAGCCATATTAAAACAATAAAACAAGATTATACAGTTCAATACAGTTAACAATTAAATATTTAAATAATCTAAAACCAGTCTAAAAATATAATCTAATAGTGCTACGATCTCAGTTAAGTTGTTGTTAATGATGGCGTGATGTTTATTCCAAGCTCCATCTTAGAAGGCTAGTCGGAAGAGGGCGGTTTTGCAGACCCTACGGAATTGGCCAAGATCCCGCAGGGCCCGCACCTCTTCCGGCAGCTGGTTCCACCATTGGGGTGCTTTTATAGAGAAGGCCTGTTCTCTAGTTGTTTTTAGTCTGGCCTCTTTTGGCCCAGGTACTTCCAGAAGGTTTTGTGAACTGGATCTTAGTGCTCTCTGGGGAACATATGGAGAGAGGCGGTCCCTAAGGTAGGCAGGTCCTCGGCCATATAGGGCTTTAAAGGTAATAACCAGCACCTTGTAACGAACTCTGTAAACAATTGGCAGCCAATGCAGCTCCCGCAGCCTAGGCTGCACATGTTCCCATCGAGGTAGGCCCAATAGCAGTCTGGCTGCTGCATTCTGCACTAGCTGCAGTTTCCGAGTTTGGCACAGGGGCAGCCCCATGTAGAGGGCATTACAGTAATCTAGCCTCGAGGTGACCGTTGCATGGATCACTGTTGCCAGGTCATTGCGTTCCAGGAAGGGAGCCAACTGCCTCGCCCGCCTAAGATGAAAGAAGGCGGATTTGGCAGTGGCTGCTATCTGGGCCTCCATTGTCAAGGAAGACTCCAGTAGCACTCCCAAGCTCCTGACCCTGCGCACTGGTACCAGTGACGCACCATCAAAAGCTGGAAGGGAGATCCCTCCCTCCGGACCACCACGCCCTAGGCAAAGGACCTCTGTCTTCGCTGGATTCAATTTCAGCCCACTCGACCTAATCCAATCTGCCACAGCTTGCAATGCCCGGTCCAAGTTTATAGGGACATCGGCAGCCCAGCCGCCCATCAGTAGATAGAGCTGGGTGTCATCCGCATACTGGTGACAACCCAGCTCATACCTCCGGGCAATCTGGGCAAGGGGGCGCATGTAGATGTTAAATAACATCAGGGAGAGAACAGCCCCCTGAGGCAACCCACAGTTAAGTAGGTGTCTCTGGGACAGCTCTCCCCCAATTGCCACCCTTTGTCCCCGACCCTCCAGGAAAGAGGAAAGCCACTGCAAGGCTAGCCCCTGAATCCCAGCGTCGGCGAGGCGGCGGGTCAGCAGCCGGTGGTTGACCATATCGAACGCAGCCAAAAGGTCCAACAACAGTAATACCGCCGCACCGCCTCGATCCAGATGTCGCCGGAGATTATCCAGGAGGGCGACCAATACTGTCTCTGTCCCATGGCCTGGGCAGAAGCCGGACTGGAATGGATCTAAAGTGGAAGCGTCATCCAGGAACCTCTGTAGTTGCAATGCCACAGCCCTCTCTATAACTTTGCCCAGAAAGGGCAAGTTTGAGACCGGCCGGTAATGAGCTAATTCGGCCGGGTCTGATGTAGCTTTTTTCAGAAGGGGGCGGACCACTGCCTCTTTCAGAGGGATTGGAAAAGAACCCTCTGAAAGAGATCTATTTGTGATGTCCCGTATAGGGCATCTCAGCTCCTCCTGGCAAGCTTTAATTAGCCAGGAGGGGCACGGGTCCAGATCGCAAGTTGTTGGGCGTGCAGTACAGAGGATTCTGTCAACTTCCTCTAGGTCGAGCGGGTCGAAACGGTCCAGAGTCAAACCAGAAGACAGGCACGGAGCCTCGAGTTCACATACTGTATCTAATATGGCAGGGCAGTCGCGGCGGAGCGACTGGACTTCGTCTGCAAAAAATTTCGCAAATGCCTCACAGCCTATCTCTAATTCCTTAACATTTGGTTTGCCTTGTGGCAATGTAGTAAGGTTCCGAATTGTCCTAAACAAATGTGCCGGGCGCGAATTTGCAGACGCAATCTTAGCCGCAAAGTACGTTTTCTTTGTGGCCTTGACTGCCATCTCATAGGACCTCATAAACTCCCTATAAGATGCTCTAGTCGCTTCGTCATGAGTACGCCGCCATTGCCTCTCTAGCCGTCTGAGGCCCTGTTTCAGCTGGCGTAATTCCAGGGTATACCATGGCGCCAGCCTAGTCCGAGGTCGCAGAGCCCTAAGGGCGAGGTGGTCCGACCATGGCACCGCTTCTGCGATTATATCATCCACCATAACCCCGGCCACAAAGATCAGGTCTAACATGTGCCCGGCCTGGTGCGTGGGAGATGTAACAAATTGAGAGAGCCTTAGCGTCGCCATGGATGACACTAGGTCCATCGCCGAACTGGAGGCCGGTCATCTGCATGGACGTTGAAGTCACCCAGGATCACCAGCCTTGGGTGCTCCAACGCCCAGCCTTCCACAGCCTCGAGCAGGGACGGTAAGGCGCCGGCTGGTGCGCTAGGCGAACGGTACACCAGCCAAATCGCCAACTCCTCTCCAACTTCCCACGCCAGACTGGCACATTCAATGCCGTCGATCTTTGGGGCCGGGAGCGCCCTAAAGGAGTAAGCCTCTCGTATGAACAACTCCACTCCTCCCCCCACCTGCTAATCCGCGATTGGTGAAAGACTGAGTAACCCGGGGGAGCTGTTTGTGAGAGGGCCACCGTATCTCAATCTCGAACCCAGGTCTCAGTCACGCAAGCCAGGTCCATGTCCTGCTAGAGTAAAAACTCTCGAAGGACAGAGGTCTTATTATTAATGGACCTGGCATTGCATAACACCAACGACGGAGGCGGGTCATCCAAACTGGCCCTACTACCTGTCACCGTCGGGATGGGACGCAGACTGGAAGGTGGTCGAGCACTGACTGGTCTCGGCCCCCTTCCCCTATATCATTGCCTGTTCCCACCGCCATACCTCCCCCTCCCCAGGAGCACTGGAATCCCTGGGCCTATCATTCCCGCTGGTGGAACTGTTGTCATAGCCACCGCCTCCAATGCCGACTAGCACCACCCAGGATGCTTTGGGGTGCAATGGTTACTACTTCCTTCCCCATTGAATCATTCCCCATCATTGTAAAAGTTAGCCATCATAAATTAAGGGAATTAATGAAATTAATTAAAGAGCTGTCTTATATTGACTGATTAGGGAGGGAGAAGGATTGAACTACAATATGAGTCTTTTGGAGTATGACATGGGATAAGAATTCTCAGTAAAAAAACCCATTGTGTGCTTGATGACAGTTTTAAGTTTGAAAAGCAGGCCAGGAGATGAATTGAAATAAGGGACAGTTTACTAGGGGACAGTTGTGGCCAAAAGGATAGGCTGTGGGTGCTCTCACTCTTTTTTTTTTTTTTGATTGGGGGTGGTTGTTGCCGCTGATGCTTTCTCTATCCTATCCTGTACATAGGTGGATTTAGATTAAGGAAGGTAGCTGTGTTGGCCTGAAGAAGTAGAACAAAGTTTATGGTTGCTGGGGAACTGCTGTTTGTTTGGTTTGACTGGGCTGAAGGTGATTGTTGCTGATTGATTAAGAGTGGCTGTGTTCCTGCGGCAGACTGAGGCCCCACCCTCTTTGCATTATTAAGCTGCGCCTTGCCAGAGGTGCGAGCCGAAGGGTGAGAGCTAAAGGGCTCTTGGCCTGTGGCTCTTAGCCTGGGGGGCTGTGTAAGGACCAGGATACCAAATCCCTATTTTCCTTGTGTTCCCAATAAGGTAAGTAGACCCTCCAGAAGGAGAGCTACATAAACAAACAGGATTTAAAAGGGGACTGTATATTTTAAAAAAGCTATCATAAAGGTAGAATGCTAGCAGTTGGGTGGAGGCTTTCCAGTGTTATGCACTGAGTGTCACATGTATGACTACCTGCCCACAGGACAGAAGTCTTGGGTGTGTGCTCGATGCAAGGAGCTCCTGGTACTAAGGGTGTCATGCCCGCTCCTGACCCAGCCCCTGCTAGCTCAGAGCAGGCACCTTTAACAGCTCTGGACGTAAGTCCTGAGGAGGCAAGTCGGCAGCAGGAGACACCTGGAATTGATCAGGCCGCGCCGGGCCCCAGCTCATCCCCTCCTGAATCTCCACCACCTGTTAGCCGGCTCCGTGAAAGGAGATGGCAGGAGATAAGAAACAGGAGAAGCGAAGCACGCATGAGGGGGAGGAGAGATCTAAGCCCAGCGTACTAATGGGTTAACAAGCCAGCACAGTATATCTGCAACCCTGGCCTTTTGGCAAACTGTGCTGGCAACGAACGATTTTCCTGGAACGTGACCGCGCTCTGCACCCTCGTGACTTCTGTGGGAACCCGCGTATTCCTGACCCGGCTTGGATCTTAGACTTCGAAACTCTGGACTGTGACTCTGCTCTGTGGACTTGTTTTGGTACTTCGGCTTCGTTCGTATCTATTCTCTCCGGTTACCAAACCCTCAGCATTCCAGCGTCTACGCTTCCTGCTTTATCCCTCGGCTCGGACTGATTTATGGTTTTGACTAATTGGACTGTTTGAGATAACTCCTGTGCTGCTACTTGAAAACCTCAGCCGGCTGCAAAAGTTCTGGCTGACTGCCGGGACGCCAGCAGCCGCCGTTTCCTACCCTAGGCTCAAGCCACGACAAAGGGAACGAATTCGTACCCTTGAGGCCAAGGTGACTGACCTGGAGAAGCAGAAACAGTCAGTTAGGCACTCGGAGAAGACTCTCAGGGACGTATTAGATGAGCCCCACTCTGAATGTGACAGCCCCGTTGCTGCCAGGGAGCATGAGGGTCGAGAGGAAACAGGGCACCAGGCTGAGGATAAGGGGAATGCGCCCTCAGAAGGGACCTCTTCTTTAGTTGGTGAGCGGGTATCGTTTCGCGCCAAGGAACCATCCCTGGGCAGGGAGAGAGGGGGTGGTCTTGGTAGTTGGTGATTCGATCCTTAGGCAAGTAGACAGCTGGGTGGCAAAACCGCATACTGACCGTATGGTGACTTGCCTGCCTGGTGCGAAGGTAGCGGACATTACGCGTGTAGTAGATAGGCTGATAGACAGTGCTGGGGAGGAGCCAGTGGTCGTGGTGCATGTTGGCACCAACGATGTGGGGAAATGCAGTCGTGAGGTCCTGGAGGAAAAATTTAGGCTGCTAGGCAGGAGACTTAAGGCCAAGACCTCCAAGGTAGCCTTCTCAGAAGTGCTACCTGTTCCACGTGCAGGTCTGGAGAGACAGGCACAAATTAGAAGTCTCAATGTGTGGATGAGACGATGGTGTAGGGAGGAAGGGTTTAAGTTTGTTAGGCACTGGGATGCTTTCTGGAACAGGCGGGAGCTATACATAAGAGACGGTCTCCACTTGTCCCCAAATGGAACCAAGCTGCTGGCGCTTAAAATAAAAAAGGTGGCAGAGCAGTTTTTAAGCTAAATCTTGGGGGAAAGCCGACAGATGAAATGTCTCTGGTTCAGGAGGACTCATCTCAAACTGGGGAGGGATGGTGGCTCAGTGGCAGAGCATCTGCTTGGGAAGCAGAAGGTCCCAGGTTCAATTCCTGGCATCTTCACTAAAAAAGGGTCCAGGCAAATAGGTGTGAAAAACCTTAGCTTGAGACCCTGAAGAGCCACTGCCAGTCTGAGTAGACAATACTGACTTTGATGGACCGAGGATCTGATTCAGTATAAGGCAACTTTATATGTTCATATGTTCAAGGGTTAGCTGTTACTTTTCTACCGGGTAATGGATCAGAGTTGTCCACTGAGATGGTGACAAACAGTATGGAGTGTCTGCCAAAGTCTCGAGACAGCAGGAGGAAGATGGCGGGCCTAACTTGCCTGGGAAATTATAGATGTTTGTATACAAATGCTAGAAGTGTTCAAAGTAAAATTGGTGAGTTGGAATGTTTAGTGTTGGGGGAAAACATAGACATTTGCTTTATTGATTTTCCTGTTTAAAATAAACTTTTTTGTTGTTCTTTGTTACTCTGCCTGGTCTACATGCCTATTTTCTTGGCCAAAGGAAGAAAATTCTTTTCTGCTTTCTTGGGCAGCCAGCCTCAGGGGCTGGCTTCCTATGAAAGCCCCTTAAACAGCTGATCCAGGCAGTGCAGTTACCCCACGTGTCTCAGCTGTTTAAAGAGTGTTCTTTAAAAAGTTGAGCTGTGTGTAGCAAAGTGGTCCTGCAGTTCCACTGTTTAAAAAGGCTTTCTTCAGTTCAGGTTCAAGCCATTAAAACTATAAATAGCTGGGAGCTTTTAAACCACTGCTTTCTGTTCTCTGCAGGTTCCCATGAGGAGCACAAAGCAGTGGTTTAAATGGTTCATGTCAGTGCTGCTTAGCTGTTTGGTTTAGATGGCTTGGAGCTGTTTAAACCCCTGCTTTCTACTCTCCACCAGTAGCAGCAGGGAGCAGAAAGCAGGATCATGAACTTATACAAACTGGCTTGGTTCGCAAACTAACCTCCTGGTTCTTATAGGTTCATTGTTTGGTTCATGGTTTAGCCATGAGTCTTTAACTGAGCTGCAAAAATGTGATTCATGCCCATCCATGATCGTAAACTGGTAGACCTGCACTTAGTTTAGTTCTGTTGACCCAAAGGATGGTGTACACATTATACTTATGTGGAAATATGTGTGCAAATTTTGTCTCTGTCATTCCCTGTAAAGAACAGAGAGACATAGGGAAACTCGGGTTTTTGCCATTTTTCTTCTCAGTTTTTCAAGGGTGGGTGTTGGGGCTTAGGGTAGCTCTGCAAGCAGGCTAGTGGATAAAGATAGTTCTGTAGACAGAATAGTTCTGAGAATAGTTCTGTAGACAGAGTACATGATTTGCATTTATATCTGGTACTAATTTCAGAGGCCTCACTTCAGTTGTCCCATCATCTGAGGCCATATAGGTGGTGACTCAAGAAATGTCCTTCGCAGTTGTGGCATCAAAACTTTGGAACTCCCTTGTCAGGAAATCTGTCTCTATTGTTGTCTTTTGCTAGCGAGGTGAAGACATTTTTGTGTCATACCCGCATTAACAGTTTATTGACCCTCATTGCATTGTTTGTGTGTTTTTAATTGATTTTAGAATTTTAACTGTGTTTTTAATTTTTTAACTGTTTTAATGTTTTATGTTCACCACCTTGTGGATCCTGATTGGGTGGAACGATGGCATAAAATGTTTTAAATAAGTAAATAAAGTGTGTCCCATATGGCAAAGGAGATCAGTGTATGGATGATATATTTGTGTTTATAGCCTTCATGTCTAATATGTCCTATTGTGGTTTAAAAAAAGCGCCCATCTTGATATAATCTTGGTTATCAGGGATTGGCATATCTAATGACAGGACATTTGTCTGTATTAGTGGATGGGCTTTGCTCCAGGCTAGAGTCTGACTGCAAACTGGGATTTTCTGTTCAAGTGAAATGTGACTGGGAGGCAGATACTCTTTCCCTTGTAGCATATAGCTTGGCTCACTATCCTGAGTCATCATCTGAAGGTACTTGCTGTCTAAGCTTCTTCTCAGTGTAGTTTACTGAAGAGGGACCCCTGAATAATTAATGAATACCTCAATAATAATAATAATAATTGAAAATATGGTTGTGCCTTCAAAAGAGAATGTCTGATGCAACATTTAGAGTGACTGTTAAGAGGCCCCTCAGAGGAGCTTCTGCTAAACTGTTAAAACCAGACAGGCTAAGGGTATGAATCCAAGATAACAGGGGCCCCGCAGAGAAGGAGCTTCTTGCTGATAACACAGAGGGACAGAGCAGGGGAAAACTACAACAAATTACTGGAAGGAAAGCAGGAGGTGGAGCATTTGAATTAGATAAGAGGGGGCTTGTCTGCTTGTTTTGGGGATGAATAAAAATGGTCAGAAGGCTGATGATTTTAATTTAGTCATTTTGAGCTTATGCTGACAAGTTCTACTTTGATGCAAAGTAAAATACCTCGCTTCAAACCAAGCAATGTGTGGGGCTTCGTTATTTACCTGCTACATTACTATAGAGTGGATATGAATTAGTACTAACCTAAAATGGGTAGTCCAAGTTGGCAAAACCTTTCCATTAAAAAGTTTTTTTAAAAAGCTACAGAAGGAGTGGTGGTGACATTTGAGCAAGGACGGGATAATATGCAATGCAAAACAGGGTTTTTTGCCTGGGAGTTGCGCATGCTGCTTTAAAGGATATGATATGCAGCAAAATGTGAACATAATCAGCTCCTCTTGGCAAATCACAGCACATGGCATTTAAGAAATCATTGACTATGTCATATTTTTGGTTGGTCCCTGTTATATGGGTTTTGGATTTTGCTTTTCAATAGCATAATTACTTGGACCCTCCATGTAGATTCGGAATTTGATTTCTTTTAAATTTCTAATCTACATTGGTGAAGCTTCCTTGGTTAACATCCTAGAAGAACTTACAACGTCTAGTATGTATGGCCATATTTTCCTTTCTTGCAGTCATTCATTATGCAATATTTTTTTTAGTATTATGTAATAATATTTTGATTTTAGTTCCAAAGGTTGAGGAGTTTTGATAATGAAGTTCTTTGCATTTAATTTCTTACAGTGTTGTACCAAATCTATTTGCTTATAGAACTATTGTATTGCTTGTATTTTTGAGCATGCTGGCATTTTTAGTGCAAAAAGCCACAGCTTTAAGTTGAATAACAGAGCACTTGTGATTGAATTAAAAACAGTATTAAAGTTTAGGAAAGTGAAGCCTTTATTTCCTTTATATACATTTCTTTGACTGTATCTAGTGACAGAATCAGAGTTTGAAGAGACCTCCAGGGTAATCTATTCCAACTCCCTACACAATGAAGGAAATTGACAAATATTTCCTACTCCCCCCCCCACACACATCCCCAGTGATCCCTGCTCCATGCCCAGAAGATGGCAGAAATCTCCAGTATCCCTTCCCAAACTGACCTGGATAAAAATTGCTGACTGACTCCAAAGTGGCAATTAGCATTTCCCTGGGCATGTAAGAAAGAACGAGGAGTACTAAGCACTGATGCAGCCCTTCCTGCCCTCCTTCTCATGATCTGCCTAATTTACAGACTCTTCCTATTCCTAGTGTTCCTATTGATTTTGGAGAATTCTTTACTTTTAATATTTACTACCAAATTCACATTTAAAGAAATAACTAATGAAAAATGTTTAATGGCAACAGAAATCTTACTTTTTTCTGTATTAGTTTTATGTTTGTTTAGAATAAAAGCAATAAAGTACACATTGCTTTACAACACCAATATGCTTCTCTTTGATATCCCTCCAAAATTTTCCATATGCTAACTGACCACTGTTTTAGCAGGTTCATAGTTTAGGTAATGAGGTGGAAAACTTTAGGGGCGAAGTCAGGTTTATTTTATTTATTTAAAACAGGAGAGTCAAATGTTCAGCCTGCAGGCCAGAACTGGCCTGCCCAGGGCTTTACTCAGGCCCATGGGGCTCTTCCCTCCACCTCCTGTTCTCCTCCTTTGAAGCTCTGAGGTTGTTGAAGTTCCTTGCTCTTTCTGTCTTGTCTTTGCTGGCTGCAGTAGGAAGCAAAGCTGTAAAGAAAATGTGGAGTGGATTTCCCATAAAGGCCTTTGTGCCCCAATAGATAGGGCCCGAGACCTTAATGGAAAATCCATTCCACGTTCCTTGCAACTTTCTCTGTGCAGTTTCACTTTTCAGTGTTCTTATAGCCAGTTGAAGCTCATGCTTCTTGGAGATGTATCCTCGCAAATAAACGGTTGATGCTTTGAGCCAGTTTATCTCTGCTCAGTGGACCTGAGAACTGGTGCCTAGTGAGTACTCTAGCCTGGGAACCCACAGCCAAAGAAAGGTATTACACTGGAGGGCCATTGCCGATCTGTGCAGACCCAGGGGTAGGGGGGAGCTTTCAGTGGCATTACATGTTTTCCCAGGCTCAGAGCCTTTTATATTTTTTTGTTTCTGCTGTGATCCTTGTGTTTTTTCTTGATGTTTTATTTAAAAATTGCGTTGCCAAATCCCACTATTCCTGCACCTTTCAATTTTAAACAAAACATCACAAGGGAATAAAAAAATAATATATTGAATTGTGTTTGCCTGTGCTACTTGGCATTACATTTTATGGCACAGATAGCCTGGCCCCACAAAGTCCCATTTGTGTCAGATCCGGCCCTCCTAGCAAATGAGTTTGACATCCCTGAAAAATATTTTAATGCCATCTTTCCATCTGATCAAGTTGCACAAGATGCTGAACATAAAAACATTAAAACATTTGAGCAGCTAAAATACAGATAATATAAAACACATAAATAACGTTAGATGGCCAGTAACTTTCACTGGGTATGTGACAGATGGTAACTATTTCTCTATGATCAGAGCCAGCGTACCAATTAGGCAACCTTAGGCCATAGCCTTGGAGGGTGCTGAGTTGGGTGCCCCCCATATTATTCATAGCAGCTGCCACCGTGATGGGACAAAAGTTGGGTGGGTGGCGGCTGCCCCCTCCCTCCCAGGTGATTCAAATCGCACTGGAAGGTGCCCAGGAGCAGCTGCTGTCCCTCCTATGCCAATGAAAGGGCCCACCAATCAACTGATAGCTGGGCCTTTATATTATGTGCGGGAAGGGCAACAGCCATTCCTGGGCACTTCCCCTTCCTCACTAGCTCACTCCCCCTGCTGCCATCACAATGACCTCTGCCTTCTCCTTCTGAGGGACCAGGGCGAAAGCTGGGAGGATGGGGGCCACCCTCTACCTCCCGGGTAGTGGCAGGGGAGGTGGGGAATAATGAGTGAGTGAGCAAGGAAGAGGGAGTGCCCAGGAGCATCCACTGCTCTTCCCACATGCAATCAACTGATTGGTGGGCCCTTTCACTGGCATGAGATGGGCAGCGGCTGCTTCTGGGTGTCCTCCTGGGCGATTTAAATCACCTAGAGTTAGGGGGCAACTCCCACCCTTCCAGCTTTTGCCCCAGCCCCTCAGAAAGAGGAGGCAGAGGCTGTCGCAGCAGGGGGAGTGAGTAGGGGGGAAGAGCGGCAAAGCAGGAAATCAGGGTGGAGGGGCTGGCAGGGGGCTGTCAGCCTAGGGTGCCAAGAAGCCTGGCACCAGCCCTGTCTATGATCATCCTGTCTTGTAGTTTTGAAAGCAAACAGGAGGATGCACTTGTAGCATGATGCACTTGTAGCATGATGACATTTTGTAGGAGTCCCCCCCCCCCCCCCGGTACCTAAATTGAGTAAAATCTAGAAAATATTAAATGTGTTTTATTGACTGTAGATCTTAAGTATTTTAGTTTTTAAAATCTCTTTAAAGGCTTGGTATGAAATGATTTTAAATGGCAAGCATTTAATTATTACATTTTTAGCTATGTAATCTCTGGCTGTATGCAAAGTGCATATATAGTTTGGTGTTTAGAATTATATAGGTAAAATAACATTCACAGTTTAAATAGCTATTTTAAGGGATGTAGGGCTCAATCTAGCTGAACGAAAGCACTTTTAATCCCAAAGAAGTCAATAGGAAAGTCTTAAGCTTTTGTAGTATAGGTTGGGGAGGATAATTACCTTACTGATTTCTTAACTATGATTAATGGACTGGAAACTGGCCATGGATTTATGCAGTTCCTCCCTTCTCTGGTAAAATTTTTCCCTTTCTCTTATCACTAAGAATAGTGTATTGTTATGTTTATACCGATGGTAGCTATGGCTAGTATTAACCAAGTTTAGCTGTTGGTCAGTGTTTGAAGGGTTATGGTTTTGAGATGATTTGAGAGCTGCCACCTGTTCAAGGAGTTCTGTTTCATTTAGAGATACCAATGTACTGATGGGGCTACTCCTACTGGAGTTTTCTGGGAATTACACATGATCATCATTTCCCTGGAGAAAAGGTAGACCTAGAGGGCAGAGTCCATGCCATCACATTTCTGCTTCCCATTCTGCCCTCCCTAGGTACCACCCTTAAATCTTAAGGAGTTTCCCAAACCTGAGTAAGCAGCCTGTTTTCAACCCAAGTTCAGTATTATAAAAGGTGTAGAAAGGCATAGCTTTCTCTCTAGTCTAAGTCCTGTCCTGTGTTCTGTGCCTCTTGTCCCCTACCCTTTATTAAAGCTTGAAAATTTTGTTTTGGTTATTCAGTATGTGATAGAAATCACAACTTTTTGCTAAATGAAGATCTGTAACATCTGCTCCTTTTGGTGTTTTCTTTTAGGGCTTGATGACTGCCTGCAGCAGTATATCAAAAATTTTGAAAGAGAGAAGATTGGTGGGGACCAATTACTACGTATCACTCATCAGGAACTGGAGGATCTGGGAGTTACTCGAATTGGGCATCAAGAACTTATCTTAGAAGCAGTTGACTTGCTCTGTGCTTTGGTAAGCTCCTATGGGATAGATGGGAGGAAGCAGGTGGCATATTTTGAAATGATAAAACTTGGAAAGTGCATAATCATATGAAATGTAACTGATAAAAATGCATTGCAATATGAGCATCAGCACCAGAAAGGTAAGCATTTAAAACCAGAATTTCCAAACCAAATAGCTATTTTCAAACTGAAAATTATTGTTTTGCAGATGCAGCTTTTCTCAAGCTAGGAATAACAATTTGCTTCTATGACACCTTCATCCTCTGTTTTTCTTTCCCTTTTGAGAATGAGCTGCCCTAATTGTCTGTTTTCTTCTTTCCTGAAGGATTTTGGCTGTCCCACCCTGTCACATGATAATATTTTAGCTGTTTGCTTAGCCCCGGAACCTGAGGAAGGCCCGGCCCCTTCTCTGAGCCACCTGGTGGGAAGGGTGGGATACCAATTACAAATAAACTAAACTAAACTTCCCAGCCAAGCCAGCATCGCCAGCGTTCAGGCTGGGGGCCGTCTTTGCCTCCTTGAAAGGAGGGAGCGACAGAGCGATTAGCCCGGCGCATCCGGTTCTTTTCTCTGGGTGCGGCGTTGGGGCTATATAAGCCCTGGCCCCACCCAGAGCTGCGCAGTTCTTTTTGGGCTCTCTGCCCGCCCGCCCTCCCCTTTGGCAGTACAGGTTTCAACCGGTTGCCTTATTATGGACCAGGTAGGAATTTTTTCACCTTCACAGAATTGGCCCATGTGGAGTTGTTTTTTGCCTACCTTGTACTGCCTTGTAGTGTTAGGTTTTATGGGAAGGAGTTTTAGTTCGGTCGCAGGCTGGAGGATGTATTGGCCACAGTGTTTTCAGGGGAGCACCTATGGCCTAGCACCAGTGGTGCGGGTGGTCTGTATGAACCGCAGATGGGCTACACGGCTCAGTGCGGGGAATGCAGATCATGGTAAAGCCTCACCTGGGCGGATCTTTCCATGGGGGATTGATGCTAGCCCAGGTGGAGAATGGCTGGGGGCCTGGCCGCTCAGCTACAGCCCGAATACGGCGGGTTTGTGCTGAGGGCAGGGTGGCTCGCCCTCTAGGACAAGGTGGGGTTAGGCTTGTCCCTTTTAGGCTCCATCCATGCCAGTTATAAGTTCTTTTAATAAAGCAGCCCGGTTTTTATATCCAACACTCTGTGTCTGTCTCTTCATTCCGACTGGGGGGGGCAAAGAATCAGGAGCCTGCTTTAACTTAAAAAAATGCCACTCAAGAAGTTTTTATATTCCAAATTAACAAATATTTTATTCAACATAGAGGGGAAAGGTCAGATGAAATCAAGGGTAACATTTCTGAGGTAAAATCAGGACATGCACAGACTTTAGTTCTTATGTTTTGGGCTAATGACAGTTTCTTAAGCTATTCACTGTTACTTAAATCTTTATGTTGAGAATCTTTTGTTCCAGTGTTTCCCCAAACACTCTAGTATACTTTCTTTGGGTATTCTCAGCCTCTTTTGGTTTCCAGAAGACTGGTACACTCTTTCCAGTACCCAAACCCCTTCTCTTGAAACACCAGGAGCTGTCTAGGTCTCCAGAGGCAGTTTGTAACCACACCAGACCAGGGATCTCTCCACTCTTCAGAGGTGCTTGACTGGGTAGGGAAATTCTCCTCTAACTAGAACATCTATCCCCTTTCCTTGGCCTGAATGGGAGTCTCTGTATATCTATGCACTCATCCTTGCCAACTTTCCCCAGTTTTCCTGTCTTAGGTTAAACTGCTCTGTCATGGCTGAATTCTGAATAAAATAAGCTCTCCAACATTCAGCTCTAAAATGCTAACCAATCAGCTCTCTTGGAACAGCCTGAATATTCTCTGGCTTTGTGAAGAATTAACCGTTCACAGTCCTTCACCTGTTCGTACAACAATTCTCGACTTTTAAAAGTACAATCTGTCACAGCTTCATAGATATTTTTATGGCCATTAACTTTTGTGCACAAAATGATTTCTCAAATACATTAACATGAGACACTGACTAGATGGCCCCTTTGAACTTTCAATCTGATTCTAACCATGTAGTTTTATATATAGATAATGCTTTTTAATATATTAAAACTTAAAATTTTGTGAGATGTCTGCATTACATAGTGACATAACGAAAATGATTTGGATATCTTGAAATGAATCTTGTAAAATATTTCGTTTGTAAATATCTTCTTTTTTTGGCTGTCAAGTTACAGCTGACTTATGGCAACTCCTGGTGCAGTTTTCAAGGCAAAAGATGTTTAGAGGTGGTTTGCTAATGCCTGCCTCAGTGTCATGATCCTGGTAGTGTGTATTCCTGTTTTCTATATAGACAAGTGACAGTAGTGCTTGGGAGTGTCTTATACTATATTTTGACAGTAAGAGGGAATCCTGAAGCCAGTGTCAGAATTTTCACCTGGTGATTGGGTGATAACCCAGAGTCCAATTTGTAGCACATTCTTCAGCAGCATGATTCTGACCCAGTTAACATGGCAAGCTGATCACTGATTTAACTCTTTCTAATTACTAAACCTTGTCAGTACTTAAATACAAGAAAACCTCCACATGTTTCTCCTGCAAGGAGCTTTGTAGTAAAGTGTTTGCAATTTCAAAAGCTGCAGCAAAAAACCTCTGGTTGTCTTGAGAGGAAGTAGATTTTCTTCAGATTATTTCAGGGAGTGTAATATTGCTTGTAGTTATTCTGGTCTGAGATAATCTGTTGCATTATATAATTTTTCACCGAGACCTGAAATTCTAAGAAATCCAGCTCAAATTAAAGGGATGGTGGGACAAGAGAAGATATATGGAAATCCACAAGCAAATTCCTTTATAGTTTTGTTAAAAATAGATGCCAGTGTAGACAAAATCATTTTTGCTTAATTTGAGTTAGGGTCAGTGAAGGTGAAGTAGTAATCAAAAGGAATGGGCACAGACCTAAACAGAGGTTCACAAACCCCGGACCAAGGATGGGGGCGGGGCAATGCACCTGTGTCACTTCCAGATGATGCAGGTGTGCCAGGGGTGGTGCCCAATGTCACCCAGAAGTGATGTGCATGTTTAGTTTGGGCAGGTTTTGCTCAGGGGTTCAGTTCAGGTGTTTGGTTTTATGGCTACTTGGTTCATGGATCCTGAACCAAACTGGTCTTTCCTAGTCTGCCCATCCATAGTAATAAGTGATACTGATTTGATATGCTCTTTGAAGTTATATCAAACCTAAATATTCTTCCCTTTTGGATTTTATTATTTATTTTAAATCTGATTTATTTTCTAACATCTGTGGTTTAAAATAAACATAAAACAGGCTAGTTAACGTTTTGTAATTTTTGTGAATTTATTTGCACAGCTGATCTATTTTATGCTACTAGTTACAATGTGGGTTATTACACTCATATATGCATAAGCAAGTAGATTCATAAATGTTTTTGTGGGCTCATAATTTTGGAGGACTTCTTTGCAAAGCTAGTTTTACCAGTTCTGTATCTGATGTGAAGAATTTGACCATTTTTGGAGGAGAGAGGTATTGTCATGCATTTGTAACCTTAGTGATTGGCTGTTTTGTCATTTTAAATGGGGCTACTCTTAAAAAATAACGCAGAAACTGTAGTTGGAACCAAATAGAGAGCAGCAATATGTCCTGATGAATGTGGAGAGCCATTTTTGTGGGAAGAGTGTCAGTAATGGAATCTATCTTAACACAGTTTGACAGCTCTGTTATGACAGCAGGTGATCTAGCTGGCATGCTAGGTCACAGTGACCTTATCTACAGGCCGGTTTGAGCCGGCTGAAGACAGGTGGAAAGGACCTGCTGAGTCAGCATGACTGTGGACTGCCAGGATTGGCTGATAGAACTATAAATGGACTGTGCTTGCAATGCACAGGTCTCTCTTCGAGAGTACACTTGCTGGCGGAGCACTTTGGTCCTGTGTTTAATGTATTTGACTGCACTAGTGAGCACAAGTTGTATATATTGTAAATACACTATTTTAACACTAGCTGCAGGTGTCTGGCTCACTTCTTTCCTGGGGCTCACCGTTGAGCACATCACACAGCTCTCTCTGCTAACATCCGCACCGACAAAGAGCAGTAGTTGTTTGTTCTTTCAAACTCATTTCAAGAAGCTGGTGCTTTTAAAGCTCCTTAACAGCCGGGACTAGTTTACCATAAAGATAGCATCTCCTTATATAGGAAATGATCTTCTAATAGGACTCTGCTTTGTTTAATTTGTTTATATGAAATAGTTGCCAGAACCAGGTACCAGGGCCTTCACTGCACCATGGCTTTTGAATGACTTATATGAAGTCTGGAATATTTCCTCCCTTATGGCGTTTCTAAAAGTTCCAAGATCTAGCTTTCTCAGGTGGCTTTTGGAGGTTGTCTGGGTGAATCACTGTTTTCCTGAACTGGTTGTGTTTTTTGCAGTGTTCATACAGTATTCTCTGTAGTTTTCCATTCTTATGTAAGCTGTTTCAAATCTGAGAAAGGCAATACATAAATGTTGTAACCTTGAGTCGCTGCTGCTTTCATTTCATGTTATGAAATTTAAAGAAGATAGATGATATGCAGCTAATCTCCCGAAAATTTGGGGAAGAGTACCCAAATCCCAGTGAAATCTCAAACAATGTAATGATTCTAAGTAGTGGGGGCTTGTGTTTCTTATAAGGATTATAAGATCACTAGCAATTTGTGCACGGCAAAGCAGCACACAAGGATGAACAGATTTTATTTCCATGGGATAGATGAAAAGAAACAGTAGTGACAGGAAAATAGCTACTAGTGTTCTGTAAATGCTGGCACAAGAGTTTAAACTGTGTGATAGCAGGTCAATGATTCTGCTTGTTATCAAATAGCTTACCCAGTCTTTTGCTGAGTACCATGAACAAAAGATGTGTCCACACATGAAAGAACACCTTTGCAACCAGTACCTTGTCAATTGATAGAATTGGTTGTTCAAGTAAAGGCAAAATCTCATATTGTGTGTTAAAAAATCCACAAGAGATAACTTGTGGAACTGACCTTGATTAAATTTTCAGATTAGTATAACACATGGTTAGCATCCAGTTTTACATCTATGGTTATTAAGGTTTATGGAAAGAAAGTTGAATGGTTTTTTAACTGCCAGTTTTCGCCTTTAAATTTTTGAAAACAGATTAATTTTTACAAATTTAAGAAAATTAAGACAGAGTAATATGTTTCAGGTTCTGCAAGGAACTCATCAGCTTCACACTGGCTCCCAACTTTTCTCTCTGTCTAGTGTCTTCTCCCCCTCTTTCCAGCCTCCATTCCTCCCCCCAGAATTTTCTCAAACCACCGCCCATATTCTAATCTTTCTCCCTTTTCAAGTCACTCCTCTGTTCCCAGGCTTTCCCCCACAGAGCCCAGTGTTCATCTGTCTGTCTCTCTCTCTTCCTCCCTCCCTCCCCCCCTTTTCCCAGGCTGTCTTCCAGTTTATCTGCATTCACTGTTTTCTACACTCACTTTCTTCCACTCTCTCTTACAGCACCCACCACATTGTGTTCTTCTCCCTGCTTCTGCCAGGATTGCCTAGACTGAGGATCTAGTGCCTCAGTTGCTAGGCAACACCACAGTCATTTCACATGATCTCAGTTAACATTTTTTTGGAGAAAATTTCAACTCCCCCCCCCCCATCTTTTTGTTTTTGTTTTTTTTTTAAAAAAAAACCCTGAGTACTCTGCCCAGTCTGTGAAAAATTATTATTGTCTGTATATGCCCCCATTATTTTGTTTTTTTGATCTGGGTAATTGACTACATTTATGTTTAGATATATTGATTATAACTTGAATATTACATAGGTAAATTGTCTTAGGTCATATTCTGCCATCTCAAAAGAAGTCTGCTCAGAATCTTGATCAGGTCTATTAAATAGGGATTATTCCCAGTAAAGTGCCTTAGGATTTTATTTAAATCTTGAGTCTTTTCTTCACAGCTGGTATTGTCCTGGAATAACTCATATCACCCTAATCACCCAAACTGGACCCAGATAAGTGGAAATTAGCTTTAAAAGAGGTTCCAGAAAGGAGTAGCATGGATCTCAGGAAGACCCCAAAATAAAATTTTGAAGGAGTGTCAGTGATTGTAAACACACACAAATAACTTTATTGTATACAAAACAAAATGTAAAGAATAAAAATGCAAAGAACCTACACTAAGCACCTGATAATCCCTAAGCAGTTGCACGCACACATGCATGCACACATGCAGACCAATCAAGAAGAGGGTACACTCAGGGGCCATTTTGTAGAAAAATAGGTGGTGGAGCTCATCCAGGGATTGTTATGCAGCTGCACCTACTATTCATTGGACGAGGTAGGTAGGTGGGGAGGAGGAGGGGGGAACCCTCAGAAGGGTTCAGGAGCTGTGCTCCTGTGAACTCCTGCTGAATTCAAGGCCTGGGTACACTTACTAAAAGTAGGAAGGAGGAAGTTTTAGGGAAGGGACATATACAACCTTAAATCCTGGGCATGTGCTCTGAAGCGGTCCAAGGAGCAGAGTATCAAGAAGGGTAAAAAAGCCTGCAGAGCAATTGCAGCGGTGTTCAGGTAGTGGGTGAACCTGACACATACCTTTCACTGACCCAGGATCGTATTTTTATGGGGACAGTCCCATAGCTAGACATTGGAACCCACTTTCCTAGATCATTATTAGTCCCAGATATGAAGCTTGAATTTGACTCGTCAGTTTGAAGTTAACTTCTGTCAAAATCTGGCAGGAAGGTTAGTATTCCAAGGTGGACTAATCATTGGACAGTTTTAGCATATTGACAAGGAACCTGGCAGGAATGATGGGTTTAAATATCCTTTTGATGACCCATCCTGGATGGATTGGAGTAACGATGCTTAAGGGTTGCCCAACTGTCCATAGCTGGAAATAGTTCACATTGACTTGAAATATACCTTGGAGCAAGGGATGTATTGGGCATGCCTTGGAACTGGGCAGACATCTCCAGGTTGTGTCAGGATATTGCCGCCCCTTCCCGCCCGCGCCACTGTACGGCAGCATAGGGCGGGGGCTGGGTTTGCCTCCCCGGATGGAGGCGGGACAAACGGACCTCTGCCCATTCGGGGATGTTTGGAGGCGTGGACTCGTTTTTCCGATTGGGGGGGCAATGGGTGATAGTCTTAGCCAGGGGTTGCTTTGTAGAAAAATAGGTGGTACAGCTTATCCAGGGATTGTTATGCAGCTGCATCTACTATTCAATGGACAAGGTGGGGAGGAGGAGGGGGAACCCTCAGAAAGGTTCAGGAGCTGTGCTCCTGTGAGCTCCTGCTGAATCTGAGGCCTTGTCTTAGCAATGAAAGGGGTTTTTTTGTTGTTCTTGAGAACAATCTGCTACTGAGCTGGGGGAGATTGCATTTAATCAGTTACTAATCCCAACATGTTCTTCCTCTTCTTTCTTGGGATTTTCTAGTGTCATGGCTGTGCCCCGGTGCCTTTATGAGACTCCCCAAGTTTCAACTTCCCAATGGACCTAGGCTATAAAAGGGAGTGCCTAGTAAAACAATTAAGTCCAACACAAAAGGGAGACCACACTAACCAAGAGAGTCTTGGTGAGAGGAGGTGGTTTATTGATGACTACAGCTCAGCATATCATCTACTTCTGTTGAATAGTTTGAGATTGTGGTTTTGGTAATTGCTAGTTGTTTCATTTGCTGCTGTACCCATCAAATGATGGATGTGCATTGCTTAACTTTCCATAAGATGAGCACTGTACGTTACAGATATTTCTTCACTTGTATTTCTTTGCTGTGTTTCTATCAATATAGAACAACCACTGAATAGTTTTAGAGTATTTTTTCTGTTATGGAGGTTTACTGTATACATAGCCAAAGATGCTTAAGAGTTTACATTTAAATTATGCAACTTGTCAACCCCTTACAAAATGTAGGAAATTCACAAATACTGCCACCCCATCCCCCCCTAAATTCACAGGATTTGCATTGCTGTCAGATGGCCATCCAGCCTCTGTTTAAAAACCTCCAAAGGAGAAGAGCCCACCACCTCCCAAGGAAGCCTGTTCCACTGAGGAACTGCTCTGACTGTCAGGAAGTTCTTCCTAATGTTGAGCCAGAAACTCTTTTGATGTTTATCTTTTGCTTCTAGTATAGAAGCAGAAGCTGCAGCTCTCAGCTAATCACTTCTGCAAATGTTATGTAGTATTGGTGCTGCCTTAGTACCATTCTGTCTGGTTGCTTTGTATCAGAAATGTATAATAAACTATTGCCCCCCCCATTCGGAATGAAGAAGCAGACACAAGTGTTGGGTTTTAAACCGGGCCGCTTTATTAAAACATTAATTAACTGTAACTGGCAGGGGGGTGAAAACCTAAGCCAGACAAGCCCTGGGGTCAACCCCGGACCCCGCCTTGTCCAAAGGGCGAGCCACCCTGCCCCCAGCACAAGCCCGCCATATTCGGGTTGTAGCTGAGTGGCCAGGCCTCGAGCCATCCACCATCTGGGCCGGCATCAATCCCCGTGGAAAGATCCGCCCAGGTGAGGCTCCCTGTGATCTGCATTCCCCGCACTGAGCCGTGTAGCCCATCTACGGTTCATACAGACCACCGCACCAACGGTGCTAGGCCATAGGTGCTCCCCTGGAAAACCCTGTGGCCAAACCTCCTCCAGCCTGCGACCAAAACAAATACCACTAACAAATCCTAACCTACGAGGCAGTACAAGGTAGGCGAAAAACACCCCCACATGAGCCAATTGTGTGGGAGAGAAAAAAATTCCTACTGGCCCCTAATAAGGCGACCGGCATACGCCTGTACTGCCAAAGGGAGGGTGGGTGGGCAGAGAGCCAAAAAAGAACTGCGTGACGGAGGGCGGGAGCCGGGGCTTATAAAGCCCCGACTCCACGCCCCAGCAAACACCCGTATGTCGGGTGATGCTGCTCCTCCCTCCTTCCGGGAGGGGCAAAGACGGCCCCCAGCCTAAACGCCGGCAAGCCGGCTTGGCTGGGGAGGGGCCGGACCTTGTGCATTGTTCCAGATATTTCTATCCTTTATACTTTGTACATGAGTGCTACACATTAAGTCAGGTTGCTCAAAACCTGTATCATGGGGGGTTGTTGTTGTTTTATATTGGCCTTTTAACATTTACCTATTAAAAACAGAAGTCAAAGTTCTGATTTCAACAGCAGATCCATGGTTGCTTGAATAAAAATATTCCTGTTATACAGATTAGGAAACATCTACAGAAGTCAAGGGTGAGGTCATTTTAGATCATTCCATACATAAATTAAAACACTGAAGAAGATATTGGATTTATATCCCGCTCTCCACTCCACAGAGTCTCAGAGTGGCTCACAATTTCCTTTACCTTCCTCCCCCACCCTGTGAGGTGGGTGGGGCTGGAGAGGGCTCTCACAGCAGCTGCCCTTTCAAGGACAACCTCTGCCAGAGCTATGGCTGATCCAAGGCCATGCTAGCAGGTGCAAGTGGAGGAGTAGGGAATCAAACCCGGTTCTCCCAGATAAGAGTCCGCACACTTAACCACTACACCAAACTGGCTCTCCAGTAGTGAAGCTGTAGTGAAAAGAAATAAAGTAGCTATATGGACATTTCCATATTTTAATTCCCTTTAGAAAGCACTCAGTGACTTTGAACTCATGGGTAGCTTGTGTCTTTGCTTGGGGATATACAACGCCTAGAAGCTGTATGCATCATCCATCATGAAAGCTGCTGAATATGATACACAAACCATATCAATTTAAATTTTCAGTTATGAAAAAAAAAACACTAACGGTAGTGGTAACTGCATGGACACATACTGATTTTGAATGTAGTCATAATGCATTCAGTTGATAGCTATATTTTTAGCAGGATTCAGTCAGTCATAGAAATTATAAGTGACTGATGACACAAAGACAGTCTTAAAATAATTTTGTTAGACATTTTGGCTTCCAGCCTTCCAAATTCATAAATAGTCCCAAATAGCTGATTTTAGAACAGGGAGCTGAGTTGAAAGAATCCTGAAGATTTGGAGAATTCTTAAGACAGTATCTTCAATGTAAGAGATACAAAAACTTAACCCACAAGCAGTTTTATAGGCTGTCTTGATCCATTGATTGATTCAATTTATAACCCCCCCCCCCGGAGGGCTCAGGGTGGTGTACAACATATAACAGTATATCAAAAAAACAAAGCAGAGTTAAGTAGCACCTTTAAGGCCAACAAAGTTTTTTCAGAATGTAAGCTTTCGTGTGCTAGAAGCACATTTCATCAGACGATAGGATAGGATAGAATGTCAAGCATTCCTAAATGTAGACAAAGTGGGCAGTGAATTAGTATGCAAAATCATGGAAATGTTTTTTAGCAGGTTAAAAGCATCACAAGTTGGGGCCCGGTGACTGCCAGTCTGTGTGATTCTTTTAATCTGCTAAAAACATTTCCATGATTTTGCAAACTAATTCACTGCCCACTTTCTCTTGCCACTTTCTCTTGCTTGCCATTCCATCCTACTGTCTGATGAAGTGTGCTTCTAGCACATGAAAGCTTACATTCTGAATAAAATTTTGTTGGTCATAAAGGTGCTACTTGACACTGCTTTGTTCTACTGCTTCAGACCAACACGGCTGCCCATCTGAGCATATAAATAAGTAAAACAGTTTAAACAAATTCAGTAAAACAATACAGAGCAATAGCATAATCATCCAAAGACATCTTGGTTTGCACCCTCCCCATGGAGGAGGGGGAGTGTGAGATATGGCAGACAGGCTTGATGGTGAACTGTTGCTGTCTTCAACTGTATGCCTGAAGGAACATATGTATCTTGGAGGCTCTGTGGAACCATACTAGGTCCTGCAGGGCACAGATGTCACCAGGCAGAGAGTTTCACCAGGCCAGGGTTGAAAAGGCCCTGGGTGAGGACAGCCAAGGATCACTAGGAGATTTTGCTCCCCAAGTGTAATGCTCTTCAGGGGAGTATATTGGGCAACGAGTGTATGAAAACAAAAAGGATTGTACTAACAACTAAGGACTTTTGACTGGTTTGGCTTAATTTTCTAAAGAAAGGGGAAAGTTTTTTCTCTGTGTGGTCCTGGTTCTGTAAGAACGTTAATGTATATGGCAAATTCAGGGGTGCTCAACAGTGATATTTCTGCCTGGGATAAGCTCAGTGTTTTGCTGTTCAGTTAATTTGTAAGGAATGACCAGAAGTTCCCTGCTCTTTTCTAGTTCCATTCAGACTTTATTCTCAAGACTCAAGAAATAAGTGGATGCCAGAAAATACATCACCAAGTACCACAATACAAATTGCTGATGTGATTACTAATATTCTACAAATTAGCGTTGGAGGATATTCTCTTTACCCTGTGTCAGGGTAGTATTATCACCTTGACTCACAGTGACCTGGGTCAGGCACAATGCCAAATCACTGGCTGATGCTAAGGAAATAAACTTCAGGCTCACATATTCCCTCCTCTTACTCCCATTCATTCGTCCCCTCATGCTGCAGTTCTTCCCTTCTGGTTTGAAAGTAAGCAGTAGTTGCTTCCAGACTGAGCTGAAAGTTAATTCTCAATTAAAATAGTGCCTGTTCTGAAATGAGCAGTTCATTGTTACTGCTGAAGGAATGAAGTCTCAAAGTAATTTTAAAAGTATGTGTTTAGTTGTTTACTGTTTATAAATTCATATATATTTAATTTGCCCTATCTTGAATTTCTGTATGATTGGCGCTTTTTTGAAGAAAAAAAAGTGTGTTTTAGGATTTGCTTTAGGGCTCTGTTTGGCAAGAAGAGAGACAGACCACATATATGTATACTTACGTAGGGGAATAGTTTGTAACTCTTATTTTTCAGCCAGGGCCAGTATATTTAAGATCTTAAACATGAAATTTATTCCACAATTATGTGAAATTCTGTTCTGAGTATAATTTAGCATTTGGTATGAGCTTTTATGAAATTTCAACAATATTCTACTAATCTAAAGATGTTTATTGAAACTGACCTGCCTACAAGAGGTATTTGTTGAATTAAATTGTTTTCACGGAAGACAGAAACCTTGTAGAAAGTTGGAGCAAAGAATAACTTTGATGAAGAGCTAGAAGGGTGCAAGGTGTTTTCAGTGAGACCCTGTTCCCTTTAAATGGCTTTTGCAAGCCATTTCAGCAATCCCTTCTCTCCCCCTGCTTCCAAATGTCTTCCCAGTTTGTGGTGGTGCTACTCAGTGAGTCAACTGATGGCATTTACTTGTCTTTCCAGTTCACTTGCAGTGGCCCAACTCAGCAAGTCCACTGAGAAGGTATTTAAATCCCTTCTCCAAGCACCAGCATGTTTGCCAACATGAACCATACAAACCCATCTGGCAGGTTAGTGTAGCTTGTGAGGGTGGGATGGCATGAACTGAGGTGTGTGGATCATGAACCTGGCTCGGTTCATGACAAACTTGGGTTCATGCCCATCTTTAGTTGGTGCTTCTAATTGGAATAGAATGATAATCATTATAGAGACTTGAGGCATGATGAGCCATCTGAGGAGGGGATGGGATACTCTGTTTTGAGGCAAGAAGCCAGACCACTGATAAGACATCTGGGTCTTTTAGGTGGTTAAATTATTGATGACTGGCTTCAGTTATACTATGTTTTTTTTATTAAATAGGGAATCAGACTGACAAACATTCTTCACTTCTTCATTTTATCTTCACAGCAACCTTATGAGGTAGGTTCAGCTGAAAGTATGTGACTGGCCCAAGGTCATCCCGCAAGCTTCCATGGCAGAGTAGGGATTTTTGCACTCAGTCTCCCAGGTTCTATCACATTAGCTATTTGAGCCTGCAGTTGACCTGAGTTTCTGCAACTTTTTCAATGTGCCATCTGTCTTTGTTGCTAAGCAAGGCATGTCTTCTGTTCTGAATACTTTCTGAGATCCTCTGTAGGAAGATAGCACCAGCGCATCAGACAGTGATGATCTCAAAGAAGAGTTTGGAGGCTTTATCAGTATTGTTGGCATGCAAGGGGTTAGCTATCTCCTCTGCCTTCAGAGGAAAAGAGGATACTGAGATTTCACATTGGTACCAATGAAAGATTGAGTTGGTAGGGAGCAGCTTAGTTGATGCAGAATTCTTAGAAACATCTTGTGGAGTTTTGTCACCATTGGAAGCCATGGATAGAGGAGTTGGTTCCAGTGTAGGTGCAGCATGATTGGGCAGTAGGCAGGATACTATAGCCAATTGTATTGATGGATGAGAAAGCAAAGCTTTCTCCCACAGAGTGTAGTACAGGGGTATCAAATGTGAGGCCTGGAGGCCTCCTATCAGGCCCACAAGCAACTCACTGTCATCTGCTTCCTGGGTGGATTTGATTTAAATCAAATTGATTTAAATCACGATTTAAATCACTAGTCAGTAAGACTTGATTTAAATAATAGTTTTCTACATAAAGACTCATTTTTGCTGGTATAACCTTAATATTCACAATTAGATGAGGATTTCATTTTTAGAATAACAACTGTTCATATTAGTTTTGCAGTTATATAAAAATATTGATTTTTAATACTATTAGAAACACATAGATAGGTAATTATGAAATTATTGTGAGGCGAATTATATCCAGTTTAATAGATTAATCATGCATATTTGAACAACTTTTCTGCTGTACTTTATTGGAAGGAGAAAAATAATCATTACCTTAATAATAATATTTAAATCGTTTTATTCAACTAAAACAATAACATTATAGAATATGTTTGCTTAAACATCCATGTTTGTTAACTGATGTGGTTTTATATATATATATATATATATATATATATATATATATATATATATATATATATATATATATATATATATATATATATAAACTTAAACTTAGCCCAGCCTGCTCATGAAAAACTCTTTAGCTCACTCGTCATCTTCTTCTTTGTTCATAATCTGGAAAAGAAAAAACAAGCTTTCCTGCTTCTCAGGTCCCAAATGATTTTTCAATTTAGAATGAATGAGTCCAAAGGAAGAGAATATTCTTTCTATGCCTGCAGAAGAAACTATTGCTGTTAAGTGAAATCATTATTTGAATAGTCTCTAAATCCAAGTGCTTAAGTGACTTCCACCAGTTAAGTTTTGACCCTCGTACCGGATATTGCCAGAAAATGAGCTGGAGACAGTGCTTGTCCCATTTGTTTTTTTAATGCTTGTAATTTAATTCTGTCAATGGGTAGTTCTGTTTTTAAGTGCTCACTCAGTTCCTTCCAAATTTCAACAGCATCAGCAATAAAACAGCAATTTTTCTGTATTTTGTTTAAAGCTTCAGAAATGGGTTTCAGGATGCTCAGCATATGTTCAACATTTCTCTTCAGCCCAACGTTGAAGATTTGGCCGTGACAGTGCCATCTATTTTATCTCTATTTTGTTCACAAATTGTCATCAGAATAGGCCAGTTCTTGATATACTGCTCAAAACAGTCCACCACAGAGTTCCATCTAACATCTTGTGGGAGCGTTAGCTTGGTTCCACCCATTCTTTTCAGAGCTGCAGCAGCAAAATGATTGTTATAAGTATTTAGCAATATCAACAACATTAGTCTTTATTTCTGGAACACTGAAGTCTTTGGCTAGGAGGTGCAGCAAATGATCACTGCAACCATATGTTATTAGCTTTGTATTCCCTTCCTGCTCTTCTACATTTCTTCTCATCTTGGATACATTTGCAACATTTGTGACCAAACTGCGTACTAGACATTTAAATTTTTGTTCACATGTTGTTATAGCTTTTCCTGCCACTTCTTGTAAGTATTCTGCTGTGTGTGCATTCCACCCCTAAAGTCTCCTGGCATTTTCCAGCTCATACCTGGCAACCCTAGTTCTTGATCATGTTTGTCTTCATCACTTAAATAAATATATATTTTTTTACTATGCACTTTTCCTCTTGGTTCAACATCTTGTCATGATATTAACTAATATAGGTTTAAGAGGAAAAAAATCTGGTTGGATGCATTATAGATTTTGAACTCACTATGCAACTATATAACTTATTTACTAAAGCTGGTTTACTGTGTTATAGTACAGTTTCCCTAATATAGAGATACAGCATCCTGTGATATCAAAAGTGAATGACTGACATGTTTTGTGGCATGAACAGATAAGTTGTACATACTTTTCATATAGAAACTTCAAGTATTTGTGGTACCTTGATGGTGTCATATAAACTGGTATTCCCAAATCCGCTCATCAGGTCCAACTTTACTTGGGCCACTAATGAAATTTTGCCTGGTAATATATTAAAGAAATCCTTTGCTTTCCTTTGAGCTTTCTGAATGTGTTAGACTAGATGACTCAAGTATTGCTAAGATTTGGATGGACTGGGAAGAACCGTGTGTGGGGGTGGGGAGGAGAATCAGACGTGCCCATATGCTTCTGATTGTTGACTCGCCTGATCATTAAAAGTTTGGCGTAACCCTTACTACTTTAGTTTCTATATTCTCTGATGCATTGCCTCCATAAGATTGTATGGATGAATAGGGTGGTTATAATAAAATTAATATTTTTCCTAGTTTTGTTTTGAATCAATAAAATAAACTTGGATTCATTCTTATTTACTTTCCAATGATAATTTCTCAAGGCTTGTTAAAAATACATAAAAATAAGTTCAAAGAAATACAACTCAACCAAGATACAGAATAATGAAAAACATGTGACTACTCTTGCTTTGTCTTTCCTGTCTCTTTAATTCTGTCTTTCCCCTATGCATGGCCACTTTACCATCCCCACTGCATCTCTTTATTCTGTGCCCTTTCTCGTATTCAACACTTCTTGTTCCCTATCCACTCCTTTATAATTTCTTCACAGTATCCCATCCCCCACTCCCTCAGCAATCCATACTACACACTATACATTATCCCCTTAGATCCCTTCCTTTCTTCCACCTCCCCTTTCATGCTGTCCCATCTGGCTTAAGCTCTTCCTATTTATTTTAAATTCTGGTTTCATCAATCCCTACCCTCACCTTTCCCTACCCTCACCTTTCAAGTGCTTTTACAGTACACGCTTAACTCCGTCAGTCCTTTCCTTGGACCTTGTCTCCAGCTGCCCATTGTCTTTTCTTTCTTTCTTTCAAAGTGGTATCCATTCTCTCGAAAGAATCTAGGCATAATTTCAGTTACTTCAGCAACCTTATCAGATACCAAAACATTGGCTTTGTCACAGAGGTCAGTTTCCTTTTTTCTATGACCCTGTGACAAATCTCAAGCATGGACGTTTGATAAGACTACTCAGGCATATAAACCAGAACCCACACTTTCATTAGCATTTGCCCCATTTTGGTTGCCTGAGTGATTTCATTGTTTTGTGATGTGTACCATATCTATGCTCATGTTGAAATAATTCCTTTTGTAAGGGGGTGGTTTTTTGCTCTGAAGGTGGTCAACCAAGTCAGATAACATTTTACTGAAATTCTGGGGCTCCCAGTAACTTTCCTTCCACTGCTGGCCCCTATGCACAGCTTTTATTATCCACATAGGGGCCAGAACTACAGTAAACTATTATGATGGTGTTATAGTTCAGGTGGTTATAGTACCCCTCGGTATTGCATTGGCTCAACGGGAGATTTCCAGTCAAATAAATGGGTAGATTGGTCCATGAATTGTGAAATGCAAATGAAACATATATTCTGATGAAAATCTGCTGACTTGGTAGTGTATTTTAAACACATTACAATAAATTTGACAGTCCCACTTGCCTGCTTAGGAGATGCTTGTATCAAAGAGCTGTACTCCAGGGCTTTACTGTGCTGCAATCTAGATGACTTTTGCAGACATATTTGTTTATTTGGGTATTTCTCCCCCACTTTTCTTCCCATTGAGTATTCCAACTGGCTTACAAATAAGTGCAGCCATATAATATAAATATAATTCAGACAAACAACAACAGAATATATATTAAAATTCCAGTTCCTGGCCTGGTCCTAGATCCATGGGCCAGTTCATGCAGGGTCACAGACTGTGTAGCATGGGATAGGAACAAAGAGCCATTTGGCTCATGCCTCTGGCTATACCCAGACTTAAATTTCTGTAACAGGAGGTGAAATAGTTTCTCAGACCATATGTTCAAGGCTGGTTCCAGGTTTTTGTAGTCCCTGGGCAAGTAGCTATAACTGGGACCTCTTTCGCACTTTGACTTTCTGTAAGGAAGAAAAACAGGGTACAAATGAAGTAAATAAATATCTAAAAAGAAACTTGAGAGGTAAGTTTAAAAAAAGTTACAGTGTCTCTGTCACATGTCATAGGTAAACCAATACGAGGGCTAGTAATTATTGGATAGTCTTTTGTTACAACATGGAAAAGACTGTGATTGCATGGTGTTTGGTTTACACTTAGAATGTAAAAATTAGATCTCATGGGCCATGCTAGTTCATTAAAAAGAATTAAAGAGAAGGAACAGAAAATGCTCTATTTATTAAGACTAAAAGTTTCAGCTAGATTTTGAATTTTATTTTAAAATTTTATTTTCTCAGGATTTCATCAGAGATCTGCAACTTACCTCAGTATGTACTCTAATATATTGATAATTCTAGAAGTACAGTGTGTCAGGAAATCACCGTCTTTTTTGTGGACAGATCTTGGAGTGTCACCAAATAGCATCAAACCATCTCTGTGTCAGCTTTTCACTATCAAAGGTATAAGCAAAGGTACCAGCACAAATGGAACATGCCAGGTCCCAGAGTAGAATCATAGCTCCTGTGGGTAGCAGAAATGTTTTGTCACTGGAATGATAGTCACCAGTATGTGTAGGAGTAATATTTTAGTGTAAATCAGGGTAAAGTATTTTATTTCACTCTAAGCCTTATGATCATAGGTACAGAACACTGATTTCGATCACAGGGTCAATCATTCTACCCTTGGACTTGTCATTCTAGTCCCAGAACACTTCTGCTACTTCCAGGGGCTATCACTCTACTCTGCCTTTCCCAGAGGTGTTCCTGTCCACTCTACTCTGTGTGCTGTCATTTTGGGCCTGTAACATATCTACTACTCCTAGGCACCATCATTCAATTCTGGGATTATCATTCCAGTCTGAGATCTCTGCTATTCCCAGAGGCCATAATTCTGGTCCCAGAACACTCATGCTACTTCCAAATCCTTCATTCCAGGCCCAGAACATATCTGCTACTCCTGGGGGGTGATATCATCCCAGTCCCGGAGCAATTCTGCTACCAGTGCTGCCATTCCAGTCGCAGAACACCCATTCCACTCTGGAGGTTGTAATTCTAGTCCCAGAACATTCATGTTCTTCCCAGGGACCATCATTCCACTCTGTGGGCCATCATTTCATTCCTAGAGCAGTCTATCTGACCCCAGGGACCTTCATCCAAAATTCATTCTGCATTTTCTTTGTAGTTGTTTTTGGTGCTGTAATGCATTACAGTGGAGTCTATGCCAGTCAGTTGGCATTCCTGGCTCCCATTATATCCAGTGGGCCTTCAAGCATCTCCTATTGTTCTCAGTGGGCAATCCTGTCATTTGCTTTAGTGCATCCCACAGCAAATACACCAAATCCTCCCAAATAGTGGATGCAGACAGCAGATTGTGAGGAGAGGCAAAGGAGGAAGGAGGCCGAAAGGGAAGAAGAAAAGAAGAGATTAGATTTATACCCTGGCCTTTGCTCAGAGCAGTTACAATCTCCTTCCTTTCCTCTCCCCACAGCAGACACCCTGTGAGGTAGGTGTGGTTGAGAGAGCTCTTCAAGAACTGCTCTTGAGATAACAGCTCTGAGAGAACTGTGGCTTGCCCAGAGTCACCCAACAACCACATGTGGAGAATCAAATCTCCCAGATTAGAGGCTGTGCTCTTAACCACTACACCAAACTGGTTAGAGGAGTGCTGGGAAGGAGATAGTCTCTCTCCCACCTTCAACTGATTCCTCCTGTTTCCCTTCTTCCTTGGTAAGAAGCTGCCACTGTGAGTGGTCCCTCAGCAGCTTTCACTGGTTGGAAGTAACCACCTAAATCCTGCTGTCTTCACTGACTGGATATATGTTATTCACTTGGCAGGCATGTCCCAAAGATTCTTGTATTTGTTGGTACATTGAGTTTTCTAGCCTGCAAAACTTGTTGCATTCATTTAGAGAAGTGCCAACTCTAGGTTGAACACATTGGCTGGTTACAGATGGGTGGTTTAAACAGCAGTCGAGCGGATCTAAAAAGTGTGTCCAAACACATACATCTGTCTGCTGTCCCTATCCCATACTCACCCCATCCTGGCCTGATGGGAAGCCACCTCAGAAAGGTACCACTTCCAAAGTGGTACCTTATTTCTGGGATGGCTCCCAGCCGTCAGGACACTCCTTCAGGGTGCATGCAATTTGTTCCTTTCGGGGGGGGGGGGGGCTTGGACGCTCCTGGGCACTCCTATTTCGCCAGCTCACTTCCAGGCTCCCTTGCTGCCATCCTGAGCTGGTGGTGTGGACCCAGCCATTTTGTGTGCTGCCTTATTTATTGAAATGAAAGAACTAGCCATATATGCAGTAATTTTGCATACAATCTGAACATTGAACATTGGACTAGGGTGGGTAGAGATATGTAGTGTAGTAATAAGAATAAACTAGGGTTGATTTTTTCTGTATAAACATTCTCAAAGTTGTATAAGACATCAGGGAGGTAAGAATCAGACAAAAACCGCGTAATGCGATTGAGATTCATACAGCATGAATTTGTTGATTCTAAGTGGGTCTGTAATAGACAGGAAAATATTGTACCCTCATATCTTCCCATTCAACATGAATCGATTGAATTTTTTAAAATGAGTGGAATGCTGAAGTGAAAAAAAATTGAGGAGTTTAACAGTCATCAACCAACAGACAAAAAGAGGGAACTGGGGTTTAAAGGGAGAAGGAATAGGAATTGGTAAAGTTGTCTAGTTATTGTCTTTACACACTGAAAAATCCAACACTGTTACCACTTTAAATATAACACACTTCCCAGCTCTGGTAACTATATCAGCTCTCAGACTAGAGTGGGAAGACATTACAGGTCATACTTACAAACTAAATAAACTTATGTGTTTTGATATATGTGCCTTCTGTGCTATCTTCAACCCATGTAATTTACTATACACTCTGAACGATCCAGAGTCATCCACGGCTGCTCATGTGGGTGCTAGGTTGGTGCCTGAGGAGCTAGATGGCTCCCATGCTTGCCTGTCCCTCTCCCAGCCTTCCCATCAGCTGGCCAGACTTCAGGTGAGTTCTTAAAGATCTATAAAGGTGCCAGCCCCTTCTCACTTCAAAAGCATCTTGGTGAGGCAGCAGTGCCATTTACATTTGTGTAGAAATCTTAGTCAGATTTCATAAAAAATCTTTGGCTTCTGTATAGATATATTTTGGATATAAAACTTGCAGTATTCTTTGAAAGGTAGTGTATTCTTGCATTCGTTGCCAGGACTTGTTAATCGTACAGCATACCTTTTATCCTACTTTGTATCAAAGAGCTAATTTTTTGTTTGTTTTTTTCTTATGTACAGAACTACGGACTGGAAACTGAAAACCTAAAAACTCTTTCTCACAAGCTAAATGCATCTGCCAAAAATCTTCAGAACTTTATCACAGGCAGGAGGAGGAGTGGTCATTATGATGGTAGGACCAGCAGAAAATTACCAAATGACTTCCTTACTTCAGTGGTGGATCTGATTGGAGCTGCAAAAAGCCTTTTAGCTTGGCTGGACAGGTAAATTTTTTCATGTTTCATTGGCAGCCAGTTTAGTTATGAATATTTACCCCTTGCACACACACAGAATATGCACACATGGAAGCCTTGTTTGAGACATTTTTGTAACTTTGAGTTTTGTTGTCATCAGTATGTGGATGACACCTGGCTTATATATCCTGATCCAAATCTCCTTGTGATGCAGTAGAGATCCTGAATAACTGCCTGTGGTAAATTGTCTAAGAGTGAATGGATTGAAACTAAGCCCTGAAAAGACAGAGTTAGTGCTGTTTGCGAAGACAGAAAACTTGAAGGCTATTTTGATGGGGTTCCGTTAGGAGCCTGGGGCTTATACTAGATCCAGTGATATTAGTAGAGAAGCCAGTTATTGCACCCACATAAAAGGCGTTCTTCCAACTCAGCCTAACCCATGAGATGGCCCCTTGCCTTGATACAGTTGATCTGGCTACCTGGATTCATGCGCAGTAACATAGAGAATACTGTAATGCAATGTAGATTGGTCTTGCCTCAAAATCAGTTCAGAAGCCCCAGTTGCTGCAGAATGTTGTGGCTCAGCTATTATCAGGAGCTAGAAGGAACATGCATATTACTCCCATTCTGCAGTCACTTCACTGGCTGTGCTTTAGTTAGGAGCCTAATTTAAAATAATGGCTATCACATACAGAGCTCTCTGTGACCTTGGACTCTCATAACTGTGAGACTGCCTCTTTTTCCTATTCTCCATCATGACAGCTTCGCTGTTCTGAGCATGGTCTTCTGCAGGTGCCAACCTGTAAATGAGCAATATTAAAAACTGCCTGTACACATGTCTCCTCTGTTTTGGCCCCCACCTTATGGAATGGACTGTTTGAGAAGATAAAGAAGTTTTCACTCTTCTGGCTTTTTGCAAGCTATGCAAAGCTGAATCATTTAAAAGGGCTTTTGTACCCAATACAATTGTATTGCACATTGCAGAGGGCTCTGAAATAGAGCAGAGAAGTGCTACAAGTGTGAGGTTTGTGCCTTAGCAGCTGGGGAAGTTGCTGAAAACTTCTGAGTTCGTGTGAAGTGCTGAAGGTGAAGGTGATTGAAGGTGATTGCTGCTGATTGATTAGGAGTTGCTGTGTTTCCCACCCTCTTTGCATTATTAAGCTGCATCTTGCCAGAGAGCTAAAGGGCTCTTGGCCTGTGGCTCTTAGCCTGGGGGCTGTGTAAGGACCAGGAACCCAGATTCCTTGTGTTCCCAATAAAGTAAGTAGAGTTTCCAGGCGGGAAGCCACATAAACAAACAGGGTTTAAAAGGGGACTGTATATTTTTTAAAAGCTATCATGAAGGTAGAATGCCAGCAGGGGGGTGGGGGCTTTCCAGTGTTTTGCATTGAGTGTCACATGTATGACTATCTGCCCACAGGACAGAAGTCTTCGGTTTGTGCTCGATGCAAGGAGCTCCTGATCCTCAGGGAACGAGTTTGTACCCTGAGGCAGAGGTGAGTGACCTGGAGAAGCAGAGACAGTCAGTTAGGCACTCAGAGAAGACTCTCAGGGATGTGTTAGATGAGTCCTGCTCTGAACGCAGCAGCCCCGTTGCTGCCAGGGAACATGAGGGTCGAGAGGGAACAGGGCACTGGGCTGAGGATAAGGGGAATGTGCTTTCAGAAGGGACCTCTTCTTCAGTTGGTGAGTGAAAATCCTTTCGCGCCAAGGAACCATCCCTGGGCAGGCAGAGAGGGGGGGTCTTGGTAGTTGGTGATTCGATCCTTAGGCAAGTAGACAGCTGGGTGGCAAAACCGCGTACTGACCGTATGGTGACTTGCCTGCCTGGTGCGAAGGTAGCGGACATTACACATGTAGTAGATAGGCTGATAGACTGTGCTGGGGAGGAGCCAGTGGTCGTGGTGCATGTTGGCTCCAACGATGTGGGGAAATGCAGTCGTGAGGTCCTGGAGGAAAAATTTAGGTTGCTAGGTGGGAGACTTAAGGCCAGGACCTCCAAGGTAGCCTTCTCAGAAGTGCTACCTGTTCCACGTGCAGGGCTGGAGAGACAGGCACAAATTAGAAGTCTCAATGTGTGGATGAGACGATGGTGTAGGGAGGAAGGGTTTAAGTTTGTTAGGCACTGGGATGCTTTCTGGAACAGGCGGGAGCTGTACAAAAAAGATGGTCTCCACATGTACCCAGATGGAACCAGGCTGCTGGCACTTAAAATCAAAAAGGTGGCAGAGCAGTTTTTAAACTAAATCTTGGGGGGAAACCGACAGGAGATGAAACGTCTCTGGTTTGGGAGGACTCATCTCAAAGAGATGAAGGGTTAGCTGTTACTGTTCTACCAGGTAATGGACCAGCGTTGTCCACTGAGATGGTGACAAACAGAATGGACTGCCTGCCAGAGTCTTGAGGCTGCAGGAGGAAGGTGGCGGGCCTAGCTTGCCTGGGAAATTATAGATGTTTGTACACAAATGCTAGAAGTCTTCGAAGTAAAATTGGTGAGTTGGAATGTTTAGTGTTGGGAGAAAACTTAGACATTGTGGGAATTTCAGAAACTTGGTGGAATGAGGAGAATCAGTGGGACACGGTGATTCCTGGATATAAGTTATATTGGAAGGATAGGGAGGGAAGGGTTGCAGGTGGGGTGGCTCTGTATGAGAGGATATACGGTCCAGTAAGACTGAGGTCAGAGAATTAGATTCTCTTCTAGAAATGCTTTGGGTTGAAATAGACGGCCCAAAAGGAAATTTAACTATGGGAGTTTGTTATCGTCCACCAAATCAAAAGATCGAGGACGACTATAATATGATGGAAGGCTTAAAGATAGTGGCTAGATGTAAAAACTGTGTCATCATAGGTAATTTTAACTACCCACAGATTGATTGGGTCATTATGTGTTCTGGTCGAGAGAAAGAGATTGAGTTTCTAGATGCTCTCAATGACTGTGCTATGGAGCAGATGGTCTCTGAACTTACCAGGGGTGGGGCAATCCTGGATTTGGTCCTAAGTAATGCCCAAGACTTGGTGAGAGATATAAAAGTGATCACACCGCTTGGGAGCAGTGACCATAACGTTATTGATTTCACCATTTGTATAAATAAAGAGTTGCCCCAAAAGACCAACACAACCACATTTAACTTTAAAAGGGGCAAATTCTCTGAGATGAGGAGGCATGTGAAGAGGAAACTGAAAGGAAAGGTAAATACAGTCAAAACCCTTGGGGAAGCTTGGAGGCTATTTAAAACTACAATCCTAGAAGCTCAGATAAAATATATACCACAAGTTAGGAAAGGTACAAACAGGTATAAGAGAAGGCCTGCATGGTTAACAAACTAAGTAATGGAAGCTGTAAAAGGTAAGAAGGACTCCTTTAAGCGGTGGAAAGCCAGTCCAAGTGAGATTAATAAAAGGGAACACAGGCAGTGGCAAATCAAGACTGTGATCAGGCAGGCAAAAAGGGACTATGAGGAGCATATTGCAAAAAACATAAAGACCAACAATAAAAATTTCTTCAAATATATTAGAAACAGGAAACCAGCCAGGGAGGCAGTGGAGCCCTTGGATGACCAATGGGTCAAAGAATTACTGAAAGACCTGAGTCAGATTGAGGTGACAAGAGAGGAGGTCTTACAACTGATAGACAAATTAAAAACTAATACGTCACCAGGTTCGGATGGCATACATCCAAGAGTTCTGAAAGAACTCAAAGTTGAACTTGTGGATCTTCTGACAAAAATTTGTAATCTTTCATTGAAATCTGCCTCCATTCCTGAGGACTGGAAGGTAGCAAATGTCACCCCCATCTTTAAAAAGGGTTCCAGAGGAGATCCGGGAAACTATAGGCCAGTCAGTCTGACTCAATACCGGGAAAGTTGGTAGAAACCATTATCAAGGACAGAATGAGTAGGCACATTGATGAACACGAGTTATTGAGGAAGACTCAGCATGGGTTCTGTAAGGGAAGATCTTGCCTCACTAACCTGTTACATTTCTTTGAGGGGGTGAACAAACAAGTGGACAAAGGAGACCCGATAGATATTGTTTACCTTGACTTCCAGAAAGCTTTTGATAAAGTTCCTCATCAAAGGCTCCTTAGTAAGCTCGAGAGTCATGGAGTAAAAGGACAGGTCCTCTTGTGGATCAAAAACTGGCTGAGTAATAGGAAGCAGAGAGTGAGTATAAATGGGCAGTCTTCGCAGTGGAGGACGGTAAGCAGTGGAGTGCTGCATGGCTCAGTACTGGGTCCCATGCTCTTTAACTTGTCATAAATGATTTGGAGTTGAGAGTAAGCAGTGAAGTGGCCAAGTTTGCAGATGGCACTAATTTGTTCAGGGTGGTGAGAACCAGAGAGGATTGTGAGGAACTCCAAAGGGATCTGTTGAGGCTAGGTGGCTGGGCGTCAACGTGACAGATGAGGTTCAGTGTGGCCAAGTACAACGTAATGCACATTGGGGCCAAGAATCCCAGCTACAAATACAAGTTGATGGGGTGTGAACTGGCAGAGACTGACCAAGAAAGAGATCTTGGGGTCGTGGTAGATAACTCACTGAAAATGTCAAGACAATGTGCAATTGCAATAATAAAGGCCAGCGCCATGCTGGGAATTATTAGGAAGGGAACTGAAAACAAATCAGCCAGTATCATAATGCCCCTGTATAAATCGATGGTGCAGTCTCATTTGGAATACTGTGTGCAATTCTGGTCACTGCACCTCAAAAAGGATATCATAGCATTAGAAAAGGTGCAGAAAAGGGCAACTAGAATGATTAAAGGTTTGGAACACTTTCCCTATGAAGAAAGGTTAAAACGCTAGGGCTCTTTAGCTTAGAGAAACATTGACTGCGGGGTGACATGATAGAGGTTTACAAGATTATGCATGGGATGGAGAAGGCAGAGAAAGAAGTACTTTTCTCCCTTTCTAACAATAAAAGAACTCGTGGGCATTCAATGAAATCACTGAGCAGTCGGGTTAGAACGGATAAAAGGAGGTACTTCTTCACCCAAAGGGTGATTAACATGTGGAATTCACTGTCACAGGAAGTGACGGCGGCTACAAGCACAGCCAGCTTCAAGAGGGGGGTTAGATAAAAATATGGAGCAAAGGTCCAGCAGTGGCTATTAGCCACAGTGTGTGTGTGTGTTTGTGCGCGCACACACACACACACACACACACACACACACACACATATATATATATATATATATATATATATATATATATATATATATATGTGTGTGTGTGTGTGTGTGTGTGTGTGTGTGTGTGTGTTTTGGCCACTGTGTGACACAGAGTGTTGGACTGGATGGGCCATTGGCCTGATCCAACATGGCTTCTCTTATGTTCTTATGCACTGTACAAAAAAATATTGTATAACTTATTGAGGACTGTGGTCTATCCTACTATGTGTAGCTACCTGTAAGTATGATTCTACAATGTAATTTTTTATCATTTGATGTATCTTAGGTTTTATTTTAGTTTCTCTTAAATACTTAGGTGTTCCTTTAGTTCTGCTTTTAGATTTCTGAAGATCTTCTTGCATTGTTTATTGACTGTTCCATCCTGTTGATTGTATTGACTGACTCTGTGGAATCTACCTTGAGTGCAAGTGAGAAAGGCGGACTATAAATAATGTATATAAACAAGTGAATAAAACAAATTAATTTGTTTTTAAAAGTTAAATGTCATAATTGTCTGGAACTCACAATGGTTAAAGATAGCTAGAAATTCTAATGTTTTGGAAGATGTTAGAATGTGCATTTTCTCTCCTAAAAATTAATGCCTCTGTATTCCGTGAAAATCCACTCAAATGAATTCAGGCACCCTTGTATCTGAAGAGGTGAGCAGTGATTCATGAAAACTGCCACAAATTTTGTTAGTCTTTAAGGTGCTACTGGACTCTTGCTGTTTCCTAGAGCTACAGACAGAGTAACACTGCTACCTATCTTGATCTACTTGCAATATATGTATATGAAATGCTGTACAGTGGAGCTCTTTTAGTTCATGATGGCTTCTGCCCAGCTTCCTTCTTTCAACCTAACAGAATTATCTTCAGCCCTCTGTGTCATATTTGCAAGGTATTTTGCAGATAAAATTGCTTGTGTCTGCTTTGATTTGGATGCCATATTGTCTGAAAGTTCAATATGAAGTCATCTTAGACCTGGACTGTTGTATTTGCTTGAATGGATTTTTAGTTGATTTTCCTTAAGGATGCCAAGACAAACCACTTGAATGGTTGGTTCCAGTGCTCACCTTCTTGATCCCTGCTCAAGCTGATTAGAGTTGGCTATGCATGGAACTTTAGCAGAACTGGGGAGCAACCCTTAGCAGGTCCACCAAAGAAGCAAGGCCCACAGCTATAAGAATTTTAGCTGTCCAGAACTTCAGCTAGCTAGAATGATTTACCATCGATGTCTGAATGATTTACCACCGAGATTGCTTTTTTTATAGGCTGCCAATTACTTGTATGAAAGAGAATAGTGGTGAGCCTCACTCTTCCAAGTCTAACAATCTGGGAGACCTTTGCAGTCTGTCCTCAGTGTCTGCAACCAGACATAACGCAAAAAGGTGCCCTATGCAAAATCCACATATTTATTTATTTAATTAAATTTATATCTCGCCCTCCCTATAGTGGCTCAGGGCAGCTAAAAACCAGTAAAAGCACAACATCAGAACATAGACAGAATGCTATACAGAACAATCAACAGAATGCTATACAATAAAATAAACAATTAAAATTACATAGTCAATAGACAATAGTACCGCCAATCAATGTTCCCTCTAAGCTGCAGAGTCTTGTGAGCTAAAATTCTACTTTGTGAGCTACTGGCATTGAAGTTGTGAGCTACTGCATAAGTTAGTGTGCTCTGGGGTCATCTTTTCCGAGCTAAGACAAAAATGTGTGAGCCAGAGGCTAAAAATCTGTGAGCTAGCTCATGCTAACTCAGCTTAGAGGGAACCCTGCCGCCAATATTATCCAAAGATCAGGTATGGTGCTCATGATGTTAATACAGTAATGTTGTCTGAGATTGTCAGTTCTGTGGTGACTTGACAGCTGTCTCCCTTTTACTTGCTAAATGCAAGGTGGAATAATTCAGTCTTGCAAGCCCTGCAGAATTGTGAAAGATCCTGCAGGGCTCTGATGTTATCCAGAAGTGCATTTTGCCATGTAGGAGCTGCCACAGAGAAGCCCTGGCCCTGGTGATAGACAGTTAGGCTTCCTACTTTATAGTGAGAGTCATTAAAATGTGGAATTTGCTGCCAGAAGATGTAATTATGGAATAATCAGTTTTAAAGGGGGATTAGATAGATTCATGGAAGATAAGTCTATCAGATGACTACTAGCCATGGTGACTGAGGGGAACCTCCACATTCTGAGGTACTAAGGATGGCACTAAGCCTCTGAATCCCAGAGGCAACATCAAGGGAAGGTCTTGGTCTCTATACCCTGTTGTTAGCCCTCCAGAGGTACTGCTTGCCATTGTGTGAGATAGGATGATAGACTAGGTGGACCATTGGTCTGATCCAGAAGGACACTTCTGTTCTTATGCAAGGTTTTCATTGCTTCTCAACAGCTGCATGCTTTCTGTTGTCCTTTTGTCCTGACTTGCTTACCTTTTCACACCTCACTCAAACTTCTGTGGCACATTTACCCACAAACTGGATAAAAAATAGCATACTACCCTATCTTGCAGGAGTGAGAAAAAATATCTGAAGGAGGTATAGGAGAAATTGCACCAAAGCCTCAGAGGAAAACTGCAAGTGTCATTGATAGGAGATAGCAAAAATAAGGTATATGTGCTAGGATAGCATAAGATGCATCAGCTTGTAGCAGTTTTCCGTGTACAAAACTTAGGCATTTATGACTTTTAAAATCTATAAAAATGTCAAAAAATGCAATTTCATATACATTAAAATATAGTGTGTTTAGTTGGAGCTGGTGGTTAGGGTGTCCAAATCAGATCTGGGAGATCCTGATTCATATGCCTACTCTGCCTGGAAGCTTGCTGGGAAACCTTGGACCAGTAATATACTGAGTTAACCCACCTCATAGGTTCGTTGTGAGGATAAAAGAGAAGAGAAATGCAATTTCATATGCTAAGTTATAAATAATGCTTTTTATGTTGTTAAAGCAGTGAAATTGGTTTAGATTTAATAGGGCAGTAAGTATTGTCTATATTTATATATTTCAGTTTCCCCCAACATTTCCGTTGTTTGCCGTAAAAAAAACTTTTCCCCCTTTGGCTTCAAAATTTCTGGAAATTATTTATCTCTACTCCAGTTTTTATAAACTATGATACAACCTTATTATTTTAAAATATGATTGTTTAGCTGCTTGTTAGGTTCTCTTTCAAACCAAGTAAAAAGCATGAGTTTTTATAGCTTTGCAAGATTGGCTTCAGTGCCCCTTGTTGGTACTTTGTTTACATCCCCATCCCAGTCTTCAGAGCTACTGTTTTGTGGAGTATGATAATAATGGGATAACCCTTGTGAGAAACGATTTAAATTGACTTTCTCTTGGGTTCATTCTGTTTTCCCTAGTATAGTTGCTGTGGCAGTGACTTGGGCTACTTAATTTAAGATCAGCATGACTTCTTACCCTTCCTCCTGTATGTCAATCTGTTGGTTTCCTCTGAGATTTTCATTATTTTGTCATTCCACCAGGATTCTCCAATTGAATGCAAATGAGAGGGGCAAATGAAAATCTTCTTTTGGTTGTTTGTTTAACAGCATCTGTTTGAAACACATTTAAGGAGCAAGAAGGCAGCCTTGAAAACTTAAGGTTTGCTATTCTGAATTTGCGTTATTCTGTGAAGAGAGCATATTTTCAAAAACCTTTCTGGTAGAAAGTCTTGAGGAAACTAAATATAGGCTTCTTTACAGTACAGCATTCATGTGTGACAGAATTAAAAATACTCTGGGGTTTAGAGTTTTGCTTCTACATTGTCTTCTGCAGTGCTATTTAGAAATACAATCTAGGGCAAAATACTGTTTTCCCTCTTTATTTTATTTTTCTGTAGTGTAGGATCCTTCTGCCCTGTTAGCCCCACTAGAAACCAGATACAACTGGATTTGAGTCCCAAACTTCTTTTCCTGTTTTTTAGTAAACTGTTTTAAAACTGTTACGATGACAAACTGGAATGTATTTTAATGTAGGCAGCTATGAGGATTGAATTTACTGGCAGGGTTAAGGAAAGGTGGTAGTACAGAGTTGAAATGGGCCTGAGATTTCATTAGTAGTACAGAAAATCAAGAGATAAAATTTCTGAACAAAAATAGTTGTAGTTGGTGAATATCTGTCAGTTACTAAGTGTAGTTGTGCCTTCTCATCCTATTGAATTCAGTGTGTTTAGAAAGGTATAACTGTTTAGGATTACACTGTATGTTATGGCTCTGGCATGCCCTGCATCAGTGATGGCGAACCTTTTAGAGACGGAGTGCCCAAACTGCAACCCAAAACCCACTTATTTATCGGAAAGTGCCAACACGGCAATTTAACCTGAATACTGAGGTTTTAGTTTAGAAAAAACAACTCATAGTGAAATTAACAAACTGCAAGAACATTTGGTCTGGATAGCATTTGCTTAGGAAACCAACAAAATAGTAGCATGTCAGAATGGGAAAATGATGGTGAGAGTGTCATAAGGCAATAAATGGAGGCTGTTCATTGCTCTGTTGCTTGCAGGTCTGGGTTAAACTGTGAACATACCTTTCCCAGAGGTGTTCCTGTCCACCTAATTTATTTTTGAACATGTAACATACATTATAAACAGCATTCTAGTTTGCCATTAGGGAAAAAAATACATTAAAATATAGTGTGTTTAGTTGGAGCTGGTGGTTAGGGTGTCCAAATCAGATCTGGGAGATCCTGATTCATATGCCTACTCTGCCTGGAAGCTTGCTGGGAAACCTTGGACCAGTAATATACTGAGTTAACCCACCTCATAGGTTCGTTGTGAGGATAAAAGAGAAGGGGAGAGTGTGTCAAACCACTTCAGTGTCCTTTTTGGGGGAGAAAGGCAGGGAATACATGATGTTAGTTAATAAATTAAGTTGATGAAAGAAGTCCACTGATTTATATGGCTAAATCTGAGTCCGGCAGCACCTTAGAGAACAAGATTTTTGAGAGTCAAAGGTCCTTTTATCTAATCGAGGGAGCTCTAATGCTGGAAAGCTTGTGCCCCCTCCCCCAAATCTTGTTGATCTCCTGGACTCGAATCTAGTTGTTCTACTATGGACCAGCATTGCTACCCTTGGAAACTTCAGGGATAGTCTGAATTGTATTAACTAGAAAGTCTGATGTGAGAAAGGAGGGCCAGTTTGGTGTAGAGGTTAAGTGCATGGACTTTTATCTGGGAGAACTGGATTTGATTCCCCACGCCTCCACTTTCAGCTGCTGGAATGGCCTTGGGTCAGCCATAGCTATCACAGAGCTGTCCTTGAAAGGGCGGCTTTTGGGAGGGCTTCTCTCAGCCCCACCTACCTCACAGGGTGTCTGTTGTGGGGGAGAAAGATAAAGGAGATTGTGAGCTGCTCTGAGACCTGAGATTCAGAGTGAAGGGCAGGATATAAATCCAATATCTTCTTTCTTTAAACTAAAACTGCAGTCCTGTGCATGTGTAGAGAGTAGGTTCCACAGTACTCACTGTAGATTACTTCTGAGTAACCATGGAGAGCAAGCCCAATGAGGAAAGGCTAAAGGACTTGGGGATATTCAGTCTGGAGACCCGGAGGTTGTGGGGGGGAAGACACGATTGTTATTTTGAAGTATTAGAAGGGCTGCCACTTAGAGGAGTGCAGGGAGCTGTTCCTGCTGGCAGCAGAAGAGAGGACTGGCACAGGAAAACCTTTTTAACAGTATGAGTTGTTCAACGTCAGAATTCCAAAGGTGCCCATGAGCTCAAAAAGGTTGGAGTGCCCTGTTGTCTCTCTGAAGAAGGTCCAGCTAGGATTGCCAGGTTTGGGTTGGGAAATACATGGAGATTTGGGAGAAGGAGCCTGAGTTTGGGGAGAGAAGGCGCTTCAATGAAATATGACTCCAGAGCCTCGTGCGTGGGGTGGGGGGACGAGGGCACACGCGTGCCCACAGAGAGGGCTCTGAGTGCCGCCTCTGGCACCTGTGCCATAGGTTCGCCACCACTGCCCTATGTTATTACTATGGTGCTCTTTTTAGAATAATGAATATAAATAGCTCTAAAATGAGATGTTCATTTGCATGAAATTTGACACAAAGATGTTCTAAGGGACTTTTAATTGCTTTTCAGTAAAAAGAGAAATTTTGTAAGATTCCAGTGGCAGATAGGGCCCTTCTGAGTAACTCTCAGTTGTCCTGTATCTGTTCCTTGCATCTGTCTCATGTATTTATTTCACACACACACACAAGCACACAGTTTGCCAATCAGATAGGTGCTAGCCAACCTGGCTGGCTGTTTACAGGGATAAGGAGAGTGAGCAGCGACTTCTTGCTCCTGTGGGGAGGCAGGGAGAGTGAGTGCTGAGGTGGCTATCCCCTGGAGGATGAGAAGAATGGACAGCAACATCTTGCCTTCCTGAGGCTCTGGAGGGGGGGTGAGAGGAGACTCTTCCTGTGGCCTGGCATGGGGTAGGGGCAAGGAGGAAGGGCACCACCTTCTTGAGTTGGAATGGTTTAGGCACCCTAACATAGGGTGTTCAAACTGCTTTGGCTGGTATCATATAGCCATTTGGTAGAATGATGCATACCTTCCAATATTTTGCAGATGGAAAAAGAGGCATTATTCTGTATATGTAACATCCCCTTCTCAGCCCTTGTACTTCTTCACAATGCATTGCTGTGTGCTGTACTTAATTGCAACTGCTGGTCCTAGTTTCAGAAGTCAGGTGTGTTAGTAAACAGATTCTACTGACTTTTTAAATAAAAAAATCATTGGAACGAATATTTGCTGCCTGATCCTATGCATGTTTACTTATAAATGAGTGAGTTTATGGTTGTGCCTTAATTCAAGAGGAAGTCTTGTCTCACTTTGCCTTTGATTCACATTTATTTTGTAGTAAGTTTGCTGTCCTAAAAAAATGGTACAAAATAGGGAATCTCTTTCAAGGAAGCATGGGATCAACTGATGTTGCTTTCCTTAATTCTAGATAGCATATAAATGTGTGAATGCAGATGTTCTGTACAATGAGCAAGAGGATTCATATTTCAGCAAAAACTACTTTGGAGTTGTCTAATATTGCAGTTGCTTGCAGTACAGTATATTTTATATATCTGTAGCATATTTATTTCTCTTGTAGACTTTTAAAACTTAGGGTTGCCAATCCCCAGGTGGAGGCAGGGGATCCCCCAGTTTGGAGGCCCTCCCCCCCACTTCAGGGTCATCAGAAAGTGGGAGGGGGATGTCTGCTGGGCACTCCATTATTCCCTATGTAAACTGATTCCCATAGGGTATAATGGAGAATTGATCCGCAGTTCTGAGGCTCTTGGGGGCTGTTTTTGGAGGTAGAGACACCAAATTTGCAGCATAGTATCTGGTGCCTCTCCTCAAAACACCCTCCAAGTTTCAAAAAGATTGGACCAGGGGATCCAATTCTATGAGCCCCAAAAGAAAGTTCCCCTATCCTTCATTATTTCCAGTGGAGGGAAGGCATTTAAAAGGTGTGTGGTCCTTTTAAAAGTGATGGCCAGAACTCCCTTTGGAGTTCAGTTATGCTTGTTACAACCTTGTTCCTGGCTCCACCCCGATGTCTCCTGACTCAACCCCCAAAGTCCCCAGATATTTCTTGCATTGGATTTGGCAGCCCTGTTAAAGCTATTTACATATACTTAGTGCTATAATAAAAAGACAGTTTCAGTTTAACATATTTTTCCCCTTTATTGCAGATCACCTTTTGCTGCTGTGACAGATTATTCTGTTACAAGAAATAATATCATACAGCTCTGTCTTGAATTAACAACAATTGTACAACAGGTATGAGATCATCTGCATTTCCTATTTTACGTTTTTTAAAGTACCATGTATACAGACTTCAAAGACAAATATCTGCTATATTTAAAAAGTCCCAATTATTTTATTTATTTCATTGTATTCTGCTTACTAACCAGAAAGATCCTTGAGGCAGGTAATTTGCCTAATAAGATGTCTTGCAAATTCTTATTTTATAAATTTATTTTACATTTTTTTTTCCAGTTTTGAGGTATGGCAAGGAAGACATTCTATTGTCTTATTATTTATTTCATATTAATTTCATATTTTCCCCATAAAGCTTTGCTCAATCCTTACTATTAAATATTCTGTAAATAGCATGCATGTCCTGATTTATGAATATGAATATCAGGATATGTTACTGCAGTATGCTAGTGAATTGAAAGCTTGAATATCTTCTCCATAGATTGGCCACCCCATCGCTTCCTTTTGCTGCCTCTTCCTTCTCCTGTTTGGGAACTAAACAGTTTGCTGCTGGTTGCTTGATGTGGATGGCAACTAGCTTGAGAAAGGAATGCACTTCCATCTCAGACTCTCAGCACTGGAGCACTTTCTTTCTTGCTGTTCAATTACTCCCACTGCTACTGCTATAGTCTCTTCTTCCTACTGCTGTGAAAGAAAGTTCCCCAAACAGAATCTCTGAAGTGGAAACAGTGAAAGCCTTTCCTGTCTCCACTGTGCAGATGCAATTATGCTTTGTTTCCTAACAGGAGAAGGTGAGAAGAAAGAGATTATTGCAGAGTGCTGAATGATGACCCAATTAGGAGAGTAAAGGTCATGTAGTGTGATGTCAAGTCACAGCTGACTTATATAGGGTTTTTGAGGCAAGAGGTTTCAGAGCTGGTTTGCCTTTGCAACCCTGGACTTCACTGGTGATTGTTACTAGAATTGCTTGGGTCTACTCTTTTGATGGGGAAATTAGCAAGAGATAGACCATAGGCAGCGCTATTTTGAAGCAGGTCCTTTCACTAATAATATAAAGGTCTGGTATCAGAAAGAAGACTCCAGATTTAAATAGTTTAAAATATTTACTTAGAAAAATATGTAGTAATACAATCACACATAAGCAATCAAAATACAATCAAGAATCTAGGAATATCAAGGGTGAGGAATAGAGACTTCAGGGATTATTACAGAGGTGATATTTACTTGTCCAGATATACAGATGTCTGCATAGAGAAAAATGGAGATTGGGACATGTGCAACCAGCAGACACATCAAAGAAGCCCAATTACATAGAGTAACAGGGTAGAGACTGTATATGGCGCCCACAGAATGCACGATGGAGCCAAGTTTGCTCTCATGTTTTATACTGTTTGGAGGGGTGGTGCTTCCTCCAGGAATATGATCAAGTTAATGATCATTGATAGACTTTACTGAGTACTCTGAATAGGTTCCCAGTTTGAAACAAAAGGTGAGATTGTGCTCCTGATGGGTGTCAGGATGAGCCATAATGGTTTAATATTTGAGATTAATTTTATTTCAGCACTCAGGGGGGAGTAGGAAGGAAGAAAAGGGGGTTTGTGCAAGGGATTTGCACATTTGCATAGGACAACGCATAGGTACCAGGTTGGGGTATTGGAGAGCAAGAGAGGACCAAATAAAACTTGTGTACATAATTCGTGAGTGGGAATGATGGTCAAAATACATTTTGTATAGGCCCTACATTTTTGTTGTCTTCTCTGCCTGAGCTTTGGTGTGTAGAAAATTCCTCTACAGAAAAAAAAGTCTTGGAGAACTCTATAAAGTACAACAGATTTTCTGTAGCATAAATAAGTCTTAATTCTATTTATTTTATTTATAGTCTGCCTTTCTCTGAGACTGAAGTTGGATTACACAGTGTAAATCAGTACAGTCAACAGGCTGGAACATCCAAAAAGCAATTTAATAGGTTTGGGATTCAGAAATATGTAACAAAGCTGAAACAAACCATAAGTATAAGCATGACATTTAACTGTAAAGAAGTTACACAGTAGGATAATATGAACAGCAGGGGTCCCCAATGTGATGCGGTGCCTTTGGACACCATGGCACTTGCCAACACTGTTCCTAATATCCACCAAGTATTTTGATAAAATGGGTTGGGCAGGGTGGGGCTCCTGCCCAGCAGGGCTTTTGATTGGCCACTGAACATCTGATTGGCTGTGCAGATTAAAATAGCATTGTTTCAGTGGCAGCTGCCACTACAGTATTGGTTTTATTCTTCTCACATCTCTTTCCCAGTGTATTTTTAAAAATTACTTCTTTTGTCCCTGCACTTGGGCTTCCTGTGTGTGTGTTTCACTTCACATATTGATCACGCTGTAGTTGGGCTCTTCACCCTGTGTCAGAATTCTAAAGGTGACCACAGCCTCAAAAAGGTCTGGGACCCCTGACATACAGCAACAGCTAGCAACATAGGCTTCCCAACCCCCCCCCCCCCGCCATGCCGGGGGACCCCTGGATTAGCAGCCTTTCCCCCCGATCTCCAAAATGTGGAAGCGGGAGGGGTGGGGGGGGGAAACAGCGCGGCCTCCCTTCGCGAGGTGCATGCTGGGACTTGTAGTCCTTGTGTCCTCTCCAGCTGCTACAGGCGTCTCTTCGGAGAGTCTGGACGGCGGAGGGGGGGGAGCTCCACCCCCAGAGGACCATGTGCGTTTCTACCTCCAGAGGCTTCAGTCGCTGATTGAAAGGCTTCCTCTTGGGATGGGGTGTCTGTGTTACTTTGAAGAAGTTGGCAGCAACTCGTGAGTAGAGAGGCCAATCCCCCTTCAGTGTTGCCAGAAATTGGGGGGGGGGGAGTCTGCTGAGTACTTCATTATTCTCTATGTGGAGATCAATTCTCATAGGGTATAATGGGGAATTGATCTAGAGGTTTTGGGGGCTCTGGGGGCACTGTTTTTTGAGGTAGAGGCACCAAATTTTCAGTATAGTATCTAGTGACTCTCCCCAAAGTATCCTCCAAGTTTCAAAACGATTGGACCATGGGGTCCAATTCTATGAGCCCCAAAAGAAGGTGCCCCTATCCTTATTTCCTATGGAAGGAAGACATTTAAAAAGGTGTGCGGTCCCCTTAAATGTGATGGCCAGAACTCCCTTGGAGTTCAATTATGCTTGTCACACCCTTGTTCCTGGCTCCACCCCGATGTCTCCTGGCTCCACCCCCAAAGTCTCCTGGCTCCACCCCCAAAGTCCCCAGATATTTCTTGAATTGGACTTGGCAACCCTATAGCAACATGTCTGTATTGATCAATGGTAATTTCCATTTTGTGTCACTGGGGTTTATCCTTTTTAATGTTTGCTTCTTCATTAAACCATTTGTTTCTTCTGTGAAAGGGCTTTGTGTTTTCTGTTTCTGTATGTATTCTTGAAAAGCAGCATTTATCAAAATCTGATTTGTTTCCACTTTGCTATAAGCATTGTGCATAGAACTGTTTTTTCTGTCTATTTGGCAACAAGAACCTTTTCACAGATTATATAATAAATTATGTATACTGTTAAGATCTTTTCATAACTTAAGAGGCTAGAATAGTTTAATGGCATTTGTACAAAAGTTAAGGTCTGCAGTAGTTTCTTTTGTGCTTTGAAGGATACATTTATTTAGCTTACAGTGCTTATTAGAGCCTTTCTTATACTTCAGTGGAATAAAGCATATTGCCCCAGGGGATAGCTGTGTGGGCATCTCTACCTACTTACTAGTTTCAGGGAACATTTTGGTTGCTTAGGTTTCTATCATTTAATTTACTGTAGGTGTTATCATGTTTAGTTCTTTTTCACATAACCACCTCATGCTAATTAAGAAAATGATATAATATAATTGCATTAAATTCCTGTATGAATCTTCATGAATTTATTACAATTTAGAGAGTGCTGTAGTAGTGGTAGTGACATATGGAGAAGCAGGAAACAAGTTATGCAGAAGAAAGTGGGCAAGCACTAAGACAGGTAATAGAAAGATGTTTTTAACTTTTTGCAGGTTCAACAATATATAATAGAAGCATACGTAAACAGCAGTATGATTTTATTTGACATAAACACACCGTTGCAATTGACATAGTTTGTGAAGTTTTATGCTACAACATGGAACTGGATGGCAAGGGCACGTAACAAAAACCCAGACACTGCTTTTCCTATATAAAAAGCAGTTTGGATGGGAATGGTTTATACAGGAGAAAGGTAATGGGTAATGTGTAACTGTCTCATGCTTCCAGTAGCACCTTTAAGACTAATAAGTTTTTGAGAAACACAGCTCTCGAAAGCTTATGCTACAATAAAAATTGTTAGTCTTAAAAGTGCTACTGGACTCTACAACAGACTAACATGGCTAACTCCTATATCTATGTTTCATGCTTTGGCTTTTTAACTTTAGAATGTGCCTGTAGATTGCATATGTACTGGTGTGTGGGCCTCATTTTGGGCAGGAGCTCACAGGAGCAGAGCTCCAGAACCTCTAAATTTTATTGTGCTCTTTCTTTCTTACCCCTCCCCCACATACATGCTTCTGGGCTCCATTGTTTAAACCCCCTGTGAGAATTTTGCTGAACTCTAGATTTGACAAACTTTCTAGTATTACCCCCCCATAAAAAATGGGAAAAGAACCCAAACATATAAAGCAGATGGTTGGAAGCCTTCATGCCACTGTAGCCACATAGGAGAAAGTACTTTAAAAGGTATGATGGGAGTAAGGTTTTACTATGACAATTCTAATTCAAGAAGCATAAAGAACAAATAGCATTAGCACTTTTATCAATTTAATTAATTAATTTTAAACTTATCAGAATTTTAATGCTAATGTTTAATGTTAAATGTAACTTTGTCTTTTGTATAATGGAAATTTGAATGATGTTGTTAGCCGCCCTGAGCCTGCTCCGGCGGGGAGGGCGGGATATAAATAAAATTATCTATCTATCTATCTGTCTGTCTGTCTGTCTGTCTGTCTGTCTGTCTATCTATCATCTATCTATAGTAGATGCTGAGCTGATATAATTTATTACACCTTCCAGTGATGTCAGGGTGCATGTGGTATATGCTAATGAGCTGTGATCAGGGCTTTTTTTGTAGAAAAAGCCCAGCAGGAACTCATTTGCATATTAAGCCATGGCCCTTGACATCACCATTATTTTACATAGGGGTTTTATATAGAAAAAGCCCAGCAAGAGGTCATTTGCATATTAGGCCACTCCCTCTGATGCCAAGCCAGCCGGAACTGCGTTCCTGTGCATTCCTGCTAAAAAAAAAAGCCCTGGTTGTAATAATGAGCTCCAGCACCTCTTTTTCTACGAAATGGCCCCTCCTGGTGTATAACAAATGTCCTAAGTTGTATGTTTTATGCTAATAATGTTGATCTAGAAGAGAAAATCTTATTTCAGATGTTCTCTCAATGTAGTTGGCAATGTAGAAAATACCTGGAGTGAAACAAATAGGTTAATTTTATAAAGTCACTTGGCATATTTGTATTTGAAAAAAAATCACAGTATCCTCAGATGCTGCATTATATGATATCAGTGGCTAAAACTGATGTAGACAGAGGGAAAATCCAGCTAGGTGCATGGTTAGGATTAAAATGATTTAAAAGATGAGATGAAATTGTCAAGCCATTGGTAATTGGTAACTAGGTAATGGTAATGATTGTAGGTAATTGGTTATGATAACTAGGCCCATAGCCATGGAGGGGGGAGGTCAAGAGGCTGTGCCCCAACTCACCTCCAAGGCCTCCCCACTTCCCAGTCATCCCTTACCCCTTGACCTCTCAAACAATTTTTTTGCTGCTGCTTCACCTTGCTCTACCACCTGCCTGAGCTGGGCCCTCTCACTCAGCTGCTGCAACCGCCACCAAGCCCTGCACCACCCTCTTACTCTGTCTGCTGCCCCAGTCTGAGCCCTCCATTACCAAGTCTTGTGCAATGCTAGATGCCTTCTCCTACCCAGATCCCTCTCATTGGCCCACGGCCAGTGGTGGTGACCCTCTCTGTTTTTTTCCCTGTTACCATCCTGTCCTGGCCAGTCTCGTGTTGCCAGCCACCTGCTCCCACCCTGATCTGACCCCTGTCACTGGCTCATCCTCTCTGGTTTTGTTGTTGTTGTTGCAGCCTGTACCCTTTAAGCCACGCTGTCTTGACAAGGAGGCAAGCCCCACCTCCAAAATCTGTCTCCAATTGGCTGCTCTCTCATGTCTTTGCTCTGGCTGGGGCCTGGAAAGAGAGCCATAGCCTTGATGGGCCAAAGCATTTCAAGCCCCAGAGAGGCTTGCCTGGTTTGTCTGTGCATCTCATCTGTAAGCAAGCTAGCAAGCAAGCTGGATATCCCTCCCCCCTGTGACACCCAAGCACAGCTTGTGAAGGCAGCCCCTTTGGCTGATCAGCTGCAGAGCTTGCAGTGGAAAGGAAGGGGTAGGACAAGCTGCAGGCAGCTGCGGAGGAGCACCCAACCCAGGCTGAACCAGAAGAGCAGGTGGGAGGAAGTCAGCTAGAGCGGCCAGCAGGGTTTTCAGCCACCTGCATTGACTGCTTCTCCTGGCGCCAAAGCGGGAAACGGGGGCAAAAGTTGAGGGGAGTTGGTCTTTTTTCTCCCTGCTCAGAAACCTTGGAGGGGGGATATATCACTTTGGAAAGTAAGGAAGCTCTCCCCCACCTGTGCCCTGCTGCTTCCAAGGACAGCCTAGCAGAGGTCAGACAGACAGAACTTTTTCACACAGCTTATGTATTCCGGTATGGAAGCTGGTCAGTTACTGAACAGTAACGGGTTTCTGCTGGCATTTCAGACAGACCCGACTCAGTAACTGGCTGCTACTGGAATACTGTCATCTTTTCACACAGTCCCACAGCTGTCCCGGTAGTGAGGCATGCCTGAGTCGTTACTAACAAAGAGCAGCTTCTTCCAGTTTTCAACCCCTCCTTCCAGGTTGAAATCGCTGTGTGAAATGTCCAGTATCTAATCCGGGAGCAGTTTTCTCCCCCTTTTTCGCCCGCCGGCGTGCGACCGTTGGCTTTTTTTTTTTTTTTGGAACGTCGGGCTAAGATTGCTATAGCGAAATATCACAACAGCGTCACCATAGGAATGCCTGGGTTCCATTGGGTTCCATTAGGATGCCAGAGATCGCTGCCACTGAAACTTGGTAACTTATCTCAATAGAGCCTAGCCATCTCTATTGTGGTGCTGTTGTGATACGTCGCTATAGCGATCTTTGCCTGATGTTCCGAAAAAAAAAAATAAGCCGGAGATTGCATGCTGGCAGTTGAAAACGGCTGGCACTGGTGGAAGCGAGATAAAAGCGGAACAGTGTGAAATGGCTTGCTTCAATCACGGAACCCTACTGGGAAAAAAAACATGTGTCTGAAAACTCCCATCCCTGTCTCGGATTACTGCAAGGCGGCACGATACCGACTCCCTTCCAGTTTCCACCGGTAAGTGTGAAAAGGCCCACAGTGTTTCAGTGCAGAGCTCCTTGGCAAGAATTAAATTAAGTGCCCCCTAAGAAATTTAAATGCCCCTCAACATTTGAAACCCTGGCTACGGGCTTGATGCTGTTGAGTTCTCCAGTCAACTGCTCTCATCACTTACTTTTCTTAATATGGTATTAAACTTGGCTTTCCTGACTAGTTTTCATTTCTTTAAATATTTTTCCATTTTCTTTAAATCTCTAGTTCTTGATGGCATATACCCATACATATAATAAAGAGAGAATACATACTGTACACAGTCCATAAGCTCATCTCCTTTATAAAAATGCCTTTCCAAATGGTTCCATTATAGTATAGCCATATTATATTCATATAAAATAACTTTATAGGAAGATTCTGGAGGTCGTGTCTTCATTTAGAAAACAATATTGCTGGTCAGCTGTGGAGCACTCCCTCCTCTCTAGCCACTCCTCTCAACAGGATTCTGCTCAACAGGATTCTAGGTTCTGACATTATTAGGAGCAGCATTGATGGAACTGGGAATCATATGGAGCAGTGTCGGCTATTGCTGACCCAATCCCATACCTGAAATATCAGGCATTTTATTGGGTTGGCAATATCTGATTGCATACTCCTAGCTGATGGTGTACTTCTGCCCTAAAATGTAGTACCAATGTGCTTAGGCTGCTTCTGACATGGTGATTAACTGTGGTGCAGCAGCAGATAATCAAAACTAATCAGAATCTTCTAAGAAATCCTGATTTGTCTGCTGCCAGCAAGACTAGACTTCATCAGGGATATTCTGCCACTTTGCAGCAGTGACTCTGTTTCCTCATTGAACAAACCAGAATTTCTGAATTAAGATATCATGATATTAACTACAAACGTAATAACTATGCTTAATAATTTAAATTTATGACCCTCTTATTAAACAGTTATGAGAGTGGTGAACATTCAGACATCACACTGCACATTAATCATTCTGTATTACTTAAATGACATTTGTATGTCATTTAAATGTAATTTGATGATAATTCGATTAGTTATTTACCAAATAAAAATGACTAATGAATAAAAATTCTCATTTACAGCATAAATCCCCTGAAATTGTTTTAAATTTTTAGTAGGAGTTGTTATATCAGAATAAGATTTGGCACACTTATTATAGTGCTGGAATTTTCTGATTCTACCCCAGATTTAAAACAGAATATTACTTTAAAAAAGTAATACACAGTTTCCCCCCTTTGTTCTGATAATATTTGTTTTGCTTTTTGTGGTACTCACAATACTGTCCATTCTGAATGATTTATGTAACTGACATGCTTTAATTTTTCACTTGAAGTATTTAGTTGTCTTGGTAACCTGTACCAGAGTATCTAAAATTGCTGAAACCAAAGCAGTTACATTTCAGTTTAAACAGGAGGATCTCTTCGGTTGCATTATGCTGAATTTAAATTTAGATTAAAAAATAAAAATATTTTAATAAAGCTTTAAATACTGCACTGGAATATCTAAAACATTTGTGGCTGTGTTATGAAGGCTGGTAAACACAACAATTTATTGAAAAGGATAATATTTCATAGTACTCATTTAATATCAGTTGATTATCAAGGCATGTCTTTTCACTGAGTATAATTATAACCAGAATAATCCTTGAATTCAGTGGTTGAGGTATTAAATTCTGTGATCACTGTAAAGAGTGTACAAATGCATGCAACTAGGAATGTTTTGAGTAAAAAAAAATGTTTGGCACCCTTTGTCAAAAAATCAGTATTTTTCACATTTGGGTATATTGAATCCGAAACATATTGAGGGGCGGGGCTGGTGTAAGGAATATGGTTCTTTGCAAAGTTTTGTTTAGTGTAAAAATCTCTGGTTCAGGCTTGAGACTTAAGACAGAGAGGTGGCTGAATAAAGCCTTCCCCTATCCTCCCAGTTTCAAGGAGATCTCCCATCCAAGTACTAACCAGAGTTGATCTTGCTTAGCTTCTGAGATCTAATGAGATCGTGCTTGCCTGGGCTATCCAGGTCAGGATTGGGGAGCTGTTTTTTGAGGTAGTCACCAAATTTAGCTGCTGGTGCCTCTCCTCAACCTCCCTGCCCCCAAATTTCAAAAAGTTTGGCCAGAGGGTCCAATTCTGTGAGCCCCAGAAGAAGATACCCCCATCTCCCATTGTTTCCAGTGGAGGAGGGAAAGGCATTTAAAAGGAAGATGGTTCCTTTAAATGTCTTCTCCAAACCGTGATAGAACTCCAAAGCTTATGCGTACCTGAAAACTTATACCTTGAATAAAGGTGCCACTGGACTCAAACTTTGTTTTGCTTCTCAAGACTTTTAGTCAAGGAGCTTTAATCAGATTAAAGGAAAGGAAATTAATATATTGTAGTCATGGTCTAGATAGCAGAAGTCTTGGAGCTTTCTACCTTTGCAATAATATCAGAAATCATGGTTAACCTATGAAGGCATTAATACATGAAGTTGCCTTATACTGAATTAAAATTGACCCATCAAGGTCAGTATTCTATTTACATCACAGCTCTACTTCTTCTACAAGAATGCAGCTTTATATAGAGCTATGGTATAGCTTCATTTGGAATACTATGTATAGTTCTGGTCAATATATCTCAAAAAAGACATTGCAGAACTGGAAAAAAGTACAGAAGAGGACAGTCAATATAATCAAGGGGGTGGCTGAAGGAAGGCTGAAGGGTTATAAAGTTATATATGGGATGGAAGAGGTAGATAGAGGGATTTTTTTTTGCCTACCATAATACTGGAAGTGTGATTTATAGGCATAAAGTGTGGGACAGACTACTCCATAGTTGATTTTAAGGTGAATTATTTTAGTCATGATTTCTGTGTGGTTCTGTATGACACCCGCTTGCAAGGAGAGGAGGATAGCAATTGAATGAATAAATAAATTTAATTAACTTGCAGTTAAATTGTGGAATAAACTGCCAGAGGACTAGTGATGGTAACAAGCCTAGATGACGTTAAAAGGGGGTTAGACAGATCCATGGTGAATAGATCCATCAATGGCTATTGGCCATGATGACTATAGAGAACCTCCATATTTTGAGCAGCACATTTCTGAAACCCTGTGACGGGAGACGACATTGGGGATGGCCTTAGCCTCTGTACCCTGTGTGTTGGTCCTCCAGGGAAACTGGTTGGCTGCTGTGTGAAACAAGATATGGTACTATATGGACCACTGGTCTGATCCAGCAAGGATTCTTGTGTTCTTATAACAGGGCATTCATTTGTTCAGTGGGGAGGGAAAGATGTAGCCAAGCCCACTAAGTTCTGATTGGGTCCAGGAAGGAGGTGGGGGTAATATGGCCAGTTTAGCTTGGCAGAGAATGCCATGGATGAGGAATAGGGAGAACAAAGGGTCCAGTATGTGTCAGGCCTTTGTAGAGTTCTCTACTGCTTTTTATCCAGTTCTCAGGGGAAGTATGTGAATGATCAGTTTAGAACAGGGGTGTCCAAACTTGCTTAATGTAAGAGCCACACAGAATAAACATCAGATGTTTGAGAGCCACAAGACAGCAAGGAAAGAAGATGGAAGAGAGATGGAGAGGTAGAAAGAAAGCAACTTTAACCTTTAATGCATTTTTCAAGCTACCAGCTGGCTTGGCTTGGAGAAGTAATTTAAAGAGACAAGGGCCTTCTCCAAGCTGGCTGACAGGGCAGTGGGGGCTTTGAGATCCGCACAATATCTGTGAAATAGCCACATGTGGCTGCCGAGCCACAGTTTGGCCACCCCTGTTCTAGAATTAGCAGGAGGAATGGTGGCTCAATGGTAGAGCATCTGCTTGGTAAGCAGAAGGTCCCAGGTACAATCCCTGGCATCTCCATCTAAAACGGGTCCAGGCAAATAGGCATGAAAAACCTCAGCTTGAGACTCTGGAGAGCTGCTGCCAGTCTGAGTAGACAATACTGGCTTTGATGGACTGAGGGTCTGATAAGGAAGGTTCATAAGACATTTCCTCTTTGGTTTCTTGTTAGTAATTGTAACATCTACAGTTAAACTGTGATTTATTCCCATTTAACTGTGTTTGACATGTAGAATTCATTATTACTTATTGAAACTTTTTACCTTTAAAAGTCTTGCGGTGTACTAACTGCTGTCAACTCCCAGTCATGTGTCTGATCATTCAGACAGTCAGGAATATTATAATGTAGCCACATTAGAGAGAGAGTTGAACCTAAGGGGTTAAAGAGATTTTCTCACACTTAAAAGGTAAAGCACCTGTACAAGCACCAGTTGTTTCCGACTCTGGGGTGACATTACATCATGACATTTTTACATGGTGGTTTGCCATTGCCTTCCCCAGACATCTGCACTTTACCCCCAGCAAGCTGGGACTCATTTTACCAACCTTGGAAAGATGGAAGGCTGAGTCAGCCTTGAGCCGACTACCTGAACCCAGCTTCTGCTGGGATCAAACTCAGTGTTGTGAGCAGAGCTTGGACTGCGGTACTGCAGCTTACAACTCTGCATCACGGGGCTCCTTTACCTTCTAGTGAATCATGGCCCTGAGTGGGAGCCAGAAAGTTAGGGACCCTGATTGATGGCAGAACAACTGAAGAAATACCCCAGTCTTCTGAGACATATTTGGGAGGAAGGGATTCCTCCCTTAGGTGAGAAGGAATACCTCATATCCAAGCATGAAATTGCCCTCTTGTCCCAATTGCAGGAAAGGGAAGAAGGAAAGTTTGAGAGGGTGATGAATTGTGACAGTTTTAACCAGGCCCAGCATCAAAACAGGGCTTAGTCAGTCACTTGCCAATGTCAACCATTGAGACACTCTGGTGGGAAAAAAAATGAGAACAGCTGCTGTGAAATATTTTTCTCAGTTTGCGAACTTCACTATACAATAAAGCGGAAAATGGCAACTTTATTCCTTTATAGTAAAGGATGCTAAGCTCTCACCAAGGTGCCAGGGGACAAATTGCTTGCTGTAATGGCTCATACTTCCCCTCTCTTAGTTAACAACAAATCAGTGGACATCAAGAAGAATTTTTAAAAATATCTGCATATCACAGATACGACAGGAAAAAGGTCTTGCAAACACCGTTGGGGTGATAGAAAAGTATGTATTGTCTGTGTAATATTTCTAGTCAGTACTGTGATAATGGTTCCAAAGTAGGGCAAACCATTGTTTTGGGGGGGAAATGCCCAGGCTTTCTTTGTACCTTGTCCTCCCCACAAAATGGCATTTTGTATTGATACATACTACAGACACTTCTGGCCAGGCAAAGGATTTTTTTTTTGTAATATTATATGACATTTATTCATTTTTTTTTCTGGAGCAAAACTAATCCTGAAAACTAACCCCTTCAGACATCTTGGAATGCTTCATGATGGAGTGTTGTTGTTCAGTTGCACAGTCGAGCCCAACTCTTTGTGACCCCATGGACAAAGTCAGCCCTCTTGTATTCCACCATCCTCCGAAGTCTGCTGAAATTCGTGTTAGTTATTTTAGTAACGCTGTCCAGCCATATCTTCTTTTGCCTTCTGTGATGGAGTAGCTGCTGTGAAATCAGTTTTGTTGCAGTTGCCAGAACTAGTCAGTGGGTTAGAAGTGCTTTCTCATGGTATATATCTTGATCATTATGTGCAAAAACATGTAAAAATATACTTGGTCATCTTTGTACAGAATTAGGGCCCTCATAGTAGTTAACAGGTAAAAATATAATACAAATCAATTTTTAAAACGGTACTTTATATAAAATCAACAATTAAAGATTTTGATTTTTGTTGGAGGATTAAATTAGTTGTATCAAAGACGTAACTCTTAAAAAACTGAGTGATGTATTTCTCATTATAAAAATAAGTTTTATATTAGTTAATTTATGGCTCCTTTAATGTAGTGTTGAATGATGAAAGTTCCCTTCTTTCTGCCTGCTATTACCAAATAAACATTTTTAGTATGTTAGGATTGTTGAGTTGCTTCAGCATTTTGGATGGATATGGGTTAAATCTCCTCATTTTCATTGATGAGGATGAAAAATTTTCCACAGACTTTGAGAATAAGATTCTTCAGACTGAAGAATTTTTATTGCTTTTACACAAATTATACCAATTTTATTGTATGTCTACCAAATAACATCAAAGAAGACATATTTTCTTCTCTTATTAGACAAAATAATAAAAGCACTAAGAAAGCACAATTTGGTATGATTTCTCTTTATCATAGTAAGCAAATTGAAATGGGCGTGATTGAAGAAGAAAAGAGAGTGGCCAAATTGAACGGCTGTGGTTGGAGGGAAAAGGGGATGTACCAAAGAGGAACGGTGGCCTCCTTTGCTCAGGATCTACACAATTCTGAAATCAGCCCTGGCTCAAAACTCCTTCCCCATATAATGAGTAAAAGAAACACCAGTAAACAGGAAACAAATGTAGAGAGGTTTACTAAGGGTGTCCTCATCCACAGAATAGTCTTATAATAAAACAAGAAATGATATTAGAACAGAAAAATAATGAAATCATACTGCATTTAAAAGTTAGAAAAATTAAAATTCAAAATATGATAAAATGGGGAAAAATAGAACATTAAAGTATCAACTTTTACATGCTATAAAGCCAGCCAAGGTTCTAAAGCTTAACAGTTGCAGGAATAGTCCTTTTGTCTCAAGCCATTTATGAGATTGCTTCAGGCCCTGTTACTTCCTCTGAAGAAAGAAACATCAGGACATACAGCCATGCTAGCTGACTACTAAAGATCAAGCACATTTATTCAGAACACAAACAGCTCCTCTAGCCTCCTGACACACATTACTTCACCTCTCATCTGACCTAGTTTAGCTGTGTCCTGATGGAAACGTTAGGATGACCAGTCACAAGAAATGACCATTCATAATGATCAAGCAGTAACTGCAACATTTAGAAGGTCAGAGGGCTACCCCACAAGTGATGCATGTTGTTTTTGATAAGTTTTTGTCTAGGAATTGGAGAAGCTTCATGGAACATCCATGACTCTCAGGCTGAAATTCTTTTTATTTATTTATTTATTTATTTATTTATTTATTTATTTATTTTATTAGATTTATATCCCGCCCTCCCCACCGAGGCGGGCTCAGGGCAGCTTACAACAGAAAAAAGCTAACAAAGATCAATTTAAATACATTAATTATACAATAAAATACATAAAAACCTAAAAATACATAAAACTCACATCGATATACACTATGCTACGTTTCCTTAAGTCGGTCTTTCAATTTTTCCAGTATTCAATAATCTGATGTTCGAGATTTAATATTCAGGCACTCCGATCACAATTAATTATATGCCAACCGGAAGAGGGTTGTTTTACAGGCCCTGCGGAACTGTTCAAGGTTCGCAGGGCCCTCACCTCCTCCGGGAGCTGATTCCACCAACAGGGAGCTGCAACTGAGAAGGCCCTGTCCCTGGTCGCTTTCAGACGGGCCTCCTTTGGCCCAGGGATTGTAAGGAGGTTCTGAGACCCCGACCTCAGCACTCTCTGGGGAACATGTGGGGAGAGACGGTCCCTAAGGTAGGCAGGTCCCAGACCATAAAGGGCTTTAAAGGTCATGACCAGCACCTTGTACCAAACTCGGTATGTTATCGGCAGCCAGTGCAGTCCCCGAAGCCCCGGCTGAATGTGCTCCCATCTAGGGAGCCCTAACAACAGCCGGGCAGCGGCATTCTGCACTAGCTGCAACTTCCGGGTTCGGCACAGGGGCAGCCCCATGTAGAGGGCATTGCAGTAGTCCAGCCTCGAGGTGACCGTTGCATGGATCACTGTTGCCAGGTCGCCGTCCTCCAGGAAAGGGGCCAACTGCCTTGCCCGCCTGAGATGAAAAAATGCGGACTTGGCAGTGGCTGCTATCTGGGCCTCCATAGTTAGAGTAGGCTCCAGTAGCACCCCCAGGCTCCTAACCCTGTGTGCCGCTGACAGAGGCACACCGTCGAGGGCCGGTAAGGGAATCTCCCTCCCCGGACCACGGCAACCCAGGCAAAGGACCTCTGTCTTTGTTGGATTTAGCTTCAGCCCACTCAGCCTGAGCCATCTAGACACGGCCTGCAATGCCAGGTCCAGGTTTTCTGGGACACAGGCAGGCCGTCCGTCCATAAGTAGATAGAGCTGGGTGTCATCAGCGTACTGGTGGCAGCCCAGCCCATATCTCCGGGCAATCTGGGTAAGAGGGCGCATATAGATGTTAAACAACATCGGGGATAGAACTGCTCCCTGAGGAACCCCGCAATCCAGCGGGTACCTCCGGGACAATTCACCCCCAATCGCCACTCTTTGTCCCCGACCCTTGAGGAAAGAGGTAAGCCATTGTAAAGCCAACCCCTGAATCCCCACGTCGGCGAGACGGCAAGTCAGCAACCGATGGTCGACCGTATCGAACGCTGCCAACAGGTCTAACAACATCAGTACCGCCGAGCCGCCTCGATCCAGATGCCGCTGGAGATCATCCACCAGGGCAACCAGCACTGTCTTGATATCCCATTTTGCATACAAATAGATAAGTCCAGATAATCTTAAACTAAAATGAACATGAAACAGTTTACCCATAAGCTGAATCTCATTAGAGTCCAATTCTGTCAGAAATTCCACCTATTTCAGTGCTGCCAGTGTTTAAACTACCCCTAGCTGCCCTTTTAACATTTGTTTGATCTGCAAGTAATTATCAGGTGATGTTATTTAACATCATGCCATGAGAAACTCCCACTGCCCATTTCTACTCAAATCTCTATTAAAGGGATAGGACCTTTTTTCTGTCCAGTTGTCAACATTGTTTCAATGTGTCTTTCAAGTGTTCATAGGCTTGAAGGCTTATCACTATCAGATGATTTCTTTATGGAAAGGCTGGCAACAGAATTTAAATGAAATGCCTTCAGGAAATATAAAATCAAAACAGATCTTTCTGTTTTTCCTAAATATAGCTGTATTTTTAATACACTGAAAAACAAGCAATTTTTCACATAATATTTGATTTATTTAAATTAATCATTACTTTTTTATTTATAGGACTGCACTGTATATGAAACAGAAAACAAAATACTTCATGTGGTAAGTAGCACTGGCTAGTTGAATTAATATTGTCTTCTGCTTTGTTTAATTTAAACATAATGTATTAGACTTGGAAAAGATTGAGAAAATACTAGTATTTATTTTTAAAAACTTATCTAACAGTGCAGTTGAAGTCAGGGCTATTATAAGTGTATGGCTCTATATAGGATTACACTTGTAAACCTTCCTAATCAAATTTCTATCTGCTGTCTATATGGTGGAAAAATAGCAGGAACAGTATTTTGGCCACATAAATACTGCAAAACATTTACATTTTTCTTCCTAAAATGCTCCTGTAAGTGCCACATTTTCATCTTTAGGAGAATGTAGAATTTTGCTGTTGTAATTTTTGTTAGCATCAGTATATATAACAGCTAAGCACAACGTTATCTGTGTACTTCATAAATCATTGGCTATGCTGCCAAATCTTAAACTTCAGGGGGGGTTTTTTGCAGGAAAATGAGATATGAGGAACTTAGTGATTTTATGAGGTTTCTTTAGAAAATCTTATTTTTAAAAAACACTCCAGCATTAAAAACCTGTCTACATCCAAGTGTAATTGTTAGATATAGTAGTAATGGTGAAACTTAACATATTGTAAGTTAACACTGACCACATTTCTAAAATTGTTCTCCAGTGCATACATGACTAATGGTGTTAGAACAAAGTTTGAGTCCATTGTCACCTTTAAGACCTGCAAGTTTAATTCTGGGTATAAATTTTCTTGTGGAGGCAAACGATCTGACAATGTGTGCATGTACATGAAAGATTATATACAAAATTAAACCTTGTTGGTCTTAATGGTGCTACAGGACTCAGACTTTGTTCTGTTGCTTCAGACCAACACAAAACATCCACCCACCTGAATCTAATGGTATCAGTATGTTCTAATTTCATTATAAATGTTTTTCTGTCAAATATTAGTAAAGATGAGCTCCAAAGTTTGGAAATTCCTAGGCCAGCATGAAGTTTTCATGGTCTAGTGCTACAGAGAAGTGAGTTTTACCTTCTAATTTCTAATCATCATTAAATTTCTAAGTTAAAAAAAATCTTAGGTACTTCACACACTTAAAGCTATAATTTGAACCTGTCAACCTCTGCATCAGACGCAAGAGGTTTAGAATGGTAAGCCTAAAACTTACTGTGCATCATTTGTTGTTGGGAGCTTGGATCACCTCTGTTGATCGCATAGATGCCTATTCCACATCTCAATTTGACCCAACTTCACAAATCCCTCTGCTTCACTGTGGGAGATGTGTTACTACTGTTTAGCCTCTTTAGCAATTCAAGGACATTTGCTAAGTTTATGGCAGTTGCTGCAGCACACACCTGGCATCAAAGTTACTAACACGATAGATAGGCATTCTGTGCATCTTGGTTAGAAAGTAGATGTATTAATAACTAAAATACAAAATTGTAATATATGTGTGTGGGGGAATGCAAAACAAGGTTAAGATTAAATGGCTTACTGTTGGAACCCTGTGTACTATTTAAGGAAACAGGGAAGGCTATTCCCTTTCTGTTTTATTGGTCATCCTTTCTCTAAAACTGCTATCAGATAAAGAGGATGTCCACAAGAAATTATACATAAAAAATAAATCATTTGTTGATGATGTAGCAATCTATATTACTGATCCAGAACAAACCAGTAATGAGTTAACTTGTCACATCAAGAATATAGCCTGATCCCTGGTTATTAAATAGACCTAGCAAAAATAGAAACTTTAATCTAGAGACATTCGGTTTGGATTCTTAGTTGTATACCTTTATTTAGGAATACTAATTTTAAAGGAAACTGGATTTTTTTTTTAAAAAAAATTAAGATTTCTATTTTTGCTTTTTTTTCAAATATTGCATCAATGAAGTCATTAGAAAAGAGAATGGCAATAGTTTTATGCTGCTTTAGTATTCATAAAGTTATAGGAAACGTCTCTGTATATTCTGGAATTTATTTTCTGCTGCTTGATGGGCAGATGCTGCTTCTTGAATGTTGCAACAAGGTCCAAAAGATCTTCCATTCACATCTTAACTAGGGTTGCCAATCCCCAGGTGGGGGCAGGGGATCCCCCGGTTTGGAGGCCCTCCCCCCGTTTCAGGGTCATCAGAAAGCGGGGGAGAGGAGTGACATGTCTGCTGGGAACTCTGCTATTCTCTATGGAGATTTATTTCCATAGAAAATAATGGAGAATTGATCTGCGGGTATCTGGGGCTCGGGGGGGGGCTGTTTTTTGAGGTAGAGGCACCAAATTTTCAGTACAGCATCTAGTGCCTCTCCCCAAAATATTCCCTAAGTTTCAAAATGATTGGACCAGGGGGTCCAATTCTATGAGCCCCAAAAAAGGTGCCCCTATCCTTCATTATTGCCTATGGAAGGAAGGCATTGAAAAGGTGTGCCGTCCCTTTAAATGTGATGGCCAGAACTCCCTTTGGAGTTCAATTATGCTTGTCACACCCTTGATCTTGGCTCCACCCCTAATGTTTCCTGGCTTCATCCCCAAAGTCTCCTGGCTCCACCCCCAAAGTCCCCAGATATTTCTTAAATTGGACTTGGCAACCCTAATCTCAACAGTGGGTGAAGTATCTGATTTCCAGGATTGAAGTTATAAATAATGTTCCCTCTAAGCTGCAGAGCCTTGGGAGCAAAAAATCCTACTTTGTGAGCTACTGGCATTGAAGTTGTGAGCTACTGCATAAATTATTGTGTGTGGGGTTATCCTTCCTGAGCTAAGATGAGAATGTGTGATCTGGAGGCTAAAAATATGTGAGCTAGCTCACGCTAACTCAGTTAAGAGGGAATGCTAGTTATAAGTATTTTACAATGGTAGTTCACACCACCCCTACAATTTTTTAAGGTGGTTGCTGTACTGAAGATACATAGTAGCCAGATATTTGAAGACATTTGAAATTTTTATCCCTGTCTAGTATTTTTGCTTCCTGGAAATTTCTTTGTTTTGATTAACTGTTTATCTCTTTGGGAAATCTTGAAATATTTGGTTACTATGTATTCAGCACAGCAACCACCTTTAAAAAACTTTAGGGGTGGTGTCATATAATAAGCAGAGCTTTATGACCTGTGTAAGCAGGGAGATGGCAACCCAGTCCAGACTACTGATAACGATAGAGCCTTTTTGTTTAATCATAGACATTCTAGCAACAAGATATCAGATTTTAAGATAAATCCTTAGTTTAGTCCTTTTAAAATAAGGAAATAAAGACTGGTACCTCATGTATTTAGATAACATATAGTTAGGGCTTTTTTTGTAACAGGAACTCCTTTGCATATTAGGCCACACACTCCTGATGTAGCCAATCTTCAAAGAGGTAAACTCTTGTTACAGGGCCTACTGTAAGCTCTTGAAGGATTGGCTACATCAGGGTGTATGTGGCCTAATATGCAAATAAGTTCCTGCTACAATAAAAGCCCTACATATAGGTAATAAAAAGCTATACCCAGATAATGAAAACCCAGAGCACTATTAGATATTATCTTATAATATGCACATTTATACAAGAAATCAGGATTTTAAAAGCATTACAAATTATAGCTTTTGGATATTTTATGTAATTATTTTCACTATTCTTGATTTTAACGATATATTTACTGTATTCCTTTTTTGTGTCTAGTGCAAGACTCTCTCTAGTGTCTGTGACCACATAATCTCACTGTCATCTGATCCTCTCGTTTCTCAGTCTGCTCACCTGGAAGTGATCCAGCTAGCAAACATCAAACCAAGCGAAGGGCTGGTAAGATGTACACAGTTAATCAAAACGGTCATCCAAGATGAAAGAGGGAAATTCTCTAAATAAGACCTTAATTTGACATAACTGGCCCTTCTGATGTAGATGCGATTTTTCAGACAGCCAGATACAATGAATTACTTATCAATAATAATTCTATAAAATTGTCAAGAAAATAGGAAGTGGAAGGAAATGGTTCTAACTAAAAATCAGCTCATGGGAACTGTAACGTCTTGCATACTGTAACTGGTTCTCAGATTTGAATTCTAGACTCTGCTTCATGGTATCCAATGCCAGATAAAATAATTGTATGATTTCCTGAGGATGTCCTCAGTGAAATCTAATGAAGAGGTTAATTCATTTGTGCCATGATCCTGAACATTCTTGGAAGTAAACTTTCAAGTCCATACTGCATGATATGTGCATAAACCTGTTAACAGAAATGTTATTTAAACAGAATATCTAGAATTTATGGAATATCTAGAATTTGTTTCCAAGTTCAGGACTGGGATTTTAATACTTCAGAACTCTTGCATACTTTATTTGACTATAAAGGAATAGTGCAGCAGATCTCTAGATGTTGAATGTGTTCTAGGTAACTGAAAATGTTTATTTTTATGGCATAAACAGTGGATTGGATCCAAGCTACCATAAATGGAATGAGTTAAAGTAAATAGATTTTTCTCTACAGTCTCTGAGCTGTTTCCTGTATTTCATCAAAAGGCCTCTGCTGAGGATTGAGAGAATCTCCAGAACAAAATATCATACACCGTGAAGGGTGCATCAAGAATGCAAGATTTCCTTTCATTCTTGCTTTTCTTTTTGTTTGTTCTTTGTCAGTGAATTTCCCCCTAATTGTTTGAGCACCCTCACCACGAACCCTTTGCCTAATGGCATATTGTTTTGAAGGTTCCCTAACCTTTGAAACAGCTTTTTGGGATCACATGGCTCCTACAGAAGGGGAAAGCAGGAGAAAGTTAATTCTCTGTACTGCTTGGTTTTGCAGAAGATTTGATCCAACCCAATGATTGTAAGAGAAACAGTACTTACTATTTATTTCCCTTGGCTATATTGATAATGCTGCTGTTAATTATTGGTAATATAATCAAATTATTGGTAATATAAAACCCTATCAATATTTAAAGTTTAAATACATTATATTAAACATTTTTAATCCATATATTTCTATGTCATAAGGTTTCTTTTAATAATTGACACAGTTTAAATATTCTCATCTAAATTTGGCTATGATTGGACCCAACTTTGCCACTTTGATCTACTGCAAATTTGCTTTCATTCCTGATCTTGTATTTGTTGCAATGCCACCATTGCAGATGAAAGACATTTTCTGTACCATTGTCTGTTTCATCTCACAAACCATTCCATAATATAGTTGTAAATATTGTTCTGTTTATGGTTGCACTGACATATATTACCCTTTTGTAATACGTCTCTCCTTTTAGAGTTCTCTCCTTTCAGAAGTACTCTTAAGCAGTCAATTCTTGTCATTTATAGAATTTTAAGTTGGTGAGCTTCTTGGTGCAGGGAGCTACTTATTAATTATGTGTTTGTGCTTAATATAGCACAGTGAGCTTATGTATCTTTATAAATGCTAATAATTGAATTACTTTAAAAATGAATTATTTTAATGAACTCCTTTTGAATTTACCTTCTCTCATGTATTTTACATTGTAAGCTCTTTAGAACTGGACCATTTTGTACTCAGTATAGTAGTGAGTTGTAATAAGAGATAGATTATATAAACTATTTTCTGACACTCACTGAAAAAAGTTTAATAGCCTATATTTATGTACATTTGCTTGATGTCTATGGTAATAATTATTGTAAAAATATAAATGAATATTTTTTCAATTATTGGTTTTTTAATAAACATTAAATGGTTTTTAAAGAGCCTAACAGTATTTCTATATAGGAAATCTAAGCAAAGCCGTTGTTTAAGCTAATTTGCCATAGAATTTCTGATTTATCTAAAAGCTATGTGCAGCAAAGCATAAATCTTGACAGAAATTGACAAATAATTTTTGAAAGATACATGAAATATGAAAATTAAAATTATTAGTGTAGATACTATGGCTACAAGAAGAAAAATGATGAGTGAAATAAAAAAAACAACATTGCAGTTTCTTTTCTGGTAAATTTGTGTTTTGAAATTGCATTACTGAAGTATAGTCAATTAAGAGAAGAAGAGATTAGAGGAAATTAGCAGGTTGTTTATTATTTAACAGATGCCATTCAGCTCTTTGTCTTTATAAATGCTATAAACATTGATGAGAAAGTAAGCTTTAATTTAGTGCATTATTTATAATACTTAAAGGAGCCAGACATCATTTGGACTATACTCATACTTACGGAGACATGATGTGAACATTGGCTAATTGTTTGTTTGGGTGTAATGCAAAAACTCAAAGATGTAATCTGTACAATTTTTTAAAACTCAGAAAAAATGTTCTGACTATTTATAGCCTTATGGAATAGTGGGCAGTTGACATACTTGGGTAGAGATGTTTTGTTTCATTTTTTGTGGGGATAAATTCTTCATCATTGGTTTAATTATATAATTTTTCTGTCATAGATTGTAAAGATGTGAATTTGACTGATTTGGTTGAAATTTGTCTGCTTAGTGATATCAGTTTCTTGCTTTCTCAGTGTTATGAGTGGATAGCAGTATGTTTACAAATAGATACAAATTTAATATAGTTGTTAATACATCTCTATTTTACCACTGCTACTGTATAGCATAGGTCCATAAAAATTTGTGAGGGCTTGATCATTAGTTTCATGTTTCTAGCCTCTTTAGATCATGGATCCTGCCAAGCATCTTTGTATCAATTTTGTCTGGATTCAACTTTCATTGGCAACTATGTTTTCAGTGTCAGCCTTCAGATAAGAAAGAGAAACAGACTTTTGTCATTGTGTTGCTGAGATCTCAATCAGATTATCTGCACAATGACATCCAGTAGTCTGGATAAGTATGCTGAACAGGAAGAGGAATAAGATGGACCTCCTGGGGTTTTTTGACGACTTTTCCAAGGAAACACAAAGCAATGAATTGTCATTGGCCTTCCAATGTAGAAATCAATAAAAACACACTTGCCAGGTTTCACAGATTAATTTATTGATACCACAGAATTAATTGGACCTTATAGGCTCAATAGTGTAAAATTTCACCGAAACAATGGTTGAACATAGATTTAAGACTTAATTTCTTAAGTTCTGGTTACATTGAAGTCCTCATTAGCTGCAATGTAATCAGCATTTCTTAGTCATCTGTAATTTATGACAGTTGATGAAAGTCTATTTAATATTTGATAATATGAAGCTTCTCCCATCTGGCTCCACCTGCTGACCTTTGGTCATCCTGTCACATAATGTGGGGCTCCCCCAGGCCTCAAAATGGGCAGAGGAGAGGTGTGCACTACCTTGCTACTCCCTCTGTCCAAGACTATTGCTCCCTAGACCTCAGAACAATGTTGTCTTTTCCACCCTGGCCTACTATTGGAACCTGCTTTTTAAAGACCCTGTAGCCCACCTGTAATCCCCAGTCCTATGGCCCCTTTAGGCCTCCTTACCTAATCAGACTTCCCTGCGCAACCACCTGCTGCCTCTGTGAGATGGTCAGGTCTGGTAGTCGTTCACCAGCCCCACCCAAGTTCTTCCTGGCTCAGTCCTGTCCTCCTAGCTATCCCTGCTAGGCCAGTAGCTACTAGCTCAGCAGGAAGTATGTACCACTGATCCCTGCTGGGGAGCTAGTCCTGTCACTAGGCAATTACCTAGGGCGCTGGCCTTCTGGAGGTGCTGAATTGGGTGCCCTCATGTGATTCAGTGAAGGAGGTCTCCCATGCAAATACTTGCCAGAGTTGGCCCTGCTCAGCTTCTGAGATCTGACAAGATCAGGTTTGCCTGGGCTGTCCAGGTCAGGGAGCAATTTCAAGTTTTGTGCTTTTCATTTCCCCCATAATTCATCTATTTTTGAAAATTGGTTATCAGTGCACAGGAGGGGGGTGATAGAAGTTAGCCTTGCCTAGGGTGCCAGATAGTCTAGGACTGGCCCTGGCTGTTGGGATCTGACTGTGACAGCGGGTAGGCTGGACCCAGGTTGAGTACTAGCAGCTGGCTGAGCCAGAGATGGACATCATTCCCAGACGATTAATTAGAGCAAGAGTCCAATACTATCTTCAGAAGTGAGTAGTGACATGAAAACTCACACCCTGCCACAAGTTTTGTTAGTCTTCAAGATACTATTGGATTCTTGCTCTATTTTTCTGCTAAAGACAGACTAATTTGGTTAACTATTTTGATCTAGATCAATAAATGGATTTTTATGTTAAATAAAAAATAAATTATAATATACATATTAAAGAGGGGAAAAATCCATATCTAAATGTTACAGTTCACATACCACATTATCAATACAACAATCCCAAGATTTATAATAAAGGCAGAATGTTTGCAATATCACTTTTGTATCTAAGCATTATTTCAGAATTTCATAAACATTCAATTAGAAGTCCTGACCAGATTTGTCAATTTAATGAGCTTTAATGTTATTGTTTGTATAACTTTATTTATTAAATTGTTTAATTTTTTAAAAAAAATTTGAACATTTTTATTGAAACGTAAAAGTAGCTTACAATCCATAAGACAAAAAGTTTACCGTTAGAATCAACAGAAATAGCATCGTAAGCTTAGTAGACAAAATACATAACAAAAACAACATTTAAAAACAAAATACAAACTGAAGATAATAATATTTATGATTGTTATAACACAGTAATTAAAAATAAAAATTTTGACCTGCCTCAAGCAGGTAAAACAGTAAAAGTATAAAAGCCAGGCAATACAAATTTAGAGTATTAAAAAAATTCTAGTAATTGAAAAGATCCTCATAACAGTTCTGAGGCTTAGAAGTAGATTGTAAAAATGTGAAAGGGTGAAATCACTAGAGTAAATCTGTGTAAAAAGAATCATGTGGTCTGGTCCTTGGGAAAGAGCTGTGGCTTAGCAGTGCTTTTTTGAGCAATTCTGGCTGCTTGGTGTCAGGTAATGTGGTCTAATATGCAAACGAGTTCCTGCTGGGCTTTTTCTACAAGAAAAGCTTTGCTACTTGGCATGCAGAAACCACCAATTTGAATCTCCATCATCTACAATTAAGGATATGGTAGCAGGTGATGTGAAAGATCTTTCTACCTAAGACCCTGGAGAGCTGTTGCCAGTCTGAGTAGACAGTCATCAATATGACTTTTGATCCTTGTTTTGTTAAAAATATTTTCTGCTTAGCATTTTGAAGTATTCTTTGGAAATGTTAATAAGTGTGGCATAAGCATTATTTTGTTTAAGTTTTTTTAAATTGTAGTTCCCTCACATTAGACATAATGTCGCTGATTTCTTTTCCATTCAGTGTTTCTGAAGACAGAATGAAATATTTTGGTTCACAATAGTAAATATGATGCCTTCTTTTTAAATGAATTTCTAGAACATTTAACACTGTGGTATAAAAAAGTGCAAGTAACAAATGTGTGTTACTGTAATTTGTGAAGCTTTGTTATATATAGAATATGCTGTTTAGTAACACAAATTAATAAAATTGTACTCAGATTTGTATACAGTGGCCGTTAATCTGTTATAGATCCTATAATATCTATAAAAACCCACTTCTGTAAGCTCAACCACATAAGTTGTATGTTCTTTTAGTAAATATTTAAAGTTCAATAAGTACAGGTGATCTGGATGGCTTCTGATTCGTCAGCATTCTAAAACTTCATTAACTATTTCAGACTATGGCAGATTGATATTAATGAAAATTGCAAATTAACATTACTTACTCCTGTATTGTTTTTTTCTTTCAGTATGTAAGAAAACCTTCATATTTTTTCCAGTTTATGAAAAGACCACATGCTCAAACATGCGCCTTAAAAATCAGTTTGTATTGTGTTGGAATGTGCTGTCATGCACATTAACAAATATCAATCTCCTAATTGGAAGAAAGAACTACAATCATTTGAAGTTATGAAAAATATTTTTTTGGGAAACAAAGTAATAGTCACACAGTTGTATGTGATACTGTTAACATTATTAAGAGTATAACACATTTGTGGAATAAATTTAATCTATTTTACAGCACTGTCTCTTCTTCTGCTCTTTTCTATAAATATACAGATTTAACTGAGTATCTTCTATAGCTCATTCTCTTTCTCATGCACTTTTTCTGAAGAGAATGGTTCCCACCTGCTTGACCTCATTTGATATTTCTATTTTGTATATTTACTTTTGTAACAGTGCAATAGAAGTGAAATAAAATATCACAGTGGGACAACATTTACATTAATGCCATTCACCTGAAAATCAGTATGCATTTCATGTCATTACTTTTAACATTAATACCTGGATTATATGCAATTGTATTGATTTCCAGATATTATTGTGTTGCATTCTGTATTTTCCTTTTTTATATGCACTGTTTTTGAGAACAGTAAGTAGCAGCTGGTCCTCTAATTTTAAGAAGTGTTTTGTTGCCTGTTTGGGTAAAACTTGGGTAAAACAACAAATATTTATTCTGTACTGGCAGTTATTTCTTGTTTCAATGTTGGCAGTTATTTATTGTTTAAAATGTTGTTAACATCAAAGGGATGATGGTTTATTACTGATCTATCTGTATATATCTTTGTGCTTATTCATGTCCAAAATACAAACATTAAAGCTCCATAGCCGTAGAAAAGAAGAAGAGTCCAGTAGCACCTTTAAGACTATAAAGATTTGTAGTAGGTATGAGCTTTTTGTGAGTCACTGCTCACTTTTTAAAAACTCCATGTAGACTATTGTGGCCTTTTTACCTCTGCTCAAACCACCAAAAGTCAGTCAATGTGCAGTGATTTGAAAATAGAACAAAAAGGACAAGATGAACAAGTATCATCCATTGAAAATAGCTGGAAGAAGAGGCATTTTCTGGAAGCTGGGTCAAAATAATTCCCTTCTCCCAATAATAATAATATATTATTATTATTAAATATTATATATGTAATAATAATATATATGATAGTTTGCTCTACTTTAGCAAACTGCTGCTACAGACAACGGCCTTGCTTTTCTCATTCAAGTTTTGCACTGTTTGACCTGATTTTAGAATGATTTCAATAACAGCAACAAACCAATTCCCATTATGTGGAAAAGACTACCTCTGCTATGAAATCAGTAAGGGTCCTAGTATGTATATTCCATCTGACACTATATTCTCCTTGTTTGCTGTTTCTAGTCTGTGTTTTGTTGTTAAGCATACTTGTGCTGTACAAATGCCCTACCTGTGCCTTTCGTGTAGAGTAAATTGCTGCTGGTATTGATTTCCTTGATAGGTGGCATAGAGATTTTAACTATTACAGATTGTCATATTTTTTCAGATTAAATGGACATGTATTGGTTTTAATTCTTAGCAAAATACTGGATGTGGGGAGGCAAACTGTAGCAAGAAAATGCTGCATGGGTATTTGCACTTTCTGATCCCTTATAGGGAACTAGACTATTCTTTGCTGTCAACAAGTATGTCTCTCCTAGTGTGACTGCTTGTTTAAATCTGGCCCTTGTCCTTGCTTCTGAAAGAAGGGTTACTCTACACATGTCCTTTGAAAATAAATGGGACTTTCATATTGCCAGTATTTCTGAAACAAAACAAAGTGTCAGTAGTTAATGGAATAATGCATTAATGGTAATGGAGAAAAGACCATCAAAACCCCTGGGAAAGAATATCTGTTTAGAAATATTATATAGCTAGGTGATGTCAAACTTCTGAAGAGGTTAGGACTAGGTATAATCTGTTTCAAGTCATTTTGTGTGCTTGGAGAAAGACTACATTTGGTGTGATGTAATTTGAAGGAGTACTGTAGTTAAAGAATAGTCATTCTTTGGAAGAATCTAGCTCCTTATTTGGACATTTTGGGATGTGATGACTTATAATTATTTGAGGAAACATTTTTTTTTCAATTGGTCATACCAGACATGCATTTACAGAGGCTATCGTAAATTTACAGGTGCTTTAAAAAGTCAGTTAAAAAAACTATCTTTAAAGGTTATACAAGTTGTGTGTGTGTGTGAGTGAAGTGCCATTAAGTTGCAGCTGACTTATAGTGACCCTCTAGGGTTTTCAAGACAAGAGTCAAACAGAAGTGGTTTGTATTGCTTGCCCCTTCTTAGCAACCTTAGACTTAAAGTCCTGCACAAGTTAGACATAATTTATTTGTGAAATTTATTTAAAATTTAGCTGAGGGGCAAACTGAATGTATACATATTTTGTCCATGGTTCTCCAGTCAATGGTTTACATTTCTGTTTGTAAAATTGAGCATGGAAACTGAGCTGCAATTATATGATAGGAAGTGATGTGGCATTAGAGTAACATTGCAGAAAAAAAGGGGAAGCAAGTTTATTACTTCACCTGAATCAAGGTCAGGACTATGGGCTGCGTGCCAACAGAGCTGAGTATGGGAAGTTTAAAACACACACTAGGTATACCATAGCAAGCCAAGAGTCAGCCAACTGCCAAGAGTCTGGGAGTGACCTTGGATGCCTCTCTTTCAAGAGGCTCAAGTCACACATATTGCTAAAATGGCATTCGTCCATCTATGCCAAGCCAGCTAACTGGCTTCCCTCCTGCCTTGCTTGGACCTAGCCACAGTAATCCATGTGACGGTCACCTCCAGATTAGACAACTGTAACTCACTCAACACTGGCCTACCCTTGGCCTACATTCCACCTGTGCTGTGCCAGCTACACTGGATTCCAGTTGAGTACTGAGTTAGATTCAAGGTTTTGGTTATGACCTTTAAGGCCTTGAGGACTAACATTTCTATGGGACTACCTCCTCCACTATGTTCCTGGAAGAGCATTACACTCTACTGGTTGAAATGTTCTGGTGATCCCCAGCTCTATAGAAGTCCAGCTGCCTTCAACAAGGGCCAGGATCTTTCCAGTCCTGGCCCTGACCTGGTGGAACACTCTGCCAGAAGACACCAGGGCCCTACGGGACCTTTTACAATTCTGCATGGCCTGTAAAGCAGAGATGTTCCACCAGGCTTTTGCCTGAGTACAGCGATGGTTGCCGGCCTGGCACCCCCTCTTTCCCTCTCCCTTTACCGAGGGGAGAGACTGCTCACAATACTTAGCAAGCAGAATTCTAGCATGCTATAAAGACTGTCCAATGAGTTGAAACTGCTTTTCGATTAATGGATTTTATTGATTTTATGTATATTTTCTGTTGTACATCGCCTAGAGTGTCTCATTGGCTGGGTGAGGCAATTCATAATTTTAATAAATAATAATAAAATAATCAGTGAGTAGGAGACTTAAAAATTCTGAAGTCTTGCTGAGTGTTACTGGTAATATTTATAGTTTTCCACAGTGTAATTGTCCTTTTTTCTCTATAACTATATTAAAGTGAGATTTTATATTTATTGTATTTTATAGGCTATTTAGTAGTATCATGGGGTTGCCAGGCTCCAGGTGGGGCCTGGAGATCTCCCACTTTTACAGCTGATCTCCAGCTGGCAGAGATCAGCTTCCCCCTGGAGAAAATGCTTTGAAGGGTGGACTCTATGGCATTGTACAATGCTGAGGCCATTTCGCTTCCCAAATCTTGCCCTCTCCCAGGTCCACCCCCAATGTCTTCTGGTATTTTCCAACACAAACCTTATAAGTTACAAAACCTAATCTTATAAGTTACAAAACTTGGTTACATTTTAATGGCTTTTGTGAAGATTTTATATTCTTAAAGCTGTGGAACTTAGAATGTTATCTTAAATCACATGGTTGTAGCTAAGAATTTGTAGTTTCGTATGATTGATACTGTTGAGAAACATGCATACCTTGATTCAATTCGATCTTGATTTGATTGTTTCAAGTGGATTATGTTTACTGTTTAGACTTGTAATGGAGTGCCATTGATAAAAATATTTTGAGATGAGGTCTATTATATACATATTATAAAAACCCATGCACATAATACTGTTGTCATATAGAAGACATTTTAAATAGCTCCACAGAGACATTGGTCACATTAATTTCTCTCTTTAGATGGGGGATATTTTTCTTATTCTCAAACACCTTTCCTCTGAGAATTTTTCAATGCAGCGAACAAACTAAAACCCAGTGAGCAGCCACTGCAGATAAAGGGGGTGTACGTGGAGACAGCTGCCACAGCAATTGAAAGTAACAGATGCTCTGAATTTTTTCTTCTGATCAATTTTTTTTAAAAAAATTCAGAGTGGTATTCTAGTGGCATATTTCAAAGTATCACCCAAATAATTTTTAAAAGAAGGGAGATTTTTAGATAGCTGAGAAGTGTATATTGGATGGCAATAGTTTGCAAAAGCTTTACACATTCTTCCATGATGTCTTTTTCTTAGGGTATGTACATTAAATCAACATATGATGGTCTCCATGTAATTACTGGAACAACAGAAAATGTAAGTATTGTTAATAAAATTCACTGAGGTCGAACACCTTTGCCCTGAATTTTTGATTATGCTAAACCCCTACTCCTTGCTTGCAAACCTGTGTGTGTTGACTGCAGATGATCTAACGCATGCTCAGGGAAAGGAGGGGTGCACGGAATTTGAAACAGCTTAGGTTTAATTAATTCTTTTAACATACATAAATAATCAACATTTTCAAGGGGGGGCGAATGTCTTGCTTTCACATTTTGTTGTGAAATAGAGGTGCATGTTTTTAATAAACATAGGATTTTCTGCTGGTACTTTTCTTGGTACAAAAGCATTTCCATCTTAGACAAATTTTACTTTTGTGAAGTAGGTTACATGGACAGAGTACCTGGCCTAAGTTCACCTGGTGAGCTTCATGGCTCAGAGGAAATTTGAATCCAGGTCTTTCCAATACTACTCTGACATTCTAGCTCACTACACTATACTGGTTCCCCTCCCCCTCCACACACTCACATCTTCTGTGAGCATTGTTTAGAATTGTTGAGTTTGTTAAGGATCTGAAATTTAATTATTCACCTTGAAATTTCAGCCCAGAGTGAAGGCTTCCTAATGAGGATGCCCATTGCTGAGCATCTCACAGATAAAAATGGGGACACGCTTGAAATGACCATAAGTTCACTGGCCACACAGCCTTGCACCACTCTGTTAGACACCACTCTGTTATACACCACTTGGAAAGCTCTGTTGCCTCTCCTAGAATCCTTTTAATTTGTGGTAGTCTGCCTGCATTGATTTACAAGATAAGGAAGTGTTTGTTCTTTAAGTTAAACATATGAGGGGAGATATAATAGCCTTACAGTCTGTTATCAACTGTTGAAAATATACATCGGCAGTTGCAGTGTATGAATTGTCAGGGTGTACACTATGTTGTGCCTTTGTTTAATCTCTGAGTTCACATATGTATATTTGTGTACGTGTATTTCCCCCTATGCGGGGATTTATCAGCTAGGTAGGTTGGAAGAATGGGTTGAGCAATGGAGATTATCAGCTCAAAAATCTTCCACCAACAAAAATCTACTACAGCATCCCCAGAAGAAAAACGTGGGTGCTGGTTCTTTGTATAAAATGGGAGGGGAAAAATAGGGACTGTCCATGGGGTGGGGGAGATCGTTGGAGTACAGGAGGATGCTTTGTTCCATAGAGTGGCTCAAGAATACATGTATGCGCTCTTTCCATAGTAACACCCTCATCTCTGCCGGTCTGTCATTCATTTGCTCATACATGTGTGAGCTTCCCCACAGCAATACATTTGAAACCACCTTTGTTGACGCAGCTCTTAGTTAGAAGGCATATGTGCACTTTCATAATCATTGAGCAGTCCCCTTGAACTAAGTTACTTCATCTTACTTATATGACATAGATAAATTCGAGTCTAAGGAAAGTATATGGAGGCAGTAGGAGTGTGTGAAAGAACCGATGAATCACTATAGCTTTTTTTCCCCTGCTGAAACAGTTTCTACTACTGAACAGTTCAATAAATTTTTGAACTGAATAAGCTCCCAGTATGCTAATATAGCTGCTTTGGACTGAGAAGTGTATCACTACAGTATTACTGTATTATATATTATATTGCAAATGCTGTCTTTGTTTCAAGAAAAAGTGTGCATTTGAGCATCATTATTTACCTGATTCCAAGACATCAGCATGTAGTTGAAACAAAACACAGAAAATAAAAATTATAAGTTACTACACGGATTTTATCTTGTTGTTCTATGTTGGAGTTTATTAACATCTTAAAACAAAGCAAAATAAAAACAGATATATTGTAATTTGTCCTGTTTGGGAAAAGATGTATATGTCCTTTCTAATTTGCTTGTAATAGGCGCCACTTAGAGTAAACTTCCTGCAGTCTCTGGAATCTAACAACTTCAGATGCAATTATTCTGACCATTGCTGAAAAAAATAAATTTTCTGCAATCCAAAATACAGAGATATCAGTGTTTTCTACATGGGACTGACGTGTAGGTTCCCTAATGCCATGGCTGCTGCTTATACTGAATATTTATTATATTTATTTATTTATATTTCGATTTATATCCCGCCCTTCCCACCGAGGTGGCTCAGGGCGGCTTAGTGGTGACAGGGCTTCCACACAGGGTGGCATAGTGGTGACAGGGCTTCCACACAGCAGGTTTTCCTGGTAGGCGTTTAAAAATACTGCAGTTTAATAGTGTTATATATATACACTAAATATACGTCAGGTTCTCTGAATTCCCCTCTTTCATTTTTTTTAGAAGTAAGTCAGTATCCCATTTTGTTACAGAGATAGGCTTTTCCATGTATCTCGTCAAGGAGAAAGGCTAGAGAAATCTGGGAATTCAGAGAACCTGATGCATATTTTGGTATAATGATATATTGATACAATGCTATGAAATCACAGAATAAAAAACAAAGAAGCCACCTCTGTGGTAGGGGAGAAGAAATTGCTGCCATGAAAAAAATAGGTGGGACCTGGAAAACCTAGACTCCCCTTTCACATAGCAACCTCCTAGGCTTTGCTGCTGTTTTTCTCAAAACTTCAGAGTTCAGCGGGTTAGAGAAAGAGCCAGGAAAACCTAGGGAGGTACACAACTGTACCATGATGCTGTGAGGAAGAAGGAAAAAAACCCAACTTCCAACAGCATGAAACTCGGGGCAAGTAAGCCATGGAGAAACATCCATAGATGACATCAAAAAGTCATGTTAGGTATTCTGGATTTTTCCATGATCAGCTTTGCATGTTTCCTCATTTTTCTATATATTGTATGTATAGACTACTGAAATGTTGCTATTAAACTTCTTTAGCTGGCAACACAAACTTTGTTCACATTTTAATTAGTTTGCTTTTTACGAAGGTAGGAATAAAAGTGGGTGGTATGTAGAGATTGCAGAAAACGTGTAATATTAGGTACAGTCAGGGTTTTTTTTTTGTTGTTTTTTTTTTGCAGGAACGCACAGGAACGCAGTTCCAGCTGGTTTGGTATTAGGGTGTGTGGCCTAATATGCAAATGAATTCCTGCAGGGATTTTTCTACAAAAAAGCCCTATGTGAAACAATGGTGACATCAGGGGGTATAGCCTAATATGCAAATGAATTCATGCTGGGCTTTTTCTACCAAAAAGCCTTGGGTACAGTCAGAAGCCTATGGCTTGGATCCAGTGCTGTGCAAGCAGGAACATAAACTCCCACTTGCTCAAGATCTTGTGCAACACCTATCACTTTCCTCCCTCTGTACTGGTTCCTACAGGGTATAATGGAGAATTGATCCGTGGCTCTGTGGCAGAACTGTTTTTTGAGGTAGAGGCACCAAATTTTCAGCATAGCATCGAGTGCTTCTCCTCAAAGCACCTCCTAAGTTTCAAAAAGATTGGACCAGGGGATCCAATTCTGTGAGCCCCAAAAGAAGGTGCCCCATCTTTCATTATTTCTAAATGTAGGGAAAGCATTTTAAAAGTATGCAGTCCGATTAAATGTGATTGCCAGAATTCCCTTTGGAGTTCAGTCATGCTTGTCACAGCCTGGCTCCACCTCCAAAGTCCCCAGATATTTCATTAGTTGGACGGCAACCCTATTGTAACCATGGCCTTTTCTTGTGCTTCTACTTGTACAAGATGTATTATGGAAGCAGGAGTTTTGCACTGGATCCAACCCATTATATGTTACTCAAGTATAAAAGCATTTATTGTAATCCTATGCTGTTTGCAAGGTATGTAGTAATCAGCAGATGGCTTGAGTGTTGCAAATAACGGCTGTGATCACACACACTAAATAATGCACTTTCAACCCATTTTCAGTGCACTTTCCAACTGGATTTTGCAGGTTCACACAGTAAAATCCAGTTGAAAAGTGGATTGAAAGTGCATTATTTATGTGTGTGATCACAGCCAATGTGTGTCAGAAACATCAATTTTTAGTTTTAACATTATGCCATGTAGGGACATATATATATATATTTCAGGATTATAACACTTAATTGATTAGTAAGATAGATTGATGAAAAGACTTGGCTTGTTTGAAAAGTTCAAGAATCAGCAAGCAACAGATTTTAAATGATTTTATTTAAATTATTTTGTAAATAAAACAATTATTTTGCAAAGTATTGTCAGGGAATGACTTCTAAAATAATGCCTAATGCCCCATGGTGCAGAGTGGTAAGCTGCAGTCCTGCAGTCCAAACTCTGCTCACGACCTGAGTTCAATCCTGGTGGAAACTGGATTCAGGTAGCTGGCTCAAGGTTGACTCAGCCTTCCATTCTTCTGAAGTCAGTAAAATGAGTACCCAGCTTGCTGGGGGTAATGTGTAGATGACTGGGGAAGGCAGTGGCCCATAAAAAGTCTGCTGTGAAAACCTCGTGATGTGCCATCACTTCAGAGTTGGAAACAACTGATGCTTGCACTTTTTTACCTTTTAAAATGCAACATATTCATGCATTATTTTGAAAAGTATTTCTTTCCGAATTGTTGATTTTTTCCTCTTTATGCAGATCAATCAATTAAACTAAATTAGTGGTGCTAATATTTGCTGATAATTTACTGGATTGTGTCCTTAATTGCTGCATTACCAAGACATTTTTTAAATCTTCTGGGGTCCAGAAGACAGTCATAGCAAGGAATTGAGAGAAATGCTTTCTAATAAATTTTGAAAAATGCTTTCTGACATTTTTATTGACTCAGTGGTATAGAACATAATAACGGGATCTTTGCTACGTTACCTATTGTACTAAAGCTACTACATTCTCCAAAAAGCCATTCTTGTAGGTTGGAGTTCATCAGGATGGGCATGAGCTATGCGAGCAGATATACCTGGAGAAGGGGAAAGTTCACATATGCACCCACATCCCATATACTTTTTGCTTTATTTGCAGAATAATTTGTGCAAAGAGTATTTTTTGCAACTGTCCTCACCATCTGCATTCCCAAGGATTCCCTGACCCTCAGGACCAGCTGAGAAAGGGGATAGATGGGGGACTTAAATGGAAAAGCAGTTGGCAAAACTGCCTTTCATGAACTCTGTCCTGTTCACAATTCTCAGCATTTCAGCCTTTATGTTCCAGGGTTCTTATGATGGTAACTACTTGGACTTGGAGAATTGTTTGTTGACCTTCTGGGCAACTGTATTTTTGGGTTGTTTAATTGAATTTGATTTTTCAGACAGGACATTCTGAAGCACATGACAGCAAAGGAAGTCTAACATATATGTCTTATGTACAGTTACTCCAATTTCAATTCATTGGTTGTATTTATTTTGATTTATATTCTGCATTTCCCACGAGTGGGCTCAGGGCTGATCGCACAGTAGGCTCTAAAATACATCAAGTATAATAAATATAAATAAAACACTAAAACAACACATGTTTAAAAACTATTTAGGTTACACTGTTTGTATACATAGTTTCAAAGCTGGTGGCACTGGGTTTCAATATCCTCTTACTCTGGGTTGCATAAAACAGTAAGCTTCAGAAGGGGAAGCCAGACTTTTATTGAATGCCTGCTGCTTCAGCCAAAGGCCTGGCAGAACAGCTCCTTTTTGCAGGTCTTGCATAATCATAATAAGTCCCACAGGCCCTGATTTCAAGTGGGAGCATGTTCTACCAAGTCGAAGCTAAGCAGATGTCTCTTGAGCCAAGGACAACCAGTAGATCTTGGTTGGCCAAGCGCGAGGCTCTCCAGGGCACATGTGGGGAGAGGTGGTCCTTCAGGTATGTTGGTCTCAGGCCACAGATCTGGTGCTCAATGGGTAGTCAGTGCAATTGGTTTAGTGCTGGCTGAATGTGTGCCTGCACAGGCAACACCATCAACAGGTGCACTGCCACATTTTGCACCAGCTGGAGTTTCCAGATCAATCACAAAGATAAGCCTGTGTAAAGTGAGTTACAGTAATCAAGCCTGGAAGTGATCATTGCATGGGTCACTGTAGCCAGATCCTGCGGGGGGGAGATAGGGAACCAGTTGCCTGACCTGCAAAAGATGATAAAAGGCAAATCTAGCAACTGTGGTAACCTGGGTCTCCATAGAGAGTGAGGCATCCAGAGTCACTCCAGGCTCCTAACCTGGGCTGACATAAGTTACATGTAATCCAAGGCAAGTAGCATATGTAGACTGGAACACTTGCACAGGATTTTAGTCAGTGGGATATTCTGATTTGTTTCCAGGACATTCCACTTTCAGGAAACCATTTGTACACTGATTTGCATCTTGAGGAATACTCTTGTTTTCTGTGGAATCCTTGTAAACCGTGTAAGATTCACACAGATAAAGTGCAGTGATTGTGTGCATAATGTGCCAGTGAGGTCAGTTGGACGTATTATTAAATATTAAATGAAGGTGCACATTTTCCCTGTGGATGCAGTGGAACATCAATAATGTCAGAACAGCTGTCTCCAGCATTAGCAAAGTTTTCATTGAAGAACTTCTGAGTTTTCAGAGTATCCCACTACTCCTAAGAATCATAGTTTGAAAACCACTGCTGTCATTAAGGAAGTTCATATACTAGTAGAAAGTCTTATTTTTTACAAAACTTTGAACATGTACTACCTTAATGTGTATACCTGGAGCCCGAAAATGAGAGAATCTTTTATGACCAGAATTGAGCTAGGTAGATTCTTGAGTACATAGAGCTCTTTGGTTGATTTATCAGTAAACCTCGAGGGACCAGTTTTAATGGTATTTTCCTCCCCATCTGACTTTATTTAAAAGGTCTTCCATTTATGAATCTTGGTTTAACAGTTGCTAATATGTAGTAAGTTTTTTGTTATACTGAAATATTAATAGTATTGAAGTCTTTTACTAGGTTAGCTTAGGTGTTGGCAGAATAAGCTGATATATAATGAGATCTCATTACAGAATCCAAGTATCTAGAGGCATTCTTGTAAAACTAGTTTTCAGGAAGGTGGTTATGTTGGTCTTCAGCAGAAGGGCTTGATTTGAGTCCAGTAGCAGCTTTGGCACTTATACCCCAAAAATCTTGGTAGTCACTAAGGTGTTACTGTACTCAAATCTAGGCTTATAAAAATTCTGGAAAATTCATGCAGTATACTGTATGAAACAAATAATATCATGGTTGATCAATCCTTAATCCACATACTAGCAGAGTATTACCTTAAAATTTAATTAGACAAAGGTTGATAAAGGTTCGGTAGAAGAGAATACACAAACAGGAAAATCCAGGAAAATCCAAAAATTTATAACTATGCCAATCCTCAATTTCAGAGGTTTTCATAAACTTCATCAGGGAAATCAGTTCAACATTTATGGAGTAGAGGTGCGAAGTAGGTGTTTTTCCACATTGGGAAAGCGGCTCTTTTATATGTCTTATTAAAATTAATCATACTGTGTTCAACAAATTCCTCTGAGGAAAATTATGAGAGATGTTGAGGAAATTAAGAATACCCACCTTTTTAGCTTGGTCTTTGTATGCATTTTCAGAGTCCTGTATTCTATTTAGTTTGCTTCTACATTCCCGCAAAAGAGAATTATCACAGGCATTTGCTATTTTTCATTTTTCATCCATGAACTAAACATATACTCACAAGGAAAAGTGTCTAATTTGAGGCAAAATTAATGTTCTGGAAAAGAATGATTATCACTTGTATCAATGTTTTCGGTGTTTTGAAACTGTTACAGATCTCACCACTTCTATGTAATATTATCGCCTTTTCAATTCATTATAAGGCTGTATGCTTCCTCTGAATCTTTATATCCGTGCCTATATTCATCCTGGTATGAATCTTATTAAGTGATTCACTGTGATATATCCTAACAGTTCTGTATTGTATATTTACATTTGAAAAGAATAAAGACATATTTTGCCTAAATGAAAATATAGAAATAGCACAGTTTGCATAGCCTAACGATCTTGCTTCTGCTAAAGGAGAGATGATAGCCAATAAGGACTGTATTCTTTATCATCTCTTTTATTTTAAATTCAGTCACCTGCAGATCGGTGTAAGAAAATCCATGCTGGAGATGAAGTGATTCAAGTTAACCACCAAACTGTGGTATGTATAATTGAATTCTGTATCACTTGAAGATAGAGGAGTGCAAGATAATCATCAGCATATATTAAAATGTACTGTCTCTTTAGCCGCTAAAGAAAATTTTAAAATTACCCATTTTGTCATTTTTATGCTAAAATAAAGAAACTATGAAGGACTGGCAAAGATTATGTAAGACTGACAATATAATTAACTAATCCCATGATCCAGAGAGACTTTAAAAAAAAAGTAGAGAGAACACTTTGTATTTATGAAGCTGTGTCTTCTATAGCCAGACAGGAGACTGAGTGGATACTAGTCATTCCCTGCAATACCAAATGAACCCTAGATATTCTTCTCTTTGAACAGTGTTGGACTAGTATACATACTATCAGGGTTTTTTTGGAGGCTTGTGGGTTAATACAAGATAAATTTTCATTTTCTTGGCAACTTGCAACCCAGTGTAATCCTTAAGAGAGTTATACACTTCAAGGTCACTTGAAGTGAGTGAGTTTAGAAGGATGTAATTCTGCTGATACAGAAAATTTTGAGCTACTGCTATGCCTAGTTAAATATGCAGTGATTCTATTTTAATTTTAATTTGATATTTTAATAATATTCGTTTTTCTCATGTGTTTCAATTGTTATATTATTGTGTCTAAAAACCTATGTGCTATGTAGACTTCCTTGAATAAATGAATGATACAGAAAAATAATGAAGTTGTGAGGTAAAACAACATGAATAGGAATTGCTACTTTGGCCGTGCATATTTAGAAGCATCATAGGATAAGTGATCTACGAAGGTATTGTTTCTTTCTCTGCTTTGGTCACATGGTAGGAAAAAGGGAAAGAGGGATTTCTTTACCTAATGTAGTTGCTATCAAAAAATTGTTTGAGGATGAAATGGATTCTGGGAATGACAGGGGTCATTTTGTAGAAAAATAGATGGTGGAGCTCATCCAGAGATTGTTATGCAGCTGCACTACTACTCAGTGGACAAGATAGGTAGATGGGAAGGGGGAACCCTCAGAAAAGTTCAGGAGCTGTGCTCCTGTGAGCTCCTGCTGATCCAGCATGACTTCTTTTAAATTTGCTTTGTGTTCTGTTGTAACTGTCTTGCCACCTGAACAGACTATTTCGGCTTGCATTTCTTCACACAGTATTTCTGTTTTTTTGCCAGCCAATCCATACTCAGGATGGCTTTATGATTCTATTTAAATATTGGGTTGCATTAAGAGGCAAAATATAAGGCTCTTTTCAGCTATGCTAGGAATCCAGTCTGCAAAGAAAAGTGACAAAAAACCAAAAAACAACCATTGCTTTCACATGCTGGTAAATGAGGCTACAGACACTGGTGGGGAAGTAGCAAAAACTCAGGGTTTCTTTCATTGTGATAGGTGTGCCCTGCAAATATGGATGGAATAGGCATATAGGCTTCCCAGCAATAGTTAAATGCAAATTACAGACTTTATATACATACATGTCAGAGACATGACAAAGATCAGTAATGATGAAGGCCATGTTCTCTCAGACGGAAACACTGATTTTATTTGTGAGTGCTTCTAGACACCTTTAAAAGTATTATAGGAATTTATAAGTAGCATAGAATGCCTAACGTGCATGAATTTAATGCAAGCAAAAAAGACCATGTATAGTGAGGAATGCTAATGCTGCTCGGCCCTTTTCCTTATTGCACTCCACTATTGGAAGCATATTTAAACAGAGCACAGTGAGGGAAGGGGTGGGAAGGAGAAGTGTTTACTTTGTATAATTGTGTTTAAATGTAGACTCTGTGTGAGGACACTGAAAAATACCATGTCATGGCATACCTTCCTGTGCCATTTCTGCAGGAATAAAATGGGGATACTTTTTCCTATGTGCCTAAAGGTTGGCAGGTGCAAATTCTTGAGTAGTTGTAAGTTGATCCCTATTGGACGGAGTGGATGAGGGAAATTAAATCTTAAAATGTGTTTCTTATTGAAATGAATATTGCTGACTATTGGATTGAGTTTCTAATATGATTAGCTTAATCCCAGAGTTAAAAAAACTGACTCAGTCCTTTTTTTTTTTAATCACATGAAACTCAGCTCCCGTTGTATAGTTTTATTTGGTTTTTGCCCACTCTACTGTGGTGGTGGTGTTTATTTTTAATTTTAATTAAAGTTAGTTTTACAAAGACTTCTAAGGACTCTAAACTGAACCTACAAAAATATGTATATGTGCCAGTTAGCAGAATGGATTATACTTTGTGTGAAGAGTCACGGCTGGCACTAGTGTGTGGAGCAGTTATCATACATTACACTGAATATTTGTGAAATATCTTCTGCCTTTGGCTGCTTCTCCTGTTCCAGATTGCATGTGATTTCAGATGGTACTCTGCCACTAAGGAGCTTTTCTTGGGATACAAGTGGCTGTTGTAGGAAGGCACATAATGCAGAAAAGGCTTCTGCTCCCACACAGAGATATTTGGAGTCAAGTCAGCTTGTCAGAGCTTTATAATTTATGTTCTAGTTAATATATTTTAACATTACCAACTCAGTGTTAATTACTATATTGAATTATCTGTTTAGAAAATATGACTGAATCCCATATATGTGTTTTAACATTAATCAAATGCTTATACTTGGAAAATTTAAAAACACTGCACTATTGTCTGTAAGCTGGCATTATTTTTACCAGTGACATAAGGAATGTCCTACAGGTGGCAGCAGAGGGCATACAAGCAACACACTGTCACAGTAGCAATATGTGAAGATGGCCACCTCACTTGAGGCATCCACCAAAGAGGAGCAGTGTTCCATCATCTATTTTTTGAGTAGTGGAGTGAAACCTATCACAATTAATCAGTAAATAGTCTATAACCTATAATAGCGAGCATACCAAAGATAAATAACAAGCATGTAATATATAATGACAAAAATACAAAGCCAACAAGCAAAAAATAGAGACTCCACCAACAAATGAAACAGCAGTCCTTAAAATGTCAATGTACAAAGGATATAATAATCATTATGAAGAAAGGATATTCTCATACTCTCAACGGAATTTGATCATAAAATTAACCCGTTTCAGTATCAGAGACCTTTCTCAAGAGTAATAGGCTGGTTGGGGGGGAAAAGGACACAATAACAAATCATTAAAATCCAAAGCTCAGCACATCAGATGTTGATATAGGGTAGTATATTACAGGGTAAAGCACTTAAACACTTCTAAATCCACAGTGGTTCTAGTAAATGCAGTACTAAAGGCCAATATGCAGTCCTAAAAGCCAAGAACTTTAAACATTCTCAGACACAAGCAAAGAAATACAGAAAGAGCCATAGATTTTGCAGACCAACATAGTATACTTGCCGAATAAGACACTAATACACTTCTAAAACCACAATGGGTACAATGAAAAGTGAGTTCCAAAGGCCTGAAAAATAATACACAACATAGCAATATGCAGTCCTAGGGGCCAAGAACTCTGAACTTGCTAAGCAAACATATGTATAGAGAAAAGAGACTCTGGTGTTACAGATCAACATAGTGTGAGAAAGATTTAAAAGAACCAATTTTGCTAGCATGGAAGGCTTGCACTTTAAAACAGAATTATAAAGAGCCAAAAAAGTTGTAGATCAGCATAGAATACTTACAGAGTAAAGCGCTTAAACACTTATAATTCCACAATGGGTACAGTGAAAAGGAGAGTTCCAAAGGTCTCAAATGCAGTTCTAGGGGCCAAGAACTCTGAGTGTGCTAGAGACAGGCAAAGAAATATAGAAAGGAAAGAAGTGCAGATGTTATTGATCAATACAGTGTATGAAAAACTTAAAGGGACCAATTCTCGTAGCACGGAAGGACTTGCATTTTAAAACAGAATTAACCTTGCTAAACCATAAGAATTGAATAGCAAGAGCTATTAAAATTCAGGAATTACATGGAGTAAGAGCCTTGGAGTTCGAAACTGCTGCTTGATGATACAAATAATGCTAGTATTTAAAGGGGCAGTATACCATTTACAAGAAGCAGGAAAGATCATTATTCAGATCAAGTTCCCCAGGTTCTAATGAATTAAATAGATAAATAAATATGACTTTTTGTTGAATAAGAATCCTCTTCATGTCCAGATGAAGTGTGACAGTGTGTTTTTAGCTGATAAAGAACTAATAATAATAATAATAATAATAATAATAATAATAATAATAATAATAATAATAATTTTTTATTTATATCCCGCCCTCCCCGCCAAGGCAGGCTCAGGGCGGCTACAAATCTCAGATCCTCTTCAGAATGCTGCATTGTTCTAAAATGACTAGAAAGTGGTGCATCTTGTACAAAATGCTTTATCCTAGATTTATGTTCTAGGACCCAACACATACAGACCTCATAGAACATCCTACATTTTAAAAAGCCTACACAGACAATAGAGGCAATAAATCCATCTTTTTGTTTGGCAGGTGTAAAAGCCTTTGATCTCAAAGGCTGCCATTGGGTAAACTGATAGAAGACCCTATGTACACTAACTTACATGTTTTACAGTGATTACATTTAAACATTCCTTGAGGTAAAGAAGACAATTCTGTGTCTGAGGACAAAAGATTCTTGTAAATTTTTGTTCTCCTCTAAGCATTAATAGAGCTGGTTTGGCAAGATCAGGGGTGTCAAACAGGCAGCCCAGAGGCCAAATTAGGCCCCCAGAGGGCTTCTGTCAGGCCTGCTAGAAATTCTGCTTCCTTCACCCTCTCTCTTGCTTCCTTTAGTTATCAGAGACTGTTAAATAAAATATTGCAAGAGTGCTAATCTTTTAAGCATGTTTTATTCATTTTTTTAAAAAAAATCTTTGTATTTGTCTATGTCCTTCTTAAAGGTCATGTCTTCACTACCTGGCATTACATTTTAGGACACACATGGCCTGGCCCGACAAGGTATAATTTATGTCAGATTTGGCCCTCTTAACAAATGAGTTTGACACCACGGGCAAGATGGTATCTCATGTAACAAATGTCAGTGATATGATTTTGGATATGGCAGAAGCTAAAGGAGTATATTGTAAACTCCCTAGTTATTCCATTTTTTGTCATAGGAGTATGCTGAGATAAAAGTTCACTTCTGGGCTTAGACTCAGCCCTATTCCGTGATGAACGGAGAATCTCATCAGGATATCCTCTGACTCAATTGCTGAGTTAAGATACCAGCCTCATTATTAAAATCAATCCTTATTGTAGAATTTCTCTTGAGGCATAAGTATTGATCATAAGGTTAGCGGGTTGAAGAGAAGAGAAATGGAGGTTAGTATTGACATCTGTCTGTTTTTTATACAATGAAAAAGTTATTGTTTGTTGAGAAGATCTATAAATAATGGTATCCAAGTATGGAATTTTTTCTGAATCATATTTTCTGTCAAATTGTTTATTTCACTTTGGTATACTTGCTATTGCTATAGATTGTTATAGAATTTTTGTTCTATATAATATATTACTGCATATTCATCGGACTTGTGTGTGTTTCTCCAGGGAATTTTGTGATATTTTCCCATCAATTTCACAAAGTACCTGCAAGGTGGGTGCCATGGCAGCTGACCCCAGAACTGAAATAGTGACGTCAGTGTGCCTAACCCGGTTGAGAAGGATCTGTCGTGGAAGTATACTGTTTTTGAGCTTCCCACTCCACTTGCATACTTGCTGCAGTGACAGACATGCATCACCATATTGCAGCTTCATTCACTGATGAATTGCAATGGATGATGGAACACTGCTCTTCTTTGGTGGATGTCTCAAGAGGGGCGTCCATCTTTACACACTGCTACTGTGATAGCATGTTGCTTGTCTTCACTCTGCTGCCACCTGTAGGACATTCCTTATATCACTGGTAAAAATTCTGCTAATTTACAGGCAATGATGCCATGTTTCTAAATTTCATTGATTTTTTTTTATTTGACTCACCCTCATAATAAGCATCATTTTCATTCAAATTAAGATAATATAAACAATATTTTATTCCCTATTGCATTAGGAATAAAAGTATTTTTAAATCATAGCACTGCACTGATAGGTAGCTAGGTAGCTGCACCGTTGGTAGCTGGTAGCTAGGTTGCCACATTTTAAAGGTGGCAAGCAAAACAGGAAAGTTACAAGCAAAAACTGGATTTTGGATTCATTTTAGAAATGGCATAACAGCTAGGAAAAGTCTGCTTTGAAAAAGTAGAGACAGGTACAGTTCAGTTCTGACCTAACTATGGGGATTGGGTAATGGTAACTGAGGTGATTCAGAACTAGGATGCTCTTTTCTGACATGGCCATAGAAATATTTATTTAGAAACATTTTATAATGTTATGCATGTATTCACATTTCAAAAAGTATTTCACTTGGCATAAAGTAGTTATAGAGTAGATTTTTAAATTTTGAATGAAGAACTTGTTTATAAAGCCAGCAAGTCTCTTCCATAATATTTTCTTTCTTCTCTTGTATGGGCAATAATATAAACTTCAGTGTAGTGTACTGAAGTGTAGACTTCAAATACAAGTTGTTACTGGAATAAACTGTCAACATCATGCAGTTTTTTCAGCGTGCTTTTAGAGTCATTCACAATAGCCTGTATACAACCATGCATTCCAAAGGTTTAAGGGCACTTAGAATTTCTTAAGATGGCAATGTGATTTCCACTGATTTTTTCCTTCCCACTGCAGGTCTCCACTTTGCCCCTGTGCTCTTCCTAAAGGTCAGCTGATCCCAGGAACAGCATTTTGGTTGGCTCAGTGGGCTACAGCAGAAAGGGGAAATTGATGGAAATCTCCCCACCTTTAAGGTAACTTAAATTACTAGTATTAGGAACTGCATGACTGGATCAGTGATGCTGGTCTTTGCAGAAAAAAAATGAACTGGAAACTCTTCTTGTGCCATAAGTAGTGAAATCTGATTAAACATGTTTATTTAAGTCTTTTAAAGTCTCTTAAATGTAGAATGGCAACGGCTTTAATAGGGTGTAAATGTGCTTAGGATTTCACAGTTAGTCACTGATAAAACAAGCAAGGTGCTGGAAGAAAAAGTAGTAATCGGGAAGGAGGGATAATTTTCCTTCATGTTGGCTATCACAACACTAACAGCCATGATGATGAAGAACTATTCCGACAAGGAGGAAGAACTCATGCAGTTGCCTAGTCAGAGCACTGCCTCCCACCACCAGAGCTGCATGAGAAGGAATTATGAATATGCTAATCACAGAACTAACAGTTTACAACAAACACGTGAAAGCATAAAGATTTTTTAATGAGTACTCACCAGTAATACATATGAATAGAAAATTGTTCCTGTTCTGAATGCAAGTAAAATGTTCCATCTCCATGTGATATTTTGCACAGGTTGATCTTTAGATGGCTGTGGACTGGTTTATGATAGCTGTTTCTTGTGTATGGAACATAAGCCATGTTGGATCAGGCCAATGGCCCATCCAGTCCAACACTCTGTGTCACACAGTGGCCAATATATGTGTGTGTGTATATACACACACACATATACATACATACACACACACACATATATATATGCCCATCAGTGGCTATGAGCCATATATATATACACACTGTGGCTCATAGCCACTGATGGACCTCTGCTCCATATTTTTATCCAATCCCCTCTTAAAGCTGGCTATGCTTGTAGCCACCACCACCTTAAGTATTCCACGCAGGTTATCAAAGTTTAGTTATAACATGAAGTGTCAATTAAAAATGAAGAAGAAGAAGAAAGATCTTCTGGTAATGCCCTAAATGATAAAAACCACCAATATTCAGTCATGGTAAAATCTTCCATATGGTAAAAAATATCCTTGACTTGCTGGTCTGATTATTTCAGTATATGTTTTAATCATGATAGAGAATGCATAAAGATCACAATACCTATCCTGTGAGACAAAGTCATTAGAGAATGCTGTACCGTCCACAAGTTTTTTTAAAATCAACTATGACATTTTTGGTACGTCTTCACAGGTGCTTCAGTAAATTCCAAAGTCAGTTGTCAAGAAAACCTTTGCCCTTGAGGCATTCAGTAACAATGACTATCAGTGCAATCCTGAGGAGCTGCTGGTGAGGCTCTGCCATGGCAAAGGTGCAGCTGGCGAATACCTTGTGGACATTTCACAGAGGGAGAGAAACTAACACCTTTCAGCACAGCCTAAATGGCATAGTGAGTGTGCCTGAGTTCCTAACAACCACAACAATATCTGTCAATCAGGGCTGGTGTCCCAATGACTTTACTATGAATGACACACACAGGTGCAGCCACCTACCGATTAAGCCACACTTCCCCCACTGTTACTCTTCCTCCCCACAGGTGGAATGTCACAAGATAGGGAGAAAAGATCTTCCAGCACCAGAATCCCAATGGAATTCCATGGCTAAAGCAGCAGGAGCCCTGGAGGAAGTGTATTTTGGGGTGCTCTGTAGATGTGTGTTTGAGTCTCAGAAATTGCAGATCTCTCTCTTGCCAGGCAGAGTGACTGTTACCTGCTTGCTACTCTGATGCTTGTACACATTTCTAATAAAGGCTTTTCATCTGCTCCATGGCTCAGTGTTTCAGCCCCAGGGATGGGAAGGTGGCCAAAAGCAAAGTCCACTTTTTGCCAGGCAGTGGGCTGATTGGCAGCAAGACAAGGCCAAGCTTGAACCCAGGGCTTTTTTCCAGAGCAATGCGGTGGAACAGAGTTTCAGCAACAGCAAGCCTTTATTGGCATAAAACAGATTTAGCAATAAAATAACAGAGTTCCAGAACCCCTTTGTGGAAACAAAATGCTCAAAACAAGTTAGAAGTTCATGAGGAGCACCTGTGTGTTTCTCTTTCATTTCCCTCTTGAGAGTTCCAGCACCTCTGTTTCCAGAAAAAAAGCCCTGCTTGAACCTATGCATCCCACTCTTAGGACCATTGCAAACTGCATTACAGAGATTGGTGCTGTGCGGATGGGCTGCCCCATATACTCAGTATTTTGGCTGCCAATTGTCAAATCCCCATCAAATTGTCAATTGCACAATCCCCATCAATGATCACCTCTATGATGTACTCAAGTAAGGTTTATTCATTAATGAGAAGATGTTATAGTTCCAAGACAGTGTCTTGGTGAAACTGAGCCCCCAGACTCAGGCACCCAGATATATGTGTTCAGACTCGTTACAAGCTTGAACTCAAAATGCCTTTTTTCTACCAATGAATGCCCCTGGGAAAGCCCCCATTATCAGTTCTGGCTGAAGCAGGTAACTTTCAAAAGCAAAAGTCTCTGGGCAGTAGAAACGACTGGCCTTCAACGGCTGGTAATACCATATTCCCAAGGCGGAAAGTACTTGTGCACAGTTACAGACATAACACAATAGATAAGCAAGCAAGCTAAACAAAGCAAATCATAATAGTTTCATCAGACTGGACCAAAATGGATGTCCTCATGGCAAGAAGCATTCTTAACAGTCATGCCCCATCATACCATCTCCTTCTAGCACTCCTAGGAGGCTCTCTCAACTCCTTTGCACCTTTGTACCACCTATACCCCAACCGTCCCTTCCCCCTTGTGGATTATCAGATATCAGCACCTTGGCACACACAGTTAAGCCAGTAGGCAATAGAGGATGTGAGTGGTAATAGGGTGCAACACCAGTGACGGGAATACAATTGTTGAGCACTCCAGACTTTTGTATGCAGCCGTCCAGCTTACATTTATTAATTCCCTGAGTGGTGGTGTACTGCGATTGTGTCTGCTTCACCAGCTAGTTCTAGTAGAAAGGGATCCCCTGGACCTTCCCTGCTTTGCTCTCAACAACTTTTAACAGTTTTTAAATTGGTTTCCCCTAATGTCCATGGTGACCACTGTAAAATATTTTAAAAACTATTTTCATCTTCTGGTAAAGTAGTTCCACATCATTATGCATTACATGAAATGTTCCCCATGGCATTCCTGGTATTTACTGAGTGTGAGAATCCAGGACGGGGTGTGGGAGTGGGGGGAATACTATGACCACTGGTTGTACATTTTTAGAATAGAGATCTCTGGGAGAGCACATCTGGTGATTCATTCAGATTCTCTAGATCATGTTAGATAATTTTTGCTGTAAGTTTCTCTAATGTGATACATTTTTTAAAAAATTAAGTACTTCACTTCAGTGACCCAGAGATTCAAGGCATGCTAAAAAAAAAGCTATTTTGAGAACATGAGATGATGGAGGGTTCTAACAACATATGGTTAGGTGCCTGGAAACATTTTCAGAGCTGCTTATAGAAATAAAAAGACCAATATTGCACAAACCCTGAACTTCAGTATATAGTTGATAACTGCAGTTGGTTATTATTTTCTATCAGTTGCGCTGAAAAATAGTTTCTAGGGCTGAATATAGGTCCCACAATCAATCAGCATGTTTTCTGACTACTGCTCTCATGTGATCTAGATACTAGGTGACTGTAGGCACACAGCAGCTCTATAAAGTCCTGCCCTTCGAAAGAGTGGCAGGTGATTTCTATCCCCTTCCCCTGAAATGGAGACTCTTTGTTCCCATTCCTAGAAAATTGTTTTCTATACTGGCTTGTTTTGTGCATATTAATGCAAAGTGTTTGATGTTTCTCCATCATACTAAAATGGCTACTTTAATCTAGTCTGGTTTCTTATGTAGACTTCAAGTAGACTTTTCAGAATGGAACAAGTTCTAAGCCTGGTTCTAATTTTTGATATGCATTCAAGTCCTATGAAGCAGTTCAGACAATGGCAGCATTAGTTGTTTGTTCAAGCTCAGTTAAAGTATTATTTTATGTTTGGAAAGAATTGACCCTTGTGGGATGTTCCAATAAATTCTTTAAGGTGTTATATCTGAACCACTACACATAGATTCTGGCTTTGTACATGGCTGTGTATAATTTAATATGATATATCAAAATTATAAGAAAGCTCAAGAATTGACACAGCTATTTGCAGAACTGGTTACCACTCCAAATAAAATTATTCCTTCTTAAGCCAGAAAAAGTAGGCATTCACAGATAACCTGTGAGACTGGATGGAGACCACCCCTTTCTCTCTTCTGTCAGGAACTAGATGAATTATCTTAAATTATTGAATTCTCTTAAAATATTGAATGGTCTGTTCGTTGTGCTAAAACTATGTTTTGTTTATTTTAAATATCCAAAAGAATATCAGTATATCTAGTTAATGAAATCAAACTTGTCCTTTCCATGAACCCCATGTCATCAGTAATGGGGGGGGGGGAGGTGGAGACACAGCATGGTCTTTATTATGCTAAAACCATTGCCCGTTTTAAATATTTGAGGGAAGAATATAAAATAGTCTATCCAGGGCTTTTTGTAGCAGGAACTCCTTTGCATATTAGGCCACACATCCCTGATGTAGCCAATCCTCCAAGAGCTTACAGGGCTCTTAATACAGTACCTGTTGTAAGCTCCAGGAGGATTGGCTACATCAGGGGTGTGCCCTAACATGCAAAGGAGTTCCTGCTACAAAAAACCCCCTGAGGCTATCCAATTAAAGAAGTCAATCTTGGCCTTTCTGTGAGGCCCAAGTTGTCAGTCATGTAAGATAAAAATACAGAGAATTCTCTGAGGACCAAACTAAAACCCAGTTCAAAAATATATGAGGGAAGGAGAAACTGAATAGAATTTTCCAGTACACAGTCCATCAGTTGGACTTTAGTTTTGCCCATATATAATAAGAAGGGAAAATAATAATATTTAAAAATCCTGTTGTCCTAGTCTCTCTACAGATCCAGGAACTACTTCAAAGTGACTGGTGCTAAAACATTACACACCAATAAGTTTGTAATAATCAACTCTTGTATAAATAGAATAAAGCAACCTCTCCTAGAAGGGTGAGTTGTAATCTGAGTTCACATAAATATTTCTGCAGAACATGCACCCATGGGCTACTTCAGTTGAAGCTAGGAATTAACTCTACAGACCACACTGAATACAAACACATAATCAGTTCCAGATATCCAGTGAAATTTTGAGCTTGCATGTTTTGAACCAGCAGCCTTCCACTGCAAACCATTTTTGAAACTGGGAAGTTTCCCATTTTAGCAGTTTGTGATAGAGTATATCATAAAATCCTGCTCTTACAAAATCTTTCAAGAAAAAAAGAAGTAAAAGTCTTGCTGGCACACATAAGCCACTTGAAAGAACCAAGAACCTAATATTGGCAAGGATCCAGAAAGTTCTTTTCACATGCATTATGTCAGTAGAACAGCTCACTTCTATTTTGCACCACAAATTGCTTTTTAATCTTTCCTCAGTTTCAAAAGCAATTTGCTGTGGCTCACGGGGGATGGTTGCTTGAGAAAAACAACACAAACTCTCATGGGTGCATAGGACTAACTTCATGGTTCTCTGTATTGTAGCTGTAGCATTTATAAAACATGTTGCAGCTCTTTAGAGCTCCTTCCATGAAGCTCATGACTGGAGTACCTGATCCAAAATGGTGTCATTGTGTTTCAGGTAAACTCATAAATGATTTCAGCATACTGACTGAAGATTACTTAGTAGTGAAAACATTTAGGATATGTCCAAGTAATATCAAATGCATAAGTTACAGTGGTTTTGTACTGAATTTTTTTTATAATTCATAAAATATCTAAGAGGTTTAGAATTAAGTTACTGATAAATTCAAATTATAACGATCCATTTGTAAGGCTCCGCCTACTCCAAGCATTTTTACAATTTTGCCGAAGAGGAGGACTTGAAATCTGTGGTTCTCTTCACCCTAAACTTCTGTGTCTCTGTCATTCCAGGCTCTGCCTCTTTCAACTGTAACGTGAGTAATGCATCCTGAGTCAGAGGTAACACCCACGTACTACTTGGCAGAGTCAAATATTTGGGTCAGTAAAGCTTCTAGCTTAAAAAGACCTTTTGTTATTAGAGTATATTCTTAAAATTGCCTTATAAATGTTGTAAATTTAACTATAACTTATTATGATCCCTTTCATTTTAAAAATCACACAATAGCCTGCTGAGCAATGCATTTGCTTGCCAAGGAAAGTTCTGGTAAAATTCAAATGTCCAGGACATATAAAGTGAGATTTAGTTATATGAAATCTTTAGGAAATACAATTAAAGGCTGAATACGAGACATCCCAGTTACTTCAATCATACACTCCTTTCCAATGCTGTGGCGGAGCTGACTCATTTAATGTAAGAAAAATGTATCAGGATATTGTTTTCAAAAACTTGGAGCTATTTAGAAAGGTTTGTTTTGGGGTACTTTCGCATTAAACAGTCAACAGCATTACAATAAACCATACCAAATGCATTGTAGAATTCCTTCCACTTTTTTTTTTGCTTTTGTTGTTTTACTGTTCTAGACATATGACCTGCTAAATATTGTAGTGTACATTATAGTTAATTCTTGAAACTTAATGAATGAAGTACAGTGTATTCATATGATAAAGAATATATTTATAGAAATTCATTTTTTTCTTGTATGAAATGTAGATTGGTTAAATTGTAGCCTAAATATTATATTTAGGGATGGGAACAAACTGATCCATGAACCACAGTTTGAACATGAACCGAGCTGGTTCATGAGTCAGGGGTTTAAGAAATGTTACTTCCATGAACCCTCCAACCCTGGCTTCCCCAGGCACCATGCAACTGCAGTTTAAACTTGGCTCTCCCCTGGGGAAGGAAAGGGAAGGCAGCTTGAACTGCTTTCCGCCTGAGATTGGTTTCCACAGGTGTCCCATGGCCATGGGGAGACATCTCCCCACAGGATCAGCTGTTTTATAAGCTCTGCTGGGCAGTCTGGCTTCCACCAGGCAACCCGGCTTCCACCAGGCAACCCAGAAAAACCAAAGGAGAGACCTCTCCCTGATCTTTCTTCCCTTATCCAACTAGCCTGCCAGGGCTGGCTGGCTGGAGAAAGGAAGAGAGAAGGGGAGTAAGATCTCTCGATTGTACCCTATGGGCCCATAGAGTATACAGTGAAGAGATCATGCTGCAGCTACAGTGCAACCCCAGAGAAGGGGCTTAAACTTTAAACCGCTTCTCTCAAGTCACACTGCAGCAGCAGCACAATCTCTCCATTGTACCTTATAGGGCCATAGGGTACAATGGAGAGATTGTGGGCTGGAGAATGAAGGGGTAGCATTTAAATGCCTCCCCCTCCCTCCCCCAGCCATGCTGAACCAAGAAACCATGAACCAGTTTGGGGAGAATGGTGGTTCATTTGGTTCATGCAATCAAAAAAACCAAGAACCAACGCGAACTATCATTTTCCCAGTTTATGCCCATCCCTAACTATATTCCCTTGGAAAATGGCTTCCAATGCTTGTCTTAATATAATCAGTTGTGTTTAACAATAATGTATCAGTATTATGTAATAATTAACTAAAAAGAATGTAGTCATAGCTTTTGACTGAATGAAGAGGTGGCCTAGTAAGTAGGAGCCAGGATTTAGTAATAGAGCATCAGATTGGCATGGAGAAAGTCCCAGGTTCAATCCCTGGCATCTACAGTTAAAAGGATCAGGAAATATGAGAACCCCTACCTGAGAACTTGGAAAATAGCTGCAGACAGTACTGGTCTTGATGGGGCAATGTTCTGATTCAGTAGCCTTGTTCACAAGTTACAGTGAACACATGTAAAATCTGTGTAACATCAGAATTACTTTATAGAAATTCTCATGTTTAATTTAATGCAGATTCATAGGAACATGTGTTTTAAACCCCATATCTATCCAGGTATGTGATCCCATTTTCATTTATGAAGTGTATGTTTGTTGGCTCTTTCATGTAAACAGATGTTCACATGAACATGCAGAACTTGTGGATACTCACTGTAATTTGTGAACAGGGCTCATATATGGTGGTTTCTTGTGTGTTCAGTATTCAGATAAGCAAAAGGTGAATTGCCACCATGAACTACAGTCGTGGTTCTCTGCAGTCTTATTTTTATATATTAGTGAATATGCTTGGCTCTTAACTGAGATTTATATACCTTTTTAGAAATATAGTATTTGCCATATTTATATATTTAGGGATCATTCTTATGTAAAATTGTTTTTTCAAATTTGTTTTCTTTGGTTAAAATACTAATGAAGTGTCTGCCACAGTCACTATTAAGTTAATACTGTAGAATACTCTCTGCCTTTTGGGGGATTTGAATGGTATATTGCATAATTATAATAATTGGAAACAAATGAATAATGTCTGTAATGAATGTCATTTGTTTCAATAATAGTGAAGATTTATTTATATTTTATTGTATTGATCAATTCGTGTAGTTCATTTTTATGATGCAATTTATCCCCATTTAGGGCTCCCAAGGCAGCTCACAAGAATAAAAAAAAATAATTTTAAATATGAAGTATTATCATAAAAAACATCCATATGATAACAAGTAAAAGATGGCATAATACTGCCAGATACCCAGTTTATTAACTCAAAGGCCTTCAAGAACAGGATTGTCTTAGTTTTGTCAAGAAGGCAGTTTTGGCTGGTTCTTTCCACTACGTTGATCTAAACACTGGGCAGGCAGTAGGATAAAAGCCTGGTGCAGAACAGCAGGGTATCTTGGGTGAAGGACACCAAAATACTGATAGAGCCCTGTGCTTTGCAGGAATTATAGAGGTATAGAAAGACTGTTGCAACAGATATTTGATTTCAGTGATGCCAGACTACACCACCTGGTATGATTATAGTTAAGAGACACATCAGTTCTGAAGCCATGAAAGACTAGAAGAGAGAGCCTTTTTGTGATGCCTGCTCCACCGCAGGGACAGGGCCTAATTCCTGGTTGTAATAATAAAGAGGGGTAATGCGGATGTTCCCGAACGCCCTTCTGAGATTAATTTGTTGGTCCTCTGAATCTGAGAAAACACAATCATGTTACTGTCAAAACAATTATTTAGACTATTGAATATTTAGTAATGCCATTCCTTTTTGATCCTTTTGAACAGATTGTCAGGTGCTCTGCTTTTCTTTACTGCCAGAAGACTTTATGGTATTCAGGATAACTGAAAAATAGGATTTTCAGACCAAGACTTCTAAAAGAGACTCTATGACTATAGCATTTAAATAAAGAAGAAAATAGTGGGAAAACATGAGGAAAAATAAGTTTTGATAATTTAATATAAATGTTAAAAGAAGCAGGGCAAATATTGGAGAATTCCAATAATATGATGTTGTAGTACAAAACAGTGAAGGGTGAGCAAAGACCAAGAATAAGGCATGAGTGAAGAAATGCACTACTAATATAATGAAAAGTTACTTTGTGTGCATACAATATTTCTTTCATAGAAGAGTTTGAAAATGTTTGCATTTAAAAGTCTTATATCATGGCTTCTAGATATATATAGTTAATAGCAATACAAATACATATAATTAGCTAGCAACCATATTGCCACATCAAAATGTTTGCATGTTGTTTAGGTATTATAAGCTGCCTTGAACCGCAAGCAAAGGTGGGCTATAAATGTTTTAATAAACAAATATTGTCTCAAAAGATTACATTATGAAAGAATATTCTATTGTATATAAAGAAGCCTATATTGAGGTCTTTCGTGTATGTATGCTGGTATTCCATGTTGCACTGTGTAGTCCTGAGTGCATTATTGAATATCCTGTGAGAAATTCTTACTTGGATTTTAAAAAAACAAACAAGTTTTTCATTTCCTTTAATGGTTGACTCATTTGACCTAATGTCTTAAGCCCAGCTGCACAATATATATATATAATTTGTGTGTGTAAATTATACTTTATTTCAAAATTTAGAATGAACTCTTTTAAAAAGTTCTTAACCCTATCATAAAATGTAGTCACCACAGAGAAAATTTTTGTCATGACTAAATAATCCTCAGATCTTCATCCTTTAATAAAAATGGTAAAATCTTAGATCTATCAGCAGACACTAAATTCCTCAGGATTGGATCTGTCCATTTCACTCTATATAAATCATACAATGGGCAATATAAAATCATATGACCCAGTGTTTCAAGCAGTCCACATCTACAATATCTGTCCCGGAATGTGATCTTCATATAATAACTCCTCCGAACTGTGGCTGGGAGTGCATTTATCGTAGCTAGATGAAGATTTTAAAGTGAGAATTGTTTAAAACATGTTCAACAATAATGCAGATCTTTTACAGAGAATGAAAAAATTGTGCTAGAACATATAAAGTAATATAATATTTATGCAGATACCATATTACAGGAATCTGATTCTTCTCCTGTTTTAAAATAGATGTTAACTCCAAGGTTATGAAAGTATCATGAAGAATTCTAACAGTGTCATCCTAAACAGTGTCATATCTTCTAAGACCATTAACTGTGTTTAGGATTACACTGTAAATCTAGTTAGCTCCTTAATAGATAGAGATAAAATCTGAAATTCATTCAAGTCAATTTTCATAGAAGTTTGTGACTCAGTTTAGGATTGCACTGTTAGTCATCAAAGCTTCAAATTCAAGCTGAAGGTATGTTGTTCCAGCAGTTGCCTTTGTGCCTGGTAGAGATTATGGGAATTAGGGAATATAGGGTGGTAATGCACATGTGTACATTGTAGGGGTCAGTAGAATATATCAGCCTTTTTCAGAATGCCATGTAGATGATTGTCAGAATGACTAGCCACTTCAGGCAGCAATATGCTTCAGCTGAAAATAAATATATGATCTGTCATATACCCTGAAATGTTGTCATGAGTAGTATAATGTAATGGTTTCTGTCACTGTACTTGCATGCTTCAGTTCTATATATAGTACACGTATACTTTCTTAACTTAAATCTTCTTGGATGTGTTTGTTTATGAGCAGTAAAACTTTTGGAGCCATTTTGAACTGGATTGCGAAAACTTGGATATTTAAATATACTTTATTATAATATTTTTCTTTAATACTTTAAGGACAGAAGACCTCACACAATTTCTCCTTTTATTTTTAATCATTCTGAGGGAATATTAACATTAACAGTGTTAGTATGCATAGAACGTGGCGAGGGAAGGGATTGTAGTATGCTTAATTATATAGAAAACATAAAGTTAAGATGTGTAGGTAACACACTACCTGTCAAAATGTAAAATAGATAGCTATTTTCATTTTGATGTTCCAGAGCTCAGCAGTAACTAGTTTCAAACAGAGGACATAAAAATTAAAACAAATGCCTCAATAGAGTGACAGTAGCAATGTATTTATTCTTCAAGTTTAAATGTTATAAAACTCTATTTAATGCATCCTGATAATACTGATTTTAAGATGGCATGATTAAATAAATTGTGACTTTTATAAAATTAATCTTCTAAAATTTAATTTTATTATTTTTAATAAAAGGGGAAAGATTACATTGTGAATATTGTGCCTCAAATTTTATTGTAACAATTTTGCTGGTTACCAGGTGGGGTGGCAGTTGAAAAATTTGGTGAATGCACTACGAGAGGATCCGAGTGGTGTTATCTTAACTTTGAAAAAGCGACCTCAGAGCATGCTTACCTCAGCACCAGCTTTACTGAAAAATATGAGATGGAAGCCGCTTGCTCTGCAGGTAATGATGCTTAATCATAAATCATATGCCATCATTTTAGCTGTAGATGATCTGCTGCTTTCTTATGCTTCATCGCAGCAGCATATATGAATTTAATCTTGTCTGCTTTGGAAAATGGTTTATGACATGGTTTGTGAGATGTTTTTTCAGAGTTCAGTTACATCCCAAGTTGTAAAACAAAGGAAAATTAGCCTTACTCCCATGTATGCAGTTCCTATGATGATAGATCTACAAGTACCATTTCTGACACACAGATAATGAGTAAGAAGTTACATCTATAAAGTTAAACAGGGAAGGAAGTTTACTATGTGGTTATGATTCAAGAAAAATATTTGATATTCTGCAGTTTAACCACATGATTAAACCCTGCTTTTTCCATCTTTTGAGTGGACTTCCTGGAATTATGGAACAATAATCTACAGAGAAAGAAAGTAGTAGGGCTGCTGAAAAGATGCACCGCTAGCTCAAGAGAAGCGGTAGCTAGTGTTCATATCCAAGTGCTTGCACATTCTTTTTTCTTGCAGCCTTTTCTTCTTTTACTCACTGTTACCCTGGAACATCAACTCCATGCCCAGATAAAGCAACTTCAGGAAGCAGATGGCAATAATCCTTCTCATTACTTATAACTCCCCAAACATTACCTCCCTCTTTGTGTATCCTACTAAATACAGTTAGTTCAAAGTCGATGGTTCTCATTCATGTCATCTCTGTGAACCCTGTTCAGTTTCCTGCCTATGTCTACCTCTTCAAGCCAAACAAAAGCTGTGACACTTAACTAAGCAATGAACCAATGCAATAAGCAACTCTTAATAGAAATATAACTTGAATAAAAATTCACATACAGTAAGGTCCATACAGAAGTCTCTCCAGGTCCACACTGAGCTGATGAATAACATTAGAACTATACATAATCTCATTTTTGGAATAAGTCTTTATTGAATATTGGGATTACACAGCACTTTACAAGAAAAAACTTGTAAGAACCGGAAACATAGTTTACAAACTTGGACTTGACAGAGTGAAGCATACTGCAGAATTGATGAACTTTTGTATGGGATGAACAAATACAAAATATTACTGAAAATATTGGTTGGAATAAATACCCTTACTATAAAGGTTCAAATTTAGAATTCATCTGGAGAATAGGAGGGTTAAGATTACAGTGCAGTTAACTGTAGAACAGAAAAATTAGAAATAGAAACAAGTTGATTTGCTGGTTAATAAACTAGATACCCATTCAAAATTCAGTATCCAAGGCTAAAATAGCAACCAGTCAGAATATTATTCCTGCTTATTTAGCTTTGCTGTCAGTTGGCTTTTTAGGCTCTGATCTTGCATCAAAAGGAGTTTCAATAATTCCATTAGACTCCTATTTTCACATGATAGACCATTACCACAGCTGGGTATCAGGAACTGATGCAAGCAATCAGTGAGAAAAAGCTGAAGTATAATTATATAAAAAAGACAAACAAGATAGTGGTGATAAGGATATGAAATAAAATCAGAAAAAATCTACCTTGTATGTTATGTAAAAATTTTAGAGGGTGCTTTGAAAAATCAGTTGCTTTGAAAAAATTAATATTTAAAATTTATCCTTGAGACATTAAACGCAGGAAAAACTTATTAATGTTACTCCTGTGAATATAGATTCATATAGGCCTGATGTAGCAGAAAAAATTGGAATCCACAAACATGAAAGCTTTACCTTTAATAAAACTTTGTTGTTCTTAAAGGTGCCATTGGATTCACACTTTGTTTTTCTGTGAACTATAGGTGATTATGTATTTGGATGAATGAAATATGCGATGCATCTTTTTTTAAAATGGGAAAAAGATGGGATATCAATTATTTAATTATTTACATTAATAAATTAATGCTTAGTATATGCCTGAAGTAAATAATACTTGTTTCACAGTAGTATAACGAATATAATAGTATGGATTTCTGGTCACTTGAGCTGGAAGTATATAATATCTAATATAACCATAAAGTTTCTCCCAATATAAAGTAGAATGTATGTACTGCTTGTAAAAATAGAGGACAAGTTCATTGTAAAAATTATCCCAAACATATTCCTCATTCCAGAAGTGACCGTACAGTTTGGCCACGGTGTCTGTGTGTTAATAATGGTGGTACTACATTGTTGTCAACCAGATTTCAGATAGTGTATTAGTAGAATATAATGATGTTTGTACAATAAGTGGCAATTTTAAATATTAAAGGCCAACATGTATCACTTAAGGCATAGTAAGAAGCAAAAAAAATTGAATTAAATAACTACTTTGACAATCGAAGAATACACTTGAACATACCTTTCTCATTCCTAGGACGGACATTTCAAACAAATTAATCACTAGATATTTCACGGCATTCTCAGAGTGTATACTAACAGCTCGTTTCTAAACAGACTTAACATTTTTCTAAGCCTGATTCAAGTGGGTAGCTGGTCTAAAGCAATAGAACAAAGTTAGAGTTGTATTCAGGGTATAAGCTTTCATGTGCACACACACTTCCTCAGACAGAATGAAATGAAAACCGAAATAACAATCTTACATATAGAAAATGGGCAGTAAATTAACATACAGAATAATGAAGGTGTTTTTAACAGGTTATAATAATAATCTTAGTTATATGGCTATCACATGTTAGGGTTCAACTGGTGGGGAACAACATTATGAGGACATAAATATGTCAGAATTGGAGATTGATGTGACCTTGATGATGAAAGGCTGTTATTAGGTTTCTTAATTGTAAAAAGTAATACATTTAGAGTCTGTTGTCATGCTCTGTTGGTCTCCTCTCAAGCATGGGTTAAACAAACAACATAGTTTCCTTAGAGGTGTTCTGTTTTGTCAGATAAATTTAATATGTTGCATAATTTTACAGGCATTATTCCAATACACTAATACAAGAAAAAAATACATCAGAATATCGTGGATGGATAGCTTTATTTGGGGAGAATAGGTTTAGCATATGAAATGAGATTTTTAAAAAACAGTATCTCTGGAGTCCTGGGGAGGTGCCTGTTTCAAGTGTTCTAATAATTTGTAATTCCACAGTTTGCCTTTCCAATCTGTTCTTGAAGTTCCTCTGCAATAAAACAGCTGCTATGAGGTCATCCATTGAATGTCCTGGAAGGCTGAATTGTTCTCCTACAGGTCTCTCAGTTTTGTGATTTCTAATGTCATACTGATTCCTCACTAGCATTGCTCCACCCCCAGGCTTCTGTTTTTCCCTGGTACAAGCAATTGATTTCCCACCAGTTGCTCTGTGGGTGCATTTTGACAGGATGCTCTCTCCAGTTTTTCTCACAGTTTTTTTAAAAGACAGTAGCTAAAAGCCATGAGGGGAACTAGAGGGAGCCCTGTGTCAAAATGCATCCATGGAGCAACAGGTGGGGAAATTGATCACTTGCACTGGAGAAAACAGAAGCCTGGGGGTGGAGCAACGCTAGTGAGAAATTTGTGTAGATTTATGTGCCTTTATTCTTTAGCATAGGGTTTGACCTGTTTGTCCTATGTAGAGAACCGAAGAGCAATTCCAGTCTCAAATAAATCCTCACCAACAATAATGCAACATTTATTTTGAACATGGACATGGGTACCAGAGCTTGCAATAATCCCAGATTTCAACTTTGCTGCCCATACACTCAGACAACACATCAATGGACCTAACAACATCAAGTACACCCTCTCAGGTGCATTCACTTGCTTATCTTCTAACATTGCATATGCCATTAAGTGCCAGCAATGGACTTAATGGTGATAGCCATATAACTACCGTATTTCTTGGACCATAAGGCACTCGGGACCATAGGACGCTCCTTCCTCCTGGGGGGCGATCTGCTGCCTCTGCCTCCGATCTCGGTGCTTCCCCCGCGCATGCCTGGCTCCAGCTTCTTCCAGCAAGCGCTGGGATCGCTCCACGCTGCCCCCACCGCAAACCCAGCGCTTCGCAAGCGCCGGCTGCGGAGGGGGCAATGTGCTTCCTCCGTGCCTGTCTGCCTGGCTCCAGCTCTGACGCTTACAGCAAGCGCCAGGATCGTTCCCTCCGCCCTCCGATCCCACGCTTGCTTTAAGCATCAGAGCTGGAGCCAGGCAGACATGCACAGAGGAAGCACGCTGCCCTCTCCACAGCCGGCGCTCGCGAAGCGCTGGGTTTGCGGTGGGGGCAGCGTGGAGCGATCCCAGCACTTGCTGGAAGAAGCTGGAGCCAGGCAGGCAGGCACGGGGGAAGCGCCGGGATCAGAGGTGGAGGCAATGGATCCCCCCCCAAGGAAGGCATGTACCTTTGCTCCATAAGACGCACACACTTCCCCCCCACACTTTTTTTTGGGGGGGGAGTGCATCTTATGGTCCGAAAAATATGGTAAGTTTATTATTCTTTTAACCTGTTTAAAACATCTTCATTATTCTGTATGCTAATTTAGTGCTCATCTTCTATATGCAAGATTGTTATTTCTGTTTCAGTTTTGTTCTGTCTGAGGAATTCGGCATGCACACAAAAGCTCACACCTGAATAAAACATTGTTGATCTTAAAGGTGCCATTGGACACTAACTTTGTTATCTTTCTAAGCCGAATGGTCTTAGAGTGGTATAACGCTACTTATAGGCACTGTAAGATGGTCTCACATACCCTTAGATAAACAAGTATGCACCTTACTAATTAACAAGCGAATATTGAACAACTGTAACTCACCCAGTGATTTACTCACTTTTTAAATTAATTTTGCTCATTTTGTTTTTTATCCTGTTCTGGCAAGCTGGCAACAAGGTTAAAGGGATGACAGGTAAACTGGTGTTCAAGAAACAAGCAGGGCAGGATTCAAGGGTCAAAGCAAGAGCAACGGTCAAAGCAAGAGACTAGACTAGGACTCTCTACAAGTGGCAGACATGCCCTTCGCTTGACATTATGAATCAGCTAATGTCTAGGCTAAAATGAGAAATGAGATGTTGAACCAGAAATCTGCAGAATTATATAGGAAATTTGAGTCTCTCTGTTTCCTGTAGTGAGGTCTAGAGCTATAGAGATGTTCCTGCAATCTTCAAAGAGCTATAGAGATGTTTCTTCCTTCTGAGAGAGGCTAGTGTGGGGGAGGGCTCAAGATGTCAAGTATGTACTTCTATCCAGTCATGGCTTCAGCAGGGCTTTTTTTGTAGTGGGAACTCCTTTGCATATTAGGCCACACATCCCTGATGTAGCCAATCCTACTGGAGCTTACTGTGGGCCCTGTACTTAAGAGGATTGGCTACATCAGGGGTGTGTGGCCTAATATGCTAAGGAGTTCCTGCAAAAAAAAAAAAGCTCTGGTTCTTTGGGTCCCAGGGAAGAATTTGGAGGTGCAGGATATGGACAGGTCTTCATCTGCGAGCCCTAAGAGAGCTTGAACAGGAATCTGCTTTTGGAGAGGAGACATAGGGTCTTCCCTGGGACCTTCTGGAGTGCACATAGCTTTGGGTATAGTGGAAAGTATGGGAAGCTCCACTTCACCCTATGTGCAAGCAGGGCTGGGGCAAGTCTTAACGCTTTTAAACATTTTCTACTTCCAGGTAAAGTTAAAAAAATCTATCCTCTTTAATTCTCCTATTTATGAGGCAGTTGAAATATGAGAAAGTCATTTGTGTTATTATTGCTGAAATACATTGTGAGTCGTTAATCTAGCTAAATTCAGTTATGCTTTGTGTTCCCTGCAGCACACTATAATGTGTATATGCCAGTGGCACTACCTACTGAGGACTGCTCTTACAAAGTTTGCATTAATTTCAGTGTAGGTGGTGGAGTCCAAAACAGAATTAATTAATGCAAGTTCTGATAACATCCATGGGAATTATTTTGAAGTACAAATCATAAGGCTTGTGCTGTAAATTAGCTGAGGTTCATGACATATTATTTCACTCCTTTGCTTGATGTTGGGGAATTCTTGTTTTTAGATATAAACATAGTTAATAATGTCTAAATTTGTTTACTGAAATTTCAGGATTTATACATGATTGGTCTTAGAATGGATTACTATTTTCATTCTTCTTTCTAGTGACATAAATTTGACCATATTAGTGAAGAATTCCTGGTCCTAGAAACCATAACTTCTTAAAATATGTTTTCTTTTTGTCATATAAATTATAATAAACATTTTCCCTCAGAAGTACAGCCATGCAATTACCTCTCTTTTCTGAAAATATTTAATTATTCCTTTAAATTTAATATTATTGCTTTCTATCTATTAAATTACGTATCTGCCTTTTTCTTCACAATTTCTTCAATATTTTTTAGTAGGGGAAGTGGTCTTCACTGTGGCAACTTCCTTAAATTGTACAAAGAATGTTTTACATTCTGCTATTAGAATAAATTAGTAGATGACATGATTTCATACTGATGGCCTTGCTTTCTAGAAATGCTCTAACTACCTACCTATGGACCTCATTAATTTTGTCATCTATGCAATATTCTTTCAACAGACTATGATAATTGAGGAAATATTAGTTTTCTGAATAAAATTTCTACTGATATCACTGATCACTGGTGTAGTTCTAAATAGATTTTTGAATGTATATCCATACTTTATTCTTTTTTATTCTAATTATCCTAAAGCTAAGGCTTACTACATTTTATGGTTCAATGATCCCATCTGTGATGCTTATGTTTTTCTGAGGTACTTTTGTAACTGTGTTTTGTTAATCTGTGTAACTTAAATGAATAGGTATCCAAAGTTATTTTTTAATATTTATAAATATTTCCTTACCCTAGATCTTGAAGAGGAAACATCTATTTCAATAATTCAGTATTCTCTGTTTATTTTATCAGAGCTCACTATGTACATTGCTTGTAGTCAATCTTGTTTTGTTGTGGTGTTACCTACTACCTCATGCTGTGCAGAGTGCCTGCTACACCTGGGCTAAAGTTGATGCATAAGGTTGTAATCCTATTCTTAACCTTGCATAAGAAGAATGGAAACCACAATGGAAAAGCCAGAGACCAGCACCAGGATTTCTCTCAATAGTTTCATGAGTAGTTCCATTACTATGATGGAAAAAAGAAATAGGCATTTGAGTTCCAGCATTAGATGTTTGTTGTCTTCCATGAGGAAGAGTTTTGGGGTTTTGCCAACACTGATGCTATTAAAAGAGAGACCATTGTTTTTAAAAAGTTTGATTTAAGGATTAATTTAGTTTGGTATTTAGTATATGGGATGCAACTGGATTACATCTTGACTCCTGTGCTTGGGAAAGTCATCTGTGCATTTGGGATATGGTATAGTGATGACACTCTGGTCTTTTCTATCAGAGAAGAAACAAAGGTTCTGGATTAATGATGAACTGGATTAAAGTGAGTAAACTTAATCCAGATATTGTGAAAATTGTTAGGCGCATCCACTTAGCTATACAGCATGTATCAGATGAGATTGCACCCCTCCCCTTTAAGACTCATGCTTGCCGTTGAGTTTGTTTATAGTGGTATCCAGTTTAGGATCATTCTCAAGAATCATACTTTCCTGGAAAAGAATGACATAGCCACATTTTCATGCCATAGTTATATGCAGACTGTGAACTACTGTGAAACATTTGACATGGATTTCAAGTTTGTCCAAAAATTACAGCTGTTTCAGAAGCAGTATCCATATTGTTACTGGGAGTGTGTTATGCCAGTCTTACAGCATTTGAATTGACTGCTAGTTTATTTCCAAAGTAATTTCTGAATGAAAGTGCTTGTTATAAACCAAGTTAACTACACACTGAGATATTCCTTAGTTACTCCTCTGATATGCCTCTGTTATTCCTTAGTTACTCCTCTGATATGCCTCTGTGGCTAAGTGAGACTTTTATACCCTTTTTAGTCATTTTTAATTTCTTGGATTGTTGAAGATTCATAACATTGAAAGGTAAAAATACCGATTTTTTTAAAAAAAGGTCCTTAGTTGCCTGTCTGGCAACTGTAGCCGAGAAAATCATAAGCTGAGGCTTTTCTTTGAGAAACAAGATCTGTCCATAGCAATTTATGTTCTGATAACTGTCCATTCAGCTGTTTGCCTGGCACTAAGACTTCTATATTTTAAAAGACAGGTGAAATTATACCTATTCTATTTTGCCAATCTTTTTGTTTCATGATTTTGTGGTATTTTTGCTTCACCACTTTTGGAGACATCTGCTGGACACTTCTGATATTTTTATACCTCAAATGATTTTATGTCACCATATATTTATAATTATTATTATATTAACACATCACATGTAAGCAGTTACATTGGTGTCCTTTGCACAGTAGTCATCTGTTCTGTTTTTGTGCTGTAGTTCTGATCATGCAAGATAGAATGAGTCATGAATATGGGGGCAGAAGTACCAGTAAATGAACAGTGTGGCTGGCATTCATTCCCAAAGTTAGCTTTGTTCCTTTTACCATTGTATAGTAGAACTGTATATGTATTTGTGCACCCAGGTTGCCACTTTCTACAGCCAGTGGGGAGAGACTATTGTTACATTTTAAGTAACATGGAGTTTGTAAATCCTTACATTCTTTCAGTAGATCACAGCCAGGAAGGAGAGGGGGAAGGTGTGTCTGTGTGAATTTAACTGCTCTGCATTGCAGTTAAATGTATTTTAAATAACTTATTTGTAATTAATGCTTAAATTGCTATGTTTTATGTGAATCATGGGACTCCCATGTCTGTTATATTGTTTAATGTGAATCATGGGACTCCCATGTCTGTTAGCCGCCCTGAGCCCGCCTAGCGGGGAGGGCGGGATATAAAAATAAATTATTATTATTATTATTATTATTATTATTATTATTATTATTATTATTATTATTATTATTATTATTATTATTGCAGTACTGGTGTGTGTGTGCGTGTGTTTGTAAGAGATAGTGACTATTTGAAGACCCCATTCAGTGGCTATGCTCCCCTTGTTTACCTTCTTGAGATACCTTGTGTGTTCATACAAAGTGCTTTTTCAACCATGCACCTATCACCAAAGACAGAGGGATATAGCCCCATTCCATAGAATCTGGTGATATATGTTGCTTATTTGGTTCCCGTATATTGCTGGGGTTAGGCTTGCTATGACAGGCTTTCGTGTTAATATGGTAGGGAAGAAGGCTAGAAGGAAGGTGGATATATATGGGACTGGTAGTGGAAATGATTTTGATGAGGTCTCATAAGTTGAAGTGCATTACAAAGAGAGCCAGTTTGGTGTAATGGTTAAGTGTGCAGACTCTTATCTGGAACAACTGGGTTTGATTTCCCATTCCTTCAGTTGCAGTTGCTGGAATGGCCTGGGTCAGCCATAGCTCTTGCAAGAGTTGTCCTTGAAACGGCAGCTTCTGTGAGAGGTCTCTCAGCCCCACCTACCTCATAGGGTGTCTGTTGTGAGGAAGGAAGGCAAAGGAGATTGAAACTCTGATATTCAGAGTGAAGGGAGGGCTATAAATCCAGTATCATCATCTTCTAAATAAGTTAGTAGTGTTCCTAGTCAATAATATTGCCAGTCAGGAATTAAGGAGTTAGACTGTGATGGACAACTTATCTTTGTAGTGTCGTAGTACCGTTGGAGAGCCAGTTATAGGCTTTTCCTTGAGAGATGGGATGTGTCTACAGTTAACCATATCCTGTCCATATTTAGACTGAAATATCGCAACATCCTATTTGGAGCTTTAGCTGAAGTTTCAGTTAATGTGAAGTATAGTAGCAGGACTAACAGTTTCAAGCATTAATCAGGACAATATTTCTCACCAGTTTTAAAGGAACTACAATGATTTCTTATCAGACTGAAAGTACAATTTAAAATGGGATTATAGCTTTTACAGTGCATTTCTAAGCAGTTATATGGTTCCATGAAAAAAGTCCACAGGAAAAAAGCTCATAGAAAAAAAACCATGGTCATAAATGCTCACACAGAAAAATGCCCAAATGAAAAAAAAGCCCACAGAAAAAAGCCAATGCGGAAAGAAGCCCACACGGAAAAATATTATTTAAAGCACCATAGATATTTATAATTGTGAATAACCATTCATCTCCAGTTATGAAATTGAATTAATGTTTTTAATGTTGTTACTGTAGGATTAATATATGTCATATTCACATGCAACAATTTGTGTTCTGCTATTATCAAGTATAATTAAATAATAATTTTGCTATGTTATTAGTATATTAATTCATTACTATACAAAAGTGGCCTGTATGAAGAGAGCTTCAATGCTCCTGAATGTAAAAGCTTGGAGGGAAGAATACAAGAAATAAAAGCAACCATTTTGTTATCAATGAACTTTATTAAGAAGGGGAAGGAAAAACAATAATAACAGAAATTAAACTCTATACAGAAATATTTTTAAACAAAATTAAATACTCTTAATGTATTCATTTACAATTTGTCAACCTTTTTAATGTTGGTCTGAAGTAATTATAAAGTACTGTCTAGTATTCACAATCTTTGAACAACTATATGGCAAAAATTTTCAAATAATTAATATTATTTACTTATTTTGTTATTAAAAATTAAAACCATAACATTAAAATAAGTCAATTTCCTAGCTCAATTTAAGAACATAAGAGAAGCCATGTTGGATCAGGCCAACGGCCCATCAAATCCAACACTCTGTGTCACACAGTGGCAAAAAATTTTATATACACACATACACTGTGGCTAATAGCCACTGATGGACCTGTGCTCCATATTTTTATCTAAACCCTTCTTGAAGGTGGCTATACTTGTGGCCGCCACCACCTCCTGTGGCAGTGAATTCCACATGTTAATCACCCTTTGGGTGAAGAAGTACTTCCTTTTATCCATTTTAACTTGTCTGCTCAGCAATTTCATCGAATGCCCACGAGTTCTTGTATTGTGAGAAAGGGAGAAAAGTACTTCTTTCTCTACTTTCTCCATCCCATGCATTATCTTGTAAACCTCTATCATGTCACCCCGCAGTCGACGTTTCTCCAAGCTAAAGAGTCCCAAGCGTTTCAACCTTTCTTCATAGGGAAAGTGCTCCAGCCCTTTAATCATTCTAGTTGCCCTTCTCTGGACTTTCTCCAATGCTATAATATCTTTTTTGAGGTGTGGTGACCAGAACTGCACACAGTACTCCAAATGAGACCGCACCATCGATTTATACAGGGGCATTATGATACTGGCTGATTTGTTTTCAATTCCCTTCCTAATAATTCCCAGCATGGCGTTGGCCTTTTTTATTGCAAACGCACACTTGTCTTGACATTTTCAGTGAGTTATCTACCACGACCCCAAGATCTTTTCTTGGTCAGTCTCTGCCAGTTCACACCCCATCAACTTGTATTTGTAGCTGGGATTCTTGGCCCCAATGTGCATTACTTTGCACTTGGCCACAATGAACCGCATCTGCCACGTTGACGCCCACTCACCCAGCCTCAACAGATCCCTTTGGAGTTCCTCACAATCCTCTCTGGTTCTCACCACCCTGAACAATTTAGTGTCATCCACAAACTTGGCCACTTCACTGCTCACTCCCAACTCTAAATCATTTATGAACAAGTTAAAGAGCATGGGACCCAGTACCGAGCCCTGCGGCACCCCACTGCTTACCGTCCTCCACTGCGAAGACTGCCCATTTATACTCACTCTCTGCTTCCTATTACTCAGCCAGTTTTTGATCCACAAGAGGACCTGTCCTTTTACTCCATGACTCTCAAGCTTTCTAAGGAGCCTTTGATGAGGAACTTTATCAAAAGCTTTCTGGAAGTCAAGGTAAACAACATCTATTGGGTCTCCTTTGTCCACATGTTTGTTCACCCCTTCAAAGAAATGTAACAGGTTAGTGAGGCAAGATCTTCCCTTGCAGAACCCATGCTGAGTCTTCCTCAATAACCCGTGTTCATCAATGTGCCTACTCATTCTGTCCTTGATAATGGTTTCTACCAACTTTCCCGGTATTAAAGTCAGACTGACTGGCCTGTAATTTCCCGGATCTCCTCTGGAACCTTTTTTAAAGATGGGGGTGACATTTGCTACCTTCCAGTCCTCAGGAACGGAGGCAGAATTTCCCTTCACTTGTACTTTAACAAATACACTGGTACACCCGGTGACCACAACAAAAGACTAAAAGCAACAATTATTTAAGAACAATAATAACAACAATAATAGCTCAGATATAATTCTTCATTGCAAATTAGCCAGTCTCCTTGAGTAATTAAGTTTATCTTCTGCAGCTCATATTGCTAAACAGAATGGCATCCATGTCATGTAGTGCCTCATATTTCCTCTTTTTCACCTCTAGGCAACCTGCCTGTGCATTAGCCAGTGTTAGTTTGTGGCACACCCAGGTCCAACGCTAGGGCCTCAGGTGCCCCAGGCTTGCACCTGCTCATCCCCACCTGCACCTGCACCGCCGCCGCACCCTTGCCAGTGGAGAGGGCAGGTGCAGTAATGCAGCAGGGGAGTACAGGGAGGATTCTGGGTGAGCCACATCCATGCTCTTGGAAGCAATCCAAGACGGCCCTTCTTGGGACAGTTTTGGAGTGCCTCTGACAATGTACTTGTAGGCATTCTCCTCTGAGCTCGGCTTTCCTTGCAAGGGAAACTGGGCTTGGAGGAGAATGCACCCCACCCAGCTGCTCTTGGCTTGAAAGCGAGAGCTGGCAAGGCCTGGTGCATCCTCCTCCTCCAAGCTTGGTTTCCCTTGTAAGGGAAGCTGAGCTCGGAGGAGGAGAAGGCGCCTCACTTGGCTACTCTTGCCTAAAGACGAGAGCAGCTGGGCAGGGCTGGGCGCGTTCTTCTCCTCTGAGCTCAGGAAGGGAAGCTGAGCTCAGAGCAGAAGAATGTGCCCTGCTTGGCTGCTCTCACTTTCACGGCAAGGGTGGGGCGCATTCTCCTCTAGCCCCAGCTTCATTTGCAAGGAAAACTAAGCTTGAAAGAGAATGCCTGCAAGTGTGTTCTCGGGCAGTCTTGGATTGCTTCCAAGAGCATGGATGCAGTTCACCTGGAGTCCTCCCTGCATTCCCCTGTGCCTGCCCTCCCTACAGGCAGGACTGCGGCAGAGAGGCAGGCACAGGCGGGGTGGTGGTGGGGGCAGGTGCGAGAGCAGCTGGGCAGGGCATGTTCTCTGAGCCTGGCTTCTCTTTCAAGGTGAAAGCAGCCAGGCGGGGCACGTTCTCCTCTGAGCCTGGCTCAGGCAAGGGAAGCCGGGCTCAGAGGAGAACCCCACCAATGTGCCATCCAACCACTCTCAGCTTCCTGAGTTTGTGACCCAGGAAGCTGAGAGCAGCAGGGGGGGAGGGGGCACCTAGTGGCAGGGAGTGAAAGGAGACCCAGGCTGTCGCCTATCTCATGTACTGCCACACGCTGGCCATGGGCAAGCCGTGTCCTCTGCATTCCATCAAATATACAAATAACTTGGCAAAATTATTATTTAATTATACTTGATAAAATCACAACACAAATTGCTGCATGTGAATATGACATATTTTAATCTTACATTAACAACATCAAATATAGGTAATACCTGTTCATTCTCATAAATGCGGGTGAATGCTTATTGACAATTATAAATATCTATGGTGCTTTACATGTTATTTTTCCATGTGGGCTTCTTTCCACGTGGACTTTTTTCCTGTGAGCATTTCGATCATGGGTTTTTTTCTATGAGCTTTTTTCCTGTGGGCTTTTTTTACGGTTACTGAGTTATACCTTATTTATCCCGTTATCTATGATTTAAAGAGGGTGTCACTATTAAAATTCTAATTTTTATGTGATCTGACCTCTTTTATCCTGTTATAATTGCCTAAGAATTAATATTTTCTGCAGATGGTGTTGGGAGCAGAGCTTACACTTTCAGAAGTGAAGTGGTTTGCTTCCAGAAATAGGGCATTTTTCCTAGTGGCACACTTGTGAGATTCCCTTCCCACAGCCATCCACAGGACTCAGTCTTAGTTGTAGTTACTAAAGACCTTTTAATTCATTCAGGGTTTTGGTTAATCTGGTTACATACGTGCTACCTTTCAGGCTTTGTGTGTGTGTGCGTGTTGGCTTTGAATAGTGATTTCTTTTTGCTTTCATTACTTGTTTTAATCACTGGATTTATAGAGAAACCACAGGTGGAATCTTGGGTTGAGAGGTAAGATATATGTTTTTAAATAAATTAATCTACATTCGGCAATTGAATTTGGTGGGAGCATTTGCAGACATAATGTTGCTCCAATATTTGGAATAGGAACAAATCCTAACTGAATGTATAGTCTCTCCAAAGTTCCATTCCTTTCTCACATGGCCCCCTCCACTGTGCCAACTTTTTGATCTTTGCAGTAACAGTGTTCTGCAAACATAAGACTATTGTTATGCTGACACACATTTTTCTCCCAGCACTATGTTTCCTTAGTGAACTCGAGGCTCCGTGCGTGTCTTCTAATTTGATCCTGGACTACTTCAACCCACTCAGCTTGGAGGAAGTTGACAGAATCCTTGTCACTGCACGCCCAACTACGTGTGATCTGGACCCATGCCCCTCCTGGTTAATTAAGGCCTGCCGGGAGGAGCTAAGATGTCCTATATGGGACGTCATAAATAGATCTCTTTTGGAGGGCTTCTTTCCAACGCCCCTGAAAGTGGCAGTGGTCCGCCCCCTCCTGAAAAAGGTTACATCAGATCCGGCCGAATTGTCTCATTATCGGCTGATCTCAAACTTGCCCTTTTTGGGCAAAATTATTGAGAGGGCTGTGGTGTTGCAGTTACAGGGCTTCTTGGATGATGCTTCCAGCTTGGATCCATACCAGTCCGGCTTCCACCCGGGCCACAGGGTGGAGACGGTGTTGGTCGCCCTCATGGATGGCCTCCGGTGACATCTGGATCGAGGCGGTTTGGCAGTACTGCTGTTGCTAGACCTGTCGGCCACATTCGATATGGTTGATCATCGGCTGCTGACCCGCCGCCTCGCTGACGCAGGAATTCGGGGGCTAGCCTTACAGTGGCTTTCCTCCTTCCTTGAAGGCCGGGGACAAAGGGCGGCGGTTGGAGGAGAGATGTCTCAGAGACACCTACTTAATTGTGGGGTGCCTCAAGGGGCAGTTCTCTCCCCGATGCTGTTTAATATCTTTATGTGCCCCCTTGCCCAGATCGCCCAGAGACACGGGCTGGGTTGCCATCAGTACGCTGATGACACTCAGCTCTATCTATTGATGGGTGGCTGGACCACCGACACCCCTATAAATTTGGACTGGGCATAGCAAGCTGTGGCGGGCTGGATTAAGCTGAGTGGGTTGAAGCTGAACCCAGCGAAGACAGAGGTCCTTTGCGTGGGTCGCGGCGAGCTGGGAGGGGAGATCTCTTGACGGTGCATCACTGATACCAGTGTGCAGGGTCAAGAGCCTGGGAGTGCTACTGGAGCCCTCCTTGACAATGGAGGCACAGATAGCAGCCACTGCTAAATCCGCCTTCTTCCATCTTAGAAGGGCGAGGCAGCTGGTCCCCTTCCTGGAACGTAGCAACCTAGCAACAGTGATCCATGCAACGGTCACCTCAAGATCAGACTACTGTAATGCTTTCTACATGGGGCTGCCCCTGTGCCGAACTCGGAAACTGCAGCTAGTGCAGAATGCAGCGGCCAGGCTGCTAGTGGGACTACCTCGGTGGAAAGTAGTGCAGCCTGGCCGCTGCAGCCTGGACTGAGGGAGCTGCACTGGCTTCCAATCGTATTCTGAGTTCGCTACAAGGTGCTGGTTATTACCTTTAAAGCCCTATATGGCCGAGGACTTGCCAACCTTAGGGACCGCCTCTCTCCATATGTTCCCCAGAAAGCACTGAGATCCAGCTCCCAAAGTCTCCTAAAAATCCCTGGACCAAAGGAGGCCAAACTGAAAGTAACAAGGGAGCAGGCCTTCTCAATAATGGCTCCCCACTGGTGGAATCAGCTACCGGAGGAAGTGCGAGCTCTGCGGGACTTTAACTAGTTCCGCAGGGCTTGCAAAACTACCCTCTTTCAACAAGCTTATAAGGTGGAACCCTGAAAGGGACATCTAGCCATCTGGATATATATCTCACTGAAATGTAGTACCCCTAATTTATTGTAGTTTTTAAAAATTTTATGTAATTGTTTTAACTGTATTTATAAATTGTATTTTATCATATCAATTGTATTATAATCATGGTACACACCATGTCTTGTTAGCCACCCTGAGCCTGCTTCGGTGGGGAGGGCAGGATATAAATAAAACATTATTATTATTATTATTATTAGTATAGCACTGTGTTTTGTTAGTATAGGAGGATTTGGAGACCATTCTAACACAGCTCAGTTAGCATAATGACCATTGCTCTGTAATCACAATTGGCTTTCCATGTTTTTAATTACATAGAAGCTGCATATTTTTGTCTGAATAGATTCTTACAAGTTTTTATGAACAGCCGTATTAATGAATGCTTTCTTAATTTTCTGTTTTTCATTTGCAAATTAGAATGACACAAATCCATAAACAAATCTAGAAGCATATTTGGTTTAATACATTACATGTGGCATTTTAATTATTATTATCAAGAAGAAATAATTGGTTAGGAATTAAAACTTTTCACTTTATGTATAATTAGCTTTAAAAAAATTTGCTTGCTTATACTGGGCTTATTTATATCCTTAGGTATTTATATTATCTATTTATCATTTATCTGATTATCAATTGTAGTGCAAATCAAGTAAGCTAAAATATTCCCTTAACAAGCCTACCTAAGAAAAAGGCTGTTTACGTGTAATTAGTGCTATTAAAATCAAAGAAAGGTTTTCAATGGGTGGTGAGACAAATAATTATTTGTTTATATTCCACTGTATTCCATGAGCTCCCAAATAATAAAGAGGAATAAGTCTACTTGGCAAAATGAGTCAAGATTTGAATGAAACATAACCTGGGCTAAATAAGTAATCTGGCCTGTCCAGTAAGAATCTGTACCAAACTTAAAATTGTGAAAGTGTGCAGTCATGTGTTTTTCCTATAGCCTGTCTCTTGGTCTCAGTCTTTCTTAAGAATGCATTGCTTCAGTCTTTGAAAACCACAACTCTGTATTTCTTTTGAAGCCCAATAAGTTTAGCTGCCTATTGGATCATGCTGGTGGAAGTATAAACGTATTATTCCTATAAAAATGTAATATAAAATTTAACTTATTTCGGTAAGGGGATCTACCAATAAGCATGCATTTGAACATTTATTATTTTACCACCTCCAATTTGGATATTGTCGCCCTTAATAATTACCAAACACAATCCAGAACCCTTATGCCATGTGATATTGGATCGTTATGACATTTAGCATTTACTTACTTTCAGCAGCATGTAATATGTTTTTTGGGAACAAGTAAATGTGAAACCTCCATGTTTAACTGTTTTGAAAAGCACTGTTAACAGTAGACGCAATCTTTTTACTCCGCAAAAAGACCTAGAAGGATAGGAAACCAGCTATATTGGACTCCATCTGGGGCTTTTTCGCATTCTCATTTTCTTTACATGTGAATTCCTGTTGCTTTGCTCCACTAAAGGGAACAAAGCACATGTAGAACAAAAACAACAACAACCCAAAGCAGTAGGAACGCACAAGCAAGCAAAATGAGAATAAGAAAATGCCTCACAGCTCATAATGGAGCATTTTATACTCAGGAAATGATGTTCTTACCTGTACTAGGCAGGTAACTGATTAGCCAGGATACTTTTTAACTTGAAATTCAGTTAGGAAAGCATGAGCTACATTCAAACACAATTACCAGGATCCAGATCTTTTTCCTGCCCTTTCTCCAGCCCTGGGTAAATCAGTGATCACTAGGAAGTGCTCTCTCTCCAGTATCTCAGCACAGCTGTTGTAAGTAGTGAGAGGAATCCACATGTATACTTGGGATACTGGGGAATTAGTATGCAAACCAAGATTTGTGATGATAAAGCCTGTTTCTGCAGATAGCTACATTTCAGACACTTTTGTCATTTTTCTCACATTTTTCTCACAACATTCATGATGTCTACCTGTATGGGAGCACATTCAGCCTGCGTTGGAAACATTACACTAGTTGCCTGTGGCATTCCAGATTCACTTCAAGGTGCTGGTCATAACCTTTAAAGCCCTAGATTGCCTGCGACGTATCTACCTTCAGGACTGCCTCTCCCCATACGTACCCCAGAGGGCACAAGGTTGAGGGTCTTCTTAACATCCTTAAACAAAAAGAAGCTCGATTGTCGACCACCAGAGCTAGAGTGTTCTCGGTAATAGCGCCCACTCTGTGGCATGCCCTCCCTGGAAAGATCAGGTCCCTGTGGGACCTGCCACAGTTCCACAGGGCCTGTAAGACCAAACTGTTCAAATTTGCTTTTAATGGTTAAGGGGAGGTGGCCATTATTCCACAGCACTGACAATCTCACTGAATTAACATAACTGAGACAACAAACATCAGAATAACTAGAACATCAACATGCATCTTGGAATTCTAATGACTATATAATGAAATGATTTTATTGTATAATTTGGTTTTAATATTTTATGTTGGTTTTATTTGTTGTCAGCCACCCTGAGCCCATCAGGGGATGATGGGATATAAATCTGATGAAATAAATAAATAAATAAAATTAAAGATAAAATCTGACATATGACAGACAATATTTAGGTTATTCTTCTATCATCTATACCAGATTTATGCTAGATATAAAACTTATTTCTTTAGTCTTAAAAGATCTTAATTAAATGCCTATGTCAGGCACTTATTTTTAAAGCAATGGAAATGTTCCTTATGGAATCTGAAAGCTATTTTGGGTTATAAAATATTAATTAAAACATGATATGAAATTGTAAATGTGTATTTCATTATTTGAATAACAGTTCACAATATGTGAAATATTTATAAAGTACTTTGCATTTTTCAGGAAATTAATGAGAAAGTGAAGATGTCACTGTAGAAATTGAAGTCTTTTTTTAAAAGCTATTCTGTCATGCCACTGAAAAACCTGTCAGTTACTGGATTATGGGTCTTTCAAAAATGTAATTTCTCTCCTTTTTTTAAAAAAAAATATTTCTTAAATTGTTATCCCTGAACTTCAAGGTAACAGCTTGCTAGAATACATTAGCCCATTCAACATAGAACTCTTATTTAATGTAGGATGATTCCTACTATTCTGTATTCACACTCGGAAAGTTGCCTTCATAATTGATAAGTACACAAGGATGAATTAGTTGTTAATTCTAACCAGGGCTCTCTTTTTTTGAGCAGGAACACTCAAGAATGCAGTTCTGGCTGACTTGGTGTCAGGGGGCGTGGCCTAATATGCAAATGAATTTCTGCTGGGCTTTTCCCACAAAAAATCTTGTCTGAAGCAATTTTGATGTCAGTGGATGTGGCCTAATATGCAAATGAGTTTCTGCTGGGATTTTATACAAAAAAGGCCCTGATTCTATCTAAAGGATAAAACTACAATCAGTATGAAAAGAAGAATCCGATTGCAATAATTTTAAACCTACTAAAATGAGCATTTGCAAGATCATAGCACAAGTACATGTTTTGGGAATTTCATGCAATGACAAGTTGCTTTGAAGCAATATTTTGTTGGCGTCTTCATTAATTTTCTATTAGCATACTACTGCTCTGTGATATTAGTGTTCTGATCTACTGTCAGTGTGAGGGACAACCCCAAAAGAAAAATCTGCAGTCTTCATAAAAAGGTTGTCCAAGCTACTGCATTGTTCTATATGTCATTAGACTCCCCTGATCTGCTTTGAAAGCTTTACTTGACCAGCCCTGTTATCATTTGTTATCATAAAATTATTGTTTGGTAAATAAATGAGATTTGTACTTTGCTCCTTTTTTGTTATATTAGAGACCTTGTTCAATGCAGGACAATCCTGAACTGCCGTTCTGTGTTTATTGAAAAGAAGTTATGCCTTGCTATTTTTGCCTCAGAAGCTCTTTTGTTAAATCTGTGCCTTGCAGTTAGAATTACTGGATCTTCAGGGAAGCTTTTATGCTTGCAGTGGGACATTTTTTCTCTCCTTTCCCTCATCAGAATTGAACTCATATTACTCCATATATGTATTGTTTTGGATACAAAATAATATACTTCAGTATATAATCATTATTTCTTTTCTTAGGTTAGAATGCCAGATTCGGGAAAGAGCTCTAATTATTCCTTCAAATGAATTTATGTTCATTTTAACATTCATGTTGATATGTATCATTTTGTTGTTGTCTGTCCATTACATTTCATCTCACTGTACTCAAGAAAATCATGCAAGATTATGCAGACCTCATATTTTTATACTTCTGGGCAACCTGTTTATCAGTTGCCTTATGCTGCAAGAGTGTCATAATTAATATATGAAGAAAAAACAAATTGTTCTTTACAGAAAAATCTTAATGGCCTATCACTATTTGCTTTTCTTTCTATGGATAATTTTTCTGTATTGATTGTCCCTGAAGCATGGTTTCATGATTTTTCTATTGAACTCTCCAGCACAGAATATTTGTATTCTGTTGCACCAGTACAACTTAGCAACACAAAACTTTTAATGGCTTCTGTAGTAACATTATATGAAGCAGGCCAGAAAAATCTCAAAAGGAATATCTTTTTCCTTTTATTATGCAAAAAGAGTACCTGTTTTGTATTAATATAGATATTATAATAGCGGCCCCTGAAAAATTATCTGTTGGGTTGGATCCTAAATAAAGTGAATAGAGGAGGTTTAAGTCACCTCAATGTTTCCACAGCAGTACCTTTTCTCAACCCCCCACCCCATAGCTCCTGAGGACTGAGTACCCTTTGGAATGCCTTGGGAAGCAGTGCTGAAGGAGGAATTATTAGAAATCATTCCTTCTTTTGCATGTAACAAAAAAAATAAAACCACAAGAGATGTGGGTGTTTGTGGAATGATCATTTTTGCTGTTTCATTTTTTTCTGTGTTAGCAACTAAACTATGACTTTTCTACATTATCATTTTACTCCCTGGCAAATTTCTGCTTTTTTCTGGGAGTTTTTTTCCTATCCTGTTCTGCACTTGTTTTGCACCCTTTTGTGGTTGATAGTGGTTGCATAATAATAGCAGTCCCTGAAAAATTATCTATTGGGTTTAAATCTGCAGGGAGATACACTTGAAATAAATCTGTGAGATAGTGTATGGACCACTAGAGCGCACAAATGTGCAGAATGGAGGGGGGGCGGGGAAGGAGAGGATTAAAAAACAGGATCTTACCAGTGAGTAACAGTGAGTAAAATGAGAATGTGGGAAAGCCCCTAGTTGAGCCATAATTTACAGTTTAAAATACAATAACAATTTCAGTACAGGAGTTGAAGAAAATCACTCTGAAAAGATTAAAAAAATGTTAAAAGAATATAGTTTAGATGCAGCTTCTCTTAATCTTGGAACTATGTTTGACAAGTATGTAGAGAAATGTTTACTTTCTCGCTCGTATCACACCTTATTTTAAATGGTGAATGCATATATCTTGCTGATCCCAGTGGAGGAAATGCAAGATAGAAATGAAATAAATTAATGACTTTTAATATGGGATATCTGCAACATACATAAATGCTTTAAGTAGTAGGGAGGTGTTAGAAAATTGTATGATATTCATATATATCACTACAATCTACCCTAGTGACACAGAATCTTTAATGTTTTAAATAAGCTAATTTTGATGAACCATTGCATTATTTCTAGTTTCATGTTGGAATTCAGATTGCCTTTCCCCCATCTGCTATGTGTAGGGAGAAGCTGCATTTATGGAACTTGTGGCATTGTGTCTGGTTTGACCCTCAGTTATAGTTGAATTATTATTCATCTTGTTTATAGCCGGCCCAAGGTTGACTCATCCTTCCATCCTTCTGAGGTCGGTAAAATGAGTACCCAGCTTGCTGGGGGGAAAGTATAAAAGACTGAGGAAGGCAATGGCAAACCACCCCGTAAAAAGTCTGCCATAAAAACATTGTTGAAAACAGCGTCACCTTTCCTATTTACCATAGTTATTAAAGTATTGGATTAGAACCTGGTTCAAATCCCCATTCTGCTGTGGAAACTTGCTTGGTGACATTGAGCTAGCTACTGTCTCCCAATTTAACGAATTTTCAAAGTTATTGTTCTGAGAGATAAAATGGAGGAGGGGGGAATGTTGTAAGCCACTTTATGGTCCACACTGGGAAGTAAAGCTAGATATAAATATCTCAATAAACAAATACTTCATTTATGATTCATTCAGTGAAATAATAAAATTAAAATGAATGAGCAATTCACTGGCAAACAAGCAGGCATTTAATTTTTTAAAATTTTATTTTAACCAGCCTCTTGTACCTAGAAGTCCTACAAGCAGTGTGGCAACACCATCTAGTACTATCAGCACACCTACCAAAAGAGACAGTTCAGCTCTTCAGGACCTCTACATACCTCCACCTCCAGCAGAACCATACATACCCAGGTGAACTATTGTAACGGTATTTATATTTGGAAGCGTTGTCACTTAAGTGTGCATAATAAGAAAACAAGATTACAATCCTAGGATGATGAACAAACATGGCAATATAAAGTAAATGCCCAATTGGATGGAAGGGGGGCGGGGAGGATGGCTAATGATCATAAGAACGTAAGGATTACACCAGTGGCACATCTAGGCCAGCATACTGTTTTACAGAGTGCCCAACTGATTCCTTTCTGACTGTAGAGATTCTCTTTAGTTACCTTCGCTGGTAACCAATAATGTAATTATTCTCCATGAAACTGTCCAGTTCCTTTTTAAGCCTTCTATGTTATGGCCATCACTATATCCACTGGCAGTGAAATCCACAAGTTACTCATTATTTTGTTTTGTTGGTCCTAAATCTATTGCCTATCTACATCTTAGCTAAGAACAAGGAAGAGGGCACTTGACTTGTCCTAGGCTTCTGCTCCTTCCTCTATTTCAAATTCATAATGAGGCTTTACCAGAAACTTGGAAATACAAAGGTGCCTAGGATATAATCCAAGGATTCTGCTTTAAGATGAGGAACTATTATGGATAGTTCCAGCAGAAGTAATAAAAATAACGGTTGAATCTGACGAAGAGAGAGGGTTATCATATAACCAATTACTAAAGATTCAAGGAGATAAAATTGAATTAAAATCTGCTGAAGAGCTGAACAATAAGTTTGACTGGTTTCAAATGCAACAAATAAAAAGTTTGATGGATAACGACATTAAATCTGAAGGAATTAGACGCGAACAAACAGAAATGGAAAAGGTTCTTGGAGATAACGAAAAATTAATATCGAAAATATATAAGTTATTATTGAAATGGTCTACAGAAGAAGAAGTAGTAAAATCTCAAATGATTAAATGGGCAATTAATGTAACTAAGGAAATACAGATGGACACATGGGAAGAACTCTATGAGAATATCAATGTGTCAGAGTATTAAAGAGAATTGTTTCAAGATGATGTATAGGTGGTATATGACTCCTAAAAAATTGGCAAATATGAGTAAAAAGATGTCAGATAGATGTTGGAAATGTAAGAAACATGAAGGTGCTTTTTATCATATGTGGTGGACATGTGAAAGAGCGAAAAAGTTCTGGCAGATGATACAATAAGAAATATCTAAGATTCTGGGATATGACTTCAAGAAAGTAGCAGAGACTTTTTTATTGGGATTACAAATGGAAAAATTTCCAAAAGAAGATAGAACTTTAATTTGGCACTTGCTCTCAGCTGCTAGGACATTGTATGCGCAGTTGTGGAAGCAAGAAAAAATACCAGAGAAATGGGATTGGATTCTGAAAGTTTTATCGTGGAGTGAGATGGATAAACTAACAAGAACTCTAAGAGACTATGATTTGGAAGTGTTTAAAAGGGAGTGGAAGAAATTTAGATGTTATGTAGAAAAAGAATGGAACATAAAAAGACATTGGACATTTTTTTAGCAATGAGTATTAGATAAAGGTAGAATATGAATTTAGATTGTTATAGTTAAAGGTACCTTTATAAGTGAACTTTAAGTATATAACTTCGGCGGGAGTCTAGAAACGGAGGGAGGGGGGATTAGAAAATATTATATGGGTTAGGGATAGAGATGATTTATTAGGGTTTGTAGAATCTTTCGGGCTCAAGAGATGATTTAAATGGATATTGTTACCACATGCTATCAATAAAATTGTTTAAACACAAAAAAGATGAGGAAGATACATGTAGCAGGCTTCCTGAGATTTACAAACAAACTATTTTCACCCCTTAATCTTAAAGAATCTCTAAAAAGTATAACACTGAATGTGTATTAGTGAGCCAGTCTTACTAGCATCAGAGTTAGGTGCAATAATAGCATAGTAATGCAGCAGAAGATCACTGTTTTATCTTTCTTCTTTTTTACATGACTATCAAAATACATCTTTTTAAACAAAAGGGATGAGAAGGGAAATCTCCCATGTGATGATATTGGAAGACACCTTGTAGGAAAGCCAGTTCATAAGGGATCTGAATCACCAAATTCATTTCTTGACCAAGAATATAGAAAACGGTTTAATGTGGTTGAAGAAGATGCTGTCTTGTACTGTTATGAATATGAGAAAGGAAGAACTAGCTCTGGGAGAAGAGAGAGTACTCCAACATATGGTATGGTACTCATTTACTAAAGATCAAATCCCTTCTAATTTTTTCCAGTTTATGTATTTCTATATTTGCCTATATTCCCAAGAGTTCTTCACATTACCACTGAGCATTATTTTGTGTATTGCATTATACCACCCTTGATAGTTCCTAGTAGCTGTCCTACTCTGTTTGCATTGCTCTGATTACAGATTCTAGTGTTTGCAATATCTCACTAATGGCTTTGAGTTAGCAGAACGGTAGAATGAAAACTTGCATCCAACCAAACGATGTTTGTTTGAGAAATGCAGTATGCATCTCTTCCTATTTTCATTTGAGCAAAGTTTAATTGTTCTGTTCAGTTGCAGCCATATGAAGGCTTAGGAGAAAATTCAGGGATTTCTGTTCTTCCCCCAAGGAGTCGTTTTCAGTTTTTCTGATAGAAAAATGAAAACTTGGGGTAACACTGAAAAACAACTATGAAATTTTAAAAACTTGGGGTAACACTGAAAAACAACTATGAAATTTTAAAAATGTCTATGAAACATTCTGTTTGACAAAGCATTTTTGTCATTCTAAATGTACAGAATGATTTTTTCCAGTGAAAAAACTGGGAAATTTGGAGGAACACAGAAAAAGCAGTATTCTGTATACATATACAACATTCTCAAGATTTTTTTATCTACATATACATAAATATGCTGCAATGTGTTTAATTATAGTCCATTATTAAATTTTCAGTGTTATAAAGTTGAACTTAATATACCCATTCATGCTGGTAGTCCTATATGCTTCTGTCCAAATATTACATTTTTCTTTTGTTTACTATAGAATTTTCCTTACGTTTTCCTGACTGCAAAAATTAGAAATATGTGTGCTATAATAGCATAGGGTTTGCTTCTCAAGTATGGTGGCTTTCATAGATCCCAAGAACCTGTTGTGATCTATCAGAATTTTGCATATGTGACCTATAGTTATGTGTGACAGATTCTTAATGCTTCAGGAAAATGCTGAAACATAGATGCATGACTATAAAGCATGATTCCTCAACATGGTGCTATGGGCACCATGCATATGGAGGCACTTCCCCAGGCACTCACCAAGCTTTTCATAAAGTGAGCAGGGTCATTGTAATGCAGCGTTTGTTGCTGGCTACCCTCATTCATATGAAAGGGTTTTCCAATAGCAGCCATACATACCGTAGGATCGGGAGGACTGTGGTCCTTTTCCCTCTTCAGACTTCTTTTTAATCTTCTTCGCGGTCTCTGTGCGTCACACAGTTGGGATTGACAGTGCCAGCGCCAACTCCACTGGTGTTTCTTTAAACTTTAAGTGAGGCTCTTCGTGCCCCTCCACTGGACATGCCCAGGGGTGGGGCGCTCGGATCCTGCCTGTTCATTTCTGACCGCGCATGCAAGAGGAACTCTTCTCCCATCGCTCTGGTTGGTGCTTCATTTCTTCCATTTGTTTTGGTTTTTTTTAAAAAAAACCTGTTATTAGAGTAGTTGGTAGTTACAGTTCTAGTTAGAGTTAAGGTTTTTATTCCAAGTTCTACCCCCCCCAGCCCCACCACTGAGCCCTTACCCTATGTGGGCTATTTCAAATGCTGTTCCCACTGCGGGAGCAAGCTCACCTCCACAGATGGGCACTCACTCTGTCTTTTCTGTCTGGGGGAAGGCCACCTTATGGATACATGCCTGCACTGCCAAAAATGTGGACAACAGGTGAGGAAAAACCGAGCTGCCCAACTGCAAATGGCCCTATTGGAGTCAGCCCTCACCCCTCAAACTATGGGCGAATCAACTGCTCTGGAAGGCTTTCTGGCCGTGGAGGTAGTTACTTTCTGCCTAAGCATGCCAGCCAAAATGACCCTCACCTCTGGGTCAGTGGCTTTGATGTCAACTGGAACGGTGATGGGAACATTGGGATCGATCTGGCACTCATCAGCTTCACAATCCTCCTCTTCTTCCCCATCAAAAAAGCACAAGAAGGATAAACATAGATCCCATGAGAGCAAGAAAGACCATGCTAAGAAAAGACGTATCTCATCCACACTGGAGGATTTGTCAACACTGCAACTCACTCCACTCTGGCTGAACCCTTTGATTTTGGCATCAGTGCTGCAAAAGATACTTCAAATGCCAACCCGAAGAGTGAACTCCCCAGCCCGAAAGAATCCGGATACAGCCCTTGATTCCACCAAGGGCAACAAGATTGATGTTACACAACAAAGTGTGGGTTCCACAGGCTCTGTGCAGGCCAGCCCAACAGGAACTCCCGACAGAACCCAACCAGATTCAGACCCCCGCCCCCTTGACCTGACGCACCGAGAGTTCCCTCTGATCCATACTGACCAAGATACCTGGACTTTCCAGATCTCAGGTATCCACCCCAATGGTCGTCCCCTCCGAGGTACCACCCGTGGGACTAAAGACTACTACAGTACCTTTCTTGTCCATACCATCCACAGCCTCTGCTATGATGGGTGCCAGATTGGGATGAATATTTAACCCTATCGACACACTCCATACCGAGGGAACCTGTGCGTAAACCTAAGAAAAAAGTTATACCTGCTGCCCCTACCAAACCGACTCAACTGACACCGTCAGAATTGGGCCAATCGGATCCAAGAGAATTGGATGCATCTTTTGAAGGCGAATCAGACTCCGCAGCCTCTGAAGTGGGAGAGCCAACACCTGGACCATTGACTCTGGTAGGCAAAGAACTCCCCATATCACCTTCAGAGGACTTAAGATCATATGGAGACCTCATTAAGAGAATGGTGGCCATCTTAGGACTATCCATTGTTCAACCACAACCTGAAGTGACAGACCTAGTATATGAAATAGTTCAAAAAGATACCTCTTCAGCCATAGCCCTACCTATGACATCAGTCTTACTACAAGCAGTGAAGACACCTTGGGACAAACCGGCTTTGGTATCTATCTTCTCATGTAAGCTAGACCACATGTATAAAATACAAGATACTAATGTTGAATTCTTACTATCTCACCCTAAACTGAATTCTATGGCAGTTACATCTTCCTCTAAGAATTGTCACTCCTCAACCACTCCCATCAGACAAAGAAAACAAGAAGCTAGATGCGTTCAGTCGCACGTTTTATGCAGCGGGAGCACTAGGCATCAAAAACGTCAACTATTTAGCATGCCTAGCCTGCTACCAATATGCCCTTTGGGACCAGGTTACACAACTACTTCCCAACATGCCTAATGAGGTGAGCTCACGACTTAAAAATATTCAAAAGGAGGGCATAATGGTTGCTAAGCAACATGTCAACTCCATAAAACACAACCTGGACACATCAGTGAAGACCCTCTCGTCAGCAGTTGCACTTAGGCAACACTCATGGCTCCAAACCACATCCTTAACGCAGGATACCAAATCCACCATTGAAGATCTCCCCTTCAATGGCACAGGCCTATTCCATGCCACTACCAGTTCAGTCCTACAAGAAATAGATAAGTCAAAGTTTCAAGAAACCTCAGCGTCACCTCCTGCTCTACTAAGCAGTACAAGACCAAATCAGGACCCAGGTCCTGGCCTAGATGCTTATTGGCTAGAAGCTCCTCCAAACAGCCATGGAGAAACAGATCCTACAATAATAACCAGGGATCTATCTACATCTCCAAAGCTGAGTTCCAAAGCTCACAACAACAACGCTCTAAGACCACCAAGGACTCCAAACAGGGAGTTTGACTTCCCCCAAGTCAGTCCACCATCAGTCTGTACAACACCATATGCTACCTGTCTGCACCCCTTTTTAACATCCTGGCAGAAGATCACATCAGACAAATGGGTACCATCTGTAATTGCCAAGGGGTATGCGATTAAAACACTCTGTACAACACTGTACCCCAATCATCAGGAGTAGTCAATACATGTCCCTCTCCAATTTTTTGAGAAGAAGTCCTAGTGTTGCTCAACAAAGGCACAATAGAACCGGTCCCTCCCAAGAAACATGGCCTGGGATTTTACTCCCATTACTTTACCATCCCCAAGAAGGACAGAGGTCTCAGACCCATCATGAACCTCGGGATTAAATGAGTTCATTTCTCCAAAAAAGTTTTGCATGACCACCTTGATGCAGATTCTACCCCCATTACAAGAAGGTTGCTGGATGGCAATGATCTCCAAGATGCATACTTCCATCTAAACATCCAGGAGGGCTGCAGACTTTTCCTAAGATTTGCAGTAGGGGAGCAACACTACCAATAGAGGGCACTGCCATTTGGGATTTCCATGGCCCGCAGAGTTTTTACCATGGAAGTGGTAGCAGCCTATCTTCAACTACAAAATGCGAATGTTTTTCAGTACATAGATGACTGGCTTCTAGTGGTCAACTCGAAAGCACAGTTTACTTGGGACATTCAGACAACACTATCTCTTTTGAGGGACCTTGGTCTCCAAGTAAATCTCAAAAAATTCAAACAGCAACCCTCCAGAAGGTAACAGTTTATAGGGGCTATTCTGGACACAGTGCATGCCAGAGCCTTCCTTCTGTCAGACAGAGCAAGTGCCGTCCAACAATTAGTGAGGTACATACAAATAGCAAGACAAGCCTTCGCACTTGTTATTCAATGCCTTCTGGGAACAATGGCAGCTACTACGGCAGCCATCTGTCTAGCCAAACTAAGGATGAGACCTCTACAATGTTGGTTTCTCGCATGCTTCAACCCAGCTCGTCACAGTCGGCAGACGATCATGGATCCCAGACAATGTACTGCAATCCCTTTCATGGTGGACGATTGAGCAAAACCTAATGGGAGGAGTCCCATTTCAAGCTTCTGTACCAATGGAAACCATCACCACAGACATGCCCCTATGGGGTTGGGGAGCACATCTTGGGGACAAATCAGTGGGAGCAATGTGGGATCTATGTCACCAGCACTCCCATATCAGTTTCCTGGAATTGAGGGCTATCTATTTTGCCCTACAATCCTTCCATCCACCACTTCAAGGTAAAGTAGTTACGATATTTACATACAACACAACTGCCCTTGTAGATGCCAACAAGCAAGGGGGCACTATGTCCCAGAGACTTTGCCAGCTAGCAATCTCCCTACGGGACTGGTGTCTAACAGAGAACATTTCACCAATAGCTATGCATGTCACAGGAAACCTTAATGCCCAAGCATTCAACCCCCCCTTCATTTCAACCTCCCCCCCCCCCCCCCGCAAGTATCTTCTGTCACCATCCACTTTCCTCTCCACCATCCACTTTCCTCTCCTTCTACCTGCTATCCAAGGGGACTGTTACAAAACTTGCCCCAAGCACAGGAGACATGGACTTCTTCTCCAGGTGTTTCATGGTGGACAAGAAAGGAGGTGAGAAAAGACTCATTTTGGACCTCAGGGCTCTCAACAAACACTTGCATTCTGAATTTCAGAATGTTGTTCATATAAAACAAGGGTCTATAGTTCACATTTCTATACTAGACAAGGGGCTATAGTTTACAGTTCTTGATGTGAAGGATGCGTATTTCCATATAGCAATTCGTGAAGCCTGTAGAAAGTAGCTTAGGTTCATTTATGAGGGTGCTATGTATGAATATATGGTTGGTCTGTTTGGATTGGCCACCATGCCTAGAATGTTCACTAAGTGTGTCTCAGTGGTTGTTGCCCATCTCAGGCTAAAAGGTTGCACCATCTACCTATACTGGATGAATTACTGTTTGTCAGGAGTTCCCAGGACTATCTACAACAGGACCTTCACTTTGCACTTCACAGATTAAAGTAACTAGGTTTCTTCATTAGCTGGGAGAAATTCCATTTTTTTGCCACTCAGTCTGTAGATTTCATTGGGGTCACACTGGACAAAAGTCTTTCTGCCATTGCAAACAGTGTAGATCACTATTATTTTAGTCAAGAAGATCTTAGTGAACAGATTCCAATCCACCAAGATGATACAAAGACTTCTAGGTTACATGGCATCTACTACAGCCATGGTCCCACATGCTAGGCTGTACACGAGACCTGTTCAAAACTTGTTTGTGCAAGCATTTAGCCCTTGTTGGAAGAGACAAAATCTCACTGGAAGGGGTTTTCAACCCCCAGGGCAATTCTAAGTACCCTTTGGAACTCAGCCCCATGATAAACAGGTTGATACAGATGTCTCCCTGATGGTTTGGAAAGCACATTGTAGTATCAGGAGTCTTGGTCCTAGTCTGAATATAAACCTTCACATTAGTTTATTGGAAATGGGCTATTAGACATGCTCTTGCTTATTTTACAGCACTCTTGATGGACATTGCATTCTGATAGCAACAGACGGTCAAAATCTATATAAACAAGCAGGGAGGCACAGGTTCCACTCATCTTTGAAGGAAAGCACCATTCATCTGGAAATGTGTGAGACAATGACAACCATTCACATTGCAAGGCAGATGCGCTAAACAGAGACACAGACTTAAGCCAGGAGTGGTCCATTGCCTACTACTCCCCATGTTCAGAGAGTAGGGGTTCATGGACGTTGACCTTGTCACTTCAAAGACCAATATGAAATGCCACTTGTTCTGTTCAAGGACAGCTGTGAATAAAGAATCTCTTAGGGATTCCCTTTCAGTTGTGTTTTTATGGGTTACCTCTTTTTAGAATTTTACACCAGTTAGTGGCCAGACTGAAGGCCAACGGAACTGCCTGCATTCTTCTTGCTCTCTATTGGCCTCAAAGAGTGTGGTTCCCAACATTGTCGAAGTTGTCAAAGGGAGTTCACAGAACCCTGCCTCCAGCACACAATCTCCTACATATGGACCCCATTCTACAGTCTGAGGTGTATTCTCTGCACCTGACAGTGTGGTTGATACTGCCTTAGGCAGATCTCAAAGAGCAATAGAGAAAACTACTGCCTGTCATAGACCTTCCACATGCTTCTAAGTGAAATAGGTTTGCACTTTGGGTAGGGTATCAATCCAGTCACCTCCACTTTGCCCAAAATTTTCAACTATTTGTCCATTGGTAAAGAATGAGGGTTTTGTCCATTAAAGCAGCGTTTCCCATTTGCAGGGTTACGACCCAATACCGGACCACGCAAGCCTCAATACTGGGTCACCAGGGTGGCCTGACAGCTCCCTCCCCTCTCTATATAAACAAGCAGGGAGGCACAGGTCTCTATTTATATTCCCCTCTCTATTTATATTTATATTCCCCTCTCTATTTATATTCGGCGCTACAGCCCCTGCCCCCACGTCACCACCACCGACCATAGCACTCTCTGAGCATCCTCCAGGCAGAGGATGCTCAGAGAGTGCTACAGAGACTGTGTGCTGGCCAGAAGCCCTCCACCATCCCTCTCTGATATTTGGAAACATCAGAGAGGGTGGGGAAAGATCCTGGCCAGCATGCAGTCTCTGTATCGCTCCCTGAGCGATCCAGGTGGAGAACAGTCAGGAAGCAATACTAAGACTGCATGCTGGCCAGAAGCCCTCACCTGTCCCTCTCTGATGTTTGGAAACACTCTGATGTTTGGAAACATCAAATAGGGTGGGAAAAGCTTCTGGCCAGCATGCAGTCTCTGTATCACTCCCTGAGCATCCTCCATCTGAACCACAAGGGAAAAATCAGGCCACACGGCGGGGGGGGGGGGGTGGAGTTTGGGAAACCTTACATTAAAGTACATTTTCATAAGAAAATGTTTCTTGGTGTTCTCAGCATCTGAATCTCAGATATTCTTTAAAAGTTTACATAATTTATACCCCCCCATCACTCATCCTATTCCACAGTGGAGTTTGTCCCTTGTGTTAGCTAAATAGATTCATAAACTTTGCCAAATTCCATGCAGATAAGGTGGTGCTAAGTCCCAGCCTGGATTTTTTGCCCGAGGTCTCCATATTTCATCTGAATTTGGATTTCACCTGAATTAGGATGATATCATCCTCCCTGTATATATTTCCATCTGCCTCCTAACATATACTGCATAAGATAAATGTCAGATGAGCTCTCCTTTTTTATTTGACATGGACAAAGTAATTTAGGAAGGGTAGGAAACTATCAGTTTGGAAGGCTCAAATAGAGAGAAAGCAGTATCGTCTCAGTTAGTGTCTAAGTGGGTGGTATCCACTATCAAAACAGCATACAATGAAGCAGGCTTCATTTGCCCCATTTCACTTGGGCTCAAGTCTCATTGGTAGCATTTCTGTCCCAGCTCTCACTGGACAACATCTGTAAGCAGCCATGTGATCCACACCTTCCACATTTGTCTGACATTAGTCCATGGATGTGAATGCTTGTGGTGAGGCAGCTGTTTGGAAGGCAGTTCTACAATACTGCTGATCAGCCCACACTCTTCTTCACAGTAAATGAGCTGCTACTATCTTATGTAGGACTGCACAGAAGCCACAATGCTGAAAACAGGTTGCACTTATCTGTAACAATTGTTCATTGAGTAGTCTTGGGTCCCTCCTTTCTTTGCCTGCTGTGAGCAGCTCTACCAATTTTTGCAGCCTGTTATGGTAGTGAAAGGAGAACTGAGAGGAGAGAGTTCTCCCTGCCTCCATCACATGATCCCTTGGGTGGAAAAGGGAACACTGAAAATGGAGGAGAGGGGGAATGCTTTTAGGATCTAGAAATGTCTTTTTAAAAGCCTGGAAGCTCTTCCCATGGCTGTCCTGTGACTCCACAGTCTCCATGTTTGGCTGCACAGAACACTCAATGAATAATAGTTACAAGTAAGTGCAACCCTGTTTTTCAAATCCCCACTTTGCTGTTGAAGTTCACTGGGTAACTTTGAGCCAGTCACACACTCTCAGCCTAACATAACCTCACAGAGTTGTGAGGACAACAGCTCTCCAATGTAGAAAAAGTGGTATATAAATGTAAATAATAAACAGAGCTGAACTTGGGGAGGCAGATAAAAGGTAGGTTGGTGAGTTGGTGAGAAGGTAGCATGAAAAGTTGAGAATATGAGGGCTGCCTACAAGAGGGAAAGAGAAAATAGTATGGCGAGAGATACAGGGAAGGTGAGGTTGCCTTCCCCAAGTCCTTATAGTTCTCCATTATGCAACTGAGTTAGACTCACTTGGCACTGTGCAATAGGTCAGTTTTCCTAAGGAGAGCTTGCCAGGGGAGGGAAGGAGTGAAAGCTGAAGACTGAGAGATAGATGGAAGTATGTTGGCTGGTGGGTGGGAAGGAGAGAACAAAAAGAGGAGAGGCTGTAGGGTTTTCAGGGGAGGGAAAGAGGAAATAATGGAGGAGTAATGTGATACCACCTGCAAGTCCTGGCAGGTCCCCCAGTTGTAACGACCTAATTAGGTTAATTAGCAAAATGTTTCACTAACAAGCATGTTTGTATATATCCAAGAAAATAATTCAAAATTTTTTTATCTGGATAGAAATATAAAGTCACCTTAGTCTGCTCACCTTGAATTGTTGGAACTGCAACTTAATATGGAGAACAAAGTTGAGTTCAGTGCAGTCTTTAAGACCAACAACATTTTATTTAAGGTATAAGATTTTGTGTGCTTGCAGAAGAAGTTTGGTTGCACACAATAGTTTATAGCTTAAATAAAACTCCGTTGATCTTAAGGTGCTTTTGGACTCAAACTTCACTCTGCTGCTTCAAACCAACATGGCTACCCACCTGAATCTATTAGTATGGAGAATTCTTGTGAATTCAATTCTGTGGTCTTGTGACAAGTATTTTGAAGACAATGTAATTTAACTGTCAGGGTTTCTTTTTCAATGCAGGTAAGCTAAGGCCTATATCTATGCCAGTAGAATATAATTGGGTAGGAGACTATGAAGAGCCCAGCAAGACAAAAAGAGATAGTAGAAGAGGTAAGTAACCTCAAACAGAATTTCACTTTGTTTTATATACCCTTGAATAAATCATTATATGCAAACTTTTCACATTGTTACCTCCAAACCACAAATTTGAAAAGCGTATCATGCTTCTAATATTCAAGGATTCTGGTTGCATGTTTATCATTAGTAGTGTCCTGAGCTGGAATTGAAGACTAATTGCCAGCCTGTTCTCAATATAATTTGATCATGCATAATACTATTGCAGTTTGAAGCTCAAAGTACAGGAGCAGGGAACTGATTTGTACTCAGCCCTACCTCTGGTTCTTTTTTTGTTCTGCCATTATTTCTGTTAATTACTCTAAAGTGAGACTGTAACAACTATTCTAGAATTTGACCAGATGTAACTTTTTCAGCCAGGTATAAATTTCATAGCCTTTTGGTGTATCTTACTGTAAAATATCTTTATGGTGATGTTAATATTATAGTTAACTGCAGTCTTTTAATCATTAGAGACAAAATACAAAATACATTTGACTCTATTTCCCCACAGCCACAATTCAGATTCCAATTCAGATCAGGTCTGTGGTGCTGAGGGAGGAGGGGCTATAGCCTCCATGCCATTTTTCCAAGGCACGGCTGCACTAGGGAGCAATATTTACCTTGAAAATAAAACTGATTTGTTCTTCTGTTTTATGATAAAATCTGGATGATTAATATAGCTGTTATCCATAGATTTCTTATTAGTATAGGAGCTCCAACATCTGGAAGATTTGCTAATTTCTTTCAATAGGATTTGTGTGCCCATTCCTTTGGGACATTCAAATCAGTGGTCTATATGGAAAGTACTAGAAAATCTGCTACATGTGGAAGTTCCATGTACAATTCATACTGTATATATGCATTCAAATTATGGCATTATATACAAACTGACATAATAAAATCCACATGTTACAGGCAAAATGTATATCATTTAATCCAATTTCTGTAAGATAACACTTTCAAGGTTAATTTCAAATGATATAGCCCCATGGCGCAGAGTGGTAAAGCTGCAGTACTGCAGTCGGAGCCCTCTGCTCATGTTCGATTCCAGCGGAGTTCGATTCCAGCGGAAGCTGGTTCAGGTAGGCGGCTCCAGGTTGACTCAGCCTTCCATCCTTCCGAGGTGGGTAAAATGAGTACCCAGCTTGCTGGGGAGAAAGTGTAGATGACTGGAGAAGGCAATGGCAAACTACCCCGTAAAAAGTCTGCCATGAAAACGTTGTGAAAGGAACGTCACCCCAGAGTCGAAAACGACTGGTGCTTGCACAGGGGACTACCTTTACCTTTAAAAACAAAAAAAAGAATTGAAGCAAAAGAAAAAAGCAAGCAGGAAATCAAGGAGGCAGTACAGTAATGGGAATCAGGAATCACAAGAATAAAGCTGATCTGCCAGTAAGTGCTATATGGCAGGAGTGGCCAAACTGCAGCTCAGGAGCCACATGTGGCTCTTTCACGCATAATGTCAGCTGCCAGCTTGCAGAAGGCATATGTCTCTTTAAATCATTTCTCCAAGCCAGCTGGTAGCTTGGAGAATGCATTTAAAGTTAAAGTTGATTTCTTTCCACCTCTCCCTCATTCTTCCATCTCCCGCCTACCTACCTATCTACCTTCCTTCCAACATGTGATGTTCATGTTTTGTAGCTCTCAAACATCTGACATTTATTCTATGTGGCTCTTGCATTAAGCAAGTTTGGCCACCCCTGCTATAAGGCAACATATAGACAGGCCTCAGATTCAGTGGGAGCTCACAGGAGCACAGCTCCTGGACCTTTCTGAGAGTTCCACCTCCTTCTGAGAGTTCCACCTCCTTATCCATTGAATAGTAGGTGCAGCTGCATAACAATCCCTGGATGAGCTCCACCACCTATTTTTTCTACAAAAGAACCCCTGTTCATATAACTAAGGTTAGCTGGAGCCAATGATGAGAATCAGCTGGTGGCATTAAATAGAAGACAGCTAAAATATCAGAGCACTCAGCTGCCTTTGATAAACTCAGGTTGATATTTCAAATAAATTGAATTTTAATATTAGATCTATTATATTGTGGTACAGTCATGATACAAGTGGGCATATTTTTATTAAATGTCATCAAAGCACAGAGTTCCAGTCAGAGTTATTTAACTATTATAAATCCACAAGAGTTATGCCACTAACCTTGACAAGACTTGCATTGCACAGCAGGACAGCTGATTTGCTTTGTAACTTTTCCAATTTCTGTCTAGAAAATTCGCTACTTCGATATATGAGCAATGAAAAAATTGCTCAGGAAGATTACATGTTTCAGAGAAATAGCAAAAAGGACACAGGCAAAAAATCCAAAAAGAAAGGAGACAAACACAATAGTCCTAGTCATTACTCCCTGCTGCCCAGTTTACAGATGGACTCATTAAGGCAAGACAGCATGACTACTCCTGGTCCTGAAACCTCTTTGTATCATGTAAGTAAAATGGCAAAATACTTCTTTCTAAACCAAAACTTGAGTAGTATGATGTGTCTTATGCCTTTAAACCCTTTTGATAGTTATCTTACATTTCTTTTAGGAATCAGTATGACTTTATTTACAAGATTTTAAAAATGTGATGTAATCACAAATGAAGCAAAGAAATCCCACATTTGATATATGGTGTTTTAGTCACTATGATAATAAGTGTGTGTGTGGGGTGGGGGTTGTTCCTGCTATTGTATAATCTTCCATATTTAACTGATTCAGTTACATTAAAATTGAATTGGGGGGAAATGTTGTAAAATGATGTGATGCTAAGTGAGAAACAGTGTTATCCTTCGCTTTCCAGACAGAGAAGGACAGAGAGCATAAAATATTTGAAGCTTCTTTCATTTTATTATTCTTTCACATGGAACTGAGGTTTAATGAGATTTAGAAGTTTAGTGCATCTGTGTGTAAGTGTAGAAATGCAAAAAATTACACGCCTTTTTTTAGTATGAAGTTGCTAGTGAAAAGCATCTATTGAAATACTGAGCAGTGAAGGTCAACCCTTTGGGGCAACACAGTCTTATAATAGTGAACAAAATTAATTATTATAGAATTATTAAAATTAACCAAAAAAATAGGAGTTCAGAAGTTGTATCCTAAGCAGAGTTATACCATGGATAAGCAGTGACCTTAGAAGTCCAGCGGAACAGTTCCATTTTATAGGCGCCGCGGAATTGCAGTAGATCCCACAGGGCTCTGATCTCAGATGGGAGGTTGTTCCACCAGGCTAGGGCCAGGGCTGAGAGTCAGGGATAACTAGAAGATGTTGATCACTTGATCCCAAAGCTCTGCAAGGCACATATGAGAAGAGACAGTCTCTGAGATATGTGGGTCCCTGGCCACATAGGGTTTTAAAAGTTAACACTAAAACCTTGAATTAGATCTGGTATTCTAAAGACAGCCAGTGCAGTTGGTGGAGCACTGGCTGAATGTGAGTCCACAAAGGTGTTGCTGTTGGCACATATGCCACTGCATTCTGCACCACCTGCAGCTTTTTGGTCAAGTTCAAGGGCAGCCTCACGTAGAGCAAGTTACAATAATTGAGTCTGGAAGTGACCATTGTGTGGATCACTGTAGCAATGTCCTGGGAAGTGAGATATGGGACCAGTTGCTTCACAAGCGAAAGATGATATCACTGCCTTTCAGGCCAGTGTATTGCCCCCAAGGTGATGTACAAAAATAAAATTCATATAAAGATGCATTAAAACCTGTAAACTGTCCTATAAAAGCAGCAGCAAGTATATCAGTAATCAAAACAATAAAAGCAGCATATCTGAGAAAAAATAGTAAAAGCAGTCATCATATTTTTTAAAAAAGCAAAAAGGTAGTTTCTTGCCAATTATTTTTTTTCTTTCCCTTTTTGCATACTTTACAATATCTCTTAAATTGCAGTGAAGCACACCCACAGGCACTATATTTTTATGTTTGTTGGGACTCTCAGTAACAAATAGCTTTGTTTCCAGATGAGAAGCTAACTGCTAAAAACATACTACAGAAGCACATTATTCTCTGGATAATGGGCACTGAGAACAGTCCAGTATACCAGTCAACAACTGTATCACTTCCATTCGCAGGAGAACTTACAATAAATTGTGTCAAGTGTCTGTACTTTTACATTGTAGTTACATATTAACTACATCATTGTTATTGGCATACACTTAAGTGACTTGTTTGCTGGATTCTTTCTTAGACATTTCAGCAGTCTTCTCTTCAGCACAAGTCTAAAAAGAAGAACAAAGGTAAATATGTTAAATAGCTTCTTGAAGGTCTTATGGAAATTTGTATTTAATTTTTATACTGTTTGCATATATTTTAAACATAGATATTCTCACTGCTGGATTTCTTTAAAGACAGTCTTTAAAGACATCACGCACATGAGAAAACTATGAATACAAGGTGAAGTTTAGGTTTATTTTGGAATGTCCATCTTTACTACCAGATGGCAAACACAGTAAAGGTTGTGGGAGTTTTAAGATCTTGAGCTTGAGTTGTAAGACCTTCTCTGTGTTTGCCATCTAATAGTAAACTATACCATTTGTCTCCATAAAGGGATGTAGCTTAATTGACTACTTTCCTGTGTCTCCTCTCTTGGAATCTTGTGTTTTGAACTTTGAGATTGGGGATTTTGTTATTAGTAACCATATGCCTCTGATCCTAACAGAACATGCCTCTTCTCTGCCTCTTTCTATCCACCTGTTTCCCCGACCTCTGAGCCAGAAACTTTACCTAAAATTGTATGGAATGACCATTCTGTTCAGGTGGCATCTCAACTACTTCAACTCAGGCCTTTTTCTGATCTTAGAGCCTCTATAATTGATAATATGGGTCCCATTCTAAAGTTCTCAGCTTACAGTACTCTGATTTCTCAATTTTCTCAGTCACTTTGTATAAAGGAAGGGAAAGGTCCCCTGTTCAAGCCCCAGTCATTTTTTACTCTGGGCTGACGTTGCTTTCACAGCATTTTCCCGGCATACTTTTTATGGGGTGATTTGCCATTGCCTTCCCCAGTCATCTACACTTTCCCCCCAGCAAGCTGGGTACTCATTTTACCACCTCAGAAGGATGGAAGGCTGAGTCAACCTTGAGCCGCCTATCTGAAAACCCAGCTGCCGCTGGGGATCGAACTCAGGTCGTGAGCAGAGCTTAGGACTGCAGTACTGCAGCTTTAATACTCTGCGCCACAGGGCTCTTCTCATTCTGTATAAAATCCAACCATAAAAAAGAATAGGGACATCAACTCTTGGTTTCCTAAAGACTGCAGAGCATTAAAAACTCAATCACATAACATCTATAGCCAATTCCGAATTTCTAATGACCCCTCTTTTCTTTTAGAGTACTTTCAGGTAAAAAAAAAACAGCTACAGGAGAGCATGACAAGGGAAAAATTAGAGTGTTTTCACAACCAATGGGACCAACTATATCAAGCCACTATATTAAACAATTCTAAGAAGTTCTGGGCTATAATCTCAGGGTCTATACGTGAGGGGCCTCTCCCTATGTCTGCGATCTCATCATGTGCATGGTTTCAATATTTTTCTGTTTTGTTCCAGCAAGACCAAGATTGCACTGCTAAGCCATTTGATCTTTCTGATAAGGATTTACTAGCCTGGCCACCTGTGACCCCAGATGAATTAATTAACCAACTGAAATCTGGGAAAGCTCCTGGCCCTAATTTGATTCCTCCAAGGCTTCTGAAGTTAGATCCAAAATGGTGGTCTGTCCACCTTGCTTCTTTTTTTACCATAATCAATCAAACAGGCCTTATTCCTGATGCTTGGCAGAATGCAATTGTCGTTCCAATTCATGTGACCATACAATCCCCTCCAACTATAGGCCAATCAGCTTTCTTTCCATCATAGGCAAACTATACACCAAGCATCTATTAACCAAATTAACTTCTTGAATGTCTCAGCAAAAAGTCTTAGGTCCTGAACAAATTGGGTTTAGCAAGGGTAAATCTACAGTAGATCACTGCATCACTCTAGCATACCTGGTTAATAAATACACTATTCCTAGGTATTCCAAACTTTACACAGCTTTCTTGAACCTCAAGGAGAAATTCAATTCAGTAGATAGAGAATGACTATGGATAAAACTGTATCAACTGGTCATCAAAAAGAGACTTCTCAAATTAATCATAATGCTACACTCCTCCACCACTTGTCAAATCAAAATCCCAGCTTCCGGGGAACTTAAACCTAAAATGCCCTTCAATAAAGGAGTTAAACAAGGATGCATACTTGCTCCTTTCCTATTTAATTTATTTCTCAATGATTTGGCTCCCTTACTAACAGAAGTAGATTGTCATCCCCCAAAACTGGGCTCCCTGCGTGTACCCATTTTGCTATACGCGGATGACACAGTACTCCTTTCTTGTATGAGGGTTGGGTTCAGACAACTATTGAACAGATGCCTTAGCTTTTTTCAAGAAAACAAACTTCATCTGAACTATGAAAAATCTAAGGTACTGTTTTTTGCTAAATCTTGTAAAACCCACAAATGGCTAGTTGATGGGAAAGAAATAGAACAGGTTAGGTATTTTAAATACCTAGGTCTCCACTTTAGCTACATCATGGCTTGGTCATGTCACCGTAAATCTATAATTAGCTTAGCAGCCATTAGTGCATCAGCCATATCTTGGTTTTTCTTCAATAGAGGCAACCAGTTTGTCCCAGCAGCTTTAAAAATCTGTAAGGCCAAAGTAATCCCACAGTTACTGTATGGTATCCCAACATGGATTAGTGCCTTTGAGTCCGTTATTGAAAGAGTTCAGTCCAAATTTGTTAGGAAAATCATGGGTCTACCACGCTGTGTCCCATATGCCACTCTTTGTCTAGAATCAGGCCTCAATATGTTCGAAACAAGAGCATGACTTATATCTATCAAATATTGACTACGTGTGTACTATTCCGCTGACTGTGGGAGCTATCTGTACTAAATGCTGTCTGAATCCTCCTCATCCAAATGGATTGCTTGCATAGAGAAGAAAATATCCACCTTAGTTAATCTGTGGATTCTCTCTACAGGCTCCCTTTTACAAATGCATATTATCTAATGAAACATAGAATCTTAGATATAGAATTTCAAAAACTAATTAGTGCTGCAAATACAACTTGCTTCCTTTTGTATTTTGGAAGTCCCCAATTATTGGTCATCTGCCTTCTTATCTATCAACTCTCCATGTTCCACAATTGCACAGAGCATTTACTCTTGCCAGATGTAATACTATCCCATCAGCAGTTACATATGGTAGATATAAAAAAATCCCGCTCTCATTAAGACTTTGTACATGAAACATAAAACAAGCTGATCCGTTGTCCCATATTCTTCTTTACTGCTCCCAATTTGATACTATACACCTTAGGTTACTAGACCCAATTCTGCTCAATATGACAAGTTGCTCTGATGCTGCAAAAGTGTGCCATCTTCTGAATGATTTGTCATCTGAAATAACTGAAAAGGTTGCTTTGTTTGTGAGTATGATAATCAAGGACTGATTGTCTAATGTATAGCTGTATATGACTGGTTTATTTTGTTATTTCTGTATCTCTTTTTTGCCTTATTCATCATCTGATATATGCCAATAAAGGCTTGTGTTTGTTTGTTTGTAGTAAACTATGCCTCAGTCTCTACTGCTCATTAAGAGGGGCAGCACAGAGTTCCACCCTCGTTAAAGTATAGGCTAGATGGTGGAATCCAGGTTGGAGAAGAAAGATTATGTGATTAATATGGATTTCCTTGTTCTCAGCCACTGCACAAAGTAAGAGTAAAAGGCGAATTTCTTGTAAAGATCTTGGTCGTGGAGATTGTGAAGGCTGGCTTTGGAAAAAAAAGGATGCCAAGAGTTATTTCTCACAAAAATGGAAAAAATACTGGTTTGTTCTGAAGGATACTTCTCTGTACTGGTATATCAATGAGGAGGTAAGAAATTGATATATTTTTTGCTCTTCTTGCAGAGAGCATAAAAGCATCTAATCCATAATCCCATTTACACAGTGGCCTACAAGCAGAGTAAGGAGGTCAAAGAACCCCACTTTTTCTGCCCCCCCTAACTGATATTCAGTGGGTTAGTGTCTCTAAACATGGCTTCATTTAGTCGTCATGGCTGGCTGCCATTTATGTATTTATATACTTCATTTTTACCGTTTTTGTTTCCAGTGAATATCGAAATTGGTTTACAACCATTTGTAACATTGTGTGGTAATTTATGCTGAGAAATTGAGAGAGACTGGTCCAAACTCACTTAGCAAGCTTCCATGGCAGATTGGGGATCTGAACCTGAATCTCCCAGATTCCAGTCCAACACCTTAACCGCTGCACCACAATAGCTAATGGACCTTATCTTTAGAAAGTGAACTAAACTAGTAGCCATGACCACATTCTCTGGAGGTTAATTTCATGATTTAATGTGTGTGTGACTGAAGCAGTATTTCCTTTTTTCACACTTAATTGATCCAAGAGGAAAGGCAGACCTCAAATATTTTAATAAATAAATAGGTGTTTTAAAATTATGGAGAGTTTTAAAATTATGGAGAAAAATTTCTCTCTATCCACTTTCCCCATATGGTGGACTCTTGCCATTTACTGAGGATCCATTCCCAGGATCACTGTGAATGGAGAAATCTATGAATACTAGGAATTAGGGATCTCTTCCCAGTAGCAAAATTTAATATAAGGATTACAATGATGTTGTGTTAGGAGTAAAAACAGATTGGAGATTGCATTATACGATCAGATCATATATGTGAAATCATGAACTGACAAATGGTGAGGGTCTGCTGTACATAAGCTTTATTATGTCTCCATTAGTTATCTCTTCTGTCAGAGCCAGTTTGGTTAAGAGTGAGGGACTCTAATCTGGAGAACCGGGTTTGATTTCTCATTCATCCACATGCAGTTACTGGGTGGCCTTAGGTCAGTCACAGTTCTCTCAGAGCTGTTCTTTCAAGAGCTCTCTCAGCCCCACCTACCTCACAGAGTGTCTTTTGTGGGGAGAGGAAGGAAAGGAGATTGTAAGCTGCTCTGAGATTCTGTATGAAGGCAGGGTGTAAATCTCCTCCTCCTCTTCCATGATTTCAGTTGCCCCTTTCTACACTCCTTCCTCCCAGTGCTACAGTATCATTTTGGAACAAATAAAAACAGTTCCAGTCCAAATACTGATCCCTTTAGAACAGGGGTGCCAAACATATAGCCCTCCGGCTGGATTCAGCCCATGCAGGGCTCAGATTTGGCCATTTTCCTGCTTCCTTTTCCAGGGCTGCTACTGCAGCTGTACCATAGGCACCCCACTTAATTGTGGGGTGCCACAGGCGGCAGTGCTCTCCCTGATGTTGTTTAACATCTACATGCGCCACCTTGCCCAGATTGCCCGGAGGTATGGGCTGGGCTGTCACCAATATGGTGATGACACCTGGCTCTATCTACTGATGGATGGCCAGCCTGGCTGCATCCCAGAAAATCTGGACCTGGCGTTACAAGCCGTTGCAGGATGGCTCAGGCTGAATAAGTTGAAGTTGAACCCAGTGAAGACAGAGTTCCTTTGCCTGAGCTTTAGCAGCCTGGGAAGGGAAATCCCCCTACCAGCTTTTGACAGTGCACCATTGGAAACGACGCACAAGGTCAAGAGCTTGGGGGTGCTACTGGAGCCTTCCTTGTCAATGGAAGCCCAGATAGCAGCAACTGCTAAATCCGCCTTTTTTCATCTTAAGCAGGCAAGGCTGTTGGCCCCCTTCCTGGAGCACAACAACCTGACAACAGTGATACATGCAACAGTCACTTCGAGGTTAGACTACTGTAATGCCCTCTACATGGGGCTACCATTGTGCTGAACCCAGAAACTGCAGCTCGTACAGAATGCGGCAGCCAGATGTTATTAGGGCTTCCTAAGTGAGAGCACATACAGCTGAGGCTGCGGGAACTGCACTGGCTGCCAACTGTGTACCGGATTCGTTACAAGGTGCTGGTTATTACCTTTAAAGCCGTATGTGGCTGAGGACCTGCCTACTATAGGGACCGTCTCTCCCGATATGTTCCCCAGAGGATACTGAGATCTGGTTCACAAAATCTGTTGACAATCCCTGGGCCAAAGGAGGCCAAACTGAAAGCTACAAGAGAAAGGGCCTTTTTGATCCCCACTGGTGGAACCAATTACCTGAAGAGGTGCGGGACCTGCGGGACCTTGCCCAGTTCCGCAGGGCCTGCAAGACTACCCCTCTTTCAACTGACTTTTTCTTAATGTGGAACCTATTGTACCGTCATCACGTAAAAAGTGTAAGATGAGTAACCTTGAGACTGTGGACCAAACTAATTTGCTGGAACTGCATTTGATGGTTTTAATTAGATGGTTTTAATGTAATAGTATATATAAGTTAATTGAAAAATGTAATATGTTGTGTAAACAATGTGCTTTTACTATTGTAATGTTTGTATTTTATATTGTGCTATGTGAGCCGCCCTGACCCTTCTTCGGCGGGGAGGGTGGGATACAAATTTATTATTATTATTATTATAGCTTGCTTTTCCCTCAGCTCCCTCAGTGGCTCTTCACTTATTGTTTCCAGTCTATTGCCTCTCCCCCACCCAAGCTCCCTCAGTGGCTATTTCCTCCTTTGTGCATGAGAGATACAAAAACAAGCCCTCCCTTCACACACACACAGCTTCTTCTTTCTCCAGGGCTGCTCCTTCTGTTTTCAGAAGGAAGGGAGTGGGGGGGGGGGGGGGGAGAGAGAGAAAACAAAGTTGGAATCCCATGGCAGCTTTTAAGATCAACAATGTTTTATTCCAGTGTTGTTTTTTTTGCAAACACACTTCTTTGGAAGGAGGGACAGTTCTTTCCTACTCGTATTTTAAATTAGTTCCTCCAAGGTATGCTGAATATGGGCCATTTCAATCTGTACCATCTCTTTAGCAGAAAAGCAGCTTCTATATATCGAAATATTAAGTTATTCACCACTCAGCACTATCCTACTGGGTGATAGTATTAACAGCTCTTGTAATAATTCAGGACCACACTTTTAAGGAATTTTCCAGTTCTCTTTCATGAGCATGAAATGCTTCATGTATTAGCATGCATTTCCCATTGTAGTCATCAACTGTTTCTCATATGAAAGTTTGTAAATCCCTATACACAATTGATTCAGTATCTATATTGTATTGCCTCAACATCTAGCACTGATTGGCTGAATGTTGTGGTGCATTGGAATGTTCACTTGCTGCAGGAATACTGGAATGTTGTTTTATGGCAATTTAAACCTCAACCCAAGGACATTATGGTCATGAAGAAGAAATCTAAAGAAACTGGCAAGCCAAAGGGGGAAAAGCTCGGAAGGAAGGAAACTGCAAGGACAATGATCTGAAAAATAGGAACCTGAAGGAAGCATAGGTGGTGGGGGGGGAAAGGCTTGGGAGAAAGTACAGAAGAATCAGTGAGGTGTTACAAGATGGAGCTATGGGCTATGGGGAAGAGGAGAGAAGAGTATTAGGAAGCTGGTAAAGAGACAAGGTAGCTAAATGTCTGAAAGCCTTGGTTTCTGTATGGCAGTGGTGCTTTCAGAAGCATATAGTGTCATTATCCTCTATCCATTCTGTTTTTGTGTTTTCTCCAGTGTTACCAGTTTTGGGTTGATAGATTCCTGAAGATATGAGTGTGGGGTTTGGGGAGGGAAGGGATCTTAGTGGGATATAATGCCATATAGTCCATAGAGAACCAGTTCGGTGTAATGGTTAAGTGTGCAGACTCTTATCTGGTAGTACTGGGTTTGATTTCACATGCAACTGCTGGAGTGACCTTGGGTAAGTCATCTCTCTCAGAGCTGTTCTGCTTAAAAGCAGTTCTTGGAGAGCTTTTTCAGCCCTACCTATCTCACACGGTGTCTGTTGTGGAGAGGGGAAGGAAAAGGAGTTTGTAAGCTGCTCTGAGACTCCTTCAAGTAGTGGAGGATGGAATATAAATCCAATCTCCTCTCCTCCAAAGCTGCTGTTTTCTCCAGGAAAACTGACATCTGTATCTGAAAATCATTTGTAATTCTGGGAGATCTCCAGGCCCCACCTGGAAGCTGGCAACCCTAATTTTCCCCAATGTTCTTTCCTATATCTGGTTTTGTACGGTCGTTTTGGAAAAATTGCACTCAAAGCTTGTTTGGACATTGGAGGGCAAGGTGTGCATTTTTCTAGATTCCACTCACATGAGCACCATTTTCCTTGCCTTGGCAATCCAATCCAATACAAATACCTTTATTGGCATAGAAGTAAAAAGTACAGCATGGCAAAGTACAGCATGGCAAAGTTGCACAGAGTTTCAGTTATAAAAGGAGGGCGGGGAGTGCAGGCGGAGGCCGGGGAGGGCGTCGGAGAGGCCGGCGCTGGTCGCTGGAGGCCCTTCAGCGACCAGTGCCGACCTCTCCGACGCCTCCCCGGCCTCTCCGCCGCCGCCAGCCTCTTCGTCGCCGTCGCTGGCCTCTCCGCCGCCCTGGAAGCAGGTAAGCAGGGCAGGCAGGGAGGGAGGGGGCCGAAAGCGGGGGGGGCGGCTGGCGGGGGGGGCGGCCTTTCTTCTTTCCTTCCCTCCCTCCTTCCTTCCTTTCTTCCTTCCCTCCCTCCCTCCCTCCTTCCTTCCTTCCTTCCTTCCTTCCCTCCCTCCCTCCTTCCTTCCTTCCTTCCCTCCCTCCCTCCCTCCTTCCTTCCTTCCTCCCTCCCTCCCTCCCTCCTTCCTTTCTTCCTTTCCTCCTTCCCTCCTCCCTTCCTTTCTTCCTTCCTTCCTTCCCTCCCTCCTTCCTCCCTCCCTCCTTCCTTTCTTCCTTCCTTCCCTCCCTCCCTCCTCCCTTCCTTCCCTCCCTCCCTCCTTCCTTCCTTCCTTTCTTCCTTCCCTCCTTCCCTCCCTCCTTCCTCCCTCCCTCCTTCCTTCCTTTCTTCCTTCCTTCCCTCCTTCCCTCCCTCCCTCCTCCCTTCCTTTCTTCCTTCCCTCCCTCCATCCTCCCTTTCTTCCTTCCCTCCCTCCCTCCCTCCCTTCTTCCTTCCCTCCCTCCCTCCCTCCCTTCCTTCCCTCCCTCCCTCCTCCCTTCCTTCCCTCCCTCCTTCCTCCCTCCTTCCTTCCTCCCTTCCTTCCTTCCTTCCTTCCTTCCTTCCTTCCTTCCTTCCTTCCCTCCCTCCCTCCTCCCTTCCTTCCTTCCCTCCCTCCTTCCTTCCTCCCTCCCTCCTCCCTCCCTCCCTCCCTCCCTCTGGCCACCCCTGGAGTAGACAATACTGACTTTGGTGGACCCAAGCACTGATTCAGTGTAAGGGAGCTTTGTGTTTGTGACTGGACTAGACAATACTGACTTTGGTGGACCCAAGCACTGATTCAGTGTGAGGGAGCTTTGTGTTTGTGTCTTCTGGTGCAATTTTGTTCTCAGATCCTGTATTTACTTCATCAGTATATGGGATAAGGCACTTTCTCAACTGTGCTGCATAATGCAGGCAGGTGGCGCGGGGTAAATGATGTCACAGGAAGTGACGTCACTTCCTATTTCCGGCGGTGGCATGACATCACCGGAAGTGACGTCACCTCCTGTTTCCGGCAGCGCGCGCGCACCCCCACCTTCCCCCCCCCAAAGGTGTCCCTGGCTGGCCTTCAGACATTATGGCCACCCTACTGGTAAGGCTGAGAGAGAGCAGCAACAGCTGAGGCCAAGGGCCAGCACAGCACAATCTCTCTCACACACCAACACAGCAGCAATGGAGGAGTCCAGCCAGGCAGACTCCTTAAAAAGGTTCTCTGGCCCTACAGAGAGCAGTTTCAAAAAATAGCACTGCTCTGTGATTGGCCAGACAACAGTGCTTACTTGGAAACCCAAGTAAGCAAAAGATCAAAAGAACAACAATGTTGCTGATGGCTGGGAGATCAGCTATACAACAGCCCTGCAAAGCATGCATTTGCAATGCATTTTGCAAATGCATGATTTGGATTGGCTGCTGGGGCTCCTCTTCCCCCTCCCCCCCTCCCTGATCCCAGTGAGGCTATGGGAGAGGCGGGAAAAGGCTACCAAAGGCGGGAAAAGAGGCAAGCAGCTCCCCAGAGGCTGCAGAAGTCCCTTTCCCGCCTTTTCCATGGATTTCCATATACTTCCGAATATCTATACGAAAGTATACGGGGAGCCATACTCGGCTCCCGCATAATGAGTCCCAATTGGATTCGGCTGTATGCGATTCCGTATACAGCCGAATCAGGGGTGATTCGGCGGTTGATTCGGTTCGGCTGAATCGAATGCGCACCCCTATCTGTTAGCCATTCATCTCTGGTTCCTGTTGATATGCCTGCCCCTCCAAGAGTTAGATGGTCAGAGAAAGTTTGAGAGAACACTAACCAGTTGCTTCAAACAAGTAAATTAACAGAACTAAACCAACTGGTTGAAACTGAAAACCCTTCTGAGGCCTTCCAAATTTATAGCAATATAACCTCTGCCATAATCAACTTTTCTAAACAACAATTGTCTGCTAAACCCAGTTCCCTGTTTGGAAGTCAGACCCATGGTATGATAAGGAATGCCAAAAACTGAAACACCAAATGCGTGCAGTATATCACACTTATCGTAACAGCCTTGCTGCCAGTATCCCTTTGAGCTACTTTGAAATGAAAAATAAGCTCAGAGATATAGTGGCCCATAAGAAAAGACAATTATGCATTAAGAACTGGGATTTACTTATTAGTGCCTCTGCTGCCTCTAACAGTAAGCTTTTCTGGTCATTAGTTACTGGTGCTTCTGACATGAAGAGCCATTGCATCCCATCCCTGCTGAGGTCTGGATAGACCACTTCCAGCACTTATTTTTTGACCCTCTGTTCATTGTATCATATCAGCAAGAACAAATCCCTCCCAATCTACATGAATGACCCCCTTTTAGTCCTAATGAGACCAATCATCTAATCAATCATTTGAAGGCAGGGAAGGCTCCAGGCCCAGACGGTCTCTCACCAGAGCTATTTACAAACAATCTTGACCGGTGGGCTTCTCCTCTGTTGACTCTCTTCACAGTCATCGATAAAACAGGGACCATGCCTGAATCATGGACAAATTACATAATGGTTCCAATTTACAAGAAGGGTGACCCGCAAGCACCAGAGAACTACCACCCAATTAGTCTGCTTGACATAGCAGGCAAATTATACACGAGACACCTCTTGGGAAAACTTACTTCATGGATGCAAGAGCAAAATCTCCCAAGTAGATAACAGATTGGATTTTGCTCTGGCAAGTTTACACTGGACCACTGCATAACACTTAACCATCTGAAAGAGAAATACAGTGGTACAGGGGAGAGAAGGCTGTTTGTAGCCTTCCTTGATTTAAAAGGGACGTTTGACTCTATTCCCAGGGACCTTCTCTGGAATAAACTGGAAATCATGGGTCTGGATAAACGCCTACTTTTTCTTATCTGTAAAATGTATTCCCTTAATAGCTGTCAAGTGCGGTATAACGGCCTTGGTGCGTTAACCCCAAAGATAACTTCTAATTGGGGAGTCAAACAGGGCTGTATTCTAGCCCCTTCTCTGTTCAATTTATTCCTGAATGATCTGGCCCCCTCCCTAAATTATATTGATGGTCACTCCCCTAAACTTGGGCCATATGTTATCCCTTTATTGCTTTATGCAGACAATGCAGTTGTACTGTCACGCTCGCAGAAGGGCCTCAAGCGCATGCTACTCGCCTTAATTCCTACTGCGAGACAAATTTCCTATCTATAAACTATGCACAATCCAAAATTATAGTATTCTCAAAGTCCTGGAAACCACAAAGCTGGTACCTCAAGGGAAATACTATTGAATAGGTGAAATCTTTTAAATACTTGGGGTTTTTTTCCAGAACAATCATAACTGGACAGTTCAATGTAAGCAAGCAGTCATTTCAGCAAGGTGTAGTTCGTCTGCGGTAGTTAGCTTCTTTTACAAGAAGGGTAACCAATTTGTCCCAACCGCCATTCATGTTTTTAATGCCAAAACAGTATCTGTTATTATATGAGATCTCCATTTGGATTTGCGCCTTCAATCTCAAACTTGAGCAAATTCAGGCAGCGTTCCTTGCCTTGGCCAGTGCAGCTACCATTCTACCCAAACTCATACACCATAGGACTTTTTAAAAGCTTGGAATTGCTAAATCACTATAATATTATAACAGTCTTTTGAAACAATGTAGTAAGTAGTAAGTGTTAAATTTTTTAAAAAGTAAGACTCAGGTCCTTTTTGTTATAAGGGAAAATGAGGAGGCTTCATTCACAGCAGCAATGAGAGATGCACTGATAATTGTTTATTTATAGAAGTAGTTATGTCTAGTTGAAGGCAAGCAACTGGATCAGTATAACAAAATTTAAGTCCTCTTTCCATGTGGTCTGGTAACTGAGGGTTGGGGGCAATCCAAGGTTATCAGGATCTTGTACCATGTCTTTCAGAAAAGTAGCATTTAAAGATAAAATCTGTTCAAATGCAGTGGGTGGTCTCTGGAGCATGCACCCTTCTGTGTAAGAGATTCAATCATATTTTTTTAGCTGCAGATAACAGAACCATGAGGACATCATATCCAAGAGGGTATCAAAATAAGATTTTTCTCTGATTCTGCCATTGTGAATGAGATCTACTAGCCGAGATAGACCAGCCTTTGACCAAATATCAAAAGTTCCTGGGACATTACCAGCAGAAAACCAAGAATGATTGTTAAATGAAGCGAATGGAGAGATTCCCGGAGCAAGTGTCACTTTATTACGATCCCAAGTTTGTAACATCACTCTTATAAAAATATTTTTCTGCACGGAGTTAGGTCTTCATGAATTAGGGAGCCAAAAATTTCTTTCAGACTTAAGAAGTAAACGATTCCTCTATTGCCATCCAGTCTACCGGATAGTTTGAATGAAGGATCTGTATGATGTTAGCAATTATAGATACCTGGTGGTATGTTTTCAAACAATGTAAATCCATCCCACCCAAGATTGAAGGTCCAAATAAAATATGACTATTCAAGTGGGATTTCTTGCAGGCCCACACAAAGGATGAGAGAGACATTTGCCATTTGTTAAAGGCAGCCACTGGAATAAAAAATTAGTAGAGCACGAAACAGGACCGAAAATTTAAGAAATTTTTTTCATCAAATGAATGCGATCCGCTATCAATAGTTGAAGAGAATTCCAATCTTTAAACCGCACAATTATACTAGAATTCATCCCATCAAAGTTATGTTTGGTTAGCTAAACTGAATATGAACTCCCATATACTGGGTTGCCACTTTCTGGAAAGTCAGGGAAAATGTGATTAAAATATATTCAAGCAGTGGATTTTTGACCTGCAGCTTCAAGAGCATGATCTTGTGGTAACTGGAATAGAGAAGTAGCAGAATACAAGTAAAAGTTAATGATGCCCTTTCCCAGCTCCACCTTTTTCTCAGCTCCACCCCAGCAACCAGCCTAATGTGTTTGTTGAGCTCTGTCCCTACATGATTTCCAAGGTCTGCCTGTAGCATTTGCAAAGCAAGGCTGGTTTAACCGTTTATCAATAGACAAACTTTAAACATCTGCTTTCATCCCTACCTGCTAGTACTGCATTTAACTTAGATATAAAGATAAGCATGTTTTTGGGTCATGTTTGTGTATGGAATGGATGTTTTGTCTCCTGCGAAACCCAGCACAGAGTTGCAAATGAGTTTTGCCCCTGTTGGATTTCACAGACAACTAACACTTTCTACGCCGCACCATGCAAAGTAAATTTTGCAAATGTGATTGCTTGTTCTTGCTGGAGTTTACAGAGTACCAGCTCTCTCACCCTCTTTCCTGACTTCTCCCATGTATAAAGGTTGCAAATGAAGGTTGTCTGCTTCTCTAGGTTGCAGAAACCTCACCTGCTTTCTTGCTGCTGATCTGCTCATTACGCTTTCTGGAAGCAGAAAGTGAAAGTGAAACTTTCCCAGCTTTGGAAAGTTCTTACTTGTAAGCATTCAGAGTTTACTTGAATTGAAGTTTGTATCTTGGTCTAATTATTGGTGCAATTGAAAAACAAGATGTTGCTGCAATTAATGTTGAAAGAAGCTGATATTAAATATTTTGACAAATATTTTTGCAGTTGAGACTTGTGTAGTTGTAGAGTGGAACATTTCATTAAGCCTTCCATAAATGCAGTATGGCCTATTCATTTTTTAACATGGTTATATTTGAATGGTATATTTGAATAACAACAGTGCCGACAGGCAACCAAAAGGTTAGGGAATTGGACATTGGCTGTGAGGTTTTTGCAACTTATTTCACAGATAAAGTCCTGACTCTCCGCCAAGATCTCCCAGCCACAGTTGATTCAGGACGAGAACTGGAAGTCCGTTGTCCGTCTTCTGGCCCTTTTTAGGACCACTTCAGTCAAATTTCTCTGGAATATGTGGGTAGGATCTTGGCTGCAGTGAAACCTACCACCTGTCCTCTGGACCCGTGCCCATTTTGGCTTGTTAAAGCAGTTGTGCTGATGTCTAGAGCCCTCTGGTTGACATTGTTAAACTGTCTCTGTCATCGGGGACATTCCCAGCTAGGCTCAAAGAGTCTGCTTTTAAAGAAGCCATCTTTAGATCCTAAGGTCCTGGCCAATTACACCATTTCGAACCTTCCATTTCTGGGCAAGGTAATTGAGAAAGCTGTGGTGGAGCAGTTTCAAACCTTCCTGGAGGATACTTCTATCCTTGTCCCTTTCCAGTCCGGTTTTCTCCCTGGTCATGGGACAGAAATTGCTTTGGTTGCCCTCACAGATTACCTCAGAAGGCATCTGGATAAAGGCGGGTCAGCGCTGCTGTTATCGTTAGATCTTTCAGCAGTGTTTGACATGGTTGATTATGATCTGACCCACTGCCTTGCCGATATTGGAGTTCAGGGGGTTGCCTTACAGTGGTTTTCCTCCTTTTTCCATGGTCGAGGACAAAGGGTGGCTCTTGGTGAGCAGACCTCAATGCGTCAACTACTTGAATGTGGTGTACCGTAGTGAGCTATTCTCTTGCCAGTGATGTTAAGCATCTATATGCGCCCCTTGCCCAGATCGCTTAAGGTTTTGGGCTGGGTTGTCACCAACATACGGATGACACCCAGCTCTATCTGTTGCTGGATGGCCAATCAGATTCTGCCCCCAATCATCTGACTAGGGCTCTAGAAGCTGTGACTGGATGGTTGCAACAAAGCTGGCTGAAGCTTAATCCAGCTAAAACGGAGGTCCTGTACCTGCAGTGCCAGATTAAACCCTGTGGAAGCCCCTAGACAGTCAAAATCTTGGAGGCCCCCTTGCAAATTATCTCAGAGTTGGAGTGCTCGCCCCACCGCCTGTGGCCCCTGCTGCAGCCTGCAGGCACTTTTCCAAAAGCCCCTTTGACAAAACTGTGGGGCAGAGTCAGAGAGAGACAAACTTGGTGACAATTGCGGCAGCAGCCGCACAGGCAAGTTGGGCAAAAAGCAGTTCAGTTGCTGGCTGTGCATGGAGGCTGGGAGGGAGACAGGCAGGGGGGAAACGGGAAAAGCCAGCCCAAAGCCCCTAAAGACTTGGGGGCCCATAGGCCAGTGCCTGCTTGGCCTATTAATCCGGCCATGTGTACCTGAACCAAGGGGGATTGGAGTCGGGCCTCCAACTCCCAACCCTGGAAGGTGCATCTCTTGTACTGGCTCAAAAGGTGAAGAGTCAGGGACTGATACTAGATGCCTCAATCACTATGGAGGCCCAGATTACAGCAGTTGATCGATTTGCCTTCTATCATCTTTGGCAGGTCAGACAGCTGACACCCTACCTATCCCCCCAGGATTTAGCTACAGTGATCCATGTAATGGTCACTTCCAGGCTGAACTACTGTAACTCACTCTACACAGGCTTGCCCTTGGGGCTGATCCGGAAACTCCAGCTGGTGCAAAATGCAGCAGCACCGCTGTTAACTGCACTGCCTTTATGGGCAAACATTTGGCCGGTGCTGCGCCAATTGCACTGGCTACCAATTGAGTACCGAATCCGCTTCAAGGTTTTGGTACTGACGTTTAAAGTCTTACACGGCCTGGGACTGACATACTTGAGGGACCGCCTTTCCCCATATATGCCTTGGAGGGCATTGCAGTCTGCTATACAACATCTCCTGACCACCCCTGGCCCAAAGAACGTCCATCTTACATCAACCAGGGCTAGGGCTTTCTCGGCTCTGGCCCCTGCCTGATGGAATCAGCTTCCTATGGAAATCTGAGCCCTACCTAAGTCACTACCATTTCATAGGGCCTGTAAGACGGAGCTATTCTGCCAGGCTTTAGGTTGAGGCAGCAGGCATCCTATTCCAGCAACTATTCCATCAGTTAGCCTCCCTTGTTGTGATATCATGCTTTACAGCCTTGTTGTGGTGCTGAATCTTATTATTAACACCATCACTTCTTCTTGGGCCAAAAACTGCTGTATTTTGTGAAATGTGCCCTTTCTGCCTGTGAAGCACTTTATCTTGTTTTATTGTTCTGTTGTTCAGGTTTTTATTTTATTGTAGGTTGTTATTGTTCAATTTATGTTGTGATTCGCCTTGAGCCCGTTATGGGAAAGGGCGGGATATAAGCTTACTAAATAAATTGTGGTCAGAGAAACTGACTAATGTTGATCAGGGAAAGTCAGGGAAATGAAAAATAAAACTTTAGTGGCAACCCTGATATAACACCAAGTAGATGTGCACCAACGGAATGGAAAGAGACTTTTGATCTGATCCTTTAGCCCAGAAGACATTGTGATTGGGTAGATTTCAGATTTTGAGAATATGAAGTCCCGAAATTCTGCAAAATGCATTTAGAATCCTGTGAATTTCTGGTAAAAACCAACAAGGATCAGAAATATATAGTGTAAGATCATCAGCATATAGGCTGATTTTGTGTTCTCTACCACCCATTTTAATGCTATAGAATAAAATGTTTCTTTGAAGTTACCCAGCTAAAGCTTCCATGGTCAAAGCAAAAATTAAAGGTGATAAAGGATAGCCTTGTCTTGTACCTCTCTTTGGGTGGAATATGAAAGAGTTAAAGCCATTTACCCTTACTTTGGAATTTAGATTGGTATTAATGGACTGTAGAACTCTAAGAAAAATTGGACCAAATCCCATTTTCTGAAATAAGCATAACATATATGGTACTTCCACCAAGTCAAAAGCTTTTTCAGAATCAAGACCCTGCCCTGATAGTATTGCTCTGTTTGATTATATTGATAGTGCAGCAAATGTTGTCTGTCAATTGTCTGCCTGGTCAGGGGAAATATACTCAGAGACTATTTTAGTCTGTTTGGTAATACAGACATTGGAGGGCAAGGTGTGCATTTAAAGTCCTGTAAATGTCCTGGTTTCTCTTAAGCTAAGGGGGTTGCAGTCTTACTCAGACGTGAGATTAATTTTATTTTTGAAGGCTCCAAAGCCGATTCTCAGGGTCGCTTTCTTTTCCTTAAAGGGAGTATTGAAGGTAAAAAATTTACACTCACATCTATTTATGCGCCAGATCAGAATCAGATTGTTTTTCTGGATGAAGTGTTCAAGTCACTTCAATCATTTCAAGGAGGTGAACTAATTATTGGTGGTGACCAACTTCATTGCTAATGGGAAAATAGAACTTTTAGCAATCACAGATTAGCTAACTCAGCTCCCACAAGAACTAAATTATCTAAATTATTCACCAAATACCATCTTCATGATGTCTGGAGAGAGCTTCATCCTTCAGATAGAGATTACACTTATTTTTCGAGCAGACATAACACCTTCACAAGGATACACTATATTTTAGTTTCAGACAATACTTTGCACTTAGTAATCTCAGCCAACATTGGTCCTCGTCTTGTTAATGTTTTGATAAGATAATAAATACACAAGTCTTATCTAGTGGCTCTGTGATTTAGTTGACGGCTTCATTAATTTTTCTTTCATCTTTTCATCTCTATAGGATGAAAAAGCAGAAGGATTCATCAGCCTACCAGAATTTAAAATTGATAGAGCTAGCGAATGTCGCAAGAAATAGTAAGTATATTAGAAGTAACATTTAAGAACAGAGAAATTATAAATGCTGAAACATTTTCTCTGTTTTGAGAAAAAGTCTTATTTTACTTATTCCTTATTCCTTTATGAATTCCCTTATTACTGTTAAATAAAATGATGTATTCTGGTACTTAGTGGTGGGCTGAAAGATTTTTTTTGTTGAAAGTCTTGACTTGATTTTGAGGATTCGATACTTTTTAATTTTTTCTTTTAATGGATTGCATTACTAGAATATTTTTCAATTATTAAACTGTAATACATTACATTTTTTGCAAACCTTTATCTCCAGTTAGGAGAAAGGTGTTTTCTATTGCATATCCAGACAAACTTCTCACAGGATGTGTTGCAGTCAGTAACCTGAGCTCAATGCCTGATTTAATGCCTGAAGTCTTTGTACAAGGGCCCACATCATCATCAGCTGCAGGGCTGCAGACCCCTGCCACCATCCCCTGGGAAGACGCGAATTCCAGCAGCATGCCCCCCTCCCCTGGGTGCCTCAAAAATAGCTCGCCCCCATGGTGCGAAAATGACCGCACCTGTAGCCCTCGAAGATTGGCTGGGGATGAGGAAGGAGGGAGCAGGGAGGGGGATATAGGAGGGATGCTGATAACCTGCTGGGGAGGAACAACCCACGGATTACTCTGAGATGAAGGTGCTGAGAAGGAAATGAGGGTAAGATGCGGGAGGAGGGAGGAGAACCCAGGTGAAGTTAACCCGCTCCCCCAAACTCCAGTCTGAGGCAGAGTTTAGGCAAAACTCAACACCCCCCCCCCCAGACCTGGATCCACCCAACATGCCCCCAGCCAACACACCCACCACAGCTCCGGACAAATAGGTGGCCCATACAGGGACAAGGCGAATCCATCCCCATCTACCCACCCCGAGTGGTTGGGTCGCCGATCGAGCTCTGGTAGCCCCAGTGTAGTTCCAGCCACGACAGACTATAGCTGCCCCAACGATGTCAGACCTGGTGGTGCAGCTGCCCGCCTTCAACATAGCTTATTTTACCCAATGGATGACAGAACGGAAGTTAACCCGCTCCCCCAAACTCCAGTCTGAGGCAGAGTTTAAGCAAAACTCAACCCCCCAAGACCTGGATCCACCCAACGCACCCCTGGCCAACACACCCACCACAGCTCCGGACAAATTGGTGGCCCATACAGGGACAAGGTGAATCCGTCCCCATCTACACACTCCGAGTGGTTGGGTCGCCCATCAAGCTCTGGTAGCCCCAGTGTGGTTCCAGCCCTGACAGACCATAGCTGCCCCAACGATGTCAGACCTCGCGGTGGGGCTGCCCACCTTCAACATAGCTTATTTTACCCAATGGATGATGGAACAGCAGGACATGATGATGCGGGACTGAATGAGGCAGCAGCAGGAGACTCGGTCTTCTCGTCTGCGACATGGCCAAAGCCTGGGCCGACGCCCACCCAAAGCCAGACCCCTTCCTCACGGTGCGCCCTCCAGCCCCGCTCTTGGCCAAGTTGGTGCCTGAGGATGATATAGAAGTGTAACTTGAAACCTTTGAGTGCACGGCCAAGATGGCACAGTGGCCAAAGGAACTGTGGACATGCATACTAGGTCCATACCTGACTGGGGCTGCTCAGGCGGCCATCCAGGCAATGGCATGGGCCCATTTAAGGGTCTATGATTTTGTAAAAGCAGCTATCCTGGACCGGTTTGAGATAACCGATGAAACGTTCCGCCAGAAGTTCCAGGCTCGGTGGTGGAAGGCGGAAGATCAGCCCAGGCTTTTTGCTGGCGAACTAAGCAAGCTGGCCACATGCTGGCTTGACCGCAAAGAACCAGTGGTCACTGAGGTGGTGGAAAAGCTGGTCACTGAGCAGGAGTACGTGCAGCAGTTGCAAGATCGCTTGTGGCGGACTCACAAGGAAGCTTGACAAAACTTAGTGCATGTTTAGCATATTCAAAGCTGCCACTACAACCAGTGCACACACATGAGAGAGAGTTTCAAGTGGAAGACCAAGTCCTGGTGCACAAGCAGGCCATGCCAGGATGGGGACGAGACGCCTGGGAGGGCCCCTTCAGCATAGTTAGGGTGTGCGGCCCCGTAACCTATGAGGTGCAGTATGGGGCATGGGCCCAAGATACCCGAGTGTTTCACGATAACCACTTAAAGAAGTGGAACCCTCGAGAGGAGGGGGTGACAGTGCTGGCTCGTGTGCCAGGGGAGTTGACAGCCCTCTACTTGCCCTGGCATGCAGAAGACCCCGATCGTGATGAGCCCAATATTGATCCTGCCTTGACAGACGTCCAACAGCAGGCAGTGCGGGCCCTAATAGCCACCCTACCACCAGGCCTTTTCCTGGGTCCATGGGACCACAGACCACATCACACATGTCATTGAGACAAAACTCAGGCAGGTAGCCAGAGCCTCCTGGAGGCCACTCCCCCACAAATGTTGGCAAGATGTCCAGCAGGAAACTGAGGAAATGCTGCGCCTAAACATAACTGAGCCCTCGTGCAGTGAGTGGAGGAGCCCTATTGTGCTGGTACCAAAGCTAGATGGATCTACTCACTTCTGCATTGACTTTAGAGAACTCAACAAAGTATCCCGCTTTGATGCACACCCAGTGCCTCAAGCAGACATACTTGTTGATCAACTGGGGGCAGCCGAGTACCTGTCGGCCCTGGATTTGACAAAAGGGTATTGGCAGGTGCCCCTGAGAAAAGAAGACCGACCTAAGATGGCCTTCACCATGCCCCAGGGCTTATTCCAGTTTACCTGCATTCCTTTTGGACTACATGGGGCGGCAGCAACTTTCCAGCACCTCGTGGATACAGTGCTGGAGGACTGCTGTGCCTTCATAGCCACCTTTATAGATGACATCAACTTCTTTAGTCCCAACTGGGACACTCATCTACTCCATCTACGAGCAGTCCTAACCGCCCTGCATAGGGCTGGATTGAGGGCTAACCCGAGCAAGAGCTTTTTGGGGTTTCAAGAATTGAAGTATCTGGGGTTTGTAGTGGGAAAAGGATTGCTACGGCCCCAACCGCAGAAGGTTCTGAAGGTCCTCCAATTTCCCCACCACCAAACAGTAGCTCAAGAGATTCTTAGGGCTAGTGGCATACTATAGTCAATTCATCCCTCATTATGCCACCAAAGCAACGTTGTTGACAGATGCCTTACAAAAAAACACCCTAATGGAATTGAGTGGACTCTGACCCACCACGAGGCCTTTTGCCAACTGCGGCGGGCACTTTCCGACACCATGAAACTGCATGCTCCTAACTTTGAACAGCCCTTCTGGGTCCACACAGATGCCTCTGATACGGGCCTCGGAGCTGTCGTCCAGGTAGTGGGAGGACACAAGGTTCCCATCATGTTTCATAGCTGGAAGCTAGAGCCCGCTGAGAAAAACTATTCTACTGTAGAAAAGGAAGCATTGGCTGTAAAATGGGCCATGGGGACCTTACAGTACTATTTGAGCAGTAACCCTTTCTATTTAGTCACTGACCATGCCCCCTTGCTCTGGATGCATTGGATGAAGGACCACAACACACGAGTCCTTCGCTGGTATTTCTCTCTCTTGTCCTTTAGATTCACTATCCAGCACCGGGAGGGCAAGCAGCACCTCCACACAGACTGTCTATCCAGGCTGTTTGAGGACGACAATGACCCCGAGGACAAGGGGACGCCCAGGGAGGGGGGATGTCTGGGGGCCGAGGCCCTGGCCTTCCTCCTGGGCCTCTCAGCTGGGAGGCCCGCATCGTCAGCAGCTGCAGGGCCGTAGGCCCCCACTGCCATCCCCTGGGAAGATGTGAATTCCAGCAGAATGGGCCCCCTTGCCCGTGGGTGCCTTGAGAATAGCTTGCTGACACGATGTGAAAATGACCGCACCTGTAGCCCTCAAAGATTGGCCGGGGGTGGGGAAGGAGTGAGCGGGGAGGGGGATATAGGAGGGATGCTGAGAACCTGCCGGGGAGGAACAACCCGCGGATTACTCTGGAACGAAGGCACTGAGAGAGAGGGAAACGAGAATAAGACACGGGAGGTGGAGGGAAGAGAACCCGGGTGAAGTTAACCCGCTCCCCCAAACTCCAGTCTGAGGCAGAGTTCAGGCAAAACTCGACCCCCCCCCCGACCAGGATCCACCCAACATGCCCCCGGCCAACGCACCCACCACAGCTCCGGACAGTCTTGTGCCAGTGTACCACCCTAAGGCCTGTGTACATTTGATGCTCCAGAGATTGAGAAAAATTATGTTGGTATTTGGTTGAATGGAAAGGACCCATAAAGCTGACCATTAGTGTGATTGACTTTGTGACTGTAAATTTAATCATGTCAAAATTGATCAACACATTTTGTTTCTTATATTTAGCTTCTGAGTTTTTAAACTGAAAGTATTGCATAAAGCATAATGGTATGAAAACTCATAGGGACTTCTCTGTTTAATCAAATGTGCACAAATAATGTTCTGTTCCAAACTTTTATGACACTTTTGCCTGCCAAACACAGTTTCCTCAATGTATAAACTGTGTTCTTACAGCAAATATTCAGTGAATCAAGCTACAGTTTGAACTTTCTCTGGGTTCAAGATGCAATATAACTGTTATTTAGTTAGATAAAGTTAATGTTATTAATGTGCCTTCAAAAAAGTACGTTTTGATTATATTCCAAAAGGTTATTAAAATGCAGATATTCTTGCCTTTATACTTATGTCAATATTGAATATAAGTACATCAAATGAAATGATTACTTTAATATAAAAAGCTGTAAGCTTGAATATTTCATTTGCTGTGTTTTCTGCTATTTTTCTTCCACAGTGCATTCAAGGCCTGTCATCCTAAAATCAAAAGCTTTTATTTTGCTGCTGAACATCTAGATGACATGAACAGGTAGTGAAGCTTAATATGTGTAAACCATCATCCTTGAATATAATACTCAGTTAAAGGATGACTCAGAGGCCAAAGAAAATACATTAGATATTTTCCATTTCATCACAGTTTCATCTCACATGACAGGCATGCGCAGATAACATTCATATAAACTGATTGTGGCTTTGCAAGCATAACTGGTGGTCATGTGTATGTGTGTGTGAATGAGTAAGAGCAGTGGGGAGGGAACACAGCGGCTATAAAAGAATTGTTCTTACTTCTGCTAATTCTGTTTTGAATCCAGAGCCTACTGTGTCTTCATCTCATTTAGAAAAGAGAAAGAAAAGGCTAGCAAAATGGTTCCCCATCACACTACTTACCCCTGCTTAGCAGAGTGGACTTTCAGAAGGCATGCAGCTGAATTTAAAACCTCAGCTGAATTTAATCAGAGTGGCAAAAAAAAGCTAAGAATGAGTGAAATATATTTTTGGAATTTTTAGCACTGGTAGCAGTAACTAATTACTGAAATGTAGTTTGTAAATTCAGTGCAGATCCTAACTCAATGAAACATTTCAGACTCATTTCAAACATTTCTGAACTTTTAATATTGTGACATTACTTTAAATTAACATTGTTGAAGTTCAAAAATCAGTAAACTTAATTACTAATTGAGCCTAAATATTAGTGAAATCTGGATTCAGTTTACAGATACTTTACCAGTACCATAATCAGGATTCTTTCCCCTGCATTTTTTCTTTTGTAATCCAGTTTAATTGATAACAGCAATGGAGAGGGTTCTCTGGAAATCTCTCTACAAAGTCTCCTTCCCTCTCCTTCACTTATTGAATACTAGGATTGTAGCATCCCAAGGACCAGTAGTACCAAGGGTAGGACAAGGGGTGTGCTCTGCCCCAGGTGCAGCTTGAGAAAGGCCCTTGAAGGGCCTTTTAACCAATGTCATGCCGTGTCCAGCAGAACATGTTCCCTTTTATTTTTAAAGTGCAGTTCTGGCTTCAGCCACTAGGGGTGCATGGAAGTCTGAACATAGCAGAAAGCACACTGTGGCCCTGTTAAGACACGCAGCTTGATCCACTCTGTGGCCCTGTTTCTAATTGTTCCAGGGTTTTTTGGAACTGAGAGTTCTGATCAGACTTAGCCCCTTAACTTGCTTCAATGTGCTTTCACCCCATCCTGAATTGATCAAATGCAGCAGCCAGGGAGTGGGGCAGTAGCTTTTTTCCCTTCATTTGTCTTCTGAGCATCAGGGCCGACACATGGGAGTAGGCCAAGTAGGCAGCTGCTTCGGCTGCCACTTGACCTAGGGGCTTCATGAGGCACCCCCTCTCCCCATGCCCACTGCCCTCTGTCTCCCCGCACCCGCTGCCCTCTGTCTCCCTGCGCCCACTGCCTTCTGTCTCCCCCCACTGCTGTCCATCTCCCCATGCCTGCTGCCCTCCGTCTCCCTATGTTCACTGCCATCTGCCTCCCTGTGCCCGCTGCTGTCCACCTCCCTTTGCCCAAAGCGCACACGGCTGATAACACTTCCCATGAGCACTCAGGCTGGCCCACCTTTGCTTCAAAGGGAGCCGGCTCCCTTTGAAGTAGGGGAGGGCCAGGCTGAGCACTTATGCGAAGCGTGCACACCCTGATGACATCTCTTCTGGTGATGTCATGGGGCCGCGCACGCTTTACACGCGCAAGAAGAGACCAGGGGGGCGGAGGAACAGGCCTCAGCCTAGGGGTGCCATAACCCCTAGCACCAGGCCTGCTGAGCATGCATGCAAGTGCTTATGAGAAGCAGTACTTCAGACTCCTTGCAAAATGGCAGCAACTGGTGGCCAGTGGGATTGCTTCTGGGATATGTAGTCCACTTTGAGGGAAGAGTTTTTCAAACTGCATTTGAAAATTTCAACATTTCAAAGCCATGGGGATATAATAGGTCCTGTGTCCTGCTGCTGTTTTATTTAAACGCTTGAAGCAAATCTGGAGTCATAGGCATTGCCCTCAGACTGCCTCCTCCCTCTCTGAAAAAAATTATTTTCAAGTAACCCCTTCCCCACCTAATGTGTACCCTTATGACAGCCAGTGTGACTTAGTAGTTGCGAACTACAGGTTGGGAAATTCCTGGAGATTTGAAGGGTGGGTTTCAGGAGGAGTGGGATCTCCACTCTCCAAACCAGCCATCTCTTCCTGGGGAATCATTGTTGCCAATCTCCAGGTGATGTCTGGAGGGTCACTCAAAATTAGAACTGCTCTCCAGATGGCAGAGATCAGCTCTCTTTGAGGTGGGGGGGAAGACAGCAAAGGTGAGGGAGGACTTGCCCAGAACCTCTTTCTAGAGCCCATTGTACTTTCCTTCACAAAGGGCCTTATTTCTAGTATTTTTGGAATAATACGCATGCAGTGTATATAAACAGTGCACATATAGAGAACATGCCTGCCTTGCCCCCACCATGCATATTTATCATAGCATGGCCACAGAACCTATGTGTGTAGAGTTCATTCCTGTGTTCAGAAATGTTAGGAAATTAGTTTGTATACAAACCAGTCTGTGGCCATGTTGCAGGAAACACATATTGGGGGTGGGTTTTGACATAGTTTTATCCCCCTGTATGAACATTACCTGGCACTGTATATGTCATGTGTTCAGGTCAACACAGACAGATATAGAGATCCATCAATTGCTCAAGTATGTCTCATATTTTAAAAATATTATTTCAGGTGGTTAAACAGAATTAATATGCTAGCTGCTGGTTATGCAGAAAGAGAAAGGATCAAACAAGAACAAGGTATAGTATGACTATTTCTTTTTACTTGTCGCTTACACTAACATAACCTATATTCTGTACACCACTAAACAGTTTATCATTTCAGAGCATTTCTTCAGATGCAGCTGTTGTTGTTGATTTATTTATTAAAGGGCATTCGAACAAAAGAAATTTAGTGCATATTTGACTTCACAATGAGAAAGAAATTATGAGTAAAAATATTTTTATAAAACGCATTCACCTTTGAAAGTAGCTAGCCTGAGGATTTTTTATATTTTAAATTTTCTGATTCTTTAGTGGGTAGAAGTACATTCACTAAATTTTATTAGAACATCTAAGAGAACAGAGTGATTTTAGTTATTGTACTATTTCACAATAATTATTTTAGAGGTGGTATTTTTAACTATTCAGTGTGTTATTTTTAATTATGCTAGAAATCCATGGCAATTGGTATCATATGGAAGGTGGAGTAATAGAGAAATATCACTTATATAACGTATTTCTTACTTTCCTGTGTAATATACCATACAAATCCTCATTATGGATCTCATGAAGCATGCCTTTTCAACCACAAAACAATGGTGCAATAGCTTCTAAGTAGATGTAATCACGGCACATATGTGAATCAACTATGAGACTTATGCTTATGAAGCACTTATGCTAAGCACTTCATCTCCTGGCTAACAATGGTTCCGACACTTCATAAAAAAACAGGAATAATTTCTCCCAACCTGTACAGAAAGGGAATGAAAGGTTTTTTGTTCTAAGCCAGAAACTATATAGAATGCAAACCTGCCAAAAATTATGTTCTAATAGAAAATGGACCTAAAGAATGTTGTAAATTTATGCTGAAACTAAATGCAGTAAAAACTTTGTTATCTGGAGCTTGATTATGCAGATTGTTCAGTTAATTGGCATAATCCATAGGGAAAGGTCCTCCTCCTCAACCGCTGGATCTTTGCTTATGTATGTGCCCCACTCCTACTCTTTTTGTTTGTTTCTGTGTGTGTGTGTCTGTACCTGGAAGTCATGGTGACTTCTGGTGACTGACTCCTACTGGGGGCCTGGAAGATATTCCAGGAGGTGGCTGAATACAGTCTGCTCCTGTCCTCTCGACTACATGTATTTCAAGGTGGTCTCCCATCAAAGTGCTTGCCAGAGTTGACCCTGCTGAGCTTCTGAGATCTAATGAGATTGGCCTTGCCTGGGCTATACTGGCCAGGACAACCCCACTCCTACTCTTGATGTGTCGGGCCATTGCTGCTAGGTGACATGATCCCCAGATGTCTCCAACCACCACCACCACTCCAACCTCCCTTGAGCTGTTGAGAGCCTGCTGTGCTGGAGGACTCCCAGCAAACTGTTCTGTTTTTCTACCTACTGCACTGGGTGGGGTTGAGGAGAAAGAAGAAGGATTCCACCAGATGCGGCTGTCACCACAACATTCCCCGTGGGGTGGGGTTTGGTTGCTTTGGATTTTTCTGGGTAGAAGATGAGGCAGAGTAATAAACCTTTGAGTATCCAGAAACCTCCATTCCCCATGAATGCTGGACAATAAAGTTTTTACTGTAACTCTTAAGATCATTTATTATGATTTAAGAATAAGTATGTTTTGTAACTTCTATATTCTTGTACCTTGTGCACTAATTTTGTAACAGCTATGAAAACAGGTGCTCTTCCACTTTATAACTCACTAAATCATGAAAAAGTTGTCAATGATTTCTTTGTTCTGGCACATTTCATTTGTAGTACAGTGTTGCATATGGCTTTTCACTGGCCCCAAAGGATTTTCATTTACTTATACTTGGTTGGATCCTTTCTGTTAAAAGTAGCATTCACTTTCCCCTTCTCAGTATTAACATCCATATTGTCTGGCTTGACAGCTACACTGGCGTGCCAGTCCTTAGTATCATCTTTGTCGGATCGTTGTAAGTAACTTTTGAAACTATGTTATAGAAAACACTAATTTCCGCAGGGTTCATAGATAGGTTTATCATATACTGTAGTGTTTGGATTAGACACCAATAATACCTAAGAGAATAGTCCAACAAAAATTAAGTATGATCAGATCTCATTATTTCAATTTAATTTAAAACATTTTGATACTCATAACAAACTTATACTTTATATTCTGATTGTTTGCAAACTGATTCCATATTCAGAGGTATCTGCACTTTTTTACGTTTTCTTTCTGTGCATGTGATCTAGTAGTGGTGATTGTTTTTTGAAAATAAGATCCATGTATTTTTTTTTTTTAGATTACTGGAGTGAGAGTGATAAAGAAGAAGCAGACACACCATCAACACCCAAACAAGACAGCCCACCTCCACCATATGACACATATCCACGACCTCCTTCAGTAAGTTTTCTGCAGTTGTTTGCTCAAAGCACTCCAGATTAAGTTCTTTTAGAAGTGGAGGCTGTGCAGCCTTCATTAATTTCAATTGAGTTTGCATGGGAACATTTTTTGGTGGATTTATGCCCAAAGAATCCTTTGTAGATGCTTGATATTGAAAGAGTCATGTTTGTATTGGTTCTGCATAAACTGCATTGAATTTACCAAACCAGTGTCTCTACTTGATCTTATATACATATATATTTTAAAATGATTTCATATTTTTATTAAATTTAAAGCATATCCATTCCTATCAAATATTTAAAGGCTGCTTTATTAAAACATTTGTTTAATACTGAAATGTTCAGTAGGATAGCCTACAAACAACAAATTATAATTTGCACATTGCAATTAAAATTGAAGCCAACCCAAGATAAAACAGGCAGCATTCTCTAAGCTTCCCAGAAAATCATCTTTTAGCGAGAATAGCATTTTCCATGGTAAGACAAACATACTTTTCTAGTTTCTCTTTAAATAACCCTCCACAAAAAAAGGTTGTACTTCTTTTAGACCAATAGGAGGCAGACTGTAAAAGTGATTGGAAATTGGCTGTTTCCTGCAGCCAGTGTGGGTGTTTTTTCAGCAAGATTCAGTGCCTAGTATCAGTCCTGAAGCTAAAGGCAGAGGTAATTCATTCAGATCACTCAGAGTTATTCCCACTCAGCTGAACCAAATGCTTATCTGTTCTTAAATAGGAAGACTATGCCGCACAGCATCTGCATAGTTGTCCTTTTTAGTTGCACTTTGCACACTGGACTGATCCTGGGGAGTCTAAGTTGACTTTTACCGTATTTTTTGCTCCGTAAGACGCACTTCCCCCCCCAAAAAAAAAGTGGGGGGGGAAGTGTGTGCCTCTTATGGAGCGAGTGGCAGCAGCAGCAGGAGGAGAAGGAAGGGGGGGGGCACCTTCACTTTCTGTGCCCGGAGCTGCAGCGGAGCCGCAGCCTGCAAATGCCTGTTGCTTGGCTCCGGCTGCGCATCTCTGACGCCCCCGGCAGAGGCGGCCTGAAGGCTGCAATGCCGCCCACAGCAGCATCCCCAACGGCTGTGCCGCAAAGCGGTGAGTGAGCGCAGTGAGAGGGGGGCTCTGCCTCCTGGAGTGCCTCCCCCCTACCCCCACCCTGGCTTCTTGGTGCTGGGAGGCGCGGGCAGTGGATCCCCCCCCCCGAGGAAGGAGGCCGTGCAGAAGATGGCTACTCTGCTGCGGAAGATCGGGCTGATCCACCTGCACAACCGCGACATGGAGGACCCAAAGCATCACCACCACCACTGTGGCAGCTCCCCGCAGGGCTCATCGCTGTGGGGCAAAAGCAACCAGAAGAACAAGGCGCCACCGCCTCGTCCCCTGCAAGGCATGCCGACTAGCGGCTGTAGCAATCCCAGCAAGGAGAGCTGCAGCAGCAGCCCCGCCGTGCGCAACAAGACCCGCCAGGTGCTGGAGCCAGCCCAGAAGCCACCGCCACCTCCCCCTGCCGCCGCGGACAAGGGCTCGGGCCGGAAGCAGCCGTCAGGGCTGCTGCCGCAGCTCTCCTTGCCTAGTTTTTAGAGGAGGAAAACAGGAAAAACTAGGTGCGTCTTATAGTCAGGTGTGTCTAATGGAGCGAAAAATACGGTATATGCTAACAGCTCTACCCACCATCTTGTTCAGAGATCTGATTTTGATCACTGTGTGATACACTGGTAGCTGACTTGTGAGTAGGGCTACAGAAATACTTGCGCCATCTCCTGTTTTTTAGTCTATTATCTTTTTGTAGGGTTTTAAACCTTAAATCATAAAGGTTCAGCATCCAGGCTTACATCAAATAAATCAGGTCTAGTTACAGAGGGCTCAGAACATGAACTATGCAGACTGTTACTGCATATGGCATGAGTTTCATTCAGATGCTCCCTTATAGCCATGCCAGCAACAGCTGTGTCATGATCTGTGCTGAGACAGAGGCCCAGCGGGCCTAGGGAGCCTGTGTCTCAATAGGAAGAGACAACCTACAATCCTCAGAATGCTTGGTGCTGGTTTCAGCCAATCAGTGTCCAAGTAGGCTCTGAGGGAAATAGTTTAAAAGCTCTCTCAGGATACATACACTGTTCTTTCCTCAGAGGTCGAGCAGGCAGGAAGGCTGCTGTTAGGAAGAAGACCCTCACTCTGAGGGAGAGAGTGAGCAGGCCAAGGCCTGGGGCCTAACAGAGTAGGACAGTTAAGTTCAGTTGCATTAGTAGGGTTGCCAAGTCCAATTCAAGAAATATCTGGGGACTTTGGTGGTGGAGACAGGAGACATTGGGGGTGGGGCCATAAGCAAAGTTGTAAGAAGCACAATTGAACTCCAAAGGGGAGTTCTGGCCATCACATTTAAAGGAACCACACACTTTTAAATGCCTTCCCTACATTAGAAATAATGAAAGATAGGGGAACCTTCTTTTTGGGCTCATAGAATTGGACCCTCTGGTCCAATCTTTTTGAAACGTGGCGAGCATTTTGAGAAGAGTCATCAGATGCATTGCTGAAAATTTGGTGCTTCTACCTCAAAAAACAGCCCCTCCAGAGCCCCAGATCAATTCTCTATTATACCCAGGCCTCAGATTCAGTGGGAGCTCACAGGAGCACAGCTCCTGAACCTTTCTGAGAGTTCCACCTCCTTGTCCATTGAATAATAGGTGCAGCTGCATAACAATTCCTGGATGAGCTTCACCATCTATTTTTCTACAAAATGACCCTTGATTATACCCTATGGGAATCGATCTCCATAGCGAATAATGAAGTGCCCGGCAGACATTTCCCTTCCCCCCCCCCCGCCCCCTGTTTCTGATGACTCTGAAGCGTGGGAGGGCCTGCTCCCACCTGGGGATTGACATCTCTACTCACAAGTTGCTGAACTTCCAACTACTTCAAAGTAACACAGAGCAACCAAAGGTTCAAGTTTACCTTTTCTATACAAATGACCTCTGAAAAGATTGTGCAACAAACGGAGGGTCTGGGCTGATTTCACAGGCACTGGAAGCACTGCTGCCTCCCCTCCCTGCCCCCGTTCAGCCTTAAAGACACAGACACACCATCCCAAGAGGAAGCCTTTAGAGGTAGAAAGGCACATGGTGGCTGTGGGGGCGGGGCTTCCCCCTGCCAGCCAGCTTGACTGGGAGCAGGAAGGAGCCTGGGAAAGCGGGAGAACCCCCTCTCGGACCTGGGGATTGGCAAGCCTACAGGTTAGGGACTTTATGTCTATTTCCCTTCACCCATGTTACTATAGTTTTAAAACACCTTATCTTTCACTTCCCCTTTATTGATTTTCCTGTTTAAAATAAACCTTTTTGTTGTTCTTTGTTACTCTGCCTGGTCTATATGCCTATTTTCTTGGCCAAAGCAAAGGAGTGGAAGGGCTTGGGAAGGTACTCTGGGCCTTCCCAAGGGGCCCTGATTCCAGAGTGGTGGCAGTGTCAGGTGGCACCCCCATCTGGGTCATGACATGGTGGCTCTTTCAAGAGTGTCAAGCACACAGACACAAGGGAGGGCTTGGTTCCCTTCCCCCCCCCCATTACATGAATCTTTGTTTGTGGACAAGAGAAAGGGTTGCCAATCTCCAGGTGATGGTTGGAGCTCTCCCGAGATTACAACTGATACCCAGGTGACCGTGATCAGTTCCCCCATAGAAAAATGCCCGCTTTCAAAGGTGGACTGTAATACCTTCCCTCCCAAGATCTTGCCTTCTCCAGACTCCACTGGATAATTTTATAGTATGTCTAAATCTGTAAGATATTTACTTCCCTTATTTAGTTATAACATGAATTCTCTGATAGATTTCCCATGAGTAGTTTCCAATGCAGAGCAACAGATACATGTTTAAAAAAAATCACCAAGCATTACATTTACAATGCACAAACTTCTGAAAGTAACAAGATCTTTAGCAAGCAGACATATAGTAGCATATAAGGCAGTGATAGCCCTACTAGTCTTGACAGAGCTCACTGATGACCTGTTAGAAGGACTGTTCTTTGCACCTGGTGCAATTCACACAACATCTGGAGATTCTCCATAAACATTTCAAACAATTACTCAAACGCAGCTATATTAAAAGGTCATTCAGAATCAAAGCAGTCTGCAGTCTTCAAGTATCCATGGTTTCAATTATCATGATTATAGCATATTTTATTATAGTGGAAAACATCAACATGTGTTAGGATATCTGTCTCTTTGTTAGCCATTTGATTTAATGGAAAGACAAATGTTTAACCAGAAACAAAATGCTGATGGAACAAAACATGGTGATTCGCTACAGATGCCAGTCTGAGCACTCAGACCAATTTAGAATATCAAACAGGATCCATAATCTTTCAGTCTCATAAACCATGATTTCAGAATTCCAGTGGAAAACACCTTTAATTCTGGTCACAATGGAAATATCAAGGCATTTTTCAGGAAACAGATTCTTTATCTCAAAAGTGGCCATGTTTCTTCCTCTACCAGTACCACTGTTGTTACTCAGAAATGCTGTTGCAGGAAAAAAGTAATCTTCATAGATGCTTATTTCCCATATTACAATATAAGTTATAAAAAACACTTCTTAATACAGGTCTATGACTTGCAGCACTTCTACTGCACTGCATGGCAGTGCTTGCATGCTGCATTTGATCACATGATGTTTTTGTGAAGTACATATTAGGGGTGTGCAAAGGAAAAATATTCAGTATTATTCAGTTTGAGATTCTCTGATAACAATCTATTCAGTATACCTCAATATTGCCAAATATCAAGGGCGGTATGGACTCCCTATTTGGGAAATATTTAGGATTCCTGAATTTATTCAGCTTCAATATACTTTGTAGGGCCTTTGTAGCCATTAGCTAATCTCTCCTAGGGTATATTCAGGGGCCTGAGGGGGGGGGGGAGGGTTTGAGGTAAAGGCACCAAATTTGCAGTTTAGCTGTTGGAGCCTCTCTCCAAAAGTACCCCTAGGTCTCAAAGAGATCGGCCATGAGGTCCAATCCTAGGGGCACCCAAAGAAGGTGTCCCATACCACCATGTTTTCATTGGTGGGGAAAATAGCACAACAAGCCCAGCAGAGAAGAGATTCTCCTAGAGAGTCTCTGCAGTAGAAAGTGAATTTTGGGGTGGGTGGGTGTGTATTGTATACTAGGCCAGCATCAGAACCAATGCCACTGTGGCACTGCCAAGAAACCAAGAGAACTAAAGTCAAATATGAGAATCTCTGAAGTTCAGTGGGGTGCCATTTCTGCAAGGACAGCAGAAACAGTACACTATACTAGTGGCCAGCAGCAGAACCCAACTAATGCCAGCCTACTAATGCCCAACTAGTGCCATTGTGGCAAAGGTCAGCCCTACAGGTCTGATATCAATTATAGTCCAAATGAGGGGGTTGCAAGGACAGCAGAAGCAGTTCAACAGTGCCAAATGGATTTGGGAATTGTGCAGCCTCTGCCTATTGGCATTTTATGCATAGTATCTCAAAAATCTGAATAGGATTATTTGCATAGCTGCCCTTTTCCAAACCTTGTTCTAGGTCACTAAATGCATGTTTTTCTATGTGAAGCAATGTTCCAACCACACTATGTTCACCACACAAAAACTGACATAGTAAAAATGTCTTAACTACACACAAATGTACTATGACATCTACCCTAAGAGCATCTACACATACACACTGTGTGTGTATTATTTTGAATTTTGAATTCGGAGTATAGTTAGATAGAAGCAAGCTAAGATCTTTTCCAGTGAGACTGCACAGCAAAGATGAAGGAAGAATGAATATCCAGTTTTATTCGTGCCTAAGATAAAGGCTTATGGGGAATACAATGAGTCAAAGCCAGAGGTCCCCTGAAAAATGTGGCCCCAACATCTGAGTTTAAGCAAGCAGCTCTATCAAAGCAGACCTTATCTTTGTAGAGTCCTTTGCTTATAGTAGACCCCATACCAGTGTGCTTGCAGTTTTCATTGCAACTGCAGGCTTTTAAGCATTTTTTTAAAGGCAAGCCTTTATCATTGCAGATTTTATAACAATTCTTTTGGCCTGGAAAAGCTCATGTTATGCACTAGAAAGTAGGTTATATAGTAAGCACTTTTAAAAAGGCGAGCCTTTATCATTGCAAATTTTATAACTATTCTTTTGGCTTGGAAAGTTCATGTTATGCACTAGAAAGTAGGTTATACATGTTCTTATAAAAAACTGAATAGAAAACAATTATTTCTATAAATTGTGAAAATATATATGTACACTTTATTAAACTTACAAAACTAGAATTTATGTTCATATTCCAGATGAGCTGCGCAAGTCCTTATGTAGAACCAAAGCATAGCCGGCTGTCATCCACCGAAACATCCCAGTCACAGTCGTCACATGAGGAGTTCCGACAGGAAACAGTAGGGAGTACTACTGAATCTCCCATCCGCAAAACAGCCAGCCAGAGACGTTCTTGGCAGGATTTAATAGAAACACCACTGACAAGCTCAGGGCTACACTACCTTCAGACTCTGCCCCTTGAAGATTCAGTTTTCTCTGATATGGCTGTTATCTCTCCAGAACACAGGCGGCAATCAACTCTTCCAACTCAAAAATGCCACTTACAGGATCACTATGGCCCTTTTCCTTTAGTAGAGGGTGAGAGAATGCAAGTGCTAAATGGAAATGGGGGAAAGCCCCGCAGTTATACTTTGCCTCGGGATAGTGGGTTTAACCACTGCTGCCAGACCCTTTCAGTCAGTGCCTCCAGTCATCAAGAAGAAGTGCCACAGAAAGAGCAAGAGGAGGAAGAAGAAGAAGGCACAGAAATAGCATCAGAAAACCAAGAAGATGAAAGTAAGTACTAATTACATTCTGCTTTTGAACATGAGTAGAAATTGCGTGCATGCAGAAAAGGGATGTTGTTTTACTTGAATATACTACTTTTCATCATGATTTTTAAAAATTTGCACTTGTGTTGTGTCCTAGTATCAAGTACTGTTTAAGTCCCTGATTCTGATCTCAACTCTGCCATGAAAATAGTAGGGGCCTTAGGCAAACCTCCTGTCTGCATTACAAGGATGCTAATACTTAAATTCTTTACCATATGTGCTTGGGAACAGTGAACCCTCTAAGCTGAGCTACTGCAAGGTAGCTCACAGTTTTTTTAGCCTCTGGCTCATACATTTTTTTTTAGCTCAGGAAAAATAACTCCAGAGAAAACTAAATTATGCAGCAGCTCACAACTTTAATGCCAGTACCTCACAAATTAGATTTTTTGCTCATAAGACTCCACAGCTTAGAGGGAGTATTGTTTGTGAAGATTCATAAAATAATACTTATGAATGGTTTGAACTCTTGAAAATTATATGTATTAGTATATTATATATATAGTATTAAGTAATGAAAATTATTTAGTAGCTTCTATTTGTAAATTCTATTTTCTATTTAGATAGAATTTCAGTTTCATTTGCAGCACAGTTACTATCCAAATTAATTATTTTGAATTCATTTCATGTTTCCTTTTTCCCAATCTCTTTTTTGCAAGCTACTATTGTGGTTGTCTTGGTCATTATTCCCTTACAATTGCGAATTACTTGCTTTTATGATAAGTGCATTTGTGTAGTTCAGGTACTTTAGGAATGTAGATATTTTGTAACAACATGAAATATTTCTAAGTGCAATTAAACAGTATTCTAATAATGATGACCAAATTAATAAAACCTTCCTTGTGGCTTTTGTAAACTTTTGTTCATGTATTGTAATTCTGCGTCTATTCAGATCTGTACTCAGAACAAATGGGGATATTACACTCCATAGAAATACTGCTTAATTAACCCCTAAATATTCTTGCCCAAGCAGCTGTGTGCTTGTAAAGTTAGGCTAGCACTAGGGCAGTTGGCCAATTAAAGTATAGAAGTACACAAGAGAGGAACTGCAACAAAATGTTGCATAATGTGTTGTGTCTGGAACTTGTAATTGCACTGCAGGTTTTGTAGTCATTAAATGTATATACCATCCTTGGCATTCACACACCTACCACTCTTGCTCTCTTCCCACCTCCTCCCCACTCTTGGCACTCCACTAACTCGTCTTTTTCCTTCCTTTGTTTCCTTCCTTCCTTGTTTAACAAACCTCTCCCTCTTTCTTCTCCCCCACCCTTATCTGTCAGCATTTCTTTGCTCTATTTCTTCCCCTTACCTTCTCTGACAATCATTCCATTCCCCCAGCTTTGCTTATTCCCCTCTCCTGTCACCCCTTCTCCATCTCTCTCCCTTCCTCCACTCCTCCTCTTACTTATGTCTCAATTTGTTTTCTCTCTTTCTCTTCCCCCCCCCCCCCACCAAGCCAATACCCCCTTCTTATTTTTTCTGTCTCCCACTTGTCATGTTAGTCTGTTGGTTTTATATGTACTGCCACATTTTCCTAGACTGAGAATATTTTAAGTGGAGTGTTTTTTTCTGGAGTTTTGAAGTCACAAGTTCTCGTGGTTGATTTGTTGGGAGTGGAAAATTGGCTGCCATCATCAACCACCTCTTTATATTTACCTTATCAGGAAATAGCATATACTGTTGGCTTGGACTTTGGATTTCATGGGACTTTTATGCTCATCTTCATCTCTAACATGATTTATATGTTGTATTTATAGCATTATATTGTTGATATAGGCTTCAGTGTTGTCTCTCTGGGCTCAGGGAGGCTTTCCTGCTGTGGTTTCAGTGATGTTCTGCTGGCCACAGGGGATTTGGTTGTCTGGGAGAGACCCAGTGACAGCAATGACTCCAACCAGCTCTGGTGGCATCCTGCTGGCTGCAGGGAGGACATTGGAGGGACTTGGCAGCAGCTCCTGGGGCATCCCACTAGAATTTAGAATTTTTAAATTAATTTCCCAGTTATTACCACCACTTTGGATTTCCCCAGTAACTACCAGTTTTGCTTCAGTTCTGGTTTAGGTTCATAACTTCTTATTTTGGTCCATTGCAGGCACTAAATGTAGATCAGCCTCTCTGATTCAGTTTTCAGTAAATTCACACAATAACATTACATTGCACATAATGTTTTCTCACAATGAAAACATTAATGCTAAATATCCTTATTTGGAGGTCTTTAAACAGAGGCTAGATGGCCATCTGACAACAATGCTGATTCTGTGAACTTAAACAGATCATGAGAGGGAGGGCAGGAATGGTTGCATCAGTGCTTAGTTCTCATCGTCCCTTCTTACATGACCAGGGAAATCCTGATAGCCACTTTGGTGTCAGGAAGAAATTTTCTCTAGGCTAGTTTGGCCAAGGACCTTGGAGGGTTTATTGCCATGGAAGGTGTAAGGGAAGGAGGTATTTATGAATTTCCTGCATTGTGCAAGGGGTTGGGTTGGATAACCCTGCAGGTCCCTTCCAACCCTGTGTTTCTATGGCTGTATGAACTCTAGTGTGTCTAATGTAATCCTTATAAACATATGATTATGGCTTGGATGCTGCAAATTGCCAGCAAGACAGCTGAGTGGCGGGAGCAATCTGCTCCAGCCCCATAGCTCTTGTTCAGGTTTGCCAGTATTCCCGAATATATCTTAGATGTTTTCAGGGATTCCCCCCACCCCACCCCCGTTCTCTAAAAAAAATTGCAGATACATTTTGGATGCCAGTATATATACACACTCAAAAAAATACCAATAAGATATTTTTCGGGTATCTTTTCTGCTTTGGTAGACCCAAATGCACACCCCTACTTTCATATATATGTCATCAGATAACATATTTGTTTATTGAACTGGACATAAATGCTTTAGGAAAAATACGCCTAGCCAAGGGAAATCAAGCAGACATAGAAGGAAAAGGAAAAATTGCAGTATATTGTCAAATAGGTGATGGTGGAACTGAACTTACTGCAGATGATGTTTTATACATTCCTGATTTAAAGACAAATCTGCTAGGTGTGCCCACATTCTCAGAAGAAGGATTTGTCATACACTTTGAGAATACCATATGTACTGTCTTGTGCCAAGGTGACCTATATTCAGTAGGTGCTCTCAGAAATGCAATCTTTGAGATAGACAGCCAAAGACCAAAGGCCTGTAAAGCCAAGAAAACTGTAGACCAGAAGTCCCTGGAGTTTTGGCACAGGAGATTTGCTCATTGTAACCCAAAAGTCATGTTGAAACTACAAACAAAGCACTTGGTAACAAGTATTAATATAAGTGAGTGTGCCAATGACAAACAAAAAGGGAAAGGCAGCTCAGCCTTCTGTTCCCCATCAAAATCAGAGATGCTCTAAGCAACCACTTGAGCTAGTTCACCCTGACTTACGTGGGCGTATCAAACCACATCAGCCAGAAATAACACTTATCTGTTATCTTTCATTGATTATTTTTTGAGATATACCATGTGTTATTTGGTGAAAGAAAAATCACAAACTGAACATAAAGTGAGAAGACTATGTTGCCATGGTTTCTAACAGGTTCAATAGGAAATTCCAAGCCATCCAGTCTGTCCATGGTTGTGAGTATATGTCTAGATCAGTGCAGGCATTCCTAAGGAAACATAGAATTGAGCACCGACCTACTGTACCCTGCACACCAGAGCAGAATGCAGTTGCTGAGCATAGGAATTACTCTATAATGGATATGGTCAGATGCATGCTAATTGACTCAGGCCTTCCCTTCAGGCACTGAGCAGAAGCTGCAATGACCACAGTTTGCTTGCAAAAAAAGATTTCTAACCAAAGCCACAGAGAAAACTCCTTATGAGTTATGACATAATAGAAACTCAAGCATAAAACATGTTAGAGTATTTGGATCCAAGATCCTATGCCCATATACCAAAAGAAAAGAGATCTAAACAAGAACCCAGAGCTGAAGAAGGCATCTTTGTAGACTATTCTCTACAGATCAAGGGGTACAGAATTCTAGACCCAAGCACTAACCAAATTACTACAAGCAGAGTGGAGCAGTTTGATGAACAGCCAAGGAATGACCTGTAATGAACAGCAGCGATATGCATGCTAAGGGCCATTGAGTGATAACTGACAGAACTCACTCTTATTGGTGGACTGCTTCAAACTGTCAAAGGAGAGTGGCAGTTAGGCAGTTGTAAAAGTTGAAGAATGACTGGAGAAGAGAGCAGAAGTCTTTTGGAGATGATCTTGAAAGTGTGACCAGAAAGTCACAAGGCAGAGTCTAATGCAGAGCCCATGAAGTGGGGTTTTACATCCTAGAAACTCTGTTGAGAGACTGCTCTCAGAAGTGAAGTCTCTATATTTGTCAATCAAATAAGCACATCATTGGGGGGTGGGGGGAGAGAAACAGTCCCTTTATGAAGCTTAGTGTGCAAAGGGAGGAAAGACTGAAAGGCTGGCGGATCAGACTTTGGAAAAGGAATTTTGAGGCGACAGTACAAGGTCCTCAGTAGGTGCCCAAAAGCCCAGGTTACTAGTCTGATTGGGCAGATAGTAACAATCATGCCAAGAGGAGAAGGTCTAGTACAGAGACCTTGGTCTTATACCCATAAGGACAAAACTTGGTGCACTCTGGTTTGTCTGAAACTGTGAAAGGAAAAATTTACCCAGAAATATAGTCCAGTCATAAAAAGTTAAACCAGTGACATTTGTGAAACCTTGAGAGAAAGTTAAGTAACTTTAAGGGAAACACTGTATTAAGTAAAGCCAGTTACCTCAGCAGAAGTTTGTGTACAAATTTACATTTGTTCAATCCTAAACACCTGTGTATATACCAATACCCTTTGCTGCCAGTTTGTTTTAATAAACCAACTTTTGTTTAATCCATCCCTATGCCTAGTTAGCCATTTTCTGAAAGGTAAATTTTAAATACAGGGGGATAGATTTGAGTGGAATGCTGGTTAAGTCGGTCATGCCTAGGGGTTTTTTTTGTAGCAGGAACTCCTTTGCATATTAGGCCACACACCCCTGATATAGCCAATTCTCCTGCAGCTTATAGTAGGCCCTGTACTAAGAGTCCTGTAAGCTCTTGGAGGATTGGCTACAACAGGGGTGTGTGGCCTAATATGCAAAGGAGTTCCTGCTACAAAAAAAGCCCTGGTCATGCCTGTCACATGTTGAAATTCGAAATCAACTCCCTTGACACAATCAGATTGCAGCAACAGATTACCATCCAGATGGAGATGGTGACAACAACCAGCTGTTGGTGTTTCACCCAGAGCCAAAAGATACAGTCACTACGGATGCACAACCAGATGGTCAACTGGAAAAGCAGATGAAGGTGGAAATTCCTGAACTAGTAGATAAGCAAGAGGAGTCAGTGACCACTGTGAAGGCAGATGAGAGCCTGGACCTCAGACACTCATTATAGGCCAACAAGGCAGTTCCAGCTGAGAAACCAACATGCCTTACAAGGGCATTGTTACCACATGAACCAACATTATGGGCTGAATTACAACACATGACTAAAGCAAAAGCAAGCAAGTAGAAGAAAGCAGCACAAGAAGAAATGGATACTCTGCATAAGAACAAGACATGGACTCTCACTGAACTACCTAAAGGTAAGAATGCGATTAAAGCTAACCAAAATGCAAACAGTTATGTTGAGACTAGTGGCAAAAGGATTTTCTGAAATGTATTAATCAGAATATGACCAAGCATTTTATCAGTTGTAAAATATTCCACAACTAGAATGCTCCTAAGCATTGCAGCTTCCAGAAACGTGCAAACAGAACACTTAGACATTAAGACTGCCTTTTTACATGGTGAAATAGGGGAAGAATTATACAGTCACCAGAGTTTACAGATGAAAAGAATTAACATCTAGTCTGTAAACTTCAAAAGGAGCTTTATGGGCTTAAACAAACTGTAAAAGTGTGGTTGGATAGACTGAAGAAGATGCTACTCAGTCGGGGCTTCAGAGAAGGCAAAGCGGACTGCTATCTTTACAGTGGACACAAACATGGAAGATGGACATTTATAATGACCTAAGTTGACAATCTGATTATTTGCCATGAAAATCAAAATTAAACAAGTAGAAGTTAAACACCTAGGTAAGGCTAAATTTTACTTAAGAATTCAGATTGAATGGGAAGATGTAAATTATTGCAAATCCTGGACCTGGAAGGTGTTAATCCAGTGCCCACACCAATGGAATCAGACTTCTACAAAGAAAAAGTACCCAATGAACCACTGCCAGACAACAATAACTACAGAGCTGCCATAGGCAAGCTTCTATACATAGTGATGACAACAAGACCTGATACTGCACCAGCTGTAAGTATATTATCCAGCAGGGTTAGCACACCCACCACAAAGATTGGACTGAAGTTAAAAGGGTGATGAGGTACTTAAAGAGTACTGCACACTTTAAACTGATACTGCCAGCAACTAATAATCCCACACTGTTGGAATATGCTGATACCGTCTGGACTGGAGAAAGATCAGACCTGAGATCCACTAGCGAATGGGATGCCTCTCTTTGTCTTAACCCGGAACCTGCCCTTTGACCCCTCCTGCCTCTCTCTCTTTGTCCTTTAACTCTTCACATGACCTACCATGGAGTTTCAAGTCTCTGCAGGTGCCCTGTAGATATGTTACACTCATACTTAGCTAGCCATTTGTGATAGGGAAGGTACTCTTTAGATTAGGCTTGTTTATCTTCTTTGCAAAATTCTTATTGGGAGATTTATTTACTGCACTCAGTATCACACTTCTGTCACTGGGCAAACTTTGCCATATTAACCAAATATCCCAGTATAACCAACTCTAGCTTTGGAAATTCTGGAGAGTTGAGAGCAGTGTCTGGGAAAGGTGAGTTTGAGGAGGGGAGGAACTTCAGTAGGGAAGTGATGCTATAGAACAGACATGTCAAACATGCACCCTAGTCCAGGGCTCTCATCTGGCACATGGGAGGAAACCAGTCTGAATGTGAACTCAAGGGCCTATATTAGTTATTATATCCCCTGCTGAGGTCCCTTCTTTCCCTCTCTCCCCAGGGTTTTCCTCCAGATCTTGAGGGGTTGGCAACCATAAAGGACTAAGAGAGCTGGTTTGGTCCTGAGCTCTGTGCAGCCAGTCCCTTGCAGCCTGCCTTCTCTCCTTGGCCAAGGCACAGGTTCAGAACATGCTCCTACCACCACCACATCTTTCTCTGGCCAGAGCGTGTTGGGTTCCTGCCTGTGCCATATGGGCTGCTGGAAAGATGGCTGACTATTTATATGTGGCAGGTAGAATCTCTTTAGCTGTACCTCCCTGAGGCCAGCCAAGCAGCTTCCCACTTGCAGGCAGCCTGAGGAAGGCACCAACAAGCACAGGTGTGTCTCAGTCGTAGCACTGAGAGCAGAACTAAATGAATTACTGATGAAAGCCAGGGCTTGGATTAAAATATTTCAAAGTGAAGGTTTTAAAATCTGAGGGAGACTCTACTTTACGTGAGCTTATCCAGGCAGATAAACATTATAGCTAATGGGACCAACTACTGGAAATGAAAATGAAATGCCTAGAAATAACAAATGATATTATTAAGAATATAGAAACTAAAGACATAATAAGATAAATTTAAAAGTGTGTAAGAAAGATAGATGTTACAAGTACACCTGTTAGAGCACGCAGGGTATGTTCATCACTTCATTTGGGAATTGCCCTTCCAATGCAACTGCCAAAATATTTTTATAAATTGACAGTCTCATATTTAAAAAGAGCAAGAATGAATGCTTTTCACTCAACCATTTTGGAGGGTAGATATAATTGACTATCATATTCTAATAGAACATAGAATCATAGAGTTGGAAGGGACCTCTAGGGTCACCTAGTCCAACCCCTGCACAATGCAGGAAACTCACAACACCTCCCTCTAAATTCACAGGATCTTCATTTCTGTCAGATGGCTATCTAACCTCTGTTTAAAACCTCCAAGGAAGGAGAGCCCACCACCTCCCAAGGAAGCCTGTTCCACTGAGGAATCGCTCTAACGGTCAGGAAGTTCTTCCTAATGTTGAGCCGGAAACTCTTTTGATTTAATTTCAACCCATTGGTTTTGGTCCTACCTTCCGGGGCCACAGAAAACAATTCCACACCATCCTCTAGATGACAGCCTTCAAGTACTTGAAGATGGTGATCATATCACCTCTCAGCTGCCTTCTCTCCAGGCTAAACATCCCCAGCTCCTTCAACCTTTCCTCATAGGACTTGGTCTCCAGACCCCTCACCATCTTCGTCTCTCTCCTCTGGACCCGTTCCAGCTTGTCTATATCCTTCTTAAAATGTGGAGCCCAAAACTGAACACAGTATTCCAGGTGAGGTCTTAACAGAGCAGAGTAAAGCGATTCCATCAGGTCATGCAATCTGGACACTATACTTCTGTTGATACATCCCAAAATTGTGTTTGCCTTTTTAGCCACCGCATCACACTGTTGACTCATGTTCAGCGTATGATCCACTAAGACCTTTAGATCCTTTTCGCACATACTGCTGCTAAGACAAGTCTCCCCCATCCTATAACCATGCATGGGATTTTTCCTATCTAAATCCCTGTTAAAATTCATTTTATTGATTTTAGCCTAGTTTTCCAGCCAGTCAAGGTCATCCTGTATCCTGTTTCTGTTTTCTGTGAACATGCAGATGCTCAAATGATAAAATTGAAACCACTGAACATATTTATTTAATTTATTTATTTTATTAAATTTGTATCCCACCCTCCTCATTTTGGGCTCAGAGCAGCTAACAACCAATAAAAACAACAACATATAAAGCATTGAAACAGTAAGATACAATAAAAATCAATAGATTACTTTGTTGGTCATGATGCTCGTAATGCTGGTACAATGGTGTCAGCCGATGTTGCCAGACCTTTGGCTTAGCAGCTGTCTCCCATTTAGTTGTTGAATGCCATGCGGAAAAGCTCAGTTTTGCAAGCCCTGTGGCAGGTCCCACAGGGCTCTGATGTTCTCAGGGAGCGCATTCCACCACATGAGAGCTGCTACAGAGAAAGCCATATGATTATAGAATGCCCTATATTTAATGATGTGAGGGCTAATTTAGTCACCCCTTTACTTAAAAATTCAGAATTGCTGAATGTGCAAGCCCAGGTGTCATGGCTATTATCAGATACAAATGATTGTGTTACTCACTGGCAAAATCCATAGGTGCAGTAAGTGAAATAATACTGAGTATGGTCTTTTAAAATAATATTTGGTTCTGATTTCTGCTTAAGGCAATAGCAGTGACAGACAGAGAGAGAGATAGTGGTGGCGGAGTAGTTCCAAGCTTTCCTGGAAGATACATCCGTCCTTGACCCCTTCCAATCCAGCTTCCATTCTGGTCATGGGGTGGAGACTGCTCACAGATGACCTTACAAGGCATCTGGATCAAGGCGGGTCAGCGCTGCTATTGCTTCTAGATCTTTCAGCAGCGTTTGACACGTTTGATTATGATCTGATGACCCACCGCCTCTTGTGCCAGCTCAGAAGGTGAGGAGTCTGGGTGTGATACTGGATGCCATCCTTTCTATGGAGAGGCAGGTCACAGTTATTGCATGATCTGCTTTCTACCATCTTTGGCAGGCCAAACAACTAGTACCCTATCTGGCTTCTCGGAACTTAGCTACAGTGATCCATGCAACAGTCACTTCCCAGGTTGGACTACTGTAACTCGCTCTACGCAGGCTTGCCCTTGAAACTGATCCAGAAACTCCAGCTGGTGCAGAATGCAGCAGCACAATTGCTTACTGAATTGCCTTTATGGGCAAGCAGTCGGCCGATGCTGCGGTGGCTACCTATCAAGTACCAGATCCGCTTCAAGGTTTTAGTATTGACATTTAAAGCCTTGCGTGGCCTGGGACCAGCATACCTGCAGGACCGTCTCTCCCTATATGAGCCCCAAAGGCCATTACGATCGGCCGGCCAACATCTTTTGACCATCCCTAGCCCAAAGGACATACGGCTTGCCTTGACCTGGTGGAATCAGCTCCCTATAGAGATTCAGGCCCTTCTGGATTTGTTACCATTCCAGAGGGCCTGTAAAATGGAGCAGTTCTGCCAGGTCTAGGGTTGAGGCAAGTGGACATCCACACCCTACTACACCACCCAACTGGCCTCCCAGCAATGACTGCCACTTCATTTGGGGCCAATACCATTGACATCTTGGGGCGACTTAGGCTGCCCACAATAATTATGCCTCAAGTGCTTATACCATCCATGCCGTCTTAAACGATTGACTTAATGTATTGGTTTAATTGTTTTAACTATTTTGATGTTTTATTGTTGGTGCTAATGTTTTAGCTTGTTGGGATCCACCCTGAGCCCATCACAGGAAAAGGCAGGCTATAAATGTACAAGATAGATAGATAAATAGATAGATGAAAGAAAGAGAGAAAGAAGGAAAGAAGCAAGCACAGGCACCTATGGAAAGCTGCTGATCTTCTCGCCAAACATGCCCACTTATGTAAGTGTGTGAACAGAGCAACGGGCTGGGCTGGGTGCACTGTGCACAACAGCATGGCTAAGATAGAAAAGCCTAGCGATTATGTAAGGAGCACAATGCATGTAGAATGCCAAGGTTTGGGGTGGAGGAGACCCACTGAGGTGGGTGAGCTAGAGCTGTCTAACCTGCTGACCCAAATGTACACCACTCCTCTTCTGTCTCCCTCCCTTAGCAGTGCAGGGAGGATTAAATAACAGGTGAAGCTGAAATGTAAGTTCCCTGGGCTCTCTGCATGCAAGTGCTGCCTTATGTAACAGTCTGAATGGAAGTAAGCAGAAGGGTGGTAAGGTGAAGTTCGGCGACAGGAGCAGGTATTCAGAAAAACATCTTGGGGTGGCACATGGCAGAATAGGGTTGCCAGTCCCCAGGTGAGGGCAGAGGATTACCCGGTTTGAAGGCCCTTCCCCCACTTCAGGGTCATCAGAAAGTGGGGGGGAGGGGAAAATCTGCTGGGCATTCCATTATTCCCTATGGAGGCCGATTTCCATAGGGTACAATGGAAAATTGATCTGCAGGTATCTGGGGCTCTGGGGGGGCTGTTTTTTGAGGTAAAAGCATCAAATTTCAGCATAGTATCTGATGCCTCTCCTCAAAACGCCCTCCCAGTTTCAAAAAGATTGGACCAGGGGGTCCAATTCTATGAACCGCAAAAGAAGGTGCCCCTATCCTTCATCATTTCAAATGGAGGAAAGGCATTTAAAAGGTGTGCAGTCCCTTTAAATGTGATGGCCAGAACTCCCTTTGCTTTTCATAACCTTGCTCCTGGCTCCACCCCCAAAGTCTCCTGGCTCCACCCCCAAAGTTCCCAGATATATCTTGAATTAGACCTGGCAACCCTATGGCAGAGGTGAGCACTGGATGTGTATCTCTACACTTTCACATGGGGAGTAATATTTTGAGTGGTTGGAGAATAATGCCCTGGAGCTGGTAGGAAATAAAAGTCTGTAAAAGGCAGTTAAAGTGGAACTGGCATCTTTGGAGAATGGCAGTACTTGAAGATTGCTTGTGGTGCTGGAGAGAATCACAGTATCCTATTTGGTTCAAGCTTGTTGCTGAATTTGGGACTTTTAAACAAGATTAAGAAACCACAGTTCAACTATTAAGTCTAACCGTAATCAGAACAGCATGGCACTATGTCAAGTCTCCAATTTTGACATGTTTATTGCCTTTGCTGTCCCCCCTGCCCCAGTTGAACCCAGACCAACAATTACCAGACCCAAACTTGCTATTCTTTTAATCTGTTTAAACCATTTTCACTATTTTGCATACTAATTCACGGCCCACTCTCTATGTAGGACTGCTAATTCCATTCCATACTATTGTCTGATGAAGTGTGCTTTTAGCACACAAATGCTTACATTGTGAGTAAAACATTGTTGGTCTTAGAGGTGCCACTGGACTTTATTCTGTTCCCTAATAATTGATCTTTAGAAGTGCTGGACTTCTAGGCCAGTCTGGGTACTTAATTCCGCCCCCCCCCCCCCCCAGCAACAGTTGTCATGATCATTTGTACATCTTTTTTATAATGAATGGCATGTGAACAATTCATGCTGCTAATGAATAATTTTTTTGTATGTGAATAATGATTTTTCTAATGTCAGCATATATATTTCATTAAATTTTGATGGGTCTTTTCAGACTCCTGTGCACACTATGAGTGACAAAAATTTATATTTAAAAAACCATTCTGTTATTAAAACAGAACTAAGTGTTTGGGGGTTGGCCATTTTCTAAATAGAAATGTTATTTAGTAACTATAAAACATGAGTTTTGAAGTCTAGCTATGACTTTAACATTTGATCTGGGGAGGGGTATTCAGAGAACAACCACAACATTCACTGAAATTTCTTATTTTTAAAGATTTTGTTCAAGATAGTACTGCTTTGTATTTTTCATGATTACTTAGAAATATACTCTTGCAATTCAGAAGTTGTGGTCCAAAGTCTAGTATGTAATTGTTCCTGTAGAATTGTTTGACTCTGTCCTTAGAACAAAGATGTTTCCTTAAGGATTTCTAAGTTGACGTAGGTGTGAGAAAGCAAGATGGGAGTGGAGAAAGAAAGGCTTCTGTTGTTATACATATTATTATATCTATGATTGAGTGCTGCTATTCATTAATTTTCTTACAAAAAACATATGTTTTGTGTCTGGTTGCTACAATAAATTATGATTTTGTAACATCAGTCGATAGGTTGCAAGCTTTATCATTGCTGAATGTGAAGGTAAGACTTTCTTGTGCCTATTTTTGCAGTGAACTATAAAATGTACTTCTTCCTGTCTTTCCCAGTGAATTTCTCATCACCAAGGCGACAGGTTTCTGCCCAGACAATTGAGATCTGAGATCAACAGCTTAAAGTAGCAGTGTTTGGGGCCTGGCAAATGCACTAATATGTTTGCTACATTGTTTTTAAGAAAACAAAGTGAGCTGCCGATATAAGCCGAAAACATAAATGTACTTATTAAAAATCTAGCAGAAGAACCTGTGTTCCTGTGCCTAGATGAACATGTATCATTGTTGAAGAATAACTAGGAAAACTGAATATGTAGACTATACATTTTTCTGAGCACTCACATTTGTATCTGAATTTTTATTTCTTTGACAATAGTTTCTTTGCTCAAATTCGATATAGGGGTATTAGGTTCTGGGCAGCTGAAGATGCCTTTTGAATTGTAAATTGCTGAAATACGCAAACCCAGCTATTCTGTAATGAGTTCCAAATCCAAATACCTTTATTGGCATAGAAATAAAAAGTACAGCATAGCAAATTTACACGGAGTTACAGCTATAAAAACCAGTCAAACATCAAGAAGGGGAGCTAGTCTTTTGCTCCCTGATTGTTATGGCAGCCAAAAGGTACTTCGCAAGCAGGCTTGTGATACGGGAACATTGGTCAGATAGTAGAAAAAAAAACTAACTTCGCTTCAGGTAATCCATAAAAATTAGACAGAATAGATTTGATTATGCAGTCCCGCACTTCCCCATAAAAATCACAATAAAGTAAGACATGGGCGACCGTTTCAAGGTGCCTTCCATTACATGGGCAGACTCTATCCTGATAAGAGATGTTGGCAAACCTCCCAGACAATACCGCTGAAGGTAGAACATTGAGTCTTGCTAACATAAAAGAGCGGCATAACTGGGGTGAAGTAATCTGGGAAAGGTAGGCAGCAGGCAGCTCTTGATCTGGGAAGATACCAAATGCTAAAGCGGAACAAGTTTTATGTCCAGAAGAACAAAGGGACTGTTTCTTAATATCTAAGCTCTTCTGTTTCAGGATTCTGAATGCCTGCGTTTCACTTAGCATACTGATGCCCTGATATAGATACTGTAGAGTGTTCAGTTAAAAAAACCCTACTTCAACAGACCTTGAATATTCGTATTAGATGAGATTAAACATTTTAAATTAAAACCTTTTAAATGTAGGCTTATTTTACTTGCTCGGCTCCTATGCAAGAAGTGAAGCCTCATGTTATAGTCCTTGAAGTATGTTACATTTTATTTGATGGGTCCTGATCCCAGTAAAGTGAACTTAGGACTGCTTTGTAAGAAATCAATCCTAAACAGGTTTACTCAGAAACCAAAGAAATCAATTCTAAGCAGGTTTACTCAGAAACCAAACCAGGTTTATTCAATGTGGTTTTCTCCTAGAAAAATGTTTGCATAGTAATAGAAAATGAGGAGGACCTAAAGAACCTCTTGTTGAGGGTGAAAGAGGAGAGCACAAAAGTAGGCTTGAAACTAAACATCAAAAAAACTAAGATAATGGCATCTGGCCCCATCAAATCTTGGCAAATAGAAGGGGAAGACATGGAAGTAGTGACGGACTTCACATTTCTGGGATCCAAGATCACTGCAGATGGTGACTGTAGCCATGAAATTAAAAGACATTTGTTCCTTAGGAGGACAGCTATGGCGAACCTGGGCAGTATAATAAAAAGTAGAGACATCACCCTGCCAACCTGGGCAGTATAATAAAAAGTAGAGACATCACCCTGCCAACAAAAGTCTGTATAGTTGGTGATGGTATTCCCAGTAGTAATGTATGGCTCTGAGAGCTGGACCATAAGGAAGGCTGAGTGCAGAAGAATAGATGCTTTTGAGATGTGGTGCTGGAGAAGACTCTTGAGAGTCCCTTGGACTGCAAGAAGATCAAATCAGTCAGTCCTAAGGGAAATCAACCCAGACTGTTCCCTGGAAGGTCAGATGCTGACGCTGAAGCTCACATACTTTGGCCACCAAATGAGAAGGGAGCATTCCATGGAGAAGATCCTAATGCTAGGAAAGACAGAAGGTAAAAGAAGACAGGGACGGCAAAAGATGAGATGGCTGGACAGTGTTACTGATGTAACAAACACGAATTTGAGCAGACTTTGGAGGATGGTGGAAGACAGGAGGGCCTGGCGTGACTTTGTCCATGGGGTCGCAAAGAGTCGGACTCGACTGTGCAACTGAACAACAAATCTGAATTCATTAGTTAATGTCCCAAGATTTAAGAGTTTAAAGGCACAGTCCTAAATCCAGTCTGTAAATTGCTCAGGACAGCAGCTAAAGGTCAAACTATGTGTTACAACATACACAACAAAACAAAAGAAAGTAAAATATAACTATGCATGTAGTACAAATTTACAAAATACTGTATATAATTTAATAATATAATCAGAAGTGCTAAAATGTAATTTAAAAACAACTATCCTGTAGTTCAGCATATAAGGACCTATTCCAAATATAAAGATAAATGTTCATTTACATAAATACAGGTTTAAAAGTACACATTGTCTCCATATGCAAGAACTAATACCAAACATGTTTTGGTACCTGGCCTTCCAGTGGTATAATTCAAACTGAGCACTCCAATTATTTTAGCAATAACATACATAAAACTGATCATACACAGAATGGACCAGAAATGAAAGGAAAAAAGATACATAATTATATATCTGTTAAGAAACAAATTTGAAATACATGGAACTTGAATAGCTACCTTACATGAAGAAGTTCACCTGTAGAGTAAGTGATATCAAATTTTCTTGTGATACAACATGGGCATCAATATGTAAAATGTAAGGTGTAAAATCATCAAGATGTCAAATATTTCCTTTGTCCATAGATCTAAAACACACATAAAACGTGACTAAGCGATTGCAAATTAAAGTCTCCTGATTGTTTTAGAAAAAGGGGTACATAGCTAACTGGGCGAAAAACTAAATAGTACAATGTTCACCTTCTTAGGTCCAATCTAAAGTTCTCAAAGCTTCAATGGAGTGCTCAGGTATAACTAGAAAAGAATCAGCATCATGGTAGTCCACCCCCAAATATATGGAAAATGTGGGGATGGGTAAATGTGATGCAATAGAAAAGGGGGGGGGCGTAATGCAAAGGTAACCAGCAGCACCTGAGAGTGGAAAAGTACTGATGGGGCCCATTTCAGATCAAGATTGCAGTGTGGGGAATGCCCACAACATGTCCCTTAACAACACTGGGTCCCAGCAGTGCTTTGAAATAGATTTCCCACTGGGAAATTGCACCTGCAATATGGTTGGCTTGTGTATATTGTAAAATGTAATTTAGCTGTAAGCTGGAGGGAATTTGATGGTGAGAGGTTTGCCTTTTGTATAAAAGGGACTACTTTGGAAAGCCAGCCAAGTCTGGGAACAAATATTGTCATAATACATTATTAATAGTAGTCTCCTTAGAAATCTTACAGGATATCAACACTGGTGTGGATGCTGCACTCCTCCATCTGGAAATTTAGGGACAGTATACCTCATAAAGGTAAGCGAAGAGATTCCCTTCCTCAAACTTTGAATGGCTTAAATATCTCTTAACAAGTCCACATGCGCACGTGAACACACACACACGTTCCTACATTGTTTCAGTTCAGCAGTTCTTCCTTTCTTAACCATTACTAGCAGTACCTGCCACACAGGGAACACAGTACAGAAGGGAAGGGAGCATTGGAAATATGATGGCAGAACATTACTGCAATCAGCATAACATATAGGTGGGGGACCCAGGAGTACAGCCACATTTCTGGAAGTTTGCCAGCAATTCTAACCATTGCTAAATGCTTGTGACCCCCATTGCCTTGCAGGATCAGAAGCCCTTTGGAGCATCCCAAACAAAAATCGTAGATGGAGTTCTGAAGCAGATCTCTACAAGTAATGGGTAAGTATTAGCCCACTAGTTACACTTTTTCCCCATAACTTGAATCCTAACAGGGAGAACCCCCAGGGGGAGCAGAAAGATAAAGTGGAAGGGAACCTAAGTGGTTCTACTCCTCTCAGATCTGTAACACATAACATGTGTTGAGAGTATCGAGCCCATATGCTGATATTGGTACAGTGGAGTCTTACTTATTACTGTCTTGTGTCATTTTGGCTCTTTCCAGGGAGTCCACCAAGAGGGGAAGACGTAAGGACAGAATCCATTCACAGTGCCTTGCCAATCACCTTCAGACCTACAACATGACCTGTGGCTGTTCTGACATCTAGATGCTTCAGCTGTTTTGTTCTAAAACCTAGCTCCTGCACCATTGCAAGCTATGTAACGGATGATTCTTTGACCACTACAACTGTACCTCTTTGCGACATGCAGGACAGCTGTACTGCGGTTGTGCTTCCTGTCAGTGCAAATTTCAAAGGCAGGGGAGGCTTGATAGATCAACAGAGTTGGCACTCCTTAAGTTAGATTTGTATTCAGAACTTGACTTCTGATGCTGTTCAATAAATGTATGATGGTTGCATAGCTCAGCTGCATTTGGGTTTTGGTAGATAGGAATATATACCAACTCCCTGCTTAAAACTAACATCATCTTCTTATCTTCATGGGGAAGGAAGATGCTATGAGAGTTTCTTCATTGTCTGCACAGTGGATATACAATTAAGGCAAGGGAAACAGAGAACAAGGGATGAATAGCAGCACATAGGGGTAATTAATCTCATGAATTTAATGGAGGGATGGCAACAAAGACATATGCTAACCAATGTGATTGAAGGCTGGTGCAACCAATTACCATAAGTGACCTTTCAAAAAATTATGGTTTTAGTAAATGATGCTGAGGGTTTCTTCATTGCACAGTGGTAATCTAGGTGCATGATATACAATGAAGGGGAAGACGTAAGGACAGAATCCATTCACAGTGCCTTGCCAATCACCTTCAGACCTACAACATGACCTGTGGCTGTTCTGAAGACAGAGAACACAGAGATTGATAAGACAACATGTGACTAGCGGTGTGTAAACCAAAAATTTTTGGACTAATTTTGGGGTCTGTATTGGGGACAGCATGATTTCCATTATCCCAAATTATTACAGATTTTGGAGAATCTCTCTAACCCTTTCAGGATTTTTGCTAGGTATTTTTCAGTGCAGTTTTAGCAACCCTCCCCCCTTCTGGTCCCAGAGGCAGCAGGAGCTGGAGGAAGGAAGAGAGAAGCAGGTCTATAAAATGCCTGTTTGGCAGGATCTCCCTTTAAATTTTAAAAGGCCATCATTTTCTATAAAGACTTGAACTCTGAAATGAGAGGCTCATAGGAAATAGTGTTTCTTTAAAATTTAAAAGGACCTGAGATGCTGACTATGAACTCCTTTCCCTTTAAAATTTAATGGACTGTTATCTACCCCACAGGAAATAATGGCCCTTTAAGATGTAAAGGCACAGGAGACACCAAATAACAATTGATCGGGTAAACCTGGTGTAATGAACTAGTTAGCCTGGTGAGTAGGGAACAGCTCACTGATTAGCTGAGCCGCAACTATAATTACCTGTCCTCCAAGCTAGATTAGCTCCTAGTCAGCATCTCAAGTCCTTGGGTCACTTTGGGTATATGCAGGCCTTGAATTCAGCAGGAGCTCACAGAAGTGCAGCTCCTGAACCTTTCTGAGGGTTCCACCTCTTCCTCCCCACCTACCTATCTTGTCCATTGAATAGTAGGTGCAACTGCATAACAATCCCGGGATGAGTTCTACCACCTATTTTTCTACAAAATGATCCCTGGGTATATGTGTGTGGGGGAGATATTTGTGAAGTTCCTGCATTGTTCCCATCTTCAAGAAGGGGAAAAAGGTAGATCTGGGTAACTACTGACCCGTCAGCTTGACTTCTATACCTGGAAAAGTTTTAGAACAAATCATCAAACAGCCGGTCCTGGAACATTTAGAAAGAATGGATGTGATTACCAGCATGGGTTTCTCAAGAACAAGTCATATCAAACTAACTTGATCTCTTTTTTTGAGAAAGTGACTACCTTGCTGGATCAGAGGAATGCTGTAGATATCGTTTATCTTGATTTCAGTAAGGCTTTTTATAAGGTTCCACATACTATCCTCTTTGACAAGTTGGTAAAATGTGGTTTGGATCCTGTTACCGTTAGGTGGATCTGTGTCATGGGTGCTGGGGACCCTTCAGAGGAAGTTGAGTCTGATGAGGAAACTGTGCCCCTGCCACCTGCACCAGTGCCCCTGCCTCCTGCTGGAGAAGATCCCAGCCCCCCTGCCTCGCCCTCTCGGGTGGCTCGTGTGCGTGACCGCCTCCGGCAGGACCTCAGGGATCGGAGGAGGGCGGCACGCTCACAAGCAAGACGCTCCCTGAGCCCTGAGTTCTGAGAGGATTCTGGCCCTTCTAAGAGCAAGGATGCTTGAGTGGTAACAGGATCCTGGCTGCCTCCCTGAGCCAGCAATTAGCCCAAACGGGCAACAGCCAGCAGAGGGCTATATAGCTGTGGGCTTTGGGAGGAAGCTTTGTGGAAGCAACTAGTCATCTCCCTGACATTCTAGCATCCACTCCGGCTTGACTTTGGTTCCTGACTCCCTGACTTTGGCTTTGGACTTCTGGACTCCCTGACCTCGGCTTCTGGACCTCAGACCTGCGATACTTCTACAGTGATTCGGATTTGGCGCCTCGGACCCTCCTGCTTACTGGCTACAGACCTCGGACTGCCTCTGGACTTTGCCTGACCCGGCCCCAGCCGTGACAGATTGCTTCCACCGACAAACACCCACTCCACAGGATGGATGCTGAAGCAAGTGAAACCACAGAACTACTGGCTGCGCTCCAAGCCCAGGTACAGCAGCTAACACAGGCAGTAGTGCACTTGCAGCAACAACCTGCGGCCAGTGCTCCAGCCAAGTGCCCAGTTCCCCCACCTGACAGATTTGGGGGTGCCGTGGAAGAATTTCCTGCCTTCCTAGCACAGTGTCGGCTGTACTTTGAACTGAGAGCACGGGACTTCCTCAATGACAAAACCAAGGTGTGTTTCGTCATCAGTCTGTTAAAGGGGCAGGCGGCCAAATGGGCCACACCCTTACTGGTCGCGTCCTCTCCCCTACTGACTGATTACCAGGGGTTTGAGGCCCACCTGTCTGCTGCTTTCTCAAACCCAGTCCAAGCAGCCACAGCTAACCGGAAGATCAGGGCACTGAAACAAGGCAACTCCTCGGTGGCTCAATATGCCACTGAATTCAAGCTCCTGACCCAGGACTTGGCGTGGAATGAGGCTGCCCAGATGGACCAGTTTACTGAGGGGTTGGCAGAGGAGGTCCTGGATGAACTGGCCAGGGTGGAGCAGCCACCCACGCTCCAAGAACTTATCACCCTCTGCCTCCGCATCGATGGCCGCCTGGAAAGTCGCCGCCAAGCCAAGACCAGAGGGCGCCAGCTCCCTGCGCCGTGCTACCTGGCTCCTCGCCCGTCCCCAGCTAGTACCAGCACCAAGGACGAGCCTATGCAGCTTGGAGCTGCTCGACCCCGCCTGACCCCAGAGGAAAAGACCAGACGCCGCACGCAGAATCTGTGCCTCTACTGCAGCACGGCAGGCCACTATGCCTCTGGCTGCCCTGCTAAGCATCGGATACCTGGACCTTCGCTGCCACTGCCGCCAAAAGGGCAGCCCCAGGCGTAAGTGGACCCCCCAGCCTGGGGCGACTAGCTGGGTCCTCCGAACAGCGGGCTGATACCCCAGGGCCATTCCTGCTACCAGTCAAACTCCGTCTGCCTGACGAACGCTGGCTGTTCGTGTATGCCATGCTGGACTCGGGAGCGGCCCACTGTTTTATAGATGCCGCCTTTGTGAAGCAGCACCAGATCCCTGTGCAGACAAAAGGGATTCCGTCGCTGGTGGAGGCTATTGACGGGCGCCTCCTCCGTTCTGGCCCCGTCACCCAGGAGACCTGTCCCATCACCTTCCACGTCCAGCAGCACCAAGAACAGCTGCGGTTTGATGTCGCCCGCATGCCTCGCTTCCCGCTGATTCTAGGCCTTTCCTGGCTGAAGCTGCACAACCCCATCGTGGACTGGGCCCAGCAGGAACTACGCTTCCGAGACCCATGCCCCCATCTGACTCCTCCCACCACTCTAGCAGCTGGCATCCCGAGTGGTGGTCCTCAGCTCCCTCAGAAGTATGTGGACTTTGCTGATGTCTTTGAAGAGACAGGAGCTGATCAGCTTCCCCCTCACCGGCCCTACGACTGTGCCATTGATTTGGTACCTGGGGCACCACTCCCGGTGGGGCGTCTGTACCCAATGTCGGAGCCGGAGTTGGCAGCTCTGCGAGACTTCCTGGACAAGAACCTGAAACGCGGATTCATCTGACCCTCAACCTCTCCCCTATCTGCTCCAGTGCTCTTCGTGAAGAAGAAAAGTGGGGAGCTCCGGCTGTGCAATGACTACCGGGCCCTGAACAAGATCACCATCCGCGACCGGTACCCTCTACCACTGATCCCTGAACTCTTGGATCGCCTAAAGGGGGCCCAAATCTACACCAAGCTGGACCTCCGTGGAGCGTACAATTTGGTGCGCATACGGCCCGGAGACGAATGGAAGACCGCGTTTGGGACCCGATACGGGCAGTACGAGCACCTGGTAATGCCCTTCGGACTGACCAATGCCCCCGCTGTCTTCCAGAGGTTCATGAATGACATATTCCGGGACCTGCTCGACCGCTTCGCGATCATATACCTGGATGACATCCTAATTTACTCCCGCAATCCTGCCCAGCACGCCGAGCACGTCCGCCAGGTCCTGCAGCGCCTACGAGCCCATGGTCTCTACGCCAAGCTGGAGAAGTGCGACTTCGACCTGCGCTCCGTCGAGTTCCTTGGGCACATCGTGTCACCGCAGGGGATCCTCATGGACCCGAAAAAAGTAGAAGCGGTCCTGACCTGGCAGGCTCCTCAGAACCGCAAAGACCTGCAGCGGTTCCTCGGTTTTGCCAACTACTATCGGCAATTCATCCCGGCCTACGCATCCCTGACCACACCCCTGACTCAACTACTCCGCCCCAAAGAACCCTTCCACTGGTCCCCAGAGGCCGATAACGCCTTCTCCACCCTGAAGACTCGCTTTGCCACCGGGCCACTCCTGAGATACCCCGACCCCCAGCTTCCCTTTACGGTGGAAGCTGATGCCTCCAACGTGGCCCTGGGAGCAGTGCTGTCCCAGCGCGAGGAGCCGTCCCAGCCACTACAGCCCTGCGCCTATTACTCGCGGCAGCTCACTGCTGCAGAGAGGAACTATACCATCTGGGAGAGGGAGTTGCTCGCGATCAAGGCGGCGTTTGAGGTTTGGCGACATTACCTCGAAGGGGCTCGCCACCCTGTTCAAGTGCTCACCGATCACCGGAACTTGGAACACCTCCAGACCACCCGCCGTCTCAACCAGCGCCAGATCCGGTGGTCCCTATTCTTCTCTCGCTTCGACTTCCGGATCTCCTACATCCCCCATACCCAGAACCGGAAAGCAGACGCGCTCTCCCGGAAACCGGAATACGCCCCTGCCTCAACTGAGACTGCGCCCGCTGCTCCAATCCTGCCGCCCTCAGTATTTGCAGCCACCTCCACTTCACCAGCACTCGTGGAGGACATTCGGGCTAGCCAGGCCAATGATCCCTGGGTCCAGCAACACCTCCAGGCTCTCCAAGATGACCCAACAGGGGAGTTCACGACTCGAGGCGGCCTCTTGCTACACCGCGAACGCCTCTATGTGCCGCCCGGGCCCTTGCGGGCAGAAGTGCTACGCCTGACCCACGACTCGTTACCCGCCGGGCACTTTGGACAGCATAAGACCACCCACTTGCTGACAAGGGAATTCTGGTGGCCACGAGTTCGCGCTGATGTTGCCCGCTATGTCAGCTCCTGTGACGTCTGCCGACGGGCCAAAGACATCCCAGCCAAACCCTCAGGGTTGCTGCAGCCCTTGCCCACATCTGCAGGACCCTGGGATACCATCTCGATGGACTTCATCACGGAACTTCCACGCTCCAAGGGTCAGACTTGTATCTGGGTGGTCGTCGACCTATTTACCAAGATGGCCCACTTTGCTCCGTGCCCGAAACTCCCCACAGCTCAGGAGACGGCCCAGCTTTACCTGCAACACATCTTTCGTCTGCATGGACTCCCAGCCCATCTGATCTCCGATCGGGGCCCTCAGTTCTCCTCTCGGTTCTGGCAAGCCCTCCATTCCAGCCTGGGTACTCGAGTGCACCTGTCCTCGGCCTACCACCCACAGACAGATGGCCAGACAGAGCGCACCAATGCCACGCTAGAGCAATATCTCCGCTGTTACACCTGTTACCAGCAGGATGACTGGACCACTCTATTGCCCCTAGCGGAGTTTGCATACAACAACGCGGTCCATTCATCCACCCAAATGACCCCGTTTGCTGCAACCTACGGGTACCACCCTCGGTTCTTCCCAGCGATCCTACCACCCACGAATGTCCCCGCCGTCGATGCCTACCTGCAAGAACTCCGTGCCAGCCAAGACTTGCTCCGAGAGCAGCTACAGCAAGCCAAGGAGGCGTATAAACGGGCTGCGGACCGAAAGAGGCAAGAAGGCCCTCCAGTGCAGCCGGGGGATCAGGTGTGGCTCTCAACTCGCTACCTGCGCCGGCCTGGTCGGTCTCACAAGCTGGATGCACGGTTCATTGGACCCTACCCCGTCATTGAACAAATAAACCCCGTCGCCTTCAGGCTCCAGTTGCCACCCCACCTCCGCATTCACCCCGTGTTTCATCGCTCCCTCCTTGTTCCGGCTGCACCCCCTGACCCAGCTCGGACTCCTTCCCCACCGCCGCCACCACCAGTGTTGGTGGATGACGAGGAAGAATATGAGGTGCGCCAGATCCTGGACTCCCGGTACCATCGTGGAGGCCTCCAGTACCTGGTGGACTGGGAGGGATACGGCCCAGAAGACCGGTCTTGGGAGCCCGAAGACAATCTTCATGCCCCGGACTTGGTGCACCAGTTCCACAACGACCACCCCGACCTTCCAGGTCCCTCGACGGCGGGGGGCCCTGGGGGGGGGATAGTGTCATGGGTGCTGGGGACCCTTCAGAGGAAGTTGAGTCTGATGAGGAAACTGTGCCCCTGCCACCTGCACCAGTGCCCCTGCCTCCTGCTGGAGAAGATCCCAGCCCCCCTGCCTCGCCCTCTCGGGTGGCTCGTGTGCGTGACCGCCTCCGGCAGGACCTCAGGGATCGGAGGAGGGCGGCACGCTCACAAGCAAGACGCTCCCTGAGCCCTGAGTTCTGAGAGGATTCTGGCCCTTCTAAGAGCAAGGATGCTTGAGTGGTAACAGGATCCTGGCTGCCTCCCTGAGCCAGCAATTAGCCCAAACGGGCAACAGCCAGCAGAGGGCTATATAGCTGTGGGCTTTGGGAGGAAGCTTTGTGGAAGCAACTAGTCATCTCCCTGACATTCTAGCATCCACTCCGGCTTGACTTTGGTTCCTGACTCCCTGACTTTGGCTTTGGACTTCTGGACTCCCTGACCTCGGCTTCTGGACCTCAGACCTGCGATACTTCTACAGTGATTCGGATTTGGCGCCTCGGACCCTCCTGCTTACTGGCTACAGACCTCGGACTGCCTCTGGACTTTGCCTGACCCGGCCCCAGCCGTGACAATCTGTAACTGGTTGACAGATTGCACCCGAAGAGTGCTTGCGAATGGTTCGTCATCCTCTTGGAGAGGAGTGACAAGTGGAGTGCCTAAAGTATCTGTTTTGTTCAAAATCTTTATAAATGATTTGGATGAAGGAATAGAGAATGCTTATTAAATTTGCCAATGATACTAAATTGGGAGGGGTTGCAAATACAATAGAAGATAGAAACAGGATACAGGATGACCTTGACAGGCTGGAAAACTGGGCTAAAATCAATAAAATGAATTTTAACAGGGATAAATGTAAAGTTCTGCATTTAGGTAGGAAAAAACCCATGCATAGTTATAGGATGGGGGAGACTTGTCTTAGCAGTAGTATGTGTGAAAAGGATCTAGGGGTCTTAGTGGATCATACACTGAACATGAGTCAACAGTGTGATGTGGTGGCTAAAAAGGCAATTGCAATTTTGGCCTGTATCAACAGACGTATAGTGTCTAGATCACATGATGTGATGGTATCACTTTACTCTGCTCTGGTAAGACCTCACCTGGAGTATTGTGGTCAGTTTGGACACCACATTTTAAGAAGGATATAGACAAGCTGGAACGGGTCCAGAGGAGGGTGACGAAGATGGTTAGGGGTCTGGAGACCAAGTCCTATGAAGAAAGGTTGGAGGAGCTGGGAATTGGGGAAGAACTGTCCCAGAGACACACGCTTGATTGCGGAGTGCCTCAAGGGGCGGTACTTTCCTCGATGTTATTTAACATCTACATGCGCCCCCTTGCCCAGATTGCCCGAAGGTATGGGCTGGGTTGTCATCAATATGCTGATGACACCCAGCTCTATCTGCTCATGGACAGCCGGCCTGCCTGCGCCCCAGAAAACCTGGACCGGGCGTTACAGGCAGTGGCTTAGGCTGAGGGGGCTGAAGCTGAATCCGGCAAAGACAGAGGTCCTTTGCTTGGGTCGTTGCGGCCCGGGAAGGGAAATCCCCCTGCCAGTTTTTGACGGCGCGCCGTTGACAGCGGCGAGCAGGGTCAAGAGCAGGGGGTACTATTGGAGCCTTCACTGACAATGGAGACTCAGATAGCGGCCATTGCCAAGTCCGCATTTTTTCATCTTAGGCGGGCGAAGCAATTGGCCCCCTTCCTGGAACGCGACGACCTAGCAACAGTGATTCATGCTACGGTCACCTCGAGGTTGGACTACTGTAATGCCCTCTACATGGGGCTACCCTTGTGCCGGACCCGGAAATTGCAGTTATTGCAGAATGCCGCTGCCCGGCTGCTATTAGGCCTCCCAAGATGGGAGCACATTCGGTCGGGGCTTCGGGATCTGCACTGGCTGCCAGTAATATTCCGAGTCCAGTACAAGGTGTTGGTTATTACCTTTAAAGCCCTATATGGCCTAGGACCTGCCTACCTTAGGGACCGTCTCTCCCCACACGTTCCCCAGAGAGTACTACGATCGGGTTCACAAAACCTGTTGGTAATCCCCGGGCCAAAGGAGGCCCGCCTAAAATCCACCAGGGATCGGGCCTTCTCGGTAACAGCGCCTTACTGGTGGAACCAGCTGCCGGAAGAGGTGCGGGCCCTGCAGGACCTAGGGCAGTTCTGCAGGGCCTGTAAGACAGCCTTCTTCCGGCAGACCTATAACATCTAACTGACAATGAGAATATCTTCTGGATGGAACTAAAAATGTATTTACAGACCGCTGGTTTTTATTCTTACTTTTGTTCTGTTTTATTAATTATGGTTTAATTTTATTATGTAAATGTTTTTAAGCTGAATCTATGTGAATTACAATGTTGTAAGCCGCCCTGAGCCACTTCGGTGAGAAGGGCGGGATATAAGTCTAAATATAAATAAATAAATAAATAAAATGTTTAGCCTAGAGGAGGCGGCTGAGAGGTGATATGATTACTATCTTCAAGTACTTGAAGGCTGTCATCTAGAGGGTGGTATAGAATTGTTTTCTGTGGCCCTGGAAGGTAGGACCAGAACCAATGGGTTGAAATTAAATCAAAAGAGTTTCCGGCTCAACATTAGGAAGAACTTCCTGACCGTTAGAGCAATTCCTCAGTGGAACTGGCTTCCTCGGGAGATGGTGGGCTCTCCTTCCTTGGAGCTTTTTAAACAGAGGCTAGATGGCCATCTGACAGCAATGAAGATCCTGTGAATTTGGGGTAGGTATTTGTGGGTTTCCTGCATTGTGCAGGGGTTGGACTAGATGACCCTGGAGATCCCTTCCAACTCTATGATTCTCATTGTCTGAGTAGTTTTGGACTTGGAGCAAAGCAACTGATGACACAGTTGCTAGGTTTGCTGCAGACTTCAATATGAATATAATCTCCAGGAGAATTTACTGTGTTCAGATCCCTTGATCACATGCAAGACCAACCTCATGATCTGATACCCAAAATGGTTTTTGGCAGAGTTTATATATTTAGTTTTAGCTCACCTTTCTGTTTAAAAAGAACATTCAAGCAGCTAACAAATAGAAAAACCATAATAAAATTCTAGCAAATAGTCAGTAATGAATCATTTTAATTAATTGGGATGCACATTATCAGCTCAAGCCAAACTAGCAAGTAAGTATGCTTAACTGGTGCTCAGAGGATCAAATTTCCCAATATGTAATTTAGTTTAAATAAGCAGCTGCAAAAGGTCTAACAGGGATTTGGAGGGTAACACACCATTTTTCCAATAATTCCCCCTCCTTTGGCTATTTTGAACTCAGTGGCTAAAAAAAGATAGTTCTTCAGGGCTAGATTCCAGAAAAAATATATTGTTCCCTACTAGATTTAAAGCTGTTTGGGGGGAGCAGTTTAGATTAGGAAAAAAGTGTGGAGGAAAAGTAACCTTCACCCAGGCTCCTACTTTTCACAACTAAATTACTTGTTAGCAGAGGTATCCAGTCACAGGCCAGCAATATTATGTAAAACTTCTCTCCCACCTTCATTGTCAGTGCATTTGGTATGCTTCCATTTTCTGTTCTGAAACAAAACATATAAGTGTTCCGTTGGAAGAGAATTTTATCAGCATAGATCTAAGCAGTATGGCACAGTAGTACTCCTACCTCTAAAGATATGATATTAGCTCATTTACACTTCACCGGCCATGTATCAAAGCTTCTATTTGGGACCAATTCTGCACTTAGCACCTGCCTCACTTCTGTGCGGGCTCCTCATGGAGACTCTTTTCCCCAGATTCTGCATTGGCATCTCTGGAGTGGGATTACATGTGCCCTGCTTGCTTCTCCCCCCCCCCCCACCCCGCGCCATGCAAACTCAAGAGCCAAGAATGAGACCGGAACAAAGGCTAATTCAGAATTCTTTTAGAGATCACCTGTGTTTAGAACTGGGTTAGCAGAATAGAATGCGAAGTTTAGCCTTGATATTTGTACTAAGGATGGGATAATCTAAGGATGGGACAATTAAAAACCCAGTTCTTAAAATTTTAAGACAATATGAACTTAACCTCAATATATAAATTGCATAGGCAGGCCTTGAACTCAGTGCAGCTCCTGAACCTTTCTGACGGTCCCCTTCCTCTTCCCCACCTACCTTGTCCATTGAATAGTAGGTGCAGCTGCATAATAATCTCTGGATTAGGAGTCAGCCAGCCACCAGGGGCTTTGCCACGTCCTCAGCAACCTGCACCACCCTTTGTCCATTTCTTACGTGATTTTGGGTGGCGGGTGGCTTGCTGGCCTTTTGACCGGGGGGGGGGGGGCAGGAAAGCCCCAGGCAAGCAAGGCCTGCTTGGGGTGGCTGGATCTCTAGCCAGCCCAATCAGACTTCACTCACCCAAATTTCTCTTTTCTTGCGTCAGGTTGCTTTTGGCTGGTGGGGAGTGGTGGCATATGCTAATTAGTTATGCTAATGAGCTTCACTATTTATTTTTCTACAATACTACTCCTGTGTATAAGTATAACCCAGCCCATTCGTAAAACAAAGAGGATTTTGTTACTGAATGTTGAACAGACAGCTGCTTGGAGAAAAAAAATCAAGGGACAGAACTGGTATTACTTAGAACACAAAAGTAGATGGGGGTGAGAGAGAGAATATGAACTATTGAAGATTCTAATGTGGTGGTGCCATTGAGCACTTACAAACCAGCAAAGCATTATACAAAAATAAAACTATTATAGAATCTTCTGTGTAAAGATGTGACATGAAAGAGGCAGGAAGGGAAAAGTCTAAATTTGAGTAGGTAATTCAAGAAGCAGCAGCCTGGAAAAAAAAGGATAGAATGTTACCAGATGGTGCAAACTACATAACTAGAATGATGAGTAAAATAAAGCAGGAGCCAGTGGCACCAGAAAAGTTCAACAAAATTTATTCCTGCATAAGTTTTTGTGAGTCAGAGCTCACTTCGTCAGATACATTGAAGAATAAATAGCAGATTTTCCTTTGTTAAGCCAATGCAAATACATAAATCAGACTAGAAGAAGTCCATTTAAAAAAACCTTACTTGCATATAGAAAAACTGAAATGATAGCAAAGCTGCTGATGGTTTCTATATTTAAGAGACACTGTAATGCACTGGGGAGCTCGTGTCATTTTCACTGCTTGACTCTTGTAATAAGAGCCTAAGAGTTAATTAAATCCCTGTACAATTCTGATTTTCTCTAATTACACTAGCGAGTGCAGTATATCATGTGTTTAGTGTCCAGATGTTTTCTTATTTACATGAAATGAGAGGATTTAGCTGCCCTGTACAAAAAGACTAAAATTAATACTTGAAGAAAGTTTATACATAATTCCCTTTTCGTCTTGGCAAATCCGACCAACCTGATTGCCTGGGACTGTGATGCATCCACTTTTGGCCCATCAAACTATCAGTCAAGAGTACTTGTGTGCCATTGGTTGAGACTGCTCATCTCTCCCACCCGAGTGCCTGTTGCTAACCAACAAAACTGATTCTGTCAGTAAAGGGCAACCAACCTTAGTTCTGGCAGTTAGTGGCGCTTCCATTCGTTGAGCCATCTGTCGCACTGATTTACAGAGGAGAGAAAGAAACCCTTCTGTCGATTGTCTGAGGGAGGGAGGAAGAGGGAAACAGCCAGAGAAAGGCTTCCCTTGATTGGCTGAGGCCTCCTCCCTATCCCCCTATGGAAAGGGGAAATAATGGCCTCTTGTAATGGCCAAATACAGAGAGAGAGAGAGATGGAAGGAAAATGAGACTCAACAAAAGATTGAAGTCCTGTGCTTAAGTCCAACAACGTTTTCAGAGACAGACGTTGCTCTGAAAAGTATCATGGAAGGCCTCTGAGGACTCATTGGGGTGAGTCCTAACTACGGCTGCCAGTTCCAGGTTGGTGGAAAATTCCTGGAGATTCTGTGGAGTTTAAGGAGGACATAGGAGTTAGGACTTCAGACTTCTGGGGTCTGCCAAAGCCAGGTTCTTGCTGTAGAAGCTGACTGGGTGATTTCGGACTAGTTACACACTTCCAGCCTAACCTGCCTCACAGAGTTGTTGTTCAGATCAAAGGGGGGAGAGGAGAATGATGTAAGCTGCTTTGGTTCCCCCCCCCCCATGTCTTTTTCCTATGCAGAGGCTTCAGGGAGGGGGAAAGTGATGGAAAGCTGAAGTCAGAGGGGCGTATAAAGGGAAGGAGATAGGGCTGCCAACTCTAGGTTAGGAAATTCCTGAATATTTAAGGGATGGGACCTGGAGAGGGTGGGGTTCGAGGAGGGGTAGGACCTCAGACAGTTACAATGCCATTTCCTCCTGAGGAACCACTGTTGCCACTCTCCAGGTGAGTGCTGAAGATCCCTCAGAATTACAACTACTCTTCAGATGGCAGAGATCAGCTCCCCTTGAAGTGTGTGTGGAGGAATAAATGCCTTCACCTGGGTGGGTGGGAAGACAGCAAGGGGGGCATTCACCCAGAGCATCTTTCTAAAGCCCACTGTATTTTTCTTCTAAATGGGCCTTATTCCTGGTTCTTATATAAGAGTCCTAGAACAATTGAAATTCTCAAAAATCTTAAAGCAACATTCACATAGCAGGTATCTACCAGTTACTCATTGTTCTATTATTCGTTTTAAAATTCTTTAAAATATCAAGTCAATAAACTGGAAGAAGTTGAATAATGAGAACCTCTTCTAACATTCTGATGCTGCAGGGTGTTTATCAATTGGTTCTTAAGTCTCTTTTTACCCACCAGCCACAATGCCTTTGCTGGTATGACCTATTTGGAAATGAATAACTTCTGATTAACCTAATCATTTAGAATACTGTGCAGAAATAAATAAATAAAAGGCATCCAAACAATGCTAATTCAGACAAAGAAGCCACAAATTCCTGATCATGTTCTTCTAGCAGATGCCAATATTGAGAGCAAGTTTCTGTCAATGATCAAAGAGACCAATGAATTTGCCTTTATTGTCACTGTTGGCTGGGTAAAAGAAATGATGTTCATTGCAGCATGCATTCTTCATTCCACTGAGAACATGTAAAACATATCCTCTGCCTCATTTGTATTGCTGCATGCATACTTTGTCAAGTGACCTTATAGCAAAAAAGCAGCTATTCACATTTTGTAAATAATATTAGAAAATCATTTCCAACATCTTAGCTGCCTTTTTTCTAAGATCAATTTTCTAGTTTTATTAGCAGTTTGAAGAAGAGGGCATTGCTAAATGCTATTTGCTGTTCTCTTCTTCATTTGGAGTTTTTTTTCTGCAATCAAGACTGAAAATCCTAGCATCATTCTTTAACTTTGCATGCATATTCTTTCAAGAAGCCAGTTGTTCTTCTCTAAACTATTTGGCCTGGAAACAAATTAAGCTTTGTAGACATAATGTGAATCAGTAGTAGCAGGATTGCAGAAGCAGTTCTTCACTTTTACCTGATTCATCCTCTCTGCCGACCCTCCTCCTCATGTGGCATATTGTTCAGGAATGATCCCTAAACCCTCATCACAGGATATTGTCAAGCTACTATAGCAGGACTCAATGAGTATAGAATTTGTTCAGATTAAAATCACTGTGGGCTTGTTGACCAGGATGCGAACTCGAAGCACCATGCTCTGGTGCTTCAAATCAACTGTGGTGGAGTGGCTTTAGAAGGTTGAACTGTAGGCACTTGCGTTCTGGGATCTTGCAAGATTCCATGTCCTCCTATGCTATTTAACATGAGACCAATGGAAGAGATTGTTCAAGAATGTTGAGTTAGGCGTCATGAGTATGCTGATGCTTTCTCTCGTTTTCATGAGAATTGGGTGAGTTAATTTACAGTCTTAACCTGTGTTTGCAGGTGGTAATAAACTGGATGTGGGCACAAAAATAAGACACTGCTGTTATATTTTTGGCTAGTGGCGTTGCCATTAAGAGCTTATAAAGTCAGACTGTTCTGCATGTGGTTGTAGTCTTCTCAGAATAGCAATTTCCAAAGTCCAGAGTATCATAGGTCTGCAGATAGAAGTACAAATCTCTTCTGAAGCAAGTGTTGTGTTTTCATACCATAAGTGGATCAGCCTGTTTTGGCATTTCCTTCAGAGACAAGGCTTTGTCACAGTTAACCATGCTCTGATCACATTCTGACTGCTGTGATCACCTCCTAACACAGTATTCAAAAGCAGCCCCACATGGAGTACGTGGAAATACTCCAGTCAACATACTGTTTGTTGTCCCTGTTTTCAGAAGTGAAGTAGGTGGATACCAGAATACAGGGCCTTTTCCATTATAGCTCCATAAAAGTGGAATTCCATTCTTACAGTTGCTTACTGTGTAAAGTCTGCTTAGTTTTATATGCCAAGTAAGACCTTTCTGTTCACTCTGGCTTTTGGTTAATGTTTGTTTGTTTAGGTATGGATGCTATTGGTCCTTTTTATGTTGTTTTATAGTTACTATATGGTTGTTATGGTTCAGTTAATATGCTGTTTACTGCCTCTAGTGATTTATCTTCATTTTAATTGCTGTTTGCTGTTAATTGTTATTTGGCCTCATCTTGATTGATTTTAATTGATTCTTAATTCTTCAAGGTACCTCTGAAGTTATTGTCTAAGAGATGGGGCTTGTTTTAGAGAGCTAATAATTCCCAGTGCCTTTTAATAACTTCACATTAGAATTTCAGTCTGAAATTTCTTTGTTTGAATAACTGACTTTCAGGCTTGCTTCAAAATATATAGCAAGATCAAATTGTTCTATCTCAAGTTGTTACAATTTTTATTGTCCCATTTGAACCTCTTCAATGGAGAATGACTTCTTTGCACTGTGTAAATGGCAGATGGATATTATTAGCAAAATGGCATATATCACATTACAAGATGTGAATGTTGGAGCAGGGACACAGATGATATTGTTAGCACTCTTTATTAATAAAGGGAGAGCTAGCATTAGAGCAGTGGCTCAGGAGCCACATGTGTTTTTTTACATATCACCTGTGGCCCTTCTAAGCCCCATCTCCCAATATGGCACCTCTACCCCATGTTTCAGTACCGTAGGCAAGGCCACTGCCTGGTGGGGCTTATTTATTTATTTATTTTATTTATTTATTCGGGATTTATATCCCGCCCTTCCCAGGAGTGGCTCAGGGCGGCTTCCAACAATAACAATTTAACAATTTAAATAGAACAATTAAATACTTCACATTTAAACATTAAAACCAATACATTTCAATTCATAAAAACAAAGCAGCTTAAAACCAATAACATATCATTTTATATAAACAGATGGCAGGCCAGTTACGTCAAGTTCCATCCCGGCTAGGTGTAAGCTAGCCGGAAGAGGGTCGTCTTACAGGCCCTGCGGAATTGAACCAAGTCCCGCAGGGCCCTCACCTCTTCCGGCAGCTGATTCCACCAAGTGGGGGCCATAACGGAGAAAGCCCTATCTCGAGTGACTTTCAGGCGGGCTTCTTTTGGCCCGGGGATAGAGAGGAGATTTTGTGTTCCTGACCTCAGTGCTCTCTGGGGAACGTATGGGGAGAGACGGTCCCTCAGGTAGGCAGGTCCCAGGCCATATAGGGCTTTAAAGGTAATAACCAGCACCTTGTACCGGACTCGATACATCACTGGAAGCCAGTGCAGAGTCCGAAGACCCGGCCGAATGTGTCCCCACTTGGGAGACCCAATAACAGCCGGGCCGCGGCATTCTGCACCAGCTGCAGCTTTCGAGTCCGGGACAGGGGCAGCCCCATGTAGAGGGCATTGCAGTAGTCCAACCTCGAGGTGACCGTAGCATGGATCACTGTTGCTAGGTCGTCGCGCTCCAGGAAGGGGGCCAGCTGCCTTGCCCGCCTAAGATGAAAAAATGCGGACTTGGCAGCGGCTGCTATCTGAGCCTCCATCTTTAAGGAAGGCTCCAACAGCACCCCCAAGCTCCTGACTCTGTCCGCCGCCATCAGCGGTGCACCGTCAAAAGCTGGCAGGGGGATCCCCCCCCCCGGGCCGCGGCGACCCAAGCAAAGGACCTCTGTCTTCGTAGGATTTAGCTTCAGCCCACTCAGTCTGAGCCACTCAGCCACGGCCTGTAATGCCCGGTCCAGATTTTCCGGGGCGCAGACCGGCCGGCCGTCCATCAGTAGATAGAGCTGGGTGTCATCAGCATACTGGTGACACCCCAGCCCATACCTTCGGGCTATCTGGGCAAGAGGCCGCATATAGATATTGAATAACATCGGGGAGAGAACCGCCCCCTGGGGCACACCACAATCAAGTGTGCGCCTCTGGGATAGCTCCCCCCCTACTGCGACCTTTTGTCCCCGACCTTCCAGGAAAGAGGAAAGCCACTGTAAGGCCAACCCCTGAATCCCTGCGTCGGCGAGGCGGCACGTCAGTAGCCGATGGTCGACCGTGTCGAACGCCGCCGACAGGTCTAACAGCATCAGCACCGCCGAGCCACCCCGATCCAGATGCCGTTGAAGGTCATCTACTAGGGCGACCAACACTGTCTCCGTCCCGTGTCCCGGGCGGAAGCCGGACTGAAATGGGTCAAGGATGGAAGCGTCCTCCAGGAAATTCTGTAATTGTATCGCCACTGCCCTCTCAATAAGTTTACCCAAAAAGGGCAAATTAGAAACCGGCCGATAATGTGCCAATTGGGCCGGATCTAAAGATGGTTTTTTTAGGAGGGGACGGACCACAGCCTCTTTGAGTGGCGTTGGAAAGTGCCCTTCCGTTAGGGATCTATTTATGATATCCCGCACAGGATATCTAAGATCCCCCTGGCAAGATTTAATAAGCCAGGAAGGGCATGGGTCCAATTTACAAGTTGTTGGGCGAGCCAATAAGAGAATCCTGTCAACTTCCTCCAGGCTGAGGGGTCTAAAGCCATCCAGAGTATAGTCCGAAGACAGGCTCGGGGCCTCAGGTTCGCTAACTGTCTCCAAACTGGCAGGGGGGTCGGGGCGAAGTGACGCGATTTTATCCGCAAAAAATTTCGCAAAAGCCTCACAGCCGATTTCCAATTCAATAGAATTTAACCTGCCTTGTGGCAGCGTTGTAAGTCCTCTAATTATATCAAATAATTGTGCCGGGCGCGAGGTTGCGGACGCAATCTTAGCCGCAAAGAATACTCTCTTTGCGGATTTGATTGCCATCTCATAGGCCTTCAAACTCTCTCTATAAGATGTTCGGGTCACTTCGTCTCGAGTACGCCGCCATTGCCTCTCTAGTCGTCTGAGCTCCCGCTTTTGTTGCCGCAGCTCCCGGTTAAACCAGGGCGACGGTTTCGGGCGGGGGCGCAGAGGGCGCCTGGGTGCGATCTCCTCAATGGCCCTGGAGAGCCCATCGTTCCAGGACTCTACCAGATCATCCAGGGAATCGCCAGCGGGCCAGGTATCCCGTAGAGCCGTTAGGAACCGTTCCGGGTCCATCAGGCTCCGCGGGTGAGCTAAAATACGCTCTCCGCCTAAACAGGTTTTGGGTGACACCTCCATACGGACCTTAAGGGCAAAGTGATCTGACCATGGCACTGCTTCCGTTGCAATATCAGTCACTGATATTCCGGCCACAAAGACCAGGTCTAACATGTGTCCCGCCTGATGGGTGGGTGTTGTAACAACCTGGGAGAGTCCTAGTGTCGCCATGGATGACACCAGGTCCATCGCCTGGCTGGACGCCGCGTCGTCGGCATGGACATTGAAGTCACCCAAGACCAAAAGCCTTGGGTGCTCCAGCGCCCAGCCCGCCGCGGCCTCCACCAGGGATGGTAGGGCGCCGGCCGGTGCGTTAGGCGGTCGGTACACCAGCCAGATTGCCAACCCCTCCCCAACATCCCACATCAGGCCAACACATTCAACGCCCGGAATCTCTGGAGCCGGAAGAGCCCTAAAGGAGTAAGCCTCTCGTATGAAAAGTGCCACCCCACCCCCCCGCCCGCTAGTCCGTGACTGATGAAAGACCGAGTATCCTGGGGGGGCGGTCTGAGAGAGAGCTACCGTCTCCCCTTCACGCACCCAGGTCTCGGTCACGCAAGCCAGGTCCATGTCCTGTTCGGTCAGGAACTCCTGTAGGACAGAGGTCTTATTATTAATGGACCTGGCATTGCATAACACCAGTGACGGAGGCGGGTGATTCAACCTGGCCCCGCTACCTGTCACCTTCGGGATGGGGCGAAGGCTGGAAGGGGGTCGAGCACTATTATGTCTCAACCTCCTTCCCTTATAATTCTGCCTCGTCCCACCGTCATATCTTCCCCTCCCCAGGAGCACTGGAATCCCCAGGCCGATCATCTCCTGTTAATGCCACCTCAATTTGATGGAGCCGTCAGATCTACCCCCTCCTCCACCCCCTCCTCCCAGCTGATCTATCTATTTTAATCCAATCTGCCAATTTACTAATCAGCTATTTAACTAAATCTCTTCCAAGCTTCCCACCAATTGTTAGCTAAATTTAAATTAGTATAATCTAAAAGCTTATTAACTATAAAACCCTCCCAATAATTATCCCTCCTTAGTTAATTTGCCACAAGTCAATTATTAATTCAAAAGCTCATTAATCATAAAAAACCCTCCCAATAACTTCTTCCTTAATTAATTTGCTATAATTCCAACTCTCACTTTAGCCAGTAACAATCTCTAATTAATTTAAATAGCCTATAAATCACAACCAATAATAAATAAATGTCACTCAATTGGCAGCTAGATCAGATGGGCGGGGGATAAGACAGGGGATGTAAACAGTTGAGTAAAGTGCTATGATTTTTAAAGTGCTAGTGCCTATGGGTGCAATGTTCTCATTTTTGCCATGTCCTTATCTTTATCTTCTGGCGTACTGATATCCATGTGGAGCTTGCTTCTTGTAGGGTGATGGGGGGGGGGGAATGCCGAGAGGTGGATAGTTGGGTAAGGGTCATTGAAATGTTCTTATAGTACTTGTATGGCCGACTGGCCGACCGGCAGACTCGGACAACGCCCCGTGCAGACTCGGGGAGCTCGGGGGGTATAAGCCCCCCGCGTCCCTTTCGTCACACAGCCTCCGCCCTAATCTGCCCGTCAGCAACTCAATTCGGCCCCTTCCAGTGTTCTTCCAGACCCTTCGGTCATCAGTCAATGCCGTACTCTCCCCGATCAAGCCCACTCCCGTGTAGGAAAGAGGGGGGGGGTAAGGGGGATAAACGCACAGCTCGCCCAGCGTTGTTGCTATCTCCTCGGCTCCCAGTTCAAACTCGGCTCCTCGAACCCCCGACTCCACTCCTCAGCCTCCGCGACCGCCTCAAAACGTCCCGTTACGGTCCCGGCCGGCTCGGCTCCTCAACCTCCACGTTCGCCTCAGTTACGCCCGACCACGGCCCCGGCCGACTCAGCTCCTATCTTCTCCTGCAAGCACACCGCCCACAGCAGGTCCCGTCGCCGCCGCTTATGGTCAATAAGTGGCTCCCAGCTTGAAAGAGCTGCCTTCAGAGGGACTGGAGGCCAAGTAAGCAGTTAGTGCACTCCTTGTGCCAGGTGTGGAAGTAAAAACCCTGTCCTCTCTAGCAACCCACTCCCCATCCTTCTCTGAAACCTCCACACTTTTGACCTAGTACTATTATTGTTACTGTTTCTATACCTCTCAAAGCCAACAAATATAAAACAGTAAAATACAATAAATTAAAAACATTCAACATTAAAGATTAATTTAAAATAACTTAGAAATGTTAAAGAACAATAGACCTGACCCAAAGTGAAAGAAAACTCCTGGTTAATTGTATCAAACCCCTGGATAACCAGGGAGGTCATTGAAGGCCTCTGTAAAGAGGGTTGTCTTAACCTGGCACTGAAAAAAATGGTAAATGGTAATTGGCACACCACAACAGGGAGGCTGTTCCAAGGAAAGGAAAGGAAAGGTCCCCTGTGCAAGCACCAGTTGTTTCCGACTCTGGGGTGACGTTGCTTTCACAACATTTTAATGTGTGGTTTGCCATTGCTTTCCCCAGTCATCTATAGTTTCCCCCCAGCAAGCTGGGTAATCATGTTACCGACCTCAGAAGGATGGAAGGCTGAGTCAACCTTGAGCCGGCTACCTGAAAACCCAGCTTCCACTGGGGATCGAACTCAGGTCATGAGCAGAGCTTAGGACTGCAGTACTGCAGCTTTAACACTCAGCGCCACAGGGCTCTAAAGACACCACCAAAAAGGCCCTTCGTCTAATTGCCACCTACCTTTGAGGAGTTGCAACCTGGAGGAAGGCCCAGAGGTTAAGCATAGTATCCAGGAAGATTAAGGTTGGGATAGGTGCTCCTACAGGTATTGTGGTACCAAGCCATGTAGGGCTTTATAGGTTAAGACCAGCACCTTGAACTGGGGCTGGAAACATACAGGCAGCCAATGCAGGTTGGCCAGAAGTGGTCTTATATATTCAGACCTCTGGGTCCCTCTTACTAATCTAGGCCACTGTATGCTGTGTAGCTGACAGGAAAACATGTAGCTTTTTTGTGCAGCTGTCAGGAAGACAGCCAGCTGGATGCAGATAAAAGAAAGTAACACCACAACCATTAGGGTTGCCAAGTCCAATTCAAAAAATATCTGGGGACTTTGGGGGTGGAGCCAGGAGACTTTGGGGGTGGAGCCAAGATCAAGCCTGTGACAAGTATAATTGAACTCCAAAGGGAGTTCTGGACATCACATTTAAAGGGACGGTACACCTTTTCAATTCCTTCCTTCCATAGGAAATAATGATGGATAGGGGCACCTTCTTTTGGAGCTCATAGAATTGGACCCCCTGGTCCAATCTTTTTGAAACTTGGGGGGTATTTTGGGGAGAAGCACTAGATGCTATACTGAAAATTTGGTGCCTCTACCCCAAAAAACAGCCCCCCCAGAGCCCCAGATACCCATGGATGAATTCTCCATGATTTTCTATGGGGATAAATCTCCATAGGGAATAACAGAGTTCCCAGCAGACATTTCCCTCCCCTCCCCCCGTTTTCTGATGACCCTGAAGCGGGGGGGGGGGGTCTCCAAACCGGGGGATCCCCTGCCCCCACCTGGGGATTGGCAACCCTAACAACCATAGCAGCTATCCAGAAAAAGAGTAACTTCGCCTCAGCAAGGTGGTGGTACTGGATGAGTTTGTAATAGATGCAAAAGGGGATGAGGCTTCACTGTTGTGATTTGATGAGGGTATCACATGGTCTACATACTGACAATAGGTGAATTGTTTTAGTAATAGAGTTATGAATCAAGCTGAGAGAACTCAGAAAGTGGCACTGGAAGGCCTGAAAATCTTGCATCAAATCAGTATTTCAGGTGATGATAGCAAAGAGAGGTAAGTTCAAAAGTAAAGCCAAAGTTTAGCCTATTTAATTTGTCAGCTGACAGAGGCACAACCTGTGTCAAGACTGATTTTGTTCATAGTTGAAAAATAATAATAATATTGAAGAGCCATAAGAACTGAATGAACAGTACGATGTTGTCTTCATAACATGAACATTATGTACTTGTGTACTTGTTGCCACTTTACCCCTTCAGGACACAAACGGCTGTAGCTTTTTCATGTGGATAGTCTCCACCTTTATTTGATTCCCATTTAATGTCCAATTTATAAGATTATTTTATGGGAATAATAGTTAGAACATTTATTTACATATTTACTTTTGGTTTCATTTTATTTATCAATTTAAACTACTTTTTCAGTTCTTTTTGTCTTATAGTATGAGCTCCCAGCTGCCTCCCTGAGTGGTTCAGACTGATTCACACATTAAAGAGTCCAGATCTCCCCCATGCAAACTTTCAGACATTGTGTTCTGGGGGTTTCCCATCAGGAACTTAAACCACAGGCACATCCAGATCCACGTCAGACTGGTACCAGGCTTCATGAGAAGCAGAAATGAAAACCTCCCTTTGTTGCCATTTTCTTGACCTGAAATAGCCTTTCAATGGCACTAGAAAATTACCTAAACTGATGGCTATGTATAAGTTTCTCCAGTGGGGAAAGTAACCATTTCCTGGAATTACTTCAGGTCCCCCCTCCCAAAGGAAGGAAATTCGACTTTTTAATTCAGTTTTTAGCCTGCCCTTCCCATGTTCCCAACACCATGTTCCCAATTTGAAATCTTATGCTCCTTCTCATACACCATGTTCCAAATCTGAATTAAGGGTCCTTATATGTGGAAAATTTCTGATCCCCACTCCTCAACTACATCTGCCATGTAGATTTTGAATTGGTCTTCAGTGACATTCTTTGGGTTGACAGTTTCAGTAAATTACATTGATTTCAATGAAAGTGCAATCTGGGTTGTGTCCTTAACTATAATGTCTGCACTGTGAAAATAGTTTAATAGCACAGAACACTAAAATAATATGAAACATTAGTAGCATGATTAGCATTCAGTTGAGAGTCATTTTTTTTCACAAACTGCATATCACCATGACTAATACTAATAAACCAGTCCACCACTTTTCATTTTTTTACTATCATATCTTTTAAAATTTTTGGCCAATCAGTTTCATCTTGTAGCAACCTTGTGCTATTTCTGCCACTTTTTCTTCTTCACAACACCATAATATAGGCTTTAAGTGGTATAGATAGAGTGGATTAAGACCTTTTTACTTTATAACACTAGATCTTAGTCACCCAGTGATATTTATTGTTTATTTATACCCTGCCTTTCTCTCCAGTTTATTTATTGTTGGATTTATATCCTGCCTCCCTATGAGCAGGCTCAGGGCAGGTCACAGCAGTTAAAATGCAACATAATAATAAATACAGTTCATACAGAGTTTAAAAAATTTAAAACTAACAAACAGAAAAGACTTGATTTCTGGCATCCACAAATGCTGCCCACAAGTGCAAGGCATATGGTGACTAAAACAAAGACCCATTCAATTGATGCTATAATGATCTTTAAGAAAGGGCCATTCACCTGGGCAGTGTAGGCAGGGGAGGCCAAAGTCTTCAGGCATCAATTGCCTCAACAAAAGTTCTAGTGGAACAGCTGTTTTACAGGCCCTGTGAAATTGCATTAAATCCCACAGGGCCCTGATCTTGAGTGGGAGCATGTTCCATCTCTGGACAAGGCTAAGCAGACATCTTTCAGACCGAGGACTACTAGCAGATGTGGCAACTGCATTTTACATAGCTGCAGTTTCCCATTCAGGTTCAAGGGCAGCCCAACGTAAAGAGCATTACAGTAATCCAGCCTGTTGTTAAGTCCTGGGAAGAGAGATAAGAAACCAGCTACCTAACCAGTCACAGATGGTAAAACGCTGATCTGGCAACTGTGATGACCTGGTGTTCCACTGAAAGCAAGGTATCCAAGACCCCCAGACTCTTCACCTTCAGCACTAGTAACAATCATACCCCACCAAGGATTGGAAGCCTGATTCCCAATCCCACCTCACTGCCGCCACCCCCCTCCCCCCCCCCCCCGCAAATGGCTCAGATACAGGACCTCCATCTTCATTGGATTTAATGTCATCCAACTCAGCCTAAGGCTTACATCCTTCTCCTCTCCTCCATTTTATCTTCACAACAACCCTTTGAGGTAGGTTAGGCTGCAAGTGTGACTGGGCCAAGATCACCCAGAAAGCTTCCATGGCGTGAGTGGGAATTTGAACCTGCATCTTCTAGATCCTAGGTGGACTCTCTTAACTGCTACAGATCACTGACTGATGGTAGGTTAAGAACAGATGAAATATACATCATTAGTTTATGGGATTTGCTGCCCAAATATATAGTTATTTTTATTTAGATGACTTCTTAAAAATGATTAGTCAAATTCACAAAGAGTAGCAAGTTGTTAGTCATTACTAACTAGAACTTCAGTATCTGATTTTGGGAAGAACTGTTGTGCCCTGTTTGTGGAGTTTGTTCAGATTTAATGTTTGTTCAAGCATTATGTCCTTGATTTGATCAAATAAGGCTCTTCTTAAAATCTTATGGCTATAGACAATTACCTTGTCTACAGATCCTTTGAGTTTGGTTCTTGTACATTTTCAGTTGAACAAAACCAAAAGTAAGTTTTGAAATACTGTGCTTGACTTTTCTCCCATTGATTAAATTTGGCTCTTACCAGTTGATCAGCCAAAGCGTTAAGATGATTAGTCTACCAATAAAACTAATTACCGGTACATCTTGCAGCCTGTGTGTGTGTGTGTATTCTCAGGATTATTGATTTTGTACTGTTACATATTATCATTTTATTCCTGTGAGCTGCTTTGGGAGTCAGTTTTGACTTTAAACCAGAATTAAAAATAATTAAAAGTATAGATATCAAATATGTATATATTTATAAAATGTACATTACTGTTTCTTATTATTTTACCTCTGCATAAAAGCCCAGGCTTTATTCATGCTTGCTGCTCTTCTTGGATTATTTTTAGCATAACAATTTCAAGTAAAAATGAATCACATTTCCTTTTTCAGTAGCATTTTCTATTACAGTAGATGATATAGTATGCTGTTGTATGTGTTTGTTTTGCCTTTGAAAATAAAACCACAAATTTCACATTGATAAAGTTGGACATTTAATTCAATTTAGTATTTTCTGAGTTGCAATTTGAAATGCATATTAAATAGGAAATCCTAGTTGTATATTTATTGAGAATATAAGTTTATGGTTATGTTATTATTTTGATTTTGTAATTATTGTAGCTTGTATGCAAACTAAAAATCTAGAATTGTTGTTAATTGCTTTTCTTCCACCAGAGACTGAAATTTTTGAAGTCTCATTCAAGAACAGAGCAATGACCTTTATTTCCTGAAAGTGCATGCAGATAAAAAGTACACCATACAGCTAACACCACCGAAAAATCTTGCAATATATGCTTTCTCTATTTATCAAGGTTGCATGATCATGTTTCTAATGCAGTACTGATGTGATATAGAAATAATGGCCCATTTACAGTTCTTTTACCATATTGTATCACTGCTTTATCATATTAGGCTAAAGCACTGCGAGAGTTGATAGAACCTCCCCATGCCAACTCGGATCCACTTCTCTTGGCACTGAACAGTTTGGACTCAGAGATTGATAAACTATTGATTAGAGAATTTAGATCGGAGAGAATTGGCACGACGGAGACTCATCTTCAGCCTCTTGCAAGCAACCTCTAATGTCCTGCATTCAGAAAGCCAATCAATTCTTCTTGAATAACTTTGATGTTTATAAGTGAGAACTGACTTTAAAACATAGGCAACCAGATGCCTGGGTAAGGGGCCTCCAGGAAAGTCTTACAAAGGGCAAACTTGTTGCCAGACCTATTGCTTTTATTTTGAAGAATGCATCCTTTCTACAGAGGCACTAGGCGCAACACATGGCTACATGGAATACAGTTGCAGAAAATACTGCCACCAACTTGGGAAAAAGAGAAGGGGAAGAGGGTCATTGCAGGGAAGGGCTATGATGACACTCAGGTGTGCTGTGCAGTCCTCAAGGAAGGAAAGAGGGATCAGCTATGGTAACTATAAAATCCTGTTTTTTGAAATGAACTTCAGTAACTTCCATCCAGATCAAGTGGGAAAAAGCTAATAGCATTCTTGGTGTATTTTACATTAGTGAAGGAAAATAACTTGCTGTATAATACTAAATTAAATGTATTCTATCAAGTTTAGGTGTGCACAGATTATTGCGAGACTTACAGCCTAACCATGTTAACTTGGAAAACTATCCTATTGACTACACAAAATTGTATTTATATAAATCTGGGATTTTCCCAATCATGTGCAAAACAGGGAATGAGGTTCCAAATCTTACAACACGGGAATTGTAGAAGCAGCTCTTAAACCTTCCCCTAACCACAGCTTACTCCCCCAGAACCTGATCTAACATCAAAAGGGAGTTTAGCCAGGAAAAAAATGCGCTTGGAGAGACTCTGGTGAAATAAGAGTTGAGCAGTCAGAGGATTCATCTCTTCTTATATGACTGTCCCTTTTGCTTTAAAAATTAGACCTTACAGCTCCTGCTTTGTATATGATTAGGGCAAATCTAGGTTTAAGAAATTGGATCTGTTCCTGTTGCATGTAGTTTGAACCTTATGTTCAATTAAATATGCTTTGGATTGCAACAGAGTTTGTTAACTGGTTTATGATTTATCAGCTGGTGCACAAATGCTGACTATCACAATGAAGTGATGCATCACACTGGAATGTTTCAGACACTGAAGACAGAAAACTTCAGTTTCTCCTTACTTTCTAGGATTAAATGTGAGTGATGTTGCTTTGCAGCACAGGCATAACGTATTCTCTGTAAATCATCTAGGGTCCATAGGAGATGGTTCTGAGACCAAGATTTTCTTGGAATGTCTTTCAAAGTAGATTCAGATTCTATTCAGATTCTGTCATTAAGTATTGGGTCTCCTATGGATCATTATTTGCCTGTATCTCTGTGATTGGATGTGGATTTTCTTTCTATTTTTAGCTAAGGGTGTACTGTAAATGTCAATGCTAATTTCTTGATATTTCATACTATCCTATGGAGAGATAATTTTAAAATGTATTTTGAAATGTTTTATTTCTGTCAGGTCAATGTATGGTATTGCATTCTGTTAATACCAATAAAATTATATATAATTATTTATATACAAATGCATATATTTCTCTTATTAAACAAAGTGTTATGTATTTTTTCACAAGTGACTGATATGCAACATCTGCCTAAGAGCAATAAAGTAACTTTATAAGCTTTCATTTTTATTCACAAAAATAAAAGCCTATATACTTGAGACAAACAAGTAGGGTTGTCTAAACATTTAATTATGATTTTACCTTATTTTTTCTTTAGCACAAATCTAATGTAATTATTTTGTCAAAATTAATTAATAATTCTTGGTTTATTCTTTAAAAATCGATGGTCCAGTGAAATTAAATGGTTTGGAGGTCTATTGATTTCAATATAAAAGTGCATGCCTAAATCTCTCTAATTAAAATGAACAAGTTTTAGACATGCTTACCTTGGCTGGATTGTATTGTTTGCTCATAGACCTTGTTTCCTGTCTAAATATACATTCCCATTTTTTAAAATTAATCCTATATTCTAAGACATCACTTTATAGTGTAATTTACTGGTGTTTTGGTATATGAAAGAGGCAGGTTTTGGGTTTTTTGAAAAAGTGTATCTGCTTCATAGTCAATAAATCCTCGTTTAATGCATCCTGAAAGATTCATCACTAAAACCTACCTAGAATGGCCTGAATCTTTATAGCCTGCTATTAAATTTTCAATTAGGTACAAATGAAATGTTTTGGAAATGAATTAGACAGTCTCTTGACTGCTTTTGGGTTTTCAGTGATAACTTATTTACTACAGTTTGCTAAAGGATAGGTAGAACTAATACATTGATACCAACATGCAGTCAGATTTCCCCCCTCTTTGAAGTGGTTCGATGAACCATTCATTGAATGCCCACTTCCATTTTACAGTGATAATTGGAAAGGGGGGGGATTAGCAGCCTGTGACATTAATGGTAGATGGATTTGTCATGCTTCTCTGTATTACTTGAAATAATATTGTTAAATTATTATAGTTTTTCTTTATGATAACAGTTCCTTTACATAGGAAGTAAGAGGTTTTTGCTACCTAAGTATATTATACTTAGGGGCAGATTGACTGGTATTTCTGTGTTGCCACTTTTGTGCAGTTCCTACCTATCAGGAGAAGAACAGTAATTGACCAAACACAAGCTTACTTTTTATGCACAGTGCCATGTAACATAGGTTATATTCCACCATGGAAAGCAACAAAAAGATGTTTACATGCAGCATCTCAACATATTACTCCAGGAACCTCTGTGGAAGAAATTAATCTAAAGTACAGGACCCTGGTTTATTTTTAAAACTGAATCTGTTAGTTAGTAATTGTGCTGATATGTGAAAATATCCCCCATGTCCGCACATACATAATTCAAGCTATATGGAACAGCACTGGTGATTGTTTTCATATATGTCATTTAGGACAGCTGTCTTCTATAGCAACTATACAAAACCAAATTTGCAAGCTATATAGTGGAATTGAATTTATTAAAAACAATTATTTGATGCTTTGCCATTCAAAATTATCAAGTCTTAAAAGTATTTTGAATGTTAATGTATAAAAATATATGGATTTGGGGTGCATATTTATTACCTTTCTTGATGGAATGTGTTTGCCATGATAGTAAAGATACAGTGTAAATGGCAGTTGTGACCAATGAAATAGAATTCCTGAGCTTAGTGAAGATTGTGTCCTGGGAATGTATGTTCCCTATTAAAACATGAAAACTTGTCCTATAAAACTTGGCAGACATTGCTGTTCCCCAAGTGTTGATCACATTTGACTTGTGACTAATGTAGTTAAGTCCAGCGTCTCTAACCATTTGTCATTTAACCTTTTGCACAGCTTCATGCATTGTAGACATTTCCATAAAGACAGGATCATCCCCATCACAAAGAACATAAAAAACCTGAGCTACCAACCATAGTTCAATCCCCTGCAAACAGTACACAAATATAACATTAGTCATTGTGACCTATTACCTAGAATCTGGACTGAAGAATTTTTTTTAAAAAAAATCAAACTGCAGCCAAAATGCAGTGGCATTTTAATTTTAATTTTATTTGAATGCTTTATTTATATGACTAACGTAACAAGGCTATTACATAACACTAACATATTAATAGTATGATCTATTTTGTACTGAAAAAATGATAATGAATAGGTTTATAATGTGTTCATCATTACACCCATATTTTGCAGTTCATTAGTTTTCTACTCATTTTATGTTGATTTTATTTTTATTATTCTCTTTCTTTGCACTTTTTTGCCAATAGCTACCTCTTACGGTCTTCAGGTAAGGAGTTTGTTTGGATGTTTCATTCCTTTGACATGATCAAAGTTATATGTTCAGACATACCAATACCTTCTTATGTGTGTAGCTTAAAGAATAGTTGTCAATAAACTAGAAATTAATTGTATTAACTTGAACTAATTGCAAAGTCTCAGTTAAGGTATGTTTTGAATATTTTATAGGGAACATATAGTTGCTCTTAAATACAATGTGAATTACAGCTTGATAGCTAAAAATTGTTACTAGGAGTAAAGTGTTTATTTCCATGAATGCTGAAAATATAGAATATTGCCTATTATAATAATTCAGAATGGTTCAAGAAAAATAGATTTTTAGAGTACATTTATACGGTGGGAACAGCATGATTTAGTACACAATGATTTCAACATAGTAATGTTATTTTAAAGCATTTTGGTTGGTAAAAAAATGTCTTACATAATCTTGTATTATTTTTCTTGAAATAATGAGCGATAACAGTTGCATTGCCTAAAGCCCAGCTGTTCCCTCACCAGCACTGCAAACTAAATAATATTTCCATCCATTCATGAATATAAAACTGTCTGGTCCACTATATTTGGAGATTTAGTATAAGTAGTTCATGTGCTAGTTAATCACATCATGATTGAGATGAGAGTTGTATTATCCTACATAAACTAGTAGATTTTCAGTGCAATCCTGTACAAAGTTAGTCTAGTATAAATCAATTTATCTCAGTGGTGTTAGAGTTAAGTAACTCTGCATGGAATTTCGCTGGGTTGGATCCCATAAATAATTTTGGCAAATGGAAGGGGCAAGGTGATTCCTGGGAGTCCCCTTTTCCCTAACATTTCAGGGATTCGTTTTGGGCTGCAGTAGGAGGAGATGATTAGTTTATTGAAATCCCTTCCATCTGCTGAAATATTCCAAATGATCCAAGCTGCACTGGCAAAGGTATTTGTGGAAATGTGATGGGAGAAGCACTAAGGTACAAGCAAACTTTGTACTGCCAACCATCTTGAACTTTGGAATAACTTGTTTTGGACAGAATCCTGCAGCTTTATGTAGCACCCTGTTACCAAGTTCAATTCAAGAAATATCTGGGAACTTTGAGGGTGGAGCCAGGAGAGTGGGGGGGTGGAGCCAGGAGAGTGGGAACTTCTGGGGGTGGAGCCAGAAGCAAGGTTGTGACAAGCATAATTGAACTCCAAAAGGAATTCTGTCTATCACATTTAAAGGGACAGCACACCTTTTAAACGCCTTCCCTTCATTGGAAATAATGAAGGAGCTCATAGAATTGGACCCCTGGTCCAATCCTTTTGAAACTTGGAGGGTGTTTTGAGGAGAGGCATCAGATGCTATGCGTAAAATTTGGTGCTTCTACCTCAAAGAACAGCCCCCCCCCCCCAGAACCCCAGATCCCTGCAGATCAATTTTCCATTGTGCCCTATGGGAATCGGTGTCCATAGGAAATAATGGAGTGCCCAGCAGACATTTCCCGCTTTCTGATGACCCTGAAGCGGGGGAAGGGCCTCCACACCGGGGGATCCCCTGCTCCCACCTGGGGATTGGCAACCCTACACCCTGCCTTAAGTCATCGACAATTGCTGGACAAAAGGTGGGTTTCAGAGAGACAGAAAGAATGTACATAGACAGTAATGATGTGTGAAGGCTTATTTTGGTACACACATCTTATTATATTCTATAAACTCTGGGATTCATATCATTCATGATAACTTTAATTTCAGGGCATCCCAAATATTAAGATATTGGTTGAAAGTGAATTCCATACTACTGTATGATATCTGTTATTTGTGTAGAGTTCTATAATACCTGCAACTCTTTTAAGAACATTTGTAGAGAATGGGACAAATATTACAGAACTGTCTACAAATAATAAATATCATGAATTTTAAAAACAGTAAAGATTTACACAGAAATTATCCAGTTCATGGTGTTTTAAGAGGGATAAGTTGTTTTAGTCTCTTGTTTGCAGGTGAAAAAAGATAGTTTGGACTGCTTAAATAAATTCGTTGTCAATCTTTTGTGAGCTAGAAACCATTGCATCAGATACATGAAGAATTATACCCAACTGGATACAGCCAGGGCTTTTTTTGTAGAAAAAGTCCAGCAAGAAGTTATTTGCATATTAGGCCGCACCCCTGACGCCAAGCCAGCCGGAACTGCGTTCCTGTGTGTTCCTGCTAAAAAAAAGCCCTGGATACAGCCATACATAGTGCAGTATATATAACATGTGTATACACACAAGGGCACAACCAAAACTTGGACAAAGGGAAGGGAGTTATTACAAAGAAAGGCCAGCATTCCAAGACAGAGGTGTTTGCATTACATTGTAACACAGATGACAACAATATCCAGTCAAAAGAGTGGGCTTCTCTGTGTGGTGTGGTGACTTTGTGACTCTTCCAATAGCATAAAGAACAACTGGAAAGCATATGTTTATGTGTTCATTCCCATTTGTGGCCTCTCTGGCTTTTACATAGTTATCAGTGCTGTGTCTCTTTTCAGTTCATAACAATGAAAAGGTGACTCTTGAAGTTATAAATTGTCCACACCTGGAATGCAGTAGTCATTGTAATATGCAGTTTTTCTCTTTAACCTGACTAATTGGATAAAGGTGAATGTAAATAATGTTAGTTTAATCTCCCCTTGCAATATTTTTGTATACAACTACCTAGGAAATATGGGAACACTGGGTTGCTTTGAAACAAGTTGCTCAGTTAACCTTGCCTCTGTCACTTTGACTTCAGTTCAAACTCAATCCCTATCAGCAATCAAATCCAATAATACCTTTTGCCCATCTCAAACTCAAGCCATTACTCATTCTCTCTCAAGATAACAGTAACACCATCTCTCGCCTACATAGTCTTTGACACCAGATTTTTTTAACAGATGCCTGTTTGATATATTAATGCTTAGTTTCAAAATGACACTTGTCATATTCATAAATGTCCAATAACTAGAAGCCAAATAGGATTCTGCAAATAAATGGGTAGAACCAGACCTCAGATTCAGCAGGAGCTCATCTCCTGAACCTTTCTGAAGGTTCCCCCTCTTCCTCCCCACCTACCTTGTCCATTGAATAGTAGGTCCACCTGCATAACAATCCATGAATTAGGAGAGCAGGCAGCCAGCCAGCCACCAGGGGCTTTGCCATGCCCCCAGCAGCCCTCCTGAACCCCTGGAGAAGCCTGCACCCTTTCTCCACTTCTTATGTAATTTCGGGCAGGGGATGAATTGCTGGCCTTTTGACTGGGAGGGAGCTCAGGAGAGCACCAGGTGAGTGAGGTCTGCTTGGACTGGCTGGATCTCTAGCCAGCCCAAGCAGACCTTGCTCTCCTGGGGCTCTCCTTTCTTGCATTGGATTGCTTTTGGCTGGGACAGGGGCAACATATGCTAATTACTTATACCTATGAGATCCACCACCTATTTTTCTACAAAATGACCCCTGGGTATACAGTTAGAAACAGGTTCAGTTCTCTAGTTCTGTTCTCTGGTAGTGATAAGGGACACAGATTATCAGGACAGACAAAATCTGCCTCCTGCTGCTGGCAACTTTGGTGTCAAACTTGGTCTCTTCTTCTAGGAGTCAGCGTAGTATACTGGTTAAGAGTGATGAACTCTAATCTGGAGAACCAGTTTTGATTCCTCACCCCTCTACATGAAGCCTGCGGGGTGACTTTGGACCAGTTACAATTCTCTCTCTCAGCCGCGCCTGCCTCACAGAGTGACTGTTGTGGGGAGAGGAAGGCAAATATCATTGTAAGCCATTTTGAGACTCCTTAAGGTAAAGAACAATAGGATATAAAACCCTAAAATTCCTCTTGACTTTTACAGAGATTTAAGAACACTGCATAAGATCCTTTAGACCAGCAGTTTAAGGATAACAGTGTCCCAGTGTAATAATACCGCTAAATGTTTGGAGCCAGTTTTCTGTCTTTTTTCCTGTATCCTTACGTGATGAACATTTTTTTCTTCCTTCCCTCTATTATTAAGCTCATATGACCAATGGTTTTAAGTATAAAACCAATACATCATAGCAGAACAAAACAGACCAAGTCAGCATAACATAACAGAATACAACAGAACAGACAAGAAGTTAATTTAGTTATAGATGACATAGGAGGATAAGATGTAATAGTGGACTTACACAAATACTCATAAGGTCAGCAAGATAATACTCACTTTAGCATTTGAAGGAAGCTCTGTTGTCAAATATTTTGCAACAGATTGAGTTATTTCTGGATCAAAATCGGCTAGCAATAGAGATACCACCCAGGACTCGACTGGAAATTGATATCTAGAAAAAAATAGGGGTAATCCAAAAAACCCTGGGGGCAGTCTATTGATCACATAATAGCAAAAGATGGTCTATCATTTCTAATGCACCAGATATACAACTGCAAAAACACTCTGAAAATGGAATTTTAACATAGCTACCTCTCAGTTCTGCAGCTGGCAGACCATTCAGTCTGGCAAGCACAAAAGACCGCCTATGGCTAGGGATTGTAAAAAGTTTTAAATATGAGGGGCTAAGAAATTCATGCCTATTATCTATAAACCACTCTCAGGCACTTCTAAAATTATCTTCCTTCAAAAAATGCAAAATGCTCCCCCCCCCCCAAAAAAAAGGCATTGGGCACTGCAAAAAAAGAATTTTCAATCTCAGATTAAAGGCGACAATCCAAGCCCTGGACTTTAATGAGCACTGTGTGCAAACTCTGCTCTAAGTGCAGTTTCTGCATCACAGCTAGGCACTCCTGCCATCCAGTGAAGAAACTAAAGGCGTGTATAATCTAGAGACTCAGTAGGCTTCCCAATCCCCCACTGGGGGCAGGGGATCCTCCGATTTGCAAGCCCCTCCCCCGCTCACCAAAAATCCAGAAGCGGGGGGGAAATGGTAGCCATTTTAGGACACTCTAGGATTCCTCTCTATGGTCCTCCAGGGAGTCACGTGTTTTACTGAGTTGGCTCCCTGTAGGGTGCACTGGCCTGCAGCATTGTTTTTTCCTGCCGGGTTCTGGCACCCCCCCCCCCAGCCAGCTCACAGGTCTCTGACTGGCCAGTGGGCACTTTCTGGCTCTGAGGAGTGGGCTCTGCTGGCCTTGCCCTGCCCTCCTCAGCAGCCATCTATAAGCCTTCATTTGGTGGAACGAGCAATCTACTTGCTGTTTGCCATTACCTGAATCGTCAAGACTAGTGGTGGAGCCTGAGCTGAGACGGCCTCTAGAGAAAGTAAGATACCTGGAGAAGATGGCTGGTCAGGTGGGGGGTGTATTTCCCCCCCATCCCCAGGCCATTCTGTAGCTTTTGGAGGAGTTGGGGGGGGGGGGATGCAGCCAGGGCCCCTCCCGGTACCACCGGGAGAAGCTGCCTAGCAAGTGTTGAGGATCAGCTCTGTGTTGTGCTAAAAAGCATGCAATCCAGTTTATAATAAAACTTCATTAGTGTTAAGGTGGCACAGGAATCTGGATTCCTTACCTTGCAGGCTCTGACTTGATTGCTTCCCTGAGAAGCAGATGGCTGGCGGAAGAAGGGAGAGAGGGTTGGAATTTTGCCCCCATCCCTGGTCAATTCTGCAGCCTTTGGAGGAATCATGAGGGGCGGGGGGGATGCAGCCAGAGAAACCATTGCCACCGGGAGAAACTGCCCTGGCAGTCGTTGAGCAATCAGCTCTGTGTTGCTCTAAGAAAACGTGCACTCCAGCCTGTAATAAAACTTTGTTGGTATTAAGGTGGCAATGACCCTGGATTCCTTGTCTTGCAGACTCTGACTTGCTTGCTTCCCAGAGAAGCGGATGTCTAGGGGAGGGGGGGACAGAGGGTTGGAATTCCCCCCCCCCAATCCCTGGGTGATTCTGCAGCCTCTGGAGGAATCATTGGGGGGGGAGGGAGGGATGCGGCTAGAGCCCCTCCCGTTGCCACCTGCAAAAGCTGCCCTGACAGGGGTCGAGCAATCAGTTCTGTGTTGCTCTGAGAAAACGTGCATTCCAACCTGTAATAAAACTTTGTTGGTATTAAGGTGGCAAGGGAATCTGGACCTCTTGCCTTTGAGGTTCTGTTAGATAGTCTTTCCTTACTGTCCTACATTCAAGAAAATAGGATTGATTGCCATTTCCTATTAAATGACAACATAATCGATATCACAAAAGCTGTTACCAAATTCTTGGCTGAAATTGTTAAAAATTATTCTAAGCAGGTTTTATTGCGATCTTAATCTTAGTTTAGCCTTTTATGCTTTGAACAGACATATCTGTTTGTTTGGTTGACAAGTCTTTGTATATCTCTTTTCGTTAAGCCAATAAAGGTGTGATTGGATTGGAGATCCACCTGCTTGAGTTGTAGTAGATAACTCATTGAAGATGTTGACTCAATGTGCAATTTTAAAAAGACAAATGCTATGCTATGATGGGGATTATTAGGAAGGGCATTGAAAACACATCAGCCATTATCATAATGCCCCTGTATAACTCTATGATGTGGTCTCATTTGGAATATTGTATATAGTTCTTGTTATCACACCTCAGAAAAGAAATAGCATTGAAAAAAATGCAGAAAAAGGCAACTAAAATGATTAAGAGAATGGAACCACCTTCCCTTTGAAGAGGGTTAGGGCTCTTTAACTTGGAGAAACAATGACTGAGAGGTGACATGATAGAGGTTTACAAAATTATATTTGGGATAGAGAAGGCACAGAAAGACATACCCCATCTTATTGTACAAATAGGTGGGGGCACTCCATGAAACTAATGAGCAGTAGACTTAGAACAAATAAAAGGAAGTACTTGTTCACCCAAAAAGTGAATGGACTGCTGCAGGAAGTGGTGGCAGCTACAGGCACAGACAGCTTCAAGAGGGGATTGGATAAACATATGAAGATCCATCAGAGGCTATTAGTCACAAAGTACAGATGGAACACTACGTATGGGGGAGTGATGCTCTATATTCTTGGTGCTTTGGGGGGCAGTCTACCTCGCAGGGTGGTTTTTGAGGATAAAATGGAGAAGAGTAAGATGCTGAATATTTGAGGGACAGAAAACAATGTAAAATGAGATTTAAATTTGGAAGGAGGAAGGGACCTCACCGAAAGGAACAGGGAAGAAAGCATGGATTTCTAAGGTAGAAAGTTAATATAGGTTGGTGTGTTTAAATCTGAACTTTGAAAGACGTTACGTTAGAGGAAAAGGTGGGTTTGACGGAGTGCCCTGAAAGTGACCTCACAGATGGGGGTAGGGTTTGATGCAGTGTGCTGGAAGTGACATCATCTGAAGGGATGGAGCTGGGAAAGTGACATCACTTGACCTTTGACCAGGAAGTGACATCACAGGATATGGCATCACAAAAACTATCCTGGCTCCACCCCCAAAGTCTCCTGGCTCCACCCCCAAAGTCCCCAGATATTTCTTGAGTCAGACTTGGCAACCCTAAGACTCAGCAACATCTTTTATCTAATTGCCTGCCCCAAACATGGCCTGACTAAATCCAGAAAGTGATAACAAGCTTTTGTCTGTAGGATTTAGAGCCAAAGCCAAAGAGAATGCACTCAAGCAATGATATAAACTACACAAATGTAATACCAGGGCCTGGGTCTTCATTGAAAAACAGCCTGACAAGGTGACTTTGCATTTTTGGGATGTGTTTAAGCATTCAGATCACATTTCAGTAATCCTTACAGCATTCCCATGAAGTACATTAGGAAGTAGTAACCGCATATTGCAATTTGAGGGTTTTGGTGAGGGACAAGCAGCTTGCCTAAGGTCATCACAGGAATTAATAAATAGCAAAAATTTGAACCAAGAACTCTTCCACTCACAGTCTTACCCACAGTTCTTATACCAAAATGATACAACAATTGCATCAAAATGCTCTTAGGCTGCAGTCCTGATTATGATACCTTCTAAACAAACGCATTGCACAAGAGGAAGATTTTGCTAAAGAAATTGTAACAGCAAGATTTTTTTAAAAGATTTTTTAAAGTAGGTCACAAAGGAAATGCTTCAAATAGTCATAGGCATGTTTAATTAAAGGTATTAATTAACACAATATCTTTCTGATTATGGAACTGGAATGATCTCTGTACCTGACTAAACACTCATTAATTTTTCGTGATTCGGTAGGTTAACTCTGTTCTCCAAAGAACTAAACAACTAAAATGGCTTTGCTTAAACTCCCATGATTTTGTGTTACTGTGAATATTACTTTACAGCTCCTTCAAATAGGACCCAGTGTGTCCAATTCATTTACCATTTGTCTTGACCATATGTCATAACAGAATAGTATATACAAGTCAATATAATTATATTTTAAATCAACTGTCCAGTTTTCCATATGGAGACTCAGCTAATTTTAGTATGCAGAGAGATGGTGTCTTAGTGGTAGAAAATCTGCTTCGGCTTCCAGGTTCAAGCTCCAGCATCTCCATTTTAAGGGATTAGGTGGTAGACGACCCTAGAAAGTTACTGCCAGTCAGGTCAAAGTAGACTGTAGTAATCTTGATTGAACTGTGGTGTAACTCGGTCTAATACAGCTTCATGTGCTCATTACATATTAGTTTGTTTTCTATATACATATTGCATGTGATCATCTTTCTATATGAACACATACTGGTCGTTTTCGCACTCACCTTCCGCCGGCGCGACCCCCCTCTTCACCGCGCAGGATCTGCGCGGATTTCGCACTAAACGCTGCGGAGCAGCCAGAAAAGCCGGAAGCTCCCGGCGCAAAAGCCGCTCAAACTGAAACCGCCAAAAAGCAGTTTGGCGTTTGCGCGGCTTTTGCGATGGGAGCTTCCGGCTTTTCTGGCTGCTCCGCAGCGTTTAGTGCGAAATCCGCGCAGATCCTGCGCGGTGAAGAGGGGGGTCGCGCCGGCGGAAGGTGAGTGCGAAAACGACCACTGAGAACATGCAATTGGCCATTACTTTCATACATACATACATAGTTATTGTCCACATAAAAATCAATACATATTTAATTTGTTTTCTATAGTGTAATGCTTTCTCTGTAATAATTTTGTATCATATGAATTTGGGTATGCTCAAACAAACATTTTTCTTCACTTAGGCAGATAGCATAAATTGAAAGTGTCTATTTTAGACTTCCTTTTGTAATCTATATAGTTAATTTTGTCTATGTTTTACAGCTGAAACAATAGAAGAAAAACCTGCAGATTCCCTGCAAGATTTGTACCGATCCTTGGAACTAGCTAGTTTGTCCCCTTTAGGAGACCAACAGATTTCTACCAAGATGGAGTACAAGAAATCATTTATTAAAAGATGCAGTGATCCAATAGTTAATGAAAAATTGCACCAGCTGCGAATTCTGAAAAGCACTTTAAAGGTAAGTTAATGCAAAGATGGGCAAATCTCATGAAAGTGTTGAATCCTCTGTGGAGTACAGTGTTTCCCACTCATCTCTGAGAGACTGACAATGGAAATGCTATGAGTGATTCAGAGTGAGAGTAAAACAGGAGTGACCAAACTTGTTTAATGTAACAGTCACATAGGGTAAATGTCAGATTGGAGGAAGGAAGGAAATAGATGAGGTAGGAGATAGGGAGGAAGAGGTGGTAATAAAGCAACTTTAAAAGCATTGTCTAAGCTGATTTGGCTTGGAGAAGTGATTTAGAGAGACAAATGCGTTCTCCAAGCTGGGTGGCAGGGTAGTGGGGACTTTGAGCCAGACAATATGTGTGAAAGAGCCACATATGGCTCCTGATCTGCAGTTTGGCCACCCCTAGAGTAAAGGCTTGCGTGTCAAGATGGTAATCACACATTTCAGCTTTACTTTTAACATCTTGATCCATGGGGTTAGTTTGGTTTTAGCCACTGATCCGTAAAAGGGATGTGATGAATCAGATTTTGGATGTCATTGGTATTAAGTTATTCCTCTTATCTATTGGAATATGGAAGCTAATTCCTATGTGAATGATTTCCCAGATACTTATGCATCTTTTTAATATAAAAGGAAATTACATGCTTGTCGATCTGACTGTTTGAGATCTTTTAATCATCTGTGCCAAATCACACAGGAAACCTTTAGTGCGAGTTAATGCCCCAATCCAATATATTTGTGCCTTTGTAACATGACTATATTACTAGCTTCTACAGTGTTTTTGTGTATTGCCCTGCCAATGATCTTTCATATGCATCTATGGAGAAAACTTTAGGAGTTACATGACTTTCCTGGATCAGCATTAGAAAAAATGTCAGCCCATCTTGAATGACACACCTTTTCTTAACTGTATATATCAAGCAAAGTAGTGACATATGAAATGTTTTCATAGTAGATGATCTATAGTAAATTGTACTGGGCCAGGAGTCCCCAACATATAATGCCCATGGGCACATGGATGCTTTCCAAGACCTTCCCTGGTGCCTGCCAAGTGTGTTTAGAAAGTGAATTGGGCCTTGTAGGGCTGTTGCCCAGCAGGGGCTTCTGATTGACTACTGGAGGTCTGATTTGCAGTACAAATTAAAATAACTATGTTTCAGCAGCAGCTGCTACCACAATGTGAGCTTACTCTCTGACTCTTCTTTTCCAGTATACTTTTAAAATTACTCCTCTGTATTTGGTCTTCCTCTTTGTATGTGTGTTTGGCTGCACATTTCATGGTGACCATTTTGTGGTTGGGACCAATAACTACCACAGCCATTATTTGGTTGTCTTTATCACTCTGTGTTAGGAATCCACTCGACAGATCTTCACTATGTGCTGCTGCCTATGTTCTTCAATCTATCCTTTACACACACATACAGCCATTTGAAATCTCCAACTTAAGAAGCTGGGCATCTCTAATATGCTTCTGAATACCTTTCCATGCACTGTTCTGCAGTGGTTCCAGCCCTACATGGAAAGCAGGTTTCAGAAAATGATTCTGGGGGACTATCGTTCAGCCCCCCCGGCTGGCCCTAGAATGCCTGGCACCCTAGGCAAGTTCTGGTGCCCTCCACTGATGATGTCACCAAGGCACATGGGGGCACCCAGTTTTGTACCCCCATAAGACTGGCATCCTAGGCAATCGCCTAGTTTGCCTAGTGGCAGGGCCAGCCCTGCCTTGGCTTTTGGGATCCCACAAGGTTCCATCTTATCCTTTATGCTCTCTAACATCTGTATGAAATCTCTGGGAGAGGTCATATGGAGATCTGGGGTATGTTGTCACCAGTATGTGGTTGTCACTTAGCTCTATATAGCGCTTCCAGCTGATCCCAGGGGGACTGAGAAGACTTTGAGTTTTGATGCCATGACTGAGAACTGGTGCCTGGAGACAGTTTTGGAAAGGATACAAGTTAATAAAATGAAGTACACCCATTCTGGATGAAGCTGCATGCCCCATGAAGGAACAAGTCCATAGCAGATGGCAGTTGTAGCAAGGAGTGCCTTTCACCAGCTTCTACTGGTTAGTCAGCTGTGGCCTTTCCAGGGCAGAAAAAATCTGGCAACTAGGGGGTGGGCATTTGGATCTATCCAAGCCTAAAATATACCAGGAAAATACCTTATTGGTATATTTCAGCTTCCCAAATCTGGTAATGTTTTCTCAGGGAAATGGGGAGAAGAATCTCAAGAAAATCCTGAATACATTCAGGGATTTGGGGTAGATCTGAAAACAGCAAAGAGACTGGAGCAAGGGTGGTGGCTGTTGTTTTTGTTGCTGTTATCATAGATATAATAAAAGCCTAATGGGCGGCTCAATCCTCAATTTTTATTGGAAGTTGTGGCTACCACAGGAATGGCCTTGCACTCTGTCTGTCACCACTCCCCCCTATCATTGGGTAGCCTTGCTGGGAGCCACCTTCTATTGGTCCTATAAGGCCAGAACCCCATCAGAAAGCCACTGACCTTTGAGCGAGACAGTTCTCTGCTGACAGGTTCTCCTGGAGCCTTACTGATTACTACTGCCTCTCTTCAGTCCATCTCCCCCCCCCCCCAACAATGCTGCCACCGTTTTGCTGCCTCCAACTAACACTCCCCACCAAAGTTGCACTCGCCCAGTACAGACACCCCACCCCTACTGTTCGAGAGGTGAGGTATAAATATTCTATTTATAAATATGCCAGAAACTCCTTCTTATGGGGCAATATTCCACCTTTTCATTTACAGCACAGTCTGTGGTTGAACCCAGTGTGAACTAATAACGTGGCAGACATACTTACTTAAGTAACACTGAGCATCATTTAATAACTGTATATGCTCCTTCCACATTGCTGTGCCTGCTCCCCCTGTGGGCAGGGGTGTGGCGGTAGGGAAGGCACAGGTGGGGGGTACAGGACAGGTGCTGGCATGGGGCACCTGAGGCCCTAGCACCGTGCATGCCAGGGTCCCAGGCAGGCAAAAGAGGTGATGGCAAAGCAAGGCAACCTCCAGGTAGCTGAGAGGTGCCCCACCATCCTCTTCAGCTGCCTGGGTCCCAGGCAGATGAAAGAGGCGGCGCACGAGTAGCAGGAGATGACAGCCCAGCCAAGGTCAACTGTGCTTGCAGGGAGCTGATCGTTCCCCGCTGGCGCAGCCTTGCATTGCTTCTCTTGCAGCTTGGTTTAAACCAGGCTGCAGGAGAAGCTAAGCCAGCCCCAGGATCAGGTTGGGTTGTTTTTACCAGCATTTTTGGTTCTGGTCTATTGGACTCTACAATTTTTGGATTTTCTGAAAAATTCCAGATCTGAATACAATACCAGTATTTGGATCTCAGATTTTTCAGGAATCCTGAAAATTTTCAGGTCCACTAGACTCAAACTGAAAAATACTGAGGGGTGGATTGCACACCCCTACAGGCCACTGTGGTGCATGCCCTGGTTATAGCTAAAATAGATTATTGCATTACACGCTATGTAGGAAACTTTTGTTGGCTCAGAATGTTGCTGCTAGGTGCTGAATTGAGTGGGTCATATAGTCTATATAACTCCTGTCTGGGCCACCTACACTGGCTGTAGTCTGTTTCTGGGCATTATTCAAGGTGCTGGTATTGACATTTGATTGACATTTAAAACCCTATATGATTTGGAATCAATGTGCCTGAAGGACTGTGTAGGCTTTGATTAACCTACCCAACCACTATAGTTATCTTTGGAGGCTCTGTTTTGGGTGCCCCCACTTTCTGAGATTAGGCGGGTGGCAACCTGGGAGAAGGCATTCTCAATCCTGCCAGCAAAACTCTGGAATTCTCTCCACAAGGAGGTTTGTCTGGCCGCTTTTGTTATTTTCTTCCCCTGAGGTGAACATTTTTTGTTTTGTTTGCTATTCCATCAGTGATCACCTTCCTATCCAATATTTTAATTGCTGTTTTTATATCTTCTTATGTATTTTTGCTTTGGTTTTAATAGTTTCAGTGATGTGTGTGTGCATGCATTTGTTTTGGTTGATTTTCAATATTTTAAAATGTGACTTTAGTTTTAATTTTTTTAGCTGTTGTGGTGGCCCTTGTGAGGGCAGAAAGGTAGAATATACATTTTGTAAAATAAAGTTTTGTAAATAAAAAAAAATATAGAACAAATATTTCAGTTTATCAAAACACCAAACACAAATTCTTAGACAGCAAAGCGTACACAGCTGGAAACTACATACTTGTTTTACAAGGACATTACATGGATATTAATACAAAATTGGGCACTATAAATGATATGTGATACCGTATCTCCCTCATCAACAAACCATTGAATGCTCGGGGCAAAAGGTGTTCTGAATTACTATGAGTATTCTCTTTCATATCTTTGATCAGATACTTGTTTTCTTCTAGGCCAGAGAAGAAGAAGTAGCTATCATAGATAAAGTCTTGGATAATCCAGCCTTGACATCTAAAGACTTTCAAGATTGGAAACAAATGTACCTTGACCTCTTCCTGGATATTTCTCAGAACAATCCTACAGAGGACCCTGTAAATGACTCTGATGAAGTCGATGCTCTTATAGACTCTTTAGCACATACTCATTCCTACATTGAAACACATGTATAAAAAATAATTTTCTGTTTTTGTCTCTTCCTGACACTCCAGACCTTTGCTCAAGTGCACAGAATAGCTTTTATATTAATGTACAGATCTATTTTAATGTTTCTGATATGAGTGAAGTACAATTTCCATAACTATTGTGTGAATATAACATAATCTTAAAGCTGCTGATGCTCAGTTAATGTTTATGTTTACAAATATTGGCCACAATCCAAAGAAGCAATATGGGAGCAGGAACTGTGTGCTTTTTATTTGAGGTTGGTGCTACAGCAGTTTTCACTGCTTAAAGAGGGTTTCTTGCTAGTAAAGAGTGTTACATTTTAAGCTGAAGCAGCACGCATGCTTCTTCTTTGGACCGTGTCCAGTGTCTTTAACAGTTAAAAAAATATTTTAATTAGTATATTTTTGAGGATTACTGATTTATCAAGAGGAAAGTTGGCATAAAAGCAGTGTTTTACTACTGAAAGTCTATCAGTTTCCTATTAAATAGTATATAATTGTAAATTATTTAGTTACATTTTCAAAGTGTGGCCTTTGTTTTGGCCAATGTGGAAATTAAACTTTTATATCTGGTGGAATACTTTAGGTATTTTCATAAATTATGAGGAAAGTATCATATTGTGGCAAGGGTTGCTTTTTAACTAATAGTCAGGGAGTAAGAAAAATATCAGACTTCCATAACCTTACGTTAAAAGTTTAAAGTATCATTTTTCTAGTCTTTTAAAAGACAGTTAGTAGACAATCTAAAGTACAGATTTAATATGAGAGTAAAGGATTCTTTTTGTTGTAGTTTTGGCAAAGTTTTTTTTTTTTTAAAAAAAATGTATGACTGGACTGTTTTATTTTATTACTTCCCACTGTTACACAAAAATGGCACTGTTGACCAAAGGATCCATGCAGTAGATAAAAATAAAGTTCATATTTCAAACGCTTCCAGTAGCTCAAGAAATTGGAGATGTTTTGGAGATTCTGGTATGTGGGAAGGGGGATCATTTAGTAGCTTGGGGATGGGATTGCCAGTAATATTCACAGGTTCAAAATGACAGTCTCAAAAGATACCATATACACAATGAAATCTGGCTTTCAGAATCCACATTATTTTAAATTGTACTTACATTTTGACAAAAGGTGAGCTAAACAGAACTATACTAATTTAGGACCAATTGTATGCCATATATGAATATAGGCTGCAAAATTATAATCCGGGGTGCTTCAACACAGCCTGTTCTTCCATTACTGAAACCATTCACCCCTTTATTCTTAAGAAATCAGACCTCAAGCCAGTAGGTTACTGTTTAATCCCTAGTATCCATCCTATTTTGTTTTTATTTTAATGTTCTAGTTTGAAGACTGGGAGGAGGTGGAGTTTCATGCCTCATTTTGTTTGGTTAAATAACTTATATTTGTTGATGGTGTGTTACCGTGATTATTACCATGAGATTTCCTTTCTCTCCTTTCACCGTTAATTATTTGTAGCCAAGTTAGACAATAATTTCAGGACAAAAAAAAATGAGCTGAAATTAAGAAGTGGTTTGACTGTTTCTGATTTGTGCCTTGGAACTATAGTGGGACTGCAGATATGAAGAGGGGAAAGATTATTAAGATCACTGAAAAATAGCAATGTAGTATGAGAACTGTCGCTCAAGTATTGGTTTGCAGATGTTCTTTATATTGAAAAGAGGGAAATGGATAAGCCCTTCTCTTCTACAGTGACTCCTGCCATGGTTTCAAGGCCAAAATAAAAAACTGAAAATAACAAACCTGTAGGCAATTTCAGTGCATTTAGCCTTCAGTTCTGCCTGCAAAAGGATAGGCAGGCAAATACTTTTTCCCCCTTTCCTCTCTAGAGCAGCAATAATGACAGCAGTCTATGTAAACCAAGAGGGATATGTAACATTACCCAAGCAGTTATTACACTGCACAGACAATACATATCTTCTCTATTAGCCCTGAATCAGACTAACACTATCAAAATGGGGGGGGGGGGGTTGTTGTCCAGAAGCATTTTTAGAGATAAAGTTTATTCTGGACACTAGCAGTAGAGTGTTGGCTGCATTATAGACATCAGTCCTGAGACATCCCAGTTAATAGGGCCAAATATCCAATAAAAGCAAATGTTACAGAAGGTGATGTATTTGTAATTAAAGCTGTCTGTGCCTGGCAAGGGATATAAGAGGCAAATGCTAAAGTATGTATTCTTGCCTTTTTCTAAGCCTTCATTTTTATCCTGAGTACTGAGCATGATAAAAAATGTCCCTGTAACTTTCTTAACCTTTTCTGCACAATTCAGGAATGAAGATAACAGATTGGTATATGGTAAACAACTAAGGAACATATATAAAGCTTTTATAATTCTTTTTAAGAAGCAGAACTCTTACCCTATAGCCAGTAGAACTCAGTGAATGTACTATTTAACTTTTCACTGCACTAATAGTTTCTGCTCCTAAGAGAAATGAGCAAGGAATTGTTTATTTCTCTTCAACTACATTTTTGATTGCAAGTGTCTTGCAAATTTTGCACAATTTTACAGGAGAGTGGCCTTTCTACAGCTCATTTTAAGTAATTCTGTATTCATTTGAACCCAAATGACAAATTGCACATTAAGATTTGTATGGAATTCCAGGTACGGAGGAATATTTATATCATCTAAAAGAATCTGTTTGTATTAAATAATTTATCAGCTGCATGTCTTGTTTGTTATAATTAGTGTTATTTTGTATAATTCTCATATAAAAATGCTTGATTTGAATTTCAATGTTTGCTCCAAATGTTTATTTTAGATTCTTGCTGAGTTTTCTTTTCTATAATAGACATCGACTGGGAGATTTCAAGGCACAACTATAGCTTAATTGTCAAAACAAAGCTACAGAAGTGTAAGAGAAGTGTAAATATGTTACATGAATTCCCTCCTGTTGTATTCCCTATAGTAAGAGAATTTCTTAATCCCTGTGGGTGTTGTTCCATAATCAGCACGCAGATCAGTAAGTCTTCTGGCGTATACAGTAAATTCCAAATGCAATTTTCTATACATAGAGAGAGGGAGATGGGGGGAGAGAGGTTTCAGACAAAGAAACAGACTACCGTAATTCCAGTGCTCACTGTCAGTTTACAAGTTTCTCTTACACAGAAAATCAATCCAGGTGTGGGTGAGGGGTGGACTTGTAAAGTACCTGTAGATAATAATTTGTGCTGGTTGTTCATGCATGTTTTTAGTATATGTACATTGGGAAGCTGTAATTCATCATGCCTTTCCAATTCATATTATGGCAAGCTGTGGGTAATCATATATTTCAGTATATATGGATAAGCTAAAATGAACACCACTATGATTACCAACCCCTATGACGATATTTTCTTTTATTTTTAGCTTGTTGAATTTATACCCTACCACACTATCCTAAAGTACACTCCAAGTAGCTCACACCATATATTAAGGAGTAAGGCCTAATAAAATAAAAATAACTCTCAACGAAAAGGAAAGCCAAGAGCAGAAATAGTTAAAAACAGAATAAAAACATCCTATCACCAGCAGTTTTATTTAATCCTTGAGTCAGCTATGCTTCCCCCATCATACTTGCAAAATTAAAGTCTTCTTTAGTAATCTCCAAAGACAAAAACAGATCTATGTAGGGGTTTAAATACCCCCATTTAGGAAGACAAGTATTCAACAAAGTGAACTATAGAAGACTTTTAGACTTGTGGGAGGTGGAGTGCCTGGGGAATAAAGCCTACCTAATGGCTTTGGAATGAGCATATTCCCTTCATTCATCTGGCTAGGAGCACTGGTACATAGCACCCTCATGCCAGCAAATTCTCAGGACTGGCTTGCCAAGCAAGCCGTTTACAAGACAGCAACCTGTTGCTATGCAACCGCACTTCAGCCTTCATATTATCTTGGTGAAGACAGATTTACAACTTTCAAGGAGAAAATTCGATTTATATTGTGTCAAGCTTGAAACAATGCTGTTGTATTCCTTCTACTGCTTTTTTAAGCACTGTACTTAAAGATCTAATATGCATCTTTACTCCATGATCTTTTGAATTAGAAGGGTGTGCTGCAAATGAAATGGATGTTGAGATGAATATTCATTTTCACACATACACACAAATTACACACAATGGAATCCAAAACCTTTGCTGCAAAATCTGTCTCTCCCTTGGGTTTAAAATTACAAAGCTTGTAACCATCCCACTCTGACAGTAATACAGAAAGAGAACACTGGTAATTTTAGTAGTAAGGTTCTTAAACATATAAGAACCCCCATGGGGCAAAGTGGTAAAGCTGCAGTACTGAGGTCTGAACTCTCTGCTCACAACCTGAGCTCGATCCCGGTGGAAGCTGGGTTCAGGTAGCCGGCTCAAGGTTGACTCAGCCTTCCATCCTTTCGAGCTTGCTGGGAGGAAAGTGTAGATAACTGGGAAAGGCAATGGCAAACCACCCCATAAAAAAGTCTGCTGTGAAAACGTCGTGATACAACGTCACCCCAGAGTTGAAAACGACTGGTGCTTGCACAGGGGACCTTTCCTTTTCTTCTTAAATGTATGGTATCAAACCAGCAAACTGCCCTTAACAATATGACACAAAATTGCAACCATACAAACATATATGGTTTGTTAGTACAGCCTATTATTGTGGAGAAATTATCAAGAAATTCCTGCTAGCATGACCCAGCAGGGTATGGCATATTCCTTGAACAGCTAGATATAAGCCCCTACTGTTACATTTTCTTCTCAACCTTTTACTTCCTAGACCTGTTAATAACAGTTTCTTTTGCTTTAACACATCATTTTGATATTATTCTTCATTGTTAAGGGACAAACACTATGCTAAATTTTCAACAATTAAATTCACTCAATGAAATGGCAGTTTCAGGAGAAGAGTTCTGCAAGCCTTCCTTTTGTTTCATTTGTTTAAATTGTACACTGCTGATTGTTTTTTAGCTTTTTTAAGGATGACTCTACAGCTATAGCACCATTTCTAAAAATGGGCATATAATTGTGATGATCCCAGCCAATCAAGTTTCATATAAGAATTTGGCTGTACACCATTGTGAGGAAATTATAAAGACAAATCAGAGTAAGAACAAGAAGCAGTGTCTTCATTCTATATAGACTTGAAGACAGTTCCACATAAGGTATGGATATCTGTTGACATAGCTCTCATTCTCACTCTTAGTGCACAAACATTTTCTCTACCTTTCACAGTCTTCCTAACCACTTAAAACAACTTTTAAAATACATGTTGGAATACAAAAGCTAATTAGCAGGCATCTTTTCCTCCCTGGCTGAGTTTTTGCATCAAGCAAATATCAAGATCACCAGCACCTTGTATAATATCTTGTTCTTCATATAGCCGTTTTATGTTGCTTAGGAAAGGCATTCTTGTGCAATTAACTATGCAAAGAAAATGCATGCTAGTCCATAATTTTTTTTCTGGCTACACTTGCCTTTTCTTTATTTTGTTTGAGAATGCTTTGCAATATAACATTCAATGCCATTTTCAGTATCACAACATTAACTTTCAATGTTACAAACTAGACTATGTTTGTAGTATTTCAAAATCTCAAAGTTTAAGAACTGTCCTTGCAGAGATGCTTGTGCTCAGCAAGACGTTTTGTTGTTTTGTTGTTGAACATCCTTAGCTTCAACTAATTCAGAGAGCTGTAGTACTGCACACTGCAATCCATACCAAGGCAAGGAAGCTTTGCAGATTTCTTCCCAACAGTCATTGTCGATATCATAGCCCACTACATCCTGAGTTGGAACCTCCTGAGAGTCTTGCCACTTCTTCCCCCCAATGAGAAGTGCAGTTTCCTCCACTACTGCCAAACCATAACTAAATCGATCATAAACCAATGGCCTTAAGCGTGTCCACTGATTCTGGGTAGGATTGTACATTTCAATTTCAGAGAATGGTTCATAAAGCCCTAAAAATGTAAAAATTGTATCTCTGATTGTAGCCATCTGATGCCCAAACCGAGCAATACTCATTGGGGCTTGCTTTGTCCATTCTCCTTCCACAGTACTCAGTGAATACATATCTTTACTTGTGTTATTTTGATCCATGTGTTTGCCGCCAGATATATAAATGATATTCTTGTAAACAGTTCCTGCATGACCATGCATTTTACATGGCAGATTTTGAGCCTTTGTCCATCTGTTTTGGCTAACATTGTAGACTTCCACTGATGAATGCAATGATCCATTTTCACCTTGTCCACCAATAGCAAAAATGTTGTTTTCTAGGACACAACAAGAAAATTGACTTCTCTTGTCCAGCATCCCTGTGGCTTGGATCCATTTGTTAAACCTGGGATCATAGCGATGGACTTTGTTTGTAACTGTCAAAGTGGGACTTTTTGGATCACTTTGCAAATCTTCTATTTCCCCACCTAATACATATAAAAAGTTTCCAATTGTACACACACAGTGATTTTGTACTCTGTTCTGCAGTTTTGTTAAAGTTTGCCATCTGTGGTTGTAAACATCAAAAGCTACGACATCACTGACAGGCCCTTCATGTGCAATCATACCTCCAAGGAGAATAATCTGTGTCTTCTGGTTTCTCAAGGTACTGTATTTATCCTGAAGAATTGGTTGTCTAAAGGTAAGTGAATGGTAGTTTATTGCTTTTATGATTAGGCATTTTATGGGAGCTGTCAGTGGTATTTCTGTCTGTGTGTACACCTTTCGCAGATCTTCCACTGGAATAAGACCATATCGTATATGTTCCAACAGGCTAGTAGTGTATGTTAACCTCATTTTTTCATGCTTCAGCCACTTCAGCACAAGATTGAGCAAGTCATGCTCTTTGACCATGAGGACATCAGGTGATTCTGCTATTGCTTTCAAAGTCTGGAAGTTCAGCTCAAGCAATGCAGCAAAATCCAGATCCAGCAGCTTCCAGAGGTTAGTAATTATATATTTTCCAGTTGCTGATAAAGCATCAGGAAGGTAAAATTTTGCAGCAACATTGGCGGAAAAACAGCAGCTCTCCAGAGAAAGATTATTAGCCAGGTACTTGCTGCACAAGCCAATTGCCTCAGTCACTTGCAAGTAAGTGGCAGCTTCCAGGGTATCTTCCAAACTATCAAAAGACAAGGGCAACCAGGAAGTATAGATGAAATCCAGAACATGTTGCAGACCAATGGCTGAGACGACTTGCAGGTGAACGATGGCATCCTTAGATTCTTTTGTGTAGCTCTTGAACATGGCCCTGAAGTAATCACTGGAACAGGCCAGCAAAGACTTGTGCGCGGGGAACTCATTCTCTTTTACCTTCAACAAAATATCGCACAGCAAGCCTTCTGCTCGGAGAGTTTGATACTGAGACAACACAGCACTGCAATGCCCTTTACAGTAGGACAGGAAGTAGCTCATTGTGCAGAGCAGAAATCTTTAAAGCACCACTTTCAGATGAAAAGAGAAGGAAAGAAACCACAACAGGGCATCAATCAAACTGTACAAGCACACTCTGCAAAGAAGCCTTAGAAGAACAACCATCAACTTCATCAGCTGGATTCAAAAAGCTCACTTACTGATTTCACATCCGTCTCCATGCTGGTACATTGCCTCATGCATTCATTCATAAAGCCAAATCTAGTAACATCTTCAGACAGTTGTTTCTCTCACCTCTATTTCCTGCTTAAGAATAGATGCTCCACAGGAGATGAGAGGTATTGCTTGGCCAGCATCAAGTGACAGATGTCATTAAGTGGCATTAAGTGGCATTTTGTATCAGTTCAGCTCTCTCTTGTGGCCTTTCTTTGTCTCTTAACCTGATTAAATAGATCCTCTCTGACTCCCGGTGCATCACGAAAGGAAAGGAGGAGAGGTGAACTTTGCTGCAGCTTTAGCCCAAGCTCAGTATTTCACTCTTAGGCAAGTTTAGCTCTTATTTCCCCAGGGCCAATGAGCGCATATGGAGATCACTGCTTTTAGGAAGTCTTGGCTGAAGATCACATCAGTACCTACAAATTAGAGCTGGAGGAACTTCTTGAGCACACAGGTCTGTAATCTGAAATCAGAAAGACTAGCAAAAGAGTAGGATTAGTCACTGGTATAATTTGACATGCATTTTGGAGCCCTTTGGTTTATATGATATCGCATTAACTCACAGTGACCAGAATAGAATGCAAACACTAGCTGCCTTGTCATAGCTGCCCAAATGCTGAACTGACATGAGTGGGGGAGGGTAAAGTTGTAGCTTCTACAAGAAGGGTGAGCCAAAGTATGTGACATTGAGTGACCTGGATGGAAATCATGAGGGTAACGTATTTCTGAAGAGAAGTGACAAAAATAGAACTCCAAGATGTCACATAAAGTGAAATGTTTGTTGTGGGATGTTGGCTTGATAAGTGAGTTCCAAGTTAGTAACTGTTAAGCTTAAACTTCCTTGGACAGCCCGTCACAGAGGGATTTGGAATAGAAAAGCATATAGAACTAAATTAAATGCAGGCAAAGAGAGATTCTCAGTAATTGTCATCTGGGACTTGGAGTATCTAATTCTCTGAAGGGCCAAGTGCAGCCAGATGTCCATGGACACACTGGTGATTGGCTTCTGAGCACTCATGGATATTGATTGATGCTCCTTTTATCATTCTTAGTAAAAAAAAAAAAAGTGGGTGGATAACAAGGCTACTGAAGTCATGGCACAGTCTTCTCTTTTAGAGGCCAAAGGACATTTGGCAAGAGACCCCTCCCTGTCTTGCTGGTAAGTTTCAACTTTTGTTAGTACAACAAGTAAAAGATTATACTTACTTGTGTTATAGGTGGTTAGAGTTTTGAGCTGGGGAGGACCAACGTCAAATCCCTGCTAAGTCATAAAGTGACTTTCGACCAGTTGCTCTCTCTCTCATATATATTGCAGGGTTGTTGTAAGGATAAAATAGAGGAAGGGACAACCCGCTATGTTATCCTGAACATTTTGGCGTACAGGTAAGATAAAAATATGATATATTTGCTCTGGAAGAAATGTTTCCCAGCTGATTGTACAATCAAGTTTGTCTTTCACATTTATTTTAATGTGTCTTAAATTATAAACTGTTCATTGTATACCAAAAAATGTGTAAAGTTTTTCTGATACCATCTGTTTCTTGTATATTGGCTCACTGTGATATACCAAGGAAAGACAAATTAGTTGCGGAGTGCTTTGTTTCTCAGAGCTGAAACAAATGTTCATGCCAGTTGTGTGGAAAAACTGTTTGTGGGGCTGTACCACTTTAAATGACAGGTACAGAACTCTATATTAGAATCTCCCTTGTATACTATAGAGAAATAAGTTTTTTAATATGGACATCATTAGAATATGATTCTTTCTGAGTAGTCACAGGATGGCTTGTTGTATACAAAAATAAAAGCAGTGTGATAACTCTTATTAAGACCAACAAAAATGACAAAATAATGGCTTTTGTTGTGGGAATTTGTGTTGCACTGTTGTGGGCTATCTGCAAACTCTTTGTTTTTGTAATACAGTAGCATTTCAAGAGTGTTCCAATGCCAACACTGATGTGTGATATGACCTTGATGTGTGATATGACCGTGATGTGACATGAAAAGGTGCCTGTCTGTTTCTGTGCATTAAAGGATCATCTTCCTCTAGAGACCTTTCAAAATAGTACATACAAACTATATGTGATTTTTTTGTTTTGATTTCTATTTTAACCGGCTTCCCCAACAGATAGATTGCATTCATATTATCACTAATTATATCTTATTTGTCAGCCTTTTTTCATGTAGTGTGGCTTAGACATGAGAGCCACAATTCCAACAACCATCTGTGTATGTGATCTCTATGTGCACTTGAATTGCAGTTTGGCTTGAGAACACTTTAAAGGAGAAGTGCTGCCAATGCACTCTCCCTTTAAAAGTTGTTATGTTTATCCCTCTAACTTAAAGAGGGAACAGAAAATTCTGGTATGGTGTAGCCCTCTATACTTCTGTAGTCTTTCCTTGATGCTGTCTTGATCAGAAAACTCAGTGAACACTCACACATCAATAGCATAGCATGCATACAGCGTTCAGCTGTAACAATGTTGCACAATTTCCCCCTAGCGTTTTTTTTTTTTTTAAAGAAGGTGCTTTGGTCAGTGATTAATCTTATGAAGATGTTCAAAACTTCAGATGAAGAGGGGACAGGATTTCCCAGCCACACAATCTATATAATATGATTTTATGATGCATAGATCACATGGCCTGTGTGCAAGCATAGCAGTCTAAAATGGATTTCAGGGCAGGGTGGTTCCTTGATGGAGGAGGTCAAATAAGAGTCAAACCATGGCTCCATCTAGCTCAGCATTCAGTGTACCTAGTAGTGGTTCTACAGGGTATTGGGCACAGTAGGGACTTTCCTAGAACCTGTAATCTAAGAGCTTTTAGCCAGGGTTGTTAGTGACTGAACCTGGAATATTCTGTGTGCTAAGCAAGTACTCATGTCTAAGCTAAGACTATTCTCCCAGAGTCTTTAAGGTGATAGGAAAGATCAAGTGCTCTGCTTTCTAGGCTTGTAGTGGAAATATGGTCCTGACCTGGATGGGTCAAACTAGCCTGTTTTGGCTGCTAAGCAGGCTCAGTTCCGGTTAGTATTTAGATGGAAGTCCAGGGTTAAGCACCACAGAGGAGAATAAGCCTTCATTTTGTTACTCCTTTGATGAGACCATTTAGCCCTAGTAACTGTTTTTATTCCTTGAGTGGGGAAATTATAACTATACTGCTGACCATGTGGACTATCTTTTGTGAAAAGATAACAAAGGGCTGCAACCTTTGCACCCTGAAAAGAGATGAAGAAAAAGCAATAGCGATGTTGTGGGAAGAAAAATGCAGGGTCATTTCATAGAAGAAGAGGTGCTGGAGCTCATTAGCACAATTCATTTAATCACTCATTTGCATATGCCACACATCCCTGACATCATCAGCTCAGTATCTACCTTAAAATGCTTCTTGAATTATAATTGTCATAATAAAACCTTACTCCCAACATACTTTTAAAATTACTTTCTCCTGTGTGGCCACAGTGGCATGATGAAGACTGTCTACTTTATATGTTTTGGTTATTTTCCCATTTTTTGTAGGGGAAAATGTTAGAAAGTTTGTCAAATTTTAGAGTTCAGCAAAATTGTCACAGGGGGTTTGAACAATGGAGCCCAGAAGAAAGTATTCTTGAGGGGGGGGGTGAGAAAGAAAAAAAGCACAATAAATAAAATTTAGAGGTTCCAGAGCTCCGCTTCTGCCCAAAATGAGGCCTGGAAAAATGTATTCCAATAAATTAATAACCCCTATGCATTTCACATTGAGCTTCTTCAGAGGGATCTTAGCGTCTAAAAGCTGCAATGCTTCCATTAAATCAGCTTCAGAGGATTTTCGCTGTTTTCTAAATATGTTCTCTGTGTTTCCAAGATAACATTATTATACTACTTAAAATTTGTAGATACAAATTTAAAAGACAGAAGGAAATCACTTTTTGTAGCTATTTACCACCATAAAGATTTTGTGGGCATTCCTAATATTAGAGGTGTCATGCTTTCTGTCCACTATGGACAAAGTGCTGAATCAGGCAAACAGAGCAATGGAAACTTTGTGTCCCAGGTAAACCTTATCTGTTCTGCCCTGCACCTGTTTTCTTCATTTCTATTTGATCTCACCCAATTAAAGGGATTTGTTGCACACATTTTGCCATGGTGAAGACTTACCCTGGATATATTAAAGGGCAGCTCTCTAGGGATGCATACTCAAGGTCACATTACACAGACTCATTCACACTTAATTCTCAGGTCACAAGCTCAGACAGTGATAGACCATAAGGGCCATCCTAAGCAAAGGTGCATCCTCCTAAGTCTACTGAAATCTATGGTCTGAGTAGGCCATAACTCTGCATAGGACAATGTTGTATTTTCAGGCATGTTTTATATAGTTCCACAGTGTTCCACTGTGGCCTTGTCTCCTTCATAACTATGACAGCAAAAAAGTCAATTTGGCTGCTATTCTAGAATACATATAGTGATTGTGATTTCAGAAATAGGTGATGATGGCTCTCCCAGATAATAAAAAGGGTGTGAACATGTTATGTGGAGTCACTCAAAGAAATATCAGTGTCTTTCAAAAAGGACCCATAACAGGATTCCACTGTGATCTCAGATACCTGCAATCAATAGTATTCACCATCAAAAAATGTAACAAACAGCTGCCTTGATAAGAGGAGAGAAAAACCACTACAAAAATACATTTCCTCAAGGAAATTTATTCTTTTTTTCTTTTGGTCATATGATTTGTGTCTAAAATATCTCAGTACAATATATATGGCATTAAGTGGAATGACAGTTATATCTCCCCTCATCTTTTGGCATTGGCCGGAAGATTCCCCTGGGCCTGCATTAAAAACAATAGTTCCATTCCCTGCAACTAGTTTGCATAAGAATTGCAATTGTGAGAGTGAACTCTAATCTTGGGGCTATAAGGAGTTGCATTTTGATTTCATTATAAATGGTAGCTATTAAGTTAGCTGAAATCAAACTTTTAAGAAAGGTTTCCAAAAAGAATGCTCTCTCCCACACAGCTCCACATCACAAAGGTGCCTCAGGGTGCCCTCTAGAGCTGGCTAATTACCTCTTCGAATAAAGAGAAAAGAAGTATTAACACCTGCAAATGGCTTTAAGCCACCAGTTCTGGTTTGCTATAATCCCTTTCTTAAATCAAATGGCTGTATTTGCAAAACTGTCACTGAATGATTGAACAGATTGTGCGTCCCAACCTATTATTATAGGCTATGTGCCATAGCTTAGAGGCACATAAGAGGAAAGAAAGTATTGGGCCTTGTCTGTAGGGAACTTTGGGGTTATCAAGGACCTAATCACTGCAAGTCATGGCAGATTCAAAACGATTCATGAGCTATATATAAGCACAGGAATTCATATGAAGGAATGAAATCAGGGGTGCAGAGTCCAAAGTTCCTTTCTGAGCTATTTCCCTCCAGCACCATATTCAGATTTGGGTGAATGCTGCCTTGTGAGAATACTCAGCCCTTTTACAAAAGGAAAGTGACAGCTCTGAGCTCCTTGGAAGAAGGGTAGGATAAAAATGGATGGACGGATGCATCGTACAGTCAGTAGAAATGTATAGTCGATACATTTAACTCTAGCCCTGACCTGGATAACCCAGGCAAGCCTGATCACATCAGATCTCATAAGCTAAGGAGGGCTGCCCCTGGCTAGTATTTGGATGGGAGACCTCCAAGGAATATCAGGGTCAGGACATAGGCCACGGCAAGCCACCCTTGCCTTCAACCCACTAGGAACTTGAAATCAACCCAACAACATTCGATTCTATTAAAAACTTTGATATAATTTATTATTTTTATTTGCATTATTTATAGTCTACTTTTCTCACAGCAACTCAAGGTGGATTAGACACAGTGAGCCTGTACAATCAACAAAACAGGACATTCAATAACCAATACATTAGGATTGTAGAAGTCTGGAACCACTGGAACGATCTAAAGCATAAAGTAAGCATGAACACGACACATTAAGCAGTACAGAGATTACCAATAGGATTCTGCTACAATAAACTATACACAGCAGTATAGCCCTCAGTCCCAATCATTTACCCAGGTAAGTTTGTGAACCATTTTGTACATATAGTGCAATTCTATTGCTTGCACAGAAAAGTCCTCTTGAATTGTTCAGTTGTGTATAGTTTCCAGAAGGCCAGGAGGGTTGGAGCTTTCTAGAGCTTCTCAGGCAGGCCATTCCACAAGGCAGGAGCTACTATGGACAATACATGTGTTAAGTTGTCATCACGGTGTATAGGGAGAGGGGTAAGAGCATCATATGGATGTGGACTGAAATATCTATGCATTAAGAAATATCTATGCATTTGCTAGACATTTCACAATTTCCATGAAGAGGAAAGTTGTCTGATATATGGGGATTCAATCAGTCACTCATTTCTCACAACATTCTACATGTAGAACTATTAGCACGAGGTCCTTGAGCAACTGAAGTACAATTTTTCTATGTTTTCTTGCTTGAGTTTTTTCTGCTTACAATTATATATTCTTTATTACCTGAAGGTAGCTGCTTAAGTCCAACATTTGGATTGACCAGGAATTCTGATCCAACTTTCTTTCTCAAATTATGCAAAATCTTGCAAAAAATATCAAAAAACCAGGGAAAGAAATTATGAATGTATACAAAACACTTGTTTACAAATTGCAGCAGATAGTATCTTCAAGCTACTAGTTCCAACCCTCTAACCAGTTAAGAACCAGAAATGCACTGCTGAATGTCAGGCCCAATTTGAGCAAAGTTCCAGTGACACTGGTAAATTGTGTTAGAGTACACAGCTTACAGGGAAAGAGTATGACAGGAGAATGAGGATACTATCACAATTTAGAGACTGAGTCATTGGTGTATCATTTGGGCACGCAAGCAGCTTGTACCACTCCCAAGTCACATATGCTTGTATGGTTGTGTGACATTTAGAAGAGTTAAGTGACCTCAAGAGAGATTATTTGCTAGGCCAAAGCTAGTTACAGAAAAAAGGAACAGCATGCTTCAATTTATCCTAAATAACCTTGAACATTAAAGGAGAAGATGAACAGAATGGGTATGTGACTTGGCGGGGAGAGGTAGCAAGAACCATGAGGGAACCACAATTGTGGAAGGGAAAAATACAATATCTTTTGACACAAAACTAGAAGAGTATAGTATGTGCTCTAATATATTGATTTTCAGTGCCAGGAATAATTTAAGTACTGGAGATTCATTTAAGCGATTTATACTTTGCATTCTTCATCATTTTATTCAGAAGGCAGGTAATATTAAGTTTATAATAATAATATAATACCAGTGAAAGAACAAATATCTAAAAAACATTAAACCACAGCAAAATAAACAAAACCAATGACCAATATATTACCGGAGGGGTTCTTTAAAAGCTTAGCAACAGCATAATGCTGATATAAATGTGGACCTGAACAGATTAAAATGAGGGTCAGCGGCCTTCTGCTGGGGTTCTTGCCTGACAGGGCAGGCAGTGGGCGGGGGATAGCAGAATCAGCCAATGGCACAGCAGAGACGGATTGCAAGCCAATCTTGCAAGAATGTGGGGAAGGCTGCAGTAGGCGGGTGACAGACTACCCAATGGTAGCGGGAAGTGGTGACAGTGTCAGTCAATACTTGGAAATTGCCACTACGGTTGTTTTATTACTAAAGGACATTTCAGAAATGGGAAAGTGTGATTTTGAAATAGACCAAGTGAATACCAAGAGAAATGAAAACCATGGTTTTTTAAAGATCCATCAAAATGAAGGACTGAAGCATGCTCAGGAGTCTTCAGTGCAGAGAATCAGGATTTGGGGAGAAGTTCTTATCTTTAGCCCACCTCTTGACTACAGTTTCCTCCCTACACAGCAATGGTGCACAACCTGTTCAACCTGTGCTATTGTAATCCAAACCTTACTACCTCTCCATATTTTTGCTCTGCATTTTGTACCACCAAACTTCTGTCCTCCTGCATCCTTCCTCACTCTTTCCCCATATATCAGTGTTGGAAAAGGCAATGTCTGGTGTACAAAGAAAGAGAGAAGCACCCTACAGGAAGCAGCAAGAAAATAATTCAACAGGATAGTGAGGTCAGCACCTTCTCTCCTTTTAAAAGTCATTCCTTGCCCATCTTCAGATTGCTACTCTCAGGGCAATTTCCACCTTCTTCTTGGAAGTGCCACATTAAGTCGTGCCTTCTCACTCAGGTAGAGAAGTTAGAAACCTATCTGTCTTTCCTCTTTCCTAGCAAGTAGGTTAATTCCTAATCAAATCTTTATCTACTCTTTGAACAGGTTGTGCACCATTGCTGTGTAGGGAGGAAACTGTAGTCAAGAGGTGGGCTAAAGATAAGAACTTCTCCCCAAATCCTGATTCTCTGCACTGAAGACTCCTGAGCATGCTTCAGTCCTTCATTTTGATGGATCTTTAAAAAACCATGGTTTTCATTTCTCTTGGTATTCACTTGGTCTATATCAGGGCTGGTAAAACCATGGCTCATGAGTCACATGCAGCTCTTTCACATATATTGTGTGGCTCACAAAGCCGAGGGCCCCTCCACCTCCCTCCCTCTCAGCTAGTTCCCCACTTTCCCTTCCCCTCCATTAGCAACTAGGCCAGGCAGCACTGTGGTGTCAGTGGGGGCAATGTGGCTGAGTTGCCAGGGCTTCCTGCCTTCCCTCCATCCCTTCTTTCCTTCCTTTCTCTCTTTCCCTCCATCTTCCACTCTGGTTGTGGCAGTGGCAGCAGTGCAGCCGAGCTGCCAGGGCTCCCTGCCTTCCCTCCCATTCCCTCTTCTTTCCTTCTTGTCTCTCTTCTCCCTCCCTCGCCCATTTGCTTTCTTTGTTTATATCTTTCTCTTTCTCATACCTATCTCCTCCCTTCCCATCTATTTGCTTTCTTTCCAGCTTTTCTTTCTCTTTTTCTCCCTCCCCCCCCCTCTCTCTTCCTTCCTTTCCTTCCTTCTTTTCTCTCTCTCTCTCTCTCTCTTCCTTCCTCTCTCCCCTCCCCATCTATTTGCTTTCTTTCCAGCTTTTCTTTCTCTCTTTCTCCTTCCTTCCCTCCTTCCTTTCCTCCTTCCTTCCTTCCTTTCTTCCTTCCTTCCTTCCTTCCTTCCTCTCTCTCTCTTCCTTCCTCTCTCCCCCTCCCCATCTATTTGTGCTCTCTTGTTTCCAGTTGAGGGACAAAATATAACAATTTCAAGAAAAAAATTCAGGAAACAATTCTAGTTATCTAGTATAGTTTATTACCATCAAATATTTTAGTTAAAATTGTATAATAATTTATGTATGGGTAATAATATATAATTGTACAATTAATTGGATGGAGGTGTGGTTGACATTTCCACAGCTGGTGTGTCACAGTGAGTCCGGGTGTGTTCATGACTTGCAGCTCTCAAATATCTGGCATTTATTCAATGTGGCTTTAAGATTAAACAAGTTTGACCACTGCTGGTCTATATTGTTCTGACTGCTGCAATTAGGCCAAGTGCCTACTTGGCCTAATTGTTAATCCAGTCCTGCAATCACCAATTCAGGTTTTGTGCTAGAACTCTTGGACCATATGACAAGAGTACTGAGATATATGGAGGAATATAATAACAAGTTATATAACAAGCTTGCTTCTTCAGTTGGTCTGACTTACAAAATCCTGTGCTGGAATGAATGTCACTGCTGTTTAAGACTAAGGTGCCACGGGACTTCTGTGTTACTTTGCTACAGTAAACTTGAAATGGCTACTGTTCTGGAATTATTTAGAAAAAGAAATCATCCCAAATGATTAAGCTGGGTAAGCACCTTAGTACAGCCACCAAAAGGACAAATACTTGTAGAACAGAATGAGAAAAACCAGACATCCTAATGAAAAAAGAGGACCTTTCCTTTTGGACACTAGAGTTAGGTTCCATCATGCAAACCTCTGTATCTCCACCTATTAGCCCTTTTTCTTGGCCCAAATGAGAGTCTTCTCTTAACTATCCACTCCTCTTGCCAACTTTCCCCAGTTTTCCATCTGTGTTACTGTTCTCAGTCAGGGTTTAATTCAAACTCAATCCTCCTCAGCATCCAGTTCAGAAATCTATCTGCTCAACTGATACTAACAAATCAGATTCCTTGGAGCAGCATATCACTCAATGCTCTCTGACTTTTTGAAAAATTAACCCTTCACAGTCCTATATCTGTTTATACAACACTTCTAAACCTTTAAAAGTTTAGTCCATCACACAATATCACATGGGTTTTCATCCATATGTCTCCCAGTCCTCAAGACCACCTTTTCAAATTTCACATGTGGCTGCTAGGGAAGGCAGGAGACATATACTTCTGCCAGTACCTTCTGCTGGAGGTGTGTAGAATCTTTTGGGTCTTTAAAATGCATAGACATTGGTTTACATAACCTGTTGAGAACAAGTATCTTGTAGTAGGTGACAACTACACAAGGTTTTAGTGATGGGGCATGTAGTAGGTGACAACTACACAAGGTTTTAGTGATGGGGCATGAACTCTGTAGGACAAAGGGAAAAGGCTAGGCAGAGTTGAATAAATGTAAGACACAGATGAGAAGGCTTATCAGAGCATATTGGATTAACCGTGGTCAAAGATGCTTTCCAGCTTCACCTAAAGGCATTAAAAATCAAGTTGATTATTGATTGCCCAGATGTTTGGGCTTCCTGTAATCATCTATATTTTTGTGAATCCCATGGTTAGATCCCAAAGAAAATTTCTGTGTGAGCAACTGTCCTTGCGCCGAGTGGAAATGTTAACATTATTCATCCCTTTCTGATTGCAAAAGTGAATATCCTCACTCTTTTTTAATGTGTGAAATAGGCCAAGATATTTCTCCTGAAGTGAAATCTCTTGAACATTCCATATCCCGATACGAACAATGTTAAGAATTGTATTAAAGTGCTGTGTGTTGCTGCAGGTCTTATGCTACTTCTTCACAGGCAGAACTGTAAGTACGCCTTCCTTTATATTAACTTATTGCAGGTTACAATCTAATATATGAATGGGACAGAATTCAAAATAGGACAATAGGTACATATTTGGCTTTGCAACTGCATATTTTATTACTTTTATTTTGGTTTTATTGCTTGATTATTTTGATGACTGGTGCCTTAAGGTGCCTCAGAAGCAAATACACTAGGGGTGGCCAAACTTGCTTAATGTAAGAGTCACACAGAATAAATGTCAGATGTTTGAGAGCTGCAAGACATGAATGTCAGATGTTTGAGACGAAGGAAGGAAGGAAGGAAGGAAGGAAGGAAGGAAGGAAGGAAGGAAGGAAGGAAGGAAGGAAGGAAGGAAGGAAAAGAGATGGGGTAGGGAGGAGGGAGAGTGAGATTGAAAGAAAGCAACTTTAACTTCAAATGCATTCTCCAAGCTGCCAGCTGACTTGGCTTGGAGAAGTGATTTAAAGAGACAAATGCCTTCTCCAAACTGGCTGACAGGGTGGTTGAGATATGGTGTGGCTCCCAAACTGCAGTTTGGCCACCCCTGAAATATACTAATGAGTGCATGTTTGTCCCTAAGAATTACGATGCTTCTCCCAAACCACTGTGTGCCTGCTTTTTTTTCTGGGTGTTGACCTTTGTTTTTAATGGAATGCTTGTAGATATAAGGAAAGTTGAAGAACTCTGTGGGTTCTTTGCACAATTCAGAACTATCAAGAAATTATATGAAATCTAGGCTGTAATCCATTATCAGGCAGTAAACATGCTTCAAACAGCAGGTGCAAAATCTCATGGTTGAATAGTCTTTTTAAAAATTTACTTCATTTATAGTCTGCCTTTCTCACTGAGATTTAAAGTGGATTACAGAATGTAAAAACAGTTAAATCTGACAGCAAGAATCTTCAATAACCTATGCATTATGATTGGAAGACATTAACAACCTCTTTCAAACAACTAAACCAGTCTGTCTGCCTGCCTGCCTTCCCAATATGTGTGTGCCTGTGTGTGTGCACCTGAAACCTCTGGTGATGGAAAGTTTCTTGTTATTGATTAAGCAGACATCGCAAGCTTGCAAGACCAAATTATTGCAGAAGACTTTATTATCCTTGAATAAGGACAACACTGATTTATCATATATACTTTGATACACAGTTTGGTCTATGGTAGACAGCTTCTGTATGGATTAATCAACTGGATGTTTCCGCCCCGCCCCCCTCCAGAGGAAGTAATGACTAGGCTTGGGATTTTCCAAAGTCTCTATTAAGAAGAGGAAAAGATTTAGGTGTTATAGTTGTACTACAGTCCTGTACCCATGTACCTGGAGAAGGTGCACACTACTGAAGTCCATGGGATTTAGGTGCAACTCAAGAAGAGAAGAGGGTATCATTTAAAAAAAAAGTACAAAGCCACTGTAGAGGGGCATTACTTGGATTGGGATTGTAGAGATTTAATCTTTCCTTTGTACTATTTTCTTTCTTCTTTGGGGGGTATTTTTGTATTTTTCATGTGCGTGTGTGCACCTGGAAGTCATGGCAACAGCTGGTGACTGATCCCTACTAAGGATATTCAGAGAGGTGGCTGAATATATCCTGCCCCTGCCTCCGGCTCTGGTATTCCAAGGAGGTCTTCCATCCAATAACTTGCCAGAGTTGATCCTGTTTCGCTTCTGAGATTTGATGAGATTGGGCTTGCCTGGGCTATCCATCTCAGGGCTCCTCTGTGCTATTTTAATCATGCATGTCACCTTTGGGACTGCACTTCTGCTTGATTTGTGATTAAGAACATAACTTGAGGAGAGCCCTCCTACTGGTTTAAGTATTAGGATTGTCAAGTGCTATCTATTTCTAGCTTTGAATAGAGCTTCTGGACAGCATCAATATTATTTCCATTTACAAAGACCAGCTACATAGGCCCAGTTGCCACTTTGCCATTTTAGCAGCAACTGGCTTCTTCATATTTATATATTTCTACTTGGTTGTCTGATTAACTGCCTCCTGGTTGGTGACTGACAAAATGCCAGTGTGGTGTTGTGGTATATATATATCCAAGAAATCTGCTAATTCTAAAGGACAATTATTTTTCTCATTAAAAATAACACTCCTTAAAGAATCCAGTTATAAACATAAAGAATAAATATATTAAGTTTACATAGTACTTCCAGCAGACAAAGCACTTCACACACATTGTAATACTAATCCTTACAGTAGCCTTGTAAGGTAGGCTAAAATTAACATTGGAGGGAAAACAGAAAGATAGCAGCCAAAAATCCATTTCTATTGAAACCAATGGAAACAAAAATGTACTAACAAAAATGAATAGTATTAATAATAATTAAATGAAAACAAATTATTGGAAATAAAAAGTAAGATTAATTGTACAGGACCAGCATCTTCTACTACCACTCCCCCTCCCCTTTTGAATAATCTGAAAACAGTTGTCCTGGTAAAATGTTATGTTTGGAAGACAGGCATCAGTATGTAGATTTATTTAATTACTAATTAATTTATATCCCACTTTTCTTTCCAAAGTGGCTTATATCATTCTCCTCATCTCCATTTCATCTTCACAATGACTGTGAGGTAGGTTAGGCTGTAGCAAGCTTCCATGGCATAAGTGGGAATTCAGACCTGGATCTTCCATCCAGATACTAGTTCAATGCTCTTACCACAACACCACACTGGCATTTTGGCAGTCACCAACCAGGAGGCAGTTAAACAGACAACCAAGTAGAAATCTATTGAAAGTTATAGAACATGCGCTTTTGGATGCCCTTTCAATGTGTGTTGATTAATACTGGTGGCTCCTGATCCTAGAAGTGACATGGACTGAAAGCATTGCCTGGACTATGGGACAGATATTTCAGAAGACAGGCAATTAATTTGATTGTATTATACTTGGGACATTGTGAATAAAGATGTTTTTTCTTTTGTATTTTAATAGCAAAATCTTGCAAGTTTTTCTGCTATTTTACATAGTTTCATAATGATTCTTCAACTGTTAAAGAATGCATAATATATACTGGGCACAAGTCATCCAACAAGCATATTTAAACCCTATTAGTTTCAACAGCACAAGTTAAAGCTTCACTTTAACTTTCCTATTGGATAGGAAGGGTCTTCATGTTGTGTCCAGCATGTATGGATATTAATTCTACATTTGCATGCAGTCTGCATTTTTGCCTATTCTTTGGAACAGAAAAAGAACAAAATATTTTCTGGAAAATGATTTATTTCAATTCCATTTTAAAATTGTACTACACTTGTCTCTACTTATATGATCAAACTCATTCTCAGACATGTAGACATATTTTTGTGCTTATAGCATCCATGTGCTTTTATTAAGCAAAATAGATATAAAGAAAGCTGATATAAATATGCAAAGATATTTTATAGAGTATCTTGTACCTAGAATATTTGTAATCTTATTATAAATATATAAATTGTTTCAGTGATCTATCTTCATTATTATTTACCATTTCCATAGCATCTTGGTAGACCTGCAAAATAAAAAGCAAATTGTGTATATTTGAATAAAATATATGCAAATTAGAATATCAACACATCCTTTTGCACTGATTCACATTCATTCCTAGTCTGTTACAAAAACTTCTGCCAAGAATTCAGACACCAAACTTGCACAAGATCTTGCTCAGTCCAGGGGAAAGAGATTTGCCTTGTGCCAGAACTGGATGCTGCTATATATGGATAATCCACAATCCAACAAACCCATAATGACACAGACTCACAAAATCAATCCTTCAGTCTCTCAATATGGATGAGAACAGGTATTCCACATTTCATGTTTGGGGTTTTTTTTATCCTTGAGCAATTAGTCAAATGCATGTGTGCTTACCTCTGAATCAGAGCTGAGTCTTGCAGGCAACACTCAACTGCCTTATGCTTTTAGTGGACTGGATTCAGCTAGGGCTACAAAAGATGGGGGCAACCATGTTTGTTTATTCCATACTATTTGCAGACAATTTATGGCAACCACATCACTGGGGCATTCCAGGCAAGAGACGAAATGTTGCCACTGTCCTCTTCTGCATAACAACTCCTGTCTTCCTCGTTGGTCTCCCATTCTAGTAGTTGACCATGGCCAAACCTGCTTAGCTTCCAAGCTCTGATGAGCCCAGGCAGGACCTTATTTTAACTTTTAAAGGGGCATGAAGGTGAGGAATATGATTCTTCACCCTTCTTCCTTAATTTTCTACTTTGTTCCTTCAGCCAATTTTCTTTCAACCCAGCTTATTCCCAATATCAAAGTAAGGCTTTGAGAAAAATGCCTGAGGTAGCAGAGTACAGGGAGGTAAGTGGAAGGAGAAGATAGGTTCAATTCCATCACTAGTATGACATTTTGAAGGTACATCTAGATTCTACCTACTATTCAAGATTGTTCAGGAAACAAATGAAATGTGCACCCCCCCCCAAAAAAAATCTGGAAATATTTGGGTATATCCAAGAACATTCAGGGCTGCCAATTTAACATTCACAGTGCTTTCCCCCTGTCATTTTACAGGGCTCCGGGGCAATGTGTGGATGGGCAAAGGGAGACAGTTCTCCCAGGCAATGGGATCCGACTTTAAGGGAAGACTAGAAATGTCTTCCCAGTCATGATGATTCTTTCATCCTCCATGGTTCTCTGAGTACACCAATTAATCTTTCATTTCTGCTTTGATACTTGGTTATCTCATATTAAGAACTATTTTTGAAACATGCCCATCAGCTTGTGTGCAAAGAAACTTCAGTCCCTTGTGCTGGAAGCTTGCCATGTTAGTAAGGAGAGCAAAATAAAGTAATTCCGCTTCTGAAGTCTGCTGGAGAGACTCAAAGTAAAGCCATTGTACTTGTGTTCCAATGTGAATAATTACACTCTGCCTACGCAAATTCTCCCTGCAGTTTCATTTGAAAATGTTCTTTAGTCGTTCCTTTCCCTAATGGTATTATGAACATTGCTGAATACTGAGAAGTCAGAGCTCTGAAGCAGTGGGTGGATGAAATGACACCAATACAGGCAAGAGCAAACCTTGTCCTCAGTTTCAGGTGCATAGTTCCTCTCAGCTTGATGCTGTACTGTTAGTATGAAAGAACAGGAGGTCCTCCTCACATAGTAAATTACTCTGAACAATTAAATAAGCCAATGAAAAGCATAATTTTATAGATACATTGTTGTTGTTAAAATAATAATATAGAATACAGGATACCTGTATGTGTTAAGTCTTGAGACTAAGTCATAATTTTTGTTTTGTTTTATACCCTTAAGCTATTGTTATTGGCTATTAATAAAGATTTCAGGCTCAGGCATCTACAATTAAAGATCTTTGATAACGGGTATTGGGAAAGACTATCTCTACCTGAGACCCTAGAGAACTATTATAAGTCAGAATGAAAACTGATGGACTAGACAGATCAATGTTCTGAGGTAGTTCTGAAGTTCCTTTGTAATACAACAAAAAGATAGATGCACACAAATCTGACATCAAGAATCACGAAACTGAGAAACCTATAGGAGAACAAAATAGTTGTTTTATTGTAAAGGATCTTCAGAAATAGAATAGAATGGGAGGTTGCTGAGTTACAACTTGTAACTTACAAGTTATTACAGCACTCAGGACAATGGAAACCCCAGAGCTTAACATAGACATTGGTTTCTTATTTTATAATACATGCTAATATCATTCTGTTCTTGCATCAGTTACTCTCTATGTTGATTTGCTGCTATTCGCAGGTATGACCAATCGCCTTCATCCAATCCTATCTATATTTACTGCTCAGTTACTGATGAACCTTGACTCTAATTTCTTTCTGGCAACTCCTCACCCACAACCTAAATGCAAAGGTCGGTGACTTCTGTTTCAGTGTATCTGAACAAGTGTGCATGCACATGAAAACTTATATCTGGGATATTAAATGTTTCTGTCCATCTTAGTATTGTGTGAACTGCAGCCTCTGTCTTTAGTATAAATTGGAGTCCCCAACATGGTGCCTATGAATACCATGGCCTCTGCTGACTCCTTTCTGTCAAGTGTTTTGGGAAAGTGGGGAGGGCCAAGTGGGGTTTCTGATTTGTTATAGACAAGTTTATTTTCTGTGGTGATTTTTTAAAAAAAAAAATCATTGGTTTGGCAGCAGCTGCCATCTCTGCACAAGGATCATTATTCTGTGTAACTGAAGGTAAGCTGAGGCAACCATTTTGTGGCTGGCTCTGCCTCTTGTGTCACCCATTTTGTGGCAGCACTGTGCACATACCATTCTGTGTCAGAATTCCAAAGGCGCCTACAGGCTCAAATGTTGGAAAGCCCTGATATAAAGTAATTCCGGAACACTTGTATAGCTAAATCATGAACAGACAATCTAGAATCAGATAACTTTTTAAGAACCTTTCTTTTAACTTCGCCCACTCAGATGTGAGCAATGTGAAAAAAGCCACATTCGTGTCCGTCAATTAAGAGGATAAAAGCCTACACATTAAATAATCCTTCATTCAGGATGGTTTTTACATCCTGCTATTCCAAACTAAGCATCCTAGTTCCTCCAATTTATTCAAGTAACATTCCGCTCAGCTATGAATTTCCTTTGTGTTCTCTAGTCCTGGGCTCCCAAACACACAATAGTTTAAAAATTCAAGCTCTGACAAAGGTGAATGAATGGCTGATAACTGGAAAAAAGAACAGAATGTAGAAGGGCATATTAATAAACTTGATATGTTAAGCTGCATCTCTGTCACAAGGAGGTTTTCTCCCTGCAACATAGCTCTTCAACCAGGCTTTCTTTGTGTAGAAAAGGCCCAGCAGGAACTCATTTGCATATTAGGCCACACCCCCTGACATCACCAGTGTTTCACACAGGGCTTTTTAATAGAAAAGGCCCAGCAGAAACTCATTTGCATATTAGGTTACATCCGCTGATGCCAAGCTGGCCGGAACTGCGTTCCTGCTCAAAAAAAGCCCTGTCTTCAACTATACCTTGTTCTGTGTAATCTCACTTCAATTCTGGTGGACTTTTACAGAATCGTAATCTTGCAGCCTGCAGCGTAGCTGCTAGGCTGCTTAGAGCTGTTTGCCCTCCAGGGCGGGAGAGTTGGACCGCGCGCTGTTTGGGCGCGCTTTACAGGGGGCGGGGTTTAGCCGAGTCAACGGCTAGCTCCCCGTCCCTCTCTTCAGTCCCTCGACGATCGGCCCTCCCACCCGCCCTGTCTGCTATGTGGGCATTGCTGGTTGCCTCATTCGGGGAGCCGGGTAGGAATTTTTTACGCCCCAGCTGATTGGCTGGTGCTGGGGTGTGTTTTTCGCCTACCCTGCATAGCAGTGCAGTGGATTGTGGAATTGGCTCTGGGAAGGTGCCTTTAAATAGGCGGTCACTTTAGTTGGCAGGTTTTAGGGGTTTAGGACACTATGCGGCTAGGGGAGGACTGTGAAGCATCCCCCACTTTGGGGGAAATTTTGGGGTCTGGCATGATCGGCCTTGGGGTTTGGAGACCCGGGTTGGAGAATGCAGACTGTCCAGGAGGCTCGGCTAGAGGGTGCCTTTCCGCCGAGACGTGCGTCTGGGTTTGGGCCCTCTGGTGCGGGCCTCCCTGCTGAGCCTGCCTGGAGGGAGCTGAGCAGCTCAGCTCCGGAAGGGGGGCTGGGTCCTCGCCCGTTAATGGCAGGGGAGCGGTCGCGGTGACCCCTAGCCCTGGCCAGGCCGCTGGTGGGGTTCCCTTGCTGTTCATGTTGTAAGTTAATAAAGTGGCCCAATTTCAATCCAATATATCGTGTCCGACTCGTTATTCCGACCTTGGTGGGCAAACATTTCTACTTGGCTCATTATTTCAGTCAGTAAGAGTTTTGTTATTGACTTCAGTAGGAACAAGGGTACTTTACAAGCATTAGAAAAAGGATTGGTTACTGGATTATTGTTCTTGGAGACCATGTATTTTCATTTTTGGATGCTAGTCCACACAACTTCAGCCCATTCTCTGTTCCTGTTCATTTCATGGCAGAAATCTGTCATGATGTCTCTTTTCAGCTTTTGGGTGAGGTATGACCTCTCACCAAATGTCAAGTAGATTAATTAGTGAATGGCATTTTCAAAAAGGAACACTATGATAAAACAAACTGATTCTAAAGCAGGGAAGCATTATGGCAGAAATATGACCATTTTAAAGCAATAAAGGATCATTGCTTTTTTAAGTATGCAAGTCTAAACATGGACTGAAACGTTGTCTGTCACATTTCAGAATCCATGCATAATAAAATCACTAAGAACATGGCACAAAAGCTAGAGTTACGTTACTCTATATAGCTGGCTGGTTGGGTCTTCATGTAATTAAAGACTGGCATAATACAAAAACACAAGGGGATCAAATGTTGGTGGCATCAACACTTTTACACACTTAGCCTTTGCAATCTTACTTACAGTGTCTTTAACCACAACATTTGTTGTTGGGTTAGAACACAGATTCTTTTTAATATTTCCAGTGCAGAACAAGCAATTGTGTGCTATGTGCCCAAAGATGCATGAAATGTTTCCCACTCAACAAGAATCTAAGCCAGAGCCCATGTGATGTTTACACTGAAGCAGAATCCATTTATAGACACATTACTCACACTGTCCCAGTTATTATACATGTCCCATGTTGTATTTTTTTAAAAGTCCTGGTGGCCTTTATATAGCTTGGAGAACAGCAAAAGTGAGTTCTATGGCTGCTGAATTATACAGTTAAAACCCCTCTGAGTAACTAGGAAGGTTCAGTACTCCTGTAAGGAGAGTGCATGAGAAACTTAGAAATTAACCAGTTGTTGCACAATTTCAGCAAGGAGTTTTGAGAAAGAAAGTGAAAAGAACTGATTTCTTTAGACATGGAGACAGCTTTCATTCCTTGAGCATTTAAATAATAGTTCAGACAGAGCATTTTATGAAAACAAGAAATTATATTCAGTAGAATAAAAAGGATACAGAGTTTATAAACCTTTATAGACTACATAGAGAACTGGCAAACATTTTGTGAACTTCATATGAGAAAGCTAATAAAATATATCTTAGTCCATATCCCAGGATGGGAACATATCTTGCTGGGTTTTCAGAAGTTAGATTCTATGGGCTATTCTTAGAAACTGCCTGGTTCAGGGTAGCTACCAGTATTACATGTTTTCTATGGTACTTATGCAAGATTAAATCCTTTGCTTTGTAGTGGGTAAGAAATATTTTCATTTGTGGAGTGGTGAGTGAGATTCTAGAGTGTATGACTTTAATTAGCTGACTTGATCTCATTATATAGTGAGACCACCTTCCTCTCTAAATTAATACTTCTATGCTACCCAGAGTGTTAGAGACAGCTGTTGAATGAGCAAACAGAAAGCAGTGATTTAAATTAAAAGTTCTGTAGCACTACTTGAAATCTTTTTTTCAAAAGCCACTTTAAATGCTGAAGTGGTAATGGGGGGTGGGGAGGAAAGGAATATTTGGTTGCATCTGTACTCAACCTGTTCTCACTAATCATCAAACACTACTATTGGTACAATTTATAATCTATATGTGACTTCCAACCAGAGGGTAAGTATAGACACAGTTGAAATAATGCCTGAGCAGTTTCAGTGCATTCATTTTCCTCAGCCTCAACAAAGCACTTGCCGTTATGGTTTCCACAGCCTTTTTTCCCTCCTCTTTTGGTCTCTGCTGTTTCCAAGCAACAGCAGCATGCTGAAAAAGGAAAGGCACTTCCTTCTACTGTTGCCACAGCAAGACTGGCCTACATTACATGAAGAAGGGCAAAAATAAATTGCAAAATATGGAGCAAAGCAGAAAGGTGAGACTCCTGAAGGATGATTTTTGGAAAAGATGAAAAACAGAGGGGATAAAAAGGTACCACCAAGTTCTAAGTCTCTTAGGTGGCTCATAAATTCTAGTGAGTTCTGAACGGCCCATTTTTGTCTGCTGTTTTCTCTAAAGAAAGCTTCTAAAGAAAGGGAGCTGGGTATTGACAGTAATGGGGACAGTAATTGCCCTGGGCCTTCCATATGAAAAGGACCACATCAGGACTGACAGTGTCATGTTTCAATATCTGATATGATCTGATCCTTTTCCTTTCATGACAGGAACCCTACTCTGCACAAATGCAACTCTGGACCAGCAGTAATGTTAGTGCTTTGGGTCTGGCCAAAGCTCCATTCTCTGGGCAAATTATTTCAGTTGGGATGTCTGCTGTTCTTTGACTTGCAGATTTTATCAGGATATAATAAAACATTGGTCCCTTTCTTATTCATTTAGTAGGCTTATATTCGGGGTAGCTAGCAGTATTAGCTGATTTCTTTGTCCTCTTCTCCATGCTCCCTAGCAGGCCAGTAACTTGGCTGACAGACTGCAGAGTGGGTTGATGGAGGTCAGCAGTGCAGCAAAGAATACTTACTGGTTCAGCTCATGTTCCTGATAGGCTGTGTTGCCAATTGGATTGCTGTGTTGTTGTTTCCCAGAATCCCAGTAACTTGGCCCCAAAACCAGAAGTATGACACTGAGTATTGTATCCTGCTTATGCCATTAGGCAGCTATGTCAGAATTGTGCTGCCTGTATCCTGACAATTTCAAAGTAGCATGTAAGAACTCTGTTGTACTTTGGAATATGCAGACAGAGCAATCTGCTCTGCAAACAGCCAGGGAACAGCATAGACAAATGTTAAATATTCTAAGTCTTGGAGAGATTAGACACCATGAACTAAACACATCCCAGACTCAAAAATGAAAGTCCCATGCAAATGTGTATTAAAATTCAGCAGTTTTAACCTGGCCTCTGAAAACCTGCCCAAGCAGGAAGGTCTTAAACTGCTTCTGAAAGAGAGGTGTAAAGCTCCTAAAGGTAGAGGATAAAAATATATCTATCAAGACAGCATAAATTTTGTAGCTGTCTGTCCTTCCTAGCTATGGCATTGACTTTGACACAACAGACCTCTATGCCTTTTTAATGGAATCAGTAGAATAAAATTCACTAGTTTCAATAGTGTTTGGTCTTATTCTGTATATAATATTTATCATAACATTTTGTACCTCACTCAAGGTGGCTTGTAGGTAACAATTAAAATATTAGTGATTAGAACAAGATAAAACAAAAGCCCCAAATACCTCTCTTGCTCCTTGAAAAATGCTTGCTGTGCATATGTCACCAAAAGCCCTGACAAATACCTCCCACAGCACTTCCTGAAGATCTCCAACAAGGGGACACCTGCCACCTCTTCTGGGAGCCATTCTACAGAGTGAAAGTTGCAATGGAAAAGGCCTAGTTTCTGATCAGTGCCAGGTGGACTCCAGCATGTGGCAGTGTGAAGTCCATAGCCCGCACATGGGAACAGGGCTTCTGATATGTAGTCCCTGGGCCATGAAGAGCTTTAAAGGTCATAATGAACACCTTGGAGTGAACTTGGAAACAAATTGGCAGCCAGAGTAGCAGTTTCAAAATGGGCAAGATATATTCCCATTGGTTAGCCCAATGGCTAGCTTTGGCATGCCACATTCCGGACCAGCTACAGCTTCCAAGTTGTTTTCAAGAGCAGCCCAACATAGAGCACATGAAAGTAAACCAACAATGAGGTTACACAATCATGGATCAGCATAGCCATATAAGCTGAGTCTTGATATAGCTTTATATTTGGCTTTTGTTTAAATTCCCACATGCCATAACTGGACACATATTTTGAAAGCTATCTGAAGCATATTAGCTTTCAATTAATCATTTTTAAATGAAGTATTCCAGATCCCACTCTCAGGATCACTGTTTCTTTGTCTGAAACTGTGGTAGATATCTCACCTTTTGGAACTTCAAATCCAGTTGATTGGTCTAATTGCATGTCCAGGTTGGCTCCCGTCCCTGACTTAGGCCCCCCACCACTGGAACAAGTCATGAACAACCCAGTGGCCTAAGGGTTCAGGTAGAGACACCAAATTTTCAGCATAGCATCTGGTGCCTCTCCTCAACTCCCCCAAGTTTCAAAAAGATTGGACCAAGGGGTCCAATTCTCTGAGCCACAGTATTTCACCATCCAGTATTTCCTAATAGAGGGAAGGCATTTATAAGGTGCATGGTCCCTTTAAATGTGATGGCCAGAACTCCCTTTGAAATTCAGTCATGCCTTGTCACAACCTTGCTTCTGGCTCCACCCCCAAAGTCTCCAGGTATTTCTTGGGTCAGACCTGGCAACCCTACTGGGCCTGCTACCTTTAAAGTGCAGAAAGAAGAATTGCAGATTTATATCCCACCCTTCTCTCTGAATCAGAGACTTAGAGCGGCTTACAATCTCCTTTATCTTTCTCCCCCACAACAGACACTCTGTGAGGTGGGTGGGACTGAGAAGGCTCTCACAGCAGCTGCCCTTTCAAGAACCACCTCTGCCAGAGCTATGACTAACCCAAGGCCATTCCAGCAGGTGCAAGTGGAGGAGTGGAGAATCAAACTCTCCCAGATAAGAGTCCGCACTACACCAAACTGGCTCTCCAGAGCAAAGAAGAGCAAATGCAGATATCCATCCTTCTTTTATCAGTTAAAGGAAAAGGCAGGGCTGAACACTGATTGGAGACAAGGGATTGGGGTCAAGGGCGGCTTCCAAGTGATACCAGGGAGGAAAAAATGGGTGGACCACAGAGGGAAGGAAAATGAGAGCATGAGTTATACCACTGCATTGCTGATTATGTATAAATTGCAGAGAGAGCATGGGTATGCTCACATGGAGGGGAGTAAGAAGACCAGGGTGCCTGAACCTGCTCTACTTCACATTTTGAGGCTGACCCAGGATGGCAGATGGTGAGTAAGCTGGTACAGCAAAGGGGAAGCCTTACATTGCACACAGTTGACCTATCTGTTCCAGCATGTACTCCAACTCTTTAAATCAGGGGTATTGGACTCATTTGTTAGGAGGGCCAGATCTGATATAATTGAGACCTTGTTGGGCTGGGCTATGTGTGTTCTAAACTGTAATGCCAGGTAGCAGAGATATAAACTTTATAAAAGACAAACACAACTAAAGATTTTTTTAAAAAAGCTTAAAATGAAACATGCTTAAAACATTAGCACTCATTGATCTTAAAGGTGCTTTCTTTGTATCTCTCCCATGGGAACTGGGCAAAAGAAGCTCTGACACTTTCCTTCCTTCCCTAGGAGACCAGGAGGAGGAGGAGCCTCAACCAATAGAAGGAAGAGAGGCTTGGCTCATTAGCTGTGTGATTGAGAGAGCCTGGCAAAGCTAGGTCTCTCCCCCCCTTCCTCCCCAAGAGAGGAGCCTCAGCCAATGGAAAAAAGAGGTTTTGCTCTGTAGTTCCTGTGTGATTGAACAAGCTGTTATGTAGAAAGAAACAAGAGAGAGGGAGAAGGAAGCATACAACAGCCAGTAGCTTGGCGGCCTGATAGGAGTCCTCTGGGGGCCTGATTCAGCCCCTGGGCCACATGTTTGACACCCCTGCTTTAAATGCATCCCCATTATTAAATTAATTGCTTTTCTGTTACCATGTGAGGATTAGAGAATGCAGTTTGGCTCAGAGTAATGAAGATTTGTGGCTTTTTCTCGAACTGATTTCTAACAGTGCAGTGCACCGGTTTCAAATTTGCCCTTTCTGGGTAAACTTATTGAGAGGGCAGTGGCGAAGCAGTTACAGACCTTCCTGGATGACACTTCCGTCCTTGACCCATTTCAGTCCGGCTTTCGCCCGGGACACGGGACGGAGACAGTGTTGGTTGCCTTAGTGGATGACCTTCAACGGCATCTGGATCGGGGTGGCTCGGTGGTGCTGATGTTGTTAGACCTGTCGGCGGCGTTCGACACGGTCGACCATCGGCTACTGACATGCCGCCTCGCCGACGCAGGGATTCAGGGGTTGGCCTTACAGTGGCTTTCCTCTTTCCTGGAAGGTCGGGGACAAAGGGTCGCAATCGGGGGGGAGCTATCTCGGAGGCGCTCACTTGATTGTGGCGTGCCCCAAGGGGCGGTACTCTCCCCGATGTTATTTAACATCTACATGCGGCCTCTTGCCCAGATTGCCCGAAGGTATGGGTTGGGGTGTCACCAGTATGCTGATGACACCCAGCTCTATCTACTGATGGATGGCCAGCCTGTCTGCGCCCCGGAAAATCTTGACCAGGCACTACGGGCCGTGGCTGAGTGGCTCAGACTGAGCGGGCTGAAGTTAAATCCTACGAAGACAGAGGTCCTTTGCTTGGGCCGCCGCGGCCCGGGGAGGGGGATCCCCCTGCCGGCTTTTGATGGTGCGCCGCTCACGGCGGCGGACAGGGTCAAGAGCCTGGGGGTGCTATTGGAGCCTTCTTTAAAGATGGAGGCTCAGATAGCAGCCGCTGCCAAGTCCGCATTTTTTCATCTTAGACGGGCAAGGCAGCTGGCCCCCTTTCTGGAGCGCGACGACCTAGCAACAGTGATCCATGCTACGGTCACCTCAAGGTTGGACTACTGCAACGCCCTCTACATGGGGCTGCCCTTGTCTCGGACCCGGAAACTGCAGCTGGTGCAGAATGCCGCAGCCCGGCTGTTGTTGGGTCTCCCAAAGTGGGAACACATCCGGCCGGGTCTCCGGACTCTGCACTGGCTTCCAGTGATATACCGAGTCCGGTACAAGGTGCTGGTTATTACCTTTAAAGCCCTATATGGCCTGGGACCTGCCTACCTGAAGGACCGTCTCTCCCACATGTGCCCCAGAGAGCACTGAGGTCAGGAACACAAAATCTCCTCACTATCCCCGGGCCAAAAGAAGCCCGCCTGAAGGCCACCAGGGAAAGGGCTTTCTCCGTTATGGCCCCCGTATGGTGGAATCAGCTGCCGGAAGAGGTGAGGGCCCTGCGGGACTTGGCACAGTTCCGCAGGGCCTGTAAGACGACCCTCTTCCGGCTAGCCTATACCTAGCCTATATTTAGCTAGGATAACAACTTGAGGTAACTGGCCAGCCATCTGTTTACAGGAAACTGAATTACTCTGTTTTAATGTTTTTAACTGTTTAAATATTCAATTGTTTTATATTTGAAATTGTTTAAATTTTAAGTTTGATTAATTGTTGGAAGCCGCCCTGAGCCGTTCGTGGGAAGGGCGGGATATAAATCCCAAATAAATAAATAAATTATACTGGGGGCAGGGATGGGACTCCAGGAATTGTTGGAATATGAAATCAAAGATTCAGTGCCCCTTTCTTCATTGGGCTGATTACTTTCTAAGAAGGGCTGGTGAATGTGTTGCCTCTGGCTGATGTTACTAAGAATAAAGGAAAGTTCACATGCTATGAGGCCAACCATGGACTGGCCAGTCTCCCAGTGTTAATTATGTGACATGTAGTATCAGCAAACACTGGACTAAGCAGTAACTGGGTAGCTGGCAGGCTGTTATAGTCTCTTGGATTTTTACTTGATGATAACCTGACCTTAGGGTACCTTACTTTCCGGCTGCCTAATCTGAATAACAATAATGGGAGAGGGGGAGAGAGACAGCATGCCTAATGAGCATCTTCCATCCTAAGAATGACAGTCAGTTAAATTGAAGAAAATGTTTTTCATAAAAACCTCAGTGTACACAGACAGAACAATTTCTGAGAATTTTACTTATACTTGTCATAGCTGATTCATTTGGATACAAAAGAATTTTAAGCATGGAATTTTTCATTCTGGTTATGATCAAACTTCTGAAACACACTCTGCAGTCCAGTACAGAAGCATATCACATCCATATAAAAGGGAGTGGTGATTTTAGTTAGAGCTTTGTACATTCCACTTCCATATAGCTGTGATAAATATATGACAAAGACAAATTCTGAAAGAATATCAGAAAGCTTAAAAGCAACAAATGCAGAAAGTACAGCAAATAGAAAAGACATCTGGAGTGACAAATTAATGCCCCCAAGTGATGACTAGTATCTGTGCTTTTCAAGAAACGTAATCATACAGCTATAGGCATGCGGGTCATGAGTTATACACCACTGCATTGTTGATTATGTATAAGTTGCAGACATTATACATAAAAAACTACTTTGAACTTTGAGTAAGTCTTTCATGTTAATTTTCACTGATGCTTCACAATGAAACAAACATTTATGCTTTTAATTTTAATCTTCATGTCATTCTACATGGGTTATATTAAACAAACAATTTTGAAAGCAGACTAGTTTCACCTCTGAACAATGACCTTTGCTATCTTCATTATTCACCTGGTATACATGATCAGCAAAGCATTTTTTGTCTAAAATTACAGAGATAGAATAGTATCTTTTGACTCTTGGATAGCACTCTAAATAGGGTTGCCAAGTCCAATTCAAGAAATATCTGGGGACTTTGGGGGTGGAGCCAGGAGCAAGGTTGTGACAAGCATAATTGAACTCCAAAGGGAGTTTTGGCCATCCCATTTAAAGGACCACACATCTTTTAAATGCCTTTTCTCCATTGGAAATAATGCATAGGGGCACCCTCTTTTGGGGCTCAAAAGGGTGGGGACAAGGAGGGTGTGAATGTCAGTGACATTGATATGTCATATCCAGAAAAAAACCAGACGTACTGTTTGGTAGCTCTAGGAATTGCTTGAAACTCTATAGTAAAACATAAAGTGCTGAGTTATCCAGTTTTTGTCGTCTTGTGCTTCACTTGCTGTGCCAGTGGCTTTTTATGCAGCTGCAGTTTAAGCAACAGGCAAGATTATGCTGCTGAACAATAATTATTTCTTACCTAATATTGTAAATGGCTTTTTTCTATCTATACCCATGCCAAAATCTCAAACCATTATAGCACAAGCAACAGCCAAGAAACCCAGCATGTTATCCTCATGCAAATGAATAACAGACAGAACATATTGTGAATTTATTACTGAAATGGAAAGGGGGGAAAAACCCGGAAGGAACTATGTTTCTGGTTGCCAGGGAAACTCAGAAGGCTAAACTGTTGTCAGAGCAGAATATTTTTTTCTGCTTTGGGATTTAAAGGAGCCAATTAATCGATTAATTTCTGCAAATGAATTTCTAGAAAGGAGAGGTTAGAAGAAGTGCCTTAAGCCCATTGTAGCACAATAATGCTGTTTTGAGGTGAGGTTTTTTAAGTAAATCCAAAGCTGAATCTAAAGGTACTGTTCATACATATTTCAGTAGTCATATACTGAAAAGCCGTTATTTAATACAGCTTGAGTGCCTCCTTGAGGAACCAGCTATACCTGCAACTCTGAGCTTTTTTCTGCAGCAGAATGCATCTCTATACATAAAGAAACCCTTTCATGATCAATGAGAGAAAGAACACAAAATACTGAAACCAGGTCATCTCGCTCATCACCTCAAGCCTAAACTGGACTACAGAGGAAACACATCCTACTATTATGTGCTAGCCTCATTTATTACTCTGCTGTCATATGCTGCTTTCTGCATTGTTCATTACATTTTTAGCCTACCCTTTCTCCAGGAACACACAAAGCATATATTATCACCCCCTACTTTATTTAATCTTCACAACAACCTTGTTAGGTAAGTTGGCAAAAAGGTAAACAGTGAAATTCATGAGTGAGTGGTGATTTCAGAACAGTCTTTCTGGTCATTGATGCCACACTTATGTTTTTATGTTTGAATGCATATATGGGAAGCTAATGTGCTGATAAACAGTATGAGACAATACCTTTTGTGGGATCAGCCAAAGATGTCTGGTTGTAGAGGTTATTATAAATGGTTCTACATGCTAGAGAGTCCCTTTATCTCTGAACAAGTGTTTGGGCAAGCAGAGAAGAACTTGTAATTAAAACAACAACAGATCCCCATATTATATTCCAAACTGTTCCCCCTGAGTTTGAAGTGCAGATTGTCATGTGAGGCTTCTGTTTGAGAAATATACGCCCAAAGCACACTTTGCACACAGATAATTGGCTGTCTGTTTCCTAACTCTCCAGGGGGGAGAGGGGGAACTGAATCTAATAGCACCTTAAAGACCAACAAATTTTTCCAGGGTATAAGCTTTTGTGAATTAAAGTTCACTTCTTCAGATATTCATCAGAAATTCATTTGTTCTACTAGTACTAGTACAGATTTTACAAAGCTATCTACTTGAAACTACATTTGCATTCTAGCATTTTTCAAAGGGGAAAAATGGGGGTTGGGGCAATCAGGACCATGTATTCAGAAGCTGGTGCAGACTGCTTGAAGGGGCTGATTTTGTACTGCAACTTGACCACACAATCTATGTGTATAAGGAAGTTCAGCTGAAATCAGTGCAACTTTCTTCTGAACAGACACGCTTAGGAACAATTCATTTATGTCATTGTTATTTAAAACATTTCTATGACACCTTTTCACCCAACTCAGGGTCCCCAATGAAGTGAAATCTAAAAGTTCTTCTTCATAAAATATGTAAGGTCAATTTACCCCAAACTCACTGAGTGGATCCAGAACCCCGTCTGAGAGGATACTTCTTTACACAAACAAAAGGGAGAAGTCATAGAATCATAGAATTCATAGGTACCTCCAGGGTCATCTAGTCAATCCCCCTGCACATTGCAGGAAATTCACAAATACCTCCCCCCACACACCAATGACAACTGCTACCCTATGAGAATGGCAAAAATGGCAAAAAAATTATTTCCTCTGATTCCTCCATCCTAATGCAAGCCTTTCATATCCCATGCCACTACTGACTGTCTTCCAGAAGTCACTGTGGAAGGGCCACAGGGAATGCAGACAGAATGTGGAGGCAGAAAAAATTCCATTCCATAGGTAGAGCTCTTTTCATGGTTCTTTGGATCTAACCTATATAAGCACAGTGAAAAGTACAGCAACCTCATGTATATACATGGTTCCATCCATAGACATGATTTGGAATTATCTCACTGAGTACAGTGGGAATTAAAGTAGGTTTACATATGAGTTCAGTTTTAAATGACCACATAAGTTCATCCCATAAAATGCATTTCTTGACCCTGTTTTGTATCTTTCTATTCTTTTTCCTTTTCCCCTTAATGAATGTCAATGATTGTACACTCTATATTTTTGCTGTACATGTTTTCTGCTTTAAACCATGTAGATACTGTTTGTTTGAGTTTGAAGGAAAACTTGGCTTCCCTAGTCTTGAGGTTGAAAGTTGCTGTACATTTTCTTCTGCACATGTTACTGGATGCCTCTTGCTGTTGGGGATACCCTTTCTGCTGTTTTATGTTATACCATAAAAGCTCTTTCCAGTTTAGCTCTTTTAGGACCAGTATTATGGACATTAAACTATATTTATGTAGGCAATCCATCTTCTCTTTCCCTAAGTGCACTTACTGACATTGTGTTTGTGCTACATAAATAGTTCTGCATGGCCAAATCAGGCGTTAGAATAATTTGGAACAAAGTTTGCTCCAAGGCAACAAATGTGAATAGCTTTGTTTTTTTAAAAGCCTACTTTTTGCTTCCTGTCAGGCAAGTACCAGGTGATTTCAAGGCCAAAACAAGGTTCTGCTCCCTCCCCCAGTGTGTTTATTTTATCCCATGAAAGGGGTTTAGTCTGAAGTAAGCAGGAGTTGCATCTTCCAGAACAGTTTTGAAATGATATGAAACATAAAACCTACTAAATATTACTCTGACTCAGAGCTCTTTAAAACGAGCATCAGAAGTGATATCCCTTGGGGATATGGTCAGCCTAACTATATCTGAACCCTTTTCCAGCCTTAATTGTTTGTTGGCATTTAGCCATCAGTTGCTGACAATGGCAGCTGGCATAGTGCAAGGTTGCAGTCCTGGTAGAAAAGGGGAAATATTCATGGAGGTTAGTTTTTAGGAACATTTAGTTTGCTTATCGCAATCTGTAGCCTTGCACAGCTGAACCTTTTAAATGTTTCCACATAACTGTTTAGGGCCAGACTTAGGCTTGCCAATCCCCAGGTCCCAGCGGCGGTTCTACTGCTTTCCCAGGCTCCTTCCCACCCCCAGTCAGCTGGCCAGCAGGGGCAAGTCCCACCCCAAAAGCCACCATGTGACTTTTCCCCTCCGGAGGCTCCAGTCTCCGATTGGAAAGGCTTCCTGTGTTACTTGGAAGAAGTTGGCTGCAACTTGTGAATAGAGAGGCCAATCCCTCACTTCAGAGTCACTGGAAAATGGGAGGGGGGGGGCGCGGACGTCTGCTGAGCACTTTATTATTCCCTATGTGGAGATCGATTCTCATAGTGTATAATGGGGAATTCATCTGGAGGTTTCGGGGGCTCTGTGGGAGCTGTTTTTTGAGGTAGAGTCACCAGATTTTCAGTATAGTATCTAGTGCCTCTCCCCAAAGTACCTCTGAAGTTTCAAAACGATTGGACCAGGGGGTCCAATTCTATGAGCCCCAAATAAGGTGCCCCTATGCTTCATTATTTCCTATGGAAGGAAGACATTTAAAAAGGTGTGCTGTCCCTTTAAATGTGATGGCCAGAACTCCCTTGGAGTTCATTTATGCTTGTCACACCCTTGTTCCTGGATCCACCCCCAAAGTCTCCTGGCTCCACCCCCAAAGTTCCCAGATATTTCTTGAATTGGACTTGGCAACCCTAGCCAGACTACATGATACACCTGACATGTGTCAGGACATGGGTGTATGACCAGAATTACTGTCAGAGGAACCAACTCTAAAGATCACTTGTTTGCTCAGTGGTGCAGGGAACAATAAAACAGGGGCAAAGGAGCTACTGATTTTCCTCCCACCCACTTTTCATCAGGGAAAATGGCAGTGAGTGGGCTTTTCACCTCTTTTCTCTGGTTCCATGTGCTGGAAGGACACATGGCCTTACACATATTGGGCATATTGTGAAATTATGTCCTAAGCGTGTACCACAATTCCAGCTAATTCCCCCTTCTTTTTGCAAGGTATATAGAAGCAGCAGCCAGGCCGGATGCGTGGGTTCTGCCACTCCAGGCAGCCCCCTGCCGCGCCTCTCCCTCCCCAGTTCTAGTCAATGTCATGCAAAGGTGCCGCTCGGCCACTTTCAACCCGAAAGTGGCCAGGCGCTGCTAAAATGCCACACTTTTCAGAGGCTTCCAAGGAAGCCTCCAAAGAGTGTAGGGGAGTAAGGGGGCACCTCATGGTGCCCCGAGGTGGGGTGGCACCCTAGCTAGTCACTTACCCTGCCTACTCCCATGCGCCGGCCACGGCACCAGCAACTTGTTAGGATTGCAAAGCTAGCCTAGGGAGGGAAGGGTGGTAAAAATGGCCTTCAATTCAATCCAATAGCTTATTTAACTATATTTTGTGTGTGTGTGAACTTTTTGTTTGGCATGTCTTAAATTGATTTATTTTATTGTTTTGTTTTGTTGCAAAATTGAATTAACTGAGCATAAATTTTACTAGTTGGGATGAATATTAATTCAAATGATCAATTGGTTGCATTTCAGATTTCCTTCCCAATGATGAAACTGGGAAAAGTATACTAAATTCCAACCTACTTCCATGCTTAACTGACTAATTATAAGCCTGATTTTAAAAATACAGGAAACAGTGAGGATGTTGTATCTCTGTGCTTTGGAAGGACTAGATTTTTTTTTTTATTTTAAAAATCTGAAACTGTAGATTTACAATGGACTTCAATGCATTTAGAAGGATGTAACTCTGTAGAATGCTATTATTCCTTTCCTTTATCCAATAAAAGCTCTATGGCTCAATTCTTTGAGCAGAATACAAATCTGTTCATTTATAGTCTCTATTTCTCAAAAGACAAAAGGAAAAAAAAATTTGCAACATCCAAAGTTGCATTAAGATTTTTATCTAAGTGTAGAAAGGGGACCACCATGCTTGGATTAGAATCACAGAAATTCATCAACCATGGTAGAATGAAATGACATCTTGTTAAAATATAGAGGGCATTCTAATAAAATACGAGAATCATAGAGTTGTAAGAGACCTCCAAGATCATCTAGCCCAATCCCATACACAATGCAAGAAATTCACAAATATCTCCCCTCACACATCCCCAGTGACCCTTGCTCCATGCCCAGAAGATGACAAAAACCTCCAGGTTCCCTAATCAAACTGGCCTGGATAAAAATTACTGACTGACCCCAAAGCAGGGAACAACATTTCTTTGGGTGTGTAAGAAAAAGCCACAAAAACTAAGCACTGACGCAACCCTTCCTGATATGATCTGCCTAAGCTCACAGAATCGGCATTGCTGTCAGATGGCTATCTAGCTTCTACTTAAAAACCTTCAATGGAGGAGAGCCCACCACCTCCCAAGAAAGCCTGTTCCATAGAGGAACCACGCTAACTGTTAGGAAGTTCTTCCAATGCTTAGTCAAAAACTCCTCTGATTTTATTTCAACCCAGCAGTTCTGGTCCAACCTTCTGGGGCAACAGAAAACAACTCTGCACCATCCTCTATTATATGACAGCTTTTTAAGTACTTGAAGATGGTGATCATATCACCTCTCAGTCATCTCCTCTCCAGACTACACACACCCAGCTCCTTCAGCATTTCCTTGTAGGACTTGGTCCTTCTCTGAACACATTCCAGCTTGTCTATATCCATCTTAAATTGTGGTGCCCAAAACTGAACACAAACTCTAGGTGAGCTCTTACTAGAGCAGAGTAAAGTGATACCATAACTTTGCATGATCTGGACTCTGTACTTCTGTTGATACAGCCCAAAATTTCATTCAGTGTATGGTCCTCTATGTCTCCTAGATCCTTTTCACATATACTGATGCCTAGACAAGTCTTCCCCATTCTATGACTAAGCATTGGATTTTTTCTACCTAAATGCAGAATTTTACATTTATCCCTATTAAAATTCATTTATTTGTTTTAGCCCAGTTTTCCAGCCTGTCAAGATCATCCTGTATCCTGACTCTGTCTTCTACTGTATTTGCTACCCCTCCCAATTTAGTATCATCTGCAAATTTAATAAGCATTCCCTCTATTCCTTCATCCAAATAATTTATAAAGATATTAAAAAACAGGTCCCAGGACAGATCCTTGAAGCACTCCACTTGTCACTCCTTTCCAAGAAGATGAGGAATGATTCATAAGCACTCTTGGGGGGTGATCTGTCAACCAGTTTCAGATCCACCAAACAGTAATAGGATCCAAAGCATATTTTTACAATAGGTCAACAAGAATATTATGTGGAACCTTATCAAAAGCCTTACTGAAATCAAGATAAACTATGTCTACAGCATTCCTCTGATCCCCTATTTTTCCAAGGAAGTAAGAGCAAATTCTGTCAGAGTAGCCTCTTGTAACCTCTCATTGAATGGCATTCCTTCGAGCAAGAGTAAAAGCCCTAAGAAGACCAAGTGAGGTCAGATGATAAGCATAGGAGGGATGAGAATCAGGGTGCCATATTCCAAAAAATTGTGAAGAAAGTAAAGTAAAGTAAAGGAGTGGAAAATCAATGGATTCCATAACCACCTTAATCTTTTTTCCCGCCTCATATAAGGTAGTAGGAATTACCTTTAGATTAAAAACCTGACTAGCTCTTGGTACATATCTCCTTCCTTTTGTTCAAAAGAAACTCAAAATACCCTGAATACAGGATTTGACTTTGTTTCTTACAGCTTTTTTGTGTGGGACCCAGTTAAATCACTGAAGTATAAATTTTTCATGTGGAACCCAGACAAATAATTTAAGTATAAATTAAGTATACTTGACAAATCATTTAACTATAAATTAAATATAAACTGAGACAGCAATCAGCCTTATCTAACATGTCCAGTTGATCTGGACATCAAGTTCCAGGTTGAATGAATCAGACAACTCACTCCCATGACCGCAATGAATCTGGACAGTAATGTTATAATGCAAACAATATATCAACTATAGTAGCCTTTTATCAATTGAGGTATTCTACATATTGAGAAAATCTGATAAAGACAAGCAATCTAAAATAAACAATTTAGAAAATAAACTGGATTCTCTAGGAAGTACACCGATTTATGATAATTCAATCTAGATGAACAATAAAAAGGAATTGTGTGTTAATAAATATAGATATTTTACAGTACCATCCTAAACACAGTTGCACCTTCTGAGTAGTTATGAGTGCTATTTTCATTTCATTTTACATTAAGTGAATTACTCCAAGAAAAAAGCGAAAGTGAAAATATACTCAAAGTATAAAACAACTAAAAAGTAGCATATTGCTTTTGAGCATAGGACTCAGAAAACATAATTAAGTAGCCTTCTATCAAGTGACATGAGCAACAAATTACAAAAGGGAGTGCTGGTGGAGACCAAGTGTATAAGAAATAAATTAGCTTGATTACCAGGCTGGAGCCATGATATTTGAGATCCCTTTGTCAACTTAATTGGCTACAATTTATGCAGCTACAGAGAATTTAACAGAGGCATTAATAAGGGTAAGAGTTGCTCTTTACTTCCTTGGGAGCAATTAGACCTGTACTTTGGTGAAGGTAGTTGGAAGACTCCCTTTGCTGAAAAGCTTATGTAATTTGTACGGTTCATTATTTGTATTATTTATTATTACCTACTCTTAAAAGTGCATGTTGCCATAATACCTCTAACACAAAACTATGGTTCTAACAGATCTCACAATGCCCATATAGAAGTAATTAGCAGCACTATGTAATATCCTTAGTCAGAAGTCCCTAATTATGTTCTCCTTGAAATTTCCTCTGCATTGTACTTTTTTCTCTCAAGATTTCCAAAGACATGGAAAAACCTGATCCTTTAATTGAAGCTATGGGAGCCTTTACATCAATGAAGCACAATTTGTGGTGACTTGGCAGAGCTATGCTCTGCCTCTCGATGACCTATTGGGCACCTTGCATTAATCTATTCATGGAAGCAGCTACTGTAGTGCAGAGCTCACCTTGCCAGAAATTTTTAATTGAAATGCTTTTGGTAAGCAACTCAAAATCAGATTTCATCACAGCTAGCAAGGAAGGAAGAAGAGGAGATCTCTTGTCCATGCAAAATAAACAAATGTTGAACAGTCACTTTTGGTTCTGTAGAAGACTGTACAGGTGTGCACGTTTCACCCTTCTGGGAACTTAACCATTCCTTTCTAATTTAAACTTCCCCAGTGGAATAATAGCAGTTTCCTAAGCTTACTTCAGACTGGGAAGCGGTGGTGGTGGGGAAATGCTTAAATTACCTTCTTCCTGTGTGCCAAATCGGGCATGGTTGTTCACATCCCTGCAACACATGAATTAGACATGTCTGGCTCTCTTTGATACTTTGGGTGGTGGTTGGGGGGATACATTCTTTTATTCTGTTGACTCCTCAATATTATTAATATATTAATTGCTATTCTCGTCATTCAGGCTGGAAAAAACCTTAGTTAGGAAAAAACCTTGACCTATAGCCTTTTGTTTCTGGATGTTAGCAGAATATAAATTAAACATTTCCTCTTTCAAAGTTATAATTTGTACATAAGCTATCTGTGACTTATGATGTGAGTTTACAATGCCCTAAAAGAACAGGTCAAGAGCTTGGGGGTGCTGCTGGAGCCTGCCTTGACAATGGAGGCCCAGATAGCAGCCACTGCTAAATCCGCATTTTTTCATCTTAGGCAGGCAAGGCAGTTGGTCCCCTTCCTGGAGCACGGCAACGTGGCAACAGTGATCCATGCAACGATCACCTCGAGGCTGGACTACTGTAATGCCCTCTACATGGGGCTGCTCTTGTGCCGAACCCGGAAGTTGCAGCTAGTGCAGAATGCGGCCGTCCAGCTGTTATTGGGGCTTCCCAGGTGGGAGCACATTCAGCTGGGACTACGGGAAGTGCACTGGCTGCCAATAGTATACCAGGTTCATTACAAGGTGCTGGTTATTACCTTTAAAGCCCTATATGGCCTAGGACCTGTCTACCTTAGGGACCATCTCTCTTCACATGTTCCCCTGAGAGTACTTAGATTGTGATCACAAAACCTATTAGTAATCCTCGGGCCGAAGGAGGCCCGATTGAAATCAGCTAGAGACAGGGCCTTCTCAATTGTAGCCCCTTGCTGGTGGAACCAACTGCCAGATGAAGTGAGGGCCTTGCATAACCTTGTTCAGTTCCGCAAGGCCTGCAAGACTGTCCTCTTCTGGCTGGCATTCAATTGACTGTACTTATTTGTTTTGAGGCCAAGAATGAGTGACTAAAGTCATCCTGATTATTTTTATAGGGACTCTAACAGCCCTGAGTTACAAGAATGTCACATGGAAATGGATCAGGATTAGGAGGAACCATATCCATAGCCTTGAGCATTCAGGGCAGTATTTGCGCCAAAGGAAAATTTCTTCTGTTGATTAAAAGCTGCTTTACTCTTTTTTAAGTAGAACTAAAAGCATATTTATCCTACCCATATTCTTCAAGGCAATGCTTTGCCAAGCTAAAATGAAATGAAAGGAATGGTCTGTGCCAAATTATTTGTATACCAATGGTTACAGGACTCTAAAGAATGCTCATGTTGATATTGCTCCTTTCTATTCAAAATGGGGCAAAAAGTAAATTAGAATAAATCATATTTTAATTTAGAATACCTATCACAATTGTCAATTATTTTTACAGAGGCTGGCAAAAAAAATCAGGTAGAAACTAGTGATGCAGGCAGAGGTATTTCAGGTTTTGAAAAAAACCTAACTCCTTTTCTGAGTCTCTACATATTCTCCTTTCTGGATTACCACTGTAAAGTAAACTAGTATGTATATGGAAACTCTGTGGCAAAAGTCAAAATGTTAAATTCCAAGGGCAATACTAAAAGTAATTTTTAGGATGCATAACCATTAACAAAAAAATACACGAAATAAACTATGGTTACATACTAGTATATAATTTAAACTTTAAAAGACAGGGAAATTGAATGTTTTGTCTGTGTCTTCACTGTGGAAGATGAGAGGTGGTTGCCCACTCCAGGACCACTGATTTCAGTAGGGGTGTCAAACGACCTTAGTTGGATTGAGGTGAAGAAAGATGAGGTTCTGTGACTGATGGACTGATGAATCACCAGGCCCAGATAGCATACATCCAAGAAAGAACTCAAATGTGAACTTGTTGATCTCCTGACAAAAATATGCAATCTATCACTAAAATCTGCCTCCATTCCAGAAGACTGGAAGATAGTCAATATAGGCAATATAACCCCCCATCTTAAAAATAAATAAATAAATGTTCCAGAGGAAATCTGGAAAATTACAGGCCAGTCAGTCTAAAGTCAATACTGGGTAAATTGGTAGAATTCTATATTGAAGACAGAATTAGTAGGCACATTGATGAAGATATTGAGGTAGAATCAGCATGGATGCTGTAAAGCAACATCTCATTTCACTTAACCTTTTAGAGTTATTTTAGGGGGTGAACAAACATATGGACAAGGGTAACCTGGTAGATGTTGTTTACCTAGATTTACAGACATCTTTTGATAAAGTTCGTCATTAAAGGCTACTAAGTAAATCCAGCAGTCATGGGATAAATTAAGAAATCCTCTTGTGGATTAAAACAGGCGAACTAACAGGAAGCAGAGAGTGAGTATAAAAGGAAGGTGGCAAGCATTTGAGTACAGCAGGGATTGATACTATGTCCAGTGCTTTTTAACTTGTTCCTTAATGTGTTGGAGTTGAGGCCATAGCCAGCAAGGAGGCACAGGGGCAGTTCTCCCTATAGAATCTGCAGTTCCCCCACCCAATTTTCCCTGGTTAAAGGGAAGATTAGGGAAGATTGGGTGGGAGTACTGCAGATTCTATAAGGGGCACTACTCCTGTGCCCCCCCCCCCCCATGGCTACTGCCCTGTTTGGAGTTGGAATTAGCAATGAAGAAGAACTGCAGATTTATACCCCGCCCTTCTCTCTGAATCAGAGACTCAGAGCAGCTTACAATCTCCTATATCTTTTCCCCCACAACAGACATTCTGTGAGGTGGGTGGGGCTGAGAGGATTCTCACAGTCCTTTCAAGGACAACTCCTGTGATAGCTATGACTAACCCAAGGCCATTCCAGCAGCTGTAAGTGGAGGAGTGGGGAATCAAACCCGGTTCTCCCAGATAAGAGTCCGCACACTTAACCAGTTTGGTGAGCCAGTCTGGTGTAGTGGTTAAGTGTGCGGTCTCTTATCTGGGAGAACAGAGTTTGATTCCCCACTCCTCCACTTGCACCTGCTGGCATGGCCTTGGGTCAGCCATAGCTCTGGCAGGGGTTGTCCTTGAAAGGGCAGCTGCTGTGAGAGCCCTCTCCAGCCCCACCCACCTCACAGGGTGTCTGTTGTGGGGGAGGAAGGTAAAGGAGATTGTGAGCCGCTCTGAGACTCTTTGGATTGGAGGGCGGGATATAAATCCAATATCATCATATCATCAACCACTACACCAAACTGACTCTGAAGTGGCTAAGTTTGTGGATGACACTATGTTGTTCAGGGTGGTGAGAACCAGAGAAGACCGTGAGGTGCTCCAGATGAATATGTTGAGGCTGGGCAACTGGGTGTCAACGTGGCAAATCAGCTTCAACAGTGGCAAGTGCAAAGTAATGCACACTGGAACAAAAAATCGTAACTAATGAAGATACATTGATAGGGACTGTATTGGCAGAAACTGACCTGAAGAGAAATCTTGGAGTTGTGGATGATCTCATTGCAAATGTTGACTCGGTGTGTGCAGGGCCGGCCCTAGAGTATCTGGCACTCTAGACAAGGCTAACTTCTAGTGCCCCCCCCCCCACTGATAATCATTTTTCAAAAACAGATTAATTGTGGGGAAAATGAAAAGCACACAACTTGAAACTGCTCCCTGACCTGGATAGCCCAGGCAAGTCTGATCTTTTCAGATCTCAGAAGCTGAGCAGGACCAACTCTGGCAAATATTTGGATGGCAGACCTCCTTCACTTAGTTACATGGGGGCATCCAATTTGGTGCCCCAGAAGGCCAGCGCCCTAGGCAATTGCCTAGTTTGCCTAGTGGCAGGGCTGGCCCTGAGTGTGTGACTGCAATTAAACAAGGCAAATGCTATGCTAGGGATTATTAGGAAGGAGACGGAAACAAATCAGCCTGTATCATAATGACTCTATGGTATAAATCTATGGTTCAGTCTCATTTCTAATGTTGTGTACAGTTCTGGTCCCTAAGCCTCAAAGATGCAGAAAAAGGCAATTAAAATAATTAAGGAGGTGGAATACTTTCCCTATGAAGAAAGGTTAAAGAGGTTAGGGCTCTTTAACTTGGAGAAATTATGAATGAGGGTATCATGATCTAGGTTTACAAAATTATGCATGGGATAGAGAAGGCAGAGAAATTACTTTTCTCCTTTTTTCACAATACAAGAACTCATGAGCACTTATGAAATTAATGAGAAGTTTAGAACAGATAAAACAAAGTACTTCTTCACTCAAAGAGTAATTACCATGTGGAATTCAGTGTTGCAAGAAGCGGTGGCTACAAGCATAGACAATTTCAGGATGGGACTGGATAAACATATTAGCCACAAGGTATAGATGGAACACTATGTCTGTATCAGTGATGCTCTGTATTCTTGTTGTTTGGGGGGCAACAGTGGATAGGCTTCTGGATTTCTGGCCCTGCTGGTGGACCTCTTGATGGCACCTGAGTTTTGGCCACTGTGTAACGCAGAGTGTTGGACTGGATGGCCATTGGTCTGATCCAACATGGCTTCTTATGGTCTTATATTCTAAAACTGCAAAGCTGAAGAACAGAAACTACTTTGCAATCACAAAGCCACCAGTGTTCTTGTATTTTTAATTAAAAATCAGCACAAGAATATCATTATATTGATATACCATTTTAAGATAGGTATGGCAGATCCTCTGAATTCCAAGTTTTCATTTTTTAAACAAGGACTTTCCAGCATCTTCCTTTGCAAAGATGTGCCTTTTGTTGTATCTCTGCAAAGGGAGAGTCTAGGGAATTACCTTTTAAAATGAAATATGGGATTCAAATAACCTGTTATATATATCACTATAACAATATATTTATATAATAGTATTCTAGGGCCTATTAAAAAAAGTCCCCTGGTAGTAGGTGGAGGAAATGACTGCCATGGAGACAGGGCCAGGGCAAAAGTCTGCCATGTGGGCCAGAAAATCTGAATTTAGTCATGCACAAAGCAGCCATCCAGGCTTTACTGCAATCTCTCCCAAAACTTGGGAGCAAAGCAGGTTTGAGAAAGATCAGAGAGAAGCCAATAAACCTCCACAGGTGCATGAATGTGAGGTAGCATGGAAAACCTCACTTCCCAAAAGCATTGAACTATGTGGAAGATCTCCTATATTATGAATTTTGCTCTGATATCCCCTGCTAGTACAAGCCCTTCACATTAATCCATTGATGGAGTACCACTAATGTCAGTGGTCTTCATATGGGTCTGCACTTGAGCGACATGTTGAACAAGACCTTTGACTTACCTTTTCATTTCTATTACTGTTCAGCTCTGGGGACAAATTTCAGCTCACTCTTTATATTTTGGATCTCTGACAAGTTAACAGCAGGTCCTGGTAGCTTCTTGGCACCTGGGAGTGTCTTCTTCTTTTCGTCTTCCGTTGTAGCTGGAAGAGACTACAATAAAAAGAGTCAGCTGAAAGTAATACCATGGGGGCTAATACTGCTTTAAAGAAGATAGAGGGCATATAATATACATGGATGGGTGTATATAATAATCCTGTTCTATTAAGGTTCTTGAGAATGTGGGAATAGCTCTATTAGGTCATACCAAAGATCTATCAACATTGAGCAGTGCTTTTTTTGAGCAGGAACACACAGGAATGCAGATCCGGCAGATCCGGCTGCCAGGGGATGTGGCCTAATATGCAAATGAGTTCCTGCTGGGCTTTTTCTACAAAAAAAGCCCTGACATTGAGAAATATAAGAAGAGCCCTGCTGCATCAGATCAGTAGTCCATCTAGTCCATCCTGTCTTACATAGCAGCCAATCAGTTCCTCTGGAGGGCCAACAACAGGACATAGAGGCCTAGACCTTCCCCTGATATTGCTTCCTGGTACTGGGATGCTGAGGCTGACTGCCTCTGAAGGAGAATGTTTTCCCTCAGTCACCTTGGCTAGAAGCCACTGATAGACCTATCCTCCATGAATCTGTCTAATCTGCTTTTGAAGCTGTTTATTCCTGTGGCCATTACTATATCCTCTGGCAAAAAAATCCATTTTAATCACTCTCTGTGTAAAGAAGCATTTCCTTTTGTCCATCTTGACTCTACTGCTTATCAGCTTCATTGGCCTGGGACCTGCCTACCTGAAGGACCGTCTCTCCCCACATGTTCCCCAGAGAGTACTGAGGTCGTGAACACAAAATCTCCTCACTATCCCTGGGCCGAAAGAAGCCCGCTTGAAATCCACCAGAGAAAGGGCTTTCTCCGTTATGGCCCCTACATGGTGGAATCAGCTGCCGGAGGAGGTGAGGGCCCTGCAGGACCTTGTTCAGTTCCGCAGGGCCTGTAAGACGACCCTCTTCCGGCTAGCCTACACCTAGCTAAGATGAGAACTCAAGGTAGCTTGCTAGACATCTGTTTTATATGTATTGGAATGCCTACTGGTTTTTAAGGTTTTAACTGTTTAACGTTTAATTATTTATATATTTAAAATTGTTTAATTTTTATGTTTGACCAATTTTTGGAAGCCGCCCTGAGCCACTTGTGGGAAGGGCGGGATATAAATCCTAAATAAATAAATAAATAAATTGGATGCCCTCAAGTTCTAATATTTTGACAAAGGGAGAAAAATTCTCTTACTCAACTCTCCCCACTTCAGGCATAGTCATCTCTAAACTGAAACTCAGTCTTTCCTCATAGGGAAGATGCTCCAATCCTCTTGGTTGCTCTCTTCTTACTTTTTCCACAACTGTTACGTCCTTTTTGAGATGGTAACCAGACCCATACATAATATTCCAGATGAGGCCACATCATTGATTTATATAGGGGCATTACAATATTGGCCTTTTATTCTCAATCTGTTTCCTAATAATCCCTAACATAGAATTTGCCTTTTTCACTGCTTTCGGCACTCTGGGTTGACATTTTCATTGAGCTGTCCATTATGCAGAAGAGGTGCTGGGGTTTTTGCCACCCCATGCAGCTGCCCTACCCGTGCCCCTGTCCCTGACCTTTAAAAGGGGGGTGGAGATGGAGCTACTTCTGCCACTTCTCCCCCAAGCAGAAACAGCCAATCTGCCTTCCCCCTCCAATTTAAAGACCCCTGCTGATCAGCTGATCGGCAGGGGTCTTTAAATAGTAGGGTGACATGGTGCAATCTCTTTCCTCCACCCAAATCTCAGGTGGGGGAAAGAATGGGCACAGGGCCTCGTCCTCACTCTCGGGCTGCCTTTCCTGCAGGGGAGGCAGCCTGAGAGCAGGACCAAGCCACCTCTTTCCTCTGCCCAAGTCTCAGGTGGGAGAAAGAGCCGGAGCGGGGCCTCATCCTCGCTCTTGGACTGCCTTTCCTGCAGGGGAAGCAGCCCGGGAGCGGGGCCAAGCCGCCTCTTTCCTCCATCCAAGTCTCGGGTGGGGAAAAGAGCTGGCACAGGGCCTTGTTCTTGCTCTCAGGCTATCTTCCCTGTAGGGGAGGCATCTCAGAAGTTAGGCCAAGCTGCCTCTTTCCTCCGCCTGAGTCTTGGGCAGTGAAAAGAGAGAGCTGCACCAGCTGGTGTGTGGGGAGGGGGCACCTAGTGGCACCCTGTAGGCCATGCAGTGCCCTAGTAGTTGCTTATATTGCCTACTCCCACATGCCAGGCCTGCCATTATGACCCTAAGATCTTTTTCCTTCTCAGTCTCATCAAGTTCAGACTCCATTAGCCTTTACTTGAAGTTGGGATTTTTTGTCCCAGTGTGAATCACCTTACGTTTACCAACTTGGAGCTTCATTTCTGAATCTGAATCTATAACTGAATCTGAACTTCATTTACCACATTGTCATCCACTCAACCCAGTTTGTGGAGATCCTCTTGGAGCTCATCACAATTAGTGTTGGTTTTCACCATCCTGAATTATTTTGTGTCATCTGCAAACTTAGCTACTACACTACTCACCCTTAGTTCCACATCTTTCATGAATAAATTAAATAAAAGAATTCTATTCAGCCTGGTCATTTGCTTCTTATAGTGCCTTGGACCGGAATATAGTGTATAGTGCCTTTGATCAGAGTATGGACAACTCTAGACTCAGAGGAGTAGATGACTGACATCTAACACTGCTGCAAACTGAGACCATTGAGACACCAGCCTGTTTAACCCATGCTTTCTGATTTGGACTTGAACTGTAATGTACTGGGGTCGGCGCAGTAAGAGACCAGAGTCGGAGAGTGATTTCAGCAAGCTTTACTTCAGGAACACACACACAACACACTGAGCTCTGTTCAAACTTCCCGCTCCTTTATACAATTCTTGCCCCCTTCTGATTGGTCCTTAACTATCTACACGTATTGGCTATTTAGAGGGCCCTAAGGGCCTATCAGGGTACAGTATGAGCCTGGATGTTGATTGGCTACTTATGTTTCAATCCTGCCCCTGATTGGGCACGCTTAGGCCTTCTCTGGAACCCTGGTGTGGAGTTCAAGCTCTGGCTTGTTCGGCTTCCCTCCAAAAGTAACAGTTCCCTCCAAAAGTAACAGTTCTCCCATTTGAGCCTAGGACACAACATGAACCTTGAACACTCCACCCTAGAACCTGCTGCTAAGCCAAAGGTCTCTCTTCCCAACCAACTCCTCAGTCTATCTAAGCCCTGAACTGCTTCAGTCCTATTACAGCACTTTCTGCTGTAACCAGGCACAGTGTCTTAAGTACTGTTAGATTAGTCCTAGATGGGTGGGGCCTTCCTTGCAAGAGTATCCTAGGTATTGATTCATTCTTAGTCTACATTGGAACAACCTCTGTGCTATAGTGTTGTTGACTCCACTGCCTTGCCTACATAGGCCATACATTAATTGTAAAGCTGATAGCTATATTAGGTACAAATAATAAACTCTGTTCATTCTGCTGCTAGTAGCTAGTTATTATGGATGCCCCAATAATTTTAAATAGGCATTATTATCACATGGTCTGTTTCTATCCTTTATATCCTTCACAACAAGAAGAGAAAAATGAGGGAAATTACCCTTACCAATGCCAGTGTGTCACTAGTACATGATGACCTGGATATACAGGTGGGAACTAGTTCTGGAATATTTCCCCACCCACCCAGACAGAGCATAGGTCTGGGATACCATTCTACAGATGGTTCCATTTCCCCTCCTTGATACCAATTAAGAGTCTAGTCCTGGGCTGAGGACCTTAATAGGGAAGAGCCAGAGTGTGACGAGTGAGTATCCAGCTCCTTTAGCATCTGTAGTCAGTTGGGGGCAGATGAGAAAGACACAGAAAGAGGAAACTGATGATCGGAATGAAGCAATGCAGAGGGTACTGAAGTGTTTTGAGGAGGAGTGTTATTAAAGAGAGAAAACTATTCCAACCAATGCTCTAATGGACAAAAAACCCAAGGAGCATCAAAAGCAGTGAGAGAAAAGCAAGTAGGACAAGGACAAAAAGAGTTTGCAAGTCTGAGGATTTCTAAAGTTAGTTTCCATTGTGGCGAATAATAGATTGTGGAAATACAGCATTAAAATGCTATGAAATAAAATGCATAGAGGGCCATTCACTGCAGGATTTATAGAACTAGTTTGGTGAGAGCCAGTTTGGTGTAGTGGTTAAGTGTGCGGACTCTTATCTGGGAGAACCAGGTTTGATTCCCCACTCCTTCACTTGCAGCTGCTGGAATGGCCTTGGGTTAGCCATAGCTCTGGCAGAGGTTGTCCTTGAAAGGGCAGCTGCTGTGAGAGTCCTCTCAGCCCCACCCTCCTCACAGAGTGTCTGTTGTGGGGGAGGAAGATAAAGGAGATTGTGAGCCGCTCTGAGACTCTGAGATTCAGAGTGGAAGGTGGGATATAAATCCAATATCATCATCATCATCAACAACAACACAGAAGTAGCTATTATACTACAAATATGCTGTTATACCTATGGTAATTCTTTATTTGAAAACAAAATAAAATGTTCAGTCTTTTAAAATACTATTCTCTTATAATATACAGTGTTACAGGATTGGAAGAAGGGGGATAAAGGTAGGGAAAAATAATCCTGCAGCACTGGATATAGACAGATTTGCCCTCTGAAATTCGATTCAGATTTGTAACTAGGTGGCTGGAACCATGGGATGGCATGATGGCAGAGCAATGGTATGGAAAGATTTCACTTCAGAAATTCTTTATAAAGCCACTGTTTAATTGCAGATATGTAGCACAGCATTCATTGCAGTGTATCTCAAGTTTTCCTTCACTAAGCACCCTGCACCTGATTTTAGAATTCGGCTTGAACTTTATAGAGTCAATTATATGTCTGGTGGTGGTAAATTACTTCATGCCAGCATCTCTGCAGCTGAACAGACTGTGTTCTCATCTGAAAATTTCACACTTCCCACACAATTTCCTTGCTTCTTGCCCTTTCAGTCAGTTTCCATCTATATCCAAACTTCTACCCACATTTCAGCCCACTGAAATTTATGTGCAACCTCCACATGTTCAATAACATGATCTGCATTTGGAGTGTTGCAAAATACCTCCCTGCCCTTTGGTAGATAAACTGTGAGAACTAGGACCTCTCCAAAGGTCAGGTTCTTAGTCTTGAGTTTATTCTTAGTGTTGCATGAGCACTAACCCCATTTCAACAATAGAAGTGAAATATGGAGGGAAAGCTTTGCTTAGTGTGGGTGGCAGACTAATAGCATTTCAGCCATCCTTTTAAAAAACTGTGTATGTGAAAGAATTCTCCCCCCAAAATGTCAAAAACAGAAGTAAAAAAAGCTTTACAAAATGGTAGAGTCACTCCTAAGAGGTTCAACACTCTTAAAATATAATGCACTGTGATGAATATTTTACATTTACATTTATAACTACCCTTCACAAGTGGATAAGAACACAGTACAATCAACATTAAGCATTTCTGAAACACTTATTGCTTAGACACACTTGTTGCTTACATATAGTTATGCTCACTCACTTCTCTGAGCATGAGATGCTTCAGGAGCCAACACTTATCAGATTGGTTCCCCTGAAGGAAAAAGGACTGATGTTCCTCCAACACCTTTTCTGGTGCACACCTAGGCTTCCCAATCCCCAGGTCCCAGCAGGGGATCCCCCAGTTTTACAGGCTTCCCCCCGTCCCCAGCCAGCTGGCTGACGGAGGAAGCCCCACCCTCTCAGCCACCATGCAGCTCTAGGTCTTGGGCAGGTTTAGAAACCTGCAAACAGGTCTGTTTCAAAATGTGTGTGTGTCTGTGTGCCTTTAAAGTTGAGCAGGAAGTACTTCATGGGAAAGGTCAGCAACAGAATCCCTGGGCTTGTTTTGCTTTCGTTTCAAAGCAACCGTGTGTGAGAGAGAGGGAACAGCGTAGCCCCTGTTTTTTTCACATGTCGTTGTGGGGGAACCAGACCCAGTAAGTGTGATCTTTTTCACACAGCCTAAGTATTCTGGTATGGCAGCTGGTCAGTTACTGAACAATAACGGGTCTCTGTTGGCATTTCAGACAGACCTGATTCAGTAACTGGCTGCTACCGGAATACTCTCACCTTTTCACACAGTCCCGCGGCTGTCCCGGTAGTGAGGCATGCCTGAGTCGTTACTAACAAAGAGCAGCTTCTTCCACTTTTCAACCCCTCCTTCCGGGTTGAAATTGCTATGGGGCGCTGTGTGAAATGTCCAGTATCTAACCCGGGAGCAGTTTTCGCGCCCTTTTTCGCCCGCCGGCGCGCGATCTCCGGCTTTTTTTGGGGGGGGGGGAACGTCGGCTAAAATCGCTATAGCGCTATAGTGACATATCACAACAGCATCACCATAGATCGCCGCCACTGAAACTTGGTAACTTATCTCAATGGAGCCTAGCCATCTCTATGGTGGTGTTGTTGTGATATGCCGCTATAGCGATCTTTGCCCGACGTTCCCAAAAAAAAAAAAAGCCGGAGATCGCGCGCCGGCAGGCGAAAACGGCTGGCGCTGGTGGAAGCGAGATAAAAGCGGAACAGTGTGAAATGGCTTGCTTCAATCACGGAACCCTACCGGGGAAAAAAACGTGTGTCTGAAAACTCCCATCCCTGTCTCGGATTACTGCAAGGCGGCACAATACCGACTCCCTTCCGGTTTCCACTGGTAAGTGTGAAAAGGGCCTGTGTGTGTGTGAGAGAGAGGGGGTTGCCAATCTCCAGGTTTGGAGACCCTCCCCCCCCTGCTTTAGGGTCATCAGAAAGTGGCGGGGGAGGGAAGGGGAAATGTCTACTGCGCAATTATTCCCTATGGAAAACGATTCCCATAGGAAATGGGGAATTGATCCGTGGGTATCAGGGGCTCTGCGGGGGGGCTGTTTTTTGAGGTAGAGGCACCAAATTTTCACAAGCATCTAGTGCCTCTCCCCAAAGTACCCCCCCAAGTTTCAAAACTATTGGACCAGGGGGTCCAATTCTATGAGCCCCAAAAGAAGGTGCCCTTATCCTTCATTATTTCCTATGGAAGGAAGGCATTTTAAAAGGTGTGCTGTCCCTTTAAATGTGATGGCCAGAACTGCCTTGGAGTTCAATTATGCTTGTCACACCCTTGCTCCTGGCTCCACCCCCAATGTCTCCTGGCTCCATCCCCAAAGTCCCCAGATATTTCTTGAATTGGACTTGGCAACCCTATGCACACCAATTGTTTTTAGAAAGTGGATGGGGCCAAGGGGGGCTTTTGCCCTGCAAAGGTTCTGATTAGCCATTGGAAGTTGGCTGAATAGATTTTTAAATATGTTTCTTTGGCAGCAGTTGCCACCACAGCACAACGATCTTGACTGAAGGCAAACTGTGGCAGCTATTTTGTGGCTGGATCTACCTCCCTCAGCAACCAATCTGTGGCAGCCATTTTGTGGCTCCACCCACCACACTGTCAAAATTCAAAAGGTACCAGTAGGATGAAAAAAGACTGTGGCCTCTTTGTTAAAATATCCTTGCTTTATTTACAAATGTACATGAAGGACTCCATAGGCAATACAACAGGGTAACAGATCCACTACTGCACATCTAGGCTTGTAAATCCCCAGGTCCCAGTGGGGGTTCTTCTGCTTTCCCAGGCTCCTTCCCACCCCCAGTCAGCTGGCCAGTGGGGGGAAGCCCTGCCCCCAAAGCCACCATGTGACTTTCCCCCTCCGGAGGCTCCAGTCTCCAATTGGAAAGGCTTCCTCTTGGGATGGGGTGTCTGTGTTACTTGGAAGAAGTTGGCTGCAACTCATGAGTAGAGAGGCCAATCCCTCACTTCAGAGTAGCCAGAAACGTGGGGGGGGGGGAGAGGGAGAAACGTCTGCTGAGCACTTCATTGTTCCCTATGTGGAGATCGATTCTCATAGGGTATAATGGGGAATTGATCTGGAGATTTTAGGGGCTCTGGGGGAGCTGTTTTTTGAGGTAGAGGCACCAAATTTTCACTATAGTATCTAGTGCCTCTCCCCAAAGTACCCCCCAAGTTTCAAAATGATTGGACCAGGGGGTCCAATTCTATGAGCCCCAAAAGAAGGTGCCCCATCCATTATTTCCTATGGAAGGAAGACATTTTAAAAAGTGTGCTGTCCCTTTAAATGTGAAGGTCAGAACTCCCTTGGAGTTCAATTATGCTTGTCACACCCTTGTTCCTGGCTCCACCCCAATGTCTCCTGGCTCCACCCCCAAAGTCCGCAGATATTTCTTGAATTGGACTTGGCAACCCTATGCACATCAGATATCCAGAGAGAGAGATACTGCACCTGTAGATGTTTCAGCTAAGATTTCCAGAGTCCAGGTGGAATATGGAGTTCTTCTGGAATTGCAGTCGATTTTCAGACCATAGAGATCTCTTTCCCCAGAGGAAATGGCAACTTCAAAAGGTGTTCTTATGGTATCATATCCCCACTGAGGTCCCTCCTCTACCAAACTCCACTTTCCCAGGCACCATTTGAAATCTCTAAGAATTTCCCAAGCCTGCGTTGGTAACCTAGTGTCAGCTCACATCTCAGCAGTGGTTGGTGGCTTCATTATCTGTGTTTTGGACCCATACACACCTGCCTCTTCCCATCAACTGGGGGGATTGTCTCCTCTTGTCTGCTGGGCCAGAGCCACTTAACTACGCTTTAGTAGCTCTCTGTTGGGCTCCCTTCTGACTCACCAGTCATAAGCAGACAGCCACTTGTTCAGCATGCTGACTAGATGCATCAAAACAAATCCAAATTTGTCTGTCTCTCACAATTACATTGCTTTCTTCCATACACGAGAAAATATAGCATCTGTTGTCAACTAACATATGAACCACATGCTGCAGTCACCACCTTAGTTTAAAAAACCCTTTGAAATTACTGCTAACACATCTTCTGGCATGATGTCATACTGCTTATTGGCTAAAACGGAAGGAGGGATATGGGATATTAGTAAGCAGAGGAAGAGCCACCATTAGGTCAGCATGTACAGTACTTTTTTCAGTAGCTGTACTTCCCTCACCTGCCACTGCCTCCACTTTTAAAAAGCATATAATTAAAAGGGAAATATTTTATTTACATTCAGACATTATTTAGGGGTGCCTGTGTACTTCTGGTGTCAGGTTGTTCTAATTGTGAATCTGCTTCCCTCTCTGGTTATTTATTTAGATATTGTGCCAGGTTTTTCTCCCCAGTGGGAGCCATAAGCAGCTTACAACATCATTCTTCCCTCCTCCATTTTATCTTCACAACCACAATCCTGTGAGGTAGGTTAGACTGAAACAAAGTGACTGGCTCAGGGTCAACCAACAAGCTTCCATAGCAGAGAGCAGGTTCAAAGCTCGGTCTCCCAGATACTAATCCAATCCTCTAACCACTACACCATACTGGCTCTTTATGGAATTCTGCATAAGTATACCTCTATAATATTTGTTATAGCTTACACCATGCCATCAGGATTGCTGCATAATGGCAAAACTAGCATAATGGTCTAATAGTGATAATTTCAATTTCTAAAAAATTTCAAAAAAAAGACCATCATACCAAAGCTACAAAGATTTAGCTGTGTGCAGGTCCAAGGCTGTTTGACATGAACTTGAACAAGGTAGCAAGGCAGGGACTCACTTTGCATCCAAGTGAGATGAGCAAGGTAAGTTTGCCAGGTTGATTGTGTTTGTATTGAAGTTATAGCATACCTAGTGCCATTATGACACACTGAGTGGGGATAGCCATCATCTGTTTAGTCACATAAAACAAACTGAGTCACACATAGGACAGAACCATGCAGAAATTCTAAGTAAACATCAAGCTTGTTACCACTATTAAAGGTCATGCTTAACTTTCTTTTGATGAACTGGGACTTAAAAGTGCTTAAGTTTTGCTGGATAAATATATTTCATAAACATGTTCTGATTTCTTACACTGCCCTTGCATATGCTTCATGGTGTGTAACAGGGATAACCCACTGCTGTATTCTTGGAGAAGTGATACAGCAATGGAAATTTTTGTTGCATTCTTCAGCTTGCTTTATAGGGGGTCAAGCTCTACCATAAAATTAGCACCACCCATTAATAAAAGCTTATTTATGGGGAATATCTAGGGTTGTCAAGTCCAATTCAAGAAGTATCTGGGGACTTTGGGGGTGCAGCCAGGAGACACTGGGGGCGGAGCCAGGAACAAGGGTATGACAAGCATAATTGAACTCCAAGAGAGTGCTGGCCATCACATTTAAAGGGACAGCACACCTTTTTAAATGTCTTCCTTCCATAGGAAATAATGAAGGATAGGGGCACCTTCTTTTGGGGCTCATAGAATTGGACCCCCTGATCCAATCATTTTGAAACTTGGGGGGTACTTTGGGGAGAGGCACTAGATACTATATTGAAAATTTGGTGCCTCTACCTCAAAAACAGCTCCCCCAGAGTCCCTGAAACCTCCAAACAATTCCCCATTATACCCTATGAGAATCGATCACATAGGGAATAATGAAGACATTTCCCTCTCCCCCCCCCCCTTTCTGGCGAGTCTGGAGCAGCGGATTGGCCTCTCTACTCACCAGTTGCTGTAAGCTTCTTCACAGAAACACAGACACACCATCCTAAATTGAAGGCTTTCAAGTGAAGCCTCCGGAGGTGCAAAGGCACATGGTCCTTTGCGGGCGGGGCTCCCTCCCCCCCGCCGCCGCCAGCCAGCTGATTGGGGGCGGTAAGCAGCCTGGGAAAACTGAAGAAAGGCTGCTGCGATCGATCAGGGCTGGGTGGGAAGGGAAGGGCAAGGAGAAGCTGCTGGGATCGGGGCTGGGTGGGAAGGGCCACCATTCCCCCCGCTTTCCAGATTTTTGGTGAGCGGGGGGAGAAGGCTCCAAATCGGGGGTCCCCCGGGTAGGCGGAGGATTTGAGAAGCCTAGGAATATCAGATATTTCTAGGAATCCACATGTGTGTCTAGGTATCTACATTTCAAGAAAAATGTAATTTGTACTAGTAAAATGCGTAATACCTCACAACCTTTAAAAACAGTTGTCTGTCCCTTGTAAATAAAGCTGTCAGCAGATTTTTTTAAAGAAAGGTCTTAATTAAAATTTAGTAGTGTTACCACTGCAGGACACAATGCTTTGGTGACCTGACCATGCCCATAAGCCAACAGTTATCCTTCATGAGTGTATTATATACAGCCCATGGTCTCTTAACACTTGAATTGGACTCATTCAAATAAGAAACCATTCATATGTGGAATAGCAAAGATGTCTGTTTTGCCATTGACAGTGACTACTGTTTAAACAATCATAAGTTTCAAAGATGAATCAACATGAAATTAAATCTTTAGATGACTGGATGATTCTGTGATAATTACTTCATAGTTGTCAAAAACTTAGCCTAGAAAACAAATTCTGTTCATCATAAGATGAATTCTGTTAGTCACAAGACTCCTAATAGTTGTCATAATACATTATTAGATAGCAAGTGAAATTTTATATGTAAAATATCCTTTCTAATGATCAAAATATGTGGCAAACAATAATTTTTGTAACTATTTTAGAGGCTCTTTTAAGTAACAGGATTTTTAAAAGCATTTTTGAGGAGATAAAAGAATAATGGGTGGGAAAATATCTTCAATTTAGCAATATTTCCAATTACAGCTTGTTATCTATTATTAAGGAATAATAATGGTATCAAGACTAAAACTGAATTTGAAAGAATAAGAGAAGTTGGTATATTTAGCAAAGAAAGATCCATTATATATTTATTACTGTCTAGACTGTTTCCCCTCTTGGGTTTGTATATAAATGGGAAAGGGGTCTTGATAAAGTGATTTTACAAGTAAAGTGAGATTGAACATCAGGATTAAAATTTGGATCCAGTCACCTTTTTCACTCAGTCTTTGACAGTTCTCCTCTTATTACACCCCTGTCCCATGTGGCTTTGTCTGATGTTTAAAAATAAACATCTTAATAAATTAATAATAGGCAATACAATTCAAACAAATGGTGGTCAGGTTCTAGTTGTGAGTGCCAGTCAGATGGCACTCACAAGTAGAGAGTGGCACTCACAACTAGAGAGTGCCAATCAGATGGATATTGTCACTGTCCTCAACCAAATGCCTGGTAGAACATCTCTGCCTTACAAGCCCTGCAGAACTGTAACAAATTCCACAGGAAATGGATGTTACTTGGTAGAGAATTCCACCAGGTTGTAGCCAGGGCACTAAAAGCCTTAGCCCTGGTCAAGGACAGCTGGATATCTTTCAGGCTGACAACCACAAGCAACTTCGTATCAGCTAAGTGCAATGACCTTTGAGGAGTACACCAGTAGAGGTGGTCTCAAAAGTACACAGGTCCTAGACTGTTAAGGGCCTTAAAGACATCATAACCTTGAACCTGATCCGGTGCTCAGGGCCGGCTCGCCCACTAGGCAAATTAGGCATTTGCCTGGGGTGCTGAATTGGGCTCCTCCCAAGACAAATGCCTAACTACCCAGGGGCAATTAGGCTGCAGCAGGTGGACCACCTCCGCCCCGGTGTGGGTAGCCACCTCGCTGCTGCCGCCCCCGTCCCTGGAGCACTCAGACGCCAGCCTCCTGTTTACCAGCTTCGGCCGGAATCACAAGAGACCCTTCTGTCAATACCAAGCAGGAAAAGGCTTCTCTTCCCCTCCCTTCCTGTTCTGGAAGGTAGGGTTGAGAGCGAAGCCTTTTTCTGCTTCATATTAACAGAAGGGTCTCTTGTGATGCTGGCCGAAGCCGGTAAGCATGAGGCTGGCATCGCTACTCTGAGCGTGTGGGGAGGGGGTCGGGGGGTGGCGGTGCATAGGCCACTTTCAGGCCTCCCCCCCCCTGCATGCTCAGATTAGCGATGCCAGGCTCATGCCTACCAGCTTCATCCAGCATTGCAAGATACCCTTCTGTTAATATAAAGCAGAAAAAGGCTTTGCTCTCACCCCTCCCTTCTGGAACAGGAAGGGAGGGGGGAGTAAAGCCTTTTCCGGCTTGATATTAACAGAAGGATCTCTTGCGAAGCTGGTAAGCAGGAGGCTGGCATCAGAGCATGCCGGGGGGTGGGGGGGATGGAGCAGAGTGTGGCACCGCATTGTGGCACCACAGAAGAAAACATGAGGGGGTCGGCCTGGGGGCGCATGGACAGTAAGGCGGCCTGGGGCACCATGCGCTTCTGGGTCTAGAAGCAGAATATCTAATCTGGTATGAGGTGGTCATATATAATCTTCTGATTAAAAAGAGTAACCTTTTATCCAGAGATGTATCAGCCATTTTTCCCATAATAGTTTTCTGGATGTAGAGTCAAAAGCCCCTTTAAGGTCCAGGAATCCTGCATATAACTTAGATCTCCTGCATCTTGTATATTTATTAACTAATTGGGAAAGAATTAAACAGTGGTCAACAGTCGATTTCCCCTGCCTAAAACTTATTTGCTCTGGACCACTAATTTCCTGGGTTGTTAGCCAGTTATTAAATTTGATTTGTAGAAATTTAGTATATAACTTGCCAATGATAGATAAAAGACTGATGGGCCTGAAATATGAAGTGTGATCGCCCCTCTTATAAATTGGGACTATAATTGTGTTAGTCCATGCTGTAGGTATGTGTCCGGTAGAATTTACAATGGAGAAAAAGGTGGCCAAAGGTGTTGCCCACCATTCAGGATCAGCTTTTAAAATTTCGGCAGGTATTGCATCAGGGCCAGGAGCTTTGCCTAGTTTTAGTTGATCAATAAGAGATACTACCTCTTCTGGGGTTACTAGAGGCCATTCAGAGTTATCATCTAAAGATAAATTGTTAATATATAAAGCACCTGGAGCACCCTCTTGAAATAAGTCAGAGAAATATTGGTACCAGGTAGAAGGCAAAATAGCGGGAGGGATAGCAGTTTCTGATCTGAGTGCTCTATTGACTAGTGTCCAGAATTGTTTGGAGTCATTACGGGACATAGCAATTAATAATCGATCCCCATTTTTAAAATAAAGACACTTCTTTTAATTTTGATAAAATTGTTTAAATGGTTTTTATATATTTGATATTCTTCAGGTAAATGAGAGTCAGCTGAATTACAAAATTTGCAATAGATGGAAAACAAATATACTTTGTATTCTCTACACTCTTTGTTAAACCAGGGGCTATTTATGGGTTGTTTAAACTGTTTTGATTTAGTGCTCTGGAATTTATGTCTTAATGACTCAATTATAACAGATAATAAGTTCTCATAACTGTTTTCAGCTTTTGGATAATCAGTAGAGTTAATCAATCTATCCCTACTATTGGAAATAATAGCCTGATTCAAAAGTACTGGTAAATATGACCTTATTTCCAGAGACCAGGGGATCCTTATTGATAAATCTGGTTCTTGAGTCAATAATTGTGAGTGATTACAATTATTTAAATCCAAGGTTAGGACTAGAGGCAAATGGTCACTGTAAAGCTGTTCTTCAACTGAAAAATTAGAAATACAATAATAAAGAGCTAAAGGAACTAGAATATAGTCAACTACACTACAACCTCTAGTAGAAATGGATGAATAACCACCAACATCCCCATATTCCTTTAAACCATTCAGTCAGATAAGGTAGAATTGGGCACATAATTGTATGAAATATTGTCCATTTCTATTAGATACACTATCTCGAGAGTATCTGTTTTCAGGTAAAAATATTACATCAGATATCTCCTGATCTATGCCGGAATTATTAACAAGATCCTGAATGTTGCTGCCCACCTTAGCATTGAAATCCCCGGCTAAAATAATGTCCGCACATGAATATAGTTGAGTCAGATGTTCATTTCCACTATGTTCTGCTTTTATATTGCTATAGTTTAGATAGCACTCAACAGGCATACATTGATTTATATTGTCTAATCATTTTATGGTGTCTCAATATGAAAATAAATTAATTTCCTAGGAATCTATGAAGTTTTGCTCCTGTAAAGGTACATTGCTCTCACCTCATCAGGTTCAGTAAATTCTTTTCTTTTAGGTGGTTGACCTGCCCCAGGTAAAAGTGCTCCCATGGGAATGTTGATATTAGCCTGGAAATCAGAAATCAAATCATAACCTTATCAGAATATAATTTTATACATAATTTGATTGAAATGTTAGGAATTGATCTTTGACATTTGCAAATGTAGCAACAATTAATCACTATGCTATATTTCTGATAATCAAAGAAACACTGAATGTCATTCAGAAATTTGTTTCAGGGCAGACATCAGTGTTCCCTCTAAGTTGTGTTAGTGTGAGCTAGCTTTTTTAGCCTCTGGCTCACACATTTTTGTCTTAGCTCAGGAAGGGTGGCCCAGGAGCAAATTAATTTATGCAGTAACTCACAACTAATTCCAATAGCTCATGAAGTAGAATTTTGGCTCACAAGACTCCATAGTTTAGAGGGAGCATTGGCAGACATGCAAGGCAGACGCTTTTGCCAGCCATGCTTGTGTTCACTCTATGTTCAATGATAGCCTGGGAGAAGATCTGCAGATGGCTTTTGCTTAGGTAAAAAGCCAGTTTATTTGAATGTGGGGCTTTATGAGGAGGCAGTAGTGTAGCCATTCACATTTTGCTATAATTGCATATGAAATGAGGTTCAGACACAAACTCATATAGGAGCCACTGGAAAGTGTCTATCAACCCCCATAGGGTTGCTAGGTCCCCACTGACCACCAGCGGAGTATGGTGGTAGGGCTGCCAGATACAGGTTGGGAAACTCTTGGAGATTTGGGGATAACAGGGACCTCAGCAGAGTACAATGCCACAGAGTTCACCCTCCAAAGCATTCATTTTCTCCAGGGGAACTGATCTTTGAAGTCTGAAGATGTAATTCTGGGGATCCCCACCTGAAAGCTGGCATCCCTAGCCCTCAGGTCTCAAGGGTGAGTTTTTATTGCTCTATTTGTGCCTCCCTAAGCAATTATAAAAACATTTCTGATATTAATTGAGCTAGCTTTAAAATAATTTGGGATTGTACGAGCTCAAATCTATACATGGTTATTCAGAAGTGAGTCCGCATTAGGGCTTTTTTTGAGCCGGAACAAACTGGAACGCCGTTCCGGCTGACCTGGACAGCATTCTGGCTGCCTTAGCCAGCGTTCTGGCTCAGTCCAGGCAGCTTCCTGGTTGGCCGTTGGGACTCAAGTGATCCAGCCATGCTCGCTTGGAGGCCTCCTGAAGTTGTGCTGGCTAGCAGGGCTCAGGGGGCCATGTTGCATTGCACAGTGGGCTTCCTGAGAGTCAGCAGTTTTAAAGGTGAGTTGCTCCCATCCCCTTTCTTTCCATTTCTTTCCTTTCCTTTCTCTTTCTTCCTTCCTTCCCCCCCCCCCTACTTTTTTCAGTATGTGGCCCAATATGCTAATGAGCTAATATGCTAATATTGGGAGGTGTGGTCTAATATGCCCTGGTCTCCATAAATCACTGAATTTATTTTCCTACATAATACCATCACTTTTCCTTCCTCTTTCTTCCTTCCTTTCTTCCTTCCTTCTTTCCCCTCCCTCTCTCTCTTTCCAACTGCTGCCATCACCTGAGCTTTGTAGAAATTGTCCACTGGGAGAGTAAGGACACCCAGCTTCCCTTTCTGAGGCCTTGCCATGATGTCTCCCACTACTCAGAGTCTGGTTACCATGTGGACAAGGCTTGCTGCCTTGTGTACTGCTAGGAGAGTAGCCGCTTGGCAACTAACCTCCACTTTTTCTTGGTGCTTCTATTAAAATAGCATGTCCGAGCTGGAGGTCTATGTGGCACAGAGAACCACTACCAGGATCAAAAGTTATGAAGCATTTATTAAAAAGAAAGTGTTTACAAGAATACTTTTACCACAGCACCAAACTGTTCAAAAGAACAGTGTAAAATGCAATTCCTCTTCCCCTCCCTCTATATATGCCCTATCAGTTGTTTAATATAAGGCAGGATCTCTAGTTTAGAAAGTTACAGATTTTCACAGGAGTAACATTACCTTCAAGCTTCCTTCAGGCATGCAGGCCAGCATTAGGCAATAGCTGCCTCCTCCAGGTCTTAGTTAAGAGTTATGCCTGCTTCAATGGAGCCAGCACCAAAAGAGTTCTTTCTGCTTGCACCTGGGAGTTTTATCATCTCTCTTTCCCCTCTTACTTACCCAGTCAGGCTAGTTCAAAGAATTTTTTCCTGAAATCTCCAGGAGTTTCTTTCTAGTCTTAATTCCTCCAAATCTCTCTCCACTGCTTGGCGAGGGCCATTCCATGATCTCTTGCTAGACCTATTAGCATTTCTTAAAGTTGACTGATATGAGGGCCTGTTCTCTGCCCAGAGAGAACTTAAAACTCAGAGTGAAGGTTTTATTAAGTTCAAAACTCCAAAGAAAAAACACATTTCTTACAGTGCACACCCACTAGCCCCTGCTAATTTGAGCACAGCCTTCATGTCCTGCTTATGGTCTTCTAAGGAGCATTTGGTTGGCCAATGCAGGAATGCTGAACTTAGAGGGACCTTTGTTCTGCTTCTCAAGGGTCTTTCTTTTATTTCAAAAATCACTTGTGCAATCTAAAAACATAATTCTTTGTCTATCTATTTATCTTTATAGATATAATCTTGTATAATGAGCCTGCTTGTTCATTTCAAAATAATGGGGTGTTCTGCTTATGCAAAGCTGTTTTTTCTTTGGAAGTGAACATGGCAATTTTTGCCCACAGGGATGCTCCAGACATACACCAGAGTAAAACTTCTTCATTCACTAAACTGGTTGTTTTTATCCAATTTTGTTTTTCTTGGACAACATATATCCTACTGGATCCTTCAGCTGTTTTGGGCCTTATTCATAAAACCTGCCATTTGATATCCTTCTATAAAAATTTATGTCATCACCTAAATCAACTTAAAACAATTTTATTGGTAACATATGGTAATAAATCTATTTCTTACATCTTTAAAAACTTCTTTCATCTAGCCCATATATTACTTTCTACCCACCCCTCCCCCTGTTACTTGACCTCCGCCGGTGTTATTTACTTAAAATGCAAATATTTAAAGGTACCCTTAACTATTAAAACAAAAATTTATATTCTTCTCTTTTTTAAAAACTTAATCATTATCAAAAATTGTCCAATGTCCTTTTATTTTCCACTCTTTTTCTACATATCTCCTAAACTTTTTCCACTCTGTCTTAAAAACTTCTAAATCATAGTCTCTTAATATTCTTGTTAATTTGTCCATTTCACTCCATGTCATAACTTTTATAATCCAATCCCATTTCTCTGATATTTTTTCTTGCTTCCACAACTGTGCATATAATGTCCTCACAGTTGCTATTTATTTACTTTATTTACAGTCCACCTTTCTCATTGAGATTCAAGACGGATAATTCTAGTAAATATATATTTACTATGTATAATCATGGATTTTTGGGTAAAAGATATTGAAGAAGATATTGGATTTATATCCCACCCTGTACTCAGAATCTCAGAGCAGTCACCATCTCCTTTACCTTCTCCCCCACAACAGACACCCTGTGAGGTAGGTGGGGCTGAGAGAGCTTTTTACAGCAGCTGCCCTTTCAAGGACAACTCTGACAGAAAGCTATGGCTGACCCAAGGCCATTCCAGCAGGTGCAAGTGGAGGAGTGGGGAATCAAACCCGGTTCTCCCAGATAAGAGTCCGTGCACTTAACCACTACACCAAAAAGCCCAGCAGAAACTCATTTGCATGTTAGGCCACGCCCCCAACATCACCATTGTTTTACACAGAGCATTTTGTAGAAAAAGCCCAGCAGAAGCTCATTTGCATATTAGGCCACACCCACTGGTGCCAAGCCAGCCAGAACAGTTCCTGTGCGTTCTTGCTAAAAAAAAGCTCTGATAATAAGTAACAGGTGTTTAAAGAGGGTTCATCCATCTTAAAACATTGTTCCCAAATACAATGGGATACCTATGGTGAGCTAAAAGAAAGGCTAGGATGCACTTAGAGAATGAGAGGAAGAATGGATCAGTGCATGATTTTTAAAATGAAATGTAATGACATTTTATTAAATTACTGGTGAGAACAATGAGGGAAAGCTTTTGCCTACTTGCTCTTCTTTAGGGACTCCCAGAAGCATGTGACTGGCTATTGTGAGGAACAGGATCCTGCTTAGATGTATGTAGATCTCTTTTTATGAATCCTCACTTGTTTTACTCAGCAAAATATGAAAAATACATACTACCAAACACTACCATGAGATTATCTTTGCCTCTCAGCTAAAGTCAAATAACAACAATAATAATAATACTGTAATATTAATTTAATAATACATCTTGGCAGATTTAGCCTTTAGGACCTGCAAGCCTTGTGTTCTCGTGCCTTGTAATATTTACCCTGACAGAAAATAGACACTGCCTCTCTCACAAGAGGAAAACAAAGTTAATTTAACTAAACTACAGGCTGATTTGGAAGTACTAAAAACTATACTTCTCAATGATAAACTAAACAAAACTAAGTTTTCTAACAAAATTTATTCATTTTCATTCAGATTTTGACTTTGCATCTGAGAATTATAAGAAGACAGCTGGTCAAATGTAGGCGGACAAATATAACCATCCCTGGACTCTTCAAAGTGAGTCCCATCTAAGGAACAGTAATTATATAGTAATTAGTTTTGGGAGTAAGTTCAAAGTGTGCTAAGTTCAGTGCTTCATAGATATTCAAACAAATTGTTTATTTAAAAAAATCCTCAGGCATTTCTAAAGTATTCATTTTGTAGGACTCACATTGTAGTTTTAAGAATCCATGATAATAACTTGTACAAAATGAATAGGAACTGGTTCAAAGTGACTAGTGGTTTTGTTGTTGTTTAAGTAAATATCTTAAACCAAACAGAGGGTTAAGGGAAGAAAAAAACTAAATTGCATCCAGATTTCTAATGATTCAATTACTAAATGTGAGAAAGCTTATTCAGGTCTGTTAAAGTCGACAGGAACACTGAGGTCAACTTCAGTGACAGAAATTATACACGCTGCTTTAGATACTTTTTGAAAAAGGCACTTGCATTTCTACTATTTTGTTTAACCAATGTCAGTGGTGCGGAAGTGACACAAGTCTTTGTACTTTAGCTTAATTTGATTATGTACAAGTTCAATAACATTTCCATACATTCTTTGTTGCTTTTGTAAGTTCTTGAAAATAGGCTATCCTGTTTAATGGAATTAAAACCTTTATCAGGTAACACCAATAACTATAAGCAGTCTACAGATCATCATTTTAGAAAACATACAGATATTAGTTCTTGATCATGCTTATTATCTTAATGCAGGAAATTCTGTATGTTCTCGGTTTAACACACTCAAAAATCTATCTAATTAGTACTATTCTGATACAACTAATCAAAAATATAAAACAATAATTTTGGGCAAAATACACTTGTTTGCATGGTAAAAGGTAAAGGTAGTCCCCTGTGCAAGCACCAGTTGTTTCTGACTTTGGGGTGATGTCACCAACAAAACTGACATTTTTACAGTCAAAGATTTATTACTTATTATTAGTAATGTAAACACTGTCACTTACCTGAATAGATCTGACATTTGAAGCTGGCTGTTTTGACATTTTGAAGGGAGAGTCTTACCCTGCAAGCAAAATAAAAAACTCTTAAGGGTTACAATGACATCCCAAAAGCAGGGCTTGATTAACTACAATTTAACCCATGCTGGTTCTTGACAGGTATTTATTCATCTGTCCAGATTGTCTTTCAGTCTCAGTTTCAGAGTTACTTAGATACACACACAGAATACCGCAAGGAAGTGAGAACATCTAAGCTTTCCTGGTGAATTTTTCATAGGCAGAAAGAGTAAGATCGTTTTCACAACACAATAGTAAATGAGACATTGACTGCTCCATCAAATGGGCATGTATTCAGAGAGGACAACTACTTAACATTATTCATGCTATAAATAGAAGCCAAGGGATCCTTGCATTGAAAATTTGGCTTTTCTTGATTTAAAAAAGGCAATTCTATTTGTATTGAAAAAATGTCAAATCCTCCATAAGACCACTTTTCTGAAGAACTGACTCATTAAATTCCAATCAAAGACAAAGTATTTTCTCAAGAGAAAAGAACAACTGGAACTTGAAGCTGATATAGATACTACTTAAAGACCCAAAAGTACAGATTGCACAGAATGTAAATACTAACATAATTTTAAAGCTATCACAACAATGACATTTCTCATGGTCGACAAATGGTAGATTTGGTGCAATCTACCAAAACATGGTATCTGCGAATGTCAACTCTGGGTGGGGAAAATTCCTGGATGCCTGGGTGGGGTGGGGTGGAGCCTGGAAAGGGCATAGTTTGGGAACAGACCTCAGTGGGGTACAATGCCATAATGTCTACCCTCCAAAGCAGCTATTTTCTTCAGGGAAATTAATCTATGTGGCCTAGAGATCAGTTGGAATTCCAGGAGACTTCCAGATCCCACCTGGAGACTGGCAATTCCAATCCTATATGTACGCTTTTCTGGGGGCCCTTTCCATTCTTAAAGTGATGATCTAAAGCCTTAAATGTAATCTTAGAGTTAATGCAAGCCAATAAGAATGTTACACAATGAGACTCGATTCCTCAAGAGAGAAGCACAATTATGTAGGATTGCTTTTAAAAGAGCCAATCTTTCTCTTCTGCCAGTTAGTGCTGACCTCATTACTGCCAGAGAAATCAGGACAACACAATGCTGATGAGTAAAAATAGACAACCTCCTTAGGCTATATCCCTGCTGCCCTCCCCTTTAGTACTAGTACCAGCTTAAATATTTAGGAATAAATTAAATATTTAGGGAAAACAGTACAGTCTATTGCATCTTTACCCTGGACCACATAGATAATACAGGCTAGTACATGCTGGCACAAACAGTTGACTCCTTACACAGCCCTCAGAATCCAGCCATATCTATGAATCTTGCACATGCAAATGCCGCACAAGGCACCATTTCCTGCACTAGTCAAGCAAGCATAAATATGGACTTGAGGAGTCAGGGCGCAAAGGAGTCTGTACAACCCTAGATCCTCCAGTCACATTACAATCATTGTCAGTATAAGAGACTGTGCAGAGTTGAGGGAGCTACTCCAGCTTGTTCTGAGAGTAACTCTTTCTCAGTTTGTCTATACTTTTGGCACAAGGTAGCCTAATGCATTAGAGTAGCACTGAGCTAAAGTTATTTTCTCATCAAACTCAGCACCTGAAAGCTTTGAAGCAGTCCCTGCTCTTCTTCTCTACTCTCAACCTAACTTGCAAGTGACAAAAGGGAACTATTAAAATCATCTCATTGTATTCTTCTATTTCCCCCAAGTAGTCTAACTAAGGGAGTATTCCTAAGCAACTCTACTCACAAGTAAGCTTCATGTTTAATTTGTTTATTAAAACATTTATTCATAGTTTAAGGCAGCTTACAATAATAGTAAAAAAAATCAGTTGAAACAAAAAAAAAGTAATAAACCCCCAACCTGGGAAGGTGCCCTTAGGCTTGCAGTCTGATGTTGTTGACACCTATTATTTAAATAAAAACATATTTAAATACAAGCTTCCAGGCACACTAGCATTTCATTCAAGCCTTACCTTTTATGATCTATATATATCCACCATCAACTTTTGAAAGCAACACCACTTTTATTTCTTTTTATAACTACTTAACATTTTACTTCACAGGCAAATATCCCCTTGATTTCTAAGCAGAAATCTGGGATAGGAAAGGTTTTGTTTTTAAAAAAGGAAGAAGCAAGAAGGGATTATCTTCTCTGCCTCATCTAAAAATAATTCCTGAGAGGGGTGCAGAATGATGTGCAGCTGTTTGCACTGAGTGACTTCTTATTCAATTTGCTTTAAATGTTGATGTACATGAGGCACTTTCATAACTCCATCTGAGTCAAAACTCAAAAAGGAACAGGTAATACCTTCTGTTCTCTGCTGTATGTATAAAACCACCACAGGAGTTACAAACAGAAAGCTCCACTGGAATGCCTTATTAAAGAGCAAGACTATACTGCTGGGAGACTGACTTGTACTTTCAGCAGCAGAAGAAAACACCATGTTGGAACTTTACTGCTCACGGTACAGTTTCACTGTAAGTTTTATTGCTGCTGAAACTATAAACATTTGTTAATGTTTTTATTGCTGCTGAAACTATAAACATTTGTTAATGGATACCTTAAAGAGAAAGTGGCTGCTATAACTTTGTTTATATTTTGTACAAATCATCAATTTAAAAAACCTAAGTTAAAAATATTCCAAGGAGACACCAATAAGAACATGGAAAATGAATGTCCTTGGTTAGCTTCTGCCAGCTACACAAAGTGTTATCAGGCACGTACACAGCTTGGATACTGTGTAAAGCAGTATTCTTATTTAACATTTAAAAGTCTCCTAGATTAAAAATGGTTGCAAAAGTGCTTTGTGGTAAACTTACTGACTTGGTACACAAGAGACTGAAATAAAGAGAAATATAGTTAAATACTTCATTTCCTAAGTCACCCTTTTACTTTTTTAAAAAAGTTCTCCCAAACTTACATTTTTGTACCTGGTTATTTATACACGAAAGTTTCCAACCCATCAAGTGAGTGAATACATACACTTTCTTTTGACGCTTAGTAAGACACCTTCTTTGGTCAGCTGGCAGATCTTGCCTCTGATTCCTCACAGGTGGTTGAAACAGATGAAGTCCTGCCTGGCTTGTGTCTGATACCAAGAGCACTTCTAAGGCTAGAGCAAAGAGCTGAGTTTAGCAGCCAAGTGTAAAAGAGAATTCCTGTCATAGCTTACAGTTGTTCTTCCTAAATATAGAGTTGGATTCATCCTGTAACTTCATTCCCTGCTAGTTAAAATTTGGGCTCAAGTGTTAGCAAACTCACCTTCAGGTAATGTTTTGTAGTCACCTCAAATGACTGTTGTTTTTAAAGCAGTTTTGTAATTTCTTGATGTAACATGTTAGGAAGTAAACAAGGAAGACATTCAACTCTGCTTCTGTGCTTTTCTCTAAGTAACTACTCCAAAATAATTTTCTGGAATTCAGTGGGATAATGTCAGAAATGTAGCTTGATGATTGTAAAGTTGCTATTTATGTAAGCATGCATTTTCACTAATATTTTAAGTAGGCATTTGCTAATATTACTGGAAGGGTGTACAAAATTGGATTAAGAGTGTGGTGGTATGTCATATTATTGAATTCTTCAATAGTGGAAGTAAAGGTAGTAATATTAGGGAATCAATTCAAGTTTTTTTCAGATGGGAACACTTTTCTGCCTGTAAATTCACCCATCTACCCAACTGAGATTCAATTCTTAAGAATTAGATCCCTCACCTAAAGGGTGGTCTGTTTCACATGAGAGAAAGACCATTTCTGGATGAGATCCAGGGCTTTTGTAGCAGAAAAATAACAAAGTCCGCACAAAATTTCTGGTGGAAGCGAGGTTTACTTTTTGGCACCAAAAGGTAGGACCCAGTCGAACTTGGCTGTCCCAAAGACGAGTTCCAATTATTCTGTATACAGACAGTTTCATCCACGCAGAGGCAAGCAAGCAGACACATGAGCTTATCTGATTTCAAAGGGTCCCGCCTCCACTGAATTCTCCCTGGTAAATTTCCATGACCAAGTTCTCTTACTTATCTATTTCAGCAAGGCACCTCCAAGGGGCCCTTTCTCTTATCTTGGCTAGCCAGCTTGGGCATACACCCACTTTACTGGGGCCAACGTTTTAACAGAATGTTACATCAGACAGTCTAGATTAGAGGCAAATCATGCTCTTTTGCATTATTATAGGGGTATTAATTATTCAGGGGCTCTCCTTCATTTCCCCCTTTTCAGTCTTCTAAAAACTTATTTAGTCTGAAGGAGACTGACCACTCTCAAACAAATTAATAAAATACTGTTTCCTTTCTTCTGGAGACATATACATTATGTTAACATTTTTCCCTAAGGGAGTGAGTGCCTTCACGGCATTATTAACACTGTACCTCATAATAGGAATTAAACATGGCAATAGCATTAAACCTCCTAATGAAATACCAATTAAGAACAAAATTGGTTTCCAATCTCCCATAATTTGCCCAAACCATGATACATCGAAATTCTTCCATGTTTGCACTGGTACATGAACAATTTTACGAATTTCAGATGCTCTATTCTGCACAGCTTTCCCATTATCATCAATATTGAAACAACAATTTGAAATATTGAACTTTCCACAGAAACCCCCTTCTTTAGCTAATAGGTAGTCCAGAGCCATGGCTGTTTGATTTGTTATAAATTCTACCACAGCTTGCAATCTAATAATACGATTAAGCATATACGCAGGTTACGGTAGTCCCATGTCCCATCCTGTGGCCATGTGGCGGGGCCATAGTATTCAATAATCCGCTGTGGGGGCCATTCATCTCCCCACTGTGTACCTCCGATGTCCAAGGAACGTTTTGATCTGACATAGTCATCAAACACCAGGGTTCCCAAAGCAGAACCAACATTTAAAGGCAAAAGAAATAAGCTGGGACGTATTATTCCAATAATGCAAGTTCCATGCCATCTCCTGGGCAGGAAAGTATAAGCCATTTTACCACAGATCCAATATAACCCTTCAGGAGCTATCCATTGATCAAAGGACTCTGAAGCAGAATTAGAATATTTATTTATGCTGCTAACATTTTCCCATGGCTGAAAATCCTCTACAACATTGCCATCTGCTTCTACCCATTTCGGTTTCTCCTTAGTGGAGCTGACTAGCAGGGTTCAGTGGCACAAAGAGTGCCCAACATGTTTTCCATTTGTCCACAACACAGCTTGAGAAATACACAATTCTCCATTCACAACCGCCTGCAATTCCCAGATTTTTCTCTCTTCTAACCTTGACTCCAATCTAGGTTTATTCTATCAGGCCAAGTCTAAAGGCAAAACCTCCATGCCAACCCAAGGCCATCTTTCACTCATCAGCGGACCTCTTCACACCCAACAGTTTGAAATATTTAGGAAGGCGGCTATCTGTTCAGCCAGGGCTACAAAAAGATTACTCCCAGGTTCTGGAATAACAATTTTTTCATCCTGAGCATCATTAAACACAGTCTTATACAGAATTTTCTTAGTCTTCTCCACAGGTGGCTTAAGCTTTGGCTTTTTCATCTTGTGAGACTTTAAATTGACTGGCCAGCATACCCACTGTAAAGTCAGGTAGCAGTAACTCCTTTATAAGGTATGGTTTCTCCTGAACCAGGATACTCAATTTTTGCCCTGATGATAAGACACTCCACGTTCTACACAAACTTTTTTTGTATTATGTGCTATACAAGCCCCATACGCTTCCCTAGATTGGACACGCAGCGTGCGTTGTGAACTTTCTCCTTCCCAACATTTAGTACATCTCACAGTTTGAGTACAGCATATTGGCACACAGGCAAAAATACAGCAGAAAAACATAGCTATAAAAGTACTTAAGGCATGAATGATTCTTTGGTCTTACTGCAGAAGCTTACAATATAGCACCTTTTTCAATTACACACTCAATACAAGAAATAATAAAGGAGGCTAAAAAGGTTCAGAGTAACTAATACAAAGAAATATATAACTCTATGTGGCTCCAGAAGGCTTCCTCAAGCTTTGGCCATGTGTAGACCAGCCAGCCTCCGGGTGTGGCTGGAGCAGGGCTGCTGATGAAGCTTGGGAGCACTAGACCTGCTTTCAAGCAAGTCCCACCAGCTACAAGCTGCTGTCTTTTAACGGTCTTTACTAGATGGCTTAAGGCCGGATAGAGTCTATGGTTAACTTCAGAGTCAGTGGCTTCCCTGGAACTAGCTGTGCTTTCCAATGGTCTGCAGCTCTCTTTAAATGAGACCAGTTAACTTACACTGCCACTCCTTGGACCTTGACGGCTGTAGGAGAACTTAAAAGAACAGTAAACAGGCCCTTCCATTTAGGCTGTAAACTCTTAGCCCTCCAACTTTTAACCCACACACTGTCTCCTGGCTTGTAAGCATGTACAGGAAAATAAATTTGATATGGCAAAGTCTCAAACACATACCTATTCACATCCTTTACAGCTTTTGCCCAAGGCTTGCAATTCCTTAAGGGCTGCTTCCTTTACCTTTAAATCAGCCTTGCGATTTCCTCTTGCTACCAGACTTAGGGGCTTTTGATGGTCATTGCAGTGGATAACAGCTATGTGCCGGGGGGCCCAAACAGCTTCTAATAGTTTTAGAATTTCCTTCCCATTTTTAATTCCTTTGCCACTGGCAGTTATTAAACCTCTCTCTTTATACAAGGCTCCATGGGCATGCAATGTCATGAAAGCATATTTGGAATCAGTGTATATATTGGCTTTTAGTCATTCTGCTAACCGAAGTGCTCTGATGAGGGCAATTAACTCTGCTTTCTGGGCTGAAGTGGAGACCGGCAGAGCGTCAGTCTCAATTACTGCTTCTAGAGTAATGACTGCATATCCTGCTCTCCGCTTCCCATCCTGGACAAAGCTGATCCCATCAGTAAAACACTCAATATCTGGGTCTGAAAATGGGGCATCTTTTAGATCAGGCCGGCTGGAGTAGACTTCTTCAATAACTTCTAGGCAGTCATGTTCTGATTTTACACCAGGAGTTGGCAACAGGGAAGCTGGGTTCAGTGTTGACACAGTCACTATTTTCACATGGGGTTTTTCACACATAAGAGCTTGGTATCTGAGCATGTGGGCATTAGTGAACCAATAGTTCCCTTTGTGCTCAAGAAGTGCCTGCACATAGTGGGGTACTTTTACTTCAAGTTGACTGCCAAAAGTAAACTTATCAGCTTCCTTCACAAGTTCTGCCTCTGCAGCTATGGAACGCATACACGGAGGCCACCCTTTGGCCACAGTGTCTAGTTGCTTAGACAAATATGCCACTGGTCAGGGTCATGATCCCAGCAATTGGGTCAAAACTCCTGCAGTTGTTCCTTCTCTCTCATGCACATACAGAGTAAAGAGCTTTTCGGTATTTGGTAATCCCTGGGCTGGAGCCTGCATAAACTGGCACTTTAAGGTTTCAAAAGCATTCTGACATTGCTATGTCCATTCAAAGGGTGCTTTTTCTCCCCCCTTTGTAGCTTCATACAAGGGCTTAGCTGTTATAGCAAAATTGGGGAGCCAAATTCTGCAGAACTCTGCTGCTCCTAAGAATTCTCTCAGCTGGCACCTGGTAGTGGGCACAGGAATAGCATACACAGTCTCTTTTCGCTCCCTGCCAAGCTGCCGTCTGCCCTGGAATATATGGAAGCCTAAAAATTTCACTGTCTCTTGGCATAGCTGAGCTTTCTTTCGAGACACTTTATACCCAGCCTCAGTTAGGAGCATTAGTAAAGTAGCAGTGGCTTCTTGGCAGGTCTGTAAGTCTTTGGCCCCTATCAGGATATCATCAGTGTACTGAAGGCACACAACTTCTCCTGGCACAGTTGGGAACCAGCTCAAGTCTTTGCTGAGGGCATTGCCAAAGAGAGTGGGCGAGTATTTGAATCTCTGGGGTAAACGGGTCCATGTATATTATAGCTTTCTACCAGTCTCTTTCTCTTCCCACTGGAAGGCAAACAGTGGCTGACTCTCAGGTGCCAGTCTTAGACAAAAGAACGCATCCTTGAGATCCACAACTGAGAAATAAGTGACTGAGGCAGGTATAATTCCCAACAAACATATGGATTGGGTACCACAGGATGCAAAGTCTGTGTGCAAGAATTAATAATTCGTAAATCTTGCACCGGTCTGTAATCATCGGTGCTCGGCTTCTGAACTGGCAAAAGGGGGCTATTCCATGGAGACTGACATTCAGTAAGAATTCCATAATAGAGGAGCCTGTCTAGGTGTTTCTGGATGCCAGCTACTACCTTCTTGGGGATTGGATACTGGCGTTCTCGGACTGAAGCAGTCCCTGGGATTAACCCTACCTTGATAGGCACATAATTTACTGCTAACCCAGGCGGGTTTTCCTCTGCCCATACATCTGGAAATTGCTGAAACCAGGCTTCTGACATGACCATTACAGGAGTTGGTTGGTAAAGCTGCCACTCTTCTTCTCGGGGGCATTCTAAAGCATATACACCTTGATACTGTAGTTTGCCTTCTGGGGTTGTATAAAGCAACTCAAAGTTCATTTGGCTCTCTTGACTCAAAAGTCAATCAGGCCCGCAACTTAGAAAGCAGGTCTCTTCTCAGCAGCAGCACCGGGCAGTCGGGTAAATGGACAAAATTGTGGCAGACTACATGGCCTCCTACTGTACAAGTTCGTTTGGCTAGAAGTGGCCTGGATTGCTTGTGCCCTAGCTCCAATTATATTAATGTATTTGTGAGTTGAAGGAGCAATCTTAACAGGCACCACAGACCATACAGCTCCAGTATCTATAAGAAATGGAATCTCCCAACCCCCAATATCAACTGTGACCATGGGCTGCATGGGACCAGGACCATCGGTGCCCGGTCTGTCCTAGTCATCCCATCCTTCCAGACCAGCCAGGCCATACATAGGCTCTTCTTCGTTCCTCCGATATCTGCCACTCTGGATCTGGCCTTTCCCTCTGCCTCTGGCTCCTCTGCTCTCACGGCCTCTAAACTCCAGTCCTGTCATCTGTTTAGGGGCGCTTTGGATCTCTTGTGTGCGGAGGGGGGGTCGATTAGGGCACGATTCTCTCCAGTGCCCAAATTCTTTACAGTACACACACTAGTTTGGGTCTAAATTAGTCATTGCAGATCTTTGATTTCCGCCATTCATTCCTTGCCCCTGTACAGCCCCTCTGCCTCTCATAGATGGCTTCCCTGCCAGACCCGCTGCCAACAGATCAGCTTTCTTTTTCATCTTTCTCTCAGCCTCCAGCTTTTGGTCTACATCTCAATTGGCATAAACTTTCTGGGCAATCTCCAGCAGTTAGGATAAATTCATGACAGCAAAGCCATCTTGCTTCTGGAGCATTTTGCAGATGTCAGCACAGGCTTGGGTGACAAAAGCTGTATTTACCACGTGCAAGTTTTCTGCAGCCTCTGGATCGAATTAAGTATATATTCGAAATGCTTGCATCAAGCGCTCAGCAAAAGCTCCAGGGCTCTCATCTGCTTTCTGGAGAACTTCACTGACTTTGGACGTATTAATAGGCTTCTTGCCTGCCTCTTTCATCCTGTCTAAGATTGCCTGTCTGTATTCTGGTAGACGCTCTTTAGACTCATGGCCATTAGCTTCTGCTTCCTGGTTCTCCTCATCAAAGGATTCTGGAGCGCCTTTAACGGGCTGCGCTTGGCTCTCGCCTTCAGCCTCTCCCTCTGCTGCCCTGGCACCTCCTCCTCCTTGCTGCATCGGGAGTGGTGGGTACACTGGAATATATGGTGGGGGACTAACCAAGGGGTCTTCGGGTCTGGCATCTAACACTGCAGACTTTTCCTTCTTTGGAGGGGTCGTTGTTGATTTCCACCCATGACACCATTTAGACAAGACACTTCTAGGGAAAACAGAAAACAGCAGCCACCAGTAAGGGGTCTGGACAGCCAGGGAGCCCTGGGGTTTTTCACTTCTTCTCTCTTGTGACCCAGTGAGGTCGCCCTACTGGGAAATGCACAATTGAGAATCCCACTCACTTAGAGTCTGTGCCTCCTCTCATTCACACGCACACACACACACCACAGAAATCCTCCCAGATCCTAGCCTCTGTGCTTCAGTGCCAAAATGGAGCCTAATGGACAGAGCTTAAGGGGTGATCAGACCCTTCTTCTCTCCTAAGGAGAGGTGATTCCAAATTCCCAGTGAGTTCAAACTCACAATCCTGAAGATCTTCTGACGGTTCAACCAGGCGCGGAATCTTGGTTGGTGGACTGGGCACCTTCTCCCACCGGGGTGGAGAGAGCTGGGCTCGATCAAAAATGTGACCGTGGAGCCTAGTCCGATCTTCCCGCTGAGAGGGTGGAAGGCGGACAGTTATGCAGCCACCCCAAGGGGAAGGAAATAGCCTACCTCGTTATTTTCCCGACCAATCACACCAGGCTAATGTAGCAGAAAAATAACGAGGTCCGCACAAAATTTCTGGTAGAAGTGAGGTTTACTTTTTGGCACCAAGAGGTAGGACCCAGTCAGGCTTGGCTGCCCCAAAGACTGAGTTCCAATCATTCTGTCCACACAGAGGTAAGCAAGCAGGCACATGCGCTTGTCTGATTTCAAAGGATCCCGCCTCCACTGAATTCTCCCTGGTAAATTTCCATGACCAAGTTCTCTTACTTATCTATTTCAGCAAGGTACCTCCAAGGGGCCCTTTCTCTTATCTTGACTAGCTAGGTTGGGCATACACCCACTTTACTGGGGCCAGCGTTTTAACAGAATGTTACATCAGACAGTCTAGATTAGAGGCAAATCATGCTCTTTTGCATTATTATAGGGGTATTGATTAACTATTCAGGGGCTCTCCTTCACTTTTTTGTAGAAAAGACCCAGCAGGAACTCATTTGTCTATTAGGCCACACTCCTGACATCAGCATTGTTTCACATAGGAGACTCATTTGCATATTAAGCCACACACCCTGACACCAAGCCAGCTGGAACTGAGTTCTTGTGTGTTCCTGATTAAAAAAAAACCCCATGACAAGACCAAATCCCCACATATGCATTCTTAAATAACCAAAGTGTGCAAAACTTTCTGCACAACCTTTTGCTTCCCCAGGAGTAGAATCAGTGACCTCCTTAGCCTGCAATTTCCAAATTCCCTTTTTCTGTGATATTTTTTCTTTTGATATTAACTCACAGTATTCCAGTGAGGAATTCATAGTGAGGAAATTTCATTTCCTGCTGCCATTTTGGGTAATCAGAGACGTGTGTTCACTCCACCTACTGGCCTACCACCCACCTCAGGTTGTCCTGGAGACAGCTGCCATTAAAAAACCCCATAATATTGTGTGATGATGCAATTTTGTCCATTACAATACAGCAATGTTATAACATTGTGCAGTCCATTCTCCAAAGCAGCCATTTTATCATGACAAAACAGGCAGTACAGTTCTATGTAGCCTCCTCCAGGTGACTGCCCTTCCATGGAGTTCCTGTCCTTTACTTCCCATTAATAATTTCATATTTTTAGAGTGGGTTATGCCACTTTGCACTTGAGTTGCTTGGGACAAAATGGGCAGTGAGATTTCATGTTGCCTTCTCCATGCAATTACCCATCCATGAAGTTCTTTTCTTTCCCTTTTTTTTTTTTTGGTGAGTAGGTTTTGATGCCCTGAGCCTGCATTGTTTACTCATTTTCCCCTCCCCACTTCTCTGCCCTGATAGCTCTTGGTGTGTTTTTTTAATAAGAACATAAGAGAAGCCATGTTGGATCAGGCCAACGGCCCATCAAGTCCAACACTCTGTGTCACACAGTGGCAAAAAAAATTATATACACACATACGCTGTGGCTAATAGCCACTGATGGACCTGTGCTCCATATTTTTATCTAAACCCCTCTTGAAGGTGGCTATACTTGTGGCCGCCACCACCTCTTGTGGCAGTGAATTCCACATGTTAATCACCCTTTGGGTGAAGAAGTACTTCCTTTTATCCGTTTTAACCTGTCTGCTCAGCAATTTCATCGAATGCCCACGAGTTCTTGTATTGTGAGAAAGGGAGAAAAGTACTTCTTTCTCTACTTTCTCCATCCCATGCATTATCTTGTAAACCTCTATCATGTCACCCCTCAGTCGACGTTTCTCCAAGCTAAAGAGTCCCAAGCGTTTCAACCTTTCTTCATAGGGAAAGTGCTCCAGCCCTTTAATCATTCTAGTTGCCCTTCTCTGGACTTTCTCCAATGCTATAATATCCTTTTTGAGGTGCGGCGACCAGAACTGCACACAGTACTCCAAATGAGACCGCACCATCGATTTATACAGGGGCATTATAATACTGGCAGATTTGTTTTCAATTCCCTTCCTAATAATTCCCAGCATGGCATTGGCCTTTTTTATTGCAAACGCACACTGTCTTGACATTTTCAGTGAGTTATCTACCACGACCCCAAGATCTCTCTCTTGGTCAGTCTCTGCCAGTTCACACCCCATCAACTTGTATTTGTAGCTGGGATTCTTGGCCCCAATGTGCATTACTTTGCGCTTGGCCACATTGAACCTCATCTGCCACGTCGACGCCCACTCACCCAGCCTCAACAGATCCCTTTGGAGTTCCTCACAATCCTCTCTGGTTCTCACCACCCTGAACAATTTAGTGTCATCCGCAAACTTGGCCACTTCACTGCTCACTCCCAACTCTAAATCATTTATGAACAAGTTAAAGAGCATGGGACCCAGTACCGAGCCCTGCGGCACCCCACTGCTTACCGTCCTCCACTGCGAAGACTGCCCATTTATACTCACTCTCTGCTTCCTATTACTCAGCCATGTCATGATGTCATTATGTTACCACATTTGCAGCTTGTCCCACTTGGCCCAAACTTGATGTCCAGCAGGTTGTTGGCCATGCACACTGGCCATGCCTTCCTGCATGGGTGCCTGGAGCAGCTTGCACGGCGAAGGCTACAGCTGGTGGGTGGCCAACTCAAGCTCCAGGGACAAGTGAAAGGCAGATTAGCTGCAGTGCCCAGACTCTTGTGGAATAAGTCCTCTTCAGCAGCCAGGATCAACACCTGCTCCATGCACCCTGCTGCTAGGCTCCTCTCCTCCAACTCCTCCTACTGCCTCCTTTTCTTTCTCCTCTTTGCAGCTGGGCCAGGGGCTCTTTCCTCTGAGCACAGTTCCTCTCTTTCCTGCTTGGCTCAAGCCATAGCCTGACTCTCTTTTTGTTCCCACTCACCCAAAAACATACATCCCCTCTCCAAATGGAATTCTTTTTTTGTGTATAAATTAAACTTTGCAAAGGTCTTAGTTGCATGCAAGGCCTCCAACTTCATTTTGCCTCAGTAGCACCTCCGCCCCCCTCCTCAAGGCAGCTGTAGCAGTAGAAGAAATAAAAGAGATTCTGTTGCTGACAAAGTACATGAATACATATTTAGCATGCTTCATAATTATGTAATAACAGTATTATGAATCGGTGAATCCAATTCAGTCATTGCCAGCCAGTTTCCTAGATTTCAACCAAGGAGGAGTGGGGAATTTTTGAAATGGTGACAACCATGCTGTCCTTATGATACATTCAGCCTTTTTACAGTGTTATGATGTTCTAACATTACTGCACATGTGCAAAAAAAAGGAAGTTCCATTGTTGATGAAGTACATGATGACATGGTCACACAACCCCTTTTCAAAGGAAGTGCAGAATACAAGGAGAAGATCAGATCCAAGTTCAAAACAAAATTCACCAAAATAAATGCCCTTTTGCGGAAGGGGTGCTACAAAATCAGAGCATCAGCTGGAGATTCAACTTGCCAGGAAACAGCGGCAACAATGAGGTGAGGGAAAGGATGAAGTGTCTGTGTTCAGCAGACAATAGTGTGAATGAGTGACTTTGTTCCCTTTCTTGAAAATGTGAAATTTCAGGTTGGGAAGTGGTTAATACTTTAGAATATACATGCAATGGAACCTAAATTATGATCCACACAGATATATCTCACTATGTGCCCTTTGTTTCAGTATTCCCCCCCAATCAAGTATCAAAGGAAAATGCTGTATAGGACTGTTAACTGTTGTTTCCCCTTACTGGACATAATAAAAGCTGTGGAGAATTTTTATCATGAGAAAGAAGTGTTTAATTTAGGGATGGGCACAAACCAAACTGTAATTAAAATTCATGATTAATTTTGCCCTGTTCATGGTTTGGGAACTGAAGTACATGACAGCTCTGTGGTCACAGACTTCCAACAAATTTTAAGGCAGTTCATTGTGTTTCTGTCAGTTCTTGTCCAGCAGAAAGCAGAACTTTAAATGAGTCCTTTAACTCCCTGCTTTCTGCTGCAGCAGAAAGCCACAAAAACAGCTGAGTGATGTGGAGTGCCTCTAGCACCTCCCAGCTATTTTAGGCTTTTTTATGCAGTTCCTCTCCCCATCACCTGAGGATGCCCTCCGATCTCCCATTGGGAAGACACCCAATAGGGTGGTGAAGGACAAAGCCAGCTGTATAGAAAGGGTGGACAGCTGAGGTGGTCGGCAGAGGAGATGGCTGTGGTGAGCTGCACAGTGGCAGCAGGGCCACAGCAATAGTACATCAGCAAGGCCCATCCCTGAAGCCCAGGGAGAGAATGTGGGAGGTGGTGCCAGCAGGGAAGGAGCCACTCCACCCTAGGGACCATGTGGGTTGGGCGCCCTCCAGAAGTGGCAGCAAAGCTGGGCCCAGCAGAAAGTGGGCTGGCCATGGGGATTCACAACACGTGTGGTCCTTGGGATGGACTGGCCTCCTTCCCTGCTGATGCCACCTCCTCACTCCAGTCTAGGCCCTTGGGGTGGGCCTGTACTGCCATTGCAGCCCCCCCTTGCTGTTGGCCAATTAAACATTGTTATTCTTTTCCTTCTTCATTAATGACTTACCAAAATTTGATTTTCCCACCTTTATCGATCACATCTTCATACGTCATAAAATCACTGTTTTCCCTCTTGTGTTTGTCATGATGAACATCTAATTAAAGGTAATATTGGGGGACTTATTCTTGTATTAAGTTATCACAGATTTTTCAGCAAGTGGCCTGTACTTCTCATAGTTTTAAAAGATGTTTTCCCAGTTGTTTTAATCCAAAGATGTCTTATAAGCCATCAGGTAAATCTGCTGCTTCCAGTTTCATCAGTCTTTCATTTGGATTTTTAAACCAGTCAGAAATCCAAACCATGCCAGCTGTTTGATAGTAGATATTAGGGACTGCCAGTCCTCCTCTTTATTCATATTTTTAGATCTCTCCCCAACAAGGACCAAAAATGACTCCCAACACCTTCCTCCATTTCTCTTTTTTATTCTCACAACAACAACCCTGTGAGATAGGTTAGGCTGACAGTGACTGACCCAACCCTTCCATGGCAAAGTGGGGATTCAAATCTTGGTCTCCTAGATACACTTAATAATGCAAACTCTTTCATGACCTTCAGGCATTTAAAGCTAGTCCCCTGCTAGTGGCCACCCTACTGAGGACAGATGGACATTTTCCAGTGGCTCATGTATGAATTTGTAGCTGTATTTATCTTGTACTATTCATCTTAGTGGCTTGAGACAATTACAAAGGGAAGAAAAGAATATCTAGCTTCATAAAGTCCATAATGTAAACATCAACACACTTACACAGAAGTAGGTACGCACATGTTCAAGAACATTACGTGCTTTGGGTTGTGTTTTTTTTAAAAAAAGACAAGAAAAGAAAAGCAAGCCATTCCTATGAGCAATGATCTCCCCTAGGGGTTGCCAGTTCCAGATTGGAAAATACCTGGAGATTTTGGGGGGTGGAGCCTGAGGAAGGTGGGATTTAGGAGGGGAGGGACTTCAATAGGGCTGTCAGTCCCAATTCAGGAAATATCTGGGGACTTTGAGGGTAGAACCAGGAGCAAGGTTGTGACAAGCACAATTGAAGTCCAAAGGGAGTTCTGGCCATCACATTTAAAGGGCCCATGCTCCTTTTAAATGCCTTCCTTTTGCTGGAAATAATGGAGGCTGGGGGCACCTTCTTTGGGAGCTCATAGAATTGGACCCCCTTGTCCAATCTTTTTGAAACTTGGTTTGGGTTTTTTTTTTTAGGAGATGCAACAGATACTATGCTAAAAAAAAAAAAAAAACCAACAACCCTCCCTGAGCCCCAGATTCCCATGGATCGATTCTCCATTATACTGTATGAGGACTAGTCTCTACAGAGTATAATGGAGTGCCCAGCAGACATTCAGTCCTCCCCTCAGCTTTCTGATGACCCTGAAGCAAGGAGAGGGCCTCCAAACCAGGGGATCCCCTGACGCCAACTGAGGATTGACAACCCTAGAATGGGGTATAATGCCACAGAGACCATCTTCCAATGTGGCCATTTTCTCCAGGTGAACTGATCTCTGTCACCTGGAGATCAATTGTACTGGCAGGAGCCACCACCTGGAGGTTTGCAACCCTACCCATTATCCATCAGCCTGCCCACTAAATCAGTGCAAGGAAAGGTCAAAGATTTTGCACATGTACATTCAATCATGTAGCAATGATATCCATAGATTTTTCTTATGCCAAAGAGGTAAGGTAACAGAATCAATGTTTTCAAAGGTCTGTTTCAGTCTGTAGAAGCGTTAATTAAAAAAAAAAAACAATGGGGAAAGATTGAATATTTTCTCATAGCGGGGCTCCTGATCTGTTAAAATACTCTCTGACAACCAAATTTCAGCAGAAATGGCAAATGCTGCATCTGATAATCTAGATTTTGCTATGTTGTTTTGTAAACCTAAAGACTCTATCCCACAAAAATAGAAAACAAACTAAATCTATTTTAAAATTAAAACAGAAAGTAAACCAGGTGTAGTTTTCTTGCTTTCTTTTTGAAACATAGAGTAACAGCTGTGTGAAAACTAGTCCTTGTACTATTTACGCAGGCCACATACCCTTTGAAAGCAAGCACTAGCACTGTTGTAGTAACAATATTTTGTCAAGCCACATCATCTGGATAATAACTACATTTCCAAAACACTTATTCTTTGTCATAGGTGCTTTTACCTATATTCATATCCAACATGTTTGCTAAGCACTGGCTTTGAACTTCTCCACTATCCCCTGGTCTTACATCTGGCAACTGCAATTAAAGGGCTTTGTTAAAGCCCTGCCATATTTATTGAAATAAAACACTGATTCCTAATATACTTTCAGCACCTTTGTTCCACATGTGGAATCTTGTGGTGCACCAACCAGGCAGGACAGGATCTAAATGTTTTTTGAGTAGGGTTGCCAATCCCCAGGTAGGGGCAGGGGATCCCCCGGTTTGGAAGCCCTCGCCCCGCTTCAGGGTCGTCAGAAAGCGGGGGAGGGAAATGTCTGCTGGGAACTCTATTATTCCCTATGGAGATTTATTCCCATAGAAAATCATAGAGAATCCACAGGTATCTGGGGCTGGGGCTGTTCTTTGGGGTAGAGGCACCAAATTTTCAGTATAGCATCTAGTGCCTCTCCCCAAAATACCCCCCAAGTTTCAAAAAGATTGGACCAGGGGGTCCAATTCTATGAGCCCCAAAAGAAGGTGCCCCTATCCTTCATTATTTCCTATGGAAGGAAGGAATTGAAAAGGTGTGCCATCCCTTTCAATGTGAGGGCCAGAACTCCCTTTGGAGTTCAATTATGCTTGATCTTGGCTCCACCCCTAATGTCTCCTGGCTCCACCCCCCAAAGTCCCCAGATATTTCTTGAATTGGACTTGGCAACCCTATTTTTGAGGGGGGGGGGGGGTTAAAAAATGATGCTCCCTTATGGGCCCATTCTATTTTATGGGCCCATAGAATAGAATGGACTCCTTACCCAATTTGGTGCCCCCCCCTCCGGCGGCACCGGGAGTAAGCACCCCCTCTGCCCCTTCTAGATCCGGCCCTGCAGCCAGGTGCAGTAGGGTCAGAGAGAAAGGCCTAAACAGTGCTGGGCTTTGTCCTGTATCAGCCTTGGCACAGTGCAGTCAGTGAATTGGATGCGGCCAGCTCTGGAAATTCCTGGAGATTTAGTAGAAAGCAAGGGGAGGAATATCTGCTGGCCAGTCTATGGAGATTGGTCTCCATAGTGTATAATAATCAAACAGTGGGTATCTGGGGCTCTGGATGGGTTGTTTTTAGAGGTAGAGGCACCAAATTTTCAGCATAGCACCTGGTGCCTCTCCTCAAACCCCACCCCCGGTTTCAAAAAGATTGGACCAAGGGGGTCTAATTCTATGAGCCCCAAACGGCACCGCTAGCCTCCATTATTTCCAATGGAAGGAAGGCATTTAAAGGGAGTGCAGCCCCTTTAAATGTAACGGCTGGAACTCCCCTCGGAGTTCAATTGTGCTTGTAACAACCTTGCTCCTGGCTCCACCCCCAAATATTTCCTGAGTAGGATCTGGCAACTCTAGAAGAATGAAGTTTAGGGATGATAACAAGCTCCGGGTTGATGAACGCAATTAAGTCCGCTTTCTAAAGTTACTTTTTCCTCCAAATCAACTGCTCCCTCTAGTCTAGTGTGGAGATCAGCTATAATTCTGGAAGAACTTCAGACCCCACCGGAGGATGGCAACATGAAGACTTTGGGCAATTTTGGCTTACAGGGATGTTTTGCTTTATAAAACTGTTTTGATTTCCCATGGGGGGGGGGCGGGAAGCACAGCGACAACAGGAAAGGTCCCCTGTGCAAGCACCAATCGTTTCCGACTCTGGGGTGACGTTGCTTTCACAGTGTTTTCACGTCAGACTTTTTACGGGGTGGTTTGGCATTGCCTTCCCCAATCATCTATACTCCCCCCCCCCCCCTCAGCAAGCTGGGTACTCATTTTACCGACCTGGGAAGGATGGAAGGCTGAGTCAATCTCGAGCCGGCTACCTGAAAACCCAGCTTCTGCCGGGGATCGAACTCAGGTCATGAGCAGAGCTTAGGACTGCAGTACTGCAGCTTTAACACTCTGCGCCACGGGGCTCTCACAGCAACTAAAAGGGGGAGTCTAACATAACCTGCTTGCGTTTTTATATTAATTGCTGTGCCTGTCAATTTTACATGGTGGCAGGCTTCCAACGGGGAACCTGACATCTCACCACGGAACCATTGAAACCGCAGCCCTTTCCTTTCACGTCACGCTACTTTCCCCCCGTGTGTGTTACATGTGGAAGTGTCCGGTAGGATGAATGAATGTCGCACAAAGTAGTTCCGCGTGGTGTTTTGTTCCGGAGGAGATCTGAGGCTTTGCTTCGTCCATTCGTTCACGCTCGTGTTATAGCATTTTCGCGTCGTTAATATGATCCCGATGCCTGTGGTAGTTTGTGTGCTGGGGGGCTGGTGCGTCGTGTACTTGGCCGACACCGTATTGAAGGTGAGACGAACGTCCCGTTTCCCTCCTCCCCCCCCCCCCGCAAGGATTGTTCAGGTTTAGAAGGGAGAGAACGATGGCTCCTTGTCTAGGAACAAAAAACAGGTGGCTGACTGAGCACCAGGAGAAAGAGAAAGGCATAGTACTGGTTGCTGGCAGCGCTTTCCTCTCAAAGAGTTTGCAAAATGTGTCACTGCTTATCTCTCTCTCCCCCCCCCCGCTCAGTTTCGGCCACTAGGGGGCGTGTAATGCTGAGTTTAATTTTAAAAGATGCCGAGCAGCCATAGGAATCGTAGGGTTGTTGGGTTTTCCCGATGGAGTTTATTTGTCTTGGCAACGAGCATAAATTAAACGGTATACCTGTTGAACTGTGACCTGTCATGAAGGTGTTAGGTACCTTTTGCTTGAAAAAGAAAGAAAGACAACATTTTTACATGGCACTACATGCACTATATCTTCGAGAAAAGATAGAATGGTGACTTGGACAAGGTCAATTCTTAAAGTTACACTCCTCCACACACCGTTTTTAAAGTTACTTAAATTGATTCAGTTAAATCGAATTGTATTCTAAGTGCTATGTGGAGTGCTCATCTAGGCCATCAATTTTAAAGTGATCACTGGCAATGATCTCAATAGACTGGAAGAGAAAACAAAACCCATGTAATACTTTTTATTAGGTATTACCAAATTCCATCTGCATAGCAGCCATATGTTGAAATGGATTTTTTTTTTTAAAAAAACCCATTTCCCTAACATAAAACTACAGTTTTCTTAGTGTAAATGGTAAGTTACTAGAGGCCTCTAAACTATTAGAGGAATAGCAGTGGAGCTGGAGATCAGACATTTGGAATGTGAGTTTTCTGTTGAAGAAAGGAGGCTGAACAAGGCAGCTAGAGAGTAAGAAAGAATGTGAAATGATGTGTGTTTCACTTGAGAACTGTATCATGATTTTATAATTTTTAAATCAGTAAATGAAGTTAGCATTTGTATAGAGAACAGTTAAAATGTAAAATCGTGCCTTTTTTATTTGTGAACCTTATAATGTGATTAGGGTTCCCAATCCCCAGATGGGGTCAGGGGATCCCCCAGTTTGGAGGACCTCCCCCCGCTTCAGGGTCATCAGAAAGTGGGGGGGGGGGAATGTCTGCTGGGCAGTCCATTATTCTCTATGGAGACCAATTCCCATAGGATATAATGGAGAATTGATCCGCAGGTCCTGGGGGGGGGCTGTTTTTTGAGGTAGAGGCACCAAATTTTCAGCATAGCATCCAGTGCCTCTCCCCAAAATATCCTCCAAGTTTCAAAAGGATTGGACGAGGGGGTCCAATTCTATGAGCCCCCCAAAGAAGGCACCCCCTATCCTTTTTTATTTTGAATGAAGGGAAGACATTTAAAAGGAATGCAGTCTCTTTAAATGAGATGGCCAGAACTCCCTTTGGAGTTCAATTATGCTTGTCACAATCTTGCTCCTGGCGCCACCCCCAACGTCTCCTGGCTCTACCCCCAAAGCCCCCAGGTACTTCTTGAATTGGACCTGCCAACCCTAAATGTGATGTAGGAAGTAGCTTGCTCATCATGAAACTATGAGCCCTCTGTTGATTTAGGTTAGGTGTCTTGGAAGTGTAGTACTTGAAGGAGCAGGGTAGTGCTTGAAGGAGCAGTTCTCAGACTGTATATTGTAACCCAAAACTGGGTCCACTCCTGAGACTCTTCTAGTTGACTAAAAATATAGAGAGCACCCTGCTGGATCAGACCCTGATGGTCCATCTAGTCCAGCATCCTGTTTCACACAGTGGCCAACCAATTCTCCTGGAGAACCAACAGCACAAAGGCCAAGGCCTTCCCGTGCTATTGCCTCTTGGCACTGGTATTTAGAGCTTTCTTGTTTCTGAATGTGGATTTTCCCTTTAGTCACCATGGTTAGTAGTCACCAGTAGACCTAACCTCCAGGAATCTGTCTGATCTCCTTTTTAAAGCTATCTATGCTTATGGCCATTACTACTACATTCATGGCAGTGAATTCCACATTTTAATCACTGACTGTATAAAGTGTCCTGAATTTACTGCCCATCAGCTTTATTGGATTCCCTCCAATTTTAATGTTTTGGGAGAGGAAGAAAAAGTCCTTTCTGTCCACTGTCTTTACTTTGTGCATGATTTCATAAACCTCTTCTCATGTACCACCTTTCCAGTTGCCTCTAAACTGAAAAGTCCTAGATTTTTCAGCCTTTCTTTGTAGGAAAAATACTTCAGCCACCTAGTAATCTTAATTGCCCTCTTCTGTGCTTTTTCCAGCTCTGAGATGTCCTTTTTGAAATACAGTGACCAGAAATGCACACAGTATTTCAAATGAGGTGCACTATAAATCTATAAAAGGACATTGTAATATTGGCTGTTTTATTTTAAATCCATGTCCTAGTAATCACCATCATGCAGTTCACTTGTTTTTCAGCTTACATGAGTTCCTGATATTTTAAGAAAGTTTACTTTTTGGTGCTCGTTTTCAAAGCACAATAAATTTAGAAATGTATGTGATCCGTATACTGGAAAAAATGCAGTTTACAATTCATGCACAAGCCTCTGTAACAGATAAGCTTAAGAACCACTGCTATGAGGTAACCTTCAAAACTGTTGTGAAGGATGGTATACTGGTGGGACAACATGGCTATAAAACAGTGCTTTAATTATTAAAATGAAATATAGCATGGCACTTCTTTTCTTTTCCTTCATGACTGAACCAAATCTGTATAAACAGACAGGTGAGAGGCCTGTCAAGTTCAGGTTCTCAACACAACTCATCAGTCCTCCTCTCAGCAAGTTATGGAAAAGCATTGTAATCTGAAGATGTGATACAACAATAAAAGGGACAGGTCTGACAAAAATGTCACTTTGTTGGGCCAGGCCATGCATGCCATAAAATGTAATACAAGGTACCAGAAATATAAATGTTATATAGGTGATTTAAAATGTCAAATGGCTATAGTGGGTGAATGACAATAGCAGGCTTGATTGGATTAGGTGTGATATACAGAAGGGTAGTAGGCATGGAGATACCAGCATTGTTTCTCTCTCTCTCTCTCGGCTTGGCTTCGCGAACGAAGATTTAAGAAGGGTGCAATAGTCCACGTCTGCTGCAGGCTCGCTGGTGGCTGACAAGACCAATGCGGGACAGGCAGGTCCGGCCACAGTGGCTGCAGGGAAAAGTCTGATTTGGGGTTGGTGCTGTAGCAGTGCGATTCTTCTTCAATCTCCTTTTGTCCTCAAGACCAGCTATGCGTGCGTTCTCAAAAGAAGAAACAGCCTGGTGGGTGGTGTGCCTCCATGCTTTGCGATCTGAGGCTAGGTCAGACCACTGGTGATGGTTGATGCGACAGGTGCCAAGGGATTTCTTCAAGGAGTCCTTGTACCTCTTCTTTGGTGCCCCTCTATTTCGATGGCCGGTGGAGAGTTCGCCATACAGGGCAATCTTGGGAAGGCGGTGGTTTTCCATCCTAGGAATATGCCCTGCCCAGCGCAGCTGCGTCTTCAACAGCAGTGCCTCGATGCTGGTAACCTCCGCCCGCTTGAGAACTTCAGTGTTGGTTACAAAGTCACTCCAGTGGATGTTGAGGATGGTGCGAAGGCAGCGCTGATGAAAGCGCTCAAGGAGTCGCAGGTGATGACGGTATAAAACCCACGATTCGGAGCCGTAGATGAGGGTTGTCATCACAACCGCTTTGTAAACATTGATCTTTGTGCCTTTTTTCAGATGCTTGTTGCTCCAGCATTGTTAATGAGACGGGAAACCTAGGTCTCAATTCCGTGCATTTTGAACCTGTTCAGGAGAACACATTCTTTTTTATAGGGTAATTGCAGCAAGATGGATTGCAATGAATGTATAAAATCAGAGATTAGGTAGCTGTTTTTCTCTTTCTGCATCTTTTCTTATGTCCTAACTTACTGTTGAGGCACTAGAGACCCAGCTCCCTGACAAAGGAGGTAATGAAAATAGTATAATTCCCACTCCAATTGCCTGCCAGTGCTCTCATGCGAAAGCAGAGACAAAAGAAGGGATAAAAAGAGATAACAGCAGAAAAGAATGAGGTTGCTTAGAATATAAATTAATTTCAGACCCATTGTCACATTCATTGCCTGGCACTCTTACTCTACTCAGAGTTTCCAGGATACAAAAATACAGTGACAATCAACAAGGCAAGAGATAAGAGCAAGGTCTACAAACCAGCCCAAAGTCAGGGAGCCAAAGGTTCAGGACAGGGGTTAGGGCTTGGAACCTTGTAAGGTCTGAGTCGCTAGCTGTGTACGCAAAGAAAGGTTAGCAAGACAGACTACAAAGGCATCAATACAAAAATACAAAATACTGTGCAAATACAAACACTCTTGACTGGTGTATACAAAATTCTATTGTCATGAAATGAACAGCCTACAACAGTGGGCATGCATTCAAACAGTATAAATAGACAACAAACAAAAGTCTCAAAACAATATTCCAAGGAGGACCCCACACAGTCTCTGAGTTTTCCAAACTGAGTACTAAGACTCAATAATAAAGTTCCACAGGAGTCCCTCCGTTGCTTGTTGACTTCTGAAGGAAAAATTCTAGCCTTCACGCAAACCCCGGCTTTGATTGCGTTCTGCTGCTCCTGCAGCTTCCTCGTAAGTCAACTGAAACCTTCAGCCAAGTTCTCTCTCAAACGCCCATTTTGGTATCTTAATTGTGTTCCTTTTATCTGCCTCATTAGCTGACTAATCCCCAAAACTGAGGTGTTGCTTCTTCGTTCTCTAGGTGTAAGTCCTTTGGTTCCCTATCAGCTTGTCATTCCTGCTCCTGCAAAGACTCTTCTCCCAGAATTAACACTGCTGCTGGGCAATCATATAAGCACTCCATCTCTCTAGAGCTGCCAGACACTCTCCTTCTTCTGTCCTCTGCTGGTTAAGGAGAAACAGTTGGTGACTGATGCTCTGACCTCTATGTCATTTCTTTCTTCTCCTGCCAGAATGAGGAGCCTGGCTATGGTTAGAAAGTGTACTTGCTTACTGAGCGTTCTTGCTGGATCTTCTTGACCCAGCTGCTCAGGCTGGTATTGCATTGGTGTGGAGCCTGATTCCTCCATTTCATCCTCTTCAGAGAAGGAGGCAGCTGACTGGCTCATTATACCCATATTGCGGCTTCTGTTCCCCCATCCATTATAAAACACAGTGACCATGCAAGCAGTTTTTCACAACATCTTTTTAAGGAAAAGGGTTTGAAAATTACTTTTTAAAAAACTGGAAATTCAGAGATAAGGCATGGCATATTTCTATGGTGAATCTGTCCTCAAATGACACTTACTGAAGTCCTATGCAGGTGGTCCTTATTTGTGTTTATTTTCTTTTTGTTTTAGGGGCTTCTTTTCATGAAGGAAGAGAGTAAGACAGGAATCATGGCAAACTGATTTGTTTCCACTATTTGTTTGAAATACATGTGTTGGTTGAATTCTACAGATGTGAGCTCAAGGCATTTCTGAAAGCATATTTTCTCTCATGTTTCTCCTTTCCCCATTTGACCTGCAGAAAAAAGCTATTAATTCAGGGTTCTTGTGTGTACAAAAATACATGCAAAATGGTGGCTGCAATGAGGAGGAGGAAGTGAGTGAAATGACCCCTCTTTGCCTGTTATATCAACTGAGCCTACCATGTGAGCTGAAGTGCCAGTGACAGACAAACCAAGAAGGGCAATTTCACCTGTTTGTCACTTGTTCAGTGCAGTCAACTTGGCTTTTTGCCCACATGGCATTAACTGTTCTGTCACCACTGGCATTAACTGTTCTTGGTCTACAGGGGGAAGGGAAAATTTGGGGAAAGCTGCTTCCATGAGTGCCTTACACTTCCTAGAATCCAACTGCATGTCTCTTTTGGGGTTAGTTCATGATTTGTAAACTGCATTTTTACAGTGGATAGATCACACAACGTATGTCTGAACATACTGGAATCTACATGAGTCCTTTGTACAGTCCTACTGTACAGGGTATACTGCTGTTTTTAAGAACATAAGCGCTGCTATATGAGACCAGTGGCCTCTCTAGTCCAGCAACCTATCTTACACAGTAGCCAGCCAATTGCCCTGGAGGTCCAACGGTAGAGCACAGGGGCCCAGTGTTGTCTCCTAGCAGTGGATTTTGGAGGTTTGCTACCTCTGAAATCAGAGCTTCCCTTTACTTACCATGATTAGTAGTCACTGATAGACCTGTCCTCTGTGAATCTCCTTTGTACATATTCACTGAGTTTTAATGACTTGATCTGAACATGAACAACGAGATCGCACCTCGACATCCACTACGCCCTCGTGTGCGGCTGGCGCCATGGTACACCTTAGAGTTACACCAGCTGAAACAAGGGCTCAGACGACTAGAGGGGCAGTAGCGGCATACTCATGACGAAGCGACGAGAACATCCTATAGATCGTTTATGAGGTCTTACGAGATGGCAGTCAAGGCCGCGAAGAAAGCTTACTTTGCGGCTAGGATTGCGTCTGCAAATTCACGCCCAGCTCAATTGTTTAGAATAATTGGAAGTCTTACTACACTGCCTCAAGGCAGACCAAACGTGAGGGAATTAGAGATAGGCTGCAAGGCTTTTGCGAAATATTTTGCAGATAAAATCACATCGCTCCGCCAGGACCTGCCTATCACATTGCATACAGTATAGGAACTTGAGGCTCCGTGCCTGTCTTCCAATTTCGCTCTGGATCGCTTCAGCCCGCTCAGCCTGGAGGAAGTTGACGGAATTCTCTCTTCTGCACGCCCAACAACTTGTGATTAAATCTTGCCAAACAGAGCTTAGATGTCCTTTAGAGGACATCATAAATAGATCCCTCTCTGAGGGGCATTTTCCAACACCCTTGAAAGAGGCTTTGGTCCATCCCCTCCTGAAAAAAAGTACAGCAGACCCGGCCGAATTGGCAAATTACCGACCGGTCTCTAATTTGCCGTTTCTTGGTAAAATTATTGAGAGGGCAGTGGTGTTGCAGTTGCAGGGTTTTCTGGATGACGCTTCCATCCTAGACCCTTGCCAGTCCGGCTTTCATCCAGGTCATGGGATGGAGACAGTGCTGGTCGCCTTGGTAGATGACCTCCAGCGGCATCTGGACCGAGGCGGCGTGGCAGTGCTGATGTTATTAGATCTGTCAGCCGCATTCGACATGGTCGACCATCGGCTACTGGCCCACCACCTCGCCGACATAGGGGTTGGGGGGCTAGCCCTACAATGGCTTTCCTCCTTCCTCAGGGGTCGGGGACAAAGGGTGGCAATTGGGGGTGAGCTGTCCCAGAGGCACACACTTGATTGTGGGGTGCCGCAGGGAGCAGTTCTGTCCCTGATGCTATTTAATATCTATATGCGCCCCCTTGCCCAGATTGCCCGGAGGTATGGGCTTGGGTGTCACCAATATGCAGATGACACCCAGCTCTATCTGCTAATGGATGGCCAGCCTGACTGCGTTCCAGGGAATTTGGACCTGGCATTGCAGGCCATGGCAACTTGGCTTAGGCTGAGTGGGCTGAAGCTGAACCCAACGAAGACAGAGGTCCTTTGCGTGGGTCGCGGCGCCCTGGGGAGGGAAATACCTCTCACAGTTTTTGACGGTGTGCCTCTGAAAGCGGCGCACCGGGTCAAGAGCTTGGGAGTTCTACTGGAGCTTTCACTATCAATGGAGGCCCAGATAGCAGCCACTGCTAAGTCGGCTTTTTTCCATCTGAAGCGGGCAAAGCAGTTGGCTCCCTTCTTGGAGTGCCGGGACCTAGCAACAGCGATCCGTGCAACAGTCACCTCAAGATTGGATTACTGTAATGCCCTCTACATGGGGCTGCCTCTGTGCTGAACCAGGAGGTTGCAGCTGGTGCAGAACGCGGCGGCTAGGCTGATATTGGGGCTCCCGAAGTGGGAGCACATACAGCTGGGGCTAAGCGAACTGCACTGGTTGCAGTTACCTACCGGGTTCGTTACAAAGTGCTGGTTATTACCTTTAAAGCCCTATATGGCTGAGGACCTGCCTACCTGAGGGACCGTCTCTCCCCATACGAACCCCAGAGAGCACTGAGGTCAACAGGGAAGAACCAGCTGACTATCCCTGGACCAAAGGAGGCCAAACTCCAAAACACCCGTACACGGGCCTTCTCCATCGCAGCTCCACACCTATGGAACCAGCTCCCGGAAGAAGTGCGAGCCCTGCGGTGCCTTGACCAGTTCCGCAAGGCCTGCAAGACCACCCTTTTCAGGATGGCCTTTGCTGGCTGAGAGACCGCTGTTGGGTGACTTTCGCTATTATCATTTATAAATGGAATTAGCACCTGGAAATCTGTATAATACTTGGTTAACTGGAATGTTTTAAAGCTAATGTGATTTTAAACTCTGTATAATTTTATGAAATGTTGTTAGCCGCCCTGATCCTGCCTCGGCGGGGAGGGCGGGATATAAATAAAATTTTATTATTATTATTATTATTATTATTAACATATGAAGCTGCCTTATACTGAATCAGACCTTTGGTCCATCAAAGTCAGTATTGTCTTCTCAGACTGGCAGTGGCTCTCCAGGGTCTCAAGCTGAGGTTTTTCACACCTATTTGCCTGGACCCTTTTTTGGAGATGCCAGGGATTGAACCTGGGACATTCTGCTTCCCAAGCAGATGCTCTACCACTGAGCCACCGTCCCTCCCCCTATGGTGCTCTGAGGAGAAAGTAAACTTGAATAGGAAATATAAAAAGAGAAGAAGAGGGAGAAATTTGAACAAACAAGAGCTGGAGCAGAGCACCATTTGTGCAGACACCATCCCAACTTGAAATTTCTTTTTATCGAACTGATTTCCTTTTTCTCTTACAGTCATCCTCCTCCCTGAAGGCATCTTACGAAGACCGGCTTGCATCATATGGCCTAACCATCTCTCCATTTCATGTGCGATGGCAAACTGCTCTCTTCAACCGCCTGTTTTACAATTGGGGAAGATGGAAACCCAGATTTCTTTATCTATGGTATTGTTTCAAAATAATAAGTCAGGCCTGTATAGGACAATTACTGGAAGTTCTTTTGTATCCTGCTCATTCAAGTTACTGTCCTGGGACTGCTTACATAGCACTGTATGTCTAAATAGAATAATCTTTTGTTTAAGCCTTGAATAGGCTTTTTGTGGCCTAAGCCATCCAACAATGAATGTGTGTTATTGGTGGGGAAGATTGGAGGGCTGGGAAGGCATTTACCCTGCTGCATAGTGGATTTTCTGACTAGGATGTGCTGTTGACATCCCAATCCTGTGATTGGTAGAGACGCTGCAGTTTTCTTGGGGTTCAGCACTTCCCAGTAAATATGGCTAAAAATTTATCAGTGCACAATAAATATATTATGACACGTTGGCATCTTTGTTTCAGGTTTAGTCTAGGAATGTTTTTTGGCATTGCTGCTATGTTTGGTTCTGTTTTTCTCCTTGGGAAGACACTGATGCAGACACTCTCACAGATGCTAACTGAAGCTCCTACAGCTCAGAATGACCAGATGTTGCAGGTCGTGGTGAGTATTTTCTTATCATTAAGCAGTGGAAGATATTGTCAGCCAACATCAACAAAGGCATCTGCCTTTCAGTTGTGATACTCACAGTGCCATCCTGAGCACAGTTGCGTCCTTTGAAGTCAGTGAGAATAACTCTGCTTGGAATTGCATTGTCAGTCTCTTATCTTGGTGTAGAGTTTGTTACAATACAATTAAAGGCTCTCTACATGTTCATAAGGTAACTAGGGGAAAATGTAAAGCACTCCAACTGGGTTATTTGCCATATTTTGCAGTACAGCTGTGTGCAAGGACATTAAATGTCAAAATAACAGACTGGTCAAAAGCATGTGTGTCAAATAACAGACTGGTCAAAAGCAGGTGTGAAGTGCTGGGACCCACTTCACACATCAAATGCAGTTTTCTTTGGCCTTCCAAGAAAAAAGGGGGACTGACAGGAGGGAGGCAGCATGCTCAGAAATTGTTTATTCACTTGCCAAAGCAATCAATCCAATTGTGTCCTATTTCCCCCCTCCCCAGTTCTGAATTATGATATAGCTACCATATCTTAGCCTATTTTGCAGGGCTGTTTTGAGATAAAAATGGGTTATATATTTTGCTGTGCTCCTTGGAAGGATGGGGATACAAATGTAAGAAATCTCCAGGGTGCCCAGCAAATACACCTTCCCACTTGAAGAACCAGTTTTAATGAACTACTAGTCCAACAACTTTAGCCTATCTTTCACACAAGTCCTCAGAAATTACTAGTTCACAGTTTGCTGTTGCCCACCTGACTGTAGAGACCTGCATCCGTTGTGTACGAAAACTGATTGCCTGAAAGGGAGGGGAAAAGTCACCAGAACAAAAGCTCCTCCTGGTTCGAAAGGATTTTTACTCTCCAGAAGCTTGGTATGTTCAAGCTTAGTTTATGGAAGTGAGCAAAGCCACCTACTGTGGGGAAGATCAAGCAAAAAGATTTTGTACATGGTATATAGGCATTCTGAGGCTGATTTACTGCTCTTATCTGGGAGAAATAGATAGCACATTGAGATGATCCTCCTTACTGTTATTGTAACATTTAATAGAGACTTGGCTTATGTTTGAATAGATACTAGCTATTTGTTATCAAGAAGTGCTCTCCATTCAAGGTGCTAGCTTTCAGTGTTTCTGGGAAACTCAGTAACTGAGAAGACTAGAGTTCCTGTAATTCCACCGTTTGATTTAGCAAATATAGCATTTGAAAGAGCTGGTTTCAGGGCTAAGGTTCCAAGACTACCTTGACAGATTAAATTTCATTTTGGTATAACACAGCAAGGTTGTACTCCCAATGCTGCAAGGTAGCAAATGTCATAGGCATACCTTTTTTTTGGTCCTTACCAAAAAACAAAACCTAAGACCTAGTTCTTTTTTCAGAATATTATTTTTTTAAAGTCAAGGCTCAAGTATTCCTGGAAGTCTGTGGTTCTCCATGGGAAGCCTTCCTGCCTATGGTTCCCTGTTGTGTACATAACACTGTGAAATGTACATGGCATTTATACATTCTGTACTTGGAAATAAGTCCATATAAGAATATTGTCTAGGGGGAACAGAGGGGGCATGCTTTTGCAGTAGTTGTTCCCCTGCATCTTGTTTTGTTGTTCTGTTTTGGAAACAGGTGCCTGGCGTAAATCTTCCCATCAGTCAGCTGTCCTACTTCTTCGCAGCAATTCTCATCAGTGGTGTCATACATGAAGTTGGCCATGGGGTGGCAGCTATTCGGTAATACAATCCACTCTTTTCTTGCTACTTGCCAAGAATGATTTATGTACTAAAGGATTTGGTTACACATGAATATGACAGGCTTTGGGTTCATATGGAGAGCTGACTTCTAAAACAATGAATTTTAGCAAGGGATGAGAAAAAGGAGAAATTAGATATTAATGCACACGATTATAATCTAGCTGCATTAGTTGCTACAACAGGTACCTGTAATTCACACTAGCAGTTTTCATGCTAGGTTCTGAGATATTTTGTGTGCTTTCCCAGAGTACACGCTTAACTCCTGTCTTTTGCTTCCTGTATCCCCTGCAAGTATGTTTCCAGAGCACTGCTAATTAGAAATACTTGCCTTTCTGAAGTCCCTGGAGGAAACCTTGCAGACGGCTGCCATGGGAACAGTTGGTACATAGGAATAGTTCTTCATGGCTTGCATCCAGACTAAATTCTCTAGCAGTGGAATGATTCTTTCCTGTCTCTCCCATCCCACTGATCATCCCCAGATGCTGTTCTGAGTGGGGATGGAAAAGACCATCAAGTCACAGCTGACTTTACAGTGACCCCGTGGAGTTTTCAAAGCAACAAACATTCAGAGGTGGCTTACCATTGCCTGCCTCTGTGCTATGACTCTGGACTTCTTGGTGGTCCCCCATCCAAGTACTAACCATGGTCGATCTTGCTTAGCAGCTGAGATCTGACAAGATCATGTTAGCCTGGACCATCCAGGTCAGGGTGGAGTTACAGTAGAAAAGGAGAGTTGGTGGAAATGTCCAATTAAGTCTGGATCTAAACTTTGAGTTCACGGGAAGTGAGGCAGAATTTTGTGGTGGGGTTTTTAGCGTGTAGTTACACATATATCTCTTTAAACCAACCAACCCCTAGAGTGTGGGGGGGTCGGGGAAGCTGCAGCAGCAAGTCTTCATTCATTAGTTCTCCTATCAACCCTGAAAGGTGAATTTTAGGAAACTTTATTGAAATAGTGTCTGGATGTCTTATATATAAATTTGCTTCACAAGTAGAAGGGAGACTGGCTCTTTTGTTTCCCTTTTTGCCTTTCTATCTATACCTATTGTGAATCTGGGCAGTGGGAGCTTCTCCTGTCAGGCTTCTCCCATCTCATTTCCAAAAGCTGGTGGAAGAAGGTTGTCTTGAGTCTTATTTTAGAACACAGCCCCTCCCCGCAGCAGCTTACTGCTTTTTCTTCCTTCCATTTTACCTTGCCTCCATTAAGTGTTCCTCCGTTCTTTCTTCACATTCCACTCTTTCCCCTGCCCAGTCTCTCCTTGGTTCTCCTAAGAACATTTCCCAACCTTTAAGAGTAGGAAATGGGTCTATTGTCAATCTCTCTTCCTCATACACGTCGTCCCTTGCCCACAATCAAAGGCTTGCTGAGAATTGAGCTGAACCCTCCAGTCCTTTGAGAACAATCTCTGTTGCCTCTAACAGTAGCTCTCCAAATAGCAATTAGTCACTTTAGACATCCAATGTAAATAGAAACTAGATTTTCATTAACTTGTTAATAGCTTAGCTGTTAAATACTTGTGCTGCACATAACAATGTAAGGTCATAGATCATAAACTGGAAAAAGAATTAGCACCATGTTGAAAGAAAAAAGTGTTCTTAAGGTTTAATTCTAAAACTATGTTTGTAGAAGGATGTATAAACAGCAAAGATTTGGATAAAAATGTGGTTGTACAACTATCTGAAAGTTACTTAGCCTAGTAAGACGCCCCCAAGTCCAGACACTCTTTCTTTATGGTCCAAGAAGCAGGACACAAAACACTTGAAAAAGATTAATATGACTCCAAGCATATTTCCTGCCCACTGGAAACTTCCACTCTATTATCGATTTGAAAATGTTCTCAGGAACTCAGACCATCCCTTCTTCTCCTTTGTCTAGTTAGATTACACTACTGAACTTCTAGCTGGCCTTGTCCCCTCTTTCCGATGGCTAGAAAGAAACTAATATTTTGTTTTGATGGTCTGCTGCTTGTACTGTTAACAGGTGCCTGAATCTGCTCAGAGTGTGCTCTGAAAACTTCTTGCATGTTCCATTGCATACGCTTCTGCAAGCTCCATGCCACATAAATTGTGCAGCTTCCAATTTGGACTACAGCAAGATGTTATCCTGCTTCTTTTTCTCTTTTTTTGGATGCTTGATTCTTGGTTTTGGGACTGGACTCCCATTTGGAATATCACAAATCAAAAATGTTTTTTTTTCATGCTTTAATTCAGACTCTGTTTCTTTGGTCTCTTGCTTATTGCCCTAAATTGACTTTTATTACATTTAGATAGATCTAGGTCTGAAGCAATAGAACAAATCTAAACAATTATGAGGCCATTATGGGGAACGGTGGACTATAAATCTACTAAATAAATAAAATTATGACCAGGGCTTTTTTTCCTAGAAAAAGCCCAGCAGAAACTAATTTGCATATTAGGCCACACTCCCTGACATCACCGTTATTTCACACAGGGGTTTTTTTGTAGAAAAAGTCCACAGAAACTCATCTGCATAATAGGCCACACTCCCAACACGAAGCCAGTTGGAACTGCATTCCTGTGCATTCCTGCTCAAAAAAGCCCTGATTATGACATCATAAACTTAGCTTGTTACTCCTGTTTGCATCTGTTAAAACATTTGATTATATTGTATGCTAGTTTGCTGTTCAACTTCTGCCTTATATGTATGGAAAGGTAAGTTTAATTTTGATGGTCTTAAAGGTGCCATTGGACTCTAATTTTGTTATATTATATTACGTTTATAATGCTTGGGTGACTTTTTGTATTGGGTGTGTGCTTAATATTACTTTTGACTGATTAAGATTTGTTAATTTCCCAGCCCAGATATTAGCATTATTTGCCATAATAAAAACTTTATTTCTTGATTTCATTTTGTTTCGACCTCAGTGTTCTCTCATACCTTGCCCATGATACTATTGTGTGTGTCACTGCCTAGATTTCAGGGTTTCTTGAAATTGGATGTATACCCTAAGCCAGTATTTCTTTAAGCTTTGCATGAGAGCTGGCTGGAGGAAGCTTCTTATTGTTCAGGCTGTCTTTGTGTGGATTTTGGCTGAAGTTTGAAAGTGGGCCCTATATCACATGAAAGCAAATCTTCTGAACATGTGTCTTTAATATCTGTTTCATCTGCCAGCAGTAAGTAAACAAGTTATTCCCCCCCACCACCCCCGGCCCTTAAACATAACTGTAAATGCAGAAGGGGTATCTGTTAAATCTTCGCTTAAATAGTCAATGACACTAAAAAGTACTGTGCAGCATATGAATGCATTAAAGTTTCTGTTTAAATTATAAAATTATTTTATATTAAATTGTTGCTTTTAAAATTCTTTTCTTTTAGAGAACAAGTTCGATTTAATGGTTTCGGGATTTTTATATTTATTGTTTATCCTGGGGCATTTGTTGATCTCTTCACCACACACTTGCAACTTATTTCTCCAATCCAGCAGCTAAGAATATTTTGTGCAGGTAAATAAGCTCAGGTTATTATGTTGGAACATAATTTGTTTTTTATGTGTATGAATGTTTCGTTACAGACCAAATCTGACTGTAAAAGGTCTTGTTATAATCAATGTTCACCCTAATTCTCGCAGCCCCCTCCCCCCGCCCAGCAGAGCAGTTCATATCCTGAGCAGAATATAACTGCTGTTCTCTTAAAATGGGCAATGGGCAGCGCAAGACCCTGCGTGACTCCAGATTGCTGCTGAGTGGGAATTCCTGTTAATGAATAATGCACAGCTTGGTGGGAACTCTGGTTATAGCTCATATTTGGGTGCTAACATTACTGAATTATATTCCCTAAAAAGCCCTAGAAAATAAGACAGCATTGCACTTCCTGCAGAAAACAAACAGTGAGGAGGTACCCTCAATTCCTGTGTCAGTCTAATTCTATAAATAGTCTAGATTCAGGCAACAACATTGCTCGACCTTCGGTGAAGGGGTTGCAAGCAACAGTTAATCAGATGTAATTAGCACACTGTTTCATGTAGAGTATGATGCACAGATCCAGGGTTGTGAAGGGCATTACAGGAAAACAACAGCACCTTAAACTGCTAATGGAAAAATATAGGCAACCAGTGAGTTGCTTCAACATAGGGGTAATGTGCAGCTTTAGGAACAGCATTAGTTTGCTTCTCTAATAAGATGGGTTCAAAAACATCCCCGATTCTTTGCCTGATCTGCAAGGAACAGTTTTATCCCATCAAGGGTAAACTGGTCATTAAGCTACAGATACTCAGTCTTACCAATGAGTATCATTGATAATTCTCCTAGACAAAGTCAACTTGTTTTGCATTAGCCATTTATTTATTTACTTTGACCCTTTCTTATCCTGCTTTTCTCCCCAATGGACATCCAAAGCCACTTCCAAAGGAATGTCAGTTCTGTTTTAAAAAACTTAATAAAACAGATGGTCCAGAAAATACCCAGGGCAGGGCTGGTATCATAGTCCATCCAGGGCATATGCTGAGAGTCATGGGCTATGGGCTGAGAGCACTTTGGCTTTTGCCAAAAGATTTGCTCTTTCCAAACCCAGGCTTTTAAGTAGCTAAAATGGGACAGAGAGAAAAACAGCCTAGCTCTGAAACCGCTGGCAGCCATCTCTCCTTACCCCTTCCCGCTTTCATCACAACTTAAAAACTTCTCTACAAGTGGAGGCTTGGTTAGAGAAATGTAGAACCTCATTCCATCATCATATTGATGTCTCTCAATGTGGCAAAATCCAATATTCAGCAAAAGGAAAAAGGGAGAAATATTCAAATGTATAGCAGGCCGATCTATAGAACAGGTCAATCAATTTAAATACTTAAGAATCCATCTTGAAGCATTTCTCGCATGGAAAATACATCTAGATCTGGTGAGGAACACTGTTTTGAGATAGGGAGGACAATTGTGAAATACTACACAGTAGGAGGTGAATTTGTTCCCTTAGCCTTAAAGGTATATAATGCTAAGGTTTCAAACCAGTTCCTGGAACTTTAGTTTCAGGCCACTTCTGAAAAAATTGACTGCATCTAGCAGGATTTCTTCCAGCACTTACTGACTACTACCAGATGTATCTTGGAAACAGTGCTGCGAATGGAATTGGGTGAATTATTGATGGTAGCTAAGGCTTGGATAAAAGCATTTCTTTCTAAAGTAAAGGTTTTAAAATCTGTGGAAGGGCTCACTCTATTTGGACTTATCCAGACAGATAAATACTATGATCAATGGGATCAAATATTGGAAAGTAAATTAACATGCCTAGGGGTAACAAATGACATGGTTAAGAATACAGGAACTAAAGATATAATTGGGCAAATAAAAATCATGTTAGGAATTGGATGTTACTATTATGTCTATCTGGGCAGCTGCCTTCCCTCATCCATTTTACCCTCACAACAATCCTGTGAGGTATATTAGGCTGATAGAGTGACTTGCCCACTGTGCTTCTTGACAGCATGGAGATTTGAACCTCGATCTCCCAGTAGCTACAGTAACACAAAAAGTGATAAAGTTTTTATTCTTAATCCTCAATATTAGTTCAGTACTTGAACATGTGTTTCTGTTGGAATATTGTGAGTCTTACAAGAGGTACAAGGACTCCTTGAAAAAATCCCTTGGCACCTGTCGCATCAACCATCACCAGTGGTCTGACCTAGCCTCAGATCGCAAAGCATGGAGGCACACCATCCACCAGGCTGTCTCTTCCTTTGAGAACGCCCGCATAGCTGGTCTTGAGGACAAAAGGAGATTGAGGAAGAATCGCACTGCTACAGCACCAACCCCAAATCAGACTTTTCCCTGCAGCCACTGTGGCCGGACCTGCCTGTCCCGCATTGGTCTTGTCAGCCACCAGCGAGCCTGCAGCAGACGTGGACTACTGCACCCTTCTTAAATCTTCATTCGCGAAGTCAAGCCGAGAGACAATCCTTTTAGAACAATAGAATCAGAGTTGGAAGGGGCCATATAGGCCAACTCCCTGCTTGATGCAGAATCAGCCTAGAGCATCCCTGACAAGTGTTTGTCCAGCTGCTGCTTAAAGAGTGCCAGTGAGGGGGGGCTCACCACCTCCTTACATAGCTGATTCCACTGTGAATAATGCTTACTGTATAAAAAAGGTTTCCCTAATACCCAGCAGGTACCTTTCCACCCTTAATTTAAACCCATTATTGTGAGTCCTATCCTCCAGTGCCAACAGGAACCCTCCCTGCCCTCCTCTAAGTGGAAAGGAAAGGTCCCCGATGCAAGCAGCAGTCGTTTTCGACTCTGGGGTGACGTTGCTTTCACAACGTTGTCACAGCAGACTTTTTATGGGATGGTTTGCCATTGCCTTCCCCAGTCATCTACACTTTCCTCCCAGCAAGTTGAGTACTCATTTTACCTCGGAAGGATGAAAGGCTGAGTCAGTCATGAGCCGGCTACCTGAAAATCCACCTTCCACCGGGGATCGAACTCAGGTCATGAGCAAAGCTTAGGACTGCAGTACTGCAGCTTTAACACTCTGCGTCACAGGGCTCTAAGTGACAGCCCTTCAAATACTTAAAGAGCAATCATGTTCCCCTTCAACATCCTCTTCTTCAAGCTGAAGATTCCAAAGTTCCTCAGCCTTTCCTCATAAGACTCCAGGCCCCTGATCATCCTTGTTGTTCCCCCCTGCCCCCGGTCCATTCTCTCCACATCCTTTTTGAAGTGAGGCCTCCAAAACTATGCTGGATGTGACCTGACCAATGCAATGTGCAGTATGACTATGACATCTTGCAATTTGGATGTTATGTTTCTGTTGATCAGGGCCAGCACACTCATTAGATGACCTTAGGCAGTCACCTAGGACGCAGCCCGGAGGGGTGCCAAATTGGGTGCCCCCATGTGACTCACATGGCTGCTGCTGCTGCACTGGGGCAAAAGCTGGGAAAGTGGGGGCCACCCCTCCCTCCCAGGTGATTTAAATCATGCAGGAGGTTGCCCAGGAGCAGCCCCTGCACTTCCCACACCAGCGAAAGGGCCCGCCAGTCAGGTGATCAGCAGGGCCTTTATATCTCACACTGGAAGACCAGCAGCTGGGCCATCAGGGCTCCTAGACTGCTGTAGGCAATGTCATGAGTGGGCCTTGTCAGGCGCTGTCCATTGTATGACCTGGAAGCGGGGGAGGCAAGAGCGGGGCAAGTGCCGGGGCTTGGGGAGGGAGGGAGAGGGAGGCTTTCCCAGTGGGCTGAGCAAACTGTTGTGAGCTCGATTTTGTGCATTTGAGGAAAGACACTGGACCACACTCCTGCAACCATGCATGGGATCCTTTTCTGGGTGCAGCAAGACTCCTGCTCACTTGGGACCAACTGCTAGCCTGAGGGTGAGACCCTTTCCCTTGCAGGGGTGGTTTTGGATGGTAAGCTGCCTCCAGCATGACTCTAATGAGGTAGTCTAAATGAGGGAGCCAGCCTGAAGGATGCGGGTGTCTCTTGCCTGGAAAGACTCCTTTGGGCTAGGCAACTGAAGCCCCTGCTGGGAAGCCATCTTACGGTAGGAGAATAAAATCCCAGGGCGGGGTGGGTGGTGAGTGGGAGTTGAGCTTCAGCATCTTGAGGAACTTCTTTGCTTGGAGTTGGTGCTGTTTCCAAAGGGGGTTCATCAGGGTGGCCATCCCTTTCCCACCTTGCTCTTTTCCCTGCCTTCAGTCAGCTGGGGAGCTTTGGGAGAAAAGAACAAGAGTCCAGGAGCACCTTAAAGACCAACAAAATTTGTGGTTGGGTAGGAACTTTATAATTATTTTCCTTCCAAATATAGAACACAGAGCTGCACTCCTAAGTACACTTACGCGAATAAGCCCCATTGAGCTCAGTTGAACTTCTGAGATAACAGTATGCTGAAGATTGCTTAAGAGACTTCTATCCCTATACACTTTCTGTTTGCTTTTTAACATTCAGCCTTTTGAATATTTCTGAAGAATTTGAAAACTTGCAAACTTACAGAGAACGCCAGAAGTGTTGTGGTTATTACTGCTCTGGAGATGTGGCATTAAGTCCAAGTAGTGACTCTTCACCTAATGCATCTTGTGGCTGCAGTTTTGTGGAAGTTAGACACTGCTTATTGGAGAGAAAAGTGGCCACATGTGGATCCTGTCAGTTTTGGCTAGACATTTTATCCTTGACTCTCATTGGAACTGGTGGAATGGGTGTCCAGACTCAGAGATGAGAGTTCAGAATAGACAGATTGGAGTAAGGCCGAGAGCTGAATGCACCAGAAAGGAGAAATCCTTTCCCTTCTTTCTGTTGTGGGAGGGGGGGAGTAGCTTTCCATTTTGGGTTCATTAGCTTGGAGGTGACCTCATGTATGGCTGACTTAAGTCTGCTGGTCTGCTGGAAGAGACTGACCAAGAAAGAGATCTTGGGGTCGTGGTAGATAACTCCCTGAAAATGTCAAGACAGTGTGCGATTGCAATAAAAAAAGGCCAATGCCATGCTGGGAATTATTAGGATGGGAATTGAAAACATCAGCCAGTATCATAATGCCCATGTATAAATCAATGGTGTGGGCTCATTTGGAGTACTGTGTACAATTCTGGTCACTGCACCTCAAAAAAGATATTATAGCATTGGAAAAAGTGCAGAAAAGGGCAACTAGAATAATTAAAGGGTTGGCACACTTTCCCTATGAAGAAAGGTTAAAACACTTGGGGCTCTTTAGCTTGGAGAAGTGTTGACTGATGGGTGACATGATAGAGGTTTACAAGATTGTGCATGGGATAGAGAAGGTAGAGAAAGTACTTTTCTCCCTTTCTCACAATACAAGAACTTGTGGGCATTCAATGAAATTGTAGAGCAGTCGGGTTAAAAGGAAGTACTTCTTCACCCAAAGAGTGATTAACATGTGGAATTCACTGCCACAGGAGGTGGTGGCGGCTACAAGCATAGATGGCTTCAAGTGGGGAAAGGATAAGCATATGGAGCAGAGGTCCATCAGTGGCTATTAGCCGCAGCTTATTGTTGGAACTCTCTGTCTGAAGCAGTGATGCTCTGAATTGTTGTGCTTGGTGGGGGGGGGGCACAGTGGAAGGGCTTTTAGCCCCACTGGTGGACCTCTTGATGGCACTTGGTTTTTTTGGCCACTGTGTGACACAGAGTGTTGGACTGGATGGGCCATTGGCCTGATCCAACATGGCTTCTCTTATGTTCTTATGGTCTCTTCCTTACTGCCCTTTGCTTGATGTGTTTGCCAAATTGCCTGTCAGAAGGTTCCAAGGATCTTGTGTGCTTCAGCTGCTTCCTTGGCTCTCGTGAAACCTGTCCCAAATCCTCCCCCATCTGTGTCTGAAGCTTACCCAGCATCTTGCCTCTTAAATGAAACAGGTGGCTATCAGGAGAAACTGCCATTGGCACTACCTTGGCTGTGCATACCAGCGTGTGCTTGGTGGAAGTCTGCATGAAGGCAGAATTGACCTGCTGACTTTCTGATCCTGGGGCTGAGTGGAAATTTTCAGTTAAACATTCGTGGGTGAGGTCTCACTTTGTCTTTTCTGAGATGATGCCAATTCCTTAAACCTTCATTGTTCAAAGCCTAATGTGGCTAAGCGAGGAGGGCAGGCCAGGGTTTCGGCGAGTGCCCCCTCTGGTGGCTTTCTGAACTAGGGTGGGGGCACAAGTAAGTAGCCTCACCTAGGGTGCCAAAAAGCCTGGCACTGGCCTTGCTGTTGATACACCCCAAGATGGCATCAGCCTTTGTTGTCGCTGCATCACACTGGCTGCTCATATTTAATTTACAGTGTACCCATACCACAAGATCTTGTTCACATACAGTGTTACTCAGAAGTGTATCCCCATCCAGTATGCATGCTGCTTATTTTTGTTACCCAGATGTAGAACTTGGCACTTATCCCTTTAAATTGCATCTTGTTCACATCCTCCCACTTTCCCAGTGTGTTCAGATTTCAATGAATTCTATATCTTCTCTGTGTTCGCTGCTCCTCTCAATTTGGTGTCATCTGCAAGTTTAATGAGAATTCTCTCAAAACCCTCATCCAAATCATTTATAAAAATATTGACGAGTACTGGGCCTAGAACTGAGCCCTGTGACATCCCCACTAGACATCTCTCTCCATTCAGATGAAATGCCAGTGACAGCTACCCGTTGAGTGTGGTTCTCCGACCAGTTTTCTGAAGGCAATTGAGAGAGCTCTGTTCAATAATAATTCAAATGTTTTCTTTCATCCCAGAATTATCACGTATTTTCTAATATTCATGTTGACCCTTCTAGGTAGCCAATCAGACTAGTTTTCATTTATTCATCTATTTATTCACTCTTGGACTCTGCTCTGTATGTTCTTTACCAAGAGCTGCGCCACATTTTCAGGGAAATAATCTAACATAGAGCTGTGGTAATGCTTGACATTTGAATCTTTGAAGGATTGAGTCAAAATTTATATTTTCATGAAACAGACCTTGTAATGATAGTTTGTCTTAAGGTTATCATAGTACATTAAAGAAGGTTCTGTTTCATCATGCTTTATGTTGTACAGATAGTCAATATTTTTCTTTCTTTGTAGGAGTCTGGCATAACTTTGTGCTTGGAGTTGCAAGTCTTGTGGTTCTTTTCATACTGCCAGCTCTTCTTTTTCCATTCTATTATACTGGTGCAGGGGCACTTGTTACTGAAGTCACAGAGGTAAGGCCAAGGAGGGATGAAAACAACTGGTAACCTGTAAAGTCAAACTTTACAGACTCTCTCTAATCACTCCCATTTTATTCTATGGGGCTCACCCTCCTGTCCCTCACCCACACTTCAGATGCTGTGACTTTTCAGCCATGCATCTCTGGATTTGGGCTTCATTTATTTTCCACTCTTCTCCCATTTTTAAGGTATTCTGAGCTGCTTTGATTTTTGAGTCAGGACAGATCCTGTTCTGTTTAGAGATGGGCACAAAGTTCACCCATCCCAGTACATATTTCCACCCAGTGTTATCATTTTCAATAGTAATTGAAGGAAGTAAATGCCACATTTAAAATATTTTATTTTTGTTAAGCTTTAGTAACCTGATGTGTTTTGGGCCCCATTGGGTGAACATGATGAGGTATAAATTAGGTAATACATTGCTAACAGCATAATACTAACTTTTCTCTGTATACATTCGGAAAGAATGACTTCAAGAGAGACATTGAGAAGATACTGATGATCGGATTCTTAACCTGCTAGCTTCTCAGCTGCATACTTTCTTGTTTTTAGGACTCTCCCGCTAACGGACCCAGGGGCCTATTTGTAGGTGATCTTGTCACTGCTCTGCAGGACTGTTCAGTTTATGGTGTGGAGGACTGGAATTCTTGCCTAGGAGAGATTTCTCGGAAGCCACAAACTGGCTATTGCATAAAAGCAACAGTTCTGCAGCAGCTAAGCTTCCCATCTAGAGGTACTGTTTTTCTCAGGGTGAATGTTATTGCTGATTATACTTTTGTATTTGTTGTAAGATTATATTCCAGGAAGTCAGAAATGGTTCCAATCTGGTTGTCTTCTTATACCATCAACATTCCAGTTCTGTCAGTCTGTCCCTGGGGACATCCTTGGAACAATTGACTTTATTCCTACACTTCTTTACTTCAAGAAAATAAATCCAGCAAGTTGTGATTTCTGGAAATTTAATGAGGTGCATTTCTCTTTTAGGTTTTAAGAGACTTGATGGAACAGTTGAATGCTGTAGCAACAATAGCCTCACCGATGTCTGCTTTTCATACAGTAATAATTTGGAGAGCCACCTGGTAAGTGGCTTATGGGTACTGATCTGTACAGTGCAAACATATTTAGTTTATAATACAAGTTGATTTTAAACATTGTTTTCAGATATGAAGAATGCATATGGAATATTAACTTAGTGGAACACACTAGTGTTTTGGTGCAGTCTGTGAAATGGAAATAAGTTAAATTAGGGCCAAAATGTATGTGAGGCTTTGTAACAATGGATCCAGGTTCTGTGGATGCAGATTGCTTTTCCTACAGCTGCATAGCTGTGTTGGGAAGAGAGGAGCTCTTGCCTCCCCACCCCCCCGACCTCTGCCACACCATTTGCCTGAACCAAAACAGCCCCAAAAGAATTATTTGCTCAAGGGGGCTGATTTCTCTCACTTTTTTCCTCTTCACAAGACATGGTTCCGAGATGAATTGGGACCTTTAAAATGGCACTCCCCACAGCTGCTGTGGTCCTGCAAGGAAAGTGAAGCTAGTCCAGGAAACCCCAGCCTGACTTTTTACAAAACCTAGTAAATAGTTTGACTCTTAGCTGCTGTTGGAGAAATACACAGATCAAACTCTCAGTTTTGTTCACTGAATAAGGAGCTTTGATGATCCCCATGCATTTGGCTTGTTGAACAGAATAAAATGCATTAGTAGAACCAGGTTTGAGTAGTAGATAAAAAGAGCAAGGTAAGATTGTGTAGGCTTTCTCTTCAAGACATAGGAAGTGTTCCATCTCGGCAAAGTAAATTTAATACAATAAAAAGTTTTCAGTTTTTTACACAGCCAAATAATGGTGGTGATGTATGAATAGATAATGGGTCGATTTTAAGTACTCTGCTGAGCCAGGAAGCTTTCAACATCCCCACTCTTTTCACCACCACCTTCCCTTCCATCTAAGTCTTGCAAAAGAATGTTCTCCTGTTACCCAAATGGGAGTGTTCTAATTAACTGGGGGAATAAGTGTGACTGGAGACCAGTGAGAAGGGGGTAATTAGGGGATCTCCACCGATGTTTATGAGGATTGTTGCCTTAGAGAACTCTCAAAATAAACCAGGCTGCAGTAAAACTGGAAAGGTGTTTTATTATAAAAAGAATAAGAGAGTAGAACATAGATGCACAAAGCACATGGGGAACATAGAAACTATCTAAGAGGAAAATAAAAGGGAGTAGTGAGGACAATGATACAAGGAAGGCAATATTTACCAAGTCTTGAAGACTGAGGCCTGTGAAAGACAGAGAGAGAAATGGCCAATATTTCCTGGAGAGGAGGAGGAGAATTGCAGATTTATACCCTGCCCTTCTCTCTGAATCAGAGACTCAGAGCGGCTTACAATCTCCTTTATCTTCTCCCCCCACAACAGACACCCTGTGAGGTGGGTGGGGTTGAAAGGGCTCTCACAGCAGTTGCCCTTTCATGGACAACCTCTGCGATAGCTATGGTTAACCCAAGGCCATTCCAGCAGGTGCAAGTGAAGGAGTGGGGAATCAAACCAGGTTCTCCCAGATAAGAGTCCATGCACTTAAGCACTACACCAAGCTAGCTCTCACAAAGATGTTTAGCACTGAGAACATCCACGCATTACCATGTATGGTGTGATATTTAGCACTCAGAACATTCACACTGTACTATGGCTCAGAGTGTGTCCAGTTATAGGAAAAGTTCTCCCAGGGATAATCTGACATGTTTGACCCTAAAACAATACCTTGATTGGATGTCCCCAGCTGAACAAAGACCTTGGAAAACTTGTGATCGGTTTGTCTGAATGGTGTTAATGAGATTGCTCAATGTAAACCAAAAGTGTTAGTGTTCTCTGATGACCCTTGAACACAGGATTGGAGAAGCTATCGGGCAGTGTGAATAGCACTAGTTAGGATCAATGGATGAGGTAAGATGTGACTGGGTGTGGATGGGGTTAAGTCAAGGTAAGAGGAGGTGTTCTCAGGAAACCCATTGTGAAGATTAAATACCATTTTTTATGGTGGGGAGGAGAGCTATTAGCAAGTCATCTGTCCTGATTCATCTTCCAAAACATTTTTTCTATACTTGTCTCTGGGCAGTGTGCATTTTTTTTTTCTCCAGCTCCATTTTATTTCCACTTCTAGGCCAGACTGTGCAGTACACATGCGATTTTGAAACTGCCCATCTGCAGGAGGGGTCTGGCTACTAACACTGCCTATGATTTATTTATATGGTATATCCCTGTATTAAAAATAATTGGAAAGCATGTGAATATGTGTAGCAATTCATTTTCAAGCATGTGACATCTTATGATTGCTTAACAGCCCAAGTGTCAAAGTATTTTGAAGAGAGTGCTTGGTTGGTACAAACAAATGAAGAAAACCAACACAATTGTCTGTTGCTGTAGTCTTTCCCACTATGTGTAAATGGAAGCCACTATGGTGGGTGAAGTTCCAGAAGCTTAAGGGACAGTGTACCTGCTGTGGTTTACAGTGAGAGAATCCCACAACCACAGATTGGGCTGCTTTACAAGTTTGTAATCTGTAGCATTATCACTGTGGTGATCCTTCTCTGTGGTAGTCCTTGAGCAATAATAATAATAATAATAATAATAATAATAATAATAATAATAATAATAAAATTTTATTTATATCCCGCCCTCCCCGCCAAGGCAGGCTCAGGGCTGCTAACAACATATCCATACAGTAATTATACAAAACTTTTAAAATCAACATTAGTCTTAAAACCATTTTAATTTACAATTAACAATAAATTGACAGTAACAATAGGCGTTTCTGGTGCTATTCTGTCAGTTAGCATGATGGTGAAAGTCACTTAGGCGAAAAGTCACTTAGACGAATCCAGCAATCCTTCAATCAGCAATCCACAAAGGCCATCCTGAAAAGGATGGTCTTGCAGGCCCTGCGGAATTGGTCAAGGCTCCGCAAGGCCCGCACCTCTTCCGGGAGCTGGTTCCATAGGTGTGGAGCTACAATAGCGAAGGCCCGTGTGCGAGGATGGCCAGCTTGTTCTTCCCTGCTGACCTCAGTGCTCTCTGGGGCTCGTACGGGAAGACGGTCCCTCAGGTAAGCAAGTCCCCGACCATATAGGGCTTTAAAGGTAATAACCAGCACTTTGTAGCAAACCCGGTATGTAACTGGCAGCCAGTGCAGTCCGCGCAGCCCTGGCTGTATGTGCTTCCACTTCGGGAGCCCTAATAACAGCCTAGCCGCCGCGTTCTGCACTAGCTGCAGCTTCTGGGTTTGGCACAGAGGCAGCCCCATGTAGAGGGTAGTCCAGTCTTGAGGTGACCGTCGTATGGATCACTGTTGCTAGGTCCCGACGCTCTAGGAAAGGGGCCAACTGCCTTGCCCGCTTCAGATGAAAAAACGCCGACTTGGCAGTGGCTGCTATCCGGGCCTCCATTGATAATGAAGGCTCCAGTAGAACTTCCAGGCTCTTGACTTGGTGTGCCGCTTTCAGTGGCACACCGTCAAAAACCGGGAGAGGAATTTCCCTCCCCAGAGCGCCGCGGCCCACGCAAAGGACCTCTGTCTTCGTCGGGTTCAATCATGCCTCTGTATTTACATAATCATTTGAATCCTTCCCTTAACAACAGAATTGTACAATGTAATAATTACGGTTGAGTCTGTGGGTGATTCCGCATTAGCCTTTGCTCCGGCTCCGATGCTGTGTTTCCCCCGGGGCAGATGTTGGTTTCCTCACATTTTGACCCGGGGCAGCAGTTTGACCCGCCTCCGAAGCAGTGCCGCCCCGGATCAGGGTGATCGGCAAAATACCAGATCTTTTTTTTGCTGCGGTTCCGAGGCTCGGAATTTTATGTGCGGAACTCGAGCCAGTGCACTGTCAAACTTGTCGCATCATTAGAACACACCCACATAACTCCACGCCCCTGATTCCACCCAGTTATTTCGTCATACCCTCTTACTTTTACTCCCTTTTAAAATTGTCCGTCGTTATCTGATTAGGAATTTTTTTTTTTTAGCAAAGCTGGGCTTGCGTTATAACGCTGCAGTGCATAACACTGCAACACAATTCTCTTCTTTGCCTGAATGCATCTCTTACTTTCAAACACCCTCACTCTTTATGGTGTTCCACGAGATTTTGGTAATGTGCCCTCCATTATCTGGGAAGTAATCTGCCATAACATTTGATTGTTCACAACGTTATTCCCCACCCCCAACTGAAAGCACTTCGTGCTATCATACTTTTTTTTTTACAATAGTTTCGTTACGTCACGAAATGAAAATCGATGTTACGCGAACTAATTTTAAGATGTGCTGATGCCACTTTTATCCACCACCGCCCCCCGCATGTTCCTCAAGAGGGAACTTGGCTATGTTTATAGCCCTTTGCTGATGTGCTGGGGACAATACTTTATATACTACCCCCCCTTCGGGCTCCTTTTTTTAAAATAGTTTTTTCCTGCAAACTTTGTGCTTAGCATTCCAGTGTGCTGAAGTGTGTGCTTCCTGCTGTAGACAATAGACCAGGGGGCAGATTAATGATCAATGGCAGGTGGGAAGGAAAACACGTGACTTTGCAAGTATTGCGCCTCTGGTGTTACGTCGTAACATAATAAAAAAGGTTACGTTGTAACGCGAACACGCATGCATGTAAAAAAAGAACTACATGGATGAGTGAGGAGGGAGGGGAGGGGGAAATTGCTCCAGTTATGGTGGAAACTCCGGGAGCAACTGTACTGTGGAATCAAAACATGCAGAACAGATTGGGAATTGAATCTGGGAGAAATCCTCTAGTGCGGAATCGAGAAATCAGGCCCGCATGGAACAACCCCGGAGTGAAAGGAAGGCAAACGGCAAATGCGGAATCAGCCTGTGTTTATCTATGAGATGTGACCTGGAGCAATTGGCAGCGAACGGGATACCGTATGTGCACATAAAAGTCAGAATGGTTGGAACTGGCCTTTCCCCTTGTCTTGCTAACTGGATAAAGTGCAGCTTTCTGCTGTAGCAGTGCATGCTAGTGAATGTTCTCAGCATAGCTCAATATTTATTTATAATTTCATTTCTAGTATACCTGTTTGCCAGCTCGGAAAACTATTGAAGCCAGTCAGCTCTGCCGTACTAACATGGATTGCCAGAAGGATTTTGTTCCAAGCTTGTGTGTGACTCCTTCTTTGGAAAATCAAACGAGACTTATCCGAGTGAAACACCCACCTCAGATGGATATGCTGTTTGTAGGGCACCCACTACATCTACAGTATACAGGTTTGTTTGATTTGGAGGAAGATTTTAACAAAAATCAGTTCTATTAATGGGATAGCCTTGGTGTGCTTGTTGTCAAGCTTTCTTACTTAAATGTGTTTTCAAACTAGATGTGATAGAAGAACCCATGTATACACTTGTCTAAAATGGACATAGTTTTTAAAAATGTATGCATGGGCAAAAGCACAAGCCTTGTATGTTCATCCTTCACCTAATTGTGAACTGTTCTTTTCAGCATCTTTCTTCTGGTCTGGTTTACTACTCTTATAAGAGCTGAGTTGGAAGAGAAGTGCTGAAAGCAACAGAGTGCAGTGAAGTGGAGCATTGTTTAGCTTTGCTTTCTTGTGTTCTTTGCTTATAAATCAAATGGTTTCCTCTTTAGGCATGGACATAGTTGGAGCACTCCATTCCATCTAAATTGGTCCTGAAAGCCAGATTTCATATGAAGTGAGAGATCCATGAAAGCGTTTTCACATGGCCTTTAAATAAAAGGCAAAGCAGCTGCTGAGGAGTGGGATGTTCAGACCACATTCTGTGGCAAAGAAGCCCTTCCTTCCTTCCTTCCTTCCTTCCTTCCTTCCTTCCTTCCTTCCTTCCTTCCTTCCTTCCTTCCTTCCTTCCTTCCTTCCTTCCTTCCTTCCTTCCTCCTTCCTTCCTTCCTTTTCTTTCTCTCCTGACAGTCTCCTGTTCCAAAACCTTGGCTATCATACTCAACATCAGCACAGTCTGTCTAAATCCAAATGTTTACTCGAAACCCACATGCAGTATCAGTTCTCTTCCTCCCTCAAGTAGTAGCTATGAAGTGGGTCCTCATAAAGGACAACGACAGATTCTCACGACTTTTTGTGCTCAAGTATCCACATACCAAAGTATAAAATAAATATCCACCATTTGAAGCATTACAGGGTGTAGAGTTACATGACTTAAAAAGTAAACTTAGACGCTGAATAGCTTCTTTCTACCTTTCTAGTTCTATGATTTTTAAAGAGACAAGTACCTAATTCTATAAGTGCACATTTCAGAATTGGTTTCTGTTTTATACTTAGCTATATTCAAAGCTATATTGACCTCTAAAGGCCTGGGACCCACATACCTTAAGGACTGCCTTTTCCCATATGAACCTACCCATTTACTCCAGTCATCTTTGGAGATGCTTTGATTGCCTGCAGTATCTGAGGTTTGATGGGTGGAGACCTGAGAAAGGGCTTTCTTGATCACGGCAGCAAAACTTTGGAGCCTCCCCAGGGAGATTTATCTGTCTCTCTGTATCAGTGTCTTCCATCAGTGGGTGAAGACTTGTTTTGTTTGGCATGCTTCCAGTAACCAGTATTCAGTCTCCTCCCTGGTTCTGGTATTGTTCGTTTGTGGTTTTATTGAATTATGTTCTAATTGTAAATGTTTTTAATTGTTCAGATGTTTTTATGCACACTGCCTTGGGGACCGTGCCTTGGGTGGAAGGCAGCATAAAAATGTTTTAAATAAATAATAATAAAGGTTACTCACTCCTCATAGTTGATATGGCACCCCTAGACTTAAATACTTCCTAGCCTGAGACACAGTACTTGGGAGCCAGTTTGCTGTAGTGGTTAAGAGCAGCGGACTGTAATCTGGAGAACCGAGTATGATTCTCCACTCCTTCACGTGCAGCCAGCTGAGTGAACTTGGGTCAGTGACAGTTCTCAGAGCTGTTCTCTCAAGAGCAGCTCTCTCAGAGCTCTCTCAGCCCCACTTACCTCACTGGGTGTCTGTTGTGGGGAGAGTAAGGGAAGGAGATTGTAAGCCACTCTGAGTGAAGGGTGGGGTATAGACCCAACTGTTCTTCCTCCCCTATTGTGAGAAGGGAAAGTGCCCTTGGAATGGAACCAACTTCTTGTTTGTTTGCTGCCCCTTTCCTTTCACAACTTCATCTATAATTCTTCAAATAAAACTCTTAGTGGTGTGGTCTCTTCTCAAAGAGTACAGATGCTCATTGATGAAGTGGCCATAAGCACATCATGTGTTTAGCAGTCACATTCTCACAATGCAGAGACCATTACACTATACAGACAAAGAAGAGAGCATTAGTATGGAAGATGACTCACTGGGTATGTGCAATAATACTCCACTGTCTTGAAAATAGTATGGATAATAATTCCTGCTTTGCCCTGATACTTGTTATAAAGGAACTGTGTTACATACTATCAAATTGCATTTCACTTTCATAAAGAGTTTAAAATATTTTGTTTTGTTCAAGTGAGCCTCAGCAGTTTTGTACCTCGGCACAGTTTTCTCAGCGTGGACCTGCCTGTAGTGATGGAAACTTTTTGCAAGTATCCTTTGATATTTATGTGGTCTTTGGAAGTGATAACAGCTCTTACATACAGAAGAACATCTGAGGGTCACCATTCAAGAGCCTATTCTTTAAAATCACAACTGTAAAATACTTAGTTGAATCTTCAGATTTTACATGAAGGCTGTCAACCAGCTAATGATTAGCTGAACACATGGTACTTTCTATAGAGGCAGACTATTAGTCTATCAAGCATGGTGTAGTGGTTAAAGGGTCTGAATAGGTTCAGATCTCCACTCTGACACACAAGCTTGTTGAATTACCTTGAGCCTGTCGTATGCTCGCAGCCTAATTTATCAAACATGGTAGTTTTAAAATGGAGAAGAGGAGAATTACGTCAGCTGCTTTGGGTGCCTTTTGAAGAGAAATGTGACGAATAAAGGTTAGTATTGTATCCTCTGATAGCAGTTTTGCAGAGTCTTAGGTAGTGATCTTTCATGTCACCTACTGCCTGCTCCTTTTAACTGGAGATGTTTGGGATAGAAACTAGGAAACTAGGTACCATTGGGCCATTCTTCCACCTGTAGTTGATTATTCATTGATTTTTACTTTATTTTCAACAGATTAATTATTTAATTTAAATATTACTTATTGTAACTCCAGAGTAGATACCTTATTGTGAAGACACTTGGGAGCAGTGACCATAACGTTATTGATTTCACCATTTGTATAAATAGGGAGTTGCCCCAAAAGACCAGCACAACCACATTTAACTTTAAAAGGGGTAAATTCTCTGAGATGAGGAGGCATGTGAAGAGGAAACTGAAAGGAAAGATAAATACAGTCCAAACCCTTGGAGAAGCTTGGAGGCTATTTAAAACTACAATCCTAGAAGCTCAGATAAAATATATACCACAAGTTAGGAAAGGCACAAACAGGTATAAGAAAAGGCCTGCATGGTTAACAAACAAAGTAATGGAAGCTGTAAAAGGTAAGAAGGATTCCTTTAAGTGGTAGAAAGTTAGTCCAAGTGAGATTAATAAAAGGAAACACAGGTTGTGGCAAATCAAATGCAAGACTGTGATCAGGCAGGCACAAAGGGACTATGAGGAGCATATTGCAAAAAACATAAAGACCAACAATAAAAATTTCTTCAAATATATTAGAAGCAGGAAACCAGCCAGGGAAGCAGTGGGGCCCTTGGATGACCAAGGGGGAAAAGGATTACTGAAGGAGGATAGGGAAATGGCTGAGAAGTTGAATGCATTTTTTGCCTCCGTCTTCACTGTGGAAGATGAGAAGTGTTTGCCCACTCCAGAACCACTAATTTTGGAAGGGGTGTTGAAAGACCTGCGTCGGATTGAGGTGACAAGAGAGGAGGTCCTAAAACTGATTGACGAATTAAAAACTAATAAGTCACCAGGTCCGGATGATATACATCCAAGAGTTCTGAAAGAACTCAGAGTTGAACTTGTGGATCTCCTGACAAAAATATGTAATCTTTCATTGAAATCTGCCTCCGTTCCTGAGGACTAGAAGATAGCAAATGTCACCTTTAAAAAGGGTTCCAGAGGAGATCCGAGAAACTACAGACCAGTCAGTCTGACTTCAATACCAGGAAAGTTGGTAGAAAGCATTATCAAGGACAGAATGAGTAGGCACATTGATGAACACAAGTTATTGAGGAAGACTCAGCATGGGTTCTGTAAGGGAAGATCTTGCCTCACTAACCTGTTACAGTTCTTTGAGGGGGTGAGCAAATGTGGACAAAGGGGACCCAATAGATGTTGTTTACCTTGACTTCCAGAAAGCTTTTGATAACATTCCTCTTTAAAGGCTCCTTAGTAAGCTCGAGAGTCATGGAGTAAAAGGACAGGTCCTATTGTGGATCAAAAATTGGCTAATTAATAGGAAGCAGAAAGTGAGTATAAATGGGCAGTCTTTGCAGTGGAGGATGGTAAGCAGTGGGGTGCCGCAGGGTTCAGTACTGGGTCCCATGCTCTTTAACTTGTTCATTAATGATTTGGAGTTGGGAGTAAGCAGTGAAGTGGCCAAGTTTGCAGATGGCACTACATTGTTCAGGGTGGTGAGAACCAGAGAAGATTGTGAGGCACTCCAAAGGGATCTGTTGAGGCTGGGTGAGTGGCTGTCAGCATGGCAGATGAGGTTCAATGTGGCCAAGTGCAAAATAATGCACATTGGGGCCAAAAATCCCAGCTACAAATACAAGTTGATGGGGTGAGAACTGCAGAGACTGACCAAGATCTTGGGGTCATGGTAGATAGCTCACTGAAAGTGTCAAGACAGTGTGCATAATGCCCCTGTATAAATCAATGGTGAGGTCTCATTTGGAATACTGTATACAATTTTAGTCACCGCACCTCAAAAAGGATATTATAGCATTGGAAAAAGTCCAGAAAAGGGCAACTAGAATGATTAAAGGTTTGGAACACTTTCCCTATGAAGAAAGGTTAAAATGCTTGGGGCTCTTTAGCTTGGAGAAACGTCGGCTGCGGGGTGACATGATAGAAGTTTACAAGATTATGCATGGGATGGAGAAAGTAGAGAAAGAAGTACTTTTCTCCCTTTCTCACAATACAAGAACTCTTGGACATTCAATGACATTGCAGAGCAGTCAGGTTAAAACAGATAAAAGGAAGTACTTCTTCACCCAAAGGGTGATTAACATGTGGAATTCACTGCCACACGAGGTGGTGGCGGCTACAAGCATTGCCAGCTTCAAGAGGGGATTGGATAAAAATATGGAGCTGAGGTCCATCAGTGGCTGTTAGCCACAGTATATTACTGGAACTGTCTGGGGCAGTGATGCTCTGTATTTTTTGTTCTTGGGGGGGCGCAAAGTGGAAGGGCTTCTAGACCCACTTGTGAACCTCCTGATAGCACTTGGGGTTTTTTTTTTGGGGGGGGGGGTTGGCCACTGTGTGACACAGAATGTTGGACTAGATAGGCCATTGGCTTCTCTTATGTTCTTATGATTGAAAAAAGTATGAGAAAACTTACAATTTAATAAACAAAAACTCACATTCGTTATTAAGATTAAATTAGATGTTTAATATAGTCATTTTCTCTTATGATCGCAATAAAGTAGTATTACACACAATCCTCCTAATTATGATCTTAATTATCTCCCCCACTGACTAACCAACTGCAGGTTTATGGTTTTGTTCCTAAATGTTATGAATTCCTGGTTTTTATCAGAATAATCTGTGCTGATTTTCTTTAAACTGAATTTAAATACCAATAAATATTTTTTTAAAAACTGAGTTTAAATAAATAGGGTACTGGGAAACAGTACAGGTTAAGATATCAAGTGTCTTGGTGGCATTTTAAAGGCCAGCATATTAATTGTGGCGTAGGCTGTAGCTCATTTTGTTTGCCTTAAGCAGACTAACACATTTACTCTAGAATATGTCACTGTAGGAGTGAGAAGCAATAACGAGAATAAATCAGTCTAAGAGTTTATTGTTCTCCAGATGAAGCAACACCTGAATTTTTTTTAAAAGTGTCAGTTAAATCTGAAATGGAACAGAACCAGAAAAACTAGTTCAGATTAAGGACTTGTCTTTGTGTGTGTGGAGGGGAACCCTGATAATGCAATATGATCGCTGTGAGCACACACAGTATCTTGAAAGAAATTTTTGAAACATTTTGGCTTTGTTCAGGTTGTGTGCTGTGCTCTTCAAGAGCTGGGAACCCACAGGAAGGATAGTGATCTGCAGTTTTCAGCTGAGGTCAGCTGTACCAGAACGTGAAATTAAATAGGTTGGTACACCAATAGGAAGAGGTATGCAATTCTGTTCTGAGCAGTTCCTCTAGCTGTTAAAGTTTTTGGATGGCTTGGAGGTAAATAGCATCACCTGGTAAATAACATAACCTTAAGACTCTATTAAAGGGGCTGGATTTTTTTCCCTCCAGGCTGTTGACAAGCCTATTAATATAGAATTTATGGCTGACAGTTGTAACAAATAAAATCCAAGAAAATTCAGCAAGCTTTCTGAGAAAAACCAATATTAAGGTTTTCCCATATGGATCAGAATAGTGGTGTAGTGACTTAGCATGTTTGAATCTGGGAGACCCTGATTCAAATTCCTATTCATCCATGACGAATGTATATGAACATATGAAGCTGCCTTATACTGAATCAGACCCTGGGTCCACCAAAGTCAGTATTGTCTTCTCAGACTGGCAATGGCTCTCCAGGGTCTCAAGCTGAGGTTTTTCACACCTATTTACCCGGACCCTTTTTAGTTGGAGATGCTGGGGATTGAACGTGGGACCTTCTGCTTACCAAGCAGATGCTCTACCACTGAGCCACAGTCCCTCCCTATTGGATGCTTGTGCCTGTTGCATTTTCTCAGCCTTGTCTACCACACAGGGTTGTTGTAATGATAAAATAAGGAAGGAGAACAATGTGCACTCTCTGCCTTAAGTCCTTTGGAAGAAGGGTGGGGGTAAAAATGCACTAGATATGTATATAGAACATAGGCTATACAGTAAATACACCATGGTTTTGATGGTCATACTTTGTTATATAGCTGTGTTATCTTATGTATTGTGTTCTATAGTTGGAATAGTGTAATGAAACTTTAAGATACTGGCCTGGTTTCTATTTTTTCCTGTCACCAAGCTAAAGATATATCCTCTGGTCTAACGTAAATAAAGTCTATAAGTTTGTGAGTGGAAAAAAGTGTAAACTTTCATGCTGTGATATTTTTATGCTTTTTAAAGATTTCTTTTCCACAATCCACTACAAGTGGGATTATAAAGAGAGCTCCAACTGTTCTTGGAGCATTACAGTTGCTATCCCCCCATGTGCAAGATTTTGCTATATGTTTATTTGGAAGAAAGTACAATTCAGCAAACATCCTGTTTCTCCTGACCACTATACCTCTATAAATTTTGTTAACAGCCTTCATTGCTGTGGTGAGCACACAATTCCTGAAGGGAACGTTTTTTCTTGGGAGGTGGGTGGTATTAATTACTGTTTTTCCCTTTACAGCCTAAGTGATCTCTGATGTTCTTTTATTATTATAATTTAATCATTGCACAGTTAATAGTCATGTAAAAGAAAACTGATAATAGCTGGAAAGAGAAAGGCAGAGAGTAATTTGTCTTCTTTCTCTCAGGGAACAAGAGTTTAAGGTTCCTTAAGGAGTTCCATGGCCACAGAGAGGGAAGAGGAGGTAATTAGACTGAGAACCAAAGTCCTTTAAATCAGGAGAAAATTTAAATGGGCTGTAGGCCTGGTAGCAGCAGGAGGTGTTCTTCAGCACATGCATGGGGAGTTGGTACTGCAGTTATATTAAACTGGGGTTGGGTGAGGATAACCATGAGATTTTTTTTTAAAGTAAAATAATTGGATTGGAATGGAATAATAAGACCTTGTCTGTATTGGCTTTTAAAAAATAGCACCCAAATTGAATGAAGTATATTCAAAATAAAATGACTAGTTATAGTACCATTTTTAGGGTAAACAGGTTTTGGCTTAGTCAATGATTTAAAAATCATCTCAAATGGTAGGGGAACAGAGAAATTTGAATATAGGATAGGAATTTGAAATGCCATTTTAAAGCAATTGGTATTTGTGATTTTTAATAAGACTACACATGTACTTACAAAAAAGGTAGATATCAAATTATATTGAATGGGTGGCCCTTAATGTCTGGGAGGGTTTGCTTTTTGTATCCAAGGTATCTTTCCACTCATTATTTTTCCAGACTTCAGAAGCTAATAATGCATTTCATAGGTATGTATGTTTTCACATCCCTTAACTAATATAACCAGATATTTGATTTCACTGTCTGGAGCATTGGCTGTAATTAATGCAGTCCCCTGCTTCGCTTTGGATGGTCAATGGATACTCAACTCTTTCCTGGAAGCTACTCTCAGTGCCTTGATTGTTGAAAAACAAAACAGGGAGCTTGTGGGCTTTTTAATTTTGCTTGCTGGCAGCACGCTTTTGGCTGCCAATGTGGCTCTAGGACTCTGGATTGTGACAGCACGATAGTATATTAGCAAACTGTGATGTTGGATACCTTGTGTAAATGTTCTAGGAACACAGGATAAAAAATGGCAATTTCCCTTGCTATACATGCTGTGTGTATACACACGTGTGGAACTAGCAGCATGAAACAGCTGTAATCATATTACATGGAAAAAAGCTGTCTGCCAAGGAAACTGTGTCGTAATTCAAGCCCTGGCATAAATATTCTAGAACTGAATAGGTAAATTTTATTATTGTTTTTTCTTCATTGAGAAGGCTACACTGAAGAAGGGTTAGGCATGACATGATTTATTTAAATCTCCAAGTGGGGAAGTAACTTGGCACTAAAATTTTGTCAGTTACAAAGTAAAAACACTTTGTGCTTTGAATAAGGTGAGCAGGGACTTTGTGGTGTATCTCCTGTTCCATTTTAGATTCACAAAAATTGTAGTCTGGGAGAAAGAACCAATTTTATGATCATGACATCCTCTGTCAGCTGCAGCATTACAAAAACACAAACAGCTGCTCTCGCCACACACTACTCACAGCTGCTGCAGGCATACATTGTGCCCATAGGCCACATGTTCTGGAGGGTGCTGAGAAACTTAGGAAGGGAAACCTAATGCAGGCTGGGTGCAGCCTGTGGACCATATTTGGCCTACCTGTTATGTAGATGAAAAGTCCCACTGTCTTTTAAGAATTAAATACATGAGAAACTATTTAAAATAGTTCTTTATAATTTTATATGTGATACATGAATCACTTTAGAACTTTCTGGACTATTACAGTCAGACTGGCTTGAGCCTCTACTCCCCTGTAGGCATCTTTACCTTTAAAATACTTGAATTCTGCTGTTAGAAAGTCAAATGGAGTTTTTCTGTGAATCATAAAATGACTGTGTGTTCTCTTTGGCTCCACACTGAAACTTGCCTTCCATGTGTAATAGGGCTGTGATCAATAGGTCCATCAATATTTGCTTTCCTTAGTGAATGTTAATGTCTCAATTTTTTATGTTTTACATAGGTACTGTTTACACTTAACTGAAGAGCATTCTAATTCCAGCATCTGTTTTAATGAGAAGTTCTGTTTTGTGGATGAGCCTGTTTAAATGTTAACTAATGCCTCATAATATTGAGGTGTCCTTTGCACATGTTGCCAGCTGTGTGGGAGCTGCCCACAGATGGGCAGCTCTCATCTTGCTGGAAAAACATCTAAAGGTCACTGTAGGCATCACAAGAAGTTCATGTAAAGCATTTGTGGTCTAAAACCCAATGCCTTTAGGAGTTTTGCTTTCTCATCTTTGAAAGGGAACACCCTGAGAGTGGATGACATTTTCTGTACTTTTGCTGGGAAATTTTCTAGATGAGAATAAGGACTTTGTGTGGTCCCACTAAGATAATTATTCTGTTACTGTCTCTGTCTCAACCAAATCAGCATGTTGACCACTCAGTATCTTCTTCAGTTTTCTTATCAGCAGATTTTTTTTAAAGTGCTTGCTTCAGACTGATGTGAACGATTCAATCATGCTTATCCAAAGTTATTTTTATAGACAGTATTGATTTGAAAAATATGAAAGGTTTGCTCACAAGTTTTAATTATTGACTATTAGCCACTTAGATTGTCTCCTGGCAAAAAAGTGGGATATAGACTTAAATGTAAACTTAAAAATTCTATATATGTGCCATTTCTAATTTATACTTGATTGTAAAAATCTGTATCAGATGGAAAAATGCTGTTTGATATTCAGAGCGATTGTACATAATTAAGATTAATGCCTACTGTACTCTTCTTATGTACCTTGGCCTGAATGGCCCATACTAGGCAATCTCATCAGATCTTGAAAGCTAACAGTGCCAGCCCTGGTTAGTACTTGGATGGGAGAGCAAGGAAGTCTTTGGTTGCTATGCAGAGGCAGGCAAAGGTGACCATCCTGAACATCTCTTGGTTTGAAAACCCCAATAAATTGGTTCCAACTTGATGGCATTTTCCACCACCACTCTTATGTGACCAATATGGGTCTCAAGACTTCAAATGAGTAAATGTTACAAATGACTAGAGCATTGGTTATTAACCTGCTATTGCCCCATTATCATTGAACACCCCTGTTTCCTTTCATTAATAGAATATGCTTTATCAAAGCAGCTTACCAAAACAAACTAACAACAAAAACAAGCAAATAAATCCTGTCCTGTTGGTAACAGAATTACAGACTTTAAAAAAGACAACACAGCTATACAACTTTTCTCAAACTAGTACCTGCCTTGTGGCAGTAATTCGCCAAATGCCAACCTAAAACAGAATGGTCTTGCGTTTTTCAGACGAGGATGGCTATAGGTCTCTGGGAAGGGCGTTCCCCACATGTTTCTGGGAAGGGCGTATTGTAACTCTGAGACCGTGCTGTGACTGAATGGAGGGATGGCTCAACCAGGAAAAAGCCCTGGCAGGCAGTTTCTTTTTTAAAAGGACATTAAAACAGCATTTCATATAAGACAGCTTTATTTATATAGGTGTATGTAAGAGCTGTGCTTACAATACACAAATCTCAGGCATACATTAAATTAACCCCCTTTGCCTGATGGCCATGTGTGAATACTAGGGTTGCCAATCCCCAGGTGGTAGCTGGGGACCCCCTGGTTTGGAGGCCCTCTCTCCACTTCAGGATTATCAGAAAGCAAGGGGGGGGAGGGAAATGTCTGTTGGGCACTCCATTATTCACTATGGAGACCAATTCCCATAGGGTATAATGGAGGATTGATCCGCAGGTACCTGGGGCTCTGGGGGTGCTGTTTTTTGAGGTAGATGCACCAAATTTGAAGCATAGCATCCAATGCCTCTTCTCAAAACACCCTCCAAGTTTCAAAAATATTCAACCAGAGGGTCCAATTCTGTAAGCCCCTAAAAAGATGCCCCTATTGTTCATTATTTTCAGTGGAGGGAAGGCATTTAAAAGGTGTGTGGTCCCTTTAAATGTGATGGCCAGAACTCACTTTGGAGTTCAGTTATGTTTGTTACAACCTTGCTTCTGGCTCTACCTCAATGCCTCCTGACCCCAAAATCCCCAGATATTTCTTGAATTGGACTTGGCAACCCTAGTGCATACTTCATTAGTAAGTTTGATTCCTGTTTGTTTTGTGCCACATATTTCTTAACTACAGGTTCTGGGGTCTTATCCCCAAGTGTGGGTAGTGTTGCCAGCTTTTTAAACTCATCCCTCCAGCTGCCCCTTCAATTGTTTGATCTGCAGTGATTATTGTTATTTCTCTCCATCCATGAAAAGCTTCAGCTACTAATTTATGCTTATAAAACCTCAGTTTTTAAAAGGGACATTTTCCCCTAGCCTGTTGGCAACCTCAGTTGGTTTCCTCCCAATAACTGCAGATCACCCCCTTGTAGGCTACTGGGTCTTGTTAAAAATTGCTGGAATAGAATTAAACATGTTAATTACCGTTGAATAATGGATGTAACCAATGATAATTATGATAGATGTACCCAAATAATTATGTCCCTAAATGTAACTTACTAAGTAATATTTGTGTTTAAATGGAAGCTTCTTTCTACAAATGTTGTATTCTAGTTTTCCAGGCTGTTTCTTGAGTTATTGTCTGTTGACTAGAATGATTTTTGGCTGGACCAATGGCTAACCCCCACCCCCCACCCCCACCCACAGCATTTGAGGTCTGATTATCAAGGTCACTGTAAAATTCAAGTTTTGGAGTGATTTATGCAATAGTTTGTGCAATATTTGGATTGCAGTCCAAATAATTTGCCAATTTGGAGTCATGATAAAATGCTCAGCTTTTATTTACCCTGGTCTGTGACTTAGAATGCCTGTCCTTGTGTTGGTACTCTGATTTAGCCTATAAGCCAAAAGGAGCTCCAGGAATAGAAGTGTAAATTCTATTTATGTGACCAGGAATTATGCAAGGGATTGGACTGCGCTACTTGCTGCTATAAATTGAAGCTGGAAGTCATTCTAAAAAACCTATTGATGTTCAAAAGAGGTTTACAGTGAATATTGATACTGTTGTGTCTTCTGCTTTCTTGAAGCCTCCCTCTCCCCATTTTGCACATATACTTGCGACTGATTGGTCCTCATCTCAGATATATTTCTAGCATATTAATAAATCAGAATGTGATATGCTGAACAAATATTTAAGATCATATGCTAGGTTAGGGATTAGCATATCCCTTGCATGTTTACCAGTACAGCAAAAAAAAAATATCTTTGGCTATTACTGATGACCAACAGTGTAGAATAGGACACCTTCCAAAGTAGCAGCGCAGTCTACCAGGGCTCTTTTTCTAGCAGGAGCTCCTCTGCACATTAGGCCATGCCCCCTTGATGTAGCCAATCCTCCAAGAGCTTAGAGGACTCTTAGTACAGGGCCTACTGTAAGCTCCAGGAGGATTGTCTACATCAGGGGGCGTGACCTAATATGCAGAGGAGCTCCTGCTAGAAAAACAGCCCTGAATATACTAAAAGAAGCAATGCAACCAGCAATCAAAATTAAATTGGCAGAAGTCATTTTGCAATATGTTTGCTGGCATGTTAGCTTTAGAAGATCTCTAGAAGGCTCAAAATTGGAAAAGGGTAAGATGAGGTTCATGGGGTCTACTGAGTATGGGGGCTACAGTCATAAACTACTATATCATATGTGACCACCATGTTTTTCCACCAGTCTCATGCCAGCATGAGCATGTGAAGTGATCCCTTCATGGTTGATTCTAGATCATGGCAAGTTTTTATGCAGTCCTTAGCATAGAGCCTGTTGCAGAATGTTTGCTAGGGTCCATTAATGCACCTAGCAGAACATTACATGCAATTGGGTTCTATGCCATTTTTAACCACTTGGCATAATACTTGTTTTAATTTTGTAAAATGGAAATTTCAGTGCAAAATGCTGTCCGTGTTAGAACTGACAGAGTCCATAAATGTTAGTAAAAAAAGGAGAGGCGAGACCATTTTTGCACAAGTAATCAATTACAGTATTTATTTATTTAATTTGATTTGTATCCCACCCTCCCCACCAAGGCAGGCTCAGGACGGCTCATGTATGCTCATGAGTAAACATGAGTATAAACATATAATAAAAACAATAAAAACAATTTAAAATATAGAAATTAACATTACAGGTGCTATGATCTTAAGTTACATTGCCTTGCTATTCCAGCTAGGTGTTGTCCGCAAAGCAAATCTTAGTGGTCCAGATGTTCTATATAGAGCAGATTGCAAGAGGTGGTCCAGATATTTTAGGAGACTGTAGTAGCCAGATGTCTAAATTGTGAATGCCTGGTGGAAGAGTGCTGTGGAACTGTATGAGCTCTTGCAGGGCCCTGACCTCAGGGAGCTCATTCCACCAGTGTGGGGCTACTACAGAAAAGGCCCTTGCTCTAGTTGTCATGAGCCTGGCCTTTTTAGGGTCGGGGATTGAAAATAGGTTTTTAGACTCAGACCGAAGTGCTCTCTTGGAAACATGTGAGGGAAGGCGGTCCCTAAGGTATGCAGGTCCCTGGCCATATAGGGCTTTGAAGGTAGGAACCAGCACCTTGAAATGAAACTGGTATGCAATGGGCAACCAGTGCAGTGCTTTCAGCACATGTTGGATGTGCTCCCATAGGGAAGACCCATTAACAACCTGGCTGCAGCATTCTGCACTAGTTGGAGCTTCCGGGTTTGAGACAAGGGCAACCCCATGTAGAGGGCATTGTAGTAATCCAATCTTGAGGTGACCGTGGTGTAAATCACTGTCACTAAGTTGTTGCGTTCAAGGTAGGGGACCAACTGCCTTACTAGCCGAAGATGATAAAAGGCTGATCTGGCAGTGGCTGCCACCTGGGCCTCCATAGTTAAAGAAGGATCCAGGAATACCCCTAAGCTTTTAACCTTGGGCACTGGTGTAAATGGTGCCCCATTGAAGCACAGTAATAGGACCTCAGATCCTGGACCGCCACGACTTAGGTACAGGACCTCCATCTTCGTCAAATTCAATTTCAGTTGACTCTGCCTGAGCCACCCTGCCACAGCATGAAGTGCCATGGACAGATCATCCGGGGAGGAGTTGGAGCAGCCACTCATCAACAGATAAGAGCTGGGTGTCATCTGCATACTGATGACATCCCAGCTCAAACTCTGGGAAAGGGGGCACATGTAGATGTTGAACAAGATCGGGGAGAGAACTGCCCCTTGTGGCACACCACATATAAGTGGGTGCCGTCGGAAGAGTTCCTCCCCTATCGCTTACTATTTAAGTAAGCAAAGACTATAGAGATCTAAATGGAACTTACAAAATGTATACAAAAAATCTGAACAGTTTGAAGATGATTGTGAGCTCATCTGAGCACTATCTTTTAATAAAAGCCAGTGTTTAGAGTGTTAGTCTAGTATCTGGGAAACACAGATTTGAATCCCTAGGCTGCCATGGAAGCTTGATTGAGCCAATCACATACTCTCAGATTAGCCTTCCTGAATTAGCTTTGAATTAAGTTTTAGGATGGAATGTTGCAGTTTCTGTTTTGGGATTTTTTTTCAGCATTAACTGAAGTATTTTCAGTGATGGTCAAACACTTAAATGTGAATGAAAATGTTTTGGGATTATTTGGTTCTACGGAAATTCCAATAGTTTTAAGATAAATTTCTTTTTTTTTTTTTTTTTGGAAAAAAAATGAGGTAAGATTTCCATGCTCCACCTTTTGGGACTGATCTGCTCCCCCCCCCCCTCACCCCAAATAATGACCTTTCTGTCTGATTCATGAAAAGTTCTGCAGACAAAGGACACTCTGAATGTGCCTGCAATTCCTTAAGTAATCTCAGATATTCGACCTTGTAGTTCATTTAATAGAAACTGTGTCTGCTGCTAACTCCTGGTGTTTTTCTGATGAGAGTACATAATTGTTCTCCTAGCGCTGAGCAGTAACTAGCTACACAAAGGAGTTTTCAGTAATTTTCACAAAGCTGTTGTCATACTGCGTATTATATAAGGTTTTTAACTGCTTTTAAACTTTTGAAATGGTGTACTCCCAAATGTATTGCTTCTCAGGAGAGCGGAAGGCTGGTGGGGAGTAGGGGAAGGAGGAATTTACTATAATGGAGTTAGCATGAAACTTAAGCTTAAAGTGAAATGATATGTAAACTATATAGAAATGCTACGAATATTACCTTCGAGATCAATCTGCTGTTTGGGGGCAGATTTAAAAACGCGTTTCTTACCAGACATGCATTGATCTAGTATATACACTACCAGTGAGGTTTCATTTTGAGCTGATGCTTGACTGATCAGTAATCCCTGATATCCTTTATCAGATTCTCAAGTGGTTTACCAAGAATGTGTTCAGAGACCTTCCTATTGTATCATCCAAGCCCCAGATTTTTTTTTCTTTTTTTAAAAAAAGCCTTGCTGGCTTGTTGATACAGGAATAACAAATATTGTGCAGGGTTGTTAACCTGTTTTGATTGAGAGGGATACTACATTTGACCATGGCACCTGGTAACTTTCTTCCAACTCTGTTAGTCAGGGTTAACAGCATGTGTACATCAAAAAATAACACTTCAGTTGCATACATTTAATCTGATTACTGTTAAATGATTTGTTTTATTCCCTATTGTCATGTTGGTTTCTTCTCTTCATCTGTTAAGTTCTTGAAGAAGATATTAAGAAGACCTCTCACTACAACTCCTGAGAAGTTTCTCCTAGTTAAGCTGTCAGTTTCCTGACTTTTTGTTGTGAAAATGTTTTTGATTATAGCGGTCCTACTGCTGGACTCAGGCATTGGAATGTCCACCTTTTGTGTTGCATCTGTCAAGGCAGAGGCATGACTGCAATTGACAATTCACCAATTTCATATCCATTAAAGTATTGTTTTGTTTTCCCTATGGCTGGGCCTCTCCTTCCTTGGAGATTGGGTAGGGGAACTCAGCAAGCTGTCAGTATAACCTGCTTTGGAAGGAATCCATTGAAATGTGTAAGTTGCCTGGCTCTAGTACATTTTAATAAATTAAATATTTATTTTCTCTTCCCCCCCCCCCCAGCTCCTTCTGAACAAAAAAAAAAATTAAGAGAAAGATACAGTCAAGTTATATTGTCTCTGATCTTACCCTTTTGTGCAAGGGGATTTCCTATTTCCTCTCTAACATTCCTGAGCACCCATGTGTCAATAGATACTATGCTATTAACTTTAAGATGTTTTAGGACTCACTGTTCACTTAAAGGTTACAAGAAATTCAGGGCTGATAAGAAACACAGGGGCCCACAGCCAAGATCACATCAGGGCAATAGTAAATGCTGGTAAAGAAATCTCATTTTTTTTCCTTTTCTGACAAAAAGGTGTTGACAGCTGTGGTTTAAAGAATTTTTATGGCAACAAGATATGTATATAGTTGGAAAATATAGACGGCTTTTCTTTCACATCCTTTTGTCATAATTGGGTGACTGTAGCCAGAGATGCTTAAAGCCTTCATGGACCTTCATGCAAAGCCCACCCCACACATCAAAACAATATCTTTGCCAGGCTCCAGAGTGACAGGAGTCCATAGACTTTGATTCCTCCTAGGCTTCTTGCAATGGTCCTGGCTCTTGTTCCCCTGATCCCTATGGGACTCAGTTCATCATAGATCTTGCTCCCAAAGAAATCAGCTCTTTCTTTTGTAGATGATGTGTTTATATTACAAATGTAGGTCTCCAGAGAATCCTTGGGACAGTAGTTTGATGAGATGCTTTAAATTCTTTGTTAGAGATTCCTGGCCCTCCCCTGTTGTGTAAGGTAGGCAGCTTGAAATGCCTGTCTGCATGTGTACTAATGTCTGGTTTAATAAAGTCATCATTTGACAAACCACAGTGTGTTTTCTTTTTTCAATGAAGAAAGATACATTAGAAAACTTGGGAAATGCCCAGAGGCACTTTGCAGTACTTTACACAAAAATTTTAGATTGTCCTGCTTTTCCCTCCTAAGAGCTAAAGGTAGTATGCAGGATTGTCTCCTTTTTTTGTCCTCATAACAATCTAGTGGGGTAGATTATGCTGAAAGTATTTGACTGGCTTGAAGTCACCTACTGAAGTTCATAGTAGAGTAGAGATTTGGATTGGTCCCCTCCACTGGTATTCCAGCACCTTAACCACCACCATAGTACACTGGTTTATCTGGCATACTTGAAGGCCTCTTAACTGGAGGTGTTGGGTGGTGACCCTGAAACTTTATTCATGTAAAGCATATGGGCTCTATCACAGAGCTTTGGCTCATTTTCCTCTTTTTCCTGCATTCTTAAGTTGATCTAGTAATTTACAAATGACCTCCTGATAATATGCAGATTATATTCATTAAATGGTAACAGCCAGGACTTCTTTTAAAAAAAGAAAAAGCCTACATAAACTCATTTGCATATTAGGCCACACCCCCTGAACATTGTTTCATGCAGGGCTTTTTTGTAGAAAAAGTCCAGCAGGAACTCATTTGCGTGTTAGGTCACACCCCTGACACCAAGCAGCTGGAACTGTGTCCCTGCTCAAAAAAAGCCCTAGTAACAGCAACTTTAAAAGCTGCTTCTCTGATTTGTGCTCATGTCCCATTGATATGAGATTTACAGCCCAATCCTAACCCGTGACAGCCAGTCGTGGTGTAACTGCTGCGCCGCTAGTAGACTTCCTGAGGACTTTGGCATGCTGGAGCGTGGGGAGGGGAGAAGCGTAGCAAGGGAGACTGTCGCCATGGCAACTCCACTGGCGTAGGCACTCAAGAGGTGGAGGCAGCCGGAGGGAAGGATCAGCCCACCTCCCTCTGATTGGGCAGTCCTGGCACATGCGCCATGGCTCATGACAGTTGGGGTGGGGAGAGGCAGCCCCGGAGAGGCTGATAGCCATCCCCAACCCGTCCCCAGACAGAGAACAAAGCCAATGATGGGCAGACCATCAAAGGCAAAGGAGAGACGTCCCACTAACACAGTGAGGGAACAGGAGTGAGGCAGGGCATGTGCGCACGAGAAGCCTGGCTTGGTGTCAAGGCAGGGGTGGGGCGGGACAGGCTCACGTGGGACCACAGGATTGGCCAGCCCATTGCAGGTGACCGGGAGCAAATGTCCCCAGCTGGAGCCTACTGCCTGGTTCAAATGCCAGAGACGCTCATAAACTACCCAGTCTTGAGCAAGGGGAGGGGGAGGACAGTGGGGTGCATAGTTGCACTTACTCAGCCATGGGCAACAGTCCTCGCACGCTGAGCCTCCAGGAGCTGGGAACCTGTGGAGACCTGGAAACAAGACCAGTCAGCCCCAGGGGAGAGACCTCGCTCTCCCCTTCGCAAGTCAAAGATACTGTCAAAGCAATCATGTAGTGAAGAGTCTGTCACCAATGTGCCTGTCCCTCGCTCTAAGTCTGCATGGCAGGGAGCTCGCTGGCAGAGCCCCTCGCCACGTACGCTGTCCCTAACAACTGAGTTGATTGAGACCAGAGCAGAAGTATTTCAAGGAGGGGGGGGAACGGCGATTGGCTGCTGGGGAGGGGGCTTGTCGGCCTGGGGTGCGAGGGGATTGGTGAAGCAATTACACTGCTTCCTAAGGGTTTGCGAGCTCCTGCAGCAGCGGGGGCAACCTTTGTTTTTTGTTTCAATTAGTGCCTATGGGACATGCTGCCGTTTTCACAGACATAACTTTGCGCCTCTCAGGGGGCATGTCATGGCCCAAACTCCTTAGGGAGTTGCCTAAGCCAGGCCGTGCCCCCAACTCCACCCCCTCCTGCGCTGGAGCGCCTTGCTCCACTGCATTTCCGCCAACACTCAGGCACAGCCCTATGGCGGCGCCACTCTCAGGCGGAGCAGGACTTTGGTGGCCCCACACCCATGTAAGTGCTCTCCGGTGCAGCAGGACTGGACTTATGCCAGTGCAAATGCGATTTCTGCCAAGTGGGGGAAGGTTTGCTCCCAAAGCACTTTGCCCCCCCCCCCCCCAATAGGATTGTGCTCTTAAACACCTAACTGTGGTTAGGTCATAATATTTTCATGTATTTTCATCCAGCCAAGAAGCATTGTTCTTTAATGGAAATAAAGCTAATATTTTATGCAAGGCATAATAGTTAGCTGCTACTTCATTATTATTTATACAATATCAGTCTATATAGCATTTTACAGAAAATAAAAACTAAAAACAGGAACTTCCCCTGCTCCATTGATCTTGCAATCTAAATGTTGAAAATGAGACACAGAACAGAGGGAAGGATTAACACAGGCTAACAAAAATTACTCCTTGAAATACTCCTTGAGCCCGCCTTGGTGGGGAGGGCGGGGTATACATTGAATAAAATAAAATAAATAAAATGGAATATAAAAAGAAGAGGATAGATACGAGCAAATACCATATTTATGTTATAAAGGGCAGCATGGAGAAAATATATGGGGTTGATTAAGATGGTAGGAGACTATGAAAGGGAGGAGTAATCTCTGGTAATACAATGTATCTTTAGAGCTAGATCCAATATTCTATGGATCTTGATAGTCTGGATTCTTTTTACATCCTTGGAATGTGATTCCCATCAAATCTGGAGAATGCATATGTTGAACCTTTCTGAAAGGAATTATGACTCCCTTTGGGGGACTAATGCAATACTCTGTTGGGGCTCAACCACAAGACTGGGGAAATGACACAGGTGAGATGCTTGAATACACACAACTTTCCTTTGCACCACATCCTGATCTGAACTGAGCTTTCATGTGCCTTGTCTCCATAAAAAAAAAACAAAAAAACACCCTGGTACTCCTGACACAAAACTCCCAGCTCTTCTGACACTGAACTCCCAGAGTGTCATCTGGTTAGGCACTGATTTGGTTAAAAGACAGGGAGTTCTCTTGAACCAGCTTGTTTGTCTAAGAGTATGCTTTTCCAGTTCCACCTAGCACAGAACCAGAAGGTATCTGCTCAGATTTTATCAGATCTATGCATTTGTGACCTAAGGTTGACAACCTGCAGGTGGTGACTGGAAACCTAGAATTACCACTGATCTCCAGGGAAAAGAAATCCGTTCTCCTGGAGGAAACAGCTGCTTTGGAGGGTGGATTCTATGGCAATACATCTTTCAATCCCTCCCCAGGCTCCACCCCAATAGCTCCAGGAATTTCCCAACCTAGAACTAGTAACCCTACAGTGTAACCCTGAGATTTGACTATTATACCATGATTTATAGAAGCCTGAAAAAAGTGAGTTGGTTGAAAATGTATAGGTTCGGTGCTTTACTCACTTTGTTCACATTATTGCTATTTTATGATTAGCCGGTTTGTTTTCAGGTTCAGTTTAAGATACTCTTTCATTTTAAATGTGTCATGGAACTCTGGATTTCTCAGAAATTCCTCCTTGCTGTTCTCTTGTATAGGTGTCAGGGTTGCTAGGTCATCTCTGGCCACCCATGGGGGATGGCTGCGGCAGGGTTGCCAGATTCTGGAGATCTGGGGATGGTGCCGGCAAAGGACAGTGACCTCAGTGCCACAGAGTCCACCCTTCAAAGCATTCATTTTCTCATTCATTTAGTTTGGAGATGAGATGTAATTTTGAGGGATCCCCAGGTCCCACCTAACGCCTGGCACCCCCAGAAGGAGAATTAGCACTGCTGCACTATTGTGTGATCTCAGGCCTTTATAGAAGTAGCTCCGATTCTGTGAGATTGTCTTTCAGAAAAGGCTGAGAATACATCTCACTATTTGGTTTTCAGGAGAACTAGCAAGGCTGAGCTATCTAGGAAGGCTTTTAAGGGAGATCAGAAATAGCCAAGCTAAGTTACTCTACACATGTCTGTTTTTATAGTTTTGGAATTATGCTTTTATGTTTCTTTGTTTTCAAATGTGTTGTGAGCTACTTTGGATTGGTTTTTTTAGAAAGGGGTTGACATGTTTTCTTAATCTTTTAAATTAAAAGGTAAAGGTAGTTCCCTGTGCAAGCACCAGTTGTTTCCGACTCTGGGGTGATGTCAGACATCAGGACATTTTCATGGCAGACTTTTTTTACAGGGCGGTTTGCCATTGCCTTCCCCAGTCATCTACACTTTATCCCAGCAAGCTGGGTACTCATCTTCCCAACCTCGGAAGGATGGAAGGGTCAGTCAACTTTGAGCCAGCTACCTGAACCCAGCTTCCACCAGGATTGAACTCAGGTAGTGAGCAGAGCTTGGGCTGCAGTATTGCAGCTTACCACTCTGCGCCATAGGGCTCCCTTTCTTTTAAACTAGGGTAGTTTTAAATTAGGATTTTAATTTTAAAGGGGAATTTATTATAGCTGAAACTTCAAAAATACTTTAAAAAAAATACATTTTATTCACCCCACTGAAGAGTGTGTATTGGAGCTTGGGACTAGTCTTCCCAATCTCTCACAGTCTGTTTATACTGGAGAGCCAGTTTGGTATAGTGGTTAAGTGTGCAGACTCTTATTTTGGAGAAGATTCCCCACTCCTCCACTTGCAGCTGCTAGCATGGCCTTGGGTCAGCCATAGCTCTGGCAGAGGTTGTCCTTGAAAGGGCAGCTCCTGTGAGAGCCCTCTCCAGCCCCACCCACCTCACAGGGTGTCTGTTGTGGGGGAGGAAGGTAAAGGAGATTCTGAGCCGCTCTGAGACTCTTTGGAGTGGAGGGCGGAATATAAATCCAATATCATCTTCATCTTATTATTATACCACAAAACATTCCAGTTCACCAATAGGGTGGTAAGGTTTACAAGGGGTAGTCTGGGGCCTAGTCTCGCTACCACTGGCTGCACTATTATCCCAGTTTATAAGGTCAACAAATCTGCCAATGGGTATAGGTTGTGTACAGGGAATGTTCAGGCCTAGTCATTCTAATTTGACTGTGTAAGTCAATATACAGCCCTAAACATGAAGTAGTAGTATGGGCCATGCAAACAGCAGACATTACATGTGAATCAAAACAGTACACAGAGAGCTGGGATGAATGAAAGTAAAGTTTCTTTGGTACAGCTGTGCTCTTTGAGAACCTGCTGCAGATTGAGCAGTTGCCCTGCCTGTTTTAGGACCCCATTTTCTGGTAAAGTTCTCAATTTTATGTTTATATAAACAAATTAAAAAGACACTATGACTATTCAGCACGTGCCTTGATCTCATCTAAAGGAAAATAGACACTATTGCACTTTCCAGGAATTCCTTGCCACTCAAGGAAGGGAGTAGAATATAATACAACAAGGCATATAGATGGATACTGGGCTACCACATGGGTACATGTTGGGAGTAAACAAAGGAGGGTATGATGTTATCCCCATCTTTGAACCAAGGCAGTAGCTATGTCAAATAAAGACCCAAGCTTCTCAGAAGGAATTAGCTGTAATTTGCCTCCTTTCGAACCCCTTTTGTTGACCCCAAAGTTTTCTCCATCAAAGCCAATAACAGTTACTTGAGGAACAGCAAACAAAACAAAAAAAGTCTTCACCTGCTGGTGGAACACGATAGAGGGAGACATATGACAAAGTTTTGACACCAAAACCAAGAAGACCCTTTCTTGGACTGCTGCCTGTCTAGCCTCAAAAGGCCAGGGGCACCTGAAGCATATGGAAGAAGGTGATCCTTGAGGTATGCTGACCCCAAACCTTATTATGCTTTAAAAGTCAATACCAGCACCTTGAATTTGGCCCAGAAGCAAGTTGGGAGCCAGTGCAGATGGAACAGGACTGGAGTGATATGACCATTACAACTCATTCCAGTCAGTGCTCTGGAAGCAGCATTCTATATCATCTGCAGCTTCCAATCAGTTTTCAAAGGAAGCTCCACATAGAGAGCACTGCAGTAATCTAATCTAGATGTTACTAAGGTATGCACCACAGTGGCAAGAATTTTCTGCCCCAGGAAAAGCCACAACTACCTCACCAACTAAAGCTAGTGAAATCACCCCCCTGCAATCACTGCCACCTATTTATCCAACAAGAAGCCTGAGTCCAGGAGCACCCCCAGGCTCTGAACCTGCTTCTTTAGACACAGTGCAACTCCATCCAGAATAGGAGATAAATAATTTTCAGGGTCAAACCTGTCCCCGCCCCAGTAGCATCTCAATTTTGTCCAATTAAATTTCAGTTTGTTAGCCCTCATCCATACCAAATTGCCTTTGTTCATGGTTTCCACAGCCTTCCTGGGATTTGCTGGAAGGTCAAGAATAGATACAGCTGAGTATCATCAATCTTAGTGGCAACTCAACCCAAATCTCTGGATGACCTTCCCCAGCAGCATTAAATAGATGTTGAAAACTATGGGGGACAAGATGGAACCTTGCAGAACCCCATGGGTCAGAACAGCTGTTCCCCACCACCACATTCTGAAACCTACCTTTGAGGTAGGACCAAAACTACCACACAATCCTAAAAGATAGTCTAGAAGGATACCATGATTGATGAAATCAAAAGCTGCTGAGAAGATCAGGAGAATCAACAGGGTCGCATCCCCCCAGTCCAACTCCTGGTGCATGTCCAGCAGGCTACCAAGTTTGCTTTCAGTCCAGTAACCAGGCCTGAGCCAGAATGAAATGGATCTAAACAATGAACAATTGTTCTTTTCACTTTATACTGTCTGTATTGTGTAAAGTTGCATTGCCTGTGTTTTAAGGTGTCATGTGTCTGTATCTTCAAATCAAGCCTTTAAAGGGCATGCTTTGCTTCAGGCAAAAGCTGCAGCTTGAAATCCAATATACATCTTCATTAAGATAACTTGGAAAAGGATTCAGGATTCCAGACTTAAGAAGGATTTTTGTCATGGTTCCATCTCCAAATATTGCCCCCCTCCCGCCAGACTTTTTTTTTAACTGCTGTTGTGGTTTACCACATCTGAGAATGAGTAATGAAGCTTGTTAATATGAAATAGGAATTTGTTCCTAAAAATAATTTTCCAGTTCTGCTAATATATTATTTGTGCTACCATCAGCCTCCTAAGAAATGGCAATCTGTATTTCTAATATTTTATTTGCTTTATATTGCAGCTTGCCATACTAGAAAGTGTTGGAACGCAAGATTTTTATCAAGAGCATTTTGATTTTCAAGTTTCAGTTTAGCTCTTGCTAGCAGACACTTCATTTACAGGTTTCTTCCTCATGTATAATTGAGTTTCAATTCCTTCTGAGTATCCTCCTCTTCATCATGTTTCTTTTCTGATTCTTAAACTAGAAGTCTTGGTCCCAATCTGACATAAAAAATCACAACATTCAAAAACCAGTGCAGGGATATTTTAATTGTCCAGGGCATTCCATTGCTGACCTAAGAGTATCAGAGAAGCTTCAAGTGGAGATTACCATGTGAGATTGCTGAATTTGAGTTAATTCACAAATTCAGAACAAATGGGTCCCCAGGGCTTCTTATATCACTACAGATGCTAATTGTCTAGCCTCCTAAGCATTTTCCCCTGCTCTAATCAAGGTGATTACATAGGATTGCCATTCTCCACCCTGGGCCCCACCCCCAATCACTGGCTGGCAGTGGGGGGAACTTACTGGCAGCAGGGGAGGCCTACACCAGCATCTCTGCATCATCACTGGCAACACTGGAAGTGACATTATTATGTCATTAGTGATGCCAGAACACACTGGCATTTGGGAAAAACTCTATGGTAAAAATGGCTCCTATTGTACAGTTTTACCAGACCATCCTGTGTGGCTAGCAATGTAATAACGTCACTTCTGGCATGCACTAGAAGTGGCATTGCCAGTGATGATGTTGGTGTAGGCCTCCCCCACTGATTGTCAGGATTACCTACACAGAGTATATTTCCATCCATCTCCTTTCTTTGCAACCCCTCTCCCACCTTCTGACTAGGATAGCAAGACACAGGGATTTCCATTTCTATTTGTATCTGATGAAGGGAGCTTTGACTTTCAATAGCTTATACCCTGCAAAGCATGTCGGTCTTTAAGGTGCTACTGGACTCAAATCTAGCTCTTCTACTTTGGACTGATAGAAACAGTTTAGGATTGCACACTGTTATATTATAGGCAGTTTGTTAGTGCTATGGACATGTTGTTGTCCCTACATGTCGCTTAGCAAAACTCTATGGTGGGGCACTAAGGCACACCAACAACCTTTGTACACCTATAGTGAGGAACAAATTGTTGTAACACACCCTGAGCCTGCTTATGGGGTAGGGCAGGGTAGAAGCCCAATATAATAAATAATAAAAATGAGTAATAATACGAGATCCAGTTTAAGAACATAAGAACATAAGAGAAGCCATGTTGGATCAGGCCAACGGCCCATCAAGTCCAACACTCTGTGTCACACAGTGGCAAAAAATTTTATATACACACATACACTGTGGCTAATAGCCACTGATAGACCTGCTCTTGAAGGTGGCTATACTTGTGGCTGCCACCACCTCCTGTGGCAGTGAATTCCACATGTTAATCACCCTTTGGGTGAAGAAGTACTTCCTTTTATCCGTTTTAACCTTTCTGCTCAGCAATTTCATCGAATGCCCACGAGTTCTTGTATTGTGAGAAAGGGAGAAAAGTACTTCTTTCTCTACTTTCTCCATCCCATGCATTATCTTGTAAACCTCTATCATGTCACCCCGCAGTCGACGTTTCTCCAAGCTAAAGAGTCCCAAGCGTTTCAACCTTTCTTCATAGGGAAAGTGCTCCAGCCCTTTAATCATTCTAGTTGCCCTTCTCTGGACTTTCTCCAATGCTATAATATCCTTTTTGAGGTGCGGCGACCAGAACTGCACACAGTACTCCAAATGAGACCGCACCATCGATTTATACAGGGGCATTATGATACTGGCTGATTTGTTTTCAATTCCCTTCCTGATAATTCCCAGCATGGCGTTGGCCTTTTTTATTGCAGACGCACACTGTCTTGACATTTTCAGTGAGTTATCTACCACGACCCCAAGATCTCTCTCTTGGTCAGTCTCTGCCAGTTCACACCCCATCAACTTGTACTTGTAGCTGGGATTCTTGGCCCCAATGTGCATTACTTTGCACTTGGCCACATTGAACCGCATCTGCCACGTTGACGCCCACTCACCCAGCCTCAACAGATCCCTTTGGAGTTCCTCACAATCCTCTCTGGTTCTCACCACCCTGAGCAATTTAGTGTCATCCGCAAACTTGGCCACTTCACTGCTCACTCCCAACTCTAAATCATTTATGAACAAGTTAAAGAGCATGGGACCCAGTACCGAGCCCTGCGGCACCCCACTGCTTACCGTCCTCCACTGCGAAGACTGCCCATTTATACTGACTCTCTGCTTCCTATTACTAAGCCAGTTTTTGATCCACAAGAGGACCTGTCCTTTTACTCCATGACTCTCAAGTTTTCTAAGGAGCCTTTGATGAGGAACTTTATCAAAAGCTTTCTGGAAGTCAAGGTAAACAACATCTATCGGGTCGCCTTTGTCCACATGTTTGTTCACCCCCTCAAAGAAATGTAACAGGTTAGTGAGGCAAGATCTTCCCTTGCAGAACCCATGCTGAGTCTTCCTCTATAACCCGTGTTCATCAATGTGCCTACTCATTCTGTCCTTGATAATGGTTTCTACCAACTTTCCCGGTATTGAAGTCAGACTGACTGGCCTGTAATTTCCCGGATCTCCTCTGGAACCCTTTTTAAAGATGGGGGTGACATTTGCTACCTTCCAGTCCTCAGGAACGGAGGCAGATTTCAATGAAAGATTACAGATTTTTGTTAGAAGATCCACAAGTTCAACTTTGAGTTCTTTCAGAACTCTCGGATGTATGCCATCCGGACCCGGTGACTTATTAGTTTTTAATTTGTCTATCAGTTGTAGGACCTCCTCTTTTGTCACCTCAATCTGACTCAGGTCTTTCAACACCCCTTCCAAAATTAGTGGTTCTGGGGTGGGCAAAAAGTTCTCGTCTTCCACAGTGAAGACAGAGGCAAAAAATTCATTTAGCTTCTCAGCCATTTCCCTATCCTCCTTCAGTAATCTTTTTACCCCATGGTCATCCAAGGGCCCCACTGCCTCCCTGGCTGGTTTCCTACTTCTAATATATTTGAAGAAATTTTTATTGTTGGTCTTTATGTTTTTTGCAATATGCTCCTCATAGTCCCTTTTTGCCTGCCTGATCACATTGCATTTGATTTGCCACAGCCTGTGTTCCCTTTTACTAATCTCACTTGGACTGGTTTTCCACTGCTTAAAGGAGTCCTTCTTACCTTTTACAGCTTCCATTACTTTGTTTGTTAACCATGCAGGCCTTTTCTTATGCCTGTTTGCGCCTTTCCTAACTTGTGGTATGTATTTTATCTGAGCTTCTAGGATTATAGTTTTAAATAGCGTCCAAGCTTCCCCAAGGGTTTTGACCGTATGTACTTTTCCTTTCAGTTTCCTCCTCACATGCCTCCTCATCTCAGTGTATTTACCCCTTTTAAAGTTAAACGTGGTTGTGGCGGTCTTTTTGGACAACTCCCTATTTATACAAACGGTGAAATCAATAACATTATGGTCACTGCTCCCAAGCGGCGCAATCACTTTTACATCTCTCACCAAGTCTTGGGCATTACTTAGGACCAAATCCAGGATCACCCCACCCCTGGTAGGTTCTGAGACCATCTGCTCCATAGCACAGTCATTGAGAGCATCAAGAAACTCAATCTCTTTCTCTCGACCAGAACACATATTGACCCAATCAATCTGCGGGTAGTTAAAATCACCTATTATGACACAGTTTTTACGTTTAGCCGCTATCTTTAAGCCTTCCATCATATTATAATCGTCCTCTCTCTTTTGATTTGGTGGGCGATAACAAACTCCCATAGTTAAATTTCCTTTTGGGCCCTCTATTTCAACCCAAAGCATTTCTAAAAGTGAATCTAATTCTCTGACCTCAGTCTTACTGGACCGTATATCCTCTCTGACATACAGAGCCACCCCACCTCCAACCCTTCCCTCCCTATCCTTCCGATATAGCTTATATCCAGGAATCACCGTGTCCCACTGATTCTCCTCATTCCACCAAGTTTCTGAAATTCCCACAATGTCTATGTTTTTTCCCAACACTAAACATTCCAATTCACCAATTTTACTTCGAACACTTCTAGCATTTGCATACAAACATCTATAATTTCCCAGGCGAGCTAGGCCCGCCACCTTCCTCCTGCCACCTCGAGACTCTGGCAGACAGTCCATATTGTTTGTCGCCTTCACAGTGGACAACTCTGGTCCGTTACCCGGTAGAAAAATAGCAGCTAACCCTTCATCTCTTTGAGACGAGTCGTCCCGAACCAGAGACATTTCATCTCCTGTCGGCTTTCCCCAAAGATTTAGTTTAAAAACTGCTCTGCCACCTTTTTGATTTTAAGCGCCAGCAGCCTGGTTCCATCCGGGGACAAGTGGAGACCGTCTCTTTTGTACAGCTCCTGCTTGTTCCAGAAAGCATCCCAGTGCCTAACAAACTTAAACCCTTCCTCCTTACACCATCGTCTCATCCACACATTGAGACTTCTAATTTGTGCCTCTCTCTCCTGCCCTGCACGTGGAACAGGTAGCACTTCCGAGAAGGCTACCTTGGAGGTCCTGGCCTTAAGTCTCCCACCTAGCAGCCTAAATTTTTCCTCCAGGACCTCACGACTGCATTTCCCCACATCGTTGGTGCCAACATGCACCATGACCACAGGCTCCTCCCCAGCACTGTCTATCAGTCTATCTACTACACGCGTAATGTCCGCTACCTTCGCACCAGGCAGGCAAGTCACCATACGGTCAGTACGCGGTTTCGCCACCCAGCTGTCTACTTGCCTAAGGATCGAATCACCAACTACCAAAAGCCCCCCTCTCCCCCTGCTCAGGGATGGTTCCTTGGCGTGAAAGGATTCCCGCTCACCCACCGAAGAAGAGGTCGCTTCTGAGGGCGCATTCCCCTTGTCCTCAGCACGGTGCCCTGTTCCCTCTCGACCCTCTCGCTCTCTGGCAGCAACGGGGCTGCTACGTTCAGAGCGGGGCTCATCTAATACGCCCCCGAGAGTCTTCCCCAGTTTGGTGTAGTGGTTAAGAGCAGTGGACTTTAATCTGGAGAACTGGGTTTGATTCCCCACTCCTCCACATACAGCCAGTTGTGTGACCTTGGGTCAGTCACAGTTTTCTCACAGCTGTTCTTGAAAGAGCTCTCTCAGCTCCACCTACCTCACAGGGTGTCTGTGGAAGAGAAGGAGATTGTAAGTCACTTTGAGACTCTGGAAGGGTATAAATCCAATCTCTTCTTCATCATTATAACCGTTGTAGTCGTCATCATCATTGGAGAACTCTCCAGTAGAACAAATGTTGTGGTTTATAAATTATACTGTTACAATCATATTTAAATAGACATTTCTTAATCATTCCTATGGCTTCCTGTCTGGTAACTATAAAGAGAGTCCAAGGAAAGATTGAGGAACTGTATTTGTTGCTTGTCAGGTTTATCCCAGTGGGAAACATAAGGGTCCTATCTGACTAAGCCAAGGTAGCTCTCTTGGATGTCAGAGTGTGTAATTTTAACTGTAAAAGGGAAAGCCTTCAGCCAAGCTTGAATTTCAAGAGATGTCCCAAATCAGCTCAGAGGGCTACCACCACCACACAATTCGGAATTCTACAGATGAAACACAGGAATTTAAGAATAACTGAATTGAGGGACTCCTCTATTTTGTCAATCCAGACACCAAACTCATATAAGCTTTGTGTGGCCATCTTGGAATTAAACAGTTTGATGGCGGCTGGGATATACTGAGCCCCAGATGAATAAAAGGAATGACAAATGATATTTGATGCTGTTGTAGCCAATCTTTTAATATGAGCAGCTTGAACTGACCAAGTTAATCTCTGGTCAAACCAGACCCTTAAGTATGTAAAATAGGGGACCTCCTCCATATCATCACCATGAATTTTCCAAGTGGTGTACATGAGATTCCCCCCCCCCCCAAACAACAGTTTTGGATACTCCATGATACAGAAGATGAACCTTCATTGCAGGAAGGTGGTAGGTCACAAGGTGGGACATTGATAAATATTGCCTTTCAGGGTCAAGTTAAAGATCAGTTGGCAGAGCAGTGATCTGTTCCCCTGATCCCCTCTCTCTACAGATTATTTCAACGATTAATTTTCACAAGATTCAAGCCCAGCACATCATGTATAGTTTGGCCTTGAAACAGCTGCTAAGATCCCTTTGTATCATTTCCCCTCCTCGTGTGACTAATAACCCTGGCTTGCTGAGTATTTATCCTGCTTTTTTCCTCCCATCATAAATTTGTAAGCAACAATATAGCACTTGGGGGAGAGAAACAGATTGAGGGCTCTTTAAAATGTGTAGAAAGGTTCTTAGAAATGAGGCACAAGAAACTAGCTGAGGTATGTATCTTAAACACATTGCTACATTATGTTTTATTCATAAGTGTGAAGGATTTGCAGTCTCAGAGCTTGTATACAAAATTTTGCACAGTAATTTGATATGTGTTCCATTGCTTGCCCTTGTGTGGTTCAGCTAAAAAAGATAAAAATAAGCTGGAGCTGCTAGAAATAATTGTCATGCTCCAATTTCAAGATCCTAACTTACAGGTAAAACACAGTGGATTTGTTTTGAGTTGTTTGCTTTAAATACTTGTGCATGCTATTTTTGAAGTGAAAATCTAGATGCGATATAACAAAATGGAGCTCAGGCAACTTTTTCTTAGAGTGTTTCCATTCTGTTAAGTTCATTTGAGCACAACTACATTCACATTTTCGTTAGCGATTCCTGGTTTTGTATTACCGTGATTCACGTGCAAAGGCCAATTTGGCTAGCTTTATGGAATCTTTCCTCTTCTCTAATAGGCCATTCTAGTATAAGGAATTTTTTTTCTTGGCCTACTCCATACTACTAGTATAAAATAAAGAGATTGGATCACTCCCAACGGCTCCTTTAATTGCTTTCCATATTCAGTCCAAGGACCTCACAGCCCTCCATGGATTGAGATGATTTGGCAATTTTGTTTGTTGTTGTTCAGCCGCAGATCGGGCAATAACATCTCTCAATTCCCAAATTCTGTCATATCCTCTAAGACAAAAAAATATTTGTTATAATTTTGACTGCCAAAGTAGCTTGGAGAGATAAACATCTATATAAATATGGAGGTTCTTGCCTGATCTCCTCCTTCCAGGAGGTGCCCCTCTTAAATTTACCATACTTGTGTCCTGTCCAGATTAAAAAGTAGCATGGACAGAGTTGGAATTGTTCTTCACTAATCATGTCATCATTAACTCTCCATTTTGCTATATCTTTCTTCCCTTCTTGCTTGGCAACCACGACCGGTTCTTCCATACTCGACACATGACAGCCATAGGTTTGGGGCCATATACAAAAGCCAGCAGAGTAGGGGCAGGATTGTGGACAATTCTGCACAATCTCATTGTTCCTCTTAAATAGGGTTGAAACTGGACTTTTTGAAGGACTTTGAGATAGCAATACTGTGGTTTACAGTGAACATATGTATTCAATAGACTATTTGTAAGAAGAATATATCTATATATAAAACTGTATGAGTGTAATTTAGCTATTTTTCACAGTGATATATCTTTTGTTGTATCTTCTTTCTGTGAACCTTTGGTTGTTATTTGTAATCTTCAGGTGGTGGCTGGAGACCTCCTGGGATTAAACTGAGATCCAGGCAACAGACATCAATTCACTTTTGAGAAAATGGCTGCTTTGAAAGATGGACTCTATGGCATTATACCTCACTGAAGTTCTTCCCCTCCCCAAACCCCATCCTACTCAGGCTCCACTGCTAAAATCTCTATGTATTTCCCAACTTGGAGCTAGCATCCTAATCAATACCCCTACTGGCAGAGACTTAGATGTACCTAGCATTCCTGATTAAAAGGTTTTCCACCACACTGGGTTTTGTCACAATGACAAAATATGAGCCAGTTAGAATTCCCTCTGAAAATCTCAGTTTGGTAAATTGAGACTGATTCTATGGAATCACTTTATCGCCCAAAGGCTTTTCCTGCTTTCTTCATTTTCTTTTCTTACCAGAATTTACAAACTCCCCCCCTTCTTACCTTTGGACAATCCTTAGATTCCTCCTTTCCTTTTTCTAACCACAATAAAAGGAATCTTTTGTTTTTGTTAAAGTCCCAAGCCTTGTAATGGAAACCAAAATCTAGTACAAAGTGATAGTTTCTGCTAGTTCATTTTATTTATTTAAAATATTTTATGGCACTTTTCCACCTAATCAGGATCCCCAAAGATCATATAATAAAACATTAACACATTTAAACAATTAAGAAAATTTAAAATTATAAATTCAATCAAAACACTTAACAAACAATAGAATAGGGACAATAACCATTATTGGGGTTATATCAAGTGAAACAAAGAAGTCTTCACCTGCTGGTGGAAGACATTGATGAGGGAGACAGAGGAATCTCCTTGGGAAGGGAGTTCCAGAGTTTTTGTATCATGATTGAGAAATCTCTTTCTTGGGTCACCACCTGTTTAGCCCCAAATGGCGCTGGCAACTGAAGCAAGACCTCCAAAGATGACAGGAGGGATATATTCATATGGGAGAATGCTCTCTGGATGCATTCACACTACACTAACTAATGTGTTTTGCATCTGGATTTTTGCTGTGTTCGAATAGCAAAAATCCGGATGTAAAATACATTAGTGTAGTGTGAATCCATGCTCTGTCTGGAATTAATACAGATAAGTAGAAGGTCTTGCTTCATTCTCTTGCCCAGCTTCTGTAAGAGTTCTGTATTTTTATCTACCCCAAGTCTTTGTGATGGGAAGATTTTAAAAAATCATTTCATTGTGGTGATTTATTTCTTGGCTGAATTTAAGTCAGGAGGCATTTAAATAAACCAAAATGCACCATTAGCAATTTTCATAAAGAAGTCTCTATCATATACTTAAGCTAGTGGCACTCATGTAGCAACTTGCATCTTCAGATCCATAACTAATAGGCATGGAAGATGCAAAGATAAGGCATGTTTGCTTTGAGAAAGGCCTGAAGCCTTTTGTAGGTTCATAAAGCACAAATCATTTGCCTTCAAAATTAAAACTGTAATACTGAAGTAATTTGTTTTGCTTACAAAACTGTATCTTATCTAGTTGGTCTGCACTATACATTTGTCTACAATGCTGACATATTTATTTATGATGTTTACAAAGACTTTTACTGGTATTTTATAGCAAACAATTTTTTTAACCAGTGCATGTGATCATTTTAAACTACCTGAAGTAAAATCTACAGCTGATACAGGCAAATAGTTTTGTACTGAGTTGGTACAAACTAGTATTTCGCAAGAAAATAGGGGTGTGCTTATAAGACCCCAGTTCTCAAGCCATGGATTGCTTCTCTGTTTCATGTAGCTGAAGTCATTACTCTGCTATATACACTGATTCTGCCATAGCAGTCACTGAAAAGCCAGAACTGTATTTGTTCTTTTGGTTAAATATATTTTACAGAGTAACTGAATTTTTTTTACCAGTACTGTGATAGCTGCCATGAACTTCTATCTCAGATCAAGCACAAGAAGCAACCAGCTGAGAATATCCTTCTTTAAACATAATTTTCATTAAACTCTAATTATTTTACTGCACTGCATCCAGCTGACAATCTACTGGTGTATGGGGAAGAGCATAATTTGGCCAATTCCCTGCTTCATTGTGGTCCCCCTAACCCTAGAGGCTTCCCCCCGAAGATCCTGTGATCCCACTCAGCATCAACTGGACATAAAAAAATGGAAGGCCAATGTGCTACTGGAACACTGGTGGGATGCAACCACTATCACTATCTTTCCCTTTTTTGAATGCTTCCATAGCCTCTGCTCTCTTCCTGCTTCTTTTCTTCCTGCCGAACAGCCAATTTACCTTTATCTATCCTTCAGTCTTCACCTTCCTGCCACCACCACCCCCCACCAGCAGCTTCTACCTTGGACAACTATGGCACAGTTGTATGGCACTGGTCACTGGGCCAGGCCTATTTGCGTAGTAGGGAAACCTCAAGGAACTGTGCAGGGCACCTGTATCTCTTTCCCCTTTATCCCCTCTCCCTGCATTATTTCCTCTGTCCATCCTCCTGGCAATATTCTCTCCTTTTGTTGCCTGTTACTCCTCAGCTATCCACAAATCTTGCTTTTATTTGCCTCCTGTCTTCAGCTATATTTATTATTTATTTACTTCATTTATTCCCTACCTTTCTCTGCAATGGGGACCAAAGATGCTTATATTATTTTCCTCTCTCCCTTTTTATTCTTGCAATAACCCTGTGTGGTAAGTTAGACTGAAAATATGTGACTGGTCCAAAAATCACCAAGTGAACTTCCATAGCAATTTGAATTTGGGATTGCCAGATCCAGCTCTGAAGCTCTAACCACCAGGGCTTTTTTTGAGCAGGAATGCAGTTCCGGCTGGCTTGGTATCAGGGTGTGTGGCCTAATACTCAAATGAGCCCTTGCTGGGCTTTTTCTACAAAAAGCCCTATGTAAAACAATGATGCTATCAGAGGGTGTGACCTAATGTGCAAATGAATTCCTGCTGGGCTTGTTCTACAAACAAAGCCCTGCTAACCACTATACCACACTAGCTTTAATAGAGTGATTACTGCTGAACAGTAGCAAGGAGAGGAGTGACAAATGAAGTGCCTCAAAGATCTGTCCTGGCAGGATCTGTTTTAATATCTTTATACATGATTTGGATAAAGGAACAGATGAAGGAATGCTTGTTAAATGTGCAGATGATACTAAATTAGGAGGAGTTGCAAATACAGTAGAAGGCAGAAACATGATACAGTATGATCTTGATAAGCTGGAAAACTGGGCCAAAACAAATAAAATGAATTTTAACAGGGATAAATGTAAAGTTCTGCACTTAGTAGGAAAAATGGGTAATTATAGGATGGGGAGACTTGTCTTGGCAGTAAAGGTAAAGGTAGTCCCCTGTGCAAGCACTGAGTCATTACCGACCCATAGGGTGACATCACATTTCTTGACACTTTTTATGGGGTGATTTGCTATTGCCTTCTCCAGTCATCTGCATTTTACCCGCAAGCAAGCAGAGTACTCATTTTACTGACCTCGGAAGGTTGGAAGGATGAGTCAACCTTGAGCCAGCTACTTAACCCAGCTTCCGCTGGGATCAAACTCAGATCATGAGCTTGGGCTGCAGTATTGCAGCTTAGCACTCTGCTCCACACAGCTCCTTTGCCTTGGCAGTAGTATGTTTGAAAAGGATCTAGGGGTTTTAGTGGACCATACAATGAACATGAGTCAGCAGTGTGATGCAGTGGCTAAAACACTAAATGCAATTTTGGGCTGTATCAACAGAAGTATAGTATCCTGCGCATGCAAAATGATGGAATCACTTTCCTCTGTTCTGGTTAGACCTCTCCTAGAGTATTGTGTTAATTTTTGGGCACCACAATTTAATAAGGATATAGACAAGCTGGAACATGTCCAGAGGAAGGCAATGAAGATGGAGAGGGGTCTGGAGATAGGTAGATTAGGCTGAAAGTATGTGACTGATCTAAAATCACCCACAAACAATATGAGGGCTTGAATCTGGATTTCCCAGATCCTGCTTTATAGCTCTAACTGCTGCACCACACTGGCTTTCACAGGGTGACTCTGTTGAACAGCAGCAAGCAGTCAGGCATGGTTGAGAAGCAAGTTGGGTGATATCAAGTTACCTAGAGGTTGCTTACAGGCTGCCAACCTCCAGTTAGGACCTGGAGCTCTCCCACAATTACAACAGAACTTTAGATGACAGATCTGTCCCTCAGAAGAAAAAGACTGCTTTGGACATTATGGCATTATATTCTGCTGAGGCCTTTCCTCTCCCCAAATCCTGCTCTTCTGTACTCTACCACAAAATCTTCAGGAATTTCCCAACCTGGAGCTGGCAACCCTAGCCAAAGATTTGGTCACCAGATTTTTGTATCCAAAGATTTGCTGTTAGTATACAGACAAGTGGACACCAGCAAGAACTTGCAGGAGGCATCTCACTTCCCCCTTCCCCACTATTTGCTCTTTCACTTTCCTGAAAGTCACCTTTTCCTGCTCCCTTCTCTTTAGGGGTTGCCACGGAGAGCTCTTAGAATCACATTGGAACTCCCAACTACAGAAATAGCTTTGAGATTAGAATATATAAGCTCATTCTTGAAGACCAATGCTAGCAGATCAAGCAGAGTTTTAACAAGGGAACCCCAAAAGGAAAATAAGGGGTATGTGTGATTATATAAGGGAACCCCAAAAGGAAAATAAGGGGTATGTGTGATTATATATAGTAGGTAATGAAAAACTGAAACCACCCTAGGTAAATACAATAGTCAGAGTGTGTACAAACCTGCTGCACTTCTGGCATATTGATTATGCATAAAGCAATTTAAAGCCGAATTAGATTTTCAGCAATGCTCTTTTGTTGGTTAACCTGCAAGGGGTGAAAGGTTCATGCATGCCCTGCCGTAGGCATTGCTGCTCAGAGGTTTTGCCAGATATACTTATTCAGAGCACTTGAGATCTGCTGGAATAAGAACTCAAAACAGCTTCCCTTAATTCCGTATTTATCTCCTCATCAAGTATAACAGTACAAAAGTTTAGGTTCCTAGTATTTACTGGTATCTAAAATATTAGCCCTAGAAATTAGCAGTGGCATTGCTGTACAGGTCAGAAAAGAGACTTCTCTTTTATTTAAAAAATGTTTGTATCTTTTGTGTTGCGAACTGTAGAGTGTACAGTTCACAGGCAGTGAAGAAAACACCATGCAAAGCTGCACATTCTTTCAAAGGAAAAGACTGAGTCCAGAATATTTTAAGTCATATAATATTTTAAAACTAACACAATTTGTGATAGGGTATGAACTTCCATGAGTCACAGCTCGCTTCTTCACTGCTCACTGCCCATCCATATTTGTTTTTCCATACAATGCCTACTCTTATTTCTCATCTTCTCTGCTGCACAGTTATACTCCATCCCAAGCTTGAATTGGTCCTACAACGCTTACCAGCCCACACTTCTTCAGCAGCCTCTACTTGTTGGGGACTCTCAGCCTCTCTCCAGTCTTCCTGTGAGTCTTGGCTTTTGAGGGCCAACAGCTTGCTCACCTGCCTTCCTATGGAAGGCCTTATGTTGGGTGATGAAAGCTGCAAACCTCAAGGCACCCACAGACAAGGTAGGGTGCCTCAACAATACACGTTCAATAAGCAAAAACAAAAAAACTTTGTAAATTAACTGAAAGTGACGGTGTTTAACTGCCTGATGAGGATTGAATATATCCCAAAAGGCACAGAATTCTGAGCAACTGAAAATCAGTTATGATCAAGGAGGTAGGTGGGGATTGGCCTGCTCCTTTGAGAGTTTTAGAATCTTTGAGGAAAAGATACTGGGGGGGAGGGGATAGCATCAAGTTGATCCTCCCCAGTGATTCTTCATGAGACTCCAACTGCTTCTTCAATGCATAAAGACTTTTGCCATACAATAATACACTTGTAGTCAGGAGCCCCATGACGCAGAGTGGTAAAGCTGCAGTACTGCAGCCCAAGCTCTGTTCATTACCTGAATTCGATCCCAGAAGAAGTTGAGTTCAGGTAGAGTTCAACCTCAGCCTTCCATCCTTCCGAGGTTGGTAAAATGAGTACCCAGCTTGCTGGGGGTAAAGTGTAGATGACTGGGGAAGGCAATGGCAAACCACCCCGTAAAAAAGTCTGCCATGAAAACGTTGTGATGCGACGTCACCCCATGGGTCGGTAAAGACTCAGTGTTGCACAGGGGACTACCTTTACCTTTAAAACACTTGTAGCTGGCTAGCGCTTTTTGGACCTCCCTCAGCCTGGTAAAGTATGCCTGTTCCTCTCTCCCATGCTTGATCCCTGAAGAGGAGAAGCTCCTCTTGAGTATTTTGAGACATAAACTTTCTAAGATGCACTGGTAAGAGTCCCTTGCACTTCCACCTTCCGCTGTCTTCTACTACTGCAAGTTTAATATCTCTTGCTGCAAGGCTTAGAACTGGATACTTGAGCATGAGAACCATCCCACATGCCTCCCTTTCCAAAGCCAAAACAAATCAAGGTGTTCTCCTCCATCATAGAACATGGGAGGGGGGACTGGATATGAACAGCATGCAACACATTAAACATATGCACACAGTTTATATTAAATCATATAGTATTTCTCTTGTGCTATTTTAAATGCTAAGAGGTTCACAGAAGCTGCCTTATGGCACTGGCATGCACAAGGAGTTGTATGTCAGACTTTTCATTATTTATAAATCCCCCTGAGTTTCAAAAGCTATTTTCTATCAAGTCTGAAGGCCTTGTTGGGAGGAGAGAGAAACAGTTCAAAGATAGTTTGCATGCATTAAGCTAGTTGTGCATTGCTTGAAATCTTGGCCTAAGTTTCACATGAAGATTAAATGTGGCATGTTTTTTAACATAAAAGAGATGGGAGTTGTGCATTTGTTTTATGAATTATATATAGTATTTTCCATTCAGCAGTAGTTGTTCTAACTTTGACTATCAAGAATTTTGACAAAAGACTACACAAAGGTGTTTTGTGGTTTCAGCACATCTGCTTGCCAAAAAGTAAGCGCATATATGCATCCAAGTCAGGCAACATGCAGAGGCACCTTATATCTATTTATTATTTTGTTAGCTTTTCTGAGTGGCAAGAAATCTGGGCAACCTTTACAAGGGATTATAGGAATGCAACGCTACAACAACTATTAAAACCTGGCTACTTTATCATGGAGCCTGAAATAAAACGGATATGTGCACAAGACTGAACAAATGTTAAGTAGCCAATATTAGTTTTCTCAAGCCTCCTAGCAACTCCTCGAGTTTTTACCATATTTCAATCTTATCTAACTACAATCTGAAAATGGGTATGGTTTCCAAACATGAACTCCTGATTCAACTTTAAAATTCTCAATTAATTCTTTAAGACCTTCATGAAGCAGCTAGCCTTGTAAATTTATCTGATTACATGGACAATGATTTTCTATTAGAACTACTGTGCAAATTAATAAGATATGCATAGAGATATTTTAATTTGCACGAGTTTTAGATGTCAATGTGTATTACTCACTACTGGCTATATTAAAAGTGTTAACCATGGACAAACAAACCCTTGTGACATGTCTTACAGAGTTATCTTGTTTTACAAACTTACATGGTTGTAAATAGTTATTAGTGCTGCTTTAATAACACTAAGTGCATAAAACTAAGTTCCCTGGCGGCCTGCATCTGCACCATTTAAGTTAATGGAGTCCTTCCACAGAAGGATCACTTAAGTGCTGACTGCTGGAAACTTTTATGCCTTTGACATCACACAGGTACCTCTTCTATTTGTATTCTGTCATATGTAGCAGATACCCATGTGGCTTTATTGTCATGTACACACAACAGTTAGCCTTAATTCAAGGATGGCAAAATAGGCACAAGTTAGTTTTTATACCAGATGCATGCAATTTTCTACTCCAAACAGATATCTTTGTAAAATATCCCCAGGGTACATACATACATAACAGTTTAGGCATATTTCTAAGCATTGCAGTCAGAACCCTGTAGGTTGTTTGATGTATGTACAGGTTCTTTATGTGCATCTCTGTGTGATATATAGAAATGGATGCTAAAGGGAATAAGGAAACCCTCAATGCATAATGCTATTTATGTGCCCACAGGAAGAACTTGTTGGATGAAACGGCATGTTCAGTGAGCCTTTAATGGAACATCACATGCAATTGCATTATATATAACAACATTATGGGAGTTTGCTTCTTTATTCCTTAGCAGTGTGAGGGAGAGATTGGTGTGGAGAAGCTGTGAGTACTCAAGCCTTTTTCTTTCACCTTCAATCCTTTCCCTCTTTCACCTCCCACAATTTGACTTACGTAAGACTCCAAAAGCATGTTTACAGGTGTGACAGACAGGTGTCTGTCCTGCCCTGGAACAAAAACCAGCAGATTTCATCCCTGAGCCTAGAAGTATGCTACTACAGCAGCCAATCACTGAGGGTGAGAGGAGATGGAATACTAGAGGGAAGCACTGTTATAGTCTTTAGTTCAGGTCTGCTTCAGGGACAGCACAATGACAGTTTGGATCTGCCTCAGCAAGAGAGCAGTTTGAGGGGAAGCTCTGCCTGGTAGAGTGGTTTAACTCTACCACTGGTAGAGGAACAGTACCTGGCTGCAATGCCTGTCTCTAGTTTTCTTGTATCATTCAGTTCAACTCTTGAGATATGGCAGGCCGGTGTGGGTGGAACCCTGTGCATGTGAAAGGACCCAACGTAGTAGTTAGTCAGTGACAAATCTTTGTACCAGCAAGCTTTAAAGTGAATTCAAATCTGAAGTATCTGAAATTTATGTGTCTCAGCCAGGTTTATCCTTTGACTGTCTGGAGACTTGTGCAGCTGTTCCGTTCCCTAAGAACAATCTGTAAATAAATAAATCTTCTTTGGTATTTACATACAACTCCTCAGTGATCTCTGTGTTCTTCCTGCTTACCACAAAACCTACCTCACTGCACTGAACCCAAGGTCTTTTCATTTGCTTCTCTATGAATGTCTTGTAACTGAAGGGAAAGTTTGTAGTTCAAATCAAATCTGGTTCCCCAAAGTCTTAAGAGGCTGTGGAGGTCATTTCAAGCGGCAGAAAGGGCCTGTAACAGTTAAGCTTACCTGATCCACTGGGGGTGGGGAGGAAAAGTGGTAAAATGATAAAAATTCTGCACTACTTTACTATATGCCTTGAACAAATGTTCAAAATAAAAACCTGTTAATGTACAGAACACAATTTAAAGATGCATTTTGTGCTGTGTTACTTTCAACTACTTGTCCCACTGCCATGTATGTGAAAGCAGTTTCTCAGCCAGACGCGTTCTGCATGTCATATCCACTAGTATTTTTGCCCTGACCTGGATGGCCCTGGATAGCCTGATCTCATCAGATACTGGAAGCTAAGCAAGAGTCTGCTCTGGTCAGTATTTGAATGGGAGACCACCAAGGAAATCCAGGGTTGTACTCAGAGGCAGGCCACCTCTGAACATCTCTTGCCTTAAAAACCTCATGAGGTTGCCATATGTCAGCTGTGACTTGACAGCACTTTCTACCACCATCACCACTTTTTAGTTTTTCCTTTTCCATTTACTCACTAATGTTTTCTGGTAGGACATTTTATGGCATTATATATTTATTTACAAGCCTAATTTTGAGAATGACAATATTTAAAGATGGTAAGGGGACATTACTTGGCATTAAGTAATCTTGATAATGTGAAACATTTAATTTTGTCAGGAAAGGGATGCAAGGGTTCATATCTGCCGCCCACTTAAATCTTACAGGTAATCACAGGACTGTGACACTGAGTTAGCATACTTTAATATGACTTGTGTGCCACATGACTAGCTGCAGTACAGGACTCTTTGCCATCAATGATCCTTGTTCACATTCAAAAACCTACAGCTCAACCATGCTGTACTTTGGCTTCGCAGGTACCTGACAGCCTCTGTTAACAAACATTTAAAGAACTGAGCCTAATTACCTCAAGGCAGGAAGAGAGTGGCAGCAGACATTCTGAGATAAACAATGCCCCCCCCCCCACCACACACAAAAAGTCTGTCAAGGAGACCAGTGTTACTGAGAAGGCTGCATCCACTTTCATGTTAGCATTTTACTGGAAGATTAAATAAACTTCTATCATTGGTTCCCTTGCCTTGTCTCTTTTGTCGTCTCTGGCTGGCTGGTTTAGTGAAAGTGTGAACTTGACAAGGAGCTGTACCTAGCTGAAATGCATCCCATGAAATTCAAGGTTTCAGCCTTTTGCTGCGGGGATAACCAGAACAGCCGAATACAACAATAAGATGAAAACTCAGCTTCCCTTAAAACCAATGGTGGCGTGGCCCCCCTCCCCCGGCAAGAGTCTGCGGCGGCAAGCGTCTCCCACGCTCCCCAAGCTCACTGTTGTTGACTCATTCGCTCCCGGCCCGGCTGTCCCTCCCCCTTGGGCTCTCCCCTCGCAACACGGCGGCTCGGCTACAACAGCAACCTCAGCCCCGCGCGCACACAGCGCAGTCAGTCAGTGGCACTCACAGCACAGCAGCGGCCGCCTCCACCAGGCATGGCACAGGGCTCTACCTCACTATGGCTGCAGCAGCGCGACACAGCACCCTTGACATCATGCTCAGCGCCACAGGTGAGCCAGAGAGGGAGGCCCCCACCGGGGGGGGCACCTTATGCCGGCGGACTCCCCTTCTCGCCCATCCCAGACGGCTCCGCGTCCCTGTATCCGCCTCTCGCAACGAAGGAGAGCGGCTGGGCATCCAGCCAGCCTGCAGTCCTGTCTCCCGCACAGCAATGGCTCGCTGAAGGCCCTCTCGTCCTGCTCTCAGGGAGCTGACTCAGAGCACGGAGCCGTTTGAGCCGACCGGGGTGCATATTGCTGCTCCCTCCCCCCACAGCATGGAGCTTATCCACAGTTCCCATTCCCCACCCCCACACTGTTGAGGCTCGCTTTGCCGCCAATTACTGCATCTTCTGCTCTTCCTCTTTTACCTTCGCCACCCCACCATGTTTTGATTTCTCTTTTCCGTCTGTAATTATTTTTCCATCCTTCGCGCATGCAGCTCCTCCCCTCCAGATATGCAGATTCCCTGAGGCTCAGCCCCCCTTCCCCTAGCCTCCAACCACACAGATTTCTTCGCCGATGTTTCCCCCCACTGTGTTATTTGCCTTCCCCCACCATGCTATTCCATTCATTTCAGTAACAGCTCCCGCCACAATTTTATCTACGTTCAGCATCCGAAAATAGGCTACAGTGAGGGCCTTGCTCACATTTGAGCACGTTCATTTTGTACCCGTAAAATGCTTGCTTGAAAAATAGACTTTGCAACGGTAGCGTGTGTGTGTTTTAAAGTAAGCGTGTGTATTTTTGGAGGAAGGGTTGATCGTGCATGGTTGCAACCGCATGCGTGACCTTAATCTGTCCGTTAGGCGGCTGGCTTCTTTTTTTGCCCTTTTGCAGCGGGGGGTGGTGGTAGGAAAGGTTATTCAGTTTATTTTCTCCAGCAATCTTGATTGTTATGGAAGGAACCGTTCTATCGATACGGGAAATTTGGGCTGAGGAAGAAGATTTCAACACAGTTAAATGGATTATAGATGGACTGTGCATGTTTTAGTAATTAAAAAAAAATTAGTAGGAAATGAAAGATCAGGAAGTGCGCTTATTTGTGAACTAATTTAGAAATGTGTCTTTGTTGTTAAAGTTAGATTTTTTTTTTAAAAAGGAACGTGTAGTTACGCCACCCACCCTTAGGTGGTAAAAGAGAGAACTTGCTATGGAATGTGGCCTCATCTTGTATCTTGATTTGGCAGTGAGAAGCTTAATGCACAGCAGAGTGAACTGTTCTTGTTAATAGCAACCTGTATTTTAGATCTTCAAAACGATTTAGTTGGAATAGCTTAAAAACCATATTAGTTCCAGAGGACTGCATCTTACCCCCTCTGGAGTTTTAATAGCGTTTGGGAAGTTTGGTAAATTATTTACTTACTAGCAAAATGGCTTGCCTTATAATGACTGGGGTATGGGCCTGTAGAGTGTACAGGCTCATTAGGGTATGTGCCACAGAGACATGCATTCCCATGCCACATTGCTTCTGTCTGGTAGAGGACAGGCAACCTACTTTCATAATAGTGGGCAGGTCCCTTTCCCTACTCATGCTTTTAAGAAATTCAGACTTTTTTTTTTGCATGTGGCAACTATTCACATATTGGTGAAAATAATTACTTTTCATTGTGAAGAGTGAAATACACTGCTGTATAAATTGAACTTCCATTTTGCAGTATGCACATGTGCTGGGAAGTTTGAGCTGGCCATGGCTTTCAATCATGAAGTGGATTAAAGGTCAAATTGACTCCTATTTTGTTATCGTATTTTGTTCTTCTACTTCAGACCAACACAGCTACCTACTTGGATCTATCTACGTTGTTGCACAGTGATCTTCATGCAGTTCTTGTGTGTGTTTTTCTTCCCTCGGGTGCCCAACTCTCCATTAGGGTGAGAGATCATACAACTATACCTGAGATAAGAGGCCTGTTCTGAAAGCAGTAAACATATTCTAACTTGGATTTCTTAATAATATACAAAATACTCAACCTCAGCTAGAATTGTTTTCTTAGCAAAAGAGACAACATATCTTTAATTAAAATCACAAATTTAAGGCATATAGTTTTAAATTTTGATGAAGAACTATTTATAGATGGTTGCTTCGAAGACAGTTTCTTTAGTTCCAGCCTTACAGATATTTTTTGTTCTTAAATTACAAGGGTTCAGCATGCCTAATATTGATTTTACAGATGGTCAGATCATACACTATAGCATAAATTTTGATGGACAATTTGTAGGCTATTGCTCAGTTGATGGTTTCATATAATTCAGATTGCATCTGGTAAATTGAAGGTCAGGAAGGGGGAGCTCCTAAAGTGATTCTGGCCTGTGAGAGATATTGTCATCTTAACCATTTACCCCATTGTCAGCTCAGAAGTAAAAGAGGAATGTGAAGGAAGTACTGGCTGTAACTGGAATTTGCTGGCAGGTCATTTGCAGAAAGCAGAGATCTGGATTTACCTTGATCCCCATTTGTGGAGCCACAAGGAGAGATAATAGGCAAAGCTGCCTTTTGATGGTGGAGAGGGGCGGGGTCAGACCAAGCACAGGAAGCAGGGGCCCGCCCTAACTTGATGTGGACCCTATAGAATGTTTTTGGGGTGGGGCAGGGGGCAGGTACTTAGGATGCAGCACCACCTCTTCCTTCCCTCTTTGACCATCAGATTGCTTAGCCCACCCTCACAGCCCTTTATTTAGGTATTTTATCAGGAGTTGCATATGGTTTGTCTTTTTGATCTTCTTGTCACAACTTGGCAGTATCAGCATGGGGCTGGATCCATTCTCTGAAAAATCGGCCTTCGTGCCCACTTCCAGAGTATGGGGATCCTCTTAAGGGAGCTTGGCGTGAGGGGTGACTGAGGTGCCCAGCCCAGGGGCATGTAAACCTGGGGATTACCCTCATGCTCAGGTGGCAGGGGAGACTACCCCTGGACTTCATCAGGGGGCATTGCCAAAACAATACAGTTATGAAGCACAGGTAGAACATGTAAGGGTCATCAAGCTTTAACAGATATGTTTTGTCCACTGCTCCAAACTTTTTGTGCCTTTTTTGTTTTTGGTGGGGCTCCTTTTCTTTTGCACCATTAGAGTAACAGAGAAAGTACAAATGCCAGAATAAAGTCAGAGTCCTGTGGCACCTTTAAGACCAACAAAGTTTTATTCAAGGTATGAGCTTTTGTGTGCATGCACACTTCTTCAGATATCTGAATGTTTAGATATCAGATATGTTTAGTTATCTGAAGAAGTGTGCATACACATGAAAGCTCATGCCTTGAATAAAACTTTGTTGTTCTTGAAGGTGCCACTGGATTCTAACTTTATTCTGTTGCTTCAGACCAACATAGCTACCCACCTGGATCTAGTACAAATGCCAGTTAGAGAAGAGGGGAAAAGGTGATTAGAAATGGGCCTCTTAGTGAGGTCTCACTACAGGCACACTGAAGGGATGTCTTACTCTTTTGATCTTGCTGATGGCAGTTGGCAGGGCTTTTTCTCCCTGGGGGAATGCAGTGGAACTTTTCTGTGGAAACAAAATTCTGAAAAAGTGCTTAAAAGTTAATGAGAGGCACCCATGTATTCCTCCATTTCCCTCATGAGAGTTCTAGCACCTCTTTTTCCAGGAAAAAAGCCCTGCCAGTTGATATCTTTGGAAGAGGTAATCTCAACCAGAGTTAGATCCATGCATGATGGGAAGGCCGTGCAAAGGTGTGATTGAACTGTTTGCTAGCCCTGACCCCTTCCTTCCATTTTTACTTAGTTCTGTGAGATACCTTTGTGCGGTGTTGTTGTGCTTTGTCTAGAATTGAGATTTCTTGACTGTACAAACAAATCACAAAAAGTTCATCATTTTGTTGAAAGTAACTGGAAGTCACTGCCTCTTGTTCTGTATCCTTTAAACTGATGTCCTCTAACTGCATTAGCATGAACATATATGTAACAGAAAACATGTGCTTAGAACAAAGATGAAACAGTAACAGCTTACAGCTTTTTCTGAGGTTTTTGTTTGGTTTTGCTGTTTTGTGCAAAAAGCATTTATTCATTGGTTTTACTATTTGCTGACCTTGGCTGATATAGAAGAACAGATTCTAATCCAGTGATAGTGGATTGAACTCACAACAAAGTCAGTATAGCTATGAGGGTTTATGACCATCTGACCTTTGGTTTTGCTTGTGAGCTAAATTGTAAACTGTCTTGGGCAGAGAGTTGCATGTTGCTGCTCAGTCTGGGGCAGAATGTGCATTGCTGTGGATTCTGCATCCTTCCAACTGCATGATCAACATTTATTTGTGACTGGAAAACATTTCCGCCTGTGCTGTTACTTTTTAAAACAATGATATATCATAAGATGAAATGGGAACACTGTGAGGCGTGTATGAGTGGGAAAGTGGCTGTGGTGGGAAGGGGCAGGAAACAGTGAGGCAGTAGGTGAATTTAACTGTTAGAATGCTGGTGTAAATCTGAAATGCAGATGCAAAGGTGGTCTGTACCTAAAGCTGAGAGAGAATAAATTCCTTTAGTAACAGGACAAACCAGATTCATAGTGGCTCTGCAGAACAAACAACAGTATGGATTAGTAACTCTGTACTATCAAAGCATGCAGATGTTGTTCTGAGTAAGCACATATATGATATCTGCTGACTAAACAAGTCCCTTTTAGTTGAGTCACTAAGTTGAAGGCTGTCTGCAGATATATAGTATAATTGTTATAGTTTTACTATATTTTTGGAAGGGTACACTTATTTTCTAGCATAGAATATAAAGGTCTAGGCCTGGGGTGTCAAACTCATTTGTTATGAGGGCCGGATTTGACATAAATGAGACCTTGCCGGGCTGGGCCATGTGTATCATAAAATGTAATGCCAGGTAGCAGACATATAAACTTTATAATGGGCACAGACACACAAAGATTTTTTTTACTTCAAATAAAACATGCTTAAAATATTAGCATGCTTGCAATATTTTGTTTTACAGTCTCTGATAAATGTCACCTCTTGCCTTGAATTATTGCATCAAAAACTGCAGGCAATGTCTGTGCTGTACCAGTCTTGAATATGTGCTGTTCAGGTATGCACATCTGTAAGTTGCAAACCTACTTTTGATTCATTGACATTTATTACAAACATCTCATGGTTAATGCTTTGAGCCTAAGACCCAGAGAACATGAAACAGTTCACGTACTAGTCAAGAACATGTGAAGGCACCATGGCACAGTCTGAGGGCTATGTGCTTGTCTACAAAACTATCATTTTCCCCAGAAAAATGACAACTATAAAAATACAACTTCCTCCCAAAAAACAACTACAAGAACAGAGAGACAGCCACATACAGTGGTCAGTGTCAGGCTACTGTCTGGGAAGTCTAAATTCAAGACCCCCAGTCAAAAGGGCTGGGTAAACCTGGGGTGGAACACACACTCAGCCTAATGCTGATATTTTTCTTCTAAATAGTTCACATGCTTTCCTATTGAGAAAGACTGGAGGGCATGAGTACAGTGAAAAAGAGGAGGGGAACCCAATTACAACCATAACAAGCCCAACAAAACACTCTCTCTCTCTATCAAAGCAAAATGTTCAAACCTTCACTAAAATGTTGCTAGTCTTAAATCACTCTTTGTAGCTCTCCTGATGGTGGGAAGTGGCAAAGGAAGCTCTGGCTCTTTCATTCCTTCCCTGGGCACGAGGAGGGGGAGGAGCCTCAGTCATTCATTAGAAGGAAGAGAGGCTTGTCTTAGTAGTTCTTCAGAGTGATTAATTGAGCCTGGCAAACTTAATCACCCAGCAGAGCTATAGAGCCAAGTTTTCTCATTGGCTGAGGCTGCTCCTCCCGCCTCCTCCCTTTGGAAAAAGGGAGGCGGAGAGGGAAAGGCTGCTTTGCTGCTCTAGCTTATCTGGGAAGAAACACAAAATGGCGACCAAAAAAAGCAGGCAAAGGAGAATGAAGCAGATTACAGCCAGCTGCTGGAGGGCCTGATTGGAGCCCTCTGTGGGCCTGATCCAGCTCACAGGCCATGTTTGACACCCCTGGTCTAGGCTGTCTGATTATTTTTATAGTGGCACCTTTCTAACTCAATGGGCCTTCAGGGCAGCTTATAAAACATAAAAGCAATACCAGCAAACCATACTAAACTATGGAGCTGTTCAGACGCGCAGTATAATCAGTTGTTGCTGCTGTTTCATACTGGATTAAAAGTGACTGATCAGACAGCAACATCTGCCTCCCGGTATTAACTCATAGTAGCCCCCTCAATCCTTCTCGGAATTGGAGCGTTTTGTTACCTGCTCCTTTGCGGTGTTTTTTGAGTTCTCCTGTTTCACCTCGTAGTTTCCCCGTCTGGATAGTTTTCGACCAACTTCCAGAAATCTGAAGGCTGTCCCAGAGCAAAAGGAGCCTTAGACATCTGGTTTACGGTCACCATTTTTTTTTACTACTTAGCGATATGCGCATAACTGCATAACCACATGTTTAACCTATGCGCATGTACATATGTGCATAGTGTGTGCATGCGCATAGTGCACATACAAGTGGAGAAAAAAAGCTGCATGGTACCATTGTGTGGATGGCAGAAGACGGTTTCACCACGGAGTGATTCGAATTGCAATATGGCAGTCTGATCGATAATATCCGGAACAAAGATATTCAGAACAGAACCGTGTCAGTTTAACACAGACTCAACACGCTGTGTGAACAGGGTATATATTAGCGATTAAAACCTCCAAACAACAGACAGGTGTTTCAGACTGGCATTGTAAAATGAAGAGTAACTGTGAATGCTACTGGCCTCAATTAAGAGATTCTCTGACTTGACTGCATTGGGACAGGTTCACCACCATATGGGCTAATTCTGAAATATGCCATAAACCATATGATTAATAGATCTGCAAAACAGAGAGTTCTTTGAAAACCTGAAGGAAGTCTTCCTATGTTTCCGGGGCTGTGTGTGTGAAATCTTTAAAAAAATTATATTGGGATTGACAGTTCCCCAAATATTTCAAATATCCCATATAGTTTTAAGTGTTGCCTGAATGCAACCATAGTTGTCAGCTTCATGAAAATCACTATATGGCAAAGCCCAGAATGTTTCAGTCTGCCTCCTATTGAGGCCATTGTTATTGCAGCCTTCTCAAAATTATCTTATTTATTGAGGCTGACAAATTCACCAAAACTTTGTGTGATTGCATCTGACTTGCAAATGAATAAAATTCAACCCTCAGATCCTGTAAAATTTGATAAATGAGCTTCCTGTTGGTTTCATCTATAAATAGCTGCTGGATAGAAAACAAAGGTGTTTCCTGCTGCAATTTCTTACTCATAAATATATTAGAAAATGGTTTTAATGTTAGCATTGTTGGCGATGCTTGCTACCAAGTCCAGTTGCTCTAGTAGATGTGATTCCACAAATGAGAAGCATGAATTTATTTTAAAGAAAACATTCAAAGAAATATGAGTTTGTTTTGCATAGTTCTTGTGTTAAATGGGGTTTTGCATGACACTTAAGATACTGTATGTACGTTGTATACATGAACTATGACATATATATATTCAACTGAGGTATTCAGTCATGTGCTCAACCAAGTACACAGACCAGGAAGCTGGTGTTGTTTATGGCTATATTCATTAAGAGCACATAGAAGAAAATATTTTTTGCTACCACATAATGTGTAACACAGTTCTTTTCCCTGTTAAGAAAGGGTTTTGTCTCTGTTTAAAGCCCATCTATTTCTTATGTATTTTAGACTGTAATATTTGACAGAGTTATTCTCTTTACATAGCATTGAGTTCAGTTGAAGGAGATGTGTGTAGGATTGCATGGTTTTCAACTTTTTTATTTATTGGTGTATTAGCATAACATGCAACTCTGCTAACTGGTAGAAGATAATATAATGCAGGTCTTTTCTTGCAGAGATGATGTAAGCACCATTGGGGAGACACAGTGGGAGGGCTTCTAGTGTCCTGGCCCCACTGGTGGGCCTCCTGATGGCACTTGCTTTTTTTGGCTACTGTGTGACACAGAGTGTTGGACTGGAAGGGTCATTGGCCTGATCCAGCATGGCTTCTCTTATGTTCTGTTATGTTCACTATTTGTATTAGATTGTTAAATTGTTAGTATTTTAGATATTAATCCATAGTATGATAACAGTATAGAACAATAATCAGCTCTTGGATATGTGTGAAGGGATGACATTAGCAAGTATACTGGAAAAATACAATATAGAAGAATTTTTCCTCTTAGCTGTAATTATGTGTAAATTGAAAACTGAAGAATTAATGAATAAAAAATACAAGATTGAAGGTAAATATTAACTGTTGCTCAGATGAACATCATCATGTTTAGAAGACCAAATGAGTTTTTAATTTTTTCAGTAATCTAAAATCTTGAAGGATCTGGCTACTGCCTTTGGCTTTTGTTTCACCTCCAGGTTGAACCTCTCACATTTGTGTTTGTGTTTGAACGTTTTAATTTAAAGTATAAGAAACACTGACACAGTCACTTTAATTAGACATGCCATAGTCTCTAGTCTGTAGACATTAAATCCTACCAAAGACTCGGTCAGCTTGGCACCTATTCACAAATTGCTTTTAAGAAATTTGGTATGTGACCTTTTGCCTCAAATTTTATGAACAATATTCATGATATTGGGCAGTTGAAAAGGCCATTGTAAATGGAAGCAAGTCTGTTCAAAGGTAGATCTACAAGGTTCAGTAGAGCTTTAAAACTGTCAAGAGGATTATTGTTACATTTGATTTCAGTATTTGTTGACTATTGGTCTCTCTCTTCTTTCACTTTCTAGCTGATTGTAATGCCATTTTTAAAGGTCTACAGTCCATCTTCCAAGAGCAAGAAATGACAGAGACTATTCATAACTGGGGAGATCTTGGTTATTTAGCAACATATGTCAATAAAAATGGCAGGTGAGTTGAATTTTTGACCCATGTCTGTGAAGAGCATAAAGATTCTGTCAGAGTATATATTAATCTAAGAGCAGGTAAATTAATAGTACATTTAACAAATGTGTATTATTTTCTCAAGAGGTTTAAAAGTTCATTTCAAATTCTACAGTAATTAGTTATTATGAAAAACATTTTGGTTACTGGTAATATGAACTTGTATTCATGTGAGGCTTTAGTGTTCATCATAAAGCAAATGTAACTCCTTTCTCCTGGATAGTGTACGTGTCTTCCTAAGTGGATATTTTTCTGTCCTAGGCCAAGGGTATTTAAAATGGGTCAAGTGAAATAATTTTTGGTGTGTTACATTGTAAGAATGATTGTTGTGACTCTTGCAACCAGAAGATCAAGAGTAGCATTATTTAAAGCCTCTTAAAGGATTCTTATCTGGTAGGAATAGTGACGTATGTTAGTGGACATTTATGTAATCAGAAGTGGGATAGTGCAATATCATGAGCTTGAGCTCAATGACTACTGGAAACGTTAAGAATAAGGCATCAAATGAAAGAAAAAATACATTTTAGAAATACAATTTTAAAAATACAGGCTTTATAATAAACTATATTGGATGAAGAGGAGTTTAAACAATATAGAAGAGCACAATATAGAATTATTGTTAGATCTGTTGTGTTGCTTCTTCTCAGTAGATCTAACATGTGTCCAGAGAGCCCCATTGTTAACCCCTGTAAGCTCTTCCCCATTAAACAACTTGAGTGGATGCAAGAGATCAGTTTATTGAGAGACTGACATGACAGGCTAGACGAGCGTTTCTAAAACTGGCTTTGGCAGGCAAATGCCCCCTTATATAAACCTTAAGGACAGCCATTAAAACATTCAAGCATTAGGTGCCAAAAACATTTATCCGCCCAAAGTTCTTTCCCAGATGTCCCCTTGGATGCAGGTGCAAGCAAATCTCTGTGAACTAGACTTCCCAACCTTGGAGCATCCAGCACAGGGCGATAGTGGGTATGTGATGGTTACAAGACAGAGCATGATAGATAGCAAGTATAGCTAGGAGAGAAAGAGGTTACTACAGGGCAAGATCACTGTTCAGTGAGCTGTGGTTCAGAGTACAAAGGTTAGGGTTAGGTCACTAACTACATCATGGCAAGACTGCCTCTTGACACCCATCTGTCTCCTGTTCCCTAGTTGTTGGGCCCCTGTGCTCACCCTTGACTTCCGTGACACCACCGAAAGTCTAGTATTTCATCTGGTTTCACAGTGCTTCTTCTGGTGTCTGATCACTCTCTTGAGGGGTGAGGCCTTTGGGGAAGTTCAAGCTTTCACTTCCTGTTTTGCTGCCATTTCTTTTTAACCTTTTAGCAATGAACACATAAGCAGTTATTAGCCCAAGGCTCATTTAAAACCATTTATCTGAGCCCAGGACTGAGTGGGCAGGGATAGACTGGACAGTGGATGGGGAAGCACAGCTGCTGGAGGCAGGTCTGAGGCTGTGCCCAATGATGCTGTCACTAGAGAAGGGCTGAGCGCTGGGCCCAGTAGGGCCTGGTAGGTGAAACATTCAGTCCTGTTAAGGTCCAGCAGTGGGGTGGGCAGGATGGCGAAGAGAGGCAAGGCAGATTCAAAGGGCTGGAGTAGGAGGCTGGCAAGAAGGTGGCAGCAGCAGTGGGCTTGATGCTGCGGAGGAGCTGCTTGTGGCCATGGTGGTCAGTGCGATGTCTGACATCTGATCACTACTGTCCCAGTACAAAAAATCCCAGACCAAATTAGAGACGTGGCCAGACTCTGCACCAAGCTGCCCATCTGATCGCAGCACACATGTATCAGAATTTTAGGACATTAAACTTGACTTAGAATATATAAACAGTACTTTTCAAGTACTCCAAAAAACAAATGACAATGACAGCAGAACTTCTAACATATATGTAATACATGCCTTGAAAAATAGAGCAGCCTTATCCTAAGCGTATTTCCTTACTGATTTCCATGGAATTTTTACTATCAGGTGGTTAAATATATTGATATAAGATCAGTAATTTTAACTGTGGTTTTCTTCAGTAACCAGTGGATTTAGAAAATTTTGAATTCTACATGGAATGGTTCTTATCAAGAACATGCCATATTCTAGTTAGAAACTAGAGAGTGAAAACTTTTCCTGTTTAAAAGATGGTAAAAGAAAGCAACAAATCGTCTTGTAACTTATACAGGATTTCTTTTTCATTTTTTACGGTCTTAACAGGAAGACTCCTGCTGTAGACTGGCAGGTTGTTTGGAATTGTACTCTGAATAACAATGAAATAAAAATAAACATGAATTAGCAAATTCCTCCCCAAACCCTAATAAACAGCTAGTGTATTATATATTGCAAAAGAACAAAGGAAAATTGTATCTCCAGCAGATTCTAAAGACCTATAAAGGCCAATCAATCAAATGAGCAACTCATACAATTTATTATTTTTCAGAGACAATCAACTGGGTTGGGGCTATGAATAGGCAATAGCACATGTAGTTAGCATGCAGAAAGTTCTACGTTCTGTCCCTGGTGTCTCTTGTTTTTATATTGTTAAAATAGTCTTCTTAGTGCAAATTGGCCAAAGTTAAAAGGATTATTTATTTTATTTAATGCATTTTTATGCTGCTTTTCCACCCTATTCAGGGTCTCAAGGATTATTTATTTATTTTATTTAATGCATTTTATGCTGCTTTTCCACCCAAATCAGGGTATCAAGGCACTGAATGTTAACATATTTCAAACACTAAATCATGTTAGACATTAAAAGGTATTTAAAATGCCAATATATAAAAATATTTAAAACAAATTAAATAAAACATAACATAAACACATTAGGTAATACGTAGGGGTTGTCAACTCTGGATTGGGAAATTCCTGGAGAGTTGAGGTAGAGCCTGAGGAAGGTGGAATTTGAGGGAAGAGAGGGAGCTCATCGAGATATAATGTCACAGAGTTCACTCTCTGAAGTAGCCATTTTCTCCAGGGGAACATGATCTGAAGATTAGTTGTAATTCCAGGAGATCACCATGTTTCATCTGGAGGTTGGCAAACCTAGATGTGAAAGATTTGTGCTGAAGATCTTGGACATTACTGAGTTTGTTGGATCAATGGTCTGATTCATTATAAGGCAGCTTCATGGGTATCCCAAATATTGAAGATTTTATAAAATTGTTATAAAATACAGATCTTCGTACACTATCAGTTGCTGGAAAACAAACACTAAATGAGGCCTGTAGCCTAGGGGAAAATAGTGTAATAATTTCAGAGCCAAAAATAAATATAAGTTATGGTTCAAACAGGTTGCCAGCATAATATTCTAAAACCTTTATTAATTCAGTTGTTAATCTTTTCAGTGCCTTTGCATGTACACAAATACTAAATTATTTTGAAGTCCAGTTGGACCAGCAATCAGCCTTGGTTATGATTGGGTCTTCCCTTGTATTTCTTGCTGCCACAAGGCAGGCCAAATTTTAGTGAATTGGAGATTGGCTGTGAGGCTTTTGTGAACTTTTTTGCAGATAAGATCTCATCGCTCCGCCATGACCTGCCTGCCACATTGGAAACAATACATGAACTCGAGGCCCCCTGCCTGTCTTCTGTACCAGTTCTGGATTGCTTCGATACAATTAGCCTGGAGGAAGTTGACAGAATCCTCTCTACTGTGCTCCCAACAACTTGTGATTTGGACGCTTGCTCCTCCTGGCTAATTAAAGCTTGCCAGAGGAAGCTTAGATATCCTATACGGGATATCGTAAATAGATCCCTTATGGAAGGGCTTTTTCCAATGCCTCTTAAAGAGGTTGTGGTCCGCCCTCTCTTGAAAAAACCAACATTAGACCCGGCCGAATTGGCACATTACTTGCCGGTCTCGAATTTACCCTTTTTGGGTAAAATTATTGAGAGGGCAGTAGTGCTACAGTTACAGAGTTTTCTGGATGACGCTTCCATTCTAGACCCCCACCAGTCTGGCTTTTGCCCTGGTCATGGGACAGAGACAGTACTGGATCGAGGCGGCTTAGCGGTACTGATGTTGTTGGACCCATCGGCAGCATTCGATACAGTCGACCATCAATTACTGACCTGCTTCCTCACCGATGCAGGGATTCAGGGGTTGGCCTTGCAATGGCTTTCCTCTTTCCTAGATGGTCGGGGACAAAGGGTGGCGATTGGGGGTGAATAGTCCTAGAGGCACGCACTTAATTGTGGGGTGCCTCAGGGGACGGTGCTCTCCCCGGTGTTGTTCAACATCTACATGTGCCCGCTTGCCCAGATTGCCTGGAGGCATGGGTTGGGCTTTCACCAGTAAGCTGATGACACCCACCTCTACTGATGGACAGCTGGCCTGACGGTGACTCAGAAAATCTGGACCTGGTGTTGCAAGCCGTGGCAGGATGGCTTAGACTGAGTTGATTGAAGCTGAATCCAGCGAAGACAGAGGTCTTTTGCCTGAGTCGTGGCAGTCTGGGTAGGGAAATTCCCCTGCCAGCATTTGACGATGCGCCACTGACAAGGGCGCACAAGGTCAAAAGCTTGGGGGTGCTACTGGAGCCTGCCTTGACAATGGAGGCCCAGATAGCAGCCACTGCTAAATCCATTTTTTTCCCTCTTAGGGGGGCAAGGCAGCTGGTCCCCTTCCTGGAGCGTGGTGACCTGGCAACAATGATCCATGCAACGGTCACCTTGAGGTTGGACTACTGTAATGCCCTCTGCATGGGGCTGTCCTTGTGTCGAACCTGGAAACTATAGCCTAGTGTAGAATGTGGCTGCCAGGCTGTTATTGGGGCTCCCCAGGTGGGAGCACATACAGCCGGGGCTGCGGGAACTGCACTGGCTGCCAATAGTATACCGGATTCGCTACAAGGTGCTGGTTATTACATTTAAAGCCCTATATGGCCTAGGACCTGCCTACCTTAGGGACTGTCTCTCCCCACACGTTCCCCAGAGGGTACTTCGATCAGAATCGCAAAATCTATTGGTAATCCCCAGGCCGAAGGAGGCCAAAATAAAGACCACTAGAGAAAGGACCTTCTCAATTGCAGCCCCCTGCTGGTGGAATCAACTGCCAGAGGAAGTGAGGGCCTTGCGGAACCTTGCACATTTCTGCAAGACTTCTTCTGGCTGGCGTTTAATTAACATGGAGACTATATCGCAGGGAGCTGGAAGAAATGCCGTCGTCACTGAAATATACAACATCGAAGAGTTAGCATTAAATTAATTTCTCTGTTTTACTTATCGAATGCCTATTTTATAATATTTATTGATTTTAATTGTTGTTGTGATTTTATATTGTAAGCTGCCCTGAGCCTGCCTCGTTGGGGAGGGCGGGATATAAATCAAATCAATCAATAAATAAATTGCTCAGGGTACTTTAAAATGTGGGTGGTGTGTGCTTGGCACTTTTTGTTTAAATCTAAAGTGATTTTTTAAAATATCAGGTTGATGTCACTAGTGTTCACAACTAAGCACCTTGATAAAAACTGCATGTGGGCTTGTATTGGAGTACTTATAATAGATAGAAGTATTCTTACTTCATTAATTTAATAAATGAGAACTTTGCTTGTTTCAGTTTTTGGAATTTATCTTGTTCTTGCTTTGTAGTTTTGCCAGTCTGAGAATATATCCTCATGGGTTGGTATTGGTTGATGTTCAGAGTTACAATGACATGAAAAGAGGAGAAGAAACAGAGCAGGTATGTCATTAGTTTAATCAAAACACAAGGAAAAGTTCCAGAAAAATGGGAGTATTGGTGCATGAAATAAACACAAATATGCTCAGGGCTTTTTTTGTAGAAAAAAGTCCAGCAAGAACTCATTTGCATATTAAGCCACCTCCCCAGACACCCAGCCAGCTGGAACTGTGTTCCTGTGTGTTCCTGATCAAAAAAGTTCAGAAAAGGGCAACTAGAATGATTAAAGGGCTGGAACACCTTCCTTATGAAGAAAGGTTGAAACGCTTAGGGCTCTTTAGCTTGGAGAAACGTCGACTGAGGGGTGACATGATAGAGGTTTACAAGATAATGCATGGGATGGAGAAAGTAGAGAAAGAAGTACTTTTCTCCCTTTCTCACAATACGAGAACTCGTGGGCATTCGATGAAATTGCTGAGCAGTCAGGTTAAAACGGATAAAAGGAAGTACTTCTTCGCCCAAAGGGTGTGTGTGTGTGTGTATATATATATATATATATATATATATATATATATATATATATATATATATATATATATATATATATATATATATATATATATATATATATATATATTGGCTGCTGTGTGACACAGAATGTTGGACTGGATGGGCCATTGGCCTGATCTAACATGGCTTCTCTTATGTTCTTATTAAGCCCTGCTTTTACCATTTCTTTTGTTTGAAACTTTCAATTTTGTTTGCTATTCTGAGGGTCTAAAAGAGCTCTTTACATTTCTTTCCCAGTTAAGTGGCTATCCAGATGAACTGCAACTACTGTCTCCATTGTTACAGCAGACTGCTCAGTGTATGTGCAACCCAATTAAAGAATGTAATAAGAGAAGTGCAAGGAAAAAAATTCTTTTTTTGCATAGTATCTTCTCAAATATTCACAATTAAATCTAATATCATTCTTCCTTTCTTAAACCAGAAAGGTTATCAATCTCATTTTTATCTAATTATCTCAAGGAGTTCATATGCATATTCAGGGCTTTTTTTGAGCAGGAACACACAGGAACGCAGTTCTGGCTGTCTTGGCCAGGGCTCTTGCTCAAAAAAAGGTCTCCGGCAGGTGAAAGCCATGCGTTCCCAGACCACATGCTCCATTCTCTCTGCCGCCTCCAGCCTCCAAAGGGCTTGTGAAGAGAGTTAGAGATGCAGAGCCAACCACGAGCACCCCTCCTAGGAGAAGCTGGGACTGTTGCTGCTCACTCCACTGCATGAGGTTCTCTCTCTCCAGCCGTGTTGTGGGGGTGGGGAGCAAAACAAGATCTCTCATTGGGCTGTGTGAGAACACACATCCATGAAATGCAGCTGATGGCACTGTACTGTTCTGTGTCAATATTCAGAAAGTAACCTACTGAATGGGTGATAGCACTTATGGTGATGTCAGGGGGTGCGGTCTGATAAGCAAATGAGTTCCTGCTGGGCTTTTTCTACAAAAAAACCCCCCAGTTCAGTAGGGCATTCGGCTTTTACTGTGATGTCTTCTGCCTGTGTAATGTACTCTATACATTGCTTGTGGTTTATCATGCTTTTGACAGTTCAGTATTTGCATCATACTCTAATTCTGTACTGCTAGTCCTGTTGTTCTGTGCATTTGATGTCTTGCAATATCTGAATTAATTTTGAAAAGTATTCTGTAATCCCCCTTGAATTTCAATGAGAAAGGTGGGGTAGAAATGAAGTAAGTAAATGAATTGCAATATTGCTCAGTTTGAGAACTTTTGTTGTGAAGGTAGTTATGGAAATATAAAAAAAGAGGAGATCACATATACTGCCTGAGCTTCTTGAAAGAACAGGATAAATATGTAATAGATTAATGCCTGGTTCCTGGAAAATTAGCTTTCTTGCATCTCATAATGCACATCTTAGGTGACTAAATATTATTTTTTGAGGTCTGGGAAAATCTTTTATTAGGAATGCCTACCCTAAGATTTGGAAATGCGGGATACTTATAACTTGATTAATTTAAATAATTAAAATTTCTGAGCTCCAGTATAGACATTTAAATTAAGATTTATTCTGTGACTCTATAGTGAAGGATGTATATTGTATTGCACTATTCTAATTTCAAAAGCTTACTTTAGTAAATATATTGGACCTTTTAGACTAATGTTACTCCCATTAGGTGCTTATTATTTGTGTTTATGTGTTTTGTTTGGTAGCTTCTGAACAAGGTTGAAGAAAGAATGAAAGAATTGTTTAGCAAGGACATCAAAAGGGTGAAACGGTAAGGGATCTTGTGCATCTGTTACTGACTGAGACCCAGTGTGGTGTAGTGGTTAAGAGTGGTGGACTTTAATCTAGAGAACCATGTTTGGTTTCCCATTCCTCTGCATGAAGCTTGCTGGGTGGCCTTGTGTCAGTTATAGTTCTCTCTGAACTCTCTCAGCCCCACCTATCTCACAAGGTGTCTGTTGTGGGTGGGAGAAGGGAAGGAGATTGTAAGACGCTTTAAGACTCCTTAGGTAGAGAAAAGCGAGATATAAAATCAACTCTCCTCCTTTTGATTCATACACTAAGTTCTCACTGGGTTAAATGTGATGGTGTATATCAAATTATTATAATAACACAGTTTAAATAAAATGTCTGCGGAATGATTCAGCTGAAGTAACGAAGTCTTCAGTGACTGCTTGTTCTTTGTTCTTTTCTCTTTTTTTAGCATTACTTTTACAGTGAGAGGGAAATGTAGGCAGAGAGTAGGATGGACACTACCAGTTTTTCTGTGAGTTAAAAAAGGACGAAGGACCCCTTTTGACCTGCCATCTGGTGATTGTGGGACCCACATAGACTGCATGGGACAAGGGACTGCAGTTAGGACTGGGACTGGATAAATTAAGCAGAAAAATTAGTGGTAACCAATCTAGCTTCATTTGAAAGGAAACTGACACTCTTCTTCATATTTATGAACTAGTGGGAAGTGTAGCAAGAGCTCATTTAGGTATCCTACGTGCAGTTCTTCATTCTTTTCTAATGCTTCAATGGTTGGCATAGGGAACAGAGAGCTTTCTGGGTTTTCCTCACTGGCTCTGCCTTCTCCAGGATAAGGTGGATGGATGAAGAAGATTGCTAGGTCCTATTGTTATGGCAAGATGCTGACCAGGTATGGGAAGAGGAGGCCTGGTGGCAAGTTGGCAGGATTTAAACTTCAGCCATAGTGCCAATCTTTGAACATATGTTTTCTACATTGTTGTGTGCTTTGCATTCAATATGCCACAATTTATATAGTAACAGAGATAAACATTTACTTTGGATAGCTTGTGCTGCAACACATTTGTAACTCTTATGGCCCCAGTGCTGTGATAGGGCTCTTCTCTCTCCCCCCCCTTGTCCAAAATAACTCCTACTCTTAGTTAGAGGTGACAGCATTGGGAACAGTCCTAAGCAGGTCTATTCAGAAGACCCATTTTATTCAAGAGATAGCCCCTTGTTAGGCTACATTGGCCACGCTTTGCTTGGGTGGCATGCAGGTGAAGATCAATTTAGTTAGCAGTAGTGGGCTTAATGAGGACACTAGAAACAATACACAGGCAGGCCTGCCATATAGCCTGTAACAGGGTAGTAAATTGTGTCAGTGGGATCACACGGGGCAAGTGCAGTGATTTACTTGGAAACCCGCTCTGGCATCTCTCAAGTGTTCATTGTTTCCTGCCCAACCAAGCAGATACTACCTTGGGAAACATTCTACACATAGATTAAATGTTATTAAGCTTCTACAAGAGGTGCTTAGGATGGAATGAAATGTTAAGATATGTGTTTGTTCATCACAGGTTAAATTTTGTTGAATGCCACAGTTTGGTTTTTTACTATGAAGTAATTTGTCCCTGAGTTCTGTATTTGTTAGGTACTGTCTGCCCTCTAGTGTATCTCAGGATGTGTTGCCTGAATAGAATGTTGAGAATCATGCAAAAGCTTTTCAGGATCAGGAAAACCATTTTAAATTTCTATCTTTCTATTATGCCTTTAGAAGATGTAAAAGGGAGCTTACGGAATATATGGAAAACTTAAATCTCCGTCATACTTTGGCAAGTTTCCAAGCTATCAAACAGCATCTTTTATATACACAAAACTAGCCTAGGGATTTTTAGTATAAACCAGAGAGCCAGTTTAGACAAAAGAATGTAATCACCTTTTAAAAAAATTCTGGGTGTTGAAGATCTCTTGTTCTATAACTTTTGGTAATAGTGTGCACTTTATTTGGCTACAGATCAGTAGCTTATGATTAGTGATGCAGAATGAGCAATATGGTAAAAAGTTTTAAAAAGGCATCTTTTTTCCTTGGAACACTTAGATCCAAGAGCCACACCTGGCTTAGTGAAAGAGTAGAGGAAAGGTGAGAAAAATCTGAACTTCTTTAAAAATACCCTGATGAGGTAAGAATAATTTCTCCAAAAGTATAAGTGCAAGCAGAGAAGACACCTACCTCTGGCAGCTGGAGGAGCCCAGGAGCTGTGCTGGGTCCAGCAACAACACAGCCCAGACTCCATGGTGGGCCTAGTAGCATAGGCCTTGCTAGACCCAGTGGTGGCAGCGGGATAGCCCAGAAGCCATGTTGGGTTTTGTGAGAGAGTGGAAGGGAGATTCCTCCTGCAAATTTTCCAGGCTCCCACTTGTATATTCTAATAGTGAAGTCGGCCAAATATGCAGATACTTTAATTTGGTGTCTAAAGCTGTGAATGGACAAGACAGTTCTTTCTACAAACCTGAACAACATCCCAGGTTTGCAGAAAAAATCCTGAAATCTAGGAAAATACATTGGGGGTCTAAAAAAATCCCCAAATTTATAAAAGAAGCACCTGTGTCTTAAAGAAACGCATTCCCATAGTGGCTTTTGCTAAGCAACCACAACTTTCCAGGCTTCCTTTCTGTAAGTGAAAGGCAGCAGAAGGGAGTCCTTTTCAAGGCTGTTTTGACATTTGAGGGTGGCCTCATTGGGGCCAGACCCTAGCTAGGGTAGTCAGCTCCATATTAGAAAATTCCTGGAAATTTTGGAGTGGAATCTGGGAAGGGTGGCATTGGGGAAGTGAGGGGCCTTATTTGGATATAATGCCATAGCATCCATCCTTCAGCCATTTTCTCTAGGGGGAGTGATTTCTGTCATCTGGAGTTCAGTTATTCTGTGAGATCTCCAGTGTCCTACCTGTAGGTTCAATACAGGAAGGAGGTTCATGGGACATATTACAGCCAAACTACAAACCATGAACAAAATAACAATGCAGATATTTTACATACAATGTAACTAATTCTTATTCTGAATAAGCTGATCAAACATTTACAAGGGTATTGTCATAATCTTCACATAACTGAAAACATGTTACGTGCTTGAAGCTGAAATGCCATACAAGATACTCTCACAATACATGCATAAATAACTCATATAATAGGAACAAGTCTTTAGAAAAGGTCTCAGGAAAGTTCAAAAATGACAAACTGCAAAAATCTGTAGGTTAGGGAATAACTAAGAAGGAAACAAGGAAATGGGGAGAGGGTATGGGGGTTGACAGGAGACGGGAAAAGGAAATAATGTGGGGCAAGGGATACAGGGATAACTGAAGAGATCTCACAGAATAACTGAAGAGTTAAAGTGCAAGTAGCTTTGACGATGAAAAATGTGCCTATGCAGATAGCTTCATGTATCAGTAACTCGGACTCCTTGTTGCTACCCCTAGACGCATCGTTTCTCATACTTTATAAAAGAGGGGTTCAGGCAGTCCCCAGAGTTGATATATAGCAGTCCCAGACAAGCACATTCCTTTGGACAAGTATATTCCTTGTGGGGTATAGATGAAATAAATAAATATAGCTGAAGATGGGAAGCAAATATACTGTAGGTTAGGGAATGACTAAGAAGGAAACAATGAGACAAGGAAATGGGGAGAGGGTATGGGGGTTGACAGGAGAAAGAAAAGGAAATAATGTGGGGCGAGGGATACAGGGGAAAGTGATGTGGGTCATGGCTCCCCACACAAGTCCTTGAGAGTTCCCTGCCATGCAAATGGGTCTGGCTCAATGCCATCACCACACAATTATGCCATTGTTTTCCTCATTGGAGGCTGCTGTGGGGGAAAGAGGGAAACAATGGTGCAAGTAAATGTAGGTTGGCTGCTGGGCAGGAAGGAGAAAGGAAGGAAGAAAAGAGAAGAGGCTCTGGGGGCTTTCAGGAAAGGGAAAGAAGAAGTAGTGGGGAAGGGGGAAATGAGATGCCTTCCGCAAGTCTTTGCAGGTTCCCACTTGTCTCTTTATTAAGTTGCACAAATGTAACTGTTACATTTTTTTTGTTGTTCTCAGGTTGCCAGCCATTGTGAGAGGAGATGCCATTGATAGATACTGGCCCACAGCAGATGGACGATTAGTGGAATATGACATAGATGAAGTTGTTTATGATGAAGACTCTATTTACCAGAATATAAAAATTTTACATTCTAAACAATTTGGAAATATTCTTATCCTCAGTGGGGATGTTAGTGAGTATTATCTGATACGCTGCCAGTTGCTATGGAGTAGACTTGCAAAACTTGTATTCTGTTGTTTAAAATACAGTTTGCTAGCCATGTGTTGTGTCCTGCTAGGTGCTTGAACATTCCATCACCACCCCTTTCTCCCCTCCCCACCCCGAGAACAAAAACACAAGATATCTCAAGCCACTGGTGTACACTAGAACTTTAGATTTTCCACTGCTTGGATTTATTTCCCCCACCCCCCATGGTAGCTTAAAAGTGGTATCATTTTCTGTATTAAATATAATTTGGAGGGGGAATCTATAATGCTCATTTTTTCCACATTTGATGTACTCAAAATTCAATCTTAATGGGGGAAAGTTAGATTTGATAAAGTGGTCTCTAATCCACAGGATCTTATGCTTCAATAAATATGGTAGTTTATATGTTGGAAGGAAAAGAAAAAGGTAAGAATTGGCCAATTACTGTATACAGGTTTATTTTGTTAACATAAGTAGTTATCCTAAGTGTATTAAATATTTGATGGTCATCTCTCAGCATGTCACTGTCTTGCCCTCAGCCATTGCGTCTGGTTACCTTGTGGCTCCCGAGGCCTCAAAATAGGAAAGGAGGGGTTTGGCTCAGGGGTTCCTCACCTCCCTTTAAGTGTTGTGCTTTTATTGAAGTCAGTGCTTCTGCCTGCCCTGCTGTTGGAGCCTCCTAAAGTGCTGTCACCCCAACCTGGTAATTAGCCCCACTCCCCTGGCCCTATTACCCCTTTAAGTGCCCACTCTAGCTCCATCTGTCCTCTTCCCCCTTCTCATGAGACCAGTGCTAAATTACTTCCTGCTAGGCCCACCTCTCCTTTGCTCTCTTGGCAGTCCTTTCAGCTCTGGCCCAGCCCATGTTCAGCTAAGGCTGTCATAGCCAGGTTGCAGCAGGGAGCCTTAGGTTTCCCTGGTGAGCTCTGTTGAAGCCTTTTCTTCCCTGGTGGCACAAATGTTCCTGTGGTGTTAAGTAGTGACATCATCCACCAATGTCTCTAAAGCATCAGGAATTGACGGGGTTCACTCCTTGCTGAGGGTGTGCTCTTTGGATCCCATTCCAGGAATTCCATCTTTGCTGGGGGACTCTTGAGATTTGAGGAGGTGGGGAGGGCCCTGTGTGGCACTGAGCTTATTGGAGGTGGTGTTAGGCTTGGTAGGAGAGGCTGCAGTTGAGGCTGGGATGGATGTCGCCAGACACTATGCAAATAGGAAAAACCATACCACAGTGTTGAAGACCATCAAAATAGTAATTGCAGTGTAGTGGAAGGCATAGTATTACAACTCAGTTGGAGTGTTAGTACAGTATAAGCAGTATATGACTGAAAAATCTTGTAAACGTTTGCTCTTTCTAGATGCTCTAGCTTTATCATTGATCACCTCTGATAGGTTGATCATGTAAAGGTATGAACTACCTGAAGATATTTTAGGCAGAGGAATGGGTTCCATTCTTGTCAAGAACATGGACCTCAAGTGGGTTTGATAGTTTGTGTTAATGGTCTTGCAGAATGAAGGATTGGTTACCTTTTTCTGTGTGGGCAGACAAAGAAGTGAACTCTACACAACAGTAATCTCCCAGTGTTGAGATGTGGGATGTGTTTTAAAAAAGAATCCTGAAGATCTTAAATCTAGATAATCGTACATGTGATTAAATTAAAACAATCTTAAGCAGCATTGCATTCTTCTGAGACCATTGATTTTAATTGACTTAGAAGGGTGTAACAGGCTTAGGACTGCCCTGTAGGTTTTATTTTGGTAAATTTATAATAGTGTTTCTGGTGCATTGCTTTTTATGTAATTTATTGTGTTACTTCAAAATAATAATAAAAGGTCACTGGATTCTGTAAAAAAGAGCACTGTAAAAAAGAGCAGCTTTATATTGATTTTTTTTTTAAAAAAAAATAGTTGTTTTGTAAGATTTCAGACTCATCTATTCAGAGTTATACAAAACTGCCTAGAGGTGCAGCTAGTTTAAGGAAAGACATAATTAGAAAGTTCCCGTTAACACATATTTGAATCCTTGTGCTTTTCAAGATCTCGCTGAGAGTGACCTGGCATATACACAAGCTATAATGGGCCGTGGCAAAGAAGACTACACTGACAAAGAAGTGCTTATTCTTGGAGGTGGTGATGGTGGAATATTGTATGAAATAGTCAAACTGAAACCAAAGATGGTCACTATGGTAGAGATATCCTTTTAATCAGTCACTTGGTATCTGTGTGTGTTTAAACAATTGTATGTCTTATAGCAGTGTATGGTGCTGAGGTGTGTAGGGGGGGTGAGAATCAAGGCCTAGGGTTTCTGTTTTTTCATAGCAGTTGTAACATGCAGTTTGCAGAATAATATGAAAAGTTATAGCTGTATTTAACTTTCTTTGCCCTAAGAAAACAGCAACATTTGTGCATACATCATGAAGAAAAAAAAACCTGAAAGTGTATGAAAAGGTAAAAAAAATATAGAAGATGGACTGGGGCAAGAGAACACTAGGCCAAGGTAGAAGAGTATGGGCTACCATACACATAGTTGAGAAGAAGGAAGAAAAAGAACGTTTGGGCATGTGGGAATCAGACAATTTGATGAGTGAGAGTAGCAAAATGGACAACTGGGTGGGTTGATGAGGGTGCAGAACTTGATGACTGAGTAGGTAGACAAATATAAGGATACAAAACACAAAATTGGGTGGGTAACTGGCGGGGGGTGGGGGGACTAGGCAAGCCAGTGAGTGTGTGAAGAAATAGAGAATTGGGAGTAGAGGGAGAGGAATAGGAATCACCTAATAAGAAACAGCAACCAGCGCAAGGAAATAGGATTCCCTTTCTCATTATTTCTTCTTTGGTTCCATGGTTTCATATTCTACTGAGCTCATTTTATCTTGGGAATTCAGATTGATTTCTACTTTTAAAAGTGTTTTACATTCTACATTAGAATCATAGAGTTGGAAGGGAAATCCAGGGTCATCTAGTCCAACCTTCTGCACAATGCACAAAATCCACAAACACTTCCCCTTAAGTTAACAGAATCAGCATTGCTGTCAGATGACCATCTAGCATCTGTTTAAAAACTTCCAAAGAAGGAAAGACCACTGTCTTCCAAGGAAGCTTATTCCACTGAGGAAGTGTTCTAACCCTCAGGAAGTTCTTCCTAATGTTTAGCCAAAAACTCTTTTGATTCAATTTCAATCCATTGGTTCTGATCCAACCTTCTGAGACAACAGAAAACAACTCCACACTATCCTCTATATGACAGCCCTTCAAATACTTGAAGATGGTGTTCATATCACCTCTCAGCTGTCTCCTCTCCAGGCTAAACATACCCAGCTCTTTCATCCTTTCCTCATAGGACTTGTTTTCCAGACCCCTCACTATCTTCATTGCCCTCCTTTGGACATGTTCCAGCTTGTCTATATCCTTGTTAAATTGTGGTGCCCAAAACTGAGGTCTAACCAGATCAGCGTCAAGTGATACCATCACTTGGTGTGATCTAGACTCTATGCTTCTGTTGATACAGCCCAAAATTGCATTTGTGTTTTAGATACTGCATCATACTGCTTACTCACATTCAATATGTGGTCCACTAAGACCCCTAGATCCGTTTCGCACATACTACTGCCAAGACAAGTCTCTCCCATCCTATAATGATGCATTGGATTTTTCCTTTACACTTATCCCCATTACAATTTGTTTTAGCCCTGTTTTCCAGCTTGTCAAGATCATCCTGTATCCTCTGTTTTCTATTGTACTTTAGTATCATCTGCACATTTAATAAGCATTCTCTCAGTTCCTCATCCAAACCATTTATAAAGATAGTAAACAAAACAGGTCCCGGGACAGATCCTTGAGACACTCCACTTGTCACTCCTGCTCAAGAGGATGAGAAACCACTAACAAGCACTCTTTGGATGCGATCTGTCTTCCAGTAACAGATCCACCAAACAGTAATAGCATCGAAACCATATTTTACCAATTTGTCAACAAGAATAATATGTGGAACCTTAACAGAAGTCTTACTGAAATCAAGATAAACTGTCTACAGCATTCCCTTGATCCAGTAAGGTAGTAACTTTCTACCTTGTATGTTCAGTACTTTAAACATGGCCTAACTGCATTGTGTGTTCAGTATTTTAAACATGGTCCAACTGGTATAACTTGTAAATCAGATAGAGGCTCCTTGTTTACATCAATGCTTTACTAAGTTGTCTTGAATTAGAATTGGACTGCTGTTGATAGCATTTTGCATGGTTATTTGTGGGAAAATATCTAGATATATAGATTGAGTGCCTTTAGAGTTCTGTAACACTTGAGAACTTAATACATTCTTAGATTAACATGTCTATGATCAGTAAATTTTGATATTCAGGTCTTTCGGGGCAGGAAAATGCCGAGCTGAGTTGCTTCTCATAAAGGGAGCAGGCTGGAACTTCTGTTCAGGGTAGTGGAAGGCAAATTAATGCCTACTGCCTACTTTTCTCGGTCAGAGATTAGTCCAAGATATGCACAAAACACTTTGAGGAGATTTACCTTGGCTAAAAGGGAATCCCGGGGGGGGGGGTGCTCCTTTGAGGCTTTGAGGGGTCTCCGAAGAAAAGTTGCATTTTCATCATCTGCAGAAGTTTCCAGAGTCATTTATTTGACATAAGCTCGACAGAATCCTAACCTTCTTGGGCATTACTAAACATCTAAAGCTACACAAGACTGGTATGGATCTGGATAACTTGCAAAAAAGGTACAGATCTTTCATTCCGGGACTATTTAAAGTTAAACAGAATAAATTCAGAAGGTGTGAAATGGAAATCTAGAAAGCTTGGAAGAAGAAGGGATAAAGAGGTGAAATTTGGACTTTTTAAATTTAAAGGACAGTGCTAAAAAGTGAGAAGGAATTTATTTTTTGGTCTTCTTGCGGTTTTGAAAAAAGCACCATCGTCACAGACCTGCAGCATATACAATCAACACAGGAAGTACGTCAAGTATCGTAAGATCTCTCTACCAGTGAAAACGGGATTTGGTGGCAAGTAAAGCAGGAAGCATTAGAAGAAAAGCCTACTCTTGCACTATAATACCATAGAAAAACATAGGCGGCCATTGTAAGGAGGTCAAAATTAAAGTAACATTTTTAAGGTGTTTGGGACATTAATAATTCTTGGAAACTATTGAGGTGGTGATGAAATGATAAATACTTTTGGATATTATTATTAATGATGGATTTTAAAAGCTTTTAAAGGAAAAAAGAATTTTTTTTAAAGGGAATAGAAAGTCGTGACCGCCATTTTGAAAGAAATAAAGACTTTAAAAATTAATATCTCCGCCTAGGAGGCGCTGAGGATGGCAAAATTAGGCTTTATTAGGGTTTGTAGAATCTTTCGGGCTCAAGTGCCGTGTTCTACTGGAGAAAGTTTTCCTTCCAGACGTTTCGTTCACAGCTGCGGAGATCATCCTCAGTGGCGTTGCAGCCAGAGCAGGCGCTCTGACCTTCTTGGCTGCTGTGCTGGAAGGAAAACTTTCTCCAGTAGAACATGGCACTTGAGCCCGAAAGATTCTACAAACCCTAATGATGTTACCAGCCGTGAAAACCTGGAATCTTTGATAAAATTAGGCTTGTTGGAAAAAGCAAGCTCTAATCTTTTGAATCCGATAGTCAAATTTTAAATTGGTGAGAGTAAAATTTTCAGTGTTTTTAAATGTCAGAACATAAGCAAACCCGTACAAGGGCTACTTCTCTGGAGAAAATACAGGAACAATTAGAGGCAATGGAGGCTAGAATGATGAACGGTATGAAAGAGATGATAACTGCCTCTAAGAAAGAAATTATAGAAGAGATTAAAAAAGATATTGAGGATCTCAGAAATGAGACTGAGGAAACATCCAAGAAAGTGCAGGAGGTAGAAGGGAGAATGAAAGTACATGATTCCACCTTGTTGAAAATACAAGAAAAAGTGGCAATCCATGACTGCAAATTGATGGAGACTCAGATATGTCTGAGAGGAGTACCTGAACAGGAGGAAAGTGACTTGAAAGAATATATAATAAAAATAATTGCAGAATTTTTGGAGGAAGATCCTGAAGAGACTAAAAATATGTATGACTATATGTATAGAGTGAATTCATCCTATGCCAAAAAAAAATAATCTACCAAGAGATTTGGTCATAAGATGTATGACAAAGGAAATGGTGGGAAAGATTATGAACAAAAATTTTGAAAAGACATTGATAGTGGGAGGTAGTAGAGTAAGAATCATGGAGGAGTTACCAAGGCAAGTGATAAATGACAGAAGATCATACAAAAAACTGACAGAGAAATTACGGGAAAATGAAATGAGGTATAGATGGATAATACCTGAAGGTTTGAGCTTTGAACTTCAGGGAAAAAGAATTACAATTACAAATGAACAGGAACTGCGTAGATTTTATGAAGAACATAAAGAATTTGCATCATGATGGATTACAAATTATTATCTTGGAATGTAAATGGACTAAATTCACCACAAAAAAGAAGGGCAACATTTAATTGGATTAAAAAGCAAAATTGTAATATAGTTTGTCTACAAGAAGTACATATAAAACAGAAGGATTATAAATTTTTATGGAATAAACAATTGGGATTAGAATTTTATTCCCTGGCTGAGCGGAAGAAAAGGGGAGTGATTTTTTTATGTTAAACAGGAATTGGATCCGAAATTAGTACTTAAAGATAAAAATGGAAGATTTGTAGCAATAGAAATAAATTTGAATGGGAAAAAAATGTTATTGGGATTGTACGTTCCAAACGGAGTGAAGGATGTATTTTTTAAGGATGTTACACAACAACTTGATGAACTGACATATGATCAAGTTTTGATAATGGGGGACTTTAATGGAACAATTCAGAATGCATTGGATAGATCTGGACAAAAAATAATAATAAAAAGGGAAAATTGCCAAAATCCTTTTTTGAATTGATTAAATAAGAAAATCTGGAAGATATATGGAAATTTAATCCTGAAGTACGGGACTATACTTTTTTTTCAGCAAGACATAATTCTTTTTCTAGAATTGACATGTTGTGGGGCACTAACAAAGAAAATTGAGATTTTACCTAAAATAGGACCTGATCATAACCCAATAATGTGGATTACAAATTTGTTGAAAAAAATCAAGAAGATGGAGATTAAATGAAGATTTGCTACAGAATAAATAGTGACATCTCTAGAAAATGATGTCTTATAACAAAGAAAATTGAGATTTTACCTAAAATAGGAGCTGATCATAACCCAATAATGTGGATTCCAAATTTGTTGAAAAAATCAAGAAGATGGAGATTAAATGAAGATTTGCTACAGAATAAAGAAATAGTGACATCTCTAGAAAATGAAACCAAAGCTTTCTTCCAAATAAACAACAGATATTGAATTCCAGACGGTGGGATGCCTATAAAGCAGTAATGAGAGGAATATTGATAACATTGAACACTAAAGATAAGAGGGCAAAATATAAACAGATGTTGGACATTCAAAATGAAATAAAAAGGTGAATTAAGGAAAAGGCCAGCGAAAAAGAAAATTATGAGGGAGATTACAATATTGCAAACACAAATGAGACATTTATTAAGTAAAGAATTGGAATGGAATTTGAAAAAATTACAGCAAAAGTCTTTTGAGGGAGCAAATAAACCTGGAAAGTACCTGAAAGAGAAAGTAAAATTATTAGTAAGATTGTGGCTGATGGAAAAGAGATAGTGGATCAAGAAGGAATAAAGAGAGAATTTTTTAAATATGCTGAACTATTTAAGGGTGTTAAAATAAAGAAAGAAAAGATGGAACTGTATTTACAAAATATTAAAATAGCACCCTTAACAGAAAATATGAAAAAGTTTTGAATGCGCCAATTGAAAGAATAGAGATTGAAGCTGCGATCAATATAATGAAAATTGGAAAGGCACCCTGGCCAGATGGATATACAGCTAAGTTCTTTAAAACCTTTAAAGAGGAATTATTACCTAAACTCCAAAAATTGATGAACATGTTAAGATTAAAAGGTAAAATACCAAATACATGGAGGGAAGCAGTGATTTTGTTAATTCCAAAAGAAGATAGAGATGTCACGAATGTAAAAAATTATAGACCGATTTCATTATTGAATAGTGGCTATAAAATATACACAAGAATACTGGCAGGACAACAAGCAATAATTGATAAACTTTATAAAGGAAGATAAAGCAGGGTTTCTCCCCGAAAGACAGATAAGAGACAATATTAGGACTGTTGTAAATATTGTAGAATATTATAAAAGACATCCAGAAAAAGAAGTAGCGTTATTTTTTGCAGACACAGAGAAAGCATTTGATAATCTAAATTGGGACTTTATGTTTGCTGTTATGGAGAAAACAGAGTTGGGAGAAGACTTTATAAGGATGATAAAAGCAATATATACTGAACAACGTGCAAGGCTATGTATAAATGCAGAACTTACAGAAGATATGATAATTGGTAAAGGTACAAGACAAGGGTGTCTGCTCTCTCCACTGTTGTTTATAATGACACTTGAAATTTTGCTGGTGCAATTTCAAGAAGACAAAGAAATAGAAGGATTAAAAATAAAAGGATTTACTTATAAATGTAGAGCATTTGCAGATGATATAATGTTTATAAATGAAAATCCCACTCAAGTAACACCTTTGCTGTTAGCTAAAATACAAGAATATGGAGAACTGGCGGAATTTTATATAAATAAAGAAAAATCAAAAATTTTATGTAAGAATATGCAAGTAGGTAATCCAAAGGAGTTACAAAAGCTAACGGGTTGTGAAGTTACCTCAAAGGTAAAATATTTGGGTGTGGAGATAACAATGAAGAATATTGATTTGTTTAAAAATAATTATGAGAAACTATGGCATAAAATGGATGAAGACATGATAAAATGGAATAAACTTAATTTGTCATTGCTGGGAAGAATAGCTGCAATTAAAATGAACATTTTACCAAGAATAATGTATTTATTTCAAACTATTCCGATTGTGAAGGACAGCAAACAGTTTAACAGATGGCAGAGGAAGATCTCAAAATTTGTGTGGGCTGGGAAGAAACCAAGGATCAAAATGAAAATTTTAACAGATGCAAAAGAGAGAGGAGGATTCCAATTACCATTTAAAACTATATCATGAAGCAGTCTGCTTAGTGTGGATAAAAGAATGGGTGATGCTACTAAACAGAAAACTTTTGGAGTTGGAAGGTCATGGAAATAAATTCTGCTGGCATGCTTATATGTACTATGGAAAAAAAAGATGGATGGCTTTTTCTCTCACCGTTATATAAGAAATAATTTGTTGAATACGTGGATGAAATACAAGAAATATGGTGATGAGAGAAAACCGTTATGGATAGTGCCAGCAGAAGTGATAAAAATAACGGCTGAAGTGGGTGAAGAAAAGTGGTTGTCATATAATCAGCTATTAAAAATACAAGGCGGTAAAGAGCTGAAAACTGCGAAAGAGTTGAATAATAAATATGACTGGTTTCAAATGCAACAAATAAAGAGTTTGGTGGAAAAAGACATTAAAACTGAAGGAATAAGAAAAGAACAAACAGAAATGGAAATAGTTCTGTTTGGAGATAATGAAAAATTAATTTCAAAACTATATAAACTGCTTTTTGAAATGGTCTACAAAAGATGAAGTAGTGAAATCTCAAATGATTAAGTGGACAATTAATGTAAATAAAGAAATACAGATAGAAACTTGGGAATATCTTTGGAAGAATTCTATAAAGCTTTCAACATGTCGTAGTATTAAAGAGAACTGTTTTAAAATGATGTATAGATGGTATATAACTCCTAAAAAGTTGGCAAAGATGAACAATAAGATGCCAGATAGATATTGGAAATGTAAAAAACATGAAAGTTCTTTTTACCATATGTGGTGGACTTGTGAAAGAGCAAAAAAGTATTGGCAGATGATTCAACAAGAAATATCTAGGATCTTGGGATATGAAATCAAGAAAGTTGCAGAGACTTTTCTGTTGGGATTATATATGGAAAAATTTCCAAAAGAAGATAGAACTATAATTTGGTACTTGCTCTCAGCTGCTAGGACATTGTATGCGCAGTTGTGGAAGCAAGAAAGAATACCAGAGAAATGGGATTGGATTATAAAAGTTATAACATGGAGTGAAATGGACACATTGACAAGAATTTTAAGAGACTATGATCTAGAAACTTTTAAGTTGGAGTGGAAGAAGTTTAGAAGTTATATAGAAAAAGAGTGGAAAATAAAAGGACATTGGGCAATTTTTGATAATGATTAAGTCTTAAAAGAAAGAAAAATAGAAATTTTTGTTTTATTAGTTAAAGGTACCTTTAAATATTAGTATTTTAAGTATATAACACTGGCGGGGGTCAAGTAACGGAGGGAGGAGGGGTTAGAAAAGTAATATATGGGATAGATAAAAAAGTAATTGATAATGCAAGAATTGATTGTTACCATATGTTACTGGAATAAAATTGTTTTAACCGGAGTAAATTTTGATATTCAGTGCCTTTAGTTATGTACCTCTTGAAAACTTAATATATTCTTAGATTAACATGTTTAGGGTCAATGTATTTTGATAGAACAGTTAATGTATCAGTCGATTTATTAGTTTTGTATGTATGTTTCATTTAAAACAAACAGCAGTTGTTTATATATTCTGGAAAATATAACAGGAGTTACATTAATTATGCCAGTGGGACAAAATAGTTAATCAAGCACAACTGCTTAGCCCACACCCATATCATGTTTGAATAAGACCGAAGTCTTGCTATTTAGAAGGAATGCTATAACACTGTAGAACATAAACACAACAAAATGATCTAGTTTCTTAACCATGATTTAAAAACATTGATCAAATGGTGATCGACGGGTGTCGGAAATATATGCGCAAAACATGTGGAGATGTCTTGGACAATCTGAATGGAGATTGCTATCAGGTAATATTTTCTTCAAAACACTCTACATGAGTATTTTCTTTTTTAAACCAATGAAAATACATATTTGGGAGAAACATTTTTGAAAATATTTGCTTGATTTTTGTAATCAAATTACTAATGTTTTGGTGGCAGGTGTCCCTAATATTGTGAAGAATATTGATATAGTAATATTACATGAATTATATGTTACTCATTTTTTAAAAAAATCTTATCCACATTATGAAGAAGCAGGAAACTTAAGTCTTTGAAGCAATTGGCTTTCATTAAAAATTACTAAAATGTGGTGATTTTTAAAAGGCAATACATGTATCTTCACAAAATAAACAGTGAATCAGTGGCAGAGAAACATTATTGGTAGTGTCTTCTTTCAAAAACAATTGTATAAATTTGTCTTTAAATACTGTGTCATTTAGAGTTGCTCAGTGAAGAAGAGTAATCTATATTCAGCACAAGTTGGCCAATAAATAATACAGATACTAGGCATCTGAGATATACTTCACACACACACCTGATTATTTTTGTTACAGATAAAATCCAGTGTGTGCTGGTTCTTATGTAAGAATCATGTCTGCTGTGTGAATGTTTCGTTGAAGTGAGCCTGCTTTTCATACATATCCTACAATTTTGTTTAGCAAAGCCAGCAGCCTTCCTCCAACTTAAATGGTAAAAGGACCAGTGTGGTTGGAGGAAAGCTTCATACTTTGCTGACTCAGGGAAGAGACAGGATTCAGGCCAGGGCTAAGGGCACTTTTTAGGTATGCATGTGTCAGTCACTTTCTCATTGTCATGCTTAGCTTTACTGTGTTGGGAGATAGTCTTGCTTACTAGATCCCCCCCCCCTTGCACTTCTGAAACAGCTGCACTCCCTCCCTCCCAGAGAGCCAAGTTCAGTGTAGTGGTTAAGTGCGCAGACTCCCCATTCCTCCACTTGCAGCTGCTGGAATGGCCTTGAGTCAGCCATAGCTCTTGCAGAGCTGTCCTTGAAAGGGTAGCTTCTGTCAGAGCTCTCTCAGCCCCACCCAGCTTAAAGGGTGTCTGTTGTGGAGGAGGAAGGTAAAGAAGATTGTAAGCCACTCTGAGATTTAGAGTGAAGGGTGGGGTATAAATACAATATCTTCTTCCCAGTAGCAAGAATTCTTACCATAGTAAGCCAAAATTTTACTACTCTTTTCAGGTTCTAATAGAAGACTGTATTCCAGTACTGAAGAGGTATGCCAAAGAAGAAAGGATGTTTGATTATGTAATTAATGATTTGACCGCTGTTCCAATCTCTACTTCTCCTGAAGAAGGTTAATATTTTTCACTGTGTATGATCTTTTTAATGCAAAATCTTGCTTGCAGCTAGATCTGAATTAAAGAACGTGCTGAATGGGGATAGTAGATACACTTGGACTTCCCATAAAAGCTGGTGTGTGTGTGTATACATTCATGAGTGCCCCAAAGGGATAGGGTTGGAGGGACCATGCAGCTTTATACTCTGTAAGACCATCCTTATCCAATCCCACAGCATAAGGGTGTTGTGCTTGCCTGGTAAGATTTGTTTCAAAAAGGAATGTCTAACTGTAAATTGTAATTTAAAAGTAGAACTTTCACTTTTAGATTCCACATGGGAGTTTCTGCGGATGATACTGGACCTTTCAATGAAAGTCTTGAAACCTGATGGGAAATATTTTACACAGGTATGGCAGATGAAAATAATTATTCTTCTGTAACTAATATAATCTCATTGAGGTTTGAAACAGTGTAACGATTCAAACTGTAACGTCTTCAGGGTGTGATCTTGGTTATCTCTCAGTATCACAAGCTTGTTCCTTGTTTCTTTTCTTTCTCCAAAGACAGATATCAATTTGACAAATAGGGAGAAGTCTATTTATTTGATTATGGAATCTGTTAAAAGTGAATACTGAAGAGTTTCCTGACTTACTAGTCAACTTCTGCATAAAGAAGGAGACTGCAGATTTATACCCCACCCTTCTCTCTGAATCAGAGACTCAGCGGCTTACAGTCTCCTATATCTTCTCCCCCCACAACAGACACCCTGTGAGGTGGGTGGGGATGAGAGGACTCTCACAGCAGCTGCCCTTTCAAGGACAACCTCTGTGAAAGCTATGGATAACCCAAGGCCATTCCAACAGGTGGAAGTGGAGGAGTGGGGACTCAAACCCGTGCAAGTGAAGGAGTGGGGACTCTTCTCCCAGATAAGAGTCCGCACACTTAACCACTACATCAAACTGGAAGGGTGAAGAGTAGAAATGACTCCTGTTAGCATTTGTCATGATCCTGGGGCCACTAATTTTGTATGAATTGTGACCAAAATTAAGACATATTGCTTAAATGTGACTTATTTAACTGACTCATCAGGGCTTTTCTTGATTCCAGGTAAAATAAGAATTATATACTGTGTCACTTTAATGTATTTCCAGGAACAGTGGGGTTATTACAGAGCCCTTGCAGCTGTTAGGAGTCTGATAAACACTTTACTGCCTGAGACTCCTATTTTTTTAAAAGAGTCTGTAATATCAGGCATGTCTCATGTCAGTCATGCTCAGTGTCAAAATAAATTGCTTGTCCCTTAATTATGCTTTCAGATTACACTTCCTTTGGCTAGTGAAAAACTAACAAAATTATTCTGGCATTTGTCTTAACTTTTCTACTTTTAATAAAATACATTTGGTCAAAAGTGAAGAAGATTAAGAGCTTAAGTAAAGGGGGATTGCTTTGGCATGCATGTGGCAAACTGTCCTGTTCATCTGCATTAACATTAAAAAAAACTTTGTTTAAAAACAAATATTTAAGAGAGATAAAACAAAGTCAGATAACTCTTGCTGCTGAAAAAAAGTAAATGTGCATGGTCTTTGTTGCATGAATAAAGCTGTGTGATTTCTCTTTACTGACCGTTGTAAATTGTTTACTCCTTCAATGTCATTTCTCTGAACAGTTCCACAGTTTAAAACCCTGTAAGTCACTAATGTGTGCAGTATGCAGTTTGACCACTAGAGAGACCCAGATAACTAGAAATGTCACAGGATATCATACAGGCCAAAGAATGTTGTTCTCTTATGTACCAGAAACTAGTGAAATAAATGAGGGATGCGTTTTAAGCACATTGTTTCCTTGGCTACATCTGACAAATCTTTCATTTTTTTTCATAAACTGGGGGCTTAAAACTTGGTTCTTAATAACTTTCATATAAATTGACAATTATAAAATACAATTCTATTCAAGTGGTTAGCTTTATGCCCATTTATACAAATGTTAAATGGTCTCAGTATAATTTTTAAGCTAACATTTTCAGTGATGGCCAGATTTTTAAGATAAAAGAGAGAATAAAAATCCTGGAGACTGGAATCTTATCCATGCCTTCATGGTTTAAAGAAATGTAATGAGTCCTTTATCCTTAATGAGTCCTTGTCTGTATTGTATTTTTAAATTGAGTGTGTATATATTTTTTCACGTATAAACTGCTTTTGGTTAAAAACGGTTAATCTCAAGGAGCATATACTCTCAATATGATACAGAATTCTACACATGAAAGTGCCATAAATTTTGCATTTTGATGTGTTCATACATGAACACAAACATAATGGTATTTTTGTATGCTAGTTGCCAAACTGTTTGGTTTTTTTTTTTAAATCAACATTTGGGATTACTTTTGATACTCGTGTGGGATTCTAGGCTGGAGGTATGCCAATTTTCTTTGAACCTTGGTGGTCTACTCTAGAGAGAACATCAGAAATGTCCTGACCAATAAGTGCTTTTGGAACACTTGGAGGGAGGGAGAGGAGCAGAAGAGAAAAGAACCATTTAATGGAGGTCTGAGTCAAATAGAGTTTATATGTTTGTTAGGGATCTTGCTTTGTGTCTAGCCTATGTATTGCCTTCAATTTTATATTATCTGTTTTGATGACATTAATTTTTAATCTGTAACACGTTCTGAAATTTGCTGCTGCAAGCTGCCCAGAGCCCGCTTGTGGGCTAGGGTGGGATATAAATCCAAAAATTGAAATTAAATTAAAATTAGTCACTTGAGGTAAAAGACTATTTAGTGTGGTGACCTGGTATGAAACATACTAGTATATTGATCTCATAGGTAGTCTTTCTGGGTGATTGGAAAGCTATTTGGGGCAGGGCTGTCTTATATTCTAATAGCAAAGTCAGGATACCTTTGGCTACTTAAATCTGGTGACTGGAGCTGTGAAGGGACATATATATATATACTGGGTAGCTTAAGGAGACCAAAAATGATAAAAGGAGCGCCTATTACTTTAACAAATGGATTCCCTCAGTGGCTGTTGCAAGGTTATCACAGTATTCTAGGGTTGCAAAGTCCAATTCAAGAAATATCTGGGGACTTTGGGGGTGGAGCCAGGAGACATTAGGGGTGGAGCCAAGATCAAGGCTGTGACAAGCATAATTGAACTCCAAAGGGAGTTCTGACCATCACATTTAAAGGGACGGCACACCTTTTCAATGTCTCCTTTCATAGGAAATAATGAAGGATAGGGGTACCTTCTTTTGGGGCTCATAGAATTGGACCCCCTGGTCCAATCTTTTTGAAACTTTGGGGGTATTTTGGGGAGAGGCACTAGATGCTATACTGAAAATTTGGTGCCTCTACCCAAATAAACAGCCCCCCCCCAGAGCTCCAGATACCCGCAGTTCAATTCTCCATGATTTTCTATGGGAATAAATCTCCATAGGGAATAACAGAGTTCCCAGCAGATATTTCTCTCCCCTCCCCCCACTTTCTGACGACCCTGAAGCGGGGGGCGGGCCTCCAAACCGCGGGATCCCCTGCCCCCACCTGGGGATTGGCAACCCTACAGTATTCCAAGCTTGGTTCTGTCAGTAAAAGGCAGCGGTTGGGGACAGGGCCATTTTCAGCCCTATTTTGGCCTTTTAGGGAGAACTCATTGGAACCAGCTCAGGCCTGGTTATTGCTAGTTCCAGAATGGAAAATTGCTGGAGATTTTGGGGTGTAGAGTTTTGAGGACGGTGGGGTTTGCTGATGAAAGAAACCTCAGCTGAATGCCATAGAGCCCACCCTCCAAAGCAGTCATTTTCATCTCTCTCATATGGAGTTCAGTTGTAATTCTGGGATTTTTCCAAGCCTCACCCTATGCCTGGAAGCAACCTGTGGTTGACTTGATACCACCCAACTTGCATGACTGTTTACCTGGCTGTTTGTTACTGTTCAACAGCAGCCATCCTTTGAAAGACAGTGTGGTGTAATGATTAGAACAGAGTAGGGTCTGGGAGACCCAGGATTGAGTCCCAGTCTTGTTATTGAAGCTCGTTGGTTGATTTTGAGTCACATGCCTTTAGCTAAGCCTACCTTAGAGGGCTGTTGTGTGGATAAAAAGGAGAAGAAAATAATGTAAGCTGCTTTGGCTCCACTGTGGAGAAAGTTGGGATATAAGTTAAATAAATAAATAAATAAATAAATAAATAAATAAATAAATAAATAAATAAATAAATAAATAAAATAGTTGAAGATGGAAAGAAGATCTTACTCAGTTCCGCAGGGCCTGTAAGACGACCCTCTTCCGGTTAGCCTACGCCTGACTAGACAAATGTAGCTTTCTAGATCTTAGATTTTTGTGATTATACTGCACAGTTTTAATGTAAAATGTAAAATTTTAAGGTTTTTAGGTTTTAAATGTTTGAATTTAAATGTATTAATTTGTTCCGATTTTATTGTTTTATTATTTGTTGTAAGCCGCCCTGAGCCACTTGTGGGAAGGGCGGGATATAAGTTACGGAATAAATAAATAAATAAATAAATAAAAATATAGACTAAGAAGAGAATTAGGCAGGGAGAGTATATGAGGATTGCTAGGGAAGAGGTTAGGAAATTCATAGAATTTTTTTTGGTGGGGGGGGGCCTGGGAAGGATGGGATTTGAGGAGGGGAGGGACTTCAGAGGGATATAATGCCACAGACTCCATCCTCCAAAGCAGCCATTTCCTCTAAGGGAATTAGAGTTGCCAATCTCCAGGTGGAGACTGGAGATCACCTGTAATTATAACTGATATTCTGATGACAGAGATAGTCCCCCTGGACAAAATGGCCTCTTTGGGGGGTGGACTTCGTGGCATCATATTCTGCTGAGGTTGCTTCCCCCCTCAAACCTCACTCTTCCAAGTTGTCATTCCCAAATATCCAGGGATTTCCCAGCCTTGATCGGGCAACCCTAAAAGGGACTGATTGCTATAGTTGAGAGTTATTTTGTGATTTCAGGAGAGCTCCAGTTCCCATGTAGTGGTTGGCACACCGGAAGAAGAGAAGGAAGGGGAAAAGGGAGAGACAGTGGAGCTTTCAGGAATGTAAAGAGGAGATGGTGAGGGGAAGTGAGATGTCTTGGGCAAGTTTTTGCAGGTTCCCACTTGTGAACATGCATAGCTAGGAGGTGCCAACTCAGGTTTCTTAACTGGGGACGTACTGAACCAACTTTATATCACTGACAAACCGTGTGTTTGTGTGTCCTCAGTTTACTGCTCCCACTCCTGTATATAAACCTTTTTCTTGCTGCAGTCATTCTCTGTTCGCCTGCTTGTTATTAAGAGCAGAAATGGCCAGGTTAACCAGGGCAGGAAAGAACATACATAAGGAAGTGTGCGATAGGTAGATAGTTCTCAATCAATACATTCTACCATCATAAGGACAGAAGCACTGTGCTGTGTGGGGATTTCCCCACCAATATATTTTTGTGCCCACTCCTGCCATCCTAAACATTTTTTTAAAGCAACATTTGGGATTACTTTTGGTTGAAGAGTTGATTCTGAGCTAGAGAGAAGAAGAAACTGAAGTATTTGCTAAGCATATGAGGAATGATAGAATCCTGTCTGAATTATGCACATTTTTTCACCCATATAAAATGTGCTTTGCACTCTTCTGGTTATTATTTTTTTAAATATTGTGGCTATTTCCATTGAATCATTTGATCTCTTTTTTTAAGTAACATGTGATCCAGTGCTTGTCACCATTTTGCATCCTTCACTGCTTATACCAGGGGTGTCAAACTCATTTGTTATGAGGGACGGATCTGACATAAATGAGACCTTATTGGGCTGGGCCATGTGTGTACCAATTTAAGATTAGGTAGCAGAGATATAAATTTTACAAAGAACACAAACACAAATACATTTTTAAAAAACCTTTTGTTGTTCAGTCACACAGTTGAGTCCGACTCTTTGCGACACCATGGACCAAGTCACACCAGGTCCTCCTGTCTTCCACTATCCTCTGAAGTCTGCTCAAATTCGTGTTAGTTACATTGGCAGCCATTGGTCTTAAAGATGCTTTCTTGGTATTTCTCCCATGGGATCCAGGGAACTGGGCAAAGGAAGCTCTGGCTCTTTCCTTCCTTCCCCAGCCAATAGAAGGAAGAGAGGCTTGGCTCAGTAGCTCTGCTGTGCAATTGAGAGAGCCTGGTGAAGCAAGCAATTCCTCCCCCTTTCCTCCCCAAGAGAGGAGCCTCAGTCAGTGGAGAAAATAAGAGGTTTTGTTCTGTAGCTACTGTGCAATTGAGCAAGCCTTGCAAAGCAAGCTGTTATGCAGAAGGAAGCAAGAGAGAGGGAGAAGTTGCTTAGGGACCCAAAGGGTGATTAACATGTGGAATTCACTGCCACAGGCATAGCCACCTTCAAGCGGGGGTTAGATAAAAATATGGAGCAGAGGTCCATCAGTGGCTATTAGCCACTATGTGTATGTGTGCGCGCGCGCGCGTGTGTGTGTATAATTTTTTTTTGGCCAGTGTTGGACTGGATGGGCCATTGGCCTGATCTAACATGGCTTCTCTTATGTTCTTATGTTGATAGGAGATCTCCGGGGGCCTGATTTGTCCCCTGAACTGCATGTTTGACACCCTTGGCTTATACTATCACTAGCCTTTCCCCCCTCAGTTTTCTGCAAGACTTTGTTCTCTTTCTCCATTTTGCCTCTTGGTTGGCTTCCCTCCTTGACTATCAGATTTCCAAAGATCAGCTGTCTAGTTTCCCTCTCTGTCAAATCCTGTTGAAAGCCCAACCCCATTGAAAACATGCTTTTTCTCCTTTGAGTTTGTTATGAAATTTTTGTCCATTCACACCCACTTTCTTTCACAGCAGCTGACCTAATGACTTTTTATCAGTAGTTAGCAGATTCATGAACATGTATAGTGCTCATTTCAGTAAATGGTAGAAACTCATACAGAGGCAACAAGTTTCACTTCCAGTCCCTCTCTTTTACAGAGAAAAGCATCCATCTTGCTGCATTCACTGAATTGTACTCAGTAAATATATTTGCTTTATCTCAGGAGCACCATGGCATTGAAAAAGAGCTGTTACTAATCTAACTAATCTTCATAATTGTGGAGTCAACAGTAGTTGGTCGCACACATAACTCATGGATGGCATACTTATAAATTATGTTGATTGATTAATTATAAACAAAAATATGAGGTGAATGTTTGGATAGCTTTGTAAAGATAGTAAAAGAACGGTGGTTTTGGTGCAAATATTAACATAGGAGAGTGAATGGGCTTAACAAATGGTAGATTTAGACATTCATATTCATTCCCACAATTTACTTGCCACATTGTCTGCTTTGGTGACTAATTGCCATATATGAAGATGGTGAAGGGAGTTGAATACCCAGGACTGTCTGCTGAAGTAGACTGCAGATTACATTCACAATACAGACGTTGGTCATGCCATTAAACTACCTTGGATGTCCCATAAATTACCTAGCTCTGTTTTCTATTTGTGATTTCTAAATTACATACACAGGTTGTTTATGTACTATCCCATTCAATTTGATGCTGACAAAATTATATGTTTTGTAAAAGGCAGCGGAACCAAACAGCTGCAGGGCTTTGGATAATAATAGATTACTAAACAAGTTTATACACTCAACTTTCTTACCTTATCATTAACCTTTTCCTTTCCACTTCCTGATGCTTATAGTATCTCTATAAATTCATATCACTTGTGAAATACTGAATTATTTTTCATTATTTTACAACATTAGCAAAACATGAAAATCTATAAAAAAACAATCAGAAAATTAAGAACTATGAGAAATTTATTACCTAATCTTTTCCCACTTTTCCCGTTTATCTTAATTCTCATTTTGGTAACATATATATGTGATCTATTGTAGTACATTCGGTAACATAATACTTTTTAGTGTGTTTGCTATATTATCCTACTCCATGCTGTTTGACATGTAGAAGGTTCTAGGGTCAATCCTCAGCATCTCTAGTTAAAAGGACCAGGCAGGAGGTGATGTGAAAGACCTCAGCTTGAGACCCTGGAGAGCCACTGCAAGTCAGAGTAGACAATACTGACCTTGATGGACCAGTGGTCTGATTCAGTATAAGGCAGCTTCATGTGTGTTCAAAAAACCTTCCCTAGATGCCAGGGAACGTTTTCTCAGCTAACGCTGGTAATCACAAGAAAGCACCATGAATAGATCTCAAAACTTGGGTATGATGGTTCAGTGCAGATATTTCTTCAGATAATTGGAACCCAGGGTTTTTACAGCTTCAAAGGCTGAACCTTGAACTGAGCCCAGAAGTATATTGTCTGGGCTATTTTTAGGGTACTACACCTTCTTTTAAGGAGCTGTTTATGATAAGCAATATCTAGTGTTTTAAACACCTTTGGCTAATTTCACTAGCCATAAGAGCAAGGATCAAGAGAACTAGTAGGCCTCACACTGAAGTATATTGCTATGGGCTGAATTCAGTGAAAATATCCATATGACTGACAAGAGGACACTTCAGTGTAACTAAGTTAACATGGAGCTGATACAGTTGACTGTAAGTAATTTTATGTATTATGTGCTTAGCAAATGAGTTGTAATGAGATGTTGAGTTCCCACTGTTTGTTCCTCAGGGATACAATGTAACAGACCTAAATGGCATTGTCAGATGCCAGCATGCAGATGGTGGTGCAGAAAACTATCCTTTCATTTTGCTGGCATCACCATTACAGAGTAATGTTCATGGCACTTTAGTTCAACTGAGAACTAGCCTAAATGAAATTCAGTGTGAGGGAAAGGTGCACAGGACCAATTGCATTGATCACTCTAGAGCTTTCTGATTCTAGAAGCCTCCCTGTTCTTCATTACAACTATTAATCATGTCAGCTAGAACATTCGCAGAGATGTTAGATCCTTGTTTCTTCAGGGGTGGAACTTTCCGATTGGTCCTCCAGTGCCACATCTGCTTAAAACTTCATTTTAGTCTAAAAGATTAATCTTTTCCCACAGATTAGATGGATCATGAATTATAGCAAAGACCAAATCCAGTTATGACCAGTTACGTGCATGGGATAGTCCCAGGGTTGCCATGATGGCTTTGAAGTCTTGAGCTGGACTAGGCAGTGCAACCTGGGCATGGATTCTGAAATCCTACCAGTACTGTCACAATTCCACATGTGCCCCTTCCTCAGATATGTCACTTGTTTCCAGACAGCAAGCAGCTGAGGGAGCTGTGTTGCTTGGGAAGAAATTTATACCCCTCAAGAGATTTCTCTTTATTCTCATTCTAAATTTTACAAGATTCTGTGTGGGTAACCATAAAGATATAACAACGAAATCCCCATGATGGTTGGGGTCACTGAGATGGAATAAGAGTGCAGCATAGATGAGCAGCTAGGCAAGTGAGATGGGATATAATGCAGTCTCACCTTTTAAGAAAGAAGTTTATTTAACTAACATGAATTCCTTTCAAAATGTACAAACACGTATGAGGCTAGGAACATCAGTTTTTGAAGGATACACTTTATAGTAAATAAAACAGAAAAAAGCAATACTAGCTATCTAGACTTGAAGACTTGTTGCCTTGCATTCTCAGCATTTCCCATACCCTGAGAGGATGGGCTTGGAATAACAGGAGGCAGAATGGAGGTTCTCTGTTTTTCCTTGCATCTTTCCACACCTCCTTGAGTTCCTCTGCATGCTTTTCCAAAGTTGGCAGGATATTTTAAGCCAGGGATGTCAAACTCATTTGTTATGAGGACTGGATCTGACATAAATGGGACCTACTTGGGCTGGGCCATGTGTGTTCCTATTTTAGGTTGCAAAGATATAAACTTTATAAAGGACACAGACAAACACGATGAAAGATTTAAAAAAAACTTAAAGCATGCTTAAAACATTAGTACTCACTGGTCTTATTGGTGCTTTCTTTATATCTCTCCCATGGGATCCAGGGAACTGAGCAAAGGAAGCTCTGGCTCTTTCCTTCCTTCCCCAGGGGGCCAGGAGGGGGAGGAACTTCAGCCAATAGAAGGAAGAGAGCCTGGCAAAGAAAGCTATTCTTCCTCCCTCCCCAAGGGAGGAGCCTCAGCCAATGGAGCAAATAGAGGCTTTGCTGTGTAGCTCCTGTGCAATTGAGCAAGCCTGGCAAAGGAGGCAAGAGAAAGGGAGAAGGAAGCATATGATAGCCAGTTGCTCAGGGGCCTGATAGGACCCCTCCAAAGGCCTGATTCGGCCCCCGGGCTGCATGTTTGACACCCCTGTTTTAAGCCTTCCCTTTCCAGTGGCAGTGGGACCAATCCTAATTCTGGGGCAGAGTCACTAGAAAGCCCACCAAAGTTTGGTTACCCAATCCTGTAACATTTTGCTTTTTATGGCTGACACCTGGCGATATTAATACCTATCCATCTCCCCTTCTTGACAGTGGAATCCAATTATTTCTACTCTCCCACAATAAAGGTATAGATTTCTTTTCCTAAGAACACCAAATTATAGCTTTTTATAGCTGTTTTCAGAATTTTCTGCAATTTCTTTTGTTGTTGCCCTTCATCCACACTACTATCACCCTAAGAATATCCAAACACTTAGGTCAGATTAGTGCATCCCAAATTTTATTAATCTTGCCCTTTAGAATACTGAGGATAATTTTGGTGTTGTGAAATATTTAATTCTGACAGCTAATACTTCCTCTGTCAAACAATTCCAATATAAAGCTATTACCATTCAGTTTTATTACACTATTTCAAAGGGGGTACTGTATTGGCTCTAGACTATTACTCCAGTTTATGATCTTGCAGGAAAGTAGTTAACATGAAGCATTCTTTCAAGACAAGTGCAAGCTGTGTGTGCCCTATTGTGTAGTATAGGTTAGTATTCAGAAAAACAAGGTTAATTTATAAGTTTAACAACTAGATCAGCCTCTAATTTAAGGTATGTTGTATTTGCATTTATTATTTTTGAACTGTGATGGCACATCTCTAATCAGATGTTCTCTGTAATTGTTATAAATGTATATCTTCGTCAGGATTCCAAGAACATGTAGAAGATACATAGCTGTGTTTTTAAAACATAATAATTAAGTTTATTTTTGTTCTTCTCAATAGTCTGTTGATGAAACTGTGCCTAGATTTTCAATGTAACTGGTATGTAGGTGATATTTTTTCCTTTTGTCTTGAAGGGAAATTGTGTCAATCTGACTGAAGCCTTGAATCTCTATGAAGAACAGCTTGGCAGGTTATATTGTCCTGTGGAGTTCTCAAAAGAAGTTGTGTGCGTTCCTTCCTACATGGAACTGTATCCTTGGTTAATATAAATCACAATAGTGTAGTAAAAACATTACAAACCAACCAAATACAACAAAATAATTGACTACACATACGTGCCTTTCTGGTACTTTTTCTAAAATGTTGCATGTCTTGGCAGGAGCTCATGGAGTTATTAAATTAATACAAAGAAATGTAAATAGTATAACTTCTTAAAATTTTAAAAAGAACATCCTAAAGCTTTGATGGCATATATTTATTTATGTAGTACAGATTATTTTGGTTGATAAGTGTATGGGTTGGCTAATATAGATGGAAGTGATACTTAGCCTTATATTAGCGAAGTCTGGATAACTTTGAATACTTAAAATCTGGTGATTGGCACTTTGAACTGGCAAGACAGATATTTCTATAAACTTGAAAAGCCCTAAGTTTGCAGAAAAATGTGAAATCTAAAAAATAAAATAAAATGGTGAGTTTCAAAAAGAGTCAAAAACAGCAGGAGTGCCTGTGACTTTAAGCAACAGATTTCCTCAGTGGCTGTTGCTAGGCAACCACAGTATTCCAGGCTGGGGTCTGTCAGTTAAAGGCAGGGAGGGGAGGCAGGGTCCTTTCTAGGCATAATTTGGTCTTTGAGGGAGAACTTGTTAAAGCAAGATAAGAAGGCCCATTTCAACCTTTAGCCTACTTTTCTTCTGAATCTAGTTCAACCAATTGTTTAAGATGAAAATCACTTGAAGCAAACAAGAGTTCATGGACAGTTAAAAGTGCTTGAGCTCCTTGCTAGTTTGCAAACTCAACAAGAAAAAACTTTAGTGATATCATAGCTACTTCTAAAGTAGACCAACAAGAGTTTCAGGGTATAAGCTTCAACAGTGAAAGCTCCCTCATCAGACAAGGGAAATGGAAAACACAGTCCTTTTATCCTAGTCAAAAGATGGGACAGTGCTTCCAAAGGTATAATGCAATATTGTAATCACCTTTCCCCTCTTCTCTTATCAAGTAGTTACAATATGCATTGTAGTTTTGCATTCCTTACAACACCCCTTCCACCTTCTGACAAGGATAGGACACAGAGATCTCCATTTCTACTTGGGTCTGATGAAAGGAGATTTGTCCCTTGAAAGCTTATATTATGAAACTCTTGTTGACCTCTAAGCTGTTAATGGATTTGAATCTAATTGGAAGAAGAAAGTATCTTATTCCTTCCCTCTGACTTAGATGGCTGCGGCCGGTTAGTCTTCTGCTGTTGACATTGTCCCTGCAACAGTTTGGTTGGGTTCAAAAATCCTGTGACACTCCCAGTGAAGTCAGTGGAGGTGCCATGGATTTCTGTTTGACTGCTCAGCATCAGGCCCATTTATCTTTTTATCTCCATGCATCACTTTATCACGGTGCTGTGGGGCGATCCTGAAGAACAGGCAGTTCATTTATCTTGCACAATATTCTGAAATGCTTCTTCAATAATAGCAGACTCCTACAGCCAAATCAGATGTTTCTTCATTGATGTTGAAGCCTGTATCCCCAGTTTGCAAGGGATTATGAATGCGCACAGTTGCAATGTTTCTACAGCACTAGGTATTTTCAGTTAAAAAGCAACAACACCTTGGGTGTTAAAGTATATTACAAAGATAGAAAAAGTTACTGTGCTACATTGAAATGCCAGGGAATTGCCCATCAGCTAGCTGTAGCCTGAGTATAATTTTTTTGAGAAGGAATTATATAATTTTTATTTATCATTTTAATTGTTAACAAGAAAAAAGCCTTGGAAATGTTCCAAGTAGCAAGGAATAGTAAGATGTTCTGCTTTTGTTCTGAGAACTAATGATACTGGGAAAGCTTTTGGAAATGGTTTGTGTGATGTTGTACAGGATACTTGTTGGTTCCTTGACTCAACTTTTGTGCAGATGGGTATTTTACACTGTTTGGAAGAAGAGGACTGATGTTTGAAGCTCAAGGTCCCCCTGCCACACATGCTGCATGAAGCATGTAGGCTTGCCATGTGCTATGTCTTGGCATCTGAAATTTTAAATTATATGCTGTAGATGATCTGAAACTCAGTCATGATATCGACTTTGTGAATTCTTTAAATGTTTTTTATTATTATTATAATTTAAAAACAAATGAAAAATGTATATTTTGATGAGCTAGGGTGTTATTTTTTGAAAGTTAATGTAGATGAACTAGCAGCAAAACCATAGCTGCTGAATGCACTGAATTTCTAGAATGTGATCACTTTTGTTGTTTCAGGTTTGTTTTTTTTCGCTCTTCAAAAATGAATTTAAGAAAAGGTAATACTAGCATTTTAGTGTGGTCCTTTAGATTTTGCTTCCTTCAGACATTAACCTGTTTAATAGGCATGGTGCTTTAAATAAACTTAAATATTTTTAAAAAAAACAAATTATCTTCAGTGTGCTTCCATTAGAAGAGAAAATAAGGGCAAACTAATTTTTTTTAAGGTTATCCTCAGGCCCACTGTGATGTTACAAAGCTGCAATGACACTCATGACATTTTCTTGTGGTTGACTTTTATTTTATTTTATTTGGTTTACTTTTATTTTATTTTATTTGGTCAAGATTTGGTATTTAATTTTAGTATGTCTTTATGATGGGTCAGATGCCAGATCTTAACACTGCAAGGATTTATTCAGAAGTTCATCTCATGAAAATTGCAAGGAAAAATTGCATTGCCACATCAAAATGGACTTTAATTGGGCCCAATCCTTATTTAAAAAGGGGAAAAGCTAAAGAGATTTTCTTCATCTGTATTAAACTACATATTCTGCAGACTTTTCAAAAAGTTTAATGTTGCTATGTATAAGGAAGTTCACAATAGTTCTACTGAAGTTTTACCACTGACTTAAATCGTCTGTGGCCAGTGAACTGTCATTTTCAAATTACTTAGAGTCTGTGTTACATGTCTTACGGATAGGGAATAATGAACAAAGACTGTTAACACTATATATTTTAATATCGTAACTTGGGTTGTTCTAGCCCCTTTTCAAGTGCATACATGAAGCTGAAAAGTATATTGAAGAATTTTTCTACCGGTCATACTTTTTCTTTTTTTAGTTTTAGTGACAGTGGTCCACAAGTATGAAAAGCAATTGAAAAGGGAAATCAGAGAGTGCACCTGGAAATGTCACCAGCCCCATCAAAATGAATGGGAATAGTACTTCAGAACACTGCTCAAATCCCATTCATGTCAGTGCATGTGTGCAGCAGAAAGTCCTGGTGGATTATGCTCCTAAGATTCTTGTGTATCTCATATTTATATTTTATGCATGCCTTGTAAACGAGTATTTACTCAACTGAGAGCAGCCCATCTGTAAACCTTGTGACTGACCCTAAGCAGCACTACCAAGTACATTGTATTGATATGTGCATGTTGAAATATACAGTAGTTCCTGTCTGCTTAACATGGTGGTAAAATTATATTTTTGTAAGTTCTTTCTGTGTACTTGCTGGAACTTTCACTGATAATTTTGCTGAAAGCAAACCCTTAAATATAATTCAGAAATACAACTGTGTTCTAAGTTTGGAAGGTGTAGAGAGGATTAAATTGTACCATCTGGCCTTGACAGGTTATGTTCTTGGAACAAAATGAACTTCCCCCCCCAGGACTGGAAAAGTTTTTGCATTTCACTTCTTCATAGGATATCACTGTTTGTCACCACTAGACTGTGTGTTCCGAATCAATAAATACAATCACAAGGTCCATCCTGTTTCTTGCTCACTCTTTTTTTATTGTGACAAAACACATTTATACGATGTTGTTTCTCCAGGGAGAATTTCTTCATTATTTGTAAAGAAATGCTTTCTCTGCTCCATGATAGTATATGGAGGAATTCTGCAATGAGGCGCAGCATTGATTGAAATGTAGTGTTTTGTTGCACTAAAGCATATATATGGCACCTTAGGGTTCTCATAATGTTAACAAAATGGGCATATAAAACAGGTGTACTTATCACTCATAAGTTCTGAATTGTTTGTCATATAAACTGAAGCTACCTAATAAATCCTTCGAATCTGTATAGACAAAAAATATTTTTTAAACTTTTTGATTATGCCTCTGAGAAAGAGCAGATTTAATTAAAGGCAAGCAGAATATTCCCACTCATTTCATTTTCTGCATATTTTTGTTTCCCTACTTTGGGGCCCTAATTCAAATGTAGGACATGACTAAGCATTTATGTTGGATCAGAGGCACAGTACACTTGGCTCAGACTTACTTTTCTCCTACTATTAAAAGTATACAACAATGCCCTAATTATACTGAATTGTCTTGCCCTGCTTTTAAATTGTGTTCATATAGCGGGTTTTTTTCTTTTTCTTGTAAACTGACAGCAGAAGGCATAGTATCATAAAATTTTACACTGAATGGGTTATTTTCCTCCAAATTTGGTCCTAAGAAACATCAGTCTATGAGGCTCTTCCAAGTAATGGCAGAATTATGTCCAAAGCATATAAAAAATTGCCAATACTTTGTCATAAATTTGATATGCATAGTATGCATTGTTCTTAATAACCGTACTGTTTTTTTAAAAAAAATCCAATTGTATTACAATTTTGTAGGTTTGTGTTATGTAATCAAAACTAACATGGTTTTGATGAAACTTCCCATGCGAGATAACATGGTCACTGCACAGTGGCTTTATGAAGAAGGGCCTGGATTGTCACATTTCTTAATGTTCCAAAAGGAAAAGTAAACAATGTGTGAGTGTCTCAAGAGCGGAGCATTGTTTTCTGCCTTAGCTGCTTACTAATATAAGGTTAAATTCACTGATGATATTTGAGGAAGAAAACGGTGTTTCAGTTTTGTTGTATAAGTAGAGTTCATGAGCACAGCATTTGATTAGTCTGGAGGACATAGTCATATTACCTCCCTCACACATTATAACAGAGAGGAGCAAGGTTAGTCTTAAAACTGAACACTAAAAGAGAGACAGGTGATACTATTTGGTAAACTTAATTCATACACCAGTCTGTCAGTGAAAAGGAAACTTGAGAGTAGCATTAAAAAAACACTTGTGTATGGCCTCATAACGTGTCTATGTATGTGAAAAAACTGGAATAATCTGATATCCTCACACACATACCTTTCCTCCTTTTACATTACTGCTTGTAGATTCTAAGTGTGGCCACTCTATTTACATACAGTTGTTGCCACAATGAACAGGTATGAAAATTCACTTTTTCATTTTTGGTATATAAGAAACTTGTCACAGACTAACACTTTATTTCATACATGTGAAATGAAGTTGGAACATGGTTGTGAGTGCCTCACTACACGTGCAAATTGATCCCAAAGATGGTTGGCATGGTGGTTTGGATTTTTTTTTTTAATTCTTTGCACTAAATACTGCTTTTATCTAGAAGTGAAAATTGATTACTAATCTGACTTTGCTGAAAGAAAATGGCTGGTGTTGTACTGACTGCACTGGTGCTGTGCATATATTCAATAAAGGTACGCTGTTATGACCTATGTTGACTGAATTCTTAATTTCCCTTTGGGTTCCAGATTCCAATGGAAGGGAAAAAAGAAATAATGGGGGAGAAGGAAATTCACTCTGCACATCTTTGTGGGTTCCCACATGTTTATAGTAAGATTGTACACTGAACTTTGCCTTTTTAAAATTTCAGTGTTTTAAAGGAATTCTTTTGCATTCTTTTCCCTATTCACTCTCTCCTTTGGGGTGGAAGGGGTTGAAGGATTTTAATAATGGTGTAAAGTAAGAGACCTCTGCTTTGTATGACAGCTACCCTGCAGTTAGATTTTAGACATGGTATGCTTGAATAAAAGGCAAAGCCAGCAGGAATAAATTTTAAGTGTGATCACTATTGATGTAGTACCAGCTGAAGACTGTGTAATTCTCTGTTGATGTGTGTTTGAATCCAGCATAGCAACTTTGAATGACAGACTGCATGCAGAAGAAGAAGATATTGAATTTATATCCCGCCCTATACTCTGAATCTCAGTAGTCACAATCTCCTTTACCTTCCCTCCACAAATACAACAGACACCCTGTGAGGTGGGTAGGGCTGAGAGAGCTCTTGCAGCAGCAGCCTTTTCAAGGACAACTACCAGAGCTACAGCCGACCCAAGGTCATTCCAGCAGCTGCAAGTGGAGGAGTGGGAAATCAAACCTGGTTCTCCCAGATACGAGTGCACACTTAACCACTACACCAAACTGGCCTTTGTGTGGTATATAACGACTAGCACTGGAAACCAGTGTAAAGTGAGAACTAGTGTAGTGTAGTGATTTTATTTACTTCATTTTTACCCCAACTTTCTCTCCAATGAGGATCCAAGATGGTTTACGTTCTCCATTTTGTCCTCCCAACAACCTGTGCAATAGGTGAGGCTAAAAGTGTGTGACTGGCCCATGATCACCATGAATCTGGCGACCCAGATTTGAATCCATTCTGCTGTGGGAGACTGTTGGGTCACCTTGGACTTGGATACAGCAAGAATGAAATGAAGTAGGATATAAATCACATTGGGTCCCCATTGGGAAGAAAGGCAGCTGTATAAATAAAAGCAAATTTAAAAATGACCTCAGTGCCTGTCACCACCATCTTGGATCAGCACTGCAGACTTGTATTTGCATTGTTTCCTCCTGGTGGCTTATATGAATAAGCACCCTGTAGCATTTTGAGGCAGAATTCCAATTCCTTTTGGCAGCTCTGAGTTCCTTTTTATTTGAGGATTCAGTAATAATTTAGCATCACTGATTGCTGGACCATTCATTCCCCTCTTTCAGGTAGATGTGTTCTAATCTGTAGGTCATTTAGATTATTCCAAGATACTCACTTATTCAAAAATCCATATTTACTTCATGTGAATATATTGGATCATCATAGAGAATGCAGTAAAGACAAAAAGTCACACATTTGGAAGAAAAAATGTCAAGGCATTTCTATATTCTTTGCATAGGCTAGTATTCTTTTGTGAGCATTTTTTATTTTAGATTAAAAATGTTATGGGAAGTGTTAGGGAAGGGCTGACACGGAACATAGCAATTTGGTTTACCAGGATAATTATATTTAGTTCTTTAATGTTCACTTCTTGTGGATTTCTTGTGTGTGTTTAAGGAAGGCAAACATTTAACCTCATTGATTATATCCTGTGGGGCTTTGCCTGGTGTTTTAACCAACAGCCACCTTGACTATGTGAACTTCAACAATGGAATGCTTTCTAAATCTTCCCAAATGTCTTCAGGCTGCAGGTGATACTTATATTTTTCTAATCAATTTCAGCTAGAATTGTTTCATCCAAAACAGAGTTTGTGGCAATTATACTTGCAGTGTCATAAACATTGTAGTTTTGCTAGTGTTTAAACCTCTTAGTCTTTCATTAGTCTTGAAAGATGATTCTTTGTTTTATCTAACAAATTTCTGAATAGGAAAAAAAATGTAAACTATATGGGGGAAATCAGGTATCTATCAGGTTTACCAAGCTTTCATCAATTAGGAACAGTAAAGGTGGACACATTTTCTTTTGGTCCCTATTCTACTGTTCAATTTTAAGGGTATATTGTCATGGCTTTATAGCAAACTAGAACAATAGCAAAGCCCAGCAAGCGTAACCAGATGCAAACAAACTCTGTGCCATAGACCATCCTCTGCAGTTTGCTGATTTGTTTTGTAGCAGACTCAGAGGTTCCTCAGATGAATTTATCTGGAAAGTTCCCTGAACAGAAAGCCACCAAAGTAGCATCTGGACATGTGATCCAGAAATATGACAAATCAGTATGTGAAAGAAAGACACACTCCTTTAGGCAGCAGGTGCACATGTATTTTGGGACCGAGGGGGGAAAAAGAATCTTCACTGGCATAGTGAACAAACCAGTGCATCTTTATGTTAGCTTGTATTAAGCTGTAGGCATCTTCATAGAGATATTACAGTTAAAAATGATTAAGAAAGTAATATTTCTTTAATATGCTATGTATAGAATGTTTAGAATACTATGTATAGGCTTTGGCTCATCTGGAAGACCTGCTTAATCTCAGTTTTTTTCTGAGACGTTTTTCAGTTGCTTACAGTTGCTTAGCAGTGAAAGAAAGGTACTCTGCATGTGTTGAAAGCTGCTGTCATCAATTCCTGCATCTTATGTTCCAGAATTATGCCCTGAAAAAGATGCTGAGGTTGAACTTGAGTGAGTTTTGCATACTAAGGCTAGCTCTTCTCAGAGATAGAATGGTAGACTCAGACAAATATGCAGTATTTAATTGTCTCAAGTGCAACCAGTACAACGTCAAAAGATGAAGAGAGTAATATAATAGTACTACCAAGGAGGTAAAACTGGGACATTCAAAGTGTGGCCATTCATTTTTGTCCCCCCTCCCCTTGGCATTTTATTTCAGTTTGTAATCCAAAAAACATAACTGAAAATACTAAAGCAGTGCAAAATCATTCCAAAAAGAAAAAAAAATAGAAAGGTGGTAATACAAAAATAATATGCTATACAGGCATGTATAAAACTAACCTTAATTTTATTAAAATTCAGTAACTTGGATTAAAGAATAGTGAGCAGAAGATCTCATGCCCAGATTTATATCTGACAGATACGAGATCTTGGATTTAACTTGACATCACTTGATTCACGATTTAATTAGGCAGAGTTCTTTCATTTTAAAAATTTCTACCACCCAAGTATCAACCAAGATTTTTAAAAAACCTAATATTTTGTACCATTATGCGATTTATACTTGACCTGCTGGGGAGGTATGCATAGAATCTTTGTGGTCTCTGTGCATCACACCCTTGGGATTCCAGGTGCCTGCGCTAGCTCTGACCGGTACTGAAAAGCTCTATAAAAGGATTTTTGTGTCCCGACCTCTGGACATGCTCACGGACTTAGCCACACATGCCCAGTAGGCGGGGCACCAAGATCCCGCCAGTTTTTTTTCTGACCACCACGCTGTTAGGACTTACCTTCGGCTCTCTCCGGTTGCTGGAAAAATTTTCGAAGCGTTTTTTCTTAGTAATTTCGTCACTCCAGTTTCTTTCGTGTTTCTCCATCATCGTTTCTGTTTCCAGACGCCGAGGAGTCTGCTGGCTCTGCCGGCGCCAACTCCAATCAACATCCATCTGAACCTACACCATCGACGCCAGTGATTGATGATGCTCCAATCTCTCCTTTGGAGGATCTCAAGTCATATGGGGACTTAATTAAGCAGATGGCAAACTCCCTGGGTCTGTCCGTTCAGCAACCCCAGCCCGAGGTCGACAACCTAGTTTTTGACATCGTTCAACGTGATGTCTCAACTGCCATTGCTCTTCCTCTCACCAATGTAGTGTTGCAAACAGTCAAAGAGCCCTGGGAGAAACCATCTCGCAGCGTCCTCAAAGCGCTTAGACTACATGTACAAGGTACAAGAGAAGGGAGCAGAATTTCTATTCAGCCATCCAAAGCCTAACTCCCTGGTGGTTACATCTTCATCCAAGGGCAAGCACTGTGCATCCTCTCCTGACAAAGGGGAAGAAGATAGACGCGTTTAGAAGAAAATTTTATGCCACTGCGTCACTAGGGATCAAGATTACCAATTACCTTGCCTGCTTGGGACGTTATCAATTCGCTCTGTGGGACCAAGTTTCTACTCTCCTTTAGCATCTTCTGGAGGAGCAGCGCCGTACCCTGCAAAAGATCCAGAAGGAGGGCATGTTAGTAGCAAAGCAACAGCTTAACTCTTCTAAGCATACTGCTGACACTTTTGCCAAAACACTGTCTTCTGCTGTCGCCCTCCACAGGCACTCATGGCTTAGGTCTATCACTTTTAACCATGATACGAGATCTGCAATCGAAGACCTTCCCTTCAATGGCTCTGGCCTATTTCATTCCTTGACTGATTCTACCCTGCAAGACCTTGATAAGAGTATCAAGGCCTCTCATACCTTGAGTGCTTTTTTGTCCACACATTCCTTCAGACAGAAGCCATATTCTCGCCCGTGGTCATGCAGATCTCAGAGCCATTCCTCCCCTGATCAACCCTGGCAATCTCGCTCAAAACAGGCTACCAACCCCAAGCAGAGTCTTTGACTCCCCCGTTGTCGGTACACCAGACTTTCAATCACCCACTGCCACCCCTGGAAGCACTTTCCTATCTCCTTTTTTCCATGCCTGAGAGAATATTACAACAGGCTCCTGGGTACGTACCATCATCGCTCAGGGGTACGCGATCGCGTTCCAGGAGTCACCATCCATCCCACACGTTGTCGTCACACCTCCCTCAGAGGCCCTGAATACTGAAGTCCAATCTCCTAAAGAAGGGAGCCATTGAACCCGTCCCACACACTCTTCAGGGACACGTGTTTTACTTCCGTTATTTCACCATTCCGAAGAAAGGTGGTGGATTGCGGCCCAGTTTGGATCTCTGGGGCCTGAACAAATGCATTGTCTACATGAAGTTCAGGATGACCACTTTATTTCAAATCACTTTATTTCACTATTGGAGGAGAACTTGTGGATGGCTACCATTGATCTCAAGGATGCGTACTTTCACTTGTCCATACGGCATGGTCACCGCCAATACCTTCGTTTTGCAGTGGGGGCAGACCACTACCAATATATGGCCCTTCCATTTGGTCTGTCCACGGCCCCCAGGGTCTTTACCAAAGCCATGGTTGTAGTGGCAGCTCATCTCCACCTGTTAGGGAGTCACTGTTTTCCCGTATATAGACGACTGGTTGTTGGTGGCCAACTCCAGCTCTCTGCTATTGCATCACATCCAAATAGCGTTGAGGACGTTAGAGACACTAGGCCTCTGGGTGAACCTACTAAAGTTCAATCTGGTACCCAGCCAAAGAGTTCCCTTCATTGGGGCCCTCATCGACTCCACCGCCTGCAGGGCATTCCTCCCAACCCCAAGAGCTCAGACATTATCGACAATGGCATGCCGTATCAGGACCTTGGGAAGAGCCTCTGCCCATTCCATCCAGAGGCTTCTGGGGCTTATGGCTACAACGACAGCGGTCATATTACTGGCAAAGTTGTGTATGAGACCTCTGCAATTATGGTTTCTGAAGGTGTTCAAAACGTCTCGTCACTCTCCCGCACGCATGTTCACGCTGCCGCCATCAGTTCTGCAATCCCTACTTTGGTGGGGGGATCTTCCCAATCTTCTAGAGGGTGCCCCGTTTCACCTACCTCACCCTGCAGAGACGCTGACAACGGATGCCTCTCTACTGGGGTGGGGGCCCACCTCAGAGGCCTAACTGTGGGAGCCACTTGGGACTTATTGCATCAGGCTCATCACATCAACTACTTGGAACTGATGGCGATTTGGTTTGCTCTTCAGTCCTTCCTCCCTCTAGTGAGAGGAAAATCCATCTCAATACTAACAGACAATACAATGGCAATGGCCTATATAAATCAACAGGGTGGCACGGTGTCAAGGAGTCTGTCATCTTGCAATGAGCATTTGGCTTTGGTGTCTGAATCAGGGAATCTCTCTTTGTGCCGAGCATATTCCAGGGACTCTGAATGTTCAGGCAGATTATCTGAGCAGAGGGGCAGCGCAGCTGCACGAGTGGGAATTGAACCCAGTCTATCTCAGACCTGTATTCACAACTTGGGGCCACCCTGAAATGGACGTTTTTGCCACATGTTACAACCACAAGTTTCATCGTTTTTGTATTCAGGGGGGGGGCCTGGATCCCCTCTCAGAGGCCAATGGCCTCCTTCTCGATTGATCTCACAGCTTCCTCTATCTGTTTCCACCCATCCCTTTGCTAACCAGGGTTCTGATCAAGATAAAGAGGGAACAGCCCAGTTGCATTTTGATAACCCCATGGTGGTCCCGGCAGTTGTGGTTTCCGCTTCTCCTTCAACTATCTCACGGACGGTCGTTGTTTCTCCCGAAGGATCCGGACCTCCTTTTGACCAACAGGGGCAAGACTTACCATCACGACATTCCTCACTTGAAACTGACAGCTTGGCTCATCGCTTAGCTCCTGTTTCTGAAAGAATTGTTAAACAGTAGAAAGCCATCTACCAGGAGGTCCTATAGTCTAAAGTGGAAGCGTTTTGCTTCTTTTGCATCTTATTCTCAGATCCCTCCGAATCAGACTACCCTTCGCACAATTTTTTTGTTCTTACTGCATTTACTAGACTCTGGTCTGTTGTACTCTTCTATCAGGGTGTATCTGGCGTCGATATCAGCACATCATGCCCAAATTGAGGGCTATTCTGTGTTCTCACACCCAGACACTAAGCGTTTCCTAAAGAGTCTTATTCGTCTACATCCGCCTGTCTGTCAATTAGTCCCTGCTTGAGATCTTCCCTTGGTTCTCAGAGGACTTATGCATCATCCCTTTGAGCCTATGGCTTCATGTCCCCTTCACCTCCTTTCCTGGAAGGCAGCATTCTTGGTGGCAATCACCTCTGCTAAGAGAGTCAGCGAGCTATCAGCATTGAGATTGGACCCCCCGTACCTGTGCTTTCATGATTAGGGGGTTGTCATTGCTCCTGACATTCGTTTTTTGCCTAAGGTGGTGTCCGAGTTCCACCTGCATTCTGAGACTTTGTTACCAGCCTTTTTTCCTTCTCTGCAGGATCAGGATCAAAGGCCCTGCACACGCTTGATGTTAAGCGCGTTTTGTCGTTCTACCTTCTACTAAAGAGTTTCGTTTGTCAACCAGTCTATTTGTTTGCTATTCAAGCCCATCTAAGGGAAAGCAGGCCTTTTCCCAGAGACTGTCGAAATGGATTGTGGAGACTATAAAGTTAGCATATTTGCAGGCCAAACGCCCTTTTCCGGGACTTCTTAAAGCCCATTCTACGCGCGCGTTGGCTACGTCCACAGCCTTCCTCAAGGGGGTGCCCCTTAAAGACATCTGCAGAGCAGCTTCTTGGGCGACCCTGGATACCTTCGGGAAGCATTATGCCTTGCATGCATGTGTGATGGACCACATGCGTGTTGGGAGTGCTGTGCTTCAGGCTGCAGTCGTCTAGTGCCAGCTCCCTCCTCCAGGTAAACTTTAGCTTGCTATTCTCCCAAGGGTGTTATGCACAGAGACCATGAAGAAGATAAACAGGTTTACTGTAACTTATGATCTTCGAGTGGTCATCTGTGTGGTCACACCACCCACCCTTCCTCCCCTCCCCTGGCAGTTCTTCAGGTATTTCTAGGAGATGCTTTCAGCAGTCAGAAGGAAACTGGCGGGATCTTGGTGCCCCATCTACTGAGCATGCACAGCTGAGTCAGTGAGCATGCCCAGAGGTCGGGTCACAAAAATCCTTTTATAGAGCTTTTTAGTACCAGCCAGAGCCAGCGCAGGCTCCTGGAATCCCAAGGGTGTTAATGCACAGATAACCACTCGAAGATCATAAGTTACAGGTAAGCAAGCTGTTTTTCTGTCTAAAGAGAAAATAACATTTTTGATGTTCAGCACTCTATCAAATGCATGAGAAAACTATGTGGCAGAGTTCAGTTCCTTGACCATCTATACTGGAAAAAATTTCTAATCATAGGCAGCTTATGATTCAAGGTGATAAAGTTGAATTAAAATCTGCAGAAGAGTTAAACAAGTATGACTGGTTTCAAATACAACAAATAAAAAGCTTGATGGAAAATGATATTAAATCTGTTGGAATTAGACGTGAGCAAACAGAATTGGAAAGGGTTCTGCTTGGAGATAATAAAAAATTAATATATTGCAAATATATAAATTATTGTTGAAATGGTCTACAGAAGAAGAAGTAGTAAAATCTCAAATGATTAAATGGGCAATTAATGTAAACAAGGAAATACAAATGGATACATGGGAATATCTTTGGAAGAACTCGATGAAAATATCAACATGTCAGAGTATTAAAGAGAACTGTTTCAAGATGATGTATAGATGGTATAAGACTGAAAAAAAAGGCAAAGATGAGTAAAAAGATGTCGGATAGATGTTGGAAATGTAAGAAACATGAAGGTTCTTTTTACCATATGTGGTGGACTTGTGGAAAAGCGAAAAAGTTTTGACAGATGATACAACAAGAAATATCGCAAATTTTGGGATATGATTTTAAGAAAGTAGCAGAGACTTTTTTATTGGGACTACAAATGGAAAAATTTCCAAAAGAAGACAGAACTTTAATTTGGTATTTGCTCTCAGCTGCTAGGACATTATATGCGCAGTTATGGAAACAAGAAAAAATACCAGAGAAATGGGACTGGATTGTGAAAGTTTTATCATGGAGTGAGATGGATAAACTAACAAGAATTTTAAGAGACTATGATTTGGAAGTGTTTAAGAGGGAATGGAAGAAATTTAGAGGATATATAGAAAAAGAGTGGAATTTGAAAGGACATTGGGCAATTTTTTAACAATGAATTTAAGAAAAAGGGAAAATTGAACTTTGATGGGTTAAGGGTACCTTTATAAGTGAACTTAAGTATATAACATTGGCGGAAGTCTAGTAAAGGAGGGAGGGGGGATTAGAAAAATATCATATGGGTTAGGGATTGTAATGATATAATTTGACATTGTTACCATATGCTATTAATAAATTGTTTTAAACTGTAATCATAGGCAGCTTACTTGGGGAACAGCCCACAGCGAATATATAACGGCAATACTGCCTACGTGAGACAGCTGCCATGAATAAAATACCAGAAAACTCATACCCTGCCAAGTTAAGTAAAATGGAGGTTGTTCATTCATGCTGATGCAAAATGCAAAGTATGTTATATGTGTGAACCTTCCCTAAATTGTATTAAAATCCAACAGCTTGAATCCCAAAAGTAGTGAGCAGAAGGTCCTCTATTTATATTTATTACTTTATTAAAAAACAAACATCCTGTCCCTGCTTGCTGTACTCACCAACCCTGTAGCTCACTGTGCTTGCAATATTATTTTATCGGGGCAGCATGTAGCTTTGTTCTCTTATAGTGATAAGTATTCCAGTACATTACGTTTGATAATGAATAATTATTCTTTAGAAGAAATCAGGACATCTGAATTATTTGTGTGTGTGTGTGTGTATGCACACAAGCACACATACTATTTGGATTTTAATTAGTTTTATTAAATGAATAGATGTAAACAAATATATATTTTTATCTCAAATATATTTATGTAATCATCAACATTATAGTCAATAATTTTACATCTACATTACATTTACAATACATTTTACATCTATATATATGATAAAGAATCATAATAACTAATGACAAGACATTAAAATACAAATATTGATTAACAAATACCCAATTAATAATGGAAAGGAAAGAGCAAACTAAATGTTTATGGAATAATAGAATCATAGAGCTGGAAGGGACCTCCAGGGTCATCTAGTCCAACCCCCTGCACAATGCAGGGAACTCACAAACACCTCCCCCTAAATTCACAGGATCTTCATTGCTGTCAGATGGCCATCTAGCCTCTGTTTAAAAACTTCCAAGGAAGGAGAGCCCACCATCTCCCGAGAAAGCCTGTTCCACTGAGGAATTGCTCTGTCAGGAAGTTCTTCCTAATGTTGAGCCGGAACTTCTTTTGATTTAATTTCAACTTGTTGGTTCTGGTCCTACCTTCTGGGGCCACAGAAAACAATTCCACACCATCCTCTTGATGACAGCCCTTCAAGTACTTGAACATGGTGATCATATCATCTCTCAGCCATCTCCTCTCCAGGCTAAACATGCCCAGCCCCTTAACCTTTCTTCATAGGACTTGGTCTCCAGACCCCTCACCATCATCATCACCCTCCTCTGGACCCATTCCAGCTTGTCTATATCCTTATTAAAATGTGGTGCCCAAAACTGAACACAATACTCCAGGTGAGGTCTTACCAGAGCAGAGTAAAGCAAAATAAAGCATTGATAGTCCTATGATTAGGAGCTAAATTATTTCCCCCCTGACTCCTCTTGTACATCCTACATAAAGTTACTCACATGCATAGCAAAGGTTTTGCAAATCAAGGCCAACTATTTTTAGTTATTGTTCTTTAGGTTTATTGAAGCTCACTGCAAAACTTCGTCAAATGGTAAACTGAGGTCTCTTAAACTGAAATGGAAAGTCTTATAGGTATTATGGGAGTTGTTGGAATAGATGTATTCTGGCCTGCTGCAGAAAAGGTGAAAAGGAAAATAAAGAGACAGTGAGAAAGAAGGGAAAAACAAAAGGTGACTGGGGACAGAGGCTTTCTGGAGAGACCAAAAAGGCAGATGGGAGACAAGGAAAGGCAAGAAACTCCAAGCAAAGAAGATAAGTAAAAGGAAGAAAAATGGGGTAATTAGATTCTTCCCCTGAGAGTAGTCAGCACCTGAGGATACTTAAATCCAGTGACTAGAGCCATAAGCAGACAAGAGAGATCGTTTGACAAACCTGGAAAACATCTGGTTTGCCGGCAAATCTTAAATACACACTCTTTGGATGATAAACAATGCCTTTTGCTTTAACAAATAGAGGTCCTCAATAGGTGTTGCTAGACAACCACAACAGTTTTACCAGTATTCTGGGTTTTCATCAGTAAAAGGCAAAGAGGGGGGCACAACCCTTTCTATAACTTATTTGGCCTTTGAGGAAGGACTCGTTTGGGCCAGGCCTCAACAGCAAACCATCAGGCAAGTTGCTACCACCCAACTTGCATGACTTACCTAGGCCTGGCTGCTTGCTACTGTTCAAGAGCAGCAATTCTACAACAATCAGTGTGGTGATTAGAGTTTCAAACAAGGATATCGGAGACCCAGGTCTGAGTCCTCACTCTGCTGTGGAAGGTCACTGAGTGACTTTGACATGGTGAACACACAGAGGGTTTTTTGTAGAAAACGCCCAGCAGGAGCTCATTTGCATATTAGGCCACCTCCCTGACATCAGCTGGCAGAATACAACTGGGCCACAGTTTTTCTGGTGACCGACTGCTATGGGAAGGAAATGAAAGAAAGCTGAAGCCAGGGGGCAGCAGCTAAGGGTAGGTTGGCTGGAAAGTGGAAAGGGGAGAAGGAAAGAAAAGGGGAGAGGTTATGAGGGCTTGTAGGAAGGAAATAGAGAGCATAATGGGGGGGAGAGAAAATGAGAAGCCTTTGTGGTTCCTGCGTATAATTTATATACAATTAAAAGTGTATAAAAAGTGGCTTTTTTGGGGGGGGGGAATTTGGAAATACTGAGTTCTGTACATCTTCCAGGTTATTTACAATGTTCCCAAAGTTTTGTGTGGATATGACTTCATCGGCTTATATAGCACCATTACCTAATTTTAAGAGATTGTCTGCATCTTCACAATCTGTGGCATAACCTGCAAGTTTTACTCACATACATTCTGTCATGGAGCGGGGGCCTAGCAGGGCCTTCTACTAGCTGCCACCACTCTGGTAAGGGTCTATATGGAGATGGAGGGCCTTGTCTTCCTTATTAATAAATACCTCTTAACTGTGACCAAGGAGACATGAGAACCCAGGCAGTATAACAACAAAAAGAAGTTTATTAGTTCTCTAAAACAATATGTGGGTGACAAAGATTTAGTGCTAAAGTGAATATGAAACAGTAAAGGTTGGTGCAAATAAACAAAAGCCCTGACATGTTTAGCTATACAGTCCATACTCTAATACCATCTGACAGAAATAAAGATCCTGTGAATTTAGGGGGAGATATCTGTGAGATCTTCTTCGTGGTCTCTCTGCTTCACACTCATGGGATAGAGCGCATGCGCCGATCCTCGAATCGGTATCTGAAAAGCCCGGGATTTTTCCGCGCTCGGCGCCAATGGGCATGCACAGGCGTCCCAGTACGCATGCCCACCGGCGCCAGCACGGGGATCCCGCCAGTTCCTTTCTGACCGCTGCACGGAGAGGATCTACCTTTCGTGTCCCCGGTCGGTGAGATAGTTGGGTTTTGCCTTTATCGTTGTATATAGCCCGTTTGTTGTTTTTCTTAGTGTAGATAGATAGTTAGTTATTAGATAGTAAATAAAAAAAAGTTTGTGATTGTTGGACTTGCCCCTCGGGGCCTTCCCCCCCATTTGTTTCCCCCAATTTTTTTCCCCTCGGAGGACTCTGAATGGGTTTTTTTGTGATTGGCGTCTATGGAAACACGGGGGGTTTTCAAACGCTGCCGCTCTTGTGGGAAGAAGATTGCCCCCCCAGACGGCCATTCCCTGAGTCTTCTCTGCTTGGATGAAGCACACCGCGTGGAGTCCTGCCCACACTGCCTCTGCTTCTCCAAACAAATGAGGAAGAACTGGGCGGCATGGCTTTCGGCTGCTTTGACTGAGTCAGCACTTAGCCCTCAGAAATCGGCATTGGGCCCGTTGGCATCGACGATGGCAGACACTGCGGCCCCAACAGTCACATCGGCCGATTTGGCACCGGTCTTGACCGAAATGCCGATCGAGCGAGGCCCCTCCACAAAACAATACCACAAAGGATCAGTGGATACGCCTGCCAAGAAGCATCGGGATGACTCGGGGACCTGAACATCCATACTGAAGAAGGAGAAGTCTAAAGAGAAGCGGAAGAGGTCCCGATGACTTCTGCTCCTCCAAGGAAGATCCTGGCGTCCTCGTGCCGCAGCCCATCGGCATCGAGGGGCAGCGATCATCAATCCCGTCTCTCGATGTCCAAACATGAGATCGACCTCACTCAGCGATCCTCTTCTTCTGGGTCGAGGCGACGTAGTGGGAGTGGTTCGATCTCTGAAGCAGAGGCATCGGCGCCGATGGTCCCATCGACCCCGATGGAATCTAGAGGCAGACGAGATCTGGAGCCTTCCATGGCACCATGCCGTTTCCCACCGCTACCACTGTGGGAGCAGTGTCAGTGGCCGCCCACCTATCCGTACCCTTATCCACCATATCAGTGGTTTCCACCGAAGGAGTTTGCGGAGTGGGATCAGCAATCGGAGGCATCCTACATGTCGAGGCTTTCGCACCATTTCAGAAGGCCCTCAGCATCGGCATTGATCCCTCCGGAGAGGCGTACCGCCCCAACAACTGAGACTCATCGGCGTCCATCGGCATCGACCCGTTCACCCATTCAGGAATCGACACCGATCCTCTCCGAACACTCCATGCAGAGGGAGTCTTCCTTGTCAGACTCTGAGAGCGGTACCAACAACCAGGAAAGAGCCTTGGAACCTTCGCTAGTGTCCCATACAGCCGAAGATCTTCCTATCTCGCCCTCGGAAGATCTGAAGTCATATGGCGAACTGTTGAAGAGGATGGCAACCTTTCTCTCCCTGCCTGTGACGCAACCACAACCCGTCATGGATGATGTCTTTGACATTATGCAAAGGGATACATCCATAGCAATCGCTTTGCCGGTCACCAAAGTGATTCTGTAGGAGCCCTGGAAGAAACCATCTTCTTCGCCGGTGTCATCTAGAAGGCTGGACCATATGTATAGGGTCCAGGAGGCGGGTGCCGAGTTCCTTTTCGCCCACCCGAAACCGAACTCAGTGGTCATCTCATCCCCACCTGACAAGGAAGGGAAGAAGCTAGACAATATGGGAAAAAAGGTCTACTCTGCAGAGGCCCTAGGAGTAAAGGTATCTAACTATGCTGCTTGCATGGCTAGATACCAATACTCCGTATGGGAACAACTCACCCCTCTCCTCTCTTCCCTGAGTGAAGACAAAAAGGCTGCTGCCAGGAAGCTGCAGAAAGAAGGCTTTGCTGTGGCCAAGCAACAATTGGCTGCAGCAAAACACATGGTGGATGTGTCCGCGAAGACCATCACGTCCGCTGTGTGCCTTCTTCGACACTCATGGCTAAGATCAACAGCCCTGTAGCAAGACACTAGGGCCTTTGTTGAGGACTTGCCCTTTGAGGGGGACGGCCTTTTCAGCACCACCACTGACAGTGTGCTGCAGGAGACAGACAAGAGCCTGAAGACCTTCAGGAACTTGGGTGTGCAGGCCACCTTCAGAGCTCCCAAGGCGAAGCAGTGGCACAAACCCTGGGCCAAGAAGACATATCAAAAGTTCTCACCCGAACAACAATGGCGACCTCGTTCGGCCCAACCTGACAGCAGGCCACCATATTCAGGCAACAACAGGAACCGTTATGGCTCCCAGGCCACTGGCAAATCCAAGGGCACTCGCCCTCAAAAGCAGGGCCTTTGACTTTCTCGTGGCACGCGTCATCATCCCCACTGGTTCTATATCTATCCGCCTCCGCCCTTTCCTACCTGCTTGGTAGTTGATCTCTACAGACAGGTGGGCGCTGTCCATCATAGAAGAGGGCTACAAAATAGAGTTTGTTCAGATTCCGAACCAATCCGTGGTAATCACCACTCCCTCTTCCCCACCTCTGCTGGAGGAGGTGAACAACCTCCTACAGAAACAAGCCATAGAAAGTTCCGATGGAGGCCAGGATGGGAGGTTTTTACTCTCGTTACTTTCTGGTCCCCAAGCGGGATGGGGGTTTAGGACCAATTATGGCTCTTCGGAAGCTGAACAAATTTATTCTGTACCAGAAGTTCAAAATGTCCACTCTGCAAACAATCCTGCCCCTCATCAATCAAGGGGATTGGATGGCGACCCTGGACCTCAAGGATGCCTACTTCCACGTCAACATCCATCCGGCGTTCAGGCGTTTCCTTCGGTTTGCAGTGGGTTCTCAACACTTCCAGTTCAAAGCTCTTCCGTTCGGCCTGTCCACTGCACCTCGGGTGTTTACGAAGATGAGCGTTGTGGCTGCCCATCTCCGTCTCCAGGGAGTTGTCGTTTTTCCATACATCGATGACTGGCTCCTTGTGGCGAAGTCGAGGGAAAGTTTGTCAATGCACATTGCCATCACTCTACGTCTTCTCGACACCTTGGGGTTGCTGGTCAATTTGGAGAAATCTCACCTTACTCCATCAAGGACAGTGCAGTTCATAGGGGCTTTGCTGGATATGAACCTGCATCATGCATACCTGCCTTCGCAGAGAGTAAGGAACATTATCTGTCTGGTACGACTTCTACAGAGGCGAAAGTGGGGCACAGCGCAGCAGCTGCAGCGGATGCTGGGGCTGATGGTGGCGACGACAAGCGTGCTACTTTTTGCAAAACTGAGGATGAGAGGCCTACAGTTGTGGTTTCTTTGCCAGTTTCGCCCACTCAGAGACTCACCTCGAAAGAGGTTCGTCATCCCATCCGTGACTCTTCAGACGCTACAGTGGTAAGAGTCAGAGAACAACATCTGTCAGGGAGTTCCCTTTCATATCTCGACTCCCACTGTGACTATCACAACAGATGCTTCCTTGTGGGGTTGGGGGGCCCACATGGAAGGTCTGTGTGTGGGGGGCCCGTGGCCACCCAAACTGACTCAATAATAATAATAATAATAATAATAATAATAATAATAATAATAATAATAATAATAATAATAATTTTATTTTTATATCCCGCCCTCCCCCACCAAATGCCACATAAATTACCTAGAACTGCTGGCGGTTCATTTTGCCCTACACTCTTTCCGCCCCTTGGTGGCAGGGAAGATTGTAACGTTACTTACGGACAATACTACTGCCCTGTGCTACATCAACAGGCAGGGAGGGACAGTTTCTTTTCGGCTCTGCACACTGGCGATGGATCTATGGTTGGAGTGTCTACAATACAACATCTTTGTGAAGGCTGCATATCTTCCAGGGGTCCTCAACATGCAGGCAGACTCCCTCAGCAGGGGTGGGGCTTCCCCACACGAGTGGGAACTGCAGTGGCGTTTTCTGAAGCCTGTATCCCAGCTTTGGGGGTACCCGCAGCTGGATGTGTTCGCCACGGCCAAGAACAAGAAATGCCCCATGTTCTGTTCCAGAGGGGGAGCGGATCCAGCATCCCTCGGAGACGGTCTCCTGCTTCCTTGGGAGGGTCGGTTCCTCTACATTTTTCCGCCTCTGCTGTTGTTGATGAAGGTGGTCAACAAGATAGCAAGAGAGAGACCATGCTGCATTCTGGTGACTCCCTGGTGGCCTTGCCAGAGCTGGTTTTCGATCCTGCTCCAACTGTCGAGGGGGGTCTTCTACCAGTTTCCGGCAGAACCGTACCTTCTGTCAGCTCAGGACGGTCACGTATTCCATCACAACGTGCCCCACTTGAAGCTGACACCGTGGCTCATCGACCCGTAAGTTTCTCTGACAGAGTCCAGCAAGTCCTCATGAACAGTATGCATGGGATGGAGAAAGTAGAGAAAGAAGTACTTTTCTCCCTTTCTCACAATACGAGAACTCGTGGGCATTCGATGAAATTGCTGAGCAGACAGGTTAAAACGGATAAAAGGAAGTACTTCTTCACCCAAAGGGTGATTAACATGTGGAATTCACTGCCACAGGAGGTGGTGGCGGCCACAAGCATGGCCACCTTCAAGAGGGGCTTAGATAAAAATATGGAGCAGAGGTCCATCAGTGGCTATTAGCCACAGTGTGTATGTGTGTGTGTGTGTGTGTGTGTGTGTGTATATATATATATATATATATATATATATATATATATATATATATATATATATATATATATATATATATATATATATATATTTGGCCGCTGTGTGACACAGAATGTTGGACTGGATGGGCCATTGGCCTGATCTAACATGGCTTCTCTTATGTTCTTATGTTCTTAACAGTAGAAAACCTTCCACCCGCGCTTCCTATGGCAGGAAGTGGCGGAAATTCACTCAGTTCTTAGTGGACCCTTCAGTCTCACCTAGCAGGGTGGGGTTGTTGGTAATTTTTGATTTTTTGTTATCCCTAGTGGATGCTGGCCTTGTTGGTGCTGCATCCACCATCAAGATCGCCCCCGCAGTTGTGGGACTTGACTTTAGTGCTGGACAAACTAACTCATCGCCCCTTTGAGCCAATGGCCACGTGCTCTTTGCAGCTCCTATCATGGAAAACTGCATTTTTGGTTGCTATCACATCAGCACGTCATATAGGGGAGCTCACGGCAATGCGTTGTGATTATCCCTATCTTGTTTTTCGGGAGGCTGGAGTTTCTTTGGCTTCTGACATTACTTTTCTTCCGAAGGTGGTCTCTCAGTTCCACCTCAACTTAGAAGTTTGGTTGCCCACTTTTTACCCTACCCCTTCCTCAGATGAGGAACATAGATTGCATGCTTTGGACGTAAAGCATGCTTTGTTGTTTTATTTGAACTGTTCAAAGAGTTTTTGTAAGGACAAGCAGCTTTTTGTTTCATATGCTGCCCCTAAGTTAGGCTTCAGGATTTCGTCTCAGAGGCTCTCAAAATGGCTCACTGAGACTATTAAACTCTGTTATTTGTTGGCAAAGAAGCCATTACCTGGGACTGTTCATGGACACTCCACAAGAGCGATGGCTACGTCAGTGGCGTTCCTGAGAGGCGTGTCCCTGACTGATGTCTGCAAGGCTGCCACCTGGTCTTCTCCGCATGCCTTCACGAAGCACAATGTGCTGGACGTGCATGCTCAGCAGAAGACTCGGTTGGGAACTGTGGTGTTGCAAGCTGTTTCTTCCGGTTGACCGTCTTCCCGCCTCCAGGTATGTCTTGCTTGCTAATCTCCCATGAGTGTGAAGCACAGAGACCACGAAGAAGATAGACAGGTTGCTTACCTGTAACTGTAGATCTTCGAGTGGTCATCTGTGCATTCACACTACCCGCCCTCCTTCCCCACTGCTGATGGTCTCCCTCCAGTAGGGGCTTCCAGCAGTCAGGAAGGAACTGGCGGGATCCCCGCGCTGGCATCGGTGGGCATGCATACTGGGACGCCTGCACATGCCCATGGGTGCCGAGCGTGGAAAAATCCCGGGCTTTTCAGATACCAATTTGGGGATCGGCGCAGGCGCTCTATCCCATGAGTGTGAATGCACAGATGACCACTCAAAGATCTACAGTTACAGGTAAGCAACCTGTCTCTTCCTGCATTGTGCAGGGGGTTGGACTAAATGACCCTGGAGGTCCCTTCCAACTCTATGATTCTACCTAACTCAGCACACTTCCCTTGGGTAAGAAATTTTTTCCTGCTGCCTGTTCCAGAAAGCCCTCCTCAGCCTTCAGCCTTCCAGGAAAGCACACACCCTGTCTGGGCTTGGCCCTTTTATGCTCTCCTCCCAGACCCCACTCTCTCTGGGCTAGTTTCCCTTCAAAACCCTGCCACCCAGTCAGAGGGGATCCTGGGAAATGTAGGCTTTTCCCAGTAACTCCTAGGCAGGCTTCCCTGGGGCCTGCAAGCCTCACTAGGCTCAGGATCATAACACATTTCCTCAAGCATTTGGACACTGATGCAGGCAGGAGTTTTAGTTCCATTCCTAGTAACAGGAAGTGTATATAGGACATCTGTAGTTATTACAATGGTGACTTCTCCCATGCTTGTTTCTCTGTAAATCCTGCATTGTGCAGTCTTATACTTCTAATGCAGCCATGTATGATATGGTGCACTGCAGTCATCCTATACTACTCTTGTAAAGGTTTCGCTTTTGTTCTTTATCTACTAATACTGCAAGTTGATTGGTCAGAAGCGAACGTATTTAATAGCAGTTTGAATATTGAATGAGCAGTACTGCTCCATGACAGAAAAGTTGGAATTCATGCTAAAGCAACAAGAAGAGCAATCATTCTTTTCTTTTACTTTTTTTGTTGCAACCTTTAGCCAGATGTAAATTTATAAGAAAATGTATATGATCCTGTACAGCCTGGAGAATTTATATGAGCCAAACTCAATATTGGAATAAAGGAACATTTTTAGTGGTGGTGTGGTGACATTGAAAAAAATCTTACACAAAGAATGGATCTGAATCAGAAAAAAAATGCTAAAATAATACACTGTACAGTCAGTGATTGGGTGCTATGCTTCCATATATTTAGTTTACCTTTTCTTAGTGAGAAATCTAAAGTCCACCGACATCTTTGTTCAAAAAAATCTTGTCATATGAATACTCTCTGATTTTCTGAACTGATGATGTACATTCCATTTGGAAACCTGTCACAAACAAAAGGTTCTTGAAGCAAAGTAGTTTGCCCTCATGTTCATTCCTGAACTGGTAATCCTTTATTTGGGATAAGTGAGATTTCTTAATTATTCTATATGTAATCTGATCAAATGATGCTTTAGAGCAGGGGTCCCCAATGTGGTGCCCACCAACTCTTTTCCTGGTGCCTGCCAAGTGTTTTTAGAAAGTGGGCAGGGCTTGGTGCAACTTTTGTCCAGCAGGGCTTCTGATTGGCCATTGGACATCTGATTGGCTATGCATTTTAAAAGTTGCTTTGAAAGCAGCTATCCTCACAACACGTATCTTCACTATATGACTGAAGGTAAGCTATTGTATGTAAAAAAATAAAATCCATCCTGCTAAACAGATTCTGCCTGAAATGTTGCAGAGTTACTGACATGTTGTGGTTGGCAGCAGCCTTTTAATGCTTGGCTCCACCTCCTGTGGCTGTGATTTTGTGGTTGCACCCAGCTCTCTGTAAGAGAATTCCAAAGGTGCCTGCACGCTAAAAAGGACTGGGGGACCCTGTTACAGAAGAAGCATTTCAAGATCCAGGAATCCTCCATGCCTATGTTATATTAGATTTGCTAAGGTCACATGAAAGACAGGCCCACATCACTGAGGCATATGCAGCAACCACCTTTCTGGTTTTTTTCAAGTCACACTATACCTTATGATGCTATTCTAGTATATATTGGTAACTGCCATGTGCAGTAATTTCATTGTCACTGGCTTCCCCTCCAAAATCCTTCCATGCCACTGCTGCTACTATGGTGTTGCTAGGCAACACAAAGGACCAAGAATTGCAACCTGACCTGAGTTTCAATTGGCCATTGCCTTCTGTTTTCTGTAAATATTTTAAACAAATGAATAACTGTTTGGAGCCTTCAGTGTGCTCAATGTTTAAAGCTATACTAATGTCATAAGATACCATGCCTTGTAGTTGTTCTGTTCTCTGTACCATGCTCTATGGAATTCAACTTGTAGCTTGAATGCTGTGAAGGTGGAATTTGTCTCCATATAAAATCTCATGTGGTAATCTCATGAATAAACATTGGTGCATGTGTTCATGGGTATACATATAAGTATCTGCAGTGTTCTGCAATTCATGCAGATCCTAAGATAAGTCATTTTGCTTTGAAGCGGTAGCTGAGCACTGAGATCATACTGAAGAGTATACATGTCTGTTTTCCAGTGTGGTTATGTGGTTTGTGCTAAGGCATCAATGCCATCAAGAACACTACACCTATACTGTAGTGTTTAGAGTGTTTAACTAAGACAGGAGAATTCCAGGTTCCAGTCCGAACTTAGTCATGAAGGTGAACATGGATCATTCACTTTTAGAATAATATAACCTCTTGGGCTGTTGTACAGGTATAATGAGGTATGAACAAGGTATATCATCCTGAGCTCCTGAGAGGAAAAACACGATAAGAATGTGAATGATTTTTGCAGTTAAATAAGGTTTCTCAACACTCCAGATGAGAAAAGCATCTGACTGTACAAGCTGAACTGTGAGTGCATTATCTGTTCAACATTTTCCAGAGCTCATGTCAGGAGTTCTTAATATCAGGTTTATTCATCTCTTACAAAGATATCTAGCTAGTCTGCAAGTACTTGAAGCTGCCTCATTTTATATTGGGGGTGGTACTGGTATGATTTACATCTTTTTGAGGCAATACTCAAATTTGTTTCTCAAAGCCTTGATGACACATTCAGATTAGAGTGGCTCCTTTGTGCCACCATGGTTTTTTAAAAAATTGAATCCATTCCAGCCATTCTCTACAGATTTGCACAGAAGAGGATCAAATTACAGCAGGAAAGTAGGTATTCTGTGATATTGCCAGGATCTCTACATGAAGATGTTTCAGAGACTGAATGTGCAGTTTGTCTGCAATGCACAAGGTCTGGTTACACATGTGTGGCACATTTTTTGGCAGTACAGATGATGCCCTTATCTTCCAAATGTCATCCGTTAAAATGGAAATGCATCTTAGAATGCTCACTATTCAACTTTCCTTCAGCCATCAGCCAGCTGGTTGCCCTCCACTTGGATCAAAGTAGGAGACAAACTTGACAAGAGAGTGACTGTTGGAGAGTATGCCGTGATGAAGAACAGAGTCCACAGTTTCAGATGTTGCCTACATGCATGGCACAGCAAGTTAACGTTAAACAATTAAACTGGATAATGAACAATTTCTTGACAGATAGCAATCCTGTTTACCTTAATTGCATACTTTTATTTCATTTGAAAGTAACCACATTTTCAAGCATTCCTTCCTAATCATGACAGAATTCTGGTATTTGAAGCCAGATACTATGTCTGCACTGTGAGACTTGCATGGAATTGCACATGCCTCATACTGTGACTTCTCTCAGTCCCTGTTAGCTGACTGCTTTCAGCCTGGGAATCTGGCCAAATTTGCTACTCTGTGCCACCCCACTGTAAATGGTACATGCCACAGAAGCTTGCTGTACCCGGACCTGCATGCTACTACTTTAACTTGATGCCCAGTCCTTAAAATGAGAGTTTTTTCTTCCCTCTTTACATCTATAAATGGTCATGTCACGGATTCAGGCTATGTTTTTACAATAGAAAGATGCTTATTGCCATTGAATTACTTTTTGTCAACATAAACAAGTCCCTACATTTTTTTTTAAAGGAAGAAGCTCCTACCAACAAAGTATGGGTTGATTTGGTAAAGGCAACAAGGCCTGTACTCCTATTCAGAGATACTGAGAGGAATCCATGTTTCAGTGCTAAACTCCTGGCTCAGATCAAAGGAACAGTATGATATAATCAACCTGACACTGGCTTCTCAGGAACAAATCACTTAACACTCATTGCGTAGTTCTGCCCACTCAGTCCCAGATGGAGACCCTGGGTTCTTTAGTACTCCATTTCACAATTCACAATTTCTTCAGTGGTATAAGCTATAACAGAACAAAATACATATTAAATTATGAATGACATTTTTGCACATATTTATGAAATATCAATTTTTAATTTTTATTTTTAGGCTGACCTTCAATCAATAAGTATCCGGACATGATGTATTGGCTTTGAATTATTTTCCAATTCTATAATAAAATCATATATCTTCATGAAATACCTCATTTTACAAATCAATTTATGTAATAATAATAAAAAAAATTATTTTCCATGCTTACCAATATTATTTTCTATAACCTCTCGCTCTATATGAAAACAAGCCTCATTGAGTTGATGTATAGACTTTCCATTTATGGTTCATTCTATAACAAAATCATAATTTTTTATGAAATAACTCATTTAAATAATCAATGTATATTGTAATTTATTTAATAAATCTTTTGAAATTATCTTTTTAAATTATAAATTATAATCCATGTTTACCAATATTATTTTCTACAACCTCTTAGTTGGAATCAAGCCTCATTAAATTCTGCGTCTTAAAACAATCCCATGTATTCCTACTCTTATACTGTATCCCATTCCTTAAAGAAACACATGTCAATTACAGACAACAGGTGAGATCAATGTTGATTCAAACCATGTGGAATCAAAGTTTGTAAATGATGAATGTAGAAGGACTCTCTCCTTAAAAGTTTAGAATAAACATTACTTCTGTCATATAAATGATGCTGAAATCTCTCTAAGATCACAAACCTAAAATGTGTTGTATCTTTGAGGATTTCTGGTATCTCCTGAACCGTTGGTTTTATGAATCCATCTATGTATTGTGATAGTGGTTCTAAAGTAGAGCCGCATCCCAATACTATAGGATGCCCTGGGGGTGGCATACCCCGTTTATGAATTTTAGGTAAGATATAGGAAACGGGCACTCTGGGAAAATTATTAATTAAAAATTCAGCTGTTTTCTGTGGAATATATCTCATACTAAGACCCTCCTGTACACTCATCCTAATTATTCTAGAGAATCTCTCTGTAGGGTCTCCACTTAAGGGAGTATAGGATCTATTGTCTCCCAATTGACGTCTCACCTCTAGGTCATAATCACAGAAATTCAAAATTACTATCCCCCCACCTTTATCCGCCTGTTTAATAACAATGGATTCATCTTCCACAATGTTTTTTAATGTTTTCCCCTCCTGTACAGTAAAATTATTTCTTACTCTTACTTCCTGCTTTTCTAGTTCACCAATTTCCATTAATACCAGTTCCTCAAATACCTGCATTGCGGGATTGGAAACAGTATGTACAAACTGAGATTTATGTCTTAAGGAACCTTGTTCAATATCTTTATTTGTGTTACCAAAAAAATCCCATAATTTTAACAATCTATTTAATTTAAACAAATCAATCCTGGTTTGGAAGGCATTATAAACTGGTGTAGGAAAAAAACCTAGCCCTTTTTCCAATACACTTAACTCAATGTCTGAAAATATCTTATCTGACAAATTATCAAACTTTTTTCCGGTTCCTCCTGCTGAGGCGTTGAGATAAAAAAGACAAAGAAGATGAAGGGTGTTGGCTTTGTTTACTTCTTCTCTCTAAATATGGCCTCGTAGAGGATCCCTCCTCTCCCGAAGTATTAGCCGAATCTTCCCCTTTGGTAGTATCCACATCCTCATTCCTAGGTCTATCAGCCCATGTAACTTTCTTAAACTTCCTATGGGGTTCCTCTTGTGAAAACCATTTATATACATTAGATTGGGAGTAGTCCCTCTCATCTCTGCTACTGGTTTAATAATGTGTGTGCAAAAATAAAGCTGTATGGATGGCTCCATGTCACCAGGAAATGAATTAAATTTATGTGACATTTTTTAAATTCAGCTTGTACAATCACCATAGCTCCTGTGATTGTAATACACAGGGAAGGGGTCTTTTTACACCTTTGAGTGATTATATAAAATATTGTATAATCTGCAACTGAATCCGAAGGATCATGTTGGAATCCCTTTGATTGCAACATTAGCCTTTTCTTAGCACTCAGGAGTTTTTTTAATGCTGATTCACACATACTCAAGAAACCTTTTCAGGAAGCTATTAGAAACTATCTCATTGCTACTGCAGATTGAGGCCGTTCATATTTTATTACTACTTTTAGAGTCTTTCATCTTGAGTATCTCCAAATTGTTTTACGTGCAATGGTCCTGAGGCAGTGAAGATGGCACAAATCAGGAGCACATGATGTCTACTTGTGTAGAGAGTTTATATGCCAATATAATCTCAGTCCTTCTAGGCTATAAACATCAATCCTTCAAGTATTTATCCTAGTATGCAGAGAAAATCCTAGTAATGCTGTTCATAGATAATTATGCATGTTTTAATGTTTTTATTTATTTACCTTAAATTTATATGCAACCCACACCCCACATGGACACTGGGCAGCTGGGTTGTATGGATGGGTTGATTGTGTTCTTTAAAGTCAACTGGCCCAAGCAAAGCTTAGAACTTAATATCTTCTGCCTCAGGTGACAAAATGATGTATTAATCCTGCATGGGAAAACTGAATGTTTAAAATCATGATGTCCATAGGTCACTTGATATACATGGACAACAGTTCAGATCAACCAAATCTAAAGCAATGTGTTCACCTTACTATGGGTTTAGTACTCAAACACAAATTATTTAATGAATAGGGAATCATGAAGTCACAGTGCGGAAGTTTCCTTATCAATGCAATGTGATGCACCAGCACAAAAAGAGTATGCCTTGCCCTCAAAGAAGCATGACCCCCTCTTTAAAAACTCAACATAGATTCATTGACAAGCGTTAAAGTAAACCACTTTTATATGAAAAACCAACAGGCTAAAATTAGGCTAGATAAGGGCAATGTTCCCTCTAAGCTGTGGAATCTTGTGAGCAAAAATTCTGCTTTGTTACTGGCATGAACGTTTTGAGCAGCTGCATAAATTAGTTTGCTCTGGGGCCATTTTTCCTGAGCTAAAAATGTGTGAGCCAGAGGCTAAAAAACTGAGCTAGCTCACACTAACTCAGCTTAGAGGGAACACTGGATAGGGGTAGCAGAAAGGGTAGCAGAAGCAAGAATAATTTTTGCAATGGGATTAAGGGTGGTGTGAAATCCAAGGTCAGTTACTGTTTGTAAGAACTTCAGCCAATGAAACATGGCAAAGTAAAGCAGAAGCTATTTGTTAAAAAATTGCTTTCAATCACCCTTTTCACTGAGAGGACCTAGGAGAAGATGGCAGTGCCAGGACTTGGCATGAGCAAACTATAAGAAGAAGGCTGAACTCTAGAATCTAATTTCATTGCTGAGGATCATTCCTGAAGTGTATGACAATAGTAGTAGAGAGTAGTACTCTCTATTATTAGTAATGCTCTCGCTATCAAGCCAAGTCCTAAGTGCCAGGACTTGGCATGAGCAAACTATAAGAAGAAGGCTAAACTCTAGAATCTAATTTCAATGCTGAGGATCATTCCTGAAGTGTATGACAATAGTAGTAGAGAGTAGTACTCTCTATTATTAGTAATACTCTCACTATTACGCCAACAGCCACAACTCCTTTGCACATCTGGTATATAGGGTCCCAGTATTAAAGGGTGGGTTCTAGGTAAATGTAATCCTCTCTGTCTTTAGACATTAATCGATTGGGAACCTGAACCTATTGCATTAATCAATCGGGAACCAACTGCAATACTGTTAGCATCAAGCATTATTAAATTAATGTAGGGCATTGTAAACATGGCTAGTTGGAAACATTCTTCATAACAAAGCCATTACTTCCATATCTAACCTTTAAAAATGTAAAATCATTTGCAGCACTTTGTCTGGGCAGGACCACTGAATGGGGTAGAAGATGAGGGAAGCCCAGTAGGCATCCAAGGCGCCAGTACGGAAGACAATAGCAGCATACCTGTTCCTATATAACATGTCATATCCAATGGGAATTGGTTTTGAGTTTTATACCTGTTATTTCTATGTGACTTAATCTGCAAAAAACTGTATTTTTTGGACACCACAGTGCCTTTTTAGTAAAGGACTAAGTGAAATGTCTCATTGCTGGGATTGCAATTTACAGTACACATCTCTTAAACATATGCTTTGGGCATGTCCAGTTGTTTGGTCTTTTTTGGAGGAAGTAATTACTCATCGATTTTGTATTGAATATTTATCTATTTTGAGATGGCCAACAAAAATGGACCCTCCATGCCTTTACTGTTGCTAGACTTCCGTAACAACTCTGGAGAGATAAATGCTCACCTCTCATAACCCCATGGATTGACTGTTTTACAACCTGATCAACAGTTGAACATATGGCATATAGATGACAATACTGTATGGACATATTTTTAGTTATTTGGAAACCTTTTATGGATGTTCACGTGTAGGCTTGCCACCAATGTTATTATAGTTACTTTTCTTTTTTGAGATTTATAATTTTTAAAAAAAATTAAAAATGGTCATGTGTGTTTTCATAAGAATGCAAGGGTCTCTAAATGTTAAGAAGGATTAGAGGGCTTCTTTCTCTGGTGACTCTCAGCAGGCCTGTGTCTGAGGTTCTTCCCTGGAGAACAGAATCCTTTAATCAGTGCACTGTCCTTAGCTAGGCATGCCAGCCTCCTGGTGGAACCTGGGATCCACCAGAATTAATGCTCATCTCCAGATTATAGAGATCAGTTCCACTGGAAAAAATGGATGATTTGGAGTGTGGATTCTATGGCATTGTACCCCACTGAGGTCCCTGTCCTCCCCAGGCTCTGTTCACAAATCTCCAGGAATTTACCAACCTAGATTTGGTGGGTATGCCTGCAGCTTGTCTGGCCTTACCATACTATGTTTGGCTAGGATTTACAAAAGCACTACAGACACTAAAATATAACTTGCCTGTGTGTGGGTTTTTCACTTATGTAGGCTGTCTTAATAACTGCCTTGCCCTGCACTTAAGCATGGCTCTGATTTTTGGCACATGGTATTGTACACAAACCTCCCAAAATAAAAATGTTCTAAGATATCCCAAGCTCCTTGCAAGCTTTAAAAAGGAATTTGTGCATGATGGTGATGTCTCTCTTCAATGAAGACAAATGGTGCAGCTAAGGCAGAAAGGAATTATAGTCAGCAGATAATTAGGTTTTTTAAATAGGTGGCAAGACAACACTCCTGTCAATTTAGCATCTGCAAAACTTTTGTCAGAAGTTCAATTTTTTTTAAATTTTATTGGACAGGATTTTTTTAATTGCTGGAAGCTGGAATAGCTGAGCCATCTGGGCAACATTGTGAAATGTTTATGCCCTGAATTGCTGATAAAATGTGTCTGGCTAACAGGCTCACAGAGACACTGCAAGCAGCAAGAGCTATAAATTAAATTGTCACTGCTTGTCTTTCCAAGTCCCGATTGGAGGTGAAACTTAAGACCACATTTGATGTGCTTCCCCATCCCCCACTCTGAAAAGACTGAAGGACTTGGAAATGGCTCCTGACAGCAACTTTAGTTATAATAAATAAGAGAGATTGGAAAAGTGTAGTCATGGTTGGGATGTCTCTGTAGCTGAACAGCAACAAACAGCAGTAGAAAGAAAAGTAGACTTCTTTCGGAGAGTTTTGTTAATCTGTCCTGATGGAAGGAGAGGCAGCTGGGAGTTCAGTGCCAGCCAGCAAGACAGCAGCCGGCAAAATTATCCGGATAGCCCTTGGTGTGTTTGTAAGCAGCACGGTTGTGCTTGGCATTGCGCTTTTCCTGGGTAAGTTTCAATATTTGTGGCTAGGGTAAATGGCTTTTATAAAGGCTCTTCAAAAGCCTTGCTGGAATTGCTGTTTATATATTGGGTTTACTATGCCGATCACATTCTGTTTTTCCTCCCAACTGGAACTGTTAAAGTTTTGTTGGTGGAGGATCCCTGCCTCTGTGCAAAGGACTGCATTAGATGGTTTAGAGTCATAACGCTCCTATCCTATTATTTTAGGATTCTGAAAAGGCTGCAACCAACCTGTTCTTATTCTGCAGAATGTTAAACTTGTCCTGTACATATAGAAACTGGAATAACTGTGCATATCTGTAGTACTGATTATTTATTTAAAATGCACTGATAATATGTTTAAAATATTTGTTTCCCACACTCTGCAAAATCTGCCTGAGGTGGTTGTTAGCATGAAATTTCTGAATCAAAAGATCTAATGTCCCTTCTGTAAAAGCTATGGAACTGTAATGCATATACTTTGTTGACAATTTAATTATGGCTGACTAAAAGTTCGACAGGTGGTTTGGATAGGGCATACCTACATTTCTCAATAGTTAAAAGATGGCTAGATGAACTTTAGAGTTTCAAAATCAAAGCCATATTTAAGTGCAGGGCAAGGCAGTTATTAAGACAGCCTGCACAAGGGTGTTTTAACCCCCCCCCCCCACACAGGCAAGTTATATATTTGGGTGAAAAAGAGTCTAGGATGTCATAAAACTGACATGGCTAAAAAAAGAAATGTTTCTTCCCTGATAAGTGAGTGCTTTTCTACATGGGTGATGGCGACTACTGTACGATATACTGCTGTCTCTCTTTCTGTGTGTATAGTCCAATGAGCCACTTATGAAAACAAAAATAATATAATAAAATAAAATAATGCCGTGATTGTCTCAATAGCATTTCTTATACCCAAGATATCTTGGAACTATTATTTATGGAGGGTGGGATTGCTACTATATGATTCTCAATGTCTTCATTAAACCACATTTCCCAGGATTCTTTGGGTGAAAATAGGACTTGATAGTCATTTGCCTAATTCACATGAAGCCAAATCTATTAACTTTAAGAAAAGAACAAAGTTCTTGTGTGTTCACATAATCTAGCTGATTTTACCAAATATTTGAACACCTTTAACAAATTATATAGATAACATCTGGGTATATGTCAGGCATCCCTAACCTTTAAACTTATAATACACAAGTCCAGCAAGTTATTAAATCATTCATGAGACAGAACTCTGAGACACCATGAGGCAGAACTTGCTTTTTTTTTTCTTTCTTTTTTTTTATAAGTGTACATCCATGGGTTCTGCTAAATATTAAGTTGCGTGGGGAGGTATTACAGAGAGAGGCTGGTATAAAATAAGTTCCAGTTCAAAAGAGAAACCTATTCACTGGTAGGTATAGGTGTGAGACACTTCCAATCAACAACAGTGAAGTGGAATAAACATCAAATATAATAACAGATGAAATGAAATGCTGGAACCCTACATACCCCTCCCCGCCTTACAATTGTTCATTTGTTCTACTATCTCATATCCTGCATTAGATGTGATGTTTATCCCTCTTCACTATTGCTTGGAAACATCTCACACTTATTCAAGGTGAATGGGTTTCTCTTTTGGATTGAATTTTATTATTTCCCCACACTCCTAATAAATATTTAACCAAGCGAAGGAGTGTACACTCCGAGTTAGTAAGTTCTGACTCATGAAAACTCATGGTGAAATGAGATGTGTTAGTTTTTAAGGTACTACCAGACACTTGTGTACTTTTGATGTACAGCCTAACACAGCTATCCCTATGGAATTAATTAACTACATTCTAAAGTGTGTAGAACATTCCATTTTCCTGCTCACATGTATGCTCCTTGTGGAATATCAGATATGTATTTACTTTTGTAAATATGCATCTGGAAAGATGTATATACCATCATAACACAACTCTGCTAAAAAGTGTTGCCTCCCAAGACTGTTTTTTATTTTTAAAAAAATGGTTGTAGGTTTGTTAATGCATCTCATTCCCAATGCTGAAGTTGAACAGCAATATATATATAAATCTGTAAGTAATAAAACATTTGAATGTATGTGAGAGATTTTTAAAGTCTGCCATTAATAAAACCGCTGTTTATCCTTGGCTATTACATACTTGGAAAAATAGATCTTTCAACAGTTCCAGAAGTTAGCCAGACTAAGTGATTTTGAGAGCTATTTCATGAGTTAGCAGTTATATCACATGCACACCACATGCAATCCTATTGTCTACAGTGTCAGAGTAATACTAATTGGTATTGGACAGCTTCTATGCTGTATCATGAGGATCTAAGGTCACTCTCTGTTCCCAGTTAACATCTATGTATATAACTGTACACACAATAGGAAGGTAAATATATAGCACTCTCACAACTTTTGGGGTATATGTTTGTGTGTGTATGTGTGTATAATAATAATATAATATAATATAATTTTGTATGCTGCCAAGTTGCAACCAACTCATAGTAAGCCCTTGACCATGGGCTTTTCAAAGCAAAGGATAAGCAGAGACGGTTTGCAATTGCCTTTCTCTTTATAGCAACCCCAGTTGTCCGTGGTACATGTGTGTTGTATGCATTTAAAACTTGGAAAATATATTTAAGAGCACACAACAACTGTAACATGCAGAGGGGGAGGGGCTAGGAATACAAAATGTAATTTTGTAGGATTACCTGATTTTACACTCCTGTGAGAGCGTGGAAGTAGCAGGTCTGTTAGGCTTGCCAATCACCAGTTGGGGCAGGAGATCCCCTGGTTTGGAGGCCCTTCCCCCCTCCACTTCAGGGTTATCAGAAACAGGGAGAGGGGTGGTTGAATGTCTGCTGGTCACTTCATTATACCATGGAGACTGGTCCTCATTGGGTATAATGGAGAATCAATCTGTGGGCATCTTGGGCTCTGTCAGGGCTAAATCTACATATTTTTTGAGTGGGGTCAAGAGTAAAAAATGCACCCCCACTCAAAAAATGGGAAGGCAGCACCAGTACTAGACTGCTTCCTCCCCCCCAGGGGAGGGGGAACCTTGGGGCTGTTTTTGTGCCACTCCACCTTGTGGAGAGGGGGATGAAAGCAGCCGATTTGCCTCCCTCCCCATTTAAAGATCCCGCTGTCCAGCAGAGTCTTTAAATGGGGGGGGGGGAGGCAGATCAGAAGTGCAGGGTTGCTTTCGTGGAGCTGATCTGCCTCCCTCCCCATTTAAATGGGAGTGGAAGCAGATTGGAGGCACGGGTTGAGGTGGTGAAAGAAGCTGATATGTCTTCCCCCCCATTTAAATGGGAGGGGAGACAGATCAGAGACAGGGGGCTTTTTTCACCATCTCGTCGCTTTGCGGAGAGGTGGTGAAAGGAGCCAACCTCCCTCCCAATCCGTTTAAAGACCTCTGCCAGCCAGCTGGCCAGCAGGGTCTTTAAATGGGGAGGGAGGCAGATCGGTGGGGGGGTACAAGGCTGCTTTCGCCACTTCTCCACAAGACAGAGGCTGCGAAAGCAGCCATTCTGTGGGACTGCTGGCTTGCTCCTCCCACCTGCCTTTAGGGAGCGCCCAATTAAGTGCCCCGCAGATTGTGCCTAGGGCAAGCTACCCCTCTCTCCCCAGGTCTGGCCCTGGGCTCTGGGCAGTTTTTTTTAGGTAGAGGCACCAAATTTTCAGCATAGCATCTGGTACTTCTCCTACCCCCCCCCCCCCCCGTTTCAAAAAGATTGGACCAGGGGGTCCAATTCTATGATCCCCATTATTTCCTCCATTATTTCCAATGGCAGGAAGGCATTTAAAAGGACCCAGTCCCTTTAAATGTGATGACCAGTTCTTCTTTTGGAGTTCAGTGGTGCTTGTCACAACCTTGTTCCTGGCTCCACCCCCAAAGTCCCCAGATATTTCCTGAGTCCCTACTGTTAGTCTGCGTTGATTTTGAAGCTTCAGCAACTGCTGGAATTTTTCCTTGCCATGAGAAAAATAAATATTAATTCATGTTTCTTTTTCCTTTTGCAGCTTGCCAAGGCCTTATAAAATTTCATCCTAAGCAAGAGGTTTGCTTGACTTCTGAATGCATTGAAGCAGGTAAATGATGCATTTCCTTCCTGAAATACACTAAAGGGACACTGGTATCGAGAAAGACACAATGGGTGTGTCCAGTAGTCTTATGACTGATTCTCCTCAAGAAGCCTTAAAACGCAATAGAAAATATTACTTTGAAAAATCAAAATGCAGCCTATTCATGGTAAACTGAAATTCAGCTGCATCCCTATGAAGCTAGTTTTTCTTTTTTGCAAAGCTTGGCTGATAAAACTGATGGATGTGTGTCTAACAGGGGTGTGAAGCATGTGGTCCATGGGCCAGATCCAGCCCCCAAAGGGCTTGTATGTGGCCTGCAAGCAAATGGCTGTTGTCTGCTTCCTTCTCCCTCTCTCTTGCTTTTTTCTCTGTCACAGCTTGCTTTGTCAGGCTCTCTCAGTCACACAGGAGCTACAGAGCAAAACCTCTCTTTCCTCCATTGGCTGAGGCTCTTCCCTTGGGGAGGAGGAGAAGGGGAAGGAAAGAGCCAGAGCTTGTTTTGCACAGGAGAGCTACAGAGCCAAGCCTCTCTTCTTTCCATTGGCTGAGGCTTGTCCCCCTCTTCATCTCTGGGAAGGGAGGGAAAGAGCGAGAGCTTACTTTGCCTAGCCCCTCAATTGCACAAGAGAAATACAAAGTAAGAACATTTAAGACCAACAAAATTTTATTCAAGGTACGAGCTTTTTGCCTTGCTACAGAGAGAGAAAGTGTGTGTGTGTTTTTTTGTTATGCTCATTATGCCAGAGCTTTTCTGGGTGCAGCTAGATTCCCCTCCTCTTTTTAATAGAGTTGTTATTTCATAGGAGTTGTAGTTATTTTTCTGGGGAAGACTATAGATAAACACATAGATACATAGACTGTAGATAAACTCATAGCCCTCAGTCTGTGTCATAGTGCCTTCACATGTTCTTGACCAGGACAAAAAGCAATTTAGTACAAACGCTCACAATGTCCAGCCAATCCATGTTTTCCTCTGGATTTTAGACTCAAAGCATTGACCATGAGATTTCTGCAATGAATGTCAATAAACCCAAAGTGGGTTTGCGACTTACAGAAACACACATGAGCAACACCTGAATAGCATACCCAAGATTGCTACAGTTCAGGCATTGTCTCTAGATTTTGATGCAATAATTCAGAGCAAGACATTTCAGTTGGCAGAGAATGTTAAATAAACAAAATATTGCAAGAGTGCTAGTGTTTTAAGCATGTTTTTAAAAAAGTTTTTAAAAATCTTTAATTGTATTTGTCTTTGTCCTTTATATCTTCACTACCTGGCATTACATTTTATGACACACTTGGCCCAGCCTGGCAAGGTCTCATTTATGTCAAATTTGGCTATCATAACAAATGAATTCAATACCCCTGTGCTAAATTTGACTCAGAATTGTTACAGAAGGAAAAAAATGGAGTAAAATTGGTCTCAAAAGGATTAGGGAAACAAACAAACAAATAGAAAACTCAAAGCAAATACTGGAGGGACAAAAATGCATGATGGAAATCAGGGGATAAACTGAAGCAGCATGGAGGCAGAACCAATAAAAATATATGCAGAAAAAGTCCTAGTTAGCTGAAGGCAGATAAGCCATTTTTTTTTAATTTAGATATTTATGTTTGCTTTTTCCGCAATGGGGACCCAAAGCCACCTCCAACTTCCTCTCCTCTCTCTGAAGTAAGTTATGCTGAGAGAGGGTGACTGGCTTAAGGTCACATAGTGACCTTCCATGAAAGAGTGAAGATTTGAACCTGGGTGCCCCAGATGCTAGTCAGAAACTCTAATCACTCCATCTTGCTGGCTGTAGACTATGAGTAATGTCAAGCACATAACATACCAGTAGGAACTTTTTCAGACAAAGCATTTCACCTCTTGCAAAACACTCTAAGAGACATTTTGCAGCTGAGAAGCACAGAGGACCAGCAATAAATAATTAGCCTAAATAATTTAGTGAATTAGTAGCATAAAATTTAGAAGATTCTGTTTTGAGACTTGGAATGCAGGTTGAAGACTTACTAAGCTGTGTATTATGATAAAGCACAGCAAGGTTTGAGAGGCAGAGGTTGCTATGCAGCAGTTAGTCACACTACACTAAATAATGCGTTTTGCCACTGTAATTTTGCTATTCTTACACACTAAAAATCCAGTTGCAAAACACATTATTTAGTGTAATGTGAATGCACCCACAGTCTTGCAGCCCCACTGGGAGGATAATGTCTAGGACACCGTATTAAGGGAGAAAGGCCAAGTATTAAACACTCACCATGGTGTAGAGTGTTAAACCTGCAGTAAAGCTCTGCTCACAACCTGAGTTCAATCCCAGGTGGAAGCTGGGTTTTCAGGTAGCCGGCTCGAGGTTGACTCAGCCTTCCATCCTTCCGAGGTAGGTAAAATGAGTACCCCGCTTGCTGGGGGGAAAGTGTAGATGACTGGGGAAGGCAATGGCAAACCACCCTGTAAAAAGTCTGCCGTGAAAATGTTGTGAAAGCAACGTCACCCCAGAGTCGGAAACGACTGGTCCTTGCATAGAGGATCTTTCCTTTCCTTTCCTTTCATCTGTCTATGCTGCATTTCAGATCAAGCCCTCCCACCCTGTTGCTTAAGTAGGACTGGGCTGCTCCCATCACATCAACTTTTCCTGGTAGTTCCCTATATGTCTTTCACCTTTAGAAGGGCATAACACTGCATAGAATTGCACTGTTATTCTTACAGTATATCCATGCCAAGATTCTAATGCACAGGTAATGAAGTTGTGTATCTGAAAACAACTGAGAAGGAGCCTGACGAAAGGAATTTGTAGATGATATAATAGAAGAATTGATAACCAAGAATTCAGAGGGCCTTTAAATGTTTCCTGCATAGTCACATTTAAAGTTTTATAATGTAAATATATTCTATGTGATTCTTTCCAGCTGCAGCCATCATGAACAAGTTAAACACATCAGTGGATCCCTGTGATAACTTTTTCCGGTTTGCATGTGAAGGATGGATACAGAACAATCCCATTCCTGAAGATTCCTCAAGTCATGGAATTTATCCTTGGCTGAGGCACAATGTAGACCTCAAATTGAAAGGTAGGTAGCTCTTATTGAAAACTTCAAGAGGCTGTAACACTAAGGGGAGGAGCTGAATATTGTACTATAGCAATCATTCATGATTGGATTTTCTTGTTTGGACAAGGTATTATGAACTAAAGTCCAATGTCTACTAATGCATGGAATGTAATGTATGGAATTGCCATTGTTAGGAATATAATTAGAGGGAAATTGAAATATGAGAACTCTGGTTAAAAAAAAGCCCCCCGTAGGTACCTGTTTCTGCCACTGGGAATGTGGAATTTATTCAGCTGGCCTAGGTCTCATCTGCTAGACTCCCCAAGAAATTCTCCTGTCAGCTGTCACTAAGACTCGCTAGTGTAGTGATACTCAGTGGCTTGGAAATCTCTTCTGGCTTTTCTGAAAACTGTTCCCCAAAGAGACACCTGCTCCATGTTTCAGGAAAGTGGACAAGACTACCCAGTAGTTTTGTGGTTGGCAGGTGTTTTCCACCTTGAAACAGTCATTGCCAGAACAGCAAGTAAGCTGCAAGCTTCCCTGAGGTGTAGGCCTGGAAGTAAATATAGCTAGTTGATGGTAATTGCAAATGCGGCTCTCCATGAGCCGTGATCAAGTACTGCCTGCTTCAGAGATTTTCCTTCAAATTAAAACTCACTTCTCCTATCCCATATCTAACTTGAAGTATGAACCTTTGACCTTGCTAAGGATAAAGCAAGTTTAGGCTTTATTTGAGTGCTGAGACCCAATCCGTCCAATTTTTAGAATTTTAAAAATATTTAGTTATAAAAATAAGTAGTTATTGGTTGCAAACACCAAAAGCATAAAGTTGAATTGCAGTAGACTCACATCCTCTCAACAGGAACATGTGGCTTTTGTTTTAATATTCTGTTTTTTAATTATAAGCTGCCTTGAGCAGAACTCGGAAGAGGCAGCACAGAAATAAATAAATAAAAGTCTGATACATGTATTCTCTGGTCCTAGGCTTAAAATAATTGAACCCCATTCACCTTTGTGAGTCAGAAGAAAAAAACTTTACTCTGCAGTCTTTTGACAGAACCAACTGTAAAAGGATTTTTAAGCTAACTTTTAAGCATTCCTAGCATGCAAATTCCAGCATTCATTTAACAAAATCATGCAGTTCTACACCAATACTGGGGGTTAAATGTCATATTACAACAAACACCAGTGCAGATAATTCTGCACGTAAAAACATGCATATCAAGAATTTGTGTTCCTGTTCTACTAAAAAACAATGTAAAAATGAATTACTACATGTTATCAACCCATGTAGTTGTTCTGAAAGCTTGACACTATTAGTCACAAGAAAACCACACTGTCTCAAATGTCTCTGAAGGTATGTGTATCCTGTAACAATTTAAAATATTGTCTGCAATTGTTTTTTTTAAAGGCTTAAACTACAAGTTAAAATCACTGACTAATACTTGTACACCAGCATAAGACTATATATATTTTTGAAGGTAGACCTTGTACCGTTTCCTCAAATTGATATTTAGCATTAAACAAAGGCAAGTGAATTACACTGGTATGTGCAGTCTTCAGGGATGTGCAGACCACATCACTTTATTCCACCTGGAGATTAAAAAGGAAAGGACAATTGATATGTGATAATAGACTAAAGTCCCTCACCAAAGACTTCAGATCAAAATTTAGTCATGTGATAAGAAATAAGTTCTCTTATGGATTGGAAATTAGCTAAAAAACAGGAAGCTGAGGAGTAAATAGTTCTTGCAGTAGAGGGATGCAAGCAGCCAGGTCCTTCAGGCTTCCATGTTGGGACCAGAATTCTTCAGCTTGTTACAGATAATATAGAGATAGGGATTGCAGATGACACCCAATTATTTAGGATGGTTAAAACAAAAATGGATTGTAAGTAGTTCCAAAAGGATCTGTCTAAAATGGGGGAATGGGCATTAAAACAGCAACTTAAATTTAATGTGAGCAAGTATGAAGTGATACATATTGGGACAGAAAAAAACCACCCCAGTTCAGCTTCATATGAATGTTGTTGGGATCTGAGCTGACAGCAACAGACCAAGAAAGGGATCTTGAGGTGGAGTTGATAGCTTGATGAAAATGTCAATCCAGTGTGTGACTAATGTGAAAAAGGCAAATTCTATGCTGGCCATAATTAGAGAAAGAGCAGAGAATGAAACTGCCACTACCATAGTTCCCTTATACAAATATATGGTTAATATGGTTATATATTGTGTGCTGTTCTGGTCACTGCACCTGGAAAAGGATGTTGTCATGCTTGGTGGGGGGGTGGCAGGAATGATGGAGAAAGCAACCAAAATAGTCAGGGGCCTACAGCAACTGCCGTATGAAGATTGGTTAAAATGCTTAGGGATGTTCAGCTTAGAAGAGTCAAATAAGGGGAGACATGATGGAAGTCTTTAAAATTATGCATGGTGTGGAGAGGGTGCACAATGAGAAGCTTTTCTTCATATCTCATAATAATAGAACCCAGGGTCATCCACTGTAACTGAAGGGCAGGAGATTCAGACAGCACATAGTTAATTTGTGGAAGTCAGTTTATTATTATTACTATTACAGACATTGATCAGAACATTGTACTCATTTAAGCCATAGGATGTGATGATGGGTACCAACTTGGAAGACTTTAAAAGGGAAGTGGACAATTCATGGATGACAGGGCTAGAAACATAACATGTTGATTACATGTTGTCCTCCAATATCAGAGACAGTATGTTTCTTTATATCAGCTGGGCAGGAGGATGCTGATGCAGTCATTCTGAACGTGGGCAGGCCATCGTGTGAACAAAATATTCGACTGAATGGGCCTTTGGTCTGAACCAGTATGGCTCTTCTTATGTTATGTTCTTAAACTCAATGGTAATCTCAGATGCAAAAGATGCTTCTTTCCATGTCTACTTGGAGTGCAGAAGCCATTTTACCTTCTGAAGCTGCATACCTGATTAGCAAAATGGACAGACTTGGTTCTGATCATCCAGTTTTTGTCTATTTTCTCCTGTGGGAGGTGCTACCAGGTTTGTGTTTGAGTCTCCAAAAAGTTCATGTCTAGAGCCACACAAATCACATGTTATGATTCATGTACCATGGCACTTTGATTTTCTATAGAAGCAGAATCAATTAAAAAAATACATAGATACATGCAAATTTCTGTAATTAGCACCATTTATTCAGGATTTTTGGATTCAGAATTTGGATTACCTTGAAGTATGATGTAGTCCAAAGCCTTTTGTCTCAGGTATTCTGAGAGAACGATGCATTGTGTCTGAGACTATGGTGTGGCTATATCTGTAAACTGATTCAAAAGGATTATGTTGTGTGGCCTTTCACAGATTTCCTTAAACTTGTTTATTTCAAAAAGTAGCATTGTAGGAGGGGAATTTATTTTTCTTAAATTCACTTTTTAAGATATAGCCATTGATTCTTTTTATTATTATTATTATTATTATTATTATTATTATTATTATTATTATTATTATTATTATTATTATTATTATCATCATCATCATCATCATCATCATCATCATCATCATTATTATTATTTCTCTTTGAAGAAATCAATGCACCTTTTTTGTAAATTCAGCTTGCAGGTGTTTTTGATATTACATACCACAGGATGGAGGAGGATAGGTATGGGAAGAGATTACTTGCCTCTGAGCATCTATGCAGTGAAATTCTTCCATCTTTCCTTCCCCCCCTCTGCCCCACTCCATCATTGCTACTCTAGCCCACCCGTGCTGCTCTTAACCCCCATTGTCACTGCTTCCCTTCCAGTCTTTGGCATTCTGCCCAGCTGCATCCTTCCCATCCAGGGAGAGGGTGGGCCAGCCTCTTTATGTGTTTCTAGACACAGCCGGGATTATCCTAGCTCTGCAGTGGGACCCCTGGTGCAGGTGAGAGCTGTGGCAGGGTGGTAGAAACTGTGGTGGAGATGGAAAGAGCAACACTGATCTATGGGCTGTGCTGGCAATGCTGGAAGTGGCTACAGTGGGAGCAGCACCAATGCCAGGACCCTCAGTAGCCATGCTGTCAGCCACAGTGGTGACTGCAAGAGCAGCACTGGGACCCAGGGGATATCATAGTCAAAGCCAGGTAACATTGTAGCGGCATAGCCACTAAAATGCCTGCAGTGCTTCCTCACATCAGCTCCAACAGAAAAGCTTTGTCTGCACATGCAGACAGTGTTCCTTTGTTCTGAGAGATTTAACACCCTACTTTTCCCTATGGGTTCTTAGATTTTTTTCTGCAAACGTGGGCATCCCCCCCAAGTATGCAGGGAAGACTTTCTGTTGTTCATTTGGTCCCAGTTTGCAGATTTAAGGTTCCACAGATCGGGGTACAATTGATTATTAGATATATGATTAGCTTGGATTTGAGACAGAAGATATGCTTCTGTTTTTCCTGTGAGCCCAAAGAGTTCTGCTGGAACTCCTAAATCTCAGTATAAGCATGATTAGGCACTTTAAACATCACAGTGGAAATTAAGAACAGAAAAGCATGATTACCTTTTCCCCCACCTTTCTGGAACTTATGGCTATTGTCCTTTGGAATGTTCAATATATGCAATTACTGTACCTCCTGAGCTAAGATTGCCAATTTCCAGGTAGGACCTGGAGATCCCCAGACTAGAGATCAGTTTCCTGGAGAAAATAGCTGCTTTGGAGTATGGTCCATATGCCATTATATCGTGCAGAAGTACCTCCCCATATCCCACATTTCCCAGGCTCTCTCCACAAATCTTCAGGAATTTCCCAACCTAAAGTGGCAGCCATAATCTTGACCAGATGACTGGGATGCTTCTGATTTTATGGAAATTTGTCCACAACAGACCTACAAAGTTTTGAACTGTTGGTTCTGTGTCATGGAGCTTGCAATCCTTATTGTGAAATTTCTCTTTCATGAAAGAAAACCATACAACTTTGAAAATAGAGTTTGGTCATACAGCCATTTTTAAAAGTTGCTGATATTCTTCAGCATGGCTTTTTTGTAGCAAAAACCCAGCAGGAACTTATTTGCATATTAGGTCACACCCCCAGACATCACAATTGTTTCACACAGGGCTTTTTGTAGAAAAAACTCAGCAGAAACTTATTTGCATAATAGGTCACACCCCTTGACACCAAGCCAGCCGGAACTGCGTTCTAGTATGTTTCTGCACAGAGGAAGCCCTGTGAATAATCTGTTATCCAAATTGGTAGTTTCCTAATTAATTCGGGGGGGGGGGGAAGGACTAGCGTCATTGGAGGGGCTGAATTTCATATTAGCTGCTAAAATGCATAATTAAGACCCATCATTAAAGGCTTGGCACTAAATGTGTCTTCATCTGTCTCCTTGTGATGTCACTACGCAGGCCTCCATAATGTTGGGGCAACTGCTGCAAAGGTCCTATTCCTGATGAACACTTATCTGGCATCAACCTGTGATGGAAATTGGTCTACCATATGAAGGTGATTCAAACAAGAATCTAGAAATTAGTAAGGACTTTTTTTCTGGAAAAAGAGATGCTGGCCTGGAACTCTTAAGAGGGAGAAAAAGGAGACATGCATGGGATTCTTTGAAACAATATTATTTTCATGTGCTATGAACTTCTACTTTAAAGCAGTTTCCAAACTTTAGACATGTCACCAACTTCCTCAGTTCTTTCTCGGGTCTTGCCTTTGATACCTAAAGCTGAACGATGACCTTGGAAGCAACTGTGTTTTAATGTACTTTGTTGGATAAAAGACTGTTATGCTCTCCCATTGTCCCTCATGAACTTTTAGACTTTCTTTTTGGAGAATTTTGTTTCCATGAAGAGGGTCCAGAACTCTATTCCTGTGTGTTCCCCCAGAAAAAAACCCTGGAAATTAGCAATCAACATTAAAGAACAAAAGCTAGATTTTCAGTTGCTACTAAAAAAACAGCCTCAGAATGAGACCACTGATGACTATGTTTTTGAATGGTTTCAAAATTTATGTCGTTGTCTGTCTAAAATGTATTTTTGGAACTGGATGGTGGGAAAGAGGTGCTTAGGGAAAGTACTGGAATCAGGCAAAATACATAAAGTGGTAAACTGACATGTCACCTTGACTTTCTGTGCGTCTAAAGGAAAAGAAAATATTTTGACCCTTCTATTTGTGTAGCAAAGGAAACCAGTACTATCCTCAGTGGTCTGTAGCCAAAGTTACTGACTAGGTGGGGCTGCAAAATTTCAGCTGATTTGTGGGCAGGAGAAGCAGAAATTGGGACATGACTGGGACAGTCCAGTACCTAAACAACTTTTCAGGGGAGAATTCACATTTAAATGGAAGAATTTGGCTATTTCTGTTTAAGGCGAATGTCTCTGGGAAAGACCAGGGGTGTCAAACGTGTGGCCCAGGGGCCAATAAGGCCCCCAGAGGGCTCCTATCAGGCCCACAAGCAAGTCTGCTTTCTTCTCCCTCTCTCTTGCTTCCTTCTGTGTAACAACTTGCTTGCCAGGCTTGCTCAATTGCACAGGAGCTACAGAGCAAAGTCTCTATTTTCTTCATTGGCTGTGGCTCCTCCCTTAGGGAGGTAGAGCTTGCTTTGTTCTCAATTGCACAGCAGAGCTACTGACCTAAGCCTCTTTTCCTTTTATTGACTGAGGCTGGAGAGGGAGGGAAAGAGCCAGAGCTTCCTTTGCCCAATTCCCTTGACCACATGGGAGAAATACAAAATCTTTAATCATGTTTGTTTGTGTCCTTTATAATGTTAATATCTCTGCTACCTGGCATTACATTTTGTGACGCACATGACCCAGCCCGACAAGGTATCATTTATATCAGATCTGGTCCTCGTAACAAATGGGTTAGACACCCCTGCCTTAGACCCTTCCAACACTTTGTTCACAGCTCTAGTAGCTAAAGGGCATTCACAAACTTACACATACCCTCCCCCCTGAAATTTACATGAAAGCATCTTCTCATTCTTTAATAGAACTTGTCATATCACAAATTAAAATCCTGTTCTCTGAAAATGTATTGGGTGCAGTGAAACAATGCTCTAGGTGAGATACTGCATATATGAACATATATGAACATATGAAGCTGCCTATACTGAATCAGACCCTCAGTCCATCAAAGTCAGTATTGTCTACTCAGACTGGCAGTGGCTCTCCAGGGTCTCCAGCTGTTCTTCCCCTCCTCTTTGGGTCCTATTTCTGGAAATTAAATATTTTATATGTTAGGTAATCACTTCCAGAGTATTACTGATTAAGTTTTTAAAAGGTTAAAGTCAATTTACATTTTTATTTGCTGAATGCTGGATCTAGGGCAATCCTCTATAATAAAACCCTTTTCGTCTTGGCAAATCTGAGCTCCCTGCTAGATTGGGTTGGATTGTGGTGCATCGACCTTTGGCCTGTCAAACTATCAATCAAGAGTACTTGCATACCATTGGTTGAGTCCACTCCGCTCTCCCGCCTGAGTGCCTGTTGCTAGCCAGCAAAGCTGATTCTGTCAGTAAAAGGCAACCAACCTTAGTTCTGACAGTTACTGTCTCCCCCTATTCTCCCATTGGCTGAGCTGCCTGTCACACTGATTAACAGAAGAGAGAAAGAAACCCTTCCCTTGATTGGCTGAAATAATGGCATCCTGTGGCAACAGACCAGATACAGAGAGAGAGATAAGGCAGGAAAGTGAGACACAGAGAGAGATTGAAGTCCTGTGCTTAAGACCAACAATGTTATCAGACACAGACTGTTGGTCTGAAAGGTATCTCACTGAAGGCCTTTGAGGCAGAACTCATTGGGGCCAGTCCTGACTATGGCAGCCATTTCCAGGTTGGTGGAAAATTCCTGAAGATTCTGTGGTAGAGTTTGAGGAGGACATAGGAGTTAAGGCTTCAGAGCAGGGTCTGCCAGACCCAGGTTCTTGCTATGGATGCTGACAGGGTGATTTTGCACCAGTCACAGACTTCCAGCCTAACCTGCCTCACAGGGCTGTTCAGATCAAAGGAGGAGATGAGAATGATGTAAGCTGCTTTGGTCTCCTCCCCAAGACTGTCCTTTTCCTGGGTAGAGGCTGCAAGGAGGTGGAAGGCAATGGAAAGCTGAAGTCAGAGACGTAGATAAAGGGAAGGAGATAGGGTTGCCAACTCCAGGTTAGGGATTTCCTGGAGATTTAAGGGGTGGGGCCTGGAGAGGGTGGGGTTTGAAGAGGGGTGGGACCTCAGGTACAATGGCATTCCCTCCTGGGAAGCCACTGTTGCCAATCTCCTGGTGAGGGCTGGAGATCACTCAGAATTACAACTGTTCTCCAGATGGCAGAGATCAGTTTTCCTTGAAGTGGGGGGGGGGGAGTGAATGCCTTCACTTGAGTGGGTGGGAGGACATCAAGGGGGGCACTCACCCAGAGCCTTTTTCTAGAGCCCATTTTATTCTTCTCCATAATGGGCCTTATTCCTAGTGAATAAATAACCATGCTAGAAAGCATGCAGTAAAATTTCCTATGACTTATCCCTTGGGTTGCAGGACCCCCACGGAGAACTTGTGAGGGATGGGGTAGGGCTGCCAGATTCAGGTTAGGAAAATGCTGGAGATTTGGGGAAGGAGCCTGGGGACCTCAATGGTGTTTCAGTGCCATAGACTCTACCTTTCAAAGCAGCCATTTTCTCCAGGGGAACTGATCTCTGTATTATGGAGATAAGCTGTAATTCTGGGGGATTCCCCAGGTCCCACTTATAGGCCAGCATCCCTAACTTCCTCCCCATCCAAACACCCACACCCTGAAATACAAATCTGGATTCAGAATTGGGACTTTGATGACATATAACCAATATGTACAGACAGAAAATAATCAACATATGTTTTAAAGTTTTGGAGTTGACATCTGTAGTTAGCTAGTTTCTAGGATGGGACACTTCAATTGTTTTGATGTGTTAAGGTTCCCTTGAGACAATATTTTACTTTCGTATTTAGAAAAATGGGAAGGAAATGGCCCCACTGAAGAATTCTTGTATGAAAGAACTAGATCCTTAGCCAGCAATTAATTTTAAACAGGAGCCTTCTTCTCTAAACCCAATTTTATGTGAGCAGCAAGGAGACTTTGGCAGAGTTCTATCTCAGCTGTTACTATTACAGAGCCTGGTTGCTTTTCACACACTGGGGTGGCACTGTGAAAGTATCTGTTGTTATACTGGGATGAAGAAAAGTTAGAGAGCAATCCTAAGCAAGCCTACTCTGAATTCTACTAAAGTCTATTCAATGGGACTTACTCCCAGGAAAGTGCTCTTAGGATTGCACTGTTAAGAGCTCTTTAGCTGTGTCTTGTCTTCTATGAGGTGGAGGATAAGGAGAAGAGTTTGTTTTTATACCCTGCTTTTCACAATTGCCATCCCTTCCTTTCTCCACAACAGACGCCCTGTGAGATAGTTGGGGCTGAAAGAGTTCTGACAGACCCAAGGTCTCCCAGCTGGCTTCATGTAGACGAGTGGGGAATCAAATCTGGTTCTCCAGATTAGAGTCCACTGCTCTTAACCTCTACACCAAATTGAGACCATTTCTGCCAAAGTGCAAATCCCTGCATTGCAGTTCTTAAACAACTGAACTATGCAAAACTTTCCCCAATACATTCTGCCTCCCCAGGAGTAGATTCAGACTTTCTGCCCTCTCGCCCCATGGTTTCTGAATCCTGTTTCCATTATTTTCCCCCTCCAGATATGAAATTGCTATTTTTCAGTGAGGAACTCCTGTATTCAGAAATGTTTCCCCACTGCATCACCATTTTGGATCATCAGTTTTGTGTCTCACCTCTGCCTACCACCCCGCACCTCCATTTTCCCCAGAGACATTCACCATTTTTAATGTCAGTTTTTTAAAAAAACAAAACATAATATTGAACATGTTACAACACTGTGACAAACAGGCAATATGGACATGACTGTTAGTACTTAAAATAAGTGTTCTCCATGACCAGTTCTGTGTAGAGATAATATTTGCCTATTTGGAAACAACAGGCTGTGGTAATCACATGGATCTAAATCTAAACTCTTGAACAGGGTGTGCATTTGGTTTGGCTGAACCAAATACAGCCCTGAATACCTGCTGATTCAGTATCAGCATTGTTTGCTTTCAATTCCACCAATAGAATTGCAAGCTGCAATGTTCTCTGTCCAATCACAGGACAGTGGGCAGTGCCAGATTAAACTCTATAGAGACCCCTAGGCAGTCAAAATCTTGGGGGGTTCTTTGCAAATTATCTCAGAGTTGGAGCACCTGCTCTTTCACCTGTTGCTCCCACTGCAACCTGCAGGCATCTTCTCAAAAGTCCTTTTGACAAAGCTGTGGGAGAGAGGCAGACTTGGCAACGAGGCGAGCAGCAGCCTCACTAGGCAAATTGGGCAAAGAGGTGCTGGCTGTGAGTGAAGGCTGCAAAGGCTACAAACAGGGGGGGGGGGGAATGGGGGGAGGGAAGCCAGCATGGGACCCCTAAAGACATGGGAGCCCTTAGGCTAGTATCTATTTGGCCTAATTGTTAATCCAGCCCTGACAGTGTTTTTTTTAAAACTGCTCTGTGCATGGGCAGAGAGCATTTAAGGAGTCCTGCTTACTTGGCTGGACTGCATTGCTGGCTGGCTGTTTGGCTAAGAGCCTTGTGTAGCTGCTGGTCCCTGGCTTCAGCTGCTGCTGTTCTCTGTGCCTTGGCCTGCCTGGCTGCTGGATCAGAGGACTGGATTCCTGAGAGTGACATCTGAAGAAGACATTTTCAGGTAAGTTTGGGGGATTTTTTTTTAAAAAACAGGATTTAAGAGAAGTAAAAGGACTCTTTTTTACAGCATCCCTTTGCTTATCCTGTTTAGGTTGGGTGGCCTGCTTGGAGTGGGTTAGGGTTCTCTGTTGGGCTGGAGGGCAGGAGTTGGCCTAGTCTTTAGCAGTTGGTTTTAGTTTTAAAATTTTGTCTTACAAATATTTAAATAGTTACATTTAAAATATTACTGTTGTATTGCTGTTTTTCTCTTTTGTTGCTGGGTGGGAGGTTTTGGGGTTTTATTCACTGTTGTTAATTCTGTAGTTAAAATTTTGTTGTGTTAGTTGATGGTTGCAGATTTCATTATTGTTATTTTTTGTGGACGTTGATAGATATTTCTAATGAGTTTACGGGTGTTTCCCTTGTTGTTTGGGGGTGGGCAGCAGCTGCTGTGAGGTTTTGTTGTCAGTGCTCTAATGTTGTGTGTTGGTTGCACAGTGTGATTTGTGAAGATTTGGGTTTTTTTTAAGTTTTTGCATTCCCTCTAATTGTTGGGGAGGGGACTGGTGGTGGGTGTGGGTGGGTTGTTGTGTTTCTGTGTTTTGTTGTGTTACACACAGGTTTTTTTTTAAAAAGCAACTGCTGAACAACTCTTTTTTCTGAAGAAGTAAGGGCATCTGGTATGGCTCATGTGCCTGAGGCTGCAGCTGGTGAGTGGCCAGCTCAAGCTCCAGGAGAGAGCAAAAGGCTGACTCCATTCTCTTGCTCACAGTGCCCAGACTCTTGCGAAACATCAGCACTCTAGTTGCTCTCCTTTGCCCGCCTCTCACTGGTTCCTCATTTGCAAATGAACCCTCTAGAGCCTTCAGTTTTGGTGCCTTGTTTACACAGGGAAATCAGGTTAGCTTGAGCCACCCAGGTCACAGCAGCTTATTGGTAGGAACTAAGATTAATAACGTTTCAACCCTGCCTCAAACACTTTGGTATATAGTTTGGTGCCTGGCAACAAATGGGAGTCTGAGGGGAGTGGGGCCATGGGGTGAGGCCCTCAGTAGCAATGCTGTGAGGTCACATACATGAAAAACCTGGAAAAGATGTCAGTGCTATATTAGAAGCACCATGTTAAAACAGACTTTCTTGTGATTAGAGACTGATGTTACTTCTGAACTGATGTCATACCATTTCTGCTTGTGATTTGATTTTTTTCTTCTCCTGTTGTCTATTGGAATATTGGCGGGCAATGGCTGCTAGGGCTGAAGGACCTCCTGCCTCAAGCAGGAACATGGAAACCTTAGGCCCTGTTTACACAGCGTGTCGAGTTCGCGTTAACTGACCCGGTACTGTTCTGAATATCTTTGTTCCAGATATTATCAATCAGACTGCCATGCTGCAATTTGAATCACTCCGTGGTGAAACTGTCTTCTGCTGTCCACACAACAGCACCATGCAGTTCTTTTTTTGTTTTCCCCACTATTATGCACATAAGCACATAATGCACACAAGCACATTATGTATATATGCACATAGGTCAGAAAACATTATGTGGTTATGCAGTCATGCGCATATCGCTAAGTAGTAAAAAAAATGGCGACCGTAAACCAGATGTCTGAGGCTCCTTTTGTTCTGAGACAGCCTTCAGACATCTAGAAGTTGGTTAATATCACAGCAGAACTATCCAGATGGAGAAAACTATGAGGTAAAACCGGACAACTCAAAAAACACCGCAAAGAGCAGGTAACAAAATAATCTGGTTTAGAAAAGGAGGCAGATGTTGCTGTCTGATCAGCCCTTTTATTCCGGTAGGAAACAGCAGTGACAACTGATTAGACTGTGCATTTGAACAGGCCCTTAGTCTGGTATATCTCCCGCTCTACTGTTAGGTTACCATAGGAAGTTGCATCACTAGACAAAAGTGAAAGGCAGAGAGAAGTTTTACATTTCTAGATGTTTGGTTGGCGGGAAGAGAAGAGTAGAAGACTAAATGACTTTACAAGGTTGTTGTGAAGATAAACAGGAAAGAACAACCTAGATAGATATGCAATCCTGAGCTTCTTGAAGGGGTTAAAATATTAACACAGCAGAAAATGCAACACTGTACATGTTTCTGTTGAAACTGATTATCTACTGTCTTTTCAGAGAGGTCAAGAGAGAGCAAAATGTAAATGGATTCTTTTTTATTGTTACATTTCTCTGACTCTGTGCCTGAACTTTTTATGGCATTTGAGAACATATACTATCCCAGTATTTAAATGCAAGTGTTATTTCATTGTGAGTATTGCAAATAACTAAATAGTAACTAAATCAGTTTTTATAATCTGGCTGCACTTTGACCAGAAGGCAAGCACTTAATTTTCCCTTATCTCCAGTCTGCGGAACAAATGCTATGCAACTGTTTTCCATATGGCTATTCAGGAAACAATAAATTTATGCTTGCGTTCCTAAATCTCAGTGTTACATAGGAGGTTATTTAGAATGGCAGAATACTTCTGCAAATGTGTATGCTAAGGCTTTTCAGTAAGGTTATGGTGAAGGGAGTTTTTTTAAATCTCTCCATTCATTCTTAGTCTCATAAAACAACATTTCCAAGCTGAGTTCTTAAAAAGTAATTCACTTTTAAATGATTTTTTTTCTCTTAACTTAGCTACCCTCACTTCTATATGCTAAAGATAAAGGGTTTCACTATTAAATGAAGAGGTTTTTTGTCATTTAGCTGGCCCCATATTTAGATTTGCTAGCCCTAAGGATAGAGTTGCCAGACTTAGTGAGGGAGCAGACAGGTAGCTGGCATAATGTTACTTCTGGGAAAACTTGGAAGTGACATTACACCTCTCAAGGACTGGCTGAAACTGATAAAACTATGGCATTTCCAATGATTCCTAGAGAGGATTTATTTTATTTTTTTCCCACCACCCCTCTGAGTTGGGAGTACTAGCTGGGACTCAAAAGCATATGTAACTCTCACTAAATTAAAGAAAACATAACCTAATGAACACCAGCATGTTTAAAATCCAAGGTAATATTCCATTACATTGTGTTAATCATGGCAATACAAAACAAATGAAGTTTTTTCTGAGATATGATCAGACTTTTGTGAGCCTCCAGAAAGAGGACTCTGTACAACTCTGGTGTGAGTGTAATCTGTTCTTTTTATTGCCTCTCTCATCCCTGTTGTTGATTCACAGGGCTTTTTTTTTAGCAGGAACACACAAGAACACAGTTCTGGCTGGCTTAGCATCAGGGGGTGTGGCCTAATATGCAAACAAATTCCTGCTGGGCTTTTTCTACAAAAAAGCCCTGTTGATTCATAATAGTTTTATCACTTGCTTACTGAATAGCGCACTCAACTATTGAAGATAAACTTCTAGTTCTCAATGGTATGGCTACAAAATGGGATACTTAATGAACAAAACTATAATGTACTTTGAAATGGAGAAACATTTGGCTTTCTGCATACTGGCCCACAACAGTGAACTACTGAAATCTCTTGCTTTCATGCAAGTGCTTCCGATGCAGAATGGAGTTCCACACACCATTGCAATCAACAGGGCAACTCTTGCACAATTAGGACCTTGTTCACTTGTATAGTGGAATGACATGACAGAGACCCAAGGTGGTATGTTCTGCCTTCTCCTTTAGTGGAAGTACATGAAAAATCACTTTCTGGAATGCTTCCTTATGCTTGAAAACTTCCTGCAAACAGAAAGCTAGCAGAGAAAGAGGAAAGCTTCCTCCTTGTTGTGCTGCTTTTCTTTTAGCTGGAAGCTTTAAATATGAAAGAACATGTAGATATAGAACCCACTATCTATAATTCCAAATTTTGGAGTACATTCTGCCACCATAAGATTTTGCCACCTTATTTTCACCTAATTCTCCTACATGTGTGAACAATCCCCTGGAGACCTATGACATGTAGGTTAGTGGTCTCACAACTGGATTGATGTGCATATTATAACTTACTTTTGTTTAGTGGTAGAGCCAGGTAAGTTTAGCTGTCTGGCTCCTGTGGAGTTTACGCACTGGCTGGGATCAGGTATAACATTTGCCTATGGTGCTTGCACAGGGGACTACCTTTACCTTTTTTAATTCAGATGGGTATACCACTACTGCTAGGCTCTCTCGATCGCCTTCACCTCTGGGACCAGTGGGATAACAGTGGTGGGTGGGAACAATGTTATGCTATGGTTTGAAGTAATGGGCTTTTCTGTATTCTCATTTCCCTCATTTGTAAGTTCCTGTTTCTTCCGTGTGTGTTTTATTGCTCTTCACTCTCTAGTGGTCAGTTCAATACTACACCAGTTTATGTCCATCATAAAAACCTGCTGTTTAAATCTGCGGGGAGATATGCTGGATATGAACTGGTATCAATACTGTAATATTAATCAACCACTAGAGGGAGCAAAACATGTGAGGTACAGACCCCCCCCCCCCCCCCAAGAAACAAGAATTTACACGCAAGGAAAATGAGAATGCAGAAAAGCCCTGTCATGTTTCAGTTTTAGCACAGAGCCCAGATGTCGCCATATCAACTGATACTCTGGAAACTCTGTGGTAATACCTAGAGCACTGGATGACATGCTAACTAATGTCATATCTGCCCCTGTTCTGCTCCTAAAATTCCCAGGGGTGCCCAGTGGGGTCCTGGCATCCCTAGCTGGGAAACATAGTACAGGATGTGCAGAGGTGGTGTCCCTGCATGATCCTAAAAGGGGTCACCTTAAGGTATTCTGGGAACCCTGGCAGACAGCCATCTTCAGGGCTGGCATGTTGACCATACCCCCAAGATGGGCAGGAACAGAGGCTTCTAGCCCTAAAACTAGTTCTTTTTAATTAGTTACCTCCAACAGGTAGGCTGGGGAGGATTCCCTATGAGAAAGCTGAGATGACAGATGCACCATGTCCACAGCCTCTGCTATGCCAGGATCTGAGGAACCTTTAATTAATAAATATGTGGCCTGATTTTCCCCAATACACTGTGTCTGTGTCTCTCTCCCCTTTGGGTTGGTCTCCACTCATAAGAACATAAGAGAAGCCATGTTGGATCAGGCCAATGGGCCATCCAGTCCAACACTCTGTCACACAGTGGCCAATACACACACACACACACACACACACACACTGTGGCTAATAGCCATTGATGGACCTCTGCTCCATATTTTTATCTAAACCCCTCTTTTATTTTATCTAAACCCCTCTTGAAGGTGGCCATCCTTGTGGCCACCACCACCTCCTGTGGCAGTGAATTCCACACGTTAATCACCCTCAGGCACAAGGAAATTTTGCATAGTAAGGGAGAACTCCAGATCTGGCTTTGTATCTGTCCCTTAATTTGATTAGCATCCAAATGATCACCCAGTACTGAATTAAAAAGTGCTTTACTGAACAACCAAAAAATTGGTATGACATAGTTAGGATGGAACACTGACATTCATCTAAGCGCATTGTCCTTACAATAACTGAATGATGGAAGCTGCCTTATACTGTGCCAATCCTTTGGTCCATCTAGTTAGGTGTTGCATTCTCAGAATTGTAGTGGCTCTCAAGCAGAAATTGTTCAGAAACATCTGCTGTCCAACATCTGTTAATTGTATCTATCTTGGACAGAATGTCCTGGAAGGTTAAAATGTTCCCTGCTTGTTTTTGAACATTGTGGTTTCTAATCTCAGATTTAATGTCAAACCACAACATTAAAAAACCAGTGGGGGGACGTTTTAACCTTCCAGGACATTCAGTTGCTGACCTAAGAGCAGCAGTGCTCTTACAAAGGAACTTCAAATGGAGGTTAGAGAGAGAGACTGCTGAATTGCAACTTATATACAAGACCATGGATCCTGCTGAACTGAATCAAAACCTAGGTTTCCTGTCTCATTACTGTCATGCCTGGGCCACATCCCAGAGGTTATGCCACCTTCTTCCAATCCATGAAACAAAGTACTCTGCAAGCCTCAGGAAGAGAGGGGAGTTGGTTCACTCTGTTCCTCCTCCTGCCTGAGTAACTCTGCTCCTCACCATCATGTCCTCAGGATGGTTTTCTCCCTGGCTTGCTGACTGGATCTCCCTTTTAAACCCACTACCCTCCTACAAGAACCTTCCCCATCCCTTTGCTGAGTGCTGTCAGCTGCACTTGTTGGGGTCACCTGCCCTGTAGATCTTTGAGCTGTCCTTCAAGCTGGCAATGGGTCCTGCTGGCCCTGAGCCCACCTAGAACTCAACTTCCCCAGCCCACCTTCAGCATTGGGTGTGCTTGCCCCAACATTTGGGAAGGTTGGCTAGGTGATGCTGAGGCAGGGTATGCTTCAGACCTTGCTCTCATTTCTCTGGCTCAGGGGCCTCTCAGTCCAGTGAACTTGAGCCAGCCAACCAAGATCCTCATGCAGCTGCAGGGGCCATGAATGGGACTATCTGCCATCTGGAAGCCTGCTGCAACATTGACACTTGCCCTTCCTGTGGTCCTGGGGTCTTCCTCCACTCTGATGCCTCCCTGATCCTTGCAACAGCCTCTGCCAGCCTCTGCCCAACCTTCTCCAGGACCAGCCCAAGGTAGGAAAGGGCATCCAGCATTAGGAGGGCGTCAATGCCAAGGCTGAATTACAAAGAAGAAAGGGCATTCTGTCTTCAGTACTAGGGCTGAGCTGCAGAGAAGCTCTAGGGTTGTCCTCAAGTCTGGCCCTGGACACATTACCAATGGTGATTTCTTCACACCTACTACCCCTCTGAATATCACACCTAATCCAACTGCACCTGCTATTCTCCTGCTATTATCATTAGCATGCTAATGTAATTTGGTATCTGAAATCACTCCACTCTCCAAATTATAGGACAGATTTATCTGAAGAAGTAAGCAGTTACTCTTGAAAGCTCATACCCTGTCACAAATTTTGTTAGTTTTTCAGGTGCTATTGGACTCTTGCTCTTTCCAGTGCTACAGACAGAATAATATGGCTACCCACCTTGAGTCTAAGATTGTCTGTGCACAAAGCAGCCCTACTCTTTGATGATAGTTTATCCAACTTACAATGGTTGTCAGCCCATCACAAGTACATGATGGGAGACAGTAGAGGAGTGAGCGTTTACCTATTAAATGACAAGCTGAGGCTGTAATGTCACTTCCAGCACAAACTGGAAGTAATGTCATCACATAGGCATAAAGCTGTAAGAGTAACCAAAACCAGTATTGTTTAACTGCTGAATTTTCTACTTACAAAAAAGCACACTAGACTAGATGGTGAAGAAGTCAGGAAACTGTGTAGGCTTCTGATGTTAGTCTGATGAGCTGTTGTTGTAATGGCTATGTGGGAAACCAGGGATGAGTAAATGAGATCATTTTGGTTCCTGAGAGAGGTTTTATGGCTGTACACCATCTGAGCCACAAGATTGTCGTGGTGTCCTTTGGTCAGGAGAGAGACACCACCTATGCATATTGAAAGTTCATGCCAGTAGATCAGACAGTTTTATTTAGCTCTGTGGTTTTATGCATTACAAATACTTATGGAGGGTTTATATGCATCTTGTTTCTGCTCTTGAGTTCCAAAATGTACAGTTTACAAAGCAGCATTCATATTTGTCCCATGGCTATTTCTGTATTGCTTAGCTCTACCAGTTCACCTGATTTAAAAATGCTGCTGGATAAAATAAAATTATTGACTTTTCCCCAATCTTCCCCATGGTACTGGCTATAAAATAAGAAAGCTGTCATTTCTTTGGCCAGTTTTGTCATGGAACAATAAACTATTTTTGTTTGTATTGTCCATCTGTCTCAGTGTAGACCCAGCAGAAAAACATTTTTTTTGGCAGCACATATTCTTCCTCCACCCTTAACAGTGTGTGTTTGGATAATAACTAAACGAAGAACCAAGCAGAGAACACTCTGATTATGCACCTTGGAAGGGTAGCTAATCTGAATGAAATTTCACCTTTGAACTCAAAACAAACTAGGCCGGTTTTAGCTGTTTCTCTGATGGCACAGCAGTTTGTGCAGCTGGATTGTTCTTTCTTTTTCCATTTGCCTACACTGGGAAGGACAGAAAAGAGGCTACCAGGGAACAAACTGTCTTAGCAGATGTGTCCCTGGACCCTGACAGAAGCATAGCCAATCAAAAACTTACTTCATGCTCACTCCATACAGTAGCCCTCTATGCAAAATATCACATGAAATCAATGTATGTTGAGGGAGTGTAGGTTTGGCCTTGCTCTGCCTAATGTTGTTAACTCTGGATTGAGAAATTCCTGGAGATTTTGGGATAGGCCTGGAGAGGAGAGGGACCTCAGTGGGCTATAATGCTAAAGAGAACATCCTCCAAAGAACCCATTTTCTCCAGGGGAACTGATATCTGTTTTCTGGAGATAAGTTGCAGTTCTGGAAATTGGAAAGCCACTGCCCTAAGCTCATGCATGATTGTGGACACAGAGTCTGCACATGTAGGAATGACAGGTGTGTAAGTTCCCTACCCATAATCAGGAATGTTAAAAAGGCAGAATTCTGCAGCATATGTTTTCTATTCTGTCTGCAGTTTGTCTGGGAGGATCCCTTAAGTGAGAGCACTAAAATTCCTGAGAATTTTGTTCCTGGTGAATGGAGAAGAAAATTAGAACTGGAGATATATTGAATACTTCATTGTGTCTAGAAAGCTTTTTGCTATCTAGCTGAAACTTGGAATAGAGACTTCCTTGAAGAAGGCATACAATAACTGACCAGATGGGGGTGGGGGTGGGGTTTGTAGATGAGAATCTGCTTTTTATGGAAACCAAAGGAAAGAGCTACTGAGTTAATTAACAATTACATGTGACATAATGCAGTTAAAGTCCCCAATAACAAAACAAGGAAGATGTGAATAGAATAGGGTTGCCAAGTCCAATTAAAGAAAAATCTGGGGACTTTGGGGGTGGAGCCAGGAGACATTGGGGGTGGAGCCAAGAACAAGGATGTGACAAGCATAATTGAACTCCAAGGGAGTTCTTGCCATCACATTTAAAGAGATAGCACACCTTTTAAAATGCCTTTCTTCCATAGGAAATAATTAAGGATAGGGGCACCATATTTTGGGGCTCATAGAATTGGACCCTCTGGTCCAATCGTTTTGAAACTTGGAGGGTATTTTGGGGAGAGGCACTAGATGCTATACTAAAAATTTGGTGCCTCTACCTCAAAAAATAGCCCCCCCCAGAGCCCCCAATACCCACGGATCAATTTCCTATTATTCCCTATGGGAATCGTTCTCCATAGGGAATAATAGAGTGCCTAGTAGACATTTCCCTCCCCCCCCACGCTTTCTAAAGGGGGGGAGGGCCTCCAAACTAGGGAATCCCCTGCCCCCTCCCTCTCTCACACACACACTTACCAGATCTTCCTCCGGACAACTCTACTTCCTGTGAAAACGAAAGCAAAGAAAGGGAGGGACTGTTCTCAGAAGCCCTTTCTGCTTCCTGCCCAGCCTTAAAGGGGCAGACATTTTGCAAACGGCTCAGGAGCTCTACAACATGAAGCCTAAAGGTATGTTCTCCCCCCCCTCCACCCCCACCCCCACTTCCAGAGTTTTGAAGAGCGGGAGATGAGGCTGCGAACCCAGAAGTCTCCCACCAGAGCGGGAGGTTTGGGAAGCCTAGAATAGAAGTGTCTGTGCGCTTCTCTCTTTTTTTGTAAACCAGGAGAAAACATGGTGGTCCTAAGTCATAAAAGTGCTCCTGAGTCATTAAAAAAGTTTCCTTTAAAGACATGGTTACCATTTAGGGTTGCCAGCTCCAGGTTGTGAATTTCTTGGAGCTGTGGGGCTGTAGCCTTATCTCTTTCATTCAGTTCCCCTAATCTCAGGAATGAATTCCCCTAGAGGGAAATGGCACATTTGGACAGTAGACTCTATGGAATCATATCCCTGCTGAGCTCCTTTCCCTTCTCACATTCTTCATTCCCCAGGCTCCAGCCCAAAATCTCCAGGAATCGAAACCAGAACTGCCAACCCCAGGGAAGGGACAGTGTCCTGAAAGAAAAATGAAAATGAAAAAGACAGAAGACTGTCTACTTACAGAAATTTGTTCTCATAGAATTCCTAGCAATTTCTAGAGCTACCCAAATGTGACCAAGGGTAGCTCTAGGAATCACCAGGAACTCCATAGTAAGAACTCCCTGTAAGTAGATGAAGCCTTACTTTTCTTTTCATTTTCTTTTTGATACTTCTAGGGGGGGTGGTGGTTAATGGATCCTGGGAATGAGGGATCTTTAGCTCCCACCAGGTGCTTGACAGCACTAAACAGAATTAAGGAAGGATGTGATGCCATAAAGTCTACCCTCTGAAGCTGCCACTTTCTTTCATCTCTCATGTACGTAAGTGATGGAACTGGAGAACATGGATGTTATGAGTTTGTACTGGGTTTAGAGCAATAATGCTCAAGTCCTGTTCATGATTGAATTCTGTAGTAACTCAGTGATAAAGAAAATAGACTCTGCACCTACTAAGGTTCCTTTTCACCATGCCTTTTCTTCACATTTTTGGGTTGACTGGCAATTTAGGGTTGCCAATCCCCAGTTGAGAACAGGGCATCCCCTGGTTATCACAAAGTTAGGGGCAGATGAAATGTCCACTAGGCACTCCATTGTATCCTATGGAGACTGTTCCCCATACGGTATAATGGATAATTGATTTATGGGTATCTGGGGCTCGGGGGGAGGACTGTTTTTTGAGATAGAGGCACCAAGTTTTCAGCATAGCATCTTGTGCCTCTCCTCAACCCCCCCCCCCCCAAGTTTCAAAAAGATTGAACCAGTCTTCGGTACAGATCTTCCTGGAGATCTGAGGGTAGAGCCTGGGGAATGCAGAATTTGAGAAGGGAAAGGAACTCAAGCAGGGATATGATTCCATAGAGTCCAATTCTATGAGCCCTAAAAGAAGGTGTCCCATCCTCCATTATTTCAAATGAAGAGAGGGCATTTAAAAGGAGTATGGTTCCTTTAAATGTGATGGCCAGAACTCCCTTTGGAGTTCAATTGTTCTTGTCACAACCTTCCTCCTGGCTTCACCCCCAAAGTTCCGAGATATTTACTGAGGCAGGCAACCCTCATTCATGACAAATCCCATCCACAAATTAAATCCTGATCTCAGGGCTTTTGCCTGTGGAACATGCAGCCAATCTATGCTCTGACCAAAAGCAGCAGGAAGCTTTAAGGCTTAACATGCATGTTCACGAAATAAATTTTTGGGGCCAATAAATTGGACCACATTGTAGAAATGTGCCATTATTGTGTAAACAAATCTGTCTAATGCCTAATTTAATGAAAATATCCACACTACTGTGAAATGTGACATAACAAAATTGCTTATTAAGAATAAATATAGAAATTCAGTCACTATTATTATTGTTGTTGTCATTCAGTTTCTTTCCTGTAAAAAACTTACAGTAGTTGTTTCTTAGAATATTTTATCAATTTCATTTGATTTATGAGCTTACATGTTCATAAAATCTCCATGGAAGTGCATTTTAATTAAATTCTCATTAATTGAACATTAGTACACATTGATTGATCATTGTTTTGAATGCTAGATCTATTAATAATGGTGACCCATCTGTTTTCAAGTGTTAAAATATTATCTAGAGTAGAAAAGTGCATTTCAGAAGAGGGACATTTTTATACTGCCAACAATTAAGTCTCCTTTAGTATGCATGGCCTTTATGCAGTATTGCAGTAATATGCCCTTTGTTGTCATTTAAATACCCTGCCAATATGTGTTATTGAGAATGTCATTTGAGATTATGACAGATTCCTCACTAGCAGTTGCTCTGCCCCATGGCTTCTGCTTTCCCTGGCTCAAGTGATCAATTCCCCATCAGTTCCTGGGTGGACACATTTTGATCCGTAGCTCCCTCCAATTTCCCTCGTGGCTTCCTGGCCTTGTTTTTTTTAAAGAATGAAGAAAGGGGAGAGGGGAAAAACTCAACTCAAATTTACACTGTGCAATGGAGGGTCAAGCTGCCTATACCACAAATCATAGAATGTATATTATTTATTATAAAACATACACAAAAATGCATTTTAAAACATATCGTCTGAATGTCAGACTGCATAAAATTGCCAACCATATACAATTTCACATCTGCATTTGATGGATTTCTAATTACTACAATGACTATTTGTGTTTTGACTCCAGAAATGAAATGGTAGAAAGCCAGATGTTGCTTCTTATATGATGTGTGGTTACTTAAAATTATATAAAGTAAATCATATCTAGATAGTCCTGAAGACTTCACGCACACATCAGAATGTTTACCATATGATTCTCTGGTGCAGAGTATCAAGTATCACTGAATGTGAGGTAACACCATCAAAAGTTGCTTAGTAATGCAACTGTTCCTGCTTGGGAGGTGCACAAATTTGTTGTTGTTGTTCGGTTGCACAGTCAAGTCCGACTCTTTGCGACCCCATGGACAAAGTCACGCCAGGCCCTTCTGTCTTCCATCATCCTCCGAAGTCTGCTCAAATTCGTGTTAGTTGCACAAATTTACTTCCCTGCAGTATCAAACTTGGGCTATCTAACCCATTTGGAAAAGTTCTTTGTCACATAAGACAGAATCATAGAGTTGGAAGGGATCTCCATGGTCATCTAGTCCAACCCCTGCATAATGCAGGAACTTCACAAATACCTCCCCCCACACACATACATCCCCAGTGACCCATGTTCCATGCCCAGGAAACGGCAAAAAATCTCCAGGATCCCTTGCCAAACTGGCCTGGAGAAAAATTGCTAACTAACCACAAAGTGGCAATCAGCATTTTCCTGGGCATGTAAGAAAGGGCCATGAGAACTAAACACTGATGCAACCCTTCTTGCCCTCCTTCTCATGATCTGCCCAATTCACAGAATCAGCATTGCTGTCAGATGGCCATCTAGCCTCTGTTTAAAAACCTCCAAGGAAGAAGAGCCTACCACCTTCTGAGGAAGCCTGTTCCACTGAGGAAATGCTCTCACTGTCAGGAAATTCTTCCTAACATTTAGCCAGGAATGCTTCTGATTTAATTTCAACCCAGTGATTCCGGTCCAACCTTCTGGGGCAATAGAGAACAATTCTGCACCATCCATCATATGACAGCTCTTCAAGTACTTGAAGATAGTGATCATATCACCTTTCAGTCATCTACTCTCCAGGCTAAACATACCCAGCTCCTTCAAGCCTTCCTCATAGGACTTGGTCTCCAGATCCCATGCCATCTTTGTTGCCCTCCTCTGGACATGTTCCAGCTTGTCTATATCCTTCTTAAATTTGATGCCCAAAACTGAACACAATACTCCAGGTGAAATCTAACCAGAGCAGAGTGTCACTGTTAACCGGTTTTGGGCCACGGCCCTGAAACCCAAAACAATTTACCAGGCAGAGACTTCTTGCTCAAAGTCCAAAAGGTTTATTTGTAAAGATCATACTGCAGTTATGAGAGAGAGAGGCGTCATGGCTAGAGGCAGTCTCTCTGCTGTTTCCGCCCAAGCTGTTGTCTTTTAAGCATTCCCCAACGTACAGCCCCTCTCTGTCCCTGTGACCAAGAGGTCATTGGCGCAGGGAGTACAATCTGAACCACTCATGGCCGCAAGACAACACTTTTCCCTTATATGGAAGCACCATACACAGATACGTATTACTTCATTACCTTATCTCTCCTGAGTGAGTCAAATTTCACACTAATTGGCTAACTCTGAGGTTTTTCTCCTTGTGGAACCCACCAGTTGGTAGGACCCCCTCACAATTTGCATGCTCAAAAGCATCTTAAAGCGTCCTGTCTCAGCACCCCTCCCCTCCCTTCGCATTCCTGCACTTTTCACCTAACGGTTTCTAAGGCAACTGCCTTCCCTGTCTTCGGCCCAACCCCCCCACACGCACAAATAAGCAAGCCAGCATAACATTGGTTTTTCTATTTGGGGGCTTTCCTGAGTGAGCCAGACTTTGGCCCAAATTATTTCAACATCACTTCACACTATGCTTCTGTTGATACAGTCCAAAACTGAATTTGCCTTTTTAGTCATCACATTGCTGACTCGTGTTCAGATGATTTGTATCATACATACAAGATGACACTCTTTTGTTCCATGTTAACAAATCCAGAATAGCTACCACTTTTGAGTCTAACACACAGTTACTAAATAGTCTTATGGTAGTTCAATGTGAGGCAGTGACAGTTTATGCTAGCATTTTGTTTGGTCTCCTAGCTAAAGACGTCTCCTCCATGAGAGTTGGTGTTTAGCAGATGCTTCCTTAAATGGCCTCTAAAGGCTGGGGTTTTGAATGTAAGCCAGCAACCTAGATATAAGGTTGAATTTTGCAGCTGACTAACTAGAAAGAGCCCCCGGCTGTTCCAAATACAAGCTGTTACTTTGAAGGAACTGGTATGGCATTCAAGACTAGCTCTTGCAGAGATCCTGTCTCTCCTCTACACACTACAAAAATATTAATTTGTTAAAGGTTGCTCTTGAAAATTCTTAGTTCATCAAGCAGTGGTGATTGTGAAGAACAGAATCCCTTAATTGCTCATAAGAATGCATTACAAAAACTGATTTAATAAGGCAAGAAAAGGAAAAAAGGTGGCCAGTGGTTAGTCTTCATCCCAGGTTCCAGCATTTGTGGAGATAAGGAATCACAGACTGTGTGTCTTCAAGCACCTTCACACAGGAGGTTTAAATAATCTTTGAGTGTCTCCCACGCTATTTATGTAAATGTGTAGTTGAGAGGAAAGCATTTGTACTTGGATGATTCTGACAAATGTAAATTTCACATTCATATTACAAAGAATTTTAGCTTCAAATGTGAAAATGCCTTCTGTGCTCATGCTGAAGATTATTATCCCTTGCTCCCAGAAATGGACAGCAAAAGATTTATAAGATCAAAAACAAACCAAATCCCAATAGGAATTCTGTGTAGTTAGGATGTCAGACTACAATCCTGAAGATACAGGTTCAAATTTCAACCATGTCATGAAGTTTGCTGGGTGATGTTTGGTCAGTCATTCTCTCAGCCTAACCTACCCTGTGAAGGTTGTTGTGAAGATAAATCAAATAGAAGAGAATGATGTACACTGCCATGACCTCCTTGGAGGAAGGGTGAGATAAACATGAGATAAATAAGACATAATTTTGGGCAGATCATGTCACCGTCTATTTAAGGCTATCCAAAGTACTGTTGATTTATAAAAAGAATGTTGGAAGGTTGCACCCACTGGTTTACTTTTGACTTCCAACAAAGATATGGAAGTCTGGGGGCACATACCAGTTTATTATTTATTTATTTATTATTAATTTAATTTATATCTCGCCCTCCCCACCAGGCAGGCTCAGGGTGGCTCACAAACTAAGGGTCAACACAAACACTGTGACCAATATAATAAACAACAATAAAAACATAAAACATAAAAACAATTTAAAACAATCACATGTGCTGCTATCATAATTTCAGGCAGCGATTTAAATTTATGCTGCTCTTTGATGTGTGATCAAGTCCCTTGGGAAATGGGAGGTCCTAGATGGGAAGTTTGGGAGCCTATGTATGTGCAGGTGTATGCTTGTAGATTGTAGGTACATGAGAACCTGGATGTATGGAGCATGAGGGTGGGGCGAGCAGGCATGATTTCAACTGCACCACCTCTTTGTGTACATAAATAAGTGCCCTGCAATTATTGTCTCTCTATGCTGTTTTAGCCTGGCAGTCTACACACAAAGCTTTCATGGTTCCAACTGAGATTAATCTTCCTTCATTAATTTATCAAAGCTACCTTGGCAGGCCCATAGCTGCCAGGAGGCCTGGGCGGGACTTTTCAGGCCCCACCAATCAGACTCCCATTGCCTCCCTCCCAGGACCCCAACTAGTTGCACCATGGCCAAGCACACACTAGCATGCTCATGTAAAAGCAAACCTGTCTCCATCCATCCTCCCTTTCAGCTGCTGGCCCTCTCTTGCAAGGTGGTGGTGCAGGCGCTGGGGAGGCCCCAAGTGGGATGGCCCTAGGGGGAGGTGAGCACTTGCCAGTAGGCTTACCAATCCCCAGGTCCCAGCGGGGGATCCCCTGGTTTTACAGGCTTCCTCCCTCCCCCAGCCAGCTGGCCGGCGGGGGAAGCTCCACCTCCACAGCCATTATGCACCTCCAGGAACGATTCCCATAGGGAATGATTGGGAATTGATCCGCAGGTGTCAGGGGCTCTGGGGGGGCTGTTTTTTGAGGTAGAGGTGCCAAATTTTCCATATAGCATCTAGTGCCTCTCCCCAAAATACCTCCCAAGTTTCAAAAGGATTGGACCAGGGGGTCCAATTCTATGATCCCCAAAAGAAGGTGCCCCTATCCTTCATTCTTTTCTATGGAAGGAAGGCATTCTAAAAGGTGTGCTGTCCCTTTAAATGTGATGGCCAGAACTCCCTTGGAGTTCAATTACGCTTCTCACACCTTTGCTCCTGGCTCCGCCCCCAAAGTCTCCTGGCTCCACCCCCAAAGTCCCCAGATATTTCTTGAATTGGACTTCGCAACCCTACTTGCCAGCTTTCTCCTCCAGCATGCACCAACTTGCCTAAGCTAGAGGCTTGGCTTTGCAAGCTCCAATCTCAGCAGAGAGGCTCTCCTGGCCACCTGTGTAGTGCCAGGGACACTTTTAAAATGGACTTGAGTTCTTTCAGGATATCTCCCTTCTGCTGTAGCCACAGGGTGGAACCACCAGCTGCAGGTGATTAGTCTGTGATGCTAATGAAAGACTGGTGGTTAGAAAAGGAGATTCTTTTTCTCCTAATGGAATTTGTTGAGCCAAGAAGCAGCAGTGACCTGAGGGTCAGTTTTGATGTCTGAAACCCTGGAGGGTGGCTGGACCATTCCAGGAGGGAGTTCCTGAAGGACTTTGATGGTTGGATCTTTTGTCATTAACCCAATGGTGAGGCAATAATTAGCTTAGCTTTGTTATTTTCTTTGCACTGTGTTGGGGTTTACCTGTTCCATTAAATAAATTTTTCTTTAAACTTTTGTTAATCTGTCTCCATGTCAGTGGCTTGCCAGGCATCAGTGCCTAACAGCCCTACCTTAAGAGAAAGCAACAACCATAGCCAGCTTTGGGGTTGCTGAGCCCTTAAAAGGGAAAATCCAGGGTGGACTGGCCCCTACACATAAACCAGTCTGGTGGCAGTAGGTTCCCCCACCCGGGAAGTTTTCCCGCCCGAGAGGTTTCCAACCCGCCGGCCCACATTGGAAAGCTCTGGCTATGGCCCTGTACCTTGAATATGTGTGTATATGTTAAATGCAGTCAAGTTGCTTCTGACTCATGGCAGCCCTATGAAATAATGACTTCCCAGACTTCCTATTGTTAATAGCCTTGCTCAGGACTTGCAGACAGAGCTGTGACTTCCTTGAATGATTGAGTTAATCTATCTAATGTTGCCTTCCTTTTCCCCTGCTGCCTCCAACTTTTCCTAGCTTTATTGTCTTTTCCAGTGAATTTTGTGTTCTCTCATAATAGGACCAAAGTATGATAGCCTCAGTTTAGTCCCTTTGGCTTCCAGGGAGAGTTCAGACTGGATTTGATCTACAACCCACATACTTGTCTTTTTGGTATCTGTAAAACTCCCCTCCCCTCCAACATTTAAAATGTCATTTTTCTTCCTATCTGTTTTCTCCACTGTTTAACTTTCACACCCATACAGAACACTATAATATAAATTATCTTGATCTTGGTCACCAGTGGCACATCTTTACACTCAAGGATTTTTGCCCTTCATGGCTGCCCTTCCGAGTTCTATTCTCCTTCAGCCTTCTTGTCTGCAGTCTCCCTTTTGGTTGATGACAGTCAATGAATGGAAAATCTTTAATGATGTCAGTTTCTTCATTGTCAGCCTTTGGCTGATTCCGCACTCACCTTGGTCCAGGGCAGGCTTCCGTTTCTGTGCAGAACAAGCTGGCCATTTCGCACCAGTTGCTCCGCGCTGCCATTTTGCGAAGGCCAAACCCGCGATTTGCCCCACTGCAGTGTAAACCTGTTTTTTAAGGTTTCACCAGCTTGCTCCGCGCGGAAACGGAAGCCTGCCCCAGACTAAGGTGAGTGTGGAATCAGCCTTAAAGTTGTATAATTCCTCAGTAGTCATTACATTTGTCTTTTTGATGCTCAGCTGTAATCTTGCTTTGGTACTTTCTGCTTTAACCGTCAGGAGTCATTTCAGATCTTCACTGTTTTCTGCTGGTAATGTGGTATCATCAGCATATCTCAAATTGTTAATGCCCCTTTCACCAATTTGCATTCCACCTTCATATAAATCTAATCCAGTTTTCTTTATGACATGTTCTGCATATAGAGTGAAGATACAGAGAGATAAAATACCTCCTTGTCTGGCACCCTTGTCAATTGGAAACCATATTTTGTTCTCCGTTTTCTGTGCTCTCATTGGGTTCTTCATACCTGCTATTATAATAATTTTCTCTGTCTCTACATGCCAGTTGCTGGAATGCTGCATTTAGTCTTTTGATTGTATTTATGTCACCTTTTACTTTTGCTTGTGTCTCTTTAGCAATTCTAAGAGTTTCATCAGTCACCCATTGAGGCTTTTCATTTCTTGTGACATCAGGAATGGTCTTTGCACATTCATCCCTGATAATATCTCTGGTTTCAACTACACCCTTCTAGCTAAAGTTCACTTAAACTTATAGTACATTCCTAAACTGAGTTACACTTTGAAGCGTGTAAACTCTGTTTAGGATTGCACTGCTAGCAATGAAGATCTGTTCACAGCCTTTACATTCTTCAGGAATGTTGTTTAGATTGTATTTTGGCACTGTGAATGGTGTTACTCTGTAGCTCAGTGCTGAATTTACCATTGTGCTTAAGCACAGGGCCCTGTTGGCCGGGTGGGGGGAAGGGGGCGCATCTTCCAAAAAAATTTCAAAATCCTGCTGAAAATGCATTAAAATATATCTCTATAGATTCAGCATAAGCTTTTGCACGTATTAGTAACCTAAAATCAGGTTGATCTACTTAAACTTTTCAGATATAATGAATTTAAAAGCTGCTATATGCGTAACTTGATAGCAAATGGTGACAACAATTGCAGTTTTTAGCAAAAAAAGCTTGTCATTCAATATCAGAAAAGACATTGAACGATTCAGCATAAAATTTTACACAATAGAACATGTTAAAATATTGATGTATTGCTGAAAATCTCAAGTGTAGCAGCTAGCAGCATTCAATTCATAAATGCAGTTTGCCCTGTGTAACGGTCCGACCCTTATGACCGAGACCAGGCAGGCCGTTAGAATGGTGGCTCAAACCAAAAATCCAAATATCCAGGTCCAAAACCGGATCCTGGGGTAAACTGCCACCAAGCTGGATTACTTTTTACACTCTGAGATCCCAGCCCAACCTCAGAGTTTTATCCTCTAAAACCAAGGAAAGCCCAACCACAGCAGATGTGGTCGGGAGTTCCCCAGACAAGGTATTTTTTCTTATTTGGTAGATTAGGCGACCTTCGGGGCGGTCAAGTAAGCTTTTGGCATGTTGCTACAACCCCCCACACAAAGTGACAAGAAAGCTCTTTTTTAAAACAAAAAAAAAGTTTATTTAAAGAGAGGCTTAAAAATTATCATTAAGAGCAGTGAGCCAAAACAATAACGTTGCAAAATATACTTAACTAAAGGCACCATATGGTTCCAAAGAAATCAGGCAACAAAGTCCATTGAATCCACAAACAGAGAGCCCCAGCGTAGAGTCTAGGGTCCCAGAGTCTAGTCCAATCGTCCCGTAGAGGGCCCAGAGCCAAGAAAAAGGTAATCTTTTATTCTTAAGGAGCCCTCGTGGGTAGATTCGAAAAACCCAATCAGAACTCAACTCCACAAAATAGCATTAATAAGACCCAGATATGGGTGTCAGCCACAGGTGTCTCCCTTCAGTTCCCTGGGCAACAAATCTGCAGGTGCACCAACTCAAGGCCCTCTCTAATGAGCCTGACCTTTAGGTTCTAGGGCTTTGCTAAAAAAAATAAAATAAAACATTTAAAAATTTATAAGCAGGCCTCCAGCCTGCCCAAACTTAAAATTAAGAGGAACCATATATAATTTTGGTCCACAGCATTACACCCTGTGTGATGTTTTCCCATTGCCTAGTGCGAGCAGCGATATCATTTGGTGATAGGGGGATACAGAGGGTAAGGTAGAGTATGTGTGCCTGTGAGCACGTGTGCATGTGAACACTTCAGGTTATGTGCCATAGACAGCAACAGTTTTCGAATGGTTTTCTCGAACAGTTGTGTATGTGCCTCTCTCCTTTATCTTCCTCTCTCCATTTGTGTGTGTGTGTTCTGTTCTGTGTGTGTGTGTGCATGTCCAGAGTTTGTATACGTACATGAATTTGCCTGTGGTCTACACAAATTTGTTATATCTGAAAAATTCAAGTAGATCATCCCGATTACAATAGCGTACAATGTGTTATGTATGTCTGTTGGAAAGCTGTGCGTACGGTACGTTCTATCAGTGGGTGAAAACACGCTGTTCATGTGACGTGAATCGAACTATGAGCTATGAATTCCAACAATATCAGAAAACAAAGACGCGAGCTTTGCACTTATGTATATTGAGTGTGTATATATATATATATATACACACACTCAATGCAAGTAAAAGGAAACATCAAAAAACAAAAAGATATAGTCAAACATTTAAAGCCAATGACATCATTTGGCTTTGCAGACCCGAAACAAACAAGTTCAACTGCAGATGTATTACTTGGCACCCAGGAACATTCGTCAGTAACACTTAGTACCAGTGGCACCTAGGAACATTTTTTAGTAACTCCAAGTACCAGTGGCACCCCAAAACCTTCGTCTGTAAATCCAAGTACCAGTGCCACCCAGGAACATTTGTCAGTAACTCCAAATACCAGTAGATCCACAGACACAGAAGCTTTAGTTTCCCCCACCAAATGTATAGAAGCGAGTGTTTGCTCTTCTACTGATCTCATTGTCAAGAATGATGTAGGTTTATGGACCACATTGAGTGATGAAGAAATTTCATACTGGATAGAGAAAGGCCCTTTGGAATGTCAACACTTGGATGGACTTTCACAACTTTGAAGAGAACCTACAAAAACCAAACTTGTTCTTGCTCAAGAAGTTTATTCTTCATCACTAAAATAAATGGAGAAACCTACCCTCGGGAATGGCTAGTATATTCTCCAACAAAAGGAAAAGTCTACTGTTTTGTGTGCAAACTTTTTTCAAAATTCTCTAAGAATGTTTCTTCAGCAACAGCTCTAGCTTCTTCAGGATTTGATAATTGGTCTCATCCTCAAATTATTAAGACCCATGAAAATTCAAGAAGTCATATGGATTCTATGTTGACCTACTTAACAAGAAAACGTGGTCAGATGCTTACAACGAAGCTTGATGAGCAAAGCAGAACAGGAATACTGGAGGCATGTACTTTAGTGAGTGATGGCAGTGATTTGTCTGTTGGCAGAACGTGGATTGGCTTTTAGAGGAGATGATGAAACCATTGACTCTCCAAAATATGGAAACTTTCCCAGTTTGCTGGAATTGATTGCCAAATTTGATCCCTTCTTATGTGCCCACATAAACCAGTATGGAAATAAAGGTTCTGGCCATCCGTCATACCTATCCAAGACCATATGTGAAGAATTTACCCAGCTAATGGCTAAAAATGTTCTTGAAGAAATAGTGAAAGATATCAAAGAAACGGGGTATTTAAGTGTATCAGTCGATTCAATGCCTGATATTTCCAATGTTGATCAACTCACTGTAATTGTTAGATATGTTTCTCTCCTTGATGAATGATTTTTGGCATTTGTTGGACTGAAGAATCACATGGGTCAAGGAATGGCTGAACTGATACTGAACTTCTTTGAAGAACTTGAAATTGATTTCAGTAAATGCAGGGGTCAATCATATGACAATGCAGCTAACATGGCTGGAAAGTATAATGGCATTCAACAGAAAATTCTAGAAATGAATACGTTTGCAAAATGTATTCCCTGTGCTGGACATTCCCTAAATTTGGTTGGAAGAGCTGCAGTTGACTCTTGCCTGGATGCAGTGAATTACTTTGCAGTGGTAAATGAACTTCATTGCTTTTTCTCTGCCTCTATAAGACGGTGGGCAGTGCTGAAAAACTTCTTGCCACCAGAGCCAAACGTTTTGCAACATTTATCTGACACAAGATGGGAGGCCCATTCCAGAGCTACAACAGCCATCAGTGAAAGTTATGCACACATTGCTGAAGCACTCAGTCACATCCATGATGAAAAGGGTGATACTAGATGACAAGCTCAAAATCTTTTGCAGAAAATGGAAGAATTTGAATTTGTGTTCATGCTTTATCTGTGGACAGGTTTGCTTGAGCTGTTTCACAAAGTAGGTAATGCCCTTCAAAGTGCACAGATTTCATTGACCACATGTGCAAACCTACACAGTTCACTTCTGCAATTTGTTTCCAGCACACAGGAAAATTTTGATGACATTGAGGAGCAAGCAAAAACTACTCTACCTAATGTAGAGTACAAAACTCTCCAAAAAAGGCATAGAGTGCAAAAACGACAACACAATGATGGCAGTGCAACTGAAGCCTTGGATGAAATTCCTCCAAGAGGATACATTCATTTATCCCTGTAATTGATGCTCTTCACTCAAATTTGGAGAGAAGGGCTACTGTGTACAGGAGTGTTGCTGACAATTTTTCACTTTTAACTGATCTGCAAGCAACGAAGGAACACATTCTCCATGGTGTCAAGAGACTAGAACAAGAATATCCAAAGGATGTTGATCTCAATCTTGTTGATGAACTCTTGACTTTCCACTTGTATGTCAGACAGGCTCATGCACAAAAAGAAAGTTTCAGCCACCAAGACATGTGCCAGATAATAAAACAGGAAAAAATTCAGGCTGCTTTTCCAAACGTGGAAACAATTTTCAGATTGTTCCTGTGTTTGATGGTAACTAAGAGTTCTGGAGAAAGATCATATTCAAGGCTGAATAGGATCAAAAGTGACCTTTGTTCAACAATGTCACGAGCGGCTGTCCGGTACGAGTATTCTCTGTATAGAGAATGATGAAATCATTGATGAGTTTGCAGTCAGGAAAGCTCAAGGGAAGATGTTTTGACATTAAATTACCTACAGTAAATGTGTAAATAGCCTTAACAGGGTAATATGAAAATATGGCAATTTGATTATCTGACTGTTTTGTGTAAACAATAAACCTCTTCATCAATCATCACTGTATGATTTAAGATTGTTATTTTCATTGAAGTTTAAGATTAAAATTTTTGTCAATCTTCAAAGGTTAAAATGTTACATAATGTTTATATTTAATTACATGATGCTGACTATAATGACTGTCCTGTTTGTTCTCTTTTCATCAAGTTTGTCTATTTCATCATGTGACCTGTGTAAAACAGTGTTGGGTGGGTTGGGGCTTTGGTTAATATATAATAGCTTTCAAGTTTGTTGTAATATACACATCTGACCTATAGCCCATACAGTCTAGACCTGAATTTAGCCATAAAACTCCCACCAAACCTTCCATGAGACTGAGCCCTGATAATTCAAAAATTTGCCTAAAACTTGTTGAAAATAATGATTGATCAGGTAACATGCAATATTTTAACTACTCCTAAATTTTCTGAGCATGTATGCTGTACTGCCTGCATAGGCATACTGGGCCTACCTCCTTCAGGGCCCAAGTAAGGGGTCTCATAACTTAACTAGCACAGGGCCTCATTTGTCCTAAATTCAGCACTGCTGTAGCTTTATTCTAATTTTCAGTACTTTGGATATCTGTTCCAGCTTTTTAGTTCATTTTTTTTCAGTCTCCTTCCTTTACAGAATTCTGAAAACGACATCACTGTTTGAATTAAAACGTAGAACCTAATTTTAGAGGACTGTGGCTGTTTTATTGTTATTTTCAGCAAGAACAGTATATACTTAGCATTTCTTATGTTCTCAAATACCCCAGATCTTAGTCTTCTGTGACTCATATGCCTATTCCTGGAGGTTCCGGGAAACAGAAATCAGATACTAAAACTATTCTCAAAGAATCCTTCCTGGAATGTCCTAGTGTAAAATTGCAGCTCTGTAATTAAGGTTTGTGTGTTTAAGTTAAATCATGATTTCCTGGGATAAAAAAAAATCACAAATATGGTTTTGAGGGTTTTAAAAAATGAAGTTGGCTTGCTACCATTGAACAGAGCAAGAACTGTTCCTTTGACTTTCTAAGATGCTTAACTCTCTAAGATGCTGAATGCCTCAACTGCTCCGTATTCATTTACAATTTGCCAGTATCTGTCTCTTTTGTTAAATGGTGAGTATCATGACTGGTATGAAAAATGGGTGAGGCTGGGAGTAGGTGAGATCCTACCAAGAAATTCTTGGAGATTTTGGGACAGAGTTACTGGTTTCTACTGACATCTTTACTGCTATCTCATGTACATTGGCTGTGTACTAGCAGCAGGCATTTTAGTGTGGTCCTAAAAATACAATTTTGTAATCAATCAAAGATGTTACCTAAAAGTAACAGCCTTTGCCCTAGGAACACTTTTCCCTTTATGTCAGATGTTTGGGGGTAGTTGTGGTGATACAGCAGTAATGGAATGCATTTTGTATTTTTCCAATGAAAATACATCATTTTTTCATTTTTTGTGTGCCAAAGTGGAATAAATATATTTGATTGCATAACAGATCTTCCCCACCCTGTGCCTCCATCTCTATTTTGAGTTAAAAAGGAGAAGAGTAAGTAGCATAAAGCATATCAATTGTACTGACAACATCTTTGCCTGTAGGTAGGGACAATGACAGGAGCCAGAAATAGCCAGTAAGATTAAAGGTAACATTTATCGCAGGTGTATAATTAGGTAGCTTTAAAATGAGTTTATTTAAAAGGAAAAAAAACTAGGAGTTCCGGATTTCATTGTAGGTTATATTTTATTTAACAGAGGATAATAGATATTTACTGTTAGGGTGGTTACAGAACCTTTTTGATCTATTTAGGTCTTTAGTACATTTAATTGTAGTGTTGCCAATTCCAGTTTAGGAAATTCCTACAGATTTTGGGGCAGAACTGAGGAAGGCAGAGTTTGAAGAGGGGAAGGAGTACAATGGCTATGTGATTCCATAAAATCTACCCTCCAAATAGGGTTGCCAGGTCCCCTCCTAGCCACTGGTGCAGGATGGGAGGTAGAATTACCAGATCGGGAAACTTCTGGAGATTTGGGAGTGCATCTGGGAAAGACAGGGACCTCAGCAGGGTGTAATGACACAGAGTTCACCCACCAAAGAAGCCATTTTCTCCAGGGGAGCTGATCTCTGTAGTTTGGAAATGAGCTATAATTCCAGGGGATCCCCAGGTCCCACCTGGAGGATGGCATCTGTACCTCCAAAGCTGCTATTTCCACCAAGGGAACCAATTTCTGTAGTCTGGAGATCAGCTATAATTCCAGGAAAACTCCAGGCCCCACCTAGGGAACGGCAACCCTACTTTATTGTATTTTATATTTTTATTTTTCAGATTCATATTCTGCCCTCTCCACAAGCGGATTCAGGGCTGATTAAGTGGCTGACTATGTTACATACTGTTCTGTTTAACTGAACCATGAAGATTTAATAGGGTTGCCAAGTCCAATTTAAGAAATATCTGGGGACTTTGGGGGTGGAGCCAGGAGTCTTTGGGGGTGGAGCCAGGAGACACTGGGGCGGAGCCAAGATCAAGGCTGTGACAAGCATCATGAACTCCAAAGGGAGTTCTGGCCCTCACATTTAAAGGGACCACACACCTTTTCAATGCCTTCCTCCCATAGGAAATAATGAAGGATGGGTCACCTTCTTTTGGGGCTCATAGAATTGGATCCCCTAGTCCAATCTTTTTGAAACTTGGGGGGTATTTTGGGGAGAGGCACTAGATGCTATACTGAACATTTGGTGCCTCTACCTCAAAAAACAGCCCCCCCCCAGAGCCCCAGATACCCGTGGATGAATTCTCCATTATTTCCTATGGGAATACATCTCCATAGGGAATAATAAAGTTCCCAGCAGACATTCCCCTCCCCTCCCCCCCCCCGCTTTCTGATGACCCTGAAGTGGGGGGAGGGCCTCCAAACCAGGGGATCCCCTGCCCCCACCTGGGGATTGGCAACCCTACAGTGGGAGGAGGAGGGCCCAGACCCCCCTCGGGCAACCCCTACCCCCCCCCCCGGGCAGGGCGAGGAGGGGATACCTTGCTCGCTGGGGATGTCATAGTCTTCCTCCAAGATGAGCTGGTCCCCGATCCAGATGGCGGCGGCAGGACCAGCCATGGCAGCAGCCCGCCCACCAGAGACTCCCCCCTCACCCCAAGTGGACCCAGGGGGCAGGCAAGAAGCCACCCCCACCCACCCTCCCTGGGAGCCGCGCTCCCACCCCCCAGGAGGCCAAGCCAGCAGCTGCCGGGTGGCGGGCGAGCGAGCCTCTGCTTGGCGTTGCCCCGGAGACCGAGCAGGAAGGGGAGGCACTTCCGCGCGCAGCCTGGAGCGGCCCTCTCGCTTTTCCTCCCCCCCTCCCAGGAGGCCGCGCCAGAAGGTGGCGGGCGGGCAGCTAAGGCATCTGACTTGGGTTGCCCAAGTAGGAAGAGGAGGAGGCACTTCCCAGCACAGCCTAGAGAGGCACACTCTCTCTGCCACCCCCCCGCCACGCTCCTGGCCCGCCCCCCCACTCCACCTCAGAGGCGGAGTGGGCGATGCCGCTGCGCCGCCACCCACTCCCCACCCCATCCCAGAAGCGGAGAAGGGGCAGCTCGCTGCGCTCCTTCGCGCCGTTTCTTCCCCCGCTTCTGTTTTTGGGGGGAGCGGGGGAAGAGGCTGGAAAACCTGGGGTCCCCCGCTAGACTGGGAGGATTGGGACCCCTAAGATTTAAACAAAAGTAATTCAGAAACAACTGTGGAGAAGTGTGTATATTTTTTTCTGTTTCTCTGCCTCCACACTGCTCTCCTGTCTTGGTTCTAAACATTTGTTTGTGAAATTTGGGGCCTTTTAGAGATGTGGCCTGAGGTATGGAGAATAAATCAGAGCATTCAAAGTTTGGCACTGCCACTTTTCAAAATAATCGTGGATGGGAGGCTGTTTGGCCTGTTGGGGAAACCCTACATCAGAGGTGTTAAACATGTGGCAGGCCCCCACAGGGCTTGTATGTGGCCCACAAGCAAATGGCTGTTGTCTGTTTCCTTTTTCCTCCTCCTTACTTTCTTCTCTGTCACAGCTTGCTTTGTCAGACTCTCTCACTCATACAGGAGTTACAGAGCAAAGCCTCTCTTTCCTCCATTGGCTGAGGCTCCTCCCTTGGGTTGGAAGAGAGGATAAGGGAAAGAGCCAGAGCAAGTTCTGTTTAGGTATTCTAAACCCTATACACTGTAAGGGCGTTTTCGCACTGACCTTAATCAGCAGCGGCGCCCCTCTTCACCGCGCAGGATCGGTGCGGATTTTGCACTAATTGCCGCGGAGCACCCGGAAGAGCCAGAAAGTCCCGCGGCTTTTGCGGCGCAAATGGAAACTGGTTTTTGGCGGTTTCCAAAACGCCCTAAGTGTTGAGAAAGGAACTCTGGTCCTGGACATTTGTGCATGCAGCCAAACATCAGCAGTCAGTCCTACAGCATATGTTTCTAGGCTTTGTATTTGTAATCAGGATGCTAGCAAAAAAATAATCCAGGATTGACCACATATACAAAGGGTGGACCACTTGTACATGTTCAGGCTTGCTACAAATACTTGGGTGTATGGACAGATGTTCAGGAATAGGGCTGTAGGCACAATCCCAGTTCCCTGTATGCTCATATACTATATGCAATTTTGAATGTCTGAGCTGGACTTCTAACCACTATATATAGCATATTACATTTTAATGCCATATCAATGCAGTGGTAGATCATATTCATCTCTGTGTTCTCCTGTCACCTAGAACAACCTGTGTTTGTGATCTATGTGTAGTCTGTATTTTGGGCTTCTAATGGAACCCTGGTTTAATGGCTGTTTTGTGTACATGCCAGCAAGAGACAAAGCATGATTTGATATGGGTTTTTCTGCTGAGCTAGGACAGGGAAGAAAAAAAGATAGCAGCATAAGCATCTTTGCCTTTTCAACTCTCGTGGCAGAAATCACTGAGTTATGGACACTAAAGCAATTCACCGAATTTGGAAGGCTTAGGAGAGAACATGAACACCTTGAACCTGCTCTGGAGTGCACAGATGACACTCGCTTAATGAGGCAAGTTATAGCATTCCATTGCCTTGGAGCAGCAGTTAACAACCAGCTCTGGCACCTGCTGTTTCCATTTTAGATTTCAAGCTAGATGTAAATCCTGCACTGAAACAAACCTGGCTGCTGTTCAGTGGAGTGTATATTGTAGCTAATTAGGTCAAGGGAACACCAGGGAACCCCCTAGAGGACAATTTTGAAATGATTTGGGAAAATGAGGATGGTGAGAAATTAAAACATACCGCAATATGGCATTTGCATTGAAATCCTATGCAGATTTACTCAGAAGAAAGTCCCAGAGTATTATATACTCCTACTCACAGATGTGCATGGGATTTCTAGATCCAGTCGCTGTGTTGGTCTGAAGCAACAGAATAAAGTTACAGTCCAGTGGCACCTTTAAGACCAGCAAAACGTTATTCAAGATATGAGCTTGTGTGTGCACGCTCTCTTCAGATAGAATGAAATGGAAGATAACCATTTAAACTTATAGTCAGAGGCTGAACATCAAATCAGCATATAACATGATATTTTAAGATATGCAGAAACAAAACAAGAATAAGAGACAAAACAGGAGGGACTGTGCTCTCTTCCTCTCACACACTCACCAGGAAGAGCCATGTGACTTGCCCCCCCTGCATCTTTCGCATCCTGCTGAGATTTAAAGGCACGCACATATTCCAAAACACAGAGTTTGCAGGCTTCTTCTAAATCTTCAGAGAACGAAAGGCAGGGCTTTTTCAGTAGAAAAAGCCCAGCGGAACTCATTTGCATATTTGGCCACACCCCCTGACACCAGCCCACAACCCCTGCATTCCTGCTCATAAAAAGCCCTGACTAAAGGCATGTCATGACTGTTGGGGAATGGCTTTCCTCTGCTGCCAGCTGGTTGGGGGTGGGGTGGAGCCTGAAAAACTGGAAGATCTCCTGCCCGGACCTGTGGACTGACAAGCCTACTTAAAGATGCCACTCGACTCTAACTTTATTCCATGGGATTAATATTTCTTTTAAAACATAGATACCAATATAATAATATTAAACTATATCTGCATCTCTGCATTTCATAGAATCATAGAGTTGGAAGGGACCTCCAGGGTCATCTAGTCCAACCCCCTGCACAATGCAGGAAACTCACAACACCTCCCCCCTAAATTCACAGGATCTTCATTGCTGTCAGATGGCCAACTAGCCTCTGTTTAAAAACTTCCAAGGAAGGAGAGCCCACCACCTCCCAAGGAAGCCTGTTCCACTGAGGAATTGCTCTAAAGGTCAGGAGGTTCTTCCTAATGTTGAGCTGGAAACTCTTTTTATTTAATTTCAACCCATTGGTTCTGGTCCTACCTACCAGGGTGACAGAAAACAATTCCACACCATCCTTTATATGACAGCCCTTCAGGCACTTGAAGATGGTGATCATATCACCTCTCAGCCGTCTCCTCTCCAGGCTAAACATGCCCAGCTCCTTCAACCTTTTCTCATAGGACTTGGTCTCCAGACCCCTCACTACCTTCATCACCCTCCTCGGGACCCGTTCTAGCTTGTCTATATCCTTCTTAAAATGTGGTGCCCCAAACTGGTCACAGTTCTCCAGGTGAGATTTTACCAGAGCAGAGTAAAGCGATACCATCACATCACGTGATCTGGACACTATACTTCTGTTGATACAGCCCAAAATTGCATTTGCCTTTTTAGCCAGCGCATCACACTGTTGACTCATGTTCAGCATATGATCCACTAAGACCCCTAGATCCTTTTCGCACATACTACTGCTAAGACAAGTCTCCCCCATCCTATAACCATGCATTGGATTTTTCCTACCTAAATGCAGAACTTTACATTTATCCCTGTTAAAATTCATTTTATTGGTTTTAGCCCAGTTTTCCAGCCTGTCAAGGTCATCCTGTATCCTGTTTCTGTCTTCTTCTGTGTTTGCAATCCCTCCCGATTTAGTATCATTGGCAAATTTAATAAGCATTCACTCTATTCCTTCATCCAAATAATTGATAAAGATCTTGAACAAAACAGGTCCCATGACAGATCCTTGAGGCATTCCACTTGTCACTCCTCTCCAAGAGGATGAGAAACCATTCACAAGCACTCTTTGGGTGTGATCTGTCAACCAGTTACAGATCCACCTAACAGTAACAGTATCCAAACCACATTTTACCAACTTGTCAACAAGGATAGTATTTACTTGCATTAGATTGTTCTATTTTTTAGTCTACTTTTTGTTGAAACAAGAATCTGAGGAATGATGAGCTTTATATTATCATGTGTTTTGGCTTAAGTGTTTTACAGCAATCTAACTCAGAACATAAAGTACCTTGTAATTTTGATCATGTAGATTACGACTCCATTTTGAATGTGGGAATGTATCATACCATGGGAGACAGGGAAGTTTCCAAGGGCAAGAACATATGGTATGGAACAGCCCATAGTAAAGTGGATGAAAATGCTTATGAGGAAGCAAACATGATACCAGAATGTAAACACAAACTTGCGTAATTGGCCTAGCAGCACTTGACATATGGCTTCATCTAGGGCTTTATTTACTAACAGATTAGTATAAACAGAAAATCCTTTCCTTTTTCAGTACAGGACAACCAATTAAGGAATACTACTGTATGAACCTCTCCTGCCTCAAAGCTCAGCAGCTATAACTATGTGCCTTGCTTTTCCTTGCCTGCACAGAAGAACTTGTGCTGAGAGGTAGCCCTTAGGATTCAGATAACCATAAGCCTGGGATGCACTCTTTGCCTTTTAATATAGTTGTAGCAGTTCTGAATGCTTTCTGTCATCTCTAGTAAATGCCTAATCAGTGATAGGCCTGAAATGTAAAACACCCATACTTCCATCAATGTGTGAAGAATGGCCCATATTCCAGAACAGTTTAAGAAAGAACTCCAGAAAATTTCTGCTTGACCTTCAAGCAATCAAAGTGGCAATGTCAGAATGGAAGGTGGGAGCAATAGGAAAAACAGTGAAGCAACACAAGACATCCCTAGGGCAAGCACTTTGACCCACATTAATACAATCCAAGATTGCATTTCTTTTTTGTTTACCATTCTTCTCTTTCTTACATATGGATAGTGAGGTTCTGTATCCTACTGGCATGTGCAATCTCTTCCGCATTCCCTTTTTTTAAATGTGAAATTGACAAGGTACCACAAAACCCTGAGTTAAAAAGAATATAAATCTAAATAAACAAAATAATGCAGAAGCTCTTGAAGGAACAGATGACCAGATACAAAATTCAATCCAGCCCCACATCCAGGAAGGAACAAGTTTGCTGTGTTATTGGGGCAGGAAAAAGCCACAACCACCCCACTGTGTTCCTCAAGCACAGATTTAGCTTTGCCAATTCTGAGCTTAGCCTTTCCCTAGATTGACCATGAATTATGGTTAATTATAGGAAATCTGATATGCTTCCTTTGGAAGTAGTTGTGTTTTATGGTTTTGGCCCAGAAGAAATATAAGTTAGTTTGTTTAGATGTTCTTCATCTGTGTTTTTAAAAAGCGACGGATGTTTTCTTTTCCTTGTTTTATTGGTGCTGTGCACATTTTTAATATGTGAGTCTAAACTCCCTTGAGCCTTTCTTCCACTATTTATGTAAACATCTGATAAGTGAGGCATTTGCAATGCAAAGAAATATTCTGTTGAAGTGCAGCGGTTAGAGTGCTAGACTAGCAATTAGGTGACCTGAGATCAAATCCCTATGCTGCCATGAAGCTCACTGGGTGCCTTGGGCCAGACACATTAATTTAGCTTAACCTTTCTAACAGGGTTGCTGGAACAATCAGATGGGACTGGCCAAGAACATTGGTGGTGCTTTGAGCTTCTTGGAGAAGTGCAGAATGAAAATGCAATAAATAAATAATATTTTACAGTTTTATGTGTGTATTCCTGAAAGAAAGTTTATTGATGTTCTCACTCAGTGGTGTTCAACCTTTTATATCTTATATCCCACCAGCCACTCTGTTGAAGAAGCTGAGTCCCACCAAGATCAAAGCAAAGGGCACTTTCCTGAAAAGGACATTTATATACTACAGGCATCAATATATCTAATTATCAATGTGGCCAGATCTGTGGATACTTAAATCTGCAGATCTGAGCCCTGAACTGACAAAATCCACTCCAAAACACATCCTTCCCAAATAACAGAAGCAATGTATGTAGTTTTAAGAAATGGATGACCTCTGCGGCTGTGGCTGTGGCTGAGAAAGCCAGTGTGGTGTAGTAGTTAGAGTTTCAGACTACGATCCGGGAGACCCAGGTTTGAATCACCATTCTGTCATAGAAACTCACTGGATGATCTTGACCAGTTACACATTCTTACTTCACAGATAAGGAAAAAATAGAGGAAAGGAGAATGATGTAAGCTGTTTTGAGTCCCTATTGTTGAGAAAGGTGGGATATAAATGAAATAATAAATGTAGTTGAATATGGGGGCAGATAAAAGGTAGGATGGTGGGTGGGTGGGAAGAAGAAAAGGAAACAGGGAGTGGTAAGAATATAAGGGTTATGGGAGAGGGAGAGGAAATAGTGTGGTGACGGGGATTCAGGGGCAAATGTGATGCCCCTGCACGCTGTGGTGACTGGCATCAAACAACTGGGACATGGTTTCTTGGGTAGAGGCTGCCAGGGGAATAGAAACAGTGCTGGCACTTCTGGCGCTTCAGGCAAGGGGATTGTGCTGCCCCGTAGCTTCCATTCAGCCCAGGAGGGCTGCAGACCTGGGAGGGCTGGGCAGGGGCAGTGCGCGCTGCATTTGCTCACTTTGGAGGCATTTGCCCTGCTCAGTTCCCTCCAGACTTGGATGGGAGTAGGTCAGATAGCAGCTGCCTAGGGCACCACCTGGCCACAGGGGCAGGTGCCCTCTCTCCTTGCTGTCCTTGCTGTGTGCCGGCCCTGCCTAGACCTGGGTGGGGCGCGGGGTTTTGGAAGTGTTCAGAACTGCTTCAAATGCTTCTGAGCCAAGTGAACATATTGTGTGCTGACACCACCCAGGTCTGGGCAGAGCTGGTGCACAGTGGGGATGGTGCAAGTGGGGAGGGGAAGGGGGCACCTGCCCCTGTGGCCAGGTGGTGTCCTTGGCAGCCACCTATCTGGCCTACTCCTATGTGCTGGCCCTGAATGGGAGTAGACTAAGGATAAGATAAAGGTAGCCTGGTTGATGGGTGTGAAGAGAGGAAGACAGGAGAGACTATAGGACAGAGGTGTTGAACTCATTTGTTACAAGGGTCAGATCTGACATAAATGTCACTTTGTCAGGTCGGGGCACGTGTGCCAGAAAATGTAACACGAGGCACCAGAGATGTAAACTTTATAAAGATGATTTAAGGTGCCAAATGGCAATAGCAGGTATGATTGGATTAGGTGTAATATGCAGAGGAGTAGCAGGCATGGAGATATCAGCATTGGTAATGAGACAGGAAATCTAGGTCTCAGTTTGTTACAGGAGGATGTAAAGAATATATGGAAATAAGCCTGAACCAGTAAGCAGTGACTCACGAAAGCACATACCCTGCCACAAATTTTGTTAATTTTGCTACTGGACTCTTTCTACTGCTATTAGAATTCACCATATTCAAAAACCAGAGGGGGAGCATTTTAACCCTCCAGGACATTCAGCTGCTGACCTCTTCAGTAGCAGTTTTCTTACAAAGGAATTTCAACAGGCGACTAGAGAGACTGCTAAATTGCAACTGATAATGAAGCTCAAAGTAATGCATCCTTCTGGGCTGAATTGAGACCTAGGTTTCTTCTCTTATTACCAATGCCTGCTATTGCCATTTGGCATTTGAAATCACTTCATTCCCCAAGATATAAGGACAGATGGACTCACATTCTCACTGTACCTGAAGAAGTGAGCATTGACTCATGAAAGCTCATGCCTTGCCACAAATTTTGTTGGTTGATAAGAGGCTACTGGACTCTTGTTCCCTTCAACTAATAAAGAATGCAAGCTGTGCTCTAAGGTTTATCTCCCCCCATCTGTTAGAACTGGAAAGCTCCAATGCTGGAAACAGGGAGGGGGAAACAGCTCATGGGCCTGATAGTAACCCTGTAGGGACCAAATCCAAATCTGTGGGCTGTATGTTTGATACCCCTGCTATAGGGGCTTTCAGGAAAGAAAAAGTGGAAATAATAGCAGAGGAGAAAAATGAATGCCCCCTGCAAATCCTTGTCAGTCCCCCATTTGTTCAATTATATTTATAATTTACAGCAGGGGTAGAATTTTTTTTTTGTAGAAAAATAGGTGGTTGAGCTCATCCATGGATTGTTATGCAGCTTCACCTACTATTCAGTGGACAAGGTGGGAAGGAGGAGGGGGAACCATCAGAAAGGTTCAGGAGCTGCACTCCTGTGAGCTCCTGCTGAATTCAAGACCTGATTTACAGTAAGTTTTAAGGTCAGAAAAATTTCAGAAGCACAATGGATAATCCTTGGTAGATAAAATAAGAACATAAGAGAAGCCATGCTGGATCAGACCAATGGCCCATGCAGTCCAACACTCTGTGTCACACAGTGGCCAAGAAAACCAGGCGCCATCAGGAGGTCCACCAGCGGGGCCAGGACACTAGATGCCCTCCCACTGTTTCCCCCCGAAGCACCAAGAATACAAAGCATCACTGCCCCAGATAGAGAGTTCCATCAATATGCTGTGTCTAATAACCACTGATGGACCTATGCTCCATATGTTTATTCAATCCCCTCTTGAAGCTGTTTATGCTGGCAGCTGTCACCACCTCCTGTGGCAGTGAATTCCATGTGTTAATCACCCTTTGGGTGAAGAAGTACTTCCTTTTATCAGTTCTAACCTGACTGCTCCGCAATTTCATTGAATGTCCATGAGTTCTTGTATTGTGAGAAAGGGAGAAAAGTACTCTTTCTCTACCGTCTCTATCTCATGCATAATCTTGTAAACCTCCATCATGTCACCCCTCAGTTGACGTTTCTCCAAGCTAAAGAGCCCCAAGTGTTTTAACCTTTCTTCATAGGGAAAGTGTTCCATCCTTTTAATCATTCTAGTTGCCCTTTTCTGCACTGTTCCAATGCTATAATATCTTTTTTGAGGTGCGGTACACAGTACTCCAAATGAGGTCACACCATTGATTTATATAGGGGCATTATGATACTGGCTGATTTGTTTTCAATTCCCTTCCTAATAATTCCCAGCATGGCACTGGCCTTTTTTATTGCAGTCGCACACTGACTCAAAATTTTCAGTGAGTTATCTACCACGACCTCAAGATCTCTGCCTTGGTCAGTCTCCTCCAGTTCACACCCCATCAAATTGTATTTATAGTTAGGATTTTTGGCCCCAATATGCATTACTTTACACTTGGCCACATTGAACCTCATTTGTCACGTTGATGCCCACTTGCCCAGCCTCAACAGATCCTTTTGGAGTGCCTCACAATCCTCACAGTCCTCTCTGGTTCTCACCACCCTGAACAATTTAGTGTCATTTGCAAACTTAGCCACTTCTCTGCTTACTTCCAACTCCAAATCGTTAATGAACAAGTTAAAAAGCATCAGCAGGAAGTGGCAAATAAAAAAAAAAAAGATCAGCAGGAAGTGGCAAATCAAAGACATTTGCTGTTGGACAGGAGGAAAAGGGGATTATAAAAATGAAACATCAGATTTACCTGAAGGTTTGTTCTCTTCAATGGGGCAATGTTATCTAAGCTGATTAGGTCATGCCTCTTCTTGTTACAAACAGAGCTATGCAAATATATGTGCAACTGATCTGGGACAGACTGAGATTACCACTCTAGTCACCCCGTAGCCTAGCCCTATCTGGCCTTCAACTCCCTTCAGTAGTAGTAAGCAATCTGTACCTCTGCCTCTCTTTCTACTTTCCATTTTTTTTGGGGGGGGGGGAGGTAGCAAGTGGATGACTTTACCCCACTGAAGAGAAAAAACCTTCAGGTAAGTCCAGTGTTTTGTTCTCCTTCAGTGGGAGAAGTCATCCAAGCTAGTTATATGCCAAAGTTAGCTGACGGGTTGGGTTGTATTAGCCAAGGCACTCCTTACTCCAGTCTCACCACAACTACTTGCTGTAGTATTCTTCTCCCAAGGACTGCCCAAACTGGTCCTACTGGTCAATCCTCTTGTGCCTTAAGAAGGTAGAAAAGATCACCAGGTGACTGCTCTACAGATCTTGTCTATGGGAGCCCTGGTGGAGAAGGCCATCAAGGGGGCCACCACTCTGGTGAAATGTGGTCTCCACAAGCCATGATCTCATAGGCTTTATGTATGCAAGAGGTTTATCCAAATGGCCTTTGAGACATTTCACCCCAGGATGGCTGTGCTATGTGAAACAAACAAACTGTCTGTCAGTCTCAGTTGTTCTATGCTACGTGTATATATATGTGCAGAGCCCATGCTAATGCCATTTCTTTTCCCTCAAGTGCAAAGGTTGGGGCAAAACCGGGCAGGATAGCTCTTTGTTCAAATGGTAAGCCAAGTTAACTTTACTTTAGGCACAAAGGATGGGTCTGTTCTAAGTACTACAGAGTCCTTGTGGAACACACATAGCTACCTTCTAACTGACAAGGCCCCCAGTTCTGAAATTCTCCTAGTGGAGGTCACCTCCAGAAAGGCAACCTTCCATAATAGAAATCTTAGCTCCATGGATTTTGGTGGCTCTAATGGCAGTCGTAAGACTTTAGTTAGAGTCCAGGTGGGAAATCTATGTCCCACTATGGCTGCTAGTTGCACCATTGCCTTAAGGAATTTCCTAATGTACTTATTAGCTGATAAGCTGCAGAGCCTTCTGCCTTCCAGGACTGTTGATAAGAGCTGCTTCTTGTCTCTTTAGCATATTTGGTTTTAGTCCTTGCTTCCAATCTTGCAAGACAAGAACAACATCCTAGTAGGACAGCTTTAAGGAGCCCATGCTTTGCTTGCTGGCCCATTTCCTGTAAGCAGATCAAGTACAGTTATAAATTCTAACCACTATTTTCTCCCGTTTAAGATACCAATGGGTGGAATATGGACTGTATGCATAGCTACCCCAGCTATTTGTGGGATAGATGTATGACACCATCCAACAATAGATCAAATTGCTGAATAGTACTGAGGCTTAATGTTATTGTATGTATTTTATTACATATTAATGCATATTTACATGTTGTACGGTGTCCTGAGTCTTTCTTCCGGGAAATGGAGTGAGATACAAATAAAATAAAATAAAATAAATTTGGTTGCTAGCCTCCACACCTGCACCATGACATTTCCTTAGGTAAGCCACACTTTTTTAGTTCCTGCCACTCAACCTTCATGCTGTCAGTTGAAGCCAGGTTGGATCCGAGTGCAGTACTGGTTCCTGTGAAAGGTCTGCCTTCACTGGAAGATGCCACAGGACATCCACAGACATCTTGACCACCTCCAATAATCATGGATGTCTTGGCTAAGAGGGGGCAATGAAGATCATCTCTGCCCTCACTCTTTGCACTTTGTTCAACACTTGCTGATCATGGGGGTTGGGGGAAAGGCATATTTCAAGCCCCCTGGCCATTGGTTGTGGTTCCACTCTGCTTGTGATTCCAGGAACCTGGATGGGAACCTGGTGGTTTTGCTGCAATGCCAGCAGGTCCATTATTAGGCTTCCCAACTCCCCTGCACTGGCGGGGGACCCCTGCATTTGCAGCCTCCTCCCCTGCTCTCCAAAAATCTGGAAGTGGGAGGAGAGAATATGCGTGTAGGCATCATGTAGTTGTAGAGCTCCTGATCCATTTGTAGAATGTGTGCCTTTAAGGCTGCACAGGAAACAGGAAGGGCTTCATTGGAAAGGGTCAGTAATAGTTTCCATGGAGAACGGCCCCTCCTTTTCTTTTGCTTTCGTTTTCACAGCAAGTAAAGTTCTGCAGGAAGAAGATCTAGTAAGTATTTGTGTGTGTGAGAGAGGGAGGGGGCAGGGGATTCCCTGGTTTGGAGGCCCTCCCCCCTTTTTAGAAAGCGTGGGGGGTAGGGAAATGTCTACTGGGCACTCTATTATTCCCTATAGAGAACGATTCCCATAGGGAATAATAGAGAATTGATCTGTGGGTATTGGGGGCTCTGGAGGGGGGCTATTTTTTGAGGTAGAGGCACCAAAGTTTTAGTATAGCATCTAGTGCCTCTCCCCAAAATACCCCCCAAGTTTCAAAATGATTGGACCAGAGATTCCAATTCTATGAGCCCCAAAAGATGGTGCCCCTATCCTTAATTATTTCCTGGGGAAGAAAGGCATTTAAAAAGGTGTGCTGTCCCTTTAAATGTGATGGCCAGAACTCCCTTGGAGTTCAATTATGCTTGTCACACCCTTGTTCTTGGCTCCACCCCTAATGTCTCCTGGCTTCACCCCCAAAGTCTCCTGGCTCCATCCCCCAAATCCCCAGATTTTTCTTTAATTGGACTTGGCAACCCTATCCATTAGGATCCTGAACTGGGCAGAGTTCTCCCAAAAGGTGTCATGGTTTAGTGCCAATTTTCTTGGGCCTATGTCCCTCCTGCTCAGCCAATCTGTTTGGATATTTGAGAGGCCTTGAAGGTGCTGAGCTCTCAGGCCTGTTTGGTGCTATTCTGTCCAAAGTAAGAGAAGCTCTGCATCCTTGTAAAGGGAGATGTCTCTGGTACTGCCTTGACAGTTGCCTTTGTCATCATATTGGTTTTCACCCGGACATTCTCATCTCCCAGTGAGTCTCAGAAGGCGATTAGGAGTAGCCTGACTGCTTGCAGTTCCAGCCATCTGATGCTGTTCCCCATTTTTGAGGAGGATTGCTTGCCTTGAGCCACTTGGTTTCTGCGGTGTAATCCCCCCTTTTGCTTGCATTTATGGTCAGCATAATGTGGGATGATTGTAGGAAGGCCACACCCTTGATTAGGTTCCTTCATAAAGACCACTATTTTAACAATCTCAATACCAAAGGGGGGGGGGTGTTATCCGCTTGTGTTGCCTCCTGCTGATGTCCTTCTGGTGTGGTAGTATGCAAGGGACAAGGTCTAGTGTAGAATTTAAGAGGCCCAGTGGTTCACACGTTGACTTACATGCTGCCTCCTGACCCTGTGGTATCTGGGTTTTGTCAGACAACCACTGTTGTGATCTGCTCCACTTGGGCTGTTGTTATCTATCCTCATGCAGCAAGTCATGGGGGCACAATATGAAGCTTTGGATCATTCTGCTCTGTCCTTGGCACTAGATGCCAGTGCTCAATCTATCCCTAGCTTCTTTCCCATGCTCAAGTTCCAGGCTGGAGGAGACTTTCTCTTGTCACTGCCTCCTTTCTCTTTTTGAATTCTCTAGATGGAACCTTCTTGGAGGTCTTATCTCCATCCGTTCTTTCTATTCTTCTGAGTCCCACTAGTTAATTAAGATCTCGGTAAAATTCTTATAAGAGCCTAGGCTGATGTGTCCTGTTTGGAGTGGCAGGTCTATTAAAACTGGAGAGGTGGTCTTGCTCTGTCCAGGTCTGTCTCACAAAGATTTGAATAGCTCTGCCTGGAGCAAGAGGAGGTGTGACTTAACCAGCTTGGATAACTTCCCCGACTGGAGAAATTCCAAATATTTTAGGTTACTGTAGGTAGACCAAAAGGTCACAGATGGATAATCCATGGCAAGTAAGGTCAGCAAGAGGTTGCATGTCACACTTGCAGGCGGGCATGAGGATTGAGGGAGAGCAAATTCTTAGTAAATGTCATGAAAATGTATTCTACTTAGACTGTGTTCTACTTAGACTTCCACCAGTGGTACACTTACCACTATCTGATAACTACTGTTCTAGTTGAGATGGTACTTGACTCCTTTGAGGTTGAAACATTTTTATGATTAGACAATGCAAATTGTTGGCATTGCCAAGCTTGATATGCAGATAAAATTTAGCTTTTGTTGTTGTTGAAATATCTTCTGAATTTACCTTTGCAGTAAACAATTTGGAACTGATAGACGATATTGCTGGATATGAAATACCATTGGAGTCCCAAGATGCTTTATATATGTGAACATATGAAGCTGCCTTATACTGAATCAGACACTTGGTCCATCATCATCATCATTATTATTATTATCAAAGTCAGTATTGTCTTCTCAGACTGGCAGCGGCTCTCCAGGGTCTCAAGCTGAGGTTCTTCACACCTATTTGCCTGGACCCTTTTTTGGAGATGCTGGGGATTGAACCTGGGACCTTCTGCTTCCCAAGCAGATGCTCTACCACGGAGCCACCATCCCTCCCCTTTTGTTGGGTGTTTTTAAAGAATTATGTTGGGACTCATATTATGAAATAACTTACATCTTTGCTGATTGTAGAGAAGAATGTTCATAGCAAGACCTTGAAAATGAAAGAACCCACCAGCGATAATGGACTGGTACAAAAGAATTTGGAATGTGGCACTTGAATGATGTATTATAAAAGGAATATTTGTCAAATAGGGTTTTTTTTTAAAAGAGTTTTCTTAATAGAACATTGGAATACAAAATCTCAGGCTCTAAATCCATCAGTTCATTAAGTAGGTTTTACATGTTTTCAGAATGAAGAATAATTTTGGAAGAAAATCTTGTGAACATGTGGCTCAAAGGTTGCTGTTTGCAGTCTTTTTCTCTTTTTTATGGTGGGGGGGCGGGGAGACTAGGGATTAATTTGAATCAGAAGTCTATTTATAGAAGCTGGATTTTGCTATAGAACATGCTGAGTAATGTCCTGTAGCAGCTCTCTCACCAATATGAAGCCAAAACCTGCACTGTTCCCTAAGGCTGAAGGAGACATGTTCCTAGGGTGCATAACAGTGATTTCCAATTGGTCTGGAATCCTCTTATTCAACAATTAAGTGTGCTCTACCACTGAAACACATTCCTTTGATGAAACACACTGATGAAAATGAAACTGCCGAGTGGCTGAAGGAAAATGTCCTCTCATTTACTTTTCAGTCCTCCTTGAGAAACCTCTGAGCAAAAGGCGGGATAGTGAAGCAGTACAGAAGGCCAAAATACTTTATTCTTCATGTATGAATGAGCGTAAGTAATTCACTTTTATTTACAGGGCTGTAAGTAAGGAACTGAAAATGTTTAATACTTGGATGTACATTTTTAATTTCAATTGTTTTCAAGAAGTTGGACTATATGGAGGCTCAAAGATAATCCCATCTTTCTTTTCAAATCAAAACATGCACAAGTTTTGGGAAGACTGAATTTTAAAGCTAATGCTTTCTTCCCAGTAGTCCAGTGATTAATAGGCTGCACTTTCAGGAAGGTGTTCCACACAGGGAGTAATTATAAAATGGTCTACTAAGAATCTTATTAAGTTCTATTCAATTGGGCTTATGCCCAGGAGAGTGTTCTTAGGATTGCATTGTAAGTTACTCATACATAAAGCCTTACCATCATAGAGTTCTGTTATGCATGTCTTCTAAGTGCACCCCACAAGGTTGCCAGCTTCCAGGTGGTGGCTGGAAATATCCTGCTATTACAACAGCTATCCAGGTGACAGATCAGTTCACCTGAAGAAAATGGCTGCTGTGGAAGGTAGACTGTATGGCATTATATCCCATTGAAGCCCCTCCCTTCCTCAAGCCCCACCCATCTCAGGCTCCACCTCCCAGATTTCCAGGCATTTCTCAACCCAGAGCTGGCAACCCTATCACCCTACAGGGTTACCTCTGCAACTCTGGTAAGTGATATTAATGAAGGTTAATTTATTTTGTTCATACACCATCTACTGTTGTCTGCACAGTGTATATATTTTAATGGGCACTGTTAAATTGGGCTTACCAGGGATTTATTCCTTATCATACCTCATTTCCCCCCTCCTCAGATAAGATAGAGAAGGCTGATGCAAGACCTCTCTTAAACTTGCTGAAACATTCTCCTTTCCGCTGGCCTGTGCTGGAATCAAATCTTGGGCCTGAAGGATTGTGGTCAGAAAGAAAGTTCAGCATGCTCCAGACCCTGGCTACTCTTCGTGGCCAGTATAGCAGTTCTGTTTTCATCCGACTATATGTGGGTTTTGATGATAAGATCTCTAACGAACACATCATAAAGGTACGGATAAGGAAGCCATGCAGGTAGGATGAAAGTTTTCACTGGCTCACTTGTAACAGATAGTAGTTCATGCTTAAGCAATAATCAGTGTATGCCCTAATCCACCATGTCTCTCTTCTGACCTTCCATCATGATTGGCCAATTCATTGTGCAGGGAACAAGAACCTGCAACACACTTAGATACAAGACCTTTTAACCTTGTACATATCATGCAGATTCCTTTCTGAAAAGTGAAGTTTTAATTAGCAGACTGGGTGATTTAATTTAACATCAAATAAAATCTTTTATACATAGCAGAAATAACTCTTTCCTATTCATGAAATGCAAAAAAGAGAAGTAATTCTGTAATGACTTTTTGAAATTGAACCTAATTCATGATTATCCACCCTTCAGCTAATTTTCTTGATTGGAGCTATCAGCCCGCTCCCACTATGTTCAACAATATCTCCGTGGAATCTGATTATTAGTGTATATGTACATGAATGATTGAAAGTCAGTGCAGCACATGTAACTATAGGGCACATTAAACCCATCTCTAATTGGATTAGCAATATGATTAACAGAACGTATATGCCAATATTCTACTTTGTTACTGAATGATTGAATGAATTGCCAGACTGAACACACCAAACAACACATTTATATTTTGAGGAGTCTCTGGCACAGGCTGTTCTCATATAGAAAACAAAGTCTTGTCTTGAAATTAGGTCCTGTTATGATATCTGAAAATGATAACTATATTATTTATTATTTAATGAAGCTAAACAATTATGTTTTTGATTTTTAGATTTTGATGTATCTTTTCCTATTCCTTCAGCATGCTGAGTTGCATACATGTAAATAGTAAAAAACAGTTTTTTCTTTGTACATTTTAAATAGCTAGACCAAGCATCACTCTCTTTATCAGCACGGGAGGACTACCTGGAGAACACAACAGAAGCTAAATCTGTGAGTATTATTTGCATCAGTGTTGCTTTTGTATATTAAAATAATTTCTTTGTTAAGGGCTTTTATTTTCAATGTCACTATATTGGTCAATATTGTTTAGCATTTCTCACTTGTGAGCTTATAGTGGATCAAAGAGTCAGCTCTCCTGAGCTATCTTCATTTTAGCTGTTTCTCTGCTGTCTGCGGATTATCTCCTCTCTCCCATCCCTGTTCTCCCTTAATCATGGTTAATTCCTTAACAATGTATCGATCCCAATTGCATGCCTTCAATGTGGACTGTAAAGGCTCTCTGGCTACAGGCCATGTGACTTCTGGTGCCTGCATAAAAATGTAGCATCTGTAGCATGAGACACTTTTCATCAGTTTAGGCTATTTCACCAGATGTAGCCTCTTACAGACACAGATATGCTTGAATGTAATCCATGCTGCAGGGACAGTTGTGTTCAGATTCTGTAATATGGTGTACAGGGGCCTACTTTTGAACTAGTTCAGAATGCAGCAAGGAGACTGTTAATTGGAATGTGCTGATTAAAGACATGCACTAGTTGTTGGTTGCTTCTGAGCACAGTTCAAAGTGCTGGCTTTGACATACAAAACCCTAAACTGCATGAGACCTGAATACTTGAAGGACCACTTTCCCGTATTTAAACTTGTTCTCTCTTTAAGATCTTAATCACATGCCTTTCTTCAGAGAGAAAGCCTTTTCAGTCTTGCCGATCCATGTGTAGAATGCATTTCCCAGGTACAGTTGTGAAATTCACTGTGCAACCTCAAACAGCATTATACCCTTCTAAGCAGGGATCATTATGTAGAAAAAGAGGTGCCAGAGCTCATTAGCACAACTCATTTGCATATGCCACACAACCCTGACATTACCAGAAGGTGTACTAAATTATATCAGCTCAGCATCTTCCTTAAAATGCTTCTTGAATTATAATTGTCATAATAAAACCTTAATCTCATAATACCTTTTAAATCACTTTCTCCTATGTGGCCACAGTGGCAAGATGAAGATTTCCATCTGTCTGCTTTATATGGTTTGGTTATATTCCCATTTTTTGTGGAGAAAAATGTCAGAAAGTTTGTCAAATTTCAGTTGAGCAAAATTTTCACAGGGGGTTTGAATGGAGCACAGAAGCAAGTATTTTTTGGAGGGGGGAGAGAAGAAAAAGAGCACAATAACATTTAGATGTTCTGGAGCTCTGTTCCTGTGAGCTCCTGCCCAAAATTAGGCCTGCTTCTAAGTCTGTAAGTCAATTGACATCTTCATCTAGACGTTAACTCTAGTCATAGGTCTTCTTCTGTTCTTTTTCCCCCTATTCTGCTGTCTCCTGGGATTGCAATGTCAATAATCCAGTGATCCTCATTTTTTCTACTATCGTGATATCAGGGATGTTATATTCCAGGTTTTTATCTGTAATTGGAAGCCCCAAAGGATGTTTGTTTCATCATTTTCCATGATCTTGTCTAGTTTTTCCTCTCAAGAATTTTTATATGATGGTAAGCCCTACTTCTTGCAAAAATTCCTGTGCAATATAGGTGCAACTCTATTGTGATCATGTGTTCGACTGTTTCATCCTTCGTCTTGTAAAGTCGACATTTGCTGTATCACTGGCAATCCTGGGTTTGCAACTATTTGTTTCAAGTGCCTGCTCTTATGCATCTAGAATGAGACCTGTTTCTTTCTTGAAGTTTGGAGCCATTTCCAAGTATTTTCACAATCAATTTTATTCTCCATGTCTTTGAAATATTGCCCATGTAAATGTTTTTCCTTCCAATTGCCAAAATGAGTTTTGATTTCAATCTTCTTCTTGTTATTCTCCTCCTCCCTTGCTTTTCTTATTTGTATTGGTTGGAATTGTGATCCTCTTCAAACAAAAGTGGCATACATATTTTAATAATAATAATAATAACTTTTTATTTGTATCCCGCCCTCCCCGCAAGCAGGCTCAGGGCGGCTCACAACATGTAAATACAGTATACAATAAAACCATGTGCAATCAGTTATAAATTCATATACAATCTCAGTTATAAAATCATCCTTAAAATCATTAAAATTACATTAAACTTAAGATTATGGTGCTATAATTAAGATCTTTCATAAAATCCAGTGATTAAAACATAAAACATAGAACATATCCAGCAGGACTTTCTTGGCACGGTATTATGTGAAGGCTGTTTTAAAGAGGTGGGTCTTACAGGCCCTGCGGAATTGATCTAAGCATCGCAGGGCCCGTACTTCCTCCAGGAGTTGGTTCCACAGTAGGGGGGCCGCTATAGAGAAGGCCCGATCCCGGGTGGACTTCAATCTGGCCTCCCTTGGCCCAGGGATATTCAGCTCGTTCTTTCCAGCTGACCTCAGCGCTCTCTGGGGTTTACAAAGAAAAAGGTACTACTGCTTGTAGCTTTCCTACCCACCAGCGCTTGTAGAGAAAAAGTTAGGAAAGCTAAAGCTCAGTATGAGTTTAGGCAGGCCAAAGATGCTGAAAACAACAAAAAAGGGTTATTTTCTTATGTTCAGAGTAAGAAAAAGAGCAAGGACATGGTAGGCCTATTGTGAGAGCAGGAAAGTGAAATTGTAAGAGGTAAGTTAAATTTTAATTGTATACTGACTGGTTTTTAAATAATGTTAATTTTAAAGTTTTATATTTATTGTATTGTATGTTTATAAATGTTGTTAGCCGCCCTGAGCCTGCCTAGGCGGGGAGGGCGGGATATAAATAATTTATTATTATTATTATTATTATTATTATTATTATTATTATTATTATTATTATTATTATTATTATTATTATTATTATTATTATAATGAAGAGAGGGCAGAACTGCTCATTTCCTACTTCTCCTCAGTCTTCTCTTCTGAGGGAAACAGTGCTCAACATGACAAAAAAAGAACATATAATGAGGGTATGAAGTTCCAACCTAGGATCAGCATAGGTGTAGTACATAAACACCTGGTTTCTTTAAATGAAACTAAGTCCTCAGGACCAGATGAACTGCATTCCAGGGTTCTAAAAAAAGCTTGCGGATGTAATTTCTGAGCCTCTGGCTATTATTTTTGAGAAATCTTGGAGAACAGGAGAGGTGCCGGAAGATTGGAGGTGAGTGAATGTTGTCCTTATCTTCAAGAACGGGGAAAAGGAGGTGACTACCGATCCATCAGCTTAACGTCTATACCTGGAAAAGTTTTAGAATAAATCATCAAACAGTCAGTCCTGGAACATTTAGAAAGGATGGCTGTGATTCCAAGAGCCAGCATGGGTTTCTCAAGAACAAGTCATGCCAGACTAACCTGATCTCTTTTTTGAGAAAGTGACTACCTTGCTGGATCAGGGGAATGCTGTAGACATTGTTTATCTTGATTTCAGTAAGGCTTTTGATAAGGTTCTACATACTATCCTTGTTGACATGTTGGTAAAATGTGATTTGGATCCTGTTAGGTGGATCTGTAACAGATCGCACCCAAAGAGTGCTTGTGAACGGTTCCTCACTCTCTTGGAGAAGAATGAAAAGTGGAGTGCCTCAAGAATCTGTCCTAGGACCTGTTTTGTTCAACATTTTTATCAATGATTTGGATGAAGGAATAGAGGGAATGCTTATTAAATTTGCCAATGATACTAAATTGGGAGGGGTTGCAAATACAGTAGAAGACAGAAACAGGATACAGGATGACCTTGAAAAGCTGGAAAACTGGGCTAAAACCAATAAAATGAATTTTAACAGGGATAAATGTAAAGTTCTGCATTTACTTGCCTGTAGCCCTCTTCTAGAGCCCATATTATTTTTCTTCACAATGGGTCTTACTCCTAGTATAGTATGATAAACATGAAATTTAAAATGAAAATATGATAATAGCTTCTGATTGACTCTTGGTCATTTAATTTTCATGTGTTGTTTGGTGCACAATAGGAAATTAATTGGGAAATGTTAAAATTTGTTTAGAACACTGTAATGGTAATTGAATTCTTCTCCCATTGCAGTACAGAGATGCCCTTCTGCAATTCATGGTGGATACCGCTGTGTTTTTGGGTGCCAATGCTTCACGTGCTGAGATGGACATGAAGTCTGTGCTTAAACTGGAAGTAAAAATTGCTGAGGTTAGTATCCTTGTAAAATATGTGTTTTTAGCTAGGCTTGTGATAGCTGGCATATCTGTTGGGCTGGGAGCAAGAGGACGGAAGAAGACGACTGCAGATTAAAACCCGCTCTTCTCTCTGAATCAGAGACTCAGAGCAGTTTACAATCTCCTATATCTTTTCCCTCCACAACAGAACCCTGTGGGGTGGGTGGGGCTGAGAGGACTCTCACAGCAGCTGCCCTTTCAAGGATAACTCTTGTGATAGCTATGGCTAACCCAAGGTCATTCCAGCAGCTGTAAGTGGAGGAGTGGGGAATCAAACCCGGTTCTCCCAGATAAGAGTCTGCACACTTAACCACTACACCAAACTGGCTCTCTTGAAGGGCTTGGAGAACTGTTTAACATGGTTCTCCATCAGGTGAGTAATGAGTGCAAGTGAGTATGTTTCAAGGAAAAAAGGAGTGGGTTTTTAATGGCAGACTGAGCTTTGCCGCTCATCTGTTTGTTGTTCAAAAGATACAAGCACAACCTTGGGTTTAAAAAAGATGGAGTAAAAATATTTTTAGTTACCACATTACCCCATTGTTTGGACAGTTCCCCCTTTATTTTTGTCTTCTCTAAACACAGCAATGTTTTTATGCTCTAGCATTTACTCAGTGTTTTCTAAAGGTTTATTTTCAGTGTTTATTTGAATGTGTTTTGTGGTCTTAATATCATCCAGTGCATGATGTTCAAGTAAAAGTAACTGGGGTCTGTGTGAATGAATCAACACCAAATGTTATTACAGATGTGACAAATGTGACTGGAATTGAGAACCCTTGCTAAGGTAGACTGGTGAGCTACTATGGAGTTTAATAGTTGGAAGGGTTGAATGACAAACAGATTGGTGTTTGGACAGGGGAAAGCCCTTGATATAAGGGAAGAAGAGTCCTGAGAAAAATGTGGGAAGCTCTTCGGATCAGTGATAAATTGAGTCAAATAATCCTTCAAACCAGTCAGAAGTTATGTTGTGGACCAATGGTGCAGTATGACTGGTTGGTTTTCCTGATACTTTGAGATTATTTTTGGAACAAGCCTAACCGACATGAAAACTGAAAGAGTAACTAAAAGTAGTTTGGAGCTACACAACAGACATGGTTAGTTATGCAAACTTTCCTAAGTCATTCAGAATTTCATTTACTTTAAATTTTTAAACTGAAACTTTTGGCAGAAATATGCTTTCTGTGGCAAGAAACTTCATGAAGTGGGCTTCACTTTAATTGCATGTTACCGTAATTTGTGACAACAACCTTATTTGTTCATAAGGATTCCTTTGCAATCCACTGGTCAGTGGATCTAGATCTAGAACTGCCTGGTCCTACAAAATATTTTAGGTGGTAGAAGAAAATGCTGTTAAGTCGCAGTTGATTTATTGCAGCACTGTAGGGTTTTCAAGTCAGGAAACATTCAGAAGTGGTTTGTCATTGCCTGTCTATGTGTAGTGATCCTGGACTTCCTTGGTGGTCTCCTATCCAAGTTCTAACCAGGGCTAACCAAGATCTGATGAGATCAGGATAGCCTGGGCCACCCCGTTCATGTCATATTTGAGGCAGCTGGGTATTATGAGGTAAGGCTGGAATGAATGGAGGGATGGATGAGTGGATAATCTAGATAAAATGTGTTACATTTACAATAGAGTTACATGGAAGAAAATATATTTCATCATATTTAAATATGTAAAGGGATCTTTGCTATTAATCTAATTATGGATTTTCTTGAAATCAGCAGTAATTTTTTGCTTATTAGAACATAGTTTCTGGAAAAGGTATATATTAATAGATTTGTGAATGTTACCAAAACCACAATAGATAACTAAGGGAAGATAATAATTTGTTTGCATCTGTATTCTGCAGATAATCATTCCACATGAGAATCGAACCAGTGAATTAATGTACAACAAAATGAACCTATCAGAGCTTAGCACCATGATCCCACAGGTTGGTTGAAGTTAATTGGAAAATGACAGTATTAATGCCTGATTGGACTCTGTAATTACCTTTTCAAAATGAAAGGTGCTTCAGATGTGCATAAGATGGCAATTTAAATGAAATTAGGAGAAACAGGTGTTCACTATTATTATTTTAAATACAGCTGCATTTTTATCTGTGTTCTACAATATTTGTGCTGTTGTGCAGTGATCTTGAAAATAAGCAACACTTTTGTCATTTAACTATTTGTAAGCAAGTAAGAATAGTAGGAGTTCTTATTTATAAGAGATAATAACTATGTCTTTATTTGCCTTTCAGTTTGATTGGCTGGGGTATATCAAGAAGGTAATTGACACTAAGCTATACCCTCATCTTAAGGATATAGATGCTTCAGAAAACGTGATTGTTCGTGTGCCCCAGTACTTCAAAGATTTATTCAGAATCCTAGAAAGTGAAAGGAAAAAGTAAGCATTTCCAATGTGTTATGAAAGTGGTCTTCAATAAAATGTTCATGAGAGTTTTGACTTTTGAGAGTTTAGACTTAGTTGCCAACAGCAACTCAATGCTCATCATTATTTCTGCCACTAATTAATGGGTGTGAATAGACAGATGAAGGAACTCATTGCTAATGAGTGCATACAACAAGAAGCAATGGCTTCAGACTGGATGGAGTATTCTTCTGACAGCATCTGTTATTTCTAAACTTTAATATTATTTGCATTATTTTTCATTATTTATGCACTAGCTAAATCACAAATAAGCCGAATAGCAATACTTTTTGAAAATTTATCTAGCACTTTTAAGGTGCAAAGTAGTGACTTGTCTCCACTATTCCCTTCTCCTGAAGCATATCCTTTCTTCTCAATGGTAACCCTTAATGGCTTATATTCCCTTCTCCTCTATTTTGTCCTCACAGCTACCCTGTGAGGCACATGTTGCCATCACTGGCCCAAGATCATCCAGCATGCTTCTATGACAGAGTGAGGGCTCAAACCTGCATCTCCCTGATCCTAGTGTGACACTCTAACCACTACACGATTCTGGCTCTTGTTTTTTCCATTATTTTTTTACAATTCTGTTAATGGGACCAGGTGGAGGGAAATGAGAGAAAGGGACATTTTTTTAGTATTTAGGAACTGGAATTCACATCCCAGCATGAAGGAATCATAGACTTAAGGTTGACGTAGATATCCACAAAATTTGTGAGACACAGAAATTTTTGGACTGTAGCACTTCATGACTAAGATGGTGTGCTAGCTTATCTGCAGGAATATTTGGGTGGGAATTATGAGGAGGCAAAAAAGGGCTATACCATGGGAAGAGTATTCTAAACCTTCCACCTGTACTTCAATGGTGCTGCACAGTATTCTGCACATGCCAGCCTACCACAAGCCCACTGATAGGTTAACTGAAATGAAATGTTGCTGCCGCTGCCATTGAAATATGAGGCAATCCAGTGTAATCCTTGCTGACTGAAGCTTTAAACCAGCAGGTTGCATCTTGTATTTCATATGCTTAATCATAGGAGTAAAGGAAGCTGCCGTATAAGGAATGAGTCTATTGGTCTATTTAATTCAGTTTTCTTTCTATTGGTCTATTTAACTCAGTTTCTTAATTCAGTTTTTCTCCTATTGGTCTATTTAATTCAGTTTTTGATTCAGTTCTTCTTCCTACTATTTCAGTTTTTTTATATGTCTAGAATATCAGCTCCAGAAAAGGACTTTCCCAGCACCATCCTCTGATATCGTAGGATTGAACCAAGGACTTGAATGAATGCATGTGGTGCACTACTGAGCCACAGCTTCTTTCCATAGGGAATATGTCACTGCAAACGCTTTCTCTTTTGGAATAGTACATCCAATTTCTATAATTGAAAACACGTTGCTAAGAAATTGAGAACTGTGAATGTTGCCATGGAATGTTCTGATTTCTTTAGAACTATGATTCCCTTAAAAAACAATAAAGACATAATGAAAAATTATTCTGGTTCTTCCCAGCCAGAATTTCATTTCTATTTTGAGAAATTTGCAGCTCAGTCAAACAGCAAGCATCAGGAATTACATTACTAGTAAAGTTTCCAGTTTAGCTTTGCAGCTAACATAAATGTCAAGGTACTTGAACTCATTTAATTCAACTATTTTTAATTTTGCATATATTCTCTGTCACACATAAGGCAAAAGTAACAACAAAAGAAACAGCAAATAAACATGCAGTTGATTTTCTGGGTTTTTTTAAAAAGTGCTGAGTTACAAAAACCCATAAATATTAGGGAAGTTGTTAGCACAGCCAGTGTTTCGCAGCTGTGATTTCTTTTTCTATGAAAACAAAATTTGAAGTAGTAATTTTAGTCACTAGAAATTAAGTTTTAAAGAGGGCTGTCAATAGAGATTTTTTACATTAATTACATTAATTGCATGATATTAAGGTGATTGATTAAATCTGTATATATGTAAAGCGAATACTTTTATCAATAATTTTATATTGCTATGTTTTATTCTCAGTCTTTTATGGTCCTATTTTATTTTCATTCATTCATTTAAAAATAATTTGCTCAATGCGGGGGGGGGGGCAAGGGAATCTTCCTCACAAAGGCTTTATACAGGCATCATGAAGAACAAACAGGAGTTTATTTGTGATAGGCATGAACAAGATCATGCCATCTTGTTGAGGAACTTGGAGGCAGAAGCAGGTATTAGGGTATGTGCAGTGAACAGGTTTAGATAATTCCTCATGGATCAGACACAAAGGGTTGCTGTTGGAAACCAGTTATCAGTGAGAGACTTCACCTGTGGGGTTCTACAGGACACAGTTCTATTCCTGTGCTTTTCAATCTCTATGTAAAGCCCTTAGGACAATCATTCATCGTTTTGGGGTTGGTTGTCAGCAATGTGCTGATGATACCCATTTCAATACATCCTTATGCAAATATGGTGTTATAGTAGGCTTGCCAGTCCCCTGGTCCAAGCAAGGAATCCCGTGCTTTTTAAGGCTCCTCCCCACCATCAGCCAACTGGCTGGCAGGGGGAAATCCTGCCCCAACAATCAATATATGCCTTCAAACCTCAGCAGGTTTAGAAGATGTTTGCAACTGTTTGTGTTTCTGAATCTGTGTGTGCCTTTAAATCTCATCAAGAGGAAAGCTGCGGGGGGGGGGGGGGCAGAAGGGCAAGCAGACAGAGCCACATTGTTCTCAATCCCTCTCTTTGGAAGAAAACTCTACTCCTAGGCTGCTCTTTCATTTTCCTATTAGTCCAAAAAAGTTGGTTGAAATACAGTAGATACAGTTTAGGGAGGGACAGTGGCTCAGTGGTAGAGCATCTGCTTGGTTAGCAGAAGGTCCATGGTTCAATCCCCAGCATCTCCAACTAAAAAGGATCCAGGCAAATAGGTGTGAAAAAACCCTGAAGAGCCACTGCCAGTCTGAGTAGACAATACTGACTTTGATGGACCGAGGGTCTGATTTTAGTATAAGGTAGCTTCGTATGTATGTTCATATGTTTGTAGATGGTTATATCCAGCAATTTCCCCAGTGAGATCACAAAAGTGTGTGCTTGCTAACTGTGTTTATTTTGGCTGCTTTGTTAGAGTTTGTGTATTCACTTTCACTTAATGGATGAGGGGGGATGAGGAAATGAAGACTGTATTCAGGGGGACTGCAGTGCTGTATTTTTATTTATTTATGGGAAATGGGAATGGGAAATTTTCCTGGCTCCAACCTCAAAGTCTCCCAGCTCCATCCCCAAAGTCCCCAGATATTTTTTTCAGTTGGACCTGGCAACCCTATGATGCAGTAGAGGTGTTAATGTCTATTAGGCTGGGTCCAGCTTTATTGTTGGAAAAGCAAGTTAATGCAGCTTCAAAAAGTACTTTCTACTGACTCAGCATAGCCTGTAAGATGATATAGCTGACATGGTCACCTGGATACACACCGCAGTAACTAGACCACTGTAATGCACTATACACTGGCCTCCTCTCAAAATCAGAGACTTCAGTTGGCGCAAATTGCTGTGGTTTGGCTATTGTCGGGAACAGGACAGACATGCATATTACTTAGGGTTGCTAACCTACAGTGGTGCCTTCTGGGATTACAACTGATATCCAGGCAAGTTCCCCTGGAGAAAATGGCCATGTTGGAAGGTAGAATTTATGTCATTATAATGAATTCCCTTCCATCCCCAAACCCCACCTTCATCAGGCTCCACCTCCAAAATCTCCAAGTATTTCTCATCTTGGAGCTGGCAACTCCAATTGGCTTTCATCAGCTGTAACTCAGTAAATTGAGTACTTTTCTCAATTTAAGGCATTGTCTATCACATAAAAAGCCTTTCATGGCCTTGGTCTCTGTTATCTGTGGAACAGCCTTTTTCCCTTTGCTCCACCATAACAGCTTTGCATTTCTCAGCAGGGCTTTCTGCAAATGCCAACCTCCAAATGGGGAAAACTGTCTGTACACATGCTTTTTTCTATTATGCCTCCAACCTTATGGACCAGCTTGTCCAAGGGGGTTAGGGAAGCTCCCACTCTCTGATTTCTGCAAACTATGCAAAACTGAATTATTCAAGAGGGCTTTTCTACACAGGTAATAAAGCTGCACTTTACAAAATAGTTTAAAAAGTTACTTGGATAAATTATAAGGGACTGTGGTATATAGCGGGCTACCATATAATTTTTTGCACTGTTTAAGGCAGGGGTGTTAAACATGCAGCCTAGGGTCCGAATCAGGCCCCCAGAGGGCTCCTATCAGGCCCCCAAGCAACTGCCTGTCATCTGCTTCCTTCTCCCTCTCTTGCTTCCTTCTGCATAATAGCTTGCTTTGCAAGACTTGCTTAATCACACAGAAACTATAGAGCAAAACCTCTATTTTTTCCATTGGTTGAGGCTCCTCCCTTGGGAAGGAAGGGGAGGGGGAAGAACTTGTTTTGCCAGGCTCTCAAAATTGCACAGCAGAGCTATTGAGCCAAGCCTCTCTTCCTTCTATTGGCTGAGGTTCCTTACCATCCTGGTCCCCTGGGGAAGGAAGAAAAGAGCCAGAGTTTCCTTTCCCCAATTCTCTGGATCCCATGGGAGAAATTTAGAGAAAGCACCTTTAAGGCCAGTGAATGCTAATGTTTTAAGCATGTTTTAAGTTTTTATTTAAAAAAATCTTTAATTCTGTTTGTTTGTGTCCTTTATAAAGATTGTATCTCTGCTATCTAATCTTAAATAGGTACATATATGGCCTGGCTCAACATGGCCTGACCCGACAAAGGTCTCATTTATGTCTGATCTGGCTCTCATAACAAATGAGTTCGACACCCCTGGTTTAAGGTGTTAATACTCATGCTTTGCTTTGCTTCAATTCCGTCTTTATATTTCTGGTTGGTTCCAGACTTCTGCAGTCCTATTCCTATTGCATTTTTTATTAAATGTGCCATTTTGTTGATTGCATTGACTCACTCTGTGAGAAAGACAGACTGTAAATAAATTTTAAAAATTCCTGTCAAGCTTTCCACACTATTCCCCTTCTCTCCTTCCATTCTGTGGCATATCAAACCGGCAGTCCAGGGTTAAGGATTGTTGTTACTTGGAAAGAAACTAACCTCAGTCCATTAAGGTTCCTGCCTTTGTCACCACAAATGGGAGTAAGACTGAAGAGTTCCTCCTTCAGTCTCAGTGTACCATTAGAAGAGACAAGGAGCATGGAAAACTTAATATAAGCCAAGTCCATGCTCTTTGCAAATAATCTCTGGTTTGTTAGTAATACTCAGTGCAGTTTGAGCTTGGTTGGAAAGGCTCCCCCAAGTCTATTGCAAGTCTCTTCTCAATGGTAGACAAATGTTCCTGACATGCTGAAGCTTGGAATGACTCAGAAAGCAGTTATACAGCTCACTCAACACTGGGAACAGTGCCCAGTTAATTGCAGACATAAAAAGGATCTAATAATCTTTAATCAATTGATTGGTTTGATGAAAATTAAAATTACAGCCTTAAAGGTTCTACAGACTGTTCTCATATTCTAAGCTGCAGTCTTTTTCTCAGGAATATGGACTTAATGCTGTTCTATTAAATCATTACAAATAGCATCAGCTTGCTTGCAAAAATTTTATGGAGTTGATATGTCACTGGATATCTTTTATTATGTGTAAGAGGCTAATACTGCGAAAAAGCTTAGAGAAAAATGTGCTACTTTACTGCCAGTGCTGAGTCTGGAAATGTGTTTTTAATGTCTCTGAGCATTAGTGTTAAGAGATCCAGCTATGCTGAAGCTTCAGGTGAATGACTGTAAACTACAAAAGTGTCATTCTATTCTGTATAAATGGCAGTGTTCTCAGTTGCTTAATTTCTGAACTGGAAGGTTTAAAACCCATTTGGCAGTCTCATGTCATTCCACCCTATAAACTCCAATCCTATCTGTAGATAAATTTATGCCCGAATAAATCTCTTAGTTTTATGGTCACAAGATTGTTTGTTTTCCCATATGCAGAAGGACTGGTTGTGGTAACTTACTGTTGAAGAGGATATATAGCTCAAATGACTTCCTGTAATCAGCTGATAGGTTGCATTGAGCCTTAGAATGAAAAAGAACTTCAGGGGTGGCCCTTAGTATGCTGTGGCTAACATTAATTGGCAAAGAATTACCTTACTTATTTACATGGTTGTATGAGAAACAATTCCACAAGGATAATTGATAATACCACAATGTGTAACAAATAAGTAAGGCAATTCTTTGCTAATTTACTTAGTGCTACATAGTTCTCTTTTGATATAATTCTTGACTGTTGAACTGTGCTTTCTTAATAGTGGCTCACATTAATCATGATGCAGATGCCCCAGACCTGAATTCTAGGTGCACAATATCTGGTATTCTGGTATGGCTACCGCAGTGTATAACATGTGCCTGGAGAAAAAGAAGAAACCTATATGAAAATGTATAGAAAAATATTGAATATATGTGGTACATGTCCATATGCCTGTCTACAATATGCTGAATCACAAAAGTAGAGGATTGGTGCCAAGTTTGGTGCTTGGAAGGGTCAACAGTGGGAAGGCTTCTAGTGTCCTGGCCCCACTGATGGACCTCCTGATGGCACCTGGGTTTTTTTTGGCCACTGTATGACACAGAGTGTTGGACTGGATGGTCCATTGGCCTGATCCAACATGGTTTCTCTTATGTTGTTATGATATATAGGAAAGATAACAGGCTGCTTATGACTTTGCATTCACCTCCATGGATGTAATGGTTTGGGTTTCTTTGGCTGGTTCTAGACCAGTGGCTTGAGGTTCACGAGAAGTGTTTGGAAACCAGCCGGCTCAAAAAGGAGTGGCCAGATCCCCTCCACACATTCTGGCACAAGGTGCCCCTATCCTTGGTGTGGTTTGGGTTTCTTTTTTTCTATACATTTTAGTTGTCATGTGCATATGTGCTTATGCACACATGTGCTCATGCACTCTGGGCAGTTTTTTTAAAAAAAGAATACCAGTGAGCACCCAGAGTGGATTGGCGGGTTCACACCACCAATCTGCCTCTCTTTCATGCTTTGGCATCCAGACACCGAAGAGGCAACCAGTGTGTGGTTCAGAAATTTGCTACCACTTTAAAAGTGGTAGCTTTTTGAGCCGCTTTGAGGATGTGGAGAATGGGGTGAGTACAGGAACGGGGTGGGCAGCAGATGTACACATTTGGATGTGCTTTTCTGAATGGTTTCCAAGGCATCCCTGGGTCACCTTAAACTGCCAATCTGGAACCAGCCTTTGAGTCATAATGGGGAGGCAGCCCTGGTGTTGGAGCTGGACTTGGAGAGAAATGTTATGAACAATTTAATAACATGAGGGTGGAAAGACAGAATTTTTGTGAGAGAGGTGACATAGGGGTTAACTATACGGATCTCAAAAAATGACTTTATATGAAAGCATATGTGTTTTGAATGCTTCCCAGTACTTACTGTTTTGCACTTCTAACTTAACGAAGCATGTAACTAGTTACTCAACAGCTGTTATTACCTATTTTCCAAAGAGCTCTAATAGACTGAAATTCTCAGCCATTTAGAAATATTCCTCCAACAAGAACCTCTTGTTGTTAGTAGTTGTGGGAGTACATCTGGAGAGTGTATTGCTTGCTGTGAAACATTTATACCTGCCATACAAATTATCTTAGCAGGATGTGCAAGGTACTTACATAGTACTATGCTTCATATTGCCTTAATGTAATAACAAGATCTCAGGTAATTTTTACCCATATCCTTAACCTACAGTACAAAATTTCCCATAGATTTTTTTAGTTACATTATTCCTGGTTTTTGTTGTTCTTTCTTATTAAGCAACAAGTACTTTGTGGGGAAATCTCTCTTTGCAGAAAAGCATTAATGCCATGTTACATATGAAATGGTTGAAATATTTTTGAATGGATGATCCCATCATTTGGTCACACACTAAATGGCTGTTATCATGCAATCTCATCTATATAACAGGGTTTTGTCAGTTTGGTCATTGTTCATTAATTTTCAAGGTGAAGTTGCTGCTGTCAAAGGCAGTGCACTCATCTGAAAAAAAATCTATTTGTGTATTCATTTATAGTATCAGACAGCTGTACATTATGACACATGAGCTTAACTGTCTGACATAAATATGTGTCTGGTTTGACAGGACTATTGCCAACTATTTGGTATGGAGAATGGTTTATGCAAGAATATTTAACCTCAGTCGACGTTTCCGATATAGGTGGCTGGAATTTTCAAGGGTGAGTATGAGATGTGATATTAGTATTAGTATGTCACCCGTGACTATGAAACTATTGCTTGTAATTGATAGCCAGATGTCATGAATTTCTAAAATTCCATTCAGCACCTCTACAGGTCAGACTGTCAGACTCCTGTGCAGTTGATGGTGGAGATCTTTAGTAATAAGTCTTAGATATTTAGACAATCTGTTATTTAGACAATCTACAGGTTTGAACTGGAAGCTTTAATAAAGGTTACACAGTATCATTTGGCCTTCCAGAGTTCAAGTTACCAGTTCAGGAACCAATGTGGACTGGATTCCTGACCCATTTCATATTTCTACTTCCAGGAAGTAAACAAAACTATCTTTTTGTACATTCAAGCCTTTCACCCTTTATTTGAGAATCCTGTTTCTGTCAGGCTGTAAGTTTCATTGCTTGTAACTAAGATATGAAGCTGAAAGAATGGGCAAGGTCATTGGTTGGGGCTTTGTAATGTGCTGAATAGAACAGTCTAAGACACTGAAAATTTCAAATACTTGTGAGATTATTATCAAAATTCTGCAGCTCTGCTTTGTTCCATTTGGTTGGTAAACATTCAGATTCTTGAAATGTCCTCAAAATATTTTTTTCAGAAAGTTAAATATGCAAATCTAGAAGTTGGCATTTTCCCCAACTTCTTGTCTTTAAATTGTTCTATTTATTATTCTTATGGACATTAATCTCTATGTCAGAAAGGATGCGGTCTTTAAATGCACGTAAAGTGAAAGATTGGTGTCTATTTCAGTTATGTGTATATACTGGAAGCCATTACAAGAACAGGTTCTAGTCCGGCTAAATTTAGTCCTGTTGACTTTTGGCCAAAATTTACTTTATAATTTCTAATGAGTCATGTCTGGGTTTCCTGGCCAAACTGAGTGCTCCCCATACCTCACAATGTCCCCTTATTCATTTTTTCTAATAAAAATTAGACACCTCCACCTAAACTTGTTTCATATGTGAATATGGCAGGCATGTGAACAACTGTTGTGACTGCTCTCACTATTACTGTGCCCTAAATCTCACTGATGCCAGTAAGACTTGAATTAGTTGTGAATAGCTTCTCTCAGTGGTTTCAGCAGGTGCCAAGTTACACAGTATTATTTCTAACAAATCTGGTCCAGGTTTCCTGGATCCAGCTTACTTCCCCACAATCACAGAGCAGCAGCTCTGCAGGAGCCTGTTTTTGCCTCAGAAGCTCTCTTCGTACCATGCTGCTATCAGTTGAATTGGGCTTCAGTGAGAATTAAGTCACATGTGGGAGTTGGAACATCTGTTGTTCAGATGCTTTCTATATTAACATATGAAGCAAGTGCTGGTGGAGATGCGGGCATCTCATTATAAGAAAATCAGAATTGCCTCTAACTTTATTGGGCTGCAGTAAGACTGGCATGTTGGCGCAGTTTGGTTGTGACACTGTTGTATCTGTTGTATTTTGTGACTGATATCTGTTGTATTTTGTGACTGAGATTTTCAGTCAGACTCTGACCCTGATCTGGCAGCATGGCATGCTTCTTCCATGGTTAACCATTCAGATTAGTGCTGTGAGTCACCCCTGGAGTGTGCAGTCTGGTCTTAAAAAAAGGAAAAGAAACAGCTTTGACTTTTTGGAGCACATTTCTTGGGTACACATGTTCGCCCATGCGCTTGTGTGTAAATGCTTTATCTTTAAAAAAAAAACAAAGGCAGAATGAAAGGTTTACACTTCTGAACTGGTTTGAGTGTGCACATTCAGAAACAGGGGATGAATGTGTGGGGATCCTTTAGCTCTGGAATTCATCAGCTATTTACTCCATCTCCAAGTTGTCTGCCGATGGGGTGAATACAACTGGGAAATGGCTGCCAGATGTGGGTGTGTGAATGAGCCCTTTAAATCTGGACCAAACTGCACATCTGATCACAGCCTAAGTGAACAATGAGGATATCTAACTAAAGAAACATGGCTGCCCCATGATATCTGGTTTGGCCCCAAATCACAGCTAATGTTAGCTGGAGTGGAAACAATTACTTCCTTCTGTCCTAATTGCCTTAATGGAATAAACAGGGATAGATAGAAGATGAGTTAGTTCTTTAGTGAACCTGTGGCCAATTTCAGGTGGCTAATCCTGATGACACCTAAGATTTTTGTGAAAATTTTAATCTGGACCAGCAAGATTGTAACCACATGATTTTTTAAAAAATTAGTATATGCCAGTTGCTTTATTTTATGAATTTTGCCATATAATGTTTTCCTAAGGAAGCCCCTTATGATTTATCAATCTTAAATCAAAAACAGATAACCCAGGGAACAACTTCCTTAGAACCTCAATGGGATAAATGTGTAAACTTTGTGGAAAGCGCTCTTCCTTATGTTGTTGGCAGAATGTTTGTAGATCTTCATTTCCAAGAAGACCAGAGGGAAATGGTAAGTTCTAACGTATTTTAATGCCTTTTACATTTGTTCTATTCTTCCATTATGGTATGAACCAGGGATTAGCTCTGAGTCATTGCAAGATTAAGAACCTCTGGACTGGAAAACAATTTGGAAAGAATCTTGACAGCAAAGAAATACTGAACCCAAAATGCAATACTTGTGACAAGAGTTTTGAAAGATTTTTTAATATGTCAGTGTCCAGTAGATAGCACCAGAAATAATCAACAGAGCAGAAACGCAGAACTGAGTAAAAGACAGGCATTACATTTAACTTGGGGAAACACGAAGACATAAGTGAAAGGAACAAGAGAGGTGGTAAGTCCCTAACCAGGCCTCTGCTGATCCTCTAAAAGAAAGAGATTGGTCAATTTTAAAGTAACTGATCAGCTTGGGAGTTTTTCTGCCAGCCTTTTTCCCCTCCTCTAATTGTGCAATTTCACAAAAAAGGGAAAGGCTAAAACATAGTTTAGGTGGAGCACCGCACATCACAGAAAAGTTCTAGTCTGCCTTCCATCTCATGCATTATATCTCCCACTGTGACAGCAGTAAGCCCAACTATGCATGATGTTTAGGTCTAAAGAATAAAGTTAAGGTTTGCCTTGTGCATTAAGCCACATATGTGAGCTGCCTCTAAGTCAGTCTTGAGCAATGGCCTCTTTGTGGTTTCTGCTAACCATCCATCTGAGACTATGAGTAAAAATGTAAAGAAAAAGATCAAGTAGGAAATGTAACAGGCTCTTAGAACACTTCTTTTTGTGTATGACTGTCCAGCACAAATCTAGCAGAGTTCTCAGAACCTTCTTTACTGTTTATACATACCAGAGTGACAGCTGTCCAATCCCATATTGAAATACAGGTAACAGGGCTTTTTTTGAGCAGGAACACACAGGAACTCAGTTGCGGCTGGCTTGGCATCAGGGGGTGTGGCTTAATATACAAATGAATTTCTGCTGAGTTTTTTCTGCAAAAAGCCCTAGGTGAAACAAAGGGGTGTGGTCTAATATGCAAATAAGCTTCTGCTGGGCTTTTTCTACCAAAAAAGCCCTGACTGCAACCATTCTGTGACCACCTTCTTATACACTTTTTCAAAACATTGCTTGGCAAATATGGCTGAAGTGATTCTTTAGTGTTTGCTCACCAATAACTAATTCTTCTGCTTCCTGTCCTAGTCATAATTGGGGTTTTATATCCTCATCTATCAGAATATTTCACAAAGGTAGATTCAAGGACAAATTTCTATGGGATGATACTTGTATTTATGAAGAGGATTATGACAATTGTTACAAAATTTGAAGGACTTAGCAAGGAGCATTTATATTGAAAGCCTGCCAGAGAATGATTAGAACAAAACCCTGGTAAATGTACACAAGTTTGCACTCACAAATGAGCTCTCATACTGTTTAGGAGAACAGACTACTTAAGCAGGGTCTTTTTATTGGTGCAACCAACTCTGAGTCAGAGAGATGGTTAATTTAGTTCAGTACTGATGAGTGTCAGCAGCAGCAGCTTGCTATTATCACTTTTTCCATCTCTGCTACTAAGGACCTTTAACAAAACAGCAAAGGTTAAACCAGTGACCTTGTACATATGATAGATCTATTTCATTGTAGAACAACGGTCCTGCCCATTCGCATCTTAATTGTTTTTTAGTATTTCATATTGCTTTACTGGTATCCTCGGTACTGTTTGTTAACATTCTGTTTTCCAAATGGACTAGACATACCAAATTACATACAGAAGTTACAGGAGCTAGACCTTTAAATATCTGACTAATGCTCTGATCCTATAAATATTTACTCAGAAGGATATCACACTTACTAATATTAAAGTCTTTGGATGAGACCTGTGAGATTAACTTGAGAGGGAATGTGAATGAATTTTGAATTGCAAAGTGTGTACTCTGTTGATTTCTTCCCCTTCCAACATGTGATATCTTTTGTTCATTCTTTCCCTCTCTTTTTGTCCTGTTTTTCAGCAACCTGAATGTTGTCAAACATCACTCCATTTTCTATTTGAAGGTCCATGCTAAAGAAATAATGAGTTATAGGAAGGATGGTGTTTTCAGATTTAGTCACCAATGAGCTCGTGCCCTGGATATCTTCTTATGTCCTCTCCCTTTATCAAAGAGATATTATTTGTATCTAAATATAGCACTGTTTTTTGACCTACAGTCTAGGCAGTATTTCATACAGCTACGCCTGAGCAATTTTGATAACAACTCTGATGGTATGAATAGATTTCTCTCCCAACCCCTACTGCTACAGCTGGTGCATAAAATCTAGACTATACACCAGGGTCCAATTGTAGAGCTAGAATATGAACTGGCAGGCTCCAAGTACAGGGAGTTCACCTCATTAGTGCTATAAGTTAATTGATACACTACTCAGTCATCAATATTTTCTAAGTTACCTTATTCCCTGGGATGCAGTTTACTCCAGATTGTTGAACTCTTGGCCATATTTAATGCTGAGTCTGTACTGATGTTCATATTATATAAAAATTTTACAATATTGAAAGGACAGTAATAAATCTTAATAATGAGATGCTATAATTGTCTTCGGTTATTTTTTAAAATTGTCCACTAAGGTCAATATCAAAACTCTCAGTCAGGTGCATGATTCACCTACCATTTATCTTATTGTTCCACAACTGAACATTACAGCGTACTGAAGAGCTGAATGATGTGGGAAAAGGAAAAAAAAATGGCTTCTGCCTCTAACGCAAGCTTTCATAGCCATTAGTGGTGAAAGGAAATGAAGCACTGAAAAATAAAAGCATTAAAAAATGTAAAACCTTTTCAGAGTCCTGCTTCAGACAGATTACATTTAAAATAATGCAACAGGATAAAACAACAGCATGAATTATAAATAGCATAAACACTATGCATAAAACAGACCTCAGACCAGAAGCAGACTATTGAAAATCTGTTAACATAAAAAACCTGTGTAAAAAGATGTGCTTTGGCCCAGCACCTAAATGGCAGTAGAGTAGATGCCAGATGAGCCGTAAGGAGGAGGTGCCACCACATAACATGCCTTGTCTCCAGTCTCCATCCACTTTACCTCTGAAGACAAGTGCATAGAGAGAACACTGATGGACTGATTCATACAGGAGGACAGGGTCCACTGACTCCATCGGTCAGGAAGAAATAAAGCTTTATATATCCCAAAATCTGACACTTCTGAGTCAGAGATGGCCAAAGAAACTGGCTAGTGTTGGCTCCCTTTTCTCTCCTCTCTCCCTGCTCCCCAGAAAAAAATGTAATTTAGGGTACTTCTTACCTCATCCCTTTAATGGTGGCCTGATGTGATGGATTCGCTGGCCTTGCTAGGAATGCTTTGGGAAGTATAATGCCTCGGAGTATTTACATTTCTATTGTTGCTGAAGCAGGTTGTCTGCAATTATCAGCATGAAATTGCTTCTTTTCTAGTAGCGAACCCTCCATTCAGGGCTCCTTTTGACTTTGGCTGGACCATGTAGAAAATCAATAATCTGCTTTGTAAACATTTACCTGTTTTAATTTGGGGATATTTTAGTAACCTAAATTTATTCCAGTCCTAATATTTTACTATCTTTGAACCTTAATGTGGCCACTCAGCTTACCTGTAAACATTCTAGCAGCCTTTCGCTCCATGCGTGGTAATCTGCTGTAGGAACTGCAATCCAGTTTAATGACAGAAAGCCCCATGAGAAGAACCAAAAGCAACTCACAATGAAAATGAAGCAACAAGGACATAAGATATTTATATCAGTTTAACCTCCTTTTCTGAGATATAAGATACACAGAAGATAGTGGTGGCATTGATTTAAGTATCTTGATGTCATATTAGTTTCTTACATCTGATCATCTTAAGCTGGAATTCGTCAAATACTGGTTTTGTGAAATAAAAAATTGAATGTACTTGCAGTACAAGGAGGGAGGAAAGATTGACATCTCCCAGAGAGAGGGCCTTCTCGATTGCTGCCCCCTATTGGTGGAACCTGTGTACTATTCTTGTCACTGCACCTCAAAAAGGATATTATAGCATTGGAAAAAGTGCAGAAAAGGGCAACTAGAATGATTAAAGGTTTGGAACACTTTCCCTATGAAGAAAGGTTAAAAAGCTTGGGGCTCTTTAGCTTGGAGAAACGTCGACTGCAGGGTGACATGATAGAGGTTTACAAGATTATGCATGGGATGGAGAAGGTAGAGAAAGTACGTTTTTCCCTTTCTCACAATACAAGAACTCATGGGCATTCAATGAAATTGCTGAGCAGTCAGGTTAAAATGGATAAAAGGAAGTACTTCTTCAACCAAAGGGTGATTAACATGTGGAATTCACTGCCACAGGCGGTGGTGGCAGCTACAAGCATAGCCAGCTTTAAGAGGGGATTGAATAAAAATATGGAGCAGAGGTCCATCAGTGGTTATTAGCTACAATATATATATACATATATATGTGTGTGTGTGTGTGTATACACACACACACATACACATACATATATACATGTATACACACACACACATATATTGGCCACTGTGTGACACACAGTGTTGGACTGGATGGGCCATTGGCCTGATCCAACATGGCTTCTCTTATGTTCCTATGTTCTTAACCTGCTACTGGAGGAAGTTAGGGCCTTGTGGGACCTTGCCCAGTTCCGCAAGGCCTGTATGATGACTCTGTTCTGGTTTGCCTTCAACTAATCAATAAATACTATACGCCATCGGAAATGAAATAACATCAAATGATATTAGCACCTAACTGTTTTAATGTTTACTTGTAATTTTAATTATGATGTAATTATGTGTTAATTTATGTTATTTTATTGTATTGTTATTTTATGGGTTGTGAGCCGCCCTGAGCCTGCTTTGGCAGGTAGAGCGGGATATAAATCTAATAAACCTAACCTAATTTCAGTTGTAAACAAAATTTCTTTAAAAACAAATAGTGTGAAATTTTGGAATGCATCATGTGCATTATATACAGGAAACTTGACTCTTGGTAGTTATAGCTGACAATGTAAAGCAAGGTTAAAATAGACATTGGAAAAGAAGAAGAATAGAAAAATAAAGGAAATTTGATGTTGTTTGAATATGCATAGGCCTTGATCCACCTATAGCTGCATAAAGCTAGTGGTGTCAAATGAGTTTTGAGATGTTGGGAATATGCAGGCCCTTCTAGATAAACAGCAGCTTCTTCACTAGCTGTAGATGTTGATGTCCTTTACTTAATAAGATCAGTATGGTTTTTTTATGTCAATACACATTCTTCAAGTACTTATTTGTGAAAACATTTGTTGCAGATGGCAGAACTGACTGAAGGGATTCGTTGGGCTTTTATAGACATGTTGGAAAAGGAAAATACATGGATGGATTTAGAAACACGAAGAAAAGCAATCGAAAAGGTAAAGGCATATAAATGCATGGTTTTTTAGATTACTGAATTCCTATCAGCATCCTATTTTTAATATTATTGTATTGTAATTTAATTCTCTTTATTTTTTCCCTCGCATCCTGTTTAATGTCTATTGTCCCTTGCCTGTATTACTCACAGTTACTCTCAACTGTTTAAGTTTTGGCCTTACTGGACCATGCACACAAGCTAATGAACAAACTTGGTGCTGATGAATTTCTGAAATCAGCCTTCCTAGTTAAGAAATTTCCAAGCCATTATGAGCTTGTTGCAATCAACACTGAGAAAGCCAGTTTCATGTAGTAGCCATACTAGGATCTGGAAGACGCTTTGTTCACCACACTGCCATGAAGCTTGCTAGATGGTTCTCTCTCATCTCATGCTGACCTTACCTCATAGGGTTGCTTTGAGGGTAAAATAGAGGAGGGGAGACTGATGCATGCTACCTTGAATCTCTGGAGCACTGGCAGGGTAAAAATACATAAATTCCTCAAAAATTTGCTTGGCATTCAATAGCTTGGTATTAGTTCTCTTATTTGCTAATTTCTGCCTGTCCCATCACACTATTAACAAAATTACCAAGCTGTAAGAATGTGAGAAGGGAGAAGGCAAAAGACCAAGCAAAACTAAAGCAGCAAACTATTTTCAACCTATTCCTGCTAATATTAATTCTGGGAAGTATCTTAAAAAAAAAAATTCCTCCCAACTCATGGACTAGGATGAATAAGAACTAGTTCCTAGAGTTAAGCCGAACTATTTTTGTCTTTGCCCTGGGTAAACTTTTTTTTTAAAGAACATATTTAGAACCAACACAGCTGACTCTGGGATATGTAGTTAATTCTTTATGTTTGGTGTCCAATTTACAGCTGGGTCTTTCTGATCTTCAGAGGATTCTCCAGGAAAAAATGACCCTTTCCCTACAAATTCTCCAACAAGGCTCAAGAGATTAAAAAAAATCCCCCTCACCTTTAACTGAGCTAGACTGATTTTGCCCATCACTAGTTACTGCCTGAAGACTATTTTTTCCTGACTACATCAATTAGCACCTGTATTTAAAATGTCTAGATTATCCTTCAAAGAACTTCAATTGTTTGATTCACTTTTTAAAAAATAGATGGCTGTCACTTTTCTAAAGAATGTTTTAAGTATATTTTGATGTTCTTTTTAAGGGTTTATCCTTCTTAGCTTTCATTTGGATTAACAGCCTCAACACTGTTTGGTGCACATCTTCCGAATATAGTTTACCAGAACCCAGACAGTAATAAATATATTAAATGAAAAAAGATTATGCATAGTGTTAAAAGTAAAAGAATTGTGTTTATCATTTCTTCTGAGGAAGATTTTTAAAAATGGTTTCCTTTGAATTGTTCGGCTTAATTTAATTTTTCAAACAACAACCACCCCTTTATCTCTGGGGTGAATATCTCTCTTTAAAAATGGTCCTTTTGGTCCCAGGTAAAGCTAATTATCCATCTCAAGGGTCCTTGCAATTTAGGCAGACTTATGGTAAACTTAGGGGTCCCAATCCTCCCGCCCTGGCGGGGGAACCCCGGGATTGCACCCTCCTCCCCCGGTGTCCCAAAAAACGGAAGCGGGAGGGGGGAAACGGCGCAAAGGCCGCAAGTCCGGGGCCTTCATAGCAGCAAGTTGAAGAGAAGAGGCAGCAGCAGCGCACAGCGGCGTCGGCGGCGTCGGCCTGCTCTGTTCCCCCCTCCCCTCTGAGGTCAATCAGAGAAGGGGAGGGGGCAGGCCAGGCCAGGACTCAGGCTGCAAGAGCGAGCGGGCAGCAGCGCACAGGCCCCGAGCTGAGCTACAGGCTGCCTGTCTCTCCCTCCGTCCCACCAGGCCGCCGCCGCCATTGCCGCCGCCGCTGAGGCCCGAGCTACAGGCTGCCTGTCTCTCCCTCCGTCCCTCCAGTATGATTACTCCCTTCCCAGCACGCTGCATGATTTTTTTGCTTCCCGTCCCTTTTCAGTCATCTGGCCGCTGCACCCGAGCTGAGCTACAGGCTGCCTGTCTCTCCCTCCGTCCCTCCAGTATGATTACTCCCTTCCCAGCACGCTGCATGATTTTTTTGCTTCCCGTCCCTTTTCAGTCATCTGGCCGCTGCACCCGAGCTGAGCTACAGGCTGCCTGTCTCTCCCTCCGTCCCTCCAGTATGAACTACTCCCTCCCCAGCACGCTGCACGATTTTTTGCTTCCCGTCCCTTTTCAGTCATCTGTTTTGACCACCAGAAAGTTGGTTTCTTTGATTTCTTGACAAAGAAGCTCCCATCGTAACAAGCCGTCGTCTTGTTTTTCATTAGAATGAGCTTTGTACAAAACAACGCAGGTAAGAGAAACGCATGATGTTGGCTGAAGGAGCTGGAATGCTGTATCGGGGATTTACACCGGTGGCAAACTTGCTGTTATGGACTTTAACCCAAGAGGGGAAGGAACTCTGTTAATTTCAGGCAGCTCTTAACGGTTCCCGAATTGGACTGTGCTTTTAATTTGGCGTGGACTTAGTTGACAGGGTTTTTAGACAGCTCTTTATAACAGAGATGATACTCCCCGCCCATTACTGTCAGTGCCTTTGATTTTAATCTGAGACGTTAGCTATAATTTATGAGGTGAGTTGAGCCTCTTGGCCAGGTTTTTAAGAAAAGTTACCGATTAAGCTGGAAAGTTGGAGAGGGAACAGTTTCAGAATCCATAAAACTAGACTTATTTAACTGGTGTCACAATATAAGAGCTGGAAGGGACCTTAAGGCTCATATAGTCCAACCCCCTGCACAAAACTAGACATTCACAACAACCTCCCCGCAACTCACCCAGTGACCCCTGCTGTATTCCCAGAAGGCAGAAAAACTCCAGGATTCCTGGGCCAATCTCACCTGGAGGGAAATTCCTTCCTCACTTGAAAGTGGTGACCAGCATTACCCTGGGCACGTAAGAAAGGGCGACAAGGGCCAAGCACTGGCTTGTCCCTAGGGTTGCCAATCCCCAGGTGGGGGCAGGGGATCCCCCAGTTTGGAGACCCTCCCCCCACTTCAGGGTCGTCAGAAAGCGGGGGGTGGGGAGGGAAATGTCTGCTGGGAACTCTGTTATTCCCTAGGGAGATTTAGTCCCATAGAAAATCATGGAGAATTGATCTGTGGGTATTTGGGGCTCTGGGGGGCTGTTTTTTGGGGGGTAGAGGCACCAAATTTTCAGTATAGCATCTAGTGCCTCTCCCCAAAATACCCCCCAAGTTTCAAAAAGATTGGACCAGGGGGTCCAATTCTATGAGCTCCAAAAGAAGGTGCCCCTATCCTTCATTATTTCCTATGGAAGGAAGGAATTGAAAAGGTGTGCTGTCCCTTTAAATGTGATGGCCAGAACTCCCTTTGGAGTTCAATTATACTTGTCACAGCCTTGATCTTGGCTCCACCCCAAAGTCTCCTGGCTCCACCCCCAAAGTCTCCTGGCTCCACCCCCAAAGTCCCCAGATATTTCTTGAATTGGACTTGGCAACCCTAGGTAAACTTAAACCTTGGTGCTGGAGCCAAACTATAGGGAAGTAGGCTGAAGAATTGAGAACTCATCCCAAAGCATTTTACTTTAAGACCTTGATCTCGACTTGCACTATCACCTCAGATCTTTTAGACATTTTAAATTACTTTTTTAGATTTATTTTAACCAATATATAAATTTGACTGTTTTGCTAGAAGTTGTTTTGATGTTACATTGGGAAGATTGTGGTTTGATGTAGACTGTAGAGCATTCAAGCGTGTTATATTTATCACCAGTTTAAAATTTGTAATTCAAGGCATATTTTGAGGTATCTACTTCTTCTGAAGCAGGAATATAAAGTTGTTAAATTTAAGAAAAAGAAGACCCTGTGGCTGGAGTGGGACCATTTAATTTGGGCCTCTAAGCAGAAAGATAGTAAACCTTTTTGGAGTACTATGGAAAAATGTAATTCTAGGCCTCTGGTTTCATATCATATTTCTGCTGATTGTTGGAAAGAACAGTTTAGAGCTCAGTTTTCTCATCTGTATGTGGCTGACTCAAAAGCTCAGCTGGCTTTATCTTCTGGCACCAACGCTTGACCTCCTGTCTCAATTTCAGAAGTTAGAACTTTAATAATACAATGAAGTATGGTAAAGCTCCTGGCCCTGACATGGTCCTCCTGAATGATTTAAATCAGACCCAAATTGGTGGGCAGAAGTTTTGGCACTAAGTTTTTGGCACCAATGATATAGTTGTAATGCCTAGGATTTGGCATCATGCTATCATTGTGCAGATACACAAGAAAAGAGACCCATCAGACCCCTGTAATTACTACCCTATCAGCCTGTTGTCAGTTGTGGGTAAATTATATGCATCCCTGCTATATGGCAAATTAGTCAAAAATAAGACAGTCTTGGGGAAAGAACAATCTGGCTTCCAAAGGAAAGTGAGCACAATCAATCACAGCCATGTTCTAAAGTATATTATCAATAAATATACTGGTAATAAGAAAGTGCAGCCTTCATGGATCTTATAAATGCTTTCAATACTATACCTAGAGATACACTATGGGTAAAATTTGTGGAAGAATGTATTTTTTTTCTTCAGCTTTATGACCACCCAGCAGCCCAGGTTAGGTGCAGCCCTTTGAAAGCACTGACAGATCCTGTTTTACTAGATTACTAGATTACTAGATTAAGGCATTAAGTAAGGCTGTTTTTTGGTCCCTCTGTTATTTAATTAATATATTAATTATCTTAATTCTTTCTGGTTACAAGGAGATTGCCATTTGCTTTATCTTGCATTGGTGAAACTGACAATTCTCCTGTAAGCAGATGACACTGTCCTGCTGTCTATATCCATAGTGGGTCTGCATAAACGTAGCTATTTCCTAAATACTGCTGTAGGGAAGGTTTGGTAATTAATGTAGTAAAGTCTAAGGTTGTTATTTTTAGCAGAAACAGAACATAAGGGATTGTAAGTGGACCATGGATGATCTGCTGATGCAACAGGTCACTCATTTTAAATACTCAGGGGTATTGTTCTGTGCTGATTTTAGGTGGAGAACTCACAGTAACATTAGAGCTGTGAATAGCATTGGGAGAGCAATCACTAGATTCTTTTATACTTCAGCACTCAGAATATTTAACTCTAAGGTAGCTGGCCGATTTGTTATATATGACTGTTGTATGGATGGAGGCTGTTACTGAGGATATTGATAAACCGCTAATTAACTTTCTTCCTGGTATATTGTGGACCCCTAAATTTGTGGCTGATATTGTTCTAAGAGTTGAAGTGGGTGAAATCTCTCATGAAGCTAGGGCATGAAGAAGGGCATTTAATTTACAGTTAAAGATCCTGCAGTCAGATCCAGAGCTAAGTTTGCTAGGTCTCATTAGACAATCATAAGAATAACTGGGATAAATTGATGAATGATAAGCTAATGTGCCTAGAGATTTCAATAGAATTGACAGGGAGAGTAATGTTGATAAATTGACACATCTGTCTGAAATTTTTTTTAAACATCTGGTTTATAAAAGTACAGCAATAATATCAGGAAGAGTTTGCTCAGCCTTCATATTTGGCATTCCCCTACCAGTTAGTATCCTAATGTATTTCTTTGGATCTAATATTTCCTAAACATGTTGGCATGTCTTAACGCTCTATCATCTGTAGTCTTGACAGATAGATATTCAGAGAGCATGCAATTGCAACCTTAAACACATTGAATCTATTGACCACATACTTTCTAGGTGCCCAGAGTTTTTAAAATTTAGACTGAAGCTTCTTAGTATCCCTACTTAGTAAGTACTCTGCTTCGCCAGCTACTGAGACTTTTAAGCTACTGAGCAATGTAGATGGATGGGTTACATACACAGTCACTAGATTTTTGGTTGCCATTGTAGAAATACAGAAACATTGCAAAATAACTGCACAAACCCTATCATATTTTTGGGGGGAGTTCCTGTGATATGTGTTGCTTTCCATTAGTTGCTTAAACTCTCAATGGCTGCTTGAGACCACTGGCCAAATGAACAGTGGAAGGAAGGGAGGAAGGAAGGGAGGGAGGAAGGAAGGAAGGAAGGAAGGAAGGAAGGAAGGAAGGAAGGAAGGAAGGAAGGAAGGAAGGAAGGAAGGAAGGAAGGAAGGAAGGAAGGAAGGAAGGATGGATTTCTGCTTCTCTCTCCACCAGAGGGTCCTCCAGTTCAAATAGACAGAGTCCAGTCCTTCTGTGTGGCTCCTGATAGCCATTTGAGTTGGACTTCATCCACTCCTGTCTTTCTCATTACTCTGCTGCAGTTCAAGAACATGTACCATTTGTGTTATAGCCAATATTATTTTGAAGCCTGGCACTAACCAGGATAGAAGGACAGTCTTAAAACACCTAGTGAGGCTTTCCCCACTTTGCTGGAAAGTTTTCTCATTCAGTATATTTATTATTTATTATTATTTATTACTTTACATTTATATCCCGCCCTCTCCGCAAGCGGACTCAGGGCGGCTTACAATATCATAAAAACAATCAATTCCATAAAACATATAAAAACATAGTTCACTTATCAATTTAAAACTATTTGCGCTGTCTCAATCCAGTCTGGCGGTATTGGGTTCTGACTATGATCGCCAGCTTCTGTAGGATGTCCGGTGGCAGCCCATTTTCAGTCAACCAGAAAAGCTTGTCTAAACAGTTCGGTCTTACAGGCCCTGCGGAACGCCGACAAATCCCGCAGGGCCCTTATAGCTTCTGGGAGGGTGTTCCAAAGTTCTGGTGCTGCCACCGAGAAAGCCCTGGATCTTGTTACGCATAGCCTGGCTTCTTTTGGGCCAGGGGCAGACAGCAGATTTTTTGTCCCTGATCGCAGTGCTCTCTGGGGGATATATGGGGAAAGGCGGTCCCGTAGATAGGCAGGTCCCTGACCATAAAGGGACCTCTGTGACAGGACTTGTGTGGAGATGGAAGCGGAGTCATTTCTCACCTGCTGTGTTCCTATTAAAACAGGTATAATTTGAGGTTTTCTCCCTTTCAGAAAGTAAACTTCGAAGTTTTTAGATAATGCAGATGAGAAAAATGCTAGTAATCTATAAATAGTTTAACACCAAGTGTGTCTGATGTTTAAATTGCGTATTGTGCTGCGTATTTCAAGAACATTGAAATGAGGAATCAGACTGCTTTAAAGGTAAACTCAAACCAAGGGATAATAAAACATGACAAGGGGATCTCAGCGACATGAATTAGCAAGTTGTTTTGTGACAGCTGTTGACATTGGCTACTTTGATTATGTCTATAAATAAATGACTGAGCAGTAGGGAGTAGGTTGTAACTTTACTGATTCATGGACTGAGGCCTTGATATGAGGACAGGACTTGAATAAAAAAAAGACAAAAGGGCTTACTGCCTCATAACTTTGCACATTAGCTCCAGATCAATGCAGGGCCTTTTCTTGGCACAAGTGGAACCTTGATGTCTTGCTGCCTTGCCCAGGTTGATAGAGAAAGGAGTGGCAAATGCAAAAGAAAATCGCATGCCTCTTCTAATTAGATCAGACTACATCCAGGAGGCTCAACGACATCTTAAAAATACTACTTTTTACAACTGTTCAAAGATTCCACACAGAAATACAAAAAAGAACTAAACAACATGAAGGAATTACCCCTATGCATACAGGGAAAAAAAAATCTTTTTAGACACACTACAGGAACCTCAACCAGATACCTTTTACACAAATGTACAAACCTGGCTACCCATGACACCCCATTGTGTCAGGCACAGGCACTCTTAGCAAGGGGGGATCTGGATACATGGACTCTGTTCTAAGACTCATTAATGCTCCTAGTTATGTGTGCAACTCCACAGATTTCCTGAGGAAAATACAATATTTGAATAGCCTTCTAGAGAATACTATTTTGGCCACCATGGATGTGGAATTTTTGTACACCAACATCCCACATAAAGATAGATTAAAAGCCATAAGAAACATAATTTTTGACAGTACCACAGCTGACCTTGCCACCAAACTCTGCCATTTTGTTAAGGTTGCCAGCTCCAGGTGGAGCCTGGAGACCTCCCACTTCTACAACTGATCTCCAGCTGGTAGAGATCAGCTCTCCTGGAGAAATCGGCTGCTTTGAAAGGTGGATTCTGTAGCATTGTACCATGCTGAAGCCTCTCCTCTCCCCAAACCCCACCCTCCTTGGCTCCACCCCCAAAGTCTCCAGGTATTTTCCAACAGAGATCTGGCAATCCTACATTTTGTTCTCACCTATAACTACTTCAAATGTGGTAAACTTGTACCTTCAGATTAATGGTATAGACATGGGCAGCCACATGGCACCACGATATGCTAAACGCTTCATAGCCAATTTGGAACTTTGTTTCCTAAACTCCTGTCTGCTCGCACCTTTCCTATACCTGCATTACATGGAGGACATCTTTATTGTCTGGACATATGGTACAGAAACCCTGGACAAATTCTAGACATTCAACAACTTCCACTGCACCAGCTTCCACCCCACGATCAACCTGACAATGAACCAATCTATGCAAGAAATAAATTTTCTGGCACCACTGTACACCACATGATGGAGTGTATAAACACCACCTTATAGCAGAAACCTACTAATTGACAAACATATCTACATGCATCCTAAACATACCAAACTATGTATTGTCTATAGCAGGGGTGGCCAAACTTGCTTAATGTAAGAGCCACATAGAATAAACATCAGATGTTTGAGAGCCACAAAACATGAAGAAATATTAGACACATATCTTTATTAAAACTCTTAATACTTTCTTTGCACAGAAGGGTACAGTATGTATATTTATACTTTACAACATGACCATGCTAGAAGGACACTTTAAAAAGCTGGGAATAACAGTCCCCATAAAACCAGCATAGGAAAATGTTAGGGAATTATTTTTGGCATCAATGGGAGAAGGAAACACACATGTACCATAGGAATCACTTACTATTATTGGCATCATTATGCATCTCTCTTTGCCTTGACACTAAGGTTAGTAAATACAGTTCCTACAAGAGCTATGAAACTAAGGGGTTACCGTGCACCGCCCTCTTTAATTCTGTCCCTCTTCCACTGGCTCCCTTGGCTCATGTGCTCTCTTTCCCCACTCTAAGACTCTGGGCAACCTCTGTGGTGGAGGAAAAGAGCTTGCAAGCCTGCCTATTTCCCCCTCTTCGCTGCTTCACACATCGTGAAAATAGTCACTTACCCTTGGGTCAGCGCTTAGAGCTTGACTGAGGTCCCAATGCTAAGCACACTTGCTTGAGAATAAGCCTGCATTAAGTTCCTCGATCTCCGGGAGCAGGGGTGGCCCTAGGGCATTTGGAACAAAGCAAAAGACTTAACCCCTAGCTGGCTCAGTGGTTCCCTCCTCCTTACCTCTCCTGGCTGTGAATAGAAAGGGCTCTGATATTGTCTGCTAGTGCTACTGATTTTCCTCCACCAAAAACGTGGGCAGGGATAGCATGAGATCAGTGACCCACTTCTGGGTGTGCGTGGGCATTCAGCCAAATTGACTATGCATTCTTATACCTGTAATCATATGCAAGCTCAGCAGTACTTCTGAGTTAGGATCAGAAAGGTAGCTCAATGACAGTGCATATGATAAACACTTCAATATGTTTCTGAAGAGATGTCAGGGCATCACCTGGGATATTCCATTTTGGGAATCTACCACGGCTCAGTGAACAAGCATCTGCAGATGATCCCAGATTCAATCTTCTACAGCTCCAGTTAAAAGGACCTGGAAGTGGGTGATGTGAAGGAGCTCTGTCTGATACTCTGGAGACCCACTGCTAGCCTGACTAGACAATACTGACCCTGGACTGATGGTCTGATTCAGTGTAAAGCAACTTATTGTGGGAACTTTTTCCATTGCAAATGAACCACAGTCCAGTGTTGAATAAGGGGTGACTTGCCGTAACTGCAGAGATTTATAAACTTCCTGAATTATTGTAGAGATGCAGAAGAGGTGACAGAGCACATCTGTGTTAAACTCTATTGCATCCTTGTGTGTGATCAAGTTCTCAGCCTTAAGCTGAAGCATCATTTGTGCCCGAGTGAAAGGGAGGGAACAAAGATGACTCTGGGCAATTGAGACCCAGCACTGGTGCCCCCAAGAGGATGGTGATGGGTAGGAATAGCTGTTTCCACCACCTCCAGCCCTCTTCCCTTTGGTAGATTCCCAAACTGGTAGATTGGGGAAAGTGCTGACAAAATTGGTCTGTTAAGTGTACATGTTACTCCCAACCTATGATGCACCAAGGCCTGAGGAACACGTAACCAATAAAGTTGTGACCTGATTCTTCCCAGAACAGTATGTCTGCATTGTCCTTCTTCCCTCCTCCCATGGGTTGTTGCCCACTCCAGACATAATGTGGAGCTTTATAGAATGCTTTGTAATATCTGGTTGCTAGGTGGCCAGTGAAATGCAGCTCCATTCACAGCAGAAAGAGCAGGCTATAGTACCTAGCCCAATGAATTATCTGTATGTTGTGAGGTGGCTTGCTCACCTGATCAAACTTGGCATCTTGTCTTTTGAAATGCTCATTTGTGCAGCAATATTCCTTTATTTTAAACTTCAAGGGAGCTCTAAAAGTATGTGCCTGCAAAGGTTTTCTCTGCTGTGCTTCTCTGAAGGCAAAGGACAGTCAGTGTTTATACTTGATGTCTACTGATCCAGACCCTGACAGCAGACTTCCTTGGTGAAGACCCTCCATGTTATATCCTGACGAGTACATGAGCTATTTTTCTGCCAGGCTTCTGGAGCTATTAATGACTTGTATATCTACCAGCAATGTGTCTTTCAAAGCTTTTGTTTTTGTTTCTTCTACTCTTACCATCAAGAGAGCCTATTTTTCTTCACACCACACAATAAAGCTTTTGTATTTTCTCTCCCTTTGTTAAAAGGAAGAGTAATGAAACCTACAACAGGCATTTAATTAACTCAGCTGTGCTGAACATTTCCTTGACATTCAGTGTACAGTTAGCACTCAGAATTAGCTTTGGGATCTTGTTTTCTAGTTTTGAATGTGCAGTTCTCACATAATTCTGTGGGTGGAGCTCAAGGTGCTTCCATAGGTAGTTAGATTACTTAGAAACTGGTGCCCATCACTTTGCTTTTATAGAGTTTGGTTTTTCTTCAACTCTTTTTTTCAAAAAGCCCTCAAAACTGCTTTATATAGTAATCAGAGATCTAAGGAAGCTGCACATTTGAATCTTTTCAGTTGAAGCATGTTTTTAGATCAGGTCTAAAGATTGGGTTTGGTGTAGATCAGTCTGTAAGCTACATACAAACCCTATACTGACTGCAGCATTTCCCTTCCATATTAACCATGTTAAGAACATCTTGTGTAGCACAAATAGCACTGATATGCACTCAAGCCTCTGTTCTGTGTATAAACACCTTAAAGGCACTTGCACACAGCAGAGCCTCCTCATTTTATACACCTTTTAAAAAAGGCCTATCCCCCTGTGACAGTGTCATTCCCTGACAGACATCCTCCCAAAATATGTCACACATTTTAACATTTAATACATAATATAACAGAATTCCTTTACTGACAAACAGTTCACTGAAAATTAGCAACAAGCAATACATTTACAGTTTCCAAATGTAACTATCAGATATTAGTCTTTGTCAATCCTTTATAAATCAAGCAGGAGGCCATGTGCAGAGAGGAGGAGTCAAGGGAAATCAAAAACATCCCTGCTGGCAACAAGTAATGACACATTAAATGTCTATGTTGAAGGAGCAACCTTGTGAGTATATCATCCCATTTCAATCTCTTTTCCCTCCTTCCCTTGTCACGTTGTTGTCCCTTCTTTGCACATGATATGTTTAATGAATAACTGTAATAGATCTCTACATATAGAAGTGTGGAATGCTAATGCTAAAGCTATATTAGATGTAATATGTTTGGGACATTCACACATGGCACAGAATCAGTGGTTCTTTTTTAGTGTCATGTGTAAAGAAAGTCCAAGATTTTAAAAAAAAATCCTTTTTGTTTCTTGATTTACCACTTCCTGTTAATAGTTAATATGAAATAATCAGCATTATTAGGATGCCTCCATTTTTGTGGGTGGGTGTAGCATTCTTCACATGACATGCCCTGCAGCGCATTGTGTTAACTGGTCATGAACGTACTTCATCAATAATTCTCATCCTGACCCAGCTCTGAGTCACCCTGTAGCCTAGTAGAAAAGCTGCTGAATGTGGAAAACATGCTTTTGAAAAGGGCTTTCCTTCGCTTCACAGCAGAGGCATAGATAACAGGCTGCTCTCTCAGCGAAACTATATTGAATGCTACGTTCCATAATAAGCACTCTGCAGAGAAAAGAAATGGAGGTACCCAGGACTGAAACTATGTTAATGTGGTATTAACATGGGTTCTCTTTAAAATGGTAATTTACTGCCGTTTCCTCAAAAAATTGCATTCATTGTCAGATTATTATTGTGGGAAGAAAAAGATACTGCATTTCTGCTGCCTGGCCATGATAAATTAATTTGCTTCCTCACAATCACAGAAAAGATTTCTACAATTGATGCTGTGTGTGGGGAATGAATAATACAGATGAGAGATACAGGAGCTGTGTAAAAGGTCGGCTGATACACTGTACACTTGGGATGATTATACTGACCTGGGGTGCAGAATCTGTGTTCAGATATCACAGCAAACAGGTTTGTCCACAATGGGCACAAACACAGCATATCTCCCCACACTTTCTCACATGTGGAGTGCAATTAACATTTTCCTGCTTGGGAAGACTTGAACAGTTTGTGATATCTGAATACAGGTGATGAAGCAAGTGTATATCCTTGCCCCAGTTTCTAAAATAGGATTAATCTGGTGGTGATGAAATTCCAAACCGCCTAAGTGTCTGCATCTGGCTTTCTCAGTATATTGAAGCATAGCACAACATTTTCCATACAAGAAAGCTTCCAATTGCTCTATGTGTATGAGAGGGGTGCATAGGCACAGCATGCTGTGTTCCTGCCCAACATGGATTGAACTCTGTTTCTTGTATCATAGATTGATTTGTGGGTTTTCTCAGTAGTCTGTCTCCTAATACAGCTAGTGTGGGTAAAATGGGAATACAGTTTATATAATGGTAAAGGTAGTCCCCTGTGCAAGCACCAGTCGTTTTCGACTCTGGGGTGACATCACTTTTACGTTTTCACGGCAGACTTTTTACGGTGTGGTTTGCCATTGCCTTCCCCAGTTATCTTCACTTCCCCCCCAGCAAGCTGGGTATTCAATTTACCGACCTCGAAAGGATGGAAGTCCAAGTCAACCTGGAGTCGGCTACCTGAACCAGCTTTCACTGGGATCGAACTCAGGTCATGAGTCCACTAAAACTCCCGCCGCGAAGACCAAGTCTAACATGTGACCCGCCTGGCTCCTACCCTTACCCTTTAAGGAAGATGGCGGTGGTCAAGGAGCTCTGGTGCTAAAGCTTCTGGAATAACAGCATTTTACCGCCTTAGACTACATTATACTTCCTTCAGCTGCCTACGGTGAATGATATGCTGCTGGGGAGGGCGAAGGGCGACTTTTAGAACCTCTTCACCCTGTTTTTCCCCCGGAAAAAGTAAGAAGCGCTTACCAACTGGGCCTGCATCGGTGCGGAGGATGGCGCGGTCTGGGTGCAGGCCGTGAGTTGGGAGTGCAGGCCGGTCACGGGTCGTGAGCCGGATGTTGGGATGGCTGTGGCCACAGTCCGGGGGTAGCAGCCGAAGCCTAATGAGAGCCGAGTGCAGAGGAAGAGCTAAGTGCAGAGTGGGAGAAATTGGGGCTGGGAAGCCGAAGGACACCAGCAGGAGGCCGGTGGCGGCGGCCGAGCTGTTGGGAGAGGCGACAGTTGAATTGTGAGGAGAGATGACGGGGCGAAGCACTGAGGTAGCTTGGGGCTACTGACGGGACGACGGCTCCTATCCCTCCCCCCCTGTGCTGCCGTGATTGGTGGGGTTGTGGGGATGACTGCGCCATGGATGAAGAACTGGGGAGCCGGAACAGGCCGGAAAAGAGGCCTGAACTGAACTGAACTGACCAGCGGCGAGCGGTGTGGTGTGGCCGGATGATCACCTGGCGGGGCTGAGACATCTGCAGGCTAGTGTATGACACCTGTGATTTTCTGGGTCCCTGAGAGGTTCAGCTGTGCAACTGGTGGGGCACAGGGAGGCTGGTATCCCCCTGGGTCCCCTATGTTGTGCAGTGGGTTGCTTCAGGTTTGCCAGACAGCACGACAGCATTATTGTACCCCCATTATTGTACCACGCCCCCGGAACAAGAACACTTGCACTTTACGGTTATCGCCCCAGGAATAAGAACATTTGCACTTTACGGACATCGGCACGCCCCAAGGACAAGAACACTTGCACTTTACAGACACCGACACTTTAAATACAGCAGCGCTTTATTTAGTTCTTTTAAACTTCTTTTAACTCTAGTTGATCTTAACTGCCAATATTAACAGAATTGGTTTGCTAATGATAATTTATTGGTTATTTAAATTAATTTATTGGTTATTTAAATTAGATTACTGTTTCATTAATTGGCTAATTTGAGGAAACTGTATCTGTGGCAAATTAATTGGGGAAGAGTAATTGATTGGGAGGGTTTTATACTTAAGGAGCCAATGGAGTTAATTAATTATTTTTTAGCTAATGAATTAATGGGTAGATTTGGTGTGGGGGGTTTAATTAAATAACCATTAGACACTATTGGCAGGTTAGCATAATTGATAGATTGTCTAGAGAAGGGAAAGTTGAGGAGGGAGTAGGTTCAGCTATTTCACCGGTCTGAAGTTCTGGTGGACACCAGGAGGAGATGACTGGCCTGGGGATTCCAGTACTCCTGGGGAGGGGAAGGTATGACGGTGGGAACAGGCAGAATTATAAGGGAAGGAGGCTGAGACATGACAGTGCTTGACCCCCTTCCAGCCTGTGTCTCATCCCGATGGTGGCAGGTAGTTGGGCCAGGTTAAATTACTCACCTCCGTCACTGGTGTTATGCAATGCCAGGTCCATAAATAATAAGACCTCTACCCTTCGGGAGTTCCTGCTTGAACAGGATATGGACCTGGCATGCATGACCGAGACCTGGGTGCGCAATGGGGAGACCGTAGCTCTCTCCCAGATGCCCCCCCTGGATACTCAGTCTTTCACCAGTCACGGACTAGCGGGTGGGGGGGAGGGGTGGCTCTCTTCATATGAGAGGCTTACTCCTTCTGGGCTCTCCCAGCCCTGGAGATCAAGGGCATTGAATGTGCCGGTCTGGCATGGGACGTTGGGCAGGGGTTGGTGATCTGGCTGGTGTACTGACCACCTAACGCACCAGCTGGCGCCTTACCATCCCTGGTGGAGGCCGCAACAGGCTGGGCATTGGAGTACCCGAGGCTTTTGATCCTGGGTGACTTCAATGTCCGTGCCGATGACGTGACCTCCAGTCAGGTGATGGCTCTAGTGTCATCCATGGCACTTGTTACAATGCCCACTCACCAGGCAGGGCACATGTTAGACTTGGTCTTCGTGGCGGGAGTTTTAGTGGATGATATTACTGCTGAAGCAGTGCCATGGTTGGACCACTATGCCCTTAAGGCTCGTGTGAATGTCCCGCCCCAAGCCCATTTAGGCAGCGAGCGTGTTTTGGCTCACTCACAGAGCCAGATGGACCCAGAACGGTTCCAGACAGCTCTACGGGATCCCTGGCCTCCTGGCAATTCCTTGGATGACCTGGTGGAGTCTTGGAATGACAGACTCTCCAGAGCCATCGATGAAATCGCACCTAGGCTTCCTCTGCGCCCTTGTCCAAAGCCGGCACCTTGGTACAACCAGGAGTTGCGGCAATTAAAGAGAGGATGCAGATGACTAGAGAGGCAATGGTGGCGTACTCGAAACGAAGCGACTAGAACATCTTATAGAGAGTTTATGAAGTCCTATGAGATGGCAGTCAAAGCCGCAAAGAAAACATACTTTGTGGCTAAGATTGCGTCTGCAATTTCACTCCCAGTACAACTGTTCAATACAATTCGGACTCTTACAATGCTGCCACAAGGCAGACCAAATTCTAAGGAATTGGAGATTGGCTGTGAGGCTTTTGCGAATTTCTTTGCAGATAAGATCGCGTCGCTCCGCCGCGACCTTCCCACCACATTGGAGACAGTATGCGAACCCAAGGCTCCGTGCCTGCCTTCGGATCGTGTTCTGGACTGTTTCAATGTTCTCAGCCTGGAAGAAGGTGACAGGATCCTCTTGTCTGCATGCCCTACAACTTGTGATCTGGACCCTTGCCCCTCCTGGCTTATTAAAGCTTGCCAGAGGGAGCTCAGATATCCTGTACGGGATATCATGAATAGATCCCTGATGGAAGGGCATTTTCCAGCACCTCTTAAAGAGAAGAGGAAACTACAAAAATTCTCTTTCCCTTGTGACTGATAAGTAGGAAACCTATAGAAAGTCCTCCAATCAAGATCTAAGGAGGCAAGGAGGATCATACTGGGAGAGACAGTCCCTCAAGTAGGACAGTTCCAGACCATTTAGACTTTATAGGTTAAAAACAGCACTTTGAATTTGTACTGGGCACTGACTGGAAGCCAGTGCAGGTGCTGAAGTATTGTTGTTATATGTGCAGACCAGGGACCCAGTCAATGATCTAGCAGCAGCATTCTGGACTTCCTGAAGCTTCCAAAGCATCTTCAAAGACAGCCCTACATATAGTGGTGACCATCACATGGATCACAGTGGTGAAGTCAGACCAGGACAGGGAGGGGGCCAGCTGGTGGTGTAGGTGATAAAAGTATAGGTGATAAAACACTGTCTTCGCTGCTCTGGACTCAAGGAAGAATCAAGCCACACCGCTAAGCACCTAATGGAGTCCACTAGCGAGAGCTTCAGTTTTTGAAGGATTTAACTTCAGCCAGCTCTCACTTAACCAATCCACTGTGGTGTCCAGGCATGAGGCCAGGGCTGAGATCCTATATCCTTTTCAAACAGGGTGTCTTCTGCATATTGGTGCTTTCCAACTCCAAAGCTCCTGAAGATATCCATCAGTGTGCATATAGGTAGTAAACAACATCAAACCCTGCAAGACAGGTTAGAGTCTGGGGTGTCCACCTCTCTCCACTGATGTCTACCCTCTGTGAGCATCCCAGGAGGAAAGAGGAAAATCACATCAGTGCAGTGCCTCTCATCCCAGGGAGGCTAGGCAGTTGACCAGGACCAAATGGTCAACTGTGTCAAATGCAGCTGTCTGAGCCAAAAGGATGAGCAGTATTGGCCTACCTTTGTCAAGATATAATGAGAGATCATAAGGTCCCTACTTACAGCAAGCTGTACACAGTAGTATGTAAAATAATCCCTAATCATTTATCCAAGAAACTTTGTAATCATTTTGTACAGTGCAAATCTTTTGCTCCATAGAAAAGCCTTCCTGAATAATATTTAGGGATGAACAAAAACAAGCTGCTTTTTCAACTGTGGTGTGTGTGTTGACTGGGAGTGGGGGCTGTACCAGTCGCTACTGCTATATTCTCAATCCATCTAGGGAATATGGACATCTTGAAAGTGTAAAGGAACAGGCTTTCTAAATGTGGCTCACAGGCTGTGATCTCAATAGTATATGTCAGGAAAACAGCCGTTTGAGATGTTTGTTCTACTTGACTAAGCTTTTATCTGTCCTTTTCTCTGTCCTTTTTTCAGGTTACTAAGGGGATGTTTGGCTGCTGGGGGGAGTGTGGAAGAGGTATCATTTTTATTGTTTCAAATTCTGTGCAGTTAATATTTGGTTTGTTTTGATCTTCCTTTTTTGTGCTTCTCAAAGCTTGTTTCTTGTGTTAGTTGTATAGTGGGGTTTTTTTGGTTTGTTGGCATTTCTGGTTGCCTTCCGTTAGTGAATTACCTGTTCTCCACCTTTTCACATATTAATTAGTGATTTTGACTAACATTGAATTTTCATTGGTTAGGTTTGTGCAGGTACCTACAGATAAGTGGTTAGTAGGGTGGGTGCCTCCTAGACAAAAATGCTGCTCCCGGAAATAGGTGGCCATTTTCAGGCCTTTTTCCACTATGTAGAGAGAACTTGGGGGTCATATTATTCAAGGGGCTGTAAAATGGGACCCCTGTGGAATTCACTTGAAACTTGGGGAGTCTTTAGAAGAGATGGTAGACTAGGATCCATGGTATTTCAATCCCATATTGGGGGGGAAATGTTACATCAGGGAAATCTGCCATTTTTCATGCACGGAAAACAGTGGTCAGATATCTCATCTGATCTTAGTGAAACTGGGAAGGGAACCTGATGGCCTTCTTAATATAACAATATTTCTGAGAATTCTTAAAACCAATTCTCTTTCCTTTTATAAAGTTATGATACAGAATTATGGTATGATAATTTTATAAAATTATGATACAGAATTATATGATAATTTTTCAAGTGTACACCCTACCATTCATCTGAGACAGTTTTATTGTTATGTAGGCAAAACTGCCCTCAATTCTTACTCATCTGTCTTTTTTCACTATGTGAACCTTTGAAGGAAGTTGCTAAGTCTTCACTTTCCTGGGAACAATAGGATTCATTGTTGTGTGTGACAAATCTTAAGAGTACCTTTCCATATTGATCTGAAAAGTAGTTTGGAAAATGTCACTTTTTAGACATAGGTACATTTTTCTGCTGCAATGAAAAAATGTAACTGTTTTCTCCTGCAATGAACTTCTTTTATTGGTGTTCTCAAGTTTAAAATATTCTAGTTTGAATATGTGAATTATATTGAATTATGCAAAAATAGCTATTTATCTTAAATTTAGTATTTGTATGAATAATGTTTTTAAAACACCCGTGATTCCTTATTCAAGGTGCAGACTTCACAGACTCCTGTAATTTTGTAAAAGGCCAAAACAGTAAAGATAAATCAGTGCCTGAACATAAACCTGTCATCACCTTTGCAGTACCATGCATGTGTGGTACAAGGTTGTTTGTTTGTTTTTAAAATCCCTCTAAGTTACAAGATGGATCTGGTACGTCTGCATGAAAAAGGTTGCTAGTTTGCACTTGCAGAGTCTCATTGAGCATCACATGGGTTTTTGCACCATTGTGCAGTATAGTGGAGCCAGGGTAGTTGCTGACTAGACATTTTAAAGTTATATGCCTTTGCTCTCCTGTTTTTTTAATTTTTAACATGGAAGGAGTGGAGCTGGAAGAACAAATGCAGGGTGCAAAATACTGGGGTAAGGAATAACTAGCTTGACCCTGTGATCAAACTGAGTGAAAAATGAGGATCTTTGTTTATATGGATTAAAAACAAGAGAGGGAAATAGAGTTGGATAGATTTTTCTTTCCTTACACAGGGCAAGAATGGGAAGGGGCAATATACTGGAGCAAATGAATGTTATGAGGAAGCAAACTCAAATGAAGAGTAAATTATTGGTAGGCAGGAGAAGATCAGGAAGGGAAATTAATGTATTTGGAGGTTTGGAAAAACAAAAGGTGTTTTGAATATTTTGAGGTTTCAGAGTTCTACCTTTGGCTGACTAGTCTACTTGAGCAAAAATGGATGTTGTTGTAGCAAATATGGGGTCAAAGGAATGGTTTGGTGCTAAGGGCTTATCTGTACCTTGTAGTCAGTTTATGGTCTGAGGCAAGTCTCTTGTCTCCATTAAGTCCAGCTTGCTATATCCACCACTGGCTAGCCAATGCCTCTGAGAAGCTTACAAGAAAGGTGTGATGGGTGACCATGTCTCGTCACTGTCTTCCTAGTGTCTGATTTTTTAAATCTATGTTGCTTCTGGTCATGGAACTTATTTATCTTTTCATGACTGGTAAACTTCTAAGCACAGAACTGATGGGAAAGGATGGTATAGTAAGAGTGTCTAGGTAGATTCAATAGGATTTGTGGCACCCACACTTACCAAAGTATTCACTCCTGTGTATAAAACAGAAATTGTATATAATTTCCTGAGCAAAAATGGAGGTCCAAATAGAATATTCTCATAATCTAAGACATCTTGTATATCTTGTATCTTTGATATTAGATGCGATGCTGTTGGCTTCTCCCTTGTTACCTGGCTGCTGCCAGTGTTCAGTCAGTTGTACAGAGATGTCAGTTCCATTAATAACCTGAGCACTGCACAGACAGATTGTGGGAAACTGATGAAGGGAAGGAAATTGTATTTAGCTCTTACCTCCCAGCTGTCATTTTTCCCCCCAATCCCAGTATCAGGCCATAAAGCTAACACAATTGCATGAGATCTAGAATTTGTGACCATTCTTGTATTTGACATCAAAAAAGAGTAGACATGAAAAAAGAGGAGGTCAGTATGCACGTCAAATAAGCTCTTGCCATCCATTATATTTGTTTATTTAAAACATTTCTGTGCTGCCTTTCCACTCAATTCAGGGTCTTCAAGGCAGCAAACATTAAAACATGTCAAACATTAACAAGAATTTAAAATATAAATATATTTAAAATATTTAAAACAATTGAATAAAACCTACTATAAACACATAAGATATATAAAAACACACAAACAAGGAAGAGGACTAGTTGGAATAACTGGGGGAATGCCAAACAAAAAAGTCTTGACCCACTGGCAGAAGACCTTAGATGCATCTGCCTAGAGTTCCAACGTTTCACACTACAGCTGACAGGCTTTTTCTCTGGTTGCCATCAATGCTCTCTCTAAGCTGTGGAATCTTGTGATCAAAAATTCTACTCTGTGAGCTACTGGTATTAAAGTTGTGAACTACTGCATGAATTAGTTTGCTCTGGAGACATTTTTTCCTGAGATAAGACAAAAATGTGTGAACTGGAGGCTAAAAAACTGTGAGCTAGCTCGAACTAACTTGCTTAGAGGGAACTGTTGCTACCTGTTTAATATCAGATGCTGGGATCACCTGAAATAGGATCTCTGAAGATGACCAAAATGTAAGTTCATATGACAATAGACAATCTTTCAGGTGTGCTAGCCCAAGGCTGTTTAGGGCTTAAAAATGCAATACAAGTCCCTTTAATTGATCCTGGAAACAAATTGGGAACCACGGAGGATGGAAGAAGACTGTAGTGATAGTGATGCACTCCAGTCAGTGTTCTGGCCATAGCACTCTGTACCAAATGTAGTTTCTGGAAAGACAGCCACATCTCTTAGCTCTTCTCTGTCAACCAGCCTCAGAAAGTACTGCAGAGCTCCTATGGCCCTATCAATAGCCCACACTGTAAGCCAAAATGCCCTCAAAACGAGGTTGGGGAATTGACAGGTGGGCACCTGGCTTAAAAAGGATCTTTGAATCTATGTATACAGGATACACGTCCAGAAATTATTGCTTAAAATTACCAGGGACACTAATTAAGTAAACAATTAAAAATTTATTATAGAAAAATATAGAACACACATACAAGACAATAAACTCATAAAACATACATACAGTCCTAAGAAAAATAGAGAGAGATGCAGAGACAACACAAGGATGGACAAACAGGGTGATAATTACCTATCGTAGTCTTCAAGGAAAGCTCCAATGGTGACGAATGAGGACTGGGGGGGGGGGACACCCTCAACTGATCAGGAATCGGGGATGTATCTAGACAGCGGAACTGGGGTACTGCTAGATGCACACCTGTGGGGAGCTGGGTCACAGGTTATAAGGACTACCTTTAGCCCTTAGGAGATGGGAGGTACATGGGCAGATGACAGTGGTCAGCTGGTACATGACCTCAGAAAAAGGAGAGGCTCTGCAATGACCATAAGGGCTGGACTTATGCAGTAGCCAATAGTCAGTTAATTGGCGGTCCCTGATTGGATGCTCATAGCTAGCTAATGAGCAGACTTGGCCTTAGTTACCTGATTGGACTTCCAGGTAACAATGGGCCAAGGGAGAGGCTCCAGGATGGCCATTAAGGGAAAGAATGGGAAAAATTATTAAGGTGGGGGGTACTTAAGTCTATCAAACTTATCTAAAAAGGTGACAATAGATGGCCAAATTGCTACCTAGGTAACACCTAGGTAACACGGTCTATACACCTAGGTAACACGGTCTATACAAAGAAACTTGGCTCTGGGTGAAGATGTTTTTCTTCCTCTTTGATCTTTTATTGGCACCAGTCTTTGTCTTGACTTCCGTTGGACAAAGGCTTAGGCGGTCTGACAGGATCCACGCCTAAGATAAGTTTGATGGCTTTATGCATAGGTGACATCTGTTGAGTATGTGAGCCTCCCGCTTTGCTATTATGGAGTCTGGCACTGCAGGAAGATAGCTGCTGGTGGTGTTAGCCTCCCAAGATGGATTCTATGGTTGAAGCTGGAAAACGCTTGCCTGGACAGTTCCTGGCAGCACACCTTCTTCCGCTGCTGTGGTCGAGATGGGGGTCGCACAGAGCGACTGGAAACCATCTGTTCTCCTGGTTAACACTCCTCAAGAGACATGGCGTGCTGCTACAATGTTGTGGCCGTTAGTACTCATAAGTCCCTTCCAGTTTGGTAGACAAAACCCACGTTCTCTTGGCAGATGTGTGTGAGTTGAGTCTCCAGGCACCCTGGCAACCAAGCAGGTGACTACTGTCATGCCTGCCCCTGACCCAGCACCTGCTAGCTCAGAGCAGGCGCCTTTAACAGCCCTGGACGTAAGTCCTGAGGAGGCAAGCCGGCAGCAGGAGCCACCTGGAACTGATCAGGCCATGCCGGGCCCCAGCTCATCCCCTCCTGAATCTCCACCACCTGTTAGCCGGCTCCGTGAAAGGAGACGGCAGGAGATTAGAAACAGTAGGAGTGAAGCACGCATGCGGGGGAGAAGAGATCTAAGCCCGGCATACTAATGGGTTAACAAGCCAGCACAGTATATCTGCAATCCTGGCCCTTTGGCAAACTGTGCTGGCAATGAATGATCCTCCTGGGACGTGACCACGCTCTGCACCCTCTTGACTCCTGTGAGAACCCGCATATTTCTGACCCGGCTTGAACCTTGGACCTCGGAACTCTGGACTGTGACTTTGCTCTGTGGACTTGCTTTGGTAATTTGACTTCATTCGGCTTTGCTCTCTCTGGCTACCCGACCCCCGGCATTCCTGCGTTTACGCTCTCTGTCTCATCCCTTGGCTCGGACTGATTTATGGTTTTGACTAATTGGCCTGTTTAAGATAACGCCTGTGCTGCTCCCTGAAAACCTCAGCCGGCTGCAAGAGTTCTGGCTGACTGCCGGGACGCCAGTAGCCGTCTCCTACCCGAGGCTCGAGTCGTGACAACTACGATGTTCTGGAATTAGGGGTATTTTTCTCACAACACAGACAGCCTTCTAACACACACAGCCTCCAGAGGCTTCTGCAATGACCAGGGAGCCTGGCGCCACCTCAGAGGGAATGGCTGTCCCACCTTTAATGTCTTTCACTCCCTCTCTCCCTCCTCCCCTCAGCCTCACCCCAGGATGGTTGCCTGAGGAAAAGATAGGGAAGCCTCACAGGGTTGTTGTTCAGATCAAAGAGAGGAGAGAAATGAGAATGATGTCAGCTGCTTTGGTTCTTCCCACTGTGATGAAAGACTGTCCTTTTCCTTTCTAGAGGCTGAAGGGTTGCCAACTCCAGGTTAGGAAATTCCAGATGGCAAAGATCACCTCCCCTTAAGGTGTGTGTGTGTGGGGGATTAATGCCTTCACTTGGATGGGAGGGAAGACAGCAGGGCTGGGGGAGCACTCACCTGGTACCACCTTTAGTGGTACCTTTCCAGGTGGGTGGGAAATTCCTAAGGTATCACTACAGGCCTCTGAGGGAGAGGTCTTTCTTCCTGGGGAACCACTGTTGCCAATCTCCGGGTGAGAGTTGGAGATCACTCAGAATTACAACTGCTTTCCAGATAGGTGGCAGAGATCAGCTCCCCTTGAGATGAGGGGAGGAGTGAATGCCTTCACTTGGGTGGGTGGGAAGACAGCAAGGGTGGGGGGCACTCACCCAGAGGCCTTTAGTGGTACCTTTGCAGGTTTGTGAGAAATTCCTGGAGATTCTGTGGTGAAGTTTGAGGAGGCAATAGGAGTTCGGGCTTTAGAGTGGGGTCTGCTAGACACAGGTTCTTGCTGTGGAAGCTGACTGGGTGATTTTGGATCAGTCACAGACTTACAGTCTAACCTACCTCCCAGGGCTGTTCAGATCAAAGAGACAGAGAAAAATGATGGAAGCTGCTTTGGCCTTCCCCACACTATGAAGAAAGACTGTCCTTTTCCTATGTAGAGGCTGCAGGGAGAGGGTGGCGATGGAAACCTGAAGTCAGAGGGGCAGATAAAGGGATGGTTCCACCTGGGGGTTGGCTTCCCTATGTTTGGCTGCTTGCTACTGTTCAGCAGCAGCCACCCTATGACAGCCATTGTGGCATAGGAGTCGGACTTCAGAGTGGGATCTGCCAGACTCAGGTTCTTGCTGTGGAAGCTGACTGAGTGATTTCGGACCAGTCACAGACTTCCAGCCTAACCTGCCTCACAGGATTTTTCAGATCACATGGAGGGAGAGGACAATGATGTAAACTGCTTTGGTCCTCCCCGCCCCTGTGAAGAAAGACTGTCATTCTCCTATGTAGAAGCTGAAGGGAGGAGGAAGGCGATGGAAACCTGAAGTCAGAGGGGCAGATAAAGGAAAGGAGATAGGGTTGCCAGCTCCAGGTCAGGAAATTCCTGGAGATTTAAGGGGTGGGGCCTGGAGAGGGTGGGGCTTGAGGAGGGATAGGACCTCAGACAGGTACAATGCCATTTCCTCATAGGAAACCATTGGAGATCACACAGATTTACAGTTGCTCTCTAGATGACAGAGATCAGCTCCCCTTGATGTGGGGGGAGTCAATGCCTTCACTTGGGTGGGCGGGAAGACAGCAAAGGTGGCAGGCACTTGCCAAGAGCCTCCTTCTAGAGCCCACTGTATTCTTCTTCACAACAGGCTTTACTCCTAGTATTTAAATAATTCAGGAATTAGCAATTGTATTAAGTAACTTTGAGACATGGCTAGTTGAAGAGAAATTCAAGCAGATTATAGAGATTACAACAGAGGTATTGAGATTCATAACCTCTAAGAAGGATAGTGAGGATGGCAAGATTTTTTTCAGTCAACAACAAGGCTGTTATATTTTCCTTTTGATAATGGGCTATTACAGTGCAATAATTCTAAACAGTTATACTCCTCTAAACCAATTTTCTTCAGTATTTAGAAGAGTGTCAATTATTTGGATTCCACGGATATAATCAGTTCTGAAACATTCTTCAGCACAATGATTTTATTTTAATATTATAATAAAATGTAGGACTTTTTTCTCAAAACTGACGCAGTGTTGAATAGAAGCAGTGCTAGAAGGGGACAGTGCTGCGGTTGAAAGAGTGGGAATTTTCATATCACACTAAGCTTATATGAAGAAATATCCATTAACTGAAAGATTTTTGGAATTCTTTTGATAGTATGATATGCACCCATTCTGCAGTTACAGACATTTAACTGAAAAGGAAATAAGAATGATATGTGCTTTGTGAGATGTAAAAAATTAATCAGCCTGATTCAAACCCTGTTAATTTGACTGGGTTCACTTAAACTGAGGATTGGATCACTGACCACTGAATGTGATTGACTACAAATCAAAGTTTGAGAACAAGATAGATGTATTTTTTAGATTTGTTTGGCATTTAAAATGGATAATTTATCAATTTAAAAAAAAAATCCTTTATTTCCCTTCCTGATGGTGACCTGATCACTGCTAAGATTTTTTTGCAATGGCTAATTTTGTTTACCTTTTCTCCTGACCATTTTTGTTAGAGTTGTTATTCTACAATGAAAATTTGTTGTTGGAAAAGAGGCTTCTTTTTAAAACAAAGTTAATCAGATCATGTTCATCAATGGTTAATGAAAAACCTTTTGTGCCTGCCTGGGAAAATGGTTACTCAATACAAATAATGAATTGAGAATTGAACTGGGTTGATTTAAAAAAAAAAAATAGAACCAAAGAACCATTCCTTCTAGATAGCATTAGATCAGCAGGTAGCCCATGAGGGTCTCAGAATCGTTCCTTCACACGACTTCTTCTATTGCCCCTTCCTGACTTCATTGTTGCCCAATTCCCATCCCGATCTCTGGATAGATGACACTATGCCTACCAGTTCCTCATAGCCTTTCCCCATTCTCTCACCTGCAACTAAGGGCTAAACACCTTTCTGCCATCCAAACCTCCTTCCCATTTTTTTTTGTTTCTGCTGAGACACCACCACCCTTTCCTGCTTCTAGTGGTTTGTTTACTTGAACTAGCCACTGTGGAGAAACATGTTGTTTTCAGCTATATTTATTTACTTTGTTTAAAACCCACCTTTGCCCCCACAGATGGAAGGAAGAGATGGACACAGGGGTTTGGGTAACTAAGGGCCACTTTCTTTATTATTAAATTAACAAGGGCTATAAACATAACAGGCAGCACGGCAGGGCCAGTGGACGAAATACCCCTCCCCTGTCGCATGACGGGCAAGCCACCTTGCCCCTAGGTATAGCCAAAATGTATGGCTTGTACCCAGTCAGCCTAGCAAACGTTATGCCCTGGAGTTCCAGCCGCCATCCGCACGGCTGAAGGGCGGATCAATCCATGCAAACCCGAGGCGATCCGCTTCATCACTCAACTAGTCTGCATGGGCCAGGAATGATTTAGCTAGAACCCGTGCCCCAAAACTGGGGTGCTATTGGTGCTCACTGAGCTGCATAATGGAAGTTAGGCAAAAAACCCAGCCACCGCGAGGCCAAGCCTCTGCTTAGGCAGCTGCGCCCACTAAACGCCTAGCACTTTCCGAAGCCCAAGTTTTAAGTCATCCAAAAAAGCATCATTTCACTTATCGGAAAGATGGACACCATCAATCCTGTATAAATCCGTGCTGATTTCCCAGGATGAGAGAAAAAGTGGCCCAACCCCCCCTCAAGGGCTTTTTTAATTTTTAAATTGGCTTTGCGGTGAGCTCTCTCAATCGCCTGTGGATCCCATGCCCCATGCCGTACCTGGCGCGGGATCATGGCCGACCACACAGTCAAAACCTAAGGCCAATGACTCCTAATGACTCAAAAGTCATCCTTGGCCTGCAGCACAAGGGCTTCACCAACATGTGGTGGCAAAACATGAACATTTTCAAAAAGCAAGGGCAACAGGCCTGACCAATGGAGACCCCGCCGTCCACACCACTCTATGGTAGCCCACTTGCTGAGCCCCAGCTGTGACCCAGTCGAAGTCCTCCTGGGCCTATGGGCAGCCCAGAACACAAAGCTGTGCCCGCATATGAGGACGCGTCATCTCTCCCCATGGACAGCAGCACCTGAGAAAAGAAGAAAGCAGTGAATAATCACACCCTCAATAACCTGTTGCCAGTTACTGCAGTGCCAGAGGGGAAACATAGCCTTATTGGCTGAGGAACGTCACCTACCAAGCTTCTGAATGGACGGTGGGGAGTACCCCAGAGCCGCCGCCGTAGAAGCTGCCCCTATGCGGAAAGAATGAGTGCCAACCTTAACCCCTGCCAGGCCAAGCCTAGTGAGAGCTTTGACAGTCAGAGACCAAAACTGATGCTTCATCAGGAAGGAATTTATTGTTTAGTCTATCTGCGGTTGAGGAGGTAGCCCCATCGTCATAGATCTGCAGCACTCATAGTCAACACAGGAAATATGTCAGATATCGTGAGATTTCTCTACCAGCGAAACGAGACTTGGTGGCAGGAAAAGCAGGAAATACCAGAGAAAGAAGAAGGAAGTCAGAGAAGTAAACAGCCTACTCTAGGATTATAATATCAGAGAGAAACATTGGTGGCCATTGCTGGGAGGACAAAGTTTTAACAACGTTTTTAAAGTGACTGGGACAATAAAAATTGGTGGAGTCAACTGAGTTGGCAATTATAAAATAAGGACTATTGGATAGTGGTGAAGAAGATTTGAATTGGTTAAAGGGAAAAGAAGAAAAAATGTTTAAACTGAAACAAAAGTCGTGACCGCCATTTTGGGAAAAATAAAAACTTTAAACATTAATATCTGAGCCTGGGAGGCTCAGAGGATGGCGAAATTGGGTTCATTGGAAAGGGCAAGCTGCACTCTATTAAACCTGATGGTCAAATTTAATTTGGTGAGATAACATTTTTTGATCTTTTTTACATGTTAGACCCGAAGCAAACTCGTGCTAGGTCTGCTTCAATGGAGAAAATGCAAGCCCAATTAGATGCAATGGAAGCCAGAATAAGCCAGAATAATGAAGGGGGTGAAAGAAATGATAACTGCCTCTAAAAAAGAAATAAGAAAGGATATTGAGGACTCAAAAAAGAATTAAAAAAAGAAATAGAGAATCTCAGAAATGAGACTGTAGTAATAACAAAAAAAGTACAAGAGGTGGAAGAGAGAATGAAAACACATGATTCCACCTTGTTAAAATTAGAAGAAAAGGTGATAATACATTACTGCAAGTTGATGGAGACACAGATTCGGCTGAGAGGTGTACCAGAAGATGAAGAATCTGATCTGAAAGAATACATAATAAAAATAATAGCAAAATTTTGGAGGAAGATCCTGAAGGGAATAGAAATATGTATGACTATATGTATAGAGTGAATTCACTCTATGCAAAAAAGAACAATCTGCCAAATGATGTGGTCATAAGATTTATGACAAAAGAAATGGTGGGAAAAATCATAAATAAAAATTTTGAAAAGACATTGACAGTGGGGGGCAGTAGAATAAGAATTATGAAAGAGTTGCTAAGACAAGTGTTAACTGAAGGAATATATATAAAAAACGAACAGAAAAATTACACGACAATGGAATGAGATACAGATGGATAATACCTGAGGGTTTGAACTTCAAGGGAAAAGGATTACAATTACAAACACACAGGAACTGCGTACATTTTATGGAGAAAATAAAGAATTTGCACCATGATGGATTACAAATTAATATCTTGGAATGTAAATGGACTAAATGGACTAAATTCACCACAAAAAAGAAGGCAACATTTCATTGAATAAAAAACCAAAATTATAACATAGTTTGTTTACAAGAAGTGCACATTAGACAAAAAGATTATAAATTTTTATGGAATAAGCAACTGGGACTAGAATTTTATACATTGGCTGAACAGAAGAAGAGAGGAGTAATTTTTTATATTAAAAAAGAATTAGTTCCGAAATTGGTTTTTAAAGCTAAAGATGGAAGGTATATAGCAGTGGAAATTACATTGAATGCTAAAAAAACTTTATTGTTGGGACTTTATGCTCCAAATGGTGCAAAGGATATTTTCTTTAAAAATATTACGCAACATCTTGATGAAGTGACCTATGGGCAAATTTTGGTGATGGGGGACTTTAATGGAACAATTCAGAACACAATAGATAGATCTGGGAAGAAAAAAAATGATAAAGAAGGGAAATTGCCAAAGTCTTTCTTTGAGCTGGTTAAACAAGAGAATTTGGAGGATATGTGGAGGAAGTTCAATCCTGAAGTATCCTTTTTTTCAGCCAGACATAATTATTTTTCTAGAATTGACATGTTGTGGGGTACCAAAGATTTAGGACTTACAACAAAGAAGATAGAGATTTTACCCAAAATAGGAGCTGACCATAACCCAATAATGCGGATTACAAAATTGTCTCAAAAGTCGAGAAGATGGAGATTAAATGAAGATTTACTACAAAATAAAGAAATAGTGACATCTTTAGAAAAGGAAACTAAAGCTTATTTCCAAGTCAATGATAGAGAAGATATAGAATTTCAGATGGTATGGGATGCCTACAAGGCAGTAATGAGAGGAATATTAATAACATTGAATAATAAAGATAAGAAAACAAAAGATAAACAGATGTTGGACATTCAAACTGAAATTAAGAAAAAAGAAGGTGAATTAAGAAAAAGGCCAGGAAAAAAGAAAATTATAAGGGAGATTACAATATTACAAACACAAATGAAACATTTGTTAAATAAGGAAATGGAATGGAATTTGAAAAAATTATAACAGAAATCTTTTGAGGGAGCAAACAAGCCTGGGAAGTACTTGGCCTGGCAACTGAAGAAAACGAGAGAAAGTAAAATTATTAATAAAATTGTGGCTGATGGAAAAGAGATGGTAGATCAAAAGGAATAAAGAGAGAATTTTTTAAGTATTTAAGGGTGTTAAAGTAAATAAAGAAAGGATCGAAGCGTATTTACAAAAGATCAAAATAGCACTTTTAACTGAATAAATGGAAACATTTTTGAATGATCCAATTGAAAAAATAGAAATCGAAGTAGCGATTAATGTAATGAAAATTGGAAAGGCACCTGGAGCAGATGGATATATGGCAAAATTTTTTAAAAAGCTTAAAGAATTAGAACCGAAACTTCAAAAATTGATGAATGAGATAAGATTAAATGGGAAAATACCAAATACATGGAAAGAAGCTGTAATTTCGTTGATTCCAAAGGAGGAAAGAGATGTCACGAATGTAAAGAATTATAGACCAATTTCATTATTAAATAATGATTATAAGATATACACAAGAATCTTGGCAGAACGGCTTAAACTATTTAATAAATTTTATAAAGGAAGATCAAGTGGGTTTTCTCCCTAAAAGGCAAATAAGAGACAATATTAGAACTGTTGTAAATATTGTAGAATATTATGAAAGACATCCAGAGAAGGAAGTTGCATTATTTTTTGTGGATGCAGAGAAAACTTTTGACAATTTGAACTGGGACTTTATGTTTGCAGTAATGGAAAAAATAAAGTTGGGAGAAAACTTTGTAAGAATGAGAAAGGCAATATATACTGAACAATGTGCAAGGCTATGTATAAATGCAGATCTTACAGATGAAATGATAATCAGCAAAGGTACAAGACAAGGTTGTCCGCTTTCACCATTGTTGTTTATAATGACTCTTGAAATCTTATTGATGCAAATACAAGACGATGAAGAAATAGAAGGAATGATAATTAAAGGATTTACCTATAAATATGGAGCATTTGCAGATGATATAATGTTTATAAATGAAAATCCTACACAAGTTACGCCTTTGTTGTTAGCTAAAATACAAGATTTTGGAGAATTGGCGGGATTTTATGTTAATAAAGAAAAATCAAAACTTTTATGTAAAAATATGCAAGTAAATAAAAGGAATTGCAGAGGTTAACGGGATGTGAAGTTACCTCTAAAGTAAAATATTTGGGTGTGGAAATAACAATGAAGAACATTGATTTGTTTAAAAATAATTATGAAGTTATGGCGTAAAATGGATGAAGATTTGATAAAGTGGAGCAAGCTTAATTTGTTATTGCTTGCTAGAATAGATGCAATTAAGATGAACATTTTGCCGAGAATAATGTATTTATTCCAAACTATTCTGATTGTGAAAGACAGTAAACAATTTAATAAATGGCAAAGAAAGATTTCAGAATTTATATGAGCTGGAAAGAAACCAAGGATTAAAATGAAAGTTTTAATAGACACTAAAGAAAGAGGAGGATTCCAATTACCACATTTAAGATTATATCATGAAGCAGTTTGTTTAGTGTGGATAAAAGATTGGGTGACGTTATTGAATAAAAAAACTTTTAACGTTGGAAGGTTATGGAAATAAATTCGGCTGGCACGCTTATATGTACTATGGGAAGAAAAAGATGGATGGTTTTTTCTCTTACCATTACATAAGAAATAATCTGCTAAATATTTGGATGAAGTATAAGAAATATGGTGATGAGAAAAAACCACTATGGATAGTGCCAGCAGAAGTAATAAAAATAACATCTGAGTCTGGAGAGGGAAAATGGATGTCATACAATCAACTATTAAAATGCAAAGTGGTAAAATAGAGTTGAAAACTGCTGAGGAGCTGAATTATAAATATGATTGGTTTTAAATGCAACAAATAAAGAGTTTGTTGGAAAGGGATATTAAAACTGAAGGAATAAGACAGAACAAACAGAAATGGAAAAAGCTCTGCTTGGAGATAATGAAAAATTAATTTCGAAAATCTATGTTACTTTTAAAATGGTCTACGGAAGATGAAGTAGTGAAATCTCAAATGATTAAGTGGGCAATTAATGAAAATAAAGAAATACAGATGGACACATGGGAATATTTGTGGAAGAACTCTATAAAACTCTCAACATGTCAGAGTATTAAAGAAAATTGTTTTAAGATGATGTACAGATGGTATATGCCTCCTAAAAAGTTGGCAAAGATGAACAATAAGATGCCAGATAGATGTTGGAAATGTAAAAAACATGAAGGTTCTTTCGACCATATGTGGTAGACTTGTGAAAGAGTGAAAAAGTATTGGCAGATGATTCAACAAGAGATTTCTAAGATCTTGGGATACGAATTTAACAAAGTTGCAGAGACTTTTCTGTTGGGATTACAAATGGAAAAATTTCCAAAAGAAGATAGAACTTTAATCTGGTACTTGCTCTCAGCTGCTAGTACATTGTATGCGCAGTTGTGGAAGCAAGAAAAAATACCAGAGAAATGGGATTGGATTGTAAAAGTTATGACATGGAGTGAAATGGACACGTTAACAAGAACCTTAAGAGACTATGATTTAGAAGTTTTTAAGATGGAGTGGAAAAGTTCAGAAGATACGTAGAAAAAGAGTGGAAAATAAAAGGACATTGGACAATTTTTGATAATGACTAAGTACAAGAGGGAAGAGGATATTAATTTTGGTTCTTATTAATTAAGGGTACCTTTAATATTAAGATTTTAAGTATATAACACCGACGGGGGTCAAGTAACGGGGGGAGGGGTGGGTAGAAAGTAATATATGGGATAGATAAAAAAGTAATTATTAATGATGTAAGAAATTGAAATTTATCACCATATGGTTTGAAACTGGAACAGGTGCCCAAACTAACAGTGTTCCCCCGCTGCAACTGGTCAGTCTTAGAACGGCGCACCGTGATATATGCTGCTCCATCAGCAATGCGAATGTCTTGGGCCATTAAGGCCCTTCCAGAAACATCCCCTCTGGACTGAGCTACCAGCTCACTCAACCGGAGAGCCCCCAAAAATGCCACCTGCCCCGCATTACCGTGGGAACCAGAAGCAGCAGCTGTGTGCTGCACAACATGGCCGCTGTCTGACCTATCTCCGAGATTAGGTCTCACTGGAGACATAACCAGAGGCTGAATTTGATCCTATTGAAGGGACGGGTTCAAGGCGGCCCTCATCCTGAATTCCTCGTCGTGCTGAAGCCAGGCAGGGCCACTAAAGCTAGTGTAGTTCTTGTATATGATATCAAAATACTGGAAAAGGGATTCCATGGATGAGACCAGGAAATTATTATGGCATAAATAATGAAACCGGGCACCCAATTTGCCCAGGTCCTATCAATTTTATGCTGTTTGATTGATTTTCTCCTTTTCCCTATCATTAAGGTCCTCCTTATCCTTTTTCTCAAGCTCCCTGTAGAGCAGAGAAAAAAGGTCCACAAATTCACCCTTTAATATTTTATCCTTGGTGGCTGGCAACAAGTGATCCCCTAAGGGAAGAGCCAGATCACCAAAAGGTAAGGCCTTAGCAGGCACCAAAGAGTAAGATGGGCCCCAGGGATAAGGGAAACCCCAGCCACCACAAGGGCCGAGGATAGTCCAGGAAACAAGCCAGGCAAGCCACCCCAAGACGCTAGAGGGTTAGCCGAATTAAAACGCCAAGCCCAAGGCTGAGGATTAGTAAACACTGCAGACTAGCTATTGGCCACAGGCTCAAATGTATCTGACTGCCCCCACGGCCCCCAGAGCCAAGCTACATTAGTGAGTTGTAGACTCACCCCTACCAAACTGCACACCTTGCCGGGCATCCACATCAGGAACTTCAACTGGGAGAAGTGATGCTCCATCCGTCTCAACAGGGCCGGACCTGCTCTCAAGAGAAGACAAGCGGTTAAGAATCTCTTCTTGCAACCGTTTCCTATCAGCAGCCTTGACAGCTTTGGATGAAATGCCCTTCTTACCCCCAACCTCTGTGATTGCCACTAGAACCCTCCAAAGCAGCTAACCTAGCTAATACAAACTGCTCAAAGGAGTCATTCTCGTACTAGGCTGAGGCACCAGGCGCTTATAAAAAACTAACCCGTGAGGCTGGGATTTTGGTGCAGGGCTCTTTGATTTTCCTTGCCCCTTAGGCATGGCTAGCAAGCCCAATATCTAGCCTGCCAAAAACGGGGGGGGGGGGGGGGGTGGCTCTAAGCAGAAACTAACAAAAAATGGCCACCGTCCTGCCTAGCAACAGGGAAGTAATAAGCAGAGAAAATGGCTGCCGCCCTGCCCAGCAACAGGGAAGTAATAAGCAGTGAAAATGGCTGCCGCCTCACCTAGCAACAGTAATAATCAGGGAAAATGGCCACCGCCCCGCCCTGCAGTGCAGACCACCCCAATAATAGGACGAGGGGAATGAAGAGGGCCCCAAAGCTAGACCCGATAGTCCCAGCTACAGAGGGGGAACAACCTCCGGGAAAAGGCAGAGAAAAAATGCTGGCTGAGCTAAAGAACCCAGCCAGCAGCAAACTGCTGCGCCAAAAAGCACTCCCGCCGCCTCCACGCAGCCGAAAACCGGGTGTTCTCCATCCCTTGATGCCCAAAAGCTGCAGCCACCAGGAAACCACCACCGCTGAGCTACAGGCCCCTTCTCTGAAGCTCAGTCGAGGGATCACCACCACGGAACGAAAACCAACACGCCAAAAGACCCCATGCCGGGCAGGACAGCAGGAGCTCGTCTAAGCTCTCTGCTCCCCGAGCACGAGGTGAAGACTGGGAGGCAGAAGTGGAGACAGCCATTAAGGCGTGCCTGCTCCACCCTCACCTCCCATAATGCCCTGCCCTCTCCTCCTCCTTACGAAGGGGCAAAATGGCCCCCGGAGACAAGGCTGTGCAGCCTGCCTGCGGTTGGGAGGCGCATTCTCCACAGTAAGGACCAAAGCAGTTTACATTAATCCTTTCTCCCCCTTTTTACCCACACAATAATCCTGTGAGGTAGGTTAAACTGAAAGCATGTAACTGGTCCAAAATCACTAAGTGAGGTTCCACAGCAATATTAGGGTTCAACCATGGGTCTCCAGTCCCTTCTCTGAAGCTCTGACTACTATATCACACTGATTTTCATAGGGTGGCTTCCATTGAACAGTAGCAAGCAGCCAGGTCTAGTTAAGAAATTTCAAAGTGTATGAACTGGAGGAGTACAAACACCTCATTGTTCCTTTGTCTTTTTTTGTCTTATATTTGCACTAAATCAAATGCATGTACGCAACAATGAATATCTTTATTGTTGACTGGTCGTTTTTGTAAATATCCCCCTGGAGAAAATGGCTGCTTTGCAGAGTAGACTCTGTGGCATAATTCCATGCTGAGGTCTCTCTCTCCCAAAACGCTACTGTTTTCTATGTGAAGGCATGCCTGGACTTGTTGAGTGTTGTGTCCTGAGCTTGAGGCACAACACAATAGACTGAGAGGATCCAAAGATCTGCATCCTGATTGGCTGCTAATTCAAACCGGCCAATTGGGAGGCAGTATCAGAGGATCCTAGGATCTGCCAATGAGAATGCATATTCTAATGAAGGATCCAAAAAAGGCACAGTCACAGGATGATCTTCTTCGTGGTCTCTGTGCATCACACTTGTGGGATACTGCGCCTGCGCTGGTCCCCGATCGGTATCTGTAAGAAAGCCCGTGAATTTTCCGCGGTCGGTGCCACTGGGCATGCGCAGGCGTCCCATTGCGCACACCCAACGGCGCCATCGCGGTAATCCCGCCAGTTCCTTTCTGACCGCTGCGCGAAGAAGCTGCGTTTTCCTCGTGTTCCCGGTTGGTGAGCTTCGGGTTTTACCCTTTTTTCCCCTAGCCTCTGTAAATATTAGCCTGTTTGTTGTTTTCCTTAGAGTAGTAGTTAGTTCTTAGTTAGTTAGTTAGTTAGTTTAAAAAAAAAAGTCTTTGTTTTTTCGGGTGCGTGTTGCGGCGGGTCGTCCTCCGGGATCTCCCCCCCCCATTGCTCCCTAGTTTTTCCCCTCTCAGAGGACTCTGAGAGGACCTTCCCAGCGACCGCTGTCTATGGACAGTCACTGGGGTTTTTTTAAGAGGTGCCAGGCCTGCGGGAAGAAGATCGCTCCTCCCGACGGCCATTCCCTGTGTCTTCTCTGCTTGGGTGAAGCGCACTGTGTGGAGGCCTGCCCACACTGCCTCCGCTTCTCCAAGCAAACCAGGAAGAACAGGGCAGCAAGGCTCTCGGCCGCACTAACTGCCTCGGCACTTCGCCCTCCGAAACCAACGGCGGGCCCTTCGGCATCGGTACCGAAAATGGCGGCCGCCCAACCCCCGACGGTCCCATCGGCTGATGCGACCTTAGTCGACGCGGAAGCTCCGAGGGAGCAGCAGCCCGCGAAACGGGCCCTCGAGGTGTCGGTCGAGAGGCCCACGAAGAAGCGACGGGAGGAAGCGGGGCGCGAATACTCCAGGAAGGCGAAGAGTAAGGAGAAGCGAAAGCGACCACGCTCCACTCCGCCTTCCCCCGACGTGTCGGCACCGATCGGCACCGAGCCGCCGAGAAGGGTTCCCCCCTCTCCGCTCCGCAGCCCCCCGACTCCAGGGGCCAGTGCGCGTCGGCCGCACAGCCCTCCAATGCCAAGGGCTAGTGTCCATCGGCCACGTAGCCCTCCAACGCCAAGGGCTAGCGTCCATCGGCCACGCAGCCCTCTGACTCGCCGATCCCCGGGCCCAGCGCTCATCAGCCGCAGCCTCCAGCATCGGAAGTGGAGATCGACCTAACCCGTCGATCCCCATCGGTGGCATCTCGTCGGCGGAGCATCGACTCGGCATCGGACGTTGAGGCACTACCACCGGCCGACGCGGCGACGCCTGCAGCGCCCAAGTGCGTGAGACGAAGGGAGCCGTCGGTCGAGTCGCGCCGCTTCCCACCGATACCCCCTGGGAGCAGCATAGATGGCAGTCGACGTATCCCTGCTGCCCGCAGTACCACTGGTACCAGCCAGCGGAGCACCCGGAATGGGAGCATCGGTCCGAAATGTCCTTGTTCTCCAGGACATCGCACCGATCCAGGCAACCATCGGCATCGGTCTCGATCCCAGCGGAGCGACGCGTCGCACCGACAGAACCCCCGCACCGACCACCGACGCCGACCCAGTCGCCACGGAGGGAGCCATCGCCACACCTGTCAGAGCGCTCGGGCCACAGAGAGTCTTCGCCATCGGGGTCGGAGAGCGACGGGGAGAGAACCTGGGAACCCTCACCGGATCCCAACACAGCGGAGGACCTTCCAGTCTCGCCTTCTGAAGACCTGCGGTCCTATGCAGAGATGGTCAAAAGAATGGCAACCACCATCTCCCTACCCATCTCACAGCCCCAGCCAGTTGTGGACAATAGCGTTTTTGATAGCGTCCAACGGGACACCTCCGCAGCTGTAGCCCTGCCAATGACCACGGTCATGCTACAGGCACTCAAGGACCCATGGAAGAAGCCATCCTCGGGACCGGTGTCCTTGAGGAAGCTGGACCATATGTACAAGGTCCAGGAGACGGGGGCTGAGTTTCTATTCACGCACCCAAAACCAAACTCAGCCATCGTCTCGTCTTCCTCGAGGTCGCGCAGGGTGCATTCTGCCCCCCCTGACAAGGAGGGGAAGAAATTGGATACCATGGGCAGGAAGATCTACTCGGCGGGGTCCCTGGGCGCCAAGGTATCGAACTATACGGCCTGCATGGCCAGATACCAGTACGCCATGTGGGAACAGCTGTCCCCCCTCCTGTCCTCCCTACCCGAGGACAAGAAAACCGCTGCCAAGAGATTGCAACAAGAGGGCCAGAAGGTAGCAAAGCAGCAATTAACAGCAGCGAAACACCTGGTGGACGTGTTTGCCTCGACCATCATGTCCGCCGTCTCCATCCGCAGGCACTCCTGGCTGAGGTCTACCGCCCTGCAGCAGGACACCAGGGCGCTCATCGAGGACTTGCCCTTTGAAGGAGACGGGTTCTTTAGTTCCACCACAGATAACGCCCTGCAGGAACTAGACAAAAACCTAAAGATCTCCAGGAGCCTGGGGGTGCAGGCACCCTCCAGACAACCCAGAGCCAGGCAGTGGAGCAGGTCCTGGACTAGGAAACCCCCCCACAAGCCGTCCTCAGACCAACAGTGGCGCCCACATCCCTCGCAGCCCGACAAGCAGGCCTACTCGGGAAACAACAGAGGTCGCTACAGCACCCAGCCTTCAGGCAAACCTAAGGGCGCCCGCCCCTCCAAGCAGGGACTTTCACTTTTCTGTACCACGCATCGTCGCCCCCACCCACTTCACTATCCGCCTCCGCCCTTTCCTGCCTGCCTGAGAGCGGGTCTCCTCAGACAGGTGGGCCCTTTCCATCATCAAAGAGGGCTACAAAATAGACTTTGCTCAGATTCCAAACCAGTCCGTAGTGATTACCACTCCTCCCTCCCCACCTCTGCTGGCGAAGGTGGCCACCCTCCTACAGAAACAAGCCATAGAGAAAGTACCAGCAGGGGACAGAACTGGTGGGTTCTATTCCCGCTACTTCCTGGTTCCCAAGAGGGATGGAGGGCTGAGACCCATCATGGACCTTCGGAATCTGAACAAATTCATCCTGTACCAGAAGTTCAGGATGTCCACACTGCAATCTATCCTGCCCCTCATCAACCAAGGGGATTGGATGGCCACCCTAGATCTCAAGGATGCCTACTTCCACATCAGCATCCACCCAGAGTTCAGAAGGTTTCTAAGGTTTGCGGTAGGCCCACAGCACTTCCAGTTCACGGCCCTACCATTTGGACTCTCCACAGCACCCAGGGTGTTTACAAAGATGATGAGCGTAGTGGCTGCCCACCTCCGGCTGCAGGGGGTGATAGTCTTCCCATATATAGACGACTGGCTCCTGGTAGCCAGTTCAAGGGAAAGTCTGTCTGCCCACATCACAACCACACTACGCCTTCTCGATGCCCTGGGTCTGCAGGTCAACCTAGAGAAATCAAAACTCACTCCATCAAGGACAGTGCAGTTCATAGGGGCAGTACTGGACACAAACCTGCATCGAGCGTTCCTGCCCGCCCAGAGGGCAGAGGACATCACCAACACAGTACAGTTGCTCCAGAGTCAAGGGTGGGGCACAGTAAAACAGCTTCAGCGGATGCTGGGGCTGATGGCGGCAACGACAAGCGTGCTTCTCTTCGCGAAACTGAGGATGAGAGACCTGCAGCTATGGTTTCTCCGTCAGTTCCGCCCAACCAAAGACTCACCTCGAAAGAGGTTCACTATTCCTCCTACGACGCTCCAATCGCTCCAGTGGTGGGAGTCGAGGGACAATATCTGCCAAGGAGCGCCCTTCCACCTCCCGGCTCCCACAGTGACCATCACCACGGACGCTTCCCAGTGGGGCTGGGGTGCCCACATGGACGGACTGTGCGTGGGGGGCCAGTGGCCTCCCAAGCTGGCCGTGCACCACATAAACTACCTGGAACTGCTGGCGGTCCACTTTGCCCTTCGTTCATTCCGCCCGAAGCTGGCGGGAAAGACGGTGGCACTGCTCACAGACAATACCACCGCCCTGGCGTACATCAACATACAGGGCGGGACGGTGTCCCGTCGCCTCTGTGCACTGGCGATGGACTTGTGGACGGAATGCATCCAGCACGACATCTTTGTGAAGGCCGCACATCTCCCAGGGGTCCTCAACATACAGGCGGACTCCCTGAGCAGAGTGGGGGCCTCAACACACGAGTGGGAACTCCAGTGGTGCTTCCTGCAACCAGTTTTCCAGCTTTGGGGATACCCACAGCTGGATGCCTTTGCCACAGCAGACAACAAGAAGTGCCCCATGTTCTGCTCCAGAGGGGGTGCCGACCCAGCATCCCTGGGGGACGGGCTTCTCATCCCCTGGGAGGGCCGTTTCCTCTACCTGTTCCCGCCCCTCCCCCTATTGACGAGAGTAATCAACAAGATAGCAACGGAGAGGCCACGTTGCATCCTGGTGACCCCCTGGTGGCCTCGCCAGAACTGGTTCTCCTCCCTACTACACCTGTCGGGGGGAAACTTTTACCGCTTCCCAGCGGAACCAGACCTCCTGTCATCTCAGGGGGGGCTGGTGCTGCACCACAATGTGCCACACCTGAAACTGACAGCGTGGCTCATAGACCCTTAGAGTTTTCGGGCAGGGTCCAGGAGGTCCTAATAAATAGCAGAAAACCCTCCACCAGGGTATCCTACGATAGGAAGTGGAGGAAGTTCTCGAACTTTATGGCTGACCGGCCAGGCGCACCAAGGGAGGCAGGCCTGCCGGCAATCTTTGACTTTTTGCTGTCCCTAGTCGACGCAGGCCTGGTCTTGTCTTCCATTAAGGTCTACCTGGCAGCCATATCTGCCTTTCACGAACCTGTGGGCGGATACTCAGTTTTCGCCCACCCCCAGTCCAAAAAGTTTATGAGGGGGCTGTTTAGACTGCATCCACCATCTAAGCCTCCCACTCTGTTGTGGGACTTGACACTGGTCCTAGACATGCTAACCAGGCGTCCCTTCGAGCCTATGGCCACATGCTCCCTGCAGCTCCTGTCCTGGAAGACTGCCTTTTTGGTGGCCATCACCTCTGCTCGTCGTGTGTGGGAGCTCACGGCGATGCGTTGTGACTACCCCTACCTAGCCTTTAGAGAATCTGGTGTCTCCCTGGCCCCAGATATCAACTTCCTCCCTAAGGTGCCCTCCCAATTCCACCTCAATCTAGAGGTTTGGCTACCCGCCTTTTTCCCTAACCCCTCCTCGGACGAGGAGCGGAGGTTGCACTCCTTAGACGTCAGGCGTGCCTTACTTTTCTACCTAAAGCGCTCTAAAGCCTTTCGCAGGGACCAGCAGTTATTCGTCTCATACACTGCGCCCAGACTGGGCGTCAGGATCTCTTCACAGAGATTCTCGAAGTGGCTGACGGAGACCATCAAGATCTGCTACCTCCTAGCAAAGAGGCCACTGCCGGGACCTGTTCGTGGGCACTCCACAAGAGCGATGGCGACATCGGTGGCGTTCCTGAAGGGCGTGCCCTTGGCGGATGTCTGCAAAGCTGCTACCTGGTCTTCCCCGCATGCCTTCATGAAGCACTATGCGCTGGACGTGCATGCTCAACAGAGGACTCGGTTGGGGACTGCGGTTCTACAATCTGTTGTCTCCGGTTGACCGTCTTCCCACCTCCAGGTATGCCTTGCTTGCTAATCTCCCACAAGTGTGATGCACAGAGGCCATGAAGAAGATAGACAGGTTGCTTACCTGTAACTGTAGATCTTCGAGTGGTCATCTGTGCATTCACACTACCCGCCCTCCTTCCCCACTGCTGACGGTCTCCCTTCAATAGGAGCTTTCAGCGGTCATGAAGGAACTGGCGGGATTACCGCGATGGCGCCATTGGGCGTGCACAATGGGACGCCTGCGCATGCCCAGTGGCGCCAACCGTGGAAAATTCCCGGGCTTTCTTACAGATACCGATTGGGGACCAGCGCAGGCGCAGTATCCCACAAGTGTGAATGCACAGATGACCACTCGAAGATCTACAGTTACAGGTAAGCAACCTGTCTTTTTCTGTTTCTTGGGGGTTGGGTTTTCCCTGCCCCAACTGTATATATTGCTGCATGTTCTGGTGCTTAGCAGTAGTTTGTAGTCACTTAGTAGAAATCCTGAATCACTAATAAAGAGCTTTAATCACTACGCAAGAGCCTCCTCATGCATCGAACCCAGTATTCAATACCTACCCTCCTCAGACTCTACCCCATAATCTCCAGAAATTTTCCAACTTGCAACTGGCAACCCTAACCAGGCCTGGCCACAATGAGTGTTCCCGCAAAGGCATCAAAGATGCCTAGCAAGGCCCCTGCCCATCCCCTTGCCTTTTTACTGACTGAAATTGAAGCCTTGAATACTGTGGTTGCTGAGCAACAGATACTGAAATAAACTGTTGCTTAAAGCTACGGATGATCCTTTAATCATTTTCAGATTTTAAGCTGCAAACTTTCTTTCTTTTAGTGTACTTTCTTTTTTTTTTAGATTTCACATTTTTTTGCAAACCTAGGGGCCTTTTCAAGTTTGTAGAAAGGTATGTCTTGCCCATTCACAGCTCTGGTCACTAGAGTTAAATATCTGACGTTGCTGGTAGAATATAAGATGGCCTGATACATTGTTGTGAGTTATACTTGCATTCAAACACATTTTATGCTAAATTTTCCAATGTTTTTTATTCCTTAGAAACTCAAATTCAACCCCCCCCCCTATTTTTTTTTTTTTAAAATAAGGAAGGAGTATACATGATAATGTTACCTTGGTTATTTCATTTTTGTGGATATCATAAAAGTGCTGTTGCAGTAGATTCTGGTCTTCAATGCACAGTGATGTAGGTATAGCCATCTTAAATGGTCATAATAAAATGTAATGTTGTATAGCGAGAATTTAGATAAAGACCTTTTAAATAGCTTGTTGAACATAAATCTAACATATTACTGGTACACAGATCATTTTTAGTAACTATGAAGAGTCTTTAGATATCCTGATCCTGTCAGAGCTAAAGTAGACTGAAAATAACAACAGGTATTTAAGCTCTGGTTTGGTTTTTGTCGTCACTTGCCGTATTAGTCAACTTTGATATAGAGAAGTAACAGGATACTTTGTGAGTTTGTGAAGAATTGTGCTGTCTATAACTAGATATTAATGACTTTAAAACATACATGTTTCTATTTGAATCAAACTGTAAATAAGTCAAGCAAAACTACATTTTGCATTTCTTTAATTTATCCTGTTATTAGTCACTTTTTTATTTTCCACAGAAACAGCATAAATGGTCTTTTATAATTCAGAAACTTTGGCATGGTTTTAATCTTTAAAGAGATATGAAATGACTGAAATAATTGTCAAAAGAACACATTGCTCTTAGGGGCTTCCCATATTATTTGTGAATAACAGGCCTTAAAATAGAAGATAAATATTAGCAGCATTCAGCAGAGAAGGCTAAACAAAGAAATGAAAACTCCAAGAGAAGTTAATAGTTTGTGGAAACTTTTCTTACTTGTCTCGTGTAAATTTCAGAGGTAAGATGCTATCTTACAGCTTCAGAATCTTTTTTCTTCTGACATCATATATAAAGTTACAGGACTTGAAGTCAATTGGCTTAGAAGAGTTTAAGGGCAGCACTGTCAATACTGTTATAGCAGCCTTCAGCCAGGAAATCAGTATGAGTATTAAGGTTTTTCTTGGGGAAGCAGTGTTTAGATTTAAGAAATGGATGTTCTGAGTTTCTTTCCATGATCTTCTGTCATGAGAGAATGCTACAGATATTTCCCATGACCAAAGTAGAAACTATTACTGGTATACAGTTGATACAAAATAAATTTACCATTGATGGATAAGTTCAGTAATTCTTAACTGGTCCCCCATGGGGGTAATTACAGTTATTGGTGGGCATTCAGGATTTTAGCATTCCCTTCCAAATCCTCCTATTGTTTACAGCCTTGCTCTGGTCTTGCAAACTGAGAGCTGTGGCTTCCTTTATTGGGTCAATCTATCTCATGTTCCTGCTGCTTTACATTTTTCTTAGCATTACTGTTCTTTCCAGTAACTCTTGCTTTATAATATAACCAAAGTATGATAGCCTCAGTTTAGTTATTTTAGCTTCAACGTGAGTTCAGGCTTAATTTGATCTAGGGCCCACTTTTGGCAGTTCATGATATCTGTAAAATTCCTGTTCAATGTCACATTTCAAATGTATCAATTTTTTTTCCCTGTCTGCCTTCTTCCTTGTCCAATTTTCACACCCATACACAGGTATTAATTATCTTGGTCCTGGTTGCCAGCAACACATCCTTACCATTAAAGATTTTTTCTAGCTCCTTCATTGCTGCGGTTTCTAGTTTCAATTTCCTTCTGATTTATTGGTTGGAGTCTCCCTTTGGGGACTTGTAATTTTCCTCCATAATGGCAATTTGCAGGTGTAAACCTCTCGAGTTTACTCACAAAGAGTTCTGGTACTTTTCATAAACTAAAACTCAATTCACATAATTGTTCTGTTCATGATGTTGTTGTTGTTCATGCATAGTCGAGTCCAACTCTTTGCAATCCCATGGACCAAGTCACTCCAGGCACTCCTGTCTTTCACCATCCTCCAAAGTCCGCTCAAACTCATGTTAGTTACATCAGTAATGCTGTCCAGCCAGCTCATCTTTTGCCATCCCCTTCTTCTTTTGCCTTCTGTCTTTCCCGGCATCAGGGTCTACTCCAGTGAGTGCTTCCTTCTCATTTGGTGGCCAAAGTATTTGAGCTTCAGCTTCAGCATTGGAACACGTCAGGGTTGAATGTCAGGTCTATCAACAACAGCAGCACCAACCCACCTTGATCCAGCTGTCTGTGGAGCTGATCCATGAGGACAACCAGCACTGTGTCAATCCTATGGCCAGGGTGGAAGCTGGACTGGAATGGGTCTAGGGACACTGTGTCCTCCAGGAAACTCTGGAGCTGCTCAGCCACTGTTCTCTCAATTGCCTTGCCCAGAACATATAAGAACATATAAGAGAAGCCATGTTGGATCAGGCCAATGGCCCATCCAGTCCAACACTCTGTGTCACACAGTGGCAAAAAAAATTATATATACACACACACTGTGGCTAATAGCCACTGATGGACCTCTGCTCCATATTTTTATCTAACCCCCTCTTGAAGCTGGCTATGCTTGTAGCCGCCACCACCTCCTATGGCAGTGAATTCCACATGTTAATCACCCTTTGGGTGAAGTACTTCCTTTTATCTGTTTTAACCTATCTGCTCAGCAATTTCATCGAATGCCCACGAGTTCTTGTATTGTGAGAAAGGGAGAAAAGTACTTCTTTCTCTACTTTCTCCATACCATGCATTATCTTGTAAACCTCTATCATGTCACCCCGCAGTTGACGTTTCTCCAAGCTAAAGAGTCCCAAGCGTTTCAACCTTTCTTCATAGGGAAAGTGTTCCAGCCCTTTAATCATTCTAGTTGCCCTTTTCTGGACTTTCTCCAATGCTATAATATCCTTTTTGAGGTGCGGCGACCAGAACTGCACACAGTACTCCAAATGGGACCGCACCATCGATTTATACAGGGGCATTATGATACTGGCTGATTTGTTTTCAATTCCCCTCCTAATAATTCCCAGCATGGCGTTGGCCTTTTTTATTGCAAACGCACACTGTCTTGACATTTTCAGTGAGTTATCTACCACAACCCCAAGATCTCTCCCTTGGTCAGTCTCTGCCAGTTCACACCCCATCAACTTGTATTTGTAGCTGGGATTCTTGGCCCCAATGTGCATTACTTTGCACTTGGCTATATTGAACCTCATCTGCCACGTTGACGCCCACTTACCCAGCCTCAACAGATCCCTTTGGAGTGCCTCACATTCCTCTCTGGTTCTCACCACCCTGAACAATTTAGTGCCATCTGCAATTGGCCACTTCACTGCTTACTCCCAACTCCAAATCATTTATGAACAAGTTAAAGAGCATGGGACCCAGTACTGAGCCCTGTGGCACCCCACTGCTTACCGTCCTCCACTAAGAAACTGCCCATTTATACTCACTCTCTGCTTCCTATTAATTAGCCAGTTTTTGATCCAGAAGGGGACCTGTCCTTTTACTCCATGACTCTTGAGCTTACTAAGGAGCCTTTGATGAGAAACTTTATCAAAAGCTTTCTGGAAGTCAAGGTAAACAACATCTATTGGGTCTCCTTTGTCTACATGTTTGTTCACCCCCTCAAAGAACTGTAATAGGTTAGTGAGGCAAGATCTTCCCTTACAGAACCCATGCTGAGTCTTCCTCAATAACTTGTGTTCATCAATGTGCCTACTCATTCTGTCCTTGATAATGCTTTCTATCAACTTTTCTGGTATTGAAGTCAGACTGACTGGCCTGTAATTTCCCGTATCTCCTCTGGAACCCTTTTTAAAGATGGGGGTGACATTTGCTACCTCCCAGACCTCAGGAATGGAGGCAGATTTCAATGAAAGATTACAAATTTTTGTCAGAAGATCCACAAGTTCAACTTTGAGTTCTTTCAGAACTCTTGGATGTATGCCATCCGGACTTGGTGACTTATTAGTTTTTAATTCATCTATCAGTTGTAGGACCTCCTCTCTTGTCACCTCAATCTGACTCAGGTCTTTCAACACCCCTTCCAAAATTAGTGGTTCTTGGGCGGGCAAAAAGTTCTCATCTTCCACAGTGAAGACGGAGGCAAAAAATTCATTCAGCTTCTCAGCCATTTCCCTATCCTCCTTCAGTAATCCTTTTACCCCATGGTCATCCAAGGGCCCCACTGCCTCCCTGGCTGGTTTTCTACTTCTAATTTATTTGAATAAATTTTTATTGTTGGTCTTTATGTTTTTTGCAATATGCTCCTCATAGTCCCTTTTTGCCTGCCTGATCACAGTCTTGCATTTGATTTGCCACAGCCTGTGTTCCCTTTTACTAATCTCACTTGGACTGGTTTTCCACCGCTTACCTTTTACAGCTTCCAATACTTTGTTTGTTAACCATGCAGGCCTTTTCTTATGCCTGTTTGTGCCTTTCCTAATCCTGATCCAACATGGCTTCTCTTATGTTCTTCTACAGAGGGAAGCCTTCTTTATTGACAAATACCTTCTGGGTTAAATGTTTCACTGGATTTAATGGCTTTTGTATAATATCTGTGTATTTTAAGTTTTTGCAGACTGTATACTGTCTAGTTCCCCTACGAGAACAGGTGGCATAGCTTCATTTGCTGATATTTAGCTTGTATGCATCACCATTAGGTGCAGGGAACCATATTGCCAAGTGAATTTTGTGACAACCTTGTATTGCTTTGTATGCATTGAGCAGTGGGTGAGTCTTGTTCTAATTTTTGTATGTACTCTTTGTTTTGTTTTTTAATAAACAATTTATTAGAATAAATAGGGTTTTTTAGTTCCAGATAGATGAAGGTGACCAGATGAAGAACCATTGAAACATGCAACATTAAAACCTGGGATACATGTAATCAATTACACCTCTTTGCACTTTAAGTTGGAGTCTGTCATATTTTTTGAACTCTAGTTGGAATTGAAAGTCACTGGCAACCACTTTCTAGACTAATTAGCTTATGGACTTTGGGTTGTGGCAATAGACTGAGCATATTGTATTTGCATTTGTATTGTTGTGCCTCTATGCAAACTAACTGAGTTGTGGTTTAGATGCATGATAGAATAATTATACAAAAATTAGAGACCACACTTTGGAATTGTTTGCTGAGCATTTACTGAAATAATTCATACAGTGTTTCTAGTGTTTTGGTAGCTTATACATTGTGATTTTCTTGTTTTGGTTTATTTTTTCCAGAGAAGCTGATCCCTGCCAGCTGTAGATTAGTTGTAAAAGCAAGAGATCTCCAGGCCCCAACTGGAGGCTGGCAACCCTATCATATGATCTGTGTCTTTCTATATACATTTAGTAATTTTCACATTATATTCAGCCTACATACAACTCAACATATGATTGAAATCCCATATTTATCTAGGTAAGGTAAAGGTAGTCCCCTGTGCAAGCACCAAGTCATTACTGGCCTATGGGGTGATGTCACGTCATGGTGTGATTTCCATTGCCTTCCCCATTGTCTATCCTTTATTCCATCTACCTGGGTACTCATTTTACCAACCCCAGAAGGATGGAAGGTTGAGTCAGCTTTAAGACAGCTACCTGAACCCAGTGTCTGCTGGGATCAAACTCAGACTGTGAGTAGAGCTTGGACTGCAGTATTGCAGTTTACCATTCTGTGCCACGGGGCTTTTTTTGTTTAGGTGCTGGTTCTCAATTTCATTTGTAAAGCGAATGCTTGTTAGCGCTTTCTTACAAACAGGAATACATATACAGGCATATTATATGTGTGTTCACATCAACATGTGAATGGCTGCTGTCAATGAATGAACATCCAGTATCCATGCATACCATGGAAAATCTGCCCAGGGAATTACATGTGTGCACTCATCAAATATTCTACTATCAGAGGCTGCATTCTTAGGCTGCCAATGTCCAGCAACATTAGAGCCCATTCTAGTTGTCTACTGCTGACAAAGACGAAGGACAGCAGGAATTGTCACCTGTCTGATCTCTCTGAGCAGGAGCAACAATTGGCATTTGGAAGGATCTCCTTGCCAGTGGCTGACTCCAGACAGGAAATAGGCAACGCCTTGCCTCCCCCAATAACGAGCAAATAGTGAGTTGGTGCTTGCTGTCTGGGCACTTCCTTATTCTGGCCACCATCACCACTTGGAAAAGCAATTGGTGATGGTAAGCAGCATTTGGTGCCATTTTCTGTCGTCTTCCTCTGTGTGGATGAGGAGGAGAAGGAAGTGATACCTAGTGGCAGTGGCACCAAGGAATGTCTCACAAAAGGCTTTCCAAAATGTGGACCTAGCCCTGTCTGCTGTCTTTTGAAGATCAAATTTACCAGTACTGTGACAGAAATCCATACATAGAGAAGGACATGGAACATGTTCATTGTTTCTGATTCTGAAGCTGATGACATTTGTGAAATGATACTGAGCCATGCAATGGTTTTAATAAGGTTAATTGTTTTCTGCTTCTGTTTCTTTCCAAAGGCAAAAGCTGTCATGGCAAAAGTGGGTTACCCAGAGTTTATAATGAATGACACATATATTAATGAAGTCATCAAAACAGTAAGTCATTATCATTACATTGTTGTTTGATATGATACATGAACATAATTTTTTTAAAAAACATGTCCATGTGCCCCAACTAGGTACATAGCTAGATGCACACTTTAAAAAGAAAGTAAAATGCAGGGATAAACAGATTTGAAAGAAAATAGACTCAAAACCTCAAAACACGAATATTGACTAGAAACCTCAGAAGTACCTAGGTAAAGGTAGTCCCCTGTGCAAACACCGAGTCATTACTGACCCATGGGGTGATGCCACATCACAATGTTTTCTTGGCAGACTTTTTATGGAGTGGTTTGCCATTGCCTTCCCCAGTCATCTGTACTTTACCCCCAGCAAGCTGGGTACTCATTTTACCGAGCTTGGAAGGATAGAAAGCTGAGTCAACTTATTTCTAATTAAAATATAGTGGAAGAGCCCAAACATGCTCCATCTCTCTTCTCCCATCTTCTGTCTTGTTTCTGTCCTTGTTCATACTTTTCCAATAGGGAGATTTTGACTTTCAAAGTACAGCATTCTTTTTGGCACTTCCAAATGACATCATGGTGTAATCCTGTTCCTGTTCTACTGTTCTCAATATCTTCTTTCCCAAGCCTGCTTTTATTATTGGAGAAAATACTGTGCATTGGCATGCTGTCTGGAGGGAACAGTGCACTGTAAAGATCTCACCTTCACCAAAGCCATTGTCTTGCTGTCAGGTTCTCATGGACACCACTTTCTCAGCATTAGGTTCCTGGTGCACCACAGGAGAGGTTTTTAAAGCTTTTTTTAAATCAGTAATTGCTGGAGCAATCTGTCAGAGCCCCTTGGGTTATTTCTCCTGGTTCCTTGCATTTAACACCGGAACTGCTTCCCAGCATGTGGATTCTCGAGGTTGGATGCACATAAGAAAACTAGACCTTTTAAAAATATATAAAGGTTTATTAAATGGTTAAAAGAATTCACTATGCAACAGTTTAGTAACAAGAAACAAAGAAGTGAACTTTTCTAATCCATTGTATACCTGAGTATTAGATAGCAATGTTATATCACTGTGCTATAACTACACATTAAGAAACAACAAAATGGGGGCTCCAAGTCACTATGGCAGCCATATAGAGTTGCCATTCTCTAGATGGGGCTTAGAGATCTCCCACTTTTACAACTGATCTCCAACTGGCAGAGGTCAGCTCCCTTGGAGAAAATATAATATAAATAACTGGTACCGATGTACAATAGAAAAATTATAATGAATCACTGGTCAGCAATAAAGTATTCACACTCTCATTATGTGTATGTTCTCATTGTGTGTACTTGTACACACAATGAGAGTGTGAATACTTTATTGTTGACTGGTGATTTGTTATAATTTTTCTCTTGGAGAAAATGGCTGCATTGAAGGGAGTACCATGCTGAGGCCCCTTCCCTCCCCAAACCCCACCCTCTCCCAGGTCCACCCAAAATCTCCAGGTATTTTCCAACACAGACTTGGCAACCCTACAGCCATGACAACCATATGGAGTTGCTGTAGAATATTTGTGGAAGGGGAAAGCTGGAAAAAAGACAGAAGAATGTGGACACCAAACTACCACATTTGGATGCTCTGTTGCCAACGTGTATGCCTTTGCATTTGCAGGGGGAATGAAAATGGAGAATTCTTACACTGTCGCCTTGCTTTGGGAAGCAGTTGAGTTTTTCTAGTTGAATTTTTCTAGTGTACTGGACAAGCAGATAGATATTCCTTCCCCTGCCCTTTACACCTCAAGGACCATATTAGTCATCATCTACAATGATCACCCAACTGAGAAGGTTTTATTCCACCACACACAGATACAGCATGGGATGGTCTTCCTTTTAATTGAGTATCCTTGTGAAAGATACCTGAGATCACAAGTTCTTGGACTAGAAGGTGGAGGGTGGATTGGAGCTGTCACTATCCACCAGCATATTAACAGGGGTTACTTTGTACCTTTTCTGGCCTATTTCTCTTTCTTTTTCTCTCTCTCAATCATCTCATTGTTTCCTATTACACACTCTCTCTTTCTTTCCCTTCCCCCTGATGCATGTGCTATTCATGGCAAGGCTTTACAGGTACAAATGGAACACAGTACAAGAGGTTAAATCTGTTTGTGCAACTACAATGGTGCCACTAGGGCTTTGTGCTTGTTCACAGTTTCCATAGTTGTTCTGAACAAGCACAGGGTATGGTTTGGGAAGAAGAATTTAGCCTCCTGAGATTATCAATTTTCACTTTTTAAAAAATTAGCACTTCTGTCTGAAAAAAAAAAACCAGACTTGAAATTGTGCAGTCAACACTAATTGAGCTCTTTCGGGCTGAAAAGGGTGGGGCTGTGTAAGATTTTCCATTTCAGTGTCCTTCACACCATTTTGTTCTCACTCCCACCCAAAAAGGTTAAAAGCAGAATAAATTATGTACAATAGAATAAAATATGCACACTGCTTAATGTGCATCATTTATCCCATTCACAATATCCAGCCATTCTTGGGTCAAAGTTTAGTTTGTCCCCATGCATATTCAAACTATGATTTATTGTCATCCCTGATCATTACTTAGTATCATCTTTGCAGATAACCAAAGGTGAACAACAGAATGTATTGAAATTAATGTGTTTGTGCTATATCCTTGAGGGGGGGGGGGGGATTTTTAAAACCGCAATGATGTTTGGTTCAAATGTGATTTAGAATTGTAATTTGCTTGCAAAGGACCCATGATTTTGCATTGTCCAAGATATAATGGCTCACACTGGCATATCTAATTCCCTGTGGAAGTAAAGGGATATTAACTTCCTAAGTGCTGCGTTTCTCTTCTAAAAATCTATGCTTTGCTTTCAGCTATAACATTTTCCCTTGCTTTGCACATTTGCTTGAGTTCTGCTTAATCTCCTACATTATTTACATGAGTCTTCGTTAAGCATCACATCTCAGGAGAATGAAGTTTTTTTAATTGAAATAGAAGATGAGTAAGTACTCCAAGATTTATTTAATCCATAAAAGTAAAGCCTTAACCATGTCTAAGGTTATATTTATTTTGACCAGGGGTGGAATTCTAGCAGGAGCTCCTTTGCATATTAGGCCACACACACCCTGATGTAGCCAATCCTCCAAGAGCTTACATCAAGGGTGTGTGGCCTAATATGCAAAGGAGGTCATGCTAGAATTCCACCCCTGATTTTGACATATGTGATATCACTATCTTTAAGATAAAACAAGGGTCAGCTGTGTTACTGGAACAAATTAATATGTTGGATTCAGCCAGATTTTCATTCAGTCTCACCAAATGCTTCTCCTTACTACAGCCCCGTCTTATATGGCTTTTGACCATGCAGGTCCCATGATCCCTAATGTATCCTTTTTTTTGTGGTTATTGGGGATTTTTCCATTGAACCATATGAACATGTTCATATCCTTTTTTAAGTGGTTATTGGGGATTCTTCCATTTTTTTCAGCCTTCAAAAACCTGGCTGGAACCAGCCCAGTAACAACTGCACTTGTTCTCAAAGTTCTACTAATTATTTAGTAAAGACTTGATAGTCCTAGGTTCAAATCCCTACTTGCTATGAAAGACACTGGGTGCATTCATAGTACACTAAACAATGTGTTTTGCAACTCAATTTTTACTGTGTAATAATAGCAGAAATCCAGTTGCAAAATGCCTTATTTAGTGTAGTGTGAATGCACCCACTGAGTGATCTTAGGCCTGTCACAATCTCTCAGCCTAACCTACCTCTCAAAGTTATTATGAGGTAGAATGGAGGGGGGAGGGGAGTTGTATGCTGTCTTGAGTTCTGTAGAGGAAGGAGGTAGGATAAAAATGTAACAAACAAATGGTAAGTGTCCCATAATTCCACTGAGTTTTTCAAAAGTACTAAATGTACCACACCCTGAGGCCAAAGTTCTGACTTCCATAGTTAAAGCAGGCTGTGAAATGAAAACAAGTCACTCTGTTTCTTTATGTTCACATTCTATCAAATCATTCTGGTGTGAAACTTCACAGTTACAGATACTTAAAATCACGCAAGAAAACTGCAACAGCAAATCTGTTTTGAGAACTAAGCCTGCAATTTAGGGTTGCCAAGTCCAATTCAAGAAATATCTGGGAACTTTGGGAGTGGAGCCAGGAGACTTTGGGGGTGGAGCCAGGAGACATTAGGGGTGGAGCCAAGATCAAGGCTGTGACAAGCATAATTGAACTCCAAGGGAGTTCTGGCCATCACATTTAAAGGGACGGCACACCTTTTCAATTCCTTCCTTCCATAGGAAATCATGAAGGATAGGGGCACCTTCTTTTGGGGCTCATTGAATTGGACCCCCTGGTCCAATCCTTTTGAAACTTGGAGGGTATTTTGGGGAGAGGCACTAGATGCTATACTGAAAATTTGGTGCCTCTACCCCAAAAAACAGCTCCTCCAAAGCCCCAGATACCCACGGATCAATTCTCCATGATTTTCTATGGGAATAAATCTCCATAGGGAATAACACAGTTCCCAGCAGACATTTCCCTCCCCTCCCCCCGCTTTCTGACGACCCTGAAGCAGGGGGAGAGCCTCCAAACTGGGGGATCCCCTGCCCCCACCTGGGGATTGGCAACCCTACTGCAATTGGAAGTGGGAATAGTGGATAACTTGGAAGACCTGTTTTATTTTTGAGTTGTTCAGACCTTATTAATAAAAGCAAAACTTGTGAATTATATTCAAATAATCACATAAATTATATTCAAATAAAGAAGCAAATCATCTATTATATCAAATAATAAGATCAATAATATTTGTTGGCTAACCCGCATAGCCTGAGGGCTTGTTTCATATCATATATATTTTCTGTGGTGATTTTAGTTTGATGGTGTGTTGTGGCTCTGTTGTAAGGCTTGAGTGTGTATGTGTTATAACAGAAATGTAAGAGGAAACTAGTTGGGATGCTTCTGCACTGGCAGTAATCTACATTTGAAGGAAGCAATTTTCAGTCTGCTTGTAAATCATATATCACAAATTATAAAAACAGGCTGTACCAATAATATCAGAAAAGTGTACACAGTTTTGATTTTGTTGATTTGGAGTACAGCTTTATTTCTGTCTGAAGTTTTGAAAGCAGTCTTGAGACTATTCTTGGTTTTTTTGAACTCTCAGCAGCTTTGGACACCATTGGTATCCTTCTGGGCTGGAGATGGGTCCAGAGAATAGTGTTTTGCAGTGGCTCCAGTCCTGTCTGGTAGATACAGGGTGGGTGGGTGGGAGATTCTTCTTCTGTTCCTTGGCTTTTAAGAGTACCATAGGGATTCCATCTTATCTAGGGTCGCCAGGTCCAATTCAGGAAATATCTGGGGACTCTGGAGGTGGAGCTAGGAGCAACATTGTGACAAGCATGACTGACCTCCAAAGAAAGTTCTGGCCATTACTTTTAAAGGAACTGTGCTCCTTTTAAACACCTTCCCTTCACTGGAAATAATGGAGGATGGGGCACCTTCTTTTAAGACTCATAGACTTGGACCCCAGGGTCCAGTAGTCCCCAACCATCTTGGTACCAGGGACCAGCATCAGGACCGGCCTGCCCACTGTGGCCCCAGAGCTGGCAGGGTGGGGCCCCCGTGGCACTCCGCCCTGTGCTGTGCAGCCTTGCCGCCCTGCCCCCTTCCCTCACAGTGCGACGCAACCTCCCCACAGCGCCTTCTCCACCCTCCAATGTTACAATTTTAAGGCCAGAAAGGGGTGGTGAAGCACCACCTTCCTCAGCTCTTTTAAGGCCGACACCCTTTCCCCCGCCACCGATCAGCTGGGAAAACTGTTGCCACAGCAGCGGGTGACCTGCTGAAGAAGCGGCTTGCTGGAGTTTAGCTCCATTGCCCCCCCTCACCCGGCTCGGGTCCTCCCCGCTGCCCTCCTGCTGCTGTCACCTTCCCTCCCTCTCCAGTGCTGCAATGCAGCATGGTGCTCCATCATCGCCCTCCCTCCCTCCCTTCCTCAGATCACACCGAGCTGATGCGGCCGGCATGCCATCTAACACTTTGAAGTATGCACGCGAAAAGGCTTCTCCCCCCCTCACTTCCGGTTCCAGGAAGGAGGGGGGAGAAGCCTTCTCTCTCGCGTACTTCAAAGTATTAGATGGTGCGCTGGCTGCATTGAAGCTGGTAAAGCCCGGCTTTGCTGCTGCTTGCCTCAGCGTGGTCTGAGGGAGGAAGGGAGAGAGGGAGGGCAATGATGGAGCATCACGCTGCATTGCAGTGCTGGGGAGGGAGGGAAGATGGCGGAAGCGTGGTGGCAGGGGGGCAATGGAGCTAAACTCCGTTGTGGCGCTGTGAGGGCCAGTGGTGGGGGGCAGCCAGGCTTTGCAGCCGGATTGCAAACAGGCTACAGCCTGCTAACCCTGACCTGGTTGGTCCAATCTTTTTGAAACTTGGGGGGGGAGGGGTGAGGAGAGGCACCAGATGCTATGCTGAAAATTTGGTGCTTCTACCTGAAAAAACAGATCAATTCTCCATTATACCCTATGTTCTAAAGTTTACAATATTGCAATGTAAATGCTGGATTTGCACCTTGTGGGTGCTCAGAAGGTTGCAGAATAGCCTTTTCTGTCTAGCTTCCAGCTTACCAGGGTATTAAGGAGTTTTTTCATATGTAGATAGTGATTGTGATAGTGATTGTGATAGTGATTGTGATTTCATATGTAGATAGTGATTGTTAGAAGAACAAAGACCCTTTCCTGGGGTGTTGCCATCTCCTTGTAACCCATTAACATTACATAAAACTTTCTGAGAGTTTATTGGAAATTTTGCATTTGGTAGGATGGTGAGGGGCTTGACACAGGAGAATGTCTGTCTTTTGTGCAGAGAGAGAATGGGGAATTCTTTTGGAGAGAGGAATAAGATTATCTTGCCTACTTTCTAATATACCATCAAAGGAGCAAACATTTAGGCTGAGAGAAATGTACCTTTTAATACAGTATATTATTGTGTTCAGTTGCACAGTCGAGTCTGACTCTTTGCGACCCCTTGGACAGTCATTTCAGGCCCTCCTGTCTTCCACCATTCTCCGAAGTCTGATCAAATTCATGTTTGTTACATCAGTAACACTGTCCAGCCATCTCATCTTTTGCCGTCCCCTTTTTCTTTTGCCTCTTGTTTTCCTAGCACACATCTCAAAAGCATCTATTCTTCTGCGCTCGGCCTTCCTTATGGTCCAGCTCTCACAGCCATACATTACTACTGGGAATACCATCGCTTTGACTATACGGACTTTTGTTGGCAGGGTGATGTCTCTACTTTTTATTATACTGCCCAGGTTCACCATAGCTGTCCTCCCAAGGAGCAAACGTCTTTTAATTTCATGGCTACAGTCACCATCTGCAGTGATCTTGGATCCCAGAAATGTGAAGTCTGGCACTACTTCCACGTCTTCCCCTTCTATTTGCCAAGGTGTGATGGGGCCAGATGCCATGATCTTAGTTTTTTTGATGTTGAGTTTCAAGCCTACTTGCTAGTTTTTAAATTACTAAAAAAGAGCCCCGTGGTGCAGAGTGGTAGAGCTGCAGTACTTCAGTTGGAGCCCTTTGCTCACGACCTGAGTTCAATCCCAGTGGAAGCTGGTTTTACATACCTGGCTCAGGTCGCCTCAGCCTTCCATCCTTCCGAGGTCGGTAAAATGAGTACCCAGCTTGCTGGGGGGAAAGCGCAGATGACTGGGGAAGGCAATGGCAAACCACCCCATAAAAAGTCTGCCATGAAAACGTGAAAGCAACGTCACCCCAGAGTTGGAAATGACTGGTGCTTGCATGGGGGACTACCTTTACCTTTTTTTTTTTAATTACTAAAAGATTACATTTTTCATCAGAACACTAACAAGTTTATATGGACTTCTTAGATCTGAAAAAGCAGCTGTTTTTAATCACTCTGGCAAAAAAAAAAAAGGCTTATGGTTAAGCTGAGGATAGCTGAAGAACATCACAACATCTTTGGCACTTTTGAAAAGAATCAGCAGCTCAGTATTATTTCCAGACAAATCACTAGCAGCAATTAGATATTAATGATTTACAGTTCCTGCTAACAAGCTCTGAGTTTGAACCAGTGACCTAGATCCAATTACTACTTCTCTCAACCACTTACATTGTCAGCAGTCAACTTTTGTAACTATCTCTGCAATGCAATAAAATATTTATTGACCCTCGAAGGATATAATTTGAAAACAAATAAATAAAAATGTAGCTGTTTTGAGTATTAAAATTCCAAGGGAAGATCAATTTACTATGGAGATAGCTTGTAAACCTCTTGTGTTTAAATGCATGCTTTGGCTTGCTTTGGCTTACTGTGTATGCATGCCCTAGGCTGAGATTGAACCATACCAGCTTTGTATTCCTTGTTTTTATTTATTACCTGGCATGAAAACTGGGTCATGAATAGTGGCTGAAAACATGTCAGGTTTTAGATATCTACCTACAGGAAAATTGGGTAGAATAACTATTTTAAAAAGTTTTCTGGCATGCAAGATATGGTGGTTTAATGAAGAAAGGTTACTGATTCCAGCACATATGTCTGTTTTGAGAGCCAACCCTCAGTAAAGTGGTTTCAAACTGGACCAAAATAATTATTTTAGGAGAGAGAACAATTTTGTTTGGAATAATGATATTTTTCCAAGCCTATCTAGATCTTGACATTCTCTTAAGAACCTTTCTTTGCTCTGCCGAGATTCCAATATCAGAGATATGATGGGAGGCCTCTGGAGGAAAGGCCTTTTTCAGTAGCAGCACTCCAGCTCCAGAATGCCCTGCCAAGGGAGATTCACCCACTGCCCTCTGCAGTGGTGTTGCAACTGTGAGGTGCTTTGCTTGCTGGCCTAGTGAGTGTTCTAATCCTTTTGCTGATGAAACATTTTTGGCTGACCTCATTGTTTTTGTTGCCTTATCACTTTGTATTGTTTAATCTTTTAAATTTATTCTAAGGCACATTCTGAGGGTAGGCTTCCCAATCCCCAGGTCCCAGAGGGGGATCCCCCGGTTTTACAGGCTTCCCCCCTCCCCCAGCCAGCTGGCCGGCGGGGGAAGCCCCGCCCCCAGAGCCATCATGCACCTCCATGAACGATTCCCATAGGGAATGATGGGGAATTGAACTGTGGGTATTGGGGGCTCTGGGGGGGGATGTTTTTTGAGCTAGAGACACCAAATTTTCCGTATAGCATCTAGTGCCTCTCCCCAAAATACCTACCAAGTTTCAAAAAGATTGGACCAGGGGGTCCAATTCTATGAGCCCCAAAAGAAGGTGCCCCTATCCTTCATTATTTCCTATGGAAGGAATGCATTTAAAAATTTGTGCAGTCCCTTTAAATGTGATGGCCAGAACTCCCCTGAAGTTCAATTATGCTTGCCACACCCTTGCTCTTGGCTCCACCCCAATGTCTCCTGGCTCCATCCCCAAAGTCTCCTGGCTCCACCCCCAAAGTCCCCAGATATTTCTTAAATTGGACTTGGCAACCCTATCTGAGGGTCCTACATAGGTTGGAAGGGCAGGCTACAAATGTTTTAATAAAAACATGCTTGAATCAAATAGATTCCTATTATTTATCATTATTTCAACAATTACCATTTGAGATTGTTACAGAAAAAGTGCTGGTTTAGGAACTGAATGTTAACAGTCTGTCTGGAAAATCTGGGATGTGTGAATGAATACAGGTTAAATTAAAATGTTTTGATTAAGGGTTTCTTTGATGGGGTTTTTTTTTTGCTTTATTTGCATTATATTTTTAATTCCCTTTGAATGTATTGGTTATATTTTAACAACTCTTGAATTCTATTTCCAGATGAAGTTTTCAGAAGCAGACTATTTTGGCAATGTACTTCAGACTTACAAGCATGCGGCACAGTCTGATTTCTACTGGCTGAGAAAAGAAGTTCCAAAAACAGAGTGAGTAGGCAACAACATTATTAGAGAAGACTCATCCTGATGCTTTGACTCACGGTTAGCATTCAACAAGCATAATCACCAGGGTTTTTCTTTTGTAGCAGAAACTCCTTTGCCACACACACTTGATGTAGCCAATCCTCCAAGAGTTTATAGGGCTCTTCTTACAGGGCCTAATGTAAGCTTGGAGGACTGGCTACATCAGGGGGGTGTTGCTTAATATGCAAAGAAGTTCCTGCTACAAAAAAGCCCTGATCATCACAAGTACTTTTAAGTCCTACTGACTTCAGTCAGAAGGTTAAACATGTGCTGTAATTTCTCCCCTTGAAATAGGGTTGCCAGGTTCAGTTCAGGAAATATCTGGGAATTTTGAGGGTGGAGCCAGGAGCAAGGTTGAGACAAGCATGACTGAACTCTGAAGAGTGTTCTGGCCATCACATTTAAAGGGGCTGCACTTCTTTAAATCACTTCACTGGAAATAATGGAGGACGGGGCACCTTCTTTTGGAGCTCATAGAATTGGACCCCCTGGTCCAATCTTTTTGAAATCTGGGGGGGTGGGGTGGGGGTGGTTGGTGCCTCTATTTTTTAAAAAAGCAGCCCACCCAGAGCCTCAGATACCCACAGATAGATTCTCCATTATCCCTTATGGGAACTAGTTTCCATAGATTATATTGGAGTGCCCAGCAGACATTCACCCCCCACTTTCTGATAATAGGGGGAGGGCCTGAAGCAGGGGGAGGGCCTCCAAGCCAGGGAATCCCTTGCCCCCAACTGGGGACTGGTAACCCTAAAAAGGATCCTAAATGTGACTTTAATTGGAGTTTTCTTGGAAACAATTGTAGCAATTTGGAATGGTACAGAAGAATTTTAATTCATTAATTTTTGCATAAAAAGAAAGTACCTGCTGTGCATAGCAGTACTTTGGATTTGAGATAACATTTTCTTTTAAAGTAAAAAATAGGCATACTTATGGAGAATGTCAGTTTGCTCCATCAAAAACCTGACTGGCCTAGCTTAGCCCAGCCTACTGAGAGACAGTCCTCTTAAAAAGACCATATGATGCTTTCAAATGGTAGTCAGGCTTTGGCCAGTCTCCAACACGATGTAGTTTCACCAGGGAAGAGGTAGGTCTTGTGAATGAGTAATACGAGTAGGACTCACATGTATACTTGATTCTAATGGAGCATTTCTGATATGAGACAAGGTGCTAACTATTCATAACCCTCCCATCATTTATTTTGTGCTGCAGAATATTGCAACATAAGATGAACATTGATTATTGAATGTTGATTCCTGTGCTATAACTCCCTGTTCAGCAGATTAACACCTGTGTTTTTAGTACTGGCTTCCGGGGGAGGAAAATGCCGAGCTGAGCTTCTCATAATGGGAGCAGGCTGGAACTTCTGTTCGGGGTAGTGGAAGGCAAATTAATGCCTACTGCCTACTTTTCTCAGTTAGAGATTAGTCCAAGATATGCACAGGAAACTTTGAGGAGATTTATCTTGGCTAAAAGGGAGTCCCGGGGGGTGGGGCTCCTCTGAGGCTTTGAGGGGTCTCCAGAAAAGACTTGCATTTTCATCATCTGCAGAAGTTCTCAGAGTCATCTATTTGACATAAGCTCGACAGAATCCTAACCTTCTTGGACTTTGCTAAACATCTAAAGTTACACAAGACCGGTGTGGATCTGGATAATTGGCAGAAAAGGTACAGATTACTATCTTTCATTCCTGGACTATTTATAGTTAAACAGAATAAATTCAGAAGGTGGGAAATGGAAATCTAGAAAGCTTGGAAGAAGAAGGGAGGAAGAGGTGAAATTTGGACTTTGTAAATTTAAAGGACAGTGCTAAAAAGTGGAAAGAGCACCATTGTCACAAACCTGCAGCATATACAATCAACACAGGAAGTACGTCAAGCATCGTGAGATCTCTTTACCAGTGAAAACAAGATTTGGTGGCAAGTAAAGCAGGAAGTAGCGGATGAAAAGCCTACTCTAGGACTATACCATTGAGAAATATCGGCGGCCATTGCTTGGAGGTTAAAATTAAAATGTTTTTAAAATGTTCGGGACATTAAAAATTGTTGGAATTAATTGAGATGATGACAAGAAGATAAATACTATTGGACATATTGTTTGTAATGGACTTTAGAAGCCTTTAAAAGAAAAAGGGGGAAAAGTTGCAGAGAGAAGCAAAAAGTCACGACTGCCATTTTGAAGGATTTAAAAATTTTAAAAATTAATATCTTGGCCTGGGAAGCTCTGAGGATGGCGAAATTAGGCTTGTTATAAAAAGCAAGCTCTAATCTTTTGACTCTGATAGTTAAATTTGAAATTGGTGGTATCAAAATTTTTGGTGTTTTTAAATGTCAGAACACAAGCAAACCCATTCAAGGGCTACTTCATTGGAAAAAATGCAGGGCCAATTAGAGGCAATGGAGGCCAGAATGATGAAAGGCATGAGAGAGATGATAACTGCATCAAAAAAAGAAATTATAGAAGAGATTTAAAAAGATATGGAAGATCTCAGAAAGGAAACAGAGGAAACATCTAAGAAAGTGCAGGAGGTAGAAGGGAGAATAAAAGTACATGATTCCACCTTGTTGAAAATGCAAGAAAAAGTGACAATCCATGACTGCAAATTGATGGAGACTCAGATATGTCTGAAAGGAGTGCCTGAAAAGGAAGATGGTGACCTGAAAGAATATATAATAAAAATAATTGCAGAATTTTTAGAGGAAGATCCTGAAGAGACTAAAAATATGTATGACTATATGTATAGAGTGAACTCACTCTATGCCAAGAAAAATAATTTACCAAGAGATGTTGTCATAAGATACATGACAAAAGAAATGGTGGGAAAGATCATGAATAAAAACTTTGAAAAGACATTGATAGTGGGAGGCAGCAGAGTAAGAATTATGAAGGAGTTGCCAAGGCAAATGATAAATGATCGAAAAACATATAAAAACTGACAGAAAAATTACGGGACAATGAAATGAGGTTTAGATAGATAATACCTGAAGGTTTGAGCTTTGAACTTCAGGGGAAAAGAATCACAATTACAAATGCACAGGAACTGTGTAGATTTTATGAAGAACATAAAGAATTTGCACCATGATGGATTACAAATTATTGTCTTGGAATGTAAATGGACTAAATTCACCACAAAAAAGAAGGGCAATGTTTCATTGGATTAAGAAGCAAAATTGTAATATAGTTTGTTTACAAGAAGTGCATATTAAACAAAAGGCTTACAAATTTTTATGGAATAAACAATTGGGGTTAGAATTTTTTTCATTGGCTGAACAGAAGAAAAGGGGAGTGATTTTTTATATTAAACAAGAATTGGAGCCAGAATTAGTGTTTAAAGATAAAGATGGAAGATTTGTAGCAGTAGAAATAATATTAAATGCAAAAAAACCCCCTGTTGTTATTGGGACTGTATGCACCTAATGGTGCAAAATATGCTTTTTAAAAAGACATTATACAACAACTTGATGAACTGACTTATGACCAAGTTTGATAATGGGAGATTTTAATGGAACAATTAAGAACTCACTGGATAGGTTTTTGGGGAAAAAATAACAACAAAGAAGGAAAATTGCCAATTGTTGTTTATAATGACTCTTGAAATATTACTGATGCAGATCCAAGAAGAAAAAGAAATAGAAGGATTAAAAATAAAAGGATTTACTTACAAATATAGAGCATTTGCAGATGATATAATGTTTATAAATGAAAACCCCATACAAGTCACACCTTTGTTGTTAGCCAAAATACAAGAATATGGGGAGTTGGCGGGACTTTGTATTAATAAGAAAAATCAAACTTCTTTGTAAAAATATGCAAATAAATAAGCAACAAGAATTGTAGAGACTAACGGGCTGTGAAGTCACTTTCAAGGTAAAATATTTGGGTGTGGAGATAACAATGAAGAATATTGATTTGTTTAAAAATAATTATGAGAAGCTGTGGCGTAAAATGGATGAAGATATGTTAAAATGGAATAAACTTAATTTGTCACTCCTGGGTGGAATAGCTGCAATTAAAATGAATATTCTACCAAGAATAATGTATTTGTTTCAAACTATTCCCATTGTGAAAGATAGTAAACAATTTGATAAATGGCGAAGAAAAATTTCAGAATTTGTGTGGGCTGGGAAGAAACTAAGGATCAAAATGAAAATTTTGACAGATGCAAAAGAGAGAGGTGGATTTCAACTACCGAATTTAAAATTATATCAGGAAGCAGTTTGTTTAGTGTGGATAAAAGAATGGATAACACTGTTAAACAAAAAACTCTTAGTGCTGGAAGGTCACGGAAATAAATTTGGCTGGCATGCGTATTTGTATTATGGAAAAAAGAAGATGGACGGTTTTTTCTCTCACCATTACATAAGAAATAATTTGCTAAATACATGGATGAAATATATGAAATATGGAGATGAAAGAAGACCGTTATGGATAGTGCCAGCTGAAGAAATAAAAATAATGGCTGAGATAGGTGAAGAAAAGTGGTTGTTATATAATCAATTATTAAAAATACAAAGTGGCAAAATAGAATTGAAAACTGCTGAAGAGTTGAATAATAAATATGATTGGTTCCAAATGCAACAAATAGCTTGGTGGATAATGATATCAAAACTGAAGGAATAAGAAAAGAACAAACAGAAATGGAAAAAGTTCTGCTTGGAGATAATGAAAAATTAATTTCAAAAATATATAAATTACTTTTAAAATGTTCTACGGGGGATGAAGTAGTGAAATCTCAAATGATTAAATGGGCAATTAATGTAAATAAAGAAATACAGATGGAAACTTGGGAATACTTGTGGAAGAATTCTATGAAGCTTTTGACATGTCATAGTATTAGAGAGAACTGTTTTAAAATGATGTATAGATGGTATATGACTCCTAAAAAATTGACAAAGATGAACAATAAGATGCCAGATAGATGTTGGAAATGTAAAAAACATGAAGGTTCTTTCTACCATATGTGGTGGATTGTGAAAGAGCAAAAAAGTATTGGCAGATGATTCAGCAAGAAATTTCTAAGATCTTGGGATATGAATTCAAGAAAGTTGCAGAGACTTTTCTTTTGGGATTACAAATGGAAAAATTTCCAAAAGGAGATAGAACTGTAATTTGGTACTTGCTTTCAGCTGCTAGGACATTATATGCACAGTTGTGGAAGTAAGAAAAAATACCAGAGAAATGGGATTGAATTATAAAAGTTATGACATGGAGTGAAATGGATAAATTAATAAGAATATTAAGAGACTATGATTTAGAAGTTTTTAAGATGGAGTGGAAAAAGTTTAGAAGATATGTAGAAAAAGAGTGGAAAATAAAAGGACATTGGACAATTTTTGATAATGATTAAGTTTTTAAAAAGAAGACGAATATAATTTTTTGTTTTAATAGTTAAGGGTACCTTTAAATATTTGCATTTTAAGTAAATAACACCGGCGGGGGTCAAGTAATGGCGAGAGGGGTGGGTAGAAAGTAATATATGGAGTAGATAAAAGAAGTTATTAAAGATGTAAGAAATAGATTTATTACCATTTTTTACCAATAAAATTGTTTTAACACAAAAAACACCTGTGTTTTTAGTACTATAATATTCTGTATGTAGTCTACTAAGAAGTCTAACTTCTGGGGCACTGGCATGAAATTCTCTGGCCTTCTATCAGAAAAGATTCTAGATCTTGCCTGCAAAACAGTGAGATCTTATTGTGTGCAAAAAAGCTAGTGTCTGGGAGATCACCTCTCAGGTGCATCACACGCAGAGCATCAAGGGATTGTGCAGTAGACATTAAGCACCATTAGTGCACTGCCAAATGAATTATGAATGCTGGATGTGTTGAAGCATCTTCTGTCTTCTCAATAGATGATGAACACTAGCTAGTGCTTGCAAAGGAAAGGGAAGTGTCTAGCAGGAGCAAACCCCCCCCCCCCCAAAAAAAACCCTCTGCTGCATAAAAAAATTTCTGAATTCAGCCTTTGCCTCTGCAACTTGTTACCTTATTCAGGAATCTTAGCAAAGGTAACAGCAATGTTGTAATTGTTATGCAGCCATATGCTGAAAGTGTTAGATATAGCCCTGAAGGAATCATTTTGAGATTCTTTTGTATTATAGATCAGCAAAACACATTATCTTCAGTTTACCACCAGTTTTTTAAAGCAGTTAAAAAAAACCATGTAAATACTCTTGATATTTCATTCTTGTGGAAGTGGCTATTAGCTGCACTAATATACCCTGAAGAGGTTCTTAGTATGATGGAAAATGTCACCTAAGGTGAAATTAATTGGTAGGTAATCCCTGAAATATACAACTTCAGGGCTGTCCCCTATGAATCATCTCCCATCACTGGAATACTTTAAAATGAAGGGAATTATTCCCTTACCCAGCATGAGAGAGTAGAATGCAATTCAGTTTATCTCATTTCCCCCTCCTTCAATAACTACTTAATGCCATCTGCCCCCAGTCTATCTTCATATTTATGAGTCTGATATTTGTAGGCCAGCAGGCACTGGGAATATAGCAAACACTGCACATATAACATGAGGATAAGGTATCTCTCTGCTTTGGCAAGTTAAGCTGGCATGAGTTATTCCATCTGGAGTGGTTGGCTTTGAACCCTTAGCAAAACCACCATGAATTGTAAGGGAAAGAAGCTGGGCCTTAATAGAGGAACTGTTAATGAAACATAAGCAAATAAGTCCAGGCTTCACAATCTAGTGACAACTGCTGAAAGTCTCACATATGGGAATAAAGAAAGCTACTCCCACCCTGTTTCTTTTTTAATTAGAATTGTCAGTTACTTTCAACATTAAACAAAGAAAGAAGTTCTTCCTTTTGCAATTATCATGATCTGACTGATTCTCGTCGATGTGAGTTATTTACATTGGAACTGTTGGGACTATTCTTGAGTATGAACACAGGAATGTGTTCATTACTTCTTATCTGTTTGTACAACATGGAAGCAAGACACACAGGAAACTATGAGGTAGACCAAGATGTCACTCTGTCTGAAGCAGTGGAAAAATGCAAGTCCAGTAACACCTTAAAGACTAATAAAATTTCTCATAGGGTGTGAGCTTTTGTGAGTCACCTCTCACTTCTTCAGATACAGTGAGTAGTGACTCATGAAAGCTCACACCCTGCCACCAATTTTGTTAGTCTTTAAGATGCTACTGGACTCTTGCTCTTTTTGACTAGGAACGATGAGAAGAATATCTTCTAACCTTTGCACTCAGGATGCTTAAGAGTAAACCTGTAAACTCATTGAAGTAGGTTGCCCAGCAACACATACAGTATACCCATAAACTCATTGAGGTAGGTTGCCCAGCAACATGTTTTACAGGACTTGGCAGTGTGTAACAAAGTTAGTTGAAAAGGTACCAATTTATCTTACAAACTTACACATGCAAGAACAAAAGTGAAACTTAGCTGGTGTACTGCACTCTTGTTTGTTGAATATGTTCTGCCATCTGTAATTTTGAATTTATTGCTGCAGAATTTCCCTTCAAAAATATTTTGAAGGCCTAATTTAGACTCCTGCAGTATAATGCTGAAAATATATCCATCTAATTAGAACTGAACAAATAAATCTCTTTATATTACCTGCTTGTGCTGTGCCAAACTAGGAATTTTACATAATTTGTCTGCAGTCTATGTTTAAAAATCTGTCCATGCAAAATTATTCCAGGATGTTTTCTAGTCCTATTTATATAAAAAAAGCCAGCATGAAAAATGTGAACCTGACTCTGGTTTGAAATCAGGAATTGGCAAAAGCTTCAGCATAACTCACTGACAGATATTGGTATTTGAAGGTTTCTTCTCATAAGAGATTCCTTACACCAATGTTACTTCTAAATATAACACACAATATTTTTTTGCAGGTACATGTGGTGGGAAATTCTGAGTGCAGTAGTTTTCCATACACTTACATACAGGCCAATATGCATCTCATGTAGTGAGTGTATATGTTGGGTTTAGTTTCATCAATGGGGCCAACCTAACTGAAACTTTATTATGCAGTATTATTGTGTAGCCCCCCGTCCCTTCTTCAGTGACATAATGAAACTTTTTTAGGTACAGAAATAAGACTTCTGTACCTAAAATTACTACTAGTAGTACAATAAACTAGTGTACAATAATACTTTAATATTGGGATAAAAGCCTGAATTCACCTTGTACTAACTCACAAAAGTGCTATGTAGAAAAGAGCGAGAGTTCAGTAGCACCTTAAAGACTAACACAATGAGTGGCATACTCTATCACAAAAGCTCATTTAATGTCACTAATTAAATTAGTCTTTAAGGTGCTACTGGGCTCTTGCTCTTTTCTACTACTACAGACTGACTAATACGACTACTCATCTTGATCCATCTCCATACAAGTGTTATTGAAACATTCCACATGATGTTGTACTAGGGATGCCATCTCCCAGGTCCCAACAGGGTTTCCTCCAGTTTGGGGGGCTCCAACCCACCATCGCCCAGCTGGCTGGTGAGAGAAAGCTCCACTCCCAAATCCCACTACCAGTACCCTCCCCCCAAGTCTTCCTTGAAGTGGGGATGGAGGTCGTGTGTAGTTGTGCTCCAAGCCACCTTTCACAGTTCGGAGTGCAAATGTGCCAATTCCCCCTCTCCCCCAAAGCATTTCAAGATATCTTTAAAATGCTTTGAGGGAGAAAGGGGCCATGTGTGCACCTTTGCACTGCAAGCCTCCTTTCGTGCACAATCCCTCCCCCTTCCCCAAAACATTTTAAGGTGTCTTTTAAATGCTTTTATTTGGGGGGGGAAGGGGGTGTGCATGCACATTTGCCCTTCAAGCCATGATTTCGCAGTTTGAATTACATGCATGCACCTCCCCCCCCACTTCTCCCCCAAAGCATTTAAAGATATCCTTTAAATGCTTTGGGGAAGCGGAGGGCAGCATGTGCCTGAAATCCAGTTATGGATTGGAGTGCAAACATGCACAACCCCCAAGTTGCAAATGTGATGCCATCTCTTTTGTTTGATGCCATCACATTTGAGCTGGACCACTCCCCAAAGTCCCCACTGGGAAATCAGAGGGACTTGGTGACCCTATGTTGTACTGAAATTCAGTATGGACTGTATAAGACATCAAATATCACAACACTGTTGCTTCTTCCACCTAAAATAGGCCAGCTCAGTGTAACCCTGCAAACTCATGATTTCCTCACTGATAGAAAATCACAGAGAAGAAACAGCATGGAAAATCAATGCACTGAGAAGTCAACTTGGAAGCTCTTAGCAAGAAAGATAAATTCTGATAAATGGGCACATTCTTCCTCTAAAAAATGAAAAGCTGCAATCACAATTGCATTTATATGATGTAAGTCTCATGACATTTAGTAAGGGAGGTGAGGGCAGTAACCTAAATAGGAATGTTCCTTATCATATCTGAGAATCCTAGCTCAAGAAAACTGATGCTGGAACACAATATTGTCTGCCTTTAAAGAATTACCTGGTTATTCCTGAACAGCAATCAGTGGTAGGAATATGTATTATGGAATTCCAAGCTAAAAATATACACAAAAATCAGTTTTGTGTTGTTACCATGATTTTCTGGAATGGTTGCACAAATCTGGGATTCTTAGGCATTATGAGCCCCTGCTTCTGAAAAACTGGTGCATTTTTGAGTGTGTGTGTATGTGTGCTAATGCTAACCATCAGCAGAAGCAGGTATATTGTTTTTCCTTGACTCTTCAGATTTTCCAGGTAATGGCAGCCCCTGATTGGTGTAAACCAGGCACAGGGCTCAACAGAGCTGCAAGTGAGGCTGGCTCCTCCTCCTTCCCTCCCTCCTTTGCTAGTGCAGGGCCCTTTTTGCCTCAAGGGGACACTTGTTCTGGGGCCAATAGAATTGGACCACTTGGTTCAATTGGTTTGAAATTGGGGGGGGGGGGTCTTTAGTGAAAGGCAGCACTGGTTTATCTGCAATGTTGTCATTATTTGGTTGAAAAACAACCTTCTAGCCTGCTCCCCCATAGGAAATAATGGAACCTGGAAAATGCTAAAAATTGGAAGAAAAAAAAATCAAACTGCCATTTGTGAGCAAACAGTCTACTCACTTTAATGTTTATTTGATTAGCAAATTAAGTATTGCAGCTGAGTGTCTCCAGCAGCTTCATGGACAGCTTTGATGTCTTTTGGTTAAATCTGGTGAAAACTTCAAGTGTTAAGACTTGGGCAGAAAGAGCTTTGAAATAGTTGACACATTTATGAATAAAGACATGAAGTCAAAGGTTGAGACCATGGTGCAGACTTGAAATGTGCAATGGCATTTTAAATTTCCAATAAAAATGTCCATTGTCTCAAATGTGTCCCTGCAGGTCACTGCAAAAGTCATTCAGTTTGTCCTGCATAAGGGCACCTCTTTATAAGTGGCTACACTGCTGCATTTCAAATTAGTTTATTTCGCTGCTGCCATAAATGACTCTGAAATTGGAATGCAGTCAACCCTGTTAAATGTTTTCTCCTGACTCTTCAGTATAGACGTCAGTCATCTTCTGGCTTGTATTATCTTACAAAAATATATCTGCCATCATATCATTTTATTAGAAATCCTTTTTGGTGAGGGGGGGGGGCAAAGCAGAGGTAATGCTTCTCCTAAATAAATTCCATGGGAAGAATGTTCACTTTTCAGTAGATAATGTTGAGTGCTTAAAATATGCATATTGTTCTTTCTATGCTTTAATTGATTAATCCTCAGCATTCTTATTTATTATAGGAACATAAAGAAAGAGAACATTTTCATTAATGAATATGCATTGCCAATTTATAAACATAGGAAAAAATTAGTAAATGCCAACAGAAACATTATGCATACTGTTAAACTAATGTATTTTAATGCTATTGTAAAGCTAAGAATCACTGGGATGAAATTTGGGGGATGCTTTTGCTCTGAATATGATGTCTCAGCATATCTCTCCAAGTAAAAAAGTACATCATACATTAAAGCTGGTGTTCTAAAAGTGGTAAGAAGTGTTGGGAATAAGGCCTTTGTCATTGACATGCCATATATCCTGTAATTTAATAAAGTAACACCAAATTTCTGTGGCACTGTACATTAAAAAAAAAAGGTAGTCTCCTGTGCAAGCACCAGTCGTTTTCGACTCTGGGGTGACGTTGCTTTCACAATGTTTTCACGGCAGACTTTTTATGGGATTGTTTGCCATTGCCTTCTTCAGTCATCTACACTTTCCCCCCAGCAAGCTGGGTACTCATTTTTCCGACCTTGGAAGAATGGAAGGCTGAGTCAACCTCAAGCCGGCTACCTGAACCAGCTTCTGCTGGGATCAAACTCAGGTTGTGAGCAGAGGGCTCCGACTGCAGTACTGCAGCTTTACCACTCTGCACCACGGGGCTCTTGTACATTAGCTGCTGCTTTATAAGTGTTTAGAAGTATCAGCTCTGCAGCATATGACGTCCTGCTTTGCAGAGGCTGCCAAGCTATTCGGCCTAGAAGTTAGTCTGAAGAAGACAGAAGTTCTCCACCAGCCTGCACCCCAGGAAGATTATCACCCTCCCTGCATCACTGTGGGTGAATCAGTTCTGAAGACAGTCCAGCAGTTCAGCTACCTGGGGTGCATCATCTCCTCAGATGCTAAGATCGACAAGGAGATTGACAACAGGCTGGCAAAGGCAAACCGTGCCTTTGGCCGACTGCACAAAAGAGTGTGGAGCAACAAGCATCTGAAAAAAGGCACAAAGATCAATGTTTACAAAGCGGTTGTGATGACAACCCTCATCTACGGCTCCGAATCGTGGGTTTTATACCGTCATCACCTGCGACTCCTTGAGCGCTTTCATCAGCGCTGCCTTCGCACCATCCTCAACATCCACTGGAGTGACTTTGTGACCAACACTGAAGTTCTCAAGCGGGCGGAGGTTACCAGCATCGAGGCACTGCTGTTGAAGACGCAGCTGCGCTGGGCAGGGCATATTTCTAGGATGGAAAACCACCGCCTTCCCAAGATTGCCCTGTATGGCGAACTCTCCACCGGCCATCGAAATAGAGGGGCACCAAAGAAGAGGTACAAGGACTCCTTGAAGAAATCCCTTGGCACCTGTCGCATCAACCATCACCAGTGGTCTGACCTAGCCTCAGATCGCAAAGCATGGAGGCACACCATCCACCAGGCTGTCTCTTCTTTTGAGAATGCACGCATAGTTGGTCTTGAGGACAAAAGGAGATTGAGGAAGAATCGCACTGCTACAGCACCAACCCCAAATCAGACTTTTCCCTGCAGCCACTGTGGCCGGACCTGCCTGTGCCGCATTGGTCTTGTCAGCCACCAGCGAGCCTGCAGCAGACGTGGAGTATTGCATCCTTCTTAAATCTTCGTTCGCGAAGCCAAGCCGAGAGAGAGAGAGAGAGAGAGAGAGAGAGAGAGAGAGAGAAGTGTTTCTAGCAACTTTAATTCAGGGGCGTCAAACACCCGGCTCGCGGGCCGAATCCAGTCCTCCCAAGGCTTTGATCAGGCCCATGGGGCTCTTTTCTCCCCCCTCCTCCCCCATCCTGTCTGTACCCTTTGAAGTTCTCAGGCTCTTACAGCTCCCAAGCTCTTTGAAGCTTCCAGGCTAAGACTTCAAAGAGCCTTTGAAGCATCCTCTGAGGCTCTTCCTGCCTTTTTTTGTTGGCTGCTGTAGAATTTAAGATCCATTCTACATTTTTCTTGCAGCTTTGTCTGTACTCTGCAGTGGTTTCAAATGGAGTAGATGGTTACATTTTCAGCTTTCCTATAGCTAGCTGAAATTTATGCTTTCTGGAGTTGTGTCCTTGCAAACAAGAATTGATGCTTTCAGCCAGCTTATCTCTCCTGAATGGACCTAACCTAGTGAGTACTCTAATGTGGGAACCCACGGCCAAAGGAGGATATTATACTGGAAAGGCTTTGCCAGTCTGAGTAGATTGATGGGGCGAAGTTTACAATGCCATTTCATTGTTTCCACAGAGTCAAAGCCTTGTGCTTTTTCTTGATGTTTTATTTTAAAAATTGCATTGCCAAATTCCACTAGTCCCCCACCTTTCCAACTTAAACCATTGGAAGAGTTTTAAGCATGTTTGTATTTTAAGTTTTAAAAAATATATTTAATTGGGTTTGTCTGTGTCCATTATAAAGTTTATATCTCCACCACTACCTGACATATTTTATGACACTCATGGCCCGGCCCCACAAAGTCCCATTTGTGTCAGATCCAGCCCTCCTAACAAATGAGTTTGACACCCCTGCTTTAATTGGTCCTAAATATTAGTGCAGCCTGATATAGAAGAGTACCAATTTGGACCAGTTGCATTAAATGACCATTTGTTTGCAGACCCAATTCAGAGTATTGGTATTGACCATAAATTATTCAAGACTGAAAATTGACTCCTATGAGCCTTTCCATTCAGAGTCTGCCACTGACACCCTGCATTAGCTGGAGTGAGGGTGGCTAATATATGGGACAGAGCATTTTCAATCATGGTCTCCTATAACATAATTTACTATTTATCTTTGGTTGATGAACTCACAGGATTGAATAACATATTTCTATTTCAACAGGTGGTTTACTAGTCCAACTACAGTCAATGCCTTTTATAGTTCATCTACAAATCAAATCAGTGAGTACTTGTATTTCTTATTCGTTTAATGATTTAGATGGGGAAACATCTTTCACCTACTGAAGGTGGCATCTGGTTCTGAAACATGAAACCCCTGTTCTTCCACCCCTTACATTTTCTGGCAGTTGTCTCTAGTAGATAAATTAGTGCTGGGACTTTAAGGATGTTCTAGCTTGGGGACTGCTTCTTCATGGTTAATGCCTATGCCATGTTGTGAATGTTTGGGCACAGGAAGCATACCAAATGTGTAGATAATAAAATTATTCTATCTACTGATACTCCCAGTGAAGTGTATTATTGTAATGGCAAGTAACCAAGGCATCTGTCCTATTTGATTCATTCATAGACATTATGTGCAGCATGGAACCCAATTGGTCATGCTTTATCACTACTTCAGTTCCCTCCTTATTTTGCCTATTTCTTAAAGAGCTTGCTTTCTGCTAGGAATGTGAGTTGCAGTCAAGCTGGAAATGACATATTGAGCTCAGAGTTGTTATTTTTAAAAATTAAAGTGAAGAATCCAAGGAAATTAATCTGTTCTAGGGTTGCCAGACCTCCTATTGGAGCCAGAGATCCCACACTCTGATGTCCCACTGCCTCCCAATAAGCTGGCCAGAAGGGGGAACTTACCCCGAAAAAAAAGGAGGCCCAGCTGATGTGCAGCAATGTGTCTACATCACTGCCCACATGACTTGGAAGTGACATCATGTTGTGGATGTTGGGACAACACTCTGGTATTTGGGCAAAAACTCTGTAATAGAAGCCAAATATACCATAGAGTTTTCTGTCCAATACCAGAGTGTTGCTCTGACAGCCCTAACATGATATCACTTTTGGTTCCCATGGACAGTGATGTAGACACATTGCTGTATGTCTGCTGGGCCTTCCCAGCCTGGCAACCCTAGTTAATATGGTTGCTTTAGAATACCATATAATACTATGGGAGTTTCTGCAGAATCCAGTAGGTTAGCATCATGAGTAAATGTCTATGTGCAGCTGCCTTGGGAAAGCAGCTGCACTCCTTGCAGCAGTAATTACACCCTGTCATCTGCCATGGAAGGATCAGGCATGCCTATCCCCTCTCTGTCCCTTGGTACACACAATACTACCATAATGGAGATGGCAGCTCCTTTTCTTACTTCTTCTTCCTCTGCCAAGTACTTAGAAGGCAGACAGATGTGGCTATACCATGCTGCTCTCCAATATGCACCTGCCTGAACATTCAGGGATGGCTGCTAAGAGCAGCAGCCATCAACCTAAGGGAAAGGCCAGGTAACTGAAGGTTAGTTGTTGCTCCCAGCTCTTCTATGCTCAGGCTGGTGGGTAACAAGCAGTGGTGACTAGAATAATGTGCCACCATTTGCTTGGTGCCTTCTCTAGCTATGTCAGCATTCCTGGGAGGGGGTAGGGATGTGCAAAAAAAAAAATAATCGGTAGTACACGGATTCGGAAATATACGGGGGGGGGGGGGAATACGGAATCCCGTATATTTCTGAATTCCATAGTCGGAATAGCTGCATATACGGTAGATGCACGGCTATTTCTGAATATGCGGCCCCATTATACCCTATGGGCCATTGAAATCAATGGCAAATAGGGTATATTTGAAGCCACCTGGAGGGGAGGAGGTTTGAGGGAGAGCCCCCCAAATTCCAAAAAGACTCTCCCCTACAAACCCCCCAAGTTCCAAAAAGATTGGGCCAGGGGGTCCAATTCCTGGGGCACCCAAAGCCAAACCTAACTACACACCAGAGAATCTCTATAGGACCCAAATGCACTATATACATCTATCTACTCTATGAACCCTGCCACACAAAACACAATCTGCCCAAGGTCTGCTCTGCAGACCTGGCTGCAGCAAACCCAGATGCCAGCTCTCCAGCCCAGCCCCAAAGAATGCATGGAGAGCTGGCCAAGCACAACAAGCATGCTGGCTCTGGGTCTCTCACCCAGGTGTCAGCTTCCCTGCCACAGAACACACAATCTACAGATGCCAGCTCTCCAGCCCTGCCCCAAACAACATGGGGAGAGCTGGCCAAGCACAACAAGCCTGCTGGTTCTGGGTCTCTCAACCAGGTGCCAGCTTCCACCCCCAACCAGAACTAGGAAAAGGGACAACAGGAGAAGGCCAAGAAACTCAACTGTTAAAAAAGTGGCCTTTTAAACAATGAAAATTAGGCCAAACAGCCCCCCCAAGAACCAGAACCAGAAGAGAAAAGGAACAACAGCAGCACAACACAGCAGCAACAAATCAAACACAGAATCCTTTTAAAACAGTAAAAAACTTAACTTTTAACAATACAGGAACTTTACCAACCCCTCCCCCCCCCCAAAAAAAATATCTTCATCCTAACCCCAAGAAATCCAAGCCACTCAAATCAGGAAAAGTAAAAACATTGCACTTTTAAAAGTCCTCTCACAAAAGTAAGATATGGGCAAATTGGCAACCCCCCCACCCCAGGCCCCCTCCCCCAGCAGAACCCCCTAACCCCAAATAAGCTACCCACCACCCAAATCTGGATAAGTAAAGGGACTCTGAGTCTTAAAAAGTCCTTTTACCAACTAAAATAAAAACAAAAACTCCAAGACTGTCTTACCTTAGACGTCTTCTCTACTCCAGGCAAGTCTGGTAAGGCTGAGAGAGAGCAGCAACAGCTGAGGCCAAGGGCCAGCACAGCACAATATCTCTCACACACCAACACAGCAGCAATGGAGGAGTCCAGCCAGGCAGACTCCTTAAAAAGGTTCTCTGGCCCTACAGAGAGCAGTTTAAAAAAATAGCACTGCTCTGTGATTGGCCAGACAACAGTGCTTACTTGGATACCCAAGTAAGCAAAAGATCAAAAGAACAACAATGTTGCTGATGGCTGGGGGATCACCTACATAACAGCCTTGCAAAGCATGCATTTGCAATGCATTTTGTAAATGCATGCTTTGGATTGGCTGCTGGGGCTCCTCTTCCCCCTCCCCCCTCCCTGATCCCAGGGAGGCTATGGGAGAGGTGGAAAAAAGCTACCAAAGGTGGAAAAGGAGGCAAGCAGCTCCCCAGAGGCTGCAGAAGCCCCTTTCCCGCCTTTTCCATGGATTTCTGTATACTTCCGAATATCTATATGGAAGTATACGGGGACCCATACTTGGCTCCCACATAATGGGCCCCAATTGGATTCAGCTGTATGCGATTTCGTATACAGCCAAATCAGGGGTGATTCGGCGGTTGATTCAGTTCGGCCGAACCAAATGCACCCCCCTAGGAGGGGGCTTTCTGGATAACATGTTGGCAAAGGCCCCCAAACTGGAAGCAACCCAGCAATCCATACCCTCTATAAACTCATCCCTTCCCTAAAGTTCAGCTCAGATACATCTATCTTCCTCTTTTATGTTCACTGTATAAAATATTCTACCAATAGGATGGGACAGATTCAGGACTACGAATAGGAGTCTTTATGTAGAGAAGAAAATCAGTGGTTTTTGGATGCTGTCAGATGTTGAAACCACATGGCCTTAGATTGATAAATCCTTTAGTTTTAGTGAGGTGCAGCATAATTGTTTCTAAGTCAGTTCCAGTAGCTAGGCAGGAAGAAACAGCAATATTTAGCACTAAACTAATTTGTTCTTGACTTCTGAATTGCCTTTCCTTTTCCTCACCCTATTTTATTCACCCCCTGTACCTTTTGTTTTAAACTTCCAGAAAGTAATGGACTAGTTGCAGGTTGGTTTTTTTAAATAACAAAGAGGCATATAGTAGAACAACTGCCTTTCCTAGCAAATTCAGTACACAATGCAATGTATGGACAGCATTTCCATACCATCACTTGTTACTAGGACTTTTTTTGTAGTAGGAACTATTTAGCATATTAGGCCACAGACACCTGATGTAGCTAATCCTCCTGGAGCTTACAGTAAGGGTGTGCAAAAAAAAAAAAAAATCGGAAAAAAAACAGATTTGGAAATATACGGGGCCAAAATATTCGGAATACCATATATTTCCGAATACCGGTACTCGGAATAGCCATATATGCAGGAGATATATGGCTATTTCCAAATATATGGCCCAATTATACCCTATGGGCCATTGAAATCAATGGCAACATAGGGCATAATTAGAGGCTACTGGGGGGCAGGGGGTTTGAGGGAAAGCCCCCAAAACTGCAGGGAACCTGCAGGGGATTCTCCCCTATAAAACCCCCAAGTCCCTTTCTTTGGGCTCCCCAAAAGGCCCATTGCCACCAATGCTGGAGAAAGCCCAATTAGCCACTTCCTACACTATAATTGCTATGGGGAAAGTGGCTCAGGCCAGAGGGGGGTTTGAGGGAGAGGCCCCAAAACTGCAGGGCAGCTTCAGGGAACTCCCCCGCATGCAACCCCCCTGGCTCAAAAAGACTGCACCCATCTGTCGGCACCCCAAAAGGAATACTGTTCCCAATTGTGAGAAAAAAACAATTAGAGCCACTTCCCCCACTGTAATTATCGTGGGAAAAGTGGGTCTGGGGAGCAGGGGGTTTTGAGGAGAACCCCCCAAACTGCTGTGCAGCTTCAGGGCACTGTCCCACACAAAACACACAAGGCAAAAAAAAATTGGACCAGGGGGTCCAATTCCTGGGGCACCCAAAGCCAAACCTAACTTCACACCAGAGAATCTCTATAGGACCCAAATGCACTACATCCATCTATCTACTATACGAACCCTGCTGGCCTGGAACCAATATAAATCCAGTTGCCAACGTCACTGTCACAACGTCACTGCCACAAACCAATATAAACCCAGTTGCCAACGTCACTGCCACACAAAACACAACCTGGCTGCAGCAAACCCAGATGCCAGCTCTCCAGCCCTGCCCCAAACAACACGGAGAGAGCTGGCCAAGCACAACAAGCATGCTGATTCTGGGTCTCTCACCCAGATGCCAGCTTCCCTGCCACAGAACACACAATCTACAGATGCCAGCTCTCCAGCCCTGCCCCAAACAATGCAGGGAGAGCTGGCCAAGCACAACAAACATGCTGGTTCTGGATCTCTCACCCAGATGCCAGCTTCACTGCCACAGAACACACAATCTACAGATGCCAGTTCTCCAGCCCTGCACCAAACAACACAACTCTCAAACAAGAGAAGTGGTGGACCACACCTAGCTCCACATCATTCTGTATCTGACACAAAGCAAGAAGCATTTAGACTTACCTTGAGTGATGGATGGTTGGCTCATCCAGGCTCTTTTGTATTACCCAGGGTGCACCACGAGGAGGCGAGCCAGAGTTGCACCCCAAATAAGGAAGATCACTGGGAAGGTCTCAGATTGTATGCAAGGAAGGGAACCATTTTTTCTCTCTCAGCAACACACCAGCAACACACCAGCTATCACTGTCGCATTAGAGGGACCTCAGGATTGGTATGGCTGCTGGCTGCCAGTCATCATCACTGGCACCTCCCTCTTTCTTCCTTCTGCCCCTGAAAATAATAATAATTATTATTTTTAATAATTATTATTATTTATATTCTGACATCCCTGCCAAAGCAGGCTCAGGACGGCTTACATGGCATAAAATGCAGACATTACAATAATAAAAATACACTAATTACATAGCAATTATATTACTCAATTAAAATGTACTATTACATTAAAACCATCTAATTAAAACTATCAAATTTAAAACCAACAGATTAATTCAGTGCTATAATCTCGATGTTACTCATCTTGACACAATTTTACGTGACGACAGTACAATAAGAAAAGTCAGCTGAAAGAGGGTAGTCTTGCAGGCCCTGCGGAACTGGTTAAGGCTCCACAAGGCCTGCATCTCTTCTGGTAATTGGTTCCACCAGTGGGGAGCTGTGATCAAAAAGGCCCTTTCTCTCATAACTTTCAGTTTGGCCTCCTTCGGCCCAGGGATTGTCAATAGATTTTGCGAGCCAGATCTCAGTAACCTCTGGGGAACATATGAGGAGAGACGGTCCCTAAGGTAGGCGGGTCCTCAGCCATATAGGGCTTTAAAGGTAATAACCAGCACCTTGTAACGAATCTGGTACACAATTGGCAGCCAGTGCAGTTCCCGTAGCCTCGGCTGTATGTGCTCCCACTTAGGGCGTCCCAATAACAGTCTGGCTGCCGCGTTCTGCACTAGCTGCAGTTTCTGAGTTCAGCACAGGGGCAGCCCCATGTAGAGGGCATTACAGTAGTCTAACCTTGAGGTGACAGTTGCGTGGATCACTGTTGCCAGGTCATCACGCTCCAGGAAGGGAGCCAACTATCTCACCCGCCTTAGATGAAAAAAGGCAGATTTAGCAGTGGCTTCTATCTGGGCCTCCAAAGACAAGGAAGGTTCCAGTAGCACCTCCAAGTTCTTGACCTTGCGCGCTGTTTCCAATGGTGCACCATCAAAAACTGGTAGGGGGATTTCCCTTCCCAGGCTGCCATGGCTCAGGCAAAGGACCTCTGTCTTCGCTGGATTCAACTTCAACCTGGAAAAAAAATCTGGGTTATCCTGGCTTGGCCTGTGGGTGCTATCAGTTACACTTGGGGGCTGCAATGGCCCTTCCAGTATTATTAGGCATGTGTGGATGGGGACTAGGAAAATTTGGATTGCTTTGCAGATTTTAAATCAGCATTCACTTTTGGTTTGGGGGTGGATGAGGGGTGTGGGGGGTGCACTGCCAATCAATTTGTGAGTTTTTGGGCTGTCTTTGGACTCCAGTCTAAGTTTAGTGGGAGAGCGTTTTACAACCACCTTCCAAGCGTGGGCCAAGAGAGAATGCAGACACAAGTAGGTGCTCACTTCATTCACTCTCAAAGTCTACATTCGGGGAGCCGAACAGAGGCAAGTCGACCTTCAAGAGGACCAACTGTTCAACTGTCCAGGGTTGCAGGTGATTGCAATGTGGGCAGACAATGTCGCCTATATGTGAAAAGATGCACTCGCTCTGCACGCTTGTCGGTGGGCATGAGAGGAACGCCTTGGCCACGGAGGAGAGGGCCAGCCAGATCCCCTCCTTTGTGACCCAGTAGTCCAAAGGACACATTTCCTGCGACTTGTTGGGCTCCAAAAGATAGTCCCTCACCATCGCAACATCCATCTCCGCTCACAGGGGCCTACCACTCCCAGAGGGGCCAACGAGTCGCCCAATGAGTGTCATCTCAGCACTCTTCTTGGTATGAGTCTGGTGGGAATCACTGCCTAGCCGGAGAGGTTGGAGATGAACAGCAGTGGAAGTGGCAGATGAACTGCTTCCACCCCACTCCTCCTCAGCTACCGGCACTGGGCCTGCCCTGACTCTGCAGCGCTCGACCTTCTGGGAGAGCTTGTCTCGCCAGCGATCGAGCTCGTTGGCCCGCTCGGCAATCGTACCCTTAAGGCGCGGGTCTAACATGGTCGTCATCATGTAGACCTTATCCTGGGTGAAAGTCTGAAAGCGGGCCTCAAGCCCTTCCTGCAGCCTAACAACCAGGGTGCGCACCGCTGGAAGAATGTCTGCACGGCCTTGAGCTGGCACTAGAAATGAGGCCAGGTCCTCATGGGCCATGTGGACCATGGGGACGACCAGTGCAATGCTCGCCGTGTCAGATGAGAGCGTTTCTGTGTGGGTCTTGAAGGGCCCAAGAATCTCCACAGTTTGAGAAATGATCATCCAATCCTCTTGGGTGAGACAGTTCTCATCCTGAAAGACCCTTGTCTCAGAGACAAAGGCATCCAGGGCTGCTCTCTGCTCCAGCATGGCACAGGTGGAGTTCCAGCGTGTGCTGACATCACTCATAAGGTGGTGCCCTGTTTTCTCACACAGCAGATGTGAGTCCGTATTGCTGTGTGAGAGGTGACCCATGATGTGCAGACACTTCTGGAGCAGAAGTTGGTACTCATGGGTCACGTCTAGATACCGATGATTCTGGCTTTTTGTCTTAATCATGAGGTGGAGAAGGTGGGCCACACAAGGAAGGCGTTTTAGGCCCTGATGCTGGACAGCCACCTTGATGTTGGAGCCACCGTCAGTCACCATGAAGCCCGTGGCGACGTCCCTGCTGCCTATTCAGCCTTCTAACTGCCATGAGAGGATGGCTCTGAGAGTGTCCGCCGTGTGCAGCATGTCGACTGCTTCAGCATGCAGCAAGGCCCAGCGATAGCTGGCCTGGCGGCCCTGACCCTGCCTGCCGCTACTGCCACCCCCACCCTGCAGCTCACTGGGTTGCCACCAATGCGCAGTCAGGGAGAGATACCCTTCAAACACATGTTGGGAGCTCCAGATATCTGAGGTGAAATGAACAGTCCCCATGACAGCATGGGACAAATGTTCCTTCACCACAGATCTGGTCGCCCTGAAAACAGATGGCACAATGGTCGCGCTAATGGTGGTTCTAGCAGGAACTTTGTACTAGGGTACAATGTACTCGAACAACCCTAGCACCCCAGGATTCTCGACCACTGAAAATGGAAGCCCATGGGCAACTGACTTGGCAAGTTTCCAGGCGATCACCCTCCTGTCGTATCTTGCTGCTCACTGCCTTTTAAACTGCCTTTTAAACTTTGCATGAACTGGTCTTGTTTAGAAATGGCATTCCACTGCAAAGAGCTAATCACATAGCATAGGTTTCTGTGTGATTATTTACATTGAGATTCAGGACTAATAGCCAACAAAATATTGGGGGTATAAGCTTTCATGAGTGAAAGCTCCTTTCATCAGACTCTCAAAAGCTTATACCCTGAAAATCTTGTTGGTCTTCAAAGTACTATTGGGCTTGAATCTTGCTGTTCTACTGCAGACCAAGACAGCTTTCCTCTGAAACTATTTACATTAAGATTATAAATTCTTGTCACTGCAATATGGTTCAACAGTTAAAACACTGGGCTTGAAATGAGATGAACTGGGTTCTGATTCCGCTAGTCATAACACTGTGTTGGCCTTGAAGTATGACCCATCTCAAAATACTTACATGACGATAAAACAAATCCACTGTGTATGCTACTCTTGGTTCCTTGGAACAGAGGATATGATTAGGGTTGCCATCTCTGAGTTGGGAAATACATGGAGATTTTGGGAGGGGAGGGACTTCAGTGGCATCTAATGCCTATAGTGTCCACCTTCCAAAGTAGCCATTCTTTTCCAAATGAACTGATATCTGTTGCCTGGAGATCAGTTGTAATACCAAGAAAATAAGAATGAAAATAAATCTTATTACAACCGATCAGAGAACTGATCAGGCAACAGAGATCAGTTCACCTGGAGAAAATGGCTGCTTTGGAATGTGGACTGTACGGCATTAGATGCTATTGAAGTCCGTCTCCTCCCTAAATCCCACCCTCTTCAGGCTCCACCCCCCAAAATATCCAAGCATTTCGCAATCTAGAGAGGGATCTAGAGGGGTGTGCTATCCCCTGCTTGAAGGAACATGAGGTAGAATACACAGTGAATTCTTTTTATATCACATAAATGTTTTGAGATGGGTCATACTTCACGGCCATACATAGTGGTTTCATTTTATATTAGGGATGTAGTGATAGTATTATCCTATTAAGATATAGTTTATGACTGAATTATCCTATTAAGATGTAGTTTATGATTGAATTTCACCATCAAACTTTTTTTCTTATCAATTAATGCCTCTTGACAGGATAAGAGTTTCTACATATTTTGGGATCCCCCTCCCCAAAAACTCAGAAATGTATGACTTTGTAAGCTAACAAAAAAGAAAAACAATATATTCTCCTTCCCAGAGCTTGGAAATGAACCTATTCCTGAAGGTACAAAATGTTAAGAAAAGCTGAGGAAAGTTTAAAAGAAGAAGAAGAAATAGACTGGGATGGGCTGCTCAAGCCCCTGATAGTTTATAGAAGTTTGGAGATGGACTTTTGGTGGTTTATGTATGTTTCTCAGTCCCTTCCCTCATTTGCTCCCTATATATGCAAAGTTGATTGTCAAATGCTTATTAATAGGTCATCAAAACAGGACCACCCACAGATGAGACAGATATTTCTGCATACTTAGGGAACTCCTGAGTTATTCAGAAAAGTATTGTGAAATAAAAGGAAGGGGAGCAAAGATTCCAAACAGTCTGATAAGCACTGAGCATGCTCTGAGAACCATAGAATGTTGAAGATAGTTGAGTTTAGGTAAAGGAGACAAGGAGAATGGACAGGTGAGGGGAAATTGGTCAAGTCAAATCCCTAACAGTTCCTGGAGAGTACTCTTTTGACCATGGTATGGATGTGGACATGAAGAAGCACAATTCAAGATGCTATAAACTTTTAAGGTCTATGGATGCAAACAGCTCTTGGGTAGGTGGTGGTGGGGTTAGCTTTAGAAGAAAATTAGGATTGGAGGAAAAACACTTTCCCCAATTTTGATCATTAAAGGAATTGTTTACCATGTATCTATTGAGGGAAAATGCTATCAATTCTTTTAATATTTTTAGAAAATTAGAGAAATATATTTCTGTTTTAAAATAGTGAGATAATAAAGTAATTTTTCAGTATAATCCTATATATGCAATAGATATTAAGCATAGTTATTAAAGTCTTATAATTAATTTCTGGTATGTCTCCAGGCACATGACATCAAAGCCAAAATCTCTCTTCAGAAAGACCCCTTATTCATATCTTTATTGCATGATAGACTATTAAAATTAGCTTCAAATGAATGTCTGCTAAAAAAAAAAAATTAAGGATCAGTATTAAAAAAATGGAAGGTCTGTATAGGAAACTGCATTCAGGCTCTGGAAGGAATGTTCTGGTATACTTGGTGAACTCACAAAGCTGCCAGATTTTTCTGCAGGAGTTTCTTCCCTAGGTGTCCACATTAAAAAGTCTAGCTAATCAGAAATATATTGATGAGAAAGCACTTCTAAAATAACTCGCTCACTTTCTGATGGGCAAGGGCAGAGTTGCTCTGGAATTTACATGTTCAAGTACGCTTGCTAATTAAAAGCTTCAAGCTGTTCTCATTTTCCTAATGACCAATGCTTCTTTTTCTCATTACTCATCATTTTGTCTTTGAATATAATCTTTATTCCTTTCCTTCATTTTTTCTACACTTTTGGAGGTACTTTTTTCAGGGTCTTTGTAATGGGAGACATCAGTTCCACTTGAATAACATAATTTGATCCATCTGTTTCACTCTCAGTCTAACCTACCTCACTGGGTTGTTGTGAAGATAAAATGGAAGAGAGGAGAACTATGCATTTGGTTCTGAATTCCTTGGCGGAAGGGTGGGTTATTACGTAAGATAAAAATTGTGGCTATAAAATTGAGTCTAACCCTTTTTTCTGGGTTTTTTTTTTTCAAATTTTCATCACTGTACTGGCTGATTCTTTAAAAAAAAAAACCTTTTATTTCCATTCCTTACAATCCTGTTGAAGAGTGCTAGTAATAATCTCTGGAATAGTTTAGGTTTCTTGTGCAGTGCAATCCCTAAATACATCTACTCAAACATAGGTCCCCTTGAATTTGGTGGGACTTACTCCCTGGTAATATGCTTACTGCTATACTAAGTAGAATTATACCCTTCTAAATCCATTGAAATTGACTCTGCTTAAGATGGTACTATAAGGATTTTAGCCTCAGTATCCTTTGTAGATTGTAATGGAATCAGTATTACCTATTTAGTAGGAGCTGCTGTTGCATAGAGACAAAGAGCCCTAAGTTATGAACTAAGAAATCCCCACTGAGAATCTCAATTCAGCTATGAATCCACTGGATGGCCTTAGGCAAGCCGCTATCTTGCAGCCCCAGTCTGCAATATTAAACAGATTCACCATATAGTGTTGTTTTAAGGATTAGTGAGATAAAGTCTGTGAAGCACTTTGAACCCTTAGGAAAAGTGCTGTAGGAAGGAATGCTGTTGTTTGAAATCAGTTTTTGAAGAACTGCAGCTTTTGTTGCACAGTATAACTTTTTCCTTGATATCCAAAATTAATATTCCTAGGTATATCCTGCCCTTTCTTTTGGAATATTTAGAGAGACAACTGAGCTGATCACACGTATCCTGGTCTTGGAAAAATATACTTTTCAAATAGGATGGCTAGACTTTTTGTGTCCTGTTGCAAAAAACATTTATTTAAATAAAATAAATATTTAAATAAAATAAAGACAGGTAGAGTTTCTTAGGGTTGAATCCAGACTTAATTTTTTCACTTTTTCAGTAGACAGAGTACAAATGCTTTTTCAAATGTTAACTGCTACATGGGAGGGTGTGTGTCCATTTGGTGAGAGCCAGTTTGGTGTAGTGGTTAAGTGTTCAGACTCTTATCTGTGAGAACTGGGTTTAATTCGCCACTCCTCCACTTGCAGCGGCTGGAATGACCTTGGGTCAGCCATAGATCTCGCAGAGCTGTCCTTGAAAGGGCAGCTTCTGGGAGAGTTCTCTCAGACCCACCCACCTCACAGGATGTTTATTGTGGGGGAAGAAGATAAAGACGATTGTAAGCCACTCTGAGACTCTGATTCAGAGAGAAAGCTGGGCTATAAATCTATGGTCTTCTTAATGTAAATCCAGATTTCTTTGCCATTTAAAGAAAATCACTAGCCAGATTCTAAAGGTCCATGGTGATTCATTAATTCAAAACATTTATATGAATTTGTTTGTTTGTTAAAAATCATTAATATATTTATTTTAAAAATGCACTATTAATTATATTTGATAGATGATTTTTACAAGATATAGTGTGTGTTATTTAAACAAAATTAAAGCTTAATGAGTTCTATCAACTAAGTAATCAATGAACTAATCGATCTTAAATGCAACCTTAATTAAAGCATCCAGTTGTACTTAAGTCAAAATTAACTTGGCTATTCTCATCAATTAAATCACATTTGAAGATATATGAATAGAAATGAATATCTGAATTGACTTGTGAAATGGCTAAACTACATTTGTAATCTGTGAGCTAATAAGTCTATGTGTGCATGCATGCTACATACACAAAATTGTATGAAAGGACTACAGTACATTTTTTTTGCTATTCCTTTCTGTTTCTAAATGTTTTCCCCCCAAAAAATTCAGTGAATTCAGTGGCGTATTCAAGCACAACATTCAGAAAACATCTACAGATGGTTTACGACACCATGGAAAACAACATGCAGTTTTACTAGGAAAAAAGGTGCTAATTAGCGGGAAGGAAGGAAGGTAGGTAATGGAAAAATTCAGTAGGGCATCCATTCTGTGAACTGCAGAGCTCACAAATTTGACACGATATGGGTGATAACAGATAGACTATTTGAGCCACCTCAAGGGTAGGAAGCAGGCAGATAAAAAAAAAGCCTAGATTTGCACATCTGCCTGCTGTCTCCATCCCACACACAGCCCATCTGGGGCCAGATTGGAGTTGCTACAGAAAAGCACCACTATATTCTGAAGCAGCTCTAAAGCACTTCCTCGGCTATCTGGATGGCTGGGAAGCACCCAGGGAGCGGCTGAGAGGTGCACAAGTGCTCTGGAAGCTCCTCCAGAGTGCACGCAGCCCATCCCTGTTCTGAGGGTGGGCTGCATGCTGTCCAGAGACTCCCATCCACTCCTTTTCTGGTTGGTTTATGGGGCGGCTTGGTGCCGCCCTGAGCTGGCCATTTGTTTTCAGCCTGTTTCCCCACTGCCCCAGTTATCACCAACATAACAACTAATGGAACTTTTGGCATTGTGTGAGTACTCCCCTCATTTGTGTGTACTCCTGTCATTCTGGGACTAGAGTGAAGGTGAAAAATCAATTTGAATCTTTATCCTAAGGAATAATTTTTGCAGCTAAAGATAATGTAAGAGACTCAGGAATGCCTAGGTCTCAAATATCAATGTCCCATCAAGATATATAATTGTCAGCATGGCCCCATCTGTGGATGCTTAGAGCTGGATATTGGGCCATGGACAAACTAGACAGACCTTTCTACAAATCTCATAAAACCCAAGATTTGTAGAATAATCTAAAATATTTTAAAAAATACACTGTGGGCAATGGTTTCACTAGGACAGGATTGGGTTTAGAGTAGAAACTTTGAAACTTACTGGAATATTTGAAAAATTAAAAGCTAAATGTGTCCCAGGCCTTAAATTCAGCAGGAGCCTAAAGGAGCACAGCTCCTGAACCTTTCTGAGGGTTCCTTCTTCCCACCTTGCCCATTGAATAGTAGGTGCAGCTGCATAACAATCTCTGGATGAGCTCCACCACCTATCTTTCTACAAAATGACCCCTGATGTGTCCCATGAGCTGGCTAAAATGGTGTGGGTTATAAATTGAGGAAGACTCAGCATGGGTTCTGTAAGGGAAGATCTTGCCTCACTAACCTGTTACATTTCTTTGAGGAGGTGAACAAACATGTGGACAAAGGAGACCCGATAGATATTGTTTACCTTGACTTCCAGAAAGCTTTTGATCAAAGGCTCCTTAGAAAGCTTGAGAGTCATGGAGTAAAAGGACAGGTCCTCTTGTGGATCAAAAACTCGCTGAGTAATAGGAAGCAGAGAGTGAGTATAAATGGGCAGTCTTCGCAGTGGAGGACGGTAAGCAGTGGGGTGCCTCAGGGCTCAGTACTGGGTCCCATGCTCTTTAACTTGTTCATAAATGATTTAGAGTTGGGAGTGAGCAGTGAAGTGGCCAAGTTTGCGGATGACACTAAATTGTTCAGGGTGGTGAGAACCAGAGAGAATTGTGAGGAACTCCAAAGGGATCTGTTGAGGCTGGGTGAGTGGGTGTCAACGTGGCAGATGCGGTTCAATGTGGCCAAGTGCAAAGTAATGCACATTGGGGCCAAGAATCCCAGCTACAAATACAAGTTGATGGGGTGTGAACTGGCAGAGACTTTCCAAGGGAGAGATCTTGGGGTCGTAGTAGATAACTCACTGAAAATGTCAAGACAGTGTGCGTTTGCAATAAAAAAGGCCAACGCCATGCTGGGAATTATTAGGAAAGGAATTGAAAACTAATCAGCCAGTATCATAATGCCCCTGTATAAATCAATGGTGTGGTCTCATTTGGAGTACTGTGTGCAGTTCTGGTTGCCGCACCTCAAAAAGGATATTATAGCATTGGAGAAAGTCCAGAAAAGGGCAACTAGAATGATTAAAGGGCTGGAACACTTTCCCTACGAAGAAAGGTTGAAACGCTTGGGACTCTTTAGCTTGGAGAAACGTCGACTGCGGGGTGACATGATAGAGGTTTACAAGATAATGCATGGGATGGAGAAAGTAGAGAAAGAAGTACTTTTCTCCCTTTCTCACAATACAAGAACTCACGGGCATTCGATGAAATTGCTGAGCAGACAGGTTAAAACGGATAAAAGGAAGTACTTTTATTAACATGTGGAATTCACTGCCATAGGAGGTGATTAACATGTGGAATTCACTGCCATAGGAGGTGGTGGCGGCCACAAGCATAGCCACCTTCAAGAGGGGTTTAGATAAAAATATGGAGCAGAGGTCCATCAGTGGCTATTAGCCACAGTGTGTGTGTATATATAAAAAATTTTTTGCCACTGTGTGACACAGAGTGTTGGACTGGATGGGCCATTGGCCTGATCTAACATGGCTTCTCTTATGTTCTTATGAATAATGTAATGTGGTCCTTTGAACTCTCTAAAATTGTCCAGCGTGTGAGCGAGATGGTGAATATGCTTAGATTTTCCCTTGTGTAGGAGTGAGAACTGAACACTATTAAGCTGCAATGCTGAGCGGTCCACATGGGAGAAATGAAAGCTCACACTTTTGGGTGTGTTATGATGAGGATAAATGCAGATCAAGAAACCGTATTCCCAACACTGGTGTAATTAATTTGTTTTTGCAGCACAGAAATAAGCTTTTTTGATAAGTTCCAAACAACAATAGACCATCAGAGGGACTGCAATCCCTAGAAAATAGTTTTTCACAGTTTTTCCTTCTCATATATTGATGCCAAAACAGGTGGTAACACTAGCAGGGGAACAACAGTCAGCAGACAGCAGATGGGCAGGCCAAAGAACATACAGTTTGTTGCTTGCTTCACTTGACGGGAGTTAAATTTACTGTTTCCCTTTAAGTGATGCTGTAAGGAAAATGCTTGAAAATCTTCTCACCTAGAGGATGTTCATAAATTTGTAAAAAAGTGATGAACCACCTTAATATATTGAGCTACTTGCTGGAGATGGTTTTCAGTATTATTAAGTGGATTGTGGAGGCAAAGCTAGCTGAGCTCTTTGACAAGCAAATATGAGGAAAGAGGTAAAAATGAAATGAGCCATCACATCCTGTATCCACAATTATAACATAATTTAGTCATAAATTATGGCCTGCAATGTATAGGGTAAGTAGTCTTGTTTTGCCCCCCTAAAGGCGGATGACAGATATTTCTTCTCTGATGGTAGCATTTGGTGAAATCACAAGCCTAGTAACATTTTATCTTGTGAGCTTCTTGACTGGGTCTCAGCAGGTCTTGGCTTATGGTGCAATGATCCCATGACTGCCTCACCAAACAATTTTCACAACCCATATTTGCCATGCCATTTCTGACAGTTTTGCTGTAATAGGAAATAGAAATTGAGTTGTAGTCTGAGACATGGGAAAACAATTTGACATCCATTTCACAACTCAGTCTACAACATCATCAGTTTAGATGCACAAAACAGTTTCTTCACTATTGATGGGACCGTTTGTAATGTAACATTTGGGTCAATGGGATGATGTGTGCTATGTCCTAGTAGGGGAATTTTTAATAGCTATATAGCTTGTACTGTGTGAGTAATGGAATATCAAGGTCACCTAGCAGAATTCATGTTGGGAAGTGAGGAATCAAACTTGGTTATCTCGATAACCAAGTCCACCACCTATAACCACTATACCACGCTGACTGTCTTGATGTATGCAGTTTTTTTTAAAAAAAATGATGTTACATGCTGCAATACAGAACAATCCTATGAGATCCATCCATAGATCTCACTGAGTAGGACTTTCCTGGCTCCTCATTCTGCAGCCATCTGAGCCCCATAATTAGATCTGCAGTGGGAGAGGGCAATTGTTTGAAATTCTTCTGTCAATGAAAGTGCTTTTCTGTCATCAGATATAGTCCATAGGATCCAAGTCCATGTTTTGTAGTGCTGTTACTGTTCCTATGCATTTGCACACATGCCTTAACTCTTGTCTGCTGTTCTCCAATGCTAACCAGTCTCTTAAACAGAATCATTTGACTATCTCTTTTCTGGGAAATGAAATATGGGATTCAGAAGCTTTTCATCCATGGAATCACTTAGATTCTCTTTTTAGTTAGCTGTGATAATAGGACTTCTGCAGAATGCAAGACTTCTTTCAGTGCTTGAAAAGGTCCACACCAGAAATGATGCGAAAGATCCATATTTAAACAGATTCTCATTCAGCTACTGGTCCTGAATTGTCAAAACAGCCATGTGAAGTTGCAGAATGAGGATCTTTGTTTTGTTTTGAAGTTCCTCACAGATAGTTTGCATCATGTATGGTCTGGCTTTCAGAAATTGAGAGTCTGAAAAGTACAATAAGTATTCATTTACTCTACTTTTAGTCTTCTTTTCTCGTTGAGACTCAAGGTAGATTGCAGGATATTAAAGGAGTGCAATCAGATAGAATAAGACAGCCAATGCAATAGGAAAGGATGACAGAATTAGAGATCATTGCTAACAACAAACTCTCAAAGGCAGGTATACTATAAATACTACAGAAAGTAGATTACAAGGAAAAAGCAGGTGATACTGCAGTGGAGTATTCCACTATAAATATGCATCCTCTTGGTCTGTTCATTCTACTACAGTTCTAATCTCTGTTGGAAAATGCCCTCTTGAACACTATGGCTTGCACATTTTTTTGTGGAATGACGGAAGTGTGGGTACCTTCCTAACATTATCAGTCAAGCTGTTTAACACAGTAGGAGCCACCACTGACAATGCATGTGAATGGGCAGCTGCTGATCTTTTCCATCTTCAGGGTGGCACCTTTAGAAGATTTTTCTCAGATAATTGAAGCTATTGCAGAAGAGCTTAGCAGGAGAGGCAACCCTGGAGGTTTTGGGGTTCCATTCATGGTTTGTAGGTGATAACCAGAGAAACTTGAATTAAATTTGGAAACTGAACTGACGGAACGTCTACAGAATCAGCTTGACATGTGTGTCCCACCTGGTACCTAATAGTAATTAGTCTGCAGCATTCTGCTCTAATCAGAGTTTCCAAATGGTCTTTAAATGCAGATCCATGTACAGTGCTTTACAGTAATCCATCCTTGAGGTAATCATAGCATGGATCTATGTGGCCAGAACAGTTGAGTCAAGATAGAGGGCTACTTTCTGGGTTAAAGAAAGCTGTCAGAATGTCTTTTTTTTTTTGGGCCCTGCATTAACTTGTTTTCCCAATTGCTGAATCCAGATAGGCTCTTAACAGTATCCGTGAGCATCATCTGGACCCCATCAATGTTGGGGAGTACAATGTCCCTCAAAAGTTCAGCCTTCCCAACCAGCATTACCTCTGTCTTGTTAGGACTGACTTTTAACTTGTATAGCTGCCCCTGGATGTAATTTTAAAACAAGTTATTGGTACTTCATTTTATTTTTTTGTGTAAATCTTCACTTTATAGGCCTTATGAACACTTATTCCACAACATATTTATTAGCCTTTACAAATTTATAAGACTGTCTGTTCCTTTTACTGCAACAGAATAAGACTGCTACCATTTTAGAACTGTCCAGATTTTCACTTGATCGTTCATTGTATAGAAATTCTGAAATTAAAAAAAATACAATTGGGTGTTAACTCACCTCAGTAATTCAGGAACTATTGACTACTGCACAAGTTGATGCCTCATAAATCACATGGGGCCAGTGGTAGTCTTCATATAACATGTACAGTTTGTCTGGGCTCAGCAGTGGCCACCACACAGCTCACCAGAACAACCTGCTAACACATGACTTTTGCAACTTGACCACACTTTTCCCAGGGAGAGACTGCCAGGGTGACAGAAGGAGGGAAATCTGGGAGCCACTGTGATATAGTGGTTTTGAAGCAGGGCTGAAATAAAAAAGATATTAAATAAGGTAAATGGAAAGCCATCAATTAGGCACAAGGGAAAGAAAAAAAAGGTCAAAGAGATTTTAAAAGTTCTTGCTAGATGCCTCTGTGAAATAATCCTTCTAGATTGTGAAAGGAGGGAAAGGGGAGTTAGCAGTGTGTCCAACTTGTAGAAGCAAAAGAGAAAGTTAATCCTTCACCCACCGGCTCTGCCGCAGCTGCCTAAAAGAGGAACTAGAAACTGGCTGGAATAAGTACTGAAATAGGCATTGAGAAAACGTACCTTGGAAAATATCTTGGGAGCAAGTCAAAGGTACAAATGTGCTTTTGATGAAGGATATTGCTGCAAGAGTGTTAGCAACATCAATGCCGTGCATGGAAAGACCCTCCCTGTCTCCTCCTTGTTCCTTTAGTAATATGACACTTGTAATGATATATGGGATATGGGGTGGTCCTTTCCTGTAATTGTGCGATTGTTTACTGGAAATGATTGTCTGTGACTATAAAACTGTAGACCTTCCTGAAATTGGGGTCCCAGATTCGTTTAGACATGAGTCTGATCTGGGGTCCGTGTACATGTTAAATAAATGGCAGTTTCTTTTTGATTTTGCCTGTGGCCTCGTTTCTGCCTGACCACCAATGGCTAAGGTTGCTGCTACAGTTAGAATTTTGGATTAGGATTTGGGAGAACCAGGTTCAAATTCCTGCCCTGACATGGAAGCTTGCTGGGTGAATCTGGGCCAGTCACTTTCTTTCAGCTTAATTTACCTCAGAGGACTTTTGTGATGGTAACATGGAGAACAGGAGAATGATGTAAGCTGCTTTGGGTCTCCATTGCATAGAAAGATGGCATATAAATGAAGAAAATAAATAATAAAGCTGATGATTTGGAGCAAATAAAAGAAAGGTTGGAGGGTGACAGAGAAGAAATCAAGGAAAGGGAAGAGGATATGGGAGCTGCTAGGAGGACCGTAAGAAGAAAGAGTGAAAGGAAGAGGATACACGGGGAAATGAAGTGATCCGTGCAAATCCTTGCTCATTTCTGCTATCTGATGTAATATAATTATCTGATGTAATATAATTTTAAACAAAAGTGGAATCTCTCAGTAAAATGCTTAGGATAAAAAAAAAATGACTGGGATCATTTTAACTGTGAGGATGCATATAAATGAATGCACTTTTTATTGGCCGTTATGTAGTTTGCTCCTAAGACTACCCAATCATCCTTGGATCCATAAATACCAAAGAAACCAGATTTGGGTAATGGGGTGTTATACCTATAGGAATCACTCCTCAAGCCACCTCACAGATACAATGCTGCCACTGTTTCTACATGTGATTGAATAAGCCATTCACTTGAGCATTTTAATCGCTTTTATTTGCTACCTATTTTAGAAAAACCTTTTGCTAATGCTTTTAATAGCTGTGTTTAATTTTTGCCTGTCTGGCCTTGATGTCTGGCTCATTTGCAAGGGCATGCTGTGCTCCTGATTCATATACATAATGTTAACCATTTGATTAGCTCTGTTGACCTTGAGTGGGAAAATTTAAAAACCTATATGAACTCTGCTTCCTAGAAATGTCTTTGAAAAATCTTGGCTTCATTATTCTGGAGAACTGAATTTACTCATATCCTTCATATTTTTGTTATTACAGGATTTCCAGCAGGAGAACTCCAGAAGCCTTTCTTTTGGGGAGCAGAGTATCCCAGGTAAAATGAAATAATCAGTTAACTGACTATGGGTGCAAAAAAAGAAAGCAGGAAGAGAAGGAACTTGACTTAATAGTTTAATATTTTGATATGGTGGGCTGGCCTATATTATTGTACACAGTAGAAAGACTTTGAGGAAGCTGGCAACTGGAGAAATATACAGTTTTTGTTGCAATGCTGGTTTTATACTTAAATACAGAATGATATTTAAGACTGTTGTGCTTTTAAATGGTATGCATTATTCCCAGAGCACAGGATGGATGTTGGCATTCTTCCATGACCACCAGTTATTTTACAAATTCATAATAATAACTGTCTCTGAATGGCTGTTGTTTTCAGTTTATGGTGTAAAATCCAATGTCTTAATTGAAGCAGGCCTAAGACAGCCTATAATTATTTGCTCACAAAACCTCATCACCTACAATAATTTGGTCTGAATGGAAATCTCAAGGGAGCATTCCTTTTATATTAGCCAGAGGACTAATGACCTCTTACATGCTACCATTCCACACAAAATACCAACCAACATTACCACAGAATATCACTTCAGTTGAACTTGAGGCAGGAACAATCATATTTACATGCTAATTAGACTGTTTCACATTAACAAAGCCTTTACACAGTTTTTCATAGTCAGAATCATGTTTGAGCCTCAAAATATATTAAAGTCAACAGATTGTGTATCCATTGATAGTTTCAGTGAGTACTGGATTAGGTGTATGAGTTTTTCATGTCTCTGAGGCTCTAGCTAAAAGTGCGAGGGTCATTACTACTGTGGCTAAAGCTTATCTGTAGGATTCAGCTGCTGCTTATGCAAAAGGGGATGGGAACAATCTTATTTCCCCCTTTAAAATGCATACTTGGGCACAGTTTTATCATCCCTGCTCTATGATGTATCCACTTGACAGATGGAGTGGGGAGAAAAAGGGCCTGTAAGACAGAGCTGTTCATTCAACAGAGCAGGCATTCAACTGGGGTGGTGGACATTATGTTATTCTGTGGCCTCCCTGCTGCAGGGACCCTGATGATATAATTTTGCTGACCCATTTATCTTACACCAGCTGAGGGATGTATGGAAGGAGTGGAGGCAACAGTTATTACCAACTGCAGAACTGGAGTTTGTTTTTAGATTGTTATATTGCTTTTAGATTGTATATTGTGTTATTATATGTATTTGATGTTAATTTTGTAATATTGATTGTTGTTACCTGCCCAGGGCCCATTTGGGAATGGAAGACTATAAATTGAAAATAAACCAAAAAACCAAAAAAATGGTACAGTAGTTACAAAAATAAAACATATGGTGCTATTCATGTTGCAGGACAATTGTGTGGGACTACTTTCTGTTCTAGATATTTGGTTGGATCCTATAGAATGATCATTTACATTAACAGTGGAGCTTTCCAATGCAAAAAGCCTTCATTAATAGGGATAGACATGAATTGGCTCACAAATGAAAATTTGTGATGAATTCTGGCTAGTTCATGCTTTACAAAGTCAAGTTAATGACAGGTCAACTGGCACAAACATTCCATAACCTTTGAAGCTGTTTATGGGGGTTTGTTGCCATTCGTGAACGGATGTATTTCCAGATAGACTGTTTCTGTTCAATCAAAATGTTTACCATTTTAAAGTGGGGGGGGGGAGGGAGAGAGAGGAAGTTTCCCAGTGAGTTTGATGTCACTGGCTTGTTCCTGAGCCATTCCATAGATTCCTGTAACTGTACCAATACAAACAAAAGAGGACTAATGTCAAACCACAGAATTTCTGCTATGCAAACTGGATTGGGGGAAAACATTTTTTCATGCTCAGTACAACCAGTTCAGTCTATAGAATGTCCAGCAGAATCCAGTACCATTGACAATGCAAGCTTAAAAGAACTGATTGATCTCAAGCACAGTGTCACAAGAAATCCAAGGGGGGTGGATTTTGTAAGCTCTGTGCAAGAAAATGGGAACACAAAGGAATGCTGGCAAAGGGGGTTACCTTCTTGAAACTGACAAGAGTCATTTAAAACTGAAAGGAGCAGTGGAGAAATCCCCAGACCTTGGAGGGGGGGGGGGACTCCTGAACCTCAGTCTGTCATTTCCCCAAAAAGAAATTTCCTGGCAGGCACCTTCTTTGGGGAGGGGGCATAACTCGGATCCCTTAAATCCAATCCTCACCAACAGGTAGAGAAGAGCCAGCCAGAGATCCCCTGCAAGTTTGGTGTCTCTAGCACACTGGGGTGGGGCATTCTACTGGGTCACAAACAAAACCAGTTTGTTTGATGCCTAAATGTTTGTGACAATCTACAGTTTGTGAACTGGGCATGCCATAAACCACTAACCAAGCTGCATTTTCCTGGTTTGTGCCCATCCCTATTCATCAATCAGTGCACGTATTTCTTCTGCAAGAGGAAAGCTTCTATACATGATTAAATCCACACTGTTAGCAGACTTGCTTTGTAGGACACAACCCATTCTACAGTACATGTAGTGTTCTGTATCTCAAATGCTAGTTGAGCAGTTCTTCTTTCTATGGACATCAAGGCCCAAAACTCTGATCTATTACCATTACTGGTATGGAAACATTTGAATCACAAACTCTGCTACAGAAACTTGGTGGATGACCTTGGATGACCAGTAATTTACAACCTAAGCAACCTTACAGGGTTTCAGAAAGGCTGTAGTACAGGAGAGAACAATGCAAGTATCTTTGGGTCCCCATTGAAGAGAAAGGTGACATATAAACGAAGTAAACAAACAATGACAAGCCCAAGAAAGTTGTAGGCAAAGACTCAAATCAGAGGATGAAATTCTATTACCTCTTCACTCATTCTTATTATCCCCAGGCTTCATTTTGGGCAGGAGCTCACAGAAGTGGAGCTCCAGAACCTCTAAACATTATTGTGCTCTTTCTTACCGCATCCCCCAAATACTTGCTTCTTGGCTCCATTGTTCAAACTCCCTGTGAGAATTTTGCTAAACTCTAAGATTTGACAAACTTCCCAATATTCCCCCCCCACACACACACGCAACAAATTGGGAAATAAAGCAGACATATGGGAATCTTCATCATGCCACTGTGCCGACGTAGGAGAAAGTTATTTAAAAAGTATGATGGGAAGATTTTATTATGACAATTATAATTCAAGAAGCATTTTAAGGTAAATGCTGAGCTGATCTAATTTAGTACACCTTCCGGTGATGTTGGGTGTGTGGCAAATGCAAATGAGTTCTGCTAATGAGCTCCGGCTCTTTTTCTATGAAATGACTCCTGATTATCCCCTTTTCTTTCCCTCCCAGAAACTGAATTGCAAATATTCTAGCAGCATTGTTATATGACAACATTAAATGTTCACAGATATTCCATGACGTAACACTCACCTAACTAGTTAGGAGCTTCATGGCTACAAGCTCTGATTTTAAGTTATCATTCTGACGTTATCTATATATTATTTGTGACCTGGAGAGGCACTGGCTGAGTAACAGCAAATTAATTGTCTAAAATCAAATAAAAAAATGGAAGTACAATACATCAGGGAGTATCAAAGCATTTATGGGACTCTTATCAAAGCTTGGGACTCTTTAGCTTGGAGAAACGTCGACTGCGGGGTGACATGATAGAGGTTTACAAGATAATGCATGGGATGGAGAAAGTAGAGAAAGAAGTACTTTTCTCCCTTTCTCACAATACAAGAACTCGTGGGCATTTGATGGAATTGCTGAGCAGACAGGTTAAAACGGATAAAAGGAAGTACTTCTTCACCCAAAGGGTGATTAACATGTGGAATTCACTGCCACAGGAGGTGGTGGCGGCCACAAGTATAGCCACCTTCAAGAGCGTTTAGATGAAAATATGGAGCACAGGTCCGTCAGTGGCTATTAGCCACAGTGTGTGTGTATATGTAAATTTTTTTGCCACTGTGTGACACAGAGTGTTGGACTGGATGGGCCGTTGGCCTGATCCAACATGGCTTCTCTTATGTTCTTATGCAACTAAATGGTATTCAATAATCCTGGTATTGCTCATTCATACACACACACAGTGTCATAGTCATAGTGAAATAATTGTACTATTTCATTGTATTCTAAGCCATACTGCTTGATACAATAAAATATCTGAACAGTTCACCCTAAAGATCATACTGTGTGTCACACCATGTAATATTAAATAATCTTAACACAATGGTATTCATCTGCTGCTGAAATGTGTAAATTTAACCTTTAGTCTAGAATAGAAGTTTGCTCTCGTAGTGAACTACAAACCAATGGATTTTTAAAATAAATGTTAGACATATAATTTACTTTTTGTGAAAGCAGCAAGAAAAGAAAATGTTGCCATGACTCAAGAAGAAGTTAATCATACTGCAAATTTTAGGCATAGCTCTGACCAATAATTAGCATGTTATGGATAATTAAATCCAATGGAAGAAACTTTGAAAACCCTTCTTTTGTTGTAACAGAACTTATATATCATGATCTAAATAAAATTATATAGCCTCAGCTAACTATGAATTGTTTAAAGTTCCAGAAGAATGGAATAAAACACACACACACAATTTGTCCAGAATGAATATTAGCAGATTGGACCTAACATATTCTACTTAGCTTCTGCATTTTTCTGTGTGTGTTTTATTTAACATTCTTGACTTGCAAATAATTTCACTGTCTTGCCCCCTCATATGTCTGTTCTCTTCCCTCAATGCGCTCTCATTGTTCTATGGAACACTTTTCTTAAACCCCAAACTAGACCTTTCGTTCCCTAACTGACCCTTTTCTCCCGTACTGTCCCCTATTGTTGCATATTTTTAAAAATCTCATTTCATTCACCTTCTGGATACTCTATTTGCACTGTAATATTAAGAACACTTTCCTATCAAATAGACCTGAAGAGAATTCTAAGTAGACCTACTGGGGGTTGCTCTCCTAGGCTCTTTAACCCACTTGACCTTCTGAACCAAATGGGTTTTTATTTAAGGTTTCACACACTTTAAAGTTAAATCACTGTCATCCCACAGTTAATTAAACCTTAACACAGGTTTTTGAAAATTTGTCCCCCCCCCCCTTAGATTTTTTTGGCACTTCTGAGTCACAGAAGATTGTCAGTTGAAAGGTCTGTTCTGCTTTTAAAAGCACCATTCATTGTCTCCCACCTCCCCCCACACACCTTTTTTTAAGATGCAGAAATGGACATTTCTACACAATGACAAATGGGCTAATCAACAACTAAATTTCATTCACAGCAGGTGTCTTCCAGTCTGTCTCCTGAGAAGGAAATGAACTTGTCTTCACATAGGCAGGCTGAATAGAGTGAGGGGGAACCTCTTCACATCTTAAGAATATGGGATGATGAAAAAAATCTCTGAGCCTCACACTCAAACTGTTTTGCAGTCTGAAAAGGAACTGATTTACAGACATTTACGAAACGTTAAAATGCTGTCTGAAATCACCATTCCCACTTTTCTCACCTCACATCAGAAAAATATGTTGTAGCAATGGATAAATGGAATAAAAGTTCTGTTTTGAAAGGGATCCTAGACACCTTATAACAGCTTTACTCATCACTATGAAATTTAAAGGTTTTTATATTTATTTTGGTAAATTTATATTCCGCCCTTTCCCAAACAGGCTCAGGGTGGCTTACATTCAAGTAAAACCAGTCAAATACAATAAAACCAATAGAATGCAATTAAAAGCAAAACAACACAACACAGTACTATATAACATAGGTGGGCGGGCTCATAGTGCAGGTTGGAATATAATCAATGGCCCAGATATAATAATTCAGATGACGGATCAATGTGGGGTAGGATAGCAGATGGTATAGGCAATGAGAACGACACCCGCTTGCCTCAACCAAACACCTGGCGGAACAGCTCCATTTTACAGGCCCTGTGGAAAGGTAACAAATCTGGTAGGACCTGTATCTCCATAGGGAGCTGATTCCACCAGGTTGAGGCTAGACAGACATTCTTTGGACCAGGGTTGGCCAAAAGATGTTGATTGGCAGTTTGCAGCAACTTTTGGGGCTCATATGGGGAGAGGCGGTCCAACAGGTTTATCAGTCCCAGGCCATGAAAGGCTTTGAATGTCAATACTAGAACCCTGAAGTGGATCCGGTACTCAACTGGAAATCAGTGCAATTTGCACAGCATCAGTCGACTGCTTGCCCATAAAGGCAATCCGGTTAGGAGCTGTGCTGCCTCATTTTGCACCAGTTGCAGTTTCCAGATCAGTCCCAAGGACAAGCCTGCACAGAGCGAGTTACAGTAGTCCAACCTGGAAGTGACCGACGACCGTTGCATGGATCACTGTAGCTATGTCCTGGGATGTCAGATAGGGCACCAGCCGTTTGGCCAGTCAAAGATGGTAGAAGGCAGATCTCGCAACTGCTGTGACCTGGGCCTCCATGGAAAAAGAGGCATCCAGTATCACCCCCAAGATCCTCACATTCTGAGCTGGCACCAAAGGGGCACCATCTAGGGTGGGAAGTCCGACGCCCAATCCTAATCCCCCCCAACCCAGGTACAGGGCCTCTGTTTTAGTTGGATTAAGCTTCAGCCAGCTTAATTGCAACCTTCCTGCCATGACTTCTAATGCCCTGGTCAGATGGTCTGGGGCGGCGTCCAAATGGCCGTCCATCAACATAAAGACAGATTTATATCTTTCTTCTCCATTTCTTTTCACTTTTGTGTCTTTGTCATATTCACACTGTGAGACCTGAGGGTAGGGCCTGTGATTGTTTTTGTTTATGTACCTACTGCTTGCACCACTAAATTAAAATAATAGGGCTGACAGGTACAATCTTCTCCCTGGTTGGGGGATGTGGGAGGGGCGTGGCCATCCCTGATGTGGTGATATCATCATTTCCCAGATGCAGCGCACCGGTTCCTCCTTTCCCCCAATCATTTAAAGGGAACCTTCACTTTAAATGGTTGGGGGAAAGGTGAGGGCCATTTGCACCTGTCCTGCAAGAGATGAGCTGGCCAGTACTAGGAAAGAACGGGTACCACACATCTCTACCCTGCAATTTGCTGTTTGCAGGACAGGCAAGTACAACATCCACTCTTTTTCCTCACAGGTGGGGAGAGGAGTGGCCACCCAGTGGCTGCTCTTGGGGGCAGGGTGTCCCCACCGGGTACCTGGATGACAGTGGACTGGACCCTGCAAAATCAGAGGATCCTCTACTCCTGCCTGGGGACTGGCATCCCTATAATGCTCATTAAACCAACTTAATCTTAACGGCAGACAAAATTTGTGGCAGGGTATGATCCTGCCACATATTTTGTTAGTCTTTAAGATGCTTCTGAACTCTTGCTCTTTTCTACTGCTTCAGACAGACTACCCATCTTGATCTATAAACATAATCTCTTGGGATGTTTCCATTTCCCACCCTGGTAGATTTGGCTATAAATAATTGATGCATTTTATTTATAGCCTGCCTTATTCTAAATTTAAAGTAATTTATAATCTATGGTCTTTCTGCACTGTTGCTAATGTGAAAAGAAAAAGTACAAACGGCTTCTGAGAATTTAATTAGCTGTCACCCTATTTTATCCTGTCTTTCTCTCTTGGAAAGTATATGTGCTAAAGAAACCTGTAAAGACACATGTGGGCTTTGTACATCTTTCAGTCTTTTGATATGCCTTGTATAACTATATTTATGCAGTACTTTTATTTTCATTTATTTTGTGCAATCTAAATTGTACAATGAGCTACTATTTAGATATTTCATATTATCAACCATAGTTTCCCTAACTAATAGTTTTCTTCAATGGTTTCTTTAAGCAGATTTTTTCTCCTTCCTCTTTTCTACTTATCAAAATTCCTTTGAATTTAAATGTTACATGTAAAAATAAGCTCCATGTTGTTCCACTGTCTGCTTTGAAGTTCATGAGACTATATATATTTTGAAAGAAAGTGATCCTTTATGTTACAGGTCTTTAAGCTATGGTGCCATTGGAGTAATTGTTGGGCATGAGTTGACCCATGGATTTGATAACAATGGTGAGTAACTGCCTAGGTGGATTGTTCTTCTTTATGTACCTCTTCAGCAGAAAATATTATTTTAATCCCCGATTCTCTTTGAGATAGATTTAGATAAAGACTGATGGATTTAGGTGTTTTGTTTCTAAATTGTTGTTTGAAACCTTGGCATGATTACTGTTTTATTTGTTTATAATGATTATAAGAAAAATTGTCCTTAAATACAAATACAAAAATTCCCCATACTAAAATTAGGATTATGTGTTTTATAGTGAAGTCCATTGAGATCCCATCCTTTTATTATGGTTTAACACCTTCAAGCTATCTCTATAACAGCAGTATTAAGTATGGTAAGAATCACACATCCTATGGATTGTGGATTGTTCAGAGAATTAAAGATTAAATCAGAGGAAAGGGTAATTCTGATTAAGTCCAGGTGTATTCTGTTTGCAAACAAACAAACTAATGCCATCTGTATGGTAATGTACTACTGAATCTGTGGTGTTGACTCTGATGGTGATAAAGCCCATGGCAAAGTTTAATTACCGTAAACAATCCTAATGTCACAAACAGAGCTTGAAGACTGACCTATGCCTTTAGCTCTTATCCTAAGGCAGGGGAGGATAAATTGAAGGCCCAGATATGGAAGAGTTAGAAGCATCAGGGAATTTAGAAAGCAGAAAATAGGGGCCTGAAAAACAAGGTCAAGGGAAGCAAAACAATCTAACAATGAGCAGTAGATAGGCTACAGCCGCAACCTCCAGGAACATTTAGGGCATGTGGACTGGCACGTTGGTGTCACACAAGTGTGTTGATGTCACTTTTGGTAAAATTCAGGTAACATCAGGGAATGCGTCAGAATTTGCAAAAACTACATGGCTTTTGCCAGAAGTGACATCTGTGTAATGGAGTAATGCTGGAATATGTTCACATTCCCTTTCCCCTGGCCAGGAGGTCTCTGGTAACCCTAACAGTGAAAAACAAAAAACCCAAAACATTGGATTCATACCCTGACTTTCACTCCGAGTCTCAGAGCATCTTACAATCTCCTTTCCCTTCCTTTCCCTACATCAGACACCCTGTGAGGTAAGTGGGGCTGAGACAGCGCTCAGAAAACTGCTCTTGAGAGAACAGCTCTGCTGAGAACATGTGGCTAACCCAAGGTAACACCAGCAGCTGCATGTGGAGGAGTGGGGAATCAAACCTGGTTCTCCCAGATTAGAGTCCATGCACTTAACTACTGCACCAAACTGAACATAAAGTTGTCTAGATTGGAAGATGAAAACAACAGATGATAGACTCTTGAGAGGAAGACTGACAGGGAATAAGCATAGAGGAGAAATGCACATGATCATGATCATGAGATGTGTCCTGTTTCGGTATGTCACGTGAGTCCAAGAATGCAAACATCTTCTAAACAAGACTACCCTTCAGAAGTATCTGTTGAACCTGAATATTGGCTTATGATTTATTAACAAAGATAGATGACCAGGATTAGGTTCTTCTCTTGCTGTTACATTTTTCAAGACAAAGGCACTATGAAGCATGGTCCTCTGTATCTCAGAGAATCATAATATTGCTGTGACTATAATACTTGAATCAGGGTTTTTTTTTCTTTTAGGTGATGTAATTCATAGTGATTTTAGTCTTTTTCTCCATGATCTGCGAAAGCAAAAAGCTTGATGCTTTTGCTATGAAATAAATAATGAAATATAAATGTAAGCAAAAGTTCATATAATGTTGTAAGATATGTGGGCTGTTTTATTTGACCAATACTCACATTTATATTAAGAATTACAAATTATGTTTAAATATTTTTTATTTAAACAATATGCAGGACGTAAATACGACAAGAATGGAAATTTGGATCCTTGGTGGTCTTCAGAATCAGAAGAAAATTTTAAAGAGAGATCAAAATGCATGATCAATCAGTACAACAACTATTACTGGAAGAAAGCTGGCTTGAATGTATGTTTTTTAAAAATTCTGCATACATCTCGCATTATTTTTTCCTAGTATCATGAAAGTAGTTGTATGGGGCAGGAGTAGGGTTGTCAGCCAGCAGCTAGTATGTGGTCAGAAACTGAAGAGGGGGATGGAGGGATGGTTGCATTGATGGGACAACATCATTTCTGAGCTGAACCCTAGAATTTTTACTGAATCCTGGAATGGCACAACATCACTTCCAGGCAGCCTAGAACTAATTCCATGTCATTGCTATGATAGCATTTGTGACGGAACCGGCCCGATTCTGCCTTCAGACCCGGTCCCGTCAGCTCCCTATTGAGTCGCCAACTCCTGGAGGGAGCTATTTCTCCTCTTGCCCCTTGGGCGCGCTGCCACCACCTGCTCAGTCCCGGGGTTCAGATTGAGAGGAACAGGACTCCTAATCCCCCTCTCTAGCTATGAGGCCCGGCCTCAAGGTCCTCTGCCACCCTGCACTTGGGTTTCACAGAGACCTCAGCGCTTCTTTGGGGCACCCCTGGAGGATTGGCACCTTATCCAACTGCATGCCTTCCCCCTTCCCCGGGGCCCCCTTCTCAACACAGCGTGGTCTAAAGCGGTTTGGGGATCTATGTGGTACAGAGTTTGACTGCCAGCATTTAAAACAGAAAAAACATTTATTTAAAAGAGAAAAATATAGGGAAAGAAAAACAAAGCAAAAACAGTTGCATTTAAAAAAATAGCACAGCACAGCACAGCCCAGCAAACAGCATAACAAAGGAAAGGTGTTTATAAACGCTTTCTACTGTCCCTGGTCTAACCTTGTCCTGTCTTGAGAATTACTTACTTGGTCTGCCTGCCTGGGCCCTCCCAGGCAGGAGCCTCCATGCTCACCACATGCTCGCTCGAGCCCCAGTTCAAATCTGGCTTCTCTTCCTGCCTAACACATGCAAGGAACAACAGCACTTCCTGCCTCTCTAGGAGATTTTCCCCCTAGCGTTGTTGGTTTGGCTCTGGAAGGGAGGGGGGGAGTGAGGGGAAGGCTACAAAGCCTGCTGAGGGATTTACTGACCCCTGCCAAATGAAGCACCACCACTGACTAAAATGGCGTTTCTCCACAGCATTTTTCCCTCTTCATCCTCCCATCCCTACTGGCCAGCTGAGCAGCAGAAGAGGCAGGGAGGTTGTTGTGGGGAAGCCTCTTCGCAGGAGACTTGGCAACCCTTGGCAGTGGGGCTGTTAAGGAGCAAGTGGTAGGAAAATAACATAATTAATTATACTTTTAAAATTTCTCAGATAAAAGGAAAGAGGACGCTGGCAGAAAACATTGCAGATAATGGAGGCTTGCGAGAGGCTTTCAGGGTAGGTAGCTTTTTGCTTCTAAGTTCACAAAAAAAATTAAATCACCATGTTGCACTAACTAGAGCTGATGAAATTTGCACCTACTCAGATGCACTCATTGTACTTGTCATCAGGCATACAGGAAGTGGATCGAAGAAAAGAGACAAGGAGATGAAGAGGCCCTATTACCAGGCATTGACTTCACCCACAATCAGCTCTTCTTTCTGAGTTACGCTCATGTGAGTAGTAAAATATGGCCTTTCATAATGAATGTGCATATCTGGCTGTTCACTGTGCAGTGAATGGACAATTCTGTTTGATTACAAAATTCAGACCTTGTTTTTAACTTACTTTTTTTTTAAGCTTTTACCTATTTTCCTTCTTTTTGCCAGTTCTGATTGTCTCCCTCTATTTTTCATGTATAAACACAACCACACCAGACATCAATTCATTCTGAATGACTCTTTCCAAAACTACAACATTTTGGTATCTCTTGTTCTTTCTCTCAATGCCCTTCTTTTAATACTTCCCATGTACTGACCATCTCCACAGAAAATTCAGAATCCTTCTCTTTTCAATTTCTGTCTGTAGTTTTAGCTGTCACATCCCACTGTGATGGACTGTAGAAGATTCTGCCCTCTTTTCTTCCCTATTCAGACCAATTAGATTTAAAATACTGAATGGAATGTTGGGAGAGGGGAAAGAAGAGGAACTTCTGGGTTCTAGAAGGAAAGAGGTTCAGGAGGTATCCTGAAATAGGAAGGGAGTCTAATAGGGACTGTTGAGTATTGGCAGGGTTTGGGTGCTCTCCTGCAAACAAAAGTTAATGCTTTTCTGATGATTTAGAGAATTAAGTATCATACTGTTAGGGTTCTCAACACCCTCATGGTGGGGGGAGGGGAAAAACTCCTGCCTTGCCTTTAAGCCATTTTCTCATGTCAAAATAGTGCTGGTGGATTGTTTTCCAATTTTTGCTGTTGCAGGTAGACAGAATACTCATGTGGAGCAGCAAAAATGGGGAAATAACTTCCCCAAGCACTGTTTTGGCATGGGAAAATGACTTAGGGAAAAAACAGAAGCCCTTTCTCCCCTTGGCCTTGTGGTGGCCTTGTGAGCCCAAACGGTCTCTCCTTTATTTTTTAACAGCCATTAAATTGCGGTCCAGATAACTGAGTTGGGGTCCAGGTAACTGTAGTCCGGGTTACTGAGGTCCAGGTAACTGGACCCAACTCTTTAAAAATTCACATGTCAAAGTTTGGTCATGAGTTTCCCTTAACTCTATGGTTCTCATAAACCCATGGGGTTTTATTCAGTATCAGCTTTATTCTCTGTTTAAGGACTAAGTGATTCTGTGTAAAGTTTTTTAAAAATATATACTTTGCTGTACACTCCAAAAGCTGATGGGGAACTTTTTAAAGACGTGTATGGTGAGCTGGTTCACCACACTCCCACTTGAGAGACTTGATTCTGCTCAAATAGTGTCAGCAGGAAATACTACTACTAGCTTCTGATGCTTGGCAACTTTTAGAGGGAAAAAAATGGGGAGCTAAAAGGGGAAAAAATTCCTTCTCATTCTCTTCAGACACATCATTTAGTACTTTTTGGTTCTCCTTATAAAGGCAACTTGAAACTGGTTAGAGGAGTGATGACCCTAGTCAAACTACTAAAAATGTATGAATCATGAGTTATTTCTGAGGTTTTTCTAGTTATGAAATTAAGCTGTTCCTTGATTTTTTTGAATCTTAAAATATTGAAATTTCCATTAATTTTTTTGATTATTTTTTTTTATTTTAAAGCAACTGTGTGGGAATGCTAAATCAATCACAGGAACTGTGCTAAGTGACCTTTTACTCATACATTTTGTCTACCTGAAAATAGATAAGATCATGACTGTTATTAGCCCGCAGGCCCAGCGTGTGGGAGTAGGCCAAGCAGGCCACCGCCTTGGGCGCCACTTGGCCTAAGGGCGGCATGAGGCACCCCGCCTCCCCACGCTCGCCACCGTCCCCTCCCCTTGGCCGCCTGCTGCCATTCACCTCCCCACCCCCATCCCCTCCCTGTCTGCTTCCGCTATTCATTCCCCACCCCCTGCCGTCCTCTTCCCGCCCCCCACCATCCCCTGCCTGCTACCGCCGTTCCCTCCCCGCCCTCCGCTGTCTCCTCCCTGTGGCCACCATTTGCCTCCTTGCCCCACCCCCCACCGTCCCCTGCCTGCTACCGCCATTCCTTCCCGCCCCCCGCCATCCCCTCCCCACGGCCACCATTTGCCTCCTCGCCCTGCCCTCCACTGTCCCCTCCACACGGCCCCTCCCCATGGCCACTGTCCTGCCTGCAACCACCGTCCCCTCCCCACGGCCACAGTTTGCTTCCTCACCATTCACTTCCTCGTCATTGGTCCCTTGCCTGCTGCCACCTTCAACCCTTTTGCTACTCATGCCTGATTCTTCTACGCATTAAGGAGGAAGTAAGTAGTGAAGAATATATTGCAACTCTTAGTGAGGTACTCAAGGTTGCAGCAACTGCCTTTTTAAAAGGCTAAAAGGTAAAAGTAGTCCCCTGTGCAAGCACCAGTCATTTCACAACGTTTCACAATGGCAGAGTGACTTGGTCAGAGGAAGGAGGCAAAGGGTCTTCCCAACTGCTGCTTAGAGTTGCAAAGGGTTTTCGTTGCAAAATAAAAGTACAAGGTTGTCACAGCAAAATAAAAGTTCAGTGGAACCTTACTCCATGACCGGCTGGTGGTGGAAATAAGCGCTTGCAAAAAAGTGCTGGCAAAGAAAAGGGGAGCAAGTGGGCAGGTATGCTTTCGCCAGAGAAGAGGCAGACTCTTTCCCACTGAGCCAGGGTGGAGAGAGGGAGAGAAGCAAGTTGTGTACTGTACACTAATTTCAGACCCGCTTAATGGCAATTGTGAAATTGACCAGGTTGAGGACGAGGACTCTTTAGACCTGTCTCCTTTTCCCCAGTGGGCAGGCAGGGCCAGCCAGCCCATAGTGCATTTCACAGGGAAATCCTTGGACTCCCCCCCCCTTCCTTCGGGGGAAATAGGACATTGGCTTCTCTGAGATGACTTTCTGAGGGGTGCATAAAAATATGGTCGGTTTAAATGTGGTATTTTTATAAAGGTTCTTCTTTGACTGAAGTTGAAGTCGTTCCTGTGTGGAGAAGGGGGAAAGAGAAAGAGAGATCCCCCCCCCCCCAAATGTTTTTATTCGGTTCAGGAACTTCCAAACTATGAATGAACCTCCAGCCTCCCAGAAAAACATTAATAAAAAAGAAAAAGCTCAAAACAGCCACATACACAACCCCTGCCCCCCACAAGGAGGCTGCCTGCTGTAGATGAAGCAGCTTTGCCTCTTCATAGCTGGAAAGCTAGGTATGATTGGCAGACTTACTTCCTATCCAGACAAGCAACAGAATCAAGGAGGAGGTTTCCAGTTGTGCAGCTGTATGAAATGGTCACACAGAGAAAGAAAGAGAGAGAGATGCTTATCCTTTAGAAAGCTTTATTTTAAAAAGCTGCCAAGCTTTTTCTATGAGTGGGTAAATGAGATTTTAAAAGGTGGCTGGCTAGCTGCTGTGTTCAATACTTTGCTCATCTGGGGCTGCGGTCACACTTACATTAAATCCATCAGCAACCCATCTTTAAAGCGCCGTTATTTCGTATCTCAGATAATCCGCCGCATCCTGTTTCCCGATCAGACAGCATGGAGTTCCGATGCCATGCCGTATTGATCCCGTCCCCTGCTCGATCACACAGCTCTCCCGGAACTTCTTTCAGATGGCGGCAATTCGGATAAGCGCAGGCGCAGTGCTGGGCGGGTTCTCTATTTGCGCAGGCGCACTGATGCGTGCTGCAGTGGGTCCGCGTTTGCAATAGCGGGGTTTCCAACTATTTAAACCTTTTTTTTTTGTTTCCCTGGCTGCTCTATCGATATATCGGCAGGCCCTTTCATGTGGTCTGCTTCGAACCGAGAGTGGGACGTCAGATGTGGTCGAGCGATTCTTTCTGAGAACATTTTTTCTAATTATGCCCCCGAGCTTTTGGTGGCCCCAAAGTATTAATCAGAGAGCCCTTTGAGGCTGGGGCTTGATCTGGACGAGGAGGAGGAAGAGGTGGCTGCAGAGCGCGCTGCCCGGCGGCCTCACGGAAAACCGCAACTCCCCAGTCATCCATTCAGCCCACGGACAACGGGCAGTTGGAAGGAGAGCTCGTCGCCGGGATGCACAGGGCCCCACTGGGGAAGCACTGCAGAGCGCGGCTAGAGCTGTCCTCACATCCCCGCCCCTTCCAGGTAGACGATTTCGGTTCTTGATCCCAAATAGTCTACCTGGGAGTAAACTCTCCTTGGCTTCCGCGGCAGCAGAGAGGAAGGGCAGGTACCTTCTGGCGTTTTTGCTTCAGAGGCGGTCCAATGAAGCCCCCCCCAACACCCCCCTGGTTTTACATCGTTCTCCTCGCCTCCATTTCAGCCCTGCCCCGAGGCAATCCCGGGAGAGCGGCACCGACCCAGTGGTACCCAGTGAGCTTCCACGGCAGAGGACTTGAGGTCCACAGTGGAACCTGAGCAGCCCAGCCACGGAGCGGGCTTGCTTCTAGGGAAGGGTCTCCTCTTGGAGGTGACAGGCAGACGCGACGCATTCCCAAGGTCCTGCTACGAAAAGGTCCCGGGCAGTCCCACTTGGAAAGGGGCAGTAGGAGCGCTTTCGGGCCCGCTTCGAAGCGAGGCGTCGTGCCTTCAAAGGGCCACCGTTCCCAAGAGCACCCTCCGGTGGCTGGGCTGCAGACGGGAGGGATGCCTGCAACTTTGGTCGGGAAGAAGAACAAAGTAGGAGTCAAGCGGCACCAACATAGTTTTATTCCGAATGTAAGCTTTCGTATGCTCCTCGTATGACGAAGTGTGCTTCGAGGACACGAAAGCTTACGTTCTGAACAAACCTTTGTTGGTCTTAAGGGTGCAACGCGACTCCTGCTTTGTTCTACTGCTTCAGACCAACACGGCGGCCCACTTGGATCTTTGTTCTGGAAGCGGGGCTTTTGCCTCGGGTAACGCGGTACACGCCGGCACCCTTGAAAAAGAAATGGAGAAATAGCAACTCTCTCCGCCCGCCCCCCCCTCCCCGCTCCCCTTTTCGACTTGTTGGGCGGCTTAGGGGAAAGTTTCGTTGCCCGTCTGGCTCATCTTGCCATGCTCGGGCTCGGCCTTTGGTGCCCACCGGCGCCCTGCTTCCAAAACGCTGCCCCTCCCCGCCCGCCCGCCGCGGCCTTTCGGCCTCTTGAGCCTCGCCGTCGGTTATTTACAAGAGGCGAAAGGAACTCCGAGAGCGGGAAGGAAGTAACAATTTGTCGAGCAATAAATCTTTTAATTTATTGTGTCTGTGGCCATTACTGATATTTCGATATATCGATATATCGCTATTACGCAATAAACTAAATATTTTTTAAAAAAGGCCGTTTCGGAAGGCCCCCTTCCTTCCTTCGATGGCGCAGTGATATGCATTTTGTTTGTGGCGGGAAGCAGGAGGCAGGAAGCGCTGTTGCGACTCACCAACGATTGCCCGTTCAGATGCTCCAGAGTGCTCAGGAAGCGCTCAGGAAGCGTCTTGTTACGGATTAAAAGCAGTAGCAAATTAATCCGCGAGCAAGGCGCATCAGCGTGGGACGGGCACGGGCTAAGCACGCTTCACAGATGTGGGCGTGTGAACGTCCGGGTAAAATCCGACATGCTTGCGGGCTCAACTCATGCCCGTAGCGGGGTTTTTTGGACGTCTGACCACGGCCTAAGAGTTGCTAGAGTTTCCAAGGGAAGTCATCCCTGGCCACCAGAACTGGTTTTTGAGTTTTTTTTGCCAGATTCAGGTTGGGAAACTCCTGGAGATTAGGAGATTGCCGGTCCTCCCTGGCCACCATCTTGGGATGGGGGGTGGGGTAGGACTGCCAGAATCAGTTTGGGAACTGATCTCTGTAGTCTGAAAATAAGATGTTAGTTTTTGGAGGATCCTCAGGGCCACTTGGAGGCTGGCATCACTAGCTCACTTAATCCTGCATTCTTTCTTTCAGTTGTTTAGCAGCTTTTTAATGGAATGGTGAGGTCTAGATCAGTTGCTTTGGTCATCATAGAAGGGGACGTCTCAGTTGACTTGTTTTCCTTTCCCAATCCAGCATATTTTTGCTGCATACGTTTTCCTTGACATATAGCTCAAAGGTGCTGTTTTGATTTCTTTGAATGCATTTCCCACCATATATGCTTTTAGGAGTGTGGTGGGAAATAAGTGTGTGTTAACAGTGCTATGGGTGACCTGATCTATGTTTCTCCAAGGAATTAAAATAGAGCTCCTCTGAAGCCACTGTTATCCTTCACAAGGTGAAAACTATCAAAGCCAGACATGCACCCATATTGCATTTCACCTTGTGAGACTTCAAGCTGTGCTGCATCTTTAAAAGCAGGTTGTGAGGAGGTGCTGCAAATTAAAAATGTGCACAGCAGCCTGGAATCTGTTTGACATCACAGTTCACAGGATTATTTGAAGTGTTATTCATTTTTCCAACATTTTTCCTGTTTTTTTTTAAAATGGGGGGGGGCGCTAGTACATAATCTCGCCTAGGGTGCCAAAAAGCCTAGCAACAGCTCTGTTAGCCCTGGAAGGAAACAGGGAGTTTGTAGCAGTTCAGGAATGATAATGAAGAGCCATTTGGATTATGGTGCTGCTCCTCAAAACACTGAACCTCAAACTCCAAGTGTGAAATGTTAAAAAAAAACAAATAACAACAACCAAGGAGTCTACTTGTGAGAACACACAGTGTATGGCACAGCAGGGCCTGTGGAGGAAATAAAGTTCACACAAAGCCCTTTAAACTGAGTGTTATAATGAACGCCATTCTAGACAGGATAGGGAAAGATAGAATTGTAAATGAAGTAGCTAAACTAGGATGGATGGAGATGGAGGAAAACATATCCTGCTGCCAGAGTTGCAAGATCAGAAGAGAGAGAGAAAGAGAGAAGGTGTTAAGCAAGAAGGAAGGAATATTCCCTGAGCGTAGCAATTTACATATCAAAGGAACAGCAGCAGAGCAATAGGAAAGAAGGGTCCTGACCTGTCTACCTCACTGGGTCTGCAATCCCTCTCTGAAGAATGAGACTCCATTGCAAAATCCTTCAATTCCAGCATTAGCTAAAAGAGACTATATAAAAGGCTTTCCCCAAATCATTGGGTTAAAAATATCACTAAACAAGCTCAGAGATTATGTAGTGTCTTGTTTTTCCCCTCCCAAGACTGTGCCACTTTCCTTCAATTGTGCAAAATTTGCTAATACCTGATTTTATTTTATTTTTTATAAACAAAACAGTTTGGTTTCTTGCTTAGTTGAGTTGTAGTTAGTGTCTATGTGGGCTTTTCTGCACCAAGTTTTTGCTGCAGCCCAGCTTCTTAATGGCATTGATTTTTCCTTTCCCTTACATTGAGTGGTGTTTGTCCTTTGTTGCTCTCCCAGTTTTTCTTGGAGTTTTTCCTGTGTTTTTTTTTAAGACTACTTTTGCAACAAGATGATTCTGTGTGCAAGAGAGAGAGAAAACTGATACAGCCAAGCTGCAGCAAAAACCCAATGTGGAAAAGCCCCATTGATTAGGACAAGGAAATATATTTTATAAACAGCATATTCTCAGTTTACACAGTGGCCAATTTAGTACTCATGATAAAATTAAGATGCAAAACTGGGAATTTTCCATTTATTTGTTTGTTTGTTTTAGGTGAGATGTCATTCCTTTAGACCAGAAGCTGCCAGAGAGCAAATCTACACTGGAGCTCACAGTCCTCCTCAGTTCAGGTATTTTAAGAGTGATTTTTCCCACTTACAAATATATATACACCAGTTTGGTGTAGTGGTTAAGTGTGCGGACTCTTATCTGGGAGAACCGGGTTTGATTCCCCACTCCTCCACTTGCACCTGCTAGCATGGCCTTTGGTCAGCCATAGCTCTGGCAGAGGTTGTCCTTGAAAGGGCAGCTGCTGTGAGAACCCTCTCCAGCCCCACCCACCTCACAGGGTGTCTGTTGTGGGGGAGGAAGGTAAAGGAGATTGTGAGCCGCTCTGAGACTCTTCGGAGAGGAGGGCGGGATATAAATCCAATATCATCTTCTTCTATATATGGAAATATCCTATAAACCTTAATTCTATCACACATATTTCTCATGCTCCATCATAGCCTTGGAACAGATCAATGGGGTAACTGAGGTGCGGGGAGAGGTACTTGCGGATTTCCTGCATTGTGCAGGGGGTTGGACTAGATGATCCCTTCCAACTCTATGATTCTAGGACATCATCACATTGTTGATGTTGCAGCAGTGTTCTGATATTTGGACAAAAACTTCATGGTAGCAGCCATTTTTTCCATTGAGTTTTTGCCCAAATACCAGCATTGCTATGACACCACAATGTAATGATGTCACACGCTCACTGAGTTTTTTTGCACATTTTTTATTTGAACTGTCACAGCATAATTTGCTGATAGTCCCCTGAGTTTCAGTGCAGGCTGCTGTGTTATATTGAGGAAAGGGGAGTGCTTGAAAAACCCAAGACCCACTCCAAGCACATGAAATGAAATATAATTTGGATCTCACCTGGGAGTTCAAGGTATATTGATTTAATCCATATCAGATATATTTTGATAGTGGTCCACCATGTTGCATTCTCTGCTGAAAAGGGAAAGCGTATATAACGAGGCTGTTGTGCTCTTTTTCAATGCATGTCTTCCTGCACCCACATCATAAATGGTTTATAAAATTTCCATTACAGTGGTGCCATTAGAACCAGTGTGATATGGTGATTGAAAAGTTGGACTAGGAAAAGGAAATCCATGAAGCTCACTGGGAGACTTTCTTTCAGCTTAGCCTATTTTACAGGATTGTATGAGGAAAAAAAGTGAATGGTCATATAGATTACCTTGAGCTCATTGGATGAAGAGCAGGATAAAATGTAAAGTATAATAACAACAACTTGAAGTCCTCTGGATCACCACTTTTATCTAAAGTCACCCTGGTGTCCCAACGAAGTGATTGTATTACTTGACAGCGCAGTTTCTTTCATTAGAAAGGTGATAGGAATCCCTTTTCACCTTGCTTATCTAAGCTCAAAGGTTGAATTCCCAAAATACCTGTCTTCTGCAGAATGAGGGAGACATGAGATAGAAAAGGTTAGTGTACCTTTGTGGATTAGAAAATACAGATTTTGGTGATATATGCTTTCTCCAAAGAAAGCATCCGACAGTAAAGCCGAACAATTTGATTTTGGCACAGGCTAGTTTTATAAGGGGAAGTCAAACAAGATGGTGAAGAGATGGAGAGGAAGCTGACCAAAAGTGGTAAATGAGTTGCTTTTTCTAGAAATAAAACACAGTGAACATGAAATACAGATGGTGATCAAATGGGCAGTGTGACTATATCAGCATCTCAAAAACATCATCAGGATAAAGTTACAGGTGCCAACATCACCATTTCTATTTATTATATTGCTGCAGGCAATGGACAAGAAAGATACTAGATGCAGAAAAAGCAAGGATGAAAAATAATACAGAAATGATTATAATGGCATTATACAAATTAATAATGTAACCTCATCAAGAATATTGCATGCTGAATTGTCTCCAGAATGAAATTGCTGATCTGAAGGCAATTCAGATAAGGAGAAACTAGCATAATTAAGAGAATGAAGAGCAGTGCAAAGAAGGATTGACAAGATTAGTGTTGCTTACTTTAGAAAACAGATTAATAAAACAAGAGACTAGAAGTGTATATAATCATAAATGCTGTTGAAAAGACACCCTCCAGTTACTCTTATCTGCCCTGTATAATCAAAGTGTTATAGGCTTGCCTGTATAGTTGCCGTGGCTTTGATTCTCTTACCAATGAAAAATGCTTGCATAACCTGCCCCTGCTGAGGTATGGAATAGGGAGGATGGGGACGCAATTTCAATAGTTTGCACCTCCAGGGAAAAAGTTGTTTACAGCCCTGTTTACCCAGTTTTCCTCTCCTCTTCACAACAACTCTGTGAACTACTCAGCAGGAACAAACAAAATCTCCACAAATCCAGACACTGAGAAGAACATTCACTTTTAACTTTTGTCTTATTTTTTTTCTCTTCAGAGTTATTGGTGCCATGAGTAACTTTGAAGAATTCCGGAAAGCTTTCAACTGCCCAGGAAACACTACAATGAATCGAGGGGCAGACTCCTGTCGGCTCTGGTAGCTAGTTCCCTGGAATCCTGGACTGAAATAACTCCCTCCTTTCAACTATGCCAAGCTGTTGATACTTCAGAGCACTGTTGCCATTTATGGACCACTTTTGCTTTTTAAATGTACCTTGTGATCTGGGTCAATAACCAACCCACCCACCCAATGCAATACTTGCTTGTTTAAGATACAGAAACTGTTTAAAATCTAGGACATAGAAAAATGACAGGCCTCATAGAAGAAGTATTTAAAGATGAAGTTCGTTATGGAAGTTCTTATCCACAACATACACCCTGAATATTGTGTATGCTTGCTTGGAAGTAAGTCCTTCTATATTCAGGGAGCCTTACTCACAGGTAAGGGATATAGAATTTTAGGTTTGCAAGACTTAAATGGTACACTACTGCTTTTCAGATGAAAGAAACAGAGAAACATATTTTGGTTGCTACAGTGATAATTTAAAAGGAGTTGATTGCACTCACATTAAGAAGATGTGTATGTGTTTACACACTGCATCTAGGTAGGGTTGCCAGTCTCCATTTGGGGCCTGGAGACCTACAGACTACAGAGGTCAGCTCCCTTGGAGAAAATGATTGCTTTGGAGGGTAGGCTGTATGGCATTATAGTCCCACCCTTTCCCAAACCCCACCCCCTACAGGCTCCATCCACAAGTTTCCAGGAATTTTGCCACCTGTTGACAACCCTATATAGACCTACTGTTGCACTCTTCTGCACTTAATCTATATATAACATGCAGCTGCATCTATCTTTCCTCCCAACCTTTTTAAAATCCAAAAGCAGTTTGGAGATATTGCGAGTAGAAATAGGATGACAACATGCTGAGAAGTCTTAAGCTCTTTTTCCCCAGCACCTCTTCTGCTCAAAATCCTACTACTCCCATACCAGCCTGCTTCTCGATCCATGCATCCTACCTATTTTAGGCTATAATCATGCAAGTTCTTTTTCTTTCTTTCCTCTATGAACGTTTGTATAAACAGGTGCAATTGTCTATGCACCATATCTACTCCTTGAGTAGCAGCTGGGAGACAAAAGATGGCTATCAGGATAAAGGGAAGCACTCCCTCATTTTCTTTACCATTGTTTTCCACACAACTTATGCCTTAACTAGATGACAACCCTAGCTGGTATGTACCTACTACAACTGAGAATAAAGCAAAGCTAGATTAGTGTTTTTAGCAGTAGGGAACTGCTGTAAAAAGAACAAAAACTAAATCTTTGGCTATACATACAGTTCTTTCACATGTGTACATCTTTGAATTTGAGCCATCATTTGTTTGTAGCCCTGGGATGTGATACTAATTAAACAAAATAACTGTGAAATATATCATTCTGATTCAGGAAATATAATCTTCCTGATGACAGCAATGGCCTGGTCACATAATGATATTTTAGGCCTGATTTACATATACATTTAACAGTGTGTTGTCACTGTCTATGAAGTTTCTCCTAAACTGGTCTGGGTATGTCTAAGTACATCCAGCACACATACATTCTGGCCTAAGAGTGTAAATATGCTCTCAGGCAAATACAAGACCTCAGAAAAGCTCAGGATGTTGCTTTTATATATAAATATGGCATCAGGATAGATCTCATAGACAGAAGCATTTGCATGTCTGGACTAATATGACACTTAGATGAGGAGCTCAGCTCACCATGAACTCACTTTGGAAGTACCATCATTCCTTTGGCCAAAGGTACATGTAAAAGTAATCTCTGCTGGATTTTTATTTTATTTGCAATTTACTTTATTGCATAAGTTGCAGAATTATTTCAAGAATATAGATCCAGGTGGGTATCCATGTTGGTCTAAAACAATAGAACAAAGTTAGAGTCCAATGGCACCTTTAAGACCAACGAAGTTTTATTCAGGGTGTGAGCTTTCATGTGCACACACACTTCCTTAGACAAACTGCAATGAAACTTACTAGTCCATACATATCAGGCAGAGGTTGAGCAGCAAATTGGCAAAAAACATTGTATGATAATTTGCTGGAGTGTTAAGTTTTATTCTAGTTTTTCTGAGAAAGTGTGCATGCACAGGAAAGCTCATACCCTGAAAAAAACATTGTTGGTCTTAAAGGTGCCATTGGACCTTTCAAAAATAGATCAAGATGGACGGCTGTGCACCTCACAAAAGCTCATACCCTACCACAAATTTTGTTAGTCTATAAGGTGCTACTGGACTCTTGCTCTTTTCGACTGTTTCAAGAATAGCGTTTCAGTATAAAAGCAAACATTTTCAAAACTGTTGTATACATTTTTGCACATTACATTTATATGGGAAAACTTACTAATGAATTTGTTTAAATATAGGAATTTTGTGAACTATATCCTATAATAAAAGCTTTTAGGAACACCTGAATCATTTATTGCAGTCATTCTTGAATTTGTTATTTTAATCACAAAAGTTGCCTATGGTGAAAAATCAGTGGCTAACACCACATGACAAAAGCCAGGACCACCCAGCATCACTTTTAAGTCCCATTGATTTTGCTTGCTGAATTATCCAAGGGAAATCAATGGGCATTTTAAAATACTTATTTGGGGCTGGCTTATAGATATGATGTTTACACATATGGCCTATCTGTTTGGATAGCAAAGTGCAATTCAATGATGCATTCAAGTTTTTATGAAGCAAGCTGAATACGCCTCTGTTACTGATTACCATCTTGCACCATAGGTATTGCCAATTTACCAGATATGCAGTATATAGTCTCAGTTGCCAAACACAACTTCTGTCATATAACCATTGATTGCCATATTAAAATCAACATTCTTGTTTCATTATTAAACTATCCAGTTCTCTGTCTGTATTTTTAATATTATGTTGTTGATTGTAGAAACCTGAGCATAAAAAAATCCCAGTGTAACTCATTGTTATTTATTTATTTATATTTCGATTTATATCCCGCCCTTCCCACCGAGGTGGCTCAGGGCGGCTTACAACATATAAAACTTACATAGGTTTGGCTTAAAACAGTTAAATAACAACAGTTAAAACAGAGGTCAAGACTCTAAGAAGTCAGACAGAGTTTGTGGAGCATTTGACCAGGGTGTGTGAACAAGCAGTGATAATAGGAGAGTTTCATGTCGGTCTGATGTAAGGCAACAAGAAAGTAACTGGAAGAAGGTACATGGAAGGTAAACAATAATTTAGTAAAATGTAAAACATAAAAAGCAGTAAAATGTAAACTTTCCTGGATTCCCTGGCTTAAAAATGCACTTTAGAAGTTGCTAGAAATACTTAGGTGAATGGTGGTTTTATGTACTATAGTACAGGGGTGGCCAACGGTAGCTCTCCAGACGTTTTTTGCCTACAACTCTCATCAGCCCCAGCCATTGGCTACCCCTGCTATAGTAGAAACATTCTTTGCTAATCAGATCTTTTTAATCCAATTTAAAGTATGAAAGATTTGAGATTCCCTAGTGATTATTCTAAGCAACCATGTGTCTTATTAAATATATTATCAAAGAAAGAAGCCAGATGACATGTTACACTAACTTGTGGTCACAGAGACAGATGATAGTATGATATCAAGCTTATAGTAGCTCCCACTATTAGGACTTGATATGGAAATATGCATAGGATTTTAATCTTATCATATGCAGTACAATTTTGTTGGCTTGATTTTCTGCTATAGCAAACATTTCTACATGTTTTATGCTACTCCTTTACAGTTGATCTGCTCATATGAGCTTGCTGTGCTAGCAAAGTAATGCTCAGTGATGCAGCAATGGTTCCACAATCCCCTCATGATTTACAGCAGTGCACTAGTACAAAAGGCTCTAAAACAGCAGTTCCTAACCTTTTTGGTATGGTGACCCATGTCCAAATATATTTGTTATGGTGGCTGGCTCACTTTTTTGAAACTTGGAAAGTGTTTTGAGAAAAGGCATCAGATGCTATGCTGCAAATTTGGTGCCTCTACCTCAAAGAACATCCCCCCCAGACACCCACAGATCAATTTCCCACTATTCCTTATGGGAATAGTTCTCCATAGGTAATAATAGAGTGCTCAGTAGACATTTCCCTCCCCCCCACTTTCTAAACCGGGGGGGGGGGGGGAAGGCCTCCAAACCAGGGAATCCCCTGCCCGCACCTGGGGATTAGGCAAAGCATACTGATAAGATATGATGTTCATGCATACTGATAAGATACGACTGTGAGCTGTTGCCTAAGCACGGGTTCCGGAGTGTAAAAATAGCAGCCAGAGGAAGTGTAAAGGAAACACGAACTTGAACCTAGGACTCATGTTACAGCTACTACACCTGTTGAATTACTCTTTAAAGAGGAACAGCCGGGCTATCTGCGTCTCTCAACAGAAAGACAAGACAGCAGAGTTTCATACCTGGCAACATTTAAAGTTTGAGTTTCTACTAAGAACTGTTTATTTGCTTTGAAGGCCATTTAAGAATTACAGTGATAAAGTGGTTGAGTAAAAGAGTGTTTTGCACTTATATTGCAAAATTTGGTGCACAGTGTTTTTCTTGCTTTGCCTAAACTCCACACTGCAAGTTTCCTTATTTACCGCCCACCTGGGGATTGGCAACCCTCCCTTTCTCTCTCTCTCACACACATACTTACTGGGTCTGGTTACTTACTCTGAAAATGAAAGCAAAACAAATGGAGGCTGCTGCTGACCTTTCCCCGTGAAGTGCTTCCTGCTCAACTTTAAAGGCACACAAACAACAGAAACACACACACAATTTAAAATGGGACCTGTTTGCAGGTTTCTAAACCTGCTGAAGCTCTAGAGGGACATGGTGGCTGTTGGGGCAGGGCTTCCCCCCACTGGCCAGCCGGCTGGGGGTGGGGGGAAGCCTGTAAAACCGGGGAATCCTCCGCTGGGACCTGGGGATTGGGAAGCCTAGTTGGCCAAAAAAACAAACAAACTCATGCCGGTGGCTAGGTGGGACCTGGCAACCCTAGGTTCTGCAACCAAGAAGTTGCTTTTCAGGCTGAAAAATTTTCTCCTCCCTTAGAGTTGGAACAGTGAGTACTTCATGCTCTATTGAGAACAGAGCTCTTAAGGTCACATACTGTTCGAGGAAATATAATATGTATGTGTCTCCAAAACTAATTAGGCTTATAAAACGCAGCACTTTGAATTGAATTCTGAAATGCATAGGCAACCAATGTAGATGTTCAAGAATATCAGTAATATGACAGGTCTTACCTATCATGCTCAATAGTCAGGCTGCAGCATTTTGAATTTACTGAGGTTCTGAGCTTCTTCAAGGGCAGCCCTACATCAGGTATCTTATAGGGCGTTTTCGCACTCACCTTCAGCCGGCGCGACCCCCCTCTTCACCGCGCAGGATCTGCGCAGATTTCGCACTAAACGCCGCGGAGCAGCCGGAAGAGCCGGAAACTCCCGGTGCAAAAGCGGCGCAAACGGAAACTGCTTTTTGGCGGTTTCCGTTTGCGTCGCAAAAGCGCCGGGAGTTTCCGGCTCTTCCGGCTGCTCCGCGGCGTTTAGTGCGAAATCCGCGCAGATCCTGCGCGGTGAAGAGGGGGTCGCGCCGGCTGAAGGTGAGTGCGAAAACGCCCATAGTAACCTATCCTTGGAGTTATAGTGGAATGGATCAGTGTGGATTGGATGTATCCAAAGAATGCACCATTTCCAAGCTAGATGTAATTGAAAGAAGGGATTTCAATCAACAGTGCCAACCTGGTTCTCCATCAATTCAAAACACACTCAGGAAATAAGCATAAGAATGGACAGTTGTATAGAGACTTCATCTTCTGCTAACTTAGCTTGTGCAAATGATGTAATGACACTCCATCTCCAGTCCCAGAAACTAGGGACTTAAATTTCCACACTCTACAAACTTCTTTTATTCTGTTTTCCCTATATTTTTATTTTTATAATTGACGTGTTGGGGACTGCTTAGTCTTCTCAGTGAGGGCAAAACTTACTCAGGGCACCATAGGAAATTTACTTGACCTAATATGAGGGGATTATAGGTTTGAAGGAACCACACAGCACACATGATGGAAACAATTAAGAAACAGGTTTGCTTCAGTGGTATATGTAGCTTTCTTGTTTCTTTGTTTTACTCCCCCCCCTCCCCCGCCAGCCCTCCCAGTATTATAGTAACAAAATTACTGGAGAACTGGCACTTGAGAAAGCATAACAGTTTAGAACTTATAATGTGAAACAGAAAGGTTTTTCACTGTTTTTAAACAGGAACAGCACCCAAGCTCTACATACAGTATATTCAAAATACCTTAAGTCCCTAATAAATTTCTTGCCTATCAAAAGACTTCCTAACTCTTATCCTACCAAAATCCAACATCCCCAAATTAAACCACCAAACTCCTTTCCCCCTTTCTTTTCAACATTCCAGTTCACTGTTTGAAAGTGATTAGGTGAAGGGGCTGCAAGGCAGAACTTGAAACTGTTCCTCCCAGGGCCACGTTCTCATCAGTATTTGCAGTCCTCATTCTGTGTTCTGGCTGGACAAATCTTTTTATTCATTTGGGCTACACCAATTGCCTGGTTACACAGCTGGATTGGGAGCTAAACTCTTTATTTAAACTTATGTGTAGCTGTAAATGCATATTCACTTTGTTCAATTAGCTTATTCTCCTTGGTGAATAGGATTGCAGCCCTAGTTTTGTTTTAATATGGTCATTAATAGGCTTTGAGATAAAGGATGAAGAATAGGCTAAAACCGAACAGCTGAAAAAATGACAATAGAGAAGACAGATTTTAGAGTAATTATGTAAGTCTGTTCATCTGTTAATTCTCTAGAGGATTTTTAATCAACTGTTTACATTAAGTAACAAGAAGGGTTTTACAGAAGCAACTCAGTCAGGCAATGAGAGACTGAAGGGATATTTTCCTCCCTTAAATTCCCTTCATATGATTTCCTCCTTCACATTGTACTAATGAAAATACCAAATTATTTCACTTTAATTAAAATCCTGCCATGCAATTCTTTTCATAGAGAAACACTTCTAGTCTTTACCCAGTTAAATCATTTACTAAATGTAACTAGGATCAGCATTGCTGTGTCTCTTTGATTGTCATCAGGTGTAATGGTTCTTCCAGCTGCTTTGGGCATGGGAGAGTCTCACAATTCATAGCTGGACATAAGTCAGTGCTTTGGAGTGCGATTCTGAAATCCAGTGCAGAAACTGGTTCCTAAAAATGCTGAACTTGCTCTCCACCATGCAGTAGTCTTTGCACAATCATTTGTATGCTATTAGTAGGGAATGTTCAGAAAAATTGGTGTATGTTTGAATGCTTAATGTGGAGTTAAATTCCCTTCAGTTTAAGGGAATGTAGCTTGTATTTCTAACATACACTTCCTTGGAAATATTTAAATAAATGGGACTTGCTTCCAAGTAAATGTTATTATAGTCAATTCCAACTTCATCTGGCTTGCCACTGGATGGTTTATCTTCCCCACGGCATCCAGAGCCGGATTAACAATTAGGCAAAAAAGGCACTTGCCTAGGGGCCCCGCGTGTCTGGGGGGATCCGGGCCAGCTTCCCTCCCCTCACCTCGTTTTCATGGCCAGCATGTTCCTTGTGCATCCCTTTGCTGTCCTTGGCAGCGTGACTCTGAGTCTCACTTTCCCAGCAGGCAGCGCTCTTTCCCAGCATTCTGCTGACATCCTATGCAAACTGGTTGTTGATTGGCGGTGGCAGCGGAGGGGGTGGAGCAGGCACACACGGCAGGCAGCAGCTGTTTTCAAACTAAAACTGAGAAACCTCTGTGCAACCGGGAGCAGCCATTTCCTGGGCTGGCTCAGTCTGACTGGCTTAGCTGAGAGTCTGTGAGGCTCCGCTCCCCTCCCTCCTTCCCTCCCTTTGGCCTTGGGTCTCACTTGCTCTTTCACCCCAGCACCCACCCATGGAATCTCGTGCAGGAGGGGCGGCTCCGCTGTGCTGAGCAACTTAGCGGTGGAGCAGCAGAGAGCATCCTAGGTATTTCATCTGTAAGAATATAAGTAACCATGAGACTGTTTTATGGATAAAACCGGGGTGTTAATTAACTGTTGGTTCCCCATGTATGTTGTCTGCAGCTACTGCTGTGCTCCAGCTTATGGGCATTTGGTTTTCCTCTGATTCAATTCTGTTCTGGGAAGTTCCAACAGTTCATTTCTTGGTTTGACAAAGCTATGTATGATTCCAAAAGATTCTACAAACCCTAATATGTAAGATTCAGTTGAAGAGAACTTGGTCATTGTCCAAAACTCAATGAATGCTTCACCTGAGTTTTTGTATGTGTATAATATATCTTGACACTGTATTAATAACGGATAGCAAACTTTAGTCTTATTTGACTGCAATATTAGTAATTTCTTTATTTTGACTTTAAGCATTCATGTATCCACACAGTAAGTACTTTAGGAAACCTAAGCCAGATGTTACGTCATACATTTTGCTGCACATTACCAGAGATAAAAGACCACTGTTTTCAGCAATGTCTACTTTTAGCTTCAGTTTGCATTGATTTCAGTTAGTCTGAGTTTTCAAAGACTACCTCTATGCTCAGTAAATCATTAAAAACTAGGAGTAAGGCCCATTGTGAAGAAAAGTACAATGGGCTCTAGAAGAAGGCTCTTGGGGGAATGCCTGCCACCAACTTGGAATTTCCCACCAACTTGGAAAGGTACCACTAAAGGCCTCTGGGCGAGTGACCCCCCAGCCTTGCTGTCTTCCCACCCACCCAAGTGAAGGCATTCACTCCTCCCCCCACCACCTCAAGGGGAGCTGATCTCTGCCATCTGGAAGTTGCCAATCCTGCAGCCTCTAAGGAAAAGGACAGTCTTTTTCACAGTGTGTGTGTGGCGGGGAATGGGGTGGGGGACCAAAGCAGCTGACCTCATTCTCTTTTCTCTCCCCCCTTTGATCTGAACAACCACCCTGTGAGGCTTCTTTATCTCCTTCTCAGGCAACCATCTTGGGGCAAGGCTGAGGAGAAGAAGGGAGAGAGGGAGTGAAAGACAGTAAAGGTGGGACAGCCATGCTCTCTGAGGCAGTGCCAGGCTCCCTGGCTATTGCAGTGGCCTTCTGAGGCTGTGTGTGCGGGGAGGCCGTCTGTGTGGGCTGTTGATAGGGCCTTTTGTGAGGCCGCAGGAGCGCTACAGGATCCAGGCAAATATGTGAGAAAAACCTCAGCTTGAGACCCTGGAGAGCCGCTGCCAGTCTGAGTAGACAATACTGACTTTGATGGATCGAGGGTCTGATTTAGTATAAGGCAGCTTCATGTGTTCATATATGTTCTAAAGCCCTTTCTGAAGCCAGCTGACAGAGAAGAGCTAAGAGATGTGTGGCTGTCTCTGAGGTAAGACTGCTTCTGCCAGCTTGTCTAGCATTCCAAAGCCTGAGTAGGCAGGAGCAGGGAAGTCAGCCAATGGGAGGCCAGAGACTCCGACTGAGCTGTGATGGGCCAATGGTTTCTGGAGTGCATGGGATGCCCACAAGAGAATTATGATATATGATGATTATAGTTCATGTTTAGAATTATTTTGATGTTGATTTTTATGGCAGTTATTTAAATTTCAGTTCTAATTTGCACAGGCATATCTTTTTACAGGTTCAGAACAAGGTCTCATTAATGCTGGTGGAACAGTACAGGTTGTGACATTATGCTGGCATAGAATAATAGAGCTGAAAGGTCATACATTCCAACCCCCTGCATAATGCAGAAAATTCACAAATACCTCTCCCCCTAAATTCACAGGAACCACATCGCTGTCAGATGGCCATCTAGCCTCTGTTTAAAAACCTCAAAGGAAGGAAAGCCCGCCACCTCCCGAGGAAGCCTGTTCCACTGTGGAATCCCTCTAATGGTCAGGAAGTTCTTTCTAATGTTGAGACAGAAAAGATTAGTACACCCCATCCTTAGCACTATAGAAAGTCACTGTGGCTCTATAGTACATTGTCTCTCAAGTAGTCCTTCATCGGCGGCAAAATTCCTGCTTGACTGCATATAGAATAGAATATAAAGCGAGCAGGAATGTTTCAAAAGCCCCTGGTTGATTTTGATCTGGCTGGGCTTCAAATGATGAATCCAGCCATGCAGGTAGGATGGCCATAATATCTGCAGGCCAGCCAGGGACACCTTGAGGGGGGAATGAATGTGTGTGCGCGCGCACGAAGCATGCGCCGCCGCAAACAGGAAGTGACGTCACTTTCGGTGACGTCATGCCACCACCGAAAACAGGAAGTGACATCAGGGAAGGAAGGAGGGAGGGAGGGGAGGGAGGGGAGGGAGGGAGGGAAGGAAGGAAGGAAGGAGGGAGGGAGGGAGGGAGGGAGGGAGGGAGGGAGGAAGGAAGGAAGGAAGGAAGGAAGGAAGGAAGGAAGGAAGGAAGGAAGGAAGGAAGGAAGGAAGGAAGGAAGGAAGGCCGCCCCCTCCCGCCAGCTGCCCCCCCACTTTTGGCCCCCTCCCTCCCTGCCTGCCTGCCTCGGGGGGGGGCTTACCATCTCGCAGGGCACGGGTGGCGGCCTCGGCGGCTTCGGGGAAGCAGCGCTGGTCGAGGAGGCATCAGAGGTGCTGCCAGGTGGGCGCCCTGCGGGAGTGGCGCGGGAAGCAGCGCTCGGCCAGGCGGCTCAGCTGCACGGCCACGGCGGGAGGAGGCCTTTGCACCAGCCGCGCGCGGCACACGCCGCAGTAGTGCCCCCCGCGCACCAGGCAGCGCCGGCAGAACGCGTGGCCGCACAACGCCATCACCGGCTCCAGCAGGAAGCCCCGGCACGCGCTGCAGCCGAAGAGCCCCGCACGCCCCGCCGCCGCCACCTCCGGCCGCGCCTGCCGGTAGCCCTCCTTCAGGCCCGCCACCAGCTCCCGCAGCGAGGGCGAGCCGCAGCCCGGCCAAGCCTCTGGCACACGCCCGCCCAGCGCCCGCAGCCTCCGGCGCTGCTCCTCCCACAGCGCATGTCTCAGCGAGCTCGCCGCGCCTCCACCAGGGCTTCTGCCTCCTCCAATTCCTCCACCTCCAGATCTTCCTCCAACTCCTCCTCGGGATTTTGGCAAACCCGGGATTTGATTGGTCCCGGGTTAGCCAACCCGTGAGGCGGGCATTTGGGGGCAGGGGCGGGACTTTCCTGGGTGGGCGGGACAATCTGGCCACCCTACATGCAGGGGAACACTCCTGTTGTATTTTTGCAGAATAAATTGGTGGTGGTGTGTGTGTACATATGTAGATCCTTAGCAAAGTTTGGTTTTTCAGTTGTGTACAGTTCAGTGCTACTATCTCATTTCTCCTTGTGGTATTTTATACTCTGAATGATTTTTTCTGTGATGAATCGTTAAAAGCAAGGGGTGTAGAGGTGTTTTAAATTCAAAATATGCATGGAAGCCTGAAATCTATGTTTACTAAAGGATGTACAATAGAAAGCTAGAACAATAGAAAGCTAGAACAAATGCTTAGTGCAGGGCCTCAGCAGGTTTCCTTCCTTCCTTCCTTCCTTCCTTCCTTCCTTCCTTCCTTCCTTCCTTCCTTCCTTCCTTCCTTCCTTCCTTCCTTCCTTCCTTCCTTCCTTCCTTCCTTCCTTAGTGCAGGTTACAATGCCTTTGAGTCAACCTTCCAAATCATCCATTTTCTCCATGATAACTGATCTCTAGTCTGGAAATGAGTTGCAACTCCAAGGCATCCCCAGATCTCACCTGGAGGCTGACATCCATAGCTCTGCTGAATCTGTGCAAGCCAACCAGCTGCTCTGGTACCAGCCATTTTTGCTCTTCTTCTTCTGAATTTCTCTGGTTACATTTCTAAACTTTGGGTGATGATATCAATTGATTTGTGGGTAGTAACAGCTTTGTTCTGTTGCACTGTACACCTATGAGATCCCTCCCTCCACTGTATGCCTCTGACTATATCCGTTTAGTCGTCCTATTGGTTCTAATTCTCCACCCACCCTTTCCTCCCCTCTTCTGTTTCCAGCAACTGTGTACCATTTGCTTTTTAGTACATCTGCTGTTATGGTTCTGCTGAGCTTTCCACCCTTGACATTCTCTGCTCCACTGTTCATCCAACATTGTCACCATGCTGGCTTCTTATATTTTGTTGAACTCTATTGCCCCATTGATTTGAGATCAGATTTGTATTAACCATTTTTTAAAAAGTGTATAACATACCTTAAAAATAAGGCAGCATGGTTCTTTCATGACATCTGTTTTGGCCAGCTGAGCTGAATCCACACAAGACAGGTGATACTGATGCCCTAAAAAGGATTGTGTTAATTTTACTTTATAGCAGGGGTGGCCAAACTGTGACTCGGGAGCCACATGTGGCTCTTCCACACATATTGTGTGGCTCTCAAAGCCCCCTCTGCCCCATCAGCCAGCTTGAAGGCATTTCTCTCTTTAAATCACTTCCCCAAACCAAGCCATCCAATAGTTTGAAGAATGCATTTAAAGTTGCTTTCTTTCCACCTCCCTCCCTTCATCTATTTTCCTTCCTTCCTTCCTTCCTTCCTTCCTTCCTTCCTTCCTTCCTTCCTTCCTTCCTTCCTTCCTTCCTTCCTTCCTTCCTTCCTTCCTTCCTTCCTTCCTGTCTTGCAGCTCTCAAACATCTGATATTCATGTCTTGTGGCTCTTGCAGCTCTCAAACATCTGATATTCATGTCTCGTGGCTTTCAAACATCTGACATTTATTCTATGTGGCTCTTATCTTAGAATCATAGAGTTGGAAGGTACCTCTAGGGCCATCTAGTCCAACCTCCTCCACAATGCAGGAAATTTACAAATACCGCCACTCCCCGCCCCCCCCAAATTTACAGGATATGCATCGCTGTCAGATGGCCATCTAGCCTCTGTTTAAAATGCTCCAAGGAGAGCCCACCACCTCCCGAGGAAGCCTGTTCCACTGAAGAACTGCTCTAACGGTCAGGAAGTTCTGACCGTTTGGAGAGCCAGTTTGGTGTAGTGGTTAAGTGTGCGGACTCTTATCTGGGAGAACCGGGTTTGATTCCCCACTCCTCCACTTGCACCTGCTAGCATGGCCTTGGGTCAGCCATAGCTCTGGCAGAGGTTGTCCTTGAAAGGGCAGCTGCTGTGAGAGCCCTCTCCAGCCCCACCCACCTCACAGGGTGTCTGTTGTGGGGGAGGAAGGTAAAGGAGATTGTGAGCCGCTCTGAGACTCTTCGGAGTGGAGGGCGGGATATAAATCCAATATCTTCTTCTTCTTCATCTTCTAATGTTGAGCCGGAAACTCTTTTAATTTAATTTCAACCTGTTGATTCTTGTTCTACCTTCTGGGGATACAGAAAACAATTCTGCACCATCCTCTATATGACAGCCTTTCAAGTACTTGAAGATGGTGATCATATTACCTCTCAGACGTCTCTTCTCTAGGCTAAAAATGCCCAGCTCCTTCAACCTTTCTTCATAGGACTCCGGACCCCTCACCATCTTCATCGCCCTCCTCCAGTTTGTCTATATCCTTCTTAAAATGTGGTGCCTAAAACTGAACACAATACTACATGTGAGGTCTTACCAGAGCAGAGTAAAGCGATACCATCACTTCACGTGATCTGGACACTAGACTTCTGTTAATACAGGCCAATACTGCATTTGCCTTTTTAGCCACCGGTGCCTGCAGGCTGCAGCAGGAGGCACGGGCAGTGGGGCGGGTGCTACAACTTGGAAATAATTTGCGAGGGGCCCCCCCAAGATTTTGACTGCCTGGGGGCCTCCACAGGGTTTAATCCGGCTCTGACAGCATCATGGTGTATCTTTTCACCTTCAGGAGTTTCCCTGACTTTTCTCTGATCTTTCTCAAACCTGCTTTGCACCACAATTTTATGAAAGATTGGATTAAAGCCTGGATGGCTGCTGTGTCTATGGAAAAACCTGGAATTTCTGACCCACATGGCAGCCATTTCCCCTGACTCCATCCTTGTGGCAACAATAGGCCTGTAGCCACGAAGGGACCCCACAGAGCCCTGCCCCCTGACTCATGTGCAAGGCCCCCCAACTTCCATGCTGTCCCTTGCCCCTGACTTCTCAATGGGAGTTTTTCACTGCTGCGCCTCACGCTGTTGGCTGCCACCTTACTCATAAGAACATAAGAGAAGCCATGTTAGATCAGGCCAATGGCCCATCCAGTCCAACATTCTGTGTCACACAGCGGCCAAATATATATATATATATATATATATATATATATATATATATATATATATATATATATATATATATATACATACATACATATACACACACACACACACACACAATGTGGCTAATAGCCACTGATGGACCTCTGCTCCATATTTTTATCTAACCCCCTCTTGAAGGTGGCCATGCTTGTGGACGCCACCACCTCCTGTGGCAGTGAATTCCACATGTTAATCACCCTTTGGGTGAAGAAGTACTTCCTTTTATCCGTTTTAACCTGTCTGCTCAGCAATTTCATCGAATGCCCACGAGTTCTTGTATTGTGAGAAAGGGAGAAAAGTACTTCTTTCTCTACTTTCTCCATCCCATGCATTATCTTGTAAACCTCTATCATGTCACCCCTCAGTCGACGTTTCTCCAAGCTAAAGAGCCCTAAGCGTTTCAACCTTTCTTCATAGGGAAGGTGTTCCAGCCCTTTAATCATTCTAGTTGCCCTTTTCTGGACTTTCTCCAATGCTATAATATCCTTTTTGAGGTGCGGCGACCAGAACTGCACACAGTATTCCAAATGAGACCGCACCATCGATTTATACAGGGGCATTATGATACTGGCTGATTTGTTTTCAATTCCCTTCCTAATAATTCCCAGCATGGCGTTGGCCTTTTTTATTGCAAACGCACACTGTCTTGACATTTTCAGTGAATTATCTACCATGACCCCAAGATCTCTCTCTTGGTCAGTCTCTGCCAGTTCACACCCCATCAACTTGTATTTGTAGCTGGGATTCCTGGCCCCAATGTGCATTACTTTACACTTGGCCACATTGAACCGCATCTGCCACGTTGACGCCCACTCACCCAGCCTCAACAGATCCCTTTGGAGTTCCTCACAATCCTCTCTGGTTCTCACCACCCTGAACAATTTAGTGTCATCCGCAAATTTGGCCACTTCACTGCTCACTCCCAACTCTAAATCATTTATGAACAAGTTAAAGAGTATGGGACCCAGTACCGAGCCCTGCGGCACCCCGCTGCTTACCGTCCTCCACTGCAAAGACTGCCCATTTATACTCACTCTCTGCTTCCTATTACTTAGCCAGTTTTTGATCCACAAGAGGACCTGTCCTTTTACTCCATGACTCTCAAGCTTTCTAAGGAGCCTTTGATGAGGAACTTTATCAAAAGCTTTCTGGAAGTCAAGGTAAACAACATCTATCGGGTCTCCTTTGTCCACATGTTTGTTCACCCCCTCAAAGAAATGTAACAGGTTAGTGAGGCAAGATCTTCCCCTACAGAACCCATGCTGAGTCTTCCTCAATAACCCGTGTTCATCAATGTGCCTACTCATTCTGTCCTTGATAATGGTTTCTACCAACTTTCCCGGTATTGAAGTCAGACTGACTGGCCTGTAATTTCCCGGATCTCCTCTGGAACCCTTTTTAAAGATGGGGATGACATTTGCTACCTTCCAGTCCTCAGGAACAGAGGCAGATTTCAATGAAAGATTACAGATTTTTGTTAGAAGATCCACAAGTTCAACTTTGAGTTCTTTCAGAACTCTTGGATGTATGCCATCCGGACCCGGTGACTTATTAGTTTTTAACTTGTCCATTAGTTGTAGGACCTCCTCTTTTGTCACCTCAATCTGACTCAGGTCTTTCAACACCCCTTCCAATATTAGTGGCTCTGGGGCGGGCAAACACTTCTCATCTTCCACAGTGAAGACGGAGGCAAAAAATGCATTCAGCTTCTCAGCCATTTCCCCATCCTCCTTCAGTAATCCTTTTACCCCATGGTCATCCAAGGGCCCCACTGCTTCCCTGGCTGGTTTCCTACTTCTAATATATTTGAAGAAATTTTTATTGTTGGTCTTTATGTTTTTTGCAATATGCTCCTCATAGTCCCTTTGTGCCTGCCTGATCACAGTCTTGCATTTGATTTCTGCTGCTCTCTTTCACTTGCCTGCAGTGGCTACCACCGCTTCACCTTAAACTGACAGCTGCCATCTCTCACTCCCACCTGAGACCTGGCTGGTCACTGAGCCTTCTCTTGTGCCTGTGGCTGTTGCCACCACTGCACCTCTTACACACACAAAAACACACACACTAGCAGCTGCCCTCTGGGGGCCCCTTTCCCACTTCTTACTGCTGCTGCCACTGCTTCCAAGCCTTGTGCTGCCAGCCACCTTGGAAGAAGGCAGGCTCTCTAGGCAATGGGAAGCATGCCACTGCTGCACCTTTCACCTGCCTGCTCTCACACACACCCGCTGCCAGCTGCCCTCTCCCTCACTGGGCACCCCTGCTGTGCTCCTCCTTGCTGCCTGCCACCCAACTGGAGCCTTTTTTCAGCAGCCCGTTAGCTCAGGGGCCAGGCGGTGTCATGGTGGCAGCTTCCAGGAGCCTTCTTTCAGCCCCAGACCACTGGCGGTGCTGAGGGAAGCAGAGTTGGGATGGGATGGAGGCAGAGAGAGAGAGGCGGAGGCTGGTGGGGTGGAAGGCATCTGTGCTGCTGGGCTTGCAGGGCTGGGCTGTGCCATGCCATGGTGGCAGTTTCCTGGAGCCCCCTATCACTGCTGCTCAGGGTTTGCCTGTCAGCTGGACTCCTGTCCAGGCTGTCCACAGCAGCAGCTTCCCGGCACCACACAGCTTGCCCTGCAGCAGTGTCAGGCTCTTCAACAACGGTGGGCTCCTCCTCCTCCTAGTTGGTGGGCTCACAGGTCCAGACTATGCTGTGATAGAAGCTTCCTGGCACCACATAGAAGACCACCTGCTGCTTGGGGAGGGAGTGTGGAGCTGGGTATGGAGTGAGTTGGGTGAGTTGCTTTGCCCTCCAACACCTTTGAAGGTTGGGGGGTTTGGCCAAGTCACTTAAAGGCCATTTTAATGAAGTGCCCCCTGAAAAATTTAAAAGCCCCCCCTCCATTTTAAATACTGGCTACAGGACTGGGCAACAACATAAGAAGGGGCAAATACACACACACAAATGGAATTGGATATCTAAAAAGCTGAGGCTACAACTGTACATTTTTTAAAAATTAAATAAAAATCTCTTTCATTTTATAGTGCTCTAAAATAATTCATTAAAAACAAAACAGACCTTTAGGCCATACAGGTCACACATTACATACAATGCAGAATATTCTTAGTATCACTGTTTGGAACCAATAAAATTGGACCAGGTGTGTTTCACCCACAAGGCTTTCTTTAGTGGTCCCAGTTTAATAACACATATACACTATATGAAGCTAGGGTTGCCAGCCTCCTGGTGGGACATGGGGATCCCCTGGAATTACAGCTCATTTCCATACTACAAAGTTCAGCTCCCCTAGAAAAAAACGGATGCTTTGTAGGGTGAATACTATGGCATTGTACTTCACTGAGGTCCCTGCCCTCCCCATGTTCCACCACAAAATCTCCAGGAGTTTCCCAACCTGGATCTGAATTTGGGCTACCATGTGGGAGCAAGGAAACTCCCAATTTTGCAGGCTCCACTGGCCAGTGAAGGGAAGCCCCACCCCCAACAGCGATGACCTGGTGTTATGTCCCCAATGTGATTATGTCATTCAGAAGTAATATCATCACACCATGGATGTCACATGGCAATACCCTGGTATTTTGCCCCAAGCAAGGTCCCCATAATGATGACATCACTTCTGCATGACATTATCACACCAAGGACATAATGTGCAGTGATGTCACCCTGCCCCCCTTCTAGAAAGCTCCTTCCCACCCACCCCCACTGTCTTAGCTCAGGAAAAATGACCACAGAGCAAACTAATTTATGCTGTACAAAGGGAAGGGAATGGAGGGACTAGGTGGTTGGCTAGTGCGCTGGGAGGGTGAGGGCACCAAATTGGGCTCCCCACCCCTCAGGCGGTGCCCCAGGCAAGCACCTAGTTTGCCTGCCTCCCCTGCCGCTACCGCCGCCTGCCCCTCCATTCCCTTTCCTTTATCCCCCCCCCCCCCCCGTGGCTCCACGCCCCTGTGCTTCTCCCTGCCATACCTCCTCCTCCTTCTTCCCTTCAGACCCTTTCCCACTCCGTGTCAATTTCAATGCCGGAACCGGCTCTAGCACCGCGTTCTAGCTCTCTAAAGCACCCCCCCTCCCCGGCCGAACACTCGAATCATGGCTAAAACCATGCCAGGGGGCTGGGACACACTCACAGTCTCTCAGGAACAGTGTCCTGAAAGGGCAACCCCCACTGCCGCTGATTCCTCCCCTCCCCACTTCCTGGATGGAAGAGGAGTCAGTGGCAGCGGGGGTCGCCGTTTCAGGACACTGTTCCTGAGAGACTGTGAGTGTATCCTGGCCCTGCGGCGCAGTTTTACCTGCAATTTGAGTGTTTGGCCAGGAAGGGGGGCTTTAGAGAGCCTGAATGCAGCGCTAGAGCCCGATTCTGGCATTGAAATTGACACAGGGTGGGGAAGGGTCTGAAGGGAGGGAGGAGGAGGAGGCACAGCGGGGAGGGGGGAGGTGTGAGAGGTGCAGAGCCACAGCAGGGAGGGGGGGAGGCACGGAGCCACGGGGGAGAAGTGTGGGGTGCTTGGGGGGGCACCAGGCAGCAAGTCTGCCTAGGGTGCCATGGGGCGTCGGGCCACCCCTGGACCCCAGAACAAGTGTGATATGAATGCTCTGGTCTCAATACATGTTAGTCTGTATATTTATGCAGGCAACTAAACTCATGTCCAATCCCACAGTTTCTTGTACAACTTGAACAAGAGCAATGGGCAGAAACAATTGGTTTTAGTCAACAAAGGACATGTCCTGAATCAACTGAAGTGGCTTTAAAAACAGCCCCTTTTGTTCTGCCTTGCAGTAACCCAGCCCCCAGGCTATGGTAGCAAGAATCAACAAGACCAGATCTGCTGATTCCAAGAAGGAAGCCATTCTCCAGATCATACAGATTTTTTTTACCAACAGTATCAACTTGAATGTCCGTTAATAGTGTTAAGTCCAAAAGTACCTTAAGGCTCATCAAACACTTTTAAGACAGAGATTACAATACCACATCCAAGGCTGGAAAAACAATTCAATAAAAAACATAAAACAAAACCAGCTTTTCTAACCAGCATTTCCTTTATATTGCCTGGACTCAGCTTCAACTCCCAAAGCCACCTGATGACAGCATTCAGGGTTTGTTTGGTTTTTTTTACAGACAGTTGCTTCTGAAGGCTTAGTTAATAAAACGTAAATACCATCAACATACTGAACCCCAATGCTATGGACAATCTCATTAAGTGGCCTGAGTAGGGTTGCCAATCTCGAGGTGGTGGCTAGAGATCTCCCACTATTACAACTGATATCCAGGCAACAAAGATCTCACCACTTTAGAAGGTGGACTCTATGGGATTATATAGTATAGAAGCCCCTCCTCTCCCCAAACCCCACCTTCTCAGGCTACACCTCCAAAATCCCCAAGTATTTCCCAATTTAGAGCTGGCAACCTTAGGCCTGACAAACTGTAAATGTTAAGCAGCACAGACAAGAAGACCATATTGCTCTGCAGTTTGAGTTAGACAAAGCAATGAACTATGGTTTATTCTCTTGTCTAGAATCCTGGTTTATAGGAAGGATGCTCCCCATTCAGATATCACAGCAAACTACAATTTGTTCCAAACTAAAAGCTATTTTATCTTTTAGCTGTGGTACATTTGGGGGGAAAGAGGTGATATTTGGAAGGAGGAAAAGAAAAGTTAGTTGGAAGACTTTCTGGCTCATTCCTGTTCCATGTCAAAAGTTATAATTATGCATACCAAGAACCCACAAATCACTTGTAATGGGAACATGTATTACCCACAATTCTCCTGATACATATGGTTGCCATGTTGGGTGGAGCATATAACATGGATTACAATATACAGAATGTAGAAACTCACAAGAAAAATTACTGTAATAGTACTCAATATTTCAACCCATATATTAATTTTTTTTAAAAAAAAATTATACAGTAATATATGCAAAAGACATAGCTACTCAAAATCCAACTCTATGCAATGTGTGCAAGTATAATGCCTATGCTATACACTGCATTAATCCACAAGTCAAAGTGCAAAAAATGAAAATGCATAATAAAGTGTAGCCTTCATAATTTGCATTTGTCAGAAGAATCAAGACAAGGATTCTGGAGGGTCAATTGTACAGTTCAAATCAGAAATCCTGGGTACAAGTCTTGTTCCAATAACCTTCTTCAGTGAACCCACTGGATATACAAGGTAGCAAATGACCACCAAAACTATGCAGAGTTCTGTGTTGTCAATCCACAGAGAAAAGTGATTTATTTTCTCTCGGGCACCATCACAACTTCAAAACTTAACTAAAGCATTATTGCCAGCATGGTATAGCCTCAATGAAGGTTATCGGAACGAGACTTGTACCCAGGATTTCTTGTGTGAACTGTACATTTGAGGAGAACTGACCCACCAGAATCCTTGTCTTCATCTTCTGACATATGCAGATTATGTGGACTAATGCAGCATGTAGCATAGGCATTATAATTGTACGCATCACATAGAGTTGGATTTTGAGAAGCTATGTCTTTTGCATATATTTTGTGGATGTTTAGATAAATTTTTAAAATACATGGATTGCATTATTGAGTGCCATTACAGTAATTTTTCTAGTGAGTTTGTACATTATGTGTGGAGGGGGCAATGCATGAATTTACCATACATATACAGCTTTTGCTCGTATGATTTAAAACCTAAAAGATCCAATGCCAGGCATGAGTAATACATTTGAATGTATGTGCATTGCAAATACATATATTACCCTTGTTCACACAAGGTGATTGCACATATATCAGGAATATTGTGGGTAGAGCATATCACCATTATATGCATTTGGTAGGCACTGCATATTCATTATTATAACACATGGCAAGGTCTTGTGTCATTATCCCATTGAGGTTTGTTTGTGACATCTGAATATAGCTGTTGATTTATTTTTTTTGCCAATAATCATAACAGTTCATGCAAACTAAGCACGGAGTGAGGCAGGCTGCTTTTGAACTTCCTGCAGTAAATAAATACCTTGCTCTTCCCTCTAAGCCGTCACAATAAGCAGAGAGTATCAATAAAGCACTTTTCCATTTTCTAAAAAGAAAATCTAATGCAAATTGCTAGTACTTACTTTGTTTCTTTAGTCCTGACCTCAGGTCATAAATTGATGGTAGGTAGCAATTTCTCACACTCTTTCTTCAAATGATAACACTCAGGCAAGAAATCGTTCTTTTTTCACAGGCACAATGTTGTGCTCAGCTGTTCCTGTGGACCTTTTTTGATGCCTCATATTTTTCTATGGTATGTCTGGGCTTGGTAATAGTATCTGTCTGCTGAACAGATGGAAATATATCTGGTGCCAGGTCCACTAACAGAATTTTCTGGCTCTGTTATCAAACCTTACTTCCAGTTTCTTTTCCCAGAGATGCCAAAGACTTAATGTAGTCTTGAAATCTCTTCAGTGTTCACCATACTATTTCAGATATCCTAAGTAGGACACAAATGCACATGGGAAGAAGAATCAAAGTGGCCAACCTAAGCACACTCATTTGAACACATAAATACAGGCTAGCCTATGTGCATATACATAAGCATGCATATGGCCCTCTCCATGTTCTCTAGAACCCTGCTTAGAGTGTCTTGTGTGTGCACACTTGAATATGTATAGGCACTAAAGAAGGTGAAGGGTGAGTGAAGCATAGCATCACTATTCTATCCCTTTCAATGTGTAATCAGGCTCCACCGTTAACACATCTGAAAAAAGGCTATACTGATTTCTAATTTTTAACTTTAAGCTAAATGTTTTAGCTATGCTGAAGCATCAAGGGTAACATGGCCAACCAAGAAGCAACTCAGAGGAGCTTGGGGATGAACATTTGTATCAATATTACATAATATTAAAACACAAGACTACTCACAAAGATGTTTGTTAGCAATGTCATCATCAAGGACATTGTCTTAATAAATCAGATACAAGGTGATTGTGACCTAGAATAATATCCTCAGAATAGGCTTCCCAATCCCCAGGTCCCAGCAGGGGGATTCCCTGGTTTTACAGGCTTCCCCCCGCCCCCAGCTAGCTGGCCAGTGGGGGAAGCTCCTCCCCCACAGCCACCCTGTACCTCTAGATCTTGGGCAGGACCTGCAAACAGGTCCAGTTTTAAAATGTGTGTGTGCCTTTAAATTGGAGCAGGAAGTACTTCAGGGGAAGGGTTAGTGAGAGTGCAGCCTTCTGTTTTGCTTTCCTTTCGGACAAGTGAGTGTGTGTATAAAAGAGCAGCGTAGCCCCTGTACTTTCCAGACCTTGTTGTGGAGGCACCAGAGGCTCCTGTTTTGTTCTACTGCTTCAGACCAACACGGCTGCCCACTTGCACCAGAGACAGTTAAATGTGTGTGTGAGTGAGAGAGAGAAAACAGGGGGAGGGGAGGGAACTCTATTATTCCCTATGGAGACTTATTCTCATAGGAAATAATGGAGAATTGATCCGCTGGTATCTGGGGCTCTGGGGGGGCTGTTTTTTGAGATTGAGGCACCAGATTTGCAGCATAGCATCCAGTACCTCTCCCCTGAAAAAAACCCCATGTTTCAAAAAGATTGGACCAGGGGGTCCAATTCTATGAGCCCCAAAAGAAGGTGTGCCTATCCTTCATTATTTCCTTTGGAGGGAAGGGATTTGAAAGATGTGTGGTCCCTTTAAATGTGATGGCCAGAACTCCCTTGAAGTTCAATTATGCTTGTCACACCTTTGCTCCTGGCTCTGCCCCCAATTTCTCCACCCCCAAAGTCCCCAGATATTTCTTGAATTGGACTTGGCAACCCTACCCCAGAAACATTTTTTTTAAAGGTAAATGGAATAATCTATCATGGTTAGAAAATGACATAGGTGTTAGATAAGAACAACTTTTATTTCTTAGATGTCTTTCTAAGTTGCTACTTAATTGTAAAGTAATGCACTGAATCTTAGAACATGACAAAGCAGCCTTCCCCCACATATATTCCCCCTTTTGCAGCTGTTAGCAGCCATCTTGTCCCTTCCTCCCACCCTTGCTTTTGTTGGATATTCAGGTGGGGAGCTGTGTTGGTCTGAAGCAATAGAACAGTTTGAGTTCATTGGCACCTTTAAGACCAATGAAGTTTAATTCTTGGTATAAGCATTCGTGTGCATGTACACTTTTTCAGATACATATCTGTTGGTTAACTCTTGTATTTGTATGCTAATTTTCTGCCATTCACAGATCTTACCAATTGTTTTAATCCAATCTTAGCTATTATCACCCAGGTTTTTTTGCATCTTGACTCTAACTAGCCCCTCCTGGCAACTACCCCCCCTCTATATATGTATGAAAGGCTTGAGGAAAATCTGAAGAAGTGTGCATCAATAAGTTTTCCTGGAGAAAATGACAGCCTCAAAGGGCGGACTGTTTAGCATCACACCCCTCATGTAGGGTTGCCAGGCCTGGCAACCAGTGGGAGACTTGGGGACAACATGGGGTATCCATCAGTGACAATGTGGCATCACATCCAAGTAAACCCAGATGTTATATCAGTTCTAAGAATCACTGAAAACTCTATGGTTTTACCACATAGTTTTCCGGTGATTCCTAGAGAGATGTAATGTCATTTCTGGGTTTTCCTGAAAGTGAAGTCATGCTATCAGCCCACCAGCCATTTTTTAAAAACTTTATATCTGTCCCCCCCACCGCCACTCTAAAAAGTGGCAAGAGATTATATCTGGGGTCAGTGAATACCCCACCCTCACTGGAGGGCTGGCAACCCTACCCCAATGAGCTCCCTCTCCTCTGCAAAAGTCAGACCTCTCTAGATTGTCAGAAACTTCCAAGGGAAAGTTGGCAACCCCCTTTGTATCGCATTATGCTGCCTTGTAACACAAGAGCAGGTATGGCATAAGCAGTGTGGAAAACTGTATTTTTCTGTTAGGCCATATCATCATGCTAAGAAGCAGGGACAGTTTATACCTTTCTCCATACTATAGAGGATATAAGACAATATAGAAAGACCAGTTTTTTAAAAATGTAAAAATCAATATACAAAATGATCACCCAACTGACTCCTCCTCCCATTAATCAAATTCTGTGCTTACAAGTATCCTCTTACAGTCTTTTCTAAAAGCTAACAAAGTAGAAATATTTTTCAATTCCAAGGAAATCCCTTTCCACAGTAGAGTTACTACAGGAAAAGGTCAAGAATGGGTGACATCTTTTCCCACCATCTTAAGGCTAACACTGACCATTTCTGCACACGTCATAAACTCTGCATCAGTTTTCTTAAATCATTGAATTTTGCCAATTTTTATGCACTAGTTTTGGCAGCACCAAGAGTAGCTTCAGATAATGCCTCATTAACACATAGTATTCAGATTCACTTTTTTTGTATAGTGCCCCCCTCCTAATATAGTGTCACACACAGAGTCAGGTGTAGAGTGTAAAATTCCCAGATTTGAATTTTGTCTTTAGCCACCTTTTCGTGGCATCAACATGGAACTCCACCACCCACCCCTCTTCATTCTCCCACATAGCAGCAAATTTTTAAAAATCATTCTATTAATTGTGTTACAACATTGATTTTTTTTCATTATATTACTGAGTTATAATGCAGGAACATAAAAGAGCAGTGTGGTGCGATGCAGTTCACAGTTTCAAGAAGTTCTGCCATGTTAATTTTTGTGTGTGGAATTGTTCATCCAAGAATGCTTCCTATCATTGTTTTCTTTATTGTTCATGATATTTTCACTGGATATTCTTCCTTTCTTTTCCTTCCATTAATTAATTAATGTCTGTTGTGGGTGGTTTTTCTTACCTAGTGTTGATTTGTTTCTTTTATCCCCCCTCTGGTCTTCTCCAATCACTTTTTGTATGCTTTTGATGGGGTTTCCTGGTTGCAAACTTTTAAAAATAAATATAATTTATTTGTTATTTGGTGATCATGTTCATCACATTTCTTTTTAAATTAAATGGTCATAACAATATGTTGTGTATTGTTGTATACTTTAACAATTATAAGGTGGCAGTTATTTTCCTTAATTTTTTTTTTATAGGAATTTTCACCAGCCATTTTGTGAGCTGGTGACTAAGGGGAAAGAGTATCTTTGAAATGGTGGCAACCATGATGTTCCCTAGGAATCTCGGCCATGCACGGTTATTAGCTACAGATTAGAGAATTGACTTCACAAATGGTTTTCAAAATGCAGAGTGGAATACAAAATTCCTCCAATAGTGAAATCTGCCAAGTGCTGCTGGGAAGTTTGAACAAAGGATATTCTTAGTGGAGAGGAGGAACAGAGTGGTGGTAGCGGACCCAAGAAGTCATTTTCACTTAGGATCTGTTTGGCTTTCTTGCAAGCAATCAACAATGTCTTTGAATACCAAGTCTGGTAGTAGAAAGAGAGTGTCCTGGCATGCAAGGGAAATGCTAGATCTGCTTTCGCTCTGGTGGGAAGAGAAGATGAAAGAGGCACTTGGTTTCTGCCACGAAAATACTAATATTTTAGACAAGATTGTACAGCAAATGCACTGCTTGGGGCACAAGTGATTGTCAATGGAGAGCTGGATGAAAACAAAAGTCATGAGATAGGAGTACAAATGGGTAGCTGCTTATAACACCCATTCTGGGAATGTTTCCACAACTTGCCTATACTTTAAGCAGCTGGATCACATGTTGCATGAAGGTACAAATGTGTGTCCCAAATGGGTGGCCTGAAAATATAGTTTGTTACAGCTGTGCCCAAGGTACCAGTGGAACCAACAGCTGGGTTGGAGAAACTATTCTCACACAACCTGTTGACCATTAATATAGAACACATTTGCTGCTTCACACCTGTGGATTTGGCAAGTAAGTGGGGGTGGGTTTTTTTTTTTTGAAAGATTACATGCATGGTTGGTTTGTCAATATAAAGGTACAGTGTATTCCAGATGTTGCATTTATGGTGTGTTGTTGTTGCATCTGTACCTTAAAATGTACACAGTTAATCAATTTTCTATTATGCTGCCCCCAACATCTGTTTGTATTGCACTAACGCAAGAACACTAGTAAGTTCATTTTATTTGTGCCTGTCCATTTTAAAAAGCCCAAATATAGACAAATATAGACCGAATCAGCACTTCAACTCAGGCAAAGCAGGTGTGCTCTAATTTTGCACTTGGAATTGTGCCTTCCAAGAAACTTCCTCCCTATATGAATTTTCTTCCAATCCCTAGACATAGATATGTTTTTACACTTGTTAGACTGAATGTTTTACCAACTGCAGAGCTGAGTGGATGATTTGCTAAAATTGCATACTCTGCCCAATTATGTGACTATGCAGCAGGTTTAATAGATACATTAGACCATGTTATATTATTTTGCCATCAGTGGATCAATCCTAGATCCTTATGGATTACCCCTGTTCTCCAAAGGTATCAACTTCCGATGGAACTTTGGGTGATAACCCTAATTTTGGCAGACATAAACCCTAAAATAACCCGCTCTTTGGCGAAATACCTGTCAATAGTGCTTTCCTTAAAACATTCCTGAAACCATCTTCATTAATATTATGCACTATAAATTTATAATAAAAGTTTGAATTCTAAGGGGTTTTATGAATTTAATAACAATGCTATGTAATTTTAGATTTTAACTTGATTTTTAAACTATTGTGGAATTTTGTTTCTGTAAATTTGCCTTTGTTTTATTCCATATCCTGTTTATTGTGCTGAGCTTGAGACCATTGGTCAAAGCAGCTAACAAATAAAGGAAAGGTTATTGAGAAAGGATACATGGCACCCCCAACTATTCTTGCCAACAAGTAACACTGAAATTTGTAGAGCAGCTTACAAATACACTTTTGTTCACCTGTCCCAATGGTAGGTGAGAGTTAACTCACCTCACCAAACAAGTGCACCATTAAATGTAATGTGGACCAACTATAGGTTCATTGTCATTGTTTAAACCAAATGGAATTAATGATTAACCAAACGCTTCTTTTCTGTGTTCATAGGAAATGATATGGAGGAAGGTGAAGCACTGCCACTGGCAGAGTTATCTCCAGAAACCCGGCTTGATAACTGCAATTTTCCATTTCCATATTGATTAATTTTCCTTCCTGGGGTGCAGATGGTGAAGGATTGGTGGTTCCGTTGGTGGTGCTGATGCTGTAGGTGAATCCAAGGCGTGCAAGCCCATCCATTATTTGGAACAAAAAGAAAGGAACACTGTAAAGAATCCACTCCAGCTATTCTATCAGGATCGTGGTTTCATTATAGTTTTATTTTAACTTTTATTATAGGCAGCAATATCAATATCAATGCAATGTATTGTGGCATGGATGGCTGCTGTTATTTTATTGGTATAGTAGTGTTGCAACACAATTAGCATAGGATTTTTTTTAAAAAGCATCTATGGTTTACCTTTCTGAACTTGTTTCTGAGGCAGACAATCTTCTTGTACAACTCTATCTGGAAGGATGATTTCCCCACCTATGGATAATTCCATACCAAATTGCTCTTAAACCTTGTGGTAGGTGTTAGCATTGACAAAATACCAAATGATAGCCATGACTTGCTTTTCCACAAAAGTAGGTGCATGCATCTGGTCAATCAAGCCTCTCTTTCAGAAAACTCCTTATCATTCCACATGTTGAAAATTAAGTTGTACCACCATCTGTAGCTCCTGTGGTAGACCCAATAGCATCATGGAAAATGTATGCTGGCAAGGGCATGCTATCTGTGCCTATGCCAAGCAAACCAAAAACCATTCAAAACACAGCAAAATTACTGGCAAATCACACAAAGCTAATTACAACTTTATAAGTGTACCATAATCACCCTTTAGGGTATACAAATCCATATATTCAAAAAGTGCAAAAGTGCTTTATGACCTTATGAAACTAGACTCGTCAGATAAAACACTCAAGGCAGAAGCCAAAGTTAATTTAAACGTTCATACGTCCACTGTGTTCTTGAAAATTTCTAAAGGACATCAAATTTCTTTTTCTTCTTATACCAGTGGAGCAAAGATGAAAACCCCATTAATTGAAATTATGGTGATGGGGCCGCAGGCTGGAACCGTCCGTTTCGCTGTTGAGCTTCGTCAGACATGTATGATGGGGCATGAACACTACTCAATTTCATTCTAAGCCTGACGAGTCATGAAGCTGGCTCCTCCCAGGAAATTCCCTTTTGCAGAATGGGTGCAGCAAAACTGAAGCTTCAGCATGGGAATTTTACTCACTGGAAATCAGGAATAAGCCCACTGTGCAAAAAAAAAAGTCTGAGGAGCTGAACATAGCTGGCATGAGGATTCAGCCCCTGTGACTTAACTGCGCATGTTTAATGTGCACAGCTCTGTGACTGAACATACTGTTCTCCTTTATTCCGAGAAAGATCTATACTATAATATAAATGGAATGTAAAAACCATTGAAGAAGCTGTACTGAAAATGCAGCTTGAAAGATACGTATTGATCTTGTTCTAAGTTCGATCTTTTTTTTTTGGAGTTAAGCTGGGGAAGAAATAAATCTCTATTGCACAAAGAGATACTGAATGTGATCCAAAGGTCTACGCATGGGAAGATAATCATTCACAGCCAGGTGCTTCTCAGAAGCTCCTCTCCATCAGCAACTGGTGTCAGACTTAAGCAAACCAAGTCACAAAAGCGCATAAGACACACATTAACTGTACAAACATATGCAGAGTTAGTTCAGTCTTATATGTATATTTAAGTGGCCTAAGTTACAGTTCTGTACAGTAATAAAACCAGGGCTTTTTTTGTAGAAAAAGCCCAGCAGGAACTCATTTACATATTAGGCCATACTCCCTGACATCACCATGGTTTCACACAGGCTTTTTTGGTAAAAAAACCCCAACATGAACTTATTTGTATATTAGGCCACACCCCCTGACACCAAGCCAGCCGGAACTGCCATCCAGCCAGCCGGAACTGTGTTCCTGCTCAAAAAAGCCCTGAATAAAACCATTTTTGCATATAACTTTTTAAAACAAAGATTGTCTTACACTGAAAGTCACCTTCCTCTTAGTAGACATGAAGGCTGAATCTCAAAGGTCAGTTTCAGAAAGTTCTCAACATGATCTGTTTACAAAAAGAATGTGTTAGCTAGTTTCGTATAACTAATGGATGGTCTCATTAGATATGAATTTTACATAATTGCATTTTTACCCTGAGCTTCCTGCATTTCAGGTCTCCTTGGCATTATTTCTCATACCAATAAATCAAATAACTGCATAGTGAGGACCCACTCATTGGAGCCACAAAATCTATTATGCAGATGATGGTAGGGCTGCCAACTCTGGCTTGGAGATTCCTGGAGATTTGGGGGTGGCGTTTGGTGAGGGATGTTGTAAAGTTCACTCTCTGAATGTCATTTCATCCAGGGAAACTGATTCCTCTAGTCAGGACATTGTAATTCTGGGACAATTCCAGCTACCATCTGGAGTCTGGCAACCTTAAGTCAATTGCCTGCTTGGCAGAAGCTAGGAGTGAATCCATAAGGAAACTGTTAGTCTGTTGCAGCACAAAACGGAGTCTTGTGGCTCCCCTAAGGAATGATTATCAAAGGAAAGAAAGACATTGTCTCAAATTTAACAAATGATGAATCTCCCACTGAAATGAATATGCTTTAATTTTTGCCTGATCATGCCCAAACGGCTTTTCAAAAACTCTGGAAGTCCAGAAATTGGACCTAAACCCTCTCCACAACTTTTCAGAGAGGACTCAATATTTTATGCCCCTGCGGTTGGTGGTACTGTGGAAGCTCATTTGTAGGACTGCCAGCTTAATAATAATGCCCTTGGCTGGCAATCTCTGGGATGGTTTTTGGAGCAGAGACTCAAAGAGTGATGTTCAGCAATGCCATTTCCTGCCTTGTAACCATAAATGATGTCACTACATCACCAAATGTCCAGCAAAGTAATTGTTGTGTCCTAGGCTCAAATGGGAGAACTGTTACTTTTGGAGGGAACTGTTACTTTTGGAGGGAAGCTGAACAAGCCAAAGCTTGTACTCCACACCAGGGTTCCAGAGAAGGCCTAAGCGTGCCCAATCAGGGAAAGGACTGAAACATAAGTAGCCAATCAACATCTAGGCTCATACTGTACCCTGATAGGCCCTTAGGCCCCTGTAAATAGCCAATCCATGTACATAGTTAAGGACCAATCAGAAGGGGGCAAGAATTGTATAAAGGAGCGGGAGGTTTGAATAGAGCTCAGTCTGTGTTGGTGTTCCTGAAGTAAAGCTTGCTGAAATCACTCTACGACTCTGGTCTCTTACTGCGCCAACCCCAGTACTTTACACTGGCGACGAGGATGGGATGCCAGTAAGAACCAGCAACAGAACCAGGAACACGGAAAGGTGGCTAAATCCAAGCCATCTGGGTCCGCACCTCCGCTCTGCGCACACCCCAGCTCGCAAGCCGCCCAGACACGCTGCCAAGAATGGAGGCTCCAGCCAACCTCCTACAGCCCTTTAGCATCGATCGCCCCGAGCTGTGGGACTCGTGGGTCGAAGGCTTCCAGTCATACCTGACCTTCCAGAAGATTACAGAGACTACCATGCAGCGAGCTCTGCTTATCAGTACGTGTGGCACGGAGACCGTGGACTTAGCCAGGGCTCTTCTCCAACCCAGGAAGTTCTCAGAGACGCCGGTGGACGACATCATCAGCGCTCTGGAGAAGTATTTCCAGCCCCAGCCAACCAAGCTCACCCGGCACTGGGACTTCTGACAAAGGACACAGAAGGCAGGCGAAACCACGATGGCGTTCTTGACAAGCCTGCGCCGGGTGGCAAGCCGATGCAGTTTCGCAGACCTCAACGAAGCCCTTCTCGACCAGTTTGTATGGGGCTTGAGGGACGAAAAACTAGTACAGAAACTCCTGTCCCTCTCCGAGTGTGACCTAACAAAGGCAATCGATGTGGCCACCAGCTGGGAGAAGGGCAGATCAGCAGAGCCACGGCTGACAAGACAGGCTGCGGCACACCAGATCAACCCTGAACCATCTACAGAGGACTCAGACGAGGACAAAGCTCTACAAACCGGCTATCGTTCAGCAAGAAGGAAGACCACCCACGTCCCACAGGGCATGAGACACAAGACACTACCTGCATGTGCAAGTTGTGGGGGCCAGCACGAGCGGAAGACCTGCCAATTCCGGAATGCCACCTGTCGACTCTGCAACAAGGAAGGCCACATCGCCTGCGCCTGCAGATCCAAATCCCGAGCACGCGTCCCGCAAAGATCTGCGCACTCCAAAGGCCAGCCAGACTTCGAGACCGACGCTCTCCACGCCCACCCATACCCGGTACAGTACCTACCCTCGCCAGTCAGGCCCTCTAAAATCCGGGTCAATGTAGGGATCGGGGGGGGTGCCCTGCCAAATGGAGGTGGACTCTGGGTCAGCATCATCTATTATAGCGGCAGAGACATTTTTTAAAATTCCCACAAAGGCTGAGGCCTCGTCTCAGGGACCCGGAGTTTACCTTAGTGGACTTCCAGAAGAATAAGGTGCCTATCTTGGGAGTGGGCCCGGTCCCAGTCCAATACAAGGGGTTCAAGGGCCAGCTACAAGTGCTAGTGATCAAGAACCACCTTACAAACCTTTTGGGTCTCGACTGGTTCAAGCCCCTGGGAATAGAGATCAGGGGGGTCAATAAGACTGTCGGAGTGGACTTTAACAAGGTTTGCGAAGAGTTCCCGGCCGTTTTCGATGGCACCTTGGGCTGCTACACGGGTCCCCCGGTTACACTACACCTCGACCCCACAGTGCGGCCTATTAGGCTTAAAGCGCGGCGAGTTCCATTCGCGCTCAAGCCTAAAATTGAGGAGGAACTGGATAAACTGATTGCACAGGGAATACTAGAGCCTGTCACCCACGCAACCTGGGAAACTCCCATCATGACTCCAGTCAAGCCCAGTGGGGTGGTGCGGATTTGTGCAGACTATAAGTGCACCCTCAACAAGGCTCTTCAGGCCCACGCATACCCTGTGCCCATCGTCAGCCACGTTTTAGCCACCCTAGCCGGCGCAAAATTTTTTGGCAAGTTGGACTTGGCCCAAGCTTACCAACAGCTGCCGGTGGATGAGGCCATGGCCAACGCCCAAACAATTGTGACCCACCGGGGGGCCTTTAGAGTAAAGCGGTTGCAATTTGGCGTGAGTGTGGCTCCGGGGTTGTTCCAGGAACTCATGGACTCTCTTTTAAAAGGACTTCCCGGAGTCACTCCATTCTTCGATGATGTGCTGATTGCGGCAGCCTCGCCTGAAGAATTCGCCGCCCGCCTTAGAGGAGTCCTACAACGTTTTGAAACAGCCGGCCTCAAGGTCAAACGGGAGAAGTGCCTCCTGGGCGTGGATCGGGTGGAATTCCTGGGGTTCTCCATCGATGCCCAGGGGGTCCACCCCTCCGACGCCAAGCTGCGTGCCATCAGAGATGCTCCAGCGCCCACCAACAAGCAAGAACTCCAGGCCTTCCTCGGCCTCCTAAACTTTTATCATGCTTTTCTCCCCCACAAGGCAGCGGTGGCCGAACCCCTGCACCGACTTCTAGACAAGAACTGACCCTGGGCATGGGGCCGCCAACACGCTAAAGCCTTCCAGGATATCAAGGGCCTCCTGATGTCCAACTCCGTCCTTGCCCATTTCGACGAGACCCTGCCCTTGGTCCTTGCATGCGACGCATCCCATGGCATGGGGGCAGTTCTGGACCACCGACTCCCTGATGGGACCGAAGTCCCTATCGCGTACTACTCGCGGACCCTCTCGTTGGCGGAGCAGAACTACGCCCAAATTGACAAAGAAGGGTTGGCAGTTGTGGCCGGCGTCAAAAAATTTCATGATTACATCTACGGCTGGCCCTTTACCCTCTATACGGACCACAAACCCCTCTTGGGCCTCTTGCATCAGACCGGCAGACCCCTCAGGTGTTGTCCCCACGGGTCCTCCGTTGGTCCATTTTTCTAGCCGGCTACACTTACACCCTAGTGCATCGCCCGGGCAAGGCAATGGGCCATGCTGACGCCCTGAGCCGCTTGCCCTTGCCTGACGTGGATCCCGATCCAGCCCCGGCTCATCAGATCCTACTGATGGACATGCTTCCGGACAGGCCATTGCTCGCCCACGACGTTGCTGCCCGCTCCGCTCGTGATCCAGTCCTCTCCCGTGTCTTGGACTGGGTGGGGAGGGGGTGGCCCAAGGGCTCGACTGGGCCGAAATTTACTCCGTTTGCAGCCCGGAAAGACGAACTATCCACCCACAAAGGCTGCCTACTATGGGGCAACAGAGTCGTCATCCCCAAACCCTTGCAAGACCAAGTGCTTAGAGCCCTGCACGAGGCACACCCGGGCATAGTCCGCATGAAGGCTCTCGCACGGAGCTATGTCTGGTGGCCCGGCCTCGATGCAGAAATTGAGGCTTGGGTTAAAAGGTGCCTGACATGCCAGGTGTCAAGGCCTGACCCCCCACGTGGCCCAGTGCAACCATGGGAATCCACCAAAACCCCCTGGTCAAGACTGCATATGGACTTTGCTGGCCCCTTCCATGGGCGGACTCTACTCATACTAGTGGATTCATACTCCAAGTGGTTGGAGGTGGTCCAGGGTCCCTCGCCATCATCGCAGGCAACCATCACGGCTCTGAGGGCCATCTTTGCAACCCACGGGTTGCCAGAGACCATCGTTACCGACAACAGCACAGCATTCACGTCCGCAGTGTTCCAGGACTTCTTAGCCAGGAACCTCATCAGGCACATTCGCTCTGCCCCGTTTCATCCAGCCACCAACGGCCAGGCAGAGCGGATGGTGCGCACGGCAAAGGAGGCCTTGAACGGTCTGGGCCCCTCAGACTGGCCAAAAGACTTGGCGTGTTTCCTAATGGCCTACCGGACCACACCCACCGCCTCCACAGGTCGCAGTCCAGCCGAACTCCTCATGGGCCGCCGCATCACCACCCTGCTGGACAAGCTGCACCCTGACCGAGCCCCAGACAGGCGACCGGCGCCGGAACACCTTAAAGCCCCCAGAGGGTTCTACCAAGGTGAGACAGTGTGGGCACGGAACTATGCCACCACTGGCCCCGCCTGGCTCCCTGGAAAGGTGGACCACGTCACCGGACCGGTCTCCTATGCAGTGACCTTGGAGGGTGGACATCTCCTGAGGCGACACATCGACCAACTCCGTGGTCGCCTGCCTGCCGGGGAGCCAAGGTCAGAGGCTCCAGATCCGGACAACGTAAGTCCCCGTGAGCCTGACACAGAACAGGGTTCCGCGGAGCCCGCTTCGGCCCAGCAGGAGGAGACCCCCGACCGCGCAGCTGAACCCAGGTCTCCCGGGGCCGCCGTCCCAGATGTCTCCAGCTCTGCAGCCACGGAACCACCAACCGAGTCGGAACGCCCAGTCCCCTCGGAGCTCCGACGCTCGACACGAGACCGCCGCCCTCCGGCATATCTCCAGGACTATGTCACCGGATAGCTGGAACTATGGGGGGAGGGGTGTTGTGTCCTAGGCTCAAATGGGAGAACTGTTACTTTTGGAGGGAACTGTTACTTTTGGAGGGAAGCTGAACAAGCCAAAGCTTGTACTCCACACCAGGGTTCCAGAGAAGGCCTAAGCGTGCCCAATCAGGGAAAGGATTGAAACATAAGTAGCCAATCAACATCTAGGCTCATATTGTACCCTGATAGGCCCTTAGGCCCCTGTAAATAGCCAATCCATGTACATAGTTAAGGACCAATCAGAAGGGGGCAAGAATTGTATAAAGGAGCGGGAGGTTTGAATAGAGCTCAGTCTGTGTTGGTGTTCCTGAAGTAAAGCTTGCTGAAATCACTCTACGACTCTGGTCTCTTACTGCGCCAACCCCAGTACTTTACAGTAATAGTGTCATATTCTGGTTACATGGCTGGAAATGATGCCATCATGTCTCCAACCATCACCCTAGAATCAGTACCAGCATTTCCCCTATGATCATTGGTAAGGTATGAAAGGAACTTTATTTAACCTTAACTTTTTTACACTTAGCTTCTACCAAACAGATAACTATGACTATTCATATATTACATAGAAGCAGGTCTATCTCAGAAATGTATTAGTACCTGCTTCTATTCCATAATATTTATAGGCAGCCCTGAATGGGCATATGGGGACCATCACTTCTCCCACATCTGTGGGAGCTCAAATGTGGCTATCTCAGCTAGTTGTCTCTCAATGAGCTGGACAGAAATGGCATTGCTTTCTATCATCTCCATCATCTGAGTTCAGTTCAAATTGTCCAAGCCTTCTTTATTAATTACATAGTTATCTTAATAACCCAAAAATAAGTTATCCAGATGAAAACAAATAAGTGTGTATAAAAAGAATGTTGAAGTTCAGGCATCAAGTCATTGTATTACTAATGAGGTTGTTAAAATATGCAGCAGTAAGCAGACCTTGATAAAAGAAGTGCAGAGTTAAAATGATGCATTTGATTCTTTTAAGCACTTCTCAGGGTATGGAAAACTGTTCTCCTATGAGATTGGAGTTTGTTAATAGATGAGTAACGAGGAAGCAGAAAATGAGCTGAACATCATTTCACTGGATGTAACAGACACCGATTTCCCACTCACCTTCCGCCGCCCTTACATTCCTCTTCTCAGTGGGGCTTCCTTCCGATTTTTCACACTATCTTCCCCTGGGCTACAAGTAACACCAGCACTTTCTTGCAGCAAATAGAAACCTCTAAAAACCAGTTTCTGTTGCTGCACAAAAACACCAATGTTACTTGCAGCCCAGGGACAGACAGTATGAAATCAGAAGGAAGCCCTACTGAGAAGCGGAACGTGAGAGTGGTGTAAGGTGAGTGGGAAATCAGTGAGAGTTGTCACACATGGGCATACATGTCTGATATACAAGGACCATGCTACATGATGTAGAAATGCAGGACTACTCGTGGTTCTCAGCAGAATGCACAAAGCACCTCTTCTATTAAAAAGGGGGATGGACAAAGCTCTTAAGTGTTACCAAAACACTGCAACATGTTACTTCCACAGCTAATTCAACACAATTGTTTGCTGTATTATATTAGACTTAGCTATATGCAGAGATTGGGTTTATTCACTAAAAGAAAACCTTGGCACTTGTACATGTAGCTGCATTTCAGTTGTTTAAAGTGGATGATTAAGAAGCTTATCGACTTTTAAAGATAATTTGAGAGACTGCTCAGTAGCATTTGTGCCTTCTGAAAATCTGTTTTCTCCTCTCGCTGACATACAGTGAACCCATCTCTGACCAATGGTGTTAATGACTTTAATAATGGCTTATACAGGATGCACCACAGTTTACATTTGCCATTAATCATGTAAATACTTTCAGACTACATATGCTGCTATTGTAAATGAATAAAATGAGCCATAAATCTTAACTGATTACACGTAATAGAACCAGCCCAACAACTCAGCTTTACTTATCTTTCATCAGCTTTCCTCTGCTGAAGTTTTTTAAAACACACACACATCAAAAACAGGGAATATATTACTTTGTTACTCTAGAGATATCAACACAGAATTTCTGATGTGTTTCCATAGTTAGCAGCTTCAGGAAAAGGTCAATGCGTATCACTCTGCAATTTAATGATGGAGCAAATTAATTGCAGTGTATCCGTACAGAAGTTCACTGGGTCTTTAACAGTTACGCCAACTTGGGAAAGGGTGAAATTGTTGCCCTTTATTCCATGTTTTAATGCCACCTGCAGGAATATACCTCAGTTTAATTTGTGCTGCCCTGTAATTCCACATAAGACAGAAATTAAAAGAAAACACTCAATTGATGCACCAAAGATGAAGGCAATTAGCAGTCACAGGCTTTCTCCTTTGTAATGTGAACTAAAGTCATTACTGTAGGAGGATGTAGTTCCATCTGCTTTGAAAGATGCAGTAATGAGGCTCTTCAGTCTGTTGAAGAGGGTGCCCTGGATCTTAAAGATCTAAATAATTATTGCCCAGGCAGAGGCTATGCAGCTTCATGCCACCATCTGGTATGCTGGACCACACAGGGGTCAGATCTGTCTCATGTTACAAGTAGGATTGTCAGGTTTCCAGTTTTGAACTGGACAGTCCAGTATCTGAATTTTCTGTCTGGGTAATGAATTAAGAAAAGAAACTGGATAAATAAAGCAGGCAGTTCCAAAGAGACACAGGGGTGTTGGTGGTATGAGCTCAGGGGTTAAAATAGAAAGCAAGTGAGAAAATAATGAAAAAGAAATCAAACCGTAGGGCTTGCGGTGGTGGGGTTTATGGAAGGTAAACTGTAGCTTGTGCTAGCACTTCCATAATTCTCCAGCTAGGAGGAGGAGAAGATGAAGCTCCCCCTCCTCAAGCAACAGAATGTTTTCTCCTTCAAGAGCAGGTACAGTTTTATTGCATGTTGAGGAGTACTGTGATTCCAATTCTCCCCTGTGCTGCAAGGTGGGAAGTTAACATTTACTCATTTGTGCATGTTTTTCCCCTTTTCTCTTCTCACTTGGGGAGCTGTGTTCCCAGCCCTGCATACCCAGCCTCTACAAGCTGGATGTCAGATGCTGAGTATCAAATACCTGCCAGATATTCATGCACCAGAAAAAGCTGCAGCTAATGTTTACTATAAAAATGTGCAAGGCAGAATTTTGAGAATTTTTAAAATTCAAATCTGCGTCCACTCTAGTGAAAACATATTGCTAGTTTCAAATAAAAAAGACTTCAGACCAGAGCTGGATTAAACCCTGTGGAGGCCCCTAGGCATTCAAAATCTTGGGGCCCCTCCTCACAAATTATCTCCAAATATGTTTTTAATTTTACCAACAATTTTAATAAACCAACTTTATTTCACAAAACAAACATTAACAATTATTAATGTTATTAAACAAATTAACATAACAATTATAATTATTACATATCATTTTTAAAATTTAACTTAAATTAAATATTATTAAACTAAATAATGAGATTATACAATAACAATTAAATAAAATATTATTAAACTAAATAGCAGGAATTATTAAACATAATTTAATAATTATTTTGCCTTTTGTATTTTCCTGTCAAACAATGAGGAAAATCTTCGCCTTCTGTGCCTGCCTGCAGATCTAGGAACTAGGCAGTGACCTTTCATTTCATTATCTCCTTCCCCCTGGCTAAGCCTTTGGAGAATATGACCATGTTCCTCTTTCCCCAGATTCCTGATCTGGAACAGAACAGAAGTCTCTGAAATAACACCCACCTCCCTTGTTTTCCCTTATATCTCCAGTTGATGCAGTCAAGACCCTAAATAACTGCCTGGCTGCTTTGGCTAAATGGCTAAGAGTCAGGGGTGGCCACTTTTGTTCCCTACTGGGCAGAAAGGTGGGATATATATGAAGCAAGCTAATAAATAAAATGATCTGCCCATCTTTCTGAGTTTCAGTAAGAATCATGCAGAGTAGCTACCTGTTAGTTACACTTTACAGATGGAGAAACAGAGGCACGCAGAGGTAAGATTTCCTCAATGAAATCATGGCTGACTGGGCTATGAAGTCAGGCAGAACAACAACAACATCCAGTTGCTGCCTGCCCGCCAAGATGACCTCAACAATCTCAGCTGACTTTCTGGAAGGCTACAGACCATGGATGGATGCTCCCTGCAACTTGCTAGTGCCTCCGTACCCCCCTCCCCATTTTAGCAGACCAAATAACTTTCAGCCCAATTCTACATACATCTAAGATGATCATAGATTGCTCTCCTCCTATCTTAAAGAGAAATAAGAGTGCAGAGAACTAAAGACCAAAGCTGCCTTTCACATCGTTCAGAGTCAGCTCTTTTATTCCCCATCTTTAGGAACTGATGGGCAAAAGCCCCACCAGGATGGGGCATGGGGAGGGAAGGGAGCCAGCCCTCCTACAGCTCAGCTTCAACTGCCCACTAGTTTGGCTCAGATATCAACAAGCTGTGAGAAACTCAGTCTCAATTTATAACAGAGGCTTAAAAAGGAAAAGGTCTAAAGCTCCATCGCCAGTTCAAAGGGGGAAGGCAGTTCTTTAGTGGCAACTTGGCAAGGGGCAAATCTTCCTTCCCCTCGGGAGGGTTTTCTCTCTTTTTTTGCACCACTGGAAAGCATGTTCTTCTGAAGACGTAGAGCTCAGTCTGCTCACCAAGGAGGAACCCTAAGAAGTCAATGGTATGTTACTCTTAGATAAATGCCCACATTGCAAACTTTAGCATCATTTCTTAAAGAAAAATCAGACACTTGATATAAACAAAGTGCACATCTTCCAGCCTCTCTGTCGACTCTGACCCAATTCCTACCAAGCTGGTCCCTCTTCTATCTCCCTGCAAGAATCAGATGCCAGACCACCCCCCTCTTAAAGCAAAGACAAGGCCTACTCCACACTAGCATCCAGAAGCCAGTCTTGGTAAGAATTCCCTGTACTTTCAGCATCTTGACCTGGAGGTGGGAAGGGAGGCGAGTTCTTTCTTTACAAGCCCCTTCCACCAAGCTCCCTCTCAAGCCTCCTCTCCCTCAAAACCATCTGCATTTGAGGGTTTACTACTTTCCTATTTGCAACTGTCCTCTGCACTCCATCCCTTCCCCCAAAAAGCCTCCAGCTCCGGGTTTGTAACTGATAAACTCCTCCCCCCCTCCCCCGCACCCGGAGGAAAAGCATCTTTTCAAACCCAAGAAATTCGAGGCAAGGTGGTCTGGGGGAAAGAAAGGGAGCCCCAATTGGCAGCCAGCTGGCAGGTGCATCATCACAAGCAGAAGTGGGAGTTCCCAGACACCAAACCATCCTTTTACTGATGCTGTCAGAATATCCAGTAACAAAATGTAGAATAGTAAAGCAAACAGTCAAGATACTTATTCAGGGTCACAACCTTCAAAGGTTCAAAATTTCATAAATGAACTTGTTGTTCAGTTGCACAGTCAAGTCCAACTCTTTGCGACCCCATGGACAAAGTCACGCCAGGCCCTCCTGTCTTCCACCACCCTCTGAAGTTTGCTCAAATTCGTGTTTGTTACATCAGTGACGCTGTCCAGCCATCTTATCTTTTGCCGTCCCCTTCTTCTTTTGCCTTCTGTCTTTCCCAGCATCAGGATCTTCTCCAGTGAGTGCTCCCTTCTCATTTGGTGGCCAAAGTATTTGAGCTTCAGCTTCAGCATCTGACCCTCCAGGGAACAGTTGGGGTTGATTTCCCTTAGGACTGATTGATTGGATCTTCTTGCAGTCCAAGGGACTCTCAAGATTCTTCTCCAGCACCACATCTCAAAAGCACTCTTCTTCTGCGCTTGGACTTCCTTATGGCCCAGGTCTCACAGCCATACATTTCTACTGGGAATACCATTGCTTTGACTTTATGGACTTTTATTGGTAGGGTGATGTCTCTTCTTATTATACTGCCCAGGTTCGCCATAGCTGTCCTCCCAAGGAGCAAACGTCTTTTAATTTCATGGCTACAGTCACCATCTGCAGTGATCTTGGATCCTAGAAAAGTGAAGTCTGTCACTACTTCCATGTTTTCCCCTTCTATTTGCCATGGTGTGATGGGGCTGGATGCCATGATCTTAGTTTTTTTATGTTGAGTTTCAAGCCTACTTTTATGCTCTCCTCTTTCACTCTCAACAAGAGGTTCTTTAGGTCCTCCTCACTTTCTGCCATTAGAGTGGTATCATCTGCATATCTGAGGTTGTTAATGTTTTTCCCGGCAATCTTAATTCTGGCTTCTGCTTCATCCAAGCCAGCATTCTGCATGATGTACTCTGCATATAAATAAGCGGGGTGACAATATACATCCTTGTCGAACTCCTTTTCCTATTCTAAACCAATCAGTTGTTCCATATCCCGTTCTGACCGTTGCTTCTTGACCCTTATACAGGTTTCTCAGGAGACATGTGAGGTGGTCTGGTACTCCCATCTCTTTAAGGACTTGCTACAGTTTGTTGTGATCCACACAATCAAAGGCTTTAGCATAGTCAATGAAACAGAAATAGACATTTTTCTGATACTCCTGTGCTTTCTCCATAATCCAGTTTATGTTGGCAATTTGATCTCTAGTTCCTCTACCTCTCTGAAGCCCAGCTTGAAGTTCTGGTAGTTCCCAATCTACATACTGCTGAAGCCTAGCCTGTAGGATCTTTAACATGACCTTGCTGGCATGTGAAATGAGTGCAATGGTGCGATAGTGTGAACATTCTTTGGCATTAACCTTCTTTGGGATTGGAATATAAACTGACCTTTTCCAATCCTGTGGCCACTGTTGCATTTTCCAAATTTGTTGACATAATGTGTGCATCACTTTAACAGCATCATCTTTTAGGACTTTGAATAGCTCAACTGAGATACCGTTATCTCCGCTTGCTTTGTTGTTAGTAATGCTTTCTAAGGCCCATTTGACTTCACACTCCAAGATGTCTGGCTCGAGGTCAGCGATTTCATCGGCATGGTTGTCCAGGACATTGAGATCCTTCTTGTATAATTCTTCTGTGTATTCTTGCCACCTCTTCCTTCTAGTTAATTTATCTATTTACCTTCTATCTATAACCGAAGTTAATTTAAACACTCATTTTTCTTATCATCTACCCAAAAGAAACAGCCCTTCTCTTTCTCTATTGCCTACTATCCAATCTTCTCTTCTCCTGCCTTCCTTCTTAAAGAAGATGTGAGGGGCTATAGCTCAGAGGCCCCTGCTTTGCATACTGAAGGACCTAGGTTCAATACCCAGCATCTTTACTTAAGGATCAGGTAGCAGGTGGTGTGAAAGACATCTACCTGAGATCCTGGAAAGCTGCTGTTAAATTACACAGTGCTGACCTTTATGGACTAACAATGATGAGAAGTTATGAAATTTCTTCCACAACCAGCAGTTTTATGATTCTGAGATAAATGCTGTAACTTATTTTATTATGATTTCAGCTGTTCTTGATTGTTTGTTTTATTATTGCATATTTGATGTACTCCACCCTGAGCCCCCATGGGGGAATGGGTGGAATAATAATAATAATTATTAATAATAATCTGATTAAATATAAGGCAGCATCATGTGTGTTCAAGTGGGACTCCAGCAAAGAAAGTACATAGGGTAGCCAAGGTCCCATCTTGAAGCAAGGAAAACCATGGCTTTTTTTTTAGCAGGAACTCACAGGAAAGCAGTTCTGGCTGGCTTGGTGTCAGGGAGTGTGGCCTAATATGCTAATGAGTTCCTGCTGGGCCTTTTCTACAAAAAAGCCCTTTGTGAAACAATGGTGATAGATGGGCGTGTGGCCTAATATGCAAATGAGTTCCTGCTGGGCTTGTAGAAAACTATAGTAATAATCAGTACACACTGAGGAAAACTATAGTAATAATAGTACACATTGATACTTGATGAGAGAGTGTCCTTGAAATGGTAGCATAGGATACTTTGTACTCTGTCACAGGACCTGTACTGGTACACAAAAATATTTTAAAATCTCTTTTCAGCCCAATCTTCTTTCCTCTATTTCTCTGACAAGTGCCAAACATCAATTATTTTATCACACTGTCAAATTACCACTCTTGTCAACTGTCCAACCTTCCTTGTGCTCAACTTGCCCTCAGCCAGTGTACAGTGAAACATGGACCTTGAGCCTGCTAGTTGTGTTTGCCTGTAAAACATAGATGATTCATAGCTCTCTGCTCACCTGGCTGTCCTAAGTTTCCTCAAATTTGTGTGTTAGGATTTGTTTCACTTTTTTCAAAGGGGGAAAACCCCCGACCCTTATCTTTGGCTTTAAAAAAATATTCAAGAAACTGGAATGGGAAATGGACTAAAATCATACTTCGTTCAACCTAGTCTATTTATTCTACCAGTGTGTGTTTATGAAGTCCTATGAGATGGCAATCAAGGCTGCAAAGAAATCATACTTTGCGGCGGAGATTGCGTCCGCAACTTCGCGCCCGGCACAACTGTTTAATACTATTCGGACTCTTACAACACTGCCACAGGGCAGACCAAATTTTAATGAATTGGAAATTGGCTGTGAGGCTTTTGCGAAATTTTTTGCGGATAAAATTGCATTGCTCCGTTCCGACCTCCCTGCCATATTAGATACAGCTAGCGAACCTGAGGCTCCGTGCCTGTCTTCGGATTGTGTTCTGGACGGCTTCGGCGCGCTCAGCCTGGAAGAAGTTGACAGGATCCTCCTATCTGAACGCCCAACAACTTGTAAATTGGACCCGTGCCCCTCCTGGCTTATTAAGACCTGCCAGAGGGAGCTAAGATATCCTATACGGGATATCATAAATAGATCCCTATTGGAGGGACATTTTCCATCAACGCTTAAAGAGGCGGTGGTCCGTCCCCTCTTGAAAAAAACAACATTAGATCCGGCCGAATTGGCACACTATCGGCTGGTCTCGAATTTGCCTTTCTTGGGTAAACTTATTGAGAGGGCAGTGGCGTTGCAGCTACAGAGTTTCCTGGAGGATGCTTCTGTCCTTGACCCCTGCCAGTCTGGTTTTCGCCCGGGCCACGGGACGGAGACGGTGCTGGTCGCCCTGGTAGATGACCTTCAGTGGCATCTGGATCAAGGCGGCTCGGCGGTGCTGATGCTGTTAGACCTATCGGCAGCGTTCGATACGGTCGACCATCGGCTCCTGGCGCGCCGCCTTGCCGACGCAGGGATTCAGGGGCTGGCCTTGCAATGGCTTTCCTCTTTCCTTGATGGTCGGGGACAAAGGGTGGTGATCGGGGAGGAACTGTCCCAGAGACACACGCTTGATTGCGGAGTGCCTCAAGGGGCAGTACTTTCCCCGATATTATTTAACATCTATATGCGCCCCCTTGCCCAGATCGCCCGAAGATATGGGCTGGGGTGTCATCAGTATGCTGATGACACCCAGCTCTATCTTCTTATGGACGGCCGGCCTGCCTGCGCCCCAGAAAATCTGGACCGAGCGTTACAGGCAGTGGCTAGGTGGCTTAGACTGAGCGGGCTGAAGCTGAATCCGGCGAAGACAGAGGTCCTTTGTCTGGGCCGTGGCGGCCCGGGAAGGGAAATCCCCCTGCCAGTTTTTGACGGCGCGCCGTTGATGGCGGCGGGCAGGGTCAAGAGCTTGGGGGTACTATTGGAGCCTTCACTGACAATGGAGGCTCAGATAGCAGCCACTGCCAAGTCCGCATTTTTTCATCTTAGGCGGGCGAAGCAACTGGCCCCCTTCCTGGAACGCGACGACCTAGCAACAGTGATTCATGCTACGGTCACCTCGAGGCTAGACTACTGTAATGCCCTCTACATGGGGCTACCCTTGTGCCGGACCCGGAAATTGCAGTTGGTGCAGAATGCCGCCGCCCGGCTGTTACTAGGGCTCCCAAGATGGGAGCACATTCGGTCGGGGCTTCGGGATCTGCACTGGCTGCCAATAACATTCCGAGTCCAATACAAGGTGTTGGTCATTACCTTTAAAGCCCTATATGGTCTAGGACCTGCCTACCTTAGGGACCGTCTCTCCCCACACGCCCCCCAGAGAGTACTACGATCGGGCTCAAAAAATCTACTAGCAATCCCCGGGCCAAGGGAGGCCCGTCTGAAATCCACCAGGGATCGGGCCTTCTCGATGGCTGCGCCTTACTGGTGGAACCAACTGCCGGAGGAGGTGCGGGCCCTGCGGGACCTAGGGCAGTTCCGCAGGGCCTGCAAGACAGTCCTCTTCCGGCAGGCCTATAACAACTAACTGAAAATGTGAATATTTTTTAGATGGAACTAAAAATGCACCTACTGACCGCTGGTTTTTATTCCTATTTGTATTTTAATTATGGTTTTAACTTATTATGTAAATGTTTTAAGTTGAATTGTGTGAATTGAAATGTTGTGAGCCGCCCTGAGCCACTTTGGTGGGAAGGGCGGGATATAAGTCTAGATATAAATAAATAAATAAATAAATAAATAAATAAATAAATAAATAAATAAATAAAACTTTGCCAGAAATAAATCAATGTATCCCAATCCATGTAAATCCATGTATCCCAATCCATGTAAATCCCAATGCTGAAATGTTGGTGATTTAAGTAGAGGGCTGAGCGACCTAACAGAATGAAATAAGGCATGACATTCTTTTGCTGCAGTCTGTTGCTATAGGGATTTTGCTCAATAAAAATGATCATTCAGGGAGAGCTCCGTCCACAACTCTGAAGGAAAATCACTAGGAATAAATGCCTTATGAAACAATTTTCTTCCCATAATTTGCACTTTTTCTGCATTCACCCTGGCATTGATATGGATTGTGAACAGAGTAGCACGGGTCACTCTGTTCATTCTAAGATACCTGAAAGTGCTATACAAATGTGTTGCATTCATTACATAACTTGCTCCCAAGCTAGCTGAGCATGCAAAAGCAGCACTATTGATTTTCCACTTGTTCACATCAGCCTCAGATCTACACTAGTGACACTCCGTGGTTGGAAAGGCAGGAGTAGAAGGAAATCTACTGCTACGTTGCATCTGATCTTGGATTACTCAGCAGCCACAAGTCAAAAAACACATGAAATTTCCTCTGAAGTTTGCAAACTATGCACGAGGCAAGAACAGGGACAATTATTTTACAAAAAATTATGTCTTGCCTTTCTGTCCTTACAAGGGCCACCAACTCCAATAACAAATTTAAAATATATGATAAAATCACATTTTAAAAGCATTAAAGTCACCCTTCCCAAACACATCTTTAAAATAATTAAAACAGCAGAAATATATACAAAGGCATAAAAACAGCAATTAAATCACTGGTCAGGAACAAGGGATCATCGAGGGAAGATGACAACAGAAGGGGACAGCAAATCTTCTGCGGGAAAGAGTTCTGGTGCCATGTATGATTTCTTGTATATTACTTTGGAATTTAGTACTGTTTGGATTTGTGAGTAAATACCAATAATTGTTAAAAATTTATTCATTTATTTTATTTCTGCACATTTATATCCTGCTCCTCCTGAAGCAGCTCAGAGCAGCTTTCAACAGTATTAAAATCACAAACAATAAATACAATAAAACCATAACATAGTATTTAAAATCATATACTATAGAGCAGGCGTCGTATTCAGCAAACTGCAGCCAGTAGTAATAGTGGCCATGTAAGTTTATATATTTAAGTAAGTTTATCTATTTAAGGGGAAACACAGTGCCATGACTGAGAAAGTCCTCTCCTGGTTTTTACTTGCTTAATCTTAGTTGCAGGAGCAACCGAAACAGGGTCTCTGAAAATGACTGTAGTGGTTGGGCAGATTCACAAGGAAGTAGGTTCTCCTTCAGGAATGCTGTTGTGTGATACATCAATCACATTTCTATCCCATCTTCCCTTCAAGAAGCATGCATGTTGTTTCATTCCTATTTTATTTTATTATCACACAACTCTATGCAGTAAATTTGCCTGTGAGTGATTTGCCCAAGGTAGCCCAAAAAGTTTAATGACAACGTTGGAAGCTGTACTGGGATCTCCCCTCTCCTAGTCTGACACTTTAAATCACAACATTTTACAGCCTCTGATTTTGTTCAATTTTTTTTCTGTACTTCTATTGATACTTATGCAAGGACCAGTGCACAGTCTACACATCATCCCATGATTAGTCACTGGACTATACTTTCTTGGGACTTTTCTCACTGCAAAAGCTTTATTTATATAAAAAGTCAGTCAAATTTCTATTATGCCCTTACCCAAATAGCAACAGCAGCAGCAACACAGTTCTGAACAAAGAAAGCATATGTGCATGAAAAATGCAGGTAGTTAAGGTACGACAGCACACAAAAAAACGGATTAACCCAGTTTGAAAAGACATCGTGAAATTAAAACAGTAAATAAACTGGTTTAAACTTAGTGCATATGGTAACGATGGTTTCATGAAATGAGTGGAAATAAGAGAATCTCTATGATGTGCATATATTCAACTACAAATCCAAAGTTTTATGGTGCAAAATCAAGACTATAAAAACTGGCATATGCTGTTTTGTGTCTGCTTGCTTTTGATGCTTAGTCATTGAACCAGATTTTAGATATGTCTGGAGTACAAATTAAAAAAGAATTCAAAACTTGTTTTATGTATGGCAGATGGTTGGTACAATTCAGTATTACTTGAGTTTTATCTAGAGATATGAAGGACTGTTAAAACAACACAGGAAATATCAGGGGTAAATGTCCTCCCTCCCATGATTCCCTCCCTCCAGTTTTTCCAGTAGAAAAAAATTGGGGGAGCACTGAAAAAAAATAATGAAACATTATCCCTTTTGGAATAAGTGACATGATTTTAAGATAAGGTTTTTATATAAGGCATTCTATGGCATAAAATAACAATTCATATATACTGTAGATATATACAATCTATTTTCAAGGACAGATTTATAATTTAAATGCAAATATTTTTGCAACAACTAATGTATGCAATGTGTCTGATAATACATTATGTGTCTTCACTTAAATTGTTATCCAAATGGCAGTTTTATCTGTTGTCATTGCTTGAATCTGTTTTTGTCCAAATAATATACTTTATTTTGTCTACTACAAAATATGTTTTCTAATTTAAACTTACCTCTCATATGGCAAAACGTAAAATAAATGTATATTGCCTGGAGAAAGCAAAGGCATTATACTTTAAAATTCTATAAATATGTCAATAGTACAATTTTATATGCTAATTAAGTTATAAATGTTGCATATTTTTGAAGCAGAAAGAGAAGTTTAGATTTTATAGGGAAGTTTAGATTTTACAGGAAATGTATTGCAAACATTTCAATTTCCCCCAACATTTTGAGATTTATTATTATTATTTTTAAGAAAAGAGGCTTTCCCTTCATGGGTTTAAAATTTACAGAAACATCTCTATTTTTATCTGTGAGGCAATTTATAGTTCAAAACAGTCACCACACAATATACATGACACAAACAGAAAAAAAGCAGCAGCAAGGGGAGGTACAAATTCTTAGATATATCATGGCTCCCCCATCTGTGGAGCTGATTGGAAGGAGAGCGATGGGAAATGTAGGCATTTCCACATCAGGCCACTGGGGGGTGAGTTGGCATTGATATATTCCTCTAGTTGCCTTATGCTTGGCTCACCCTCCCACCTTGTATGTAGTGTAGGCTGTGCTGATTGCTGTTGTTTGAGGCAAGTAGGAATTTTTTGCACCCTCTTTGTGATCAGCATGGCATAGTGTGTATTTTGTTCACCTTCCTTGCGCTGCTTGCTGTGGAATGAGGTGGTGAAGCCATTATTTAGGTTAGTCACTTTATGAGTGGGAGAGCGGATTGGTGTGGAAATAGGTAAAGCAGATCCAGTAAGCACCAGAGAGCACCTACCCTGTTTGGGGAAAAGAGGTCCATCAGGAACCTGTGGGTTTTGCTGCGTAGGGTGGGGAATGGGGACTGCCTTTGGAGCCACTCTGGCAGGGCCTTGCCTTTGCAGGCTATGTGGTTTGAGGGCCTGGGGCCCAACTAGGAGGCTCCCAGTTGGCTACACCAACTGGGGGTGAGCCAAGTGGCGTGGCTTGCCTTAAGGGCCTAGGTGCTTGCCCAGCATAAGGCAAGGAAGTAGTCGGAGGGTCGACACCTACCTTGCCTGAGTCCACACTCAGGGTTTGCCCTTGCTGCAGTAGTTGTATATAATCACTAAAGTGACAGTTAATCCCAACTCTCATGTCTGCCTCTTTGTTTCTACTGGAAGGGATAGAAAATACCTACCAAAAGGCCATGTAGGATAGTTGCTGACAAAAGGAGAATTGGGAAGGGGGAGATCTAAATGGCAGCTGGACCGGGACCTAAAGGACAACTGGACCAGGAAGGAGGAATAGCTGATGTTGAAGGCAATTCTGGAATGGAATTTGCCATTAAAGAACTACATGAAACCATTAGAAGAGACATTCTGGGAATCTGGAGTGAGCTGCCACCAATAACATCTATTCGTCCTTAACAGCAGAATTAGGTGTGGCTTTGGAAGGTGTGCCTGGAGAAGGTAATGAGATGGATGAGGATCAATAAACTGAAGCTCAGTGTAGACTAATCTGAGGTATTAGGCAATGTCAAAGCTTCTTGAGGACTGAGAAGTCAGTTTGTCCTTCCTTTGAAGGCACATGCTGCGTTGCATTTGGTGGGAGGCTTAGTTCTCCTCTGTAGCACATAGAACCTTGTCAGTTTCTGCTGAATATGCCAGCTATGGCACTTCACTGAAAAGTGTGATCCAGCCACTGTGATCCACATTCTGATCACATCCGGGTTACATTAATGTAGTGCACTCTGGGTGGGACTCCATTTGAAAACTCTTTACCCCTCCTTTCTCTCATTGTTTCACCTTATTTATACCCCAAATGGCTATCATTCACTTGTCCTCCATTTGATCTTCACAACAACCAAGTGAGGTGGCTTAGTCTGAGAATGTGTGACGGGCCTTGGGTCCCATGAGTTTCCACGGCAGAATGAGGATTTCTAGTGGTCCAGAATGTTGCAGCCAGGTTACTGTCAGGGTAACTTGGATCATATCGCCCCTGGGTTGAAAGATCTACATTGGCTGCCTTTCTGCTCCAATTTCCCGGCACAATTCAAAGTGATGGTTGTTACCTTTAAGGCCCTAAATGGCTTGTGCCCATGGTTCTTGAAGGACCATCTTCTTTCAAACTGTCCAGTCCACTAGTTAAAAACCTTCTCTCAGGTCCTGTTCTTGGTAACGCCCCCAATCTTCAGAGGTATGGTGATGGCAACCAAGATAGGGGTTTTTTGGGGTGGGGGGGTGGAGGTACCTCACCTTCGAAATGTCCCTTGATGCTTTCCTGGTGACCACTTTCCTTCCCTTTAGGTGCCAGGTCAGAACATTTTTATTTACCCAGGCTTTCAGTGGAGAGGTTCCATCTTTTTAAGCTGCTTTATGATTTGTCCCAGATGTTGTGTTTTAGTAATGCAATTTTAAACCACTTTGTTGATTTATGAACTTTTTTGTCTATGCTTGCTTTTAGAAGTTCTGCTTCTCTTGGATTATTTTATTAGGTTTTTGTTGTTACAATTTGTTTTTACTGTATGCTTGTATCAGTGGGGTTGCTCATACAATAAGAAATCAAATACTGGCTTTCTGTGCACCCTCTGAAGTCCAATGTAGGTGTGACAAAAGTTGTTTCACTTGCTTACCCATAGAATGACTTAGGGCTGCCAACTCAAGGTTGGAAAATTCTGGAAATTTGGGGGAAAGAACCTGGGGAGCACAGGAAAGGGAGTTCAGTGGGATATAATACCATAGAGTCTATCCTCCAAGGATGTCATTTCCTGTAAGGGAAATGGTTGTAGTCTAGAGAGCTGTTATAATTCCAGAAGATCTCCAAGAGATCACACTGGAAATTGACAACCCTATCTATCTGTAGAAATGGTGGCTGGAAGTCTGAAGAGGGGCTGAAAATTAAAAGGACCACACTGATTAAAAGAGCAGAATCATTACTATGCTCATGGCTTACTTCAAATCCATGGGGGAGGCGGGGTCTGGAGACCAAATCCTATCAGGAAAGGTTGAAGGAGCTAGTATGTTTAGTCTGGAGAGGAGATGACTGAGAGGTGATATGATCACCATCTTCAAGTACTTGAAGGGCTGTCATATATATTACGATCTGGAGTTGTTTTCTGTTGCCCCAGAAGGTTGGACTTGAACCAACTGGTTGAAATTAAATCAAAAGAGTTTTCCGCTAAACATTAAGAAGAACTTCTTGACAGAGTGGTTCCTCAGTGGAACAGGCTTCCTCAGGTGGTGGCTGACTGTCCTTCTTTGGAGGTTTTAAACAGAGGCTAGACGGCCATATAACAGCAATGCTGATTCTGTGAACTCAGGCACATCATGAGAAGGAGAGCAGGAAAGGTTGCACCAAGTGCTTAGTTCTCATGGCCCTTTCTTACCCAGGGCAATGCTGTTCACCACTCTAGGGTCAGGTAGCAATTTTTTTCTAGGCCAGTTTTGCCAGAAATCGTGGAGGGTTTTGGGTTTTTTTTGCCATCTTCTGGGAGTGAAGCAGGTGTCACTGTATGTGTGTGTTTGTGTGGGCAGGGGGAGATCTTTGTGGTTTTCCTGCATTGTGCAGGAGGCTGGACTAGATGAACCTGGAGGTTCCTTCCAACTTTATGATTTTATGGATCCCTGCAAATAGTGGACATGTGTTCAGCTAGGTAAAAGACATTTGGAGAGGTAAACTGTGGTTTCCAAGAGGGTGCCTTATCTGAATGTATCCCTTTCTGTTTAAATAAGATGCTTACCCCATCTGTCTATGTGACCAGGAAAAATTCTATGCTTAAACACACAGCATTGCTGCCATGCCATTTAGTGAATGTGGTTTAGTAGTCCTGCTGATAAGCTCGTTGCCCTCTGGCTGTGGAGGTTATCCTTGTATTTCCAATCTGTTGCAAGAGATTTGTGGGCAAAAGGAAAAGTACAGGGTTTTTTTTTAATTACTGTAAATCTGTCAAAGGAAACAGCTGAATCAGTTCTGCAGCTTGAAGGAAAGAAAGGAAGAATGCTTTCGTGGTGAGGAACTTGGCTAAATTGTTTAGATTAGGATTTACTGGAGCTGTAGGCTATGGGAGAAATAAAATGAACACCAAGATGTTTTGAGCAGACAGCAAGAGATAAGATGGGCTGTTCTGAAAGGAGTGAGACAACAGTATCTCCTCCAACCATTTGGTAACCCAGGAATACCTCCCTGTCAAAATACATTGTAATGCTGTTAGCAAATGATTCATTTTCTAACTTCCAGAGCATTTGGACTGAGATTTGCAGCACAGAAAGAAACTCAAACTTTTTTTTATTTAAAGAAAGATGATCAAGAAGCATGTGAGGTCAGAATGTGCACTTTGTGCTGTACCCTTTACTACAGGAACTGTTTATACAGAATGTGGTTTCAATAGATGGAATAGCAGTGCACGGGATTGAATGGTTAGTGTTTGAAAGGCCTAGAAGATCTTTGTTGCAAGAACATTTATCCACCATATCTCACAGGATTAATGTACACAGATGTAATGTTGTCACCCACAGATAGCTGGTAAGTCACAAGTACATCTAAATATATGCAGGCCAATACTTTCTGATTAATACTGCAAAAATACAAATAGGATTATCAAATGACCTTTAATGCCACAATTCCATAAATCATAACACCATTCTGGCTTTAGACCCGGTTATGGGTTAGAGATCTCATTAACAATGCTACGGAATATCTGTGTCTATGCAGCAATAACTGGAATGATTTTCTGTTGATTCCACTGGAACTGTCACAGATTTTTGGTGCAGTCATCTGATTCTTTTCGACTTGGAAAACATTACAGGTTTGGCTATTCAGTAGTTTCACACATGTAAAACACAGAGGGTTATTGGGGTTGCTGAGTAATGTGTAACACACGTTTTTTTAATCTATTAAAATACTGCTATCATCCTATTCAACACGGCTCTCTTTTTGCAAGAACACTCAGGAACGCAGTTCTGCCTAGCTTGGTGACAAAGTGTGTGGTCTAATATGCAAATGAGCTCCTGTTTGGTTTTTCTACCAAAAAAGCCTGTGCAAAACAATGGTGGTATCAAGGGGTGTGACCTAATATGCAAATGAGTTCCTGCTGGGGGGTTTCTACCAAAAAAGCCCTACTATTCAACATAAACAGGACTTTATATATATTAAAAATTATCTATAGGCTTGTTGTTTTATTAGACCAGTTACTTATACAAAAGGCATTTTTAATTATTCTCATGTGCTACAAAATATCTGTGTGGCTTTATTTCTTAAATGCCACAGATAACAGAATGGCTTCAAACAATTCACTAATAATTGGTTAACCGTTTTGCTATCATTCTTGGTGAGAATTCCATTGTGTTGTATTATCCCTTAGATTTTATTCTCCCTTTTGGTTATACCTTTAAATATAATTCTGAGTACTTTTTGAATATTTCCTATAAATACACATCATTTTTGTATCATTCCTTCAAGATATGCATTTCATTTTTATTAGCTGATCAGTGTGAGTCATCCACTTAATTGGCATTAGAGACAAGCATACCATCAGTCTGGCCTTTGCAGAGAAGCCTATGTTTAGAAACTGAATGAGCTTGCAGCTGGGTTATATAATGGTGTTGCTATTTTTAGATCTCCATTATACCTAGAGAGCTCTGTCCTGCCATCTGATCTGTTAACAATAGGCTGACAAAAATGTGATTATTGATTTCCTCATTGTATTGTTGTCCCACCTCCTTTCCCAGCCTCTAAAGAGTCAACAACATTTGCAACTGTGTTTACCTGCAGTTCTTTATGTAGATGCTGTCTGCAAGGTAAGCACATTTGAAATTAAGGCACCATGAGACTGCAAACTTGTGCTGAGAACAAACTGGAATGAAATTGATGAGACTTACTTCCAAGTAAATATGCCTGCTGTACAAAACAAGATGGACTACCCCAGCCAAAATATGGATTTTCTTTTAACCCCACCCCCATATAACAGGAATAGGAGAAGCATAGAAGCATCCCATCTGGTCATTGATAAATACTAAAAAGTCTCCTCCCACTATTGTGAACCTCAGATGACTTCCCCCGTGGGTCCAGGGGCATAGAGGAGAGCGCAGGCAAGGAAGGATACAATCATACACAGTGATTTGGAGAAATAAAAAGGCCACAGTTTTGTTTAATATACCACAGGAGCACTAGTGCATCTTGGAACAGATTCAGAATCAGGCAACTTGCCTGCAGTCCAATGAACCCCACACCCGAGCCCTTCTGCTGGGGGTGCAACCAAGGAGTTGCAAACCCTGGAAGCCACGCGGGCATTGGCCATTGCATGATTCCCTTGCCACTTGATGGTGAGAGCCCCACTGACAGTCCCTGAGCTGTGCATGCCACTGCATTGGCTCCACCCCAAGACCACTTAAGAAATACACAATGCAGGCATGCAGGCTCTGTCTCCACAATTAGAAGCCCAAACCACCACAAAAGCTGAGGGAGAAATTCCCTCCCCTTATTCCCACCAAGATTCCTAACATCTGCAACCAACACAGCAGCCTATCTCTAATGCCACACAGCCAAATGCCACATTTGGGTAAGTGCACACCAGTTGCCCTATAAAAGGCAGATTGCCGATAACTGATGTCCGGGTGGCCACATTTGAGTAAGTGCACGCCATCTGTTCTATAGAAGGCAGATTGCCAATAACTGATGTCCGGGTGGCCAATGTCACATCTGCCCAGTGCTTCCACCACTCAGACTTGTCTTGCATGTTTCCCTCCATGTCAGGTGATATAGCCCCACACCATCTGCAGCATTTGAGATGCCAGACCATATAAGAGAAGTGTTAGGTAGTCAGAATGGAGAGTTTCCAAGTCCCCTGTAATGAAGCATGATAGTACCACCCTTTCTGGCACTTGGATATTGTTTTCCCCAAGCTAAAGGACAAAGACACAACACATGACATGAAACAGTTGAGAAGAGAGAAAGCCAATGCATTCCTCAGTGCCCTAGCCAGGTGATCCATAGCTGCTCATTGAAACCCAGGGTTTCTCCCTATCAGGATGACAAGGGATATTTCTTTACCAAAAACCCAATGCTATAGCCAATGATTCACACTGATATGAGGTGACCTGTAGGGAATGAAAAATAAAACATTAGCAACCTAGCTGATCCAAAGGGCATATGTAAGACTTATATACTGAAGTCTGCCATTGGACAATTCTGCAAATCCTCAAAAGTGGACCAGCAGGTCAGAGGCAGCTCCTGGATCAGCCCAGACAGAATGTAAATTGTAATGGGCTCCTGAGGATCAGGTTTAGGCGGTGAAGCCCCTCTCCACCTCTTAATAGCCTGCTGGGCTAAAAAGGAATTGCAAGGATCAGAGGTTGAAGGCTTTACTACAGAATAATACTGCCACCAAGCAAATCCCCGCAGTCCTGGCAGAAAAAATTCACTTCTTCAATTGTGCTTAAAAGGGCAAAATCAGAGCTTCTGGCCAGCCAAGACTCTTTGAAGTCCAATGAACCAGAAAAGGATAAGAACTCCAAGGACCAAGGACATGGACTAATAGGGCCAGCAAGTAGAGGGTGTGGTGGACCCCAAAACTCTCTGAGTGATCAGGCATTGCCAAGTCTCTATGGTTCCTCAGAGATGTTGGTTTAACTCAAGGATCACTGTGTGGAACCGCTCTTCCTGCCAAGACATCTGTGATGCTATTACCGGTTCCTACAATGTAGCATGCTGAGAAAGATTTGAGTCAGGTTAGCAAACCAGATGTATTACCCAGGGGTTCAGCAAGGCAGGGAGATCAGCAGGGATATGTGATCAGGCATTGCCCTCTGGAACTGCTATTTCCTCTTGGACAACTGATCTCTGTAGTATGGAGACCTGTTGTAATTCTGGGAGAACTCCCAAGTTCTCCCTGGGTGTTGGCATCCCTATCTTGTATACATTTTTCTACTACTAGGCCCTATTTGTTAATATTTTAATAATGACCTTATAAAAAAACTATGCCATCACCTAGGAAGTCTATCACAAGATTGAATATTCTCTTTTCTACATTCCATCAGCAGTCACACCAAAAAGAAGTATTTGGAATCACTGAAGCAGAAAAGTGCTGGTGAGGGGGGAGTTGTCTATACAGTAGAATTCTGAATGAAAATTAATAGTATATTACTATATTTCACTTTGATAGGCTCCTCTGAAACATGTTTGCTCTGATAACGTATAAATTGAGACAAAGTAGATGTGCAAATAATCCACCAAAGTTGAATCTGTAAAATATGGTATGCAGTTCTGTTAACAACAGACTCAATTTCAGAATAGTTTAAATTGATTCAATTAATACTTGAGCTAATACTAAAAACCATTATGTTAAAATGACCCTCACTTTCACTGGTGAAGCATGAATCAAAGAGAGTGAATTCTCTCTACTGTCATGCTATTTAACCATCTCTGTTGTCATGTTATTATGGTATTTTAATAATGATAATATGTACTAGTGCTTTCACTTTTAAGAGTTACAATCACTTTGCATAAATTTCCTTAGTAAACTTAGTCTTGTAAGATTCACTGGCATTATTAATCTCTACAGACAAAAGTGTAGGATGCAGATTCAGATTTGCATTAGAGCATGGACAGAGTGCCAAATAGAATTGCAGTAATCCTGATCATAGAACTCATTTGCAGTAACCTGCCTTAACCGTTATATTAAAACCATTACATTCTAAGCATTATATTTGCATAACTTGTCCTAAAGTATATAGTGCCTTTTCTATGGATTTTAGGTCCAAAGTCTGGGGAACAAAGGACAATAGGCCTTTATTAGAGTCTTTACTAAGCATATCAGATATGAGAGGAAGCCTCTTCTTTAGCAGCATTTCAGCATTTGTTCTGTAAACATTTTTCGGTGGAGAGTAAGGCATCTTTCCTACCTCTGGGAGTCTCTGGGAGCCTATCTCTCAGAGAAGGTCAACTTCCCCTGCTACAGCAGAATCTCTGTTCTTGCACATTCTGGAGCTGGGTGTCAAGCATGCGGGTTCAATGACGAGTCGAAGTTGATACAAAGACTATGTTTATTGATAGACCGATACTTTGGTGTAACAGGTTCTTGAGAGTAATGCTGCCAATACATTGATACAGTATTTTTAAGGCTTACTTCAAAAGGATTCCAAGGGATGGGGTTGCGGGGTAGCATTCACACATAAACTATCATAAATGTCTACATTCCCATAGTGTTATCAGGACTGCGTCCTTGCTTTCCCCAGATGGCTCGTACTCCCTTACAGGAATGTATGGGAAGGTGCTGATTACTTGGTTTCAGTTCTCACTACTTCTAATTATAAGCCATAAAGCAAGACGGGGGGAAGGGAAAGAATAACAAGCTAGCAAAGTTGGATCCTTCATGATACTTCACAGACCAGGTTAGGCAGAACCCTAAAACAATCAATTATCAATGGAATTTCACCATGCTTGACACTGGGCCAGAGGCCTACATTGGAGTCGAATAGGGCAGGGGGAGAAACCGCAGATATGAGGTATGAGGAGTGAGAGTTGGAGGTCCAGATTAGTGACCCCGGCTGATATCTATTCATCTCTCACTTCTAAATTGGGATATAGGACTTATATGACCAATTAATATAATCAGAATGTCAAAGGCAAAGACCGGTGTAGCCAATCTGTAAGTTGGCCTTTGTTTACAGGAGGGTATAAGATGTTGTGACTATGGGGAAGGATTTCGAAGGAGAACAGAGGAAGGGGGTGAAGAGATTATTTTCTCCTTCCCACATTAATGTGAAAAAATAAATAAAAGATCTGCACATTCTCTTTTTGCACTTCTGTTATTGGGTCTCTCGTTTTGGCGAAAAAGGGACTCTGCCTAAATACAACAAAAGGGACAAGTGATCTATGGCTGCATACACTGATGCCAAATTGTGGTTTATGAACTGCAGTTTGATGTCCAAATGCTGCCCTTACCCCTGACTCTGGTAAATAGAGTAAAGCTTGGTTTGTAATAACTAAATAATCATTATGTCTGAATAGAGGAATTATGACAATCCAGCTTTGTTCAGTAACAGTGCTTCCTGGGCATTGAGTTACAGTTTTGGAGCAGCAGCCCCTCTACCCTTAAGAATATAAGATTGGACAAATAGTCCAGCTACTCCAGAATCTTGTCTCATACAGTGACCAACCAGTTCCTCTGGAGGGCTAACAGCAGAGCATAGAGGCTGAGGCCTACCCTGATGTTACCTCCTGACAATGCTTTCCAGAGGTTTACTGTCTGCTGCACTAACTGTGCATAGCTCAATAAACTGTGGTTTAAACTAATCATGGTTAAACATGATATCTAAATGTTACATTCATGGTTTGCCTAAAGCCACCCAAGTGAGTTTCTGGCTGAGCTGAGATTTAAGGTGCCTAAGTTTTGGCCCATTCTTCATAATCACTATGTTAAGCTATCTCCCAATTTTTGTGAAATGTCAGTCACACCAAATCATGTTAATGTCAAAAGCGCCTCTTGCCATGAATGGAGTCTGTATTATTTTGCTGAGTTAATCTGACTGTGAACTATAGTAACCTTGGGGCCTTACTCTGCATGCTGTTTGTGTCTCTTACTGTAATATTCATGATGTATCTTATATACTGTACCAGACACTTCAAGGTCAAGTTATCTGGTTCACAGGGAATAGCTTGCACCTGCAAAAGAGGGGGCTGCTGGGAGGGAATTTATGCTGTTGGTGCCTAAATGCTTTGAAATGTATAACTGTTGAACCCAAGGTATATGTAGAGGGACTTCGCCCGCCAAAGTACGTTTTAGCAAGAACCATCTTGCCTGTCATGTCATCCTTCTAATAAACAGTTACTTGATAACTCCTTGAACTCTTTTAATGGGAAAGAACCTGCAGAACTTGACAGTTATGAATAAAGCATACATATATAAGAGCAAAACTACTTCTGTTACTTTAGCTTTTAACCATATAATTTACCCATTACAGATCTGGGTTCAGTTTTAGTTCTATTTCATTATCATCAGCATTTTTAAAACTCTCAGGTTCTATTCTGGTGCAGACACAAACTTTAAAAAGGTGGATCAATAACCAGTTCAAGCTGTGCTCCTTCCTTTTTTGATATAATCTCCCCTGCCGGGGGAGGGGCCATGCCTCAGGGGAAGAACATTTCCTTTGCATGCAGAAGGTTCCAGATTATGTCCCTGGCATCTCCAGTTAAAAAAACCCAAGAAGTAGGTTATGTAAAAGACTTGGGACCTTGGACAGCTGCTGCCTGTTAGAGTGGACAGTATTGACCTTGATAGAACAGTGATCTGATTCAGCATAAGGCAGCTTCATGTGCATATTCCAAATGCTTTTATTTCAGGAAACTCCATTAATTTAGAAAAAAAGGAAAATAACTGCTGGTTAGGATGAAAGGTGGATTGGCAACAAGAAGGAAGTGCCTCAGTTCAGGAATCCTGCAAATGGAAACCTTCGATCTAGACAACAGCCTTTGGGTGGACAAACCTATACTTGAGCACCAGGAGGACTAATGAGCCTTCTCTATTGTGGCCCCCCACTGGTGGAACCAACTCCCAGATGATGTTAGAGCCTTGTGGGATCTCGCCCAATTCCGCAAGGCCTGCAAAACAACACTATTTTGAATGGCCTTCAATTAAAGTACAGAGTTTCTTAACATCATGGTATGGAACTTAGCACCAAAACTGTTTTAAAATTGCTTAATATTTAAAGTGCAATTGTTAATTTAACTGATCTTATTGTAACTAGTTTGGTGTAGGAGAGCTAGTTTGGTGTAGTGGTTAAGTGTGCGGACTCTTATCTGGGAGAACTGGGTTTGATTCCCCACTCCTCCACTTGCACCTGCTAGCATGGCCTTGGGTCAGCCATAGCTCTGGCAGAGGTTGTCCTTGAAAGGGCAGCTGCTGTGAGAGCCCTCTCCAGCCCCACCCACCTCACAGGGTGTCTGTTGTGGGGGAGGAAGGTAAAGGAGATTGTGATCCGCTCTGAGACTCTTCGGAGTGGAGGGCGGGATAGAAATCCAATATCTTCTTCATCTTCTTCACTGTTTTTACTATTTTATGGTTATATTGTTTCATTGTGGATATTCAATGTTGTTAGCCACCCTGAGCCTGCTTTGGCAAGGAGGGCGGGATATAAATACGAAAAATAAATAAATAAATAAATAAATAATAGATGGACGCCATTCTTGAATGCTCTTCCTCCTCTCCTTTTCTAATGGTTCTCTGCAGTTTTCTCCCAATGTAGCTAGAGCTGAGAGAAGTCTATATAATTCTTCAAAAGATCTCCCTGATAGCATTATCAAATTACATTTTTTGAACTAGTGACCATTTTTTATTTAGGGGTTCCCTTCAGTTCACGTCTGTTAAACTAAAAAAAAACAAACCTCAAATCTTTCTGATCTAGTTTTTTTTTTTTTTAATTTCAACATGTGCTTTTTAACACCAAACCATATTTTGTTTCAGACATTAGGGATAACTACCTACCCCAGGTGCATTTTTCTTGCAAAAACTCAAATTAGTGGGTGTACAAGTGAGGGGCCCACAAGTCTTGTAAAGAGAAAAACCACCTCCTCTTTTGTTGAGCTTGGTGTGTTTCCAAGCTCCAATAACCACCTTAAGCCTGGCGGCAACAGTGTCAGTACCTGTGAGCTGCTCTGAGCCTAGAGGGGCTCCCAAAGTCCTCCACCGTGGTGGCTGGGTCTGGACCATCTCCTGGAGTCCTCCACTGTGGTGGCTGGACCCAGAGTAACTCCTGGTGTCCACCATTGCAGCAGCCTGGTTCAGAGCTGCTCCCAGAGTGTTGTGCCGAGGTGGTTGGACCTGTAGCTGCTCCTGGTGTCTGCTGCCATTGCAGCTGGGTCTGGAGCTATTGAGCCCAGTGGATTCCTTTACCCCCAATTGGTAACACTGGCCCCTGGCACAGCAAGGTTCCCAGCTTTTGTTGCTGGGCCTCCTGTGACCCTCCCCCAACACTGCTGCTACCCCTTGCTAAGCACATTGCAACTTTCCCCTATTGCTGCCATCACTATTGTACAAATCTGCAAACCTAAATGTCCTTGGTCAATAAAAAATATACAGCCGAAGTCCAGGTGAAGGAGAAGGAAAAGAAGTTTATTGCAGTGAACTGAGAGCAGAGCTAAGCCAAAACCTGCAATACCAGGCTGCTCTACCTTCTTTCAAAACGGTCACAATCTTATATACCCTTGCTGATACATTGGCACAATCTTATATACCCTTGATGATACATTGGTCACAATCTTATATACCCTTGATGATACATTGGCACATGTTAGCATATACATATACTAATTGTCTGCAACATCCAACATAATTTCATTGTGAGAGCCAGCTACACACTTCTGCAGTTGGGAGCTACACTTGAGAAACAGTATATAAATCATTTTGCCATTTTAGGATGTTGTCATTGCTGCTAGTCTGTTGCATGACATCACCAAACAAAAATTAATTAATATTTATTATTTCTTTTAGCTATGTAAAAATGGATTTTGTACCTTGACCCATGTTAAGTATTGGGGTAGAAGTTAATCCAGCTCTTTTATTAGAAATTTAGTTAAAATTGTCCATTATGAGGATTTATTCTCACAAGTGAAATATGACAGAAGACAGCATTTACAAATTGTCAACACTACAAAATTCATGACACAAAAATTCCTTGGTTAGATTTGCACAGTTCTTATTCCCTATTATTTACCATTGAACAAGCATTTAATTTCCAGAACATGTTCAGAGGCACCTTTATTATTAGGATAGCTAACATCCAAAAAGTGCATTAGAAAATGAGTTACTGGCTTTGGCATTAAAAGCAGGCACATGTGCCAGGGTGATTCTACATAAAGTGACACAGAAGATGTGGGTGGATGCTGCTCTCAAAGATGACCTTGTAAGCCATTGTCAAGGTCACACATTACTGTGTGGTATTGGTCAGGCTACTTCCACTCACAGCTCAGAATATAATGACTGATTTGGACACACTAAATAGCAAAATGAAGGTAAGGAGCTGTGCAACCAAACATATAAGTGCAGTGGAACTCTTCCTTTGACAGATGAATTGCTATAATGACTTGAAAAACAAAAACACTGCAATTTCTTGAGTTTTCACCCAGAAAATTCAATTGGAATTACATGTTTGGTGCACAACTCATTACCTTCATTTTTGTGTATAGTGTGTCGAGCTGTTTTCAGAGCTGTGACCATATTCCCATACATAGCTGACAAATGCTACAGATTTATATGTGACCCTAAAAATGACCTTCATTTTTTTACAGTGGAATCTGCCCACATTTTATGTAGAAGTGGAATGTCATAGGTGTGTACTTTTAATATTCTAGTACGTTATTTTTCTGAAGCACTATTTAAATATTGGTGGCCTATCACATGCCACGAATTCCATGAGTTTCCCCAACAGATTCTTAGGGTCAGTGTTTTGTATATGTATTTAAATATTTCTACTCCACCTTTCAACTAAGACTGACATCTTGAAATGCAATTCCTTAATAAACTTTCCAATAATGTAGTCTAAAATCAATGCCACTGACTTGAAAAGAAGACTGCTACATTCCAGATCCATAGTTCTCTTTCCCATCATATTCTTTCATTGACAGGCAGAAGTGAGTCCATGGAGAGCTTCACTTCATTCACATATATGGACTGATAATAATTACAGGAAAGTAATCTGAGTATGTGAAATTTCCTTTCCTTCAAGCAAGTACAGGGGTCCATTACTTGTCTAATTGGAGGCCTGTTCCCTTTAGGCACTGTATATGGCCTTGAAGGATTGTTTGTCTTTTCTTTCCTGGCTATATTAGTCAGTAAGTTACACTGTTGTTATACTAGTTATGTAATAGAAACATTCAAGTTTGGCAGATATGAGTGATGAACCTCATGGATTTCTTAAATAACATCCAGAGCATGTCTATATGGGAACTACCTCATTCCAACTTCAGCCCTCCCCCCCCCACAGCCCCGGAGTAGAAAAAAAAACAAGAAAAAGAGAATGGATGTTGTGTAGTTCTTTGGCTTTCTTACCCTCTACAGACTCTGCCAGCTGCATTAATCACAGCATTTCTTCTCCTATATAATATGAACTATGGGAGGGGAAGGAGAAAGGCATACACACATAAATCTACAATTGAAATAAAATTAAAATAATGATGATGAACAAGTCTTACTTTCACTCATTTAGAAAAAAAGCTATCCATTATTAATGAAGCTACATTGCTGTAATAAACTACATTAAAAAATTACCTGGCTTGGTTTGACTTTGGTTCAATTTCTCAAGCACACTGACTCTTTGCAAACCAAGCACAGGTATGAAAATGCAAAAATGGTTAAAAAAAGGGGGGGAGCCCTAAAATGTACGAATAATGATAGCTATTAAAATACAGTCACCACCTCAGTCCATTAAATATACCGAGCAACTGCCTTTGGCTTCTGCATGTACATTTGATGGGATTAACTGAAAAGCACATTCCCTAGAGAACAGATCGCTCAGGTACAGGCAAAGCAAGCAAAGCAAAGCAAAGCAAATTTTATTTTTATATCCCGCCCTCCCCCACCAGAAGGCGGGCTCAGGGCGGCTCACAGACATGACAAGCATGATTCGGTTAAAATAGACAGCAATGGTTTAAATAATACAATTACATGAATTAATAAAGTTTAAAAATATAAAAATAAGAGAATAGGAGATTAAAAGATATAAAAATATAAAGTAGGTAGAAATAGGTGCTATATTTCTGTCGGTCATAGTTTACATATTGTCATACATCAGTTCCAATTTCAACATAAAGTGGCTAAAATTACGATAGTTAGTCAGTTTGGTCAGGTCCTGTTCCAAATGAGAGCTGAAAAAGATGGGTTTTGCAAGCCCTGCGGAACTGATTCAGATCCCGCAGGGCTCGCACCATCTCTGGGAGTTGGTTCCACCAACGAGGGGCCATTAGTGAAAAGGCTTGCTCCCGGGTTATCTTAAGTCTGGCCTCTTTTGGCCCAGGGATTTGTAGAAGGTTTTGGGAGCTGGATCTTAGTGCTCTCTGGGGAATATATGGGGAGAGGCGGTCCCGTAGGTAGGCAGGTCCTCGGCCATATAGGGCTTTAAAGGTGATAACCAGCACCTTATAGCGAACACGGTAGACAACCGGCAGCCAATGCAGATCCCGCAGCACAGGCTGCACGTGTTCCCATCTAGGTAGTCCCGCTAGCAGCCTGGCCGCCGCATTCTGCACTACCTGGAGTCTCCGCGTTCGACACAAGGGCAGCCCCATGTAGAGGGCATTGCAGTAGTCTAATCTTGAGGTGACCGTTGCGTGGATCACAGTTGCTAGGTCGTCGCGTTCCAAGAAGGGAGCCAACTGCCTCGCCCTTTTAAGATGAAAGAAGGCGGATCTTGCGGTGGCGGCTATCTGGGCCTCCATTGATAGCGAGGATTCCAGTAGCACCCCCAAGCTCTTGACCCTGCGCACTGGTATCAGTGGCGCACCGTCAAAAGCCGGCAGAATGATCTCCCCTTCCGGTCCGTCCCGGCCCACGCAAAGGACCTCAGTCTTCGTTGGATTCAGCTTCAGCCCACTCAGCCTGAGCCAGTCAGCCACGGCCTGTAACGCCCGGTCCAAATTTATAGGGACATCGCCAGTCCGGCCTTCCATCAATAGATAGAGCTGGGTGTCATCAGCGTACTGATGACAACCGAGCCCATACCTCCGCGCAATCTGGGCAAGGGGGCGCATAAAGATGTTAAACAATATCGGGGAGAGAACTGCTCCCTGAGGCACCCCACAGTGCAGAGGGTGTCTCTGAGACAGCTTCCCTCCAACTGCCACCCTTTGTCCCCGATTTTCGAGGAAGGAGGAGAGCCACTGTAAGGCTAGCCCCCGAATTCCTGCGTCGGCGAGGCGGCAGGCCAGCAGCCGGTGGTCGACGATGTCGAACGCCGCCGACAGGTCGAGCAGCAGCAATACTGCCGAGCCACCCCGATCCAGTTGCCGCCGGAGGTCATCTATGAGGGCGACCAAGACTGTTTCCGTCCCATGGCCCGGGCGAAAGCCGGACTGGCATGGGTCCAAGGTGGAAGCGTCCTCCAGAAAGCTCTGCAGCTGCAACGCCACAGCCCTCTCAATAATTTTGCCCAGAAAGGGCAAATTTGAGACCGGCCGATAATGTGCCAATACGGACGGGTCTGATGTAACTTTTTTCAAAAGAGGGCGGACCACTGCCTCTTTCAGGGATGTTGGGAAAACACCCTCCGAAAGGGATCGATTTATGATGTCCCGTATAGGACATTTCAATTCCTCCTGGCAGGCCTTAATTAACCAGGAGGGGCAAGGGTCCAGGTCACAAGTTGTGGGTCGTGCAGTGCCAAGAATTCTGTCGACTTCCTCCAAGCTGAGTGGGTCGAAGCAGTCCAAGGTTAAATCTGAAGACACGCATTGGGCCTCAAGTTCACTTACTGCATCTAAGTTGGCGGGGCAGTCGTGGCGGAGCGATTGGACCTTCTCTGCAAAAAATTTCGCAAAAGCCTCACAGCCTATCTCCAATTCCTTAGCTTTTGGATTGCCCTGTGGCAATGAAGTAAGATTCCGAATTATTCTAAATAATTGGGCTGGGCGCGAATTTGCAGATGCAATCTTGGTCGCGAAGTATGTTTTCTTTGCGGCCTTGATTGCCATCTCATAGGATTTCATAAACTTCCTATAAGATGTTCTAGTCGCTTCGTCGCGAGTACGTCGCCATTGCCTCTCTAGCCGTCTAAGGCCTTGTTTCAGCCGGCGCAATTCCGGGGTATACCACGGAGCCGGCCTAATCCGAGGTCGCAGAGGGCGTCGAGGTGCAATCCCCTCGATGGCCCTAGCGAGCCGGTTATTCCAGGACTCAACCAGGTCATCGAGAGGAATGCCAGAGGGCCAGGGATCCCGCAGAGCCATTTGGAACCGTTCCGGGTCCATCTGGCTCCGCGGGCGAGCCATAATAGGCTCCTCGCCTAAACAGGTTTGGGGAGGCATATCTACATGGGCCTTGAGGGCAAAGTGATCCGACCATGGCACCGCCGTGGCGGTTATATCGCTCACTACAACCCCGGCCGCAAAGACCAAGTCCAACATGTGACCAGCCTGGTGAGTGGGGGTCATAACAAGTTGAGAGAGTCCCAGTGTCGCCATGGAGGACACTAGGTCCGTCGCCTGACTGGAGGACGGGTCATCAGCATGGACGTTGAAGTCACCCAGGATTATCAACCTTGGGTGCTCCAGCGCCCAGCCCGTCGCCGCCTCCAGTAGGGACGGTAAGGCGCTGGCCGGTGCGTTAGGCGTACGGTACACCAGCCAGACCGCCAACCCCTCTCCAGCCTCCCACGCCAGGCCGGCACATTCGATACCCTCAATCTTTGGGGCCGGGAGTGCCCTGAAGGAGTAAGCCTCCCGTATAAATAATGCCACCCCTCCCCCCCGCCCACTAGTCCGTGATTGATGTAGGACTGAGTAACCCGGGGGAGTTGTTTGCGAGAGGGCTACAGTATCATCCTCTCGGGTCCAGGTCTCAGTCACGCAAGCCAGATCCATGTTTTGTTCGAGAAGAAACTCTCGAAGAGTTGAGGTCTTATTGTTGATGGACCTGGCGTTGCACAACACCAATGACGGAGGTGGGTTATTCCATCTAGCCCTACTACCTGTCACCCTTGGGATGGGACGCAGATTGGAAGAAGGCCGAGCACTGTCTTGTCTCTGTCCTCTTCCCTTATAATATCTGCTCCCACCGCTATATCTCCCCCTCCCCAGGAGCACTGGAATCCCTGAGCCTGCCATCTCTCGTTTGGTGGCAGCTGCTATGGTCACCACTATCAGGCTGGAGTCAAAGATGTTTCTGTTTCTTCGTCCCACTAGGTCCTAATATTCCAATTGACCCAAAAATTCAAAGATCTACCTCCCCCAATTTCTTATATATATTTGGTAAATTAACTCCTATAGCAAATTAATTTAGTCCCTCTTGATTGCTTTAAATCACTCAAATTAATTTAATCCCTCTTGATTACTTTAAATCAATCAGCTAAAAATTCATACAGTCTGATCCAAATATATAGTAAATTAGTCTATGTGTCAATTAATAACTAATCCAATGTCAATTAATAATGTCAATTAATAACTAATCCAATTTAAACCAGTAGGTTACGAAGTGCAGTTGTAAAGTGCAATGCAAAAATTCTCTTAGGAGGTAGTGAGGTAACAGCGGGGTGTTGTGGGTATTGCTGATAAGATGTTTAGCAGCCAGTGCAAGTTAAAGTGCAAATGCGGGTCAGGGGCTCCGGCCTCCGTCCGTTAGCAGCCAATGTAGATTAAAGTGCAAGTGTAACGTCAGAGTTCCAGGGTTCCGGAGTTAATATCTAGGTGTTCTGGGTGGATCTGGTAGTCGCAAGTTCTGGGTGTCAGGTCTTGTGGATTGGGGGCTACCCGATGTTCCTGCCTAGGCTGGTGGGTTCGCGGTGAGTAAAAACCCCCCACGTACTCCTCCCGCCACGCAGTGGGGTCCCTTCCCTCTTTGCTTATAGGGGCGACCAGTTCGTAAGTGGCCCCATTCCGTCTATACACCCCGTTGTAAAGCGCAACACAAATAGGATGTTAGTTTTGCATACAGGAGGGAAAGAAAAAGGATTCTGATGACTGGAGATGCTTATCTTTCTTACCACAGGGAAAGGAGCCCGCCACCATTTGCCAATGACAGTATCTAAACATTAAAAGAGGTCTCCGAATGTCAGTTAAGAGCTAATCAGTTCTTATGCAGAGAAACCTGTCACAGACTCAGAAAGGAAAAAAAATGAAAGTGTTTTGTATAAAACAACACTTGCTGTGGTGAATATTCATACAAAATGTTTGGATTTTGGATTATCTGTTTTAGTATCTAGTAGGAAGTGGTTTGGATGCAGTAAGGAGCCATCAAGATTTCAGTACATCAGTCCAGGGGCTGTGATAGTCATAATAATAAATAAAGGTTCTGTCTACCAGGTAGTTTCCTGCAGCTGTATGTCCCTTCTATATTCATTTTAAACAGTCGTGGTGAATGCTAACTTTTTGGATAGCATTTAATGAATGTGAAGCCAATATATGTTTCCTAATCAGACTGGAAAATGAAAAATGATGTGTGATGAGGACCACACTCTTAATGTGGTCCTCATCACACATAATTTTTCATCTTTAATGACTACTGATACTAAGGCATGGGGTTGTACTCAACACCACTGACTCCTGTAAGGAAGACGAATCCATCACAGTATCTCTGATAATAACCTATGGCAGATCTCTGGCTTCTCATCCCACACATCTGTCAGAGGGAAAAAAGCAACTTTGATGACAAGCTTATTTATAAAAAGTATTTGTTATTTAGTAATCCTTACATTTACATATAAACATGACATTTACCATATCAGAAAGAATTTTCACCCATTCTGATTTTTTTTTATTTGAAGAAATTGTGTGTTTAATTGGCAAAAATATTAGCCATTTGTTAAAAATAGAGATTAGTAGTGTTCTGTAGCAGCAAGGCTATCAACAGCATCAACATAAAAGCCACACAGAATAAATGCCAGGTGTTTGAGAGTTGGAAGAGGAAGGAAGGAAGGAAGGAAGGAAGGAAGGAAGGAAGGAAGGAAGGAAGGAAGGAAGGAAGGAAGGAAGGAAGGAAGGAAGGAAGAGATGGGAAGGAGAAGTGGAGAAGTGGAAAGAAAGCAATTTTAAAACATTCTCCAAGCTGCCAGCTGGCTTGGTTTAGAGAAGTGATTTGAAGAGACTTATGCCTTTTCCAAGCTGGCCAACAGGGCAGTGGGGGCTTTGAGAGTCCACAATACATGTGAAGGAGCCACACGTGGCTTCCAAGCCAATTTGTCTATCCCGTGATAGGTTATCTGACTGCCATCATGAAACCATAGAATTGAGGATCTTTTTGTGGTTGGGCCTTATTTGCAAAACAGGGAGTAAAAAAGGAGGGGGAAAAAACAGTGTACAAGCTTTACAAATTCCCAAACAGCTATCATCCCATCTATACTTATTTTCCCATTTTTTCCTCTCAAGAAAGCTGCACCAACATGAAAATTTTGCTTTGTGGCAATAACTTGGTGTAGCCTGGCAGGATCTGAAATTGAGAAACGAGACAAAAGGAATTGTCCTTAATCAGTTCCGTAGGGCTTGCAAAACCGTCCTCCTCCAACTGGCTTTTTAAGGTGGAACCATTGCATCGATATAAAAACTATGTCTATACGCACATCAAGACTGTAGCACCATATTATGTTATATTGTGGTTTTAAAATTATTAACTTAAATGTTGTTTTATATGTAATTGTATTTTAACTGCTACCGCTTTGAATTGTATTGTTGTTTTATTGTGTATTGTGAGCTGCCCTGACCCTGCTTCGGCAGGGAGGGCAGGGTATAAATTAAAATTTATTATTATTACTGCCCCTCCAGTTCCACCTTGGTCAGCTGAAGAACTAGCTAAGAATAAATGCTGTAAGTGCCAGTGACAGGTTTCGGTGCTCGCTCTTCAGTAAAATCAAACAATCCAAAGTCTGTCAAGTTAAACATCAAAGGAGAGGAAGACAGCCCAATAGACTGAGCAGGAGTATATTGACTTCCTGTCTCTTTACTATTTGGTTTAGGCCTTGCTGCCCCCATTGCTTAATTGGCTTTTTTGCCTCTACTTGTAATTTACCTTCCTTTGCTAGTTCATTGCCCTTTCTTGCTTGTTTCTTTAGGCTTGAAAGGTGTTTCTATCTGCAAAATAGACTTTATTTATCATGTATACATACTGACTTTGCTTGATGGAACTCTGGTACCATTCTTGGAGTTACACTATTTTATCTTTTTAACAACAAGGTGAGATAGATTTGGCTGTGATATGGGAAATTTATATATGGAAAATAACGTGCAAATTGTAGCTTAAGGCTGCACAGTATGATTGAGGAAAATTCTTCCCTGGTTGCAGCTTTCACAAATTTTGCAGGCAAACAGCTGTGATTGATATATTTGTTTGCCATGTCCCCAAATGTAAAATAAAAAGCATGGCATGGCCCTTAGTCATGGTGAACAGGACTGGGTTGAAAACTGCTAGGTGGGGCCTGGAGATCTCCCAGACTTGCTCTTAAGATAGCTGCTCTGAAGGGTGGGCTCTGTAACATTATATCATGCGGAGGCTCCTTCGCTCCTCGAACGGTCCCCTCCCCAGGCTTCATCCACAATTCCCAGGCATTTTCTAACCTGGATTTGATAATTCTATGCTGAGCACAAAGTTATACTTAAAGACAGGTTAGAAGGAGAGCCAGTTTGGTGTGGTAATTAAGTGTGTGGACTCTTATCTGGGAGAACCAGGTTTGATTCCCCATTCCTCCACTTGCAGCTGCTGGAATGGCCTTGAGTCAGCCATAACTCTCGTAGGAGTTGTCCTTGAAAGGGCAGCTGCTGTAAGAGCTCTCTCAGCCCCCATTGCTTAAATGGCTTTAAGGGTGCCTGTTGTGAGAGGGGAGGGGGTAAAGGAGATTGTGACCACTCTGAGACTCTGAGATTCAGAGTATAGGGCAGGATATAAATCCAATATCTTCTACTGATTTTTATATTTACCTGACTTAGAATATGAGCTACTCATAATGCTTAGCTGTATTATGAATTAGAGGCCTGTGAAGTTCTTTTGTCCTGGAACTACTGTAAGCAGCGAAGAAGCTCAGGAACATGGAGCTTAACTGCTGAAAACTCTTGATACCCTAAAAAGCTATATTTTTAGGATCCCTAATAATGTTAGGATGTTGCTGTTTTCTTGTCATAGATGTTGGGGAGACATGGAACTTGAAACTGCCTACCTTCAGGTGATTCATGGTGGAGGGAAAGGTGAAAAAGGACAGAGCTCAATATCTCATAGGTAGGGCTCATTGATAGGGTTCTCAAACCCCTGCCAGGGGCGAGGGAGCTCCTGCTCTGGGGCCCCTTCTGCAGCATAGATCAGCTGGCTAGCAGAGGAACTTATTGGCAACAAACTGAGGTCCAGGTTATCAGCAACATGACAATGTCACTTCCAGGATGCATCATAAATAACGTCATCACATCATTGAAGTAGGGTTCCCAACCTCCCACTGTGATCAGGGGTTCCTCCAGTTTTGGGGGTCCCAACCTGCCAGAAGGGAACTGGTCAATGGGGAGATCCCCATGTCCCAAAAGCTCTGTTGCACCTGATGTGCCTGATGTGTTGGTGTCACCCAGAAATGATGTCATCCCACCAAGCAGGGGACATGGGAGATGCTCTAGCAATTTGGGTAAAAACTCTATGGCACCATAGAGTTTTTGCTCAAATTGCTAGAGCATCCCCACATGAAGACCTGGCAACCCTACACTAAGGGCACTTTGATAGTTGGACAAAAACATTATGGTAAAAAATGGCATGTACCATAAGAGTTTTTGCACAAATAACAGAACATCCCTATGTCACTGGTGATGTGATGACATCACTACTGGTATGCGCTGGAAGTGATGCTGATGCATAGCAAGCAACAGAGGCCTACATCTCAGTTTGCTGCAGGTAATTTCCACCACCCACCTTCTACCAGTTGAGTAAGGGATTACTTGGCAACCCTTCTTATTGGAGACATTAGAACAATTTTTATGAAACTATATTGGAGACCGTTAATCTCCTTATAATATCACTGGAAATACAGTGGGGTTTCTGAATTTCAGAATTACATTCAAAAGAAAGAAAAGATTGGGTTTATACCTTGCCCTTCACTTGGAGTCTCAGCGCAGTTTACAATCTCCTTCCCATCCTATCCCCACAACAGACACCCTGTGAGTTTGGTAGGGCTGAGAGAGCTCTTTGATAAAGGAGAAGGAAAAAGCTTTTGGGGAAGACTTGTTTGTATTAGCTGACTCCAAGTTCTGAATCAAGCCAAAGGGTCTAATGACACTGCTTTTATATTTTGCTTTCATTGCAAATACAAATGCAAAGTATTAGTCATTTCCAGTGAATGAACATTGGATGTCAGTACTTTAATCTCCATTATAGCTCTGTGAGAAGAAAAAGGAGCTGTCTTCCCCCTTGTTTACATATGGAGAAACAAATATGTTAATTAATTTAATAAAACAAACAATGAATATATTTATGGATATGGCACTCATATTTCTGACTGCAGGATGTTTTGTAATGTGTATTGCTCCAACCATTCCAGAAATAGCCAGATAAGACTATGTGATTAGCCCTTCTCATATTGTGACATATCTAATGTGTCTTTCAGTCTTTGAGATGCTTAATAAATAATAATGTTGACACGGCTGAGCCTTAGTTATGTTGCCTGGGAAACAGCAGCTTACAATAGCCATGCAGTTTTTACTGAGACCATTTTGAGCTTTTCTCTCTAAGAAGACATTGCCAGGAGAAAACAAGTAAGGAAAATTCCTCTGCTCACCATCTTGCCTGTCAGTATGGCTTGAGAGAAAATCCTCCAAAAAGCTGAAACAAGGAGATGTTCACAAAATGCTATTTTTAAAAATTCAAAATTAAAGTAAAACACATACCAACCCCGCTCAAATTATTTCACTAACATAACTTGCATTTGAACAAGGGTTTTCCAAGATTCCCTTCATGCCCACTTAGAACAACTCCAAAACATGGATGTTAATCCTTCTCCTTCCTGCTTCAGTGTCTGCTTGTGGAAAATTCTTACAGTCTTATATTAACCTGTTTATTTTATTTGAAAGGGACCTGCTCATGCACATCTGTTGTATACTGAGACAACCTCAAGACCCTTTTCCCAGTAGAAAAGCACGAACCAACATCACTCATTTCCTCATACCAGTCTTTTAACAACTTTTGCTTACTAGTTGGCTAATACCTACTCCAACCATTCACACATGACCACATGGTATGGAAATTTTGATCCATACTCTGGGGCCATGTCAAAATTAGACATGCCAATCTATCGATTAGTTTAATTCTTAGAGCTATATAAATATATATGCACAATTAGGAATCACTACTTTATACAATTAAGGTTGCCAGGTCCCACCTTTGATCTGGCAGGGGCCTCTGGGCTCTTCCCTGGGATGTTCGTGTGGTGTGATGATGTCACCCGGAAGTGACATCATTATGCTGCCAATGTCGCATGATGATACTCTAGGTTTTGGGCAAAATTCTATAGTTTTGAGCCCAAGTTTACCATAGAGTTTTGCTCAAAACCTAAGGTGTCACTGTGCAATTTTGGTGTGATATCATTTCTGGATGACATCATCATGCCACATTTTAGGGCATTTGTGGGTGGGGTTTTCTCCCACTAGCCTGCTGGCTGGCAGCAGGGAGGAGCCTGCAAAGTGGAGGAAACCCTGCCCAACTGGGGGAGGGGAAGGGGCTAGATAAACTATGTACAATTGAAACTATTTCAGTTATAGTAGAGCAAACCAGATGTAATGATGCTAATTCATTTTGCCCTGCAGGCAATGATATTGGAAAGACATAGTACTTAGAAATGTATAAAGATTCTTATACTAAGAAAAATTATTGTATAGTTAGTATTTGCTGGTTCTGACTGGTGGTTGATGTTCAGGGTCTCAGATTGATATTTGTTCTACCACTACCAGGGATCATTTTGTAAAAAAAAAAAAAAAGAGGTGCTGGAGCTCTTTATCATAACTCATTAGCATAACATAAGATGGCCTTGAAAAATGAATTAACCAGGTAGGACTTTTTAGATAACAAACTGTGGTTGCTCATAGTAGCCCCTCATGCTAAAGCCAGGCATGAGCCATTACAGGCCCAGTTTCATGTGAGAATTATTTTGCCAGGTATGTACTCCAGATATGGAGTACAACCAGTACAGGTGTCACTGGGGCAAATGCAAATTTGACCACAATTGCGATGCCTGCTTTGGACCGCACCTTTGGTCATCTTGTCTCCATGGAGGGTCATCACAGTAGCCCTTTCAGGGCACCTGATCCTCCAGCTCCAATATTAAGAAGGAACAGGGCTTTTTTTTGTAGCAGGAACTCCTTTGCATATTAGGCTACACCCCCCTGATGTAGCCAATCCTCCAAGAGAAGAAGAATGCAGATTTATACTCCGCCCTTAGAGTGGCTTACAATCTTCCATATCTTCTTCCCCCACAACAGACATCCTGTGAGGTGGGTGGGGCTGAGAGGGCTCTCACAGCAGCTGCCCTTTCAAGGAAAACTCCTGCGAGAGCTATGGCTGACCCAAGGCCATTCCAGCAGGTGCAAGTGGAGGAGAGGGGAATCAAACCTGGTTCTCCCAGGTAAGAGTACATTAACTTAACCACTACACCAAACTGGCTTGCAGGGCTCTTCTTACAGGACCTACTGTAAACTCTTAGAGGACAAGTAATTATATAAGACACCAATTTTTTATGGCTGCCTCAAAAGAACCCCAGTTCGCCTTCAGGATCTGTTGCCCAATCAAGGTATGAACTTTCTGGCACAGTATTCCAACAGGGCCACTGTGAAATACCTGAGGCAGGGGTTTGGGGTGGGTTCCCATTACAGGCCTCAGGGTCCCCATGGACTGTGGTAACTTTAAATCTGCCAGGGATTTGCCAGAGGATATGGCTGAAAAGTTTGCTAAGGAGTGTGCAGCAGAGTGAGGGGCAGGCCCCTTTGATCATCCACTAATACATAATCTTATGGTGCTCCCCTTGGGCATGATGCCAAAGAAGGCCCTGGATGAGTTTTGTTTAATTCACCACCTTTCTTACACCAAGGGTTCATCAGTCAATGACATTATCTCCCCAGAGCTTTTTCTGTCAGGTATGCCTCAGTCAATGCCAAACAAATCATTCGGTCCTGTGACCCTGGTGCCCGAATGGCAAAATGCAACCTTCAGTCAGCATTTCACTTGTTGCCAGTTTACCAGTGCTAAGAGGCAGCAGCAGGAGAGAGACTTAGCCTCTAAATCCTGTTTGTTTGGCCCTCCAGGTCAACTGGTTGGGCACTGTTGGAAATGGGATGCTGGATTAGATGGACCAGGGGTCTCATCTAGCAGGATATTCATACATTCTTAAAATTCAGCTGTCTTATCACAATACTCTTGTCTTATCTCCCTAAATCTAGTTTTTCTGCTTTCTTTTTCTCTTCATCTTTTAGTCTATAGATTGGTCTCTGACAACCTTTTGATCTTTCTGTTTTATACAAGCCTTCACTGGATGGCACATGCTTTATTTCTCTTCTGTAATTTGTTCTATGCATCAGCATTATTGCCAAGAAAACTGCTGCTTAATTAATTTGCAAACCATGCCTTTAAATCCTATATTTTCTAATCAAAGTTTTGGGATCAGACTAATTTGACTCTTTCCCCTCAGAAATTGTCAAGAAAATTAAACATTAAAATAATGGATTGCATTGGCTTTCAAATAACATTAAGTAATTATAAGGATGTAGCTTTAATTTTGTAGGATTACATTCTCATAGTCTGTGCTCCTATTTCATTGACTTAATTTAAAAAGAACAAAAAGCTCTAATGAAAAAAGTGATCCATTATGAGAATAAACTGCATGTTTACAAAGTCTTGAACTCTTGCCTCTCTGAGCATGTTAATGTCTAAGCAATGAAGACATTTGACATATGAAAACAATATTACAAATATAATGGCTGTAAACTTCTCATAACCTTATTCTTACCACCCTATGGCAATATGTTTCAAAAGTTTTATTATCCATGGTAATTGTCATTTATTAGTGCTTTCTAAAGAAGTTTCCGCTAAAGATGTTACCCTGAATTCGATATTTTAAAAATTAATTTCAATTTTACAAGAAAAACATAAACAAAAACCAAAAAAGTAAGTATGATTTGATACATCATTTAATGTTCTGATCGATGTGTCTCTGCTAATCATTAAAGAAGGGAAGTCATGCTTTCTTGGAGAGTGGATTTTCTCTTTCTTTTCAAACATTTGAAGTAAAGTAGTGATCTAGACTGAAAAGCGTTTTTATAGGAGGCCCATTGAAGTCAACTCGAGTTGTACAAGAGTGCAACACCTTCCTGGTAGATTCTATCTCCTGTCATAATAGTTACATGGCAAAGATTTAGCAAACTGATATTTGATGGCAGGAGCAACATGATTACCAGCAATATAATTTTAATCATTATGTTGCGACAGCAAAGAAAATTAATCAAGACACTACAAACCCTTAACTACAAACATTTCTAGAATATTCAAGGCAAACTTGAGAGCCAGTTTGGTATAGTGGTTAAGTGTGCAGATTCTTATCTGGGGGAACTGTGTTTGATTCCCCACACTTCTCCACATGCAACTGTTGGAGTGATACTGGGTCAATCATAACTCTCTCAGAGATGTTGCACTCAAGAGCAGTTTCTGTCAAAACTCTTGGCCCCACTTACCTCACAGGGTGTCTGTTGTGGGGAGGGGAAAGAAAAAGAGATTTCAAACCATTTTTAGATTCCTTCAGGTAATGAAGGGTGGGTTATAAATCCAATCTCTTTTCTTCTTCAATCAAATACCAAACTCTTAATTGCACTTCAGCGTGTGTTTCAGATTTCATTGACTCACTGGGTCCATTGGATGATTATGCAGCAACTAAATACTACCCCAAAGCTGTGTGTGTATTAATTGAAACCAAGCACGTCAGCATCACAGTGTTAAACTATGGCTGCTACAAAGCATTCTGCTTCAATGTTGAAAAATACAGTAAGGCAAAACAAACTCCCTTAAGATATTAACTGCATTTAGGACTATAATATACATTTTATTCACTATTAGCAAATGCCTTATGTGAGCTACTATATATGCCTACCAATGCCTGGAACATCCCACTGAATATGGAACAAACTGAACTATAACATTCATATTGTATTCATTTTAATACATAGCTGACAATAACAAATACAACAAAAATAGTTTTAAGCAATTTATAGGTAGCTTTCATCCCTATTTAATCTCTCAAAGTGATGAATTTATGAAATGGAACTTACATGGGCATTAACCTTTTAAGGACAATCCAGTCTCCTTGTTCACCCCTTTCCTCTCACAAGAAACTTTCTAGAACATCTAGGGCAAATTGAAGCAGGCCTAATACTGGAAGGCCTGCCAGGGAACTTCCCTTGTCCTCATTCCCTCCTAATCTGTGAAACTTTGCGTTCTTCCTAAAAGTTTTTCCACAACTGAAAATCACAATTGAAAACCACACTGAGCAGGGAATTGGACTCACTAGATGGCCTGTATAGCCCCTTCCAACTCTGTGATTCTATGAAAAAAGACACTTACTTTTAAAACTAGCCTTTTACCTATTTCATTGGAACTGCTCTTCTGGAGATTATTCATAATTCCAAACCATTCATCTGGCTTTAAAAGCATGGCTAATGGAGAACACTGCCAAAGGGTCTCATTCACTTGATGCCTGTATGTGACCATTTGGACAAACCTGTTTCATCCAGAGAGTAACACTCATTATTTGATCTCGGTTTCTCTGGTGCCTATTTCTAGCATCGTTGCACTGACTCACCTGCTCTTTCCAAATATCATCCCCATTTTCTGCTTCTCCCACTCAATATCTCATTGATTCATTTTTGCCTGCGCTTTTGTCCTTTGGTCTATGACTTTGGCCTGACTCCCTCAATACTGCTCTATGGTAATATTCCTACTTTCCCATCACCATCTGCCACTTTTAATATTGCACACTCACCACCATACTCCTGATTTGCTGTTTCTTTGACCTGCAAATATGAAATGGTTTTCTTGGTAATATTATTCTTTCCCTTAACTCCTTCTTGGCCTCAGCTCTTAATTTGTTCACCCCAATGACTTACACAATTGGTCGCTCTACTAATTCCAAACCCTGCCTGTAAGCTCCTATGATGCCAGAAGCAATGGTATTTGGTTCCAAAGGATGGATTATAATTCTTCTCTGCAGCTGGATGTCACTGACTAATGAGAATCTATTGGTACAATACTTGCAGGTTATCGTTCCATGTAACTGTGTATCTGCAAGCAGTCTGTGACTGAAAGCAATATGAATGCACCCAACTATTCCAATATGCAGAATGTATAACGCCATACTGATTAGAAATAAAGTTTGACAAGATTATGTTTATACTAGAAAAGGAATGATGAAACATTGCATTGAATTTACAAGCTCTGGCAGAGGCTTGGAACAAGAAATTACAAACCTTAAATATTTATATAGCAAAATGAAAAGCAACCTTTCAGACTGCCATAATAAAATAGGGGAAGGAAGAACCATGTACTTTGCTGTGAACTTCTCGGAGGACAAGAGACAGAGATTTTAAATAGACATGAACAATTGACTTTCTCTATCTCTATGACACTTTTATTACAAGTTGATACTTGTCACACTGTAGGAAGGGAGGGATGGTGGCTCAATTAGTAGGGCATCTGCTTGGCATAGGGTAGCCAGGTCTGACTCAGGAAATATCTGGGGACTTTGGGGGTGGAGCCAGAGCAATGTTGTGAAAAGCACAATTGAATTCCAAAGGGAGTTCTGGCCATTATATTTAAATGGTCCACATTTATTTTAAAAATCTTCCCTCCATTGGAAATAATGGAGGATAAGGGCACCACCTTTTGGGGCTCATAGAATTGATGCCCTTGTCAATTACTATTACTATTATTAAAAGTAAAAAGTAATATATGGGGTAGTTAAAAGACCTTTTTAAAGATGTAAGAAATAGATTTATTACCATATGTTACCAATAAAATTGTTTTAAACAAAAAAAAAAAAGGATCAGTTAAGAGTTGATGTAAAAGACCTTTACCTAAGACCTTGAATATCCACTCAGTCTGAGATAGCTTCATGGGTTCTTGTCTTTATTCTGTAAAGTTTGATCAGAGAAGAGATAAAAGCATCAAGGAGGAGAAGAAGCATAAGAAGTTCTGTCAAGTCTAATCCAATGTCTCCTGTGTGAGCAATGACAATATGAGATGATCAAGTCCATCTCTAGTGTATAGAGATGTGCATTCAGAGAGTAGCACATGTGGAAAAGGAGATGTGGCAGGGCTTGACTTATATTTAATTTGCATTAAAGAGATCACTGCTTTGAGATCTGTCAACCTGATGCAGGCCAAGGCCAATGTGGGAAGCACAAAAGCTAAGAGCTGGCCCCCCTCCTTAAAGGACTTAAGTCTACTGCTATTAATTTTAGGGTTCTTAGCTGCAGTGGTGCAAACTGACTGAAGAAAAAGGAAGGCAATAGTTAAAGGAAGATGAGACCTACAAGTTTTGTTATGCATTTTATATATGAAAATTCAAGGCAAGAAGCAGTGGGGAATCAGCAAAAACAGAGATTAGGAGGCAGGAACATTCAGAAAACATAAAGTGTCATCCTAGACAGAATTACATGCTTCTAAATCCATTGTCTTTGATGGATAAATCTAGGTTAGAAGGCTAGACCCCTGCTTAGGACTGCACTGATAACATATGGGTGTATATGCATGTATGATCTTGTACACATGCTTTCTGGGAATGAAATAGGGAAAGTGAAAATCTTGTGCTGAAATGTAAGAAAAATAAAAGCTCAAGTGAAGGATCAGGCCCTGCTCAGCCTGATTTAAACAGTATTTTTCCGTTTACTTGGGGTGATTCCTGTAATGCTTAAACCAACAAGAATTTTGCCAGAGCAGGGACAAATTGAAAACAGTGCTTTCATTCACTGAATGACTCAGAAATCAATAATGAGAACTACATTTCAAAAGGAAGCTAATAAATGAATCTCAAATCTGATCTACGACATTGCTGCTGAGGCTAACCCAAAGTGAATGTAAGGACATTACAATATAAAAAAGGTTGCAACATCCACTTTCCTCCCAAGTTCACAAATAGCTTATGTATCAAGTGTCCAACTGCAAAGTGCAAGCAAACAGAGGGGAGAGAGCTGTGCATGACCCTCTGCAAAGATAGACTGGCACAGAAACACTTTTTATGACTTCCAACATTTTAACAAAGAGAAAGCCTAAGGAAGATATATTCCTGTGATATTTGGTATCATAAAAAACATCACAGCAAAATGTGAAAATGAAAAACTGTTCTTGACCCTATGAAAAAGGAAAAAAGGTGTCAGAGATGGCATCCTGCTATGCAGAAATCTGATGGGGGTACCAGAAGGAGACAGGAAATTATAAATGGACAGAGGTGATCAGTCTTCAAATAGAATATTTATTCCGGTTCTTGGTAAAATACTGGGAAATACTGATAATATAGTGTCAGATTTTGAAACTTTAAAATATTTTAGACAGTATTGATATGAGCTTTAAAGCCAAAGGAAAACACTATTATAGGAGAACAAAAGAAAAAAAACCCTTTACAAATAAGATGACTTTGTGCTGTATCTTGGCAATGGTTTTCATTGTAGACAAGGGTTTATCATGTCTTTTAAACTATGCAAATAGAAAGGCACCCAGGAGGGAGGCTGGACAATGTGTTTACCTATCAAATTTTCTTTGTCTCTAAACAGCTTATTTTGTGGGAGAATGTGATGGAAATGACCGTGTTTGCTCTGTTAGTTCTCTGTGAATTTTTGTGGTTAATTATCCATGTCTTTACTGCCTGCAGAGAGAATTGCTTTGAGTTTCTTTTTAAAAAATACACACAAGCACACACACACAAGCTTTCCATGCATTCTGTTTCTGAAGCTATAAACTGTTTCAGAGGCCAAAAAGAAAAGAAAAGAAAAGAAAAGAAAAGAAAAGAAAAGAAAAGAAAAGAAAAGAAAAGAAAAGAAAAGAAAAGAAAAGAAAAGAAAAGATGCATTACCAGAATTAAAGAAGAATCGAAGTGCTATAACCACTGTGTTATAGCAAGAACTAGGTTCTCCTCAGTCAGGGTAGCCTTGGCTAGAGAGTCATTGTGGAATGTTGAAATTGAAGAACCAATTTGGTGTAGTGGTTAAGTGTGTGGACTCTTATCTGGGAGAACTGGGTTTGATTCTCCACTCCTCCACTTGCAGCTGCTGGAATGGCCTTCAGTCAGTCATAGCTATTGTAGGAGTTGTCTTTGAAAGGGCAGCTGCTGTGAGAGCTCTCTCAGCCCCACCTACCTCACAGGGTGTCTGTTGTGGGGGGAAAAGATAAAAGAGATTGTAAGCTGCTCTGAGACTCTGATTCAGGGAGAAGGGCGGGGTATCTGCAGTCGTCTTCTTTTTTTGCCATCACAGTGGTCAAATCCTATGGACCATTGTTGCCTGATCTAAGGGAAATGGAAGTTCCTTATTTATAGGAATCTCAACTTCAGGAATAACATAGTGGACTCTGGTGGAAGTAACATTTCCAACTCCAGGTTGGGCTATTCCCGGAGATTTCAAGGTGAATTCTGAGGAGCGTGGAGTTTCAGAAAATGAGCAGCCTCGTTAAGTTAATGTCATTGAGTCCATCCTCTAAAGCAGCCATTATTGTCTGGGGATCCATTGCAATTTTGGGAGATCACCTGAAGACTGGTAACCCTAGCTGGAAGGAATCAAAGCTATCATCTTGCTTCTTGAAGGGTGAGATAAATGCAGAGCTTGCAGCACTGACTGCCTTTCCTTGAGTCTTACTTCCTTGTCTTATAGTGTTGTCCCACCTTTCCTTCCTTCACTGAATTTTAGATTATGCAAATTCCTCACAGTGCATAGCTATAGGATTTCATTATGGCTGCAGACTACACAAAGAGTTTGCACAGAAAGAGATACTGCTTTAGCACTTCAAGTCAACAGATTGTAATATTGTAAATTTACCCTCTTCTATGTATTCATAAAAGGGTCCCATGGCGCAGAGTGATAAAGCTGCAGTATTGCAGTCTGAACTATCTGCTCACGACCTGTTCAATCCCTGCAGAAGCTGGGTTCAGATAGCCGGTTCTGTTGACTCAGCCTTCCTCCTTCCAAGGTCGGTAAAATGAGTACCCCGCTTGCTGGGGGGAAGTATAGATGACTGGGGAAGGCAATGGCAAATCACCCCGTAAAAAGTCTGCCATGAAAACGTTGTGAAAGCAACATCACCCCAGAGTCGGAAACGACTGGTGCTTGCACAGGGGACTACCTTTACCGTTTTACATATTCATAAATAGCACTTGGATTGGGAGCATTGCATCTTAGATTGTTTAGATTTTTAAAATAGCCTTTTATTTATAGAGGGTTTTTAATAATACTGAATAATATATTTAGTTGAATAATAGATGTGAACAAAGAAGGATGGGAATTAATGAAGAGCAAAAAAACGGGTGAGGGAAAAGGAGGAAGAAAGTGTACATATATCTACAAAGACTGGTAGCATTTCTATATTGTTTACAGCAACCTTTCACACTATGGTAAATATTTTGTGGTAAGGTAGTGAAACTATGAAATCCCTTCAAGCAGTATAGGATTGGGTACAATGTGGTACATAATGAGTCTGGGTTTGCCACTTTTCTGGATTGTTCTGTCTGGTATTATTTTCCAGAAAAGCATTACCTGAAATCTTGCTACATTATCTCCTTCCTGCATGTGTGTTTGTACTTTTCTAGAAAGGCAAAATAACTGTTCTTGCCATGACTAAAAATATCTGTGTAAACTGGGCTGGATTAAGGATATGAAGGGCCAAAGTAAGGAAAGGCCTAAGTACATATATACCAATAACTAAACTGAATGGAGGAGATTAAAAGCAAGAAAATAATGTAACAGTGAAAAATCACAGCAAGAAATTAATGCAATACAACCTGTATCAGAGCAACAGTAGAATAATTCAATCAGTATAACAACAGAACATATCTTTCTGTAGTAGATAATGCAAAGTTTACTGTTGTGTTTATTATGTGTTGTCAAGTCACTTCTGATGTCTGGCAACCCTGTGAATTCTAGAATGACCTAACATTAACAGCTTTGCAAAGGTCTCGCAAATGGAAGGGTGTGGCTTCCTTTGTAGAGTCAGTCATTTCATATTCAGACTTCCTCTTTTCCTACTGCCTTCATCTTTTCGTGGTATTATTGTCTTTACCAGTGAGTCTTGTCTTCACATGGTCTGACAAAAGTACAATAGGTTCAGTTTAGTCATTTGAGCTTCTAATGAGAATTCTAATGAGAATTCAGGCGTGACTGACCTAGAACCCACTCATTTAGCTTTTTGGTGGTCCATAGTATTCATAAAACCCTTCTTCAACATCACATTTCAAATGAAAGTCAACAATTAACAATCCATAACTATAAATGCTTGTTAAAATAAAGTGTTTTCAGCTGATACCTCAAGCTCAGTTTAAGCTAGCCCATAGATGCAATAAATCAAAGAATGAATGATAAGTACAGTCTGTGCAGTCTGTACTCCTCTGAGCAACTTGTTCAGCTCTTTAGGCCACAGCACTGAAATGTATGCAATCAGCTTGGGACTTGAAATTAGTCTGATAACATTCTGAACTTGTCCTACAGAAATAGTATCCAAGTCAGTTTGTTCTGGATGCCCAGTGCACCTACAGGCCATTCCTTTTAACCATGAACTGTAGGTCAGATTGAAACCTGCAGCCCTTGGCCAGTGATGTGGCTGGCTGATAGACATAGGGCTAAGGAAAGGTACCTGAAAGCCACCTGGCTGATAGCTTGTGCTGGGCACAATACCCAGAGTCATCCTGTTCCCTTCCTATCCTCCACCCAGACCACAAATGGTACCCCTGATTAAGGCTGACAGCTAGATTACATGTGAAATACCTTTCAAATGAGCTTCAACAAGCCTTCAAGCTGTAGGCAACATTACAGTGTTAACTGTGGTTTTACTCATTTCTCCTGGTTTCTCCATAGATTTAATTTTTTTAAATGACTCCCCCCTGCTCCAAGAAATCATGGCTTCTCTGGTATAGCATTCGGTATTTTCAGTAAGCTTGTGGCATTATAAATAAGCTTGGTTTATGCTTTGCAAATAAAATCTCTTGTCATGAAGGGTTTTTTGTACTTGTTTATTAACATGGAGGAGATGGGAACTTCTGCCACGAGGCAGTTTTTGATGGGGTGCAACTGGTAGCAGTGCGCAGAGTAAAGAGCTTGGGAGTTCTACTGGAGCCTTCCTTGACAATGGAGGCCCAGATAGCAGCTACTGCCAAGTCCGCCTTTTTTCATCTTAGACGGGCGAGGCAGTTGGCCCCCTTCCTGGAGCGCGGCGACCTGGCAACAGTGATCCATGCAACGATCACCTCGAGGTTATACTACTGTAATGCCCTCTACATGGGGCTCCCCCTGTACTGAACCTGGAAACTGCAGCTAGTGCAAAATGCAGCAGCCAGGCTGCTACTGGGACTGCCTCGGTGGGAACATGTGTAGTCTGGGCTGCGGGAATTGCACTGGCTGCCAATAGTTTACCGGGTTCGTTACAAGGTGCTGGTCATCACCTTTAAAGCCCTATATGGTCGAGGACCTGCCTACCTCTCTCCATATGTTCCCCAGAGAGCACTGCAATCAAGCTCAAAAAATCTTCTCGAAATCCCTGGGCCAAAAGAAACCAAATTAAAAACTACTAGAGAACAGGCGTTCTCTACAAAGGCCCCCCAATGGTGGAATCAATTGCTGGAAGAGGTGCAGGCCCTACGGGATCTTAACCAGTTCCGTAGGGCCTGCAAAACTGCCCTCTTCCAGCTAGCTTTTTAAGGCGGAACTCTTGATAAGATCAATAACACCAAGCCATTTTACACATAATTTGATAGTATTATAATGTCATATTGTTTTATTGGTTTTACTGTTTAAATTATTAATTATATTATATATTGTTTTATTTGTATCATGGTTTTACCATGTCTTTTTAGCCACCCTGAGCCTGCTTAGGCGGGGAGGGCGGGGTATAAATAAAAAGTTTATTATTATTATTATTATTGCTTGCAAATCTATAGCTAGGAAGACGTTGCTATACCTTGAGAAAAATCAGAAGAAAGGTAAGTAAATCAGCAATAGTTTCAGAAACTAGGAGAGCAAGGCAAAATTTTAAACATGCAAAAAAAAAAAGTACTATTGAGAATCTTACCCAATAGCAAAGCAATCTATTCATCTTTTGAAGGCAAGAAAGACAAGAACACAGGGCAATCTATAAATGGATGTAAAAATGCCTATACAGACTAGTAAATGGGGGGACTGAACTGTACAGATTTACTTAGTGTTTGTTCTGTCTTGCAGTTTATCAAGAAAGACCAATCAAACCACATGAAATGCTGGCAATTTTTAAAAAGTAAATTTTAGCCACTGGAGTGGGAAGGCAATTTGGATCTAGGCAATGGTACAGGGGGCTTAAAGCTTTGTTTTCCAGGCCTAATAACAGCAAGAGATGAGAAGGGAGATCAGTCTGTTATGGAAAACTGCATGGGGGTGGGAGAAGCAGATTATACTCCCAGTCTGATTTTTTGTGTTTATTAATATTATTAGCATAGAGCTAATTAAACCCCCCCCCCATAACGTTTTACTCAAATAGGTCTCAGATACAAAATTCCTGATTGTTTTGCTCTCCCTTTAGGCATTACAAGGAATGAAGATGTACCAGGAAAGCTCTAAAGATGGTAATCAAATCAAAGAATTCATTTACGTAACTGATATTTTTGAAATATAGGTTATTGGAGCCTTTAGGCATTCTATAAAGCCAGGGCAAAAAAGTGTTATTTCATCGTATTTGGATGAATCTTTCATTCAAACCTCTGCTATATGGAAAAGATATTCTACTGAGTGCAGTAGTTCAATTATCTGCTTATAACTCAGAAATACAGTTAAAGAACAGTTATTTGGGGAGCTTAATCTTTTCAATTCTCCTGGTCCTCCAGTTTTCTGCTGCTTGGGTAATTAGGGATGGGCAGTCTAGGGTGGCCAGATCATCCCGGTTGCCCGGGAAAGTCCCGATTCTGGCCGCAAATTCCCGCCTCCCGGGCTGGCTATACCGGGACCATTAGAGATCCCGGTTTAGCCAGCCAGAGAGCCGGCGGGCCGCGGTGTGGCGGGCTCTGCGCATGCGCGGGGCCAGGCGAGTGGGCGGCGTAGGGCCCGCCACACCGCCGCCAATCGCCGTGCGCATGCGCAGGGATGCTCCCTCCCTAACTCACCGCCTTCCCCGCCCGCGCGCGCGGCCCAGCGGCGGTGGCGGAGGCCGGGGAGGCGGCGGAGAGGCCGGCGCTGAAGACCCGCGGGGGGAGGCGGCGGCGGCCGGAGTGGGAGGCGGGCCGGCGGCGCCTGCGGCGGCGGCGTGGCGGGAGGCCGCGGGTCGGTGGGCTCGGCCGCCTCCTCCTCAGCCGCCGCCAGCCCCGCCAGCAGCGCCGCCAGCAGCACCAGCCGCCGCCGCGCCTCCTGGCCAGCCCGCCTGCCCGGAGGGGAGGCCGCCACCCGCCCTGGAAGAAGGTAAGCAGGCAGGCAGGGAGGGAGGGGGCCGAAAGCGGGGAGGGCGGCTGGCGGGAGGGGGCGGCCAGCCTTCCTTCCTTCCCTCCCTCCCTCCCTCCTCCCTTCCTTCCCTCCCTCCTCTCTTCCTTCCCTCCCTCCTTCCTCCCTCTCTCCCTCCTTCCTTCCTTCCTTCCTTCCTCCTTCCTTCCTTTCTTCCTTCCTTCCCTCCTTCCCTCCCTCCCTCCTCTCTTCCTTCCCTCCCTCCTTCCTTCCTTCCTCCCTCCTCCCTTCCTTCCTTCCTTCCTTCCTTTCTTCCCTCCTTCCCTCCCTCCCTCCTTCCTTCCTTCCTTTCTTCCTTCCTTCCTCCCTCCCTCCTTCCCTCCTTCCTTCCTTCCCTCCCTCCTTCTTCCCTCCCTCCCTCCTTCCTTTCTTCCTTTCTTCCTTCCTTCCTTCCTTCCTCCCTCCTTCCCTCCTTCCTTCCCTCCCTCCCTCCTTCCTTCCCTCCCTCCTCCCTTCCTTCCCTCCCTCCCTCCCTCCTTACTTCCTTCCTTCCCTCCTTCCCTCCTTCCTTCCTTCCCTCCTCCCTTCCTTCCCTCCCTCCCTCCTCACTTCCCTCCCTCCCTCCCTCCTTCCTTCCTTCCTTCCTTCCTTCCTTCCTTCCTTCCTTCCTTCCTTCCTTCCTTCCTTCCTTCCTTCCTTCCTTCCTTCCTTCTTTCCTTCCTTCCTTCCCTCCTTCCCTCCCTCCTCCCTTCCTTCCCTCCCTCCCTCCCTCCTTCCTTCCTTCCTTCCTTCCTTCCTTCCTTCCTTCCTTCCTTCCTTCCTTCCTTCCTTCCTTCCTTCCGTGGCTCTCCAATATCCGATGTTCATGTCTTACGGCTCTCAAACATCTGACCTTTATTCTGTGTTGCTCTTTTGTTAAGCAACTCTGGCCACCCCTGGAGTAGACATTACTGACTTTGGTGGACCCAAGCCCTGATTCAGAGTAAGGGAGCTTTGTGTTTGTGTCTTCTGGTGCAATTTTGTTCTCAAATCCTGTATTTACTTCATCAGTATATGGGATAAGGCACTTTCTCAACTGTGCTGCATAATGCAGCCACTTTATTTTGTCCTGTTGGCTCTGTTGGCTCTATCTGCGCCACCTTCATCACTTTTGGGGTGTGGATCCCCCAGTGGGGTGGTCTCCCGACTCCCTCCGCCGGCTGTTTCTGATAGCCCTGCGCCCCCTCTTTCATTTGATATGTGTCCCGTGCGGGTGCCAACCTCCCACCGGGAGATGCCGCAAAATGAGCCCCCTTGAGGCTTATGGCGGCAGGGCTCGGGGGAAGCGAGCTAGACTGCTGTTCTTTTGAGGGGTTATAGAGTGTTTCGAGCCCGTCCCTGTGGCATCGGTCCCATCGTTGTGGGACCCAGGGGGCCGTTGCAGTGGCCCATAGTCTCTTTACATGTCTTTGAAGACCACGGTCTCCTTAAATGCCTTCTCCAAGCTGCACCATGGCGATAGCATATGACGGACCCCTGGCACTTCCCCACTCTGAGGTTCCCTGCTGTGACTGGGCAGCCTTTGTAGTGTGGAAATAATAGAGATTTTTGAAAGAATTTCTGTTCCACAGAATATAATTTGGCTTTTAGCCCAGCCCAAGAAACTAGTTGTTGAAAAGCAAGAACCCTCTTTTTATTTCTTTTTTGAAATGGAGATGGTTTAACAGTAAAACAAAAAAACCAAGTTTATTCAACAGGCAGGGAATGAATAGGTGAGTCAGGGATTGGGATTGCCGAGGTAAAGTTGTTAATAACACAGAATTATCTACGGAATAATACAGAATTGTTAATAATACAGAATTCAGAAGAATGTTTTCATGGCAGACTTTTATGAGATGGTTTCCCATTGCCTTCCCCAGTAATCTACACTTTACCCCCAGCAAGCTGGGTACTCATTTTACCAACCTCAGAAGGATGGAAAGCTGAGCCAACCATGAGCTGGCTACCTGAACCAGCTTCTGCTGGGATCAAACTCAGGTTGTGAACAGAGCTTGGACTGCGGTACTACAGTTTACCACTCTGTGCCATGGGGCTCCTAATTTTGAGCAGGCACAATGATGTTATTAAAGCTTATTTTCAGGTACTTTTAGTTCTTAGTAGTATGAGATGTTTTACTTTGTATTTTAATTACAGCAACAATGTTTCTTCAGAGAGTTTCCTATGGCAGTTCAGGTTTCCTGGAGTTGGTCACAGACTCTGTGAACCTAACTCACTCCTTGGTTAACTTTCAGTTTATTTCTATTTGCTGAGCTGTTTAAAACTGTTTTCCCTTACAACAGGCTAGGGCCCTCCTCAGAGCTAAATTCTCAGAGACACTGGGCAGGAATTAATCTTCTCTTCAGATAAATTAATCCTGTTCTTTTTTGGACTGAAAGGGAGTTTCCACACACACTACCCCAATCACTCTTGCTAAATCTCTCTCTGTATAAAGCAGATTGCTATGTATTGGGACTGGAGTTTGGCCTTAAAGCCAGCAGAGACTTAGCTGAGCTTGAGACCCCAGAACAATAGCCACCCGGATGCAGGAAGGAGGCCTATCAGGGATCATTGGGTCAGCTGTTAGCCTATAGTTGTTTGTAATGGGTTTTTGGGTGGAGTTATTTGCATGCATATAAGCAGGGCCATCAGCCCTGCAAGACAGTTCTGTGTTTACCTTACTACGCTGAATAATTGAATAAAGAATTCACTATCTCCTGGTGTCCTTATGCTTTGAACCCAGTACATTTTACTGGCAATGAGGATAGGATCCTGGTGAGCAAGAAGCCCTGGCCATCGGCACTGCACCAGGCATCACTGAACCCTGCATCCAGCACCGCACATCGCATCACCACCACCGGACGACATGGCTGCTGCTCCAGGACACTTTGATGAGTTTGACGCCACCACCGAGGATTGGAAATCCTACACCTCCCATTTAGCTTTCTTCTTGGAGTCTGCAGACATCACGGATGATGTGAAGAAGCGGGCCACTTTCTTCTACGTCTGTGGTCGCTCGACATTTGAGATTGCCTGTTACCTGCTAGCGCCGGCCAACCTCAAAGACACACCATACTGCACCATCTTGGACCAGCTTCAAAAGAACTTCGTGCCCAAACCTTCCATCATAATGGCCTGCCACAGAAGGAACCAGGCAGTGGAAAAGTCGATTATGGCTATCGTTATGGCTCTCCGAAGGACAGCCCGCCAATGCAACTTCAGCAATCTGGAGGAAGCCCTCTGGAACCAGCTAGTGTGCGGCCTCTGGGATGAAAGAATACAACAGAGGCTCCTCGCCAAGAAGGACCCCACATTTCAGGTTGCAATGGAAGAGGCCTTTGCTGCTGAAGCAGTGGACCAGTTCACCATGGAGATCCATCTGCCACCAAACCCACAAGTTTCCAAGAGGCCTGCCACCGCAGTCCACCATGTGGATTTGACCGATGAAGCAGAAGAGGTCCTACAGCTGCCTTGACCTACTCGCCGCGCCTCACGTCCAACCATCACACCACCTCAGGCTGCCATCACGACTCCCTGTACCAGCTGCGGAGAGCTCCACAAGCAGAGGACCTGCCGGTTCTGAGATGCCAAATGCCGGAACTGTGGAAAGGTCGGCCACATCACCTGAGTCTGCCACTCCAAAGGGACCTGGAGGCAACAAACAGTGCACCAAGAGTCAACGCACAAGATGGAGCTCCACACCATGTCACTCCAACCACTACAAGTACTGCATTTGCCCTTGGACACCCCAGATAAAATCAAGGTGACTGTTAAGTTAGAGGGGGGCCCTTGCCTGATGGAATTGGACACAGGATCCTCCATTTCAATTATTTCAGAGGAGACCCTCAGGGAAATTTGCCTCAATCGATGGCTGTACCTCAGGCCCACGGGGTTCATCCTCAGAGATTTTTCACAGAATGATGTAGAAATAAGAAGGTGGGGAAAGTTCCGGGTGCAGTAATAATAATAATAATAATAATAATAAAATTTTATTTATATCCCGCCCTCCCCGCCTAAGCAGGCTCAGGGCGGCTAACAACATCCATAAAATTATACAATACAGTAGCTATACAAAACTTTAAAATCAACATTATCTAAAAACCATTCTAATGTACATTTAACATAACTTGACAGTAACAGTGGTGTTCCTGGCGCTAGTCTGTCAGTTTACATGATAGCGAAGATCCCTGAGGCAAAATCATTTTGGCAGATCCATCCAGTACAGGAATGTTGATGGACTTCTGGACTTGCTGGTGGTGGGAGGCTGACGCACTAGTTTGCTGGGTCTGGCATGGTTCGTGCTTTTGGGGTTTGCCATCACAAGAATGCATAGCTTAACTCCTAAAGACTTGGGGAGGGTTTGCACCGTCCTACAACATTTTGACTTGGCTGGGCTAATAGTGAAGCAGGAAAAGTGCCTCCTGGGAGTTCCACAGGTCGAGTTTCTGGCATTCTTAGTCGACGCATACATCTGGCTCCCAGCAAAATCAGTGCCATAGTCGACGCCCCGGAACCCAAATCCAAACAGGAGCTACAAGCATTTTTGGGGTTCCTGAACTTTTATCATTCCTTCCTGCCCCTCAAAGCCATGTTCGCAGAACCCCTTCACCATCTCCTTGACAAGAATGTTCTATGGGTCTGGGGTAAGAAGCAAGCCTCCACATTCCGGGCCGTCAAAGACCTGCTGACCTCCAACAAGGTCCTGGTACACTTCAATGAATTCTTGCTGGTCATCCTCACCTGCGACGCATCCCTGTATGGTGTTGGGGCAGTCCCCGGCCATTGCTACTCGCTCCCGACCGGCAAACCCCCCAGATGCTCTCCCCCAGGGTCCTGCGCTGGTCTATCTTTCTTGCAGGCTACCAATACTCCCTGTATCACAGACCAGGAAAAGCTATGAGGCACGCTGATGCCCTCAGTCGCCTGTCGTTACGAGCCCAAGACCCGGACCCAGCACCAGCCCACCAAATCCTACTCATCAAGGACCTCCCCAACTGGCCCTTGCAAGCTGCTGACATCACTCGCCACTCAGGTAAGGACCGCATCTTATCGTGTGTCCTTGACTGGGTGGGGAGGGGGTGGCCTACCGCATGGGTAGGCCCAAAATTTACAACCTTTTCCTTGCGTCAGGATGAACTTTCTTCCCACAAGGGATGCCTACTCTGGGGCAGCCGGGTGGTGGTTCCTGCTCCTTTGTGCCAATGATTTCTGGATGCCCTGCACGAGTCACACTCGGGCATTGTTAAAATGAAAACGCTCACCTGGAGCTATGTGTGGTGGCCGGGGATGGTGAGATTGAAGCCTGTGTCAAGTGATGCCAGGCATGCCAGGAAACCCGGCCAGAACCATCCCATGCCCCTGTGCAACACTGGGAGTCCACCCGCAACCTATGGTCCCGGCTGCACTTGGACTTGTGGACCCATTTCAGGGGCAAATATTCTTTATTTTGGTGGACTCATACACCAAGTGGTTGGGGGTAGTCCCAGTCACTTACACCTCTTCCCGAGCAGCAATCCAAGCACTCCGTAGGATTTTCTGCACACACGGCAGACAATGGAATGGCATTCACTTCAGAGGATTTCCAAGAGTTCCTGGGCCTCTACCTCGTCAGGCATGTCCGCTCCGCTTCACCCATCCACCAACGAACAGGCGAAAAGAATGGGGCGCACCACGAAAGAGTCTCTTCGTCGACTAATTCATGGGGATTGGGACCACCACTTAGCTGCATTCCTTTTCAGCCATCGAGTGACCCCCAGTGTTACCACAGGTTGCAGCCCAGCAGAGCTCCTCATGGGCTGCCACCTGACAACCAGACTGGACCGTCTCCACCCAGATAGAGCCCCCAAACCTTGGCTGTCACCAGAGTGCCAGGAGGCACCCTGAGGATTTTTTACAGGAGAGTCTGTGTACGCCCAGAACTTTGGCAACGGTCCCACCTGGATCCCCATCTGAGTTATCTGAGTCACAGGCCCAGTTTTGTACGAAGTATCTACCAATGGGGGCCAAGTCCTACACAGACACGTGGATCAGCTTCGCTGCTGCATGTTCCCTGCTGAGCCATACGTTACGCCGGACACTGCGGAGCAACACCAGTTGGTGCCGCTGCAGGAGCCAGTGGGAGTTAGCGGTCAGCCAGACTACCAGGAATCGGAGGAAACCCCACTGGGCACCTCTGATATTGGGGACCCTTCAACCACTTCACTGACACAGCCTTCCACTAGCACGGCACTAGCAACCCTGACAAGGGAACCCGACTCCTTGGCTGCCCCCGGTGTGCTTTGCAGGACCAACCGGGAGCAGCAGAAACCAGCACATCTCAAAGATTATGTTTGTTAAGTGTTGGGAAACTTTGGGGGGAGAAGTGTTATGTTTTGTGACTGGAGTTTGGCCTTAGGGCCAGCAGAGACTTAGCTGCGCTTGAGACCCCAGAACAATAGCCACCTGGATGCAGGAAGGAGGCCTATCAGGGATCATTGGGCCAGCTGTTAGCCTATAGCTGTTTGTAATGGGTTTTGGGGTGGGATTATTTGCATGCGTATAAGCAGGGCTGTTCTGTTTTTACCTTACTATGCTGAATCACTGAATAAAGAGCTGAATTCACTATCTCCTGGTGTTCTCATCCTTTGAACCCAGTACACTTTATGGTCTTCAGCTTATATTGACACTTAGACATTACATTCTTATAGTGAATTCTTCCTCAGGTTAGGAAAACTACAATTAAGGCAAGGAGTCTTTTACTTTCACTCTAAGGTGAACCTGTCTGACTTTTCCTGTTAGACTCAGGAACTTCAAAACTCTGTCAGAAACCAACTGACTGCCTTCAGAATGGTTCTTGAAACTGTAATCTCCAGACTGACAATTGACCACTTCCCTCCGCAGCACTCATCTGATCATATATTTTCCTGGTCAATCAGAGGAGAGGAGCAGGCTGTCATCCAATCTCTCTCTTCCCTTTCAGGGAAAAATTAACTCTTTATCTCCTGGTTCTCTGATTTAGCTGCAGTATGAAACCTACTTTTAAAGCGCAGTCCATTACACAATGTGACTTTTTGTGTGAACCCAGAAGGCTTTTAAAAGAGATTTGAGCCACAACAGTGTCAGTAGAGGCATGCCTTGTAAAAATAATTTAAAGGAATCCCTTTAAATAGTTTTTGCAAGGTGTGCCACTGCAGCACAACTTGCAAGTGAACTCAGAAGACATTTAAATGGGTTCATTAAGTGAAAAGGTTCATAGAGGTTTGGGGTTCATGAGACCCCACGAACCTTAATGAACCTCAATTTTCCTAGTCCATGTCCATCCCTACTGGTAACCTTTAATTACAACCAGGGTATATTTACCCAATGCTTCATATCCAAGGCTGATAATTTAAAACAAAAGGGGCAACAGAGAAATTTAGATTCATCCTCCCACTCTGCTATTTATTTGTTCTACCTTTCTCTGCTAGGAAAAGAAACTCTTGTCTCTTTGATGCTTTGATGCTTCTCTCACTCCTTCAGAAGATGAGGAGAGCTGACTTTTCTGACAGAGCTGGTTAAATAAGTAGGTTTGAGTAAAATTACAGAGTCCTAAATTTCAATCTGGCAGCAAACACTGGGGTAGTTCTGCTGTTTCACAGTATTAAAAGGTGATGGAGCCAATCCTGGAGAAGCATCATATATATAACTGCAAACAGATTAAGTGCTTTGCAAATTTATGCCACTTCATCTACTTTCTTTATTCCATCATATATATGATAACTGCAAACAGATCAAATGCTTTGTAAATTTATGCCACTTCATCTACTTTCTTTATTCCATCTGTTGAGGTCAGCATACAAAACATGTCAAAGAGGACTTTGAAGCATTTTGTACAATCTGTAACCTCTGCTTTAGTCATTTCCTGTAACTTTTAAATGAAGCTTGCAGAGACGGTGGCTGTATCTTCAGAAATGACTCTGAGGTCCAAACTAGAATGACGTTCTGGGGAATCTGCAATGGATCTCCAAGCATTTTTAAATTTACCATTCTCCTGTCTCCATTTTATTCTCACAATAACTCTGTGAGTTAAATTAGTCTGAGAATGTATAACTGGCAGGGCTTTTTTTGTAGCAGGAACTCCTTTGCATATTAGGCCACACCTCTCTTATGTAGCCAGTCCTCCAAGAATTTACAGTAGGCCCTGTACTAAGAGCCCTGTAAGCTCTTAAAGGATTGGCTACATCAGGGGTGTGTGACCTAATATGCAAAGGAGTTCCTGCTACAAAAAAGGCCCTGGTTGGCAGAATGGCAATGTGAAATTGACACAACAATCCTAAACACACTGGGTGCCTTCCCGTGTGATTTAAATTGCCCAGGAGAGAGGGGTGGCCCAATTCTCCAAGGGGGTGCCCAATTTGGCACCTCCCAGGGCCACCACCATAGGCAGCTTACCTAAGGTCGCCTAGCGGGTGCGCCGGCCCTGCATGAAGTCAGGGAAATATTACTAAGTTCTACCATGCAGCCATTCTTTCTCCACCATACTACAGTGACCCTGAAATCCTGATATGCATCTCAACCAAAACAATGATTCTCATGTGATTTCTTTCTTTGCATCTTCTAAAGTTTTATAGGAGAAACTTATTTTCTCCTTTGCCTTAGGGTGGATAATATGCTGGGGGGGGGATCTTCCAACATTTATTTCAAGAAAGAGGAAAAAACTTCAAGAAGTGCTAGTTAATACAATATTTGAAGATCAATGAACCATGTTGTATGCCAAAAGAACCTACAAAGAGCAGAAAGCAACCTATGAAGCAAAATAGCAATTTAATAAAGTTGCTATAGGAGTACATCACATTATTTTCCAGTTTAAAGCTGCTACGTGGAACAGGTAGGTCTACTTCACAGAAGAGCATAGGCAATGTACAAAAGATTTTGAAAATCACATAGAGATTTGGAAGCCTTGTAGTGATTTAAAGGAAAGTAAACAATGGTGCCAAAATATGTAGAGCTCAAAAAATGACAAGAAGACTCCAGGTAGCTGAATGTTAGACTGGATTGAATTAATCACTGCTTATTTATCTCTTTATCCCCCCAGAGTGGTGAGAGGGTGAGACATTGCATGTAGCTGCATCAAGGCAACATTGCTCAAGCAGGACTCTTAAGAGGTAGCATATAAATTTCCTAAATAAAACACTGGCCATCCCAGTACAGGATTTGTTGGTCCTTTCATAGCTAAATAGGATCCCCCCATTTTCCCGATTTGTTTTGTCTGTTTGTTTTGCTTGTCCCATACTATGATATTAAAGGAGGTAGGGCTCAAGGAACTATAGATCACTCCATACAGAAAATAACCAAATCACAGAGCAGCTGGTACAGTGTGTTCATACAAAGGGGATCAAAGAAGCAGAGAGTTTTTGTAAGTACCTGAGGTATCACTCAGAAGATGTAAGGAACTTCCTCAGATCAGCCTCGAAGGGCTACTGGGTCTGGCAAGAGCTGTAACAAGCATTCCTTTGAGGTTCTGGCTCACGTCATCCAGAGAAAAAAAGTAGGGCAGGGAGTTATGAATGGAAAGGCCTCCATCAGTGCAGTTAAACTGTAGCTGTGAGGAACCAAGACAACTAAAATCCTGTCTTTGGGATCTAACCAGGATTGATCATTTGTGCAAAGGATACATGGAGGAGAAACAGTATATATCAGTCCTAAACCCACATAAGGGTACCACCACACTGTGCGAGATGAATGAATCCTGCTGTAGGTTTGGTAAATCCAATAAATGTGAATTTTTCAATCCCAAAGACCCTTTCCCCCTCATTTGCGGTGTACATGAGCAAATAGAAATAAGAGAAATTCAGTCCCATTGTGAAAGCTTCTATAGCAGGGGTGGCCAATGGTAGCTCTCCAGAAGTTTTTTGCCTACAACTCCCATCAGCCCCAGCCAGCATAGCTGATGGCTGGGGCTGATGGGAGTTGTAGGCAAAAAACATCTGGAGAGCTACCGCTGGCCACCCCTGTTCTATAGGCTTTAGCAATTAGAGCACCCTTCATAATATGAAATTAAGGAGATTGTTTGCAAAAAATGGATAAACAAAAATAAATTACATTTAAAAACTGATATTGTCTCTAAAAAGCAATCTGATTGGTCATTATGGTGTTTGGAAATGGAATGCATTTAAATTATTTATTTTGTTTGTGAATGTTTTTATTAAAGGCTAATCAATGTTAATTAGAAAAAATAGTGTGATGACTTCTAAGAGCTATCTTTTTCTACTGATGTAATTTGTTGTCTAATTTAATAAGAGACCTAAAGATGGCATTTAAAAACAATGTGAATAATAATGGCTGTTATTGCTGGAAGGGTTTTTGTTTTGTTTTGTCTTAATGTGCTACCCACAAGCTCCACTTCAGCTAAAATTTAAGAAGCTGCTTTAGAATGTATCAGACCACTAGTTTTTTTGTCTACTCTGACTGGCAATGGGTTTGCCAAAGTCTCATGCAAACATCTTTCCCAATCCTGTTCTCTGAGATCCACCCCAGTAAGTCACTATGGCATAGTGGCTAGAGCGTTTTCACAAACAGCCCTCTTTTCAAGTTTTTAGGGCCCTATATTTCTCGAACACATTAACAAGATGAATCTGAGATATCAGACTATAGACAGAATTTGTGTAAGTGCTTGAGGCAAACGAGGACCAAATTAAGTCACTGGGAGATCTGTGAATGGATAATATGATCAATTTTTTTGTTGGTAAATTGCAGCCATGGGATCTTAATTAGAAACAGGAATGCAGCATAGGAGATGGTGATATAAATCCTCCCCCCATATATTTTTCCAGCCTCAAACAGCCCCTAGAACTATTTTCTGTGCTATTGGGGAAAACTAGATAATACACTGGAATATCAGTGAATGGATTTCCCAAGTAGTTTTTTTTATTAATAGCATTTATTTATTTATTTATTTATTTTTGCATTTATATCCCGCCCTCCCCACCGAAGCAGGCTCAGGGCAGCTTACAACATTAACATGAGACTCTGATATAGATCAGGGTTGGACTGCCTTTCCCCATACTTAAAACATTCCAGAGTTGCTATTTGCATTTGAGGTTGGGGGAGAGGGGGGGAGGAGACAGAAGATAAAAAGTAATCTTCCAGCATGCTGCAGCTCTGATCTGAATCAGAGTTCCATGGGTGCAATAATAGCTACACTGGCTATCAGTTTGTTTCTGAATCCAATACAAGGTGCTGGATAGTATCTTTAAAGACCATTGTGCTCTAGGACTACCTAACTAGATTATCTTCTCCTCCCATACATCTCCATGTGCCAACTATGATACTCAAGCTGCCACTCACTGGCTGTTCCCCCATTTAAGGTGTCAACACAGCCCATGACTTTTACCTTGCAGCCCAAAATTTGTGCAATTGGGTCCCTAAGTAGGTGAAGGGATACTGTCTTAAGAAACATGCAGTATATACTTAATTTTCTTTGGCAGAGCTTTTAATGGGATTTAAATAACATACTTGAAGGGGGTAATTTGGTACTATTTTCTGTGTTTTAAAATGAGAGTGTAAAGTTGCCTTGAGCCATGAGAAAAAGTGGGATATAAATATTTTAATGAATAAATTAATATTTACTATTAAGAAGCCACTTGGGAGATCCATTTACAGATCTTCCAGTCTCTTGTCTAGTTTTGGTCCTGTTAGACAGGATGCTGATGGCAAAATGAATGAAGATTGGAAATTTATGCTGCAGACCTTTGTAGCCAAGACCCGATAGCCTCTTTTCTCTTGCAAAGTACTTATGATCCAAAATCTGGTTGTCTGTCTGTATATTCTGTTCACAGAATGGAAACTAAACCTAATTAATTGTCTTAAAACAGCCCATCTGAAATTAAACTCTCTTTTTTTTGCTAGCAGTTCCAGTGCTCATACTTCCTATATATTATAATGCTGATCTCACTTCCCCATAGTTTTCCAGTAAGGAATAAATAAGGATTATCACATTTTATTCTAACCTGTAATTTCAGAACTGTTAAAGAGTTGCAGCTCACATCCACCTGACCTGTATCACAATCTGATACATTCGCTAGGATGGCTCTGTGTCTGTGGGAGAGAGGTAGAAAATGCTATCTGGAAAAAAATAACCAATAGGCTTAGACTGAAGTAATACTGAATAGGGTAAGTAATATCTAAATCATAACCCATCAACATTTAGTCATAATATCCTACTGAAAACAATGACATATACTATTATCATGCCTAATTTTAAGTACCATTTATATTAGTCAAATTTAGTTTTAGTTGACTTGGACTATATTTTGCTTCTAAAGTTTAAAATAATTACTTTTAGCTGTCCTAAATAATTGCTTCTGGCTGAACAATACACACACACACACGCACACATTGCTTAGACCAGATTGATTCCAGTTGACACAGAACAGATTAGCCTGCACACAGTACAGGTCAGCCAGAGATCACTGAAAGAAATTACTCATAAATAAACAGATTGTTCCCGATGACTCTGATCAAGCTTAATTGTCAAGCATCGATATTTCTCAATAATCAGTCTTTTGTTGTTAAATCAACAGTTGCTTTATTGTAGAAACTCTGAAGCTTTACCAAGGACAGAATCCTTGGAAGTAATGACGTATACATGATTACACTGTTACTATATAGGATTACTTCAAAGGATAACATACAGATGCATTTTGAGTCATGGGTTCAAAGGTTAGTACATAGTATCTAGTTTACTACTAAAGAATTTAGGTTATTAAAAACATCTCGGTTTCTCACACTTCTTCCAGACCTGATAAGAACTGTATGTGTGAATGTGGAGAAGAGGCACCTCACAGCCAGGCTGTAGCGTAAACATCCTTGGGCTAGATGGATTTACTATTTGCCCAACTTTTGGAAAAAGGGAGGGAGGCGGTGGACACTAATGGCCTCTTTCTGTCTAAGAACCCACCATTGTACTTAGAAATATGCATGCTTGACATTCATTCACATATAACCAGGGCTTTTTTTGAACAGGAACGCACCGGCTGGCTTGGTGTAAGGGGGTGTGGTCTAGTATGCAAATGAGCTCTGCTTGGCTTTTTCTACAAAAAAGCCCTGTGTGGAACAATGGTGACACCAGGGGGTGTGGCCTAATGCAAATGAGTTCCTGTTAGGCTTTTTCTACCAAAAAAGCCCTGCATATAATCAAGCTTAATTCACATGTAACCATGCACTTAAGAAGGTGCCAGCCTCCTGGGCGATTTAAAGGCCCTGCTGATTAGCTGATTGGTGAGACCTTTCCTGGGCATGGGAAGGGCAGCAGCTGCTTGTGGGCACCCTCCTGCATGATTTAAATCACCCAGGAGGGAGGGCTGGCCCCCACTCTCCCAGCCTGGGGCACCAGCAAGCCTGGCTCCAGTCCTGACTACATGGTAATTCAAGATGGATTCCATCAGCATCTTGAATTAAGAGGTATCTTTGTCAATGAGTTTGTGAAAGTTTTTTCTTAGAGACAAGAAGCTGAAACATGAAATGACACAGGTTCTGATCTTGGATCATAATAAACTGACTAATCATCATGGGTACCAAAAACTCTAGAGTCATTTGCCTTGGGAAACTTGTCTACCAAGGAAACATGTTCTGTAAATACAAAGATTGTTTTACTTTCCAGAAGACAATGCCACTGGGACTGGAACTTCCATATATGGCTAACAGTGCTTTCTACTTCATCTTGAAAAGAGTACCCAGTTCCACAAAATACAATTATGGAACTGATTTGAATTAAACAATGTATGTTTTTCACATTTTTCAGAGCTTTCTCAATGATATTATAACAAAGAGAAGTTTTGAGGAGCTGTTTACAGGTGGTTTGTGAATCCCATCCCATGACTTAGACCTGCTAACACTTGGAGCTGGACTGTGCACATCACAAGCAGCCCATAGAACTATATCTAACTATTACAGTTTATGGCAGTCATCCATAAAAGTCCAGCCTGCTTTCAGGACTCTGAACCAATTTTGGTCTCAGCCAATCAGGCTGAGAAACACCACTAGATGGGAGGATATTCAAGACTCATTTTGAAAAGAAATCTCAGACAGGGTTTTGAAGCCCTAGATAAGAGCATCACTTTAGCAAGGATTTTATTTGGCTTTTAGGTAGGATTTGGCTTAGGGAAGAATGTTTATTTGATTGAGACAAATAGTAACCTTGTTAAGGACCCCAAATACTAAACTTACTAGTATAGATTCTGGGGACAGGAGGCTTTGTATTGAGGAATAACTTTATACCCTTGGAAGGATCCTGTTTGTTATGGTATTAGCTTCCAGGGAAACCTTATAAACTGAGCTAAACTTAGGAGGGGAAATGTCCCCTCAGTGTTTATTTACATCATGTATAGCTCAGTCAGTGGTGGACTCGGTCTAAAAATATTGGTTGCCAGGAGACAAAGGGGGTCCATCCACAACTATAAGGCTATCATGTAATTTTTATAAGAAATAAAATTTTCAAAAGTGGGAAAAAGGTACAATTAAAACTTTTGCAAAATAAACATATATATATGTATATATAATTACATTGTACATATATTGTACATTTTACTGGCAGTATGCAGTGGATATTAAAATGTAAATATTTAATATCTGCCATAAATTTTAATTGCATTAGTTGCATTACATTGATAATATTGGAACTTCTATTATATTTTCAAGCTACTGAAAGGACATCAACATTTTTAACATACTGTCTAATGTTTAAGGGGGCCCACTTCATCAGAGGCCCACTTGCCATTTGGCAAGTTGACACCCTGGCCACTGAGCTCATTTACAAAGTAGTCAATGTCACTGGGAAAGCTTACCTTCTGGGAGGGTTACGTAGTGCAGCAAACAACAAACACCCAGATCTTTTTGGCTGAAGGTCTCTTTATTAATAGTAACTGTATGGCAGGTAACTTGACTATTGAAATAAGGAATTACAATTAGGGTTGCCAGCCTCTCCCACTTTTACAACTGATCTCCAACTGACAGAGAAATGGCTGCTTTGAAGGGCGGACTCTATGGCGTTGTACCATACTGAGGCACTCTCCTGGATCCATCCCAAAGTCTGAAGGTATTTTCCAACACAGACCTGGCAACTCTAATTATAGTATTTAACTCAGCTGTTTCTAGAACTCTGGGCCTTAACCCTTACTGCAACTGTAACCATAACCTTACTGTAACTATTACTTTTCTCCCTTTCTCACAATACGAGAATGCGTGGACATTCAATGAAATTGCTGAGCGGTCGGGTTAGAACTGAAAAAAGGACGTACTTCTTCACCCAAAGGGTGACTAACACATGGAATTCACTGAAACTCTCTGTCTGGGGCAGAGTATTTACATGCTCTGTATTCTTAGTGCTTGCGGGGGACAAAATGGGAGGGTTTCTGGTAGTCCTGGCCCCACTGGTGGACCTCCTGATGGCATTTGGGTTTTTTGGCCACTGTGTGACACAGTGTTGGACTGGATGGGCCATTGGCCTGATCCAACATGGTTTCTCTTATGTTCTTATGTTAATTCTAGCAGTAACCCTAACCCTAATCCTAAACTCAAACCCATCGACTGTTTTAATCCCTATCTGCTATAATAGAGCAGGGGAAAACATCAAAAATTGTTGCCCATCCCTTTTCTGCTTTTTAGTATGATATGTAAGCTAACTTTAACTTAACCTTCACCCCAACCATAACTGTAACACTAACCTAACTGTAACACTAACCCTAACCCTATAGGCCCCATTGACTGTAATGATCCCCATAGTCAATAATAGTCAATAGCAGGAGAAAACATAAAAAAATATTGTCCATCCCTATTATGCTTTTCAGAATGATATTTAAGCTACCATCTTACAGTTTTCAGTATGATATGTAAGCTACCTTTAACCTAACTGTAACTGTAACCTTAACATAACTATAAATCTAACCATTAGGATTACTCTCTCAGGCAGGCAAATGGACAATTTTTTTTAATGTTTTCTCTTGCTCCATTATAGCCTATGGGGGTCATTACAGTCAGTGGGGTCCATAGGGTTAGGGTTTATTGTTAGGATTAAGTTTTAAATTACAGTTAGGTTATGGCAGGACTTTTTTAAATAGAAAAAATCCAGCAGAAACTTATTTGCACTTTCAGTCAGTGCATATTTTTCAGAGTCCTTGCTGAGAAACAGCCTTGGAAAACAGAGATCATTCCCACAGGAGAAAATTGCTGCTTTAGAGGGTGAACTCCTATGGCAGTGTAGCCTGCTGAGGTACCTCCCTTCCTCAAATCTCACCCTTCCCAGACTCTACACCCAAATCTTCAAGAAATATAAATGTTCTGCCTATGCCAAAATGTCATTTTCCTGTTTTTCAGGCCAAGCTATCAAGCTCACTTTTAGGCCATGAACTCTTGTTCATATTATATCAAAAGATTATACAAATTCAGGGTTATGTTAAAATCTGACCTTTACATTTGAAATATGTCAACGCTTAACACCATCAATGAAAACTCAGATGAAAAAAATATTGCATATTCATTCTGCAGCCATTTTGATGCTTGTCAGTTGAGAAACCTTTGAGGGAAAAAACTCTATAAACATATCTTGGGGTTCATTAAGGTTAATGTGGAGAGACATGGAATGGGTTTGTAAAGTCTTCTAATTAAATTGATTGCTCTGACTTTTCCCCAGAGGCCAATATTCTATGTATAAAATGCATGCATAAATGAGGACCCCTGCCTAGCAGCAAAATCAATAAGCCTGTCATACTCATTTACTCTTGAGCTCAATTTGTGTTCCACAACAAAACCCAGGACAAGCAAACAGAAAGAAAGAAGGGAATCTCCAGATAACAGTAATGAACATTCATTGTTCCAGTAATTGCCATGAGCCTTGCTTTCAGGCAGAATGAGGAATGGAGAAATGGCAACATTGCTAACAACCCCTTCCAGCAGTCAGAAGGACTGAATTTGTAAAGTCTACAAAGAAAGCAAAAGGGGAAGGGGAGTTTTTGCTCTTTCAGGCAGGCAGTTGATAAAGAAAGTTTATTAAGCCCAAGGTTGGCTGCTGTACATAGTTGCTGAAGTACATTTAACTTGACAGCATACAGAAGAAAGTAGATGGAAAGACATTTTTATTTCTCCATCTATTAATATTAGAGCTCTGAGGCCATCTAAACTAATAGTAGATTCAAAATGGACATAAGGAAATGTTATTTTATACAATGCAATTTAATACCAAAGGATGTGATTTGTAGCTAGAAGGGTGATACAAACTCAATGGAGGATGTCAATTGATGCCAGTCATGATGGCCAAATGGAACCTCCATGTTCAAGGGCTGCTCTGATGTTGAAGAAATAAAGGAAAATAACTGTTGCCTTCATAATATCTTTGTAAAGTCTATAGAAGTGTTTGCCCGGTTGCTTTTGGAAGCAAGTTTCTGGACTGGATGGGCATGGCCCATCTTAGATTCTTGTGGATTCCACCACACTTTGTGAGCATGCACTGAACTGTAATACTGGTTCTGGTGCTACTTTAAAGTAAAGGTTGGGGCCAGGTTTTAGGACTGATGCAGCTATCCAGGCACCCCTTTGCACTGGAGCAGTAAGCTAAGAACCAACTGCAAAAAACTTTTGCAGTGTATATAACAGAGCACAGGGCTGGACTTCTTATTCACTGTATTATATGAAGGGTTAGGGGTCACAAGTTAACAACCAAATATGTTCCCATTTCATTTACTCATAACTTAAATATTAAACAGTTATAAAACTTGCCACACATATCATGACATTTACATAAATAGCATTATCTTGTCTGGCTTGGGGTTTAAATGTCCTAGAAATTACTTACACCCCCAATCCAAAGTATTCATTATGAAATGCAGAACAGATGCAGTGATAAAAAAAAAAAAACCTCAACCTGTTTCAACTAAACATGGCACTATATGCTAAAAGGCAAACGTGAATTCTTATCAAGAACTGTTTCTCCACATGGGAAAGAAAGAATTACTTCTTTTTAAGGCTCATAATGATTTTAAGACATGAAATAAATGGGCATTAAACAAGTGTTATGCTTCTCCTAGGCAGACTTTTGCTACTGCACTGACAAAATGCCATGTGTTTGGATTTTATGAATTAAGGGCATTTGAACTTTTATGTCTCTGAACACTGATTCAGCAGAGCTACCTCTAGCTGACAACCAGCAAATTCTCCCATGCTACCCAAGAGTTGTTTTTTTTTAAAGTAAAACAACTGCCAGGTCTTATGAGAAGGCCCATAGCTCACTGGTAGAGCACATGATCTACATGCGGAAGGTCCCAGGTTCAGTCCTTAGCAACAATTCACAGTTTCTTAAATTCCTGAAACCTTGGACAGCAGCTGCTTGGCAGACAACAGTGTGCTCATCCCTCCTGTACCTGGGAAGGCTGAGCGAGGTCGGGGGAGCAGCAATGGCAGCAAGTGCATTCGGAGCCAAACTCCAAGCAGCCTGCTGCTACTCCCCCACCCACCCCACTGGAAGTTGGCAGCAGGACTCTGCCTGGGGCAGCAGAACCCCCAGTGCTGGTGCTGAGGATATTCATTTTGCTGGACGGAGACACAGAGGGACAAGTGGGACCATGGCTTGAATGCAAAGGTGCCCTTGGAAGCACCCCTTCCCATTGCAGTGCGTATTATTCATGAGAGTCCCTGAACCTTAAAGATGAACTTGTCAGGTTGTGTAGAGAGGTGCAGAAACAGGAGGGAAGTGAGCAATTATCTTTAAGAGATTATTAATTGCATCAGTAATTGATGGGCCAAATCAAGCTCCTAAAAGCTATCATCTAGTCCTTTAGTTGCCAAACTAGAAGGTAAAGGAGTATGTGACAGCAACCATAGCTATGACCATAAGACTTGCCAAATGTCAAAGGGGGAGGAAGGCTGTCCCTCTCCTCTCCTCTCCTCTCCTCTCCTCTCCCATTTGGTCCCCCCAGGAAAACTAACGGTTGACAATTTATTTTGAAATGTTAAATTGATTGGGAATGCATTTTACTAAGTAAGCAATGCTTTCATGGCAATAATAAAAATATTGGGGAGGGGATGAGAAGAGCCCTGCTAGATCAGAACAAAGATCATTCTTATTCATTTAGCATACCAGTCAGCCAGATGCTTAGGCTTAGAAGCAGAACACCAAGGCCTAAACTGTAAGCAAAACTGCTCTCAATGAAAGGTAGGGAAATAGTTGCCTACTAGTGGGCAACTATGATTCAGCAGGATTCAGAACCCATGTATACAGGAGATGACCTCCAGAACTTCCCTCTAAATAACGAGTAGAATGTTTGGTAAAATATAAATGGCTTTTATTAGAAAATCAGTCAAACATACAAGGAAATAAATTTCATTCAACGCTCATACAGACCTAGGAAAATTAGAAGGAAATTGATAGGGGTGACATGAGGGGAAAACACAGACAAGGTGATACTTTACCTATCGTAGTCTTCGGTTGAAGCTAAATAGAGACAAAAAAGGGAAGGGGGAGCAAGACACGGACAGCATATCATACTAGTGGGGACCTAAAACTGATCAGGTTTTGGGGATGAATCTATACAGCAGGGTAAGAATACTATCAGATGCACACTGGGGAGCCATGGGGCAGATCTTTTAAGGACTAACATATACCCTCAGGGGGGTGAGGTAAGATGACACAGGGGTCAGGTGGGCTATGATGCTGGGACATGTGGTATGTGACCTCAGAAAAGGGGAGGCTCCATGGTGACATTTGGAAAGTAACAGGGATTAATGGACTTAGCATAACTGAACAAATTTATCTAATGTGACAATATAGGGCCAAATTGTTATCTAAAGTGACACCCGACCTACACAATGGTGTTGGTCTCCGGGTCTGGCTTGGTCTTTGACTCATCTTGGCTGGCACAGTCTTTTGTGTGATGTTCAGCTTAGAATGGCTGGCAGGATGCACATGGAGATAAGCTTGATTGCTTTATGGAAATGCCCAGGTTACACATTGAGTACGTGGGTCTCCCGCTTTGCTCCTATGGTGTCCCAAAGATGCAGGAAGATGATTGCAGATGCTGTTAGCCTTTGTAATGGCTTCCATCAGGAAGGCTGAAAACCACGTAGCTGGACAGCTCATAGCGGCCGCGCAATCTCTTGTTCCGCAGAACCCGGGACTTGTGCATGATAGCAGGCTGGGAGTCCTTGCTGGGTTAGGGCCTGTCTGTGGGAGCCTTGCCTTGAGGACTGAGGCCCAAACAGCTCACATAGGCCTGGCAGGAAGCTGACAGCTTGGCCTATGCCCGCGTGTAAATGTGTGTGAGAACTAGAAGTCCAGGCATCCTGGCAGCTAGACCAGAAAACACGATGTCTGCATAGAATGGAGAGGGGGCTTTGGCTCACAAAACTTTCCTTGGTGCTGCTAGAGTGGGGGATGAAGATGGGAGAATGGTGTGACACCACTTCAGGCATAAATCTGGAAGTGACATCATCACTTCAGCCTGATGTTCCAAGGTGATGCCACTTTCAGGTTTACATCAGAAGTGGTTGTTGAGCCACTAGTGCAGAGAATAATACATTTGTTTTAACATATTCTATTTTTACAAATGTTTTATTGATGAGTTGGTGTTTCTGTTTTCTGAAGTATCCCTCATTGATTCTTTTTTTCAGTGGATTAATCAATTACATTAAACTATTGAATTTGAAGGGAAACATAATCAGGAAAAAAAATCAATACCTCAATACCATCATTTACGGTCTCCCACCAAACAATAGCATTTGCATTGCTTAAGAAAAAAAACAAATGTTAATTCATATCTTCATTTTACTTCTACCTCCCATATAATTTGCCTTATGGCCAATATTTGCACATCAGTGGGAACTCTCATGGATTGCTGCCTTGATGTGGCAAGAGGGCTTGCACGGTTCAGTGAGGCTGTGGGCTATGCCATGCAGAGCCACCCAAGATGACAGGCCACAGCTGAGAACCCAGACAAAATGTGATCCACTGGGGAAGGAAATGGCAACCCACTGCAGTATCCTTGCCAAGAAAACCCCATGGATAATAACAAAAGGTTAAAAGATATGGCGCTGGAAGATGAGCCCCTCAGGTCAGAAAGTGCCCAATATGCTACTGGGGAAGAGCAGAGGGCAAGCCCAAGTGACCACAGAAAGAGTGAAGCGGCTGGGCCAAAGTCGAAAGGACCCTCAGCTATGGATGTGTCTGATGGTGAAAGAACAGTTTGATTCTGCAAAGAACAATACTGCATTGGAATGTGGAATGTAAGATGTAACTCAGAACCTCCTGGTTATCCCCGGGCCAAAAGAAGCCCATTTAAAATCTACCAGGGACCGGGCCTTTTCTGTTATGGCCCCTTCCTGGTGGAACCAGCTGCCGGAAGAGGTGAGGGCCCTGCGGGACCTAGTTCAGTTCCACAGGGCCTGTAAGACAACCCTCTTCCGGCTGGCCTATGACTAACTGGCAAAAGAAACTAAGTGTGGTTTTACTAGACTTCTGCTGTCCTTAATGTTTTAAATGTTTTAATTATTTTAACTGTTTAAATGTTTAAACCCTATTTATGTGAGATTTTATGCTGTAAGCCGCCCTGAGCCACTTGCTGGGAAGGGCAGGATATAAATCATTAAACAAACAAACAAATAAATAAGATCTTTGAATCAAGGTAAGCTGGATGTAGTCAAACAAGAGATGGCAAGACTGAACATCAACATCTTGGGAATGGGTGAATTTAACTCAGAGGATCACTACATCTATTACTGTGGCCAAGAGTCCCATAGAAGAAATGGTGTGGCCTTTATAGTTAACAAGAGAGTGAGGAAGGCAGTAATGGGATACAATCTCAAAAATGATAGAATGATCTCAGTCCGTATACAAGGCAAACCATTCAATATTACAGTAATCCAAGTCCATGCCACAACCACTGATGCAGAAGAGGCTGATGTGGACCAGTTCTATGAAGATCTACAACACCTTCTAGAATTAACACCAAAAAAAGATGTCCTCCTCATTATAGGGGACTGGAATGCCAAAGTAGGAAGTCAAAAGGTAACTGGAACAACTGACGAGTTTCGTCATGGAGAGCAAAATGAAGCTGGGCAAAGGTTCTGTCAAGAAAACAAGCTTGTGATAGTGAACACCCTCTTCCAACAACCTAAAAGGCGACTCTACACATGGACATCACCTGATGGGCACAACAGAAATCAGATTGATTATATACTCTGCAGTCAAAGATGGAGAAGCTCTTTACAGTCAGCAAAAACAAGACCTGGAGCTGACTGTGGCTCAGATCATGAGCTACTCATTGCAAAATTCAGGCTTAAACTGAAGAAAACTGGGGAAGCCATTAGGCCATTCAGGTTTGACTTTGATCACATCCCTTATGAATATACAGTGAAGGTTTAAGGAACTAGAGGTTTAAGGAACTAGAGTTGATTGCCTGAAGAACTATGGATGGAGGTTCATGACATTGTACAGAAGGCAGCAATCAGCACCATCCCAAAGAAAAATTAAATGCAAGAAAGCAAAGTGACTGTCTGATGAGGCTTTACAAATAGCTGAGGAAAGAAGGAAAATGAAAGGCAAAGGTGAAAAGGAAAGATTCACCCAACAGAATGCAGATTTCCAGAGAACAGCAAGGAGAGACGAGGCCTTTCTGAAGGAACAATGCAAAGTAACAGAATGGGAAAATAATAGAATGGGAAGGACAAGAGATCTCTTCAAGAAAATTGGAGAGCAAGGGAATGTTTCGTGCAAAGATGGCCATGATAAAGGACAAAAACGGTAGGGACCTAACAGAAGCAGAAGAGATCAGGAAGAGGTGGCAAGAATACACAGAAAAATTATACAAGAAGGATCTCAATGTCCTGAACAACCATGACAGTGAAATCGCTGACCTTGAGCCAGACATCCTGGAGTGTGAAGTCAAATGGACCTTAGAAAGCATTACTAACAACAAAGCGAGCGGAGATGATGGTATCCCAGTTCAGCTATTCAAAGTCCTAAAAGATGATTCTGTTAAAGTGATGCACACATTATGTCAACAAATTTGGAAAATGCAACAGTGGCCACAGGATTGGAAAAGGTCAGTTTATATTCCAATCCCAAAGAAGGGTTATTTATTTATTTATTTATTTATTTATTTATTTATTTATTTATTTATTTATTTATATTTCGATTTATATCCCGCCCTTCCCACCGAAGTGGCTCAGGGCAGCTCACAACATAAAAACTTACATAAGTTTAGCTTAAAAACAATTACATAGTAACAGTTAAAACAATAAATTAATAAAACATAGAACATAAAAACCAGCGGTCTGTCAAATGCATTTCTAATGCCAAGAAATGTTCAAACTATTGCACCATTGCACTCATTTCACATGCCAGCAAGATCATGTTAAAGATCCTACAAGCTAGGCTTCAGCAGTATGTAGATCAGGAACTACCAGAACTTCAAGCTGGGTTTCGGAGAGGTAGAGGAACTAGAGATCAAATTGCCAACATTCGCTGGATTATGGAGAAAGCATGGGAGTATCAGAAAAACGTCTATTTTACTGACTAAATTAAAGCCTTTGATTCTGTGGATCACAAGAAACTGTGGCAAGTCCTTGAAGAGATGGGAGTACCAGACCACCTCACATGTCTCCTGAGAAACCTGTATAAGGGTCAAGAAGCAACTGTCAGAATGGGATATGGAACAACTGATTGGTTTAGAATAGGAAAAGGAGTTCGACAAAGACGTATATTGTCACCCTGCTTATTTAATTTATATGCAAAGTACATCATGCAGAATGCTGGCCTGGATGAAGCACAAACCAGAATTAGGATTGCCGAGAAAAACATCAACAACCTCAGATATGCAGATGACACCACTCTAATGGCAGAAAGTGAGGAGGACCTAAAGAACCTCTTGTTGAGGGTGAAAGAGGAGAGCACAAAAGTAGGCTTGAAACTCAACATCAAAAAAACTAAGATCATGGCATCCGGACCCATCACACCTTGGCAAATAGAAGGGTAAGACATGGAAGTAGTGGCAGACTTCACATTTCTGGGATCCAAGATCACTGCAGATGGTGACTGTAGACATGAAATTAAAAGACGTTTGCTCCTTGGGAGGACAGCTATGGCAAACCTGGGCAGTACAATAAAAAGTAGAGACATCACCCTGCTAACAAAAGTCCGTAGAGTCAAAGCAATGGTATTCCCAGTAGTAATGTATGGCTGTGAAAGCTAGACTATAAGGAAGGCCAAGTGCGGAAGAATAGATGCTTTTGAGCTGTGGTGTTGGAGAAGAATGTTTGTTACTTTTGCCTTGATTCACTGGATTTAACACATGACCTGAGTATGGATTCTGCTTCTTCCTCTGTGAAGATTCAGATTACGGTAACTAGATAAACAGCTTTTGTTTGCAGGATTTTATGTATTCATTTTTTGTTTTCACCATTATGGAAAAAATGCTTCATATTTGTGCCACTTCCATTGCAGCAGTTGTGAAGCTAGAACAGAACCTTTGGAGCAATGAATAACCCATGGCCACAATCCACAGCACCTGTGTATCAGTGCATCCAAATATTTTCAACTAGCATTGGATAGTATCAGCTAGTATGTGGTTTATGGACCATACAATGAAGAGTCCAAAGCTGAGCTTGTGACATGGTGACCATTAAAGGATACATATAAGTATCCTTTATAAGTATTATATACTATTACTACTACTAATAGTAGTAGTAATAATAATAAAAGAAGGTAGTTGTAGGAGGTATATATATTAATTACATTTTATTTAACTGGTACTGAAATCTACTTCAAATTCTTGCATGCATACCACTTAATTGAAAATGAAACAGATGAGAGAGAACTTTAAGTAGTGACAGTAAATGGCTTCAAATTATTTTGCTGTTAAAAGCACAGGCATTTCCTCACTTTTTAATAGGCTTGTTTCTTGATGTTTCCATTTCGCAAACCACAATGTATTTTCCAAGTAATCAACTGGCAAGTTTCAAATGTGATTAAATTCATCCCTATATAAATGGTTATGCTCAACAACATTACTGAAATATGGTTCAGTTACTCTGAGTCTAGCAAAGAAGACCCATAATGCTAAAAAGAATTTTATATATTTTGCTGGGTTATTTTCTGAATAGTGTCAGTTTAGCATTCTGAAGCTCAGTAGTCTTCAGCTTTCCAAGACACAGGATGCACTTTTAACCTCTAAGCCGCAGTATGTACCCATTAAGCATGCAAAGTTTTTACCTCAATCACGTGATAGAATGAGAGGTAACTGGAATTATGGCAACATCACTAGCGTAAAGGTATACTGCTGTGAGAAAGAAGCCAAAGAATGGATCCATGAAGGTATCACCTCCATTGCTGAGTGACTTTGACTAACCATACTGCTGCTTGTCTCTCCTCTTTATATATGTACCCTAGCAGCCAGGAGGGGGGCGGAGGGACCCACCGCTTCCAACAACATTGAACCTGGAACATACCTGTGTGGAAATGGCCAGAAAAGTTCAGAGGAGGGAAACAAGTCCAAGGAATATGCAAAAGTCATATGGCTATTTAAATGACTGGGAGAAATCATAGATTAGGGTTTCTAGCCTCCAGGTGTGACTTAAAGATCTTCTGGAATGACAACTGATCTCCAGAATACGGAGATGAGTTCCCTGAAGAAAACAGCTTCTTTAGATGATGAACTATGGCATTACAACTTGTTGAGGTTCCTCCCCAAATCTCACCCTCCCCCGGTTCCACCGCTAAATCTTTAGAAATTTCCCAACCCAGTTTTGGCAACCCAGAGGCCCAGGAGTAAAGATAAAGATTTGACATACTTGGAAAAAAAAGATTTGAAAGCCTGACCAAAAACAAAAAAGGAAACCCAGGCAATTTTTCTCCTTTTTGAAGTGGCAGTGGGTGTCAGGGTGGGGATGAGACAGTGGCCAACCTAATCCCATCAAAAGGAAAATTTATCACAGTAAAATGGACAGGAAGTCTTCAGAGAAGTGCCAGCAGTGCCACATACATAAATATCTCACTGAAATTGCCATTTCCCAAGGTTTCTTTGTCACCGATAGGGGAGGCTTTAAAGTAACACCACTAACTAAAAGTGAAAATTAATTGTCATGAAAGTTAACCATGGGCACTGCACATGGAATTCTTTGTGATAAAAAGCACATTCTCTAGATTGAGTTACTCTTCCATTTTGGAGTTGACAGAACAATACACACCATGGGTCCTTTTTCTTGGTTGGAGTCCAAAACATTTAAATTGGTACATCATGATACACTGAAAATGGCTGATTCTGTGAATGAGTATTCTTATGAAATTAAATTTATTTATGTCTTTCTTTTCATTGTGTCTGGAAAGAAAAATGCTGAAGGAAACACTGCAAAACTTCTGTTTACAAAAACACCTTAAATGCTATTGAACATTTTTAATTATCTGTTAGAATGCAGCATGTATAATCACATGATATTAAGTCGGCAGATATAAACATAGTGCCCAGTTTGTACAAATCCTTATTCCTTCAAGTAACCTTGAAAAGCATACCATGTATGCATGGTAGAAGAGAGGTCTGTGTCCATAGGATGAAACACTTATAATATCCACATATTCCTAATCAGGGCAGCATCATTAGTGTAAAATTGGATAAACTGTCTCTGATTAATTGAAAAATTAGCAGGCAGAGTTGATTATCGTTTTCCAGGCCCCCCTCCATTTCCTATATTGTTAGTCAGTAAGATGTATAATTTGTGTGATTTGAAAATCATTGAGCATAAATAGATATTTTATCTATCATAATTTTTTGGGAAACACTTGGGTCAGCTTTGAACATTTGTTCTAAGCCTGATGAATATAGAAAAGACTGCAATTATATTTAATTCCCATCCTTATTATAAACTACAAGTGGGGACCTGCAAGAAACTTGTGGAGAGGGCAAGAGGGGTGCTACCCTTTCACCCAATGACTTTTCATAGATCTTAATCACCCCTAATTACAGAGAGAGAAAGAGAAATTATGAAATTGCTTTCATAATTTTTGTTGTTAAACATTTTGTATAGGATGAATTGCTACATTTGTCAGGTAGTTTGCAGAAAATTAAACAGTTGTTTTTCTAATTTGATTAATAATATACATGTGGTAGAGATTTTTATTACATAAACAGTGCAATCCTTAAGAACTCCCACTGGTGATTGAATTAAAAATGAGATTGTTCACTTGTTATTGTCCATTGCACTGTCAGTGATAGCTTTACTTTGGATCTCTGAGATTAGTCCTTCTATTAGATCTTGGCAAAGTAAGTTATGGGACTATTTCATTTATAAAATCTTGTATGTGGAACCTGCGGCATCTGTCCTTCAAGAAGCTAAACTGATTGCTGTTTGGTATACCATTATTAATTACCTTACTGATAATAAAGTTATACCAAATAACTATATTTATAAAAGAATGCTATATTTCTGATTACTATTATTTCATTTACCTTTAATCTTTGTGTTTTTTTTAATTATTTACCTAATTCTAATGGTGATCTGTGCTAATGTTGTGATGATACTTTATATATTATGAGGTCTAATGGTATTTAATTATTTACTTTTAAGTTTGGAGATAACTTTGATGGATATATTAATGGGGTTTATCCATTTTAATGTGGTTTATGTTATGTTTAGGATTCTTAAACCAGTTTGGTGTAGCGGTTAAGTGTGCGGACTCTTATCTGGGAGAACCGGGTTTGATTCCCCACTCCTCCACTTGCATTTGCTGGAATGGCCTTGGGTTAGCCATAGCTCTGGCAGAGGTTGTCCTTGAAAGGGCAGGTGTTCTGAGAGCCCTCTCAGCCCCACCCACCTCACAGGGTGTCTGTTGTGGGGGGGGGGGAGAAGATATAGGAAATTGTAAGCCACTCTGAGTCTCTGATTCAGAGAGAAAGGTGGGGTATAAATCTGCAGTCTTCTTTTTCTTCTTCCTAATTGTATCCTGTTCTTTATATTCAATAAAAATCTTGTTTATGGCAAAAAAAAGAAGACCTGCTTAAGATTGCTCTCTAAGAGAGAAAGCCTTAGCAAGTCCATGCAAAATCCCACTCAGCTTTATTCAATGGGCCTTAACACCCAGGACAGTGGTCCTAGGCCTGCATTATAAATCTTCTTAAACATGAAAATCCCCTCCTTCGTTTAATAACATGTTTGGTTTTTTAAAGGGAAGAGATTCAGGATGTTAGCATTTGTGATTAAATATATATCATCATCTGGGTCAGAAATTAGTGAAAGTCCACTTTCTGGTGTGCTATTGATTGCCATACATTACTGAATAAGAAAAATAATAACACTAAAAAAAAGCTCAGTTCCATCCAAGCTGCCTATTTAAAACTGCAGTGAACACAATGCAGAATTTCTAGCACAGTGAAGACAATTAGCATAAAAGTTTGATATTTGGAGTAAAGATTATCAGCATGGAATTGAAATATCATAGCCTTGATTCTAGTACAGCACCTTTTATGCTACTCTATATAACCATAGAATCATAGAGTTGGAAGGGATCCCCGGGGTCATCTATTCCAACTCCCTGCACAATATAGGAAATTCACAAATACCTACCTCCGCACCCCCACAGCTGACACCTGCTCCATGCCCAGAAGATTCAATTCTCTCCTTCATAAATACAGAACCATGTTAAAACTATCATTTAGACAACCAAAGTAACAGAATAATCTTGTGGGCAGCCACTCATGTGGTGCCTTAATTATAATGAGAAAATCAAAGTTATCTGCCAATGTATACAGTAAACATGGCAACTGTTGATTTGTAATCTGAGAAAGTGCTTGTCAATACATTTAAATAGTAAACACACTACAAAATCCTTTATTTAAGGCTGCATTTTTATACACGCAGTGAATGCTATTTCTCTTCTTGATTATGGATTGTAATTTAAATCTAAAAAGCTGAAATGCACTCCCAAGAAACTATAATGCAACACTTACAAGATTGAAAAGAAGGGATTCTAACAGCATTATTTGCCAGGAGAATAATACTGACCATGGTATGTATTACTGAATACATTTTGTAAGACTGAGTTTAGTAAGCATAAAGCAAAGGCATCCCATTCTTTTAAGAACCTATAAAGGGGCAATATGCACATAGCCATTGTAGGATGAGGAACAGCATGGGCACATAGGATTACAAACTAGTGCCTGATAACAGGCAGGAATCCAGGGGTGGGTCATGAGGGTGCAATGTGACATCACATCAAGGGAAAACCTGGAAGTGATATCACACCTCTCTTTCCAGAAATTCTAAAAGTGGATTGACTTCATCTCCAGATTTTCCCTGAAAGTGATATCACACCATCACCTGATTGTGATTTGTTTTGTTTTGTTTGCCAGCCACAGAAGCAAATATTGGAAATAGGAGTTGGGGGCAGGGGGAATCCCCAGTGAGAACTTTGTAATCCTGAATGGATGTGCACAATTCTGTGAATTCCAATATCTGGGTTGCACAAATATTGCTCTTTTCAAGTAAATGTCACCTTAGCTGCTCAGGAGAAGACCAATAGTTTCACCTCTGGGTACCATGATGCCTATGATGTATTTCCTGGTACCTGCTTTATTCCATTTCCTTAGCTGTGTATCCAATGCAAGCCTGTGCCTTGAATCTGGCCTGATTAAAAACTGAGGCCAAGGTAAGCCTTGCTCCCATGAATGTTTGGCTTAAGTTGATCCACTCCCCTCAAGATCTTACTTCATTAATCCTCCAGGATGGATTTCTACCTTCCTGGTTAAAGCTGACTATGCTAGGTCTCCCCCCCCCCCCCGAGTTTCTTTTGCTTAGAACAAGCAAAAGCCCTTTTTAACAAAGGGTCCTGGGCAATGAAAGGCAGGGTGGTTTAATCAGAGCTCCAAATTTTTTGCCCCAAGAGAACATTAGATACTTTGTAGTTCTGACTCATTATCTTTCCTTGCTAGTCATTCTGACCTATCGAAGGGCCTTAACCATGGCCAGATGGAATATTCTTCTCTCTGTGGTAGTGGAAGGGTGCCCAGGTGAAACGGAGGGCCAGTTAATTCCACGACTAGAACTGTGGAGCCTACTGCGTAGCGGGGAGGCACGAGGGGGGCCTTTACTCCCCCCTGGCCTGCCAGGTTGCACAGGGGAATTAGATTCAGGCTTGCTCTTATGCCCGATATACTTTGCCCCCTTACATCTTGTTGCACGATCATTGCACATAATGCTGCATTTAACACTGCCCTGCCTCTCCACCTTGCTCTGCACCTACCCTACCCTGCACTTGGACCTGCACCTTACTCAACTCCTTCTCCAGTATTTTACTACATAGCTCCATTTTTAGAACCTTCTGCATATTGGAGAAACTGGGAATCCTCCCATACAAATTGCAATTAGAAAGAATTTGGACTATCATCATTACACAACAGCACTTTACTCTATATAACACTCTACCTCCAACCATTTACAACCACCAGTTTAATTGCATTGTTTCTAGATTTGTTAATTAACTTATAGGAATTAATTTAATTGATTGGTTTGAATAATATAGTTTTTTGGCAAATTAATTAAGGGAGATTATTAGGGTGGGTTTATATTTAATCATTTAATTATTAGCCATCAGAATTAAATTGAATATTTTTACCAATTAATTTATAAGGGACGATTGTGGGTTGGGTTTTATTAAGTTGATTGAATTGGGGACTGGTGACTGGTGGGGCGGAGTGGGTTTGGGAGTTATTTTAGGGAGGTGTTAGTTGTATGCTTGTAATGACTACGACAGCAGTTGCCATCAGCGGGGGATGACTGGCCTGGGGATTCCAGTGCTCCTGGGGAGGGGGAATTATGACGGTGGAAGCAGACAATGGTACAAGGGAAGGAGACCGAGACAAGATAGCGCTCGACCTCCTTCCAGTCTGCGTCCCATCCCAAGGGTGACAGGTAGAGGAGCCAGGTTGATTGACCCACCTCCGCCATTGTTGTTATGTAACGCCAGGTCCATTAATAATAAGACCTCTGTCCTCCGAGAGTTTTTACTCGAGCAGGATATGGACTGCGTGACTGAGACCTGGGTCCGAGAGGAAGATACAGTGGCCCTCTCACAAGCAGCTCCCCCGGATTACTCAGTCTTTCACCAATTGCAGACTAGTGGGCAGGGGGGAGGACGAGAGGCTTACTCCTTTAGGGATCTCCAGGCCCCAAAGATCGAGGGTACTGAATGTGCCGGTCTGGCGTGGGAGGTTGGAGAGAGGTTGGCGATCTGGCTGGTGTACCGTTCGCCTAGCGCACCAGCCAGCGCCTTACCGTCCCTGCTTGAAGCTGCAGCAGGCTGGGGATTGAAGCACCCAAGCTTAGTGATCCTGGGTGACTTCAATGTCCATATGGATGACTCGGCCTCTAGTCAGGCGATGGACCTAGTGTCTTCCATGGCAACGCTAGGAGTCTCTCAATTTGTTACATCCCCCACCCACCAGGCCAGGCACATGTTAGACCTGATCTTTGCGGCCGGGGTTACAGTGGACGATATAATCGCAAAAGCGGTGCCATGGTCAGACCACTTTGCCCTTAGGGCTCATGTGGATGCACCACTCCAAACCCGTCTAGGTGACGAGCTTATTATGGCTTGCCCGCGGAGCCAGATGGACCCAGAACGGTTCCAAATGGCCCTTCGGGGTCCCTGGCCCTCTAGCGATTCCCTCGATGATCTAGTTGATACCTGGCATAGCCAGCTCTCCAGAACCATCGATGAGATCGCACCTTGGCACCCTCTGTGATCTCGTACTAAGCTGGCTCCGTGGTATACCCCGAAGCTACGCCAGCTGAAACAAGGACAGCTAAAGAGGAAATGGCAGCGTACTCGTGATGAAGCGACTAGAACATCTTATAGGGAGATTATGAAGTCCTATGAGATGGCAGTCAAAGCCACAAAGAAAATATACTTTGCGGCTAAGATTGCGTCCAGAAATTCATGCCCGGCACAATTGTTTAGAATAATTCAGAATCTTGTAACTCTGCCACAGCGTAGACCAAATGTTAAAGAATTAGAGATTGGGTGTGAGGCTTTTGAAGAATTTTTTGCAGACAAGGTCAAGTCACTCCGCCACAACCTCCCCGCCATATTGGATGCAGTATGTGAACTCAAGGCTCCATGACTGCCTTCTGGTTTGATCCTGGATTGCTTTGACCCACTCAGCTTGGAGGAAGTTGACAGACTTCTCTCTACTGCACACCCAGCAACCTGTAATCTGGACTCATGTCCCTCCTGGCTAATTAAAGCTTGCCAGGAGGAATTAAGATGTCCTATACGGGACATCATCAATAGATCTCTGTTGGAGGGTTTTTTTTCAACACCTCTGAAAGAGGCAGTGGTCCGCCCCCTTCTCAAAAAGACTACATTGGATCCGGCCGAATTGGCGCACTATTATAGAACGGGCAGTGGCGTTGCAGTTGCAGAGTTTTCTGGATGACGCTTCTACCTTAGATCCATACCAGTCCGGCTTCCGCCCTGGCCATGGGACGGAAACAGTGCTTGTCGCCCTCATGGATGATCTCCAATGGCATCTGGATCGAGGTGGCTCGGCAGTACTGCTGTTGTTAGACCTATCGGCTGCATTCAATATGGTTGACCACCAGCTGCTGGCCCGCCGCCTCGCCAATGCAGAGATTCAGGGGTTAGCCTTGCAGTGGCTTTCCTCTTTCCTTGAGGGTCGGGTACAAAGGGTGGCGATTGGGGAAGAATTATCCCAGAGACACCCACTTAACTGTGGAGTGCCTCAGGGAGCGGTTCTCTCCCCAATGTTATTCAACATCTGCATGCGCCCCCTTGCCCAGATTGCCCGGAGGTATGGGCTGGGTTGTCACCAGTACGCTGATGACACCCAGCTTTATCTATTGATGGATGACCGGCCTGACAATGTCCCTGTAAATTTGGACCTGGCATTGAAAGCCATGGTGGGCTGGCTTAGGCTGAGTGGGATAAAGTTAAATCCAGCGAAGACAGAGGTCCTTTGCCTGGGTTGTGGCGGTCCAGGTGGGGAAATCCCCTTGCCGGCTTTTGACGGTGCGCCACTGGTACCGGTGCGCAGGGTGAGGAGCCTGGGAGTGCTACTGGAGTCTTCCATGACAATAGAGGCCCAGATAGCAGCCACTAAGTCCACCTTCTTCCACTTTAGACAGGCGAGGCAGTTGTCTCCCTTTCTGGAGCGCAGTGACCTGGCAATAGTGATCCATGCAACGGTCACCTCAAGACTAGACTACTGTAATGCCCTCTACATGGGGCTGCCCTTATACCGAACTTGGAAACTCCAGCTAATGCAGAACATGGCAGCCAGGCTGCTAGTGGGTCTATCTAGGTGGGAAGACGTGCGGCCTAGGCTGCGCGAGCTGCACTGGCTGCCAATTGTATACCAAGTCCGTTACAAGGTGCTGGTTATTACTTTAAAGCCCTATATGGCTGAGGACCTGCCTACCTTAGAGACCGTCTCTCTCCATATGTTCCCCAGAGAGCACTGAGATCTAGTTCACAAAATCTACTGAAAATCCCCAGGCCAAAGGAGGCCAAACTGAAAGTAACAAGGGAGCGGGCCTTCTCGATAACAGCACCCCAATGGTGGAACCAGCTGCCAGAGGAAGTGCGGGCCCTGCGGGACCTTAATCAGTTCCGTAGGGCTTGCAAAACCGTCCTTTTCCAGCTGGCATATTTAGATGGAACCATCGCATCAATAAGTTATGTTTACATGTATATTAAGAATGTAGCACCATTAATTTATACTGTAATTTAAATTTAAAATTTTAATCTAATCGCTGGTTTAAGAAATGTATTTTAATGGTTATGTTGTATTTATTGTTACATCATGGTGTGACCCACCATGTCCTGTAAGCCGCCCTGAGCCTGCTTCGGTGGGGAGGGCGGGGTATAAATAAAAATTTATTATTATTATTATTAAAAAGATTCTAATGACAGAGTCTGCCCTTGTGGAGCAGGAAAGGCTGAAACAAATGAACATGTAATGCTGCACTGTCAATTTTACAATGAAAAATTCCCGGCATATACCTCCTCCCCCCCAAAAAGAAATTGTTAAGAAGTTTTTATTAGATGCAAACCCTCATATTACACTCTCCTGTGCCAGATTTTTTGCAGCAACCTGTAATATTTGCAAGAAATTAGTTGGAAGTGCAGCTAAAATTTAATCAGATGCTTTGTAATTATCACAGGAAGGCCATGGCTTACAAGGAAAATGAGGGATTGAAATATTACTCTGCCTTATCTTCCCCATATAGTTACAACTCAGGTGTATAATCATAAAATCTTAAAATTCTTTTAAAATTGTAGATTATACTTTGGTCATAGTCATGTATTCAAATACATAGTCATGTATTCAAACTATGACCAAAATAGATTATATTTTGGTCATAGTCATGTATTCAAATTTCTATTATTTTTTGTTTGTTTTAACTGATCTATGGTTGGCTTTGAACTGTATTATCAAATCTGAATTCTAATCAGGAAGGTATAAAATGTAGGACCTCAGGTGAGGCACCCAGTATCTAAGTCCCACCACTCGGCATAAGCAAAAAGATGGGGTGTCTTAGAACTGAGCCCACCTAACACCCAAACCTTAGTAGGGGAGAAGAGATCACACCCACAATGAGGAATAAATGAATGTGCTCTGCTTTTAACAAGTTCCCTGCCTCTCTGTCTAACTGCCAAGAGTCAACAAAGGAGCGTCTGTGAAACTGAGTTAAGGATATGTATAACTTTCTGATCCCATAGAGCAGAATGAGAACTTTATTATTGGCCTGTTAAGCTTTGGAGAGACCCTATTGGTGTTTCCAAGGCTGGAGAATTCTGTTCCACGTTGCTTTGAAGTTTTGTAAACATTTTAATTGAGCATAGACAGTATTTCTGGAAATGCATCCATTCATGAACTGCCAGGAACAGCCTGAAAGTTTGTGGGATGTTCATGCTAGTTGCTCTACCATGAACTTTGCTTCTTATATGACAAACTGGCCAAAATTCATGATGAAATTTAGTTCATGACCCAGTTTGTGCCCATTCCTATTTTTAACTTTAAATGTAGGCTAGGTAGGAAGGGATGACATATACATTTTTTATTTATAGTCTCACGTATGCTAGTGTTTCTTGTTTATTTAATCTGTTAATTGGATAAGAATATTGATAAGGAACAGGGGTATACAGGAAGGAAAAATGATCCTGTAAAATGGCCCCAGCCTCCCTAAGGAGGAAGTGAGAAGGAGCCAATTTGCTTGCTGCGAAGCCCCACATATTACAAGCCTGGTAGCTATAATGGTCGGTCCACCCCAATGAAGAACATGACTAAGGGAAACTGAAAATTTGTAGTCCTGAACCTGTGTGACAGAGGTTGTGTAGGGTTTGTGAATGAGAGTCACATCTGCATCCCCTTATTTAATGTGTATTTGAAGTTCTTTTAATTCAAGAAAAGTACTATGTATACTGCAAAACTATAATTAGTAGTCATTGGACAAAATAATCAAGCTGTTTATGTCTATTTTAACATCGTAGAAATTAAATTTAAATATAAATAAGGAAGGCGAAGAGAATCATTCTTGCTTGTATTGAAGCTAGTTCAGCTCATTATATTGCTAGATGTAGTGAAAGAGAACATTCAGAAAAATGCGCAAAATCCTCTGGCTCATACTGGATCATTTCTTTATCCCCATCACTTTACATAATTTTAATTTGTGTTGTACTTAATCTGTAGGTAACAAAGAGAGACAGAGAAAATGACTTCTTTACATTCTGAATTTGTACAGGTCAAAGTGTAAATTACCTGATTTCATTTTCTTAAGGCATTCTTTTTCTGTTTTACTTCTTTTGATTAATTTATGCTGTGAGAATCAAATAATTAAATCACACCCATAGCACAAGATGTGTCATATATATATGTGTGTGTGTGTGTGTATTTTTAAAAAGCTCATACAAGATGCAGAAGTGCCATATATATATATATATATATATATATATATATATATATATATATATATGTGTGTGTGTGTGTGTGTGTGTGTGTGTGTGTGTGTATTTTTAAAACCCATACAAGATGAAGAAGTGCATTAATAGAATATATTGCAAAGTATTATAGGGAGCAACCCTAAGCAGGTCAATTCAGAGGTAAGTCCCTTTTTATTCAATGCGATTTGCTACCAGAAAAGTGTTCCTATGATTGCAGCCATAGTCAACACTCATGGGGAGAGTATGATCATGCCTATTTGCACTTGGTCCCCAACCTGTTGCTATGTTGGATGTAATTTGTGATTACATTTAACACATATACAATAAACATATACATGCGTAGCCTTCATATGTTCAACTGGGGATAGCTATTCACAGTTAGCTTCCTGATATGTAAGTAGGAAGAATGCTTGATTACACAAACTCAAAGGGGAAATACTGATAATTTTGCCATGGCAATAAGAGCCATTTGGTTTCACAAACTAAGCTGAGAAAATTGTAGTTGTATAAATCAATATATCAGAATATGTTGCAATAAAACAACAACAACACACACACATATATGGCACATCTAGTGCTGTGGACATGATTTAAGTATGTGATTCTCACAATATGAATTGGTTATTGTTGGTCATTGGTGTATGCTGAAGATGAAGCTTATCCTTCTCATTCAGTAGTATTAGTGAGATTTTTAAACTAAATTTCAAAAATCTGAAGAAAAATATTTGCAAAAATACAAGATTAAAGCTATAGAATTTAATAGCAATTTAATAGCAATTGAGAAGATAATTTTTTGAAATGTTTAATTGAAAATAAAATGGTAACAGATTAGATCAGTAAATTAGGAAATAAAATTAGGACCTTAGAAAATTAGTGAGCAGGCAATCGGGATGAATAAGAACTATGCTAAAATGAATGGCTGGAAGGGAAAAAATGAGGACCTGAATAATAAAAAATTGAGGAAATTGCATTAAGGATGTGGGATTAAACGAGAAATGTGAAGGAGACAATTTAGAGATATTCTTAGAACTTTTCTCAGGCATAGAAAAGAGTAAGAGTCCAGAAGCGCCTCAAAGAATAACAAAATTTGTGGTAGGATATGAGCTTTCATGAGTCACTGCTCACTTCTTCAGATTCAGCTAAAATGTGAGTTCATCTTTCCTATGTACTGGAAACTTGAGTGATTTCAGATGCCAAATGGCATTAGCAGGCAAATGACAATAGAAGGTGGGATATGCAGAGAGGCGAGGCCTTTTTGTAGCAGGAACTCCTTTGCATATTAGGCCACACACCCCTGATGTAGCAAATCCTCCAAGACCTTACAGTAGGCCCTTTAATAAGAGCCCTGTAAACTCTTGGAAGATTGGATACATCAGGGGTGTTTGTCCTAATATGCAATGGAGTTCTTTCAGAGAGGTAGTAGGTTTAGGAGCATCAACTGATAGAAGTGTGGCAACACAATCCTTGAGGAAAGGATTTTACCTTCTTTTCAGCACTGCATAATTCCCATTCTATACTTGATGTGTTTTTAGTGTCTAAATCTTTCTTGTATAGAATAGAAGAACCTAGTATGGGCGCAATAAATCATTCAGATGATGCATCATGATACCAGCAACACCAAGGTGAGACTCTGGTATCTGGGCAAATACTCTATGGGTGGAAGCTGGTTTTAGAGTGTTGCCTGGACATTGCTGGTGTGATGTCATTTCCTGTGTAATGCCAGCAATAAGACCTGGGCCTTTCTCTTTCTCCAGGTAAGTCCTCCCCATCTCTCACTGGTTTCCAGGAGGGACCTGGCAACCCTTATAGTCCCTGTTATATTCAAAGTAGATTAAGAGTTGTGTCTTTGTGAAAGATAATTTACTATGTGGCCTACAGCTTTAGCCACTGAGTTTGCTGTGATTACAGAGCAGCATACAGATCTTAATACTTTCGTTTTATCTTCTCACCAATTCTGTGCAAGAAATAGGTTAGTCAGAGAGAGAGAGAGAGAGAGAGAGAGAGAGAGAGGTTCAATGTGACTGTGAATAAACACATTTTTTCCTTTGAGGGTTTGAAATGAGCAAAACTTTCACTCTGAGTTTTAAATGCTTTTTTTCTCTCTCTCTGGGCAGAGAACAGGCAGGAATGGAGTTCCATTACTTTCCAGACTTACCTCAGCCCACCTTCATACAAATGCAAATAGGTCTAGACAAAAAGATGGTCAAGCTCCCCCCTTCCAAGCAGGCACCAGAGACTTGGAGGAATTAAGGCTAGAAAGTCTTCAGGAAGAAATTTCTGATGATGTCAGGAAAAGCTTCCTTGACCTGGCCTGATTGGCTCAGTGGGAGGGGGTAATGAAAGTGATAAAACTCAGGGTAGCAAGGAGGAAGCTCTCTTTATTTGGGTGCTGAGCCCATCAAAGAGGACAGCCATTGACCTGAAGGAAGCTGTCCAGTAATGATAACTCTGTAAACATCTGTATCTTTCTAAGCTAAGAAACCTGTCCTATTTTAATATCTGTTAGGGCATACATAGACAGAGGAACTGTTTTACCCATTTCTTTTGAATTCTTTGCCCAGTCTGGTGCAGTATTATAAGTATGCATGTGAACATTTTCTCTTTAATAAATACTTTATAACTTTTGATGCTGGTAGTGGTTCTCTGTCCCACATATACTTTCACCATCTTGGACACACTATTTTAAAAGGAATGCCAGGGAAAATCAGGAAGTTGGCAAGTGAGTATTTCTCCAAGGTTGCACAAGGCAAAAAACTGTTCCCACGGTGACCAAACACTGTGCAGCAGAAGACACAGAGGCAAGGCCTCAGGATATGGAAGGGAAGCAGGCAATCCTTTACAAAGACCAGGTGGTGGCGGTGAGTTACTGGAGGGAGGGAAAAGCCTCTCTAGTTGTTGCAAAAACGTTGGAGGGCAGGGTGGAATAGGGCCTGCAGACTGGAGCAGGCCCATTCTGCCACAGTGACCTTTATGGCCAAATGGGAAGCTAATGGTCCTAGTCCCTTGGTTCTCTTTAAGCTACTGCATATGCTTTAGTAGCTAATGAAAATTAATAATGTTGGGCAGATAGCAATGTCTGTGAGAAGGGTGCAACAAAGACTGCAAAGCTTTTTGAGTTGCACTGCAGAGGCTGGAGGACGGGTGGCAGATGCTTGTGTGTGGAAGGTTTTTTGGGCTGATTTCAGAGGAGTCTCTGAGTCGGTCTGAAGTGCCGGTCTGTAATCACCCTAAATATTCTAAATTAACAGAACGAACCTCAGAAGAGTTTAAACAAATGTAAACTTCTGAGAATATATAAACAATAAGTGCTGTAATTTCCAAGAATATAGCAAAAAAAAAATTGATTGCACCAGACAATGAAAACACATCTTAAGAATTTATTTATTTTTTTAGAATTGTGTCTTGCTTCCACAGTTCTGATGATCCTACATTAAAAAGCTTGTTGAAAGTCAAACATGTTCCTCAGCTGGAAGAGGAATGCTATGACTTTTCAAATCAATTTTAAAAAGAGATTTTTATCATCTTTTAAGCTATGAAATGTTGCTTGAATCCCATTGTAGACAAATGAACTAACCATTTTGCTTTGACTCTCAGGTAGGGATGGGGGGAAGGACCTATTCATAACACATAGTTGATAATCAAACCAAAATAACTTTAATGGCATAACAGTATTAAAAAGAGTACATTGCAACATACACTTCTAGCAATTAAAATTCATCCAAAAGAACAATTCATATAAAAAGCCTATATCTAGGAACAGCTGCTTCTGCTAAAAAATTAGCTACCGTATAAGTGGTTTCTATGAAAGTATCATTAAGCAGATATCAAACTGTACTATTCTGGTTTCTAAATAGGTCAAAATATAATGGTAAAAGTTTGTTATGAGACTCTGAGTGTAATTGGTAATCAAACATAATATGGGAGATTGAGTCAATATCAGTAGTAGGACAACTGCAGAGTCCTTCCTGTAAGGGAATATTGTGAAATCGACTCAACAGCATGTTAGAGAGGAAGACATTCAACTGCACTAACACTAAGACCGAACTGTTTAAACAGGCTTTTGTGGTCTAATTGAAAAAGGGCTGCCACCGGACATCCTACAGAATGCTGGCGATCATAGTCGAGAAGTCAATACTGCCTATACTGGACTGAAATAGCGCTATAGAATGGTTTTAAAGTTGATATGTAAATTATGGTTTTATATGTTTTATTGGACTGATTGTTTTTTATAATGTTGTAAGCCGCCCTGAGTCCACTTGCGGAAAGGGTGGGATATAAATGGAAAGTAATAAATAAATAAATAAAGGCTCTACGATGGTCAGGATGGCTGAGATTGGAAAGATAATGGGCCATTTGGCCATACTGAATTGAAAGATTTAGATATGCTTGTGAGTAAATATGAGGGTGAGATGGGCAGAAGGTGTGTAATTCTAAGTTAAAAAGTCTTTGTTTGATAGATTGCGAAATTGAGCTTTCATCCATTTGGAGAAAGTGGTCAATTGAGAAATCTATTTGCTGGATTTTATTCCTTTTCCCCCCCTTTTATTATTGCAAACCAGGAAGAATTAAATGAGTCGGTTTTTAAACATGAGATTAGAGAATTAGGGGTACTTCTGAAATGAATTTTGAGCCAGTATTTAAAGATTAACAACCACCCTTTTGATTGAATAAGATGTTGACCCAGTTCCAAATATAATACCAAATGTGGCACACATCTAGGGACGCCTAGAAGTTTGTGAAAAAAGTTGGCTTGGATATGCTCAAACTCAGCATTAAGTGTCTTGATCCATACTGGACAGCCATATAGTATTTGGGGCAACACTTTAGCTTTGTAAATTTTTACGGCAGATGGAGTATTTTGATTTCCTTTAGCATAGAGAAATTGCTTGAGTTGAATTATAGATTGTTTAGCCAGGTCAATTGACCTGGTTCAGGGTGTTGTCAAATTTAAATTATACTGGAACGTTACCCCTAGGTATTAGTTGATAAAATCCTGTAGGAAATAGACACCTGATTATTGAGTCTTTGGATTTTATGGGAAAATAGGAGAAAAATTAAAATGTTACTTGTGCTTCCTCTTTCCCTGCTTCCGCTACAGCATCCCAAACAGAATCTGGGTGATGTGTGAACAGCTGCTGAACTGAGTTTCAAGAAGAGCTTTGACTTCTGTTCAGATGTTAAACAAGAAACGAAGTTAACTTGCAGTTCAAGTTTCCACTCTTGCATTTGTTACTTGACCAATTGCTTTGCCTATAACAATTTTTATACAAACCATTGATCAGTTTGTAGGAAAAATGTACACAGTCATATATAAAGGTGGTGCATTTGCAACGTGGAGAAGATCCTGATGCTGGGAAAGACAGAAGGCAAAAGAAGAAGGGGATGGCAAAAGATGAGATGGCTGGACAGTGTTACTGATGTAACTAACACAAATTTGAGCAGACTTCAGAGGATGGTGGAAGACAGGAGGGCCTGGTGTAACTTGATCCATGGGGTCGCAAAGAGTCAGATTCGACTGTGTGATTGAACAACAAAATGATTATTACCCACGTTTAGCAATTACACTGGCTTTGAGCAGTATGTGTGTTTCTTGAGCATAGTTAATCTAAAATTAGGGATGCATGCAAAGATATCTTGAGCTCTTATCCTCTAAACAGTTGATGCTGTGATTGCCTTGGCGGGGGCAGGTTGAAAAATGCTTCCAGCAACCCCTTTGACCATTTTAAAGCAGCATATAATACACTATACACTGCTTTCCTTTTGTTTTATACAAAGTTTATTTCACAGCACTGCAAATGGAAGAGAGTAAATAAGAATGAAGTCTTGTCCTAGATATGCAACAGGCCTACTAAAGCAGCAATTCAGAACACACTGATTCCTGATTTACTGCATGGAATCCAGAAGCAGACAAAATATATGAACCTACAGTATTTCCAGTTGTCTAGTAAGAGCAATAGTTAAACAAAGCTATGCAGTGCAATACACAATTGCGCAATGAACTTCATAAGAATGCTGAAATTGCATAGATCTAACAGTTGCACTGGCAAACAATTTCTTACATAAATAATCACACAAACATATCAAAATGCCACACTTATTGAAAACCAGACAAATATGGGAGCATAATGGAAGAGAGAAGCATTTACTTCAACAGTATTTTATTTATTTCTTCATTTGAGCTGTAGTAATTCTCCTTCCTGAAAGCTCAAAGCAAAAAACAATATTCTAATGTCATAAACTCCATCAGAGAATAGAACGGTTCCTCTTCCCACTACCCTTTATTGTTACATAAACCTTTCAGACAGGATAAGCTAAAAGAGTACATATTCAGCCCAGCGTCATCTAGTGAGCTTTATAGCAAAGTGGGGATTTGAAACTAGGTCTTTCAGAGTGTAATCCAACCATTGAAACACTACGCCACATCATCTCTGATAGAAATATCCACGGCCTGAAGACACTGAAAAGAGAAAAATTTCACTGAGTATATCACAATGTATTAAAATTAAAAAGTTTAACAAATTGCAAATTAATAAAATTAAAGTATTTAATTTTATTTAAATATATTTCTATGTAGACTTTAATTTCTGTTATTATTGTTTTTCCTTGTAATAAAGTTCATTGATAACAAAATGGTCACTTCTTGTTGCATGTGAATATGACATATTTTAATCCTAAAATAACAATATAAAATTATTAATGGTTATCCACAATTATAAACATCTATGGTGCATAAGGAACAATGCAAAGCAATAGAACAAAATGGGAAGGACAAGAGATCTCTTGAAGAAAATTGGAGAAATCAAGGGAACGTTTCGTGCAAAGATGGCCATGATAAAAATGGTTGGGACCTAACAGAAGCAGAAGAGATCAGGAAGAGGTGGCAAGAATACACAGAAGAATTATACAAGAAGGATCTCAATGTCCTTGACAACCATGACAGTGAAATCACTGACCTTGAGACAGACATCCTGGAGTGTGAAGTCAAATGGGCCTTAGAAAGCATTACTAACAACAAAGCAAGCAGAGATGATGGTATTCCAGTTGAGCTATTCAAAGTCCTAAAAGATGATGCTGTTAAAGTGATGCACACATTATGTCAACAAATTTGGAAAACGCAACAGTGGCCACAGGATTGGAAAAGGTCAGTTTATATTCCAATCCCAAAGAAGGGTAATGCCAAGGAATGTTCAAACTATCGCAGCATTGCACTCATTTCACATGCCAGCAAGGTCATGTTAAAGATCCTACAAGCTAGGCTTCAGCAGTATGTAGACCAGGAACTACCAGAAGTTCAAGCTGGGTTTCGGAGAGGTCGAGGAATTAGAGATCAAATTGCCAACATTCGCTAGATTATGGAGAAAGCGTGGGAGTATCAGAAAAATGTCTATTTCTGATTCATTGACTACGCTAAAGCCTTTGATTGTGTGGATCACAACAAACTGTGGCAAGTCCTTAAAGAGATGGGAGTACCAGACCACCTCACATGTCTCACTGGAGAAGATTCTGATGCTGGGAAAGACAGAAGGCAAAAGAAGAAGGGGACGGCAAAAGATGAGATGGCTGGACAGCATTACTGATGTAACAAACACGAATTTGAGCAGACTTCAGAGGATGGTGGAAGACAGGATGGCCTAGCATGTCTTTGTCCATGGGGTCGTAAAGAGTCAGACTCGACTGTGTGACTGAAAAACAACAAAATGGTGCTTTACATATTTTTCCATGTGGGCGTTTTCCCACTGGGGCTTATTTCTATGTGAGCTTCTTTCAGTATGGATTTTTTCCGTGTGTGTTTCTTTCCATGTGGGTTTATTTCCAAGTGGGCTTTTTTCCTGTTAGCATTTATGTCAGTGGGCTTTTTTCTTTGGGCTTTTTTCCGGTTACCTGCCAGGGCAGTAAGGCTTCAAAACCACTGAGGGGTACATAGCAGGTCAGGATACATTTCTGCATTCTGGCCACAAATTATGTTTGCCAGCATTAGTAGTATATAGTATATAACACTATCATGGTTTGAGTCTTGCAAACCTCTTTACACATGCAGAAAAGATGGAATGGGAGAAATGGAAACACTGAAACTAGATGAATCTTTGTCCCTCCCTTTCAGTAAGTAATTAAAAACTGGAGCATGATCAGAGGTATGAGTCTTTGCCCTATGCCTGAGGGCTGGATGTTTGACATCCCTAGTCTCGGAGAGGTCGAGGAATTAGAGATCAAATTGCCAACATTCGCTAGATTATGGAGAAAGCGTGGGAGTATCAGAAAAATGTTACCATTCATCTGTTCCTTTCAATCTTTAAATCACATCCAGCCTCTGCTTTAAATGTAATTGGGAGACACTAGTTTTCTGTTGAAGACACTAGTTTTCTGTTGCTGTGGGTAATTTAGGCCTGATGTCGCTGCAAGTTATAACTGAGGTATAAAAAACAACCACCAAAAATTCATTCATTGCATGTTTGCAATTTAATCTTTAATATGTCCAGACACAGGTTTTTATACTCTTGGCCTTGATAGAAATAATTGCATTCCACTATTCCAGCAGGTAAATGTTTGTCCCCATAATTTTAATGTCCACTCTGAATTCTTTTTATGTGAAGCAAAAGTTTCTTTTGACCAGCAAAGAATAATTCATTGCTACCTGGAGTACCTGCTGTCAGGATGTCAGAAAGGATCTGCTACCCATTTAGTGTTCTTACTACTACAATAGCCAATGGGATAAATATGTTTTCATGGTTATGGCTTTACTCTGACAGCACAGTTTCAGATATTATGCAGATTACTTTGTTTGTTACTGCGACAAAATAGCCCCAGAGCTCCTATTTCTGTTTGTTTCTTAATTAGAAGCAGTCTATATTATAAATAATGCTGGAAGTTGAATTGCCTGCAATGCAGACTGAATTCATGCTGCTGTTATGTATTCTAATTCTCTACCTTTTGCTGCTCCAAAGTAGTCATGGTTAGCTATTTTAGGAGTGTATGTTACACAATGTGAATGTTATGCAAAATATGTCAAAAGTTAATAAGTCTATTAAAACATTGCTGGACGCAAATAAGGTTGATTTTTGTGTAATGTCCCATCTGCTTTCCAAAGGCTGAATGATATTCGAATAGTGATGCAGCCATTTAATATCACACAGAAAGGGACAAGAACAGAGACAAACTGAGGCCCATAGCTAACCAGGGGCCCACGGGGCCTGGCCCCCTGACAGTTTGAGGGGGGGGGGCGTGTCCCTTCATCCCCTGTCTGCCCCCCTCTTCTGTGCAATTTAAATCGGTGGGAGGGGCACCCAGGAGCAGCTGCTGCCCCTCCCATGCCATTTAAAGGGCCCACAAATCAGCTTATTGGTGGGGTCCAAATAGCAGGGGACAGGTGGCAGGAACAGTCACCAGCCTCCTGAATTATTTAAATGGCTCCCTTCCCCTGTGCCCCCCATGGCCTTCTCCCCTCATGGCCCCTAGCTACGGGGCTGGACAGTCTTAGTAATTCCCCTGTTTTACCCATCCTAATATCATGCCTATGATTAACACTGTTTAGTCTTATTTTCAATTTTGCAACAAACAACTTCAATTTTCTTCTTACAATTATATGCAGTATGGATATGTGTTCAATGAATGGTCTGGGAGCATCTAATGCTGAAGGGTTGTTGGAGCTAAATAGGTGTAGATTTTATCAGTGGATAGATGGAGTTCTATTGCATGTTCCTTGCAAGCTGTAATACTTCAAGTGTCTGAGGCTGTTGCATGTGGGACTGGAGGGTGGTAAGAAATGCTTCACATTGTCTCCTAACTAAGAAGTACAGGCCTTTTTTGTACTCACAATCATTTGTTTTTAGGGAGACAGGAAAGGGTTTTCTGTGATAACTACTATGCTCACATTACCTTTGGATCTTTTGACGGCTGAAATGTAGGATATCTTTATTTATTTCTACAAGTTTCCAGTTTCTTATATTTTCATCTTGGATATCTGTTGTTAATCATCCATACCAATCCAAGAGTGAACTGGCAAAGAGGGGCATAAAATAGAATGCAAAAATATACCCTATGTCCTTAGCTTATTTCTATGGGAATCTGCAATTTATTCATATGATGCTAGTGGAAAGGAACAACCAATAATCATTTTAAAAACCAAATACAGTGCCTGGATAAATGCACTAATGGTAACAACACTTATGGTGTCATTAAAAATGTTTCACTTTGGTAAATTGTTATCGGTGCCAGATATGAAGAGTAATTAATTGAAGTAAAGAAGTCTCCCTTCAGAGCATCACAGTGAGTCTGTGATCTTCCCTAATGCAAACGTTAAGAACCTAATGCAAATGTTAAGACATTTAGTTTCACAACATTTATTAATCTGAAACCATTTCAGAATTGTATAATAAAGTAGGGTAATTTGACAAGTTTACTGGACATGATGAGGCTTTCTCTAGAAGTTTACAGAAAATATTAGGAATGTAATTAGATATGACACTCAACTCCCCCTCAAAATAGAAGACAATGAAGTTTTGTGTTAAGTTCCTTGCACCAAATAGAATTTAAACATATCTACTATTTGTAATATCATTTTACTGAATGTCTTCCTTCCATTTAATTCCATTTTATTTAATTATTTAATTTAATTCCATTTAATTAATAGGTGGGGCTGGTTTAATCCATTCAATTGACCACAATAGATGTTGGTGGTTTACTAAACACTTATGGGTGCCAATGGAATTGGATCCCCTGGTCCAGTCTTTTTGAAACTTTGGGATTCTTTTGGGGATTCTCTAGCAGTTACACTGAAAATTTAGTGCCTCAATCTCAAACCTCCAGTCCATTGAATATACCCTAGGAGATTTGTCATTGACTATATTGGCCCCATAGGTATAATGGAGCCAAAAATTCAGGATTCCTGAATTAATTCAGTATTCTCTTATTTGTAAGCTGAATCAAGTCAGAAAATCTGATTCGGTTTACCTAATGTCTGGATCATACTGAAAAGACATGTTTTGAGTATTAATTTGGCTTGGAAATACTGAATGTGCATCCCTAGTAATGACAAATTCAATAAGATATGGGATAGAGCAGGCAGGGGTGGCCAACGGTAGCTCTCCAGATGTTTTTTGCCTACAACTCCCATCAGCCCCAGCCAGCATGGCCATGGGAGTTGTAGGCAAAAAACATCTGGAGAGCTACTGTTGGCCTGGGATAGAGCTCATTGTAAAGCTACTCCATGGTGGTGATGGCAGTGAAGAAAATACTGCTCCACCAACACTTTTTCTATACAGCATGGACTCATGGAGCTGTTTCAGCTGGTCAGAGGTCTATTGGGATCTAGCCTGCAAACAGAGGAAGATTACTCATTGGCCTACTTTGACCAATTTGCTCACAATTATGTAGATAAAACCTCTTCCATTCATACCATCTTGGACTCCACATTTGCACTGATAAGGTTTGATGATGCCAGTTTTCAATACCACTGATCATAGTATCCTTTTGGATCACCTATTGGAGCTTGTAGGCACCATTTTATGGTGCTTTCTTCTATCTGGAAAGCAGGTTTCAGAAGATGGTGCTTGGGGACTGCTGCTCAGCTCCTTGACCACTGACTGAGCTATAAAATGTCTCATGTTTCCATCTTGCTCATGCTTTGCATCCCTTATGTGAAACTTCAGGGTGCGGTCATCTGCAGATTTGGGTTGGTTGTCACCAATATGTAATGATACATCTCCATCTTGTGCTTTCAGCATATCCCATGGATATTGTGAAAACTTTGAATCAATACCTAAATGTTATTTTGAGATGGATGGCCAATTAACTAAAACTTAATCCTAAGAATATGGAGGTCTTACTGGTGCCCAGAAGGAATGGCCTAGAATCTGAAGTGTCTTTGGTTCTGGATGAGGTTGTGTCCTTCCTAAAGGAACAGGTTCATGGTCTGTGGGTGTTGCTGGACCTCTTGTTGATAGAGGTGACAGTGATGGCCAAAAGGGCCTTCTATAAGCTCCAGCTTTTCCTGAGTACATGCCATTGTAACAGCTAGATTATACTACTGTATTGTCCTCTGTGTAGGGCTGTTCTTGTGCACCAAACTACACCTAGTAAACAATACTGCAGCAAGAATGCTGTTTGGAGTAAGTTGTAGGGGCAATGTCATTTCAGTTTTCATTCATCTGTATTCACTTCCAATTTTCAAGGTGCTAGTACTGACCTTTAAATTTGGTCTGGAGTGGACCCTGGATACTTAATGACCACCTACTCCCATGTGCCCTACATGAACATTACAATTAAAGACACTGGATTTATATTCCACTCTCCACTCAAAGTCTCAGAGCAGCTCACAATCGCCTTTATATTCCTCCCCTACAACAGACATCCTGTGAGGTGGGTGGGACTGAGAAGACTCTCACAGCAGCTGCTCTTTCAAGGACAACCTCTGCCAGAGCTATGGCTGACCCAAGGTCATTCCAGCAGGTGCAAGTGGAAGAGTGGGGAATCAAACCCAGTTCTCCCAGATAAGAGTCCGCACACTTAACCACTACACTAAACTGGCTCTCTACTATTGTCTTCAGTAGCACTGCTTTAGATGTTTCCCTCATCTGAGGGTATATAGGTGGCATCCCAAGAAAGGGCCTTGGTCATTGCAGGAGGATTTCCTTATTTAGTCTTTTTTTTTGTTTTTAATTACTGTTTTTATATATTTTATATAAAATATATACTGTTTATATATATATATATAAAATATACTTTTTATATATATTTAAATTACTGTTTTATATATATATTTATGTACTGTTTTTGTAATTTAAAAATTAATATTTAATGCCTTTTTAATTGATTGTCACCTGGAAGGCCTTAATTGAGTAGAAAGGTAGGTTACAAATGTTGTAAATATGAATGTAAAATATTCTTTCACCTGTGCTTTTTGTAAAAAGAGAGACTAGCAATTCAGCAGTGATTCAATCATTAATAAAGCATTCCTGTAAGTCAGGGGTGGCCAACGGTAGCTCTCCAGATGTTTTTTGCCTACAACTCCCGTCAGCCCCAGCCATTGGCCATGCTGGCTGGGGCTGATGGGAGTTGTAGGCAAAAAACATCTGGAGAGCTACCGTTGGCCACCCCTGCTGTAAGTTCTTCTATATAAAAGGATGCTTTAATGAACAGTCTGGGCAGCAATAACTAAACATTTTATGAGTTAATGGGGTTTTCTTGCTAAGATTTCTTAGCATCTTTTGAAGCATTTTAAAATAATGCACTTGAAGTTCTTCTCACTCCTATTCTTGGAGATAACAGGTTATGTTGTTGATTTGTGAGTCAGAAAGTGAGGGCTGAGCAATCCCTTACAACAGAATAGCAGTTAATATTTATTTATTTATTTTATTTTATTTTATTTTATTTTACTTCATTTTATTTTTATTTATTTATTTATTTATTTATTTATTTAACTATACCTTCTCCTGACATGAATATGTTCCTTAACTATACAAAACAATTATAGACTGGAATTAAGAGGAGAACGTCTATATATTGGTACAACTGTTTTGCTTTCATTAACATCACAATGATGCTAGGGTTAAGTGAAGAAATGCAGAAAATGACAAGGGCAATATGATTATTGAAGGTTATTCAAGCCAGATGACATGTTTCATCATAATCCTGCTTTTTTTTTTTAAGCAGGAATGCACAGGAATGCAGTTCCGGCTGGCTTGTCCCTAGAGGGTGTGGTCTAATATGCAAATGAGTTCCTGCTGGGCTTTTTCCACAAAAAAAAGCCCTGATCATAATCAGGCCATTTTAGCTTTGTCTGTGAAAACTTCCTTTCCTACCCCAAGTGGCAAGGAAAAACTGTTTTTCCTGTTTAATGCATTCTACATTTTCCCTGCTTCTTCCTGATGCCATAAGACACAATTTCAGTAGTTTTATAGACTCATAAATAAAGATTAAAGAATAAAAGGTTAAAAGCAAATATACAATGAATACCTGTTATCATATTGTCACCATGGGATGTGCATGAACCAGGAAAATGCAGTTACACTTGTAGAGAAATTTAATTAGATGATCTAATAAAGTCATGCAAGGATCTGTGTATGTTTGTATAAGATAGCCAAACCCTCTCACCCCTGAATCTCTAAAATCTGCATCGTGCTCTGACTATCTTATCTGTTCTGGAATAGATTGGTAATAAGTTTAGCTTTAAGCTTAGGGATGGGCACAAACCAGGAAAATGTGGTTCAGTTCATGTTTTATGGTGCATCTGGTTAATGAGTCACAAACTGTCATCAGGTGCCAAATGAACCAGTTTGGTTTGTCAGGTTCATGATGCTGTAGAACAGTCTCTCCTGCATGCTTGAGACACCAAACCCACAGGGAATCTCTAGATGACTCTCTTGTACCTGCCCTCCATGTTTGGTGAGGATTGAATTATGGGATCTGTGTTACAGCCCCGCAAAGATGGTGCCCCAGGAAATTGCTCTTGAACCTCCTGAACCTGTGCCTGTCAAAATGACCTTCCTAGGGCTATTAAAGCAGCCAACAAATTAGAACATTATAAATTAAATTATCTCCTTAAAATACAAATATATACTTGAACCAGAACTTTATCAGAGGATAAAATAATATGATATGCAGTAAAATCAAACAGTAATAATAGAAATGTGATAATTTAATATATTGGATAAGTAATATGCCATTTATATTTAAATTAATAAATTATTTTAAAAGCATATTGTGTTATTTCATATTATTTAAAAAGGAATTCAGAATATAGCTCATGGAAATTCTATCTCTTCATTCTGAGCACTTTTTGTTTTTAATATCATTTCACATTTGTGTAAAACGCTTGTCTGGTTTTGGCATTGTGTGACAATAAAATTATTCTTGAGATGAAAACATCTAAAGGACATTTCCTGTTAATAGAGTCAAATGTGTTTGTACAGTAAGTTCCTAGGGAAAATGCACACTGAGTGACATTTACCATTATTGTACATGATGAAAGTCAAATCTATCTTATCAGAAACTTATTGTCAACTCAAGCCTTTAGCTCTGTGTTTCACTGTGTTTTGTCTTATTAAAAATTAAATTCATGTTTCCCCTACATCATTATACACCAAAGTGGAATATGAGAGCCCATGGACTTGTTAATATGTTTACTGTGATTCCATATTAAAACTGCTAAGGGACTCTCCTAAGAGAAAGTGACTATTATAGGAAAACTCCTGTTAAGAAGTAAAAAGGGGGCAAGAGGAAAATATCCTCCCTGTCAAGCTCCCCTACTGAGATAATCTCCACATACTAAATCGTCACTTTGAAATTAGATTACCCTAAAGCTTCAAGTATGGGGATGCTTTAAGACAATTGACAGGAGAGAAGAAATAATCACAAGGTATTGTCATCAGTGCCTTGGCTGCTCTTCACTTAAAACACATTATGTAAATCTATGCAGTGCTTCAGTCATAAAATGTTATGCATACTCTGGATGCAGAATAGAGACAGTAATTGTCACAAAAACCTGTTTGAGAAACAGGCTACCAATTAATTCCCATTCTACCTCCCACAGAACAGATATTCACTTGGCACATTGTAACTTTTTTCAGTGTTTGAAGCTGCTTTCCTCTCTTGACATGTTACACAATGTAGTTTTTAATATATAAGTGTGTATATGTAAAACAAAGAGAGAAAGGTACAATAGCATATGATAGCAAAGTACAATGATAAGGGCTGTCAAACCATCTGGTGCCCAGTGGAAAAGGGGGGAGGGGACTGGGAATATTGGAAGTGCTGTTGCATTGCTGGTGTGATGTCTCTGGGCTAATTCTAGAAGCAATATCACAGTCCTCTTGGATTCAGTGGAAACTCTATGATGGATCCAAGAGGACTGTGATATAGAAACCATAGAGTTCCAGCTGAATCTTAGAGGTTCTGACATCACTTCTGGGTTTGTCCTAGAAATGATGTCACACTACATATGCAATAGCAATTTTCACATTATCCCCTCCCCACAGGTCTATTGAGCTGTGGCAGAGATCAGTGACTACTGGTGGGAAGTCTTCTAGTGTAGTGGGAGATCTGACAATCATACAGTGGAATCTGTAGAATAAGATTGCTTGTCAGGACACAGATGTACAGTACACCTTTTTCAGGTCCTGTAAAATGGAGAATAGGTTTTGTCCTGTGGGACATTAGATTCTACTATAGCTGATGTCCTAAACCATGGGGGGCAGATCTAAACACTTTCAATTTGAAGCATGGAATGTCTTGGATGGCCATCCACCCTATGGTTACATAAACCAGGATTGCTTCTGTCCTTAAGGCCAGAACACTAACCAGCCATTCCTGGTTCTTTTCTCTTGCCTTCTTCCTGCGACTTGCATATCAGTTGGGTTGCCAAGTCCAATTCAAGACATATCTGGGGACTTTGGAAGTGGAGCCAGGAGACATTGGGGGTGGAGCCAGGAGCAATGGTGTGACAAGCATAAATGAACTCCAAGGGGAGTTCTGGCCATCACGTTTAAAAGGACCGCACACCTTTTTAAATGCCTTCCTTCCATAGGAAATAATAAAGGATAGGGGCACCTTATTTTGGGGCTCATAGAATTGGACCCTGTGGTCCAATCTTATGGAAACTTGGGGAGAGACACTTGATGCTGTACAGAAAATTTGGTGCCTCTACCTCAAAGAGCCCAGAGCCCCAGATACCCACGGATCAATTCTCCATTATTTCCTATGGGAATAAGTCTCCATAGGGAAAAATAGAATTCCCAGCAGATATTTCCCTCCCCTCCCCTTGCTTTCTGATGACCCTGAAGCAGGGGGAAGGCCTCCATACCGGGGGAGTCCCTGTCCCCACCTGGGGATTGGCAACCCTATTATCAGCTATGCTTCAGCCTGAGTTGACATATCATCTTGCCCTTAGCATTCAAGCTAGGGACAGATGCTCATAATGGCTGTTTTCTTTACAATGGGATGCTGCCATCTTGAAAAAGATGACATAATTTTTGAGTCAATTAAGCTGCCTTTGCTCTGTTTCAACTCACATATTGGATTTGTTGTTTGGCAGATCATTACATGCCTGAGGGAGACAGAACGGTCAGGTGTGCATGCACAGTGGCTCCCTGGCCAGTGTTTCACCACCACTGCCTTCACCCAAGTGAGGGAAGCAGAGCAGTTGGGCATGCCTGTGCAGTGGCTCCCTGGTTGGTGTTTTGCTGCCACCACCAACTTTGCTCAAAAATCAGAAGGAGGCTAAGCAGTCAGGCATATGTGTGCAGTGGCTCCTTGGTTAGTGTTTCACTGTTGCCACTGCCTTTGCCCAAGAATTACTTAGCTTCCTGGTAGCCAGGGTGGACAGCCATCCTCCTCTGTCTGCCTCCACCTGGGTCAGCTCTGCGACCATCACAGATTCAGAAGGCCCTAGGCCAGCAAATATAGAAGCCCATGTTGGGGGAGATGAGTCATTCACCTTCTCCCCTCCCTTATTTTGGGGCCCTCTTTGCCACCCTCTTTCCAAATTGCAAGCTCTTTTTGCCCCTCAATTCTTCTGCCCTTCTTTATTCCCCCCTCCTGATCTTGCTCATGTAGGTATTTGCTCTGGACACACTCTGGCCCCCCCAAAAGATGTAAACTAGGCATAGCATAGCATAGCATAGCATATCACCATGGTATAAATGTTACAGCCCCTGTTGCACCTTCTTAGAATATGAAACTGCCTTGGAGTCACATAATATACTGCATTTATATTTCATTACAGTGGATGGATAGCCAGTTCAAGATAGACAAAATGGGTTTGATCCTTTTCTTATGTTTATCCTAATGAACATGTGAAATGTGATCGAGTATGCTGGGGTGTGGTGGGATGCAGTTTTTGAGATGGGGTTATGAAGGAGCCAGGCTTTGCTTCTGCTAAATATGTTGAGGATATATGCACAGGTGGGGAAAAGGTAAATGGGTGAAATGCCAGAATAAAATGTATTTAACAACAACAGCAAATATTCCAATAATGAAGAAGGGATAGAATAGTGAGTGAAATGGGGATTCATTATGAGGCATCTCTTTAAGCAAACTGTGGGAAAGTTTAAACCTCTTTTTTCACAGTTTCATACAGGAAAAACTAGGAAGTGGAGTAGCAATACCAGGGATGGATTCTGTGTACCACAGCACAAAACACTGATAGCAAATACACTCCAAATCTAGACTGTCTTTCCCATTTGTACCATCAGCTATTTCCCCTTACCACAAACATTAACAAACCCTTCAAATGTTTAATGACATTACTTTTGAGCAATAAGGATTTTATAATATTTGTCTGGATAAAAGTGGCTTATGAAATCAATGGCTTATGAAATCTTGTTGCCCTTTTATAAAAACAACAAATTATGTACAGTTTACCAATGCATGCATGCTTTTTGTTTAAAAAATTAGATCCAAATGAAATAAAAGTAAATAATTTTCTGATTAAAATCTGTAAAAAGTAGAAATCAGTATTTGACATGTTCAACATTCTGGAAAAGCTATAAAGTTTTAAGATGTGATAACAAAATAAGGAGACTGCAGAGAAAGATAGTGAAACCATATTTTTCAGTCAAAAGTTTCAAAAGTGGTACAAAGCACAGAGAATAAATGTTAAGATTAAAAAGACCTGTTCAGATTAAGAGTACATAAAAAGGTAATCCTAATTTTTCTCGATCATAATTACTAGCTATTTAGTTTGAAATTCATGTAATATAATTTCGCTTGTGAAGTTAGGTGTGCAATTTCCTAAATTTGTGATTGAGATGTTAAGGGTTGCAGAATACAAGATTGTCTTAAAAATTTAGAACTAAAATATGGACTTTTGCTCTATCTGATAATAAACCAGCCAATGATAATCTAAACTTCTGAGCCCAGCAGTGGATAGGAAAGCAGAAGGTGAAACTGATGAGAAGCAGCAGCATGACCAACAGCATGGTCAACCCACACTTTTTGTGATGTCAAGAGGTGTGACCTAATACACCAATGAGTTCCTGCTGTTGGGGGGTATGGCCTATTGTGCTAATTAGTTCCTGCCCATAGTTATTGATTTATGACTTTCAACTTTAAGATTCGGGTTCTGGTGATTTCTGAGGTTTAAAAGGCCACACTATCCAAGATCAAGAATATAGCCTATATCTGATAATGTGAACAAGTGTCTAAAAATACCACTGATGAGTGTTTAAATGTACAGGCTTTGTGGGATCTTGCATGAATCAACGTTCTTTCTAATTAGGCTCAGCAATCTACATGTATAACCAACTGAAGTAAATTCATACTTATGTTATGAAAAATATGTCCCTGAGGCTGGAATTAAAAACATGAAGAAATATTTTGTCATCTCAATCATTCATGAGCAAAGCTATTTGCAGTTTCATCTTGTAACAAACAAAACCCCCAACTGCACCAAACCAAACATACTTTTCTTTTATAACAATGCTACAAATGTGTATATGTTTAGAACTGAAGCTTGGCTACCTAAGAAAGGAGCTGCTTATTCCTTAGAAGTAATCCATGAGAGAATTAAATGGTACCTGGCCATACTGAAAATTGGGAAAAAATAGCATTCTAGTAGGCAAATATTGGCTCAAAATATTCAAGGAGAGCCAACGAAATTTCTTGGAAGTGACTGAAAAAAATTCTTCACTTTCATACTGGGTAGATTATCCACTAACATTATCCACAGGACTGCTGTAGTAGAAGCAACCCATCTTACGCTGTTGAACAAGCGTCATCAATAGAAAATTGACAGCTGAATCCATTAACATGATTAGAAGATTCTGAAGAGTAAAAAAAGAGTAAAATTTCTTTTTCATTAATATAAAACAACAAAAATATTATCCAGCTGGAGTGTTAAATTGGGCTCCTTGTTTAAAAATAAATATGATGTTCCATTGATACATGGGAGTATTGAAGATATAAATACATTTCAGTTAGCAAACACATTTAGGATCCATTGATTACAAAGCAGAGAAGTTGATATTAACATGAGAAAGGAACAGCTTAACCAATGGTCTGCAATAGCTATTACGTTCTTCAAGACTCATCTAACAGAATCCTTCAAATTAATTGGCTCTAGTACATAGAATATAAGAGCCCTGCAGGATCAGATCAGTGGCCCATCTAGTTCAGTATCCTGTCTCACACAATGGCCAACTGTTTCTCTGGACGTCCAACAGCAGGGCATAGAGTCCATGGCCTTCCCCTGGTATTGCCCCCTTACACTGGAATTTGGAGCTTTACTATTTCTGAATGTGGAGGTCCCTTTAATCACGATGTCTAATAGTCACTGATAGATCTGTCCTCCATGAATCTGTTTAATCCCTTTTAAAGCTGTCAGAGACAGTAGCCATGACTTCATCCTCTGCCAGCAAACTCCACATTTTAATTACTTGTTGTGTAAAAAAGGATTTTCTTTCATCTGTCCTGAATCTACTGCCCAGCTTCATTGGATGCCCTCAAGTTCCAATATTTTTAATATACTTTTATATCTGACCTTTCTTCCAATGATATGGTTTACATCATTATCCTCTCCTCCATATTATCCCCACAACAATCCTATGATGAGGATTAGGGTGAGACTGTGTGACTGGCCCAAAGTCATCCAGAAAATTCCCATGGCAGCATGGGAATTCAAACCAGACCCTTAGGCAGGATTGATTGATTTGGGGGGGGGGCATGGAAAAAATCGGGGGGCACCAAGGAAGAAGGTAGGAAAGACAGCTGAAAGAGCAGGAGCAATGGTGAGCTGCCACTGCTCATGCTGTCTAGAACCCAACACACAACTATCTTTGAAGACCCCAAGTCACAGAGCTAGAAGGAGGAAGAAGAGCCCACTGACACTGCAGGGCCAGAAGTGGAAGCTGTGTGGGAAGCTGCCATCTCGGCACATCCTGGTCCTGCGAGCCTGGCTGTCAGGAGGAGGAAGAGGAGGCCACAGCTGCTGAAGAGCCCACTGCCACTGTAGGGTGAGCTGTATGGCACTGAGCTCCTGTCTCAGCACTGCCCAGATGGAGCCCAGTGTTGGTCTTCCGCATTTAGTGAGAGAGGTTCCTGAAGACGCAAAGGAATCCAGTCTTGTACACAGCTGCGATTAGACTAGCTATATACATTTATTTACAACTATAATACAGACTAGCAAAATGCTCCACACACAATTCACCATCCAACCTCCAACAAGTAGCAGAGTACTACTGTACATTTATACATGTCTTCTAGGTAAGTGACCAATCAGGTTTAGTGCTGAGTCATGGTCACATCACTCTGGCTGATGCAATCTGGCTATCTTCCAGATGCCCGTCAGCCAGATCATCTAATGTCAATTAGATCCTTTGCTGTCAGCAGTGGTCTGTCGCCTGCACATACACTGACACCCAGCCTCAGGTGCAGATCATTAGTTTCAGCATATTCCTTAGTGTTACAAACTTTTCCACAGTGACATTTTTAGTGAACATGTCAGCAACATTACATTTAGATTTACAATGCATCAACATTATCAGTTCTTTATTTACTGCCTCTCTTGACATTCTGATAATGTATGTTGATATGCTTACTTCTGCATTTTATTCCCTTTGCCATTGCTAAATGTTGAGCAGCTGTGCTATCGCAATGCATTTCTACAGGTGTTGGATCTGGTAACTTCGTATCTTTCATTAATTGAGTTAACCATTCTAGTTGTATAATGGTGTCACTGATTGCCAAGTATTCTGCTTCACAGCTGCTCATGGCGATGTGAGTTTGTTTTAGTACTCTCCAGCTTATTAGTGCACCGTGCATGAACACTGCACTACCTGAGGTGGACCTTCCGTCTGGTCTTTGCCCCCAGCTGGAATCACTGTATGTCACCAGGACTTGATCGCTATCAGTACTCATTACTAATTTATGATCCATTGTACCCTTCAGGTACCTGAGTACTCTTTTGGCAGCTATCCAATCCTTCTGCTTCAGTTCTGCACAGTGCTGGCTTAACAGGTGGACTGCCATACAGATGTCGGGTCTAGTCCAACAAGCTAAATATAGCAATGACCCAACTAAGGACTGGTATACTTGCTTATTTTCTAGTAAAGCGTCATCTTCCACTTTTGCATAACCAGTAGTCATGGGGCTCTGAACTACTTTGGCTCAGTCATTCCATATATCTCTAATAGTTTCAGTATTTTTTCTTTTTGGCTTACTTGATAGTGCCCTTCTGTATTCTTGGTAATTTCCATCCCAAGATAATGTTGTATTTCCCCCAAATACTTGATTTAAAATATTGTTTGTGTTTCCTCCATAAACCATTCCAACTGTTTATTGTTCTTACAAAGGAGGCACAAATAATCCACATGAAATAATATATAGCATTCCTGCCCATGTACCTTGTGGCTAAACAGACATGGATCTGCCACACTTTGCTTAAACCCTAAGCCCTCGAGTGCTGTACTCAGGCACTTGTTCCATTCATGGGCTGCCTGTCGAAGGCCATACAATGCTCTAGTTATCTTAAGTACAGGCATATTATTTTTATTGGGGAACCCGGGGATTGGCTGCAGGTACAGCTCCTCTTTTATGGTGGCGTTAAGGTATGCTGTGGTCACATCAAAATGATGTACTGCCATGCCACTGATATCAGCCTTACATAGTGTTGCTTTTAGTGTTTCGAGTCTGACTGTAGGGGCAAAACATCACTTCCTGTGTTGTCTTGAAAATCAGCAACTCTGTTATGTTGGGGAATTTTTTTTCAAAACCACAGGTATTTCAAACATCAGTTGTTTTTCTGCATTTTTCTGTTTGTCTTAAACTCCAAAAATTCCAAATTTACACCTTCCTCTTCTTCTTAACTATACTCTTACGGTTAATTCCAGATCTTAATCCTTTTATTTTAAAAGCCTTATTTTAGTCCTGGACTGATAGATAAAGATCTTTTACCATAAAGAAAAAGTCTATTCTTCTTTATACCATTCTCTTGACCTTCAGATGTTATTGTAATCCATAGAAAGTTGGAATCTTGATGAATTTATGTCAATTTAACGACCCCGGAGTCCCTTTGTAGATGATGGAATGCAATTTTTCACCGGGGACTCTTCAAAGCTGAAAAGGAATCCTGCTGGGAATCCTCATCAGCCAAAGTAAATCCCCTCAAAATTCTTCAAGCATGTCTTAGACATTTCCCTCACTGGAAAATTTTAGGCAGCAGGCATTGGAATCGCCTTTTATGCCCAAAACAAAGGCTCCAGTCCGCTCCTCCTGAAAGAAGTGGGTCAATTCTCCATGTTCCAACTCTGGAAGTCAACCACGTTTGTTTTACCTTGTGGTAAAGTTGTTAATGACCGAATTATAGTAAATAATTGGGCTGGACGCAAGGTCGCAGACCCAATCTGGGATGCAAAATAAGCCTTTTTTGTGACTCGGGCTACCATCTCATAGGTCAGCATAAATTACCTATAAAATGCTCTCGTAGCTTCATCCTGAGCATGTCGCCACTGCCTTTCTATTAGTCTTCATCGCCGTTTCATCAATCGCAGCTCTGGAGTGTTCCACGGTGTGGATCGTGAGTGGAGATGATGAGGACATCAAGGAGCGATCTTGTCAATGGCTGCAGAGAGCTGGCTATTCGAGATCTCCACAAGCTCATCCAATGAGTCACCAGAGGGCCAGGGATCCTGCAAAGCCATTTGAAGCCACACAGGATCCATCTGGATTCATGGGCAAGCCAAAACTTGCTCACCGCCTAACCGGAGTAGAGGTGAAGTATCCACACAGGCCTTCATGGCATAGTGGTCAGACCATGGCACTGCATCAGCAGAAATCTGATCCACTGCAACTCCTGGCATAAAAAATCAGGTCTAACATGTGACCAGCCTGATGTGTGGTCGTTGTTATATATTGGGAAAGTTCCAGTGCTGCCATGGAAGACACTAGGTCCACCGCCCGAGTAGAAGCCGCATCCTTGGCATGGGCATTGAAGTCACCCAGGACAATGAGTCGAGGGTGCTCCAGTGCTCAGCCTGCTACAGCCTCCATCAGGGACGGTAAGGCACTGGCCGGTGCATTAGGCGGATGGTACACCAGCCAGATTACCAAACTCTCCCCAACATCCCACATCAGGCCAGCACACTCCATGCCTGTGCTCTTTGGAGGCAAGAGCGTCCTGAAGGAGCAATCCTCCCGTATGAAAAAAGCCACCCCTCCCCCCCACCCGCTAGTCCGTGTCTGGTGGAGGATGGAGAACCCAGGTGGAGCTACATGGGAGAGAGCTACTGTCTCCCCATCCCGCACCCAGGTCTCTGTCATACAAACCAGATCCATATTCTGCCTAGATAAAAAATCCTGGGATAGGACACAGGCTGGAAGGGGAGCAAGCCCATCTATGTTTCAGTCCCCTTCCGTTCCAACTCTGCCTGTTCCAACCGCTGCACTTTCCCATTCCCAGGAGCACTGGAATTCCCTGACCAGACATTTCTCACTAATGATCTTCGCTGAGCCTCAGATCACCAGCAGAATACCACGTCTATGATTGTAGTTTATCCTTCCCCACGCACCCACTCAATCCAGTGCTCTCTATCACCTTATCTCTACTATACAATATCCTACTGCTAACTTTCCAATTTTGCCAATTAATTTAAAGACAATTAATTTAACCCTCCCCCTCCCACCACACTTAATCAATTAGTAAAATTAATAACATTTTAATACCTCTATTTTTACTAATTAATATAATCAATTTAATCCCCACCCCTCCCTTATCTACCCAATCAATTAGCAATTTAAACAATATCTAGTTCAGCAGATAACAGTTTCCTCAATTAAATCTAATGTTCTAATTCATATCCAACAGAGAGGAAGAAAAAATTGTTAAAAATATAGCAGCATTAGGATTGAACAGGTTAAACAATGAAAATTGATATCTGAGCAGCAGATGAATTTACTGGTTGAGGTAGTTCTTAAAGTGCTAGTGCTAAAACAGTTATTCCAGCAGACAGAGTGCAAAACTGTAGTGCAAGGACTGTTAAAGTGCCAGAGTGTCCAGTAGTGCTTTTTGATATAGTCCAGGATGTTTTTAGATGTTTTAAAGTGCTAGTGCAATGAAAATGTGAGTGCCTTAAAGTGCAAGCAGCAGTTTCAGGCAGTTCTAAGCCTCCAATTGGTCCTTGGCTGGTGTCCAATTACTCGGTTCTGTAGGCTGCTCCAATCCAAATACCTTTATTGGCATAGAAGTAAAAAGTACAGCATGGCAAAGTTGCACAGAGTTTCAGTTATAAAAACTAGTCAAGCATCAAGAAGGGGAGCTAGTCTTTTGCTCCCTGATTGTTATGACAGCCAAAAGGTACTTTGCAACTAGGCTAGTAGTATGGGAACATCGGTCAGATAACAGAAAGAAAACCAACTTTGCCTCAGGTAGTCCATAAAGGTTAGTCAGGATAGGTTTGATTAGATAGTCCCACACTTCCCCATAGAAGTCACAGTGAAGTAAAACATGGGTGACTGTTTCGAGGTGCCTTCCATTACATGGGCAGAATCTTTCCTGAAAAGGAATGTTGGCAAACCTCCCAGATAGTACCACTGAGAGTAAAACATTAAATCTTCCTAACATAAAAAAGCAGAGTAACTGGGGTGACATAAACTGGGAAAGGTAGGCAGCAAGCAGCCAATAATTTGGAAAGATACCAAATGCTAAAGGGGAACACCTTTTATGCTCAGAGGAACAAAGTGACTGTTTCTCAATATCTAAAATCCTCTGTTTCAAAATTCTGAATGCCTGCATTTCACTTAGCATACAGAGGTTGTCCAGGGAGAAACCTATGGAATGTATTTTCTTCTGGATCCGACTATACCAATTGGAAACAAAGGAGTCTGCTAGCATTATATGAATATAACTAGCAGGGTCTGCCCTAAAGTGTAGGCGTAGCCAAAACTTTTAGTAGCCATGCCCTGGTCTCGATCAAATGAGTACCAGTTTCTAGGCACATTGCAGCATAGCTAACACCGTTGGGGACCCCCAAAATATGGCGTAGGAATGCTGCCTGAATTTACTCAAGTTGGATATTGAAGGCGCAAATCCAAATGGGGATCCCATATAATAACTGAGATACTGTTTTGGCATTAAAAACACGAATGGCGGCTGGGACAAATTGGTTACCCTTCTTGTAAAAGACGCTAGCCACCGCAGACGAACTACACCTTGCTGAAATGACTACTTGCTTGCGCTGAACTGTTCAGTTATGATTGTACTGGAAAAAGACTCCCAAGTATTTAAAAGATTTCACCTGTTCAAAAGTATTTCCCTTGAGGCATCAGCTTTGTGGTTTCCAGGACTTTGAGAATACTATATTTTTGGATTTTGCATAATTTATAGACAGGAAATTTGTCTCGCAATAGGAAGTAAAGGCAAGTAGCAGGTGCTTGAGGCCCTTCTGCGAGCGTGCAGTATAACTGCATCGTCTGCATAAAGCAATAAAAGGATAACATATGGCCCAAGTTTAGGGGAGTGACCATCAATAGCATTTAGGGAGGGGGCCAGATCTTTCAGGAATAAATTGAACAGATGAGGGGCTAGAATACAGCCCTGTTTGACTCCCCGGTTAGAAGTGATCTTTGGGGTTAATGCACCTAGGCTGTTATACTGCACTTAGCTATTAAGGGAATACATTTTACGGATAAGAAAAAGTAGGCGTTTAACCAGACCCATGACGTCCGGTTTATTCCAGAGAAGGTCCCTGGGAATAGAGTCAAATGCCCCTTTTAAATCAAGGAAGGCCACAAACAGCCTTCTCCCCCCCCCCCCCCCCCCGTACCACTGTATTTCTTTATCAGATGGTTAAGTGTTATGCAGTGGTCCAGTGTAGACTTGCCGAAGCAAAATCCAATCTGTTCTCTACTTGGGAGATTTTGCTCTTGTATCCATGAAGTAAGTTTTCCCAAGAGGTGTCTTGCGTATAATTTGCCTGCTATGTCAAGCAGACTAATTGGGCGGTAGTTCTCTGGTGCTTGCAGGTCACCCTTCTTGTAAATTGGGACCACTATGGAATTTGTCCATGATTCAGGCATGGTCTCTGTTTTATCAATGACTGTGAAGAGAGTCACCAGAGGAGAAGCTCACCAGTCAGGATGTCCCAGTTCTGTAGGCACTGCCACAGCAAGCCCAGGGTGAGTTGATACTCAACCAAGACTCCCGGGCTGCCAACACGCTCCGTCCCAGCCCAGCAACAGGCGAGGCACAGCCACTGTGCAGACAGTCCTCGCTGGAACAGCCCTCCCAACTGGGGCCAGATCTCAAGCCTCTGCAGCTTGGGCCAGTTCTCAGGCTGCTGTGAACAGGCCAGTCCTCAATTTGCCCCCGTTCCAGGAGCGGTGACATCCAGCCAGTAATCGCTGCTCACCGCTTGCCTCCCTCACCACTTGCTTCCGTCAACTCCCACTATCATGCACCGCCTCACGCTGCTGGCTCGCTGCTACTGCTAGCCGGTTCACACCCCATTTTACACTGCGGCGGCAGCTGCCTCTTCACTGCAAGGTTGGACAAAGTCACACTGAAGATGCTCTGCTCCAGGAGCCCTCATCATCCCCCTTGAGAGTCCCCCTTAGTCACCATGGCATGCTCCTCCGACTGCATGCACCAGCAAGAGTTCTTCTCTACTTTTGGGGCTTGGTAGGTAAAAGATAACTGCGTGAATTATAGTTCTTTTTGGAGCCTTAGCACCTAGGCTCTCTCACACGCCACCATCTTGGAAGGCCCTCTCGAGCTTACTTTGGATCTTCCTGCCTGGCTCACTGGAGCCGTACGGACTGAGTTTGGGGACTTGGGAACAATGGGCTGCAGGATCCAAATCTCTGCAGCCCTGGACCAATCACAAGCCCCACCAGTTTGAATGACCCAATAACGTGCTTGCGTGGAAACCCAGAGATGTAAATAAGCTGGCCCTATTGGCCCAGCACTCAGTCTTGTAGTGTAGCCATCTACTATGCTACTCTTAATAAAGAGCTTGTTATCACTGATCTTGAGACTCATCAATGTGTAGAACCCACTATACAATAGTGGCGATGAGGATGGGATCCGGATGAAAGGGGCCCAGAGCCAACCGGCATTGCCCAGTGCACCAAGATCCAGTGCCACTGTGCAACTGGCACTGCTGCCCGGCCCAAATGTCTGAATTGCAAAACTCCATTCCAGAGTTTGACACAGCGCAGCCCAAGGCCTGGGAAGCCTGGGTCAAAAGACTCAAGTACCACCTCGTGGCACAAAGGATCAAGGAGGACGAACCAGAGACCAAGAAGACCATCTTGTTGAGCAACTGTGGCATCACGGGTCCTCTTGTGGATCAAAAACTGACTAATTAATAGGAAGCAGAGAGTGAGTATAAATGGGCAGTCTTCGCAGTGGAGGACGATAAGCAGTGGAGTGCCACAGGGCTCAGTACTGGGTCCCATGCTCTTTAACTTGTTCATTAATGATTTGGAGTTGAGAGTAAGCAGTGAAGTGGCCAAGTTTGCAGATGACTCTAAATTGTTCAGGGTGCTGAGAAACAGAGAGGATTGTGAGGAACTCCAAAGGGATCTGTTGAGGCTGGGTGAGTGGGCGTTAATGTGGAAGATGAGGTTCAATGTAGCCAAGTGCAAAGTAATGCACTTTGGGGCCAAGAACCGCAGCTACAAATACAAGTTGTTGGGGTGTGAACTGGCAAAGACTGACCAAGAGAGGGATCTTGGGGTCGTGGTAGATAACTCATTGAAAATGTCAAGACAGTGTGTGATTGCAATAAAAAAGGCCAACACCATGCTGGGAATTATTAGGAAGGGAATTGAAAACAAATCAGCCAGTGTCATAATGCCCCTGTATAAATCGATGGTGCGGTCTCATTTGGAATACTGTGTGCAATTCTGGTCACCGCACCTCAAAAAGGATATTATAGCATTGGAATAAGTCCAGAAAAGGGCAACTAGAATGATTAAAGGTTTGGAACACTTTCCCTATGAAGAAAGGTTAAAACGCTTGGGGCTCTTTAGCTTGGAGAAACATCGACTGTGGGGTGACATGATAGAGGTTTACAAGATTATGCTTGGGATGGAGAAGGTAGAGAAAGAAGTACTTTTCTCCCTTTCTCACAATACAAGAACTCGTGGGCATTCAATGAAATCGCTGAGCAGTCGGGTTAGAACGGATAAAAGGAGGTACTTCTTCACCCAAAGGGTGATTAACATGTGGAATTCACTGCCACAGGAGGTGATAGCAGCTACAAGCATAGCCAGCTTCAAGAGGGGGTTAGATAAAAATATGGAGCAGAGGTCCATCAGTGGCTATTGGCCACAGTGTGTGTGTATGTGTGTGTGTGTGTGTGTGTATATATATATATATATATATATATATATATATATATATATACACATACATACACACACACTGGTGAAGGCTCTGCAGATAGCCAAAGCCACTGAGGATGCGAGCAAAGAGAAGGCCCGTCACCCAGGTACCAGAGCTCACCAGCTTTGACTGGCTGCAGAGTCGGATTACTCCAATGGGGATGACGCCCTCAAGCTGCATCAGGCAAAAACCAGAACTGACCACCCCCAAGACCTGCACCAGCTGCGGGAAGCGACACGAGCAACGCATCTGCAGGTTCCAGAATACAACCTGCCACACATGCAGAAAGACTGGGCATCTGGCATGTGTCTGCTGATCATTGGTGCTGCGGCCGGGAAAACCTTCATGCCAACAAAATGGCTGCTGCCACAAGGTCGCACTCGTGGATGACATCCAGGCACTCACCACTATAGGTATGCCAGTTGCTCCTACCCTCCTCGGACAAATATCAAGTGATTGTGTTGAAGGCAAACCCTGCAAAATGGAGGTAGACTCTGGGGCGGGCTAGATGGTCATTTCAGCCTGGAAGTTCAGGGAGCTGTGCCTGGGGGGGGGGGAATCCCAGTTACACCTGTCCCCATTCATAGTCCACAATTTTCAGAAGCAGGAGGTTGCTGTCCTGGGTGTGGAGGTGGTTCACATTACATACGGAAAGTTCAAGAGCTAGCTTCCCATAATTGTTGTGAAAGCGGATCTGCATAGCCTACTGGTGCGGCCCTGGTTCTAGGCCCTGGGATGCTAGGTAATGGGTATCCATCACGCCCCCTTCCAAAAAGATTTCCAAAAGGTGTGTGAAAAATTCCCCACTGTGTTTTACGGCACCTTGGGGATGTACACCTGGGCCTTACAACTGAACCCCAATGTGCAGCACATACTGCTAAAGGCCAGGCACATGCTTCTAGCTCTGAGACCGAAGATTGAGGAGGAGCTAGACCACCTCATGGCCCAAGAGGTTCTTGAACTGGTCACTAACACAAAGTGGGAGACCCCCATCGTCACCCCGATGAAACCCAATGTCAGCATCCGCAGTTGTGCCAATTACAAATGGACAATTTGTAATGCAGGGCCACGTATGCCCGGTTCCAGTGGTAAGCTATGTGCTAGCTTCATTAGCGGGGGTGAAATTTTTTGGGAAACTGGATGTGGCACAGGCGTCCTAGCAGCTCCCTGTGGATGCCACCACAGCGGAAGTTCAAACCATAGTAACGCACAGAGGGAGCCTTCAGAGTAAAGTGCTCACAATTCGGTGTCAGTGTGGCCCCTAGGATCTTCCAGAACTTAATGAACTTCCCTTCTTAAAGGTATTCCCAGGGTCCAGCCGTTCTTCGATGCGTTGATAGCAGCCGCCACCGAAGAAGAATTCGCTGGTAGCCTCTGGACGGTGTTGCAGCATTTTGATGGAGCAGGGTTAAAGGTAAAATGGGAGAAATGTGTGTTGGGGATGCCCTCCATAGACTTTCTGGGGTGTATGGTGGATGCTATCGGCATTCACCCGGCCCAGGATAAAACAAAGGCTATTTGCGACATGCCTGCCCCCACCAAGGCAGAACTACAATCTTTTTGGGGCCTCCTCAACTTCTAGCATGCCTTCCTTCCCCACAAGGTGGTGGAAGCACAACCCTTACAAAAGGGCGCTGTGGGTTTGGGGTCAGTTGGACAAAAGGGCGCTGTGGGTTTGGGGTCGCCGGCAAGTTGCTGCCTTCCAGGTGGTAAAGGACATTTTAACTTCAAACAGCTTGATGGCACACTTTGATGAGCGGCTGCCTGTCATTTTAGCATGTGATGCTTCACCTTATGGGCTAGGCGCCATGTTGGCCCACGTGTTACCGGATGGCCCCGAGGTAGTGAATTATTCTAAGACCTTACAAAAGCTGGAGTGAAATTACCCTCAGATAGACAAAGAGAGCCTGGCCATCAGGGTGGGGGTTAAAAAATTCCACGACTATCTTTATGGCCAGCCCTTCACCATCCTTAGAGAACATAATCTAACATGGCTTCTCTTATGTTCTTATCCTGACGGACCACAAGCCCATGTTGGGCCTGTTTGCCCCCAACCATTAAACTCCCGAAATGCTTTCACCGTGGGTGTTGCAGTGGTCCATCTTCCTTGTGGGGTACCGGTACGACCTCCAGTACCACCCAGGGAAGGCGATGGGTCGCACAGACATTCTGAGCCACCTGCCGCTGCCCTCAATGGACCCTGATCCAGTCCCGGCATTCCAGATCATGTTGCTGGAGTCCCTTCTAGACAGCCCAGTTCACGCCAAGGACATTGCCTGCTGTTCCTCGAAAGACAAAACCCTCTCCTGGGTTCTGGACTGGGTGTGGAGAGGGTGGCCTAAGGGCCAGGTGGGCTCGGAATTCTCTGCGTTTGCTTCCCGCTGGGACGAACTGTTTGTTCACAAAGGGTGTCTGTTGTGGGGGAGCAGGGTGATGGTGTTCCCGGTACTGTGGCAGCAAGTACTAACAGCGCTGCACAAAACCCATCCAGGGATCATGCTCATGATGGCACTGAACCACAGTTATGTTTGGTGGCTGGGAATAGACGATGCTATAGAGTCCTGGGTGGCTCGATGTCAGCCATCCGGCTCCGCCCTGAGCCCCAGCCCAACAGTGGGAGTCCACTAGCAACCCCTGGCCTCGCCTGCACCTTGACTTCATGGGGCCTTTCCAGGGGCATATATTCTTTCTTATTGTGAACTTCTACTCTAAGTGGCTGGAGGCAATACTGGCCGAGTTTCAGAATTTCTGTGGCCGAAACGTAATAAAACACATAAGGTCAGCCCCATTTCACCCAGCCACCAACGACCAAGGTGGAAAGTATGGTACGGGCTATGAAGGAAATGCTCTGCCGCATCATCCATGGGGAGTGGGAAGCCCGCCTTGCCAAGTGCCTCCTGAAACAACATTCCACCCCCAATACTGTCACCAGCCATAGCCCAGCTGAGCTTCTCATGGGCCGACAGCTGACAACCCTGCTTGACCACATGCACCTGAATCGCGCCCCAGACCTACAAGAAGTACCAGAGGCAGTCCGGGCTCCCTGGGGTTTTGATACAGGGGACTTGGTGTTCACCAAAAACTTGGGGGGGGGGCAGCATGAATACCAGCATGTATGAGGTCACCATGAGGGGGGGCTTCATGATGTGGTGGCACAATGACCAGTTATGATCATGTGAGGCGCCCGGGGCGAAGGCAAGAGCACAGTAGAGCCAACAACAGTGCCAGACACAACAGCCTATGAGCCAGAGGAAGCAGAGATACCAGCAGCCAGAACCCTGCCGGCACCAAAGACCTTGGAGGAACCGGAGCTGCCATCAGCACCAGAGACCTCTGGGGACCCAGTCCAGCCAGCCGAGATCCCAGCAGTGCCGGGCCCTCCGCTCACCGCACCTGAAGCTGCAACCACTTCACCGCCCACTCCAGCGCTCAGGCGGTCGACACGACAGCACCACAAGCCTGCGTACCTAAAAGACTATGTCCACTAGGGGCTTGCAAACTAAAGGGGCACGGATGTTATGTATGTGGACTTAACGGAAGACTTTGGGTGTTCCTGCCTGGCTCATTGGAGCCATACAGACTGAGCTTGGGGACTTGGGAACAATGGGCTGCTGGATCCAAATCTCTGTAGCCCTGGACCAATCACAAGCCCCGCCAGTTTGAATGATCCAATAACGTGCTTGCACGGAAACCCAGAGATGTATATAAGTTGGCCCTGTTGGCCCAGCGCTCAGTCTTGTAGTGTAGTCATCTACTATGCTATTCTTAATAAAGAGCTTGTTATCACTGATCCTGAGACTCATCAATGTGTATAACCCACTATACAATAGTGGTAGAGTAGAAATAGTTTAAAGAAATAAAATAAATAATTAGTGGTTTTTCCACTTATAAAAAAGATTTCTCCATGTGCAGTCCTAGCTGTTGGGCTGCGGAGAGGAGAATCATGGGTGCAATGAACATTTGCACTTGCGGGTCTCTTATTCAAATAAGGGTTTGCAGCCAAATGCCTTCTTTGCTGTTCAGTTCCTGGTGTAGGCTGGGAGTTGATGCTTCTGCTGGCATCTAAAAGGAATATTGCTATTTAAACAGGATTTATAGACTGGATAATTGCTTCTATATATTGAATATTGTTGAAAGAGCTTCCTACCTGTTGATGGAAATTGTAAATGTTTGCTGTTGGAATATTTACTATTGAAATACTGTGAACAACTTTGAATATGATAGTAATATATGCTTTCAAGATTATTTCCTAGTGATAACATCACAATATGCTTTGGTGTTTCTGGGTTCCGTCTATTTCCCATGATTCTCTTATATTAGTTCTTGTTTTTGATATCTAAAAGAAACAGTCTGTTAATTTGGGGTTGGGTTTAATTCCTCCAAAGGCAACCAGAGCTTAGAAGTGTTGCATTTGTTAATTTGATGTATAATGTTGTTTCTTAAGATTCATCAACAGGAGTTCATATTCCACATTTTCATAAAGAATCCTTCAATTTTTTTTTTAAAAAATAACTTGCATTCAAACCTGAAGTCTCTTTTAGTTTTAATCTGCACAATTTTGTTTCAATTTCAGTACATATTATGGTATTCTCTAATAGCCATGGAGATTGTGTGCCGCATACTATCTCAAAACGAGTCGATTAATTTTGGTGTAGAAATCTTGCTGTGAGATTGTCCACAGTTGCTGTTCTGTGCTTCATTTCTGTGTCTCCAACATTGCATCCAGCTCAATACAAAATTTTCTCTGCTTCCCCTTCCCCACATTATTTCCCCTTTTCCTCCTCTTGTCAGGCCCCTATCCTTAATAATAATAATAATAATAATAATAATAATAATAATAATAATAATAATAATTTTTTTATTTATATCCCGCCCTCCCCACCTAGGCAGGCTCAGGGCGGCTAACAACAAATTCAGATAAAAAGTTATACAGTATATACAATAATTTTAAAACAACATTAAAAGTTATACAATAATTTAAATCAACAAAGTCTTAAAAGAAAATCTCCTATCTCCTTCTCAGCCATTCACCAACCTACCTTTTATTTGCCTCCCATCTTCACAGCTATTTATTCAAAATTTGCTTTGATTATACCCTATCTTTCTCTTAGTAGAGACCAAAGCAGCTTACATTATTCTCCTCTTCTCCTTTTAACCCACACAACAATCCTGTGAGGTAGGTTAGGTTGAAAGCATGTAACTGGTCCAAAATCACCCAGTGAGTTTCCACAGCAATATGGGGAACTGAACCTTGATTTGCCAGAGCCTACTCTGAAGCTCTAACAGTTGTACTACACTGGCTTTCATAGGGTGGCTGCTGTTGAAGAGCAGCAAGGAGCCAGGCTTAGTGGAGTCATATAAGTTAGGTGTTATCAAGTCAGCCAGAGATTGCTGCAAGGCCTAGGGTTGCCAACCTCCAGGTCAGAGATCCCTCACAATTATAACTAAACTCCAGACAACAAAGATCTTTCCCTCTGGAGAATATGACTGCTTTGGAGGGTGGACTGTGGCATTGTATTCAGCTCTCCAAACCCTGACCTCCTCAGACTCCACTACAAAATCTCCAGGAGTTTCCAAACCTGGAGCTAGGGTTGCTAATCTCCAGTTGGGGGCAGGGAATCCCCTGGTTTGGAGGCCCTTCCCCTGCTTCAGGGTTATCAGAAAGTGGTGGGGGGGAAATGTCCGCTGAGCACTCCATTATTCTCTATGGAGACGGATTCCCATAGGGTATAATGGAGACTTGATCTGTGAGTATCTGAGGCTTGGGTGTGTGTGTGTGTTTTGAGGTAGAGGCACCAAATTTTCAGCAAAGCATCTGGTGCCTCTCTTCAATCCCCACCCCCCAAGTTTCAAAAAGATTGAACCAGGGGGTCCAATTCTATGAGCCCCAAAAGAGGTGCTGCACCCTTCATTATTTCCAAATGGAGGGAAGATATTTAAAAGGCATGCAGTCCCTTTAAATGTGATTGTCAGAACTCCCTTTGGAGTTCAATCATGCTTGTCACACCCTTGCTCCTGGCTCCACCCCAAAAATCTCATGGCTCCATCCCTGAAGTCCAGATATTTCTTGAGTTGGCCCTGACAACCCTACCCAGAGCTTGCTAACCTGTTCAGGCCTTGCCCCAATGAGTCTCCTGCAGAGACCAAAATAGTCCTGGAAAGGACTCTGGTCTCTCCCTGCCACCAGGAAATTGAATACTGTGGTTACTTAGCAACAGCCAGGGAGGGAATCTGTTACTTAAAGCTACAGGCATTCTGTTTAGAAGAAGAAGAAGAATTGCATATTTATATCCTGCCCTTCTCTCTGAATCAGAGACTTAGAGCAGTTTACAATCTCCTATATCTTTTCCCCCCACAAAGACCCCCTCTGAGGTGGGTGGGGCTGAGAGGGGTCTCACAGCAGCTGCCCTTTCAAGGACAACTTCTGCGATAGTTATGGCTAATCCAAGGCTATTCCAGCAGCTGCAGGTGGAGGAGTGGGGATTCAAACCCAGTTCTCCCAGATAAAAGTCCACACACTTAACCACTACATGAAACTGGCTCTCATTTATAATTTTCAGTTATTTTAACTCCACCCCTTTTAGACTTTACGTTTTTCTGCACACCTGTGGCCCCTTTCAGGTTTTTAGAAAGATCTGTCTTGCCCATTCACAGCTCTAGTCACCCAATTTAAGAGTCCAAATTTCTGATTTACTTCACTATTAGTATATAGATGAGGAATCCAGTATATCCCATTCCTGTATTTAATTTATAAAGTTATTAGAAATAGCCAGGACATGGCAGATATTTTGTTAATGGGAGCTACTTAATTTGTTTTTAAGGGTCTTGGAAGCTACCAGTCAGCTTAGTAGTGGAGCCAGTCACAAAATGACAACTTACAGCATTTCAGATCAGGTCTAGCGTGCCCTAGTAGGCAGACCTTTCTTCTGCTGTTTTCCCAAAGAAAACTAAAATTGCCATACTTGGCAACAAAGAGGAGTCTGGGAAGGCAGAGTTTTCGGTGGACACTGTCAGTGACTGTCAGTGACAGTGTGATGTCACATCTGGGGAAAACCATAGTTTCCATAGATTCATAGAGAGAATTGACATCATTTCTGGATTTTTCCTGGAAGTGCTGTCATGCCAATGGTGATTTTAAAAAAATTATCCTGCTGGCTACATAAGTACTACCTTCAAGGCTATTATTTATTATTACACTCCATTTTAACTCCAAAAAGTTTAGCCAGGTATACATTGACCTTTCTGCATCATCACAACAACTCTGCAAGGTAGGTTAAACTGAGATAAGCTGATTTTACTGCGACCAAGGGTAACAAACAAATGGCAGCACTTATTTAACTGTTTTGGTACAAGTGTACCATTTTAATTGCCTGCTTCAGGCACCAATATACCTTGAGACACACTTTTCTGGCCTACATTGTAGAACAAGGGGGCATGAGAATTAAATAAAGCCATCCTACCAAAGCCAAAGACTGCATACTCTGACATAACCTTCAGAAGCCTTTCTTCAGGTATTCCTGCTCAGAAGTTACATGACTGAGAAAGAGAAAGACTCATTTATGTAGCAGAGTCTCAGTCACTGAATTTTCCCTCCTGAAAGTTTCACCAGGCACCTTTTCCACTAAGTTTTAGACATCCAGTTTCCTCAACTTTTAATTAACTTGCTGCTTCATGTATTGTCTCCTGATATGTTGTCTCCCATTGTAATGCGTTTGGGGTTGTTTATTTTATTTTATACATTTCACTAATTCTGATTTTAATTTTCAACCTTTAATAGAACTACTTCAGAAACTTCCTTAAATGGTAGAATAAAAATTATTTTACTCTGTAACTTCTTCTGCTTCCTTGTATCACAACCCACATGTGAGGGAGTCATGAACTACTTTTTGGTCTTGACCCAATTAAAAGAAGTGATTAAATGAATGAAAGTGATTCTTTCTCTTCCTTTTATAAATACACGTATTTTCCTTTGGCTCTTTTAAAACTTCATAATTAGACAAATAATAAATTATCTTACACTGTTGTAAATGTTAAGCATCATGGCACACTATTAGCATTTTCTTCAGGGCACAATAATCAAGTAACTGGTGTAGCTGTAATCACAGCAGGACTTACCAGTCCCTTTAATAAACATATTTCACAACAGATCTTAAAGAAGGGCTTTAGTGCATACAGGGGGAGAAAAGCCAGATGGTAGAATATTGGACACTCTGTAATCAATGGTGGGCAGTGGTTAAGCATGCAAAGTAGTACAAAGTTAGAATCCAGTGGCAAAAGAGTGAAATTAATAAATTGAAAGAATAACGTTTGGTTTGGATAGCATAGTTCAATAGGATGAGTCCACCTCAGGTAGGAGAGAGACAAGCTGAATAAAATACTCAATATAGCAAGGCCATCATGATGATAAATACTCTATGTGACATGATAACTGCTTACCTGTTTCTCTGTAAAACCCTTGGCTTCTGTGAGGCATCTTTAATTTGAGTACTTATGACCTATGCATGTCCACCCTGGACTTATTGACCAGATTCTCTGGGAGTTTTAATTCCCAAATTCTCAAACCCTGTTTGGATTAAGATTGTGATAAACAGAATGAGGGAGGGGGAAAAAACCCTGATGGACTATCTTAAGGTTTCACTAACAGAGCAAACAGCATTTCCCCAACACAGTCACAGGTTTAAAAAACCACTTGTGTGGTGTTGCCCTAAATGGTAGTGAGAGTCTCCTGAATTTGTTGGGAGAATTAGCAAAGAGATCCAGGTTATGCAAGAGGTCGGATAAGCAGGATATCCACCTGCTTACAGGGGTTTTTCCCTCAGTAGAACTCTCTAATGAACCATGTCTTGATTAATTAAATTGTTTTTATTAAGAAAATTTAAAAAATTAAATCAAGCTTTTTGACTGAAGAGCACTCTATAAACATACATACAAGTTCAGAAAGTGAAGGTGGTAGCTTTATAGAGACAAAGAAGAGAACTTATTCTATGATACTATATTTACCTATCCAAAGAACAGAGATCTAAGGATGAGCAAAATGAATCATTGTTTCATTCAGGTGTACCTAACCTCGTGGCTGTGTAAGCCAAAATGCCCTCAAAAGAGGTTGGGGAATTGACGGGTGAGCACTTTTGGCTTAAAAAGGATCTAGAATCTATGTATACAGGATTCCACTTCCAGAAATTATTGCTAAATTTACCAAGGACACTAATTAAGTAAAACAATTATGATTTTATTAAAGAAAAATATAGAACACACACATACAAGATAATAAACTCATATAACATACATACAGACCTAATAAAAATAGAGAGAAATGTATAGAGGTAACATAAGGGTGGACAAACAGGGTGATAATTACCGATCATAGTCCTCAAGGAAGACTCCAATGGCGACAAACGAGGATGATGGGGAAGGGGACCCTCAACTGGCCAAGAATCGTGGATGTATCTAAACAGCAGGAACAGGGTACTGCTAGATGCACACATGTGGTTATAAGGACTACCTTGAGCCCTTAGGGAGTAGGAGGTACAGGGGCGGATGACAAGTGGTCAGCTGGTACATGACCTCAGAAAAAGGGGAGGCTTCGCAATGACCATAAGGGCTGGACTTATGCAATAGCCAACAGCCAGTTTATTGGGGGCACCTGATTGGATGCCCATACCTGGCCAATGAGCAGACCTGGCCCTGGTTACCTGATTGGACTTCCAGGTAACAATGGGCCAAAAGAGGGAGGCTCCAGGATGACCATTAAGCGAAAGAATGGATGAAATTAGTGGGGTGGAAGTGATTAAAATGTTTTCAAAACTTATCTAAAAGGTGACAATATATGACCAAATTGCTACCTAAGGTAATACCCGATCTATACAAAGAAGCTTGGCTCTGAATGAACATGTTCTTCTTCTTCTTCATTCCTCTACTGGCACCATCCTTTGTCTTGGGTTCCGTTGGACAAAGGCTTTAGGCAGTCTGACAGGATCCATGCCTAAGATAAGCTTGATCGCCTTATACATAGGTGACATCTGTTGAATGCGTGAGCCTCCCGCTTCGCTGTCATGGAGTCTGGCACTGCAGGAAGATAGTTGCTGGTGATGTTAGCCTACCAATATGGATTCTATGGTCAAGGCTGCAATCCGCTTGCCTGGACAGTTCCTGGCAGCGCAATTTCTTCCACTGCAATGGCTGAGATGGTGCATGCACGGAGTGAGTGGAAACCCATCTGTCCTCCTGGTTAGCACTCTTCCAGAGATACCGAGCGCTGCTGCAACACTGTGGCTGTTAGTACTCACATAAGTCCCTTACATTCTGGTAGACAAAACCCAGGTTCTCCTGGCAGATGTGAATGAGTTGAATCTTCAGGCACCCTGGCAACCAAACGGGTGGCTATGATGTTCTGAAACTAGGGTTCTTTTTCTCACAGCTGGAGGTGTAAGTCAGTGGATGTTCAAACATACACATACATACTCTCTTTCTGTTAGACAGAGTGTGGCTAATATAACTTTGAGCAATGATGTGACTGCTCCTAGAACAATGCCATTAATGAAACAATGTGTCTGAGCCAGTGAAGTGTCATAACTTTCCCAGGGGTTGTGAATGCAATGTAACATTCAAGTGATAATGTCTAATAGACAGGACAAGACAACTATCACACAAAGTATTGTGGGATTAGAATGGTTTTGACCAAACATAGGATAAATCATGCAAGGGAAAGTCAGGCAAGGTGAAGGAATGGGTTAGTTGTACTGCCTTTTCTGAAAATTAATCTTTGGCATTGATGGATTTAAAAGAGGGAAGAGAACTGCCGAAAAACAGAGCTTTGCACCTTGAGGATCAGTTTCCCCTGACAAACCTCTGGCCAATATTTGATGAAACACATTCCATGAGACTTTTGATCCTATTTGCAGACTAGGGGGAAGTCTAGAGGAGTAACCCTTCGTCTATCATCCCCTTTTCCATGGTACCAGACTAGTCCTTCAAGGGAGGAGGGGTTGAGGCATAACAGTAGGGAACAGGCTTAAACACCTTCTTCTCACAGTTGATCTGAATTAGGCCCATGCATGCCTGTGAATTAAATTATTTATAAAATGAGATCAGACCTCAGAACTTTTTTATGCTGGTGTACTTAAGGTTGCTCACAAATTATCCATCTCTGTTATATTGAATCAAACATCCCCATTTTGTTCACATTTTTCCTTTGTGTGGACTGAACTGGAGCATCTTTATCTTCACTTCATTCTTACTGAGGTGGTACTCTTACCAGGTAGTACAGTTTCAAACTTCAAGTGAGGCTGTTGCCCAAACGGGTTTGTTGCCTGGTGTGCTGGGACTGAATGATTACTGAGGGAAAACAAATTCATATAAGACTAGAGTAGGATCTATTTTATTTATTATGATTTATTTAGTATCCTTTATTCTGCCCTTTGTCCAAGAAGCTCTAGAGGTATATACTGATCCCCTATCTAATAATATGTCTTACCTAATCTATTCTTCTGATAAGCTCCTTGTTTTTCTCTGTCAGAAAGCTGTAAATTCCAGATACATTCTGGTGCTAGTAAATTTAAACCCAGTTATGAGCTCTTAAAATAATTTTGATTTAATAGTCTAGAGTTCCCTTCTACATAAACCTTCAACAGTACACATTATTATTTCCTTATAATACATTTGACTGAACATACTATACTGAAGACGTTTACATTTTTGTCAGAAGTTGTAATAAATTTTACAGTCTACAATATTCAAGTACAGTGATCCCAATCTTATTCCTTTCCATGTCTAACCAATCTATTGTAGCTTGAGGCTAAACACAGGATTTTCTATATCCCTGATGCTGAAAACAAACTAGTTTAAAATACATTGTTAATATAAAATTTATGAGTTACAGAGAGAGTCTGTTCCAAGACTGAAAAATGCTACAAGGATGGTGTCTGAAATTATGGCTGTTGTTAGCAGATTCCAGAAATGCAGCTGTAAGTTTCTCATAACAGGTGAAGTTAGGTGGTAGTGAGGACCTCTTTGAGGTATACATCAGCAGGGACTATGGGATATGGCTGCTAAACTCTGAGTGAGTAAACACAAGGTAACACCATGTAGCAATAATTGCACTCTGCGCTACTTTCTGAATTTCAATTTGTATTAGTATATCACAAACATTAAACTGAAAGCATTTTTCACGACTTATTCATACAAAGTTCAAAAGCACTTCTCAGTAATGTCAGTGTGATAACTGAGAGTCCGTGAATCACAATCCTCAATGTAATCTTCCACTGGGGTGTACCTCTTACTAGATGAAGGTAATGTTGGAAACCATCTGCAGGTCAACTGTTATTCAAAAATAAACTGATAGAGAAGTGGCTAGTGGCTACATGCTCCCTAGGTTTCAAGAGTGATACAAATTTTCTTTTGGCCATGTAACCACTGAACAAGTGCTTCAAATGCATTAGTCTCTATTTTTCTTCCAGCAGTAATGGCTCTCAAAGTCTGAGTGAGGCCTGGAGATCTCCAGAATTATAACAGGTCACCAGACTATAGACATAAATTCTCTTGGAGAAAATGGAATCTATGGTATTATACCCCACTGAGGTCCTTACTCTCTTTGAACCTCATTGTCCCTAGCATCCACCCTCAAATCTCCAGACATCTGGATTTTGGCCCCTGTTTGACACAGAGTGTTTGACTGGATGGGCCACTGGCCTGATCCAACATGGCTTCTCTTATGTTCTTATGTTGGCTCCTGCATCTTTTCTTGGCTATACTCATAGTACAATAAAATATCCATGTAACAATTTAATGCTTATATAAGTTGCATAATTGTACCCATTAGCCAATCTTCTGGTCACTCTCCTACCTCAATTTTTTAAAAAATGTTTTATCTCTATCAGCATATGTGCATAAACATACGCTCTTTTAAAGAATATCTAATGAATTTATCTTAATATTTTCAGGTAGGGAACTGAGGCATAGATTTATCGACAGAACACTTGTGGCAAAACTGGGAAATAAATCAACACTTCTAAGTGGCGGCCCAATGCCTTAATTACAAGAGCAGCCATTTTTCTGTTGTCAGCAGGGCTTACAATATTGCCAAGTGGGATAAGAAAAATTAATGAATTGCTATCAACTGCTTTCCAAAGAATCTTTAGTTAAGATGTAAAGTATAATGTGACCTGACACTGCTTAATATAGAACTCTGCTAAAAACATTTCCTTCAACCATGAACATGCTTTGATCACTTTTCCATCTCAGGAACACATAAGGTTTAATGCCAGCCTCTATTTTGTACTGGGATTCCTCTTTTAGTAATGGCATTTTTACTGAAACGGTAGCTTTTTAAAACTACTTCATAAATAATACATTCATCAGTCATAAATGCGTTGAATGAATGTTATTATTTATATCAGATGGAGATCCATGAGGATTCCTTTGGATCCTAAGTACTTTGACCCTATTTTTTCATTGGTTAACATTAATGTACCAGATATTTGAAAGAAGGGCTTCAAGGGGGAAAGAAACACACAGAAACTGTAGCAAATGCATAATGCCATGTCCTGTAGCTGCAGATTCTGCAGGTGGTATACCTTCAGGCTTGAAATTCAAATGCTGGTTATATTTTAAAGATCTTGTTTATTTTCTTAGTATGGCAAATCGATGAGCTTTATGGAAGTCTGGGATGTGCCATTACAAGAAGGCATGATTAATGCAGTATTACTGATTGTTTTGTTACTTAAGTAAGTCCAATCCAACCTGTGGTTGATCACTATACTTCATTTTGAAACCCCCTTTGACTTAATGTAATTGAATGGCTTCACTGAAACCAGTTTGAAGCTGATTTAGATTATTTCTAAAATTTTTGTTGTAGTAGTTTGCATAAATCATTGTAAGGGCATGGTCATAAAAACCATCATTAGTTGGAAATTGCCACTACTAAAATCAGAAGATTAATGTTCAGATAGAGGTTCTGGAAATACAGCAGTCAAATGGAGTTCCAATTAAAAATGATAAATTAGGGTTTTGAGCCTCTGAGACTACTTGCTTGCTGAGCTATCTAGCTGTCACATATACATAAAAAAGGTTTTCAAGTTCTTGGGAATATGGAGATGAAAGTAAATAGACACTCTGTCTCACTTATTTCCAAATTTAAAATAAAAATGCTTAAAAGGTACCATGCTTAAGCTTAGCTGGAGTGAAGGCCAAACATCTATTGCTATCTTGTTCACTAAGAGTACTTCCGTAAGCAGTAGGCTTCCCAATTCCCAGGTCCCAGCAGGGGATCCCCTGGTTTTACAGGCTTCCCCCCTCCCCCAGCCAGCTGGCCGGCGGGGGAAGCGCCACCCCCACAGCCATTATGCACCTCCAGGAACGATTCCCATAGGGAATGATGGGGAATTGATCTGCGGGTGTCAGGGGCTCTGGGGGGGGCTGTTTTTTGAGGTAGAGGTGCCAAATTTTCTGTATAGCATCTAGTGCCTCACCCCAAAATACCTCCCAAGTTTCAAAAGGATTGGACCAGGGGGTCCAATTTTGAGCCCCAAAAGAAGGTGCCCCTATCCTTCATTATTTTCTATGGAAGGAAGGCATTCTAAAAGGTGTGCTGTCCCTTTAAATGTGATGGCCAGAACTCCCTTGGAGTTCAATTATGCTTGTTACACCCTTGCTCCTGGCTCCTCCCCCAATGTCTCCTGGCTCCACCCCCAAAGTCCCCAGATATTTCTTGAATTGGACTTGGCAACCCTAGTAAGCAGAGAAAACACTTCTAATGCCTAAGTCTGATAGCTACTTGAAAGCGTGGGTGTTTTGAAGCTGCAGTTAAAAATTCCCTCCCATTTTACCACAACAACTGATTCACAGATTCATATTGTTAATAGAAAATGCTTGGGTCTTTTGAAAGCTTCCTGCAAGGTATAAAGGGTTAGAACAGAACTGTTGTTATTATTTGTTGAATCTGCCTTTGACAAATGAATAAACAAAAAAGGAAAAGGTTCCTTCTTGCCTAGCTGGTGGTACTGTTACAAACTCAAATACTGTTATATAAATGTTATACAGCATAAAAAAGCCAGCCTGAACAAATAATAATTTGTCATAAATTGTAAGGCTGTGGTCCTAACTCTACTTCTCTGGGAGTAAACTTCAATGAATAAAATGGAACTTTCATAGGATTGCTTTCTGATTTGAATGTATTGAGATAAGCTTGGCTTATTGCAAGAATCTTTGGGGAAATAATTTGGCCATGTTGGCTATGAGTAAGTACAATGGCTTCCTTGGCTGATACATTATTTTGACACTAAGCACAAATGATTTATCAAATGGTGATCTCCAGTTATATTTCATTATTATTATGCTATAGTTAGGATGATCAGATACTTTCACCGGAAAGCCTGCCACATGAAAGCCTATGCTGAAATAAATTTCATTAGTCTTTAAGGTGCCACCAGCTTTCTGTTTCACTTAATTGTTGATTTTTATTGTTCTTGATGAATGCAATGCAATGTAGACAATATTGTCTGAACCATGGGTTTCAGTGACTGAATATATGCATGTGCACAAACAACTATTATGTAATAAAGACATTTTTTTCCAATTCTGTTAGACGTTGGTTGGTGGAATGTTGCTTAACTCCACCTCTTTGATGTTTTGAAATGTGCCCCTATCTAAACATGTGCAAAGGTCTTCCAGTTCAATTTTCCAAAAGCATTGCATCTGAAGTACACTGCATGCTCATAAGGAAAAGAGAAGTAGGCATGAATCAAGTTGCAGTCAGGGGACATTTTTTGTACCTTCAATGAAAGAGGAAGGTTGGGGTGAGAAAGCAAGATAAACGTTCCTTTCAAATTTGAATTCTAGTGTTGATTAATTGCATCTTCCAATGAAGGTTCCTGCCATTAAATGACTCCAGTAAATTAATGAAGACTTAATTAATTGCACTCTCTAATTTAGATGAAGAAAAAGGAAAGTCTGTTTGTCTTCTATTGACAATTCAATGAATTAATTGATTGAAACTCAATTTTAGGTAGGTAGGGGTTAGGGTTGCCATGTCTGTGTTGGAAAATAACTGGGGATTTTGGGGGTGGATCCAGGAGAGGGTGGGGTTTGGGAAGGTGAGGGACCTCAGCATGGTACAGTGCCATAGAGTCCATTCTTTCAAGCAGCCATTTTCTTTGGGGGAACTGTTCTCTGCCAGCTGGAGATCAGTTGAAAAAGCAGGAATCTCCAGGCCCCACCTGGAGGCTGGCAACCCTAGCAGTTTGCTCATATACCCTACCCCAGGAGCTGGCTACAACGAGACAGCAAGTGGTTGGCATTTGCTTCTGAACTTTATCCTTTAATGGGGCAGGAGTTGGGCCAACCCCAATTAAGGGCCAAATTAGACGTACAAATTAGATACCTCCCTGAGCCCAACCCATTGATGCCACTGTCATTTTAAAGCCCGATGAGGCAATTTTAAAATGCTACAAGGCCCTGATCCTGAATGAGCCTGCAGCATGGCAGAATGTGGAGCTTATGCTCCCCAGCCATTTCATCCCCTGAAAAAGCATAGGGATAACAAGACTGCGTTATTCTGCCGTGTTGGGGGCCTGATCAAGGCTGGGCCTTGTAGCATTTTAAAATTTTAATTTTTAAAAATGTATATTAATTTAGTTTAAATTAATTTAAACTTTCAAAAATGAAAATCGTCTTTAAAATAGTGGCAACAACCACAGTTGTATCCAGGGACACCGTCACATCTTGTTTGGCCCTTTGGGGCCTATCATCTAGAATTATTCCTAAGTACTATTGAGTGCCTCTCTGCAGTGCCAAATTGTTCCCTCAGCCTCAGTAGCCTCCTGTAATCCCTTGCTCCCAATTAGGGATGTGCATTCGGTTTGGCCGAACCATATTTACAGCCGAATCAGCACTGATTCGGCTGTATGCGGAATAGGCTGCAGCCGATCCCCATAGGCGCCCATTATACGGCAGCCGAATACGGCTCGCCGTATACTTACGAATAGCTATTCGTAAGTATACGGCTGTCAATTCAAAAGGCGGCAAAGTAGCTTCTGCAGCTTCAAAGGAGCTGCTTGCCTACTTTCGCGCCTTTAGTGGCCTCTTCCCGCCTCTCCCTGGGATCAGGGAGGGGGGGAGGGGGAAGAGGAGCCCCAGCAGCCAATCCAAAGCATGCATTTGCAAAATGCATTGCAAATGCATGCTTTGAAGGGCTTTTTAAGGAGTCTTCCTTCCTGGCTGGACTGACTCCTCCATTGCTGCTGTGTGTGAGAGATTGTGCAAAGGGCTGGCTGGCCCTTGGCTTAAGCTGCTGCCTGCAGCTCTCTCACTCAGCCTTACCAGACTTCCCTGGACTAGAGAAGACAAGGTAAGACACTCTTGGGGTTCTTGTTTTTATTTATTGTTGGTAAAAGGACTTTTTTTAAGACTTAGAGTCCCTTTACTTATCCAGATTTGGGTGGTGGGGTAGCTTATTTGGGGGTTTCTGCTTGGGGAGGGGGCCTGGGGTGTGGGGGTTGCCAATTTGCCCATATCTTAATTTAGTGAGAGGACTTTTAAAAGTGCAGTGTCCTTTTACTTCTCCTGATTTGGGTGGCTTGGATTTCTTGGGGTTAGGGTGAAGGGTTTTTTTGGGGGGGAGGGGTTGGCAAAGTTCCTGTATTGTTAAAAGTTAATTTTTTACTGTTCTAAAAGTATTCAGTGTTTGATTTGTTGCTGCTGTGTTGTGCTGCTGCTGTTACTCTTTTCTTTGGGTTCTTGGGGGGGGGGGTGCTGTTTGGCCTAATTTCCATTGTTTAAAAGGCCACTTTTGTCCCCCTTTTCCTGGTTCTGGTTTTAGGGGGGGGGGTGTTGTTGACTTATTTGGCCTGAGCTTTCTTGTTGGTGAAAAGGCCACCTTTTTAACACTTGGCCTTTTGTGATTCTGCTGGTTTTGTTTTGGTTTTTTTAAATTGCCTCTGGTTGGTGTGGGGGTTGGTGAGGGTGTGTGTGGGTTGGGTCACTTTCTTGTTTTTATAGAGTAGATTGTGTGTTCTGTGGCAGGGAAGCTGGCACCTGGGTGAGAGACCCAGAACCAGCAGGTTTGTTGTGGTTGGCCAGCTCTCCCCGTGTTGTTTGGGGCAAGGCTGGAGAGCTGGCATCTGTAGATTGTGTGTTCTGTGGCAGGGAAGCTGGCACCTGGGTGAGAGACCCAGAACCAGCAGGTTTGTTGTGGTTGGCCAGCTCTCCCCGTGTTGTTTGGGGCAGGGCTGGAGAGCTGGCATCTGGGTTTGCTGCAGCCAGGTCTGCAGAGCAGACCTTGAGCAGATTGTGTTTTGTGTGGCAGTGACGTTGGCAACTGGGTTTTATATTGCTTCCAGGCCTGCCCTGCAGGGTTCAAACTTCATAGAGTAGATAGAGGGATGTAGTGCATTTGGGTCCTATAGAGATTCTCTGATGTGGTTAGGTTTGGCTTTGGGTGCCCCAGGAATTGGACCCCCTGGTCCAATTTTTTTTGGCCTTGTGGGTTTTGTGTGGGACAGTGCCCTGAAGCTGCACAGCAGTTTGGGGGGCTCTCCTCAAAACCTCCTGCTCCCCAGAGCCACTTTTCCCACGACAATTACAGTGAGGAAGTGGCTAATTGGGCTTTCCCCATCATTGTTAGCAATGGGCCTTTTGGGGAGCCCAAAGACAGGGACCCCCTGGCCCAATCTTTTTGGGACTTGGGGGGGTTGGAGGGGAGAGTCCCCTGCAGGTCCCCTGCAAATTTGGGGGCTCTCCCTCAAAACCCCTGCCCCCCAGTAGCCTCTAATTATGCCCTATGTTGCCATTGATTTCAATGGCCCATAGGGTATAATGATGGAATAGGGGCACCCTCTTTGGGTGCCCCTGGAATGGGATCCTCTGGCCCAATCTTTTTGGGACTTGGGGGGGGTTGGAGGGGAGAGTCCCCTGCAGGTCCCCTGCAAATTTGGGGGCTCTATCTCAAACCCCCTCTCCTCCATGCGGCTTCAAATATACCCTATTTGCCATTGATTTCAATGGCCCATAGGGTATAATAGGGCCGTATATTCGGTAATAGCCGTGCATCTACCGTATATGCGGCTATTCCGAATGCAGTATTCAGGAGTATATGGGGATTCCGAATTCCCACCCCCCCCCCCGGTATACTTCCGAATCCGTGTCAATCCGAATTTTTTTTTTTTTGCACATCCCTACTCCCAATGCCAAAGTTGCCGAATCTAGTGGTGACCCATCACCTAGTGTCATCTAAGGAAATGTCATGACTGGGTTTGGAGAGCAGAGCAGAGCCAGCACAATAATGATACTGTGTTTGGTAGAGATGGTGACCCTCCCAAGCACCAACTCACTGAAAAATCCCCAACGAAATGGATGGGTTAATTTACACCCTAGCAAAGTCCTCTAGAAGTTCTGTATTGATCTTTTCTATTGGAAATTCATTTCCAGAAAGATGCCTACCTGGTATTTCATGATTTGTTGCAATACTTTTGAGAAGAGAAAAGGATGATTCTTGTAGAAGGGCTCATAGTGTGGTCACAATCATTATTCATCTCGATCCTAGGTTGCCCTGTGCTGAGGTTTGTAGAGATCCAAGGGCTTCTGTCTGAAACCTTCTTCCTTTCCAACCAATTTACCTTTGGCTGGGCTTGGGACTCCAGTAGTTTAGCCACAACCATCTAGAGAATCCTTCCCTTTCTCCCTTTTTGCTGGTGGGTTAGGCCCTGGCAGAGGCTTTGGGTGCTTCTTTTCACTTTTCCTTTCTCTCTCCTATTTAAAACTACCAGAGTTGGGTCAGTGTAAGCAAAGTAGCCTGCCTAAAATATGGGTAAGATTAGCACGCAGACAGTTCATACTCAAAGCTCATCAAAAAAATAAATCTTACTAAACAGAAACCCTAGAAAGTACAGATAATTTGGAACAATCAGGAGAAAGTATTAGATAGAATACTGAAAAAGAAATAGGAAATGGTATCTTGCTAGCTAATCCTACTAACAAAAAGTTTCAATATTAGTTTCCTGTGAATGAGTTCAAGATATAGAATCTTGTCACTGCCTGACAGGACCTATCAGAGGAAACATGTCTGAACTCTGGTCTTAATAACTCCAGTCAAGCCTGCAGACTAGAGACTTTTTTTAATACAATAAAAATCTAGGGGTGCTGTAAGAAAAAGACCCCTACTTTTTATACACATGGACATCGTGATCACCAGTATGGTTGCCAGGGTGCCTGGAGTTTTAACTTGCACACATCAGCTCTAAGAAGTGGACTTTGCCCACGGTTTCTAAGGCTTATATGGATACTATAAGCCTCAGCTTTGCAGCAGCATTCTACATCTCCGGATGGGTGTTAGCCAGAACTACAGAGGAGCTTCCAGCCACTCCTTGTGTGCACAGTCTCGGCTGTTGCAGTGGAAGAAGCCACACTGCCATGAACTGTACAGGCAAACAGTTTCCAGCCTGTTTCCATGAACCAAAGGCTAACACCACCAGAATCCATCTTGTTTTCCTGACTCCATTACAGCAAAGCAAGAGACTCACGTATCCAACACCTGCTTCAACTTTTGCATAAGGCAATCAAGCTTATCTTAAGCATGGATCCTGCCAGACTGCCTAAGCTTTTGTCTAACGGAACCCAAGACAATAGATGGTGCCAGTATAGAAGTAAAGAAAGGAAGAACATCTTCACCTAGAGCCAGACTTCTTTGAATAAATCGGGTGTCACCTTAGGTAGCAATTTGGCCCTCTATTGTCACCTTTAGGTAAGTTTAATAGCTTTGTTAATCACTTCCACCCAACACCCTCACCCATTCTTTGCCCTAATGGTCACCCTGGAGCCTCCCACTCTTTGCCCATTGTTACCTGGATGCCCAATCAAGTAACCAGGGCCAGGTCCACTCATTGGCCAGGTATAGGCATCCAGTCAGGTACCCCTAATAAACTGGCCATTGGCTACCACACAAGTCCAGCCCTTATGGTCATTGCGGAGCCTCCCCTTTCTCTGAGGACATGTACCAGCTGACCATCTGTCATCCACCTCTGCACCTCCTACCCCCTAAGTGCTCAAGGTAGCCCTTATAACCTCTGACCCAACTCCCCACATGTGTGCATCTGACAGTACTTCATACTCTACTGTTAGATACGCCCCCGATTCCTGATCAGTTGAGGGTCCATCCCCCATCTCCTTTTTTGTCGCCATTTGAGCCTTCCTTGAAGACTACGGTAGGTAATTATTACCCTGTTTGTCAATCCTTTTATGTACCCCTATCTATTTCTATCTTATTTTCATTAGGACTGTATGTGTGCTGTGTGACCTTATACTCTTGTATGTTTGTCTTTATTTCATAATAAATCTTTTTATATTATATTATATTGTCTCGTTATTGGGTAAGTTCAAAGCAGACACCTTCTGTATAAACAGGTTTTTGATCTCACTAAAATGCAGATTGCCCTCCACTCTAAATTCCCCCAAATCCTATTTTTAGGGCAGTTTGCTTAACAGTGCAGGCCCAAAGCTGAATCATGACCAATCACTTCCAAAGACAGGATAACAGAGATTAGGGTGCCATGGGAAAAATAGTAATGATCCATCACAGCTCTTGACAGCTTGGCCAAATGATAAATTGAACCTGGAATTTCCTTTGGTTAGCTCATAGATAACCTTATTCCCTTCCTGGGATTTAATTTAAGGTTTTAATTGCCCCCATCCCAGCAGATAAGCTTGTTTTATTTTAAGCACATTTCTCCTTTTCTAGCAGGTGTTATAAAATAAAAGTTTTTTATACTACTTGAATTCTATGGGCAATGTTGAAAATGTAGTGTGTGCTCTGTTCTTCATGGCTTCACCAGTAAAAATCACCTCCCTCTTTCAGTGGAATGATCTGCTGGATCCAACCCCCATAGTATTCCAGATTCGCTACAAGGTGCTGGTTATCACCTTTAAAGCCCTATATGGCCGAGGACCTGTCTACCTTAGGGACTGTCTCTTCCCACATGTTCCCCAGAGGTTACTCAGATCTGGATCCCAGAATTTACTGTCAATCCCTGGCCGAGGGAGGAGAGACTGAAGGCTACCAGAGAGAGAGCCTTCTCAGTTGCGGCCCCCACTGGTGGAACCAACTTCCAAAAGAAGTAAGGGCCTTGCAGGACCTTGTTTAGTTCCGCAATGCCTGTAAAACAGCCCTATATCAACTTGTCTCTAGCTGATGTAGATGCCCAACATCACTGAACTTAATGAAATCAACACTAGCACCAAAATTGTTTTAAATCATCTTAAACTGTTTTAATATTATTTAATTAGTATTAATTAATTGTTAAAATTTTAATTGTTTATTTACTGTTTTATTGTTTTGGTTTGACTGAGCCGCCCTGAGCCTGCTTTGGTGGGGAGGGCGGGATATAAATCCAAGAAATAAATAAATAAATAACAGCTGTTTTTTAATTTTTCATATGTAAGATTAGCTCCTTCTGTACCTATGTTCTTTTCTCAGAATATCAGTGAGTTATATGTGTATTTTAGAAGGGTGAATCTTTGGGAAACTAATCAGCTATATGACAAAACTGTGGGTAGGAGTAGAGGTATAGGAAAATCAGCCCCTTTCAATGGTTATTTCCAGCTTCCTGTATTTCAGAAAAACTGGGTGACAAATGACCATCTACTATAGAGTATGTGGAGGATATAAAATCTTTATATGGAACAGTTTTGGAATGGATGTGGGTTAATTACCTGAAGCCTAATCCCTACAAGGCAAAAGTGCTACTGGTGGGTAGAAGGCCTGACCCTGGACTTAAGGTGTCACCTGTTCTGGATGGGTTGCACCCCCATTGAAGGTGCTCTTGGGCCCAGACCTACTGCTGGATATTCAGGTGGCAGCTGTGACCAAGAGTGCCTTTTACCTGTTTTGACTGATTAGCTTTACAGAATCAAAACACACACTCCAATCGTTATATGAAGAACTAATATTAAGTCTTAGAATAACCTATATACAGGGCTTTTTTTGTAGATCAGCAAGAACTCATTTGCATATTGGGCCACATCCCCTGCCATCACCTTTGTTTCACACAGGGCTTTTTTGTAGGAAAATCCCAGCAGGAACTCATTTTCATATTAGGCCACACACCCTGACACCAAGCCAACTGGAACTGTGTTCCTGTGCATTCCTGCTCAAAAAAATCCCTGCCTATATTTATGAAAGCACAATAAACATAAATATATAAAGCATATCAAGAGAAAAATTCAAACTGTTGCAAACATGAATATACAGTCAAGACAACAGCCTTGGAGCACAGGTCCATCGGTGGCTATTAGCCACATATATAATTTTTTTTGCCACTGTGTGACACAGAGTGTTGGACTTGATGGGCCGTTGGCCTGATCCAACATGGCTTCTCTTATGTTCTTATGTTAACAGCCAATAGGTAGAGTTCCATCAGGAACTGCAATATGTCTTTCATATTTTTTAAAATTCAAGTAAAGACCAATTTTTCATATACTTTTCCAATTGCAGGCAGAAATTGATAGGTAGAGTTCACAGAAAGGTTTGGTGGAGATCATAAATAATGTTCCAGCAGGAACTACAATGTACAGGCCATCCAGGCCCAGTGCTAGGGGTTTGGGCACCCCTAGGCAGATGGCTGTTTCACTGCCCCCCTGGTGTTCTTCTGCGTGCACAAAGCCCGCACAGCCCGCTCACATCATCAGAAGTGACATCATTGGGCTGCCCACACTATACACGAGCTCTCATCCTGGCCCTCACCTGCTTCAAAGGGAGCCAACTGGCTCCCTTTGAAGTAGGGGAGGGCCAGGATGAGAGTCACAGCCCTGGGAAGCGTTATTGGGTGCAGGGAGGGAGGCACAGGGCAGTGGGAAGAAGGCGGTGCGGCAGCCGCGGAAGGTGGTGGTGGCGAGTGTTTTTGGGTGTTGGGAGGGAGGCACGGGGCAGCAGGAAGGCGACAGCGGCAAGTGTTTCTGGATGTAGGGAGGGAGGCGTGGGGCAGCAGGAAGGCAGCAGGAAGTGTTTTTGGGTGCAGAGAGGAAGGCATGGGCCAGTGGTGACTGCGGAAGGCGGCAGAGGGAAGTGTTTTCTGATGCGGGGAGGGAGGCGCAGGGCAGCAGGGAGGCGGCGGCTACGTAAGGCAGTGGCTGCGGGGAGAGGAGTCAAGTTGCACCTTTAAGACCAACAAAGTTTTATTCAGAACATCAGCTTTCATGTGCTAAAAGCACACTTCTTCAGACGAGGGAATAAGGTACAGTGGAACAGTGTGACAAATTAGAAGGCCATTTGGTCTGGATAGCCATAAAAGGTAATAAAAGTTGCCTGCTAATTGGTTTTGCTGCAAATGTAGGTAAATTACAAAAGGACATGTATTTCCTTGTTCTTGTCTACCTAATTTACTTCTCAACATCATTCTAGTTTGCCATTAGAAAAAAAGAATACATAAAATGAAAATGGGTTAAGTATACATAATGAGATAAACAGCCAATATCCCTTGTTTGAGTATGTCGATATAAAACATTATTCTGATACACTATTATTAAAGAGAAATACATTGGAATACTGTGGATGTATAGCTATACTCACTGAGAGTGAGTATATGAAATCCACTCTCAGTGAATATAAAAAGTTAAATGTGGTTGTGGTAGTCTTCTGGGGAACTCCTTATTTGCATAATGTTAAACTTAATAGCATAATAGTTACTGTTACCAACTGGTGCTATCATGTTTACATCTCTCACCAGATCTTGAGCATTAAAAAGGTAAAGGTCAAGGTAGTCCCCTGTGCAAGCACCAGTCGTTTCTGACTCTGGGGTGATGTTGCTTTCACAACATTTTCACGGCAGACTTTTTGCAGAGTGGTTTGCCATTGCTTTCCCCAGTCATCTACACTTTCCCCCCAGCAAACTGGGTACTCATTTTACCGACCTCAGAAGGATGGAAGGCTGAATCAACCCGAGCCAGCTACCTGAAACCAGCTTCCACTGGGATCGAACTCAGGTTGTGAGCAGAGAGTTCAGACTGCAGTACTGCAGCTTTACCACTCTGCGCCACAGGCCATTACTTAGGACCAAGTCCAGGATCACCTACCCCCAGTAGGTTCTGTGACCATCTGCTCCATGGCACAGTCACTGAGAGTATCTAGAAACCCTATCTCTTTCTCCTCACTTGAACATATATTGACCCAAACAATGTGTGAGTAGTTAAAATCACCTATTATGACATAGTTATTTTGTCTAGGTGCTTTCCTTAATTCTTTTGCTATTTTTAAATGATCCTCTAGCAGTTGGTCTGGTGAGCGATAACAAACTCCCGTAGTTAAGTTTACTTTTTGTCCCACTATCTCCACCCATAGCATGTGGAGATAGCAAATTTATTTAGCTTAGATTCTCAATTTTACTGGTCTGTATACCCTCTTTGATGCAAGAGCCACCCCCCTGACCCTTCCCTCCCTATCCTTCGGATATAATTTATACCCAGGAATCACTGTATCCTACTGATTATCCCACCAAGTTTTTGAAATGCCCACAATTATGTTCTCTTATGACACTAAGAATTCCAGTTTCCCCAGGTTACCTTGGGCATGTCTAGTATTTGCATATAAACATCTGTAATTCCCTAGACATGTTAGGCCTGCACCCTTTTTCCTGAGGCCTTAAAACTTTGTCAGGCAGTCAATAGTTTTTGTTACAGCATGGCATCTTGCCTGCATGCAACTAGTGTGTAGCTAGTTCAGGTCTTCTATACTTCACCAACAATCTGCCTTGCACAATACAACCTCAGCTAAGTGCATTAGTGAGCATACCATTCATGTTTTAGCATCTGAAGTATACTCACTGGAAAATAATCAGACCAGTTGTTTCTTCAATAAGCAACAATGGGCTTCAAGAATCCTTGAAGGATGTTTAATTCAGATGAGAAAATTGTTTTTCTTCTGATTCTAATTAATACCTCCATAATGTGCATTTTATTTTGTATCTCTCATTTGAAAAAAGTTTTCTGTTTCTGTAACTTATGTTACAGGCTGCTGCCCTGCATTTTTGGTAACTAACAGTACAACACACTCAATAAGTTAAGTTATGTTTGCAATAGATACCTGACCATGCGAAGGCACACAGGTTTTCCTACCATTATCCCTCTCCATTTGTTCTTTTTTTGTTCTCAGAATGTATGTGACTTCAGTTCTCACTTTGAGTAGTTTCATTATAAAGTAGTGTAGACTAATATTAAGACTTTATGTGACAGGATAAAAGCTGAGATTTTTTCCTGGGGCACAGAGAGGATAGAGGAAGAAGAATATGAAAAAATGAAAGATGTTTCTTTGACACCCCCTAATCTTCCCTGTTCAGACGGCAGTGCAGTGTATGTTTCAAGAGCTTTTCTTGAACTGAAAATCAATGGGGAAAACACTTCCCCAAACAAACAACTTTAGAAAATGAAATTGCTATATGGCACACTATCTATACCTCTGTGGAATTTTGATATATACATAGATAGACATTATGCATTCACCTAAAATTACATGCTCTCTAGAAAGATGCAATCTACAGTGTTAATTATAGCCTACCTTCTATGCATGAAAGATGTTACATTAATTTTTTTTTTTTAAAAAAAATGCAAACAGAGAGCTGCTGGAGTTGGGCCTACAGGTAAATAAAAGAGATAAGTATATTATACAAGCACAAAACTCAGTGACCTATACTTTTGTTGTAATGTCTGAATGGAACTAGAATGTATTTGTCAAACTACATTAACTGAACTTTATTCTTCATTACCACCAAATAATGCAACTTGGTTTCCCCTTCCTAACATCTCTTACAAACATGAGGGATGCATAGTTAGTAGTTTTGTTTTATTTACTTCATGTCTGCCTCATGGAAGAAGCTACAAGGTTGTTGCATGAAGTCCCAAGTGACAAAGTCTTACTCCTGGCTTACTTTTTTAATGTCTGGATTTCTATCATCACTAGTTCTGCACAGGTTTAAAAAAGTTGTGGCATTACATCAGGGCAGTCTTCATTAAATACTGTGATCCATCTGCCAGTTACCCAGCGGTGCATGCTCCACATATTTCAATATCCAGTTCATGATTTATAACAGATACCCATCTTGCTTTTCCTGGCAAATAGAGCAAATGCAGCAACATATCTATGCTCACTTATCTCTTGGTGCATTTTATGGCTCTCTTCCCTGGGAGAGTCAACAAGTTCTTCAAGGCAGCAGACCCTCTTGATTCCTTCCCACCTTCTAGAAAACAGATATCCAGGAACTAAAATCTCTCATGACCAGGGTTTTTTTTTCCTTTAGAAAAAGCCCAGCAGGAACTCATTTGCATATTAGGTCACACCCCCAACACCAAGACAGCCGAAATTCTGTTCCTGCTCAAAAAAACCCATGCCCGTGACAACAATATTCCATCTCTGAAAATTTTGTAATCTAGTCTAGGGCTGTGGTCACACTGAAGGCTTGGTACACACTGAAGGCCTCTATTCACAGCACTTTAAATAGTTGCAGGAAGTTTTGATCAGACATCCCACCCTGAGCTGGTTTCACCACACACTAACCCAATGGTCAATCATTCAGATTGTTGCAACAACCTTTTTTTTTTGGCTTTCACTCATGCACATAAGCATGTATCTAAAGCTCCAGCTCCTTTTTGACAGGTCTACAATCCCTCTGCCAAGTATGCTGGCCTCTCTCAGCCTCCTTCCCTTTGCCTTTCTTCCTTGGAATGTGGGGTGGCGTTTTGCAGATTTACATGAGAGTAGTCTCATTGACTTCACTACACTTACCCTTGTGTTGATCATGGAATGCTCTCAAACAGAAACTCTGATGCAGAACAAACGAGAGGGGTAGGGGTGGGGACTCCCTATCCAAAATGATTATTTGGCTGTGGGGATTGATAATGCCAGGGTGATTGTGCACTTATGTACACATCACTACCTGATCCAAAATTAAAACAAGGAGATAGGAACAGAAGGAACTTTGCAAGAGGGAAGTTCAGACATCCTGAAACATGGGATGAATGTGTGGGGAGCAGTAAGCGCCAGACTGGTGGCTATTTACTCTGTATCTAATTCATCTTACAATGGGGTGAGTACAACTGGGAATGGCTGCCAGATGTGGCTGTGTGAATGTGCCCATTTAATCCATTATGGACCAGCAACTATATCAGGCCAAACTGCCAATCTGACCACAGCCTAGGAGTGTCTTATCCAAGTCCTCTGCATGGCTTAGTGGTCTATATAGCGGACCCCCTTCATAATATGAATATTATTTCTTACCCTTTTTATTTTTACACAAAGACTCTCAATTGAATGCTCAGATTCTTGTATTTCTTCGCAAGTACATACATAATTCAATTCCTCCCCTTTTCCTTATTTGTCTACTCCAGGGGTCATTTTGTAGAAAAATAGGTGGTGGAGCTCATCCAGCGATTGTTATGCAGCTGTACCTACTATTCAATGGTAGGTAGGTGGGGAGGGGGAACCCTCAGAAAGGTTTAGGAGCTGTGCTCCTGTGAGCTCCTGCAGACTTCCTGCTGGTCTACTTTGTTTAAAATTGAACTGTCAATCTTAATATTCCAATTGTGTCATCCCGCTGAGTTTCTGTAATGCCTATTAGGTCATTGCCCCCTTCCTGTATTAGGTCCTCAAGTTCATCCAGTTTGTTTCCCATACTGTGTGCATTCGTGCAGAGACATTGGAATCCATGGTTTACATATCAACAACAACAAAATTTTATTTGTATCCCACCCTCCCCGCCGGAGCAGGCTCAGGGCGGCTGACAGCATTAATTCAAATTTCAATTATACAAGGAAAACCAAAGAAAATAAAATTACATTTAAACATTGAACATTAAAAATTCTGGTTAAGTTTAAAAATTAATTAAATTAAATTGATAAAACTGCTAATGCTATTTGTTCTTTTATGATGGTGGTTATCATTAGCAATTTCTTTCTTCATCAGCGAAAGCCAGTCGGAAGAGGAAGGTCTTGCAGGCCCTGCGGAATTGTTCAAGATATCCTGAGTGTTTTGTTCTGTTCTTACATGCACATTAATGGGTCCCTGCATATGTACTCATTCCTGCACATTTTTAATGTTCTTATCTCCGGCTTTGGCATCATACTAGGGTTTGCATTTTTGTCTCCTCCTTCCACAGTATTTAGTTTAAAGCCCTCCATATCAGGTTTGCATATGTCCTCCTGTCCTCATGAAGTGCAAACCATCTCATAACAGAAGAGCTTCATCTTGAAAGTGTAAGTCATGGCTTCAAAAACCAAACCTTTCCTGATAACACCATCTACACAGCCAGTTGTTTAATCCCAGTATTTTCGTCTCTCTTTTTATGCCACAATCTTCAACAGCAAGAACTGATAACATCACAGCCTACACTCTGAAGTCCTTTACCTTTTTACCCAAAGCCTCATAGTCTCTTTTAATATGTTCTGGGTTGTGCCAGGCAGTATCATTTGTTCCCACATGGATGAGCAGGTAGGGATAATAATCTGTGGGCCTGAATTATAATTATTTATTACCTTGGATTTTTATCTGCCCTCTCTGCAAGCAGACTCAGGGCAGCTAGCAATCAGTTTAAATGACTTAAAACATTTTAAAACATTCTATGGTGCTGTTCAGCAACAACCTAGGTGGGATCATCCTTTACTAACAGTGAGCCCGTAGTGATCATAATTTCTCAGTAGTGTAGGGTGAAGAGTCTCTCTAGCCTTTCTGTCACATCAGAGATGCATGCACCACATTCCATCTTTTATCTTTTTGTAAATTAAAATCCTGAAACAACTTAAATCAGATATGGAGATCAAATATGTTCTGATTTCTCTCTTGACCAATCTCTTAAAATATGAGAACTGGATCAGGCACCCTCTATTTTGTGATATTTTTGTGTTCTTTCACAATTACCTCAAATGAAATATGAAAATTACCTCAAATCTTTTTAATGCATTGCCTACATGTTCCCTTTAGAATCCTGGAGTGTAATTAATCTGCATCAGATATCTTGTCAAACTGCAAAGCTGCCTTACTGTTAACTATGTGTTCAGGCATAATCATAAGGTTTTAAATATTTTCTGTGTATGAAAATATATTCCAGCCTTTGGGATGTCACCTTCAACTTTTTAGAAATAGTGTCTCAAAGAAAAATAAAGTCTCTTAAGGAACACTGCTCTTGTCACATAAAATATTTATTTAAAAATGCATATGCTGCCTCTCCAAAGTTCCAGTCAAGGCAAGTCATAAAGTGAAATGAAATAAAATATTTTTTAAAAAAGATAAAAACTACTAACAACCAAACTTGCCAGGCAAAACAAGCAAGCCACACAACAGCACAATAGTCTAAAATATAGTGATAAAACATAGTGTTCCCTCATCATATGATTACCTGTTATATGTGTGCCTTGACAACATTCTTAACCTAAATTTTCCATTTGAAAAAAAAATAAACTGAAATGTTGGAATAAAATGTGCTACTTTATTAAATGATGATCTATAATTTCTATTATCAGTCATTTCTAACAGAATGGAATTGTTCATCAAGTCCTTTGTAAAAAGGATGTCCTGAGACTGTTGGATCCAAATTGGGGTTCAAAGATTTCATTATGGTAAGTGAAAGTCTACCTCTAACAGAAAAACTCTGAACAGTGGAAGGAAAAATGGTTTGGGGTCCAAACTGTGTTCCTGATGCTGCAGACCCAGTCAGGCTATCTTATAACTCAAAGAAGCTACTGAAGGAAGCACGAAAAATGGCATTGTATAGGGCAGAAATTCGTTTGCAATAGAGCTGACTGATTTTTTCTGAGAACTATACTCTTATAACTATACTCTTAAAGACTCCTCAGTTAGATTATTTCAACTCAGGCAAGTCTGAAGGAGGCAATTCCACCTATATCTTTAGGTGCTACTGTGTTCACCTATAGTAGTCATCAAGAAGGTCATAAGAACATAAGAAAAGCCATGTTAGATCAGGCCAATGGCCCATCCAGTCCAACCCTCTGTGTCACACAGTGGCAATTTATATATATATATATATATATATATATATATATATATATATATATATATATATATATACACACACATACACACACTGTGGCTAATAGCCACTGATGGACCTCTGCTCCATATTTTTATCTAAACCCCTCTTGAAGGTCATTCCCTATGGTGTATTGTTTCCACAGTGGGAGACAGGAGATGGGAAAGCTATCTAGTGCAACTCCACTTGGGCTACTCAGGAAACATTACATTGTGAGTAAAATGGCTTAAGACCTAATTAATCAATACTGTATTTGGTCATGGACCGTAATAAAGCAAACTGAACTGAATTCATAAGGAAGTACACTATAATATATATACACACACATACACACACTGTGGCTAATAGCCACTGATGGACCTCTGCTCCATATTTTTATCTAAACCCCTCTTGAAGGTCATTCCCTATGGTGTATTGTTTCCACAGTGGGAGACAGGAGATGGGAAAGCTATCTAGTGCAACTCCACTTGGGCTACTCAGGAAACATTACATTGTGAGTAAAATGGCTTAAGACCTAATTAATCAATACTGTATTTGGTCATGGACCGTAATAAAGCAAACTGAACTGAATTCATAAGGAAGTACACTATAATATAAAAGTGGCACCAAAAGTTATTGAAAGAAACAGGTATGATGAAACATGACAGAGAAGTGAACAAGGGGATTAGTAGTAGATAAGGGTACCCTATCATCACCAAGCCGCATACCAAAGTGACAGCTGCCCCCCCCCCCCACACACACAAAATGAATACCGGATGTTTCCTGTGGGGGACTGAGGCAACTGTCCCTGATGGGAGGCTAATGATCTCCTGATCCACCCATCCAATGAATGCCAGAGGTTTCCTATGGGGGGAAAAGAGGGGTCAGCCTATGCTTTTGATGTAGCCTGCTTCATATTGTTTGGGGAAAGCATGCTTTGAAACACAGATGTTATTTAGAGAATTGTGGAGAAGCAACTGTTCTAAGCTGACATAGTTTGGAGAGGAGACATACCCAATGAATAAAATGATGGATTTAAACTGAACACAGCTAACCTTATACCAGTAACATCTCCCTTTAACATCAGGTTGCGTGTTGATACAACTCTCTGGGACTCGGTAGAGCCATAGAGTTTTGCCTGAATCCTATATCCTTGGCTTGCCATTCCCCACAGTTATTTGTTGAGAGGATGCTGTTGTGTGTGTAAAATGGTTGCTATTTTGCACTGGTTTGTGTTTGCAGCGGGTGAGCTTTTCAAAAACAAAAGCGCTGTAATTCTAGGAGATCTCAACCCGGAGGTTGGCAAGCCTAATGCTGGGCATTTGTGCAAAAGCTGGCGGGGGTGGGGGTGGGTGTTAAAGGTTTTTCTGTGTCTCTCTGTGTTTTACAAGGGGGAAAGTGTTGCAAGACAAGCATGACTAGTTCTGCCACCCATTCTAATAACACTGCACCATTAATCAATCAATCAATCAATTTTTATTTGTATCCCGCCCTCCCCGCCGAAGCATGCTCAGGGCGGCTAACAACATAATCAATACATTAGTTTTACAAGGTATTTGAACATAACTAATTAATATATTAATTAAAATTCTACTAAAACTCTAAAATCAATAAAATCATTAAAATTAATATACTGGTGCTATTGTATAGGTTTCACTAGCAGTTTCCCTTAATCGGTGAAGGCCAATCGGAACAGGGTGGTCTTGCAGGCCCTGCGGAACTGTTCAAATTCCCGCAGGGCCCGCAGATCCTCCGGAAGCTGGTTCCATAGGCGTGGAGCCATAACAGAGAAAGCCTGATCACAGGTACTCTGAAGCTATTATTAATTGCAAACACCTATAGTTTCTTATTCACTCTTTTCCAACATTAAATCCTATTTTTCTAGCATCTTCAGTGCCCTGTTCTCAGACGATTAAGAAGACAGCATCTTGTTCTCTGCAAACACACAGGGAGATTGCCCATCTCCAGACTTGAGAATCTAACTTTGGCTGCCAAAACAAAAAGCACATCCTTGCAAAAAGAGTTTTCACAGGCCCATGTCTGGGAAAGTGATTTCTTCCAAGGGTCTTTGGAACACAGCTTTTTAAACAAAAAACAAGGTAGAGCTTTTCAGTATAAAACATTTTCAGCTTCATGATGGTTTGATAACTGCCTTCTAATCTGATTAATCTTATATTTTGCTATTTTTGAGACAAATAGCATTTGACCTGCAAACAGTCCTAAAAGGTCAGAGGCCCTAGGTCAATGGTTTTACAGGGTGGGAAGTGCAGGCGGCAGAAGGTTACAGAAATGTTGTTGTACAATATATTTCAAATGTTGCCAGTCACCCCTGGTGTTAGACTCCCATCAACATGAATCTTAACAGTTCCTGGATATTCTTATACACATGCTTTTAAAATTACATACTCTGCTTAGACCTGATAAGATCAGTTCAGATCAATCAGCAGAAAGAACTTCATCTCTGACTAGGTGATGGCTGGAAAGAGGGCATGCCCCCCCCTATTTGTTGAGAGATATGATTGTAAGTGTTGGTAAAAAAATAAAAAAATGGTTGCCATTGTGGGGTTTTTTACAAGGCTGTTTTGTGATTTGCAATGGGAGAGTTTTTCAAAAACAGAAGTGTTGTAATTCTAGGAGATTTCCACCTGGAAGTTGGCATCCCTAATGCACAGCATTTGTGCATGTGCAAAAGCTGTGCAGAGCTGTGTCTGTTTGTTACATGTTTTTAAGTAATTCGTTTCGCTCACATTTCAATGCAATGAACATTTTTTAATTTTTTTAGTTCTTTGGGCTGCCAAAGCCTCTGATTTTAAATGCATAATTTATCAAAAGAAACATTTAATAGCAGTGGTCTGATAGGCACAGAACTACGGGTGCCAGCCACAATATGAATCACCCAACAAAGAAATTTTATTTTTACACAATGTATAGTCCATATTAAGCAGTTAGACATTCACATCATTACCTTAGAAATATTTGTTTAAAACATTGCAAATTATTGTGACTATCTGCATATTATAAATGGTATTATTGCTTCAATTTTTAATTTTGTATTAATGTTGACTTCTTCCCTTGAAATGAAAAATGATCAGTGTGTCTGGTCACAACTATATAGCTTAAAACCCATCCATGATTTCTATGATACGTATGTAAGGGTTGGTGCTTATTTCTTAACTTATCATAAGTTTAATGCATTGTATACACACATAAATATTGATATTAACTTGTTTGCTTCAAAAAAGTAATAAAAATATAAATAGGGTAAAAAACTTAGATGTGCAGAAAGCAAGAGCGAAGGTCCTGGAGTACAGGCAGTCTGTTTGAAACAAGGTCTGCTCTTTTAATTGGGAAATCATTATTTGCTACAAGTTATTAAACTAGAGCACAAGATAAGGAGGGAGATGACAACGGCATCTACCAGCTATGTAGATCTAAGGAAAATGATAACAACTTAACCATATGGTAGTTACCATCACAACATGCCACGGATGTTCATGGAGAAAATACAAAGCAGTCCCCCCCACCCCACACACTACTCCATGTAGGGGAATCCATTTCCTAGCATTTGGTCAAAGAATAAATTTAAATGACATATATCGAAGTTAGAGGGGCTTTCAAAAAATGAAATGAAATGAAATTTTATTCATTTTATTCATTGGGTATGTCTCCTCTCCAAACTATGTCAGCTTAGAACAGTTGCTTCTCCACAATTCTCTAAATAACGTCTGTGTTTCAAAGCATGCTTCCCCCAAACAATATGAAGCAGGCTACATCAAAAGCATAGGCTGACCCCTCTTTTCCCCCCATAGGAAACCTCTGGCATTCGTTGGATGGGTGGATTAGGAGATCATTAGCCTCCCATCAGGGACAGTTGCCTCAGTCCCCCATAGGAAACATCCGGTATTCATTTTGTGTGGGGGGGCAGCTGTCACTTTGGTATGTGGCTTGATGATGATAGGGTACCCTTATCTACTACTGGGAGTAAGGGCACAGTAACAGTAAAAGGCAAACAAGAGAGCTGACAGCATGAAACTGTAATAGAATGCTAATGAGATCAATATTAAGGGGGGGGGGAACAGAAGAGCCACTGGGATGGAACAATTAGATGCAAGGTTGCAGGAATCGTGACTGTAGCCACTTAGATTTTGGCAGATCTTAAATCAATAGCTGCTCTTGCTGATACAATGTCATGTCCAAACACGAAAGAAGCCAAAGTCTTTGGCTATCCAAAAGGTGGCTATCTGGAAGCTTAATTTCTTCAGAAAATTGATTGCTAAAGCTGATTCACTCTAGAGATATCTCCTTGGCTATCAGTTTCAGAGTCTAAATTTATCCAGGTCTTAAAATGCTTGCTCATATAACAAATGAAGAATGAGTTCCTTTGGAAGTTCCTCACTGACTTAGAATACAAAACAAAGTTCTCCACAACCCAGTCAGAAGAATTTTGGCAAACCAGGCTGCTTGGTAGGCACATATTCAGAAGTTCTTTAATATTAATACCTTATTCTCAATTTAACATTTGTTGGTTGGAGGCCAACTCTGTGATTGTAAGAGAAATCGTAAGTAGAATTACACCCTTAACTTCAATGGATTTGGGAGGGTTCAACTGTACTTAGGTTTGCACTGAACCCCTCTCAAGAAAGCAGTCATGTAGAGGACCTTCCACTTCTACAACTGGCATTACAAGGATAATGCAACACACAAAGGTAAGGAATAGTGGATCCCCTGCCTTAAGAACAAGCAAGTACAAATACTCCCCCTTTGTACAACATATACCAACAGTGTATTGCTTCAGTGACCAAGTTTCTTCCCTCTACAGTTCCTAGCAGTGCAACAGATGGCAGAGGGAGAGAATACACAGTACATAAAGGACTCCCTCACACACAGATATGCATCAGCACGATGTCATGGCAGTGTAACCTTCAAATGCATGTGGAGGAAATGGGGAGCATAATCCAATGTCTAGATGACTAGCAGTCACACATCCCATTCCTACTCCTTGTCAAACACTCATGATGCTTAATGCCTTACAGGAAAAGAATCCATAAACAAATCCAGAAGAAAGGGCACACAGAGATCCAATGTAACTTACTACAAAAGATGTAGTATATCAAAGTATCAGTGACTACACTGTTTTCTATTAACTGAATCCAGTCATGTGAGATCCCCTCAAGAGATTTGAAGAAACTGCCAGAGTACTATATTCAGAGTGCTTAAGCCCACATGCTGTCTGCTGCTACTGTGGAACAGTACTTACTATGGTCTTTATATCTTGGCTTTTTGCAGGTAGTCCTCAGTAAGGGACCCATTCACAGTGCAGTGCTACATTACAATCAACTGTTGCAGTGACCAGTGTGTACCTAGATGATCTGCTGTGGGGTTGCCAACTTATTGCACAGTTGTAACTATGTTAGCCATGCAATGACAGGGAAATTTTAGCCTGCAATTTTGTGGCAACACAACTGGCAGCCCTGTTTAACTGGCTTGCTTTCAAAACTCAATTCCTAATGCTAAACAATAAATATTTTGATTCTTTCACAGCTGTACTGCTGTTTGAACAGGTTCTGATGGACAGGAATTGATTATCACTCCCCATTCAGAGCTGTCTGCAAAATGGGACAATGTGCGAAAGGTAAAGGGTCATCCACTATTAACAGACTGTTCACAGACTCCACATTCCTAATATCTTATGACCCACATAGTCTACATTGTTATTCAAATTGGTATACAAGTGAAGGTCCTGTAAGGTCCTGTAACTAGCAGAATGTTCCCTTGCCAGCACAGAGCAAACACTTGTATTTTGGGGTACTGTAAAATATATTTGGGTTATTTAACCCTGTGTATACCAAGATTCAGATTCAGATCAAAACTTGAAAGAATGACAGAGAATAAGCTTTCTTGAACTGAAAAGGTTTTAATTTAATGGAAAAGAAACCAAATTAAGTTAAGCAATTAGAGGAGTACAGAAAAGAAAAACAATTAGAAAAATACACAATAATCTTTCCCTACTGTACTGCCTAACTGGGGAAATGGACTAGAAGGAAGGGGAAACAAGACAAACAAGCCTGGTCCGGAGAGAAAGGGGGGTAGGGGTGCCAGGTCCCTCTGAGTCTCCAGTGGGGGACTTTGGGAGATGGTCCGGGGAGACTTTGGGGGTGGTCTGGGAAGGTGCGAGGCAACCCAAACATGATGACATCACACAGTAGTGACATCATTACATTGGGGATGGGGGTCATGAATGTTTGCACCCCAAACCATGATTGTGGTTTGGATTGCAGGTGTGCAACAGCTTTGAGTGCAAATGTGCATACATGCCCCCTTTCTCCCCCAAAGCATTTAAAGGTATCTTTTAAAAGCTTTGGAGAATGAGAGGGTATTTGCACATGTTTGCACTTCAAGTCATGAAATGCAGCTTCGAGTGCAAACGCACATGCATACCCTATTTTCTACCAAAGAATTTATGATACCTTTAAATGGTTTGGGGAAGAAGGGGAGATCATGTATTAGAACTCCAAACTATGAAACATGGCTTGGAGCATAAACGTGCATACATACCCCCTTTCTCCCCCAAAGTATTTAAAAGATACCTTTAAATGATTTGGGAAAGAAGGAGAGATTGTGCAAATGTGACTTGGAGCGCAAATACACACAACCCCCATCTCCACTTCTTTCCCAAAGCCTTTAAAAGTATAAATGCTTTAAGGAAGAAGCAGGGATGCTGATGGTGGAACTTGGGGGTGGGGCTTTCCTCCACTGGCCAGCTGGCTGCCAGCAGGTTGGAGCTCCCAAAACTGGGGGAAACCCTGCCAGGAGCTGGGGGGTGGAAGATCAGGTCACACAAGACTGAAAAAATACACAATCCTGCCATTATAGTGACTAAATTATAAGACTATAATGTGCTTCAATAAGGGTTCCCTAAAGGGAAGGGTTCTTTGGTCGTAAGAAAGCAGTATTTGTAGCTGAAATTTATTAGGTGATGAAAGAAAGTGCAGCAAAGCTGGTCTATGTACTGAAGAGGCTGGGAGGCCTGCCAAGAAGTTGGGGGTAACTGAATGAATTCCAATGAGCTTAAAAACCTAGGGTTGAAAGGTAAGTCAATGAGGAGGGGAAGAATGCAGAATAATAAAGATTCAATCTGTCTGGAGACAAATGGGTTCAAAACATAATTTTTTGTATTGTGGAAGGAGTTTTTTCCTGCTTGCGTTGTAAGTATCAAAAATGTTCCCTTGGGGAGGTTTGGAAGTTAGACCTATAACTGGGTATTTGCCATGATTAAGGAAGGGCAGAAAGTTTCCTGTTCATTAAGATATGGAGAATCTGGCTGGGATTAGCCTGTTGCTCATTGTTTTGGATCTCTGGGTTTAGATCAATTATCTTGGAGTAGGCTCTGAAGTCCTTGGGGGGAATGGCTCTTGATTGAATCTCTCTTGGGATTGGCTTTCCATGACTGATAGATGAGGAGAATGAGAAGGAGGCTTTCTGGGATGACCAGGTAGTGCTGATGAACCTCATTAATGCAGTAGAGAAATGCAGCATAGGAATGGGATGAGTAAAATGATTGGCATGTGGGAAAGCCAATCACCATGAAAGGTTGATCCCGAGTGATTGGGCATGATGGTGTAAAATGCCAAATGTACCTTACACTCTAAACATGATACCACAATGGTTCTCAACCTTTTCCTCCATCCTGCCCACAACAGCATCTCCAAGTTGCTCAGGTGACCACTCCTGGGCCCAGCCAAGTCATGTATTTTGTACAGAGCTTGTGCTGGGCCAAGGTGGCAAATAACACAACATATAAAGAACAATTTATAAATTAGTAAATATAAATACATTAGACGTGAGTCCCATACATTCCAAACGTGCAATACTACACTTCTCCTTAAAAACTGACTCATCAGAAAACCGCTAATAGTGGAATCCAATATCTGTACTTTAATACATAAAGCCCACTGCACAATTTAAAGTTCAAATGGGGAAAAACTGCCCTTCTCTTTGTGCCAATGGAAAGAAGGTAGGTAGGAACCCTGCCAGTTCAGAATCTGATAACTGGGCCGCAGGCTGGAACCAGCATTTCACTGTGAAGCTTTGTTGGATGTTTAGTTCGGGGTATTCTGTCGTCCCAGGACGAGACAGTTTTTGACTTGTCAAGTTTTGGGAAGAATTGTAAAATGCATAGCACAGAATAATACCCCGATCTAAACATCCAACGAAGCTTCACAGTGAAACAGACGGTTCCAGCCTGTGGCCCCATTATTGGATTCTGAACTGGCGGGGTTCCTACCTTCTTTCCACTGGCCCTGTTATCAGATTCTGAACTGGCAGGGTTCCTACCTTCTTTCCACTGGCACAAAGAGAAGGGTGGTTTTTTCCCTGTTTGGAACTTTCAATAGTGCAGTGGACTTTATGTATTAAAGCACAGACATTGGCTTCTGCTATTAGCGGTTTTCCGCTGAGTCAGTTTTTAAGGAGAAGTGCGGTATTGCATGTTGGAATGTATGAGACTCACATCTAACGTATTTATATTTATTGATTTATAAATTTTTCTTTATATGTTGTAACTCGTCAGTAATTGTAGCTGTGTTTTTTGTTTTTGAATTGTTTCCAGTATTGGTACACGGCTTCCTCTTTTTGGTGTTTTGGGCCAAGTTGGATGGCACTGAGTTCTCCAGCAGCCACTGCTACTATACCTGAGCGAGTAATGCATATGGTTGCTGCTGGGCCTGGCTCCAATAAATACTCCTTCTAGGGCCGAACAGAGGGAGGCAGGGATTGACTAGGGTGGGGTTTTTTTTAGATTTCTAATTTATCTGCAAACTTAAACCTTTCAGGTTTAAAGAAAAATCTGTCTTGTTTGTTCATGGTTCTGGTCTCTACATTTAAATATCCACAGATGGGGCCATATTGAATTAGATATATTGATGATCAAGCTGAAGGTTCTGAAGTGGTAATACCAGCATGAGAAACAGCCTGGCAATCCAACCCACAAACCACAGTGACACACTTTTAGTTGTAGGCTCTCTTGAAGCAAGAAAATGAGACACCTCCACCCATTACAAAATGTATGCTTATTTTGTTAGTTTTTAACTATTTGTATTTGTTTCCAATGAAATGACTGATTACTCACAACTGACCTTATTCTTAATACCCAACATTAATATTAGTTTCTAAATATATTTGTTTCAATTACAATGGCAGTTTTTAGCTCCTAATCCTGACTTCTAAAATGAAATTCAAAAGAAGAAGTGACCTAGAAACTTCAAACAGACTTTTTTCACTGTCAGTCTTCTGATTACCCCGTATGATGTTTGACTATAAATAGGCATGAGTTTAAAGAAGTAAAAATTACAAGAATTATACCACTCTAAATCCAAAAAGAGAATTTCAGAACTCAAAATGATGCTTGAGAAATGCTGTTTATATGGCAAACTGCCAACAGAAAAATTAATACTGCACAGATGACCAGCAAAATTTATCTCACTTAACCAGACAGTATTGTAACTTCAGTAGGAAACTGCTGAAGCTGAAATATCTTCCACTGGAAGGAAAATGCCACATATGAATTTTCCAGGGTACCTATTATTTTTGATGATATTCTCCTGTTTATTTAAAACAAATTCTAATTTTACTTCAGCACATTTACTTTAAATTACATAAAATGAGCTTACATGAAGCAATCTGTCCTCTCCATCTTGTCTGTTTCAGTATTTTAAAAGCAATGCTTGCATAAATTATGTACATGTAAATCAGATCTGCATTGCAGGATCCAAGATTCATATTATCACCCCCCCAATAATATTATTTTATGTTCTGATGAAGTAACGCAGACATAAAAGATTACTGTTCCTTTCATTTGCAAATATGTTGGTTACTGTGTAGGTCTGCTTATCGTTTCAATTGTCAGCAATCATGGGCTTAAAAACAAAGGCACATTATGATTTCCCATGATTTACCAGAATTTCTCAGGTTACTAAAAGCTAAATTCCCCAATCAACCTATTAATTAATTAGGCCAGTTTGTGTAACAGATCACCCTGACTATTCCTAATACAGTTGTTAACTTCTAAAGGTGGTCTTTCCTTTCTTTAAAAAAAAGCCCAGCAGGAACTCATTTGCATATTAGGCCACACCTCCTGATGCCACCATTGTTTCACACAGGGCTTTTTTTGTAGAAAAAGCCCAGCAGGAACTTATTTGTACATTAGGCCACACCCCCTGATGCCAAGACAGCCAGAACTGCATTCCTGTTCAAAAAAAGCCCTGTGGCCTGGATATTTCTTGGAATTATGACTAATCCAGGACATTTCCTGGAGTAGAGTCACTGAAGAGAATGGCTACTCTAGAGGGTTAATTCTATGGTATTATAATGTGCTGAGAACCCTCCCTAGGCTCCAACCCCATATCTCTAGGACTTTCCCAACCCAGAACTGGCAGTCCTAATTCCGATGGTTTATGGCGTTTGAGGAGAGGGATAGACTATATCGTTTTTTAAGCCCTTTCCTGTGTATGAATCTTTAACAATCTCTAACTCCAACAAACTAAAAGAAAAATCTGTTTCCCAACAGACTGCCCGCCTCCTTTGCTTTTTAGTCTTTTTTTTTTTAATTTTTAAAATTTTATTGTTATATATTCCAACACCACTACACCTCTGTGAGAGTCCCAGGCCATAGATACATTATAATATTCCATATATTTGTAATTATAAACATTTCATCCAAATACAACTCCTTCCCTCTATTTAAACTTCTTATCCATTCATTTCCTTATTAACCAACCAATCGTCTTAAATTGTTTAAACTTTTCCAGATACCTCACCATCTTTCTAAACCAGCCCTCCTCTTGTTCCCTAACCTTTAATCCATTCATTCTTCGTATCTTCATCGTTAAATACTCCAATATTATTATATTATTCATTTTATCCCTCCAGTGATTAATTGTCAGTTCCTCAGCTTCTTTCCAATTCCTTGCTATCACTTGTCTTGCTGCTACTAACATCAAATTAATCCATTTACTATCCTTTTTTGATCCTAATCCCACACCATCCAAATTAATAATTGCCATTGCTTTAGATATACTTATTTTCCTTCCCATAATCTTTGTCATCTCTATGCCAACCTGAACCCAGAATTTTTTCACTAAGGGACAATCCCACCACATGTGACTGAAAGTTCCAATTTCTCCACATTTCCTCCAACAATTTTTACTCCCTGATTTAGAAATATAATACATCTTAATGGGTGTATAATACCATTTCTGTATCATCTTCAATCCCTGCTCCTGCATTAACCTAGATGTTGTAACAAAGGGAGGTAATCTAAAAATCCTCTCCCAATCTTCATCTAAAATTTTATCTTCAATATCTGTTTCCCAATATTCCTTCAAAAATTCTCTCGGGGATTTCCCTGTACCTAATAAAATCTTATACAATTTTGAAACTATTTTTGATTTATCTTCTCCATACTCTTTCACCAATTTTTCAAAGGGAGTATTAATTCTTTTACCAATATTTTTAATTTCTTCCTCCTTCAACAATGAGGAGATTTGACTTTTTAACAATCAATTAATATTATTCAAAATATTATACTCCTCTTTCTTCACCCCATCAGTACCCCAAACCTCTTTCAATTCTCGAATCATAATCCTCTTCAGTTTATCTCCTACTTCCTTTGACAGCGATCCTCTTAATGGAGCAATTTTATCATAATACCACATTTTAGTAATAGATGATATCTCCGGAGCGAGTTCTTTTTTCCACTTCTCCCATACCCTACTGGCCCCCGAGCCCTGCCGCCATAAGCCTCAAGGGGGCTCATTTTGCGGCATATCCCGGCGGGAGGGTGGCACCCGCACGGGACACATATCAAATGAAAGAGGGGGCACAGGGGTATCAGAAACAGCCGGCGGAGGGAGTCGGGAGACCACCCCACTGGGGGATCCACACCCTGAAAGTGATGGTGGCGCAGATAGAGCCAACAGAGCAAACAGGACAAAATAAATAGGCTGCATTATGCAGCACAGTCTCACTGGAATCTCACTGGAATCTGACTGGCTTCTCAGCGTGGAACCCGTTCTCTCTAGTCTTCTCACTTTGAAAAAAGTAAAAAAAGAGTTTTATTTAACTTTATTTCCCCCTTTCCCTCTCTATAAATAATCTTGGTGTTTCCAGCGGTGATATTTGGGGAATTTTGGGGAACTTACAGGAAGTGCTGTGAAGTCACTTCCTGTTTCCGGCAGTGGCATTTGGGGGAAATGATGTCATTTGGGGGAAATGATGTCACAGGAAGTGATGTCACTTCTTGCTTCCGGCAGGTGGCGCGGAGAAATGATGTCACAGGAAGTGATGCCACTTCCTGTTTCCGGCGGTGGCATGATGTCACCGGAAGTGACGCCACTTCCTGTTTTCAGCGGCGCGCGCACACACACATTCCTTCCCCCCCCAAGGTGTCCCTGGCTGGCCTGCAGATATTATGGCCACCCTACATTCCAATATGGTTTCAAGCCTGGTTATGAACATAACATAAGAGAAGCCATGTTGGATCAGGCCAACGGCCCATCCAGTCCAACACTCTGTGTCACACAGTGGCAAAATTTTTTATATATACACACACACTGTGGCTAATAGCCACTGATGGACCTGTGCTCCATATTTTTATCTAAACCCCTCTTGAAGCTGCCTATACTTGTGGCCGCCACCACCTCCTGTGGCAGTGAATTCCACATGTTAATCACCCTTTGAGTGAAGAAGTACTTCCTTTTATCCGTTTTAACCTTTCTGCTCATCAATTTCATCAAATGCCCACGAGTTCTTGTATGGTGAGAAAGGGAGAAAAGTACTTCTTTCTCTACTTTCTCCATCCCATGCATTATCTTGTAAACCTCTATCATGTCACCCCACAGTCGACGTTTCTCCAAGCTAAAGAGCCCCAAGCGTTTCAACCTTTCTTCATAGGGAAAGTGCTCCAGCCCTTTAATCATTCTAGTTGCCCTTCTCTGGACTTTCTCCAATGCTATAATATCCTTTTTGAGGTGCGGTGACCAGAACTGCACACAGTACTCCAAATGAGACCGCACCATCGATTTATACAGGGGCATTATGATACTGGCTGATTTATTTTCAATTTCCCTTCCTGAAACAGCCTTGGTTACACTGCTGAATGATCTGTGCCAGGAGATGGATGGGTAGAGTGTGACCTTGGTAATTCTCTGAACGTCTTATTAGATTTTGATGCCATTGATCATGATATCCTTCTGGACTGACTTTCAGGGGTGGGACTGGGTGGTATTGTACTGCAGTAGTTTCAGAATCTGGTGTTGTGAGACTGCTGCTCTGCTCCTTGACTTCTGGTCTACAATGTCCTGCAAGGTTTTGCTGGGTCAGATCAACCAGAGATTTGATCTGAGCTGCCACCAATATACAGATGATGACACTCTACCTTATGCTTCCAGCTAATTCCAGGGATGCTGTGGAAACTATGAACAGGTGCCCGGAGGCAGTTTTGGGATGAGTGAAGGCTAACAAACTGGAGCTTATTCCAGGCGAAATGGTAGTGTTATTGGTGAAGGGGGGAGGTTTAACCCAGGAAGATTGCACTCCTAAGTGAGCAAGTTTGTAGCTTAGAGGTACTGTTGAACCCAGGCCTATAGGTGGATAAGCAAGTGGCAGCTGTGGCCAGGATTGCTGTTTGCCAGTTTTAATTGGCTGGTCAGATGTGATTTTTTGGGGCAGAAAAGAAAAGGTGGCCGTGGTACATGCTTTGGTAAAATCTACATTGGAGTACTGAAGTACATGCTTGAAGACTGTTCAGAAAGTACATTTGCTACATAATATTGTTGCCAAAATGTTTCAGTTTCAATTTATTTCAATTTATATCCCACCCTTCTGGCTGAAGCGGCTCAGGGCAGCTCACAACATATAAAATCTAACATAAAATTTGGCTTTAAATACATCAATTTACAACAATGGCTTTAAAATACATCAATTTAGACAATTTAAAACAGTAGAATAATAAAACAGAATGTTGACTGGAGAGGGCAGTAGGACCATATCACTTCAGCGTTGTTCTGCCTTCACTGGTTGCCGATTTGCTACTGGGCTCAATTCAAGGTGCCGGTATTGACCTTTAAAGCTGTACATGGCCAGCATACCTTATGGAACAACTCCCATATGAACCTACCCAACAATTTTGGTGATCTTCAGAACCCCTGCTTTGGGTGCCCCTGCCATGTGAAGCAGATGGATGGCAGCCCAAGAAAGAGCCTTCTCAATTGTGCCACCAAATTTTTGGAATTCCCTCTCTAGGAAGACTTGACTGTCTCCCTCTATTGTCTACTGCCAGAGAGTGAAGACTTTTCATTTTGTTTGGTGTTCCTCACTAACCCTAATTTATTCTCCTCCCAGTTTGTGCATTTATATTGTTAATCATTTTAAATATTTGAAAGGCTTTAACATTTACAATGTTTTGTTTTAATGTTCACTGCCTTGAAGACCCTTCATTGGGTAGAAAGGTAGCATAAAAATGCTTTAAATAAATAAAACTGGAATTTGCCATCATGCGACTTCTACCACATCCACTCACCTGTATTCAGTTGTAAGAGTGAAAACAACTTTGTCTCTATGCAATTCCTTTCTAATACCTTCCTAGTGGTGCAAGTCACTATAACATCAGATGCTCCCTCTCTCTCTTTTTGACCTATGGTTCCTTTACCAAAGGATTTTATGTCCTATCATCACCATATTAGTTCATGCAGCTCTCATTTATTTTCTCAGTTTAGCCTTGCATTAAAATGCAAGAGAAGATAAAAGAAAATAAGTGTGGTTTCTTTTCTTAGAATCTCAGGGCTCTTATTATAATATGAAAACAAGATTTTCAACTTTGCAGATGATACTAAATTGGGAAAGAATAAAAACAAATGAGAAATAATTAGGTTTTGCATTCAGATATAAAAGGATTTAGATAATTTCATATTTCTGGAATAAGGGATAGCAAATGCAGGACTGAGCAAATAAATTGAGAGTAATTAGGCTTACAATGCAGAATCACAAGTAAAAATTTGCATTAAGTGGAAAGGATCTATGCATGATGCTGGCCAAAAAAAGCCAGATGGGATATCCCAGTTGTATTTGTTACTGCAGTTCTCTTTTAAAATGCATACTGCCTTCCCATAAAAAGTATTATTTGGGAAGAGTCAGGATCTAAGTCTTGTTATAAGACAGAGAACGAACAAAGGTCACCTCCAAGTCTGTGCACGAGGGTGAAATTTTCATTTTCCCTAAAGGGTTTTTCCTTAGAGGTAAGAGAAAGAGGTGCTTTTCAATGAAGTGCTGCAACCACTTTTTTCACACAAAACACTGAGATTGTTACTCTTGCTCACCTCCACATTAGTTGATCAGAGACAGCATGTTTGAGGAGATCAGCAGTAGAAGTTGGATTAGAAAACATAAAAAAGTAACGTGCATAAAATCTCTCCCCCCAATGCATGGGGGATTTTTCTGAGATTTAAAAGTTGTATTCATGCTTGTGCAATGATGTATCTGACTTCTTTGCTATGTTGTTTTAAATTCACTCATATATAGGATTGCCAGATCTGACTCAGGAAATATCTGGGGACTTTGGGGGTGGAGCCAGGAGACACGGGGGTGGTGCCAGGACCTAGATTGTAACAAGCATGATTGAACTCCAAAGGGAGTTCCAGCCATCACATTTAAACAGATCACACTCCTTTTAAATGCCTTCCTTCCACTGGAAATAATGGAGGATGGGGAAACCTTCTTTTAGGGCTCATAGAATTGGATCCCTGGTCCAATCTTTTTAAAACTGGGGTGGGGGGTTGAGGAGATGCTATGCTAGTACCGCTATCTCAAAAAACAGCCCCCTCAGAGCCCCAGATACCCACAGATCAATTCTCCATTATAACCTATGGGACCAGTCTCCATAGGGTATTATGGAGTGTCCAATGGACATTCAACCCACCCACTCCGCTTTCTGATAATCCTGAAACCGGAGAGGGCCTCCAAATCAGGGGATCCTCTGCCCCCTACTGGAGACTTGGCAAGAAATATAGTATACAAGCATACCCACACTATAATTTTAAAGATGCCAACGGTATCTTAGAATCACCATTTGAACAATACACAAATCAATGTTCCAATCAATACCCATAGCAGAATACAGAGGGCCCAACTAGATCTGATGTACAATTGCAGTTTCTCCCTTTCTCCCACACAAACACTTTTAAAAATGAAGATCAGCCTCAGACATTAAGGAATGGTGGCAGTGGGGCTGAACTGGCCTTCTGGTGGCTGTTGCCTGTTTCATAACTATGGGTGCTCTCATACAGCAATGGTTTGCAAGTGGATTTTTCCATTTTACACAGTAAAATCTAATATAAAATTTCATTAAAACAGATTGTTTAGTGTGTGTGAAAGCAGCCTATGAGGATGTAGTTGATTATTTATCTACAGCAGTGCTACAGAGTGGTCTTCTGGACTGACTATTCATTTCCAAAATCTGTATCTAAAACTTTACTCCCTAAAAGTTATATAACAGTGCATAATGGGATAAGGCAGAAAATAAACTCATGGAGACAAAGGCAGTAATGTGACATTTTGAAGGCTTGTGTTTTCTGATACATAGTTGTGTCCCTAAACTGAGATGGGGGCAAAACCTTACACAAAGAAGAGTCATGTAGTGCACAGCACACCTTTCTCCAACTTGAACTCAAATAAGTTTCTTCCTTGGTGTTAATATTCTCTTGATTGTTTCTAATAACTCATCTTTCCCTATGATATTGGTTCAAAAACTTGAGGACAAATTTTTGCAGAGGTTTCACTCAAATGAATAAAATACATGCAGACAGAAAATTAGAATGTCAGGCAGAAGGCTATATAATAGAAAGCTTTCTTTGTTATCTAGTGGAAAATGATTTTCTTTTCTTGGTTTTCTAGAGGAACATTCAGACATGCGAACATCTAAGAAACAGGTTTACCTCCTCTGTGAGAATTAAGCCTAAGATATTTGGCACATATTGTGCAAGTGTCACAGTTAGCCCCTGACAGTGTATCTATTTCTCATGATTACTGCAGCCATTCATTTATTGCTCATTACAGAGAGAAACCAAGTGTTGATGTAATATAAAAAGAGTTTTCAAATACCCTCTGAGTAGCTATTTTCTTCTCCTTTATATCTTGAATCTTCAAGACTGAATCAACAATAATGATTCCTCTGATGATCAGGTTTTTACTTGGAGGTTGCAAATAGAGATACAAGATCCAGCTGCATGGCTTAGAATAACAAGGTTTATAAGAATCCATGAGTTACTTGCAATCTCATGAAAATCATAATGGTGTGAATCTATCTTGTACAATGGTAAAACCTGGACTTTAACTTTTTTCTTAGTGATGAAGCTTTATCATGGAAGATTTGTTACCATAATTTGAAACCTTTATCAGAATGCAGAAACAAAGAACTGATAAAGTTGGAGCGACAATGCAGGGGGTTACAATGGAAGCTCTACTGGTTTATTGATCTGGCTCTCTGTACAAACCTGGCAAATTAAAAGTGCAATTAAATCAGTCTTCCAAAGAACAGTGGCACATTCTGTTAGCTAGAGCTACTATATAATAGCAAAACACCTTTGGGAAAGCAGAAACATTGCAAAATATTGATTCCAGTTGCTATACAACAGAAAAGTACACACTTCTGCAATTTCACTATATTCATCATAGCCTGTTGTTAATATTTTTACCAGTCTCTAGGGTTTGAATATGATTAAGAAATTGAATTAAGGAACTGCATTTTTGTACTTCAGATAACATTATCCCCTTTCCTATGCAGTTCCAAGAGGAAAGCTCATGTTAGCTGTGAGGGTGTTGACAAGTCTTCTCTGCTTTTCTATGCATTTTTACAAACCTGGAAGAAAGAAAGCATTATAGAAGTGAGTTACTTTGTTCCTGCTTCAGAGATGCTGAATTTCCTAAAACCCAAGGACCTGGAAGAAGCTGTCTGATGCACACTGGTGTGCTTATTAGGCACTAAGCTTGCTCTGAATCTGAACTGCTAGCTAATATTACATACATCGGCCACTGCATCTTTCTAGTTTACTTATAGATTTAGAAACTGAGATTTTCACAAAATTACCATGAGTTGCAGGGCAATCTCTTCTAAAGAAAAATGACCCACAGAGGCTGCATTGATTTCTCCACTACACTTGAAAAGAGGGAGAATTATGTAGCATTGTCTTTTTTCACCCTCCAGTGATGATGAGCTACAGAAAGTGTATTGTCTGTTTGTGAAAATATAATTATTTTTCACAGCAATGCTCCACATTCGAATATTGCCCTACCTTGTCTAAAGAGGCTTGTGATTGTGTTTTTTCCAGCAATTGCAGTTGAGGGCTGTAGAAAGAATAGTCAGGTCAAGAGCCAAAGATTGTCTAACAAGCTGGCTCCTTGATTTCAGGTCAAGACAGAGATATCTTGTTTAAAATGAATACTTTTATTCCCTTCCCCAAAGGGAATACATACAGTGCTGGCAAGGATGCAACATTAAATGTGAAAAGAGGGCTTCCCAACTGTTCCTGAGTCTTCATTGGAGATAGACATATACTTCACTTCTTCCTGTTTTACATTTAAAGAGCATAACATTTATGGGAGTAATTTACAGGAGTGTTCCTATGAGGCCTATTACAGTACTATCCTAAGCAGAGTTACAGCCTTCTAGGCTCATTGACTTCAGTGGACTTAGAAGGGTTTAATTCTGCTGCTTCACAACACAGGAAACTGCCTTGACTTAAGTCTTTAGGAAAGGCAGGGTTTCTATTGTGTGTCTTGGACTTAAATCTAAGGGCAAGATCTAGCCCATTGGAACTCATTCTATTTAAATCACCCCCCCCCCCTGGCAATCTGTTTGCACCTAGGAGCACCTTTAGAATTTTGAGAGGCAGTGGTGAGCACCATGTCAAAAGGGCTGATGCAGGACTGGTGCGAAATCCAAAATGGCTGCCTCAGGAGTGGAGACAAATACAATACCTACCTCTTCATTTTGCTCAGCATAGTTGACATGCAATCATTTTTGAAATAAAACCATTTTATTCAGACTCATCCATTAGTCTGTTACATTGATTGCATGGCCATGCAATTGAAGAATATTATGACAATATATTTTAAAAATCAAAGTAAAAGAACAAACATATGAATTTTTCCTAAGTGGCTTGACAGTGTCATGGGTTTAAGTGGAAGTAAATCTGTTTATGGTTGCATTTTAAATTATTTTTAAAGTACTTACAGACCTGTAAAAGCAAAAGTTAGGAAGGGTAAACCGTTTGGACCTAAAATAAATCAGAGATTTTTTTACATAGGAAGGAGAGCTTTCTCATCATTTGAGAGGCTGGTGAGATTGATGTTAGCAGTGACATACTCAACTACTTGCTTACATCTAGGATGTGCTGGAGGCTACATTTATGTCAGTGTTTGTTCATAAATTTCTGGTTGTATTTATCTCGGCCTCCACTAATCAGAAACCTCAGTGTTCCTTGGGGCTCAGGTATACCAGATGCTGGATGTTCTGAAGACAGAATCCCCAGTGGTTTTTTGGTTGTTGTAGTTGTTTTACAAACCAGGCACACATGGGCCCAATTCCTCAATTTCATCCTTCATTTCTGAACTATATTCCCAATCTTAAATGTCCTGGGAAACCACTATTCATCCAGTCTTTCCAATGAAACAACTTCTGGGCCACTTCTGTAAAATGGCAATGGCAGTAAGGTGTAAAACCTTCCTCTTTGAGCCTCAGTTCCAGTCAGAATCAGGACCTTGTACATAGGCTTTCCAATTCCCAGGTCCCAGTGGGGGATCCCCCGGTTTTACAGGCTTCCCCCCGTCCCCAGCCAGCGGGCCAGCAGGGCAAAGCCCTCCCCCACAGTCACCATGTACCTCTAGAGCTCCAGCAGGTTTAGAAACCTGCAAACAGGTTCATTTTTAAAATGTGTGCCTTTATAGTTGAGCAGGAAACAGGAAGCTCTTCATGGGGAAGGGTCAGAGGCAGTTTTGTCAGAGCACAGACCCTCCATTTCTTTTGCTTTCATTTTCAGAGCAAGTGAAGTCGTGGAGGAACCAGACCCAGTAAGTGTGCACGTGAGAGAGAGGGAGGGGGCAGGGGATTCCCCAGTTTGGAGGACCTCCCCCCACTTTAGACACTTTCAAAAGCTTTAGAAAGTGGTGGGGGAGGGGAGGGAAATGTTTGCTGGGCACTCTATTATTCCCTATGGAGAACAATTCCCATAGGGAATAATAGGGAATTGATCCTCGGGTATCTGGGGCTCTGGGGGGGAATGTTCTTTGAGATAGAGGCTCCAAATTTGCAGCATAGTATCGGGTACCTTTCCTCAAAACACCCCCAATGTTTCAAAAGGATTAGACTGGGGGGGGGCAATTCTATGAGCCCCCAAAGAAGGTGCCCCTATCCTTCATTATTTCTAATGGAGGGAAGGCATTGAAAAGGTGTGCAGTCCCTTTCATCGTGATGGCCAGAACTCCCTTTGGAGTTCAATTGTACTTGTTCCAACCTTGCTCATGACTCCACCCCCAATGTCTCCTGGTCCCACCCCCAAAGTCTCCTGGCTCCACCCCTAAAGTCCCCAGATATTTCTTGAATTAGACTTGGCAACCTTACTTGTACACCAGCTTTTAGGTGGGGGGATGACAAACACTTGAAGCTGTGTTCTCAGAATGGAACATATACCTTAGAAGGCCTGTGAATGAGCAAAGGGCAATCTTCTCAACCTCTACTTTCATTATTATTATGAAGGGAAGATAGCAAAATGAAAGAGAAGACAAGCGTGGAAAGGAGTTAGAGGAATGTAGGAAAAGGCAACACACTTTTTAAAATGTTCTGCTACCACACACTTTCCCCTTTGCAAGATCTGGCTGTACATGAGCTAGGTGGAACTAAAAGGAAAAGAAAACCATAGACCTTGTTAGGAGGCTGCATCCTGGCATTGACTGTACTTTGTCCTGGCTGGTCTTGCCCTGCTCCAGTGCTGGCTTGGCTGAGGGGTTTAAGCCGCCCTGAGCCCGCTTGCAGGGAGGGTGGGATATAAATGAAATAGATAAATAATAAGATCTGATCAGCAAACAGTTTCCCACAGCCTCCTAAAAACTTTGCTAAAGGACCCAGCCAGCTATGCTTTCTACAGTGCTCAGTGTTCTCTGAAAGCCTAGTGGCTGCAGCCAGAACTGCATTAGATTTTTTAAAAAATGTATTCTATGAATACAGCATGAGGCCAATTTCAGGGGCCCTTCAGCTGACTTGTCCTCCCCCTTGTCCCTTCCAGCCCTCATCAACAGCCTTAGTATATTCATGCTCACAAGCAGAAAATTACTGTAATTGGTAATTCTTGGCATTATTCAATATGACAAATAAAATTAAGCTATATCCTTCATTCTTGTATTTGGGTTTCTCTTCCCTTTACACAATCTATTCAACCCCAAGATAAGGCTAAATATGTACTATCCAAGGCTTTTTTTTGTAGCAGGAACTCCTTTGCATATTAGGCCACACATCCCTGATGTAGCCAATCCTCCAAGAGCTTACAGGGCTTTTAGTACAGGGCCTACTGTAAATTCTTGGAGGACTGGCCACATAAGAGGGGTGTGGCCTAATATACAAAGGAGCTCCTGCTACAAAAAATCCCTGCTATACAAAAGTTGATTGTGCGACTGCAAATTGCTGTCAAATTTTAAATTCCAAAGCTGAAATTAAAGATATTTCACTAAATTCAACACATTCTACATTAAAAGGGAGATATTCATTTATGGATTCTCAAACTGTGCTCTAAAAGTGGCTTGGAATATTTACGTAAGTATACAAAATGGAGCTCCTCAGAAAGCATTAAGATCTGTGAGAAGACAAGGGGCACAATGGACCAAACACTTTCTTAATGGCAAAGCAATTCAGAAAGACGGGGGTGGGGGGGATCTGCTGTGCGGAAAAAAACCCTTCAGCCTGCTGAACTCTATGTAATGTTTCATTGAATAAAGCAAATACCATGTCAGACATTGTTGCTTGAGAATTGAAATAAAACTCCAGGGAGACAGTGTTATGATTGCACAAGGCCTCACTTACTTTCTAGATTAATATTAATTCCACTACTTTGCAAAGTGTACATTTGTCACCTCTCGCTGTATCCGTTGAAACAAGGTCATGCTATGTGGAGAAAATGGCTGCTTTGGGAGGTAACAAATACAGTGTTGGTTATTTTGTGGACAAGAGCTTAGTTCACTAAACCCAACAGGCTAGGGTTGCCAAGTCCAATTCAAGAAATATCTGGGGACTTTGGGGGCGGAGCCAGGAGACTTTGGGGTGGAGCCAGGAGACATTGGGAGTGGAGCCAGAAACAAGGGTGCGACAAGCATAATTGAACTCCAAGGGAGTTCTGGCCATCACATTTAAAAGGACAGCACACCTTTTTAAATGCCTTTCTTCCATAGGAAATAATGAAGGATAGGGACACCATCTTTTGGGGTTCATAGAATTGGACCCCCTGGTCCAATCGTTTTGAAACTTGAGAGGTATTTTGGGGGGAGGCACTAGATACTATACTAAAATTTTGGTGCCTCTACCTCAAAACATAGCCCCCCCAGAGCCCCCAATTCCCCATTATACCCTATGGGAATCATTCTCCATAGGGAATAATAGAGAGCCCAGTAGACATTTCCCTCCCCCCATGCTTTCTAAAGCGGGGAAAGGGCCTCCAAACCAGGGAATCCCCTGCCCCATCCCTCCCTCTCACACACAAATACTTACTGCGTCTTGTTCCTGCATAACTTGATCTGAAAACGAAAGCAAAACAAAGGGAGGGGCCGTTCTTCAAAGCCCTTCCTGTTTCCTGCTTCCTGTAGAGCCTTAAAGGCATATATTTTAAAAACGGACCTGCAGGAGCTCTAAAACTACATGGTGATTGCGGGGGGCGGGGTTTCCCCCGCCAGGCAGCTGGCTGGGGCAGGGAGAAATCTGTAAAAACGGGGGATCCCCCACTGGGACTGGGGATTGGGAAGCCTACAACAGGGAAGCCTAGCCCTGAGCTCCCCAACTTTATTGAGCCTGCATGTATCTTTTGAATTTTGACATAAGGTAGTAGGTATAACCATAAAATGGCTGTTGTAGTAGGCAAGCAAGCCTTGAAATGTCAGGGAGTAAATTTATGCATAACTCTAGTAGTAACTCTTCAACATTTCAGGCAGAAGCTCCTTTAAAAGGATGCCTTTAAAAATGAATGTAATGTTTAAAATATTTTCTTGGATACAAACAGCTTACTTTCAGTCACACAGTGAAGATACTTGAGTTGTGGTTGTCAGGGCTTTTTCTGAGCAGGAACGCATAGGAATGCAGTTCCGGCTGGCTCGGCATCAGGAGGTGTGACTTAATATGCAAATGAGTTCCTCAGGAGTGTGTGGCTTAATATGCAAATGGTGCCATCAGGGGGTGTGGTTTAATATGCAAATACGTTTCTGTTGGGCTTTTTCTACAACAAAAGCCCTGGTGGTTGTTAAAGCAATTTTTAAAAACATTTCCATGCACAATCAAGCCTTAAGAACATAACATAAGAACATAAGAGAAGCCATGTTGGATCAGGCCAATGGCCCATCCAGTCCAACACTCTGTGTCACACAGTGGCCAAAAAACATATATATACACACACTGTGGCTAATAGCCACTGATGGACCTTTGCTCCATATTTTTATCTAACCCCCTCTTGAAGCTGGCTATGCTTGTAGCCACCACCACCTCCTGTGGCAGTAAATTCCACATGTTAATCACCCTTTGGGTGAAGAAGTACTTCCTTTTATCTGTTTTAACCTGACTGCTCAGCAATTTCATTGAATGCCCACGAGTTCTTGTATTGTGAGAAAAGCAGAAAAGTACTTCTTTCTCTACTTTCTCCATCCCATGCATAATCTTGTAAACCTCTATCATGTCACCCCGCAGTCGACGTTTTTCCAAGCTAAAGAGCCCCAAGCATTTTAACCTTTCTTCATAGGGAAAGTGTTCCAACGCTTTAATCATTCTAGTTTCCCTTTTCTGGACTTTTTCCAATGCTATAATATCCTTTTTGAGGTGCAGTGACCAGAATTGCACACAGTATTCCAAATGAGACCGCACAATCAATTTATACAGGGGCATTATGATACTGGCTGATTTGTTTTCAATCCCCTTCCTAATAATTCCCAGCATGGCGTTGGCCTTTTTTATTGCAATCGCACACTGTCTTGACATTTTCAGTGAGTTATCTACCATGACCCCAAGATCTCTCTCTTGGTCAGTCTCTGCCAGTTTACACTCCATCAACTTGTATTAGTAGCTGGGATTCTTGGCCCCAATGTGCATTACTTTGCACATGGCCACATTGAACCTCATCTGCCACGTTGCCGCCCACTCACCCAGCCTCAACAGATCCCTTTGGACTGCCTCACAATCCTCTCTGGTTCTCACCACCCTGAACAATTTAGTGTCATCTGCAAACTTGGCCACTTCACTGCTCACTCCCAACTCCAAATCATTTATGAATAAGTTAAAGAGCATGGGACCCAGTATTGAGCCCTGCGGCACCCCACTGCTTACCGTCCTCCACTGCGAAGACTTCCCATTTATACTCACTCTCTGCTTCCTATTAATTAGCCAGTTTTTGATCCACAAGAGGACCTGTCCTTTACTCTCGAGCTTTCTAAGGAGCCTTTGATGAGGAACTTTATCAAAAGCTTTCTGGAAGTCAAGGTAAACAGCATCTATTGGGTCTCCTAGATCCACATGTTTGTTCACCCCCTCAAAGAAATGTAAAAGGTTAGTGAGGCAAGATCTTCCCTTACAGAACCCATGCTGAGTCTTCCTCAATAACCCAAGTTCATCCATGTGCCTACTCATTCTGTCCTTGATAATGGTTTCTACCAACTTTCCCGGTATTGACTGGCCTGTAATTTCCCGGATCTCCTCTGGAACCCTTTTAAAAGATGGGGATGACATTTGCTACCTTCCAGCCCTCAGGAACGGAGGCAGATATCAATGAAAGATTACATATTTTTGTCAGAAGATCCACAAGTTCAACTTTGAGTTCTTTTAGAACTCTTGGATGTATGCCATCCAGACCTGGTGACTTATTAGTTTTTAATTCGTCTATCAGTTGTAGGACCTCCTCTCTTGTCACCTCAATCTGACTCAGGTCTTTCAATACCCCTTCCAAAATTAGTGGTTCTGGAGCGGGCAAACACTTCTTGTCTTCCACAGTGAAGATGGAGGCAAAAAATACATTCAGCTTCTCAGCCATTTCCGTATCCTCCTTCAGTAATCCTTTTACCCCTTGGTCATCCAAGGGCCCCACTGCCTCCCTGGCTGGTTTCCTGCTTCTAATATATTTGAAGAAATTTTATTGTTGGTCTTTATGTATTTATGTTAAATAAATAAATTTGCAATATGCTTCTCATAGTCCCCCTTTGCCTGCCTGATCACAGTCTTGCATTTGATTTGCCATAGCCTGTGTTCCCTTTTATTAATCTCACTTGGACTAGCTTTCCACCACTTAAAGGAGTCCTTCTTACCTTTTACAGCTTCCATTACTTTGTTAACCATGCAGGCCTTTTCTTATACCTGTTTGTGCCTTTCCTAACTTGTGGTATATATTTTATCTGAGCTTCTAGGATTATAGTTTTTTTTTCAGATTTTATTTATAGTTTATTGAATTAATATATATATTGTGTACAAGCCTGTAACCAAACAAAAAAAATACTATTATTAAAACAGAGTTCGAAGGCAGTGTTCTCACTGTTATATATACATTCAAATTCCATTATCTCTGTTCACCATTTAATACATTCACCTTCACTACTGCATTACAAATTAAACCCATTTATCCTTTTCACTTACACTCAAGGAAAACTCATTCAAGATGTTTTATCATTGACGCTCGACACCTTACATAATACCTTACTACTTCCATACTCCTTTAACCGTCTATATGACCTACCCCACTAATCTAACTATTTGCTTTGGCATTCCATTCAGCAGCACCATCCAATTATCTAGTTTTGATAAATTCCATACTATCCTGATGAATCCTCCATTTTTTGGTATTTCTTCCGTTTACGCCAATTTCTCTCTTGGTTATTTAAAACCTCTCTTGATTTTGGACTTAAATGCCTAATTATCCATAATATCTCTTTAATTATTTTATTTTTCTGACCTCTAGACCTAATAAGTTGCTCCCTTTCCCTTCTCCAAACTGCATCTTTGATCTGTTTCCTTATGTCTCTTGAATGTATTTCTCTAAATGAACCATTCTTTTTTAACTTTAGAGAATTTAGCCTATATATATTAAATTTCCCTCTCGGCTTTTTTCTGTTCTTTCTCCAGCATAATGCTTCTACTACTGAGCAAGATAAATCTTCATTTATTTCTTCTGGTATGCTTAAAAATCTTGAAGTATATTTTGTCATATTCATGTCTGATCTAGTAATCCTATTCTCTGTTTCTTCCTGTTTAATTTCAAAGTCTCCTGTACCTTGCTCCTTTAGTATTTGTTTTGGGTCCCACCTACCGGAAACGGTGGGAACTCACAGACAACACCTCTGGACCCTTGCCTACCGGCACGGCAGGGTTCACAGACGACACAGCTGTCAGCGCCGTGGCTGCTTCACGTTCAGGAAGAAGAAGCCATCAAAGGAATGACCAATTGAGGGAAAAATCAGGGTTAGCATATAGGTCCTGTATGTATATATGATGGTTTGTGTATTAATAAGAATCAAGCTCAGCTTGAAAGAGGGGAATGTGGCAACAGGCCAAAAACAGTAAAATCCATATCTATATCTATCAATATATACATGGCTTAAGCATAAGAGAAACGTAGGATCAATAAGGCAAGACAGAAATGCTTTTAGAATGTTTTGTGTGTGGTTCTGCCTGAGCAAAAGAGGAACCAGCTGGCGGCTAGGCAAACAGCTAGCTAAACAGCAAAATTTGTAACATCCTAAGCAAACCGCAAGCTGCATGCTTGTTTAAGAAGCACTTCCTCTTTTGCTAAGCAGAGAGACTGATATGTATACTAGCATAGAATACAGAATAGAGGAGTAACAGTTATAATGGATGAGTGAACCTTTGTGCCTTGAAACTCAAATAAGATTTTTCTAGCTATATCATCTTGTTTGGATTTCAAGGAATGAAAGGTTTATTAGAACTGAAGATTGCTTTTATCAACACAAGTAACTGTAATGATGTGTAGGAAAAGCAGAAGTTACAGCAAGCCCCGACAGGAAGCCAACGTGAGTGAGATGCAGCCAGGCTGAGAGACAAACGGGCCTGAGCCTAACAACAAACGGGTCAGGTGCAGAGATGTGCACAGGTCAGGTGCAGAAATGTGCACGGGTATGTTTGCGGTTTTGTGTCAGTGAGCCAGAAACTTATAAAACCAGCTGAAATGTATTGAAGTGGGCATATGGGTTGAGGAATGGTATAAAAGGCAGCAGGTAACTGCAGTCATCGCTCAGATTCTCTCTGATGCCCGTGTACAGGGCCATGTGCACGTTAAATAAAGAAAAGCTGTTTTCCTGATTTTCGTCTCCGCTGCCTCTGTGATTGATCCAACTGAAATTGGTAACGTATAAATGGGGCTTTCCCGCTACATATCAATAGAATTTTTGGTTTGCGTCAACTTTGTCATATCCATTTTTATGTCCTTCAATCCATTTTCTAATCAATCAAGCTTAAATTTTAATGCCCCTAACTGTTCCATTAAATTGTTCTGCATCTGTTTCAATGCCCCCATAAAAAAGTCTTCAAAAGATGACTGAAATATTTTGAGAGCATCCTGCGACAACATGATTCCCTCTATCTTTGAGTTAAGCAGGAGAATTCCAAATTATCTTATACTAATATAGAATGAAGACACCAATACAGAGATTTAGTATCCCCTTACCAACTAGTCTAAATCATTTTGTTACCCAAGCAATAATGGTTCATGTTCAATTGATTTCAATAATTATTCATTATTTGCCTTCCTCTTGCACCACTTAACCCCTTCAAACACTCCACTCACTACTTCTTACAGACTACATACACTCACTTCTTACATACATTCATTCTCCATCCGAATCCTTTCTCACTAGCCATGCACTTTTACATAGACCCACACACATTCACACACTTTTGTAAATTATACAGTAATAGACAAACAGCATTCAATTCCTTGCTTTCCATATCTTTCTTCTTCTTTCTTCCTTCAGTCCTTCTGTTTCCCCTTTCTTCCTCTTCTTTGTCCGTTTTGCCCCCTTTTTGTCTTTCTAGTCTTTAAATTTCTTCTTCCAAATATATTATATTGATCGAACACAGTCTTTTAATGAACTATTCACTGTTTTCTACAGCTCTCAGTCCAAAAGAATAGTCCACCTAATCCTTAGTACAAATCAAATCTTCTTTAACATTATACATTTTCTCCCATCCAATCTCCACTACACATAGCAATATTTACACACAATGTTTTGAATGAGTCTTTAGTTTTAGGCAAGTTTCAAGAAATTTACTTTCTAACTCGAGGTCTTTCCACTCTTGTAGCTCCAAATATTCATCTGCACTAACAGGGTTGTCACTTTCCATCTCCTCTCTTTTCCATGCCCTTTGGCTAGAGATACAGTGTTTTAAATCACATTTCAGTGTTCTTTAACAAGAAAAAAGTAGAATACTTCAAAAAGAAAGAAAAATACCAATTATGGTGTTTGTTAGCCATGGAGAGGAGGTGAGACAGGGAAAGAAAAAGTTAGCTTGTTCCTTCGGCGCCAAATCCGCTGCTGCTGCCACCGCCCACCTCCTTTCCTCCTTCCTCCAACTTTCTTCCTCTGCTCCTCTTGCCAGCCACAAAGTAGTTTTCTCAAAGTAGTTCTCTCAACCACACTCCACATACGTCACCAAGCCAAGCCCAATTTGCAGTCAGAACAAAAAGCGCCTTACTTCAGGTATATACCGTCCTTTTTTTTTTTCCTTTTCGTCTCCTCTTAGTCTTCCGTTTTTGGGTTACTTTCATTTACTTTCACCAAATGCCCTCCACCTTCACCTCTGTCTCTGGTAGCTGAGACTTTCTCATCTAATGGTGCGCGATGCGGATGGGGCAAAGGGAGGTTAGAAAAGCCAGGAACCTAGAAGTTCCCCTGCGCCTCTCCCCACGACCCCTTCTGCTAGCAATGCTCCTCCTACGGGAGCTTTGCTGGGTCCTAGAACCCCCCAATCCACTCAGTTAGATCCGTTCCTGCCCTGATGGCTTGAAATGCGACCTCCTCATCTCGCTGAAACCGGAAGTGTGTAGGATTATAGAATAAATAGCCTTCAAGCTTCCCCAAGGATTTTGACTCTATTTACCTTTCCTTTCAGTTTCCTCTTCACATGCCTCCTCATCTCAGAGAATTTACCCCTTTTTAAAGTTAAACGTGGTCGTGCTGGTCTTTTGGGGCAACTCTCTATTTATACAAATGGTGAAATCAATAATGTTATGGTCACTGCTCCCAAACGGTGCGATCACTTTTACATCTCTCACCAAGTCTTGGGCATTACTTAGGACCAAATCCAGGATTGCCCCACCCCTGGTAGGTTCTGAGACCATCTGCTCCATAGCAGTCATTGAGAGCATCAAGAAACTCAATCTCTTTCTCTCGACCAGAACACATATTGACCCAATCAATCTGCGGGTAGTTAAAATCACCTATTATGACACAGTTTTTATGTTTAGCCACTTCTTTAATCCTTCCATCATATTATAATTGTCCTCTATCTTTTGATTTGGTGGGCGATAACAAACTCCCATAGTTAAATTTCCTTTTGGACCCTCTATTTCAACCCAAAGCATTTCTAGAAGGGAATCTAATTCTCTGACCTCAGTCTTACTGGACCGTATACCCTCTCTGACATACAGAGCCACCCCACCGCCAACCCTTCCCTCCCTATCCTTCCGATATAACTTATATCCAGGAATCACTGTGTCCCACTGATTCTCCTCATTCCACCAAGTTTCTGAAATTCCCACAATGTCTATGTTTTCTCCCAACACTAAACATTCCAAGTCACCAATTTTACTTCGAATACTTCTAGCATTTCATCAGCAAGCCCCACCTTATCAATTCTAGAAAATTTTCCACAGATATTTATCCAAATACGGGGTATTGTAACCACAGTGCTCAACAAATCTTGATTGCCAGGTCTCGGTGGACCCTCAAATTTCATTATGAGGCCTGATCCTGTAAGGCCTGGAGAAAGGAACCCAGCCCCTCCCAGGTAAGGCAGAGATGCTATGTTTTGATAGCTCCAATGGGAAGCCTGGATGTCTTGAGGGAGAACTGATCCTCCTACAATACATCTAGGTTTCCCACTGGAGCTGCTTCAAATGCTGTGGCTGCTATGGCAACTGCAGTGTTTTGGCCTCGGTTGAGAGGCAGCTGTTTCTTCCCGGAATCTCAGTGCCTTGGACTCAGGCTGTGGGTGCTAGCTAGGAAGAGCAGAGGCAGGTTTAACGCATGGATGCTCCATGTGGGACTGATTCTTCTGATACTAGTTGGTGTAAATTTGATTTTAAGACCTTGCAAAGTGCTAGTGGATTTCAGATTTTTGAAGTGGTCAAATCAAACCTTTGCAGGGATGATATACAGCAGAGAAATCCACTTTGACTATTTGAAGTATAGCAGAAAAACCTACTACAAAACTTAAATTTTGTGGGTTAGAAATCAAAAATTGAAAGAAGAAAAAGAAAGCAAGCCAGTGTTGTATTTTGATTATGATTTTGAGGGACATGCTTGATGATGTCATGGCTACTAGATCCAAAGACAATTTGTTGAGGCCTGTCATACCATATTCATTTAGATCAGACATTGATCCTGCTAATTACATTATTCTATACAGAATTCTCTAGTGATTATAAATAATAGTGTGCAATTACCAATCAGAAATGAAGAACTGTGAGGAAATGATAGAAATCACCTCACCACATGGTTAGATGCCATTGATGGTCGATGAAGTTATCAAGCAGCCAACTTCAGGCAAACTGTGTTGTATAATTACCAATTTCTAATACTACATGATGCAAGTTATAAAATTACTTGTAAAATTTTAACTAAGAGCAACTGCAGTATGCTGGCTAGACACTTTTGCCATCAGAAATCCAGCATCAAACCTTCTCTGAGCAACAACAGTGCTGTTTTCTGTGTGTTTGAAGTCTGATTTTAGCAAAGAATGAAGCCTATAAATGCCTAAAATAAGCAATAAATAAATTACTATTGCCTTGGACAAGTCTACCCTTTCAGCTTGTCAAGGCCTGATTAAATTATAATGCTAGTGAGGCAAAGAGCTTCCCTGTGCAACTTGGTACAAGTTTAGTTTCTTGTTTAAACTGTGCAACTATAAAGCAATTGCATGTGATCTTATGGCTGTTTTATTTGGAAACCACTATCAGTTTTAAGGAAAAGTAGAACAATAAAAGGAATAGGTTGCATGCCAGAAATTCACAGTCCCTTTAGGCACTGTGCTGGCACACTAGGCACCTATAACTACTTTGTGCAGATTGCAGCACACTGACTGAGCCTGTGCAACATTGCATAGGGGCTAAATATGTCTTGCCACCATCACATTTAAATCAGACCTTACTGGGCTGTAGAAATGCTGAAATGCTGGTATGAGCTTTTTGGAGGAATGCTAGGATACAAATATAATAAATTCATTCAAGAATAATGTTTGATTTCTCACTCCACGCAGTTTATCTTTTGTGAAACCACCTAATTGCTTTAACTTTCAACAGTTGTTGACTATACTTATGACTATACTATACCTGTGGAAGTGCAAAAGTTTTTTCCTGCCTGTAACTCAACCAAGGACAAAAAAAGATAAAAACTCTGGTAAATTTTCCACTATCCTAGATGTTCATGTCTCCAGCAACACTTTTATAATTCTCTTATTAAAGGAACAAAAGAATCCCGATATTAGTAAGCAAATCTGGTGAAGGTGAGCCAAAATGAGTAGGTAAATGGAATGAGTGGGTAAATGGAATGTGAAAAATCCCAGGGGAACAGTATTTTGTTTAAAAAAATAAAATGTGCCTTATAAAGACTCTCAGAATATACATTGTATTAAAAGGTTTTTTAAGAATCCTAAAAATGCCAACAACAAAAAAGGCAAGTAGTGTAAAACAGAAAATAAAGTGGAAATGGGAGGATATGCCTTTACTGTCTGGCTGGAATGTTAGGTTAAACAGAGACTCTCAAAACATACATGGGTTTCAAACAGACCATTTCAAAATGGAACTATGCACATGGGTAAGCTCCATACAAAGAAGCAGAGAGAACTGGCTGGTCATCCCATATTTTTACAAGCCATCAGCACAGAACTCAGCTCTTATTAAAAATGCACCTTTGAAATCTGCCCATTCCTTTGCTTCTATGGGAGAAATAGGCTCTATATCCAATAAAAAGAGTCTAAAAGAAAAAGGCTTAAAGACTGGCCAAATATGCAGATAAGGCTTAAAAACCTAATGCAAGTGAATGTAGTTTTTTAACACATCACCTACAAAGTGTTCGGACATAATCACACTCACTATGGAATGGCCTGGAAGGAAGGAATGCCTTCTGCTGAAGGACACTCACATTTTCTGCAAAGGGAAAAAGACTCTTGCAGCAGAGCAACAGACATGAAGGATATTTTGCATATGCATGCCAACAGACTGAAACTTGAAGGGTGGGGGAGTTTACCTAAAAATATGGAGTTTATCTAATTAGTGGGCCAGCCTTTAAAACCCAGCTAAGATTTAAGGCTCTAGTTTCAATGTAATAATATCAATAATGAAATTAACTACAAATGTTATCAATGTGTAATATAAGGTTTCTGGTTGATGGTTCTTCTCTAGACTGATCTCTGTAAATCTTTTATTCAAATACCTTCCAAAAGACTTTCAGCTTCTCACTACCCCACAGGAAAACAGAAGTATGACAGATAAAAAGAGCTGTGATATTGTAAATGTATTTAAAATGCTTTGTGTTCCACTTTCCAAGCAATGTCAAAATGTGCCAATAAATATACAGCTTGAATAAAATAGCATGTCAAGAACTAGCATATAAAAGCCAGTTTCGAATTAATGGTACATTCACAGATGAGGACATTATGGACAGCAGTCTTTATGAGACGTTGAGACTCAGAGGTGATCACAGAACGTACTTTACAGAATTTATATTATAGGGAGGATGCCTTATAAATAGTATCCTAAGGGCAGACTAAATGGAGTAGAAAGGCTTAAGAACTATCAGAAGAAAATAGCTTATTCATTTTTTTGCTAATGGATGGCTATTGAAAACATAACCTACTGAAGCAAGAAGCAGTGGACTGCTAAAATCCTCTGTCAGAGAAGGGTGATCACCAGAACTATACCAAGGCAAAATTCATGAATTAATGAGTGACTGGTGCTCTGTTCCATGGCACGCTTTCTACTATCTATTTAATTGTCCTGCAGAAACATTTGAAAAGGACACCTTGTACTTCACAATACATGTCCTTCTCATTCCAGACTTTGACAGACAATGCCTTAAGGCTGATTCACATATTATAAAAGAGCTACACAAGGTGCCTAACAAATGCCCCCAGAACAAGTTTTCACAAGCAAAATTCCAGGTGGAATTTCCAGAAACACGAGAGGTATAGGAATGAGCACTAAAGATGGACACAAACTGAGCCATGAAGCAAAATCCATCATGAATTTTGTCGTGTTCATCATTTGTGAACAGAAGCGTGTGATGGGTCTACCATTCAAACTTTAAAGGGACTGCAGAAAACAGCCTGAAAAACAGCTGTGTGGTGGAGAGGCGCTCCCTGCCACTCAGCTGTTTCAGGCTGTCTTATTCAGTCGCTGACTGGCAGGAAGCAAACTGCTCCCAATTGCTCAGCTGTTTTTCAGGCTTTCAACAAACCCCACTGGAAGCGACTGTGGTCCCTTTCAATGCAGTTTGGTGGGCCATAAACTTCAAACTGGTTCAGTTCAGTTCACAAACAAACTTCCTTGTGCAGCTATGAACCAAACTGAACCACATCTTCCAAGTTCATGCTCATCCCTAATTGGCACAAACCAGGGAAATGCAGACTGTGAATCATGGCGGGCCAGTTCATGAACCTTGGACCATCACAAACTTTTCCCCTGCTAGATGAACCAGTTCAGTCTGTGAAGTTTATGATGTGGTAGAATAACCACCTGGTGTGCTAGAGACACCAAGCTCACAGAAGATCTCTGGCTTACTCTCCTCTACCTGCCCTCCAAAGTTTGGTGTGGATTGGATCAATGGGGTCTGAGATACAGCCACCTAAAGAAGGGGCCCCCAGGAAAGTGCTTTCTGGGGAAATGACAAGCACAGGTTCAGGAAGTTCAAGAGAGTATAGAATGCATCCTGTGCAAGTTATGGACACCAAACCTGCAGTGAATCTCCAGCTGACTTTTTTCTACCTGCCTGCCATGTTTGGTGAGGATTAGATTTATGGGGTCTAAGTTACAACCCCCCCAAAGTAGGTACCCCATCCTCCATTGTTTCAAATGGACTATGGTCAAACCAGATAATATCTCAGTAGAAATTGAAATGAGGAGCATTTTTGCAAACCCAGAAGACCCAGTGCCACTGTAAACCCAACAAGACTAAAGTCAAGCCAAATAAGTGCATTTGAGGAAAATATCAATTCCAATTCAAAGTGTATAGAATGGACCCCCTGCAAGCTACACACATTAAACCCACAGGAAACCTCACCTTGCCATTTGCTCCTCTACAGTCTCTCCAAGTTTGGGATGGATTATATCTCTGGGGTCCCAGTTACAGACTCCCCCCCAAAAAAGGTCTCCCCAGTACCCTTTCTGGGAAAGACATCCGTAGCCACAAGAGCTTATGGAACAGCTCAGGAACAAGCCAGTGACACCAGACTCACAAATAAACTTCACCTGGGAACTCCCCCTCAGCCAGATAGTGGAAACAAATCAAGCATCCCCCCATGCTTGTAGCCCCCACTCCCAGACTCCAAAGGCAGGTCTTGAAGGCCAGAACCAGCTTGGTGGGCACTCCAGCCCCACCAGACCAGTAGAAACCAGATTTTTCCACATAAAGTGATCAAAAGGTAGATGTTTATTTATCATATTTATATCCCATCCTTCCCTAATGGGCTCAGGGCGGCTAACAGCAATTAAAAGCAATGTAGAAGCTTAAAAACAAATGATACAATATAAATCATTTCATACAATTTACAATCCTTAAAATCCAAGATGGCATCGATATTATTAATTATTGTTTAGTACTACCTTCATTGATGTCATTGATTGTTGTTTGGTGCTCTACATCTATACTGGGGTTGGTTAAAATTGTTGATGCTGTGGAATGGTGGTCATCTCCCCATAAGACATTGGAAACCAGTTTGAACAGTTCTGTCTTGCAGGCCCTACGGAACTGTGGCAGGTCCTGCAGGACCCTTATGTTTTCGGGGAGAGCATTCCACAAGGTGGAAACTGCTACTAAAAAGGCAGTGTTGTGTAATGAAGTAGTTGCTGTTTCGTGAGTTAGGTGGGAGCCCATTCCCACCCAGAAGAGGTGGCCATCCTCCCACCCAAGCATCAAGGATGCAATTCACAGGCTGCCTGCTAGATCACCCAGAGAGAAGGAATATGGGGACATGCAGGGGGACAGTGGGAGGCTTGGATCTCACCCTCTGTGGTCCAGAGAGGAGTTGCACAGCAGGGGGAGGTTGACCTTCAGGATGGTCGATTTGTCCACTCTGGCCAGGTCCAAGTGGGAGTGGTGGGGGCTGAGGACGTCTCCCAGATGGAAAAACACCTGCTTGTTCTGACCATTGCAGAGCACCGCATGTTGTACAAGGCTCATCGGCTCATGATCATCCATGGGTTGACAGAGTACCAGGGTGACAGGTGTTGCAGCAGTAGAAAGACTATGTCCAGCACAAGGAAGAATGGTTGGCCATCCACATCTGGAAATGACACCACAGGACTGGAGAAAGTGGGGGGGAGGAACAACTGTTTTCTGACACTGGGCTGGATGAGGCCATGGAGGGGTATACTGGAGGCAGGAGAAGCAACAGAGAATTGTGTGGAAGAGGAGGATGCATCCCTAGATAGGTGTGCTTCCTGAAAATAGTTCTGGGTCCAGGAAGGACTTCTTTATACACTATATATGTGATACACACCCTAGAACTCCGAGCTGTATAGTTAGTCTGACTTTTGTATTATTGTTTTCTTCCTTGGATGCTGACTGTGTCAGAAGAAAGGTAGACTATATAAATACCCTAAAATAAATCATTTATAGACTGTTTTAACTAAAAAAAAAAGTCCCCAAGGTGGTTTATAGCACAATAGAAATCAATGAAAAGCCAGTCAAATTCAATGAATTCAGTTAAAATACAGTACAAATAATTACAGATCAGATTCCAATAGTGCCACTCCTCCTGCCATGCATTTGTTAATGATCTAGCTCAAAGATAGATCAGATCCATCTGGAAGACCCTTAGGAATACAACTGGTCTCTATCTGTAAAGCAGGGAGTTCTGAAGTTGGGGAGGGGGGAAGGCGGCAGCCCAAAAAGTCTTGGCGGAAGTATGATTAATAATGCTGCCTAAAGCTATTATTCATATATGAAAACACTGAGAAATCATGATTTTCCTTTCTAAGAAGAAATTTTCAGGTACCTGCCTTGGTCAGCTTTTAGAGACATCCTATTTTAGCCAGCCATTAGAAGTGTAACAGACTGGTCATCCAGGCTGGAGGCTGGCAACTAGTTCACCAGGATTGTGATGGGGGACAGCTTATCATATAGCCACAGCTGCAGCCTATGGCTTGGCTCACTTGCATTAATTAACAAATACTGTTTAGTCTGCAGATACTTTCCCACACAGCACTTTTCCTCTGATTATGTTACAGGGGTGACAACTGTCCGTTGTTCTTATAGGAGGGCAGGGAAAATAAGCAGACTGCTTCTATGCTGTTCTGTTATTATTCTAGAATTTTAATCAGATCATGTTCACTTCTTTTTGATTTCAATTTAGCTGGAGAATTTCTGAATGTCCACTATGTACTACAATTTTAAGTTCATTTGTATCTCCACACCAACACGTTTCCAGTGCTTAAGTAAAAAGGTAAAGGTAGTCCCCTGTGCAAGCACCAATCGTTTTCGATTCTGGGGTGATGTTGCTTTCACGTTTTCACGGCAGACTTTTTACAGGGTGGTTTGCCATTGCCTTCCCCAGTCATCTACACTCTCCCCCATTTTACTGACCTCAGAAGGATGGAAGGCTGAGTCAACCATGAGCCGGCTACCTGAACCCAGCTTCCATCAGGATCGAACTCAGGTCGTGAACAGAGTTTAGGGCTGCAGTACCACTCTGCACCACGGGGCATAGGTACACATTGATAAAATATTCCAAAAAGTAATCTTGTTTGATTGTATTTATGATTGGATCTTTTTTTTGGGGGGGGGGAGGTGTTTTACTGATGTATACATGTTCCTGTGCATTAGATCAAATTTGTATCAGGCGAATCTTGATACAACCCTATTTACAATCACATCAGGCTTGTTCTTAGTAGTGTTTTATCAATGTGTCCATTCCTTTTGCTTCACAATGGGGTGGGCGGGGAGATGCAGGTGAACATAAGATGAAGAAAAAGAAAACTCTGAAACTGCTTGCACAGCACTATAGTCCAATTATTTTTAAAGAAAACAAAACAAAACATTAAAATGAACAGTTTCCAACATGGTAGTTCTTCCAAATAGTACCTAGTAATTTGGAACTTATTTAAAAAAATATTGTTTGGGGGGGGGGGGGGATTCTGAGAAGAATTTCAGAAACATTTCTATTTCTGGCCAGTTCAAGGAAGTCCTGTGTGCTACGATGGTAGTAACATGAGCACCAGCTAGGTCCTGACCTCCAAGTTCTCCCAGTTTAAATGGTGTGAGCCTATGAATACCACTCTGTGATGAACATTGCATAGTTGTTGCTATGTGGAAGCTGGGGATCAGGATGAAAGGTCAGCAAGCAGATACCCCATGCTCACAGCCACTGTCAATCAAAGGATGCTTTTTCCAGTCTTTGTTGCCCTGTGAAGCCGTTCAATCCATTTATCCCACTCATGTGGAATACTGGGGAAGCTACATACTCATTCGGTGTGCTGAAACACATGATTTCAAGTAAAATCCTCCCCTCGTGTTCTTTGAAGTCTTTTCCTCAATACTTTTTCTTCTAAAAGATCACCTGTGACTTTAAAAAAATCCAGTGTACTCTGTACATTAAATATCCAGGCATGAAAACGAGATAACAGACACAATGCCATTTGTTAAGGGCACCAGCCATTTAGCAAAATGTTCAACAGAATAATAGCAATAAACAATATCTTTCAATAAATTTTCTAACTGAAAGGCTTCTGATTGCTCTTGCTTCTGAAAACAGTCTTTATCTAAGTAAACACAATTCCCTTTTAAAACCAAACAGCCCTTTAGTAGCCATTATTTTCCTGTCAATCATAAGATTATACAGCTATGTAATTGCAATGTCACCAGAGTTATCTGGTTTGCTGCAGTTTCCAATAGAATAATAGTTTGCATTTTCTCAGCTCTCCTACAACACTGCACAGAAAAAGAATCACATGTCACATTGCATGAAGAACACATATTAATATTCCCCCAACCATCTGAAGAACTGCATCTGCAAAAGATGGATTACAGAGAGCTGTAGTAGCTAAGATAAATATTCTTGTTCTGTTTTGCACATTCATTGCCAGGGCATCTGTCTAGGCTCATTCACTCTAAAAACAGCAAGGAATGCTGGCAGAGGTTAAGTGACTTCATACTGAAAGATGACAGCTGGTAAGGATGAACTTTAGCAAAATCCATGATGCTTCCACAGCCTCAAATGGAAGTGTTTTGTTTGTTCGTCTAATGGAAATTCTCAAATCAATTAACACAAAAATTCACTTCCAGCTCTGAGCTCCTGTGAATCCATTTAGAAAATACAAGACAAAAGACTTGGGGGAGGGGGAGAGAAGACTGCGTACTGTGAGATTTTCTGGAGTCAGCAATCACCAAAAGCTTTTGAGATTTTGGTTAATGAACCATGAAGATGCTTCTACACACATTAGTGTAAGACAATGACTTCCAAACTGTGTGGTAGGTAGTGTGTACCAAGAGATCTGCAGTGTATATTACAAGTATTACACCAGCATCTTGAATGAATCTCACACATGAACACAAATGAAGCTGTCTTATCATCAGACCATCATTCAAGCAATTTCAGACTAGCAGCTGCTCTGCAGGTCTTGAGAAGAGGTCTTTCACATCACCTACTGCCTGATTCTTTTTTAACTGGAGATGCCAGGGATGGATACTGGGAAATAATATCACACATGGAGGGTAAGGACATGCTGGGCTTCTCTATGGTGCAGAAAAAGAGGGTGCAGAGTCAAAGAAGAGAAGCAGAGAAAAGGGCTGGTGTAGTGGGGAAAATTTTTTCATTAAGTTTTACTTGAGGATCCCTATGTATTTCACTCACAATTGGAATCCAATAATAAACAGCATTTTCTGCACTCCTTTACAATAGACAAATAAGCAAGACATGAATATGAAGAAGTTGCTTTTAAGATGAAATGCAAGTTAAATATGACAGAAGCAAATACCTGAACTGAAACTAACTTTCAGATAAATGAAATATCATACTTTAATTTCTGTTTGAGATATAAGCATACAGAAAATGTAAGAATTTTCCTATTCACCTACATGCTCACACACACGATATGAAGATTATGGAGAGACTAACGTGCCTTTCTACTGAAATTAGTGTAATAGTGAAGCTACTTTGAATGACAGTACAGTCACCTCCTGAAATATTTTGGGCAATTAATGCCAGAAATGAATGCAGCTTCAGAACTCTGGGAAGATATCGCATATTTTAGCCCTTTCAGACTCACATTAGGCAATTATTCTTTTTCAAAAGTCTCAGGGCCAATTCATATGGTTTCTTTGTATGGTAGTTCCCAAAGCATATAATCAATAGCAGGCATGTAGAGGACCTGCTGTACACAGAACATCTGTCTAGAGCATTTTTATCCTGTCCTTGCTCCAAGGATCTCAGATGGCATACATAGTGTTCTTCTCCATGTTATGCTTACAACAACCTTGCAACATAGATGAGGCCAAGAGTGTAAGTGGCCCAAGGTCATGTTATGATAACGGATTTGATCCTGAGATTGATGTTCTAACCACTACACTACACTGGATCTCACAGATAACAGGTTTGCCAATTCTAGGACATTACTGAATCAGCCTTGTGGTGGTTATTCAGTGAATTTGGTTGATGCAGCCTTGAGCCACTCTAACATACTAATAGGGATGGGCACAAACCAGCTCATGAACTAAAGTTCATGACAAATTTTAGCTGATTTATGGTTCGTAAAGTGAAGTTCATGGCAGATCAACAAGCAGGAACTTTCCACAAACTTTCAAGCTGTTCATGGAGGTTTGTGCTGGCTTGTGAATGGATACATTTCCAGACAAGCTGTCTCCACTCAATCTAAATGTTTACCTGTTGGGGAAATGAGGGGTGAAGGAATCTATGCATGCACTCCCATTTCCATTGTGTTCATTTGGGGAGGAAGAAAAGCTTGTTTCTCAATTGCATCAAGATATAGGTGTTCCAAAAACCCTCTTATTTAACTTCAATCCCAAATGTAAATTCATTAAAATATATAAGACTCAGGTATGCAGCATATAGAATTAATCAAATTACTTAAAAACCCAACTAGAGTGCACTGTAATTTTATAAAGGATATATCCTTGGTTGTTCTGCCAAGTCCCTCAACACAAGAAGGTTGGCAAAACAACAACAAGAAGAATACATTTACACATTAAGTACCTTTCTCCATCTGTAGTAGCCAGTATAACTGTCAATCTGTGATGAGCATCTGACATATAGTGACATACAGAACAGAGCTCAACCCTTTCTCTCTACCTCTCAGGATCAAGAAGGCCAAGGAAACCAGGAAGATCTTGGGTGACTCAGAGAGTCCAGGAAGCTAAGTTCTGATACTCTATTTAGATTTTGATAATATATAAACACTCCAAATTGCACAGTCATGTGAGGAAAAGACAGTGTTATCTGGCAGCATCTTAAAGCCTCCTGGGAAACAAAACCAAACTTTCAACTATAGAGTTTAATTAATATGGAAATTGGAAAAAAACATATGTTTAGCATAGACTGAGACTCAATCCAGCCCTAATTCTGCAACATTACCAAACTTCAAAGCAACAACTTGAAGGGCATGTAGAGGAGCATCCAGGGGAAGTCCTCTCCTCCAACCAAACTTGCTGCAGACCTTCCCTGGATGCTCCTCTACATGCTCTCCAAGTTTAGTGTCAATGACAGGTAGTCATTTTGACAGGTGCAAGTTCAGGAGGTTCAGAAGTGTATAGAATGGCTTCTGTGCAAGCTAGAAATACCAAACCTGTGGACCTCCCCCAATGCTCCTCTGCATGCCCTCCAAGTTTGGTGTCTCTAGCTTGCACAAGATCTGTTCTATATATGTCTGAACTTCTGGAATATAAACTTATCAAAATGACTTTTGTCAGGTGCTGGTCCCAGAAGGTCAGAAGTGAATAGAATGGATCCTGCAAAAGATAGAGACACCAAACTTGTCAGCTGACTCTCCTCTACCTGCCCTTCAAGTTTGGTGAGGTTTGGATTTGCAGGGTCAGAAGAAGGTGCCCCAGGAAAGTGATTTCTGGGGAAATGACAGGCACCTTCTTTGAGGGGTTGCAGCTTGGACCCTGTAAATCCAATCCTCACAAAATCTGGACGGCAGGTAAAAGAAAGTTATCCAGAGACCCATTAGAGTTTGGTGTCTCTAGCTTGCACAGGATCTATTCTAGCAGGTCATGAACTTCATGAACCAAATCAGCTTATTTGGCTACTAAAAGTTTGTGACAGTTTGCGGTTCACAAACTGGGCATGCCATGAACCATGAACCAAACCACATTTTCCTGGTTTGTGCCCATTCCTATATGCCAACTTTATGACCTACTACAACAGAAGCCTTCTGCTATGCATTACAGCACAAGAAAACCAACTTTGTATGTAAGTGAGAACAACAATACAGTAAAAAAGAAAACTTATAATAAAGGAAGGGTGATAGGGTATATGCAATGAAAAGTAGATTGCCATACATACACATACTACGCCTTGAGTTATAGAACATCAAACAAAAAAATAAAATGCCAACAAGAAAAGCAGTTCCAATACAAGTTCATACCTACAATGTATGATGGTGGTGAGGTCTGGGAAACCCAGAAAGCAATCCTGGTAAGAAAATGTCCATGCTTATCCTTTTGTTAGACATATTTGATGCATGATTTGTTCATGATAATATGGTCCCACAGTCTAGTGCAGGGGTGTTGAACTCATTTGTTACGCAGGATGGATCTGACATAAATGAGACCTTGTTGGGTCAGGCTATGTGTGCCATAATATGTAATTCCAGGTAGTGTATGTAAACTTTATAAAAGACACAAACACAAAACTTAAAACATGCTTAATGGATTAGCACTCTTGCAATATTTTATTTAATATTTTCTGATAACTGACACCTCTTGCTCTGAATTATTACATCAAAGTTTGGAGACAAGCCTGGCAAAGCAAGCAGTGATGCAGAAAGAAGCAAGAGAGAGAGAGAAGGAAGCAGATGGCAGTGACTTGCTCATGGGCTTGATAGGAGCCTTCTGGGGGCCTGATCAGACCCTCAGGCCACATGTTTGACACTACTGGTCTAGTACAATATATAGGTAGTAACTGTGATGTTGTAGATTTCCAATAAAATGCAATGAGCATAAGAAGTTTAAAATGTGTTTCTTTATATGTAGTATGTATCCTTGATCCTTTGGAATGATAGTTAATTCACTGCTATCTTCAAATGAACATTTCAGGAGTCTCCTTTCATTTATTTCATGTGTAAAACAGTATGAACATAAACCCAGGTTATTTGACCCACAGATATTTTAAAATATAGGTAATTACCACTGACTGGTTTCTTGCTGTCAACATGTTATAGATCCTTGTGAATTAAAGAGCACAATATTTACAATAAAAACAATTAAGGCACACAGTATAGTATTTTGCAGCTTAAAAATGCCAAAATTGCTATTTGCAACAGCATGGTTTTAATTATGTTAAATGCTAATTGTGAGTAGCACTATGTTTTTGTACGTGGGTGAGAAATGTCTCAAGGAAAAGGCATTGTTCTGAATACCAAGATGTCTGCATGCTCAATGAGTCATCTAATCCTATGATGAGTTGGAACAAGGTAGGCAGCACAACACACAGCAGCTGAAATTAGACTAAATGAAATACAATACCTTTTGATTAGGCACTAATATGTGATTGAAAATGGCCACAGCTGCATACATAGCATTAGCATGGCGATAATAAAAACATTTTGAATGTTTTTTCTCTCCAATTTCAAGGCTGGTTACATTTGTACTAATCAGCTATGAAGTAAAAAAAAAAAGCCTGACATAGTTTGCATACAGCTTGTCTTCATACTCTACCACACTGGCCATCGTTGTTTCCCATAGATAACTCATATTCTATTATAGGAGCATTTCAACTCAATAATTAAAAAGAAATGCTACAACTGTCACATTTTCCCAAGGTATTACTTCTCCTCAAAAACCATCAGGTCTGACCAGTTCCCACATTATATCATATGTGATGATTCACCTCTACCCCTACTTGCTATCCTTGCCCAAGAGAACACAAGAGGTGGAGGACAACCTCTGTGTGTAAGAGAGGTATGTCCACTTGTCCCTTCCTTCCTACTGTATGGGGTGGGTTGCCACAACATAAACTCTACCTATCCCCTGCTATAAGCTACTTGAGGCACTAATGGTGACCATGAATTTGTCCAGGCATCCCCAAATAGGTATGGGTTCAACTGGTTTATTTAAATGGCTGATCTATGTCATAATTCATAAAAATATGTTAATATATTTAAGGGCAACTGTGTTAGGCATCTTTATCATGGCTGCCTTTGTTGGCAGAGTCATCCTGATTCCAAACCTCAGAATATAAGAAGAGCCCTGATTGGATCAGACCAATGTTCCATCTAGTCCAGCATCCTGTCTCACACAGTGACTAACCAATTCCTCTGAACAGCCCACAACATGGCATAGAGGTGAGGCCTATCCCTGATGTTGCTTCCCGGCCAGGGCCAGCCCTGTCACTAGGCAAATCGGGCATTTGTCTAGGGTGTGGGCCTGTGGGTGGTGCCAAATTGGATGCCCCTCACATGACTTTAAACCAGCTGTCTGCTATGGAGGTGGAGTGTCTGGAGCCTATGGTTCAGACTGGTAGGGGTGTGCATTCGGTAAACATTAATTTGGGAAAAAGCTGAAATATGCCCTTTTCGGCATTTCTAGGCTTTTAAAAAGACAAATCAGATTCTCTGATCTGATTCAGCAGCCGAATTAGAGAATTCTGGGGAAAAGCCTAAAAAGTTCGGCTTTTGGGGGGGGGAATCAGGAGAATGGCGGGGCCGCCCTGAGCCACTCGTGGGAAGGGCGGGATATAAATTCTAAATAAATAAATAAATAAAAGGGAGGGGGGAAGAACAATTGTCAGTCTTATAGTGCCTGCAGCATCAAGTGTCTTCCTGTGGTGTCCTGTTTCCAGGTGATGCCTTTAAGACAAATTAATGACAAACATCCATTCCTCTCCCTTTAGGGGAATCTTTCCTCCTTCCTGAGCCTGTTTCGGCGGGGAGGGGGGGATTTAAATCCAATAAATCAAATCATTAGAATCCATTGAGGTCTGAATGTATTCCTCAAGGCTTGAACAAAGACCAGTCATCACTTAGCCATTACAAGTTAACAATTGTTTTGAACTCAATCAGGGCAATGGGTGGAGGAGGGATAAGGCAATAGCTAAAAAAATAAGGCTAGTATGTTTCATGCCTCTTTGTGTTTCCTTAATTACACAGTATAGCTAAATTGATTTCCTTTGCAAGGGTGTTGTTGCTGGCTGGGCTGCTGGCAGCCAGGAGGCAGGGGATAGGGAGAGATATGCAATCTGGCCAATAGGCCACAGAAGTACATGCACTGCTCATTGGCCAGTCACAGGATTTTACACATTTTGAAAATCTTCTGTGCATGGCCAGAGCAGAGAGCATAAAAGCAAGTGATCTGTCTGAGCTGGTTTCCTGAGGTTTGGTTTGGCTGCTGAGACTGTGTGGCTACTGGCTTGCTAGTTCAGCAGCTGCTCTGCACTTGACCTGACAGACTGCTGTTTGCCTTTTTTTGATTACCCTGCTGCTGTGTTTTTGGACATCTGCTCCCTAAGACCTGTCCCTGACTGGAGGACCAGAAGAAGATCTCCTGGTTTGTTTGACAAAATTTAAAAATATTTTTCTCTTAGGTATTTTTAAAATTTGCCTACTGTGTGTTAAGGGGTGCTACTGTGGATTTGGGGGGGGGGGGGAGCAGGCCGCCCTTGCCTAGGCTAGCAACATTTTTAAAAAAGTTTAATTGCTTGGTTGGGGGGTCTAGAGGGGTTGATAGTTATTTGTGCTGTTTGTTGCTTGTTGCTTAAAAGTTATTCCTAGAGTGAAATCATTTGCACTGTTTGTTATATAAAAGCTGTTTGTTGTTTAAAAGGTGTGGGCTGCCTGCCCCCAGATTGTGTGAAAGTCTTCCTGTCTGCCTTCATAGACCTTTCTTGCTGTTCATGGTTGACTTGCTTGACTGAGGCCTAGTTATCACAACAGTTGTTTTACAGGTTTTTAAAATTACCCTGTTGGACTGTTTCTGGCTCCTCGGTTTGGCTGCTTAATTTTGGGTCATTCTCTGTTTTTTTGGTAGTTTTATTGTATGCACCTGTTGTGTTACTAGAGGTTATTGTAATTTTTCGGTTGTAGAAGTTGCTTTTTCAGGGGGAGGCTGGTTGGTCTTGAAGATTTCTGTGTATTAGTGTGTGCTGCTAGAAGAGGTTTTTAAAGTTTTGATTTGCAGAAGTTTGCCTTTTCAGGGGCAATATTGATTTTTGAGTGTTCACTGTTCAGTGTGGGTACTTCCAAGTTTTTGCAACATAGTTAGGGCTATTATTAGGGTTTTTAAAAAATAATTAGGGTCTGAGACAGGACATCCTTTGAGTAACATTGTTGGCATAGGACCTTAGCACTACCCCCCTAAATAGGCCAGATAGGATCTTAAAAGCAGGAGATCTCTAGGCTCCACCTGGATGATGGCAACCCTAATTTAACCAGCCATTTTCTCTAGGGGAGCTGATCTCTGCCATCTGGAGAGCACTCCAGCCCTCACCTGGAGATTGGCAACAATGGTTCCCCAGGAAATCCCCCCTTCCCCAGATTGTAATTAAGAGGTTCTTTGGTTTGATTTTTGTCCTGATAGGGTTTTTTTTTTTGGTAATGCCATAGTGGCATTGGCTCTGCTAGGCGCATGCACTGGTTCTGCTGCCAACTGAAAAAAACACTGTTTTTAAGTTCAGAGATTCTCTTATTTGACCTTAGTAATTTTTTTCCACAATTGAAAACAATGGAGTTTTTGCAGCCATTGATTTCAATGGGGATAGGGGCACCCTCTTGGGTGCCCATAGGATTGGACCCCCTGGTCCAATGTTTTTGAAACTTCAGGGTTCTTTTGAAGAGAGGCTTCAGCAGGTACACAGCAAATTTGGTGCCTCTCCCTCAAACCCCCTCCCCTCCAGCCCATGGAATGTACTCTATCACATTTTGCCATTGACTACAATGGCCCGTAGAATATAATGGAGCCAAAAAAAAATTCAGGAATACCGATTTTTTTTCCTGTTTTTTTCCCTTTACCTCAGGGGTCCCCAACCCCTGGGCCATGGACCAGTACTGGTCCATGGCCTACTAGTAACTGGGCCATGAGTTGTATGATTATTTCATTATATATTACAATGTTATAATATAAATAAAGTGCACAATTGTATCATCCCAAAACTATCACCCCACCTACCCAGTCTGTGGAAAAATTGTCTTCCACAAAACTGGTCCTTGGTGCCAAAATGGTTGGGGACTGCTGCTTTACCTAATATATTTGGTTTTCTAAGGGAATAACAGGCTTTTGGGAAGGGGGGGGGGTCCAATCAACCCAAAACCGAATTTTAATGATTTTTTTCTCTGCACACCCCAAATACAGAGCTCTGTTACTGCTTCTTGATCACTAAGCTTTAAAGTGAAGTGGTGCTTTCCCTCAAGCTGCCACTAGATGTCTCTGAGGTGCACAGGTCCCAGTGAGTAAGCACAGGAAAGACTCAAACCCCTTGAAGCCTTTTTTTAAAAAATGTAATGATTCTTAAGTATTTTGTCTAATAAAGGTTTCTGGGGTCCATAGGAATGTTTTAGCTGGCAGATGCTGGCGTTTTTTGCTTGCATGTTAGGCACCACAGGGTGTAAGATTTGGGGTGGTCCAAGGCTCATTTTGGGTCGCAGGGCTTTTCAAATATCATAAACTCTTACAGTTGGAATCGCAAATAAGGAACCAGGAAGTGAGAAAGAGGAACTGGGAGCCAATTCCAGCCTGACACTTTGCATGTGACATGAGGGGCAGTCCAACACCTGTCCTGGCTGGACCTGCTCTCTCCTCAGCACCTGATGGGGCAGGGAGGTGGGGAGATCTGACTGACAACTCTGATCCATATGCGCTGCATTTGGGGCTCCTAGAACTAGTGCAGGGGGTGCATGCATGCAGCAGTGCCAGGGGGGCACATGTGAGGAGCCCAAAGCAGAGGTTCTGCATGCTGAGGGGAGGCTTCCTGCTGCTGCCCAGCACCATGCCGATGGGCAACAATGGAAGACCCCTCCCCAAATCAAGCGGGGGTGGATGGGCACATCCCGCTGGACTTTGAGCCACTCTCAGAAAGCCTCTCCTGCTTGATCCTGGGGCGTGGACATGGGCAGCACCTGGAACTTCAGGCCTATCTGCTTTGTACTGAGACATAAGGGTTCTTTAAAACACAACAGGTGTAACTGATTAGTTTTTTATAAATGGATATAATGTAGCTTTGGGCCTAATCTGAGCGTGTGCTCGTTTTGAGAGAACATTTTTGGAGGCTTCTTGTCCCTTATGATTTTTTCCTAAAGAATTGATATTTGTAATCATTATGAGTATGAATTTGTACAATTTATGTATTATGCTGTATTTATATGAATGACTGATCTTTGGCATCTATCATTCCCTGTATGTGATGTTGCAGTGAAACTGTGTAATATCCCTCGCTGAAGAAAGCTTTGAAATAGGTGAATAGAAGTTGACAGTCTGTCCCGGGGATTCCAATCATTGTGAATAAATATATATCTGTGAATATATTGGTGAGAAAAGATTTTTCTTTCTGAAACAAATATAAAAGATAGACTTCAAAATGGACTCTTATAAGGGACAATATTGATATTTAAAAGATATACAAAGTTATGCTTCTTTATTTTATGAATTCTTTTCAATGAATGGAATGAATTTGATTACTGTAATATATTAGAAATTTTTGTCACTATAACATTAGAGTTGTGTATTTGTATATATTTCCTGCAGACTGGCAAGTGTGGAGGAGGAGGGAAGCCATGGTGAAGAAGGTTAGCATGAGTTGGCAAAGGCAGACCCAGGGGTTAGGGGAGATATGTTCATACAAAACATGGGCAGGCCCATGGAGATATGTTCATGAACTTCACTGCTGTGATGCCACTGCTTACCTACTGGGCCCTGGCAGTTGGGAGAGGCTGGTTGCTCCACAAGGGCTGGAGGGTGGGTGATGGGTCCCCCACAGCCCCACCACAATGATATCACTTCTGAGTAATATTTGAATGTTGGGAACATCCCTGCCCACTCCCAGAATGCCCCTCAAGTCCCCCCACTGACAAGACAAAGCAACCTGGCAATCCTACCTGGTCAGGAGTTTTTGTGTGCATGGCTGAAGAAGATGATGATATTAGATTTATATGCTGCCCTCCACTTCAAAGAGTCTCAGAGTGGCTTACAATCTCCTTTACCTTCTTCCCTCACAACAGACGCCTTGTGTGGTAGGAGAGGCTGAGAGAGCTCTCACAGAAGCTACCCATTTAAGGACAACTCTGCAAGAGCTATGGCTGACCCAAGGCCATTCCAGCAGCTGCAAGTGGAGGAGTGTAGAATCAAACCCAGTTCTCCCAGATAATTGTCCATCCACTTAACCACTACACCAAACTGGCTCTCTCCGAACAGCCAAAAGCTTAGATAAAGATATTTGGTCACAGTCTGAGATTTTTTTAAAATGCACAAAAATGTCTAAGCAGCACATTTCTAATTTTTAGGAAAAATAATCTCAGAACGTTAGTGAGAATGTTACAAAAGCTAAATAAAAATAAACAAAACCAAGGACTAACAATAAGTTGCACAACTCACTGGTTTTACCTTGACATTCCATTCCAAGGAATAGACATAGGCAAAACTGAAATTTTGAAACAGAAGCTAGTCAAAGCAGACAACTCCCTCACTCCCCATTCCCCTGTCCTTGGCTCATGTTAAACTTTTTAACTCTTTTCCTCACACCTTGGAAGGGTTACTCATTAACCCATCCTGAAACTGGGTTTGAGTTTCCATGTGTACTGCCTCACACCTTCCCTCAATCATAACAAAGTGTATGTCTTCATGTCCCCAACTCAGGATATCCATACAGCTATCTTATCTTTCTTCTTCTTGACAGGTAGGCAAATGGCCATCTCCATCCTGCTCCTTTTCTCCATAAAGGGAAACTTATCTCTTCAGACTGAAATCCAAGGAGTTTATGATTTTGTTTCCAGGAAAAAGGGTGACCTAGTCAAGGTATCCTTCATTCCATTATCACATCATATATTGCCTAAAAAGAAATATGAGTTACAATTTAACAAGAACCCAATACACTTAAACCCTGCTATTATTAGCAGTAGCAAGCAGAAACATACCATCTTTGTACAGTGTTTATATTTTCCCCTCTGTGATTCTTATTACTGGTAATACTTAGAATGCCAAAAGCATAAATACTGGCAAATCTCAAATTACTTGCAAATTAGCTTTCTTACTGCTGTATAAATGATTGGAATTGAATATTCAGGGCAAGAAATTGTCCAGTGGCTGCCTTTCTTTTTAAATGTAACATGGGGGAAAAAAGATTTCACACAATGGGAAGAACTGTGCGAGATTGCCAGTATTAATTCAATACCCAGGCATAGTTTTTATTTTTTTAATGCAGGGAACAAAACTAGGTTTTTTTTTCCTGCATAGGGTTTTATCACTGCTCAGTGACAACATGTGACACATACAGGGCTTTTTTCTGGGAGAACACACTGGGACGAAGTTCTGGAACCTCTTTGTGGAAACAAAATTCTCAAAAAATGTCTAAAAGTTCATGAGGGGCACCAGGAGAGTATGACAGTTTTCAATCCAATGAAGTATGTTAAAACATAGTCGCTTCAAGGTCATAATTCAGTGTTAGGCACCAAAAGCAAGACCCAAAAATAACGTTAATTGGTGACATATCTAAAGTTTGGAACCTGCTTTGAAGCAGGGGTAAATCCATAGCTCGTTAAATATTGTTTCAAAGAATCCCATGTGTTTCTCCTTCATTTCCTTTTTGAGAATTCCAGCATCTCTTTTTCCGAGAAAAAAAATCCCTTGACACATGTCACATAATTTTGATTTGTGCTGGAAAGATATGAAAGATGAATGTGGTCATAATGCAACTATGAACTTTCATCACAGTTCCAAAATGTACTTGCTTTAAAAGGCATGCACACACTACTTTTCCTGATTTCTAACATGCAATGTTCTGAGTTTCTGTCATTTCAGTGTCAAGCTCCACTGTAACCAAGTAAAAAAAAAGCTCAGGACCACACAGATAAAAGTGTTGGGCTATACAAACAGGATTGGGATTATCAAGGGCTATCATGAATTTAAAAACAAAACAGATGCAACAGAAAAGCTTCCGGTATGGTTTTAGTGTTGCTCTTGACTTGCAAAATGTGCACCATCATTAGGATAGTATTGTCCATGTACAGTACAATCTAGAAAATTCTGTCCAATAATATTTTAACTTAAATAGTTGGTGTGGGGAGGAAGCATTCCACTATGGCACAGAATATGCAGACATTTTGGTATGGATGTATTGTACACCTGATTTTTAAAAATTCTCTTCATTACCAAATTATGAGGATAATAACTACAAACAAGAGGAAGAAAACTCAGATGGAGCTGTCCCCTACAGACCTTTAGTTTAAGACCTTCTTTCGCTCCTCAAAAGGCCAATGGAAGATTTTCTTAGGATAAACAGCGCCTTCCAGCATGCCCTCTGGGTAGCTTGGCAGCACCTTCTGCTTAGCTGACAGTCAGGCTGGAGGGACAAAGATCAGTAGCCTTCAGTGCTACTTCCCAGAAGCCTTACTTTCCATTGCAGGATGTCAATCATCCCCAAAGGCAATTTGTTTTGTAACTCCTTAAGTCCCACCTCTGCTGCTTCCCTTAATGAGGATATATAACAATTTTTGCTTACATTAGAAAGCAGCTTTACCGTAAGGATTGTATTACAGTACATGACTATCAATGAGCAAACAATACAGTTTACACAAACCATGTGCATATTTGTGAGTAGTCACAGGTCAGTAAAAATTAGGACTTCATGTCCCCCTTCCACAAAATATTTCCTCTTTTTCTCTTTCTGTCAGCTCCTATATCCATTTATCTTTTGTCCCATTCACAAACCAACCTTTATTTTATCTGCACACAAGTCTATTACTTTATTTATTATTATTTATTTACATCTTGCCTTCCTTTACATTGAGGACCCAAATCAGCTCATTGTTCTCCTCTCCTCCATTTTATCCGCAGAACAAACCTGTGAAGTAGGTTAGGCTGATTAGAACAAAAGGAAACACCAGTTTAGAATAATTTAAATAAATTAGAAAACCAGGCATTGAAACAGCTCTGCCAAAGAAGTGATATAATTTTTAAACCATCAGATAAAGGTGGAGCAGTGGTAATTTGGGGGCAGGGAGGACTATACTTCAGAGGTCTGTAGGCAACTGAACAACAACAACTGAACTGAATCTTCTGTGTCTGAGTTTGATTGGTTTCTGTGGCTGGGTGTTCTCTGATGAGCAGTGCTGATTTTTAGGCATTCCAGTTACTCCCCCCCCCCTTCTCACCCCTACCCATTTTCCCCATCCTCTCTCTTCCCTCCCTTCATTGGGAGCAGAATTATAAACCACATGGGAGGTATTACATCATCTTTTTGTTTCATCAGAGCTGACCTTAAATGACAAATGTGCCATTTGATTTCAATTACATGTTGATGACACACAAATGCAGAAATATTGGAAACTTTACACCAGGTTTGTTTGCAGGTTTGAATGTTCTTAGGTTTAAAATGTTCATTTATATAAAATTTAGCTCATATATTATTTTTGCTTTATAGATAAAATCAAGGAGTGCAGTTACTATGAGAGTGCAGTTACCATGTGAAGGGATCCATAGCTTGCTTTATTAGTTTACATCATACACAAATACATGAGATAGAAATTGTATTTTTCAGCAGAATTTTTTTTTAAAAAAAAAAAATCAATACAGCACAATAATGTTAATTCCTATTATAACTTTGATCTTTTTCTCTTTTCTTCCATTTGCATTTCTAGATAACATAATCTGATCAGGATTGATATATAGTATTCCCTGGATGTGTATGGGGGGGTTGTTATTGAACGAGTATGTATTATCGGGGGGGGGGGGTTGTAGCAGGAACTGTTTTGCATATTTTGCCACACACCCTGATGTAGCCAATCCTCGAGGAGCTTATAGTAGGCCCTGTAATAAGAGCCCTGTAAGCTCTTGGAAGATTGGCTAAATCAGGGATGTGTGACCTAATATGCAAAGGAGTTCTTGCTACAAAAAAGCCCTATGTATTATTAACCACTCAAGAAGGCCCCTGAGGAAGAAACATGTAAAGTCTTGTTTTGGTCATTTGACATGTTCATCAACTGTGCTTGGGAAATTATTAGAGCTTATATAAAGCTTGCTCTGACTCTTAATGAACCCTGACATTCAGACTCTACCTTTTTAATTTTACTACTGCATACACCACATAATAAATACTTATTTTGATAATATTTTATTGGCTGTAGCTTGACTTGTAGCATTTTAAGTAACCAGAACTCCTGGGATGTTTTTGGGAAACAATGGATGTGAAGAAGGATGACTGTTACAGACGGTTTAGTTCTAAAATGAATGCTGTCAGGAGATAGGCCACATCAGCAGTGTTGAGCCAAAGTAGAAGTGGGTTTAGGAATGGCTCCAGCATAGGATGACCTGAGCCAGCAATGTTGGGGTGTTTTGGGCTAGGGAAAACCCAGACAGGTAATGAGTGTTTTTTCATGACTATATGATCATTCTTGCCAAAGTAGTCTGTAATTGAATTGGTGAAGGTCCAAGAATAGCTGTAAAAACTTGATTGGGTTAGAAGAGTAGACAGATAAGCCAAATAAGATATTAAAAAAGAGGGGTGTCCAATAGGAAGAGAGAAAGAGATACAAGCCTCTCTCCCTCATTTCCTGTCTTTCAGGTACCCATCTGAAGGAAGACTAGGCCCATAGCTATGGGCATCCATGGGGTGACACCCCCTCATGGATGTGCCCTGCCCTCTCAGGGATCATGCCAGAAGCCCCAGGGCAGGGCCTCCTCACAGCCGCCATCAAGCAGAGCAATCCCAATCTGGCTGTGGTGTGGAAGAAGAGTCTGGGGCAAGAGGAGGGGTGCACATAGGAAGCAGCTAGCTCTGAAACAAGGAAGGGGAGCCTGCATCAGCCATGGTGCACAAGAGGATCCAGCGCAACAGGAGGGTAATGCAGAAGAGGCAGGCAGGCAGGACAGCAGGTGAGCTTTCTCTTAAAAAAAGGTCTTTACACACAAGATGAAATTATAGCCAGTTTTTAAAATGTGGATTGTGGGATGATACAGTTTAGCTTTGAATGGATAAACAGCTTTGGTTTGGTACTTTCCAGGAAGATAATTTCTGAGTGTAGCCATTCTCACTGCACCTGTGCTAGGCAGCCCAGCCCACCACAGGTCACATGATGCCTCACTGCTGGCATCATGTGTCCTATCATTTGATCCATAGTGGGCTGGGCTGGGCTGGCACAGGAATAGAGAAGCATTGTGATGTCAGAAGTGATATAGGCACATTTCATGCCCCCTCTGTGCCCTGGAAGATCTCTTGGGGGTAAGGCATTTTCCTACCAAATCATATTTGGCCACTTCTGAATACGCTTCACAACCCTTTCCTGGAGAAATGGTGAGATTGTTACCTGGCTTTTTCTTTTTCTCTGCTGGCACAGCTCTATGCTGCTTTATGCTTTTAAGGAAAAGCTACTGTTCCATTCTAGGTAGAAGAAGATGATATTGGATTTATATCTCACCCTCCACTCCAAAGACTCTCAGAGTGGCTCACAATCTCTTTTACCTTCCTCCCTCACAACAGATGCCCTGTGAGGTGGGGTGGGGCTGGAGAGGGCTCTCACAGCAGCTGCCCTTTCAAGGACAACCTCTGCCAGAGCTATGGCTGACCCAAGGCCATGCTAGCAGGTGCAAGTGGAAGAGTGGGGAATCAAACCCAGTTCTCCCAGATAAGAATCCTCACACTTAACCACTACACCGAACTGGCTCTTAGGTTGGGCTAAGGTTTAGCCTGGAAAATAACATAGGTTAACAATATATTTCAATTTCCCCCCCAACTTTCTAATTTTTTTCTGGGGGGGGGGGCTTCAAAATCTCTGGAAATCCTTACATTGCTAATTCTGTGTCCATGGCTCCAGTCACTGAATCTAAATAGCCACCGAAGGGGTCATGTTGATACTGTTCTTGTTGCTAGCTAACCATTCCTTTACTGGGTTAATAGTTCAGAAATGTCAGTTAATGGTTTAATAGGTAGTAGGTAGTTTCCTAAATGATTAGGAATGTGTGCATATGAATGCTTTTGCTAAAATGTGGTGGTGAGTAGGGATCACATACTCCCATTTGCTATAAGCTGTTTCCCTCAGAGAAGGACTATTTGTCCCACTTCCCTATTTGGAATCCTCCTTGATTCACTCTGCTTAACTGAACTGAAATAGCTCCTAGTGAAGGGAGTGTGATCCCTGAACTCAACGGTTCTAAGGACCACTCTCAGCTGTTAATACTAAGTTCCACTCGCAGTTGTAGAATTCCATTCACTCCCCTGTCACTCATGGTTCTCAGATAGGCTTCCCAACCCTCCCGCCCTGGCGGGGGACCCCAGGATTTACAGCCTCTTTCCCCACTCTCCAAAAAAACCAGAAGCGGGGGGGGGGGAAACGGCACCAAGGAGTGTGGCGAGCCGCCCCATCTCGGAGGAGCAGCTAAGGTGAACCGGAGAAGAGGCGGCAGCAGCATAGCGGCATCGCCCACTCCGCTCCGCCTCTGAGGTAAAATCAGGGGAGGGTGGAGGCAGGCCAGGAGCGTGGCGAGCCGCGAATCTGGGTCCTTCTAGGACCCGGACTCGTGGCTCGCCACGCTCCTGGCCTGCCTCCACCCTCCCCTTCTCTGATTTAACCTCAGAGCCGGAGCGGAGCGGGCGACGCCGCTGCGCTGCCGCCTCTTCTCCGCTTCACCGTTGCTGCTCTTCCGAGATGGGCTCAGCCTGAGCGAAGGGAAGGATACGCTGGAGGCAGAAGGTGCCTTCCGAGGCGGAGACCGGGGCCGCCTCCTCCATGGCTCCTCAGCCTCCTGGCCGGCCCAGATGATGCCACCACCGGTTGCCACGGCAACGCCCAGCCCACTTTCCCCGGGCCATGGAGGCGGGCCTAGAGCAACCTCACATCCGGCCAGGCGGAGGGAGGAGGAAAAAGAAGTTCGGTCTGCCTAGGCTGTGGCACGTGGAGGCAGGAGGGAAGGAAGACATTTAAAAAGGTGTGCCGTCCATTGAAATGCGATGGCCAAAACTCCCGTTGGGGTTCAGTGCTGCTTGTCACACCCTTGCTCCTAGCTCCACCCCAGTGTCTCCTGGCTCCACCCCCAAAGTCCCCAGAGATTTCTTGAATTGGACTTGGCAACCTTATTCTCAGATCAGGTTAAGGCATTAACCATTCACTGTACATTTCAGGGACATTGATTTTAATGGCTTTAAAAAGAGTTTTTATCATGTATGATTTAAATTGTTAGCTGCCTTGGTGGTGCTTGTAAGGTCAAAAAGGTGGGATACAAATTTTGTAAATAAATAAAAACAATCTTTTGGAAATTTGCAAGAGACATGGGCAGAGAGCTGAAGTTGGCTACAATGGAAGCAGCTTGAGCTGCTAGATCTCTCTCCGGATATCTGTGGGGTAGTAGATCTGCTGGCTTGCAAGAATGCTTATTTTCCTCCATCTGTGTTCTACTTACATTTTGTAAACACCTCAAAGACACCATAAGTGTCTAACACTCTTTCTTTCAAAGGTAACAAAATCCAGGTAATGCCTGCTAAATCCAGGGAGTCAGACTCTGGAGTATCTCACATAGTGGGGAACTATTAACAGCCTCTGCTGTTAACAAAATTAATGTCTTGCCTATGAGCAAAGTCCAGAACATTATATTACTATACAATTATGTTTTCTATTTATCCAGGGGCAGGATGTCAGTTAAGATAAAACTACTTCCATTCTAGATATCTGATCAGAAATTGCTGCCATACAAACCTAGGGTTGATAGCCTCCAGGGGGACCTGGCAACCTTGCAGAATTACAAGTGATCTCCACTCTACATGGATCAACTCCCCTTGAGAAAATGGCTGACCTGAAAACTGGAGTTTATGGCACCTATACTTCACTGAGTTCCCTCCCCTCCTCAAACCTTGCCTTCCTCAGGGTTTGCCTCCAAATCTTCAGGAATTTCTCAGCCCCAAGCTGAAAATCTTGCAGAAATGTTTGGATCAAAATTTCATTCTAATCTCCACGTCAAACAGTTGGATGCTGCTGACATTCCCATTTTGGCATAATTCCCCCACCACACTGGTGAGCTCAGCAGTGGTGGCAAGCTTCTGTTGTGGATGGGGAATGCCCCCACCTTCTTTATATGCCTGGCAACTACTTTATAGTAATGCTTTTGAAAAGAACAGGATCCCCTCCCCAAAAAATCTGTGTGACTATGAGATGTAGTAAGGTTTTAATCCCTCCTCTAATACTGATATTGTTTTGGTAACCACATGACCTTCTTGCGTAGAAGCAGGAAGAAATACTGGAAATATAAAAACAAACATCAATAACAAATTCTTGGCTTGGTTGTTATCATTGCTCATTCAAATCCATTAAAAACTTGCTGAATAGTATTCAAAGGTTCTGATTCAAAATTTATGTTAAATCTAGCTATTCCACTTCAAGCATCAGTTTGCCTCGGATCAAGAGGACACTTTAAACAGAATCAGTAATAGCTGTGAGGTTTCACCTGTCTTTGTGTCAAAATTAATGTACAACCACAGTTTTATATGTTCCCTTCAAACATGTGTGAACTTGTGAAAACCTCTTGACATGGTTCTGTTACCAGTTTACAACAAAAGCAGGGAAATTTCCTGTGTTAGACTGCAATTCCACCCCCTCCCATTGGTCTCAATATCACCTCGTCACAAAATGTAATATTTTAACTAAATCTCACTAAAAACTCCATTAAGGCTAATTTTCTCCTGCTACAAAATATCATGACAGGTGTCTAAGGTTGGAAACTATCATTGTTTAAGATCTCTTTGAGGTAACAAGTGCACTTGAATGATCTGAAGCTAGCTACTTAAATTTTTCATCAAATGTTTAAAAGCTTCAATTTGATAATAAATAAATTTAATCACACAGCTTCCATAAAGAATATTCCTTCCAAAGATCATAATCCTTGTTTTTTGGACCAACAGGTTTGGGGAAACACATGCATGGAAAAGTTGGTGGATTCAATCCAAATGAACACAATTAAACTTGTGCCTAGAAGCTGTTTCTGGCTGTGGCATGGACATACAGTAGGGGTCCCAAATCCCCCACTAGGCCTGGAGACCCCCAATTTGGAGCCTCCTCCTCCCGCTGGCCATAAAAGGGAAAGCGGGGGGGGGAGGGGGAGAACGGCAGCCCTTCCCACCCAGCCCCGATCGCAGCAGCCAGAGCTCTTCCGTTTTCTCAGGCTGCTTCCCGCCCCCTGTCAGCTGGCCGGTGAAGGGAGGGGAGCCCAGCCACACACCCAAAGGACCATGTGCCTTTGCACCTCCGGAGGTGAGTGAGTTCTGTCTCCTGCATCAGATTTCCCAGAAAGGGGGGGGGGGCGGGGGGGAGGGGGGTGGAGAGGGAAACGTCTTCTCATAGGGTATAATGGGGAATTGATCTGGAGGTTTCGGGGGCTCTGGGGGAGCTGTTTTTTGAGGTAGAGGCACCAAATTTTCAATATAGTATCTAGTGCCTCTCCCCAAAATATCCCCCAAATTTCAAAGCGATTGAACCAGGGGGTCCAATTCTATGAGCCCCAAAAGAAGGTGCCCTTATCCTTCATTATTTCCTATGGAAGGAAGACATTTAAAAAGGTGTGCTGTCCCTTTAAATGTGATGGCCAGAACTCTCTTGGAGTTCAATTATGCTTGTCACACTCTTGTTCCTGGCTCCACCCCCAAAGTCCCCAGATATTTCTTGAATTGGACTTGGCAACCCTAACATACAGTAGTAGACAGAAAAATGGATATACTCCACAAGCAGAATAGATTTTTAAAAAACCAATAAGTACAAACAAATTTGTTAACCAATTGCTTATCAGATTTACACAGCATGCTTGAAGGAAGAGTTGTGTTTCTCAGTAAAACTGCTCAGTAGCTGAACAAACAGCAATTGCACAATTCAGGCCTAGTTATGAGACTGCAGGTAAAGTGGTAAGCCTGCTTCTCAACTTTACTGCTTCCCACTGTGGAGTTTACAGGAGTGAATGCTCCTCATATAAAGAATAATCCCTTCACACAGAGAAGAACTAAATTTTCATGAGCTTTCTCTGAGCAGTGATCACTTGAGGCAAAAAAAAAAGTCAGATGTAGAGATTATTGCAAGCTTACTGTTTAACAGGTTTGATTTATGTGTACTAGATGAAGATAGGGTGGCTAATAGTGGCTACTAAATTCACTAGTGCAAGTGGAACTGAAGGATAATGTTAGTAAATGATAGTAGGGTTGCCAAGTCCCCACCAGCTGCCAGGGGGGACTTTTGTACAAGAACTGCATGCGTGGGGCATGATGACATCACCCAGAAGTGACATATCACACTGGACATGTCACACGAGGACACTCTAGCAATTCAGGGAAAACTCTATGGTTTCACACAGGGACATGCTAGCAATTTGAATAGCTAGAGCATCCTTGCATGATCTGTCCAGTGTGATACATTATTTCTGGGTGACGTCATCATGCCACCATGCATGACAGAGCTCGTTGGGGGTCCCAGGAGCCTGGGAAGCCTAAATGATAGTAAGGGAAGAGTGTGACTTTTATGCTGTCTCAGTAGATGGTCCTATCCTTGAGGACAATAAACTGCTATGCCTGTAGAAAAGGTGTTCTAAGTGAAAACACAACCACTGAACTCAATGAAGAGCCAAACTGATTGTCCCCATCTCTGTGTCCTCACTGCCACCACAGTGAGGACAGGATTCTGCTTGACTCTGCAATGAATTACAGCAATAAATATAAAAAACAGAAAGGAGGAATGGGATGGTTTTTCAGGGGAGCCTGGAGTTGGGAAGCTCAAGCAACAGAGACTGAGGCCACGGTCACACTCACCATTAAATCCATCACTATTATACCCTGCAGCTTTTCTACAACGAATTTCCTGATCAGACATCCCTCCATCCTTCACTTCTAAGCAGCGTTGGTCCCGTCTCTGGTTGATCAGAGGTCTCAACCGGACCTCATTTTTTTGAGATGGCATTCCACACTCACGCAAGCGCAGTACGTGGAATATTGTGCTTGGCTTTTTTTTTTTAAAGGTGCCAGAAAAAGTGGACGATCTGCCCCCCCCCCCATTTAAACACCCAGAAAGGAAGGGGAAGCCCAGGAGCTCTCTTTGCTGTCTCTCCGCCTGGCGGGGAGACAGCAAAGGTGGGTGATCTTCCTCCCCCCCCATTTAAACACCCCCCATGGTGTTTAAATGGGGAGGAGCACGGCAACTCTCTTTGCTGTCTCTCCACTTGGCGGGAAGACGGCAAAGGTGGGTCATATTCCTCCCCTGGCAGGGAGACAGCAAAGGCGGGTCATCTGCCTCCCCCCCCCCCCATTTAGGAAAGGTCCCCTGTGCAAGCACCAATCGTTTTCGACTCTGGGGTGACGCTGCTTTCACAAAGTTTTCATGGCAGACCTTTTATAGGGTGGTTTGCCATTGCCTTCCCCAGTCATCTATACTCCCCCCCCCCCCCAGCAAGCTGGGTACATATTTTACTGACCTCAGAAGGTTGGAAGGCTGAGTCAACAATTGCTGGCACAATGATATCATTTGGAGCGGGCTCTTGCAGGGGAGTGTTCAAACATAGAAAGTACGTGCGGGAGTCGTCAGAAGCATTCTTATTCCAGATTTAATGTACTATCAAAACATTCCGTGTCTCAGTCATGGCAGTTCGGGACACGAATGAGCCAACGACCATTGCCAGATGCTGATGTTTGGACAACCGCATAAAATCCGACATGCATCTGGCTTTCATCCATGCCCATCTCGTCAGTTTATGTGTGTCTGACCTCGGGCTAAGAGAATGTAAAAGGAGTGATTGTGGGCCTGAGAACAAAGCCAAGGGTGGAAATGTAACTGTGAGGTGAGGAAGAAGATTATTGGACTGACACTGAAAAAAGAATTGTAAGAAAGATGATGAGGCAAAGAGAATAGGTGAAGGGCAGGTAGCAAGAAAGGACTTTAGATTTCATTGGGTATCTTGCACATAGGCTGCTGTTTGCACATAACCCTTAAATGACTCTTTGAAGGAAGGAAATTTTGTTTCTGGATATTACACCATTTAATACAAGGATCATTTTTCTACAAGCATTAAGTTTCTCCTTATAATGCAGATTACATGTGCATCCCAAATAACTTTATCTAGGTCAGAGCGCTGAAGAGACATGAAGGTTTAATCTTCCTTCCTATAGAGGTGTGGCAATTCATCTGAGACTTCTCTGAATTTTTATTGACACTTTTCTACCTCTATTATCAAAGCTACATCCTCTAAACTCTTATTTCCAGGCATCTACCTGTCACTGGCTTATTTTCATCCCATAATAATACAACAACTCAAAGCTTAGTTTGGCTGACAGCAAATCAAGTTCTTCTGCTAGACAAAAAATGATGATCTTGAACTGCAAAACATTAAAAAAAATCCTTGTGCATATTTATTTAAAAACAAAAACAATATTGCTGGTAAATCACCATCCCTTGTTGGCAAACATTTTTATTTCTATTTTAAATACAAGAAAAAAATCTACTGAGACAAACTGTAATTGAACAGGAAGTAAATTTAATTGAATGTTGTAAGACTTGATTCCAAAACTATATGTATATGATTCAGTCAAAAGAAAGATAGCTAAATATACAGAAAGAATATTTTAATAGGTCCAATACATAGGGTAAAAACCACAGAGGGAAATGTGGATTTAGAGGTGATTTTAAGTGTAGAAGTGATACAGTAATTGTTCCCCTTCCTCCTTCCCACTGTCTTTGCCTGAGAAGCAGAGGAGACTCTGTGTGCATTAGAGAGCTTGTTCCACTGCCCTCTCCCTTCCTGCTGAAAGGGTAGTGTGCCAACACTTTTTCTACCTACAGCTTAAGGAACAAATAGGACTGTATGCATTTGGTTGTGTGTGTGTACTGTCCCACAGACCCTTCCCATCTTTCTGGCTATCCCTCTGTAGTCCAGCTAAGAGTTTTTAGTTTATGGATGGAATGAGTGATCAGGTACCTAAATGAGATACTTGACTGTAGTCTGAGATTTCTATTTACCAAATATAATCTCAAATCACTAAAGCACAAGTACACTGGCAACCTGCATCAAAACACTACCAGACAGAGCTGGCCCTAGACCATCTGGCACCCTAGGCAAGGCTAACTTCTGGTGCCCCCCTCTGCACTGATAACATCACTGAATCACATGAGGGGCACCCAGTTTTGTGACCCCAGAAGGCTGGTGCCCTAGGCAATTGCCTTGTGGCAGGGCCGGCCCTGCTACCAGATATTACAGAACTAACAAAAGAAAAAAAAACATATGAGGCTAACTAATTCATACATCACTTACATTACTTTGGCATTTCTTTCCTTGAAAATGAGTGCAGAAACTTTGAAAATAGAGCCAAGACAGACTTCACCCCATCAGCTTTTATTTGCTTCCACTGTTCCCTGGATTTTCATTTGTGCTTTTCTGACAGGGTGACCAGATGTTTTAACCCTTCTATTATGGCCCCATTCACTTCCTTCCCTCAGAGGAATGATTTTCCCTCAGTTTTTCTTTCCCTTTCTGACTGAGTAGCCCCTGTGGTCTGTTTTCTTCTCTCTTGAAGAACTTTGGCTATCCCACTTTGTGTCAGTATGCTATTTCACTGCTGGCCTAGCCCAGCAACATGAGGGAAGGGTCAGGATCGCCCTTCAATTTAAACTACTGAAAATTGTGCTTGAAATGGTGCAAACCATGTCATGTAAGCCGCTCTGAGCCCGCTTTGGCGGGGGAGGGCAGGATATAAGAATAAAATTATTATTATTATTATTATTATTATTTGCTTTAAAAATTAAAATTAACTAAATATTCCATTCAATATAGAGGGGAAAGGTCAGGTAAGATCAGGGGTTGAAATTTCTGAAGTAACTCAATATAGATAACTCTGAGATAAAACCACTACATGCAGAGACACTATTTCTTATGTTTCAGGTTAGTGAGAGTTTCTTAAGCTATTCACAATCACTTAAAATTTTTATGTTGAGAAGCTTTTGTTCCAGTGTTTTTCCCGAACACTTCGGTACACTTTCTTTGAGTAATCTAGAACTCTATTGGTTTCATGAAGACTGGTATACTCTTTCCAGTATCTGAACCTGTACTTATCTTGAGTTTTTAACTGACTCTTAAGGTCTCTAAAGGCAGTCTCTAACCACACCAGATGAAGAATCTCTGCACCAGTGTTCCCTCTAAATTATGCTAGGGGGCAGTGGTGCACAACATTTTAGCTGCCAGCATAGGCATTTTGAGCTCAGCCCACTATAAGGCATTTCTCCCTCCATTGGAAACAATTGAGGATAGGGGCACTTCCTTCTGGGGGCCATAAAATTGGACCCCCTGATCCAATCTTTTTGAAATATGGGATTTTTTAAAAAAGTGGGAATGGAGGCTATGCAGCAAATTTGGTGCCTCTACCTAAAAAAACAGCCCCTCAAGGCCCCGGAGATTTTAGGATCAATTATCCATTACAACCTATGGGACCCATTGACTATAATGGTCTTCATTGGCAACAATGGAGCTGGGAAAAATGATTTATTTTACACACCCCTGTTATGCTTTTCAGTATGATTTTCAAGTTGCCTTGAGTCACAGGGGAAAGTGGAATATAAATATTTGAATCAATAAGTAGTTTGGGCAGACTGACAATATTTTAACAACTTCCAGTTTGTTAGGTTAGGCAGGGTTCTGACAGCGATTGTTCCCCTCTCTGATATTTCACCTATAATGCTGGTTGCAGGCCTGCCACTAGGGATTCCTAGACCCCTGCACCGTTCCCCCCTACAAGCTCCCTTTATGGAGCTCATTGTGTGGCACAATGACGTCACCAGAAGTGACGTCATTTTGCAGGGTGGTGAATGGGGGACAAGAGAGAGGCAGGCAGCACTCTTGTGCCTCCACTTTCCCCCTGCACTATGCTCTTCGGAGGCTTCCAAGGAAGTCTCCGAAGAGCGCACTGTTTTAGCGGTGCCCGACTGATTTGCTTGGAAGTGTCCAAAAAACATAGTGCACTGTGCAGCGCTCCTGTGATCCTGCCTTCAAGGCAGGCTTGGAGGAGCACTCTGCATGGGCAAGGGGAAGCACCCCATGCAGCTGCCTACCCCAGGCGGGGTAGCACCCCAGGCAGCTACCTACCCCACTGACTCCCATGCACTGGCCCTAGCTGGTTGTCATATTGAGCTAAAAAACCTCAAAGTAGACTTACAGTCCCCCCCCACACACACACACAAGTGCTGGTATGTTTTCTAATGCTCAGTGCAGGGTGACAGTCCAAGGCCAAGTCTACCAGTATAGTGGACTGGGGTGGGTAGACTTGTTCACCAGAGGCCAGGTCTACCAATATACTAGACTGGGGCAGGTAGAGCTGTTTTCTAGAGGAGAGGTCTAACAATATTCTGGACTGGGGCAGGTAGACCTGTTCTCCAGTGGATAGTTCTACCAAGATAGTGGAATGGATTTAGCATTTCTCATTATATAAGGACACATCAATCTCCAATTGTGTGTATGCACACAAAAGCTCACACCCTGAATACCATTTTGTTGTCTTAAAGGTGCCATTGGACTCTAACTTAGTTCTATTGTTTCAGACCAACACAGCTATCCACCTTGTGAAGTAGGCCCACTCACAACTTCAATGCTAGTAGCTCATGAAGTAGATTTTCTGCTCTCAACACATCACAGCTTAGAGGAAACACTGCTCTACACTCTTCAAAGCTATCACCCTGTTTAGACTGGGTAAGGAAATTCTCCTCTCACTAGAAGATCTATCCCTTTTCTTTGGCCCAAATGGGAGTCTCTGTCTAACTACCCACTTGTCCTTGCCAACTTTCCTCAGTTCTCCTGTCTGTGTTCAACTGCTCTGAGCCAGGACTTAATTCTGAAACTGTCAATAGTCAACTCTTCTCCACTGCAGCTGAAATCAGATTGAACTCTCCACAGCATCTAGTTCAGAAGTCTTTCTCTGCTCAGCTGATACTAATCAGTCAGATCTCTTGGAACAGCCTGTCACTCAAGGCTCTTTGGCTCTGTGAAAAATCAACCCTTCACAATCCTTTATCTGTTTAAACTGCACTTTTTAAGCTTTTAAAAACGCAATCTGCCACACCTTCCTTTTCTAGCTGTGCAGGTTTCACTTTATCCTATCATGATATTTAGAGTGATTACCACATTTATTGCTTTGCACCCTCTTTTCTCAATCAAATCAAAGTGTTATCCAGAATTGCAGTGACCTCATCCACTATATCCAAATAGCCATCTATCTTACCCAGCTTGCTGGGGTAAAGTGCAGATGAAAGAGAATGCAATGGCAAACCCCATTATAAAATTTGCCAAGAAAACATTATGATGTGACCCCATGAGTCAGTAACAACTTGGTGCTTGCAGAGGGGACTACCTTTACCTTTTTCAACCCCTTCCTGGGAGATGGGCAAATGGCCATCTATATCTTGCCTATTTGTCCCCATAAAGGAAATGTATCTCCTTTCAGCCAGTTTTCTGAGATATGTATAGTTCCATTACTGGTGGGAGGGGGATGTTTTGTCTAAGGCAATTAATTAAGGGATCTTGCATATCTATAGCATAATGGAAGTAACTAGCAGAAGAGGATTATATACACCTTCCTGTGGTAGCTTTTCTGCTCATAACTTGGCTTTTAGGTTGCAATCCTTACTTGGGAGTAAACCCTACTGGATAAAATTTATTTTAAATTTTACTTCATTAATGCCTCACTTGTCTCCCTGATGGGGATCCAAAGTCACTTACATCATTCTCCTCTCCTCCATTTAATCGTCACAACTCTGTGAGGTAGGTTAGACTGAAAGTGTGTGACTGGCCTCAGGTCAACAGCATGCATACTTCTGAGTAGACCTGAAGATTCGTGCCATAGTCTTGAAGCTGACTTCCCCTGGGCTTTTGTAATATGCATTTATGGTACACAGATAGTTCTGGAGTGGATTATAGGGACTATATCATTCCACTCTAAGTCCATGTATACTGGCTCCCAATTTATTTTGGCTCCCAATTTATTTTGGGTCCAGTTCAAGGTACTGACCTTTAAAGCCCTATATAGTTTAGGACCAGCATGTCTTGTGGACCACCTACTCCCATACAGATCTACACAACCACTTGTATTCATGTCCTGAGGTCCTGCTTCAGGTGTATCTACCTTGTGAGGTTAGGCAAATAGCATCAAAATTGTAGAATTCCCTTTCCAGGATATTCATCTTTTCCCTTCCATCACTATCTTCTGCCACTAGGTGAAAATGTTTTTGTTTTGTCTGGCATTTCTCAATTATCCCTTCTTCTTGCTGAAACCATTATCAAGGACAGAATGAGTAGGCACATTGATGAACACGGGTTATTGAGGAAGACTCAGCATGGGTTCTGCAAGGGAAGATCTTGCCTCACTAACCTGTTGCATTTCTTTGAGGGGGTGAACAAACATGTGGACAAAGGAGACCCGATAGATGTTGTTTACCTTGACTTCCAGAAAGCTTTTGATAAAGTTCCTCATCAAAGGCTCCTTAGAAAGCTTGAGAATCATGGAGTAAAAGGACAGGTCCTCTTGTGGATCAAAAACTGGCTGAGTAATAGGAAGCAGAGAGTGAGTATAAATGGGCAGTCTTCGCAGTGGAGGACGGTAAGCAGTGGGGTGCCGCAGGGCTCGGTACTGGGTCCCATGCTTTTTAACTTGTTCATAAATGATTTAGAGTTCGGAGTGAGCAGTGAAGTGGCCAAGTTTGCGGATGACACTAAATTGTTCAGGGTGGTGAGAACCAGAGAGGATTGTGAGGAACTCCAAAGGGATCTGTTGAGGCTGGGTGAGTGGGCGTCAACGTGGCAGATGCGGTTCAATGTGGCCAAGTGCAAAGTAATGCACATTGGGGCTAAGAATCCCAGCTACAAATACAAGTTGATGGGGTGTGAACTGGCAGAGACTGATCAAGAGAGAGATCTTGGGGTCATGATAGATAACTCACTGAAAGTGTCAAGACAGTGTGCGTTTGCAATAAAAAAGGCCAATGCCATGCTGGGAATTATTAGGAAGGGAATTGAAAACAAATCAGCCAGTATCATAATGCCCCTGTATAAATCGATGGTGCGGTCTCATTTGGAGTACTGTGTGCAGTTCTGGTCGCCGCACCTCAAAAAGGATATTATAGCTTTAGAGAAGGTGCAGAGAAGGGCAACTAGAATGATTAAAGGGCTGGAGCACTTTCCCTATGAAGAAAGGTTGAAACGCTTGGGACTCTTTAGCTTGGAGAAACGTCGACTGCGGGGTGACATGATAGAGGTTTACAAGATAATGCATGGAATGGAGAAAGTAGAGAAAGAAGTACTTTTCTCCCTTTCTCACAATACAAGAACTCGTGGGCATTCGATGAAATTGCTGAGCAGACAGGTTAAGACGGATAAAAGGAAGTACTTCTTCACCCAAAGGGTGATTAACATGTGGAATTCACTGCCACAGGAGGTGGTGGCGGCCACAAGTATAGCCACCTTCAAGAGGGGTTTAGATAAAAATATGGAGCACAGGTCCATCAGTGGCTATTAGCCACAGTGTATGGAGCACAGGTCCATCAGTGGCTATTAGCCACAGTGTATGTGTGTATATAACATTTTTTGCCACTGTGTGACACAGAGTGTTGGACTTGATGGGCCGTTGGCCTGATCCAACATGGCTTCTCTTATGTTCTTATGTTCTTATGTTCTTATGTTTTAATTTATGGCTCTTTGTTTTATATATGTATTTAACTTTGTTTTTAATAGGTTTTATAGCATGTTAGCAGCCTTGGTGGCTCTGATTGAGCAGAAAGACATAATATAATTTTTGTAAACAATAAAAATTACTGTCACCATCAACTCAAATTTTATTTATTATTTCAGTACTTCAGTAATACCCCACTGCCTCCCAAATGTCTTATAGCATCCTCCCCTCCTCACAACCCACTGAGATAAGTTAGAGCTTTCCTACATGTCCCCCCCACCCCCCACGCTTTGGTTATAGCCTCACATTGTTTTGGTTTATTCCCTAGCTTCTGCATGTGTTTTTGTGCCTTCACTTTTCACTTTTTATTTTGATTTTTCTCCAGTTTTTTTCTAGTTTTTTTCAGACTGCATTTTAAACATATTCAAACTTTATTATAATTAGGGTTGCCAAATTCCCAGCTTCCTGGAGTGGGGGATTTTTGTGTGTGCTTTACCTATTGTACCATAGAGTTTTCCCTCCCAAATGGCCAGATCATCTGGGAAAACCATAGAGTTTTCCCAAAAATGCCTAGAGTGGCCCCACATGGGTGCTGCCATTTTGATGACATCACTTCTGGGTGACATCATCACACCAGTGATGTAGGGGAAGGTTTCCCCCACCAGCCCAATGTGGGCTGGAGAGTTGGAAATCTCCCAGATGGGGGATTCCCCGCCCGGACTGGGGGCTTGGCAGCCCTAATTATAATCATAAAAACAAACAGAGCAATCAATATCCAATATCCTCAGCCGCCCTGAGCCTGCTTCAGCGGGGAGGGTGGGATATAAATAAAAAGTATTATTATTATTATATTATATTATTTCCAGTACATAAGTCAAAAAAATCCAGAAAGAAAAAAGGAACAATCAAACAGAAACATAACCAAACATCAAACAGCAGTTTGGTTATGATATTGATAATAAAACCAATATTATAAATACTTTAAAGTGATTCATTACATTAGAATAATAATATCATAGTACCTGCTGGGAATATAATCTTTCTCTAGAAGCCAATTCTGAGTCACCTTTTCTCTCATACTGCAAAGGAAGCCTGCTTTGCCATGTACCAAGCTATCTGATTAGAATGAAGATGAACCTAGGTTGGTAGCCATCATGTTGGTCTGAAGCAACAGAACAAAATTAGAATCCAATGGCACCTTAAAGACCAACAAAGTTTTATTCAGGGTGTGAGCTTTTGTATGCATGCACACTTTGTGCACACAAAAGCTCACACCTTGAATAAAATTCCATTGGTCTTTAAGGTGCCATTAGACTCTATCTTTGTTCATTGCTTCAGACCAACATGTCTACCCACCTGGATCTATCTTCACGGAAGGCACCACATTAAGCTGCACAGAATGGAACTCCATCAGTCTTACAAAGAAACTTGCACAGGTACAAATTGATATTTCCTTTCAAAGGATGAAGTGTGCATGCACATGAAAGCTCACACCCTGAATAACTTTGTTGGTCTTTAAGGTGCCATTTGACTTTGATCAGAATGAAGACAGGGATTTAGGCCACCACATGGGTAGTGGAAGTGGTCAGTTATTTTGATTCTCTTGAACCAGAAACAAATATTAGCTTGCTCAAAACAAATCATTGTGGTTTATCAACTATTCTAAAATTTATCAAGTATTATTAATGGTTCTATTTGTACTTTTAAAATTAGAAGTGTTTCTAAGATGCTACTGAAATGTTTGTTCCCTGGGAGTAACTCACATACCCATGCTTTTGGGTTACTTATTTTTTTAAAAGCTAATTGCTTCTGTTCAAAGAACAATTTTGACTGCTATGTAAATATGCAGCAAAGCAAGTTCATCCACTACTAATATTTTATTTGTTTACAATTGTCATCACTTCAGTTTGACAGTTTCCTTGTAACTATTCAATGACCCTTTTTGAAACAGAAATTGGTTCTAATTCATATGCTGTAAACTAAGTGGCAATGAATAAGACCTGTCTTAGTCTGTATACATTCTCAGATTGAAAATGGATCCCTCCTTTCTCTACTGACTGGTTTTTGGTGCCTTGCAAATGGTTACTGAATTTTACCACTACATCTACTGACACCAGACCCAGCATGACTGGTGTTTGACAAGTAGCAATCATGTGAACTATCCAGTAATATTTATTTTTTGCATTTTTGTACCGTGGGTATTTACACAGGTATGAGCAGTACTGTAAAATGGCAGGATTGGTTGCATGACAATAAGTTGAAACATGGACGCACTAGTGCTTAACCTTTTACCACTGGCATTTAAAATTTATTGTGCATTCATTGTGCTAAGTACATAAAATCTATGTGACAGAAAAATGGTAGTGGAAACAGGAAAGCTAAAGGCTTAAGAGACATGGGGAGCAGAAATGTCCTATGCATCACATATATTGGTTTGGAGACACTGACTACAATTAACACCTTTTCCAGATTGCAAAAGGTCTCAAATATTGAAAAGGGAATTCATAAAACATATTATATCTGAAGAAGTGAGCAGTGACTCGTGAAAGCTCATATCCTGCCACAAATTATATTAGTCTTTAGGGTGCTACTGGACTCCTGCTCTTTACTACTGCTACAGGCAGACATTGGGTGCTTTCACACAGCAACAGTTTGCAAGTGGGTCTTGCCATGCTTACGCAGCAAAAATCCAGTTGCAAAGCATGTTATTTAATGACCTCGGAAGGATGGAAGGCTGAGTCTACCTGAACCAGCTTTCGCTGGGATCGAACTCAGGTCATGAGCAGAGCTTAGGACTGCAGTACTGCAGCTTTAACACTCTGCGTCACGGGGCTCTTAGAACAACAAAAACAGCATGTTAAAAAGATTAAGACAGCTAAAATTAAAATATCTAAGCAGTGTGTGTGTGGGGGGGAATTATGAAATGTTTTGGAGAATTAACCACTTAACAATACCTAAAATAGTGAATTTCGTGGTATTCAAGAATTGTTAGGGAGGAATTCTATAGCTAGAATGCCATACCAGAAAAGGCTCTAATCTCAAATACAACCTTTACATGTGTTTGGTAGCCATAATATCTATCTATTACATTATTTTGCCCTTTCTCCACAGAACTTAGGTGGGATCCATAGTTCTTCTTCTCTATTTTTTCCTCACAACACCATGTTGTAGGCTAGGATGAGACAGTGAGTCTAACTCAACATCGGCCTGTGAATTTAATGACAAATTAGGGAGTTGAACCCAGGTCTTCTCAGCGTTCATTATATACACTAACCAGTACATCACACTGGCTCTCAAGTTGTTTTGGTGGAAAATGTTAAATTATGAACTAATATTGTTTACTATGCATTCTCTCACATCATTGAAATTAAAGCAGTATGAAACAGGTCAATAACTAATGCCCCTCTCACCCTAAAGTAGATTTAAATCTTAACAATCACCTTTAATTTATACTCAATTAACATGAATGTTATTACCCCTACAGAAAGTTCTGCTATTGTACAACTAGCATACTGGACTTTTCATATTAATGATAATTAAGTCAACAAACTGTATAAAACTTTCATACTCTACTGTAATACAACAGTTCATCATCTGTACTAGCCTAATTAATGTAAATGTGTGGTTCATTATTTAATAGGAACTGGCCACCCAAATGATTTAGGCGTGTTTTATTGTTTATATTTCAGAGATATAAAAATCTCACCTCAATCTGTCATAAAATGCATGGGTGCATGTAGAAAACACAACCAAAATACAGTATTTAACTTTACTAGAATTCTTTATGGCAGACACAGGGCATAGCACAGTTAATCGTTATTACGTTCCACTTATTTGATAAAAATGCCTCAGGGGCAGCCAAAGATAATCTACACTAAATAAATCATTCTTAGTTTACAGAGCCATATGTATATGATATAGGGTTGCCAAGTCCAATTCAAGAAATATCTGGGGACTTTGGGGTGGAGCCAGGAGCAAGAGTGTGACAAGCATAATTGAACTCCAAAGGGAGTTCTGGCCATCACATTTAAAGGAACCGTACACCTTTTAAATGCCTTCCTTCCATAGGAAATAAAGAAGGATGGGGCACCTTCTTTGGGGGCTCATAGAATTGGACCCCCGGGTCTAATATTTTTGAAATTTGAGGGGTATTTTGTGGAGAGGCACTGGATGCTATGTTGACAATTTGGTGTCTCTACTTCAAAAAACAGCCCCACAGAGCCCCAGATAACCATGGATCAATTTGGGAATAAGTCTCCATAGGGAATAATAGAGTTCCCAGCAGACAGTCCACCTCCCCCCGCTTTCTGATGACCCTGAAGCAGGGGGAGGGCCTCCAAACCGGGGGATCCCCTGTCTCCCACCTGGGGATTGGCAACCCTAAATAACAATGGTAGAAATCTGTTCAGGCCACACTTCCCTTGCATACATCTAGACAGGGCAATGGAGAGAAGGGGCTGTGGGCATGTCGACTAGGTGGTAAAGAGTTCTTGGTCAAAAGAAGGAAGAACAACAGTGAAGTAAAACCTGTAGAAGAAGATAAGAAAAGATTGGATTTATACCCTGCCCTTCACTTAGAGTCTCAGGGCAGCTTGCAATCTCCTTTCCCTTCCTCTCCTCACAGCAGACACTCTGCGAGATAGATGTGGCTTAGCTCTGAGAGAGCTACTCTTGAGGGAGCAGCTCTTTCAAGAACTGTGACTGACCCAAGGTCACTCAGCAGGTGCATGTGAAGGACTGGGGAATCAAACCTGGTTCTCCCAGATTAAGAGTTCACACACTTAGCCACTACATCAAATTGGCCAGCTAAGGCACAAAAGCCACTAAGAACAAATCAAAATCCAGTCAAATCTCTGCAAAACAATGGTGGTTTTATGTAACTAATTACCATGGCCATGCTGAATCCAAGTACTATTCTGAATCACAAACAGGGCTTTTTTTTTAGAAAAAGCCCAGCAGGAACTCATTAGCATATTAGGCTACACTCCCTGACACCAAGCCAGCCTGAACTGCGTTCCTGTGAGTTCCTGCTCAAAAAAAGCTCTGATCACAAAGCAAAAGCAGGGCCTTGCCTTACTTCTGTCTCAAAGCAACCTAATACCGTTGTATGCTTGGTACTGGAGTGCTCCCACTCAAACAGGAAACCACTATAGAGGTGTAAGACCATAAAACAAGAGATTCAGATGCAGTCAAGTTGCAGTGATTATATGATCTCATTTAATATAGTATACTATATGGGAAGCAGAGACAGGCTGGCACCCTACCTAAAATTTCTACAGGTGCAAAGAGGGACATGAATTTTATTGATTTTCCCCTCCTTCATGAGATGTCTGATTCCCCCCCCCCCCAAACTATTCCTGGAGATCCATTATACCACTGGTCCCCAACCTTTTTGGCACCATGGACTGGCCCCAGAGCCGGCAGGGTGAAGACACCCAATCTGGCCTCCCCCCACCCCTCCATGGCACCTCCTCCTTCCCCTGATTTCCACCTCCCTCCTTCACCCCTCCGCACAGCCTTGCCACCTCTTAAAGGTGCAACTTAACTCCAGAGCCTGTTTGGTGTAGTAGTTAAGTATGCGGACTCTTATCTGGGAGAACCGGGTTTGATTCCTCACTCCTCCATTTGCACCTGCTGGCATGGCCTTGGGTCAGCCATAACTCTGGCAGAGGTTGTCCTTGAAAGGGCAGCTGCTGTGAGAGCCTTCTCCAGCCCCACCCACCTCACAGGGTGTCAGTTGTGGGGGAGGAAGGTAAAGGAGATTGTGAGCCGCTCTGAGACTTTGGAGTGGAAGGGGGGATATAAATCCAATATCTTCTTCTTCTACTTTTTTCTATTGCTTCAGACCAACACGGCTGCCCACTTGGATCTATCCTCCTCTCCGTTTTCCTCCCCCCATTTCCTCCTCCCTACTTCGCCCCCGCGCAACCTCATAGTTTCCTCTCCCCCATTTTCACCATTTTAAGACTGGGGAAGGGGCCATGAAGCTCCTCCCAGGCTGACTCTACCCCGGGAAGGAGGCATTGGCAGTGACCCTCACCGCTGTGGTTTTCCTGGCCGATCAGCAGATTGGTAGGGGGGCGGCCTGGGAGGCGCTTCACTGCCCCTTCCCCGGCTTTAAAATGGTGATAAAAATGGGGGGGAGGCACCATAGGGGGGACAGCAAGGGGGACCCCTGCATTATACCACAGGAACATTTCAGGGAGTATTTTGAGCTTCTAAGGGAGGAGGGAATCAGCAAAATTGTCCTTCCTCCTTGTGCCCATACAAATTCTAGATGGGATCCAAGCTGCTGACCTGAATTACATAAGTCACTGTGTGAAACAATTACCAGCCCCTAAAGTCAAACAAAATGTGTTGTGTTAAAATTACTAATGATGATGAAGATTGTAAATTATATCTAAAGAAGGGACTCATCATGAAAACTTATCCTTGGATAAAATTGTATTGGTATTTAAAGTGTCACTTGTTTATTAATGCTGAAAATTTCAGGGGATATTTTTAGATCCCAGCGTGGGCATACAAAACATGCTGTTCTGAAGTAAGGTTTCTGCTTAAGCAACAGCATTAATGGAAAACTGGGATTTTGTATAATAACGAGCTATTCTGTCACCAGGCAAAATAGACTCCATTCTGTTGTATTATTTGAATCTTTCTGCCTGTTTGATATGCAAAGTTAAGAGGATGGAGAGACTGCTGCAGAATTTGTTATACTGATACTAGCATTTCTATTCTCCTGTTCGAAAAACAAACAATCATTAGTCTACTAGTTGCCATCTGAATTATGTTTACACTGAGGAACTTGAGGGTTCTGCCTTCCTCCAGTCACAAGGGTCACTCCCATCACTGAATATAATAGTGAACCAAGAGATACACTAAGTAGCACTTCAAATAAGAAGTACTTCATATTGCTAGAGTTAAGAGCTACCATCACTATCTGGCTAATCTGTAGATTAGAAACGTGGCCAAGAATCTATAGTTTTCAAGCATCAGAGTTCTGAATCAGGCTGCTGGGAGTTCCCACACAGCACCTTTTTGTCACATGTGGCATAGTCACAGACTTTAATTTCTAATTGACACTGCAAATCCCCACCCTTAATCTAGAGGTGGTACATATCCATTCTATTACCTGTTTGGCTTGGCTTGCTCTCTGCTGGAGTGCTCCTGCTGTTACAAAGCTGAATTTGTGTTGCATGTTCCAAACAGTAAGATATGCTATTAGGACTTTTCCAGTAATTGATTGCTGCAGCATATGTGCATTAAATGTACATGTGAAAAATACCTTAGAACATAAAGTCATATGAGAAACCATGATAGATTAGGCCAATGGCCCATCCAGTCCAATATTCTGTACCAAAATGTGGCCAAAACCCAGATGCCAACAGGAGGTCCACCACCAGGGCCAGAACTCCAGAAACTTCCCTCCATTGTTGCCCTTCAAGAATTAAGAATACAGAGCATCACTGCCTCAGACACAGTGTTCCATCTTTACCTTTTGGCTAATAGCCACTCATGGACCTCTACTCCATATATTTATTCAATCCCCTTTTGAACCTGCCTGTGCTTTTAGGTGCCACCACTTCCTGTGGCAGTGAATTCCATGTGTTAATTACACTTTGAGTGAAGAAGTACTTCCTTTCATCCGTTCTAAGCCTACTGCTCATTAATTTCATTAAGTGCCCATGAGTTCCTATACTGTGAAAGTACTTCCTTCTCTACCTTTTCTATCCTATGCATGACTTTGTAAATATGTTATGTCACCCTTCAATAATTGTTTCTCCAAGCAAAAAAGCCCTAACCTCCTTAACCTTTATTCCATTCCTTTAATAATTTTCGTCTTAAATTGGTTTTAATGGTACAATTGACTTCTATTTTGTTCTACTACTTCAGAGCGGCTGCCTACTTGAATTTAATCATTTTCGTTGCCCTTTTCTGCACCTTTCCCAGGGCTATATCTTTTTTAAGGTATTGTGACCAGAACTGTATACAGTATTTCAGATGAGGCCACACCATTGATTTATAGAGAAGCATTATGATACTGGCTGATTTGTTTCAATCTCCTTTCTAATAGTCCCTAGCATAGCATTTGCCTTTTTTATTACAGTTGCAACATCATCAGTGAGTTATCAACTATGATCCCAAGGTCAGTTATTGCCAGTTTGGACCCCAGCAATGTATATTTATATTAGGATTTTTTCGATCTAATGTGCACTACTTTCCACTTGCCCATGTTGAATCTCATTTCCCATACCGACACTCATTCACACAGCCTCAACAAGTTCCTCTGGAGCGCCTCACAATCCTCCAAGGTTTTCCCCATTCTGAACAACTTAGTGTCATCCACAGACTTAGTGACTTCACTGCTTACTCCCAACTCCAAATAATTAAGGAACTAGTTTAAAAGCACTGGACCCTACTGCTTACCACTAGGGATGGGTGCAAACCAGGAAATGAAGGTTCATAGGATCTCACAAACCTCTCCATTTAACAAACCAGTTTGAGGTTTGTGGTTCATGGTGCAGCATAGTTGCATAAGCCATTTAAGGGGGGTGGGGAAGAAAGGTCCCCTGTGCAAGCACCAGTCATTTCCGACTCTAGGGTGACATTGATTTCATAACATTTTCACGGCAGACTTTTTACGGGGTGGTTCGCATTGCCTTCCCCAGTCATCTACACTTCCCCCCCAGCAAGCTGGGTACTCATTTTACCGACCTCGGAAGGATGGAAGGCTGAGTCAACCTTGGACCGGCTACCTGAATCCAGCTTCCGCCAGAATCAATCTCAGGTTATGAGCAGAGAGTTCAGACCACATTACTGCTGCTTTACCACTCTGCACCACAGGGCCAATTAAGCCATTTAAAGGGATCCCTTTAAAGAGATTTAAATGCCTTTTGAGTTCAAGTTGGTGAGTTGCACTGCTGAAGCAACACAACTCTATGGGCGTTTTCGCACTGACCTTCTAGTGGCGCGACCACCCTCTTCACACCGGAGGATCTGCCCGGATTTCGCACAAGAAGTGCCGGCGCACCCAAAAGAGCCGGCGACTTCTGTCGCGAAACCCGCTCAAACGGAAACCGCCAAGAAGCAGGAAAACGTTTGAGCGGGTTTTGCGACGGAAGTCGCCGGCTCTTTTGGGTGTGCCAGCGCTTCTTGTGCAAAATCCGGGCAGATCCTCCGGTGTGAAGAGGGTGGTCGCGCCACTAGAAGGTCAGTGCGAAAACGCCCTATGAGTGAATTCAGAAGTCATTGAAATTCCCTTTAAATTGGTTTTGAAAGCAGTGTTGCCACTGTGTCATCATAACTCACAAGTGAACGCAGAAGACATTTAAATGCATTCTGAGTTCACTCACTGAGCTGTGCCACTGTGGCGACACAGCTTGGAGAAGGCCCCATCACCAGCACATCTGCCAACATTAACCTCCCAAAGCCACCTGGGAGTTCATGGGAGGTGGGACAGCATGAAACAAGGTTCGCAAACCAGGCCTGGTTTGTGATGAATTTCAGATTGTAATTCAATTTGTGGCCATTCCTACTTATTGCCGTCCACTGTGAAAACTGCCCATGTATACTCTGTTTCCTGTTAACCATTTTTTAATCCAGAAGAGGACTTGTCCTCTTACACCATGACTACTGAGTTTACTTAGAACCCTTTGATGAGGAACTTTATCAAAAGTTTTCTAGAATTCTAGGTAAACAACACCTACTAGGTTACCTTGTTCACATGTTTGTCTACACCCTCTAAAAGGTTAGTGAGGCAGGATCTTCCCTTACAGAATCCATGATGATTCTTTCTCAATAGCTTTTGTTTACCAATGTGCTCACAAATTCTATCTTTAATAACAGATTCTATTAACTTACCCAGTATCAACATTAGACTGATCAGTTGGTAATTTCCCAGATATCCTCTGGAATCTTTTTTAAAGATGGAGGTTACATTAGCTGCCTTCCAGTCCTTTGAAATGGAGACAGATTTTAGTGATATATTGCATATTGTTGTCAGGAGATCTACAAATTCACATTTTAATTCATTCAGAGCTCTTGGATGTATGCCATTTGGGCCTGGTAATTTGTCAATTTTGAATTTGTCCAATAGTCATAGGACCTCCTCTCTCGTCACCTCAATCTCTCAGGTCTTTCAACATCCCTCCTGAAATCAGTGGTTCTGGAGTGGGCAAGCACCTCTCATCTTCCACAGTGAAGACAGGCAAAATATGCATCCAGTTTCTCTGCCATTTCCCTATCATTCTTTGGTGATCCTTTCACCCTTTGTTCATCCAAAGGCCCCACTGCCTCACTGGCTGGTTTTCTGATGCTAATGTATTTCAAGAAATTTTTATTGTTCATTTTTATATTTTTTGCAATATGTTCCTCATAGTCCCTTTCTACCTGTCTGTTCTTTTTATTTACTTCACTTGGACTAGCATTCCACCACCTAAAAGAATCCTTTTATTGCTTCCATTACTTAGTTAACCATGCAGGCCTTTTAAAATATCTATCCCTAACCTGCAGCATACATTTTATCTGAGATTCCGGTATTGTAGTTTTAAAGTCTCCAAGCTTCCCAAAGCATTTGACCCTCTTTACCTTTCATTTCAGTTTCTTCTTCACAAGCTCCCTCATTTGATAGAAGTTACCTCTTCTAAAATTAAATGTGGATGTATTGGTCTTTTGGAGCAACTAACTATTTACATAAATGCTAAACTTGATAGTATTATGGTCACTGTTCCCAACCACTGGTATCACATTTATCATTACATCTTGAGCATTACTTAGGACCATGATCACTTCCCCCCCCCCCCAATAGGTTGTGTGATTATCTGTTACATAGCATAGTCATTGAGAGTATCTAGAAACTCAATTTCTTTCCCCTGACTTGAACACATATTGACCCAATCAATATGTGAGTAGTTAAAATTACCTATTATGAAACAGTTACTTCATCTAGCTGCTTTCCATAATTTGTTGTTGTTGTTAAATGATCCTCTAACATTTGACAACAAAATCCAGGAATTAAGCTTCCTTTGAAAACAATATTTTCACCCACAGCATTTCTGTAAGCAAATCTATTTATCTTAGATTCTTCATTTTAGTGGACTGTATATCCTCTCTGACATACAGAGCCACTTCACCTCCAGCTCCTCCCTCCCTAGCCTTCCAATACAATTTATATTCAGGAATCACTGTATCCCACTGATTATCCTCATCCCATCATGTTTATGGAATTACCACTATGTCCTCTGACATTAAACATTTCAGATCCCACATTTTGTCTTGGATACTTCTAGCATTTGAATATAAACATCTATAATTCCCCAGACATGTTAGGCTTGCAGCCTTCCTCCTGGGATCCCTAGACCCTGTCAGGCAATCAATATTGTTTGTCACTCTCTCAGTGGCCAGTCCTAATCCATTTCTCTCTAGAACAGGAGCAGCTACCTCTTTATCTCTTAGAGCCATCCCAAACCAGAGACATTTCATCTCCTATTGGCTTTCCCCCAGGGATTAAAAACTGCTCTGCCACCTTTTTGATTTTGAGCACCAGCAGCCTAGTTCCTTCCTAGGGCAAGTAGAGACCTTCTCTTTTTTTCCCCAAAAGCAACCCAGTGCCTTGCAAACTTAAATCCTTCATTCCTACACTATTGTCTCATCTACGCATTAAGATTCAAAAACTGTGCCTCTCTAATTAACCATGCACATAGAAAACTTCTGACAAGGCTGTCGGTGCGGGTGTGTGCAGAGTGAGCGGTGTGATATGTACAACGGTGAGCCCCAGTAAAGAAGTGAGCCAGACACCTGCAGCTAGTGCTAAAACAGTGTATTTACAGATTATATACAATATGCTCACTAGTGCAGAGATATACATCAACTATAGGACCAAAGTGCTCCGCCAGCATGTGACTCCTCGAAGAGAGACCTGTGCACTGGTAGCACAGTCCATATATAGTTCCATCAGCCAATCCTGGCAGTCCACAGTCATGCTGACTCAGCAGGTACTTTCCACCTGTCCTTTACCGGCTAGAACCGGCTTGTAGATAAGGTCACTGTGACCTAGCTTGCCAGCTAGATCACTTGCTGTCATATTATAGCTGTCAAACTGTGTAAAGGCAGACTCAATACTGACACACCTCCTAGTCTACCATACACAGTAAACCTAAGTATTGTACAACTTCACATCATACACAATGTTATGCAGTGTTCACTCACATGCCTGTACATTGTTTTCTGGACAGCAGTACCACAGCATCAAACATTTGCACTTTGGTATTTACACTTCACAATTTCCAATACAGGCACTCATCATCACTGTCCTGGTCAGCCATTTCCCTCTGGCGTTTGGCCTCAGCCTCCTTGTTACGTGCCTCGCACTCTGCAACCCAGACCTTCCATGCTTCAGCTTTTTTTTTCTCAGCGTTTCTTGAAACCCTGGTGAATCTGGTTTAGTTATCAGTGTCACATACGGTACTTTATACCTAGCAGGAGGAATACCCTTAGTAGCTCTGGCAGATACTCGAGGCCCTGCACTAGCAATGGCCTCGTCTTCTCCAGACTGACTGCTTGCCACCTCCTGGGCTGACACCACCTCCTGGCTTAGAGGTTCCACCTCCTGACTTGACACTTGAGGCTCTGGGCTAGCACTGGGCTCACCTTCTTCTGCCTCCTTTGGTGCTAGCTCTTGGCCGGGAGATTTTGGCCCCTGCTTAATCTCCCTTGGCAGGACTCCAGCACTGTTATCAGTACTTGGCAGCAACACAACTTCCCTTTCAGTACCGTGTAATGTAGGCCAGCTGGTATGCTCGTTAAACCTTGCTGACCAAATGAAAGTCAGCTTGGCCCTCTTATCACAAAAGCGATAAGACCTAGTTTCTGGCTTGTAGCCCAGAAAAGTTATGCGTACTGCCCAACCAGCTCCCTCCCTCCTGTTATCCGAGGGAACATTAACCCATGCCTGCATCCCGAAGACCTTTAAAAATCTTAAGTCAGGCACTTTACCATATAACCTTCTATAAGGCATGTCATGCACAGCTTTGCTCCAAATTCTGTTATACAGATACACCGCAGAGTAAATGGCGTCGGCCCAATATGCAATTGGCAAGTTGGCATCCTCTAACATACTATACATCAAGTTTTGTAAGATAGCTCCATGCCTCTCAGCCAGCCCATTCTCCTGGGGCGTGGCTGGGCTTGCTAATCTGTGAGCGATGCCTTGGCTCTCCAGCCAACGTTTAAACTAATTTGAAAGAAACTCACCTCCGTGGTCACTTTGAATTGCCTTGATATGCAAGTCTAACTCCCTTTCAACCGCTTTAGCCCATTTGGTAAACATTTTGTACACCTTGGACTTGTGCTCCATGGCAAACACCCAGGAATACCTTGTATAGTCTTCGGTAGCCACTAGGCAATACTGCCTCCCCGACAGACTCTTGGGAAATGGGCCAATAACATCGAGGTGAATTAGCTCTAAAGCACGCTTGCTTTCTTTGGTGCTTTTTCTAGCTACTGCACAAGCCCTGCTTTTGGTCTTTTTACAGACCTGGCAGTCTAGGTAACACCTGCAGGGCTTCACCTTCAGACCTGGCACCATCTGTAGGGGCTTCTTCAGTGCGTGAAACCCACAATGCCCAAGTCTTCTATGTAACAGATGGATACATTGGTCGTGCACTGGCACATTAGACACTTGTGCAGCCTGGGCACAATCACTCTGGAACACATATACATTTCCATCCCTTTTGCCAGTAGCAAGTAGCTTCCCCCCACCTCCTAAGATCTTACAACAGGATTTCTTAAATATCACCTCATAGCCATCATCAATTAACATGCTGACGCTTAGCAAATTAGATCTTAACGAGGGGACACATAATGCATGCTGGAATGTACAATTCAAAACAGGAAAATTTACATTCCCAGTACATGTTACAGCCACGGAAGAACCGTCGGCTAATCTCACATGAGTGAGTTCAGGAATGTCAACATCTCTCAGCAGCTTCTCGTCGCAGCAGAGATGGCTCGTTGCACCAGAGTCTAATATCCACAAAGACCCGGTACTCTCTCCTGAAGAAGTGACTGGCCGGGCTTCTTCTTCACAACTGCTGGTGGTCCTCTGCCCTCGCTGCCTCCGTCCACGCCGCTTCCCTTTCTCAGGGCAAACGCGCAAAAGGTGCGAGGATGAGCCGCAACCAAAGCAACGCCTGACCGACAGTGCAGTCGGCTCCTCTTCAGCCTTTGGTTGTCTGCCAGCAGCACAAGCCGGCTCCTGCTTGGACGCCTTCCCAGACGAACCGATAGCCACACGTTCTCCAGCCGACACTCCCGGATGGCTCACAGCTGCAATCCTCTCCTGGAAATCATGCAGGTTGGCACACACATACTCCATAGTCAGAGTCGCTACATCAACCGTTTCCAGGGAGGTAATTAGTGGTGTAAACTCCGGCGGCAACGATGACAACAAAATATACACTCTGTCATCAGGAGTGACAGTTTTGCCCCGGGCTTCAAGCTCCACGAAGCAGTCTGTCAGCTTCTTGATGTGCTGCCTCACACACCCTCCAGCCGGCATTAAAGTGCAGAACATCTTCCTGGTCAAGGCCATTAGGGAGCCTGTAGTGGTACGAACGTATACCCCACTGAGTGCATCCCAGGCAGCCTTGGCAGTGTCCTTCCCACGCACATATATCAACTGGTCATCTCCCACGGCTAGCACAATATTTGCCAGCGCCTTCTCGGCCAACACAGTCTCGTCAGGAGATAACACGGCAGGGGGATTACTTACAAACAGCCATTGACCCTCACGCTTGAGATAGTGTTCCATTCGTAGGCTCCACACCGCATAGTTGGCTGAATTAAGCTTCTCGATGGCCACTGCAAGCTGCTGCTGAGCCATGATGCAGACTCCTCCAAACAGCTGGCTGCCGTCCTCCCCCTGGCTCTCGGATTGAGATAGCTGGTACTCTTCATCCTCCAACGGCGTTCCTTGCCTCCGGCTTCTTCACAACTCTCGGTCAGCTCAACACTCACGTTGCTCCTCCGCGCAGCGGAAGCGTGCTGGGCCCATAACCCTGTCGGTGCGGGTGTGTGCAGAGTGAGCAGTGTGATATGTACAACGGTGAGCCCCAGTAAAGAAGTGAGCCAGACACCTGCAGCTAGTGCTAAAACAGTGTATTTACAGATTATATACAACGTGCTCACTAGTGCAGAGATATACATCAACTATAGGACCAAAGTGCTCCGCCAGCATGTGACTCCTCGAAGAGAGACCTGTGCACTGGTAGCACAGTCCATATATAGTTCCATCAGCCAATCCTGGCAGTCCACAGTCATGCTGACTCAGCAGGTACTTTCCACCTGTCCTTTACCGGCTAGAACCGGCTTGTAGATAAGGTCACTGTGACCTAGCTTGCCAGCTAGATCACTTGCTGTCATATTATAGCTGTCAAACTGTGTAAAGGCAGACTCAATACTGACAAAGGCTACCTTGGAGGTCCTGGCCTTGAGTTTCCTACCTAGCAGCCTAAATTTTTCCTCCAGGATCATATAATTGGTGCCAACATGTACCACAACCACTGGCTTTTCCCCTGCAGTGTCTACCAGCCTATTTAGACTATGAGTAATGTTCAAACCTTCACACCTGGCAGGAACCATGCAGTCAGTACGCAAGTTTGCAGGACATCTACCTACATTCCTAAGGATTGAGTAACTAACTACCAAGAGTCCTCCTCCCTCCCTGCCCAGGGATGGTTCCTTGGTGTGAAAGTATACCTGTTCACCAACTGTAGAAGTGACCCCTTCAGAGGAAAATTCCCACTTTCTTCAGCATAATGTCCTGTTTCCCCTTGACCTTCATGCTCCCTAACAGCATTAGGGCTGCTGTTCTCAGAGTGCAACACATCTAACAAGCCCCTGAGAATCTCATCTTTGTGCCTAACTGACTGCTTCTCCAGATCAGCCACCTTGGCCTCAAGGATGTGAACTTGCACTGAGTACACGCCCATGACTTTTGTCCAGCTGGCAGATAGTCATACTTGGGATAGCGCCCAACTCCTTGCAGCATTTAACTTAACTGCCTCCCATTCCCTTTTTAAAATAAACTTCCTATATATGTAGATCTGTTTGTGGAAGCTGTCCTTACCTTTTTAGACATGTGGAGAGACCACTGCCCTGGCTTCCTCATCCTCCTGTTGAACTCTCATGTCTGCTAAACTTGCTTGTTTATTCCCAGATGCTTAGGCACTGGACCTGGGCCTGCTATCTCACAGAGCTGGGGCCTGCTTGTAGAGGCCCTAAATAAATAGCTTAGGCCAAACCTCCACACCCCACGTGAAAGCAAATCACACTGATTGGGAGTTAACCAATAAAGGAGGATCAGTGAGTTAGCATGGAACACTAATAGTTTTGTTTAAGGAAATAATCCTGCATTTTGCTTTTTCATTCCTGAAGAATTTGAAACGTCATTCTCCAGATGTTAAGTGGTGATTTTATGTCTTAGAAAAGGACAGGCTGAAAGTTTCACATACCAAACTTATATAAATTACACCATTGCATGAAAATGATGCTAAGCAGTACAGTAAGTATATAGCGGCCAATAAATATATTCTGAATAAATTATTCAAAGATGATTTCCTAGTACTGAGTTAAATAAAAAAGGAACCATATCATTGAATCTAAATTGGGTCTTACTACCAAGTTGCATCAAAAGTCTAAATCTGCACAGCTAAAGTCTAAATCTATTACAATTAATATAAAAATTCCAAGTAACCCAAGCATTTTTGCAACAAATGTCATTGCAGATTGATCTCTCTACCAACACAGTTATGCAATTAACAAAATCTCTTTTCCAAGTATGAATATTGCCACTATTAGATTCAGAAACACACTTTTTCATTAATGATAAAGCACATAAATAAAAAGAGCAGACATATTCCTTATCATTTGATCAATATCTGCCAGAAAAATGATTCACCAAATATTTTCTTCCGCATGACACAACAGAACACTTTAAATTACAAATGAGGATGAAAATGAATGCATCCAATGTCGTGCTGATTTTCCTTTTGGAAAGATATCATTACTTATTGGTGCTTACACCTTATCATTTTTTCTAACAGTCCTATGAGGTATGTCCCATTTCCCCCTGTCGAACACAAAAAAGTCATTTCCTGGCTACTCCTCAAGGATGCTCAATCCCTCTCTGTTTGGACTGCAAATTGCAATTAGCTTGCAATTTGTGGTCAGCATCATCAAACACATATGTGAGAAATGATTTTTCAATGCTAAAAATGCCTAGAAGTATATTAGTATTTATTTTACTTAGAAGATTTTTGTGCCTCCTGAGCATCAACAGTAAAAAAGAACAACAACAAATCATACCAACACAAATAAATAAAAAGGCCAATAAAAGCACATAAAACTGTGGCGTTCAAAATGATATTGATAAAACAGTCTGGGTAAAAAGCAGTATTTTGGCCTGGTAAAGTAAAGTAAAGTATTTTGGCCTGGTAAAGTAAAGTGTGAGCCAAGGTGAGCCTTTAAAAGGAGGACATGGCAAAGGAGAGGTGCCAAAACCTGTCACTGGTTGCTACCCACTTTACCTCTGCAGGTAAGGGCACAAAGAGATCTCAGCTGATAATTGCACAATATGCAAGAAGGCAATCCTTCAAGTACTCCACCCTTAAACTACTTGGCTCTTTATAGGTAAGAATCAGCACTTTGAATTGTGCCTGGAAACAAATGGGAAATCAGTGGAGATCTTCAGCATGGGAGTGACATGATTCCTGTATCCACCTCTGTCAAGAAACTGAGAGACACCTAAGTGTTTGCTTATTCAATGTCTGTATGTATTTGTAAGTTTTTCAGGATTTGCACTAGCATTGTGTCAAGATAATAGGCATTTAACCAATTAAGGTGGAAACTAATTCGTCACACCTGTGAAGCCAGCCCACAGTGACATAGATTGTTTAGATCTAGCCTTGACAGGTTAACATCTAAGCCAAGGCTAGATGACAGCTTTTAGATTAGATTCAACTAATCAACTAGCCAAGATAAAATCAGGCTAGGTGTCCACCAACGGAGGAGATTCTACTTCTTCAAGTCAGAAGCCAGGAGTCTTCTTCAGGACATCAAGAAGAAGGTACCAACACCACAAGGTCAAAGGAGGATGGAGCTTTGAAGATGTCTCTCTGATGTTGTGGGCCTGACAGCATAAGCATCAGTGAGTATAGCTTAGGTGATTAGCTAATTGACTACACAGTCCAGTGTAGGGAAGCAGGCAAATTGTCTCAGGATTTGGTGTTCCTCTGTGCACAGTATGTTTGTTTTACGTGGCTCTTATAATCCCATTTTGTGTTTCCCTTTCCCTCTTATCTTGTAAATAAAGGTTCTATATTTTTCTATAAGTTTTGCCTTTTACTTTGTAGACCTGGGACCTGATAACACACTGACCAAAAGAACCTATGTGATATTCTTTTAAGTTTTCCTAGTTATTTTATTTTAGTTTTTCCCTTTCCTTTAGCAGGCCTTTAGGGCGTGGCAAACACTCTGGGCCTGGATGTTGGTTATGAAAAATCAGCAGCTGGGTATTTAGTAATGATAACAGCTGTGCTTCTTTCTGTCAGCACTTGGATGAACTTCAGACGAGTCCTATACTTGTAGCAAGTTAGGATCTTTATTGAAGAACGACAGTACTATAGTAACGAAATAACAGTAATGGCGATTCTGGGCGGTTGGTTACATTTTATGCCCACAGCAAAGCATAATAAAACAATAATTCACACGGTCTCAATGGTTGTCTCTTCTTCCCAGCCTTCGTTATCAGTGAAGGAGGATGCCCCCCTGTTGCGAAGGCCAAACGGTCTGGCTTCAAAGGGCACCTGTGGATGTTAAGCAGAGACTCTCTGCCGCCTGTCTTACTGCCCTAAATATTTGGCATAGCAGAGGGGCTTGGGTCAATGACCGCTGTCAGGCACTCTAAGTTACAACATGGAGTCAGTTTGGTTAAAGCAAAGCAGAGAAAGTTACAAGTTCTGACATACTGCCCCCCCTAAGCTCTTCGGCTTGGGCTTGTGCGGGTACAGTAGGTGGAATTTCTTTAATAATTGCGGTGCAGACACATCACTAGCTTTCACCCATTCATCACAACTAGGGGGGAAATATTTCCATCTGATCAGGTAGTACAGTGTCCCCCTCTGGTCCAGGATTTCTAACACCTCATGGTGACTCTGACCCTTCACTAGAGTCGGAGGCGGCTCCGGGGGGCCAGGATGAAATTGCGTAGCTCCAGGATCCTTGCGGAGAAGGCTGCAATGAAAAACAGGGTGGATCTTACTCAGGGATTTGGGTAATTCCAACTCCACAGTTACCTTGTTGATAACCTTTTTTATTTTGAATGGACCTAGGTACTTCAGCGCAAGTTTGCGGCACCCTTGGGGAAGGGGCAAGTTTTTAGTGGACAGAAATACTGTCTCGCCTTCCTTCAGTTCCCATTGCGGGGCATGTTTTTTGTCAAAGTGCCGTTTGTACTCTCTCTTCGCCTCCTCCAGGTTCTCCTGAATCACCTTCCACCCCTCTTTTATTCCCTCCCACCACTGTTGGCACGAAGTGGGCTCCTTCAATCCCGCGGGGAGGGTGAGGTTTGGGAAGGGCTTCCCCTCGTACCCGTTAACTATTTGAAAGGGGGAGGTTTTGGTGGAGCTATGGAGGCTGTTATTGTAGCCGTACTCGGCGAACGGGAGGAGCTCCACCCAATTCGTTTGCTGGTAGTTAATGTAACACCTCAAGTACTGCTCCAGAAGCCCGTTCACTCTCTCCGTCTGTCCGTCCGTTTGCGGGTGGTAAGCGGAACTAAGGCCCTGTTCGATGCCAGCTAGCTTGCAAAACTCCCGCCAGAAGTTGGCAACGAACTGTGGGCCGCGGTCACTAATGACCTTCTCGGGGAATGAGTGTAGGCGGACCACGTGATTGAAGAAAAGTTGGGCCAATTTCTTGGCTGTGGGTAATTTTTTGCAGGGGATGAAGTGGGCTTGTTTTGAAAAAGTATCCACCACCACCAGTATCACTGTTTTCCCTTGGGACGGGGGGAGTTCTACGATGAAATCCATGGACACCACGGCCCATGGGCAACTGGCCGTAGGGAGAGGGACGAGGTGGCCGGGGGGCTTCCCCCCTCTGCGCTTGGACATGATGCAAGTAGGGCATGCTAGTACGAATTCGGACACATCCCTTTTTAGCTTCGGCCACCAGAATTGTCGGGTAATTAAGTTGAGGATTTTTACGTACCCAAAGTGACCCGCCAGGCGGCTAGAGTGGCTCTGTTCCAGGACCTCTTTTCTCATGGAATTGGGCACGTAAACCTTCCCCTTATGGAACCACAATCCCCCCTCCCCATGTTCTAGCCCTTCGGGGCGCTCCGCTCCTTCTAAGTCTGCCTCTGAGGCAAAGCGCTCCTTTTGGGGCAACCCCGGGGCTTCCGTCTTTTTCCCTGAACGTGTGGTGACCCCCCCTGCGATTGCCGAGGGGGGGATGAGGGAATCGATCACCTCCTCCCGCTGACTTTCATGCTGAGGCATGCGTGATAGTGCATCGGCCAAAAAATTCTTGGTGCCCGGGATATGTTTTAGCACGAAGTCGAATTTAGCAAAGAACCCCACCCATCGGATTTGTTTGGCAGTCAATTTGCGGCGGCCCGTGAGGGCTTCCAGGTTCTTGTGGTCGGTCCAAATTTCAAATGGGACTCGGGCTCCTTCTAACCAGGACCTCCAGGTTTTCAATGCAAACATTACTGCGAATGCCTCCTTGTCCCACACCGACCAGTTTCTTTGCTCGTTTGAGAATTTGTGGGAGATATAGGCACAGGGACGCAGTTCCCCCTCTTCGTTCCTCTGCATCAATATGGCTCCTACGGCGACGTCGGAAGCGTCGCATTGCACCACGAATGGTTTTAATTCATTGGGGTGAGCCAATATTGGTTCAGAGGTGAAGAGCTGTTTGAGCTCTTGGAAAGCTCTGTGGCACTCCGGCGTCCAGACCAAGCGCGCCCCGGGTTTTTTCGCTGCTTCCCCTTTCCCCTTCGTTTTTAGGAGCTCTGTGAGGGGGAGCATCACCCGGGCGAACCCCTGAATGAACCCGCGGTAAAAATTTGCGAACCCGAGAAAAGATTGTAACTGCCGTCGGGTTCGGGGTGGTTCCCAATCTAGGACCGCTTGAATTTTTGCTGGGTCCATTGCCAATCCCTCCCCTGACACTCGGAATCCCAAGTAGTCTAGTTCCGTCTTGTGGAACTCACATTTAGACAGTTTAGCGTACAGTTTGTTCTTACACAGAGTAGTTAACACTTTTCGCACTAAGGGCACATGGGATTCAAGGTCTTTAGAGTAAATAATGATGTCATCAAGGTACACCACCACCCCCTTGAACAGAAACTCTCTCAACACTTCATTTATGAAATTCATAAAGACCCCCGGTGCTCCCTGGAGCCCGAATGGCATCACCAGATATTCGAACTGTCCCATTGGGGTGTTGAACGCAGTCTTCCACTCGTCTCCCTCCTTAATCCGTACGCGGAAGTACGCGTCCCGGAGATCGAGTTTAGTGAAGATCTTGCCCTCGGCCACCGTGTTCAAAATGTCCCTTATCAACGGGATCGGGTAAGCATTGGACATAGAAATCCCGTTTATCCCGCGAAAATCTGTGCAAAGTCTAAGCCCCCCGTCCTTTTTCTTTCGGAATAGTACGGGGGCTGCATGGGGGGCTGTGGCTGGTCGAATGAAGCCCCGTTTCAGATTTTTGTCAATGAACTTCCTCAGCTCCGCTTTCTCTGCCCAACCCATCGAATACAGTTTCGCCTTCGGTAGCGTCTGCCCTGGGATTAGTTCGATAGCACAGTCCGTAGGGCGGTGTGGGGGAAGTTCGTCCGCCTCCCGCTCACTAAATGCTTTTCTCAAGTCCCTGTACTCTTTGGGGATCGACCCTATCTCCTCGAGGGTGAGGCAGAGTCTCTCGTTCTGGGGGGGGGGCTTCAGGCCCCATTCTGGCTTCCAGTGGTGGTGTTCACACCGCCAGTCCGGGAACCGCACGATCTGCTCAGCCCAGCGGATGTCCGGTTGGTGTTTGGCTAGCCATCCCGACCCCACCACTACGTCGAAAGAGCAGGATGGGGCTATGACAAAAGTTTCTACACCCCAGTGCTCTTCGGTCCCCACGGGGGTTGCCTGAGTCTCTAGGGTGCATGGTTCCCCCCTCATAGTTGACTCGTCCATTTGTTCAAATTGGATGGGGTGGGGCAGGGGGGACGTGGCTAACCCGAGCGCTTCTACCAAGCGTGGGGTGATAATGTCTCTTGTGCACCCGGAATCAATCAGGGCCCGGGCGTGCATAAATCTTTTTAGGTTGGGGTTCAAAAGGGTGACCGCCATGAACAACAGCCCCCCGGTAACTCTCACCGTTAGTAGTGCCGGCGTTTTGTCGACCTGCCTCGCGGCACTGATTAAAGCAGGTCGCTGTCGTTTCCCGCCGACTCTTGGTCCCAGGACTCCTCACTGGATTCCTCTATGGTGGTAACATCCTCGTCAATCGCCAAAGAAGTGGCGACGGTGCCCCGACTGGGCTCCTTCGCATGCACGCCTTTTTTCTTGGGTGCGGTGGGTGCCCGTTTGGGCGGCGTCGGAGTTGGTGTTGGCTTCACCGGGCAGTTTGCGGCCAGGTGGTTTGGATCCCCGCACCTGAAGCACCTTCGCGCGGCGGTCGAGGGGGTCGACGTTGTGGGGCCTCGCTTACCCTCCGTTTTGCTCGGGGAGGGGCTCGACTTTCCTCCCTTCTTGCCCTGTTGTTGGCATCGCATCCCCACATGCTGGAGGTCGGTCTCCACCTCCCCCGCCAGTTGGATCCATCCCACCAGGGTGTCTGGTCTCCCTTGGTGGTAGCACCGGTCTAAGATGTTCGCGTTCAGGCCGTTCTTGAACGCGGTGTACTTCATCACTTCATTCCAACCCCGGGCGGCCGCGCAGTGGCCCATGAATTCTGTAGCGTACTCGCGGGTGGTGCGGTTGCCTTGTTCGATTCTTCATAGGGCCGCAACGGCTTTCTCCTCTCGTAGGGGATCCCCGTACTGTCGGAGCATCGCCTGTAGGAAATATGCCACGGTGGCCAGTTCGGGTTTCCGTCCCGTATAAAGCCCCACGTACCATTTCTGAGCTGGTCCCTTCAATCGGGAGGCGATGTGGGCCACCCGGCTTGCTTCTGTGGGGTAGCCCGCTCCCCAGTGCGTGAAGAACGTGTTGCACTGGATCGTGAAGTACTCCACCGCTTCCCCATCTCCGTCGAAGGTGATCTTCAGCTCCCGGTGCCCTCCCCCGTCTCCCCCGGCTGGGGCGGCGGGGGCCGGAATCACCGGAGCAACCGGCCCACCGGCTGGTGGGGCTGGGAGCCCTGCCGGAGGGCCGGCTGGGGGTCCTGCTGGGGGCCCTGCCGGAGGACCGGCCGGGGGGCCTGCTGGTGGGCCAACCGGTGCGCCGGCTGGAGGGACCACTGGTCCTCCTCCTGGGATCTGTCCCACGGCCACGACTCCCTGGAGCGTGCGTATTTGGTCGCGGATCGCCCCCAGGTTCTGCTGCATCTCCTCCGCCATCAGGGTTCGGGAGGCGTGGACCTCGTCGTGGATCTCTCTCACCCAATCGAACAATTCGTTGCGTAGTGTTCGGATCGGGTCCCCTCCGCCATAGGTGCCAAGTCCCTCTTCTCTGGGCTCGTCCTCGTCCCCCTCTCCTGCGCCCGCGGTGAGGACTCGGTAGCGTTGTTCCGCGGCCTCCATAGCGGCCGTAGACTTCCTCGGGCTCCAGGTTCGTGGAGCAAAGGCGTCAACGGAGAACGGCGCGGGGACTTTAATCTTCCTCCTCGCTCCCGTTACCTTCGGGTCGAGGGGTTCTTCGTCTGGTGGGAGGCTGGGCTCTCCGTTGTCTGGGGCCAGTGCCGCCATCGGGCCCGGTTGCCAGCACAGATAAGTCCAAAACAATGGATTACTGTTATAATGTCAGCACTTGGATGAACTTCAGACGAGTCCTATACTTGTAGCAAGTTAGGATCTTTATTGAAGAACGACAGTACTATAGTAACGAAATAACAGTAATGGCGATTCTGGGCGGTTGGTTACATTTTATGCCCACAGCAAAGCATAATAAAACAATAATTCACACGGTCTCAATGGTTGTCTCTTCTTCCCAGCCTTCGTTATCAGTGAAGGAGGATGCCCCCCTGTTGCGAAGGCCAAACGTTCTGGCTTCAAAGGGCACCTGTGGATGTTAAGCAGAGACTCTCTGCCGCCTGTCTTACTGCCCTAAATATTTGGCATAGCAGAGGGGCTTGGGTCAATGACCGCTGTCAGGCACTCTAAGTTACAACATGGAGTCAGTTTGGTTAAAGCAAAGCAGAGAAAGTTACAAGTTCTGACACTTTCTTGATAACCTCTGACAACTGAAATGCCCAAATTCTTTTCAAAGGCAACCCCATTTGGAGTGCATTACAGTACTATTACAGTAATTTAACCTGGATGCAATCAGAACATGGATTACTGTGGTAACATCTAGTGTTTCAAGGAGGGGCCGTTGCTGATATATCAGCCAAAACTTTTAAAAAGATGTTATGCACCATGCAGATGACCTTAGCCTCCAATGCACCCCCTGCAAGCTATGAACCTACTCCATCAGGGGGAATGCTGTGTCTTTCAGAACAGGCTGACTCCTCAGTCCTCAGACAGCTTTGTCACTGAGTCTTGTCTGGACTGAGTTTCAGTTTATTGACCCTCCTTAGTCTTATAGCCATCTCACCAGGCATCTGATCAGGACTTTCAGACCCATCTGGCTTGGCTATTAAGGTTCTCCAAACATTGGTGACACCTCACTCTAAATCCTCACCCAATCTCTGGTTTTACATACATGTCAAATAGCATGGTGGAAGACATACCCCTGCAGGATCCCATAATATAAATGCCATGGGCCAGGCAGAAGTCCCTCAGGAACATCTTCTGGAATTGGTCAATCCAATAAAAGTGGAACCCGCAGAGCACAGTACCCCCTACTCCCATCCCAGCCAGCCTCTCCAGAAGGATACTATGGTTGATGGTATCAAAAGTCACTGACAGCTCCAGGAGAATTTACAGGAACATACTTCTTCATCAGTCTCTTGGCAAAGATCATCACAGGGGCCAAGAAAGTTTCCACTCCAAACAATATCCTATATCCAGATTGAAATGAGTCCAGATAACCCATCTCCTGATTGAAATGAGTCCAGGTAACCTATCTCCTCCAGCAATTTACCCAAGAATGGAATGTTGCCACTGAGCAATAGTTATTTTAGTCATGGGGGTCCAGAGATACTTTCTAGAGGAGGTTTCACAATCACCTCTTTCAAAGCCTTTGAAATAGCACCCTTCTAAAGAACACCAGTTACTTCCTATATGAATGTGCATACCTTCAGTAAATTTGGGAAAAAATTTAAAATGAAATATGTCTTAGCTGTAGATAGTGAGGTAAGAGGGCAGATGGAGAAATGCCACCAACTTTTGAATGCTGCTGTACAGGCACAAAAGCAGCACACATATCCTCATTTAGCTGCTTTTAAGAAACACATCCTATGATGATCAGGGCACAGAAATCAGCACAAACAGCAGCTCACATCCACTATGCTGAATGCTGCCACTCGACCAATGCAAAACTGTTCACAATACTGATATTGGTGGTAATAAAACAAAAGCTTGATTCATCAAAAAGGGGAAGTTCAAATACTGATAAATTTTACAATAGTTTGCAGCATCCCTGCATGACCATATCCAAAACACCAGGAAGCTCAATGAGAGGGTAAGGACTTTTTGTTCGGATGATATTTCAGAAAAAATCAGACAAATTCATGTAGGATAGGTGTAATAATGGCCTTTAGCCATGACAGCTTTAACCTCCACATTCAGACGTAGCATTCCTCTGAATATTAGGTACTAAACACAAGCAACATACCATGTTTTTCACCATTTTCCTTTGCTGATGACCTATCTAGAAATATCTGAGCAGCAGCTGAAGACTGAATCCAGGGCTAAAGGCAAAAGACTGAATCCAAATTCCTACAAATTCACTTAAGTGGATTCTATGACATTTCCCTTCCTAGTAGCTCCCTGCAGCTCCCAAACTGTCACTGCTGATGATAGTAGGACCCCCTGAAACAATCTGCTATACAGTAGAACAGAGGTGCTTATAGCAGAAAGAGGGTCTCAGAATAGAATCACCTTGTCATTAGCATAAGTGGTGCTCCAGTAAACTTTCTCTAACAATAATGTTTGTTCTGATTTCTTTTGTTTCTTGCAGCCTCTCATATCACATGGTGTAGCATTCTGGAGGGCATTCCAGCCTTCAACAGTGGTTATTTTCAGGTACAAAGGGACTTGGTAGAAAAATGGAAATTAAAAAAAAGACTAACCCTGTGAACTCAAGGAAGCTTGAATGCAGTCTAGTTGTTCAGATGGAATCTTCTCCATTTAAACTGTTCTTAACATTGTTGTGCAAGCCCAAATGAGATGAATGGAAGCTAAGACCACTACTGTGCTCTGACACTACTCCAGGCCATTTATTTTAGTTGGGGTTCTGGTGAAGGACATCCCATACACGGTGTCGCTTATTTTCTTTGGTTGGTCCCTGTTACTAAAATGAGGCCAAGACCAATTGCCCTAGCTCAGGGGTGGGGAACAGTGGCTCTCCAGATGTTTTTTGCCTACAACTCCCATCAGCCCCAGTCATTGGCCATGCTGGCTGGGGCTGATGGGAGTTGTAGGCAAAAACATCTGGAGAGCCACTGTTCCCCCCCGCCCTAGCTTAAAAGCAGCCGTGCACCTACTCATTCCAAATGTATTATTCGTCATGCATTACTGAATTTCTGAATTATGCATACTCTCTATTTGTATTTGCATCCTCTCTTATGAGCAGACCTGATCTGAAAGTCATCAAACTTCTTTCTCAGTGATATATTGTTTCTACACTCTAGAAGCTTTTGCAAATATTTATTTTAAAATATTTTAATTATTGTTGAATTATTTTTAATGGAAACATATTGAAACAGCTAGCAATAAGATAGTTGTAAATGAAGGCAGTTTTCCTGTGATGTTTGGACTGAATGGGAAAGATCACAGAATATTTAATTCCTTTTTCTAACCCTGGAACCCTCAATCAGCTCTATCTACTGATGGACGGCCGGCCTGGCAATGTCCCAAAAAATCTGGTCCTGGTCCTGCAAGCCGTGGCAGGTTGGCTCAGGCTGAGTAGGTTGACATTGAATCCAGCGAAGACAGAAGTCCTCTGCCTGAGCCGTGGTGGCCTGGGAAGGGAAATTCCCCTACCAGTTTTTGATGGTGCACCATTGGAAACGGCGCGCAAGGTCAAGAGCCTGGGGGTGCTACTGGAGCCTTCCTTGTCAATTCAGGCCCAGATAGCAGCCACTGCTAAATCTGCCTTTTTTCATCTTACGCGGGTGAGGCAGTTGGCTCCCTTCCTGGAGCGTGATGACCTGGCAACAGTGGTCCATGCAACCGTCACCTCAAGGTTAGACTCCTGTAATGCCCTCTACAAGGGGCTGTCCCTGTGCCGAACCCGGAAACTGCAACTAGTGCAGAACGCGGCAGCCAGACTGTTATTGGGACTCCCTAAGTGGCAGCACATACAGCCCAGGCTACAGGAACTGCACTGGCTGCCAATTGTGTACCAGATTCATTACAAGGTGCTGGTTATTACCTTTAAAGCCCTATATGGCTGAGGACCTGCCTACCTTAGGGACTGTCTCTCCCCATATGTTCCCCAGAGGGTACTGAGATCTGGCTCGCAAAATCTACTGACAATCCCTGGGGCGAAGGAGGCCAAACTGAAAGTTACGAGAGAAAGGGCCTTCTCGATTCCAGCTCCCCACTGGTGCAACCAATTACCAGAAGAGGTATGGGCCTTGTGGAGCCTTAACCAGTTCCATCGGGCCTGCAAGACCACCCTCTTCCAGCTGGCATTTTCTTAATGTGGAATTATTTTACCGTCATCATGTAAACCTGTGTCATGATGAGTAACATCAAGATTGTAGCACCGAATTAATTTGTTGGTTTTAAATTTTATAGTTTTAATTGATGGTTTTAATGTAATAGTATATTTTAATTGGGAAATATAATTATGTAATTAGTGTATTTTATTATTGTATTATTGTAATGTCTGCATTTTATGCCATGTAAGCTGCCTTGAGCCTGCTTCGGCGGGGAGGGCGGGATATAAATTAAAAATTATTATTATTTTTATTATTTTTTCTAATATCAGTCCATCAGTTTACAAATCCTGTTTGTTCTAATCCAGCAAAACCAACTAATCATGAAAACACTAAATAACAGCATTATTAATTAGAGTTCATAATTCAGAGGTAACAAAAATAAATATGATCATTTTGCATTAAGTAGAATTAGTAAAATAAAAACCCTATGTAAAGACTCTTACAGCATCTTGTGATATAGAGCAGGGGTGGCCAAACTGTGGCTCAGGAGCCATATGTGGCTCTTTCACACATATTGTGTGTGCTCTCAAAGCCCCTACCACCCTGTCAGCTGACTTGGAGAAGGCATTTGTCTCTTTAAATCACTTCTCCAAGTCAATCAGGAACTAGGAGAATGCATTTAAAGTTGCTTTCTTTTCACCTCTTCCTCTCTCTTCCCTCCTCCCATCTATTTGCTTTCTTTCCACCTTCCTTTCCATCCTTCCTTTCCTCCCCCCCACCCCCACCTTCCTTCTACTCTCAAACATCTGACATTCATGTCTTGCAGCTCTCAAAAAATCTGATATTTATTCTATATGGCTCTTATGTTAAGCAGTTTGGCCACTCCTGATGTAGAGCCATAATACCCAGAATATATATATGACACAATAAAAGGGTTTTTTTAAGCAGCCAAGGAACTAGTATTCCTATGATTCTGATAAGGATCATACTTCTCACCTCTATTAACATGGGATGTGAAAGCTGAATACAGATCTCACAAATACTTTACAAATATATCCTTTTCTCTCTCTCCTGAAGTATGCAATGTGGTCCAGTATTAATTCAGGCTGTTCTCTCTTTAAAACCAAGCCAAGGTTAATTAAGTGTACAACCTAATCCAACCCTGTGACCAGGGGCTCTTATGATGACATACAATCCACCTTCTGGTTCTTATCTGTCTACCCCAGCAACTTCTGCCTTTGGGACTATTAGGTTGATGGCATACTGCACAGAGCAGAATATCTGTGGTATGGCCTCATTAACAGACAAGTCTTGGGGTTGGACAGGTAATGGATTAGTCTGAACTCTCCCTAGGCCATGTTAGAAACCACCAACAATGGTGATATTCTAAGGTATGAGATGGGAGAAGTTGAAGAAACCCACGACCTGGCCTGCCACACATTCCTTGGCTACTTTAGAAGCCGTAATGTCAGGCATGCCATGGATGGATTTTAGACTGTGAATGTGGGGGCTGGTAAAGGGGATCTGAAAGCTTAGAGTGAAGTCCATCCACAGATACTTAGTAGCCAGTTTGTTTTGAGTACTGATTCAATAAGAAGCAGATGGCATTAATGCAGATCATGGTGTGAGCTAGGCCCAGGTCCAAGCCTCAAGGACATGCAGATCATGGTGTGGGCTATTTCCCAGGGCATGCATCAGGTTCAAGGGCAGCATTGCATAGAGTGGGTTACAGTGACCAAGCCTGGACTATTGCATGGTTCACTGTAGCTATGTCCTGAGAGGTGAGATAGGGAACCAGTTACCTGACCAGATGAAGGTGATAAAAAGCTGACCTAGCAACAGCAGTTACCTGAGCCTCCATCAGATGTGAGGCATCCAGCAATCAAGGCTCTTCACCCTTGGTACTGGCATCAATAGCACCCTGCCAAGTGTTGAGAGTTGGATTCCTGATCCCAAACCCTTCACAACTTAGGTAGACAACCCCGTCTTCATTGGATTTAATCTTGGCCAGCTCTACTGTGACCATCCAGTCACAGCCCCTAATGTCGTATCCTGAATATCTGGGACAAGGTAGTTAATAAACAAATTTGTTCTAAAAAGCTGGGCTGGGTAAAGGTGCTTTCTTTGTATTTCTCCCATGGGATCCAGGGAACTGGGCAAAGGAAGCTCTGGCTTTTCCTTTCTTCCCCAGGGGACCAGAAGGGGGAGGAGATGCATTTGAGACTGCATATAAATTCTTCTTAGCCTTCACTGACATTTTATAGACCTTCATAAGCATCCTGCAAGATGTTCTCACAGCTTCGTCATGAGCATGTTGCTACTCTTGCTCTAGCCATCTCAGCTCTCATTTCATCCTCTGTTCAAGGGTATACCATGGGGCTAGTTTGGCAAGAGGGTGCTCAGAGAATTGATGGCCTTGAAGATTCAGCTATGCCTGTACCAGAAACTTCCTGTAAAAGAAATTTCCAAGCTATGTATAAGTTCTTTTATCTGTTAAAGTTAACCCTAACTGTACAATTCTTCCCATGTGAATTTGCTGGAAGCATGGAGCTCCCAGCTCACACTGACATATGAAGCTACATGTTAGACCAAGGCTGTGAAACTTGCAGCCTGGGGGCTGAATCAGACCCCCGTAAGGCTCCTATCAGGCCCTCAAGCAACTGGCTGTCATCTACTTCCTCCTCCCTCTCTCTTGCTTCCTTCTGCATCACAGCTGGCTTTGCCAGGCATGCTCAATTGCACAGGGACTACAAAAAAAAGCCTCTATTTTCTCTATTTACTGAGGCTCCTACCTTGGGGAGGAAGGGGGGATGAATAATTTGCTTTTCCAAGCTCTCTCAATTGCACAGCAGAGCTACTGAGCCAAACCTGTCTTACTTCTATTGGTTGAGGCTCCTCCCCCTTCTGGTCCCCTGGGGAAGAAAGGAAAAGCCAGAGCTTCCTTTGCCCAGTTCCCTGGATCCCATGGGAGAAATACAAAGAAAGCACCTTTAAGACGAATGAGTGCTAATGTTTTAAGCATGCTTTAAGGTTTTATGTTTTTTTTTAAAAAAAAATCTTTAATTGTGTTTGTTTGTGTCTTTTATAAAGTTTACATCTCTGCTACCTAAAGAGATACACATATGGCCCAACCTGACCCAACATGGCCCAGCCCAACAAGGTCTCATTTATATCAAATTCAGCCATCATAACAAATGAGTTCAACATCCCTGTAACACGTCCAAATCAAATTCTGTAAAGTTATTGATATTGAACCTGAAGTTCTAATTAAGTGTTATAAACCCAATGGGAATTAATTTGCAGCCTCCATAGAAAGCAGAGTGCTCATCCTGATCAAACAAAAAAAATCAACTGGACTAAAGAAATGTTCATATCTAACCAAACTACAATCATGGTGAGATGGCTATGCCAGTGACATGATACTTGCTGGCTCACTGCAAAAATCTGGTAATATTGGTAAAAAAATCTTTTTGGTAAAAAATCTTTTTTACTGATACCAAACATTTCAACACCTTTAAATTTAGAAGCCCTATCAAGCAGCCTAGCAGGACTACTTCACATTACTTCTGAAGGGCTTATTAGATTAGTTTATTTATTTATTTAAAACATTATTAGCCACCTTTCTTTCATGAAGAGTTCAATGCAGCTTAAAACATAAACTAAAATATGTTTTTGAAAAATTGAAACCCAAAATTTAAAATCACAATTCACGATTGTTAATGAACTTAACCAAATGCAATACCAAATAAAACCATCTCCAACTGCCTCCTAAACATTGAAAGTGAGGGGGGCCAGGCACTCCTCATCTGCATATTGGTGACACCAGAGCCCAAACCTCCTGATGATCTCCCTCAGCAGATTCACATAGATATTAAATATATGAAATAGATCAAAGTGTTCTTCTACATAGTAGGGCTCAGGGAGGTCTTTTTAAAAACAGCTATGATCACTGCCTCCTTGAGCACAAATTGCACAACTCAAGGAAACATTTACCACTCCCCTTACCCATTCAGCCAGCACCTCTCCACCCCCCAACCCCCGCAGCTTTTATCAGCCAAGATAACTCATCAGTCATTAGGTGTCAAAAATAATATTTTGGAACCATACATTCAAGCACACATGCTCTGAGGAAGAAGGATGAAGTTGCAATTACCCACAAGTATTCTGGCACTTTGTCTTGCTGGAATAAATAATACAAATAATAAAAATTGTTGGAGAAAGGATAGTCAGTGGGGTGATTATATTCACATGTGGTGGTCATGCCCTGTAGAGTTTTGGGAGACAATATTTTCAGAAATAGGTAATATCATGCATCATTTTTTTTAACACTATACTAGTATTGACTGTTTTTTACACTAAACCAGCATTGACCGTAAGTGACATCTAATGGATTAATACTGTTCATGTTAATGGCATCCCATAGGATAATAGCAAAAAATTGGAAATCTGCAAAATTTTTAATATTACACTTTTGGTATCTTGAGCTATAGTAAATATCTATGGCAGAAAAATTGGCATATCAGTTTAAAGTAATCTCTGTCTATATTTAATCAACGTTATGGCAAATAAGTTGACATATCAGTTTAGAGTAATCACTATCTATCTCTCTTTAGAGTAATCAAAAGTAAAGCCAAAATGTCAGCATGATTTTATCCTATATACAAATCACTTAACATTTATCAGTTTATATACAAATCACTCATCGTTTTATCCTATATACAAATCACTCAACCTTTATCCAAGCCCTTTCTCAAATTATTGGGAAAAAATTAAGTATGAAGAATATAAAGAATAATTCTTATGAAAATAACATTCCTTAACACCATTAATATATATTTTTCTCTCTCTCTTTGTGAGGTTTTGCCAGTTATCAATCCCAGTCAACTCAGATCATATAGAAATGGTTAGTTGTTTATTCAGGACCAATACAGAGCAATAGACCTTCATGCTACAAAGCCATTGCCAAGAATTAGATAGCATTCAAACAACCAATAATATACCCAGCAAAAAGGTGAACAAAGTAAGCCACCCCCTAGCAGTTAGCTTCCCAAGGTTAGGTGTACAGCATAGCAAGATGGATGCTCAAGGTCATCTGACCAAAGGCAGACATTGCCATGGTTACTAGATAATTGTCCTACTACCTACATCTTCCTCCTGTGCATCTTGAGAAAGTTACAGCAAGCGAAATGCCAAAGCATGTGCAGTTAGATACACATTTGAGCAGAGTATGACTTGACTACATAGTGCAGATTATACTGGTATGCAATGCCAGGTTATACAAAATAAAGACAATGACAGAAGCTTCCTTTTTATGTTTGCTTCTGTTTCATTTGTAGAGTGGTGGTTATTCCTGCCCCCCCCCTCCTTTTTGTATCTTGTTTTAAACTTATCAGGGGGATTTTAAATACCTAAATAGTATCTTGACCTTGGCTAGTCCAGGATCATCAGATCTCAGCTGCTAAACATGGTTTGCCCTGGTTAGTACTTGGATGCGAGACCACCAGGAAAGTCCAGGGATCACTACAAAGAGACAGGCAATGGCAAACCTCTTCTGTTCATCTATTGTCTTGAAAACCTCATAAGGGGTTGCCTTGAGTCTACACTTTACACACACATACACAAATAGTATCTAATTTCAAATAATTAATTTCCTATATAACTAACAGGACATTCTAAACAGAGTTGCACCCTTTAAAGTCCATTGAAGTAAATGGTTTTAAAATGTGTGACTATGTTTAGAATAGCACTGTAAAACTAGTTAATTTTTTTAAAGTATGCTACACAGTCAGTCCTTCCTGATTCATAATGCAGCTCACAGTTATTAATAAAATACAAGAAAACCATATAAAGTCTGGGTATGTACATATATCTAAAAGTACATTAGTAAAAAAGCCTTCACAAATGTTCCTCCATTAAATTATAATAATCTACTAGATATTTCTGATATTGGCACTAACAGTTGTCACAGCTCAGAGGCTGCAGTGGATGACTCCACAAGCTTGTCTCAGAATCACCTAGGGGTATCTTCTAACATCTGTCCTCACCTGTATGGTAAGCTATAATGTGTTCCAATAGTTAGGCAAGGTTTTGTGGTTCACAAGAGGCAAACTAAAAATTATTAAGTGAATAAAAAGTTTACTCAGGAAAAATGTCTTTGCCAGGAGAGCACTATAGGAAGATGTTAAAGACATAAATAAGCAATGGATGTAAATGCTGTTTAATGGGGCGCTGGTATCGGCGATGCAAGTCCTCTGTTTTACTTCATTTCTCAAGAGTTTAATATTGGGACTGAAGTAGCACAGTGACAATTTCCATTTTACTAATTATTTAGCGGTTAAATTCAAATATCAATTTCCACAGTCAAACACTAATCTCAAAATGATATTTACAATATTATGAGAAAATTCAACTCTGTTGTAAATACCTACTGTCTGATGTAGAAGTGTAGAAATGGATCTTCTTTTCCCTCCTCTCAAAAACGTGCTCTGAGGAAGGACAGCAGAACCTGTGGGGAAAACAGACTTCCAGGGTAGGAAAATGCCAAACTGAGCTGCTTCTCATAAAGGGAGCAGGCTGGAACTGCTGTTTGGGGTAGTGGAAGGCAAATTAATGCCTACTGCCTACTTTTCTCAGTCAGAGATTAGTCCAAGATATGCACAGAAAACTTTGAGGAGATTTACCTTGGCTAAAAGGGAGTCCCGGGGGGGGGGCTCTTTTGAGGGGTCTCCGGAGAAGAGTTGCATTTTCATCATCTGCAGAAGTTTCCAGAGACATTTATTTGACATAAGCTTGACAGAATCCTAACCTTCTTGGACATTACTAAACATCTAAAGCTACACAGGACCGGTGTGGATCTGGATAATTTGCAAAAAAGGTACAGATTACTATCTTTCATTCTGGGACTATTTAAAGTTAAACAGAATAAATTCAAAAGGTGGGAAATGGAAATCTAGAAAACTTGGAAGAAGAAGGGAGGAAGAGGTGAAATTTGGACTTTTTAAATTTAAAGGATAGTGCTAAAAAGTGAGAAGGAATTTATTGTTTGGTCTACTTGCGGTTTTGAAAAAAGAGCACCATCGTCACAGACCTGCAGCATACACAGTCAACAAGAGGAAGTACGTCAAGTATCTCTCTACCAACAAAAACGGGATTTGGTGGCAAGTAAAGCAGGTAGCATTAGATGAAAAGCCTACTCTAGGACTATAATACCATAGAAAAACGTCGGCAGTCATTGCAAGGAAGTCAAAATTTAAATAATAATTTTAAGGTGTCCGGAACATTAATAATTGTTGGAAATAATTGAGATGGTGATGAAAGGATAAATTATTGGACACTATTGTCAATATTGGATTTTATAAGCTTTTAAAGGAAATATTTTAAAGGGAAGTAGAAAGTTGCGACCGCCATTTTGAAAGAAATAAAAATTTTAAACATTAATATCTTAGCCTAGGAGGCTCTGAGGACGGCGAAATCAGGCTTGTTGGAAAAAGCAAGCTCTAATCTTTTGAATTTGATAGTTAAATTTTAAATTGGTGAGAATAAAATTTTCGGTGTTTTGTCAGAGCATAAGCAAACCCGTACAAGGGTTACCTCTCTGGAGAAAATGCAGGAACAAAATTGTTTTTCATTATCCCTGAAAATCCCAGATACATTTTATCTTAGTATTTTTTGACAACCAATAAGGTATTTTTCAAGTACCATATATTTTCAGTTTGGGTAAACTTGAATGCACACTCCTAGTAATGACCTGCTACGGTAAGGGAAGCCACATGGACAGACTTAGAATGGTGAATCCAGGGAAACTGCAGACTCTCTTCTATAATGAACAGAGAAGAGAGGGTTTGATCCATCCCAGTAATTATCCAATGCGTCTCCAGAAAAGATCCTATTGCTACCTTCTGTACTAAGCAACTCATTTTGCAACTCAGATTGTCATAAGGTCACACTTGCTATTTAGCTATTTTAGCCCCCTCATTCCACCTGGCACCCTTTGTGATTAAAGTACTGCCATCTGGAGTTGTTAATGATATACTGATGGTAGTGTAATCACTGGATAACTTTGCTCAGCTTTCCCCCAGGGTATGGAAATACTGATACACATTTAATTTGTGTTCTATTGCACTCATCACCGCTTGTGCTTATAGCAGAAGTACAGTAATCACCACATTTGGCACCTTGTTTCAGTGCACAGCCAAATAACTCTGCTACATATCAGTAGCAAACAAAGAGCATCAGCAGAATGCTACTGCAGTTGAAAGGAAATAGCCATTCATGTAAAAAAAACCCACCCTGTATTTACTTTTTCTCAGGATTTAATAAGATTTGTTCACCAGAATGCATTCCTATTTATGTTTCATCTCTTGGGAGAGGGGGGAGTACCACCAGTTGTGTCTGCTTAACCTGTGGATGGTAAATTTTAGCAACATTGTCTGAGTTGCCTCCAAGATAACAGAGAATGAATTTTCTATTGTGCTCTGAGGTATAGCAATTTATATATCAAGACAGTGAGTTCTGCTTTTCTGTGAGGAATTATTTTGCCCAAGCAATGGAAAGACTGAGAAGTAATTTAAGTATCTTACTGTTTCTTTGCTGAAACATTTCAACAGGTAACAATCAAGATCATGTTCTTATTCACAGCAAATAGATTCCCGCCCCCTTCCAGACAATTATCTGGATTCAAGGGAGAATTGGAATAAACAGGTCTGCATTTGGCGGACAGGAAATTCTTAAAGGCTGTCATGAGCATAATGTGCTTCCAGAATAAAAGTTCATTTATTTATTTTAAATATTTATAATAATAATAATTTTTTTATTTCTATCCTGCCCTTCCCACCGGAGCGGGCTCAGGGCGGCTCACAACATAAAATAAACATTACATCGGTTTTACATTATAAAACATGGTTAAAACAGTTATAAATTATTAAAATTAACATAACATAACAATATGGCGTTATAAACATTAGATTTGGTAGACTTCTAAGAATAAGACATTAAAACATTATGTTCCATTCTGTCAATAAAGATGTTTTCTGAAGTGACTTTCAACAGCTGTTACAAAAAATTAAAAACCACAACAACCCAGGAGCACTAACCCCCCCCCCCCCATTTATTCATTCATTCATTCAATGTATACCTCGCCCTATCCCCAAAATATGCTCAGGGCAGCTCACACCATAAAACCAACAAGATAAAACAGTGAACAATAATTAAAATCAACAATCAATACGGAAAAAAATTCTCAAGAGTGACAGAAAAAAATCATTAAAAGTAGCAACAGAAAGGAAAATCAAAACGTAAAAGCGAGAAACAATCAGTATTTTAAAAATCAATCAAAGAAATAAGAGCCAGTAGAGATAAAAACCATACTCAAGAGTAAAATGTGCAAACAAGAGATAATTAAAAAAAAAATCTCAAAAAAATGTTTTGGCCTGATGCCCAATAGAACAACAGATTTTTATAGTTAAATAATATGGTGAGGAAATTCCAAAGTCTTGGCACTACAGAAAATGTCCCAACCATTGTGCTTACTCACCTTGCTCCTGAATATGGAAGGATCCAGACTAGGACATCCAAAGATGATTTGAGCCATAAGACAGGTTTATATGGGATGAGGATGTCTGTCAAATTCTCCAGCCCTTTTGTTTCCAGAAGTGAATATATTTTAAAATGGACAACATGGCTTAATCTTGCCACAAAACTCTGAACTAGATGATAATTCCAAGGCAGCCTTGCAGCATACGGCTACTATCCTTATCCCAATAAATACCTTATCCCAATAAATACCTTACCAGTATTTATCAAGCATTTTCTCAGCCAGTCACCAAGGGGACTGATGATCTGGCTATACAAAAATGGCTGCCCCCCCCCAAAAAAAAAATTCCAAGGCAGCCTTGCAGCATACGGCTACTATCCTTATCCCAATAAATACCTTATCCCAATAAATACCTTACCAGAATTTATCAGGCATTTTCTCAGCCAGTCACCAAGGGGACTGATGATCTGGCTATACAAAAATGGCTGCCTCCCCCAAAAAGCCTTAACATATTCAGGATTTTTCAGGGCTGCCAGATAGTCACAGTTAAAGGGCATTTAAAGAGCTCTCAGTCCATTTAAATGCCTTTAGAGGGAACTCTTGGAGAAGACATTTAAAGGGACCATGGTCCCTTAAATGACTTTTTTTTCTCCATTGGAAACAAACAATGGAGGATTGGGGCACCTTTTTCTGGGGTCCATAGAATTGGACTCCTTGCTCCAATCTTTTTGAAATCTCCAATCTGGAGATACTCAGACAGGTCCCTCAGCAGCCTCTTGATGCACCTCTGTCCCTCACCCATATACCTTGCTATGGCAAGAAGCCCCTCCAGGTGCCCAGCAACCGCCATTACAAATACTGCCAGCCCCTCCATCCATTGCTGCCCTCTGGAAAATATGTCCTGTCACTTGTGATGGTTCTCTAGCTGCTCCCACTCAATTGTCACCCACATGGAAGAAATGGTGGGTGTAATGGGCTGTGCCAGATGTTGACCCTATGCCCAGGGACCTGACAAGATCAGAACCCTTCCCCCCCCCCAGGCCACCAGCAGCCACAAGAGCTGGCCCAGGAGCTGCTGCCCACCACTACTCGCACACATCCTCTGTCTGCCAGGGCAAGGCTGCTGCCATCCAAAAAACACTAAGTCCATCCTCTGTATCACCTCCGCTGTATACCTTATTGGGGTCAAGGCAAGTTGTTTGTCCACAACATCATCAGCAAAAAACGGAATAGGGACCTGGGCACTGGGGTAAACACAGCTGTCAATCCATGGGAGTTTCTAGGTGGGTGCTGAGCCCTTGCACCCTGCCCATGGAGGTGCCTTGCCTCCCTCAGTCCTTATCTGTGAGCCTGGATGCCTTGGTCCTTCTCCCCATCGTTCAGCTCCATCTCCTCCTCACTAGACACATAGGGGTGGGGTCCTTGGTGAGAGATCCTGAGGGTGTCATAGGAGCACACTGGCTCTGGAGATGGGCGTATGATGATGGCAGAGTCTCCCTCCTCTGTTGGGTTGGGGGGAGATACCCAGCTTCTCTGGCTGCTACTGCATTTTACCAACCTTGGAGAATGGGCTTGTGGCAGCTTCCTCACCCTGTGAGAAGCCAGCAGGGTGCAAGGTTTTGCCCAGAATCTATTACAAGACTTCGTTAAAGCCAGCTTTTAATGAAGAATCAGGTAACAAACACTTGCAGCATGTGCATGCAAGACTACTTGTCTTGCCAGGCTGATAATAAGTGAAAGGTACAGCCCAAATATAGGTTATAGATTAACGGCTCATCCTTTCTCCCACCTAACCATCTCCTGCCCAAAAGCCTTTGAATTAGTTCAGAGATCCGGATGTTGTTTTTCTCCAAAGTCACATTCCAGCTTTGTAGACATCTTCCATTAGTTACCTATCTTTTGCTATCAGGGAGACAATATTAGGCCTTAGCTTCCCACCATGATCTAGCCTCTACTATGGCCTCACTTGTTACCAACACTATTCAACATAAATCTATAACAGAATATAATGAATATATATGAAGGTTAGTAAATATTGATATTATAATATCTAGAATAATACAGACATGAATACAGATATAAAATGTATATATACATACATAAAATAATATCGTTATGGATATTTGAATATGCTTTGGATAATTGAACACTCATCAGCACAATACTGTTAGGCAAATCAATAGACTGTTTCTGGACCACACATTTAAAACAAATCCTTGTCAGGGACTCCTACTTGACACAGGGGTCAGGACAACAGGGGGAAGTTGGAGGCAGTGGGTAGCAGGACTCAGATGGTCATGGCAAGCAAGACACTCACCACACAAGACCTAAATGCTGTGGCCACCCACCACCATGGGGGCATCACCATCTATATGACAGCCTCTGATCCTAGCAGACCCTCCTCTACTGCCCACTCATAAGGAATGCCTTTGGCCATAAGGGTTCAAACACTAAAGGACTAAAGGAATTGTTCCAGTGCTTCAGAGTGGACATTTCCATCCGGACAGTATGTCCCAGGTTAGACACCAATTTCACAGTCATTTGCCAGAAGGCATGGAGGCAGGAGGTGGTGGAGCTGCTTCTGATAGTGATAAGGGCAACACTCGCATGTTCCATCACCAACCTGTACAGCAATGCCTTCTTGACCTCAGTCAAGAAGGCTCACAGAAGGGGTAGATTGCATTGCAGGGGGGAGGATGCCAGTCATATGGATGACTGCGGCTCTGGCCCATGCCACCTTCATGAAAACTGTTCCCTTTCTTTGCAGGGCCAGGCTGCCAAAGGCAGGATGGTGCCCCCTCCTGCCCTTACCTCCCATGCTTCCAAGTGGTCTACCAACAGATTTTTAAAATTATCCTAGGACATAATTTTGATCCAAAATGTCTGTACACATGTATTATATTCTTGCAGTTTATGCCTATGCATCATATATTTAATTCTGAACTGGGCCACAAGAGTATGCCTTAATAGATCTACAAAACAGAACTAGGAACTGATGTACTTCATCCTGATTTAACACAAATGTAGCTGTACCTGAAGTTTTTACTCTATGGTTACAAAATGCATTTTCACACTACCTAAAACTAGCCTAGTAACAACATCAAAGGCATACATATCATGCGGCATAATAGTAATCCAGAAACGAGACTGGATGGTTTGTGGACTCTGGCTTGCATAGCTATCAATTCCAAAAGGCTTACTAGCACCAAGTTCACAAATCCCATTAATTCTGATATTTGGCAGAATCTGTGCAGGTAATATTTTTAGACCATGCTGACTTTAGAACGCATATGCTTATTTAGCTGTTTTTGTTAAAAGAAAGTGTGAATCCATAGAGTACAGATACATTTTCTAAGTTAAAAAAGAGAATCTTAAATGCAGCTTGCCTTCTATTCCATAGTCGATCATATTCAGCAACAACAACAAAAAATACAGACCAAAAGTAAATCTGAAATGCTGAAACCCAGTAGGTATACCAAACAGAAAACTGCTGGAGGTGCTCATGAATAGATGACTCTAGATCTGCAGCCTAGATGAAATACCAGATCCAGGGCCGGCTCACCCACTAGGCAAACTAGGTATTTGTCTAGGGTGCCAAATTGGGCTCCCCCCTCCCAGTACCCCAGACAAATGCCTAATTTGCTGCTGTCGCCCCCGCATGCTGAGATGAGTGATGCCAGCCTCCTCTTACCTGCTTCAATGCAGGGATCTCCGTAAAGCGTTCTCTTAAGAGAGTGAAGGACATGACAAGGCTTCCCTTCTCCCCTTCCAGGAAGGGGGGAGAAGCCTCATCATGTCCTGCGCTCTCTTAAGAGAACGCTCTACAGAGACGCCCACATCAAAGCAGATGAGGGGAGGCTGGTGTCACTCTTCTCAGTGCTCTGGAGGGGGGGGGCAGAAGGTGGCCTACCTGCCACCCCCCACAGCGCACTCAGAGGAGCATGCCAGCCTCCCTTTACCCAGGCTGCTTCAACCTGGGCATTTCCATAAAGCGTTCTCTTAAGAGAAAGTGCAGCATGACGAGGCTTTGCTTGGGGCCGCAAATAACACAAGAAGAGAAGGAGGAGGTGGGAGGGGGCATGGTGTAGGTGGGTGGGCAGAGGGGAGGGCCAGTGGGGCTCAGTGCCACAGAGCAGCACCACAGAGAGGGCACAGCGGAGCAACTTTGCCTGCGGTGCAAGCACCTAGGGCCGGTCCTGAGCAGATCTACTAGATATACATCCATTATTCTATTTAGATCATGGTTATGACCTAGCAGAGTTGACACAGAGCATCTTTTCAGTCCTGCAGATTTTCCTATTGATAGACAACAACTGATTCCTCATGCATGCACAAGGCTCTTTAACTAAGTTTTGATTTGAAAAAAGAGATGAACACCCTTCTAGGTTTTTTTTTTTTTTTTTTAAACAGAAATCTAATAACTTTAATTATCTAGCACAAGCAAAAAGCTGTTTTACTCATGCAGTGATTCATCAGATAGGACCTTAATAATGCTCAATTTTGCTGAAATTCTCCTCAGAATTAGACTTGCAAATGTTTATGTTGGATATTGCCCAGGTGTTAAATGGATGCTTGAATATTCTCTGTATATTTGCTTTCTGTATTTGACAATCAAGGATACCAGATTTTCAATTTGAAGTCCCATAGAAGTCCCAATGTAGATAGGCATGCAGTTCTGTTTTGTATTTGATAGCTGATATGCAAAGGTATGTCAGAGCAGCTTCAGAACACTTTCCATAGGCATCTGCAAGGGGGGGAGGAAGGATGTCTGATCACGCTATTGTTTGCATCTGGACACAAATTACAAGCAGCATCGTTGCATGCATACAAACATACCATATGTCAGCAGCGGAACTGAAGCACCTCTTATTTTTCAACATTAACAAAGATGACAGGTGATGGATGGGGAAAGCAGCATGAGAATGTGCATGTGCAGAGTATTTGTGATCCAATTTCAAATGCTTGAAAACAATAATTTTTTTGTGCGAGTCTGTGTGTGTTCTATGGTGCCGCTTGTAATTTGTGACAAAATTGCAATCTGAACAGTGGGGTGATCTAGAATCCACTGAAAAGGGATCATTTTCTAGGAAAAAGGGATCTTTTTCCTTAATTAAAGATTTGTAGCTACTACAAAGCTCAAAAAAAGATTTTGGTAAAAAGGTTACCTCCTTTTGCTTATGGGTTCTGACAGCACGCCTAAGCTGTTTTTTCATATCAGCGCATTCTCTATCAAACCATCCATTGCTAACATATTGCCTACCAACTGATGGTTTGCCTGTCTTAACTAAGAAGGGTTTTAAGGACTCAGTTAACTCTTCATAAAGTAACAAGATAGTCTCACAATCTTCTGAATCCAAGATTTTTCTTTTGGTTTCCAGGAGTGGATCACTATAAAGCACTTGATGTAATTCATTTTCAAGGCTAGGTACTGTTGCTCTGTGACTGAGCATCTGCTTTGAATGCTAAAGGTCCCAAATTCAGTCCTTGCCATCGCTACTTAGGATGCAGGTGACATGAAAGATCTCTGCCTAAGACCCTGGAGATCCACTGCAAGGCATAGCTGACAATACTGACCTTAATGATCTAATGATCTGACTCAGTCTAAGGCAGCTTCAGTGAGTTTATGTGATCTACATTTATTCTGTATATCTTTTTTTAAGATTGGCTTTGTAAAATTCAACCAGTAGTGTAGTCTTACTGAAAGCCAAATTAGACAGGTTGAGGAAATCTCATGAGAAGTTCTTTTTGGTCACCAGCATCACAAGGTCATGCTGCATGAGGAAGTAGTTTAACCCTTTATGATCATGCCATTTTCCTGACCTAACACAGACACCTCAAGCTGATACTTGACCCACTGGCAAATACTTGGCAAACTAGAATTTTTACAAGTTATTTCACACAATATGGCAAAACAGCAGCTCCAGTGGCCAGGAAAACAGTGCAAGAGGAAAGATTATATCCCATTTTCCCCAATATTATAGCCCTAATCTGAATCAGGACCCTCTGCTATTAAAAAAAATTCCATTCAGGTGGCTCATTCATAGATCTTGCAGTATCTTTTCTAATTAGATTGTCTACATTAGACTTTAAATAAAATGGTTGTCCTTTAAAATGCTGAAGGAATACAACCCTATTGATGCTCTGTAATGTTCTGTATTCTTGGTGCTGGGGGCAGGGACAGTGGGAGAGCTTCTAGTATCCTGGCCCCACTGATGGACCTCCTGATGGTGCCTGGGTTTCTTTGGCCACTGTGTGACACACTGTTGGACTGGATGGGCCATTTGTCTAATCCAATATGGCTTCTCTTATGTTCTATTTTTTATGTATTTGAATGTATTAGGGTGTAAGGAACCAGTCAGGGTCAGCTTGGGAGGGTGACCACTAAGAATTGTTCCCTGTCACCTTCCCTCAGTACCTCAGGCACCCACACAGAAATCCTGTCAGAAGTATAAAAAATAAGCACCAAACGTTTTTAAATATCAAAAACCACAAAAGAGATGGAAAAAATAATACTAATTAGTTGATATTAAGAGAAAATAAGTTGGCAGACAGAAAGTTACTAAATGATCAATCTCTAAACACAGAGATTGTCAGGCTGAGATACTAATGAAAATTGTAAATTGGCAGAAGATATTTAAACACTGAACAGGCAGGCTTAATAAATATACAAGAAGTTTTGGACATGCGGGCAGTGCCTTCTTGGCACTATGAACACTAGGCAGTTAAGATAGTCTAGTCCTATAGGCAGGATTCACAAATCATAAAAATAATAAACTGACATTCACTCTTTTCCACACACACTGAGGACTCCTGACTTGTGTCAGATAACTTTTCCCTCACAGACATACACACTAGCTCACCAGACTCACACCTTTTGAATGCTCTAACCAGCTCCTTAACTCTGTGTTTCTCAGTCCCAGCTAGATTTGTAGCCTGATTCTTGGGATTCCTTTCTAGCCACAAAAATCCAGTCCTCCCTTCAGAGTGGTTGAATGTTCTCAGTTTAACTAGGAGTCTGCCTTGTGCAGACAGAATTCCTCACAGAGAGTTTCTCCTCACAGAAGGTGCCTAGCTGTGACCCCCTTCTGACCAAAAACTCAGTCAGACAGAAGCTTAGCCCAGTTCTGTCTGCCAAGAAACTCAGTCCCACTGGCTGTTCTCAGCTCCTTGTCCAGTTGCTTCACACCACAACAGACCAGCTTAAGTACCAATGTTCAGTACTCAAGCTCCAACTCCAGAACTAACTGAAAACTCCAAAAACTCTGAGGCCTTTTTTTCTTCAGCAATTCCCTTCAATTCGCTGCATTCTCGTTTCTATAGCTGCAGCCCAGCCAATCATTGCAAGGCTGTTTCCAGCTTGCAAGCTAACTTGCCTGGTCCAATCCTTTTGAAATTTGGGGGGGGGGGGTGTTCTGAGGAGAAGCACCAGATGCTGTGCTGCAAATTTGGTGCTTCTACCTCAAAAAACAGCCCTCCCAGGGCCCCAGATACCGATGGATCAATTCTCCATTATACCCTATGGCAGAGGTGTCAAACTCATTTGTTACGAGGGCCAGATCTGACATAAATGAGACCTTGTCGGGCCAGGCCATGTGTGTCATAAGATGTAATGCCAGATAGCAGATATATAAACTTTTGAAAAAACACAAGCACAATTATAGATTTTTAAAAAACTTAAAATAAAAATTGCTTAAAACATAAGCACTTGTTGGTCTTAAAGGTGCTTTCTTTTTTAATTTTTTAAAAACTTAAAATAAAAATTGCTTAAAACATAAGCACTTGTTAGTCTTAATGGTGCTTTCTTTGTATCTCTCCTGTGCTACCCAAAGAACTGGGCAGAGGAAGCTCTGGCTCTTACCTTCCTTCCCCAGAGGACCAGCCAACAGAATAAAGAGAGGCTTGCCTCAGTAGCTCTGCTGTGTGATTGAGCAAGCCTGGCAAAGCAAGCTATGATGCAGAAGGAAATGAGAGAGAGAGAGAAGGAAACAGATGACAGTCAGTTGCTTGGGGGCCTGAGAGGAGCCCTCCAAGGGCCTGATTCAGTCCCTGGGCTGCATGTTTGGTACCCCTGCCCTATGGGAATCAATCTCTATAGGGAATAATGGAGTGCCCAGCAGACATTTCCCTCCCCTCCATCCCCACTTTCTGATGACCCTGAAGCAGTGGGAAGGGCCTCCAAACTGGGGGATCCCCTGCCCCCACCTGGGGATTGGCAATCCTAGCGCAAAGTGAATTACAGTAATCCAACCTGGAAGTGACCATTGCATAGATCACTGTGGTTAGGTCATGCTGGGAGAGGTAGGGGACCAGTTGCCTGGCCAGCTGAAAATGATAAAAGGCTGACCTAGCAACATTCATGACCTGGACCTCCATTGACAGTGAAGCATCCAGGACCACTCCCAAACTCCTAACCATTAGCGTTGGCTCTCTGTATTACCTTTCAAAACAAGCAGAGCAGTACAAAACGACTCATGTAATATCAACTGAGATTTTTGTTGCAAAAGGATTTTTGAAGAGGGATTACAAAGCTGTACATTACAGGGTTGTGAGCTGTGTTTTTCTCTTAATCTGTCTGTGGCTACGGCAGAGACCAGTAGGGGATGACCGGCCTGGTGATCCAGTGCTCCTGTGGAGGGGAAGATATGACGGTGGGAACAGACATAGATGTAAGGGAAGGAGGTTGAGACATGGAGGAGCTTGGCCCCCTTCCAGTCTGTGTCCCATCCCAACGGTAGAGGGAAGTGGGGCTAGGTTGAACTACTCTCCTCTGTCATTGGTGTTATGTAATGCCAGGTCCATAAATAACAAGACATCAGTCCTTCGGGATTACCTGCTTGAGCAGAATGTGGACCTGGCTTGCATCACTGAGATCTGGGTGCAAGATGGAGAGACTGTAGTGCTCTCCCAAATGACTCCCCCGGGATACTCAGTCTTTCACCAATCACAGACAAGCGAGCAGGGGGGAAGGGTAGTTCTTTTCATACGGGAAGCTTACTCCTTCCAGGCTCTCCCAGCCCCAGAGATCAACAGCATTAAATGTGCTGGTCTGGCGTGGGATGTTGGGGAGGAGTTGGTGATATGGCTGCTGTACCATCCGCCTAATGCACCAGCCAGCGCCTTACCATCCCTGATGGAGGCCATAACAGGCTGGGCATTGGAATACCCAAGGCTTTTGATCCTGGGTGATTTCAATGTCCATGCCGATAATGCGACCTCCAGTCAGGCAGTGGACCTAATGTCATCCATGGCAACACTGGGACTCTCCCAAATTGTTACAACGCCCAGGCAGGGCACATACTGGATTTGATCTTTGCAGCAGAAGTTTCAGTGGACCGAGTTATTACAGAAGCAGTGCCATAGTCGCACCACTATGTCCTGAAGGCTCTTATGGATATTCCTCCCCAAGTCCGTTTAAGTGGTGAGCACATTTTGGCTTTCCCATGGAGTCTGATGGACCCAGTGCGGTTCCAAATGGCTCTGTGGGATCCCTGGCCCCTGGCGATTCTCTAGATGACCTAGTGGAGTCTTGGCAGAACGACTCTCTAGGGCCATTGAGGAGATCACACCTCGGTGCCCTCGGCGCCCTCGTTCTAAGTTAGTGCCATGGTATATCCCAGAGTTGCGGCTGCTGAAATGGGGGCTCAGACAGCTAGAGAGGCAGTGGCAGTGTACTCGAGACGAAGTGTCTAGAACATCTTATAGTGAATTTATGAGGTCCTATGAGATGGCAGTCAAAGTCAAAAAGAAAGCTTACTTTGCGGCTAAGATTGCATCTGCGACTTCACACCTGGCACAATTGTTTAACACAATTCGGACTCTTACAACACTGCCACAGGGCAGGCCAAATCTTAGGGAATTGGATACTGGCAGATAAGATCTCATCGCTCTGTCACAATCTCCCTGCCACACTTGATACAGTATGTGAACTCGAGGCACTGTGCTTGTCTTCCGAACCAGCTTTGGATCGCTTCAAAACACTCAGCCTGGAGGAAGTTGACAGAATCCTTTTAACTGTGCACCCAACAACACATGTGACCTGGACCCTTGCCCTTCTTGGCTAATTAAAGCTTGCCGGGGGAGCTTAGATATCCTATACGGGATATCCCTCTCCGAGGGGCTTTTTCCAACATCTCTTAAAGAGGCGGTGGTCCGCCCCCTCTTGAAAAAACCTACATTGGACGCGGCCAAATTGGCACACTATCAGAAGGTCTCGAACTTAGCCTTCTTGGGTAAAATTATTGAGAGGGCAGTAGTGCTACAGTTACAGAGTTTTCTGGAGGACGCTTCCATCCTAGATTCCCACCAGTCTGGCTTCCGCCCAGGTCATGGGACTGAGATAGCACTGGTTGCCCTGGTGGATGACCTCCAGCGACATCTGGATCAAGGTGGCTCAGAGGCGCTGATGCTGTTAGACCTATCGGCTGAGTTCAATACGGTCGACCATCAGTTGCTGTCCTGACGCCTTGCCGATGCAGGGATTCAGGGGTTGACCTTGCAATGGCTTTCCTCTTTCCTGGAGGGCTGGGAACAAAGGGTGCCAATTGGGGGAAAGTTGTCCCATTGGCATGCATCTAATTGTGGTGTGCCAAAGGAGACAGTGCTCTCCCCGATGTTGTTTAACATCTATATGCGCCCCCTTGCCCTGATTGCCTGGAGGTATGGGCTGGGTTGCCATCAGTACGCTGATGACACCCAGCTCTATCTACTGATGGATTGCCGGTCTGGCTGTGTCCCAGAAAATCTGGACCTGGCAGGATGGCTTAGGCTGAGCTGACTGAAGCTGAATCCGATGAAGACAGAGGTCCTTTGCCTGAATCGTGGCGGTCTGGGCAGGGAATTCCTCTTACCAGCTTTTGACAGTGAGCCACTTTACCAGTGATTCCAAAACCTACTAGTGATCCCTTGACCAAGGGAGGCAAGACTAAAATCTACCAGAGAGAGGGCCTTCTTGGTAGCAGCCCCCTACTACTGGAGCCAGCTACCAGAGGAAGTGAGGGCCTTTTGGGACCTTGCCCAGTTCCACAAGGCCTGTAAAACCACACTCTTCTGGTTAGCCTTTAACTTCTAGAGTTACCGTCATTTTGTGAGAAAATATAAGAATACTGAAGCCATCAGAAGTGAAACAACTACATACGATATCAGCACCAGATTGTTTTGATTGAGTTTTAAATTGTTGTATTAATGTTATGCAATTTTTAAATTTCATTTTGTTGTTGTGAGCCACCTGAGCCTGCTCTGGAGAGGAGGGTGAGATATAAATCAAATCAATAAATAAAGGGATTTGCTCCATCCCTATTATGCAGGCTTGTCCAGAAACAACAGTTGGTCCAAAATAACAGTGGCCAGACTATTGTTGGTACTGGACACAGGCATTCTCACTAGTGTGCTGAAAGATCTGCACTGGGAGCCTGTCTGTTTCCAAGCACAATTCAAAGCATGAGAATATACCTATCACATAGAGGGATATCCTGTGTCATTTATTTATTTATTTGTTCGATTTATATCCCGCCCTACCCCACCAAGGCGAGCTCAGGGTGGCTTACAATACAAAATGCTAACTGTAAGTCAGTTTAAAATACATTAACGATTATACAATAAAATACATAAAAATACATAAAACTCACATCAATATACTATGCTACCTACATATGAATACAGCTTGCATATGCCACCTTGAGTTCCATGATGGAAGAAACGCAAGACAGAAATGTAACCAAAACAACATGAATATTACTAGCTTTGTGTAGTATTAGGATGCATTTTTGCAATAAAATCCTTACTATGTTCTCCATCAACTAGCAAAAAATGAAAATGTTCAACAAATCCATTTGGAGTTCAACATATTTGCTTGTAACCAGGCAAGGGATATAATGAGACCATCATCTATTTTTGAGAATTATTTCTCTTCCATTCAACCTTTCTTAGGGTGAATTGTGGAAGAAGAGGTTAAATGAAACATAAATGATTTAATATTCAGGGTGTGAGTTATGAAGACGTATTTAGCCTAGAGGTTACAGCACACACTGCAGCTCAGGAAAAAATTGAGGTAAGAGTGCAGCTCATGAAGTGATGAAATATACTGCAAGAAGGCTATAGAAGAATCCTTGTATATGGTTCAAAATGGTTAATTGTTTCTCAAACAGGAGGTGACACCATGGAATTGACAAGAGCATTAAGGGACAAGGCAGTGTGCTGCCCTGTTGAAATACTTCAGTTATAAACAAGAAAAACACTGTCTGAGGAAAGTGCTACTTATTTCAATTATGTACATTAAAAAGAGGAATCCAGAATCTGCAGTTCTTCATTTGGCTGATCCTGGAAGCTAAAATCACATTCAGGTGTATAATCTCTAAAGTCACAATTTCCATTGGGGTCACTGTTGCTGGTATACTCCTATATTTCAGGGGGAAATAGATGTAATCCTGTGTGGGATTTCAACTGAGCTACAAACTCCATTATGCTGAGATAACTAAAGCACATAAGCATTTTCAGTGGGTGGTGGTGGTCAGCATACAGGTGATATACCTGGCCATCTGTCACAATGACCTGGCAAAAGTCCACCAAGGAAAATCAATGAAGAGTTTCCTCTAGTTTTTCAACCTTGAATTCTCCTCTGCTCCTTACCCACTTTCTTTGTGTTCTAGACTGAATCCAGTGCACAAAAAAACCCTGTAATCATACGGAAATTCTCATTTAGTGGATTTTTTTTTCATTTATATAAAGTTAATGTGCATTATACCATGAAATACAGAGTCACTGAGGCTGTATAAAATAAAGCAATTAAAACATGGCACAGTTTGACTTAACATTTTAAATACAGTTAAAGACCACAAACTAACAAGAGATGGTGTAAGTCATAACACTTTGATTAGTCTTTACCAAAGACACATATCTTCAACCACCTTAGGGACTTCCTTCTGATTAACCAGATATTCCACAATAGGGAACTGGATTGAAACAAAATTTGAGGACAACCTTTGAGGGTCAAAATGGGAAGGGATGTATGTTAATTTGGTCACAATGTAATATCCCCACAATTTCTTTTGCCACAGAGGAAGGTTAGAGGTTATTTCAGTCTTCCAACATGTAGCTATATCTGTTTTTGCCACTGAAAGGAGAAGAGAAATCATTTCCAGATTGCAAAAAGAGTATCACTTTGTAATTCACCCCTTTAAGAATAGGTTTTCTGGATTTAGTGGTATATCTTGACCTATTATGGATTTAATTTGATTTAATACAGTTTCCCAAAATTGACACATTTTAGGACAAGAAGCCCAATGATGTAAATAATCGCCTGTGACACCACATTCCCCCCACCCTCCACCAGATGGGCTAAGTTTAGTGGGAATTTTAAATGAGCAGCTCACTTTCTGACTGGGCAAAGAGTAACTCCCTGCTTCTTGAGATATGGGCTAGCAAGGAGCAAGTTGGCCATTCTTTTGCCAAAGCCTCTTCTATAGGCCTGCTGTGGGAAAAGTCATCAGTTTCTTGGAGGTACACAACTGAAGTTTCATAAGCATGTACATAACAATAAACTGCATTTATTGTTACTTCCTGTATTCTGTATTTTTATCTCTTAGATGTCCCTATTAGCTTCGTTTGTGCTTGCACAGAACAAAACTTTTGTTTCAGTTTCCTCTTTCTTTTAGGTTGCTGCAGTTCAAGCACACTCTACCAATGGAGGCAGAAAAGGGGAAGGTTCCCACCTTTCTCCTGTCTCACACATGAATGCAGACTATGTTCACTGGCTTGCCTAGAACAGCCTACTAGTATACCATCAGTGCCATTCTAAGCAAAGGTACCATTCTAAGCCTGCTGGATCCAACCAGCTTAGAAGAGTGTAACTCTGCTTAGGATGGCACTGTAAAACCCATATATGGTAGCTGATTTTTCTAAAGGTCTTTTTTTTGTCTAAGAGCTTGCTACATAACACATCTCATGTGTTCACATATGCAGAGCAGATTCAAGAAATGGATAGCAGTAACAGGTATAACCTCCTCTGCCCATATTACAGACTTGTTGTGCAGATCAAAAGGGTGAGAGGAAAATGGTGCAAACTGCTTTGGTCCCCACTGCAGAGAAAGACTGCATTTTTCCTAGGTAGAAGCTGCAAGGGGGATGAAAAGCAATCTACCCCAATCTCTTTTGTCCTATCCCTTCTCTCTCAATGTACCCCATTCTCTGATAATCTATCACATATTTCCCCACTATCTTCATATCCCTTCCCAATGGCTGTCTTATTGACATACCTTATTTCCCTGTCTTTCTCTTCCCTGCCCAGTCCCCTCCCCCTGCAGCCAAGGTCACCCACAGCAAATTTCTAGTGTCGATTGTATTTCTCTTCACAATGAGTCTTATTACTAGGTCAGAGATAATACAGATCTACTACGGGGGCTACACCATTTTAGAGTGCAGGATAGCATATTGACATGTTCCCTCATTTAAGAAGAATAGAAAGTTATATTAGAGAGATAGGGTTAAGCCAAGATTTTTGTATATTTGGGCTTGCAAGCAGCAATGTGAAGAGATTAGCAATACACATCATGAAAGTTTAAGGCACAAATTCAGTCATCTTGAAAGCGGAGCTAGTAACTAGAGCAGCAATGAAAAATTCAGGACGTAAAATGTCTCAGCTGTTGTCCATATATTTGGAACTAAATACACATTACACTTTAACACTAAGTCCTGACTTCCATCTCTTCTAAGGAAAATCAGCTTTGAGAAGAGATAATTTTGAGCATAGAAGGTTGGAGAGGAGTGCTTAATCGTCTTCTCTTCCAAAGGTGCTTCTCATTCCACAATAGATTCCAGACACTTGTCTGGAGAGTTGCCTTGTAAAAGCCATGAATGGGTTACCCCCCCCCCCTTCATTACCAGTATTTCTTCAAATTGCAGCTTCCCAAAGCTGGTTTTCCTTAGAGGAGGCAGTGTTGTTGAACAAATTTGGATGGAATCTACAACTAAGCCTTTCATCAGGCATATCACTGTGACAATAAATCTGAATCCAGATTGTACTAAACCATCACAAGTGAAGGCTAAAAAGTTCTTCTCTGGACCCATAACAGAATCTCTCCACAAAGAAAAGTAGCCTGTCAGGGAAAGGTGTGGGCTATAGCCTTCCTGATAATTCATTTCCTGTGCGTAGGGGGGAAAGCAATAATGGACTTTTATGCACTGGTGGTTTCCCTCACTTTTGCAGTTCTTCTCTGTTGCATTTTCTTTTTTCATTCTGCATTTCACCCTGCTTTCACTTTGCATGTCTGTCAAGTTTTCTTTTTCATTCTGCATTGATTTTTGCCCCTTCAGCTCTCAGTTCACTTTCCAGTTTCTGTTTTTCCAGCTTTTCTGAAAGTGGTGTTGCGGTGTCCCCCCGCCCCTCCTTGTTTCAATTCCAAGCTGAGGGCAATTTAAAAGCAAACACATTTCCTTGGAATTTCCATCCCTGCCTTTTCCCTGCCCCTCTGAGGCCACTCCTCCCCTGCCCACACTGAGGTCATTCCTCCCACTCTGCACATTCTGCCACCCCCCCCCCACTTCTTCAGTGCTTATTTTTCCCTTCATATAAAGGGATTTGGGGGGGGGGTTACAAATGGAATGAGTTTAACTTTGCAAGTTTTTTACTAACCTTGGATTGCTGGTGAAAATATTATATTCATAGGGAAAGACTTAAGTACAGGCAGGAGTCTTATTTGGTGATTTATACTTTTTCAGAAGTGGTTTGTGCAACCCAACAGAGCTTGCCAAGTTGCTGATTCTGTGGGGAGAACGCTCCCCTCAGGCTCTACTGGAGCTTTGCTGCACTACCTAGCTGAAACTAGACTGCTAAACAGAGTCCTCCCAGGAACCAATCCTGTTGGGAGTGTTTTCCTTGCAGGCTTGGCTAGGGCTCTGTGTGTGTGTGTGTGCGCGTACACACACACATGCATGCAGGTTGGTCAGTTTCAGGATGTTCTTTTTAAACTTTGCCTGCCTTCATCTGTTTTTCCTTTCATTCAAAGAACTGAATCAGGAAGATTTAAATGGAAGCTGCTTGACTCTACTGTACAGCTGCAATAGGGCAATTGCAAAACTTGGGGGGGGGGACTTTACCATCTCCACATGTCACAAGTGATGTTTCCTTTCTACCTTAATTTAGAAAAACTGTGTTGTTTTGGTTGTATCTGCAGAATAAATACCTGGGAGGGGGGGAGAGAAGAATGGTGCGTATGGCAAGCACAGAAATCTGAAGTCAAGTTTAAAGGCTTCACGGCCCGATACTCTGAAGAAAGCTGTCAATGCCATAACTACAGGGATAAAGAACAAGGTGCATTTGATACCTTCCTATTCTGATGCAATTTTCTAAGTCATGTTCCATAACTGGCTCCACTGATGTTTTGCATCCAATTAATTAGGCTGAGGAAACAATGCACTTCAATCAAAGGTTCTAAAATTACTATAGTGTGCTCAGAGGGAGCAGTTCTCAATTTTGAAAAGGACTAAGAAAACCCTTGCAATTATCATTTGGGGCAGGGCTGACAATATGATAGCAGCAAATCTGCTGATTGTATATGCCACATAATCCTATTTTTCAGAGCACAAGGTTAATTGAAGAAACAATTAACTGCATTGCTGTCTGATTCAGAAAGTAAATGTATGCTTGTTCAAGGATTTTATTTTACTTAGAAGGCAAAGCACTGGGATTTCTTGATTTGAATGGGGTATGGATTGACAAAAATCCTCCATTCTCATGTTCTTGATAGCTTTTAAAAAGTAAGCATTTAATTGGGTTTCTTGTCAAGGCAGAAAAAAAATCAGATCGCTGGCTATTTTTTTACTCTGCATAATCCTCTGGCATTCTGTTTACTTTCTGCAGGTATTCATGGCTGAAACAAAAGAAGAGTGTCACTTGCAGCAGAAAAGGGATTGTCTAACTGGCACTGCAGCCTTTCCTCTTACATAATCTGCATTTCTTCTTCAAGCCAAAATTCAGGCATCTGCACTATAGCCTGATGAAAATAATTCAATAAAGAACAGTACAGTACCCTGTAACTTCTTGTTTACTCATGAACATGCACAGATAGGAACAGAAGTGGAGTAAAATGAATAAAACTGGTTTTATATTGCTTCACAGAGAACTAACTGGTCAGGATGGGTTCAAGCGATCAAGCCATTCACACAGTGACTGGTCAACAGGCAAAATCTCTCTCCCGCTAGCAAGGACGACCTGATTAATGCAAACAGGCTCCCATAGAGCACCTATCATAACTGCAAACACCATGTAGAAAACAATGCTTATTATTGGCAGTTCTTAAACATGAAAATTCAAGAAGAAAAACTATTCACTTCATTTCTATTTATGCAGCTATTATAATTTCTCATGCAGTTTTAATATACTTCTTTTGATTTAAGCTCATCTGCTTTTTTTCCTTTGGATACTTTGAATATTTGCAGGACTATGTGTGGTGACACAAAGTCACCATTCATAAAAAGGGAACTTTCTTCCTAAATAACCTATGGATAGTTCTAAATATCTAGGCACAGTGAATTAATTCACATGGTAAATTAGGATACAATATAGCATAATCAGGAAGCAGATTTCTAGTGTGCTGCACTAGAATGCCACTGCAGTAGAAACAGTACACTGAAGAGTTGCACAGTGGTTCATGTTTCAGACTAGAATCTGGGAGACCCAAGTTAAAATCCATACTCTGCCCTGAAAGCTTGCTGGAGGACCTTGGCCCAGTCACACACTCTCAGCCTAACCCACTTCACAGGACTGTTGTGAGGATAAAGTAGAAGAATGACTTAAGCTGCTTTGGGTTCCCATTAGGGAGAAAGGTGTGGTATAAAGCAAGTAAGTAAATAAAAATAAATAAATTGGATTTATATCTATAGGTGTGATTGAATGGGCATTTTGGCCTGCCATAGCCACCCCTCACTTCTAGATTTAATGTGTGTTCTTACACATGCACATCTGTTCCCCGCATCCTTACCTCATGGTAGAATGGTCCAGGAATAGAGTCCTTCCAGCATTTCCATGTTGGATTCCTGGCCATCTGATCAGCCTGGGCGTGCCATGCACATACAGGAATGGTGTGATCACTCCACCTTGCACATGTGTGGCCCGTGCCTCAGCTGCCAGCCAGGCGGACACTTTCTGATCACCACAGTGCATCTCAACCAGGATTGGCTTTTTTAAAGCCTAGAGACTGCCATGGCTAACTCCCCATCTGCTCACACCCTGTGTGTGATGCCTTCCTTCTGCTTACAGTTCTTTGGAACCAACTCACTATGGCAAGCAAGAGAGTTGTCAAATGTTAACATAAGAGAGTTTGGACTCTATTAAAACAGTGTCCTAAATATTATATTCCTTAATAATCTAAAATTAATCTTCATTAAAGTTCCTACAGCAAGTGTTACTTTAAACCACCTTTAAACAGAACTTATCAGTTCTGTTGCTGCTCTTTTAGTACAACCTAGTTCAGCCTAGCTGATTTAAGGTGTCACAATGCACCAACCATTTTAGTTTCATGAATTATGAAACTATAAATAAGCCTCACAATATTTCAATGTGTTACTTGTTAAAACACTTCGAGTAACTGGTGGATAGTGGACAACTAAGAGAAGAATGAAAGATTACCAAAATGACTTTATCGTGACCTGTTGTAATGCAAGCCTGACAAATAGAGTCAAAATTGGGGAGGAACAACATTTCACTACCACCTACACATTCAAGATAAGCCAGCCTCACTGACACAGGAAAAAGGAGAGGGTCCTCACTATGATGTAAATGTAGATAAAGCATCATATATTACACAAGAGCAATGCTTAGTGCCCAAAAAAGGATAGATTGGTAAGAAGTGTTGGTAGCAGGGAAATCTTAATGCTGCAGTGGCCTCAGAAAGGAATGGCAGAGACTTTTCAACAAAAGCTAAAAGTCAGGCAGTATTCTCTCAACAGCATCTAGCAAACTGCAAACTCATTGACAGGCAAGTGCTACGTGCAAATGAACATGGTGCTCTATTGAAAATATTTTTTTTTGAAACATGGCACTGTACTGTAGAAGCATGATGGGAAAACTAAAATAAACAGGCACCCTACAGAAAAAGGAAAGGGCAGAAGTTTTTAAAATGAATAAATTTGCATACAAATCCCTATGTTTATTTGTGGGCTTGAAAACACACACACAGAGTCAAAATTATATCATGCAACCTGTTCCATTACCCTGTTGTCTACTTACCTGCAGAAACAGAATCATTATTAGAGGTGGGCAATGGAAGGGAGCAGGGAGGGAGACACTGAATCCCCAAGTCTCAGACCTGTGAACCCCCTCCAGTCCAATGGAGAAGTGGGAATAGTATTTTCCTAGGGATTAGCCACAGTGGCAAAGGGATTGATTAATTCTGCATCAATTGCAACATTTTGAAACAGTCTCCAATGGCAGCCCCACATAGAAAACGTTATAATAATCAAGCCTCAATGTTGCTGCAGTGTGGATCTGTATTATCAGGTCAGCAGTCTCTAAATATATAGCTTTAAGGCTAAGTGTAACTAGAAAAATGCACTTAATCACCTGAGTGCTCTAATAACAGCAGTTGGTCTAACTTGCCACTGAAGTTTTAAAATGTAAAGTGTTTACGGAAACACAAACTGGGGATAATCTTATTTAGTGGGAAGGTGGATTAAATTCTGGTTGGATTGCCACTTTTACTACCTGGGAAAGTGAAAACCAGAAAGCACAAAGTCAGGTTTTAAACTTTCATTTCAGAATTTTCTTTGGATTATGAACATTCAAAATATTCCCAAATGGACATTTCTGGGTTTTGATTAGTAAATTGCTACAACATTTAGGCGTATAAAGCTGCTTTTGATATTGTCCAGAGCTTCCATGAGTGTTCAATGTATATTTTATGTAGGGCTTTTTTGTAGAAAAACTCATTTGCATATTAGGCTACACCCCCTGACGCCAAGCCAGCCAGAAATGTGTTCCTGTGCATTCCTGCCAAAAAACAAAACCCCTTATTTTATGTTTGCTGTCTCTTATAAATTCTGTTAGCACGCTGAAAAAATGTTTTCTTTAAAAGCAAACAACTTTCCTTTTTGCTTCAGGTTGTTCTCTGTTTCCTTGAAAGATGAATGTATATTAGTTTTCTTCAGTTATTTTTGTTGAAGTCATCAGGTCACAGAGAAAAGTACCTTGATTATTAGTGAACTGATAGATCTGAAATTGCCCTTACTGATGATGTCTCACTGTTGGTTTCATTTGTAGATATTCTTAAGTGCAAATTAAGTCAATTTCCCCCTACAACAAATCATTGAAAAATGTTTGCCAAATATTATAAACTGATATGAACCTACTTACTTTTAACTTACTTCTATCTGGGATGGTTGTCCTCTTCCACCGAGCGCACCGCTTCGGGAGGGATGCACATGGAGCGGTGAGGGAGGTAGGGGACACCCGCCTAGCCAGCCAGATCAGCCGAATCAACCCTGGTGATAAATGGGGTGACAGATGTCACAGCCAGATCGCTCTCACATCCCTTTTAACTTACTAAATCATCATTCCCAAGTGGTAATTTAGAACTAAATGTTTGTGAGGAATGTTGCCAAATCATATGCGTGACCGAGACCTGGGTGCGAGAGGGGGAGATGGTGGCTCTCTCCCAGATGACCCCCCTGGGTTACTCGGTCTTTCACCAATCACAGACTAGCGGGCGGGGGGGAGGAGTGGCGTTATTCATACAGGAGGGCTATTCCTTCCGGGTTCTCCCGGCCCCAACGATCGATGGTATTGAATGTGCCAGCCTGGCGTGGGATGTCAGAGAGGGGTTGGCGATCTGGCTGGTGTACCATCTGCCCAATGCACCAACCAGCGCCTTACCATCCCTGATGGAGGCGGTGGCGGGCTAGTCTTTGGAGTACCCAGGGCTTATGGTCCTGGGTGACTTCAATGTCCATGCTGACGACGCGACCTCCAATCAGGTGATGGATCTAGTGTCTTCCATGGCGACACTGGGACTCTCTCAATTTGTTACGACTCCTACGCATCAGGCAGGACACATGTTAGATTTGATCTTTGCGTCCGGGATCTTGGTGAACGATATTGTGGTGGAAGCGGAACCATGGTCAGATCAACTAGCCCTCAAGGCCCATATGGAGACGCTGCCTCAACCCTGTATGGGCGGAGAGCCTATTTTGGCTCGCCCGCGGAGCCTGATGGACCTGGAACGGTTCCAAATGGCTCTACAGGATCCCTGGCCCCCTGGCGACTCCCTTGGCATCCTGGTTGAGGCCTAGCAAGATCAGCTATCCAGGGCAATCAATGAGATCGCACCCCGATGCCCTCTGCGCCCTCGTGTGAGGCTGGCTCCATGGTATACCTTGGAGCTACGTTAGCTGAAACAAGGGCTCAGACGGCTAGAGAGGCAGTGGCGGCATACTCGTGATGAAGCAACGAGAACATCCTATAGAACGTTTATGGGGTCTTATGAGATGGCAGTCAAGGCCGCAAAGAAAGATTACTTTGTGGCCTGTATTGCGTCTGCAAATTCGCGCCCGGCACAATTGTTTAGAATAATTGGAAACTTAACTACACTGCCTCAAGGCAGACCAAATGTGAGAGAATTAGAAATAGGCTGTGAGGCTTTTGTGAATTTTTTTGCAGATAAGATCACGTCGCTCCGCCAGGACTTGCCCATCACATTGGATACAGTACATGAACTGGAGGCTGCGTGCCTGTCTTCTGGCTTAGTTCTGGATCACTTCGACCCACTCAGCCTGGAGGAAGTTGACGGAATTCTCTCCTCTGCACGCCCAACAACTTGAGATCTGGACCCGTGCCCCTCTTGGCTAATTAAATCTTGCCTGAGGGAGCTTAGATGTCCTTTACGGGACATCATAAATAGATCCCTCCTGGAGGGGCCCTCCAACACCCTTGAAAGAGGCTATGGTCCGCCCCCTCCTGAAAAAAAGTACAGCAGATCCGGCCAAATTGGCAAACTACCGATCGGTCTCTAATTTACCATTTTTAGGTAAAATTATCAAGAGGGCAGTGGCGTTGCAGTTGCAGGGTTTTCTGGATGATACTTCTATCCTAGACCCTTGCCAGTCCGGCTTTCATCCAGGTCACGGGACAGAGACAGTACTGGTCGCCTTGGCAGATGACCTCCAGCGGCATCTGGACCGAGGTGGCGTGGCGGTGCTGATGCTGTTAGATCTGTTGGCTGCGTTCGACACGGTCAACCATCGGCTACTGACCCGCCGCCTCGCCGACGTAGGGGTTAGGGGGTCGGCTTTACAATGGCTCTCCTCCTTCCTTGAGGTTCGGGGACAAAGGGTGGCAATCGGGGGTGAGCTGTCCCAGAGGCGCACACTAGATTGTGGAGTGCCTCAGGGAGCAGTCCTCTCCCCGATGCTATTTAATATCTATATGCGCCCCCTTGCCCAGATTGCCCGGAGGCACAGGCAGATGACACCCAGCTCTATCTGCTAATGGATGGCCAGCCTGACTGCGTCTCAGGGAATTTGGACCTGGCACTGCAGGCCGTGGCAACTTGGCTAAGGCTGAGTGGGTTGAAGCTGAATTCAACAAAGACAGAGGTCCTTTATGTGGGTCGGGGCGCTTTGGGGAGGGAAATACCTCTCCCGGTTTTTGACGGGGTGCCGCTGAAAGCGGCGCGCCGGGTCAGGAGCTTGGGAGTTCTACTGGAACCTTCACTATCAATGGAGGCCCAGATAGCAGCCACTGCTAAGTCAGCCTTCTTTCATCTAAGGTGGGCAAGGCAGTTGGCCCCCTTCCTAGAACAGTGATTCATGCAACAGTCACCTCGAGACTGGATTACTGTAATGCCCTCTACATGGGGTTGCCTCTGTGCCGAACCCGGAAGCTACAGTTGGTGCAGAACGCAGCAGCTAGGCTGCTATTGGTGCTCCTGAAATGGGAGCACATACAGCCAGGGCTGCGCGGACTGCACTGGTTGCCAGTTACATACCTGATTCATTACAAAGTGCTGGTTATTACCTTTAAAGCCCTATATGGCCGAGGACCTGCCTACCTGAGGGACCGTCTTTCCCCATATGAACCCCAGAGAGCACTGAGGTCAACAGGGAAGAACCAACTGACCATCCCCAGACCGAAGGAGGCAAAACTGCAGAGCACTCGCATGCGGGCCTTCTCTATTGTAGCTCCACACCTATGGAACCAGCTCCCGGAAGAAGTGCGGGCCCTGCGGGACTTTGAACAGTTTCGCAGGGCCTGCAAGACCATCCTATTTGGGATGGCTTTCACCGATTAAAATGACAGAGGGACTCGCCTAAGCAATTTTCACCATCATGCTGAAATAGCACCAGAATGTTAATTTTAGGAATTTTAAATTAAACTATTTAAATTAGCTATTGTTTTTAAATATTTATTGTATAATTTACTGTATTTGATGTTGTTAGCCGCCCTGAGCCTGCTTCGGCAGGGAGGGCGGGATATAAATAAAATGTTGATTGATTGATTGATTGATTGATTGATTGATCTTGAGAATGCAGCAGGTTAACGAAAGAGTTGACTTGCAAGTAAACCAACCAAGCAGTACAATTTTGTTAATAAGTCAGTTTTAAAATATGTTTTGGAATAACCACAGGCAAGGGAGTTGCAACCAAACAGTAATTATACTCCTTACTTCCTAAATCAATATGTGAAAGATTTCTCATTCCAGAAGGACCACCACTAGCATCTTGCACATGCCCAAAACCCATGAAGAAGGTTAAGCCAAGGCTCACCCAGAGTCAAGGCTTACCCAAAGCCGAAGAGTATCACAACTGAGCCATTGCACGGTGGGAATAGCCAGTGTAATTTTACATACTTGGGTGCCTAACAAGGAACAGGAAGTTGTTTTGCCAAACAACTGAGTTACAGATTAAATCAAAACTAGCTTTATTTTAGAAAGCTAAAAAAAAAAAAAAATCACAGTAGCAGACTGAGCATGAGATGTATATTCCCCTGTAGGACTACTAAATTATCTCACTCAGGTCCAGGATGCTGGTGAGGTAACAATACAAACTACATCTTTGCCAGTTCAGCTTTCTACAGCCACAGTGAGCTTTCTGTGATCCTGACTGTGAATTCTATCAGACCCTGCATTACCTTTCCAGTCCACCCCATGACTGCCACTCTAAAAGAGGAGACTATTGTTTACAGCAAATACTTAGCTTGTGTTCTGTGCATAGTTCAAATGTCCTTTGTATAAAAGCAACAGCTACTTCCTGAAGTAATATGCATCTTGGTGAACCACGGAATATTGTAAAGCTGTCATAAGGCACACTGCTGAAAAATACAGCAAAATGCAACACAGCAAGAATTTGAAACTAAATTTTCTATATCTATGCCTGTCTATAATCAGAACATACATGCCTTAGATATGTGCCCCATATTATAACACAAATATTCAACAAATGACCACACTTACTGCTCTACATATACTATGATGGAAGAGGCAGGAAGTCAAAAAAGATAGTGAAGAAAGGCTCCAGATCAAGTCAAGGTCCCCACTATACCTGGGTAGCAAATAATCCAAGGGTATGGGTTCAAAGATCCATACATCACAGTAGTACATATAGATGGTGTGGAGTAAATTTGGCTTGCCAACTCTGCCTGCCCTGGAGGGCATTTGACCACCATTATGTTTGCTTGCCTGCCACTGCTATGATTTTGTGGGGAGAATGGGGCAGATTAGCAATGCAGGCATGTACTGTATCCTAGCAAGAAGCTTCAGTATCACCTCATGGAAGTAATAACAGCAGAAATGCACAGAAGCACTTGAGGTTGGAGAAGGATTCTGGCTTCAATTATAGGACATTAATGAAATAAAAAGATTCTTGTTTCCTGGGCTTGGAGAAAGGGAATGAAGAAACTTTTTTTGAACTAACAGATATACTCCCTGATTACATGAAAATGAGAGGGAGAGAGAGTGTCCAGGAATTGTCAGTGGAAATACATTTCTCCCTTTTGAAGAAGAAGAAGATATTGGATTTATATCCTGCCCTCCACTCCAAATCTCAGAGTCTCAGAGTAGCTTACAATCTCCTTTACCTTCCTCCCCCCACAACAGACATCCTGTGAGGTAGGTGGGGCTCTCACAGAAGCTGCCCTTTCAAGGACAGCTCTGTGAGAGCTATGGCTGAGCCAAGGCAACGCCAGCACCTGCAAGCAGAGGAGTGGGGAATCAAACCTGGTTATCCCAGATAAGAGTCTGTGCACTTATCCACTACACCAAACTGGCTCTCTTTAGAAGAAGGAAATCAGATAATATCAACTGTGCAGATCTGAGAGCTGAATTTTGACTTTATTTTAGTTCCACTGTTCTAGAAATCCTACAGTAAGTAGAAGAAAGTCTCCTCATAACTCAACAGCTGTGGTCATCAACTAATTTTACAGAAGGGGAACTAAGAAGAAGCGTGGTGGGCCAGGCACCCATGCGCTTTAACTAGACTTCCAGAAGTTTCTAACACAACAATCCCAGCTCTCTCCACATACCTTTTTTGCATCTGGATTTGTAATTGTGTGGACTAGTAGTCCTACTCAGATGACTAGATTGGCCTTGGGACCTGGAATTGCTGAGATTAGTTTAGGATGTAATTTTCTATTGTGCTTTTTCTAATCAAACACGTAGTAATTTGGTAAAGCACAACAGTGTGCCACTAAATCAGATTTCCTTGCTTAAATGTGGCATGAAATAAAGGATCTTTCACATCACATTTCATATTAATAAACAATAGCTACCTGGAGGTACTGAGATTTAAAACTGCCATTCACATTGAACAGTACAACCATTTCAGGAAGGAGAGTTTTCAGAGCACTAAATCTTTATGATAAATACAGTACCTAACAGACCTAATAATTGCAGACTGTACTAATTACCTTAAGAAGCTGCACTCCAATAATATACTGAGTAGACAACAACTCTTCCAGCTTCAGGCCTCTGCTCATTAAACCAAATTAGTATGATAAATGAAGAAGGTTATTTGGTTACATCCACAGTTGACAGAGCTTGTTTATCACAAAATGGGGAGAAATAGAGTTTAGGCAGAAAATAAAGCATAAGTAAGAATTATGTTGGTAGGGAAGGCAGCAGGGCAAAATCTGATCTCATCAGATCTCAGAAGCTAAGCAGTCTGTACTTGGATGGGAGACCACCAAGGAAGACTCTGCAGAAGAAGGCAATGGCAAACCATTTCTGATTCTCACTTTTCTTCAAATCCCCTTGCCGCAAGTCATCATGGCTGATTGTGACAAACACAGGAGTCATTTTGTAGAAAAATAGGTGGTGGAGCTCATTAGCATAACTCATCCAGGGATTGTTATACAGCTGCACCTACTATTCAATGGACAAGGTACTTGGGGAGGAAGAGGGAGAACTATGAGAAAGGTTCAGGAGCTGTGCTCCTGTGAGCTCCTGCTGAATTCAAGGCCTGGAAACAAATAAGAAATGTCCTAACCTTCTTCAAGAATACATAATTATCTAAATAAAGTGGTCATGATACTAAAAACCTGTGACTATCTCTAGAGAGCTAGTACTTCTGAGTGGTTTTCAGAGAAACCATGTGAAACTCTTGAGAGAGCATGCTGAAAGCACTCAAGGCAGTTTTTAAAGACTCTTAGTTAAGAACAGAAACAAAAAAATATAATCAAGGGTACCTTAAAGAAGAATATTTTTACCTTCCCTATATCACCTTCTCTGTTCACATTCCAGGTCCTCAGAACCTTATTGCCTGCTTTCTTCAAGGTGGCAGACAATTTGCTATCCCTGGTGAATTTTGGACTGAAGCTGCAATGAACCTGACTAATGATGAAAGTCTTCAGGACACAAAATGCTTGAAGGTCTCCTCTACAAGTTACATTTAAAGAAGCAGGAACTGTACTGCTTCTTTGCTCTTACGCTAATCCTGTTCATTTTAAGGAATCTTGTTCTTCATGATTGCATCTTTAGAGACTGGAGACTTCTGAAACAGACTTCAGGAAAAAACTTGAAAAGGTGTTTAAGAACATGATGCACTATAGTTTATTTTACAAGTACTTTAATTAAGGCCACAGACTCAGAAATCTGCAGCAGCCATGTATGTATGTTGTCTTCTTCAGAGCCCAATTGTAAATATATGGTGTCAACAAAGATCCTATTTAATGCAACATTACATATTTTCTAGAATTTCACAAATGAAAATATTCATAACAGCCCCAGTCTTGCATCAAATATCATGGCCTGAGACACAATGTCAGCATACATAGACATATCACTCTACTACTACAGAGTGTTGAATATTCTTCTACCATACACCATATTCCTCTATTCTGAGTTAACTTTTCATTCAAATGTATGAGCACCATAAAACTGTGTCAGTTCATTTACCTGAATTTGTTTAAACTCACAGTAGATCTGCCTGGATTTGTTACATAGTAGTGGCAACCCAAGGGCATTGAGTTATATTAAGCTGCAGGGTGAGAAAGAGTAGGAGGAATGTTTTACCAGCTGTTTAGCATCTTTGCTGAGGATTGGCTTTTATCTTCCTCTTTCAAGTACCTAATACCAGTGGCTCCTATTCCCAACCTTTTTAGTATGGTGTCCCACAAGTCAAAATGTAGTTTGTAAGATGACCCATCCAAAGTTGGCCAAAAGGGTTTTGCAAGCAAACTATGACCTTGGCACTGATCCATTCCACCATGCCCCAAGAGATGTGTTTGAGAAAACATCAAACATCATACAAAAGATGCCACTGTTTTCACAAACAGGAATTGTAGATGAGTCAGGGGCCCAGCTTGTAAAATTGATTCATAAACAGAAGACAAAGAAATTGCAATTGATTTATAAACAAAAGACAAAGAAATTTACTCTCCACTGAAATGCTAAGTTTCTCATTAAATTATTATGTTAGTTTTGCTGCTCTTACTGTTTCACCACTCTCATCACAATTACATTTCTCCCCAGAATCATTACCAATAAAACAGCATTCAGAATACCTTGCTTTTGACATACTGCAGTAACCACACACACACACATTGTTTCAGTAACATGTGAAGCTATAGAACAAACTTGAAAACTAGAATGGAGTATTGAACAAGTTTTCATACCAAAACACATTTCAGTGCATTAATTTCAAGTAGTTGTTTTATTTCAATATATTTTGCATTTTCCTCCCCTCTCCTCTAAAAACAGTAGAAGTTAGAGATGTAAAATGTTATGAAATTCTGAAATCACAGGTGGGGGGAATCAGGTTATTTCCATCTTGTTTGGAGAAAATAATGGAAATTTGGGGGAAAATAGAAATATATGCAGTACTTACTTTCCCATTGAACCTAAATTTCTTTTACTGACTCAGTAACTTAAAACAAATAATTTTAACTTACTTAGCACATAGCATTGTATTAACTGGAATATTTGTGGAATTTAAATGTATAAATATCTCTATTTTCTGTAAAAAAAAGTTGCAAGTATATCTCATACTTAGGAAAGAGTTGCATACTGCTGCAGCCTATGATACCATAGACATGAATTGTCACATGAGATGTAAGAAAAATAAAAGCTGAATGTAGGAAATAAATTCTGTGTTTGGACAGAGATCCTCTCACAGAGTTACAGTAGCATGTTTGGATGTTTAGTGAAATGTTGCATATGCCTATAGTATAAGGGGGGGGGGGGCGCGGTTTCAATGCTTTCCCCAAATTTCCCATTTTTTCCCCTTTGGAAAAATTGAGGAAATTTACAGACCTTGTGTACAATTAGAATAAGTAAAAAAAAATTTTTTTCCTCAGTCAAAAAGTGAAAATATTTCATAGGAGGTTTGAACATATGAAGCTGCCTTATACTGAATCAGACCCTTTGTCCATCAAAGTCCATATAGATAACAATAGAGTCCATGTTCAAAAAGAATATCTCCTCCTGGAAGCTACAGAATCAATGGTTTCACTCTTGTTTGAGGTTAAGTGAAAAGATCTTACGGTCCTCAGATCGACCCTCCATGGGTTGCAAAAAGGGCTTTAAAATGGAAAAAAATCCTAAGGTTTTCATTCCAATATTTCAGCATTCATGAGAAAGCCTTAGGGTATGGAGGGCGACAGAACTGGTAGGGGAAACCTCCAACTAATTACTGCAGTAGAAAAACTGTATATTGGGTGAGGGGTTATAAAACAGTCATGGACTGTTTTCTTCTACAATGTGAAACAATTTTGAATGCAGGGTTTGAAAATAATACTGTTACACTGCCAATTTTCTGTTCCAAATCTCTCTGAACCAAGTTTTGAGGGTAGTAATGTTAATGATGACAGCCTTGCTAGTGTATTTATCTGGATTACTAAACAAGTGGCATTCTTAGGACTTGATCCTAGTGAACTACTTTCAAATGTTTCAAAATACAGGGAATCTTGCCTTAGCAAGGAAGGACAATCTGACAGTCTGCTGCAACACTATCTGTTTCTAGCAGCCAGCAGCAATGTGTTCAGATTGAGAGCATTCACAATATTTACAAATGCAGTCAAACTGCAACTTCACATCACTATTGAATTATTCACAGTAATTTGTGATTGTTCATTAACTGCAGAATAAGCAGCATAAGAGATTTGTGTCTGTGTACAAGATGAACTTTATCAGAATTTCACATCAAGTTAAAGCTTCTTTTCTTCCACAATCTTAAGCAGCTGCCAGCTTATTGTACTTGCCTCCCTGGAAGGGAAAGGAGGACTTTTGTGGCCCATTTGGGCGTGCTTTGGAGAGGGGCAGGGGTTTGCCGTAGCAATGGCAGGACCATCCGCCCCCATTCCAGTCCCCAGCAGGAGTTCAGCCCTCATGCCCGCCCTGTTTGTTATGTAGGCAAGTGCTGATCACCTCATGGTTTGTTGGGCTGGGTAGGAATTTTTTGCTCTCCAGATGATTGGCTGTTTGCTGGGGTGTTTTTTCGCCTACCCTACATAGCAGGTCAGTGGATTTGAATACAGGGAGGTGCTGTTAAATAGGTTGGTCACTTTGGTTTGGCAGGTCTTTACTGGGTTTATGGTACTATGCAGCTAGGGGAGGACCAGAAAGCATCCCCATTTCGGGGAGTTAGGGGTCTGGCAGGATCAACCTTGGTGTTTGATGACCCAGGGTGGGAGAATGCAGACCGTCCTTGAGGCTCGATTAGAGGGTGCCTTCCATTGAGATGTGCGTCTAGTGGTTGGGCCCTCTGGGGCTTGCCTCCTTGCTGGGGTGGCCTGGTGAGAGCTGTGTCACACAGCTCCAGCTGGGGGCTGGGTCTCTCACCCGCTAATGGCAGGGGAGTGGTCTGTTGAGACCCCTGGCCCTGACCAGGCATCAGTTCTGGTTGCCCTTGCTGTTTATTACTATACTTAGTAAAATGGCCCTTAGTCATACCAATACCTTGTGTCCTACTCTTCATTCCAACTTGGGGGGCAATGGTAAGGCCTCCTTTACTTCTCACTTGTCTTAGATTCTTTTATTTTCTACATCAAGTGAAAAAAAATAATGCATGCGTGACAGACTGCACATTAACATCTTATAAATGCTATGTAAACATCTTATAAATGCTAGGTAATGAACTGTGAAGGATTAATTCCTCACAAAGCTAGAGAGCCTTGAGTGACAGGCTACGCCAAGAAATTTTATTGGTTAGCATCAGTTGAGTAGAGAAAGACTTGAGAGGTGAATGCTGAGGAGAGGATAGTCTGAATCTAGCCCTGAGAGAGAAGAGTTTGGTGCTGAAAATGTTTGTGCTTAGCCTTGACTGAGAGCAGTTTAACATAGAGTCCTGGGAACACTGGCAGGAGAAGTGGGTAATTAGGTGAAGACTCCCATTAAGGCTAAAAAAGGGGATAGATCTTCTAGTGACAGAAAAAATTCTTATCCAGTTGGAAAAGGGAGATAGCCTTGAGGAGTGATCCTTGGTCAGATGTGTTTAGAAACTGCCTTTTAAATCCCAAAGAGCCAGTTTTTAAAAACCCTCAAAAAGAGCACTGGTGTGTTTAGTGAAGGAATTTGGGTACTGAATAGCATATCCCTGCCTTCAGGAAACCAAAGAATCAAATATGCTCAAGAAAGAATAGTGGCGTGTCTAGGAAACACTGTGGGGGAAAGTCTCTCATCTTAAAGATTCTAAGTCATTGTGAAAAGCTCAAGAAGTTCTCAACTGCTTGAAACATTTGAACTGCAGTTTTTGCCTATATTGATTTTCCTCAGAAATTTTACTCCTGATTTCACTTGACCTTGCCCACCTATTTTGAATAAAATATTTTGTTATTTTTGAACTTTTAAAAGCCTCAAGTGTCTTTCCAGTGTTTTAAATTAAAGCAGGATTTTAGCCCTTCACTCAGGTTCCTTGCTGAGCCAGCAGCAAAATTCTGTACTGTGACAGCCATAGTTCTTCAGAAAAGAAGAAAATCAATAGAGAGGGCTGTTCAGTCAGAAAGGGAAAATCTTGCCTTTGAGGGAGGAAAGTCTTCATAGCACATTAAAAAATACATATGAAAAGAGTAGTAATGCTTGATAAATTTGAGTAAACCTTCCACAAAAACTCAGAATCAGAACCTTTTGCATACTAATTCCAGTTACAGAAATTAACTTGAACAAAGCACTTATTTTCAAGGCCATATTTACTGTATTGGAGTAGGCTATAAACCTAAAAACGAGGACAGATAATTTTGTCTATTTTCAGTTACTATGACAATTGCAGCCTAAAAGAGTCCCAGTGAATGCAATGGGATACTGCCAGGTTAAGTGTGCCTAGAATTGTGCCTTATTGTGTGTGATGCTGGATGAGCACTGAGCTCTTCAATGATATTATTATAAAATACCACTTAATATGCAGATGCGGTTATGCTCTTTAATTAAAGTCAATTAATACTTTTCTCAGCTTTTTTCCCATGAATTTTGGGGTTGCTATGGTTAATACATTGTATTCAAATCCAGACTATAGAACTTTAATTTTATTTCCAATCCCTTCTTTCAGCAGTAAAACTGACTGACCCAATGCCCTACTTTATCTCTCTCTCTCTAGAGGTGTGCAAAAAACCCAAACCTGGTATTTTGGGGGGTTTGGGTACATTGAACTTGAAATAGCAGTATTTCCCGATACTCCTGAATCCCAATACAAGTATGGTATTTGGATTAAGTAAACACTTGGGAGTGCTAATTTCTTTCAGCTCCATTATACCCTATGGGGACCATTATACTCAATGGTCCCAATTGGGAATAATGGAAAATTGAACCAGGGGTATTTAGGGCTCTGTTTTATGAAGTAGAGACACCATATTTGCAACATAGCTGCTGGTACTTCTCCTTTAAAAAAAAAAGTTTAAAAAAGATAGGATTGGGGGTCCAATTCTATGAGCCCCAGAAGAAGGTGCCCCCATACTTCATTGTTTCTGATGGAGGAGGGGAAAGAGTATTTAAAGGGAATATGAGCCCTTTAAATGCCTTTTCCATGCCACAGCTTCACTCAGAAGGTATTTAAAGGGACTGCAATTCTTTCAAACACACTTTAACTCCAGCTGTCCTGCAGCCCTGAAAAATCCTGGCTATTTTCAGGATTTTGGGGGCTTGGTTGTATCAAATAGGTGGATAAATAACTTGGCTGATATCCAGCAAAAAAAAAAAATCAGGGTTTGTTTTTTTTTTTTGCTCAAATAAACCAAATTGACACCCCTACTGTTCACATTATTGTGACCATTGTTATAAGCCCGTTTCCCAAGAATTATTTCCCTCTGTCATGGGGAATCTGACTTCTAGCAAGAGGTTATCATCTTTTTACATCAAAAGAGTACGGTAATTTATTCTTGTCAGTTGCCTTCAACTTGCATGTCATTAAAATGATCCCTTTATTGCACACATTCATATACATGACATCTTAAGTCATACCCATCTGTCATCTGAAACAGATAAAAGAACTAGGTATCTTTCAAAACAAGCTCTCTTTTTTACTATTCATAAAGTTCTGTCAAAAATCTTTTTGATTATTAACATGTCCAACCTATCAATGGACTGGTCATTTTTTTTCTCATTTCTTTTCCACAATCCTGTCAAAAATGATAGTGTGGTCTTAAGATAATTCTGAACTAAAACAAACAACCAAAGGGACAAACAGAACAGCAACCATGAATGTCCTTTTTATACAACTGCTTCTGAAGACTGTAGACTAGTCCATATATGTTATTCATTCCCTAAAAATGCAAACATCCCCAAAGAGAAATCCTATAGATCTACAGATCACAACAGCTTTGCTTTAGTTAATGTGATTTCCAACATAGATCACACTTCAGGAAGATTCTTCACACAATAGAACATAAGATAACTAGGATCTGTGGTTTACATTACCACTTAACAACTTGTATGTGTGAATATGGCATGCCGGGTCCACAGGCAGAACCTTCCTATCTTGCAAATCCAAAGGCTTGGATCCCATGATGCACAAGCAGAAACCTAAATGGACTCAGTGCAGTTCTTCTTGTGCAATGTGCAGTACTGCTTTCCTCCCTATAAATTATATTGCCCAGAAACTGCTTTCACAAAATCTCATGCAAGCAGAAATGCAAGTGGGGATACAATATTTGACTTAGCATGTGGCTATCCTGGTCTTTTTCTTGAGTATCCACTTGTGCTCTAGCACAAGGAAATTCTGTGCCGGATCCAGCTCAGACTTGCAATTCACTTTACACAACAAGTCATGATCAGTTAGTGCACAATTATCATGCGATATACACATATGAATCATTGGCTTTTATGACACAGGCTGAGTCAATAGGATTTTGGTTTGATTAACTTCATTTGGACTGGAGCTTTTGTAATTAGACTACTCTGTTGGAGGCCCATGAGATATCCTGGAGGGATAAGCAAACAGGATCTGCACACACACACACACACAAAGAGAGAGAGAGAGAGTGCACTAGCTTCAAGACTAGTTGAACTACTTCTTAATACCCTACTGAACCTCATCAGTCTAGCATTGTAACACAATAGAGTTTATGGGATATGCAAACAGAAAGCTGCTCTGCTCATCCAGACTTGCTGAATTTAAGCAGTATGCCACAGAAAAAGAGGTATGTAACCTGTTACACTCTGTACCATCTAGTAAAAAACTGGGGATGTGCAAATTGGGGGTGTAGAATGTGCACTTCATACTGCACATTATTCAGCTCTAATTTCCTCCAACTGGTCCCAGGACACTATAAATTGTTCAAAGAGTCCTTGGAGAGATGTGATGGCCCAAGGAAGTGCTTCTTTATTAAATTCCTAAGATTCTTTTAATTTTAATGTGGTCACAACACGTAAAAGTTTATTGCATGCTGGACTAGAAGTTGGGGAGAAAAGAGAAATGATGCTCTAGAAAATGGAGGAAAGCCATACTTCCACAGCTAGACATCTTTCCAGCCACAAAAACATTAGGGGAGGGGGAATCCACATCAAATATTTAATAGTAACTATCTAGTGCAGGGGTGTAAAACATGTGGCCTGGGGACCGAATGAGGCCCCCGAAGGGCTCCTAAGCACCTGGCTGTCATCTGCTTTCTTCTCCCTCTCTCTCCCTGGCTTCCTTCTGCATCACAGCTTGCCTTGCCAGGCTTGCTCAATAACACAGGAGCTACAGAGCAAGATCTCTGTTTTCACCACTGGCTGAGGCTCCTCCCTTAGAGAGGAAGAGGAGGGGGAGGAATAGTTTACCAGACTCTCCCAATTGCACAGCAGAGCTACTAAGCCAAGCCTCTCTTCTTTCTATTGGCTAAGCCCCCCCCCCCCACTCCTGGTCCCCTGGAAAAGGAAGGAAAGAACCAGAGCTTCCTTTGCCGCATTCCCTCAATTACATGGAAGAGATACAAAGAAAACACCTTTAAGACCAACAAATGGTAATGTTGTAAGCATATTTTATTTTAAGTTTTTTTTAAAAAAAAAATCTTTGTGTTTGTCTGTGTCCTTTATAAAGTTTATATCTCTTCTGCATGGCATTACATTTTATGACACACATGGCCTGGCCTGACAAGGTCACTTTTGTGTCAGATCCATCCCTCCTAGCAAATGAGTTTGACACCCTTGATCTAGTGGTATGATAGTGTCTGCATCCTAATCATTCTACTTAATGGATTATATAGTGATGATTGCAACTCTGTCAGATATATTTTAGGATAAGACTAAATTTTATAAAAGTATACAAGATTTCCAGTCCTGTGTTCCTTTTCCAGTGTTACTGAGCAGATGGTGAACATTTCTAAAAGAGAATCATCCTAGAAGAAAGTGTTGAACCCTTGCCTTGTTTGCACATTTTATTCTGCAGCTGCACCATACCCAGAATGGAAATTTACTCAAATGGAAAATCCATGCATTGCCTAATTCATGTGAAATGGTGACTGCACATATCAGGCACACATTCTCCAGAAATATGCAGTCAGCAGGCTCACAGTCTATGTGGATGCAATGTCTAAAGTGGACTCCTGTCATGTTTGTAACAAATGATGGTAAGTCATTCTCTCCAGGTCCGGCGCATCCCAGTAGACTAGGTAGGTGGCCACCTAGGGCACCACCTGGCCACAGGGGTAGACTCAGGTGCCCCCTCCCCGAGTGTACACTTCTCGGAGCCTTCCTTCCCTTGCCATAGAACTCTTCCATGCCAAGGGAGGGCAGGCTCTGAGTGCTTGTGCCACCCTGCCGCACCGCCCTCACCTTCCTGGGTCTGCACAGATTCATAAAGTTGAGAGTGGCAGGGCAGGGTGTGGGCATGTGCACTCCTTGGAGCTTGCCTTCTCTTGCAATGGAAGGCAGGTCATAAGGCACACATGCATGCCCTACCCCACCTCTCTCGCCCCCTCGGGTCTGCCCGATGTGGGACAGCAGGATATAGGGTGCCAGAAACCCTAGCGCCAGCCCTTATTCTCTCCCCTTATTGCCACAGCCTTTTCTCAATTTTCACCGTCCAGGACCTAAAACTAGATGATCAGATGTCAAAACACTCAGAAAAACAGAAGTGGTAGGGTAGAAAGTGCCATCAAGTTACATCCTACTTAGGGCAACTAAGGAGGGTTTTCAAGGCAAGAAACATTCAGAGATGGTTTGCCATTGCCTGCCCCTGGGTAAAGACCTTAAACTTCCTTGGTGGTCTCCCATCCAAATACAAACCAAGGCTATAAATAAATTGAAGTGAAGAACAGAAAGCTTCTATTTTTCAGCTAGAAAACATTGTGTTCAGATTGCGAGCGTTCACAATATTTACAAATGCAGTCAAACTACAACTTCACATCACTAGTGAATTACTCACAGTAATTTGTGATTGTTCATTAACCGCAGAAGGAACATAGTCTTTTTAAAAAGGTAAGCAGCATAAGAGATTTGTGTCTGTGTACAAGATAAACTTTATCAGAATTTCACATCAAGTTAAAGCTTCTTTTCTTCCACAATCTTAAGCAGCTGCCAGCTTATTGTACTTGCCTTCAGTACTGTAAAAGTAGATTTCTACTTAGGCAATAATTTATCAGCCAAAGAGAGAGCATTTGATCTATAACACTCTAGAGGTAGAATGAGTAAGGGTTGGAGGGAATGTTTGTTTCTCTTAGTTATCAGACTAGGTGATTAAAAACAATCAGAAAGCAAGTCTTCTGCTTCCAATCAGGTGAGGAAACAGTTTTGCTTTTTGAACACTTCTAGAAAAACCTTAAAAGATTAAACACCTTACAAACCATCACTCTGAATTCTAATTAATTTCATTGGGAGAGTTTAGCATTTCCCCCCTAAACCAAGAGTTGCTTGCCTGCAAAAAAAAGCCAATCCTTTCAGTAAGCTACCAGCAGTGTTCAGTAGCCTGAATAAACTGGAAGTGCTATCTAGCTAAGCAACCATAGTTCAACTTGTCTTTTGCAATATTCAAAATCATATGAAAAACCTAGCCTTTTTTCCAGCTTCCAAAGCATACATTTAGTATAGCATGTTTCTCACACAAAGAGGATAGTATCCACCTCTTAACAGAAGACCACCCCCCATGTACAAGTGGCAGTGCGACAGACAGACAGACAGACAGATAGATAGATACCATAATGAAATATATATATTCATTACTAAAGCATCCCAAACAGAGACATTTCTGTGTTTCACATGGCATTTCAGAAGTAACAGTAACTTTAATAGGATTTGAACTATGTTTAAGGTCAAAGCCTTAATTAAAATTCAAATTTCAGTGTTTATTTGTTTAGTTAGTTGTAGAGTTTCAGAACTTTTCTGACTAGGAAACATTAAATGAAATTCTTCCTGATACGTCTGGAAAAAGTAAGCCTTCTGAAAGTTAAATTGTTAGCCACTGGTTATAAACAAAAGTGGAGGCTTTTTTTTAAAAAAAATTACCTTTTGGTGCTCATCTAAGTCCATGTTTATTAAGGCTATTTCATGCATGCACAATAAGTCTTATTGGGAACCTAGTTCCCCTCATCGCATTGTTTAATTACCTCAGCCAACCATCCATGATACTGGTAGAGAATCAATTTCACCTCCTACATAGATGCAAAAGCAGTTGCAAGGCAGAATGAAATGAAACTCCACTGCCACAGCTACTGCACAGCCACAAAGCTGTTCAGAAGCTGTTTTACTCAGATGGTGGAAATGTGAGGACATCCTGCATCATGTTTCTGACAACTAGTCAGGTTGGGCTGCACTTTGCAATCCATTGGTATTGTACAATACACACTGAAAAGTATATGGAACAGATACATACATGGCATTTCTGAATACTACTGGCATAAGCTGAGAAAACATTTTTGCCTTACCACAGCAGATGTGTTTTCATTTTTACTGTGCCATAACCAGTCATACATGAACCATGGGAGAACAAGCAAATTAAGAAGCCTGTGAAGAGCAAGCTAATTAAATTCCAGCTGTGTTTGGATGTGTAAGAAGAGTGATGCTGCTGTTTTCAATGGGTATAGGCAAGCCCCACCCATTAGGAAAAATGACCTCACTAATTTAAATTTTTCTCTGTCAAGGTGACTTGAAAATTAAAGCCAAAATAAAAGAAATACTATTACTCATACCAATAGACTAGATGAGGTTGGACTAGATGACCCTGGAGGTCCCTTCCGACTCTATGATTCTATGATTAAAAACCTAACAACATGCGCATATGCAAATTAGGCTTGCCAATCCCCAGGTCCCAGCAGGGGTTCTCCCGCTTTCCCAGGCTCTTTCCCGCTCCCAGTCAGCTGGCTGGTGGGGGAAGCCCCGCTCCCACAGCCACTATGTGCCTTTCCACCTCCGGAAGCTTCAGACTCCACTTGGAAAGGCTTCCTCTTGAGATGGTGAGTCTGTGTCTTTAAGGCTGAATGGGGGTGGGGACAGAACAACATGGCTGCTCCCAGTGGCTGTGAAAGCAGCCCAGACCCTCCGTTCCTTGCACAATCTTTTCAGAGGTCATTTGCATAGGAAAGACAAACTTGAAACTTTGTTTGCTCTGTGTTACTTCGAAGAAGTTGGAAGTTCAGCAATCCCCAGGTGGGAGCAGGCCCTCCTTCTCTTCAGAGAAATCAGAAACGTCGGTGGGGGGGGGAGGGAAATGTCTGCTGGGCACTTCATTATTCCCTATGGAGATCGATTCCCATAGGGTATAATGGAGAAAGGATCTGAGGGGTATCTGGGGCTCTAGAGGGGCTGTTATTTGAGGTAGAGGCACTGGATTTTCCACATAGCATCTGATGACTTTCCTCAAAATGCTATCCAAGTTTCAAAACGATTGGACTGGAGGTCCAATTCTATGAGCCCCCCAAAAAGGTACCCCTATCTTTCATTATTTCTAATGTAGGGAAGTCATTTAAAAGGTGTGCGGTTCCTTTAAATGTGATGGCCAGAACTCCCTTTGGAGTTCAATTGGGCTTGTCACAACTTTGCTTATGGCTCCACCCCCAATGTCTTCTGTTTCCACCCCCAAAGTCTCCTGGCTCCACCCCCAAAGTCCCCAGATATTTCTTGAATTGGATTTGGCAATCCTAATGCCATAAAACCAGCATAAACTAAGCAACAGCAATACTAACTTAAAAACATAAACAACTACCGGATCAGCTGAAAGGCCAAACTGAGCACTACATCATCTCTTTAAATAATCCAAAGGATACATATATTCAAATGTTAAATATTAGGGCAAAAATAATAGAGATACGAACAGGAAAGTACAACTATATATCAGCAAAAAGCCTTGGAGAATATCTGGCAGTAAAAAAGATAAGATTTCAGGTACAAAAAGCCATAGGGGCAGCACTCCATAATCCAAGCCAAAATGTTGTTTTTCCTTGACTAGTCTGTGCCACCCTAGGCAATGGAGGAAAAGAGAGCATAGAAGAACTGAAGTAAATATTAGTTTCAAGGCAGATATATATGGAAGTACATGTAGATACTCTTTAAAGGGACCAGATGAGTCCTCAAGCCCTTTATTGACCGGCTAAATTTGACTGAGTTTATTGTTCTTAGTCTTATCTGGATTGAGCTTCAATTTATTTACTCTTATTCAGCCTTTTACTGCCATCAAGCAATAGTTCAGAGTCCACAGAGTCACCTGACTTTTATGACTGACTTTTTTTTTTACAAGAGCATGAATCCCAATGGAGCTCATTTAGTATAGTGAGTTATACGTGACCTAAAGTGTACAGAAAGCACTGCTGATTATCAACACAACTGGTAATTTAATCTTTACAATGAATTTCCTTTCACCCACTCAGGTACCCATAAAAATGTCATAATCTGTGGGAACTGACAGGCTAGCACTAACACATTCTTTTCAGCATCACACTGATGACACTGCTGTGTTTTCTTTGACAGCTGAGGCAATGAACATTTTTTCAGCATCTGCATTCTGCCATAATTGAAACACCACATCAGAGTTGCACAAGTCTGTTTCCAGACGGGAAAAATTAAACAGGAGTCCAGTGGTACTTTAAAGATGAACAAAGTTTATTCAAGAATAACCTGTCATGAGTCAGAGCTCATTTTATCATAGACAAAAAGGAAAGTTACTTTTATTCTATGCATCTCAGATTGTGTGTACTCCAGCGATCCCCAGGGTGGTGACTGCAGATGACATGGTGCCCATTAACACCTTTCCTAAATCCAACAAGTGTTTTCAGAGAGTGAGTGGGGCCAGATGGGGCTTTTGCCTAGGATGGCATCTGACTGCCATTGAAGATCTGATTGGCTGAGCTGATTGTTTAAAAAGTTGCTTTGGGAGCAGCTACCACCCCAGCACTAGGATCTTCACTGAATGAGAGCAGGTAAGCTGCACATACTTGCAAGAAAATGTTTTAAAACAGTATGTTCATTTTAAAAGCATCTTGTTAAATTACGCTTCTGCCTGAAATGTTGAAGTGTTTCTATTAGATGGAATCAGGTGGGTAGCCACGTTGGTCTGCAGCAGCAGAACGAAGTCTGAGTCCAATGGCACCTTTAAGATCAATGAAGTTTTAATTAAGGCATAAGTTTTGTGTGCACACATGCTTCGTCAGATACCTATTAGAGTTATGCATAACCTCACTCCTTGACATTCTGTGGTTGGCTCCACTTCCTGCACCAGTCATTTTGTGCTTGCACCCATCACCCTTTGCCAGAATTTCAATGACGGCCACAGGCCCATAAAGATTGGTAATCATTAAATATTATTTTTTAAAAAGATTGGTGATCACTAGTGTATTCCATGCTATCATCCCCTTTAGATGTCAGATAATCTCATCAACCTAATCTCATCAGTCTTTGTATATTAAGGCCCAGTGTGACTAATAGAGCTCCTGGTGCAATAGTTTAGGTTCCAGTAGTGACCAAAAACTAATGCACTGCACTGCAGCACTACCAGCTGATCTAATAATCACCACATGGAAATGAATACTTTATGTAAAGCACTTGAAAACATAGTGCAAAGGTAGAATACATGCTTTATTGGCAAAGGACTCAGATTCAGTCCCTGGCATCTCCACCTGCAGCAGGGCAAGATCTTTGACTAAGTGTTGCTGTAGTAAGAGTAGAAAATACTGGGCCAGCTTGACCAATAGTTTAAAAACCATATATGTCTCAAACACACATATATATCCACAGTTGTTGAATCACATTAGCATTCCTCTGTCATCATTTGAATAGACTAAGTCAAAGTAGTCTGAATCCAAACCTGTAACACTATTCAGTCAGGAGGCGCAATCAGATGAGTGCTTTGATCCATTGTCATCGCTCCTCCTGAACGGATTGAAGTGCTCGATCAGATAGCAACATCTGGCTCCTGTTCTGCAGTTGTCAGTCAGCCTCCTGTGCTCAGCCTCAACTTTCCTGACACCACAGAAAGTCTGGTCTTTATGGATCCTACTAGTGCTTCTGCAGATGTCTAATTGCTCTATTGCAAGGTGAATCTTTTTGGGAAGTCAGATCATTCACACCCTGTTTTATTGCCATTTTTTCCCTGAGTTGCTGATATGTGCATAAGTAGCTATGCACTGCAAAGCACTGCTTGTGCGTTTTTTGTCCTCTCCTTCCACCATTCACCATTCCTTCCATTCACCTCTCTGCTGCAGCTGAACCGGAAAGAGCCTCCTCTTCCCTCTGTAGTCACCATCTCGCCATCCCTTTCCTGAACTAAGGCAGATGTGTGTGAGAGGCAGTTAGCAAAGTATGCATAAATGCTGAATTTATCAAATACACAGTTTCAAAAACACTTCCCCCACACTGAACTACATATCACAGCAGCCTCCTCCAACAATTCCATGGACCACCAGCTGCCACCATTCTGCCAGGAGTTCAAAGCACTGCTTCCCATAAGTGCTTATGTGTATGCTCAACAGACAAATGATTTTTAAAAAAAACTCTCTGCTCTACTCTGTGGCTGCTGCTTTGGATCAATCAACCACAAGACGAAAGCACACTGAAATGGATTAAGGGGGGGCAGGATGTCTGGTCAAAGCTTTGTAACAAAAAAACAAATAAACCCTGGATCAATTAGAAGCAGGACCACACTGGATCAGACTGTGTCTGATTGCAACCAGAGTCTCCTAGATCCTCCTAGATGCAGATCCTATATGAACAGTTTAACTACTATATCACACTGTCGTTCTTGAAATATTTGCTCACAAAACTTGCCCAAAGAATCTGTTTTAGCACCAAGCACCAATATCAAAATATAAAGAGTCTTTCCTGGATTTAAAATAACCATATTTGATGGATACAAACACAATTTAGCTGTTTCTAAAAAATGGCAACTCCTCTTTATTATAGTGGCCAAGACTAGTTCCTGTGAAATGCCAGTAACTGGAACAAAGGGTGAAACAGAAAGCAAGAATTTATTACCTGCTCTAAATGGCTCTGTGGGCCAACTAAGAGCAGAAAGCTTACTGCTGATCTAAAATATAGATAATTGAAAAGAGACATAGTATGCTTCCTCACGAGTGCTTCATAAAATGAGTTGTGATGGGAGAACAGGGATGTTAAATCACAGAGGATAAGACATTGCAAATTAGATATCCTAGATTTATTTTTACAGCACAGATTGAAAGATACCTATACTGACCTTTTCCAATCTGCAGTACTTTGGGGGGTGGGTCTTGTCAGCAGGATAACCTAACAGATGCTACACTGAATTAGAACATGTCAAAAACATCCACATCCAACTAATCTACATTGATACATGCTAGGTTCATATTGCTGCCTTATTAAAAAAAACTTTTATGGCCTTATGCTCCAAAGTAGGATGTGAAAGCTACAACTTTCTGATGAAAAACTGATTGAATTCTGGATAGCTGTCTCAAAGCAGACATCACAGTAAATGAAAGACAAATAGACCTGATGTACCAAGAGATGGCATAATTTAGTCAAGAAAAACCTTGGGCTGGTTCACAGTGACACAACATGTCCCTCTAAACAAGGACAGTCTTGACCACCTAACACATATGTTTAACTAGAAAATGCAAATTACAATGAATTTAGCAATCACAGATACAGTCTGCTTTCAAATCTTGTTTCCTGAGACCGTAATGCAAAGTATTCACACACAGAAGTAAGATCCACTGAAATCTGTGGTATGTGATTTAATATTATACAGGGCTTCAGTGAATGTTTGTGTATATCAATATTTGGACTGAAATGTAGGAATGCTTTCGAATTTGTCATCTCTTCTGCTTTTACTCTAAAATTCTCATTTCAATTTTGCTGGTTCAATGAGCAAATTGAACTCATAAATCCTTATTATGTTTAATTGTGCAGAACCTTTCTATAAAATACATACAATTTTCAGTTATTTTCTATCAATTGCATATAATTGTTCTACAGCTTATAAATGACATAACTCAAATTTTAAAAACAAATGAAAAGGAAACATGGGCACATTGCAAAGACTCATATTGATAATCTTTGAAACAAAAAGGGTGCATTCATATATATTCCAGTTGAAACTAAAAATCCTTAATGTGCTCCTTTTCCATTCCTGTTCACTGCTACTGTTTTGGATCTTAGTCACAGTCTTCCTTGGAATACTACATGGCCAATCACAGCCAAGTGGAGATCATCTGAAGAAGATTACCAATCAGACATGGGTAGCTGGTGACCAAAGAGAGCAAATGAAATCACCTTGATGATAAGGGCATTTTTTCCCTTGAACAACATTGGCCTCATTTAGAATGAGCAAGTTCTTTGAGAGAAATCTATGAAAATCAATGGGTGGGTGGGTGACTTTTCACAAGAGCCTATGTGCTATGTCTATTCATGTAGAAGTCCACAAATTACCTGCAAACTAGTTCTGCAGCAATTTCAAGCCAGTAACACTGCTTCCCCTATTTGCACCCAGGTAAAAAAAAAAAAAGGATGCCAAGACATCTAGTTTTATAGCTGGTTCTGTTCCCAAGCGTTCTTCCATTTATGCTGCCACTTAAATCAATGGCAAGAAAGGCAGAATATTCTCATCTCTGCCCTATTCTGCCCCATTCTGCTTCCTTTCCTGAATTGATTCTTAACATCTTTCCCACCCCCCATTCTCTATCTCTTAATATCTCTCTTCTTCATTTTCAGATGGTCTGCTTTACAGCTAACCAGTCTTCCTCATAGCATCCTCATTTGGCTAGGGACTCCTTCCTTTCCTATCCTGCTCATCCCTTCACATCTTTCAGTTCCTTTTTGGGCAACCCCACATCTACTTCTTCTATTTAGATTGGTTTATCTGAACTAGGAGGAACACAACTAGGTATTAACTTAAAGTAATACACCTGAAGACTAGGATTGTACAAAAGTATTCATTTATTTGACTGCCATGAATAAATTGTTTTGTATTGTTGCCATTTGAATTATTGGGTTTTGCTATATTTTACTGTTGCTGTTTTGCATCCCCTTTTCTATCCTGTATCTTGGTTAAGCCAATAAAACTCACTTTAAGGTTCAGCATCTGTTCCCTACTTTTTATTTCTTTTCCTGGGAGACTTTTTGTATGTACCCTGAGAATTGTGTATGCACCAGACACAAATTATCGCTATTCCTGCTACCGGACTTGGGGGTCTCCTAATATTTTGGAGGGAAATATTAGCTCTGGCTAGTGAGAGGTGGGAACAGGTGATTTGTACACAGATTGTATACCAGAGTATTTCCTTCGAGAACTCTCAGAATTAACCAGATTGTTGCTTAACCTAAGGAGTTTGTTTTATTAGTAGACAATAAAGAATGCACACATACAGAGAATAAATGCACAAGAAAATCAAACACACATAAGTTGCAGAAATACAGGGATGAAAGGAATTGTAGCAGGGGCTTGGGGGGAATTATAGCTACTTATTCAGAAGAGGCCTTGGGTCTCAGGAGAAGGGCAAGATGACTAACATCTTGGGTGTGTGGTTTGGATCCAGGAACACACAACACAGACTAAACTTTGAGTGCTGTTTTTATAGAGAAAAATGTGTCCTGAGGCAGAGTGATATGATGATGTCTTGGAACGATGAAGTGATTGGATTAGCTGGGAGTAAAACAATATGTTGAGAAATGCTGAATGGGACTCCCAGGAAAAGACAAAGATGTCATAATTTGCATCTATGTGAATGGAGGAGTTTCCAGGTGTAAACAGGAACTGTTAATGTTTCTGTTGGAATATGGCAAGGAATGGGAGTTTAACAATCCACTGATGATCCTTGATTGCTGAAGAGAAAATACACTTATGGGAATGACACATTGATTTAAGGTGACAAGACTAGGAAGGGAAGACCCAAGTGTTGGAGGTGATGAGTGATTTCTCCTTCCCTGTGGGCTCCATAATGCAGAATATCTCTTTTGTTTTAGATGAGGGGGACCTAATGCCTGGAGATGCCCTAAAGCTACCTCCCAAAATAGTGAGTCATAGAATCATAGAGTTGGAAGGGACCTCCAGGGTCATCTGGTAATCCAGAGTCAACGCACAGTCAGACTTGTACTTTGCTGCTAGGAACCATTTTGTTTGGTCCTACCCCATCTCAGTTTTTACTGTACACTTCCTGCCCACACTTTGGCTTACTCTTAAACCAAGCAAGGCTGGCACATGTAGTTTAAGAGAATTGGGCGTGAAGGATGATGAGTGATGTCTTTTACTCATTGTGCCCTTTGCCCAACACTCCAGAATCATTTACTTATGTAGACAATACTCTGCCCTGACACGGAGACTGATTTCAGTAACATTACTCCTCCTCCTTTCTTCTCCTCAACTCTTTTGTTACCCCACCTCATCCTCAGCTAAGATCATTGGCATCCTTTAGATAAGCTGTGCACATTAGTTGCAACACATATATTTTCCTTATAATCAGTGACATATCTTTTCTACGAGTTATAACCTATCACAAGATTGCTGTAAATCCATTTAGCAATACGCTTCCAGAGCACGCTGCTCCCACTGACAAAAACCAATGCAAATATGCATCAAGTGCCCTCTATTAGGAATGCTACTAAAGCATGCAGCAAATTGAGCAAAAAGGGTTACTAGGAACCAACCCCCTGCAAAACCTGGTTCTTTTTCATTCCCTGCCTGCCACAAAAAAATCAACACATGTTCAAGCAAGGTCCAGGTTCAGCAAGCCTTCAAAGGTTCCTGCTTCTAGCAAAGCTCCCTTAAAAATCCCAGTGGTGGATAATTTGGTTATCCTGCTAGGAACAGCCCAAACACTCAAGCATCTATCTGAGTGCTTTGATCAGATTGGTAGGCAACCCTCATCAGCACATGCTGAAGTTGCACATATGGGCAGAGACAAGAAACCCTATTCCCCAGCAGAGTCCATCGTCTCTAGTGACTACAGGGAAGAGATAGCCCAGTGGCATCCACCACACAAAAAAAGTGCATCACACAGCACAAGTCTTGGGTGGCAAAGGAACAGGAGGACACCAGCAGCAATGTGAAGTCAGGTGAAATCTTCCTCTAATGAGGATTCTGTGCATGCATCCGGCGATCACTAAGGAAAAAGGACTTATATGCCTAGTTTGCCACCCAGGTCTTGGAGACATAGGGGGGTGGAAGCAGGTCTGGGTGCCATCTGGGGTTCAGGTCTGCCTGATGCTAACAGGGCTTCTGCAGCCTTCAGCAATGTAGAAGACAAAGAAAATTATAATAATAGAAGAGATTAACAAAAAGGAAGAACAAGAGATCTACTCCACAATATCCAAGAAATCAAAGGGAAATTTAAAGCACAGTTAGGTATGCTCTGAAGGATCAACATGGAAATACATTAGCTGAACAGGACAAAATAAAAGAAAATATAGGAACAGTACACTAAGCAGCTATACAAAAAGAGATGAAAGGATGTCAGATTCCTTCCAAGAAGCATCTTTTGAAGAAGAACCTAGAGTTTTAGAAAGTGAAGTGAAAGCTACCCTGAGAGCAATTGAGAGAAACAAATCACCAGGAGTAGATGGGATATCAGAAGAGCTATTCCAAGTCACAGAAACAGAGTCCATCAAAACGTTAAAAGAATATCCCAACAAATCATAGGAGTCTTTGGTTGCCAGGGATGAGTCCAGTAGAGTGGGAGCCCTCCAGGGTTCCACTTTACTCTGACAGACTGCCATCAGACAGATGGTGAGGTAAGGGTTTAGCTGCATACTGTTCCCTCTCTCTTGTGGTTGCTAGGGTGTCCTGTGCAGCCCTTATTCCACTCCCATGCTCTTCCTCCCTGGTCTGCCCATCACACCCCCTTCCAGTCTCATCAATCCTCCCATGGCAAGGCTGAGCCTGCCTGATTGGCACATCCTTTGAGATGTGCTTCTTCTCACCCCTCCATCTGCATTCATTTCAGTGTTAGCATTGGGTGGAGCTTTTCCTCCTTGACCTTGCCTCATTGTCCAGTAGGTCTCTCAATGTATCTGTCAACACCTTCCTCCCTCCCCCACTTCATCCTTATCTTTTAGGAAGGCAGCCAGCTTCACTGGTGTCCCTGTTACCACCAGCTTTGAGGAGGCTTACCCAGCCTTTTCTCATGCCTTCTCACTGGGTCAAGGAGTTTCAAGGAGGTTCCCCAATTGGCAATGGTATCAGACAATGATGTCTTTTAACTCCCTATCTCTTCATCTGTATGTCGAATATATCCTAAGGAAAGATTAATTAAATTTAGATGAAGGTTGATGGCAAATTAGTGGAAAGAACATTTACAAATTTATATATGCAGATGACACCACATTACTGATAGGAAACAGTGAAGTATTGAAATGACTCCTGATAAAGGTTAAAGAGGATAGTGGCAAAGCAGGATTACAGCTGAAGATCAAGAAGATAAAAGTAATGGCTACTGGGGAATCACGTAACTTTAAGGTTGATTAAAATTGATTAAAATCAAAAGGTGATTGAGACTGGGAAGAGTAGCCATGAAGAAGCTGGAAAAGATCCTTATGGGTAAGGATGTGTTACTGATGACCAAGATCAAGATAATCCATACCACAGTAGTCTCGATTACTTTGGGTGTGAAAGTTGGACAATGAAGAAAGCTGAAAGGAACAAAATAGAGTAATTTGAGGCGAATTTTATGGACATCAAACAAAGATACAGATGCCTTTAAGATACTTTGTAGGGTGGTGTGTGCATCTTAAGTATTGGCTTTAAATATATGTAGCTTGGGAATGACTTTGAATGTTCACAATGGGAGTTGCCTGAATTCTTGGCAGAAATCCAGAAAAAATTATTCATGAGATATGAGTATAGATAAGCTTTTCTGCTTGTGGTAAACATATTATTGAACTATGAGACATGAGTTTTGATAAGAAAGTGCTTTCACTTGCTGGAAATGTTAAATATAAGAAGTCTGTGATTATGTGTGTTGTATTTTGGCAGTAGTTTACAGATGAGAAGCAGTTCTTTCACCTTTGAAAAAGAAAGCAATTAATGAACGGAAAAGAGCTAGTCAATCTGTCAAGTTGGAACTAAGTTTGCAAATATATGGAGTCTAATTGTTGAGCCATCTCATTTGGAAAGCTCGTACACAGAGACTTTGGGGACTGAAATTGCAACAGATATTCAGCATTGTGGAAAGAATGAGATGCAACCTTATTGCCATCTGATATGCTTTCAAGCAACAAGCTCAAATTGAGTTAAACAGAGACCATGGGGCTTAAGTCACAACATATATTCAGCATTGTGGGAAGAGTGAATGCTTTTAAGCAATGTTAAATTTAATGGTTTATGCTACAAGCTGAATCTCATGACACAAAAATACAGGATATGCCTTCTAGAGTTATATTGATACTGCAACTATATTTTGATACTGTATATACTTTGAGAGGTAATTTTTATGCTGTGGATAAATAAATGTGCTTTTAATATTCTTTAGTATTTTCTCAGAAGAACTGTATTATATAATATGTCTATATATCTGTGATTCTCTGGCATACTGTGTAATGACACCACATTACTGGCAGAAAATACTGAAGACTTGAAACAACTATTGATGAAGGTTAAAGCAGAAGGGACCAAAGCAGGATTTCATCTGAACATCAGGAAGACAAAAGTAATGATTACTGGAGAATTGCAGAATTATAAGGTAGATGATGAAGAAATGGAAATTGTTTGAGATCTGCTGTTACTTAGCTCCATCATCAACCAAAAGGGAAATTGCTACCATGAAATCAGAAGGTGATTGAGACTTTGAAGGGCAGCCATGAGGGAACTAAAAGAAGATTCTTGAGTGTAAGGATGCGTCACTGGTGACCAAGTTCAAATTTATTCATACCATAGAATTCTCTATTACTATGTATGGGTGTGAGAGTTGGACAAAGAAGAAAGCTGGCAGGAAGAAAGTTGATTCACTTGAAATGTGGTGTTGGAAGAGAGTTTTATGGATACCATGGACTGCCAAAAACAAATAAATGAGTTTAGATCAAATCAAACCTAAACTCTCCCTGAAAGCTAAAATGACTAAACTGAGGCAATCGTATTTTGATCACATTATGAAAAGACAAAAGTCACTAGATAATACAATATTGCTAGGAAAAGTTGAAGGCAGCATGAAAAGAGGAAGACCCAACATGACATGGATTGACTCCATCAAGGAAGCCACGGCTCTTGATTTGCAAGACCTGAGCAAGGCTGTTACTGATACAATATTGTGGAGGATATTAATTAATAGAGTTACTGTAAGTCAGAAGTGACTTGATGGCAGTTAACACACACTCATATAGAGAGAGGCCATGGCCTTAAATTTATATGTGGGGTTGGTGAGATACAAACATTTTCCTTCCTGAGACAGATACATTCAGTCAGCAGATTTTACCAGAAAAGAATTAGCTTTTCTTGAAGCTTTAAACAACTTTGGGGTGATTCAGGCAAATAGATACAGTATTAATGTTTCTTAACAATTGAACTTTTGATCTTTAATGTGATTCATGGTTCCAAGTCTACTTGTTACAAGACTCAGCCAGTTTCAGGTTACTAATTCCTCACACATTGGCTTATGTTCTCATCTTCCTTCTACACCTCTGTAGCTCTCTTTTCCATTATACTGCCAGCTCTTCTCCCAACATTCTGTCAGCTTTCATTGGGTCTAGAGAGAACTGGAACTGTTTATCGCATTCTTCCCCAAGTCAAATCAGTCCTGATCTTCCTGGCTTAAGATAGAAAAAATCACTATCAAGCCTAGACTGTCCTATTCTCTGTCCTGTTTAGGAGTGACATTCCAACGAAGTGTGAGATGGTAAAGTTTTTATTCTTATTTCAGCTGGAGTCATTTGCATAACTAAGCTGGAGTGCTCTGTGCTTGAGAGAAAGAGATGACTCATTCCTTTTGCCAGCTATAAGATTGCAGTCAGGTTCCATCTCATAGACAAAATGCAGCCTAAGTGTCTGAATTATCAGGGTGAATTCTAGGGTGGATAGCATACCATCCTTTGACTCACCTCTCAACCAGATTCTTCCTCGGTATTCTAATTCTTGTTACCTCAGTTTTATGGCACTCATTTGCCCTGTGAATTTCATGACTAACAATTGCCTTCCCATTCTCTACTTTTCCTGCAAACTCTGGAACTGCTAGCAGTCATCTGAAAACAGTCACTCTTCTGGATCTTTTCCTCTCAGTCCCAAATGTGTTGCTGCCCTCTCCCTTGAAGATCTCTCATTCCCCCCCCCCTTTTTTTTTCATTTCGCCATGAAAAACATGGCAATGCTGTTTTTGTTCTTTCCAAATTCTAACAATTTCAGTCCCTGCTAAGGTTTTCACCAGCCTGGAGAAAAACCTGGAGAACCTTGAACCATCCTCCTTTTCCAGCTATCACCTGATTTCATTTCTGCCTTTGGCTTCCAGACTCCTAGATTGCTACTTAATCTTGCTGGCTTGACTTTCTTTCCTTTAAATTTTCTATTAATCACCTACATCAGGGGTGGCCAACGGTAGCTCTCCAGATGTTTTTTTGCCTACAACTCCCATCAGCCCCAGCCATTGGCCATGCTGGCTGGGGCTGATGGGAGTTGTAGGCAATTGGACAGCTACCGTTGGCCATCCCTGCTCTACATCATAACTTCTGTCTTCTACCTCATAAAAGTCATTGATAGTGTTGTCACTTCAAAATTAAAACACATTTCCTCTTTCCTCCTATTTGACTTCTCCGATATTTTTGATATAGCCAAATACACTCTCCTTTTTAACTCTCTTGATACCCCTAGGTTCTAAGACAATGTCCTCAACTGGTTCTTTTCTTGTTTTCTAATTACTCTTTAGGTATTTCGGGGGGGGGGGGGGGAAAGGTCCCCTGTGCAAGCACCAGTCATTTCCAACTCCGGGGTGACGTTGCTTTCACAATGTTTTCACGGAATACTTTTTACAGGGTGGTTTGCCATTGCCTTCCCCAGTCTTTTACACTTCCCCCCTCCCCCAGCAAGCTGTGTACTCATTTTACCGACCTCGGAAGGATGGAAGGCTGAATCCACCTTCCGCCAGAATCGAACTCATGTCGTGAGCAGAGAGTTCAGACCACAGTACTGAAGTACTGCTTGCTTTACCACTCTGCGCTACTGGGCCTGTAGTGTATCAGTAACAACATGCGCCCCGCGCAGAGGCAACTGGGCTGTCCCAGAAGCCTCCAGCGCAGGGCGCGGAATCACCCGCCAATCAACAGTCGCGGCGGGTAGTTCATCAGGTCAGGATTGGCCTGACCGACCCAGTAGGCTGTACCGGGAATTGTATATAAGCGGGGCCCGGCCCGCGTGCTCTCTCTCTTGCAACGTGCTCCTAATAAACTATGTTGCCCTACTCTCGTCTCCGCTTCGAGTACGTTACACTGGCGACGAGGATGGGATCTTAGCCTCAGCGGCTACCACGGAGATCTAGGGCAACCACGAGTCCTGACCGCCGCCGCCATGGCCACGCAGAACGGAACCACCGGCTACATCGAGACATTCAACCCCGCCAATCCCGAGGGCTGGGAGTCCTACGCGGAGCGGGTCGAGTTCTACCTCAGGGCCAACAAGGTCACCGACGCCGGCACGAAGAGGGACGTTCTCCTGAGCGTCTGTGGGCCAGCCACGTTCGAGATCTCCAAGGGTCTCTCGGCTCCCGTCCGCCTCACAGAGAAGTCCTACGAGGAGATCATCAGACTCCTCACCGGCCATTTCTCGCCACAGCCTTCGCGGGTGGCCCGTCGGTTCCTGTTCCACAGAAGGGACCAGGCAGTGGGGGAATCGGCCGCCGACTACCTGGCGGCCCTCCGCAAGATCGCCGGGAACTGCAACTTCCCCCAGCTGGAAGACACCCTGGCTGACCGATTTACGTGGGGCCTCCGCGACGAGAGGCTCCAGCAGAAGCTCTTCGCCAAAGAAGAGCTCACCCTCCAGAGCGCCTTCAGCGAGGCGGTGGCGTTCGAGAGGACCTCCAGGACCTTCCCCAAGGCCCGGACAGAAGCCGCCCACCACGAGGAGCTGGACCACGACTGCCCAGAGGAGGAAGAAGCCCACCAGCTGCGCCGCCCAGCCGGGCCACCCAGCAGAGCGGCCGAACGACCCCCAGCGACGGAGAGGGTTCCGGCCACCAAGTGCGCCAGCTGCGGCGACCTCCACGACAGGCGGGACTGCCGGTACCGGACCTGGGACTGCCGGAGCTGCGGAAAAACGGGCCACATTGCGAGGGTTTGCCGAGCCAAGCCCAACCGCCGGAGGCCAACCACGCATCACGAGTCAGCGGAGTTCCACTCCACGGACTCCACGTCCCTGCAGGTACTGAACTTGCCCCTCTCCACCCCCGATAAAATCAAAATGGCGGTCCTCATCGAAGGGAACCCCTGCCAAATGGAAGTGGACTCTTGTTCCTCCATCTCCATTATAGCGGAGGAAACCCTGAGGAAGCTGTGTCCCCCCCAGCGGCTGCAACTAAGGCCGGCGAACTTCATACTCCGGGACTTTCAGAAGAATCCGGTGCAAATCGCAGGGTGGGCGCGGGTGCAAGTCGAGCGGGGGTCCTTCTACGGCCCGCTGGACATCCTGGTGGTAAAGCGCCAGCTTACCACCCTGCTAGGACTGGCGTGGTTCAAACCCTTGGGGATCCGGTTGGAAGGGGTGGGGCAAACCCTAACACCCAGGGGGTTCGGGGAGATATGCCAAGAGTTCCCGGACGTGTTCGATGGTTCTCTAGGGAGCTACAAAGGGCCGGCCATCTCCCTACCGCTAGACCCCACGGTCAGGCCGATTCGGCTCAAGGCGAGGAGGGTCCCGTTCGCTTTAAAGCCAAAAATAGAGGCCGAACTAGACCGCCTCACAGCCCAGGGAGTCCTGGAGCCCGTGGACTACGCCACCTGGGAGACCCCCATCGTAACCCCTATCAAGCCAAACGGGGAGGTGCGGATCTGTGCAGACTATAAATGCACGATAAACAAGGCACAGCAGGATAACCCCTACCCAGTGCCGGTGGTGAGCCACGTTCTGGCTGCCCTAGCGGGGTCCAAGATCTTCGGGAAGCTGGACCTGGCACAGGCCTACCAACAGCTCCCGGTAGATGCTAAGACGGCGGAAGCCCAAACGATAGTGACACACAGAGGGGCCTTCCGGGTGAAGAGGCTTCAATTCGGGGTTAGCGTCACTCCGGGGATCTTCCAGAGTATAATGGACGCTCTCCTGAAAGGGATTCCCGGAGTCCAGCCGTTTTTTGATGACGTGCTAGTCGCCGCCCCGGACCCCGAAGAATTCGGCAACCGCCTAAGAGAGGTACTCCGCCGGTTCCAGGCAGCGGGGCTCAAAGTCAAGAGGGAGAAATGCCTGCTGGGGGTCCCACGGGTGGAGTTCCTGGGGTTCGCCGTAGACGCAGCGGGAATCCACCCAACGGAAGAAAAGACCCGAGCCATTGTGAAAGCGCCAGCCCCCACCTGCAAAGCGGAGCTACAAAGCTTCTTGGGGGTGCTTAACTTTTACCATTCATTTCTCCCCCACAAGGCGGCCCTAGCAGAGCCCCTGCACTGCCTGCTGGACAAAAAAGCCCCTTGGGTTTGGGGCAAACGCCAAGCAGCCGCGTTTCAGGCAGTCAAGGATGTTTTGGTGTCTAATGCGGTGCTCCACCATTTTGACGAGGGCCTCCCCGTCATCCTGGCTTGCGATGCGTCGCCATATGGGGTGGGAGCAGTCCTGGGGCACCAACTCCCCGACGGGAGGGAGGTACCGGTCGCATACTACTCCCGCACACTGACACCAGCCGAGCGCAACTACGCGCAAATAGACAAGGAGGCTCTGGCAATCGTGGCGGGGGTCCACAAGTTCCATGAATACCTGTATGGGCGGAGGTTCACCATAGCTACGTACCACAAGCCCCTCTTAGGTCTGCTGGCCCCCGACCATCAAACCCCCCAAATACTGTCGCAGCGCGTGTTGAGGTGGAACCAATTCCTCAACTCCTACACTTACACACTGGTACACAGGGCCGGCAAGGCTATGGGTCACGCGGATGCACTCAGCCGCTTGCCGCTTCCGGAAACGGGTCCAGACCCCGCCCCCGCACACCAGGTCATGCTAATGGAGAGCCTCCCGGAGCCACCCCTACACGCAGCGGAGGTCGCCAAGGCCACCCAGAAACACAAGACACTAGCATGGGTGCTCGACTGGGTGGTGAGGGGCTGGCCGGAGGGGAACATGGGGGAAGAATTCAAGCCATATAAGACCAGGAGGGAGGAACTAGCAGCCCACAAGGGGTGCCTGTTATGGGGAAGTAGGGTGGTGATTCCGCCCCCGCTGCAAAAGCGTGTCCTAGAATCCTTACATGAGACCCATCCCGGCATAGTCCGAATGAAGGCCTTGGCCAGAAGCTACGTCTGGTGGCCGGGGATGGATGGGGAGATAGAGAGCTGGGTCCGACGGTGCCAAACGTGTCAAGAGTCGCGGCCCGAGCCGCCCAGCGCCCCCGCCACTAGGTGGGAGTCAACCCGGAAGCCATGGTCGAGACTCCACCTCGATTTCGCGGGGCCATTCCAGGGGCAGATCTTCATGATAATAGTGGACGCCTACACCAAGTGGTTGGAGGTCATCCCCGTAGGGTCCACCTCATCCGCCGCCGCAATCCGAGCGCTGCGCAGGGTCTTATGCACACACGGTATCCCGGACACCATAGTCTCAGACAACGGGGCCGCGTTCACGTCTGCAGACTTCCAGGCGTTCCTCCACAGATACCTGATTAGGCACATAAGATCTGCCCCCTTCCACCCAGCCACCAATGGCCAGGCGGAGCGGATGGTCCGCACCACGAAAGAAGCCCTGGGCCGAATTGTGCAGGGTGACTGGGACCACCGATTAGCGGCATTCCTTTTCGACAATAGAGTCACCCCCAACCCGGTCACAGGGGTGAGCCCGGCAGAGCTCCTAATGGGACGCAAGCTGACAACCCGACTGGACAGACTACACCCCGACCGGGCGTCAGACACCCGCGAGAGCCCCGAGGTTCGGGACGCAGTCAGGGGGTTCTTTGCGGGCGACCCAGTTTACGCCCGGAACTATGCAAGGGGGCCTGAGTGGGTGGCGGGCCGAGTGCTACGAGTGACGGGGTCCCGCCACTATGATATATCAACCGAGGGGGGCCAGGTATTATGGCGGCACATAGACCAGTTGCGCCGCCGCACGCTACCGGAGGAGCCGGCGGACACAGAAGAGGCGTGGTCCGGGGAGGGGCCAACCGAGAGCCGACCCAAGGACGAGGCCCCAACGCCCATCACGCCGACGCAGGGAACACCAGAACGGTCCGAGCCCGAAAGACCCGCTGAGCCAGCCCCGCCGCCTCCGGCCACACCACGGGCCACCGAAGCACCAACCGCGGAAGCAGCGCCTCCCCCACTGGACCTCCCTAGACGGTCCACCCGGGAGCGCCGACCTCCCACGTATCTCAAGGACTATGTTCCTTAACTAGGGGGGGAGGGGTGTAGTGTATCAGTAACAACATGCACCCCGCGCAGAGGCAACTGGGCTGTCCCAGAAGCCTCCAGCGCAGGGCGCGGAATCACCCGCCAATCAACAGTCGCGGCGGGTAGTTCAACAGGTCAGGATTGGCCTGACCGACCCAGTAGGCTGTACCGGGAATTGTATATAAGCGGGGCCCGGCCCGCGTGCTCTCTCTCTTGCAACGTGCTCCTAATAAACTATGTTGCCCTACTCTCGTCTCCGCTTCGAGTACGTTACAGGGCCGCTTTAAGTATTTCAACAACAACAACAAAACTACTTACTTCCTTCACTTTCCTTCTCTCTGTTTGTGTCTTCCACACATATGCCCTTGGCTTTCTTGTATTCTCTTGCTAAACACTGTCCGTGGAAGAGTTTATCTCATTCCCCATTATGACTTCTATGCTGATGCCATCTTCCTTTCTAACTTTCTACTTCTGTCCAATCCTAGATCTTCAACTGCCTGCTTGATATTTTTGTTTGGAGGTCTTACCATTATATCAAATCCATCTTTCCTCTTGCTAACATTCCTGTTCATCTACTTAAGAAGAGGAAGACTTGGGCACACTGCAAACACTACAAATACACTAGAGAGGTAGAAAGCATAGTCTAAACAGGACTCAAGTTTACCACTCAGCTAACATCTTTGGACATCAGAATTATTCAGGACAATACTCCCATGTTGAGAACTCATCATTTAGCAAGTGTTCTTTAGCTATAATTCTCATCTTCCTTCACACTGTGAAATATGATCATGTATTTGTATCTATTCTGTCTTTGAAGTCAGCTTAAAATATACTGCAAATCATTCCCAGCAGCTCCAAAAGTACAAAGCAAAAAATGGAGAAGGGAGGTAAATGTTTTTCTATGGCCATGTTAATGTATTGGGAACATAGGTCTAATCTTTGTGCTAGAAGCAAAGCTTTTATTACTAAAGTGTTAGAGAGGTTAAGAATGTGAAGAAAATCTGAAAAGGCATAAGTAGTGTAATTGATGCCTGAGAGGCTGGAAACAATATCTCAAGTTGGCCCTAACACTGAAGCTTGCTGCCACCCCAAAGATAGAAAGGTATTGAATGATAGTAGTGCAATTTAAGAGGATGAATGCCATGCCACTTTACACCCTGCCTTGATATAATTCACCCTGCTTAGTATGGGATCCTGACTGCAAACTTAATTATAGCTTTCATAGTTGCAAAAGCTACAATAAAAAGGCGAGCCTCTCCTCATTCCCTGCAGAGAAGCAAGTCTGCCTGTCAGTCACTGTGACATCTGCTGTGCTAATAGCAAGTACCTGCTCAGCTGATGCACTTGATAGTGAGAAGCCCAGGAAGAAGACAGCCACCGTGGGATGCTTGAAAAAGTGAAGGACTCAAAATCCCTCAAGCTGCCAAAGCTGCTGTTTTCTGTGCTAGCAGCCACGGAGGTCTCAGTATGATAACCTTCCGTCATCTTTGTGGTTCTCAAAGATGACTTTCAGTCTTCCATGTAAAAGAATACACTTAGAACTAAAAATAATCTAGGAAGACGTCATAGTTGGCTTTTGACCTGAAATAAATACTGCTGCCCAACTTTGTAAAGCTTTGTTGACAAATACTTCTATTTAGCTGCCTGCCTTTTAACCATTTTAGCAGCAGGGTTTTCATACTGAGCTAGTTCCTCTCAGTGCATGCATAGCAATTTGCAATGCATTTTATTTCAAGCTAATCCCTGCTTAGTTGATACCTTATCATCAGTTAAGTATGTTGAATGTCCTTAATAATGTGTATTGGATAGTTGCCCTAATGTGTCCTCATAGTTGCTTCTGGTCTGTCTTTCATGGTTTGGTTTTGATCTAAAATTGAAATGGAGCATTTAAACATGCCTATTTTTCCATAAGAGCATTCTAAACAATAATGTAAGATTCACTAATTCCTCTACTACCTATAAAAACAAACACAATGAAAACTGCAGCAGTGACCAATTATTGTACTCAATCAGAAAAATTTTTTAAAAAATCCTGCACATGCACAGCAATTCAATCCAGATTATCTAGGTTAATTTCCTGAGTTAATTCAAGATCAGACTGGGGCTTAAACTGGCTTGTACCTATTAATACCACAATCAGTTTCCTTGTTTTCTCTCATAATACAAGGACATCTACTAATCAGCTGCTGAGATTCAACCCAGTCCTTACTGAAGGTGTACAATCCTACAGTTATTAAACCTGCCCCATTGTGCTGCAGTGGAATCTCTGCTGCATGGAGCCTGAAGATTCTTCTTTTCTTTTCTGCTACCTTCCTACTGAGTACAGAATTGCTCTGTCAGAGAAGATGGGCTTGTACATGCCAGTCATAAAGTATATAAAGGTACAAAATGAATAAGAATTTTAATCATGTCAAACAGACTGCAATCTAGTCCAAACTCCCTTACTTGAGAGTTAAGAATTAGGCCCAGCAAGATTGAGATGATATTTACAGGTCAGCGATGAAAGAAATGAAATTTCATTCTCTACTGCAGTATTCTAGTTGAATGGATGAGACACCGCTGCAGTGCAACCCTTTGGATCTACTGTAACAGTGATTTATCTTTTAAAAGCGGTGTGAAAGTCACAGAACTAAGCCCTTGTAGCTGAAAAAAGGTTTTTCCCCCTAAAGAAAAAAAAAGCTGTTGTGTTACATAAAACCTATTTGTGAGGTCTGTGAAAGTGAAATGAGACAAAATGTACACTATCACAGAGTTGGTAATGGGAAATAGTATTCAACCCTGGGATGGCGCTGAAACATTGCAGCACGAGCCATCCTAGCCCTCCTCTTATCTCCTATGTGTAAAGAATTAGTGGGAAAGACAACTAATCTCTTTCACTCACAACAGAAGCTAATTTCTACCGAAGGGCAACGCAAACACTAACAGAGATGGCAACAGTAAATAATAGAAAAGTTTACATTTATTCTAAACTGTGATTAATATACATCAGGCATGCTCAACTTGTGACCAATCAAGCCCTATGCAGCCAATCAGCTGCATATGGCAGGCCCACCAAGGGTTTGCTAAATCTCCAGTTTTTACTGCCTGACTTGGATTGAAAAAGCATTTGACATACCTAAATACAAATCTAGTTGGTCACATTAGGCTTGGTAATTCACAAGTTGTGCACTTATAGGTTTTGCTCCATCCTTCAATGTAGAAAATAAGTGACAGAAAAAGAAAAGAAGTTACAAAAGCATGGCTAACCAGTTATTATATAGTGAGTTTAGCCAGCTTGAGGTAAGCAAGAATGTTTATTGAACAAGAGCAGAACTGAACTGAACACAAACAGGCAACTCCTTATATACATTTAGCCTGAGTTAAACACGCCCCCTTATGTGGGCAGCAATCCACCCTATTGGTCTCTCCTTCATTTGCATTTCCTGAGAGAAATGCCTCATGTCCCAATTGACTGGTTCTAAAGAACAGCCGGTCAGAATGTAAGCATCAGGATCTTGGATGGCAATGAAGAAAACTTCAAGGTCAATTAACAGACATAACAAACCAGCAGTCAAAACAACCAATACACAGTACCCCACCCCCCCTAAGTCAGGGCTGCTCAGAAGCAGACATAGTCTGTAGCAGGGGCAAGCTCTCACTTGCTGAGAGCGTTGGAACTCTGGAGTAGCCGCTTGCTCCACTGCAGTTGTTGCCCAGTTGGGAGGGACAGTGTCTGAATTGGTCACCTAATTGACAACTTTGCTCTGCATTGTCCTCATATGAAGCAGGCTCTGCTGGCACAGGAGGGCAGACGTCTGGAACAATAGGAGCCTCTGGAGTCCAATGTCATGGGAGACTCCCATTCCAGTCATCGCAACCAGAGCTGGTCTACATGACGATGCCAGATCAGCCCATCTGCGGTGGCAACATGATATGAGACCAGCCTGGTGGCTTTGATGACAGTAGCTAGAATCAGTTCAGTTTAGTTTGCTTTATTACAGTCCGTGACCAAATACACAACACAATGCAGGCCAACAACAACCACAGAAAAAATGTAAAAATCAAGATGGACTCAAATAGGTAAAGTATAAGATATTTAAAAAATAGATGTGAAAATAAAATATAGGACATTAATACGAATAATGAGATACAACAATAATACCCTATTGGAAAGTTTGGATTTCCTACTTTCAACAATGAGGCGAGTCGCCATTCCACTCTCCTTCAACGCCTTTCAAAAGACCCCAGGGTAAATTTTGCAGGGACTTGCTTAGCAAGGATGGCTAGAAGGTTTGACCTCTCCATATTGAATGGCTCCACAGTAGGTGATTATCCTGGGGAGATCACCTTTCTAGTCGGCACTAGATGCAGTACTATCAACTATTTCCTAGCCAGCCCAAGATTACTTTCAAAGGTTCTTCACCTACAAGTTCTACCCGAACTAGAAAGCGATCATCTGCCACTATTGCTCACTCTAGCTCCTTTAGTACCTGAGACTTTTCAAAGTATCACGATGGGCCCACATTTGGTTCCAGTCCAACAAATGAGATGCTGTGCCAAGTGGTCCGATCAGTTGGCACAGTGAGGGGAGCCCTGGAGAAGGAGGATGCTTGCTCCAATAGAAAATTAATTATGGATACTCCCCATGTCTTGAACCCTCTGATCCCCTTCGACCGTCTCCTCCAACTCATAAAACCATTACTGGTTCAAGATGCTTCTGTTCAACATTGTAGATTCAAAAACGTCTCCAAGCCCTGGTTCAATAAAGAATGCAAGCAAGCAAGAAGAGATCTAAAATCAGTGTATCATGCATATAAGAACTCTGAAGGCCTTGATTCTCTGTGTGCACAATACCATCTTTCATTATTCTAAGAAGTTATATAAACAACTGATTTCCACAAAGAAGCGTGAGGCCATGAAAGTGCTGTGGAATAGCATTATACAGTCATCCAAGGAGAAGATCTTGACAGGGTTTTGGCAATCGATCTCGAGCCACTCCTGCAGAGACATCTCCCCCATTGACTCATTTGTCACCCCCAAGAATTGGGAATCATTTTTTTCAAGAGCTGTACTCTGATCCCTACCATTCTGCAGTTCCCCAGATTCATGAGGCCCTTTCAGACCTGACACCTTGGCCTCCAGTGTCGGTTGGAGAAGTTAGATCTTTGATCAGTAGCTAGAATCCATGCTGGACCATCCCCATAGTTCCAGGCATACATGGCATCCACTGGTTGGAATGCCCAGGGGGCATCCTGGGCTTCACCCCACGATGGTTGGTCTGACAACAAGTCTGTGTGAAGCCTGTCTAAGATGGTTGTGAGCTGTTGACCCCTGAGCAATTCTGCCGGGCTCCGACCAGTGGCCTTGTGTGGCATGATGTATCGCTGGAGTGAAAAGTCAGCCAGCTGCAGATACCAGTCTCCACACACCACATTTTTCAGAGAGTCTTTAGTAGTGTGCACCTTTCTTTCTGCTTATGGAGGGGTGGAATGGTGCAATAGCCACATGGCGAATACCAGTGCTGTGTGTGAAATGCCAGAACTCTGCTGATATGAAGGGTGTTCCATTGTCCAAAATGACAGTATTGGGCAGTCCTTGTGTAGCAAAAAGGTGCCACAGGGCTCGAATGACCATGAGCGTTGTCATAGCAGATACCAGGACAACTTCCAGCCATTTGGAAAAAGAGTCCACCACTATCAAGAAAGTGTGGCCCTGGAAAGGTCCTGTAAAGTCTATATGGAGTTGAGCCCAAGGAGTGTGAGTTGTTTCCCATGGCTGTACAGGAGCCTGGGGCATTGCAGGACACAATTCCTCTCAAGGCTGGCAAGACTGGACCCACTGTTTGATTGCCATGTCCAGCCCTGGCCATAGATATAGCTCCATGGCAACACCTTCATCTGCACAATGCCTGAGTGCATGGGTACCCTGCAGTAGTGACTCAAACACCTGTTGTCGTAGTTTGGGGGGAATGACAACATGGGGGAATGACAATGCGGTTCCCCTAAAGCAGGCACCCCTTGTGCAGTGAGAGCTAATATTGGCGGGAACGGAATGGCTGGAACTCCTCATTGACCGGACCAGTTGGCCATTCGCTGTTTCTAAAGAACAGCCAATTGGAATGTAGGCATCAGGGTCCTGAAGTGCAATGAAGGTAACGTCAAGGTCAACTAATAGACATAACAAACCAGCAGCCAAAACAACCAATTCACAACACCAGTAATATGTGTGTATCTTATATCTATATATCTCGTCTATCTGTCTGTCTGTCTATCTACCTATCATAGAGGAATAAAATTTGGAAATCACTGCATGAAAAATTTATGGTTCAAATAAAATCATTGGCTTGGAAACAGAGTTAGACACATTTGTGAAGGGTACTATAGAATTTTTCTTCCAATTGATGCTTCAATTGTTTTGGCTCTTGGAATTAGAAAGGCTTTACTATCATGTATAAAAGCTTGTCTGGAGGTGCCACAATAAGAACACAGGAGGCCGTGGTGGAGGTGGGGGAGGAGGCTGCAGTCCATTATAGTTCTTCTCAGGTGATAGATGGATTTCCATTACAATAAGTGTCTGATACATCACCATTTTTGGAGCTGGAAAGGAATTTTCCTTCTGAATACACTGGCAGTGACTTAGGTGGAGGTGTTTCCTTCATTAGCAACATGGAGCATGACTCATGTGGAAAAGTCGTCTAAAGTGATTTGGCTTGTTTGTGCTCACCTTCCTACAGTACATCTGCTTTCTACTTGTGGCACACTGTGGTGAGGGTAGTTTGCTCTGGGCTGGGGTTGTGAAATGAATGATGCTGTCTATCAGCTGTGGATTGGATGAGAAGCCTTTAACAAATTTCAGGTTTGATAATCCCAAAAGTTGTGGCTATTCCTCAATTATTATCTTCCTCAGCTAACCGAGCACCAATCATTTGTTCCATGTGGACAACATCCTTCAGGACTGGATATTAATTGAAGCACTTGACTTAGAAAAGAACAAGAGGGGATCTGCAACAAAACATTTTTATGGCCTCAAAAGGCACTTTGCAACCACCCTCAGACAAGTTAAAATCAACAGTTTCATCCCTTCCCCTCCATTCTTGGTTTCTGACTGCATGCCAGCTCTTAAAGCAACCATGGAGGACTTGGATTGGTGCTATGGAGGGAGGGAGTTCACCCTTTCCCTAATCACTTCATCTTCACAGTCATCAAAGATAATATCAGCTTCAGTGAGCAATATAGAAAGAAAAGTGTGGGCCCATCAAAACCTTATATGGGGCATCTCAATCCCACCCCCACCCCCCACCCCCGCTGTTTCCTCTTCCCTTTCTTGAAAGCCCCATACCCTGCATGGCTGGGCCCAATTGCACAACAGAAAACCCACATGGACTTACAGGGACTTCCTCATTTTCCCCTGTATCCATCTCCTCACACTACTTCTTTCCTTTCTCCTGGCAAGCCCCATATCCTCACGTTTTTTTGATTCCTTATCTCCTCACCCACCAAGTAACAAATTTAATCTGCCCCCCACTTCTACAACTACATTCATTTAAATGCCACCTTTTTCCACAATGGGGACCAAAAGCAGGTTATATCATTGCCCTCTCCTCCATTTTATCCTCACAACATGGCAGGGTAAATTAGACTAAGAATGAATAACTGGCCCAAGGTCACCCAGCAGCCTTCCACAGCAGAGTGGTGATTCCAACCCAGATCTGAGTCTGAAATGGTAAACACTAGACTGCTTTGGATATCACAGAGTGGGTGGTATAGGAAACAACCAGGTCTCGGTGAGTTATGCAATGAGTCCCCCCTTAAAAAGCCAAATTAATTCTGGAAAGGGCCCTGCCCCCTCCATCTACCTTTTATTGACAAAAAAACAAGGCTTGAAGGCTGGCAATATGGTTGTGGTTGCCTGGCAATGGCCACAAATGGCATCTGTTTCTTAAAGCTACTAGCACTGCCACTATTATTTTGATGGGTTTTAATCACCTAGTGTGAAGACTTTTAAAAAATATTTCAGATTATTCGGCAAACCTGAATAATCTGAATATCCGTTCATAATTCCAGTCTCCATATTTAAGTATCCACAGATTTGCCCATGTTGAGAGTTAGATATATTTATATTATTTGGGTGAAAATAACTTCAGCGTGATAGAACACTGAAGGTGCAATCTCTCCCATAAACTAATGGTGGCATTTAAATTGACATTCAGTTTTTTATGTAATGTATTCAAATAATACAAAATAGTTGTGCAACACTGTATGAAACAGAGTTGTGTTTCTGTTGCTTAGAAAAATAAAAAAGAAGCAGGCCTTGAATTCAGCAAGAGTTCACAGGAGCACAGCTCCTGAACCTTTCTGATGGCCATCCTTCCTCCTCCCTCCCTTGTCTATTGAATAGTAGGTGCAGCTGCATAACAATCTCTGGATTAGGAGAGAGCGCAGCCAGCCAGCCACCAGGAGCTTTGCCACACCTCCAGCAGCTTTCATTAACCACTGGAGAAGCCTGCATCACCCTTTCTCCACTTCTTATGTGATTTCGAGTAATGGGTGGCTTGCTGGCCTTTTGACTGGAAAGGATGGCCAAGGAGAGCCTTGCTTGCCCGGGGCTCTCCTTTCTTGCGTTGGGGTGGCATATGCTAATGAGTTATGCTAATGAACTCCACCACCTATTTTTCTACAAGATGACCCCTGAAAAGAAGCATTAGGAAATTTCCTTCAGATGATTGTTTTGAAGGGAGTTTGAATTTGGTAGCTACCCATTTCCATTTTTATACAAATACATAAATTTGATAACCACACCAAATGTATTTACATTTACAGTTAGCATTCTTGTCATCTACTTGCATATGCAAGTTTCTTGATTACCTCCAGAAACTACCTTAATTTTTTTAAAAAAATATTACCCTCATTTTTCACCTTACCAGAGAGTGCCTATGGCAATTTACAAATAAAAATACACTCAATCAACTAAAACAGATTATAAACCATAATCTGAATCATCAAGGAAAAAAGACTTCTTCAGATCACTTATTCAGAGGGATAATAAACCGGGGGGAGGGAGAGCAGCACACTGGGCCCACATACCATTTATGCGCAGTTACACCAGACCACTATCATGGGTGCCTATGTACATGCAAACCGTATATGCATAAACTTTACACCTGTAATCTGGAATGTCTGAAAAAGCAACATTCCTGATAACTGGGACAACAAGCTGAAAACATAAAATTTCTACATGCTCAGGCACTGTGCTGACATTCCAGTGAGTATAAATAGATGAGGCCAAAGTGATTGCTCCCCCCACCCCCCATATGTTATTTTCATTCTAGATACATTATTGGAAGAGGGCTAAACTGACACTGGCCACTGTTACCTTGGAGGCCCCTTCAAAATCTTGCCCTCCAAGTTCTTCTAAAAGCAGAAAAGTAAAAATGCTCCTGATCTCCATATGACATTCACTCCACAAAATTGGGACTGTCGTAGTGGGAGGAGGAACATGTGCATGAGAGAGAACTTACCCTATTTGCTCTTCCTTTTACTTGCTATACTGGGTACTTGACAACACTCAAGCACTGTCCTTTTTCATTTTTAGGCACAGGTAGGGCTCTATGCATGCATATAGAATGTGTGCTGTTTGTAGTTCCCACACTATTTCCTCCTGCTTGCTATCTAACCTTGGCCAGCTAGAAGCTTCTAGACTTTGCATGGGAAAAGTAGCCAGGCACAAAGATGAGAATCTCTGGACAAAGACTGATCTCTTTGAAGAGGAAGAACTATATGTTCAAACCCTATCCTGAGTCTGGGAATGTGATAGCCGCATACATACACCATGTGGATCTCTGTGCATTCTTGTCTCCAATCGGTTTAGGGTACACATCTCAAACTTTTATGGCCCAGCTCAGATCATCCAAATAGCTATCCATCTTGTTCCTTCCTGGCAGCTGAGCTAATGGTTAGCTCCATGCATAAAAACCAGGGCTTTTTTGTAACCGGAACTCCTTTGTATATTAGGCCAGCACCCCTCCAAGAGCTTACAGTAGGCCCTGTAAGATGATCCCTGTAAGCTCTTGGAGGATTGGCTACATCAGGGGGGTGTAGCCTAATATGCAAAGGAGTTCCTGCTACAAAAAAAGTCCTGATAAAAAGCATCTCTATTCAGTTGGCAATTTAAACAGTCTATAATGCTCTCAGATCGAGAATCTTCTCTGAGACTGAGGTCTCCGTAGTACAACCCAAGGAGTTGCACCTCTCTGTCACAACAGGAGCTACTGCAGTAAAAGCCTGAGAACAGGCAGAAGCTGTATTCACCACTCTGGGGAAAAACAAAAAGGAAAGGCTGAGATGTGGAATCGGTTTGTATAAAGAGAGACGATCCATGTGGGATGTGAGGGCTTTTAAAAGGTAACAGTAAGCCACTTGATTTAGCCCAGAAACCAATATAACAGTCTCAATATTGCTCTTAATGTTCTCCAATTGAGTTGCTCCAGCCAAAAGGTGAAATATCATGATTTGTTCCAGGGGAACATTTCAATGTCACTTCAAGGGCAACCAAACAATCCAAAGTTCCTTCCCCTATGCACCTTGCACTCTTCATGATCTTTTTCCTCCAACTGACACCACAGCTTGGCTGATATTAGAATCATATAATCATCCCACAATCTGCTCTTCCAAAGGTAGTACTGTTAGGACAACATCCTCAGGATAGCTAAAATGACTTTTGCTTGCTATTCTTTGCTGTGTTGTTAGTATTACAGCATGTCATAGCCCAATAGAGCCTGAATTCTTATCGTACAAGGACAACATTTCCAAGCCCTTACAACAGCTGCACTGATTTCTGTAGGCAAACAGCTTCACTCCTAAATTATGGCGAGTCATCTTTCCTCCTAAGGATATCATGCCGAGGCAGTGGAATCTGGGGATGCACCAGCATCTAGATATTAGTCTACAACTGATGAAGTAAGAATCCCCACTTCCCACAAGATATTTCCACTCAACTGTAAAATGGCAATGATGGCAGAGCCTTCTACTCAAAGGCAAAGAAGTAAATCAAAGCAATGATACTTGTGTTAGAAATGAGGACCAAGACTTGCATACATATGGACAAATGGTTCTCTTGTACTTTGTATTCTGTAACTTAGATAGTGCATCAAACACAAAAAAAATTCTCCTCTTCAAACTGCATTCTCTGATTTTTCTTTTCTGCATTACAAATTATACAGCCATACTGGGACAGATTGCAAAGTAGCTTTCCCAGTCTTCCAAATGCAACAGCAAGAAAGAAACATATATTTTAAAATGCAGGATATTATTAATATAAATCTCACTAAGAATGCAATCAAACAGGAATAGGCTTGTGTTTCACCATTTCCTAAATCCCAGTTGGAAATGTCTTTTGAGATACGGATAGCCAATTTGTATTACAAAGGAAGAAATTAGCTTTGCAAATACACAGACAGAACATGACATCTCCAAGAGAGAGTCTGATTATTTCATTTCCTGCAATTCTTCATTGTGAAGAACTCCACACTTAGACAAATGTGAAGTCCCCAGAATGGCAACAAAGGAGTGGAGATCCTCATAACCATTAGGGGTCCAGTGGCACCTTTAAGACCAATCAAGTTTTATACTCTAAGCTTTTCTGTGCACACATACTTCTTCTGATACAGTGAAACATAACTTCTTCAACAAAACGTCTTTAACCATATAGATGGGGGGTAGTTGCCAGGAAGGGCTAGTTAGAGTCAAGACATCTAACTAACTGAGCTTGAATTAAGATATGGGATGTGAGAACTGAGTTTGAGTCCAGTTTCACCTGCAAGACCAACAAATTTCAATTCTGGGTATAAGAAAGAACTGAGAGACAGCAATTTGTAGAAGCACACTTCTTCAGATACACTGAAACAGATTTCCTCAAACATTACATATAGGTGGGGGGATAGTTGATAGGAAGGCTAATTATAGTCAAGATGCATGAATAGCTGAGCAATAAATACAGCTAAGATTGAAATAACACATTTGGTATAACCTGTGGATAGCAGTAAACCTTTTTGGAACTTAAGGTTTCTGCTTGATGAAATCAAGAAACAGATTAACAAAGCCAGAATGGTACCCAGAGAAAAGCTGTTGCAAGACAGCCTCCAAAGAGACAATAATAGGACACCACTAGTGGTTATATACAGTTCTCAACTCAAAATAGTTCAATGCATTATCAGTGACTTACAACCTATACTGAATAATGACAGTTTTCTTTCACCATGACAGGGTTTTTTTCCACAAGCAAACATTTTCATGTGCACAGACTGTCCCTCACTCTCAAACAGTTCCTCACCCACAATAATATATCATCTAATTTGAACACAGACACTGGTGCCAGAGTTTGCAATAATCCCAGATGCCAACTTTGCTGCCACATAGACAACACAAACACTTGCTCATCTTCTAACACTGTATATGCCATTAAATGCCAATAGTGCCCTTCAATTCTCTACATAGGACGAGGTCAAAGCCTACTTTAAAGGATAAATGGACACAAATCTGACATCAGGAATCACAAAATTGAGAAACTTGTAGGAGAACACTTCAGCCTCCCAGGGCACTCAATGAAGGACCTCAAAGTAGCTCTTTTATTGCAAAGGAATTTCAAAAACAAACTGGAACAGGAGATTGCTGGATTACAAATTATTACAACACTCAAGACAATTGAATCCCCTGGGTTTATCAGAGATATCAGCTTCTTATCATGCTATGCATGCTAAGTCACTGAGTTCTCTCTTGTACCCAGAGTTAAACTTTGTTCTTCTTAAAGGTGCTACTGGACTCTTTTAGTATCTGTATGTCAAGTTTGCTGCTTTCTACATCTTACCAAATTATTATGTGTTATTCCAGTTTTAGCTGTATTTATTGCTCAGTTACTTATGTTAGCTCTTTTACTACCTGTATGCCAATTTACTGCTATCCATAGGTCTTACCAAATGTGTTATTCTGATCCTAGCTGTATTTATTGCTCAGTTACTTATGCATCTTGACAGGACAGACTTCACCTGCCTGGCATCTGAAAGATCACAAAAGATGAAGCCAAGAGAACATCCCCTGAGAAAGAATTCCATTGAAAAGATACAGCTACAGTCATGGTAGATATAGTTTATATGTAGCAATCCTGTTTGCAAGGAAGCATTATATATGCATTTTCAAGATGGCAAACATCAATCAAGCAGTAGTGACAAGCTATTTTAAGACTTCAAGAAAAAGCTCATCCTGCTTGCTTTGTTCCGCAAGGCCTGCAAGACTACCCTCTTCCAGCTGGCTTTTGCTTAATATGGAATTTACTGCAGAAGAAATACCGTCGCCATGGAACAACTGTAAGATGGACAACACCAAGATTTTAGCACCAAACTAATGTGATGGTTTTAATTAGATAGTTTTAATGTAGGATAATAATATGTATATATGATTTTCAATATGTTTTGTATACACCTTGTTTTAACTGTTGAAATGTAGCCTATTATGTTATGCCATGTGAGCCACCCTGAGCCTCCTTTGGCGGGAAGGGCGGGATACAAATTAAAGATTTATTATTATTATTATTATTGTTACTATTATTGCTTTGAGCTATGAAGGGAAGTTGTGTCCCTTTAACCACTAAACCCCCACCCAAGGCATTTTGTGTGACAGTGAACTTACTTTCTTGCGTGAGCCACAGGACAGTCAAATAAATAAATAGTCACATTGTATATATGGAACAGCTTATACCATGAGAGAATTAACAGCCCTAACTGAAATCAACCCACTAACCAGTACTGTTGTTCTGCTGTATCACTTGCCTCTATGCGCTGCCCCCCACTTTTGCCATCAATTCACAACTGGTCTATGGTGACCCTGTAGGATTTTCAAGGCAAGATATGTTCAGAGGCTGGTTGCCATTGCCTGCATCTATGTAGCAACCCTGGACTTCCTTGGTGGTCTCCTATCCAAATACTAACCAGGGATGACCCTGCTTAGCTTTCAAGATCTGACAAGATTGGACTATCCTGGGCTATCTAGGTCAGCCTCTATACTACCCATAATTCACATAGATTAAAAGAACAGTCAAAATAGTAATCAACAACATATAATTTAAATATAATCCATGTTTACCTATTAGTTATTCCAACTGGCACTGAAGGCTTTTGACACTCATGGCACCAAATTCAAATTGATGATCTTCTAGTACATATATCTTCAAATGAAATAGTGCCAGCCTGGTATAATGGATAGAGTGTCAGACTAGGATCAGGGTAATTCAAGTTTTAAAAAAAACCATCGCCATGGAAACTTGCTGGGTAACTTGGGGCTAGCTATATACTCTCAGACTGATTTCCCACTAGCGTTGCTCCACCCCCAGGGTTTTGTTTCCCCTCAGCTCAAGTGATTAATTTCCCACCAGTTGCTCCGTGGGTGCATTTTGAGCCACAGCAGCCTCCAGTTCCTTGCACCTTTTTTAGATGCTGTCTTTCAGGATTTCGTTGCCGCACAGGCAATTGGAGGTTGTCGTGTCTCAAAATGCGCCTGTGGAGAAACTGGTGGGAAATTGATCACTTGCTCTGAGGAAATCAGAAGCCTTGGGGTGGAGCGACGTTAGTGGGAAAATGGTCACAGTATAACCTAGTCTCAGTTGTAGGAAGCAAATACTACCACTCTAATAATCAATATATATAGACTTTTTATGGGGTGGTTTGCCATTGCCTTCCCCAGTTATCTACACTTTCCCCCCAGCAAACTGGGTACTCATTTTACCAACCTCGGAAGGATGGAAGGCCGAGTCAACCTCAAGCCAAATACCTGAACCCAGCTTTTGCTGGGATCAAATTTAGGACTGCAGTACTGCAGCTTTACCACTCTGTGCCACGGGGCTCTTATATATACATATAGAGAGAGAGAGAGGGAGAGAAAATATAATTGTTTATCAATTATACACACACCACATGCTTCCACCACATTCATTTCTTATTATTCCCATGGTTTCCATAGCCTGTAGAACAGCTAGAAATTTTGGAATGCAACTTGATAAATATTTCCTAGCCAATAAATTTCTCACCAAGAGATAGAAATGTATATGGAACAGATATGGTGATGTTTGTTCACCTATGTATGTACACATTTATTCTTGAACTTAACCCAGGGCATCAGTTTTGCTAAGCAGGATCATCTTTGTTCTAGTTTTTAGCAACGTACTTTGGTAGCTACACAATGAAAACAAGTGAGATGTGTAGGGACTCATAAACAGCTTTTGATTATTAGAGTGGTAGTATTTGCTTCCTACAACTGAGACTAGTTGAAATATTTCTGTGTGCATTTCCTGGTAAGAAGGAACATTTGGAGAATTTGTTTCCAGATTAAAGGATGCAGTTTCCCAAAATGGAAAGCTGTCTCTTCATACTTTTCTAGTGGTCCCTATCCTGTTCCTGTCCCAACATCAGAACTCCTAAATAGAATCTATAGTTCCACTAGTACTTAAGCCCAGAGCTATTATTTTTAACATATGCCTGCCTAATTCTAAGAGCATGAAAAATTAACTTTGCTGTAGCCAAAGATACACTCCTATCACCACCAGTCAAAAGATATGGCAAATGGAAATCATGCAAGCAGCAGGAAAACCTGCTCAATAAAACCAGTATGAAATTGACTGTTACAGAGGAGTATAGATGAGAACTAAATAAGAAATGGAATACAGTTTCAGTTGCAGTTCTGCCCCAGGGGCAGTCTCTGGGAGCAGCAAATATCACTCCCTCCGCCCTCTGCCCTCCGATCCCAGAGCTTGGTTTAAACATCAGAGCTGAAGCCAGGCAGACAGGCACGGAGGAAGCACGCTGCCCCCTCCACAGCCGGCGCTCGCGAAGCGCTGGGTTTGTGGAGGGGGCGAGTGCTTCCTCCGTGCCTGTCTGCCTGGCTCCAGCTCTGATGCTTAAAGCAAGCGCTGGGATCAGAGGGCAGAGGGAGCGATCCTGGCGCTTGCTGTAAGTGTCAGAGCTGGAGCCAGGCAGACAGGCACGGAGGAAGCACGTTGCCCTCTCTGCAGCCGGCGCTCGCGAAGTGCTGGGTTTGCGGTGGGGCATCATGGAGCAATCCCAGCGCTTGCTGGAAGAAGCTGGAGCCAGGCAGGCAGGCGCGGGGGAAGCGCCGGGATCAGAGGCGGAGGCAACGGATCACCCGCCAGAGGAAGGTACCTTCACTCCATAAGACGCACACACTTTTCCCTCCACTTTTTTTGGGGGGGGGGAGTGCATCTTATGGTCCAAAAAATACGGTAATTGTTCATCAACACAGTTCATAAGAAACAGAGCAGACAAATTAACAAAATATATGGCATTACTAAAGTAAATTATTTACTACTCTGATTTCTTCCACTTTGACATTTAACATGCAAAAATTCATCAGATTACTTATCTGAATGGACAAATAATCCAATTAAAAATAGACAACAAATGAAGGTACTCTGCATCATAAAGTGACCATTGCTTCATTCACCCAAAGCTGAGTATATTAGATCAGAGAAGCCTTTTCTGACTTCTTAACTGTCAATGCCAAATTCACACTGGCCATTTAAAGAACCTTTCAACCTCACTCCCACTATCAATTTATAATGTGGGAATCAGAAAAATAGCATATCAGGCTTCAGTTGTATAAAAGAAAACACTTTAAATATGCACATTCTGACTTTCCAAATCAATTGATGGCAAAGCAGGAAGGTTGATTTACAATCACATTTGAATCTGCCCGCACTTTACAATGCATGTGTGATTTCTGTATAAAACACGTACATGCAGAATCTATGACTAATGTCTCTTGAGAAAGCTTTCTATTATGCTTTCAGTGTTTAAAAACTTTTAATCACACAATATGTTTTATGAACCTCTGAGAAAATATTCAGCTCAGCTAGCTCTATGAAGATGTCTGGTTTGTATTATTCTTGAAAATGAACAGGTTGCTGATGATCTGCATACAAATTTACGAAGATCTGAAATGGCAACTGGCTACTAGATGAGGCCTTGTATTTTAATTTAATTTAATTTCATTCACTTACTTCATTTATATCCCACTTTTCCCCCAATGGGGGACCCAAAGTGGCTTTTAACATTCTCCCCTTCTCCGCTTGATCCTCACAATCATCCTATGGTTCTACTGAGAGTGTATAGCTAGCCCCAGGTTACCCATCAAGCTTCCATGGTGAGAGGGGGTTTAAAACTTGAGTTACCCAGATCCTAGTCTGACATTCTATCCACTACACCCACAGGGGCCTTTGCTTGGTTGTGGTGAGGAGAATCAACACCTGCCAAGGTGGCCATGGAGGCAGAAGGAGTGGTAGCAGTTGTGGTGGAAGCAACATACTCCAATCAGTTCCAGCAGCTGTTACAGAAGCCTGACAGGTCTCTAGTGGTGGTTCACTTTTGGGCCCCATGGGCTCCTCAGTGTGTTCAAATGAACAGTGTCATGGCTGAACTGGCAAAAGAACAAGCTTGGGTTACATTTGTGAAACTGAACGCTGAAGCAGTTCCTGAAGTCTCTGAGCAACTTCTGTTCTGACATTCTTGTTTTTTAAGAATTCCCAAAAGATTGATCAATCGGATGGTGGCCATGCACCTGAATTGACCAAGAAGGTTCAGTGCCATGTCACTAGCTCATCTATTCCAGATGGTTCTAACAATGGAGCTAAAGAGGGTCTTAATGTGCAACTCAAGAAGCTGATGAATGCTGCCCCTTGCATGTTATTTATGAAGGGAACATCTCAGGAGTCTTGTGCGGTTTCATCAGACAAGTAGTAAAGATTCTTAACAAGCATAACATTGTGTTTAGCAGCTTCAATATCTTTTCTGATGAAGTTAGCAGTCAAAGACTGAAAATCTATTCCAGTTTGGCTACTTCTTCATAGTTGTATGTGGCTAAAGAACTTATAGGTGGACTAGATATTGTCAAGGAGCTGGAGAGTTCTGGAGAACTGGATGCCATTTGTCCCAAGCCACACAAATTGGAGGACAGACTCAAAGAGCTGATAAATCAAGCTTCAGTGATGCTGTTGATGAAAGGAAATAACCATGTGGCAAACTGTGGCTTCAGCAAGCAAACTATAGAAATCCTAAACAATACTGGTACTGATTATGACATGTTTCATAGATTGAAGAATGAAGAGGTATGGCAAGGTTTTTAAAAGTATTCAGACTGGCCAACTTACCTGTAGTTGTATGTGAAAAGTAAACTTGTTGGAGGTCTTGATATTGTGAAATAATTGAATGAAAATGGAGAATTATCATCTGTTTTGAAAGGAGAAAATTAATGCAAATGGACACAGTAATAAATAAAATTCAAATACAAAAACATACAAAAAATTGTCCTGGAACAGTTCAGGACTGAACTCTGACAGAAGGAATAGAACAGTTTCTAATTGTTTGTTATACTTCACAAGGCATGAAGTACATACACTAGAGGTATATGTAAATATAGATTGTTGTCCCAATTATAAAGTTGTGACCATCTTTAAATTGAATTAAAGTTGGAATATTAAAAAAATGTCCACCTTCTTTCCTAGATATCCAGTTATTTTAAAAATAACGATAGTAAAAGCCCTCCAGTAATGCATGGGAGAAATGGCAGTTGTGGCCAGCCAAGGAAATGAAAGTGCAGGGAAAACTGTCATGTGACTGCTCCACTGGCACTGTGAAGTATTCACAGTAGCAATGAATGCCACACAGAGAATTGTCAGTGAGGGGAAGCAGTCTTTCATTTCTTTTTGCACTATGGTTTTACAAAATTATTTTGTCTAATTATTTTGACATTCCCTTCTTTTAAAAATATTTATCATTTTTCTTAAAACATCGGCCCATTTTTTTATTCACTCTTAATCTTTGATGCCCTCAGTTTCATTTTTCCCAGAAAGATCCACTGTATCTTTCTGTGGCACCTATGGCTGTTAGGCATTCCACTTCAGGATTTTCCCCAGCTACTTAATTAGTTGTCATGAAGACAGACAGCCAAAAGCTGCACCATGGGGGATGGAGGAGAATCACAGAATTGTTCAGGTTTTTACTTACCTAACTTATACACATGAATGAAACTAATCAGATGAATTAGCTGTAGGAAAGATTTTGGCAGAATCCTGCCAGTCTGTGTAATAAAGATTAAGGCAGAGATACAATGGCAACAGCAAGTCAATCCCTATGAATGGTGCCTACATGTTAGAAGACAAAGAAACAGCACATTCACAGAGTTGCATGAATACTCTCGGAGAGGTGCTTAAAAAGAAACCTATAGGGATCTCTAATTTGGAGTTCATCAGCTACAAAGAATACCTAAAATGTGATTTGCTGTAAAAAAAAAAAAACCTGGAATTGCTCTATCATATATAAATTCATTTGGGCTTCATGGGCCACAGAGTCAAATTTAGATGTAATGCTGGAAGATCTGGAGACCAAGCCCTATGTGAAAAAGCTGAGGAACTTGGAAATGTTCAGTCTGGAAAAGAGGGGGGCATAATTGCTCTCTTTAAATATTTGAAAGGCTGTCACTTAGAGGAGGGCAGGGAACTGTTTCTGTTGGCAGCATAGGTTAGGATTCTTAATATTGGGTTTAAACTGAACCTTATTATGACTTTTGTGGACTCTAGGCACTTTTGCCTTCATGGGCCCCTTCCTCCAAACAAATTGAAAAGTAGATTTTACAAATCTGTTGGTATAAAGAGAAATATCATTCACCTGTATATTATTAGGATTGTGGGGGTCTTTGACCCTATTAATTCATTTTTGTCTTCTGATTTTAAAATAAATTAAAACATTTTAGTGGACCCCTAAAAGTATCATGGGCTCTAGGCACAGTGCCTAATGGATAAGTTGGCCCTTAGTTTAAATTACAGGTGGAAGGCTACTGGCTGGATATTAAGGGGGAGGATTACAGTAAAAGTAGTTCAGCAGTGGAATCAGTTTCCTAGGGAGGTGGTGAGCTTCCCCTCACTGGCAGTCTTCAGGCAACAGCTGGACAAACATTATTCAAGGATGCTTTAGGATGATCCTGCATTGAGCAGGGGGCTGGACTAGATTGCCCCTATGGACAATTCCAACTCTGTGGTTCTATGATTCTAAGGTAAGTGATAGGATATTCCCTTAAAAATGGTATAGCAGCTACAGGTGAAAACTCTAGTACAGATCAGGGCCACAGCACAGGGGAGGAATGGGTTTCCTTTCCCATTGTATGTTGTTTTACTGATTGATACCCTATCCCATAACCTTGAAAAAAGTGGAAAAAATAATCAAGAGGGAATGGTCAGTTTCAGCAACACTGCATATCTAGCCTAAAAGAGACTGTGAAGGCATGTTCACATAGATCCCAATACCTTCCCTGGTTTGGCCCATGGTAGAGCCAATGTTTTGTAATTCACTGTTTTGAAAGATTCTGTCCTCTCCAGATTCATCACTGCTTCTCAGAAACATACAGAAGAATAATGAAGCAAGTGGCATTAACTGAACAATAAATCTTGAGAACAAAAGTAAAGGGAGAATGTGAGGCTGTAATTTTGATTTTTCATAGGGCCAACAAAAATGAGAATCAAATCATTTGTACTGTTCAGTCTGATATGTGTGGAAGCCTTGGCAAACAATAGTCTCATGATGGATGAAAACACAAACAAAAATCAATGGCTTAGCTTTTCAAAGAACACATTTTTCCCTAGCAATAAAAAGACATGAAATTGGCCACTAGCCTGATTTTCATTAGGAAATGCATTCAGCTAATAGAAGCTCTGTATACGAGAGACAATTAGTAGGGTAAAGATGTGGAAAAGCCCAACCATTTTTCAGCCTCCCCTATTGGATGCTCATTCATATTCAATTCTCATTTGAAAAAGTTCACTTTATAATAAAAAGGTGTCTTCAACATTAGACAGATTTCTCTAGAGTATTCATGTCTGAAACTGAATTTCCTTGGGACCTATTGGTACAGAATGTTGTGCCAGAATGTTGAATGGAATGGATCACAGGGAACATACCACCAGGACTCTTTTTGAGCAGGAATGCAGTACTGGCTGCAGTTCTGGCTGCAGGAATGCAGTTCAGGGCTCCGACTCAAAAAAAGGTCTCTGGCAGAGGGAAGGCACTAGGTAGCCATGCGCTCCAAGACTGTGCACTCTGTCTTCTGCTACCTCCAGCCTCCAATGGGCTTGCAAAGAAAGCAAGAGATGTGGAGCGGCCCATGAGTGCCTCCCCCAGGAGAAGCAGGGCCTGCCACTGTCTGCTCAGCTGCATATGGCTATCTCTCTACCCATGTTGAGGGGGGGAAACAAGGTCTCTCATTGGGCTGTGTGAGAACACACATCCATGAACTGCAGCTGATGGCACTGTACTGTTCTGTGTCAATATGCAGAAAGTAACCTACTGAATGGGTGGCATAACTTCTGGTGATGCCAGGGGGTGTGGCCTAATATGCAAATGAGTTCCTGCTGGGCTTTTCCCACAAAAAGTCCTGCATATCACTTTAGTCTTGTTCCATCTATGCTGACTTTCAGATGTTTGGGGTTCAACTCAAGGATCTGGTACGGACCCTTAAAGCTCAGTACAGCTTGCAGCCAGCACACCTCAAAGGACCCCCCATATGAATTTACTTGTCCACTCTAGTCATCTTCCAGTTCCCCCCATCATCTGCAGCAGCACAAAAAAGGGCTTTCTTGGTCATGACACCAGTACTTTGGAACTCCTTCCCCAGGTAGATTCAGTTTCCTTCCACCAACAAGTGAAGACTTTTTTTATTTTGTTTGTGTACCCCAAAAAACTTGTTGGCCCTCCTCCCTGGTTGTTGTTGTTCTTCGTGTTTTGTTTATGTTTTTATTGCATTGTTTATTTTATACATGCTTTGTTCTACATGCTGCTTTAGTGTTGAAATGTTTTAATGTTTTTATTTCCATTGACTTGGGGACCCTACTTTGGTGGAAATGTGGCATGGAAACAAAGAGGCTGGGTAGCAGAACAGGTCCCACAGAGACTGCAGTTCTATCACAGGAATATGAATTTTGCCCAGATAACGTCAGTAGACTTCAATTAAGTAATCATTCTGCTAGCTATGTTCCAATCTTTCTTTTCCCACTACCACCACCAAAGCCACATGAAGGTGAAGAATAAACTAGAGAGATTGCTTACCCTCACTTTTAAGAAAGGGCCTTGCTTTATTCTTACTCACTAGCCCCATCTTCCCACCATTAGGTAAGGTTAGTCCTCTTGATAACAGAAATAACGATGATTCTGGTGGTGATGGTCACACTATAGAGTGCAAACATTTTAGTCCTTTTGCTAACCAAAAAACTCTCCTCAGGAGCTTTTATTTATTTAAAGTTCACAAGCAATTCCATAGCTACCTACTACAATTTATCCTACAACTGGAAGCAAATCTTGTAATGCAGATTCTGGCAGAATTTTCTCCACCTTCTATTTGTACCATGAAAAAAGTCTGCATGCACAGGAAAGCTCAAAGAGTGAACAAAACTTTGTTGGTCATAAACTGGACTCATACTTTGTTCTTTTTATCCTTGTAAGTGAAGACAAAGCTAGGTTTTGATGTGGGGCAGAATAATTAGTAAAAAACCAATTGCAAAAATTTACCTGCAATTAAAGCCATTGATTATATGAATATAATTTAGCAAGAATTCTAAAAAATACTTGTCTAAATCACATGATGTCCTTAAGAGATAGTCAGGATAATCTTAAAGGTACCTCATTTCAGTTTCCATCTTTTTTGCTCTGGCTTCTTTACGTTACTCTTCTGTACAACCAACAAGAAGAAAAGTTAGAAAAAACCACTGCTGCCATCATAGAGCAATTCATCTGACTCCATGGGAAAAGATTAAAAAAAAAGTTGGGTGTCATCTCCATATCAGTGACCATCAGTTTCATGTAGATGTTGAAAAGCATGGGTGATTTAAAAAAAAAAAAATCTTTGTGAAATCCCACAGAACAATTTCCATGGGTTAGAACAATTATCCGCCCATATCATCTTCTTGAACCAAACAGCTAAGAATGGAACAACTGGAGCACAGTGCCCATGATCCGCACTGTTACCTGTCAGGGCAGAACTGACAGTTCGGACTGCTTCTGTGAGATCCTAGATAATTAATGTACTCACATAATTTCCCAGAGAAAGTTATCCACTGTTTTCAGTTACAAATCCAGACCTGAAGCTAGACTGAAATGGGTCTAGAAAAGCAGTTAAAGGGCTTGGAGATACTGAGCTACCACCCATTTGAATATATTGCCTAAAAATGGGGTGTAATGGATGAGAGTTGGGGGGCAAGAGATGCCATGACAGTTATAGTGATAGAAAGGGACCCTGTCTGGGAAGAGGGGAGGCAAGTGCTTTTCATGGGATAGAGAGCATCCTTTCCCAACTGAGAGGGAAACATGCTAGTTCTTTGATGTTGTGACAGACAGTAGGCATATGCATGACTAGAGGCTATGAATATGGATGACATCTAATGGAACTGCAAGTGAGTGACAGCTAATGGAACTCACTCTGATTGGTGAACTGCTTCTAACTGTCAAAAGAGGTGACAGACAGTTGGAGAAAGCAGTTACAGCGCAAGAGGAGTTGAAGAGTGATTTGGAAAGAGAGTGGTCATTTTTGTGATGTTCCCTAGTGTGTGACAAGAGACACAAAGCAGAGTCTGATTCAGAGCCCATGTGGGGTGGTTTTGAATATTGGAGACTCTGGAGGAAGACTGTTCCCAGGAGTGAAGAACAGTCTCTGTCTTTGTAAAACAAAGAATCACATCTTGAGAAAGAAAACAGTCTCCTGTATTAAGCTTAGTGTCCAAAGGGGGGAAAGACTGGAAGTCTTGAAGATGAGGTTTTGGCAAAGGGTTTTGAGGTGGCATTGAAAGACCCTCAAAAGTGCCAAAGGTGTAAGTTATTTATCTTAAAAGGAAGATAGTAACGACCTTGCCAGGGAAAGAGGTCCAGTGGAGAGACCGTAGTCTTGATAAATGTTCCAGATTTCTGGTTAATTTTCCCCACTTTAAAATCACATGATATTGAGTGTACCCTGCTAGACGTGCCCCACAAGTGACAGAGATTATTACAGTGGTATTTGTTAAAGGATGATAATTGTTGCTTTAGTTAGTGGAAGTCAACATTACTACTTCTTTAAAGAGGCAATTATAGCTTTCAGGCCTAACTGAGCAAGCCTTCCAGCTAGTTTTAATTAGCCAAAGGCAGGCAAGGATCAAGCACTGGGCCAGTCAGCTGACATCTCCCAAACAATGAATCTACATCCCCCAATCCACAATAGCTGAAAGTCATCCAAGAAACTGCTTGAACCAAGTTCTGATAACATTCTGAGAAACTGCAAGTCATGTGAGAAATTTTATCTGTGAAATGCCTCCACAAAATGCCATAATAATACTTTTTATTTGTATCCCGTCCTCCCCACCAGGGCAGGCTCAGGGCGGCTCACAGCATACAAATATAAAATACAATAAAATCATACATAGTAATTACCATTACAATTATAAAATCATCATTAAATCATTAACAACTTACATTAGAATTAACATTGTGGTGCTATAACTTAGGTCTTTAATAAAATTCAGTGGCTAAAACATGTCCAGTGAGACTTTCTTGACTCGGTATTAGGTGAAGGCTATTTTGAAGAGGTAGGTCTTACAGCCCTGTAGAATTGGTCTAAACATCGCAGGACCCGTACCTCCTCCGGGAGTTGATTCCACAGCAGTGGGGCTGCAATGGAAAAGGCCCGATCCCAGGTGGTCTTCAATCTGGCCTCCCTTGGCCCAGGGATATTCGGCTGGTTCTTTCCAGCTGACCTCAGTGCTCTCTGGGGTTCATATGGGGAGAGACGGTCCCTCAAGTAGGCAGGTCTTCGGCCATATAGGGCTTTAAAGGTGATAACCAGCACTTTGTAATGGACTCGGTACACCACTGGCAGCCAGTGCAGTCCGCGTAGACCCAGCTGTATGTGCTCCCATCTTGGGAGCCCCAACAGCAGCCTAGTCGCCGCGTTCTGCATCAGCTGCAGCCGCCGAGTTTGGCACAAGGGCAGCCCCATGTAGAGGGCGTTACAATAGTCCAGTCTCAAGGTATCCGTAGCATGGATCACCGTTGCTAGGTCCCGGCGCTCCAGGAAGGAAGCCAACTGCTTCGCCCGTCGAAGGTGAAAGAACGCGGACTTGGCAGTGGCCGCTATCTGTGCCTCCATTGATAATGAAGGCTCCAGAAGAACCCCCAAGCTCTTGACCCTGTGGGCCACTTTCAGCAGCACACCATCAAAAACCGGAAGGGGGATTTCCCTTCCCGGGGCACCGCGGCCCAAGCAAAGAACCTCTGTCTTCAACTTCAGCCAACTTAGCCTGAGCCAACCTGCCACGGCCTGCAATGCTAGGTCCAGGTTTTCTGGGATGCAGTCAGGTCGGCCGTCCATTAGTAGATAAAGCTGAGTGTCATCTGCATATTGGTGGCACCCAAGCCCAAACCTCCGAGCAATCTGGGCAAGGGGGCGCATGTAGATGTTAAATAACATCGGAGAGAGGACTGCACCTTGTGGCACCCCACACACTAGTGGGTGCCTCCGGGACAGCTCTCCCCCAATTGCCATCCTTTGTCCCCATCCATCAAGGAAGGAGGAAAGCCACTGTAAGGCCAACCCCCTTATCCCTGTGTTGGTGAGACGGCAGGCCAGTAACCAATGGTCGACCGTGTCGAACGCAGCCGACAGGTCTAACAGCATCAGTACTGCCACGCCGCCTCGATCCAGATGCTGCTGGAGGTCATCCACCAAGGCGACCAGCACTGTCTCCGTCCCATGGGCTGGACAAAAGCCGGACTGGTGGGAGTCTAAGGCGGAAGTGTCGTCCAAAAAACTCTGTAGCTATAGCGCCACTGCCATCTCAATAACTTTACCTAAGAATGGTAAGTTCGAGACCGGTCGGTAATTCGCCAATTCGACCGGGTCTGCTGTACTTTTTTTCAAGAGAGGGCGGACCATAGCCTCTTTCAAGGATGCTGGAAATTGCCCTTCCAAGAGGGATCTATTTATGATATCCCGTACAGGATATCTAAGCTCCCTCTGGCAAAATTTAATTAGCCAGGAGGGGCATGGGTCAAGATCACAAGTTGTAGGGCGCACAGTAGAGAGAATTCCGTTGACTTCCCCTAAGCTAAGTGCATCAAAGTGGTCCAAGATAAGACAGGCACGGAGCCTCGGGTTCTTGTACTGTATCCAATGTGGCGGGAAGGTCTTGGCGGAGAGACGAGATTTTATCTGCAAAAAAATTCGCAAAAGCCTCACAGCCTATTTCCAATTCTCTCATGTTTGGTCTGTCTTGAGGCAGGGTACTCAAATTCTCAATTATCTTAAATAATTGTGCCGGGTGCAAATTTGCAGACGCAATCCTAGCCGCATAGTAATCTTTCTTTGCGGCTTTGACTGCCATCTCATAAGACTTCATAAACGTTCTGTAGGATGTTCTCGTCGCTTGGTCACGAGTATGCCGCCACTGCCTCTCTAGTCGTCTGAGTCCCTGTTTCAGCTGGCATAGCTCTGAGGTGTACCATGGAGCCAGCCTGTTACGGGGATGCAGAGGATGCCGGGGTGCGATCTCGTTGATGGCCCTGGATAGCCTGTCATGCCAGGTCTCTACCAGGTCATCAAGGGAATCACTAGGGGGCCAGGGGTCCCGCAGAGCCACTTGGAACCGCTCAGGGTCCATCAGACTCCGCGGGCGAGCCAAAATAGACTTGCCGCCCATACAGGGTTGGGGTGGCGCACCCACACGAGCCTTGAGGGCTAGGTGATCTGACCATGGCACCGCTTCTACAGCGATATCATCCACCAGAATCCCGGACGCAAAGATCAAGTCTAACATGTGCCCGGCCTGATGCGTGGGAGTGGTAACAAATTGGGAGAGTCCCAGTGTCACCATGGAAGACACTAGGTCCTGCGCCTGATTGGAGGCCATGTCATCTACATGGACATTGAAATCACCCAAGACCATAAGCCTTGGGAACTCCAATGCCCAGCTTGCCACGGCCTCCATCAGGGATGGTAAGGCGCTGGCCGGTGCGTTAGGCAGATGGTACACCAGCCAGATCGCCAACCCCTCCCCCACATCCCATGCCAAACCGGCACACTCCAGACCATCGATCGTTGGGGCCGGGAGAGCCCTGAAGGAGTAATCCTCCCGTATGAGTAGCGCCACCCCTCCCCCCCGCCCGTTTGTCTGTGATTGGTGAAAGACCGAGTAACCTGGGGGCATCATCTGGGAGAGAGCCACTGTCTCGCCATCCCATACCCAGGTCTCGGTCACGCAAGCCAGGTCCATATCCTGTTTAAGCAGGAATTCCCTAAGGATTGAGGTCTTATTGTTTATGGACCTGGCGTTACATAACACCAATGACGGAGACAGGCTCCTCTTAGCCCCACTACCTGTCACTGTCGGGATGGGATGCAGGCTGGAAGGAGGCCATGACATGTTCAGAGACGAAATCCAACATGTGCAGAATTTAAGAACATAACCCAGAATATCTAGATAGATGGCTATTTGCAGGTACTATGATAGTGGCAAAGTATGTTTCATTGCTATCATAACCAAAAACTAGACACAGATATGGGTTGTCTCATGTTCAGTATATGTGTCATATTTTTAAAAGCCCATTCTTCACTTTTACCAGAAGCATACAACAAAAGGTGTTTCTTCTCTTTCTAAAGGTCAGGGGTCTTTTTACTTCATTGTGGATTCCCTGACCTCCAGGAACACATTACAGCTGGTTTTCTCAGTTGCTTTTGGACATGTTTCAAATCAGAATTGACTAATTTTGTGAACTGATCATCCAAATAAGACTTCAAAAGACATCCAATAAATTGACATTTTAGCCTGGAATGTTAACTTGGCTCCACCATAAGCAAATGTGTGTAACTAAGATGTTGCAAGTCATATTGAAATGAGTGACACTTGTTTTGAAATAAATGTATCAATCCATAAACACTGTTGTTGTTTCCTGCTGAATATCTTGTAGGTGTATACAGTTTTACAATCTGTCAAATGATGTCAGTTCAAGATATACTAAATGGACTTTATAGTCTAATAAATGGATTCAGCTGGGGCATATAAACATGGAAGCAAATTTCTATCCACATCTCCATAGATGGGAGTGGAATCATGCATGCAAACAAATGCTGCACAAATGATTTCCCAGTGTGATCCACCAACCATGGCTCTTTTTACCTCTTTTTTTTTTAAAGCCCTTATTAGCTATTTGGGAGGAGAAGCAGAACACTGGATTCGAATCCATATACCCACATTTCCCTTTTCTGACTGCATAGCTAGTTTGCAGGAGGGGGTAAAGCCTTGGTATAACAGAGATATATATTTTGTATATAAAGGAGAATGAAACACTTTGTTTTATAAATATTTCACTTTTTTGAACCTAAAAAAACCCAGCAACCCATCTTACCCACCCCCAAAACTAACAACCAGTATTCTACTAGAATGAGCATTAAAGTTTCCTCCCTCTTAGCTCCCAAAAGAGATTGCATTGGTACAATTCAGATGAAAATGAATCATTGCTGGAATATCATTCACAATACAAGAAATCAGAAACCATATCAGAAACCAAATTGCTGACAGAAGGAAAATGTGCACTGTCCCATCCAGATAGTGATAATACATTTGGATCGCACTCTTCCCCAAATGATAATAGCAAAGTAGGTATGGAAAACGGTATTGAATATGTGGAAAGGATGACTGGAACACAATGTCATATGGATGCTGAAGTGGAGAAAAGCCTCTGCATGGAAGCAGCCTGGGTGACCTTAGATCAGCCATGTTCTTTCTCAGCCTAATCTACCACACATTGTTGCAAAGGAGGGAAAATGAGGGAAAGGAATAAAACATGCAGTCTGGTATTCATTGGGGAAAGAATGGGATACAAATAAAAATAAATAAATTTATTCAGTTAACTGAAAGGTATAAACTAAGAAATACCATTATAAATTCTTTTTCTATTTTAGAAGAACAGTACTTTGAGAAAGGACACACACAAACTTCAGCATTGTTCCACCCACAGCCATTTTATTTTTAAAGCTCTCACTTTTTAAAGATTCAGAGAAAAGATTTTAAAGCTATCTGTGGGTGTGGAATATGTGCCTTTTCTCACCTACCTGGTTACTGAAGTAAGAATTCTAACTTTCCATAGTGAAGTATCCTTTTGCTCTTTTGAATAAAGTGTGAAAGAATGTTCATAATGGTTTTTCAGCATTTTACCCACACTCAGTAGTAACTTTGACACCCTTCCCCCCCCAAAAAATCTTCATGTAATCAGTTATGGTGCTTTTTAAAGCAAGTATGGCATATTTCAGGAACTTGCTATTCAGTAACCCCCATCACTATATAGCAAATGGTATTTTTAAGGGCTAAAAGAGAAATGCAAAAGAAAGCTGTATTTTCCCACCTTAAAAAAAATAAATCTGACCCTCAAAATAATTCTCTTCTGTTCTGAAAGGAAAGGAAAGGTCCCCTGAGCAAGCACTAGTTGTTTCCGACTCTGGGGTGAAGTTGCTTTCACAACGTTTTCACGGCAGACTTGTTACGGGGTGGTTTGCCATTGCCTTCCCCAGTCATCTATGCTTTCCCCCCAGCAAGCTGGGTACTCATTTTACTGACCTCAGAAGGATGGAAGGCTGAGTCAACCTCGAGCCGACTACCTGAAAACCCAGCATCCACTGGGGATCGAACTCAGGTCGAGAGCAGAGCTTAGGACTGCAGTACTGCAGCATTAACACTCTGGGCCACGGGGCTCTTGCTATTCTGAAACAGGGCCTAAACAATAAAAGCTACTTATTACTCTTCCCATGAGCTCTATTTTCTCTGCTAATCACTGCAGTAACCATTAACTACTAGGCAAAGGCACAAACTGGGAAAATGGTGGTTCCTGTTGCTTTGTGGTTTGTTTGATTGCCTGAACTGGTTCATTGTTCATTTTGTTCAAGAGGTGTAGAACAGCCCCCTCATGAATTAGAGATGCCAAACTCAGCAGAAGTCTTCAGCAGGCTTTCCTCCACTTGCCCTCCAAGTTTGGTGAATATTGGATTTGGAATGTTTAAATCATAGCCCCCCAAAGCAGGTGCCCCCAGGAAAGCATAGCTTTAGCAACTCTTTTCTCTTTCTGCTGCAAAGTGAAAGCAGCTGAATCAGGCTGTCTTCTCTCATGTAGCAGAATAGGAGTTCTGTGATTGGCTCCCAGAGCTGCCAATCAAGCTATGGACAACTGCTATGGATGTTTTTAGGGCTCTCAGAAGTCCTCCTCAGGGTTGCCTAGGAAATGAATGAATTGGTACTAGTCTGTCTAGAAAAATGAACCTCAAGAATGAATCAAGAACCATCAAGGAAAAAAGGCAGTTCATTTTCTGGTTTGGGCATGGTACGACCAAGCAAACTGATTCAAAAGGAACCATAAACCAGACCATTTTGTGCTTAAACCACAGTTCATTTTTTGGTTCATTCCCATCCCTATTAACTACCAACCATTTGAGGACCTTCTATTCATCTAAGCTGGATTTCAGCTCTTCAACTGATCCCTGCCCCTGATTTACAAAATCCCTGTTCCTTTGATTCTGTTATGTGTTCACAGGGCTGTTTGCCCACCACTTTGAAAACAGCTCTAGTCTATTACAGGTCACTTAGCAAAAAAATATTGAAAGCTGATATAACCAGCAGAACTGCTAAAAAGCCAAAGTAAAAAGCATGGAATAAAAGACAGGCATACTGATCCTATTTGTAGTCTTTCTGGGCAAGGTTGATTTTAATAATACAACAGATCCTTAAATAAACCTATTTATCATACTTTATATCTTGTAATATCTAGGAAATACAGTTACATTTATCTGGGGCACTCCAGTTTTGGCTGGGAACCCTGATTACCTATTACAATGGCTTTAAAGTGCCAAGCCACATGTATTAATATAGCTCACTGTTCTGTTTTGGCTGCATGAGATCATGAATTTTTAAGGTCTTCCAACCATTTCAACAAACTTACTGGCCTAAGCCACACTGGTATTTTTGGAAACAATCACTGTGAGGGACAGGTGGCCTGGCAACTGCAATAGGAAGCTCTCATGCAGATCATTTATATTTAGTTGAGAAGAAAAGAGAAAAAGTGATTAAACTTCCTCTCTCTGACAAGGTACATTGTTGCTGGGTAACAAAAATAGGGTTGCCAGTAACTTTGTAGTTAAATGGCAAGGACTTCATACTCATTTCTGATGGCACTAACTTATAAATTACAGTATGCCATAATTAACAACTGAATCCAGGAGAACAGTGAAAGATAAGAATGTAATATAATGTTCATATTATAAGGATGACTGTGCATCATACAGCTGGATTTTGTTTTACAGTTGAAAAACAGGTCTGACCCAGTAAGGTTCTCCATTCATAAGAAAACCTGTATTCATATATGTAAACAGGTTACATTCCATCCTCCATCCAAGTTCTTCAAAGATGAGTCCATATATTGGAGAACTAGCAATACAGAATTCCCATTTTTCTGGAACATTTATTATTTAAAAAAAATATTTTAACCACTTTTCATTTAAGAAATTCATGAAATGATTTGCAAAAATTAAAATCTAACAAACAAAGCCACTGAGTGATAACACACAGAAGACTAAACCCCTATTAATTACCAAAGGACTTTCCACACATTCTTTTCAAAGGCTGGAGAAACTTTTAGGTTACAATCACATTCCTGTGGAAGGGTGTTTCTGTGTTTAATGGCAGCAGTGGAAAAGATCTTGCTCACTGAAACAAATCTCACCTCCTCAAAAGATGAAACACAAAGTAGAGTCTCATTCACAGATTACAGGTGCCATGGTGGGTTCATATGGAAAGAGATGCTCTTTCTGAGATACCAAGGGTTCAAAGTACTGAAACAAGTGGTAAGCCAATATGTCTATTTCAAAGGTAACCAGAGATGTATAACTCCAATTGTGTGACCTGAGAAGAGTTTTCAACTATTTCATGAGTCAAGATTCTGGAAGTGACATTGGGTAAGAACCGTTTTACAAACATACTTGGGTATGTAAAAAGAATGTGTGGAAAGTCCTTTGGTAATTAATAGGGGTTTAGTCTTCTCTGTGTTATCACTCAGTGGCTTTGCTTGTTAGATTTTAATTTTTGCAAATCATGTCATGAATTTCTTAAATAAAAAGTGGTTAAAATATTTTTAAAAAGTAGCATAGTTCAAATCTTCAACTTGGTACACTGGAACTAAAACAGGAAAATATTGTTGCATATGGTATTCCCATTTAGTTATTTATACCCTGATTTTGTCCTCAGTTGGGATGCAAAGTTCTCCTCTTCACCATTATATCCTCACAGCCACCATTCTGAAGGTAAATTAGACTGAGAGTGTATGACCAAACCAAGGTCACGCAGCAACCTTCCATAGCAGAAAAGGGATTCAAACCTGGATCTCCCAAAGTATGGTCTGATACTCTAACCATTATACTATTCTGGCTAGTTCATGCCCATCCCTAGTTTTGAGAGCTGTGACTGGCCCAAGGTCACCAGTGGGCTTCATGTGAAGGACTTCTACAGATTAGAGTCTGCTGCTCTTAACTGCTACACCATGCTTGCTCTGTGATGCTGCTGTGTCATCATTAGTGGCAACCATAGGACTCTCTCAGGTAATAAATGGTTCTACATATTGTACAAAAGTCACACTTTTGATCTGGTATTCTTTTCTGTGCAGGGTGAATATGATCTGAGGACAGAGTACCTGACAATGGTTCCTTTATGTTGTCAAAGGCTTTCACAGGCCGGAGTCCATTGGCTGTCGTAGATTTTCCAGGCTATGTGGCCATGGTCTTGGCATTGTGAGACCTGATGTTTCACCAGCAACTGTGACTGGCATCCTCAGAGGTGTAACCCGGAAAACTGGAGTTCTCTCTAGGTCAAATTTATATCTGTTCAGAAAGTTGGGGTAGAGCTGTAACATTCTAATGGAGGAGCTTACCTGAGGGGATTCTTTTGTATATGGGTTGGCTATAGAAATTCTAATTTTACCTGCAGTGCTGTTGTAAGCTGTAGGGCATTTTATGTGTTTCAGGACTAGAAGCCATGCCCTATTCATTTTTAAACTTCCTTCCTTCCTGTTGAAATTGTGTTTATGCAGATGGATATATCTTTAAGATAAATGCTTTTGATACCTGATTGGGACTGAAACGATTACAACCAGACTGTAAGAGAAAAGCACAAGGCTGGAGGAGATTTTAGAAAGATAGACTGTCTGGGACTTTGAGTTGCTTTTTAACTTTGATTATCAGACTGAGTTATACTATGGAGAAGATGACAATTCAACCTGAAGCATTTGATAAAAAAGATATTATGGTTGCCATATCCTCTTTAAAGCAGGAAATCTGTCTGCACTTTTGCCTTCTTCATCTGAAGAGGAGGATGGCTCCTTTGAGCAGTCTGTTTTGAACAGAATAGAAGCCTTGGAGTGTTCTTGTAGGCAGCAGACGATTGTGTCGGGTGATCCGGCTTCTAAGGCAGATAAGCGGGCTGCTAAGAAGCACCTCCAGGAAGAAATTCTTAACTGCTTGTCTTCCCTTGAAAGCAGGTCTTCTGCAGATAAGACAGAGGGTGTGTCCCCTCTTCCAGTGGAGTTGACAGATGCGGATGCCATGCAGAGTTGGCAGTTGGGTAGGGGTGAGTTTACACAACACACTACCACAGCTTGGCCCTGGGGGCCGCGGGGGCAGTCTGCCACCTTCGGGCCGGTTGCCAATAGCCAGCCTGCAGCTTTTACTAATCCACAGCCTTGGGCTTGGGATATTAACCTGGCTAGCCCTTGGGGAGGCCTGCAGGGCCAGTTCCCAGGAGCATCTGGAATGCCATATGGTGGCTGGGGGGTTTCTTATCCTTGGGTCCATCATATTCTGCGGTGCCAGCTAAGGCTCTACCTTTTGGTGATCTGGCCTTACCTCTGGGTGATCACTTGTTGCCGGCTACCAAGGATAAGATACTGAAAGGGGAGTTTGTGGAACTATTTTCTTTGCTCTATAGGGAGCTAGAAAAAAAAGACAAAGAAGATTTGGATGAATGGGAAAAGGAAGAAATTAAAAGGTGTAAAGTGGATAAGACATGGGCGAATTGGGTGCCCGGGTTTATTATTTACGCTGGAATTATTGTCTGGTCGCAGCCATGGAGGGCCACTTCCCTTTTTCAATATTTTGACATCATTTATAAAAGCTACACCAGCTTTACCGGCCCGGCCTAGATGCAATATGATGAAGAGTTCAGGATGAAGGCAGCTTTGAACCCGGCCTTTCAGTGGGATAAGATTCAGCCGCAGCCCTGGCTGCAGGTTATGTCTTCAGCACGACCTAACCTGGGCGATATCAGACAGTGGGCATGTGGTGCAGCGCACAGTCACTGCTGCTGGCCTGCAGCAGTGCAGGGTAGGTGGTTCAACCCCGCCTGCTTTGCTGGGAGTTTGGTCACAGGGGGTCTGTGGAAAAAAGAACTGCCCATATAAACATGAGTGCCCTCTTTGCGGGGGGTTGCATTCCTTCACAAATTGCTCCAGGGGTAGACTCAGGCAGGGACAGCACAGGCAGGGCTCGGGTGGGGCAGATAAGCCATTTGGTAAGGGGTCCCAGCCCAATACGGGTGACAGTACTTGAGGCATGGCTCCGTGACTATCCAAAGGCTGAAGATCGGCTTTATTTGTTAAATGGTTTTAGGTTTGGGTTTAGAATTCCTTTTCAGGATCCTAGAAGGCCGTTTATGGCCAATAACTTGAAGTCAGTTATGGGTAAGGAGCACATAGTCCGTCAGAAGATTAGGAAGGAGTTAGCCGAGGGTAGGGTGGTTGGCCCATTTTTCACACCCCCTGTGAGTACCTTGAGGGTTTCACCATTGGGCATTGTGCCTAAAAAAGCCCCAGGAGAGTTCAGACTGATTCACCATTTATCTTACCCTCATGGGAAATCAGTGAATGGTGCCATACCAGAAGATTTGTGTACTGTGCGGTACACATCCTTTGACCAAGCGGTACAAATGGTAAGGCAGTGTGGGATAGGGACTGAGTTGGCAAAATGCAACATAAAGTCTGCCTTTCGCCTGCTACCGGTACACCCTGGGGATTTTGAATTGCTGGGTTTTCATTTTGAAGGGCAGTTTTATATGAACAGGGCCCTGCCCATGGGGTGTTCCGTTTCTTGTGCGACCTTTGAGTGCTTTAGCTCCTTTTTGGAATGGGCGGTGTGCCGCAGGGCTCATTTGGGCATTGCGGTGCATTACCTGGATGACTTTTTGTTTGTGAGCCCCTTGAGTTCTGGTCAGTGTGCCATATGATAGCGACTTTTACAGTGCTGTCCACGGAGCTGGGCGTTCCTCTGGCCCATGAGAAGATGGAGGGCCCTACCCAGCAGTTGACGTGTGGAACTGGATTCATGCCAGCAAACTTCATGCCTTCCAAAAGAAAAAAAATTAGTTTTGCAAGAGTTGGTTGATCAGTTTTTGCTGAGGCGGAAGGTGACCTTGAGGGAGCTGCAGCAGTTGGTGGGGCACTTAAATTTTGCTTATAAGGTTGTAGCTCCTGGTCGCCCCTTTTTGAGAAGGTTGTGCGATGCAATGGGTGGATTACGCCAGCTGCATCACCAAATCAGGATTTCATGTAGCATGAGGGAGGACCTTGTACTATGGAAGGAGTTTTTAATGGTATCTCCTTCTGGAGGATGGAGTTGCAGCTGGAGGCTGAGCTGCAAATAGCATCAGATGCAACGGGGTTCCAATGTCTTCTTTCGCGGACATTGGTGCACAGAGAAATGGCCCCGGGAATGGGTAGATGTGGGATGGAACAGAGATTTGACTTTCTTGGAGTTCGTCCTGATCTTGGTAGCCATTTGGTTGTGGGGGACCGTGTTGGCAAACCACACAGTCCACTTTTGATGCGACAACCTAGCTGTGGTGCATGTAATCAATCCCCTCACTTCCAAATCCTCCAGGGTGATGAGGCTGGTGCCTCACTCTCCGTTGTCTGAGGCTCAATATTTTATTTTTCACCAGGCATGTGCCTGGGGTGGCTAATGGGGTGGCTGACGCTCTCTCTCACAAACAGATGCAGAGGTTTTGCCAGCTGGCCCCAGACACAGGTCTCCTTCCGACAGTGATGCCCCCCAGAATATGGATGATTGGCAGGTCAAGGCCGGCAGGGCAATAAGTCTCGCCATTGCTCCTAGTACCAGAAAATCGTACAACAGGGCAGTATGCCAGTTTGAAAGTTTCTGGAGCAAAGTTGGTTACAAAAGGGATTGGCCCCTTCCGGTGGAGCAATTACTCCACTATAGTGTATCTTTAAGGTGCGGGGGATTAGCAGTCCGATCTATTTGGGGCTGGCTGTCTGCGTTGGCCTTTGCTAGTAAGGCTTTGGGTTTTCGGTGGCTTCCGCATTAAAAAAATGTTGGAAGGTTGGTCCAGAGAAGTTGGGTCCTGTCATGATTCTCGGTGACCGATTTCTTCTGCAGTTCTTAGAGGTTTACGACCGGTCTGGGGCCAGGTGTGTGTGTCGGAGTACGAAATGCTGCTCTTTCACACCACCTCTCTTATTGCACTCTTCGGATGAGGGAGCTTGTGGCTCAGTCCAAATGGAACGTTTCAGGGAGGGCCTTGATGGCCCAAGACATTCATCTGGCTGGCGGATCTGTACATGTTACAGTTCGTCATTCCAAGACCTATCAAGACCTATCAGTTACAACAAGGGGCCACTATTAGTTTGGGTTCCTGCTCTGATGTTGAGATCTGTTCCATAGTGGCTTTAATGCACTATATTGTTGCTTGTGGTTTTGGTGACAGCTTTTTGTTCCGTCATGGGGACTGTAGTCCCTTGACGAAGCATCAGTTTTGGACTGTGATGTGCAAGGCCCTGGCTATGCTGGGCCTGTTGGGAGTTGAATTTGGCACCCATTCCTTCCATATAGGAGCAGCATCTACTGCGGCTGCCCTAGGGTATTTCCCCCCTTCCATTCAGAGGCTGGGTAGGTGGCACTACTTGGCCTATAAGGGCTATGTTTTCCCTCTTGCACTGCAGTAATTGACATTGCATTATTAGGCCTATGTTATTTGTCGTTTTTTCTTTTCTCAGGTGCTGTGGTCCGTGGAGAGAGATGACGCATCCTCATATGTGGACACAGCTTCGTGTTTTGGGCTGCCCATCAGGCCAGGAGGACATCAGCCAGATCACATCTGGGGCTCAGCAAGTGGGCCACCATTGAATGGTGTGGATGGTGAGGTCTCCATTGTTCAGGCCTGTTGCCCCTCTTGTTTGAAAATGTGCACATGTTGTGGTGGTACATCTGGGTGGTAACAATTTAGGCCTGCTCAAGGGGAAAGCCCTGGTGTTGCAGGCCAAAGATGACTTTAGAGTCATCAAGAGGCGTTGGCCACAGGCTTTAATCGTGTGGTCAGCCATGATTCCACACCAGGTATGGCGTGCAGCTTGGGACCCATGGGCAGTGGAGAAAGCTCACCGCAAAGCCAATTTGAAAATTAAAAAAGCCCTGGAGGGGGGTTTGGGCCACTTTCTTCCTCACTCTGGGATCCGGGCTGATTGTGCTGATTTATGATTATGGTGGCATACATCTGTCAGACAAGGGTAATGATGCCTTTTTAGAGGATTTGAAACTCAGGCTTAAGGAAGTGTTAGGCTTTTAGTAGGCACAACTACCTAAGCAGAGGCTTCGCCTCGTGGTGGCTGGGTTTTGGCCTAAACTTCCGTTATGCAGCTCGGTGAGCACCTATAGCACCCCAGTTTTTGGGGCAAGGGCTCTCACTAAATCATTCCTGGACCGTGCGGGACAGTTGAGTGATGAAGCGGACTGCCTTGGGTTCGCATGGATTGATTCGTCCACTAGCTGTGTGATTGGGAGTTGGAACTCCAGGGCATACCCTTCGCTAGGTCGCCTGGATATGAGCCATGCATTTTGACCAGACCTAGGGGCTGGGTGGCTCGCCCGTTATGTGGCAGGGGAGAGGTATTTTGTCCAATGACCCTGCCGTGCTGCCTGTTATGTTATAGCCCTTGTGTTATTGCAATAAATAAAGAAAGTGGCCCTTTAGAACCCAAACCCTTGTGTCCAACTCTTCCTTCAGTCTGGGGGGGTGGGTTGCAATGGGAAGGACAAGAGATCTCTTCAAGAAAATTGGAGAAATCAAGGGAACATTTCGTGCAAAGATGGCCATGACAAAAATGGTAGGGACCTAACAGAAGCAGAAGAGATCAGGAAGAGGTGGCAAGAATACACAGAAGAATTATACAAGAAGAATCTCAATGTCCTGGACAACCATGACAATGAAATTGCTGACCTTGAGCCAGACATCCTGGAGTGTGAAGTCAAATGGGTCTTGGAAAGCTTTATTAACAACAAAGTGAGCGGAGATGACGGTATCCCAGTTGAGCTATTCAAAGTCCTAAAAGATGATGCTGTTAAAGTGATGCACACATTTTGTCAACAAATTTGGAAAATGCAACAGGGGCCACAGGATTGGAAAAGGTCAGTTTATATTCCAATCCCAAAGAAGAGTAATGCCAAAGAATGTTCACACTATCACACCATTGCACTCATTTTGCATGCCAGCAAGGTCATGTTAAAGATCCTACAAGCTAGGCTTCAGCAGTATATAGATCGGGAATTACCAGAAGTTTGAGCTGGGTTTTGGAGAAGTAGAGGAACTAGCGATCAAATTGCTAACATTTGCTGGATTATGGAGAAAGCATGGGAGTATCAGAAAAACATCTATTTCTGTTTCATTGACTACGCTAAAGCTTTTGATTGTGTGGATCACAACAAACTGTGGCAAGTCCTTAAAGAGATGGGGGTACCAGACCACCTCACATGTCTCCTGAGAACCTGTATAAGGGTCAAGAAGCAACTGTCAGAACAGGATATGGAACAACTGATTGGTTTAGAATAGGAAAGGGAGTTCAACAAGGATGTATATTGTCACCCTGCTTATTTAATTTATATGCAGAGTACATCATGCGGAATGCTGGCCTGGATGAAGCACAAGCCAGAATTAAGACTGCCGGGGAAAACGTCAACAACCTCAGATATGCAGATGACACTATTCTAATGGAAGAAAGTGAGGACCTAAAGAACCTCTTGTTGAGGGTGAAAGAGGAGAGCACAAAAGTAGGCTTGAAACTCAACATCAAAAAAACTAAGATCATGGCATCCAGTCCCATCACACCTTGACAAATAGAAGGGGAAGACATGGAAGTAGTGACAGACTTCACATTTCTGGGATCCAAGATCACTGCTAATGGTGACTGTAGCCATGAAATTAAAAGACGTTTGCTCCTTGGGAGAACAGCTATGGCGAACCTGGGCAGTATGAAAAAAGTAGAGACATCACCCTGCCAACAAAAGTCCGTATAGTCAAAACGATGGTATTCCCAGTAGTAATGTATGGCTGTGAGAGTTGGACCACAAGGAAGGCTGAGCACAGAAGAATAGATGCTTTTGAGCTGTGGTGCTGGAGAAGAATCTTGAGAGACCCTTGGACTGCAAGAGATCAAATCAGTCAGTCCTAAGGGAAATCAACCCAGACTGTTCCCTGGAAGGCCAGATTCTGAAGCTCAAATACTTTGGCTACCAAATGAGAAGGGAGCACTCACTGAAGAAGATCCTGATGCTAGGAAAGACAGAAGGTAAAAGAAGAAGGGGACGGCGAAAGAGGAGATGGCTGGACAGTGTTACTGATGTAACAAACACGAATTTGAGCAGACTTCAGAGGATGGTGGAAGACAGGAGGGCCTGTCGTGACTTTGTCCATGGGGTCGCAAAGAGTCAAACTTGATTGTGTGACTGAACAACAACAACAAAGAATGTAATGGTTGTTTTGGGTTAAAATTTAAGACTTGCAGGTAGAATTAATTTAGTATCAAGTTTGGAAGGTAGAAATGTAACTGCTATATTTACTGCTTTTATTTTTCTTTTTTTCACCATTTTATTCTTCCCCTAACTTTTTTCCTTTTTTTGTTTATATATTCCTGCATCATTCCTTTCCCTCTATACTGAAACATAATAAAAAATTTAAAATGGAAATTATGTTTCTGGATTTCAATGGCTTCTCTGTGTAATCTAACATGGTAACTGGATGTTTTATTCAGCATTAATTACAGTGTCTTGGAATAAGATACTGTGTCCTGTTTGAACTAGGCTATGTTCAGCCACTGCTGATTTTTCAGGTTGGCCGAGTCTACAGCGTCTTTCATGTTCTTTTAGTCTTGTCTGGATGTTCCATTTTGTGATCCTGATGTAAACTTATCCACAACTGCAGGGTATACAATATACTCCTGCAGAAGTGAGGGGGGCTCTTCTGTCTTTTGCAGATCATAGCATCTGATGTATTTTTCTGGTGGGTATGAACAATGAACACTAAATGACATACTTCAAGCAAATGGCTACTCTAAGAATGAAATCAGAAGAGCAATTAAACCAAGGATTAAGTAAACAACTGAAGAAAAGCAGTCTCCCACAAAAAAAGGTGGTTTTGCCATATATCAAAGGAATCACTGATCAGATGGGAAAACTTATGAAGAAACATAACCTACAAACCATGTTCAGACCCACCAGAAAAATACATCAGATGCTATGATCTACAAAAGACAGAAGAGATCCCCTGGTGGCTGGCTGGTTGCCCGCTGGCTGGCTGCACCTACTATTCAATGGACAAGGTAGGTGGGGTGAAAGAGGGGGAACTGTCAGAAAGGTTCAGGAGCTGTGCTCCTGTGAACTCCTATTGAATCTGAGGCCCGGTTTTAGGCAATAACCTAGTGCTGTTACTGAAAATCAAAACTAAAACTCTCAGCATACTTACTTGAACTACTAGGAAGTAATACCACTGAAATAAAAAAAACCAGACCAATCTGAAGATTTCAGATTATAATGATTTCAAATTCTGATTCCATTACTTTTTCTGATCCCAGTAATTACCAAGATAAATTACCTTGTTTTACTAATATATGCCCCAGGTAACCCAATCTCATCAGATCTCAGCAACTAAGCAAGGTCTTCCCTGCTTAGTATTTGGAAGGGAGACTTCCAAGAAAGTCCAGGATCACTACACAGAGCAATGGCAAACTATTTACGAATATCTCTTGTCTTGAAAACCCCACGAAAGGGCTCTCAGCTGTATGGCTACTACTCACTGCAAAATAAAGCCCAATAATTTGGTTGGTTGGTTTAATGACTCTACCTACATCTTCATTTATTGTAGACAGACAATGCTGTAATACCCTGTTTCCCTTCCAACATGTTCTAGGTTAGCTCCTGTACAGTGAAAATTAACATTATGAAAATTAAGTTACTTTATCTAATTTTGCTGCTATTAGAAAAACACATCAGTCATATATCTTCTTCAGTTTCTTCAGCTGCCTGCCATGAAAATGCGTCATCAGAAAATGTTATGTCAAATACTTTCTATGAATTATAGCAATGGTTTACTACTTTCAGGGTTATATATTTTGATTAGCTATATTTTCTCCAGATGAATATAAAACATAATGAAAAAAGGAACTCTCTCACAACTTCTGAAATGGGAATCAAAACTTAAAGACATTGCCTCATTAGTAATTCAAACAATTACATTCTTGCAATGTGTTATACATGTTACAGTGACTGTCCAACAAATTGCTGAATGCTAGAGTTCACTAAGATACACTAGTGAATGTTGACATCAACAATATTTTTCTGTGGTTTAAAATTTTCACTTGTGAATGCAAACTTTTACCAAATGTTAGTCATTTATTTTAAATGCATTACTTTCAGAGAGATAATCTATGATATGCTATGATATGATATGCTGAAATAATTCATGCTGTCAATAAATACGGCTGGTTTCAAGGTGTCTTCACAGGAAGTCTGGAAGTCAATGATAATAGCAAGCAATACTGCTTTCTTTGGACACTTGGAACAAAAAAGTATGTAAATGCTAAGAAGTGATGTTTTAGTTACTCCTTCAAATCATGTAGATGAAATTAACACTAGTACTTTTAAACCTTTTGATAATCAATGCTCTTGTACAGGACATTGTCAAAATGTCAAAAAAGTGCCACTCTAGTTTAAGGTTGTCCTATCCTTATTTCTTTTACCACTTGAAGGTACGTCTAGAAAGGGCAAGACAAATCCCATTTTTAGCATATTTGTCTTTAAATGTCATTTCCAAATTATGTTATGCCAAAATGAAATGAAATTAACACTTCAACTACATTTCAAAAGAAATTCAATTCTGCCTTTTATCATTGTGGCCATTATAGTCTATCATAAAACCATGACAGGTACAACAGGAATAGAATTCTACCAACCTTTAGGTCTACATAAAATGGAAAGATCAGAAGTGATAATATTTCTAGCATAATGGCTGATGAGAAAAAGAAAGTGCATCCATTTCTATGGCAAAGATAATAATGAGATGGGGAAGCAGGCACAAAACTAATCTGTTCTTGAATATTATGCTAGCTTGACTTGTACTGGTTATCTGTCCCATTCGGTTAGCCAAGAATTTCACTGAATTTATAGAGCCACTCTGCTTTGAAGCTTAATATTGCTATTTTGTTGCCCCCCTTAGGGACTTAATGTGACAAAGGAGATCTTTTTCTATCATTGCTCAAATATACTTAGATATTACAGTCTTTTATTTAAACTGACTTCATCTTCATTGAAGAGCAATGGAACCCTAAAATAGTGGTGTAACATTTCCTATCTTGTTCCTTTTCTCATATAAACCACTAATACAGTCAGAGAAATGACACAGCAATCTGGCTTTCCAATGAAATCTGTTTTAAAGTGGTCACTGTGGAAACTGTCTCAACAGAATAAGCCACCTGTGTTCAGAAATGCCCCCCTAGAGGCATGAGGTATAATGACAGTTCTATAAACTGGCTTGAAAATAGCCTCTGTTGGGCAGCCAGTTAACATACTCTAGCATATCTTTTCAGTGCTTTCTCCCCCATGTGTACTAAAGCACCCAAAAGGAAAAAAAAAAAACTGTTGACCTTTGAGTAGCTCAGCAAATTGACTGCACACTAATGACCTCTTGTTCTATAGTATGAACAAGTTGTTTATACTATACTATATAGTATAAACAACAGAAAATCAAAATACCTACTTTGTGAAAAGTGTACAGCATAACTGGCCAATGTTTAATGTAGCAGGTATCAGAATAAATTTCATTTTTCACTTTCACATTTTTAGGCAGACTACAATAATTAGTTCTTAAAAGCCAAACTATTCCTTACTGAAATCAATTTTTAAAAATACCTTTTAGCCAGGCAAAAGTGTAGTTGATAATATTACTCAGAATACCTCCTATACATTACCTTCTAATCTTTTGAACAAAGTTTGAGTCCAGTGGCATCTTTAAGACCCACAAAATTTTATTCAAGGTATCAGCTTTCATGCGTATGCACACTTCTTCAGATATAATAAAATGGAAATTATCAGTCCATACATTAGGGTTGCCAGGTCCCCTCACCATCACAGTGGGAGGATTTGAGTGGAATTCTAGGGATAGGTAGGACTTTGCAATGACATTACTTGGAAGTGATGTCATCATGCCAGGGACATCACACAGGGTGCTCTGGTTTTTGGACAAAACTCTATGGGGTTTTTTGCTTCCCAAAAAACAGAACATAACCACACAACATCCCTGATGTGATGATGTCACCTGCAAATGACATAATTGCATCAGGGACATTGCATGATAACATCTCTGTGGGGTGAGGTTTCCCCCAGCAGCCAGCTGACTGGTAGCGTATTGAAGTCTCCCAAAGTGGAGGAAAACTTGGTAGGTCCTGGGGCTGAGAACCCTACCATACAAATAAGTAGAAGGTGAGCAGTAAATTAGCATATAGCATAATGAAGATGTTTAACTGATTCAAGGAACAAACAAGAATAACAGGTTTAGTTTATATGGTTACCTTTTGTTTGAGTTTAATTCTGGAGTGGGGGAGAACCTAGTGAAGGAAATAAATATATCAGAATTGGAAATGGATGGGTAGATGTACCCTTAATTGTGGAATGCTGAGACTAATTAACTGAGACCCTGCCATTACGCTCTATCTGTCTCCTCTCAAGCATGGAGGCGACCTTACAGCATCTTCTTCTTTGAAGTGGGCCAATTTGCTTTGTAGGATTATCTCCCCTGTCCCCAGACCAGAGAAATGCATTCTACCATTCCAAATTACATTATATTCTGCTATTCATTATGTTACATTACTATCTACTATTCTAAATAAGAAATAAAATAAAGAGGACAGATGGCCCTTCTGGGGGGATTGGTGAGAATATAGATGTAAGGGCTGAATGAGGTTAGCATATATATTGAGATAAGAAACCAATATTATTGTTAAGTCCTGGGGATTCCATTATTTTGAGTGTTGTAATAACTTGCAACTCAGCAGTTTCCCTTTCTAGTCTGTTCCTGAAGTTCCTTTGCAACATCTACTTTGAGGTCACCTGTTGAACGTCCTGGAAGGCTGAAGTGTTCTCCAACAGGTTTCTCAGTTTTGTGATTATGGATGTCAAATTTGTGTCCATTTATCCTTCACTGTAGGGTTTGACCTGTTTGCCCTATGTAGAGAATTGAAGGGCAATGTTGGCATTTAATGGCATATACAATATTAGAAGATGAGCATGTCATGAAAGCTCATCCATCTTCTAACCTTTTGTTCTTTTATTCTTTCATTTCCATTTGATCTCAGCTTTATTTATGTATTTATTTAATTTTTAGACCACCCTCTTCTATGTATATGACTCAGGGCAGTGAACAACAGATATTTCATGTGGCAGGGACTTGCTGGCTTGCCCATAAGCTTACCTGTGTCCTTTTACTGTCATGACAGATCACAATGTTACAAATGCATGGTGCTTCACAAAGAAACATATAGAGACCAGACTCAAAGGGTTGCCATAAGAAACCAGTTGTTATTGGCATGGAACATGTCCTGTAGCTTTCCACAGGATGCAGTCCTATCCTTTGTTCTATTCTTCCTCTATGTAAAGCCCTTAAGACAAATCATTAGTCATTTTGGAGTTGGCTGTTATCAATATACTGACAACAATTAGCTCTCTATCTCCTTATCCCAGTTTCCTAGTGATGTGGTAGTGATCCTTAGTCACTGCATGTCTGTTGTAAGTAAACACCTAAGACTGAACAGATTGCAAGTAAATCCTGAAAAGACAGAGGAAATGGTGGTTGAGAAGGCAGAGATCTGTTTCCCACCATCGATGGGTTTCAGCTGACCCTTGCTGACTCAGTCACAAGCTTAATAGTTATATTGGCTACAACACTATTTCTGGAGAAGCAAATTAATGCAGCTGCAAAATGTATTTTCTGTCTACTTAGTTTAGCCTGGAAGACGGCCCCCTACCTTGACACAGCCAATTGGGCCACCTGGATCCATGCCAAGGTAACAGTGAGAGTAAGCTATGCACACTGCACACATCTCCCCTCAAAGTCAAGCTGGACACTCCAGTTGGTGCAGAAGGCTGCTGCTCAGTTATTATCAGGATCTAGGGAGACCATGCATAGTCGTTCCATTCTGGAGTCATTCCACTGGCTTCCCATCAGTTACCAGGCTCTATTAAAGGTGTTGGCTATAATATACAAAGCTCTTCATGGCCTTGGAACCTCATAGCAGTAGGAACCATAGAATCATAGAGTTGGAAGGTACCTCCAGGGTCATTTACTCCAACCCCCTGCACAAAGCAGGAACTTCACAATACCCCTCCTCCCACATACATTCCCAATGACACTTGTTCCATATCCAGAAGATGGCAAAAAACTCAAGGATCCTTTACCAAACTGGCCTGGAGAAAAATTGCTGACTGACCCCAAAGTGGCAATCAGCATTTTTCTGGGCATGTAAGAAAGGACCACAAGAACTAAGTACTGATGCACCCTTCCTGCCTCCTTCTCATGATCTACCTAATTCACAGAATCAGCATTGCTGCCAGATCGCCATCTAGCTTCTGTTTAAAAACCTCCAAAGAAGGAGAGCTTTGGCTCCTGAGGAAGCCTGTTCCACTGAGGAACCACTCTAACTGTCAGTAAGTTCTTCATAATGTTTAGCTGGAAACACTGGGACTGCCCCTCCTGATATGTTCCACCAGGACAGCTTCACTCATCTGAGCAGAATCTTCTGCAGTTGCAACCCTGCTAATGGCCAAGATCAACAAATGCCATACATGTACATACATGTACAGTTGCAGCCCCACCTTAAGGAATGGCCTACCTGATAAGGTCAAAAAGACTCCCATGCTCCTGGCACTATGCAAAACAATTATTCAGCAGGTCATTTTCACAAAGGGCTTTACTGCAACAGAATGATTCAGGACGATGTTTTCATTAGGCCACACACACCAATGTAGCCAATCCTTCAAGAGCTTACAAAAAAGAGCCTTGTAAACTCTTGGAGGATTGGCTACATCAGGAGTGTGTAGCCTAATATGCAAAGAAGCTCCTGCTAGAATTCCACCCCAGTCCTATTAAGTAATTTCTGCATTGTTCAATATGCCATGTTAATATTATGCTTTGTTTCAGCTTTGTTCCAGATTTTTAAAAAGGTAAAGGTAGTCCCCTGTGCAAGCACCAGTCATTTCCGACTCTGGAGTGACGTCGCATCACAATGTTTTCACAGCAGACTTTTTACGGGGCAGTTTGCCATTGCCTTCCCCAGCCATCTACGCTTTCCCCCCAACAAGCTGGGAACTCATTTTATCAACCTCAGAAAGATGGAAGGCTGAGTCAACCTTGAGCCAGCTACCTGAACCCAGCTTTCGCTGGGATCGAACTCAGGTTGTGAGCAGAGAGTTCAAACTGCAGTACTGCAGCTTCACCACTCTACACCACGGGGCTGCTTTTCCAGATTTTTACGTGATTTTAATTTCTGCAATTCTCTCTCTCTCTCTCTCTCTCTCTCTCTCTCTCTCTGTGTGTGTGTGTGTGTGTGTGTGTGTGAAATGCCATCAAGCTACAGCCAACTTATAGTGACCCAATAAGACAAGTGATTATGCTGGGAGTTTGCCACTGCCTTCCTCTGCCAAGTCTTCCTTGATGGTCTCCTGTCCAAGCACCAACTCAGTTTAGCTAATAAGAACAGGCTATCTATACCAGCGGTCCCCAACCTTTTTGGCACCAGGGACCAGTTTTGTGGAAGACAATTTTTCCATGAACGGGGAGGGGGGAGGGGAGGCAATGGTTTTGGGATGATACAATTGTGCACTTTTATTTTGGTGTGGTGGTTAAGTGTGCGGATTCTTATCTGAGAGGAATGGGTTTGATTTCCCACTCCTCCACTTGCACTTGTTGGAATGGCCTTGGGTCAGTCATAGCTCTTGTAGGAGTTGCCCTTGAAAGGGCAGCACTTGTTGGAATGCACTTGTTGGAATGGCCTTGGGTCAGTCATAGCTCTTATAGGAGTTGCCCTTGAAAGGGCAGCTTCTGGGGAGAGTTTCTCAGCCCCAGCCACCTCACAGGGTGTCTGTTGTGGGGGATGAAGTGTGAGAAAAAGACCCCTAATTTCAGAACATCGTAGTCAGCCGTTTGGTTGCCAGGGTGCCTGGAGACTCAACTCACATACATCTGCCAGGAGAATGTGGGTTTTGTCTACCAGACTGTAAGGAACTTATGTGAGTACCACAGTGTTGCAGCAGCACTCCGTGTCTCTGGAAGAGTGCTAACCAGGAGAACAGATGGGTTTCCAGTTGCTCTGTTGCGCTCACCATCTCGGCCGTTGCAGCGGAAGAAGTTGTGCCGCCAGAAACTGTCCAGACAAGCGGTTCCCAGCCTTGACCATAGAATCCATATTGGTAGGCTAACATCACCAGCAACTATCTTCCTGCCATGCTAGACTCCATGACAGCAAAGCGGGAGGCTCACGTACTCAACAAATGTCACCTATGCATAAGGCAATCAAGCTTATCTTAGGCGTGAATCCTGTCAGACTGCCTAAGCCTTTGTCCAACGGAACCCAAGACAAAGGATGGTGCCAGTAGAGGAATGAAGAAGAGGAAGAACATCTTCACCCAGAGCCAAGTTTCTTTGAATAGATCGGTAGCAATTGGCTATCTATTGTCACCTTTTTAGAAAAGCTTGATAGTTTTAATCACCTCTACCCCAATAATTTCTCCCATTCTTTCCCTTAAAAGCCATCCTGGAGCCTCCCCCTTTGGCCCATTGTTACCTGGAAGTCCAATCAGGTAACTAAGGCCAAGTCTGCTCATTGGCCAGGTATGGGCATCCAATCAGGTGCCCCCAATAAACTGGCTATTGGCTATCGCATAAGTCCAGCCCATATGGTCATTGCGGAACCTCCCCTTTTTCTGAGGTCATGTATCAGCTGACCACCTGTCATCCGTCCCTGTACCTCCCATCCCCTAAGGGCTCAAGGTAGTTTTTATAACCTGTGACCCAACTCCCCACAGATGCGCATGTAGCAGTACCTCATTCCTGCTGTTTAGATACATCCCCGATTCCTGATCAGTTGAGGGTCCCTTCCCCCATATCCCTAGTTTGTCGCCATTGGGGCCTTCCTCGAAGACTATGATCGGTAATTATCACCCTGTTTGTCTATCCCTGTGTTACCTCTGTGCATTTCTCTCTATTTTTATTAGGACTGTATGTGTGTTGTATGTATTCATTACCTTGTATGTGTGGTCTATATTTTTCTGTAATAAATTCATGATTGTTTTACTTAACTAGTGTCCTTGGTGAATTTAAGCAATAATTTCTGACAGAGTTTGTGTGCGTAGGAAGTTTTCCCCTGTGTGAGTAGACAGTTGAGTGCAACTCCAGAACACTGTGGTAAGGAAACAAAACTCCATAACAGCCAGTAAACAGTTGTATTTTGGGTTAACACGTAAGAGGCAGTCACAGGCAGGCAAATGGTCATACACAGAATAGCAGTCCTTCCAATATGCAGCACCAAATCACAATCCAATAGAGAAGTCTAGAATCCAGTCCAATACATTACGTCAATAGCCAAGCAATCCTCCAAAGTAACAGTATATCAGTCTGATGTTCCTCCTCTCACATACGTCCTTCTCCTTCTCCTCCATCCACCATCGCCCAACAACTACTGTGAGCAATGCTATCACTAATATAGTGCAGCCACCCAATCCCAACACAGATTGTAACATTAGCTGCACCTGTCCCTCTCGTGACTTCTATCACAGCTGTATAGTTTTAGTTGCATAACCTTGACTCAGCAGTTTAGTTCTCTTAAAGCAACTTAACACTGACAATTTCTGGAAGTGGAATCCTGTATACATAGATTCTAGATCCTTTTTAAGCCAAAGGTGCCCACCTGTCAATTCCCCAATCTCTTTGGAGGGCATTTTGGCTTACAAAAGATAAAGGAGATTGTGAGCTGCTCTGAGATTTTGAGTGGAGGGCAGGATATAAACTCAATGTCTTCTTCTTCTTCTTCCTACATTGTAATATATAATGAAATAATTATACAACTCACGGCCCGGTTGCTGACAGGCCACGAACTGGGAGTCTACCTGTTGTATAACAAAAGCTCTTGGCCTAGAGGATTAGGGCTTTAAAGGGGAATATACATTCTATACAAAAGGTATGTATCATTCTGCATCTAGTAATTTTCAGTCATTTGCCAGAGCTTAAAATAACTTCAGCGTTTTCTTTGTGCTTTCTATGCATTGATTTTCAATGTAAGGATAATGGAAACTTATGAATCTGGCAAAAAATATAAAAGCCAGTACAACTGCCATTTATTTTCTTTAAAAACCAAAAATAAGAACTTGGGGGAAATCTTCTTGATATTCTTTCCAGAATCAAAATTTACACTGCCAGATTCTGATAGTGGGCAGACTTTCCAATTAATAATAATAATTCAAGAAATATCTGAGGACTTTGGGGATGGAGCAGGAGCAAGGGTGTGAAAAGCATAATTGAACTCCAATCACATTTAAAGGGATCGCATACTTATTAGATGCCTTCCCTCCATTGGAAATAATGGATAGGGGCACCTTTTGGGGGGTTCATAGAATTGGACCCCCTGGTCCAATTGTTTTCAAACTTGGAGGGTATTTTTGGGAAGAGGAACTGACAGCTATGCTGAAAATGTACTGCCTCTACCTCAAAAAACAGGTCCCTGACAGCCCCAGATACCCACAGATAAATTCTCCATTATACCCTATGGGAATCGGTCTCCATAGCGAATAATGGAGTACCCAGCAGACACTTCTCTTCCCCCTCCCACTTTCTGATGACCTTGAAGTGGGGGAGGGCCTCCAAACCAGGGGATCCCCAGTCCCCATCTGGGGATTGGCAGCTCTAAATATTAGGAATGTGCACTTGTTTCCAAATGAATGTGAAACCAAAATGGAAAAGTACTCTTTGTTTATTCAAATCTTCATATACTAACTTTTTCCCGATTGGCCAAGGCTGTTTACAAATGCAAACTAATGCATGTTGACACTAGAAACAATAAAGCCACAAAGCAGCAGCTTCAATCAAAGCCTATCTAAAGGTGATAAAATTAATAAAACATCCATGACAGCCTGTCTATCAGCACTCATACAAGTGTTAAAAGAGCCCGAGAACAGGCTAACACAATCTGAACTTTTGTGTTGGAAGGGACGTACAAAAGAGATGGGGAACTAGCACATAAATAAACACAGGGAGAGATGGTCCTTCAGAACTGATGGAAATGCCAACAAACATTCAAGTAATAGAGCTTATCTCAGTTCCCTCCTGTCTTTCTTAATGTACTAAATTCCACAAAAGAAGCGCTATTAGAAACAAAAAAAAAGAAAAAAAGCCAGAGACTGCAGAGATAGGCAAGGGTATTAAGGTGGTGCAGTTGAAGCCCAAATCAGAGACTGCCCTTGGCATGTGTGTCCATTCTGTTATGCTATTTAGCTTCTATGATGTGACAAATGACTCCCTTTGCCTGCTGTGTACTTCTGCTTGCCTCGGTGATGTACGATAAAGGCATGTAGCCACAAAACAGATATATGAAAAGATTAAAACTCAAACAGATTTATAAAATTTAAAAGATCAGTTAAAAATAAATCCCAGGAGATGTCCCTAAGGTTTATATTCCAATTTTTGGACTACCTGACCACTTTACGAGCAGGGGGGAGAGGTGACACAAATTAACATTTGGAGGGTGGGCAGAGAGTATGCCAGCCACAACAGAGAACCTTTACTGTCCTCAGCCAAAAGCCTGGCAGAACATCTCTGCCTTGCAGACCCTGAAGAATTACATAAGGTTCCACAGGCCCTGATAATGTTAGGCAGAGAGTTCCACCAAGTCAAGGCCAGGACCAAAAAGGCTTGGTCAAGGACAACCAGACTTCTTTAGGGACAGGGATCACCAGCAGACAGGTTGTTGTCTGCAGAGTGTTAAGCTCTCCTGGGGACATACAAGAGGAGATGATCCTACAGATATATACCATCAAAGATAATAAAATTCAATTATTTTTTAAAAGCTGAACAATTAGTATTCAATTATTTTAAAAAGCTGAAGTTTTAACCAAAATTAATCACAGAAAAATAACCAGATTAAAATTAAATCTAAAATTAATGCACACATTAAGTTTAAACACTAAAACAGAATCCTCTTGTGAAAGGTTGCTTTTCTTGATGAAAAGGGGGGAACAACATATAGAACAACAATTCACATATGGCTTACTGTTAAAGGCCAGAAACTGACCAGTCATCATAAGGGTTACCTCACTCCATGACTTGTTATCCCTCTTTTTATGCCTAGTAACTCTTTGATCTTCATGACGGGCTAATTACTCTAAGAATAAATATCAAGAAGCATGAACATTTACCCTCCAACTTATGAGGAATATGGATCTTCTGACCAACTACTATAAGCCCTTGCTTCTGGCAGAAATGCCTTCCATATTTTGTGCAGTAGGGGTGGACCACAGCAGTTATGTGATGGGGAGAAGGGGCTACTTGTATCCTTGAGGCTGTCAGACCCTTTTTGCACATGCTCTATAACACTGCTTGCTTTCTTAGGGTGTCATATATGAGAGGGATGGAGACAAGGACCAGGTTGTAGGGAATTAAAATGTGTACATGGTAGAACCAGCAAAGATAGCAAGTTAGTTCTATTCTTGTCTCCATTTCTCTCAAATTTACTGGGATAATCACTTTAGAATTGAGTACAACTCCTGAGAATTTCATCCAAACTGGGTGGGAAACGAGGACATTATAGCTAAAAATGTGTTTCTGTTGATTTTACAATGGACAAGAAATGAAAATGAAAACTAATGCAATAACCAAACCATACCAGAAACAAAGCTTTGGTATTAAAAAAAATGAAAATTAATAATGGGGATATACAGCGCAAATAGCCCACCTTTGAAGTTGTCTACCAAGTTTTTCAGTAATTGTTAAAAATGTACTGCTTGACCAGGTTATTTTCAAACTTCATTACATTGCAGTAATTTTGTGCTACTGTGCCCAAATAAAAACCAAAATAAGCAAGATACAGACTTAATATAATATGCACATGCCTCAGATTCAGCAGGAGCTCACAGGAGCATAGCTCCTGAACCTTTCTAACTATTCCCCTTCATCCTCTCCACCTACCTACCTTGTCCATTGAATAGTAGGTGCAGCTGCATAACAATCCCTGGATCAGGAGAGCGGGCAGCCAGCCAGCCACCAGGGGCTTTGCCACACCCCCAGCAGCCCTCATTAACCCCTGGAGAAGCCTGCACCACCTTTTCTCCACTTCTTATGTGATTTTGGGTGGCAGGTGACTTGCTGCCCTTTTGACTGAGGGGGGCAGCCCAAGAAAGCTCCAGACGAGCAAGGCTTGCTTGGGCTGGCTGGATCTCTAGCCAGCCCAAGCAGGCCTTGCTCACTCGGGGCTCTCCTTTCTTGCATTGGGTTGCTTTTGGCTGGGGGGGGGGGCATATGCTAATGAGTTATGCTAATGACCTCCACCAACTATTTTTCTACAGAACAACCTCTTAATATGCATATTCTTCAAAGTAGATAACATTCCTTGCAATAAATTTTGTCTCTGTTTCGATACCATGATGGCACATATAGTAACCTTGAAATTAACATTTGTCTCTTGTTTAGATAGGTTAAATCAGAATTTACTCAACCTTCAATAATGGCTTAATGCAGTTTGCCCTGGATTCACTTTAGATCACACTGAAGTACTTAATGACAAATTTTCTTAACCAATTGCATTCTAGCTACGAAGTCACTGGTCAGAAGGGATCTTCTGGGTTGGATCCCAGAGAAGTAGCCCACATTCATGTTCCCACAGCAGCCCCATGAACTGCAAAAAGGCACTGGCAGGGGTCACAAGATACTTGTGAACATAAAAGAAATCAGTGTAGCACAAGCAAAATCACTCTCCCTTCTCCCTTTACTGTCAAAAACTGCTGGTCCAAGTGGGAAAAGTATTTGGGTTATTATTTGTATTGCACAAGTCTGTGAGGATTCTTAGGAAGGCCATATCATGATAGAGCAGGTGAAATGTACTTTCTCATTCATAACCATTAAGCAAAAATTGAGATTAGAACATATTTTATAGTTTAACAATCTCTTCTGTTATCTATTTAACTGCTAAGAAGAACAAGGACACTCTATTTACTAGCTGTGAGCTACCAATTAAATAGCCTTTAAAAATAGAAAACTGTTATACTAATGACCAGCACCATAATTTCCCCAGTAACTAAATATCGAGTGTGATCTGCACAATTAGAGTATAAAATGAAAGATTCATGGAACAGACCACCAAATGCTCTTCTTTGTTTCTGGCAGTAGATGTTAAATTATTAAGCTAACAAGCCATGCCTGCAGTGTTAAACCCTAGTGAAGCCTGATTTATATGGTGACAGATTAATGTAACTATTCAAACAATAAATCAAAGATTAAGCTCTGCTTTGTTATTTTTAATTAAGTTTTATGTCAATTAAACTGAAGCATACTTAAGAGAACAGTTATTTGCACATTGGTGTTGAGTTTCACTTATGCCCAAAGGTTTTTGGGAAACCATTCATAATTACAGATATTAAATAACATGAACAGGCCAACACAGAATTGGAGATTGAAATTTAAGATAATTAAACAATGATGACTGAAAATGATTTTAGTAGAATAATAGTAATCTGACACTAGAACTTCAACTTTCTGAAAGTGTGCTATATTCCTAGGAAGTATATGCATCAAATTTTGCAGAAATAGCTGTGAAACTTCCACAACCAATATTGCATGTCTTGGTTACTTGGTATACTGAATGAGTATCATACTAGGATATGTTATAAAAGCTACTACAGCACACCATGCCATCAGAGCCATCCCACCCACTAGGCAAATTAGGCGTTTGCCTAGGGCACCGGAAGGATAGGGATGCTGAATTCAGCCCTCCCCACCAGGCAAATGCCTCCTTTGCTTGCACTCTGTGGTGCCTCCTCCTCCCTCCCTTCCCCACTATTTCAATGCCTGGGAAGGGGCAGTGGAGTGTCGTGCTTCCCAGGCTCTTTAAGCGCCCCCCTTCCCCCGTGATCCAGGAAGGAAGGGGGGAGGCGGCAGCCACCACTCTTTCAGCAGCTCACTCGTCCTTCCACTACTGCTGCCCCTTCAACCCCACAATGATCATGATCGTGCTGGAGGGCCGGCATAGGAGCCGCAAGCCTCTGGCACCATTTTGCCCATCAATCAGTCGATCGGTGGGGGGTGGTCGTTAAAGAGCCCGAGAAGCATGGCACTCCACCACCCATCTCCGGGCATTGAAATGGTAGGGGAGGAAAGGAGGAGGAAGCGCCAGAGAGGGAGGCTGCAGGGCACAGCGGGCAGCGAGTCTGCATGGGGCGCCATGCACCCTAGGGCTGGCCCTGCATGCCATTTGCATCTTTTTGCTCTTTCCATTTAGATTGTTTAAATCTTTATTATCCATTGTTTTAAAAGAATTCTGGAAGCAAGGACAGGCACTTATCACACAGATTTCCCATGGTGTGCGTGGATGTGTGAAAACAACCATAAAAGGATCCGGGGAAAACTCTCCCCCATCAAAATTACCATTCCTGTATAGGAAAATAAAAGGACCCATGTGTCTCCCACCAGAGCAACATTCTGGGGAGGTGATCTGAATTGGAAAAAGGATGCAAGGGAAAAAGTTAAGTCCTCTCTGTCAACTCCATGGCCAAAATATGAGTGCTTTATACAGGGGAAGAATTTCATCCACCCCAGCTGATTATCCTCCCCACACTATCTGCTTTTACTCCCCATCATAGCCACCACAGTTTCTATCATTTTCCTTTCTCCCTTCTCTCTAATCTACCTCAACTCCACCTACCACAGTTCTCTCATCTGCTACTTCCCCTCAAGTTCTTCCTTCCCATCCACCCCCTCACAAATTCTTCCCTTCCCTCATTTCTTCCCTCCCTCCAACCTTTTTTTATCCCTACTGTGAGACCATATTCATAATTAGTCATGGATATTAAACAGAAGAAAACAATTCAGTTGAATTTTTCATTATATAGTTTCCAAGGGTACATTCCTTCATGTTGAAGCAATGGACAAACTATAGTTAACCATCTGTACTAGTATATTATTTCTTTACAAAGAATAAGACTGAAATGACAGGAGACCCCCATTGTTTCCTAGCTGTAATTTTTGATTTCTGCAATCCAAACTCTATTACATTGTTTATTGGAGGCCCCACCCTGTTCATTGTAAGTGATTTACACAATGTAATCCACCTTGTGTCTCATTGAGAAAGACAGACTATAAATAACATAAATAAATAATAAAACCAAATAAAACAAACAAGTTTGATTTTGTAGGGTGTGGAAATGTCGTCTTTTGATAATTTTCGGTAATTGCTTTTAGGAGTATCTACCAGTTTGGCAAGCAGTGCTACCATTCTGAATTGGACACATTAAGGTGCCTTATTCTGAGTCAGATCACTGGTCTATCAAGGTCAGTATTATGCTGTAATTGGTAGTAGCTTTCCAGCAAATGTCTTTAACATCATTTACTACCAGATCCTTTTAATTGGAGATGCCAGGAATTGAACCTGGGACATTCTGCAAGCAAAGCTCTTCCACTGAGCTGATGACATTGTCATCAGTAGCATCATGTAGTCAAATCTGACTGGTTGTGTAGTGTTACGATATCATAACATTTAGGAAGCAATTTTTAACTGGCAGGGATAACTAATGCAAGTAATGCAGGAGGAAGGAAGAAAACCTTAACAGGAAAGTAGCTGCTGCTATGGCGCATTTTTTTTTAAAAAAAGTTAACAATGGCACTTGAAAAAGATTCTAAAATTGACTGCTCTTTTAAGGTGTTTTGGGGAACCGTTTATAACCGGATATCCAATTTTTACTTTATATTTTAAAATGTAATGCAAGCGTTGATAAAATCAAGCTTTTCTCCCATGATAATGAGAGTTTGAGCATCCCAATTCTGTCACCTGAGTCATCATAGTTGTTTTTAATCTAATGTTTAAAAATCCAACACTATTAATTATGTAACATGTATTAGTGCTTCATCTGTGATTACATTGTCATCAGATTAACATCTAGAATCTTCAGAGCAAATCAAGGACAGTCTGCCATCTTGATTAGCAAAATCAAAAGGCTGGCAATTTAGAAAATAGTTATGTCCACCAGATGTTCTTCTACCAATTATTGGATAGGTTTTACAGATCCAAAGTGTTGCAGACTTTATGATGGGATTCTTAAGGTCTATTGTTAAGGTCAGCAGGCAGTTTACCAGTGAATGATATTTTAAAATGTCATGATGACTCATTGATCTCTCAGGCAGCAAGTCAGCACACAGAGGAGAATACCAGATGCTTCTTAAAAAGGACTGGCTGCATGTTGGATTCAGAAGATTGCATGTAGATGGGAACTCTCTCTTTGAAAAACTGCCTGCTCTTGGGCTTGTCATTGAAGCACATACAACAGCAAAAGGTATCTTCCATCTTTATAATATTTAACCTATATACAAACTATAGCTATTCAGAGACATGGAACTGAAACTGTAGAATGCTTACTGCCCTTAGTACATATACATTCAGTTAGTGTTTCCTGCCCTAACTTCTGTTCAAGCCAGCTGTGCTTGACCAGACAGCCCTTTCCAGTGTGACAGCCCTTCAGATTGGACTGAACACAACAAACTAGCCTTCAGAATCATGATCAACTCCACATGTATATTTGGGCATGACAACTGAAGTGTGACACCTACTGGATAATGTTCATGGTAAATAACATTCTTTCACTCTACCCCTTCCCAACATCCACAGCAGTTTGGGAGTTGTTTTTAAGTTTGAATACATGAAAGGAAAGATATTTATCCATACATATCCACCTGAGGGGTCATCTAGCTGTGAAAAAGCAAAAGCCATCTCTTCTTGTTAGCAATGCCTTGCAATTCAAATACTTCAAGGTTTAAAAGGTTGAAATTGACTAAATTAAACCTGCCACTTGGTCTATTTAATTTCACAGCTCCATTGAATTGCAAGGGAATAGGGGACAGCTATAGCTAAGAATTTTAGAGGTACAAATGGCTATACCATGCTATAAATACAATTTTAAATGCTTCCTCCACACTCGCCATATTGTGCCACAATGCAGGCCATTTTTCCCAGGTGAAGTTTAGGTACAGCATCTAGAAGTGGCTTTTGCAAACATCTTCTTCAGCATGCACATAATTTCCCCTTACCTTTCAAACTTTTTGCTGGGCATGAGAAGTTAACTGCTCAGCTATGCTTCTAGCCTTTCAGGATTTTTGCAGTCTGGATTACCACCAAGGGCCCATGTTCTGCAGCAAAACATTTCACACAGAGCCACTGCTTCCAGTAACTGCTCTCCTCAACCATGGAAATATATATTGTTATCTGTTCTGTTCCCACATTGCAGTGGCAGAAAAAGGGAAAGCCTGTGTGTTTTGCTCTACTGCTAGACTGAACTGAGTGATGCTTTCATGCTCATCAGTGGCAGTCTGTAGCTAGGGAAACCCCCATGGTTTCCTAGCTGTAATTCTAAGCTTTCAACCTGTTGCTAGGGAAACCCTGGTATTTCCTAAGCTAAAAGCTGCCTCATTGGTGCCTGGACTCTTTCAGTCCCAATCTGTCTGTGAAATCATCATAGTGGTGTGACAGAGAGCCTTCCTATAGCTGCTGCAGCAGAATCATTTTAAATTTTACAGAAGATAAACAAATTCTCTTGATCTAACATAGGGAGTGTCTTAGCAACAACCACCTTTAGGGTGCCATGTTCTCACTGTGTTACCCCAAGAAGCAAAAAGTGGATGTCCGAAGCATAAAGGGAATTATGAGCCAAACCAAAAGCTTTCCTCTATGAAAACTGCCACAGGTAAGTGAAGAGAATACATGTTGGGGGGGGGGGGGGATTGAGTAGAGGAGAATAATATACTTTATGAAGATAGTTGTAACTGTAGTCATTCTTACTTACTCCAAATCTTTTCTTAAACCAGCTATTAGTTATGAATCTCTGCTTTAATTGTTCTGAAGAATATAATATGAAGGATTCTTACTATGTCCTGCTCTTTGTGTTTTTATGTGCATTGGATACAGAGGACTTGTTACTTGTAGCAGAGGACTGTAGCAGAGGACTGTTACTTGTTACTTGTAGCAAAAACAAGTAACAAGTAACAGCTGGTTGATAACCAATAATAGAAATAACAATTGTACACTCTTAGAATTAAGCCTGTTACCCATTTTTCAAGGTTTAATACCAGAAGAGTGTTTCTAGACCACACACTCTGAGATATCATTAGTCATTTAAGTCCAAATCTGTTTACAGCAGGTTCGCCTCATAACCTTATCAATTCTGCCTCTGAACTTGAGCATTCTAGGGGCTCCAGACAAAGGAACAATCATGTAAATGTTTCCACTCAAATTCAACTGAAGCTAGTAGGGTTGCCAAGTCCAATTCAAGAAATATCTGGGGACTTTGGGGGTGGAGCCAGGAGACTTTGGGGGTGGAGCCAGGAGACTTTGGGGCGGAGCCAGGAACAAGAGTGTGACAAGCATAATTGAACTCCAAGAGAGTTCTGGCCATCACATTTAAAGGGACAGCACACCTTTTTAAATGTCTTCCTTCCATAGGAAATAATGAAGGATAAGGGCACCTTCTTTTGGGGCTCATAGAATTGGACCCCCTGGTCCAATCGTTTTGAAATTTGGGGGATACTTTGGGGAGAGGCACTAGATACTATATTGAAAATTTGGTGCCTCTACCTCAAAAAACAGCTCCCCCAGAGCCCCCGAAACCTCCAGATCAATTCCCCATTATACCCTATGAGAAGACGTTTCCCTCTCCACCCCCCTCCACCCCGCCCCCCCCTTTCTGGGAAATCTGATGCAGGAGACAGAACTCACTCACCTCCGGAGGTGCAAAGGCACATGGTCCTTTGGGGGCATGGCTGGGCTCCCCTCCCTTCACCGGCCAGCTGACTGGGGGCGGGAAGCAGCCTGAGAAAACGAAAGAGCTCTGGCTGCTGCGATCGGGGCTGGGTGCGAAGGGCTGCCGTTCTCCTCCTCCCCTCCCCCCCCCGCTTTCCCTTTTATGGCCAGCGGGGGGAGGAGGCTCCAAATCGGGAGTCTCCAGGCCTACCGGGGGATTTGGGACCCCTAGAAGCTAGTCAGGCTATTCTGTTCTCATGTGATAATGTAACTACCTTGCTCCATCTATATTCAGACCCCTGGCCCATTTTCTAACTCCTGAATGTGATATCCCAGTCCCAATCATTCTTTCCTCTAACTGCACAATTAAAACTTCTTAGAACTTCTAGCTTTCCATTCCCTGAGTTTCCTGTTCTTATGGATATCAGCCTGTTCTTGAAGGCCTTATTCTCAGATATAGCTGACTTCTTGTTGTTGTTGTTGTTGTTGATGATGATGATAATTATAGGCCACCCTCCCCTGAAGGGCTCAGGGTGGTGTACATCATAATAAAAATATACAGCTGTTAAAATACAAGTAGGAAAATAAGAAATTTTACTCCCTCCGTAGGTGGATCATAGACTTGGCACGGGGGAGGCCATAGCAAAACTAAGCCTTTGCTGTCTTCAGCCATAGGCCCAGTGGAGCATCTGTTTTACATGCCCTGCAGAACTAAGTTAGGTACCACAGGGTGTGGTTGTCACTAGGTAGAGAATTCCACTTGGCTGGGGCCAGAGCTGAGAAGGCCCTGGCTCTAGGTGAGGACAACTTAGGTCTGAAGTGCACCACTTCAGGCTCAGACAATTAAATTTCCTGCACACAGAAAGCTAGATGTCAAGTGAAAGGGCTCTAGTCTAGCCTCATATATTATATATACACACACATCCAGTTTATAGCAAGAATAAAATGGAAGAACTATGTACATATCTCTGGGAGATAAAAGGAAAGTTGGAAGGGGGCACCAAAAAAGCATATGGGGAGGGCAACCACACCACAGCCTCATAAGATTACAGCAAACGGGCAGGAATCTACAGCAGGTTCCCTGGAGATGTGGCATAATTTTTATATATATATATATATATATATATATATATATATATATATATATATATATATATATATATATATATATATATATATATATATATATATATATATATATATATATATATATAAAACTTCTAAAGACTTCCCCATTCTAATCTGACTTTTTTCCCCAGTGTCAGAGTGAGGACATACAAATTGTTAGATGGCAGCAATGCGAGTTGTATCAAATGGTTTGGATCTAGCATTATTTAAACATTTATATCCCAGCTTTCCTTATGGTTCAAGACAGATTACCATAATAGTTAAAAACATTTTCTTTTAAAACAAAAAATAAAATAACAAACCCCAGATCTCTCCCTCTTAAAAGATACCTACCATTCAAACCCCCTTAAAAACCCTGGCAAACAGGCAAGCCTTGAAGCACCTCCTAGAGATTTCCAAGGAACCCCCTCCCTTCACAGGGAGCCCATACATCATCAATGGAAAAGGCCCTAGCACATGCAGAATACATCTAGTAGAGATGAAGTCACCAAGGCATAGGTTCATGGAAAATAGCCTAAAGTTTCATGTGATGTTATAATTTACTTTTAATTTCTTTAACATCAATACTGATTAACCCATTACAAGCTATCATAACTGTGTGACAGAATGAATTTGCAATGGATGTTAAAAATGTGTCTCCTTTCTTTTAACAAAAAAGAAGTTTTGTGGCATCTTAAAGACTAAAATATAGTTATTGTAGCATAAATATTTGCTAAATTATAACTTAACAAGATTTAGTAGTACTAGCCAGGACTTAAATGGATAATCATGGCTGTTGGAGCAGTCAGAAAAATGTCACAAATTGCATTCCTTGTATTCCAAAGCCTTTAAAACGCAGTTTACAATTTTCCACCTATTTTCATTTGGCCCTGACTTAGATGGCCCAGGTTAGCCCAATCTCATCAGATCTTGGAAACTCAGCAGTCAACCCTGGTTAGTAATTGGATAGGGGATCACCAAGGAAGTCCAGGGTTGTGACACAGAAGCAGGCAATGGCAAACCACCTCTGAACTTCTCTTGCCTTGAGAACATTTTCCATAACGGGTCACCATAAATTGGCTATGACTTGACAGTACTTTCCATCATCTTCAGTGAGGAAAAGGGGAAAAGGTCAGGAGAAGAATGGACATCCGAAGAATAGGTGTGCAGGAGTCCTCCATATAGCCACTTCCAAGTTGGAGAGTGGAAGAAAATAAGAGCAAAATAAGCATTCCTGTTGGCATGTCACCCAAGCAGCCACTTGTTCAGAGTAGGGTTGCCAATCCCCAACTGGGGGCAGGGGATCCCTTGGTTTGGAAGTGTTGAATGGGCACTCCATAATACCCTATGGAGACTGGTTAATGAAGAATCGACCCATGGGTATCTGGGGCTCAGGGGGGGCACTATTTTTTTAAGGTAGAGGCACCAGATTTTCAGCATAGTACCTGGTGCTTGTTCAAACTGGAGAGCCAGTTTGGTGTAGTGGTTAAGTGTGCGGACTCTTATCTGGGAGAACCGGGTTTGATTCCCCACTCCTCCACTTGCACCTGCTGGAATGGCCTTGGGTCAGCCATAGCCCTGGCAGAGGTTGTCCTTGAAAGGGCAGCTGCTGTGAGAGGCCTCTCCAGCCCCACCCACCTCACAGGGTGTCTGTTGTGGGGGAGGAAGGTAAAGGAGATTGTGAGCCGCTCTGAGACTCTTCGGAGTGGAGGGCGGGATATAAATCCAATATCTTCTTCTTCTTCAAAAAAAAAAGTGCAGTTCCTTTAAATGTGATGGCCAGAACTCCCTTTGAAGTTCAATCATATTTATCACAACCTTGTTCCTGGCTCCAACCCCAAAGTCCCCAAATATTTCCTAAGTTGGACCTGGCAGCCCTAGTTCAGAGAGCCAGTGCAGCCATGCGGTTATAAATTTATTTCACAAAGCCTGATCAACATGACTTGGGACACAAAAGCAGAATGAAGACTGCACCATTTTATTCATCAACAGAATTTATGGGAATATAAAAAAATGGATGCTGCAGGGATCACATCCAAATTATCAGGCAAATATTCTAAGTGGCTGTAAACAATTTTTTTGGTAAAGCTTTGAATGGTTCCTTTTTGGTTTTCCATAGCAGCTCTCTCAGTTTTCATCCTGTTATGACCTCTGTCACTTCATATGGTTAAAAGAAAGCAAGGGATGTGATTAATTGATTCAGAGGTGAGTTATCAAAGAGACAAAGAAGATTAACACCCATGTATGAGCCTGGTGACTGCCTTTGAAAGAAGTAAATAAATCTCCCAGAGGACAGAAACAGTTGGCAGTTTTGGTACATGTAATGAACAAATTACACTTCCAGCCCATATTTCCTACAATGTGCCTGGTTGATGAAAGGGCAAAAAAGTGACAACTCTCTAATTATTTAACTCTAGGTGACAAATTAAAAACTTACAGAGTAAAATCAGAGAGTAAAGAAGAAGAGTAAACAGAATTGATGTGATGCTTTGAGACCTGACTTCTTGAGGAAGAATTTTTGCATGCATTGTATTAAAGTTGCAAATGTTTTAAATGTATTATCTAGACCTAACAAAAATATGAAAGTGAGTTAAGTTTGAATACAAGTGCATACAAAAGCAATAACAGCACAATTATAACCAGGACTACACATCTCCATTAAAACTATCAAATTATTACAGAAAATGTGATGTTCCATTTTTTTTCATACAAATAGGATAATCATGGAATTTAAGAAGGGTAATGAAAGATCTTTATGCCTATTACTTCATGCTGGTGATAGCATTTTGTTTTATTATGAGTACGCTCTGAATTAAGGCAAAGCTTATTGGTTTCAGGTTAATGTTGAAAATGTTAGATCTGATTATCAGTCAAGGTCACTGAAAAAAGCTACCTGCAGACTGCAAGATTAAAAACAGTACTCTTGCTGGTTTTAAATTTGGGAGATAATGTGGCACATATGGCCTCCTCCTTAGAATTTTTTTGTGTAAGACCTAGTCATGAATAACACAAAACTAAGAATGAACAAATACACAGAAGTTAAGATACTTGACCGTAGCCATTTTAGGATTAAGTTTGTTTTTACATTTCTGGCAATGATTTTGGTTCACTGTTGGTTTCTTCTATTCATTTCTGTATGTGTGATTTATATTTTAATATACAATTTATGTATACCCTGCACACTGTTTAAGTTAGGGTTGCCAAGTACCTTGAAGCCCCTGGTGGGGGATTCTCCTTGCACGCGCGCCAGCATGCGCAGTGCGATGATGTCACCTGGAAGTGGCGTCATCGTGCCGGTGACATCGCACAATGACCAGTTGGAAAGGGCCTCAGGGGTCATCTTGTTCAAATCCCTGCACAATGCAGGGAATTCACAACTACCTTCCCCTTTCCCACTACTTCAGTGACTCCTGCACTATGTCCAGAAGAAGGCAAAAACCTCCAGGATCCCTGACCAATCTTGCCTGGAGGAAAATTCTTTCCTGACTCCCAGATCAGCATTACAATGGACATGGAAGAAAGGGCCATAAGAGCTGAATACTGACTTTTTCCTTCTTGCCCTCTCTCTCATGACCTGCCTAAGTTCACAGGTTTTCCTGCTGATCAGCTGATCGAGGGGGGGGGTCACCTTTTAAAGAGCCCAGAGCAGCACTTCACCGCCCCTTTCCTGGACCTTAAAAATGAGAAGGAGGGAGGAGGAGGGGGAAGCAGCTGCTGCAGCAGCATTTTATGGCCCCCACCTAAAGATTTATCCGCTGGGCCCCCCCACCAAAAATATTTTGGCCACGGGCTTGTTGGAGGCCCTCCCCCCGCTTCAAGATCATCAGAAAGTGGGAGAGGGGAGGGAAATGTCTGCTGGGAACTCTATTATTCCCTATGGAGATTTATTCCCATAGGATATAATGGAGAATTGGTCTACAGTTATCTGGGGCTCTGGGGGGGGCTGTTGTTTTAGATAGATGCACCATATTTTCAGTATAGCATCAAGAGCCTCTCCCCAAAATAATTCCCAAGTTTCAAAAGGATTGGACCAGGGGGTCCAATTCTATGAGACCCAAAAGAAGGTGCCCCTATCCTTCATTATTTCCTATGGAAGAAAGGCATTTTAAAAGGTGTGCGGTCCCTTTAAATGTGATGGTCAGAACTCCCTTTGGCGTTCAATTATGCTTGTCACAACCTTGCTCCTGGCTCCACCCCCAATGTCTCCTGGCTCCACCCCCAAAGTCCCCAGATATTTCTTGAATTGGACTTGGCAACCCTAAGCCAGAGTAAAGTAAAGTGATACCATCACTTTGTTGTATACACAATAATTCTGTTGATGCAAGCCAAAATCAGATGATACTGATTTATTGATGCACAATATTGGTTGAAACATACATATTTTACTGGAAAATTTGACATAAAGAAATAAGAAATTGCACAAATATAAATAATTATGCAAATATAAATAATTATATGTTCAATTCATACAAGAGAGAAGTGAAATCAAAATGGGAATATTCAGTTCAACAGGAATAAGAAATTTAAATTCACTTTTCTTTATTAGTTTGATTACTATTTTCCAAATATTCTGTTAAAGGGATACACCATTATTCACTGGCAGAGTAAACCAAAACTTACTAATATTTTCTGATTGGTCTTTCATCTGTAATGTAGTATCTCTCCCATGCAAGTTAACATTCAGAAATATAGTTAGCATATTCATGGCATACTAGGCCAATCCATCTGACAATGGGAACTTTGACTCTTGAATGCTTATAGCCTGAAAATCTTGTTGATGTCTACGGTGCTACTGAAGTTGAATCTAGCCCAATCCATTCAGTCATTTTCTTGTAGCTTCTGGATCTCTAAAAGAAAACAAACCAAGAGCAGAAACCTGTGAAGGAAATTGGAGGGAGCTGTGGATCAGAATGCGCCACACAGCAGCTGGTGGGAATTAATCAGCCTGGGAAAGCAGAAGCCCAGAGGTGGAGCAACTGCTAGTGAGGATTTGGTCTTATTCCCTTGCAGTTCTATACAATTGCAGGTTGAGTACCCAGCTTGATAGTGACTTCTGTTGTAGTTCTGAGATGCACTAGAGCCAGAGTGGTTGCCTTTATGACTAGTTAAGTTATTTGAGATGGCTACAATAGGTTATAGGACTGAGCTTTTCTTCAGTCTCTTCCTCCAGGCTGCCATTTCAAAATAATGAAAAAGGACAATGAAGTGGAATGGTAGAAACAGAAGCAGCTTATGTTATTAAGTTCACCAAGGTCTTTTCCTCTGTCACGAACCAAGTTCTGGTTACAGAAAAGAAATCTGATAAACCTACATGATCACAGCAGATCTTTACAAAATAGCACCTGATTTTGTTTTTAAATGCCATTCCCTTACAGCTGCTCTGTTTCAGAGCACTGCTTAACGATCATCCCCCCCCCCCACTTTGCTCCTCCCAGATTACTTCTTGTATCTCATACAATTCTTCTTGTCTTTGCTCTCTCCTGGACTCTTTAGGGATCTTGCTCAATTTTCCCTGTCAGGATAGGCCTTGGAGAAATATGCTTTTATATTCCTCTTGGTGTTCTCTAGCCCTGCTAAAGAGCCATTCTGAAGAGTACGCCTTCCTCACAAGTACTGTTTTTTGCTGCTAGAAGGGAGTCCCCTCTGTTTGATGAGTACAGCAATAACAATTCAAAGAATGATCTTCTGTCCCATTTTCTTGGCTCTAGTGAAGAGGGAGTTTGTTGTGAGATGAAGCATTCTTCTGTTCACAGTATTGTTGGTAGGGATTTTCTATACTATCTTTGGTTTATGAAATTCTGCCTCATGTCTGTGTCTTGGAAGAGCTGTACAGATCCTGCCAGGTAATTGTATACTCCCTGGAATGGCATTGTGTTGAGCACTTATTTGGTTCTCTCAGAAAGGCTTTGGTAGAAGACATTAAGATGGATCACAGATAATTTGTGTGTGGTGAAAGGAGTATAGGAAAAAGCAGTATTTTACAAGTGCATGTAGTGTGAATTATAATGAAATAGATGGTCAATCAATATGTTCTGCTGTCTTCACTGAATTTTATATTCAATCTCTTAGGAGATTGTTTTAACAAGGAATGATAGCAGTATAGAAGAAGTGTTTCTAGGTCAATACAACACGGGCTAATTTTTTTAATGGTATCATGGGACTTATTAAATAATGAAAAATTGGTAGGAGTGTACCTAGGATGGGTGTTTATGGTTCTAATGCAAGTTATGCATTTATATTACCAGAAATAGTTTCTTCAATTTAATCTCTCCAAACAATGTTGACAGAATCCTGAGGTGTTTCAAGTAGGGTGGGATTTTGCAAGCTGTGTATAAGAAAATGGGAACTGAACACAAAAGAATGCTGGTGGGGTGGGGGGGGGCATCTGTTGAAATTAACATGACTAGTTTGAACCTGCAATAGTATTTTCAAGGCTGGAGAATTCTACTCCACCTGTTGCTTTTATATTTGGTAAACATTTTATTTGAGTGGAGACAGTATGTTTGGAACTGTATCCTTTCATGAACCAGCATGAACCTCCATGAATTGCTTGAAAGTTTGTGGAAAGTTTGCACCAGTTGACCTGTCACAAACTTCAGTTCATGAACCACGAACTGGTCAAGTTTGTGCTAATTTCTACTCTGAAGTGGAAAAAAAAAACCGTACACTTTTGTAGCAGTATTTGGTACTGCCTTATATCACACCTGTTTTTTATCCTTTCTGGGAAACAAAATCACTTTTCTCTCTAGAAATAGAAAAGAGTATGTACTAGGATGGTGGCAGAAGGGCTTCTTGATGATTTTTGGAAAGCTGAGGCAGAGAAATTCTCAAGTGACTTGTGCTTATAAAAGGACAGTCGTTTCATAACAAACGTTCCTCATTGATACTGCACCCAAAGGTATGTTTTAATGTGTCTGAGAGAGCAAAAAAAAAAAAAGGATGTAGAAAATAACATCATTTATTTTCTCCAAATGCTTTTCCGATATTGGACTTGAAGTACAGAAAATGGATTTCAATTGAGAAACTTCTTGACAAATTACTAGTGCCAAGAAGTTAGACCTGTTTGCTCTTTTTTTCCTCATAAAAACAATTTCATTTTGATGTCTTCTGATTTTTTAATGTAAAACTAAAAGCGCCATTTAGTATTTCTGTACCATTTGTGAGCATATGTGAATATTATTAATGTGGGATACAAGAAGCAGAAGAGAGTCATTTTTAAATGGCACATACATTCCATCCAACAAAGTTTTTGATTGTTTACCATACTTGAAAAAGGGAAAAAAAGGTTTTAGTGTCAAAGCTGGAAGTACTTTTATTATGTATTTTTAACAAATGTGTTTCACATATAATTCATCTAAATCAGGATTCCAAACACTGAGGAAATTTTAATAAGAGCAGTATAATACTAAATGTTGGAAGTTCTGTTCAGTTACACATCAAAATTATACCAATCTGTTTATTCCAAAAATGTTCATAAAACATGTAGTCATTCCTGCTATCATTCAGATGATACAGAAGACATCCTTGCAGAGGAACCAAATGGGCAGAAAACTTTGTATGTACTTAAACAACTAGGGGAGCAACCACAGATCTAGTCACAACCACATTACTAGAGATATAGGTTTGAGTACCTGAGAATTTTTTTATAAAATAAGACATGATGCTCATGTTCAGCTTCTTTCCCTTTGCAAATGAACCATGCCATTTAATAGCACCTTTTGATTTTCTTATAGAGCTTGTTTATTTGAAGATAACAGACTCAGTGCTACAAAAGCCCAATAGTAGGAAAAGATCGATTTTACTTACAGACTTAGCTGTTTCCTGTCACAATTTCAAAACAAAGAAACTATCCTTGGCTCAATATTATACACCTATTTGTGACAGCGATGGTTACAATAATTGTATTACTCATGCTGAACGATCTTTAATAGTGGGAGTTGGCTTTAAGTTGGCAGTTTGGGTTGCCTGAACCCAATCCAAATTTTAATTTGATGAACAGGGCTGAAATTGGGCAGTTGGGTCTGTGTCAGTAAAACAAGAACAGCTATTCTCCTGGCTCTGTGTTCTTGTTTATAAAAACATTGAAATAATTTCCCCTAATGGCAGGCTGCCTTATGGCCAAAAACACTATATAATCAATGAAAACTCCTGCCATCACTGTCTAAAACAACTGCAGCAACAAAAATTTCATTACTTAGAATAATTTAAAAATTATTAAGGGGTGATATCTAACACTGTTTAAGATTAATGACAAGTCATCTCACTTTTGATTTGTCTGTTTCTCTTGTTTTTGATAGATGCTATGGCTTATTGGACCAACTTCCTTAGATTTTTTTAGAAGTCTAAAACAAAAGCCTTGGGGAGGGTAACTGTTCTGACCTTATGCAAAATCAAAATGCTTTCTCACAGTGCTGTTAAACCCTTTCCGTACTGTATGTATACACACCAGTGCTCAGGTATAAGTCATAACTGAGCTGCACAGTTCAGGAATGTTTGTGTTTGCAACTGAATGATGTCAGAAAGGAATTCAGCCTCACTATGATTTGACTTGGAACATGAACCTGTGTTTCTTTTGCTTATTTCAATTGGCAGGCATGGTTGGGAAGAATACTTTTGTCCCACCTGATTTCAGGTATATACATCCAGCTCAAATGACAGGGTTGCTATTTGCCCCCCCAGTCGGAATGAAGAGGCTGACACAGTGTTGGATGAAAACCGGGCCGCTTTATTAAACATAACTTGAACGAGCAGGAATGGCAAGAGGTCTAGGCCTAACAGGACAAGCCCTGGGGTCGAACCCAGGACCCCGCATTGTCCTGGGAGGGCGAGCCACCCTGCCCCCAGCACAAACCCAATATCATCTGGCTGGTGCTGAGCAGCCAGGCCCAAACTCCACTTCCACTTAGACCGGCATCCAACCCACTGGAAGGATCCGCCCCGGTGAGGCTTTGTTGTGATCTGCACACCCCACATTGAGCCGTAAAGCCCATCTGCAGTTCATACAGACCACCAGCACCAACTGGTGCAGAGCCATAGGTGCTCCCCTAAAATACTGTAGCCAATACCTCATCCTGCCAAGCGATCAAACTAACAACTCCTCCCCAAAACTCTACACTAACTGGCAGTACAAGATAGGGGAAAAACAAATTCACTTATGCCAGTCCACTGAAAATGAAAAAATTCCTACCTGGCCCCTAATAAGGTGACCAGTAAAACCTGTACTGCATAGGACAGACGGGTGGGCCGAGAGCCAAAAAGAGCTGCGTCGTTCGGGGCGGGGGTGAGGCTTTATAGCCCTGACGCCATGCCCCATCAGCTTCCCGTATGTCGGGGAGCAGAAGTCATCGTTCCCTCCTTCCAGGAGGGCAAAACCCAGCCCCCAGCCTGAAAGTGACGATGCCGTTCAGATGGGAGGGGGCCGACTTGCCCCCCCCCCCAGTTGGAATGAAGAGGCTGACACAGTGTTGGATGAAAACCGGGCTGCTTTATTAAACATAACTTGGACGAGCAGGAATGGCAAGAGGTCTAGGCCTAACAGGACAAGCTCTGGAGTCAAACCCAGGACCCCGCCTTGTCCTGGGAGGGCGAGCCACCCTGCCCCCAGCACAATCCCAATATCATCTGGCTGGTGCTGAGCAGCCAGGCCCAAACTCCACTTCCACTTAGGCCGACATCCAACCCACTGGAAGGATCCACCCCGGTGAGGCTTTGTCGTGATCTGCACTCCCCGCATTGAGCCGTAAACCCCTTCTGCAGTTCATACAGACCACCAGCACCAACTGGTGCAGAGCCATAGGTACTCCCCTAAAATACTGTAGCCAATACTTTATCCTGCCACTGCCACCGCCAATGCCTAGCTTCTTCTTAGGCATTTGCGCCCACCGGGCAACCCAGAGCCGACCGCAACCCCCTCCTTAGCTCGTCCAGAAAGGCCCAGTTTCCCAGTTCAGATAAATGAACCCCATCCGGTCTATACAGGTCAGCATTCTCAACCCATATTGCCGGATGGGGAAGGAATATGCCCAAGCCACCATCCATGGCATTTTGCAAAGACCGGTTGGCCTTGCGTCTGGCGCGCTCAATTCCCCCAGGATACAGGGCAAACCGCCAGACCCTACATGGCAAAATTGCCAACCAGATCAAAAAGACCCCCCGGCCATCTCTGTTTAATAGCCTGCAGATCCTCCTGCACTTGCAAGGAAAGGGCCTTCCCCTTCATAAAGCCAAGGTCGTTACCGCCCAGGTGAATGACCAGGATGTCATGAGGGGGCGGCCTCCTCTCTCGGAAAAGCAGTGGCATGATGCCCGGCCAACGCACGCCACGGCGACAAAGCCACTCCACTGTCGCCCACTTGCTGAGACCCAGCTGTGTACCAATTGGGGATCTCCTAGCCTGGTGGGCTGCCCAGAACACCATACTGTGCCCGCAGATGAAGATGCGACGCCTCGCACTACGAGCCACAGCACCTGAAAAACAGAAAAAAGGTCACATCCCGGAAATAACATGCCAACGGGCAACAACTGCAAATACCTCCCCGAAACTTATCTAACAAACGGGCGCACATAAGACTTATAAGCTAATGGCCCATTCGCTGTATGGCAGGGGTGTGTGTGTAACCCATCGTCGCCACCGTAGATGCAGCCCCGATTTGGAATGAATGGGTCCCAAATTTGACACCCCCCAAACCCAGCTCAGCCAGGGCTCTACCGGTCACCGCCCAAAAATGGTACTTTGTGAGGGTGAGGCCCTCCAGATGCCGAAACAAAAAGCCATCACCCTCGCCCCTGAGCGCAATATATTGCTCCAAAGCTTTGACTGGGCAAAGCTCAGCTGCAGCACATTGGCCAACCATAATGACCGTCCCTTTCCGATGTTGGTCAGTTTTCGACCGCCATACTGTCAGCTTAACCTGCCCCCCTACAAACTTTACATCACCAACGCACAGAGCCCGGACCGAATGGTCTGCCTTCAACTGCACCACCAGCTCACTGATCCGTAGCACCCCGAGAAAGGCGACCAAGGAGGCCACGTGGAAAAGAGAGGCCTCGAAGAGGAACATACCTCCGGCCAAACCCTGTGAAGCCCTTGCAACACTGAAGGGGATATTGGCTGCCGTGCGTCTGCCCTGGGCCCCTGCTCCCTTGACCAGCTCTCCAGCATCTTTTTAACCCTAAAATTGCCGGTGACCTCGGGAAAGCCCTGCGCTTTACTAACAAAAGCCAGTGCAGCGAATTGCCCCTTGATGGATTTCAGTCCTAGCCCCCTCTCTTTCTGGTAAACACAAAATTGAATAATGTGAGCCACCGGTACCGGCCAGCTGTCAGGACGTCCCGCGGCCTTCCTGAAAGCCCGGAACTGTAACTGCCCTCCCATAGGCTTTTCAGGTACTAGGTGCTAGAGCTAGTTGAATTGCCCTACCCGCTTCCGCCTCCCAAGCTGCCAAAGTTCCGGTGGCATTTGTGCTGGTCGCTGGTCCACTTCCGGAGCAAGCAGGCAAAAACACTCCATCTGTTGACGAGATAATGCGTCCGCCACCCCATTACAAACTCCCGGAACATGCCGGGCAAGAAAAAGTATATTCAACCAGAGGCAACGCAATGTAAAAGATCGCACCAAATTCATTACCGCAACTGATTTTGATGACAAGGAATTGATAACATGTATGACAGCCATGTTGTCACACCAAAAATGCACTGTATGGTTGGCCAACTGATCTCCCCAAAGCCAAACGGCTACCACTATGGGAAAAAATTCCAGAAAAGTTAAGTCCCGACAACCCACTGTCCAACCATGCCACGGGCCATTCCTCTGCGCAGAAGTGCCCTCTGAAATATACTCCAAAACCAGTGGCCCCGGCCGCATCTGAGGATATTTGGAGTTCCGCTTCTATCCTCAAGTCATCATGCCAAAATGAAATTCCGTTGAAGGAACTCAAAAATTCCTCCCATACTTCCAAGTCCCTTCACATACCGGCTGTCATTCGCACTCTGTGGTGAGGGAGCCTCAGGGACCCCATTGCGTCAATAGGCATCGCAAGAACGCCCTTCCTGGGACTACAACTTTGCACGCAAAGTTGAGATGCCCCACCAGCTGCTGAAGTTCCAATAGCATCACCTTGCACTGCTATTTAAGAGAGGCCAACCTGATCCTGAGGCCCTCCACTTTGTCCGCCGGCAGCCTTGAGGTTTGTTGCGTGGTGTCCAACTCGATGCCCAAAAAGCTAGAACTGAACTGGGTCCCTCTGTCTTCTCGTGTGCTAATGGCACCCGAGTTTCCAGGAAAGGTCCTCGAATGAACACAATAATCTGGCGCATTGTCCAGACCCAGTGGGACCCACAAAAAGGTAGTTATCCAGATAATGAACCGTCATTCAACCCCGACCTAGCCCGCAATGCCCATTCAATGAAGGAACTAAATCTTTCAAAAGCCACACAGGACACCGAACAGCCCATGGGCAGGGCCCTATCCATGTAGTACTTCCCCTCAAATGCAAAACCCAACAAGTCGAAATCCTCTGGGTGTACTGGCAGAAGACGAAATGCAGACTTAATGTCGCATTTTGCCATTTCTGCCCCCCACACCACAACCCCGAACCACTTTGATTGCTTGATCAAAGGAGGTGCACCTAATGGAACAAAGAACTTTCGTGATGGAATCGTTCACCGATCGCCCCCTGGGGTAAGACAAATGATGAATTAGATGATATCCCCCCGGCACTTTTTTAGGCACCACTCCTAAGGGGGATACCCATAATGTAGGTAATGGCGGGTGCTCAAATGACCCTGCCTTCCAAACATTCCTTCGCTATTTTGGCCCTGACCAGCTATTATTATTATTATTATTATTATTATTATTATTATTATTATTATTATTATTATTATTATTATTATTATTATTATTATTATTATTATTATTATTCCATCCCTATCACTGAGTGCAGATTAGTTGCCGAACCAGGGACCCTAGGTCTCTGGTACGGAATCCTAAATCCATGAGTAAAACCATCCATCAGATAATCCGTCAAGGGGTAACTATCCAACAGCCTTCTAAGTACCTTCAGATGAATGGGACTGGGCCCCTTTTCCAGGCGGCTGCTGGCTCCCCCCCCCCCCGCCATGGCGCTTGGTACCAGCCTTTGCCTTTGATTTACTGCAGGCTGAAAAGGCGTGAAGCCCCCTGCACAGCGGGCACTCATGTTTGAATTTGCAGGCCTTCCTGGAACACAAGCCCTTGGACGTAAATTCCCAGCAAAGAAGCCAGGGTTGAACCGACTGGCCCGCCACACTGCGGGCCCCTGCGCTGTGCTGCTGTCTATGTACAAGGAAATCAGGAAATCCGGCAACCAGTTGGACCAGGTCCTGTCCTCCTTACGACGTTTCAGCTATCGGCCCTGTCCCCTGTATTGGGCTTCGTGGGGGACATCAACTGGAGCCAAAGCTGCTGGTTGATTTGATCCCATGGGAGCCCCGGATTAACTGCAGCCCTCATCCTAAAGGCATCATCGTATTGCAACCACGCTGCACCCACAAAATCCGTGTACGCCCGGTGCACGATGTCACAATATTGAAACAATGCCACAGCCTGTAAAGGCTGAGCCCTTGCTATGACCCCCGCATAAATCAGGAAACCCGGCAACCAGTTGGACCAGGTCCTGTCCTCCTTACGACGTTTCAGCTTCTCTTTCTCCTTATTGTCGAGCTCCTCCTTGTCTTTCTTCTCGAGCTCTCTAAAGAGAAGACTGAACACATCCACATATTCGCCCCTCAAAATTTTATCCCAAGTTGCCATCGTCAACTTGCCATAGTGGTAGGGCAGTGTCACCGTATGGCAGGACATGGAAGGGGATGGATCCATACGGATTGGGGGGGGGGTAATGCCAGGTACCCCACTGATAACTCGGCCACCCACCTTGCTGAGACAGCTGATGCTGGCCCCCCCATGGCAGTACCCCCAGTGTTGCCGCTGAAGCGGAGGTGCCTTGTGATGAAGTTGTGGCCATCCCTTGCCCGGAGGGTTGTGAAACAGGCCCAACCAAACCCTAGTATTGAGGCGCTGCACAAGGCAGGCCCCAAGCGCAGGAGGGTCCAGCCTGCACCTGTTGCCCTAAAGGCCCCGCCTGTCCTGACGATGTCACTACCGGACCTGCCGAGCCCTGTGGGGCACCAGGCTGCACCGGGCCCCATGGCCAGCTTGGCAACTAGGGTGGTGCAGGGGACTTACCCGTTACCCCCGAAGGGCAAACCGCCACCACCGGAGCTGGATGCACTATTTCCCCCTCTGGTCCATGAGTGCCACGCTCCCCGCTGCCTACCGCCTCCATATCAGCCTCAACTTCCTGGTCTGGCTCCTGCCGCAAGTCCGCCGTTGTACCCTGTAAAGCAGAAAGGTGAGCCAGGACTTATTTTTCAAACATCAGTTTGGAAGACCGCCTGGATGCCCGGCAATGGCCCTCCCATATAGGTGCCCTGGCAGTGCCCCGCTGCTGCTCCAGCCCATCCAGCTGCCCAATAATGGCCTGCCTCAGATGTGCCTCCTCGCCCGAGTCCCCAGGGGAAGTCGGCCGCTGGGTTCGCTTTTTTGCAGGCTGCTTCCCCTTGGATATGCCCTGCCCCTTCTTGGGTGCCATGCCACCTCAACTAAAACCCATCCCTGCAAAAAAAAAAACACCCCGCCAATTGGTTCCCCAGTCACCTGGTTCCAAAACAGGGGTGCACTTGAAAATGTGGCGAGGGGGTTGCGCCTTGCAGGGAAAGTCCAACACCCCCTGGCAGCCTCTCACCAACCCTGACTATCCAAGTGAGTGGGGGGGGGACAAGGCCCCAGCTCCCTCCTCAAGACCTCCCTACCTCCATCAAAAACTTCCTGCTGCCCTCGTGAAGAGGGGGAGGGAGGAGATGGGCAGGTGGGGGGGGTGGACTAAGTACAAAAAAGGGGGGAGAAGCCCAACACCCCCTAGTTGCCACCAACCACCCTTAATACACCAGGGGGGTGCGAGGCCCGGCTCCCACACCGAAGGCCTCCCTACCCTCGTCAAAAGACCCCCCCCCGGCAGCAAACTTCCTGGTGTCCTGGCCGGCTACACGCGGAGCTAAACGCTCCAAAAGGACAAGCGCCGCGGTGCCGCCCACTCTGCGCTGCGATGGCCAATTCAGCCCTGCTCGTGTCATGCTACTCCCCGCACGCGTTCCCTCCCAGCCTCGCTCAGCTCAGGAACAACACGGCTCTCTCGCACCAAGAGCAAAAAAGAACTGCGTTGTTCGGGATGGGGGCAGGGCTTTATAGCCCCAACACCACGTCCCATCAGCTTCCTGTATGTCGGGGAGCTGAAGTCATCCTTCCCTCCTTCCGGGAGGGCAAAACCTGGCCCACAACCTGAAAGCGGCAATGCCGTTCGGCTGGGAGGGGGCCGACTTCTCTATCACAATCTATCTGTTTTGTATACAGTCATGAGTCAAGGTGAGACTCCTCAATCACCCCCTAAAATAAAGCCAGGAAGAAGCTCCAGCAAGCATCACCCAGCAAAAGAGGTGTCAATGCTAACTAAGCCATTAGTAACATGGATCCATCTGTAAATAGCCTTGTCCAGAAAAAAAGTAGTTCAGCAGAAGTGTGATGAGTGTAGCAGAGCATAACAGTAGGGTATTGTGATACTGCAAGTCGCCAGGGCTTTCTTTGAGCACAAATGCACAGGAATGCAGTCCCAGCTGGTTTGATTCTAGGGGTGTAGCCTAATATGCAAATAAGTTCCTGCTGGGCTTTTTCTACCAAAAAAGCACTGACTGTGACTATAACTGCATGGCTTTATAAAGCCTCTGGGTCTGATGCAAAAAAAGTACCATAGAGAATGAGTGGAGAGATGATAGTTCATCTCTTCATTTCCATTGTATATAAGCAAGATCTGAAAGGACAGGAAATCAACTGCTCATTCAGACCTCAGTGTTCATAAGGCTAAATATATTTCAAGTAGGAAGGGAATCCCATTTCACAAACCCAGATAAGGGCTGCATAGGACCCTGTTTCTCCTAGGAAATAGCCCTTGAACACCCTTTCTCCACCCACTTACTACCTGTCTGTGGACGAAGATGACTTACCAGCTGCCTGATAGAGATGACACAGAAACATACACTTATGCAATAAACTCCAAAGGTGTCATGGGAAAGGATATTCATTTACCTTAACTCCACTTTGGTTATAATTACCAGATTATTGTGGTATCCTGTATGAAAGTGCTGAAGAGCTGTTAATGTATTTGTATATTTTTAAAATTTTTAATTGAAAGAATGTAGTGTCACTAAAACAACATTTTTAATTTCATTCAAAAGCACAATATTTTTTTCACAGTTTTAGCCACAGGGTTTTATTTGTGCAGTGTCTAGTTCTCCTGCTGTGAGTGCCAACTCCTCCTCCCCCTTGTTCTCCTTTCTCCTGAAATATTTTATTGCAGTATCTGTGGAATATGTTATTGGATAGTTGTCATGGTTTCCAATGGAAGAAGCATGTAATTATTGCATGCAGCTGGTCTGACAAAATTCTGCATGGTACTTTGCAGTAACTTGATAAATTGAATCCTCTTTGTAGGAGGAAGATGAAAGAGTTTAAAGGAACAACCCCTAAAATGTATGAAGCAAGGAGAACATGCTGCAGGGATATTGATTAGGAGAATAAGCCCACCTCACATTCTACACTTCTTAGTGTAGATTTCCAAATGAAAGAGATTTGAAGACACTTCTGCCCTCAGCTATTGCCATGTGCTTGTCAGGGATTCTTAAATCACAGTACCTGTCAGTAAACTATGTGTAAGTCACAAGGCAGTTTTATATAGGTTGCCAAATAATGAAGACAGCAATAAAGAAACATAAAGGATACAAGTCAACTCACATGCCTGGGTCTTAATGTTTTACTACATTTTTCAGTGCCTGTGTGCCCTATCCACTTCTATCCCTGTATCTATCTACAATGTCAACTCATTCAGGCCACAGCCAACTTTCCTCATGTATCTTGGAATATCAGGAACTAAGCTTACATCTCCAGAAAGATCTCTGGTTCCAAAATGAAACACTAGTAAATCAAATGGTCTGAGAAGTCTTCTAAAAGGGTAACACTTCTGAACCCTTTAAAAAAGAATTTTGATAATTTTACAAAATTCTTTATTAATACTTTAAGAAATCTTGCTTCTCTTTATCTCAACAAGCTTGTGACTGGTTTTCAATATACAGCTACTCTTGTACTAAGTTAAAATCTGTATTTTTAAACATATAAATTTACCTTGTACTGAGTTGGCAGTTCTTTCCGGCCAGGACCATGAACAATCTTTCCTGCTGCCCAAGATCTTTAAAAAGAGATGGGATTGAACCTGGGACCGTCTGTATATCAACCATGTGCTGTATCAATAAGCCTCAGTTCATGTTTTAGTTGCCTTTTTTCATTAGTGTCTCCTCCTGATGAAATTATAGGCAAGACAAGGACAGTTCTATATAGTAGCCTGAATTTGCTTAGGCCTCTCTTTTTGTTTGTCTCCCATAATGTGTTGCAAGAGCCTGACAATGCACCTTGCATTCTGCTCTAAAAAGAACTGTTTACATTTATGAGTTCAAGTCTCAAAGTCAGAACATCTAGATATGAAGAGCTGTGGCTCCAGGCTCTTGAGAGGGAGGGTATTTCTGACCTAGTGATGCAATGACTCTGGTCAGTGTTTTCTGGCCAGAAAAAGGAAGGGTCTGGTTTTGTCAGGACCATCTGCTTTATTGATTGACAGTTAATCTGGATTCTCAAGGTATTTAACACCAATGTTCGAGATGCTGAGGGCTCTCTGCCAACACCGTGGTTAGGTTTTGACAGAGTGCCGGAATGCATTCCTAAATAGATAAATATGCACTATTGGTTTATAAGATTGGTTTATCCTTTTCCCTTCTGTAAAATGAATACTGAAATTGCTTCCTGCTTGAAAATGTGTGCTGTTTTAACTTTGGAACAGCTTTCTCTCTCTCTTTCTGAAACCACTGGGTCATTGCCAGTCATCCCCTCCCTTTTCCAAACCTGGTGGGACTGAGAGTCATAGGTAAAGGTTTCTATACTCCAAAATTCCCTAACATGACCTTCTTTACCTCACACTCCAGCCTCTTTCACCTACAATTAGTCTTTGAGTCCTGTTTCTATACTATTCCCTTTACCAATGACTTCTAAGCTCATTGTTACTTCTAAAGAAATAAGATGCATATTATGAAGTATGGTAGAAGTGGTTTTAATATGTTTCTCTTTTTCTTCTGAGGCATTTGTTTTCAGGACAGAAGAGGAATGTCAGACTGCTTCTATTGTAAAGAGCTGGTGTTTTATTCAGAAATGTCTAAGAATTCAAGTGAATCACAGACTTTCCATGCAATCTGAAGCAGAGTTAAGTCAATTGATGTCCATGGACTTAGAATAGTGTAACGCTGTTTAAGATCGTATTTAATATGTATTCACTTTAGATTTTTTTTCTTGAGTATCCCTTATGAGGGCAAGGCCCCTGCTGTCCTGTTGTACCACAAATCTTTGCAGCCTGAAGGCCAGTTTAATCTTATGCTTACGTAAAATTTGCCTTTTTTTCTGCCTTTCACTGAAATGATATACAGAGAAATGGAAAAGATAGATTCAAGTCCAGAAGCGCTGAACTTGGGGAGGGGTTTAAGCTTTTGAGAGTCAAATCTCCCTTCATCCAAACCTGACATTTGTTACCTATGAAAACTTTTATTAGGCATTTTAATCTGGATATTGATATCTTTATCTTGCTACTAAGCTTCCGGCTTTTATTGCGAAGTTTTTAAAATTAGGATGTTGGAATATATTATAGTTGTACACTACCTTAAGAACAGAAGACTGTAGATTGAAAAGGGTCTTGCCCTACCAGGCTCCAATCCCCTTCTGCCTGTCTCATTAGAAACACGGAAACATAAAGCTGGAAGGGAAATCTAGAAGGGACATAAGTAAGCATAAGATTAAACTGGCCTTCAGGCTGCAAAGATTTGTGGTAAAACAGAAGGAACATCTCAAGGGTCATCTAGTCCAATCCCCTGCCCAACAAAGGAGGAGCCTGGTGATGGCCTCATTTGCTCACTGGCCACTTCCTGCAGCAGCAGCATTAAGAACATAAGAGAAGCCATGTTGGATCAGGCCAATGGCCCATCCAGTCCAACACACTGTGTCACACAGTGGCCAAAAATTTTTTATATACACATATAAGAACATAAGAGAAGCCATGTTAGATCAGGCCAATGGCCCATCTAGTCCAACATTCTGTGTCACACAGCGGCCAAATATATATATATATATATACAGTGTGTGTGTGCGTGTGTATATATATATATATATATATATATATACACACACACACACACACACACACACATACACTGTGGCTAATAGCCACTGATGGACCTCTGCTCCATATTTTTATCTAACCTCCTCTTGAAGGTGGCTATGCTTGTGGCCACCACCACCTTCTGTGGCAGTGAATTCCACATGTTAATCGCCCTTTGGGTGAAGAAGTACTTCCTTTTATCCGTTTTAACCTTTCTGCTCAGCAATTTCATGGAATGCCCACGAGTTCTTGTATTGTGAGAAAGGGAGAAAAGTATTTCTTTCTCTACTTTCTCCATCCCATGCATTATCTTGTAAACCTCTATCATGTCACCCCGCAGTCGACGTTTCTCCAAGCTAAAGAGCACTAAGCGTTTCAACCTTTCTTCATAGGGAAAGTGTTCCAACCCTTTAATCATTCTAGTTGCCCTTTTCTGGACTTTTTCCAATGCTATAATATCCTTTTTGAGGTGCGGCGACCAGAACTGCACACAGTACTCCAAATGAGACCGCACCATCGATTTATACAGGGGCATTATGATACTGGCTGATTTGTTTTCAATTCCCTTCCTAATAATTCCCAGCATGGCGTTGGCCTTTTTTATTGCAAACGCACACTGTCTTGACATTTTCAGTGAATTATCTACCACGACCCCAAGATCTTTCTCATGGTCAGTCTCTGCCAGTTCACACCCCATCAACTTGTATTTGTAGCTGGGATTCTTGGCCCCAATGTGCATTACTTTGCACTTGGCCACATTGAACCGCATCTGCCACGTTGACGCCCATTCACCCAGCCTCAACAGATCCCTTTGGAGTTCCTCACAATCCTCTCTGGTTCTCACCACCCTGAACAATTTTGTGTCATCCGCAAACTTGGCCACTTCATTGGCTCTTCCCCCATCCAGGGCAGGCAAGTTTAGTCCAGCCCAGCTGCGGAGGCTACCCACTGACTCCCTATTGGCTCTGACTGGACCATGGCATTCCCAGCAGCAGGCAGGCAGGAGTCACCCCCAACCCAGTGTGGCCCAACCCAACCAGCCTGGCTGAGCCTGAGACTGACCAGCTACTCACTGGGCACTGCCACTGTCCTCCTCTCTGACTCCTTTGGGTTTGGTCCCTGGTGCTACTGCTGCTTCTCCACCAGGCTTCTTCCAGATGGTGCTTCTTCCTCTTTCTCCTGAATCCTTCTGGCCTGCAGGAGGTGGGAGCCTGCCCCTGTGGTGTGAGGCCACTCTAGGCAGTAGCCTGCTTTGCCTACTCCTTGGTGCTGGTCCTGGCAGAGGGACAAGAACCTCAGGAGTAAATAAGGAAAGAATGACAGACCTGGCCAATGAGAGGCTATGGCTCAGTGACATGCCAAAAGTCCATGTTTCAATCCCTGGCATCTCCAGCTAAAAGGATCAAGTGGTAGGTGATGTGGAAGGCCTCTGCCTAAAATGCTGGAGAACTGCTGCCAGCCTCAGTAGTTAGTACTGACCTTGACAGACCAAAAGTTTGATTCAGTAGAAGGCAGCTTCACATGTTCATGTGAATTCTTCTGGATTCTTTTGACTCACCAGGGCCTTAGAAAGTCAGATAAGACTTTTGTAATGGCCAATAAGTTAGTGTGCTGCTGCTGGGGCTAGCTGTGGTCTGGCTTAAGCGTACTGGGCTCTCACTGCTTTTGCTTGCTCCATGAGGAGCAGCTCCTTTCTTCTGTCTGGATAAAAGCCCATATTCTGATACAACCAAACTCTGGTTTTGTTGTTTTGTGGTGTTGGGTGCTTCTACTGACTGCTAGTATTATTACTCTGCTCCCTCAGCCTATGTAGCAATTTAGCATTGGTATGTTAAGGTTAGATCAGACAGTGAATTGCAGGATAGAAATGCAGTATATGGAAGCACAGTCTGAGGCAATATGTAGTTTGTTTTCAGTTTCAATAGTCAATATTATAGGTTTCTTTTGCTCTACAGGTCTCAATTGACACCAGCAATGACTGGCCTTGTGTATATTTAACAAAAAAGGTAAATAACTTTAAAACTAACACATTGACAGGGCTGTCTTTAATAAATGTGTGACAAAAAGAAATTCTGTGTGTGGTGTTTTCCCAACCACTGCATCAGTATGCCAGGCAAATGGACACTTTCAGAATTTCTGCGTGTCTTGCAGGAAAAGCTATATCAGTAAGGGGTCACAGGAATCAAAGCAAACACTTCAGAGAGAGAGACAGAGCTGGCAGCAGGTTTTTTTACACCCAAGGTGAGCACCTGCCCCCGGCTTCCTGCCCTGCTGCCCACACCCTTTCTCCCCACCCACTCACAAGCAAATCCAGGCCTTTCCAACCCCAGCATGCATGTGGGCAGGGGGGGAGCTGGACAAGGGCAGGCTAGCACACTGGCTGGTCCCCAAGGCCCCTCTCTTGTCTAGGGTGGGTGGACAGACTTACTTGATCAGCTCAACTCTTACATATAAACATTGATATTTCTAAAAATTGGTGTGAAAAAAATGTTTTTCATGCTTCTTGGTATAGAAACCAGCTGATACCAATAAGTAAAGCAGGTTTCCTATTCCGGCTTCAGCTCAGCAAGACGGGGGGAATTTCAGCTCTTGCGAACTTCCCAAATTGAGCAGATTGAGGGGATCTGGGAAGCCCAGATACCCGAGGGACCCCTGGAGGGGGAGCCCTGACAGCATGGGAAACGACATTCCCAGGGATTTCGTTGGCGGGCAAAGCCTGGTTCTTTGTCTTTCCTGAAGCCTCACTGTGACAATGGCCATTTTGTATGGCACTGCCTGTGTCTACCGGTAACAAAATAGCTTCTTCTAATCGTCTTTCTACTTCAGCTAATGAACTATACCTTGCAAGTAAGTTCACTTTGGAATGTAACCTATCAACTAAAGTCCTATTATAAAACCAAATTTGACTGTTCAAAAAGAAGGCGAGAAGGCTAAAAGATCGCCCCCACAAAGGCTTCTAAAATTAAAAGAACAAGCTTATAACAATTGTCTTTATTTCAAGTAAAAGGAATTGGACTGAGTATATAGTTGTGGATAGATCTGGTTTAAAATTAAATGTGACAATTGGACTACCAACATACTATACAAAGCTTGATCAAAGGTGGAATGTGACTTTAGATGAGAAAAACTGGATTTCTGGATTTTCAACCTGGCACTCTGAACTTATTCTCTGATTTCTACTATCATACTGATTATAACAGCAAGGAAGAGATGAGTAATTCAAAAGATTTTATGGCTACTATACTCTCCATGGAGCAGGGACTTGGTCTTTTAGCAGAATTGGTAAAGGAACAGATGGGAAAATTCCTGGAGAATTGTAAAGAAATGGAAAATATGCAAGAACAGAGGTATCAAGGAGCACAAAATCTGCCTGGGAAGTGGGAAAAAGTGAAACGACAATTGCCTGAGATTGCCTTGCCTGAGTTTAAATGAATGCAGTTTACGCACTTATGCAGGAGAAACGAAACCTACAGTTCACTGAGATGAAGAAAGGGGGGAATAACATCAATTTGGCTCCAAAGTTTTTTGTAAAAGTGCTCAGCAATGAAAGGGAAAAATCAGTCGACTCAATTAAAATCTACAGCCTCAGAGCAAGTCCAACAACAAGGATTATGACCTGGAAGGCTTTTAGAAAGAAGAGAATATAAACTCTTACCATACAGTGGCTTGACATGAGCATAATATTATGGATCTGACATAACATCTTGGAATGGATATTCTGATTTTCGAACTAGGGGATCTTCATTTTTATTCAAACTATAAGAAGAGATTATAAGACTATTCTCTAACAGGCACAATGTTATGGGACTTGATTTTGAATCTCCCCCCCCCCCCTTTTTAAGGGTTCTTCAAACCTAAAGCAGGATTATTTGGTTTTTTATTTTCCAAACTGAATAGGCAGCTTGTTTTGGTTTGGTGTGATTTTATGTAAAACTCAAAATCATAACGAAGTTTAACAATCTGTTGCTTAAAAAGAGGGGTTTTAATGACTCTAACAACTTGTAAAACTTTTTAAAATTTAAATATACGCTAATGTAAGGCTAAAAAGTTAATCTGTTTCATTAGAATTTGGACTATTGTAGCTAGAATTACATGCACACATACATATATATAAGGAAAGTGTGTACATACCTTTAATATTTATGCTTTTTCTTGAATGGTTGGTGAGGAGGTGCCCTTTGTTCATTCCCATGCATGGAGATGTCTGCCAATGAATTAATCCACTAAGAGGTTTTTTCTTTGCTTTTCAAGGAAGTAAATGAGTACAATTTGATGGGAGTGAGATGAATCTTCCCTATAGATCAAGGTTCCTCTTTCTGTTTAGTGTGAAGTTGTGGGAGCAATTGGGAATTGCTAGCGCCTTCTGAGATGAGGGCAGTTGTAAAAACAGCATTCTATGGGTTTGTGGGTTTTTTTCTTCTCCTTCCTTGCTTACTTTTTCTCTTTTGTTTTTGAAAGCCCATCCTTTTTGTTTATTAAAGAGAGCTAACTGTTCAAGTAGATGCCTAAAGTTATGCGGCTCCCAACCAGAGGCAGGCTGCACAGCCTTGTCTCTGGGGGCCGTTTTGCCCCTTTGTAAGGAGGAGGAGCGGGCGCGGCATTATGGGAGGTGAGGGCGGAGCAGGTACACCTTAACAGCTGTCTCCACTTCTTCCTCCCAGTATTTGCCTCGTGCTCTTAAATATGGTTATCTAAGATGCTACTTTATGTATTTTATATTTTATTCTCTTTCTACTATGTCGTTTTATATAGATTTTTTACTAAATTTTCTTTTTTAATTTAAATTGGAGCATAACTTGAATATCTATATACCTGATAATGTTTTTGTCAGTTGGATCTGGTTGCTGACCATAATAATAAAACTGAACTGAACTGCAATATGATCTTTAGTGCCTCCTTCTTTTCTGGATCCAGCTTGAATATCTGTCATTCCATATATGGTAAGAATTTTTGCTTTAAGATTTTGTGCATCACTTTACTTGTATGAGAAATTAATGCAATGGTCCAATACTTGCTACAATCTCTGATGTCTCTCTTTTTAAAATTAGAATGTAGACGGAGCATTTCCAGTCTGTGGGCCATTGTTTTGTTTTCTATATTAGTAGACATATTCTTGTTAACATTTTGATGGACTCTGTTTCTTTGGCTTGAAACAGTTCCACTGATAACCCATCTACTTCTGCTGATTTAGTTCTCCCAATTGCTCTCACTGCAGTCATTTCCAGAGTAAAACACTTTTGTAGTTTTCTAGCTGAAAGTGTCCAAATCCAGGCCACTTTAGTTCACTCACTTCCAGGACTGCAATGCTTAAATGTTCCATTTCATGTTTTATGATTTTGAGTTTACCTTAACTCAAACTTCTCATATTCCATATTCCTATTATCTGTGTTAAACAGCTTTGGACTTTCCTTCTGCATCCATTCACATCAACAAATGAGTGTCCTTTTGGCTTTAAACCAGGGGTGTCATTAAGAATAACAATACTGTCAGCTGTGTATCTTCTGAGATCATTCCATATTGGGTGACTCTGCTAGAAGTTTTAGGCTCTTAACAGAGTCTAAACTCCGTATGGTATTGTTCTCACACACACAAGGTGACCATCCAAGAGGGGGCTATATGTCAAGACATCTCCAGACCTCCATCCCAGATCTAATATGCATTGTTATTTAATGATTATATATGCATCGCATTGGGTGCAGTTTAAAAGTCAGAAATTTTAACAATTAGGCTGTGCAAAGGGTTTATGCATATCCCTGTCCCCGAAGCTTTGTTCAACAGCCATAACTCTTCAAAAACATAAGAAATTGGCCTTTAAGTTATTATAAATTATTCTAGATAACTCACTCAGCTAGAAACTGCCTGAAGCAGTCTGCAAAAAATAATTTAACCAGTAACAAATAAAGTGATTAGATATAGCAGTTCACTTATTATTTTACTCAATTTCCTGTAGTAACCTGTAGGAATCCCTGTAGTAAAAGACTGAACAGATGGCATCAGACACCGTATGACTGTGCTCAGTCATGCCTTCTATAGTGCTTCTTTAAAAAGAAATTTCACTGGAATTGATGAAGGAACTCAAAAGGGCAATCCCTTTTCATGTATTTCCTATTTCATTCAGCCTTACTAGTCAGTTTTATCTTTCTTCCTGCACTGTGAATCTAATTCTTGACCAGAACTTGCCTTCATTTATATCAGGTGTTCACTGATTGGTTGGAGATTAATCACGCCTCTCTTTTAATTCTGTCTATCTAAACCAATGGCTTCAGCAACATCATTAACTGAAGAATACTTGGGGAAAGGGGTGCTTATTTAAAATATTTTGCAACATTTGCCATTTCTACATCCCCCCCCCTTCTTTTAGCATTGTGCTGCATACTCCCAAATCTCTTAGGACTTTGTTTCCAGACTTACTTCCTAGACCTTCCTCTCACTGACAGGAAGGGTGGGCATTAGAGGTACCATGTCTGGACATGGAAATTCCTGGTGATTTAGGGATGGAGTCTTGGAAGAGCTAGGCTTGGGGAAGGAAGAGAGCTCAGTGTGGCATAATTCCATACTCTCCAAAGCTGCCATTTTTTCCAGGGGAACTGATCAGTGTCCTTTGGAAATCAGTTGTAATTCTAGGGGATATCCAGGCCCCAGCTGGAGGTTGGTAACCCACTGATCACAGAACTGCTTAGCTCTCTTATTCCACTCAGTCCTTCTCTTTGCCCCTTGAGCTGCCTATTGAAAAGAGCTAAACTAGTTTTTTTGCCCTCTGGGCATAAGATGTCTTGTGGAAGGAAAGAAAGATATTGCATAAGAGCTGGATCATGCCTATAGATTAAAAAGAGAAATAAAATCTGGTGAAGAATTTTAATAGATGGGAATTTCCCAGGCAAGTGAAACCAAACATTCTGCTTCTCTTTCACTGGGCTTTTCTTAAGGTACTCTCATTTTACTGTTGAATAAGTCAGTTAGAAACCCCCATTTCTCATTCCCACCTAGAATAAGGGAATGTTGTACAGTTTGGGCATATGTGGGTAAGTGAAGAAATGTTTAACTTCTGCTTTATTCCATTCCTGTTTTAGGGTTGCCAGGTCTGTGTTGGAAAATACCTGGAGACTTTGGGGGTGGTTCCGGGAGAGGGCAGGGTTCTAAGAAGATACTGCAAATGCAAATTCCAGTCGGGCAGCTGTTTTAGTGTGCTACAGGGGGAGAAATTGATGAAAAGAGTTCTGTGGCACCCTTAATACAATTGTTTATTGTAGTATAAAGTTCACCTGACCAAGTTGAAGCCATAAAAACTTATGCTATAATAAATGTATTAGTCTGTAAGATGCCACTGTGCTGTTCTTTCAAAAACAAAGTTGCTGTAAAGCCCTGATTAAGTTTTCATCACATTTACCATTCAAAATGAGCAGAGGAGCAAATACAGCCATGTCTATATGATAAGGAAAGGAGCAGGAATAGCTGTTTGAACTCTGGCTTGCCTCCTGTGTATCTGAGGCCTGCCAGTATAGTTGCCAACCTCCAGAAGGGCATGAGATATCCCAGGCTTACAACTGATCTCCAGACTACAGACATCAGTTCCCCTAGAGAAAACAGCTGCTTTGGAGACTGGATTCTATGGCATTGTACCCCACTAAGTCTCCCTGTTCACAGTCCCCACCCTCAAATATCCAGGAATTTCCAACCCAGAGGTGACAATGTTAACTGTCTGGTGCTCTGAACAGTTTTTGTTTGTTTTGTTTTGCTTTTTAATTCAGAAACTTTATTCCTTGTCTTTCTATTTAAAATAAGTATTCAAGGTTGCTGTGGCCCCTGAAGAGAAAAACAGCCACTCAGCTGTTTCATGGCTGAGCCCATGGGACTTTATACTTGCTATCCTATGAGGAAAAGGTGTACAGTTCCAAACAAACCTGGTTCACTAAAATCATAAAATGCTGTATGGGTTCCCTCACTTCCAAGAAAGGGCTTGCCATGGTTTAACAAAGGAATTTTTTTAAAAAAAAAACTGGCACAAAAGTATCTTAAAACTCAAATTAACTATCTTTAACATTAAAAATATCCCTTGGGGTTCAAAGTTTAACAAAAAAAAACAGCATTTGAAAGAGAGAGTGGTTTTTCTGAGGAGGGGCACAAGATGAATTGCAGGCCCGTAGCTATGGGGGGCCAGGGGGACCTGGCTGCTCTATTTAACCCCCCTTTCCATCTATAGGGCCCTCCATTGGAGCAGCACCGGAGCCCCAGGAACGGTGCCCCTCCTCGTCCCTGTTCAGCTTCTCCCCCCACGTTTGCCCTCAATGTGGGCGAGCTCAGCCCGCAGCAGCGCGATTTATACAGTACACCCCGTTGCCGTAGCCCAGCTTGCCTTGCTGCATCTGTGCTTCAGTTCAAGCTTCAAGCACAGATGTGGGAGGCTGAGCTATGGCAGTGGCAGCAGGGCGTGCTGTACGTTGTGCCACTGCTGGCTGAGCTTGTAAACTTCCCTCAACTGGCAAGAGTGCACGAGAGAGAGAACAAGAGCCCACAAGAGAGCAAGCAAGAGAGAGAATGAGAGCCAGCAAGAGAGTGCATGAGAAAGAGAGAGAGCAAGAGCACGATTTCAATCTCCAATATGGAGGGGGGGGGCAGAGGAGGTGACAAAGCCTCCTTAGTTAGCTGCTTCAGTCGGTTGAGAAAAACAGATCAGCTCAGGGCACCCAGTCTCTTTCTGAGATCTTTTGAATGGAAATACTTGCTGCCAAGTCCCCCCCCCCCCAAGTTTTTATCCCCTGGAAACCCCCCCCCCCAAAAAAAAACCTGAAAATTTCTGGCTACAGGCCTGATGAGTTGTGGAATGATTAGAACTGTGTCCTCTGGTTGAAGAAAGAAGCAACTAGAAAAGGCACTTCAGTGAGCAGGGGCAGGTGAGTTCACTGGAAGAGAATTCATGAGAACATTGTGGGAATTTCAGTACACATATAGACTTCAGATTCAATACCTTTAATGGCATAAACATACAGACTTTGTGTGTTAAAAATACCTTGGTTCCTCAAAAATGTCCAATATCTCTGCCCAATCTGTGTTTTTGACACGGCGAATGGGAGGAAAGGGGGCTCCCAGGATAGTGAAACTTTTTAAATCTCAGGATAGGATAAGGCAGCAGGGCAGGGATTTAGGCGATCCATAATCCATGCTGCTTCAGAACTTTAAGAATAAAATTTCGAAATAAATTTTAAAACCAAGCCAACATATTCCCTGCTGCTCTGACTACTGTGCAATTTAAGGAAAATGAAACATTTTCCATTCCATCATTTAAAAAAAATCTGTGAAATAATTCTTGCTCTGAGAGAAGAAAATATAAGCCATTTCAAATATTTAAGAAATATTTATTGAAAATGGGAGATTAAAGCAGAATAATGTTACTTTCAAACTTCTAGTGTTAGTATAAGACTAACCTGATCTCTTTTTTTAAGAAAGTGACTACCTTGCTGGATCGGGGGAATGCTGCAGACATCATTTATCTTGATTTCAGTAAGGCTTTTGATAAGGTTCCACATACTATCCTTGTTGACAAGTTGGTAAAATGTGGTTTGGATTCTGTTACCATTAGGTGGATCTGTAACTGGTTGACAGATCGCACCCAAAGAGTGCTTGTGAATGGTTCCTCATCCTCTTGGAGAGGAGAGACAAGTGGAGTGCCTCAAGGATCTGTCCTGGGACCTGTTTTGTTCAACATCTTTATCAATGATTTGGATGATGGAATAGAGGGAATACTTATTAAATTTGCAGAAGATACTAAATTAGGAGGGGTTGCAAACACAGAAGAAGTCAGAAACAGGATACAGGATGACCTTGACAGGCTGGAAAACTGGGCTAAAATCAATAAAATGAATTTTAACAGGGATAAATGTAAAGTTCTGTATTAAGGTAGGAAAAATCCAATGCATAGTTATAGGATGGGGGAGACTTGTCTTAGCAGTAGTATGTGTGAAAAGGATCTAGGGGCCTTAGTGGATCATACGCTGAACTTGAGTCAACTGTGTGATGTGGTGGCTAAAAAGGCAAATGCAATTTTGGGCTATATTAACAGAAGTATAGTGTCCAGAGCACCTGATGTGATGGGTTTTATACCGTTATCACCTGCGACTCCTTGAGCGCTTTCATCAGCGCTGCCTTCGCACCATCCTCAACATCCATTGGAGTGACTTTGTGACCAACACTGAAGTCCTCAAGCGGGCGGAGGTTACAAGCATCGAGGCATTGCTGTTGAAGACGCAGCTGCGCTGGGCAGGACATATCTCCAGGATGGAAAACCACCGCCTTCCCAAGATTGCCCTGTATGGCGAACTTTCCACCAGCCATCGAAATAGAGGGGCACCAAAGAAGAGGTACAAGGACTCCTTGAAGAAATCCCTTGGTACCTGTTGCATTAACCATCACCAGTGGTCTGACCTAGCCTCAGATCGCAAAGCATGGAGGCACACCATCCACCAGGCTGTCTCTTCCTTTGAGAACGCACGCATAGCTGGTCTTGAGGACAAAAGGAGATTGAGGAAGAATCGTACTGCTACAGCACCAACCCCAAATCAGACTTTTCCCTGCAGCCACTGTGGCCGGACCTGCCTGTCCCGCATTGGTCTTGTCAGCCACCAGCGAGCCTGCAGCAGACGTGGACTACTGCACCTTTCTTAAATCTTCATTCGCGAAGTCAAGCCGAGAGAGAGAGATGGCCATCTGACAGCAATGAAGATCCTGTGAATTTAGGGGAAGGTGTTTGTGAGTTTCCTGCATTGTGCAGGGGGCTGGACTAGATGACCCTAGAGGTCCCTTCCAATTATGATTCTATGATTCTATAAATGGTTGGTGAATACAGTCAGAAGACCAGAAAGGCTCTCATAGTTCAAAGGGCTGTAAAACAAATTCCTTTTTGGGGTATAAAGCACTTTGCACTCTCAAAGTTGCATAATGTAATTTACCAGCTTGCAGTGCTGGCATTTTGCCAAGTGTGAAGTGTTTTAGTACTGTGCATGATGGAAAGTCAAATTTAGCAGCAGGGAGACTATCTTCCCCTTAAATTTCGCAGATGAATTCCCTAACTACCAATGTGGGAATTGTCAGAAGAACAGTCCCACATGAAGGTTTCAGTTAACAAAATGTAAATTAAGTAGGTAGCAACTCACTGTGTGACCTTCTGCTGTTTTCCCTGAACACAGAGACAGCTGTTCAAGGAAACTCATGCTTAGATAGGTCTTGCAAAAAGTTCTTTAGGTAGAAAGTGGCTGATGTTATCCCAGCAAAGGGTGGAATTGCCTGCTTTTCCTCCAACCAAACCCAGCTCTTGATAACATTCTGTGACTGCAGCACACTCTAATGAAATGCATATCCCTCCTAGGCAGTATCCTCATAATCTCTTTATACATTCAGTGCATAATATTCCCTGTATATTAGTGGGACAGTTACCCTCTATGACTACGTGATGTGAATGTCTTACAGACAACTGTCTGGCACACCCAATGCAGTAACCTTGCTCAAACTCATGATAGTTCAGTACTGTGAAGGAACATTGGACCATAACTAAAGGAACTCATACATGTGACCTGCCTAAATCATGCACCCAGACCATTATTCTGTAAAGGTAATCATTTTGTTCTAAAACCACTGCATATAGGGTCAGAATTCTCTAATTCTGTCACAATTTGCCTCCCATAATTGCACAACTTTGTTCAGTTTTAAGAGGAGAAAGGAAAGGAAAGGAAAGGAAAGGAAAGGAAAGGAAAGGAAAGGAAAGGAAAGGAAAGGAAAGGAAAGGAAAGGAAAGGAAAGGAAAGGAAAGGTCAGGTCCCCTGTGCAAGCACCAGTCGTTTCCAACTCTGGGGTGACATTGCTTTCACAACATTTTCACGGCAGACTTTTTACTGGGTGGTTTGCCATTGCCTTTCCCAGTCATCTACACTTTTCCCCCAGCAAGCTGGGTACTCATTTTACCGACCTCGGAATGATGGAAGGCTGAGTCAATCTCAAGCCAGCTACCTGAAAACCCAGCTTCCACCGGGGATCGAACTCAGGTCGTGAGCAGAGCTTAGGACTGCAGTACTGCAGCTTTAACACTCTGTGCCATGGGGCTCTTAAGAGGACCAAGACAGCACTGCAAAATATCACTACTAACATCTAGCATTCCTAACATCCCTTTCTTTGCCACCTCTTCCTCTCTCCCTCAGAACTCTTTCATGATACTTTACTACTGCATTGGGGTTGTTACTCCTTGCAGAGACAGTATTGCTGTCTGACAGCTGTGGGTGGAGCAGGCTTTCAGCAACAAACTCTTGTGCTTGGTGGCCTACAAATCATATCACTGCTATGACAGCAAAGCTGGTTCAAGGCACAGTACTAAAAATAACCTTGGTCCTTTTTTGCATATTGTTAACATATCTCTGCAATATTTATGCATTTGGCTTCCTTTGCAAGGGTCCTTTTACAGTCTGTGATCTTTTCAGTGTTTCTTTGCTCTTGTTGCTCAATTCTTGCATTTTTGCCTTGCATATTGCAAGTGCCAGTTTGTTCAAAATTGTATTCAAATAAGCATAGTAGATGAGATTCAGAAATTCATGTCGTAGCACATTTATGCTGGAAAAGGGGGGAATAATTTCCATTGATTCTCTGCTCCCAGTGCTGCCACCAGTTTATTTTCTGCTATTGATGAGGGTCTCCTAATCCCCAGGGTTCAAGCCAGAGATCATCAGCAAGAAGTGTTACCCCCATGCTGTGGCAACCACCCCAGGCTGAAGGCCACCAGATCATCTAATGGGGGAGAGGGCAGCATGGACACAAGGCCATGCATGTGGCAGAGGCCCCAGACCACCCAGTGAGCAGAACAGCTGAAGAACATTGCATACATCTGAAAGTTGATCTGTATTCTATAAAATCTTATGCCACAATAAATGTGGATTAAGTTGGGTTATTTTTGAAAGGACAAATATCCACACCCTAAAATTTGTTATTAAACATTCTTGGTAGGTTCCAAATTGCAGTTGGAAGTATATCACTCCAATTGACAGTTTGGACAAAGTTGTGCACAGTTGTACTTTGTTAAAGAAACAGAAAATCTATTTTAGGGTATGTTTTCCATAAGAAGCCTTGATGTTTGCACCTTGGAGAGATTAACAAGGATTTATTTCTTCTTGGTAAACAAAACACCCCACAAACAGTTCCATTGTGTTAGTTTTCAATCCTTGATTTTGGTAGCAGCAGATTTACAAATGATGATTCGTAGCAAAATAGAAAATAAGGAAAACTAATCTCTCAAAGCCTGTCATCCAAGACAACCACATAGGCACAGTTTATGAAAGGATATACACACAGGCATGCAAAATACACTTCATCAGAGCTCAAATAACAAATCCTCTTCCAAAGCTACAAAATTTGCAGTTCACTGAAAGCAACATCAGATGCAAGTTTTCTAACAATGTCATTATGAACACCTCTATTAATTAAACAATGTCATCATGTTTCTTGCTTACAGTAAATAATCCAGTACAAATCCTGTCAGTTTGCCCTGTTACAATACCCTGCAGTACAACAGCCTGCATTAAAGTTTACTTAATTTTTAGAAACATCTCTTCAAAATGGTCCATAATGGAGCAGCTCTTGGATTTCAAACACCCAGTTGTAAAACCACACAGTCATTCAAAACTGAGGATTTGACTGGTTGAAGTTCAGGTAGAAGTGAACCAAATTACTTAAAAGCCTGTGCTTCAGCACCTGAGCAGATAAAATATTTGATATATTCTACCTGAATCTTGATTTCTAGCCAAAACTGGTGGAGCAGATGAGGACCATACTCCCTCTTTGTCCAAACAGGAGAATGCCTGTCCCCTTACAGCATGAGGAGAGTAATTTCACAACCCTAAACAGAGTTCACTCTTCAGAGTCCATTGATTACATTGTTTTGTGAGCAATTCCCCACCCAATAGCACCACTTCAGGGTTCATAGAAGAGAAGTCTTTAGCCTTTTTTGTTTTTACCTATGGCCCACCTTTTAGCCCAATTATAAAATCTGAGTCTAATTTTTTTTAATGTTTAGCCCTCTGAGCATAATATAGTGGTACCATTGGTGTTACCCACATTAAATTAAACCAAACTAGGAATAATTTTCCTTTAGCCTCTTTGCAAGTTCAGTTCTGTAGTATGAACAGAACGTATTTTAAAAGTCGTTTTCTGTCTTTTTATGCTTCAAAATTTCTGCAAACACATTTTCAGTATTGTTTGTGCATAGGCTTCCCAATCCCCCCGCTTTTCCGGGAGGCTCCTGGGTTCCCAGCTTCATCCCCCGGTCTCCAGAAATCAGGAAGCGGGGGGGTGGGGGGGTGGAGGGGGGGGGAGAACATACCTGAAGCGTTCATGTTGGTGTAGAGCTCCTGAGTCCTGAGCAGTTTGTAAAATTTCTGCCCCTTTAAGGCTGGGCAGGAAGGAGGAAACAGGAAGGGCTTCGGAGAACGGCCCCGCCCTTTCTTTGCTTTCGTTTTCAGAGCAGGCAGAGGGAAGAAGACCAAGTGCGGTAAGTGTTTGTTTGTGTGTGTGAGAGAGGGAGGGGGGAATTCCCTGGTATGGAGGCCCTCCCCCTTCCTTTAGAAAGCGTGGGGGGGGGAGGGAAATGTCTACTAGGCACTCTATTATTCCCTATGGAGAACAATTCCCATAGGGAATAATAGGGAATTGATCCGTGGGTATTGAGGGCTCTGGGGGGGCTATTTTTTGAGGTAGAGGCACCAGATTTTTAGTATAGCATCTAGTGCCTCTCCCCAAAATACCCCCCAAGTTTCAAAACGATTGGACCAGAGGGTCCAATTCTATGAGCCCCAAAAGATGGTGCCCCTATCCTTAATTATTTCCTATGGAAGAAAGGCATTTAAAAAGGTGAGCTGTCCCTTTAAATGTGATGGCCAGAACTCCCTTGGAGTTCAATTATGCTTGTCACATCCTTGTTCCTGGCTCCACCCCCAAGGTCTCCTGGCTCCACCCCCAAAGTCTCCTGGCTCCGCCCCCAAAATCCCCAGATTTTTCTTTAATTGGACTTGGCAACCCTATTTGTGCATCAATAAAGCAGCATTATGCAACCTATGCACATTATATGTCTGGATTACATACACTGTACAAATTAGCAATGGGCACAAGCTGACTCACAAACAAATGTCCATCATGAATTTTGGGCAGTTTGTGATGTTCATGGAAGGGTGACCAGCACGGCCTTTCCACAAACTTTCATGCTTTTTGTAGGAGTTTGTGAATAGATACATTTCCAGATAGACTGTCTCCACTCAATTAAACTGCAAAGTAACAGGGGGGCAGCCTTCTTCAGCCTTGGAAGCATCCATAGGAGCCCTCCAAAGCTTAACAGGCACTGCTGGCTGCACGTGCCTATGACAGAGTTCCCATTCTGCTCTATGGAATCAGAATGCTATATATATCCTCAGCTCACACCCTCTCCACTGTTAGCGACAGACAGACAGAGAGGCAGGGAACTCGTTGAAAGTAGAGAACGTTCTTTCTGATTGTGAACTCCTCTCCCTTGTTGGGATTTGGGCTTTAGTGGATTCAGGGCTCTGAGCCACCCCATCTCTCTGCTCACAGTGAGCAAAGGGGCTTATCTTCTGAGTGTCTCAGATGAGGACCCATGTTTATACCCTCCTGATTGTGAACACCTCTTGCCATGAGGGTGAAAATTAGTGCAAAGGGTGCTTATCATTGGGAGAAGAAGTCCTCCACTCCCACTGTACCACAGGCCCCCTTCCCTGGGCACTAAACCCATCCTGCCAGCCCACTGGACCCTGGCCCTAGCAGGGAATCACCAGGGAACTCAGAGCCTCCTTTCCCTGATCTGTTCCTGGGGCTCTCCATGGAGGCAACAGAGTTATTAGCACTGCCCACACAGTTGCTAATGCTCTTTGGAGAGGAGGACACTGACAGAAGTGATATGAGGGGGAAGGGAAATCCTTCTCTTCCACATTCCACTACTGTGCATTGCAGTAGTCTACTCCCATTCTTGTTGCTTTACATCAACACATAAGATTACATTATGCTATACTATTAAGTAAAGTAAAAGCCATTTTAGAAATACTGTTTTGAAAAGGAACAGAAAATTCCTTTGTGGTACTGCTGGTGCTACACATCAGTAACTTGAAATATAAGCTGCAACTCAATATGTTGAACAACCAGGGAAACCACACAGGACTTGCCTCTGCCAAATGAAACCATCTTATAATGAGTCAAAGCTAACATGCATCTACTGTCAAGCCTGGCAGAAGTTGCTCCTCTAAAGCAGAGGCCTTCAAACTGATTTTTAGTGGTGGCGGAAGACACAGTCAGAGTGGTCTCATCTGCTATACAAATCAGTGATACATTGACCGCTCCAAAGTATGCAGCAACAGTGGTACCAGCTGAGAAACTTTGTCCTTGGAGCCCTGAGCAACTGATTTTCTCACTCCTGCTGCCAACTCTCACTAAAATAAAATTATTAGGAACTGACCTAATGTCATGTCCAAAATATACATCCAGCCATGGTAAAGGCCCTTGGCAACTCCCCATGAGTAGACCTAAATTGGAATTAGCAATAACATATTGATGAGTTTCATCAAAGCTCCAGTCTACCTCTGAAACTTCAGTAGCCTTGCCAGCCTTCCCAGCAATTAACACAGAACAATGGTCACATTCAACAGCCAGTTTCCTTATCACTACCCTTCCAGGAAGCCCCACCAAACAATGGGCACATCCACAAAACAATTGCCCTTTCATCACACCCCCTCCAGCCTACAAATAGCAGCTCTCCAGCAGCCCTGGCCCCACTCAATGCACAGCAGCCAAGAAGGTCTGAGCGCCTGCTCCGGCTGCAACGCCACTGAGGATGTTCTCCGCAGCTGAGAACGAAACATCTGGAAGGAAAACTTTCTCCAGTAGAACACGGCACTTGATCCCGAAAGATTCTACAAACCCTAATGATGTTACCAGCCATGAAAACCTGAATTCTTTGAGTATTTTTTTACACAATATCTAATTAGTTTAAGGAATTCTTTGCCACAATGTGTGATGAAGCTAGTTTAGAAGACTTTCAAAGAAAGATTAGACAAATTCATAAAGGATAGATCTCCCAAGAGCTGTTAGAGAAACAGAACTTCAAGGATCAGAGGCAGGAATGTCTGTCTTGAATGCCTGTTGCTAGAGAGGAAATAACGGGGTGGGCTGCTTTCTTTATGTCCTACTGGGAGATTTCTGGTTAGCTCCCATTGGAAAGAGAATCCTGGGCTACACAGTCCTTTGATCTGAGAAAGGATGGCTGCGTTTTTATCTTCTTCCACAAAATACATAGATGCAGCCTGCCCTAATAACCACAAACTTTGTTCCACTTTTGTTTTGTCACTCATTTCCGTACTAGACTTCCTTGGCAATTATGACAACTAATCACTGAGGTGAGTGGTTCTAAGGATCCAGAGAGTAATCCTAAACAGATCCTAAACTGCCCTGAGTCCGCTTGCGGAGAGGGCGGGATATAAATGTAAAGTAATAAATAAATAAATAAATCATCAGAAATTATTCCCGGGAGTAAGTGTTTTTAGGATTGCAGCTCTAGCCACATAAAAATGAAAATTAGGAAACTTCCCAAGGGATCACCGACAAGACTGTGAAAGTACCCCCACTGACTCCATTATTTCCAGTATGAAAGTATGTATAACAGCCATTTCAGTTCATATCCCTGACATTAGTTATATATAAAAAAAAAACGTGAACAGAATTTAAGCAAGGAATGCAGCTGAAAGAAATTACAGCTCTTTATAACTCCTATAGCATTGTCTCTGGGAATGTGACTTTCTGGGACTACTGACTAATAATAATCACATTTTCCAGACACTATTTTTCATTGTTTGGTAAGGAAAGCACAGTTAATGGTAGGCAAACCATTTCTGCTCATTTATTGATCTCTAGGCTCAAAAGCTGCTCAGCATTCAAGGTCCCAGGAATGCTTGTAAGCATTGCCAATATTTCTGAGTAGCTTAACATCAGAGAGGAAGCAATTTAGACAGGAGCATAAAAATGTTCTACAGTAAACATCACACTATGTTGTTCAGGTTCCTACATCTGAAATGTGTCAAATGCAATAAGTAAATGCTATATATACTCACTCAAGAGCCCATTTGCTGTGCAAAAGGCATTGCAAGATAGTGAGAAACTAAGCAGTCAGTTCCATTGTATACGTTTGTTAAGGTGATGAAACTAAGAAGGAACAGAAGGGAGTCAGGCAGGAGAATGCTACCACTAGAATGGATGCCCAGTTGTACATAAGAGTGGCTTGGCCCTTGTGGCTTATTTCTGCTAAGCAAGGAATCTTGCTCCAATGGAAGGAACTTGGATCCAGAGGAAGAGTTCTGCCTTCTGATCAAGTACAGAGATTAACACACATTGAAGACTAATTGGGTTGCATACTACAACTTCCATTACATGAGAAGTCTTCCTTCAGAAAAAAGAATTCTCACTTATTGGGAGTTGTAGGATCAAATGCAATTAGAATCCAGACTATGTTGACCTGTGCACCATGGGAAGATATTACCAAGTATTTTGATGCATTTCATAACCACAAAACTGGATGTTAAGAAGGAGTCTAATATCCCACCTAATCTATTCCACTTCCTTCATATCTCAGATACCTATAGCAACATTACAGCATCAGGTTTGTTTGTTTGTTGTTTTGCTGAACTGTTACTTAAAGAAGCAATGGAATCAGGGTAGACTGGAAAGTTAAGATGGGCCAGGAATAAACTGGGCTGACCAGTCTCAGTGGTGCTACAAGCCAGCACTTAAGTGACTAACAATGGGTATTAGCCCACCTGCTGCCTCCTCCTGCACTGTCACAGCAGCAGGATGAGGCAACAGGTGAACTGAGACTCATTACTGCACCACTGGCTGGGTCTAAGCTGGATGGCTCTGCAACACTGGCAGAAGTACTGGGATTTGGCTCTTCTTGTTCCCAGTTGCTAACAACTTTCCAAGACCCACCTAGAACTTCCCCTGTAAAATAAATGGACAGTCCACCCCTGATTTATGGGAGGAGTTGGAGCTGAAGTTGTTTTTATGTCCAACTTTTCTCTATCTTAAGTGGTCTCAAAGTGGCTTACAATTGCCTTGCCTTCCTCTCCCCACAATAGGTACCCTGTGATGTACATGGGACTGTGAGAGTTGTGAGAGAACTGTGACTACTAAAGAGAAACCAAGTTCCTACCTCTAGACTCTTTTTATGTGTTTTTAAAGCAATACATCTTTCTCTCCTTCATTCACAAAACAACATCATCAGTTGTGAGTTGACTGATCTCACCTTTATTATATATGAAGACAACATGGTCAACTTGCCTTGCACATGAGAAAATAGTTTCCAAGTTCAAAGCCATTTGCAATCAGCCAACCTTTGATAGATCAGCAGCATCCTTTCATTATTCATCCAGTTAATGCACTAATAAATCCAAGAATACAGTTCCAATTGCACAGCTAATCATACAAAGAGAGTACAATTAGATAAAAGCATGTTGTGCCATGCTAACCAATTACAAAGACATGCCTGTGAGGTGTTAAACTATGCATCCAATCAATATTTTCTTACAAAGTGATTATACATCAACCGTATGAAGATGTTTTAAAGAGAGAGAGAAAATCCCTACTAAAATGGAGTGGTATGGAAATGTAAAGTCCCATGTTAATCCAGGGTGATCTAATGTGTACAGATTGGTAGACATATGAGAAGCAATTCAACAGATGTTTCTCAATGAATAAAAACACTTTGCCAAGATAGCAACATGCCAGAATGAAGGCATCCTTGTGGGCTAAAAGACATGCTACACAGGTACCTTCACCTTTTCCCCTGAAGAGCAAAATACATCTCAGGGGATGATTTTGAGTGAAAAAACCGTCAGATAGAAAAGGATTGAAAATGCTCTTTGCTCTGCTGTTTCTCCACTGAAACTCACAGCCTTGGAAATTTTCTGTTAAAAAACAAAAATATCAGAGAAAAAATTCTCATGCTATGTGTAACATGTAATTTTTAACCTTTGGGGAGAACACAGCTGTTTGTGTGTGTGTGTTTAAAAAAATGGGTTTTGCTTATCTTGGTTATTAACAGGACTCTAAACAGCTGTGGACCAGTGTGAAGTGGACCAGTTTTATGAAGATCTACAACACCTTCTAGAATTAACACCAAAAAAAGATGTCCTCCTCATAGGGGACTGGAATGCCAAAGTAGGAAGTCAAAAGGTAATCAGAACAACTGACAAGTTTGGCCTTGAAGAACAAACTGAAGCTGGGCAAAGGCTAATAGAGTTTTGTTAAGAGAACAAACTGGTCATAGTGAACACCCTCTTCCAACAACCTAAAAGTTGACTCTACACATGGACATCACCTGATGGGCAACAAAGAGATCAGATTGATTATATACTCTGCAGTCAAAGATGGAGAAGCTCCTTACAGTCAGCAAAAACAAGACCTGGAGCTGACTGCGGCTCAGATCATGAGCTACTCATTGCAAAATGCAGGCTTAAACTGAAGAAATCTGGGGAAGCCATTAGGCCAATCAGTTTTGACTTTGATCACCTCCCTTATGAATATACAGTTGAGGTGAAGAATAGGTTTAAGAAACTAGAGTTGATAGACAGAGTGCCTGAAGAACTATGGACAGAGGTTCGTGACATTGTACAGAAGGCAGCAATCAGCACCATCCCAAAGAAAAAGAAATGCAAGAAAGCAAAGTGGCTGTCTGATGAGGCTTTACAAATAGCTGATGAAAGAAGGAAAGCGAAAGGCAAAGGTGAAAAGGAAAGAGTCACCCAACTGAATGCAGATTTCCAGAGAACAGCAAGGAGAGATAAGGAGACCTTCCTGAAGGAACAATGCAAAACCACAGAGGAAAATAATAGAATGGGAAGGACAAGAGATCTCTTCAAGAAAATTGGAGAAATCAAGGGAACGTTTAGTGCAAAGATGGCCATGATAAAGGACAAAAACGGTAGGAACCTAATAGAAGCAGAAGAGATCAGGAAGAGGTGGCAAGAATACACAGAAAAATTATACAAGAAGGATCTCAATGTCCTTGACAACCATGACAGTGAAATCGCTGACCTTGAGCCAGACATCCTGGAGTGTGAAGTCAAATGGACCTTAGAAAACATTGCTGAGAACAAAGTGAGTGGAGATTACGGTATCCCAGTTGAGCTATTCAAAGTCCTAAAAGATGATGCTGTTAAAGAGATGCACACATTATGTCAACATATTTGGAAAATGCAACAGTGGCCACAGGATTGGAAAAGGTCAGTTTATATTCCAATCCCAAAGAAGGGTAACACCAAAGAATGTTCAAACTATCGCAGCATTGCACTCATTTCACATGCCAGCAAGGTCATGTTAAAGATCCTACAAGCTAGGCTTCAGCAGTATGTAGATCGGGAACTACCAGAAGTTCAAGTTGGGTTTCGGAGAGGTAGAGGAACTAGAGATCAAATTGCCAATATTTGCTAGATAATGGAGAAAGCATGGAAGTATCAGAAAAACGTCTATTTCTGTTTCATTGACTATGCTAAAGCCTTTGATTGTGTGGATCACAACAAATTGTGGCAAGTCCCTAAAGACATAGGAGTACCAGACCACCTCACATATCTCCTGAGAAATCTGTATAAGGGTCAAGAAGCAACTGTCAGAATGGGATATGGAACAACTGATTGGTTTAAAATGGGAAAAGGAGTTCGACAAGGATGCATATTGTGGCTCTGCTTATTTAATTTATATGCAAAGTACATCATGCAGAATGCTGGCCTGGATGAAGCACAAGCCGGAATTAAGATTGCCAAGGAAAACATCAACAACCTCAGATATGCAGATGACACCACTCTAATGGAAGAAAGTGAGGAGGACCTAAAGAACTTCTTGTTGAGGGTGAAAGAGGCAAACCTGGGCAGTATAATAAAAAGTAGACACATCACCCTGCCTACAAAAGTCCATATAGTCAAAGCGATGGTATTCCCAGTAGTAATGTATGGCTGTGAGAGCTAGGCCATAAGGAAGGTCGAGTGCAGAAGAATAGATGCTTTTGAGCTGTGGTGCTGAAGAAGAATCTTGAGAGTCCCTTGGACTGCAAGAAGATCCAATCAGTCAGTCCTAAGGGAAATCAACCCTGACTGTTCCCTGGAAGGTCAGATGCTGAAGCTGAAGCTCCAATGCTTTGGCCACCAAATGAGAAGGGAGCACTCACTGGAGAACACCCTGATGCTGGGAAAGACAGAAGGCAAAAGAAGAAGGGGACGGCAAAAGAGGAGATGGCTGAACAGTGTTACTGATGTAACTAACACAAATTTGAGCAGACTTCAGAGGACGGTGGAAGATAGGAGGGCCTGGCGTGACTTTGTCCATGGGGTCGCAAAGAGTCAGACTCGATTGTGTGACTGAACAACAAAAACAGCTGAAGTAGGAAGAGATGGTCAAGAGATACAGGATAGGGGCATAAAAAGGATTTCTCACATTCAGTGGTTTGACTCTTGCTGTTAGATGATCATTCCTTTGTTATGATGATGACATAGTATAATTAGTCAGTGGCTGTTAATTAGGAAATCAATATGAACCTACAGGCTGCATCTTGCATTTTGGAAATACTAGGTTCAAATTGCTTTGGAGTCTGTTTTGGGTTTTCTTACTCCTCCAGGATTTAACTATTAATTTTACAAAGTGTGTTGCAATTTAACATCAATTTACTCCCGTTACAGTCAGTTGGAAAGTATTAAATGAAAAAAAGATATAAAACAAGCATAAAATGTACATTAAAAATTCAACAGAACAACTTTGTGGTAGAAACTAAAAGAACAGTAAAGTGGGGTTCCTTGAACATCAAAGAACCCTAAAATAATCTAAAATACAGGAGTTCAATAAGTAGGTAGATTAGGTGAACAGGGCATGGCAAAAGCAAGGATGAGGCCATGTCAGGATCTGTTACCATACCATACCAAACCTTTAATGGCATAATAGATTCAGATAAAAATACACAGAAAAATTTAAACATTGGAGATAAAATCAAAATAAAACCGAGCTTACAGATACATTCAAACATGGTCAGAATTAAATTTAAGGATGTCAGCCAGAAATTTTGCCACAGCCTCACTAACCACCCCCTCAGTATCACTCAATAAATAATAACAGGGTGGCAGAATAGACAAATCTGGAGAAAAAGAAAGCTTGCCAAATAAATCTTTACGGAGGTTATGGTAAAAAGAACAATCAAGCAATATATGCTGGATGTCAGGATCTTTGAGGGCAGTTCAAGAGTTTGTACATGTATTGTTAGGGTCTGACAGTCAGATTTAGGCAGAGTTCTGGTACCAAGATTCAGTTACCAATGAAATATTATAATTGAAATCTCAACCTTGGAAGCTAATGTTGACCTCTTTAGTCAGCTGACCTCTTTGCCCTTCTCTCCTCATTACTGTGTACTTCCCTGGTTGACCATCTTGAGAGCGATGCTGTGGAAAGCAGAGATTGAGCCAGCAGTTCTCCCGCCTGGTATTATATTCATTGATACAAGGACAACCACATTTTTGTCTGCTCTCCACCCTTACAGGGGACATCTCTGCATTCATTTAGTACTGGAGAGTCATCTGACGAACATCTGATCAACTTACATTCTTAAAGGGAGAGTGGCCCTTTTTTTTTTTATTTGTCCGGCAACCTGTGGTGTATCTTAAAACATATTTACACCCATTACCACCTAATCCATTAGAATCTTCAAAACATCTTTTATGCTGTTTTAAGATCCTCTAGAGCAGGGGTGGCCAACGGTAGCTCTCCAGATGTTTTTTTGCCTACAACTCCCATCAGCCCCAGCCATTGGCCATGCTGGCTGGGACTGATGGGAGTTGTAGGCAAAAAACATCTGGAGAGCTACCGTTCGCCACCCCTGCTCTTGAGCACAGCCTAGGGGAGTCTCCATCAAGCCATGACACATCCCTCCCCTTCTCCCTTTTAATTCATATTTGTACTGAACAAGCAACTTGCTGAAGAACTTGAAAACAAGATCACTATTGTGTGGTTTTTTCCCTTGTGTTTGGTTTGGAAAGAAGACTGCATAAAATGAGAAAAAATATGCAAGTGTTTCTACTGATTTAACTGGTAGGACATAGTTTATTCATAGCATTGTGCGATTTTTTAAAAAAGTCATAACACTTGTTCTCTACCATTTCAGCAGTTTGGTTGCTGATTTTGTATCAGAGTATATATTTTTGTTACTTGTTCAGTACTTTTAGGACACTGTGATCCTAATAATACTTTCCAGGGACTGGCAGGGAGTAAGCCCCACTGAATAAAAAGGGACTTACTTCTGAGTAGACCTGCAGGATTGCTGCCTTACAGTGTTACCTGAAGCAGAGTTACAGACTTCTAAGACACTGAAGTCTATGAGCTTAGAAGGAATGTAACTCTGTTTAGGACTGCAATATCAGGTGCATCTCTTCTAGATGTGGGGATGTCCTGCAATTTGTATCAGGCTTCTTCTGTTGGCCTTTTGATCCTGGATAAGGCTACGTTATTGTTGCCTACAAATCCTAGTCTAGGGTAGACATTTTCCTATTATTTTCTGTGGTAAAAGAACATGTTCAATTTTGCTGTAGTTGCTTAATCCTTCTTCAACATGAGAAAGGCCACAAATACACAGGAATGGTGTACTTTTCCATACAGAAGCTTATGAAGCATTACAAACCCATCAAAGAAACTTTCTTCGGATACCACATGCAAATAATTAGGCTTTGCATTATTGGTTAGGTTTGCAATACATCTGGATCTCAATTAGTACTCACTGCTAACACTTGACCAGAGATGACAGAATATGATTTGAGAATTTTGTCTTAGAACTGATTTTGTTCTTTTTATGCTCTGCATTTTCCTACCTCTATTGGATTTTGTTCATCAAATAAATTATTCAGTTAATGAGGTCAATATCTACTACATAATTTATTGGCATTTTTTCTTGGTGTTTTGTCAGTTCTATTTCATTGGCTTCCTGCTGGTCTAGTTAGTGGACCTACAACCTGTTTTGCATCATCTTTATTGTCATTTATCTCAGTGGCATTAGCTATTCATTTTCACTCCCCCGCCTTCTTTATTTCCTTCTTTCATGTTATTTTTCATGGCTTGTTCCTTTCTGAAACCCTAAATACAACACATGATTTTCAGATCAAACAGGCAGTTACTTATCATAGGATAACTGTCAGGCTCTGCCAAGCTGATCCAACTGTGCTGATGGCAGCTTGCTGTGCACCAAGAAAAATCATTATGGTTTCATATCCAGGTTCAGAGGGAACCATAATTTCCCATAATGTCTTATGTTTGTGTAGAACATTGCTGGTTCAGGATACAAATCTGTGTGGTTTTTAAAAGATTATTATAGCGCTTTGGGACCAATGAGGAATCTATTGGAGGGTCTGAGGCAGCTGTTTATAAACATAAAGGCACCAAATTTGCACAGAACATAGACCTCCCTCTACTCTAAAGACACCCCCCCGCAATGTTTCAAGTGAATTGATGTTCAGTTTTACAGACCCCCAAAGCAGGTCCTTCTCAGCACAGGAAAAGTTTTCTCTACTGATTCCTATCAGAGGGAAATACTGCCAGTCACCAGCTTTAAAAAGAAACAAACAAAAATCCCTCTGACTTCATTTCATTTTTCTTACAATAACTGATTGACAATGAAATTTCCACCTTTCTGCTGAAAATTTTCACAAAGTGAGGAAGGAGGGACTGGGGGAGGCTGTTTTTCAGCTAAATGACAACATTGCAACAGAGCTATTGATTCCTAATCACTAAAGAACTCCTGAGTTTCAAACAAATTGGACTAAGGGGTCCAATTTTACAGGGCCCTGAACATGGTGCCCCAGCAGTCCTACTTGGAGAGAGAAAAAAGGACTGTCCCCAGAAAAGAAAGAAGAAATGAGTAAGAATCTCAACTTTGTCATTATTCTATATGGGGACTTTTTATGTGTAGGGGGCTGGAGTGGTTGCCTTCTGAAACTATGAATATGTCACAAAACCATGTTTATATCTCCTCTCATATACATTAAACAAGTAAGTTCTGAGGAACAACTCAAAGCATCTGTCCTTATAAAACTTTTCACTGACTAATTCTTAGGGTGACAACTCTCAAGTCTCTAATGTCACCATTGTTTCACACAGGGGTTGTTTTGCTTTTTTAAAAGCCCTGCAGGACCTCATTTGTATATTAGGCCACACACCCTGATGCCAAGCCAACCGGAACTCCATTCCTGTGCATTCCTGCTCAAATAAAAAGTCCCGTCAACAAGTTATCTGTATGTATTATAACTCAAACTATGAATTTCTATGAATCTTTTTGTCTTGCTAAATACTGTAATTCTATGTGTTGATATCTAGTGCCTGCAAGCACATTTTGTTTTCTTTAGCTGTGGTAGCCAGCATTTAAAAAGTTGTATAAATAGTTCATATATTGTAAGCAGTTTTCATAGTTCTTAGAATGTAAAGAATACACAATTATCATAATCAATTCAATAATATTTTATTTAAAAGTTGTTAGTTTGTTTTGATAGCTTTTTTCTCAGTGTCCCCTTTTCATTCTTCTTAGATTTTGTGAACATAGGAAGATCACGAGAGGAAAGGCAGGAAGGGTTGCATCAGTGACTAGTTCTTGTGACCCTATCTTACACACCCAAGTAAATGCTGATCACCACTTTGGGTCAGGAAGCAATTTCTTCCAGGCCAGTTTGCCCAGGGATCCTGAAGGTGTTTTTTTTTAAAATCTTCTAGGCATGAAGCAAGGGTTACTGGGGTGTGTGGAGGGAGGTATTTGTAAATTTCCTGCATTATGCAGGTGACTGGACTACATGACCCTGGAGATCCCTTCCAACTCTATGATTCTATGAATGTCAGCCATTGCTGGTTCAAAAGCTCTCCAACACAGCATGCACTAGTCCTGGACAGTTCCCTGATGCAATGGCTCCATCTCCTGGGTCAACTCCTACTCTGTATTATTATTGTTGTCCATCAGAGACCACCCCCAAGCCTTTCCCCTTGGTTCGCCAGGTACAGAACAAGATATTTTAACCATAGATAGGTGGAAGGGCTGCTTACATATCTGTGAGCACACAACTGTTTTGGCCTTTTCAGTGGAAATATTTTCTAAGTGGATTTTTTTTAAGGACTCAAACACTGTCAAAACAAATATATGCTGATGATCAAGCAAGCAATAAAATTGAGGAGCAAATTACAATAGACATTGAAACAATGAAAAATTTTAATTATACACAAAAATACCTCGCATCATTTAGTGTAATATCATTTCATTTATAATAATACCCCAGCTTCCTAATTTAATAAGTATATCTTTAATCATCTTGGGATCCATAACAGAGAAAAATAAGTATTAGAATTTATTACAAAGACCCACACAATTGTCCATTACCAATATGGCAAGGTCATAAAATATTCTCTCTCAGGATGATGCTCAGGGAAAACTGACTTCCACGCAGCTGTAAGAACATCCAAAGGGCACCTGTGGAAAGTTGGCAAAAACACATGTCTGTACACACAGCTGTTTGTTCCAAGCACAAATAAACCCTATCATTCCTGCAATGGAAAATGAAAACAATCAGAAAGCAGGTTTGCAAGCTTTCCCCAAATTTATCTTCTTTGACTGCAACAATGCAAATTGCCTTGGGACTATTTTTTCAGGATGCTGTGCGCCAATTCTTTTCCCCCCCCAATACGTCAGTGGGACATTATGCATGTGGGACACTATGTATGACACACACAAAAATGAGAAAATAGAAAGACCCCATGAATTAATGGCTATTTCCTGCCAAATCTGTATGGATTGACTGCAATGTTAAAATCCTTCTGCATAGACCTGCTAAGGATTGCTCCCTGTGTTGCAGCCTTTTCACATCTGTTCTTCCAGGCAGGGAAAAAAATTATCCAAGGCCCTGCAGGTCTGATGTTATTCCTACTGTGTAAAGATAATTATAAAAGGGAAATGCATTCAGCAAATTCCAAAAGCAACATGGACACATATCAGTTTAAGTAGAATGCTGATGGCAGCTATGAACAGTGAGACCCCAGTCTGCCAGGATCATGCAAAGATATCAAGTGGCTGGGCTTCTATGCATTACCTCTTGCATAGGATCATATCCTACTGGCACCATAGCTCATAGCCACTCTGAAAAGAAGAGAATTATTTCCAAGTTAACTTTTGGTACAATCCAGGGCTTTTTTTGAGCAGGAACGCACAGGAACGCAGTTCCAGCTGGCTCGGAGTCAGGGTGTGTGTCCTAATATGCAAATGAGTTCCTGCTGGGTCTTTTCTATTAAAAAAAAGCCCTGGCACAATCTAATTGGTCCACTTGAAAAAAAGAATTGTTAACAATGCTAGATAATTCACAAAAAAACATGTAACACATTAAGATGAATCAGACCCCCAGTCCATCAGAGTCAGTACTGTCTACTCAGACTGGTCTAGCTATGAGCTTCTCTACTACACTTTGCTAAAGACATATTACTAGTCACTGTTGGTGAGGGTTAAACTCACCCAGAAAGGCCATTCTTGTGTTGTTAAGTCAAGAAAAGTATTTGTGGGCACTTTCACATATACTAAATAATACACTTCCAGTGCACTTTGCACTTGGCAACTTACTGTTTGAAATGGCAAAATCTACTTGCAAACAGTTGCTGAAATTGATTGGAACTGCATTGTAGCATGTGTGAAAGTGTCTTGTGTGTGCCTGTATGTAGTGTGTATGTGGAGGGGGGAATAGAGACTGAAAGATACTCAAACATTTATTTATTCATGTATTGCATTTTTGCCACCTTTCTTCTGTCAAGAAACTCCAGGATCATTCCCATTCAAGTCCTAATCAGACACAGACATGCCTGGTTTCAGCAAGGTCAGTGCATCACTTGTCAATGAAATGTGAATGCATCCAGTGGAAATATTTCAAAATAGCAAATTACTATTTATTGTAAGGAGCAGTTGTCTTTCTGGAGCTCTCACAGAAGGAGAGCTGAACTATAACAGCAACATTAGGATCTCGGCAAGGGGCTTTAAAAGTCAAACAGATGAGTCGTGCCTTGCCTGTAATGGAGTATATTATGTTGCCCATTGCCTTTGGAGAATGTTCATACTCTGATCTGCTATTCTAACTACTGTGACCTAATCAGCAAAAGCATTAGCATCCCATGAAGACATTTTTGTGGAACCACGGGATGCTATATGGGAAGAGGCTTTGTGACTTGAGAAAATAAGTAACAAAGCTACCTGACTTCATTTGCAGACAGAAAAGGATCTGGATAACTGCCATCACAAAAATCCATAGCCCAGGCTTCCTTGCTCTATTACATGTAGTAACACCCTTATGCATTAACATTAAAGGCAGTGTTTTTAAAGTTTCCAAATATTTCAGCAGTTGCAAGCAAAATTAGTTTAGTGGCTTATTTTCCAGATTAAATAAAACTTCTGCCAGGGAGACAAACTCTAATCTTGAATTTTTCAGGTTATTTATTTAGTAAATGTGTCTTTTTATTGCGCCAAAGCAGTATAAAATGGCTACGCAGTAGTATTTTAAACAGCAAAAATTATTCCTGTAAAACTACTAAACAGCAGAAGCCTTAAATTAATAACCACAAAAAGGAATGTCCAAAACAGTGCCTAATATTGCACTAGAAACACATTGGTATGTATTTGATCTGTTTTCCAAAAACATTATGAAAACTATACACATAAAAATTGGATGACTACATGGAAAGCTGAAACTATAATACAAAGGGCTGGATGCAAAGACATCCTGGCACAAGCAGAGGGCTCTTCCAATTACACTAGGAAGGTTTGACACATCCCACGGACTTCCCATTGGAAACAGTCTGGCCACAGCATCTCACACTGTTCTTAAGAAAAACATCAGAAGTTTTTGATTACTGGTTATTTTGAAAATTTTGCTAAGATATTTTATTTTTGATGTCACATGGGAACTCTGTTAGGACCCTCACAGAAATATGGATTAGATTAATTAATCATGCTAAGGTATTGAAAAAGGCTTTTAAAGGAATATTGACTGGGCAGTTCTATAGGTATTGTATGAATATTAATGGACTAATTTAATCAGAAAGGTCCCTGTGTATGGATTTCACATACTGTTTACATCGGAGGAGGCTGCATTTTGCATAATTTTGCATATCAGACGACTGATGAAGACAGCTTGTCACAGCATGTTTGGTCTTTTGTCTTACCATTGATTATAGAAGAGTTTTACATATTATGATCATTTTGTGACTTTTTTGTGTATTCATTAAAGACTGATCAAAATGTTTTTTTTAAAAAAAAAATCTCTCACCACTGGATTCATACCCTTGCTGCACTACAAAGCCAGTCCCTTTACACTGCAGCAACAAGCAGCTATTTCTAATACTTTAAAAGCTATCGCTATTGAAAGCTATTACTTGGAACAAAAGATTAAGCCAAATAGCTGAATGACAGTTTTCTATTTTAGCAGAAACCTCTCTGCCATCGCTAACTAATAACAATTGCTTTCACATATATACTTACATTATTCATTCATGTAACAGGGATTAGTTATGAGACTCTATCTGACATAAAACTTGTGCACAAGAGTCAGTAGCATATATTCACATACTTTGGAAGCACCATTTAAAGAAGAACCTTGCCAATATCACAACTGCCGAGCTGAACTAAATCATTGGTGCAATTACAAAGAGCTAAGATTCTTCAGAGCATCATTGAATCCAAATTAAAGTAGACTACCAGAGAGAATTAAAAGAAAGTTTCAGCATCATTATATCCAGTAAATATCAGCAGCAATCCAAGTGCTCCTTTCTAGTTCAGCACATTGCCCTTGGAACTCTTCTGTGGCCATTAGATGTCTGCAGGGTCCCCTATGATAGCCAAAAAAAAAGTAATTACTATGACCATGGGTAAAACATTTGCCTATGTGCATCCTCTCAAGTTAAAAGGCACTTTCTATGTGAATCAACCCATTGGTCATAGTAATTAGTATTGCAGATATTATAAAAAAGGGTTAAAACCTATTTTCCAAAGGAAACTTCCCCTAGTAGTTAATCCAAGAGGTTCACAGTTTATTACAGCAATTAAAATGACAATTTTATAAGCAGGTCAGATTCTCCAAGAGGAAGCAATTTTTGCTGAAACGTAGTATAGTAGTGACCAGAATATATGGCCAGGGACTTGCCGTTTTACCAACATTATAACTCAATGCACATAATGGTTGCATTTCAAGTTCCAGGCTAATAGTATTTCACCCCCCACTTTAGCAATGGATTGCATTTAGAAAACTGAAATAAAGGTGCTCACCCTTCCAAAACCATTTTTTCCCGTGTAGCTCATATGAATGTGAACATTACTGGTCAAAAGTATTTCTCAGTTAAATTGCCATTTTAAATCAAACCCGTATAAAAGAACTGCTCCCCCTGAATTGATCTGTTCACAATCCTTTTCTTACTGTAGCAAGTGCTAAAATTTGGTCCAACTTCCTTTAAGCTTTTGTTGAGTGATAGCCTGTCTAAAGCAACAGAATAAAGTATTATAGCATTACACGGCTCCTCTTTCCAGTCTAATTTTCAGAAACCTTTATTCATGTGGGCTTGAATCCCAGCTAATGAAAACAACCATTATTGATCGGAAGGCAGTGGGGTCAGTTATGTTATATTTGTACCAACCCTTTGAGAAATACATTGGAGTATAACTCTATATCCAAGGAGTTCATGATTCATTAATTATTGCAAGTAATGGATCTAGAACTGCATTTAATTATACTGATATATAATTTAAAATAACTGAACGAAGCAAATGCTTCTGCAGAGTTTGGCTGGAAACTTTGCCAGAGTTTTCTAATATTAATTGGCTTGGTAAATGCCTCACATTGCACACAGCCAAGGCTCCTGTATAAAGAGTTGTATATCAAGATTCTATATGACGTCTAGAGCTAGGTTTTAATCTACTTTTAAGATGCAATCATCCAATTTTTATGAACCTATTTATTGTATAACTTCACATACATACATCAAACCATAATGGATTGGATCAAAAGGCATTCTCACAGTGGTGGAAGAATCTTCCATTCACAGAGGAGGCCTCTCCCACACTGAAAGAACCTTTCCATGAACAGAGAACTACTTAATTGAAGACTTTAATAGAAGGACACCTTTGGATCCAATTCACAGATAGCTGGTATCTACCTGTAAATTTGTGCATTCAGTTCTGAGTTTTCAAGCTCCCTGGGTGTTTCTATATCTCTGGGAGGTATATGGGGATACTTATTTTTAAATTTGTGAACAATTAAAATATATGTATTCTGTCCACCCCAGGATCTCCCTGGAATTTCCCACCATAAATATTATAAATCCCCTACTACTCTGACTGGTCAATTGACTTAGCCTCTCTCAACACCCACCATAGCTTACATGTATTGATACTTTAATCCACTCACAAATCTCACCAGTGCCACAGCTCAGAGGCACTAAGATCGCTCACCCAGACACTCAAGCTTAATGCACCCAGGAGCAGTGGTGCTTGCAGATCTAGCCTTCAGGTTTAATACCCGGCATACCAGCCATTGGCATTGGAGTCATGATTTTGATTGTCAAAGGATTATTGATTTGCACACCCGACCACCCTGAGCAGTCAACTAACTTAACCTTCTTCCCCACCCCACACACTATATTACTGCTCAGTCATCTCCAGTTTGCCCTACCATCCTACTCAGACCTTCCTTCTTTTATTATTAAATGTTTCATTTTAGACAAAGATAAAAAAGAGATCATCAAAAACCTAGCGTTCCTTTTTTTTCTCCTGCCTTATTCTTCCTTTTTCTCTGAGCCTTCCTGTTCATGCTTTGAACCAACTTTCTCCTTTGCAATTTTTGTTTTACAAATGCAAAATTTAAACTGCATCATCCAAGAGGCTCAGTGCCCAGCCCACACTTATGAACTTCAGCCTGTGTTGACACTGGAGGGCTGTGCTTGAGAACCAGTTTGGTGTAATGAGAGCCAGTTTGGTGTAGTGGTTAAGTGTGTGGACTCTTATCTGGGAGAACCAGGTTTGATTCCCCACTCCTCCACTTACAGCTGCTTGAATGGCCATAGCTATCGCAGGAGTTGTCCTTGAAAGGACAACTGCTGTGAGAGCCCCCTCAGTCCTACCCACCTCAGAGGGTGTCTGTGGGGGGAGAAGATATAGGAGATCATAAGTCGTCTGAATCTCTGATTCAGAAAGAAGGGTGGGGTATAAATCTGCAGTCGTCTTCTTCTTCAAATGTAGCCCCTGCTCTGGAGAAACTTTCAGGGAGAGTGGAGTCAGAGGCTTTTTTTCCTACAGAGGGCCAAGGGGGTGGCTGGTGCAGGCTGTTAGGTTCCTGCTCATGAGGAGGACTGCAGGGCCTCCTTTCAAGGGCAACTCATACAGGCTGATTGGTCCCAGGCTCTGCAGGATCTGTGCAAACTGTTGTTGTTTTTTCATCTCATTAGAAAATAGTGTCCACCATAACTTTTTCCTGAGCAAGATAGGAAGGACAGATTCATTCGAGTTTTGTTCAAGGATCTTAATTAATAAAAAGCTATTAGTTAGATCACAGCTTGGTAATTGTTTTAGCCCTGGAGTATAGGCCATTAACATCATTTTAAAGAGCTTTCCTAATAAGCAGCTATTCTTGTACTGCAATTGCTTTTAAATCTCCAGAGAGTAGGGTGTAATATGCGACTGTTCCAGTTCACAGCTTTCAGCACTCAGAGGACATGCATCCATTTTCAAGTTGGTAATTTGCTATAGTAGTCAATACCCAATTCTTCTTAACCATAGAGACAAATGCATTAGCTCTTTTCAGACTGATCTGGACTGCATGTGATTTACATATGTAAATGTAGTAAATGTCACGTGCAGTAGAAATACAATTTGTCCTTTGGTGAGCTCTGGGATGGACATCTTTCCCCACACCAAGTTATTAAGTGGCATAGATTGAATGCTAGCGCTAGATCTGGCATCTAAAACTCTGGTTTGAAGGCAGCCTGTAGAAAAGGAAAAATTCATAGCAAAGGACCATGTACAAAATCTCTCATTCATCTAGGCTTAAGTAAACTGATGTGTCATCCATGATTTTTACAGTGTGAGATGGGCTTTGAAGAATGTTGAATATTACATTTATCAACATCAGTAGATGGCACTTTGGGTTTTAAAAGTACATAAATATGTATAATAAAGTTTTAAGCAGCTGAGCAATCTTTAGATTAGGCTTTTTCAATGCAAACCTAAAACAGTTCTCTGGGATTAAGTCCTGTTAAATAGAACTGAAGAGGATTCAAAGTAGGCATATTTAGAATTGTTTCCCAGAGTAGCAACAGAGACACAGGGTTAGAATGCAATTGAAAATCTTTGAATCTATTCTCAAACATAAATACAGGTTTTCCACACTTAGAAAGACTCAGTCATTCTTCCATATTTTTGTGATCTAAATAAGCCCTTGTTCATTCAGTTTTTCCCAGTAAAATAGGATAAATCATGCTCCTCATTTAGTTCCCACCAGCTATAGCTTGGCCATTTTGTAACATGTCATACCAGCACTGCATAAAGTTTCCCAGATGAGGTCTAGCTATAGGTCATGAGGTCCCTCTGAAGGCATCACTTTTAGATCCCCATAATTATCGCAAAAGTCCTCTATATGTCTTAGGTTCACAGTTTATATTGTATGGCCTGTAGTTAAAAGTCTGCCTAATCTTGAGCAAAACTGCTGTGCTTTAAATCACTCCTGAAGTGTGTTTCTTATCCAATTTAAATTCTTTTAATTCATAGTTTTCAATGTTATGTTAGGAGTCCAACCAAGGTAGGAAGATTCTCAAAATACATGATGAGGGGGCAATGAACTTTTGGATAGTACTTATTATATGCTCAAATATTAAATAATTTATTCAATACTTCTTAAGCTGCATTAAGATTTTCTCTGATTCCTTGAACTCTCAATTTCATTTTACAAGTTATTTATTCTTCTTCTCGGTCTCTGCTCTGTAGCTTTCCATTCCACATCTATTTCATCCTACTGGTTTGCCTGCAGTTTATTGCTAAATGCCATGGTCACACTTTGGTATTTCATCTGGGTGGCACAAAGCTGAAGTTGCTTGGTTTATAGGCCATGAAATTTTGATGAGTCGTACTTAATTTTGCATGACGATCAAGAAGCTGGGGCAGCTAAAGTCATTCATGGAAACAGCTTTCTCCATGTACGAAAGCCCTCAAGTTGATCTTGTTACTTGATTGAGACTATTTGTAATTACATTAACTATATTCTTTTCTTCTGCCCTAACTCTTAGTGAGCTGGCTAATTCCTTTTCAAAAGTTGTGTGTGTGTGTGAGAGAGAGAGAGAGAGAGAGATTCATATTCAGCCTGATATTTCAAGATAGACCAGCCACCCAGAAAAGTTATATTTGATGAAACTTCATGAGTAGATATTATTCATTATTTTATTTAGTAATAATTACAAATTGTTTCTGAGAAAGACATACTTTATTCTTAATTGTATGAATTAATTTTAAGTTTTGCTTGTAATAAATTGCCCAGTCAGCTTCTATTTTAAATACTAAACATTGAAATGAACTTCCATTCCTTACATTCTGTCTGGCCCAGCACTGCATTCAGATAAACAGGAATGAGTGCAAAGGTAGATAAATCCTGAAAAGCAGTCCTTGAGCTCTATCATACCATGAAGAATTCACTGAGCATTACACTGGCCTTATGACAGGAATTTTGCATACATGTTTCAGACCTTATGGGAATGTGTCCATAACTTAGCTTCAAAAATAAAAGCAGAAAGCCCTATATGGCCGAGGACCTGCCTACCTGAAGGACCGTCTCTCCCCATACGAGCCCCAAAGAGCACTGAGGTCAGCAGGGAAGAACAAGCTGACTGTCCCTGGGCCAAGGGAGGCGAAATTACAGAGCACTCGGGCACGGGCTTTCTCCGTGGCAGCCCCGTGCCTGTGGAATCAACTCCCGGAGGAGGTGCGGGCCCTGCGGAGCTTAGACCAATTCCGCAGGGCCTGCAAGACCATCCTCTTTAGGCAGGCCTTCCTAGACTGCTGACAGAGGATGGCCAAACAGATGATCTAACAAAGTAACTCTTTAGTGATTCTTGCCATTATCTAAATATGTAAATGGATAAATAGCGCCCGGAACATCTCTGCTGCTGTTCAATTATAGATTATATATGCTGGATTAGTTTTAAGATATGTATTAACTATGTATAATTTTAATGTTGTTTTTAATTATTGTATTTTGTATAATGTTTTATTGAATGCTGTTAGCCGCCCTGAGCCTGCCTAGGCGGGGAGGGCGGGATACAAATAAAATTTAATAATAATAATAATAATAATAAAAATGGAAGGTATAGGAACTCATTACATAGTCTGAGTCATGTGAACAAGAAGCACTTCTATAAAGTACACATCTACAAAGTGCATATTGACAAAGTGCTGGCCACAGCCAAGCCAGTCATTGTTAAGGTGACCAAAGAGAGATCACAGGATTAGTAAACAACCATGATATATTTATGAATGATGATATAAAATTTTCAAAGTATTTGATAAATATTAATATATTACTGTATAATCACATAGGCATAAACATCAAGAAGTGACTCTACAATGTTAACAAGCACTGTCCAATCATCTGAAGCTCCTCTCTGTTGCAGGAGTCTGCTTGGTCCTTTTTCATCTCAAGCATCATCCAGTGAAAATAAAGTGCAATAAAAGTAGCATAAGAAGTCACAATTCTGCAAAGCCATCTAAGCCTTTGAGAGAGAATATGCAGAGAGAAGCCAAGCAGTAAAATATTTCACAGTGTGAGTATTATGCAGAGAGAGAGAACATGCAGAGAAGAGCTTAACCATTCTGAGGAAGCATACTGAAACAGATGTTTGAGCAAGCCTGTCTGCAGAATCATGACCTCTTACACTACTTGTCTACAACCTGACATTAGTACAACAAAGACACAAAGAACATTTATTGGCTATTGCACTTATTTTGCACTGGATAACACTTGCGATGAAGAAGACCAAGCACACTCCTGCCACAGAGAAGAGCTGAAATATATCACGGTTGTTGCTAATTATTTTCAAGTCAGTCATTGTGGCAGCAGGATTGCATTGTATTTTAAAGACCCATTTTGTATTTTACAAGTTTTAATTTTTACACTGCCATGAGCAGTTATAGTCATGGAAAGGCAGCATAAAAATCACCTGAATAAAATAAGTAAACTTGAAAAGGGGCAATCATAATCAAGAAAATTGTTGCAGCTGTCCTTGCATAAGCAGCTGTGACTGACACTAAAGTTACTAAAGTAGCTGTTTTATTGCAATGGAACTTCAAGAACAGAATTGGAATGGAAATTGCTGAATTACAAGTTATTACAAAGCTTGAAACTATCAGCTCCCTAAGACTCAACAAGGACATTGGTTTATTATTTTATTACGTATGCTAAACCCAGTTTGAGTCAGTTAGAGCCAGTTTGGTGTAGTGGCTAAGTGTGAGAGAGAACCAGGGAGAACCAGGTTTGATTCCCCACTCCCCGATATATACCTGCCAATGTGACCTTGGCACAAGTTCTCTCAAAGCTGTTCTGCTCAAGAGCAGTTCTGGGAGAGGTCTCTCAGCCCCACCTACCTCACAGAGTGTCTGTTGAGGGGAGGGGAAAGGAAAGAAGATTGTAAGCCACTCTGAGATTCCTTTGCGTACTGAAGGGCGGGGTATGAATCCAATCTGTTCTCTTCTTTTTCATTCTCACCAAGTAGAATTATACATCTACTGTATTCCACTGTATTTCTTTTTTTTAAATAGCATATCAGAATAATGTCTGTGATGCTATGCAATATATCAGAGTAGAGATCTCTCTGAAAGAACAACTCTAAGAAAAGGATGCTGTTAGTTTAACCCATGCTTGGGAAGAGACCCATGGAGCATGACAACAGTCTCTCATTTTCTTACTCTTCACAATTAAGAAACCTAATGACAGACTCACCTAATGACAGATGGACCGAAGGAAGCCAGGCTGTATTCCACATGGGCTAGGACCTTCTCGGTGGCAGCACCAGAAATGTGGAATGCCCTCCCGGAGGCCATAAAGGCCCTGTGGGATCTTTCTCAATTCCGCGGGGCCTGCAAAACTTAACTATTCTGACAGGCCTTCAACACCTAAACCAGGAGAGAACTGCCACCTCACACTGAGGTGAGCACTCCTCCCTGCTGAGGAGCTACGAACATTACAGGATCACTAACCGCAAAAAGAAAGATCCCGCCATATCAAAGTTGTACAGCACCACAAAAGGTTTTAAATTGTATTTTATTGGTTTTACATTGTATTATAGAACCGACTGTTAGCTGCCCTGAGTCTGCTTGCAGAGAGGGTAGGATAGAAATTTAAAGTAATAAATAAATAAATAAACTCACTTTCAAGGACTCATCAGTCTCCAATCCTGACATATTTATATCCTTGTGATGTTGCCCCCCCCCCCGTACACAGCTGAGCCCTAACAGGTGATAGTCATATAACTAAGCCTATTATTCTTTTAATCTGTTAAAAACATCTTCATTATTCTGTATGCTAATTTACTAACATCCTCTGTTTCTGTTTCATTCTGTTTGAGAAAGTGTGCTTGGCACACAAAAGCTCACTCTTTGAATAAAACTTTGTTGGCCTTAAAGATGCCACTGAACTCCAACTTTGTTCCATGCAGTGGTATACCAGTAATCACAAGGAGAAAAGCACCATCTTTTATATAAATCCTTGATTTCTGTAGTCTCTCTGTATTTGTCCAAGCTTTGTCCTCAGCCATGATATGGTCAAGTTGTTCTGTACTGTCAGCTGCAACTCCAGACCTTTAATTCCTTCAATAGTTTCTTCTCATAGGCTTGATTGGATAAAGATGACAGGGTAAGCATTTAAGGCAAAGCCAGTTTTGCCAAAGGCATTTCAGAGAATTCCCCAGAAGGAACTAATAGTGCTTTTAAAATATAATTTTGTCAAACTTTAGCAGTGGCATATGCAAAGCAACAGAACTTCACATCCAATAATAGGAAGTTATTCTGTACCTTCTTTAAGTTTCTCTTGAACAGCTAAAATGTTGTTCCTGAGTAATGGAAGTGAGTGGAACATAATGAAGATGCCCCATTGAACATGGATTCTAATGACTCAAGAGAGATCTGTTCTTTTCCCTGACTTTTCTTCACAGGTCTGCTCTTCCAGGCACAGACAGGAGCCAGTGAAAAACAAAGGGGGTGGCACTGAAGGCAGCGAAATGATTTGTAGGACCTCAAGGCAGAGGGCAGTGATGGCACTGCATGATTTATGTACCATATCTCCCAGCCATAGGAAAAATTTTAATATTGTGTTGTAATCCCAAACAGATTTTTATGAAGAAATTTTTCACTGAATACTGAGAGATTGTGAATGCTTTTCATTATATTGTAGCCCTTTACTTCCTCAAATTCCTGTTCAGGACAATACAAAATGAACTATAACTCTACTCTAATGGAAAATCATAACATATTTTTAGATTAATTAAAAGAGACCACTTTACATGAGACACCAGCTAAGGTAAAGAAAAAGTATCAAGAAATGGTGCACTAACCACTTTTGTCCTAGCTGAGTATCACATACTAGTGCAAGCAAGATAAATACTCTGTGTCTCTGCCCAGCAAGTTCAGTATCCACACAGGAACAAATCAGCATTCAGGCTACATATCACCCTTTCAACTCTACTCCAGCCATTACTCCATTAGACTTATGTACACTTCCCACTCCTCAAACTCCTGTCCAAAACATGAGGAATCTGATCTGGGGCACTAGGGAGGCATGAGATGGCTAGTTGGATATATGGGAGATGCACATGCCTATTTGGACTAGTAGCAAACATTGAGTCTCTTGGAGAATAGATCCCCAAGGTCAGCCTCCTCTTTGCCACATGTCATGTCTCCTATTGCTACTCCCCATCTGCTCTTTGTGACTAACTGTTCAGTAGTCTGAGTGAGCTAGTGAATAAAGTCATCTGTGCCTTGGAGCTGCCACCTGCCCACCCAAGAGCTGCCACCTGCCCACTCACCTGTGCCTTGGAGCTGCCACCTGCCCACTCAACTGAGTAAGCAGCAGGCAGTAAGGATCAGCAGCTGATGCTCACCCCATCTGATTGCCCAGGGTGGAAGTCAGATGCACTACTACACTTCCCTTTTACTGCCTTCTTGTTCACTTATCCAATACTATTCCCAACAAGAAACAGGAGATGGAAGGGGTAGCAGACTGTGACTCTTTCATACTTTAACACTTGCCATGTACTGTACGGCTCCATTAACTCCCCAGGCACCCCACTGTACCTAAGAGAAATGTTGACCTTCAGTCACATATAGGGGAAGATGGTGGGAATCTCCTCTTCCCCACCGCAAAAAAAAAAAAATGGTAGAGGAAATGGGTATTTTCAGTTGCCACCTGCAAAATACTTTGGATAAAAGTAACCCCTGACTGCAGCTATCGCTCTTTCAGAACCCTGGACAGCAGGTTTGAGTCAACTTTGTATAGCTCCAATACCAGTGATTTCTTCTTCTCTTTGAAGTCGTGATGCTAAAGGGTTTATAGGGCATGGACTGAGCACTCAGAAGAAAACTAGCAGGCAGCAACTTATTCTAACTAAAATCAAAGGAGTTTATTTCCTGCTGAGAAGAGCAGTGAAGAGAGCAGAGCATTTCGTGCCTGTTGTAGCACTGACAAAACTTAAAGGAACAAATAAGTTATGCCACATTCCTTCTTCTGCATAGGGATGTGCAAACTGACGCTTAATGGGAGAAGTATGCTAGGACATCTTGCCCAGCTCTCTCCTCTCAAGCCCCCAGAGCTGGTCCTGTTGAACAAACTTGGACCCCTGAAGTTGCCCCAGGAAAGTGTTTTCTGGGGAAATGACAGGCACAGGTTCAGGAGGTTCAGGAGTGGATAGAATGGATTATGTGCAAGCTAGATACACAGGGGACTTCCCCATGATACTCTTCTACATGCCTTCCAAGTGTCCCCCCTCCCCCCAGCTTTGACGTTTGGCAAACATTTAGATGGAGTGGAGACAGTCTGTCTGGAAATATATCTATTCACAAACCACCATGAACTGCCACAAACAGCTTGAAAAATTGTGGAAAGTTTGTGCCATTGATCTGCCATGAACTTCAGTTCACAAACCACAAACTGGCCAAAATTTGTCACAAACTTTAGTTTGTCAGCTGGTTCATACTCATCCCTAGTCATGAAGCAAATTAGACTAATAAAAACATTATTTGCCCTGTGGAATGGAGTTTTCCCTGGCATTTTAACATAGCCCACAGTTTCTACTTGCTTAAATGAACTGGCTGGCAAGATGGTCTTGCATAGATGCTCACATGGTTGTCATCCCCATGCTCTGAGCTCTGAACATACATACATGGGCAGAGAAACAAGAGACAGATTATGGTTAAAGATTATGGTTTAAAAAAGCAAGACAAACTTGCTTAGTGGGGAAGGCTTGGGTGTTTTCTCTAATGAAAGAGAGGAAGAAGAGAAAAAAGGCTGAAGTTTAGCTGGTCCAATATGTTTCTACTCTGACCTGTGTTTGGCTCCATGTAGGAGCTTCTGTGATGGTGTTCCTTGCTGAATGCTACATACAGATAGTGAGAACTGCATAAGCATCGCTCCAATATACGCATCAAAAAGGGAAAGATAACCAAACTGCAGTGCACTAAAACAAGCCCTGTGTATATATACATGACCAAACTAAAGTTAATTCAGCCACAACTTCTGGCACAGGCTTTAAATCTCAAATGCTGAAAGGGGAAAATAACAATGTTTTGGATATTCCATACCTAGTCATTTTGTATATTGTATGTATTGTTGTATGGACTGGCTTTTCTTTTCTTGGTGTTCAAGGCCAAGAAGAAATGGGACCTTCGAATTCTCTTATCTCCCTGCAGTAGAAACAGGTTACAATAGTGTGGTATCAGTGATATCATAAAAAAGAATAGCAATGGCCATGGAGGCTGGACCCATTGTCAGCAAAACCCTGGAAGCAGGCTGGACATGTATGAGGGCTTCAAAACATTTTGTCGTATTAGTCCAGTCAACATCCCTCTCTGACAAATGGCCAGCCAGTAAACATTCCACAATGGTAGCCATAAATCCAATAGGGTGCCGGAACAAAAGTCAGTGAAAGTTATTTTGTTGAGCAGGAGAAAAGTGGGATATAAAATATTTTAAATAAATCCATTTAAATATATTATTATTATTGTTTTATTATTTTCTTGTTCTAAGAAAACTTAATGTGAATGTCATATAAATATCAGAGACTACTCAAAACAAAAGTAGACTATGGTAGCAAAGCATGATAAGAAGGTTGATTTCAGTATGTCAGCTGGAGATTATTTTAAAATTGCTGATTACCTCCCATTCTGTCTTTGGTAAAACTACGTTTAGATACTAGGAAATAAACTCTGTTGAGCTTAATGGGTCTTATTTCTGAGTGAACATGCTTAGGACTGGACTGGAAATGTTTCTCTGTAGGGAATATTTCCAGAGGAGTAGTTGAGTTAATCCACTGCAGCATAATCAGGAGCCTCATATGAGTGACAGCATTTACTTTTGAATGGCATGTTGTCCCCAACTTTCTGCAGTACCTCAAAAGGCATACTATGTAGGAATAAGTAAGAAGCAGTTTTATGTATGTTGACTGGATAGTCTGATGTTAAAAGGCAAACATCATCTTCTGTCCCCTCTAAGGATACTGGAACATGAGAAGCAGAGGATGAGAGGGATTCCCAGTGTTTCTTCTGATATCTTCCTGGCTTAAGTTCTAGGGTTGCCAGCAGAAAGCCAGGAGCTTTCAGCAGTGGGACATGGCAATGTCCCAGAGCACAATGCCACAATGTCATTTGTGGTTATACATACCTGGAAATGACATCACATCATTGCAGCACTGCTCTAGGAATTTCTCAAATGAAAGGAAAATTGATACAAGGAATGGCAACCCCAGAGAGTTGGGTCCCTAAAGTTGCACTCAGCTCACTTCCTTATCTTCCTTCCTTAGCTCTGGACCAAGTGCCTATGTCAAAAAAGAAAGCAAGCTAATGATGGGAGACACTATAACAGATCACATGCAAATTGGCTAGTAAGGACATGTCATTAGAGGAGCTTGGAAAATAAAGATAATTACTAGGTGCAGATAAAAACATCAATTAAATGGAAAAAGGTTAAAACTATGACTAATTAAAGGGACCAATCAATTAAAATTGGTTAAAACAAATTGGTTTGTAGTTAAACAAGCTGTTAATTTAACTGCTAAGACTGCAGAATTTAGAATAAGTTGGAAGTTTTCTAATCTCAGTGCTTTCTGTGGGGAAAAATGTTCCTACTTTGCATCATACAGCAAGGTCCCTGCTGGGAAATATCATTAATGTTTCATAACCCACTGGGAGAAAACAGCACTACTCAGTGAATTGAGATAATTGAAACAGTAGCAGGTATTTCTGAAATTGTTTTTGAAATTCCTGAGAGATGTCTGTATAATCTTGTAAATAATTGTTTAGCTATACAAAGAGTACACTACATTTAAAAATGAAAAAGAAAAACAAAGCACTTATATATTTTGGGATGTAGAGGATCATGTCCTAGGTTTATGAATACATTTAATTCCTTCAGGGTTCAATTCTTAATATATAGGAACAGTACTGTAATTAATAATAATAATGATAATAATAATAATAATAATAATAATAATAATAATAATAATAATAATAAAAAATTTATTTTTGTATCCCACCCTCCCCCGCCAAAGGCGGGCTCAGGGCGGCTCACAGACATGGAATTCCATGATTCAAGTAAAACAATGTAAACAGTTTTAAATATAATCAATTACATAATAAATTATTTAAAATAAATAAAATATATAAAATAGGTGCTAAAATACTGTAAGTCGTCATATCCACAAGATGGCTAGGTGGCCACACGTCAGATTAATCAGGTTCTGTCTCAAAAGCAAGCTGGAAAAGAAATGTTTTGCAAGTCCTGCGGAATTGGTTCAGGTCCCGCAGGGCTCGTACCATCTCTGGAAGGTGGTTCCACCATCGAGGGGCCATTACTGAGAAGGCTTGCTCCCTAGTAGCCTCCAATCTAGCCTCTCTTGGCCAAGGGATTGTTAAAAGGTTTTGAGAGCTAGATCTCAGTGCTCTCTGGGGAACATATGGGGAGAGGCGGTCCCTTAGGTAGGCAGGTCCTCGGCCATATAGGGCTTTAAAGGTGATAACCAGCACTTTATAGCGAACACGGTACACAACCGGCAGCCAATGCAGATCCCGCAGCCCAGGCCGCACATGTTCCCACCGTGGTAGTCCCTCTAGCAGCCTGGCCGCCGCGTTCTGGACTACCTGAAGTTTCTGTGTTCAGTATAAGGGCAGCCCCATGTAGAGGGCATTGCAGTAGTCTAGTCTCGAAGTGACCGTTGCGTGGATCACAGTTGCTAGGTCGCTGCGCTCCAAGAAGGGAGCCAACTGCCTCGCCCTCTTGAGATGAAAGAAGGCGGATGTAGCAGTGGCAGCTATCTGGGCCTCCATTGATAAAGAGGATTCCAGTAGCATTCCCAGGCTCTTGACTTTGCGCACTGGTATCAGTGGCGCACCGTCAAAAGCCGGTAGGGTAATCTCCCCTCCCGGTCCGCCACGGCCCACGCAAAGGACCTCAGTCTTCGCCGGATTCAACTTCAGCCCGCTCAGCCTGAGCCAGTCAGCCACGGCTTGTAATGCCCGGTCCAAATTTATAGGGACATTGCCAGCCCGGCCGTCCATCAATAGATAGAGCTGGGTGTCATCTGCATATTGATGACAACCCAGCCCATACCTCCGTGCGATCTGGGCAAGGGGGCACATAAAGATGTTAAACAACATCGGGGAGAGAACTGCTCCCTGAGGCACGCCACAGTGAAGTGGGTGCCTCTGAGACAGCTCCCCCCCAATTGCCACCCTTTGTCCACGACCTTCAAGAAAGGAGGAGAGCCACTGTAAGGCTAGCCCCCGAATTCCTGCGTCGGCGAGGCGGCGGGTCAGCAGCCGATGGTCAACCATATCGAACGCAGCCGATAGGTCTAGCAGCAGCAATACTGCCGAGCCGCCTCGATCCAGTTGTCGTCGGAGGTCATCCATGAGGGCGACCAAGACTGTTTCCATCCCATGGCCCGGGCAAAAGCCGGACTGGCATGGGTCTAAGATGGAAGCATCCTCCAAAAAATCCTGTAACTGCAACGCCACAGCCCTCTCAATAATTTTGCCCAGAAAGGGCAAATTTGAGACCAGTCGGTAGTGTGCCAATTCGGCCGGGTCTGATGACGGTTTTTCAAGAGAGGGCGGACCAGTGCCTCTTTCAGGGGTGTTGGGAAGGCACCCTCTGAAAGGGATCGATTTATAATATCCCGTATAGGATATCTTAGTTCCTCCTGGCAGGCCTTAATTAGCCAGGAGGGGCATGGGTCCAGATCACAAGTTGTGGATCGTGCAGTGCCAAGTCCAATTAGGGTTGCCAAGTCCAATTCAAGAAATATCTGGGGACTTTGGGGGCAAAGCCAAGGGACTTTGGGGTGGACCAAGGAGACATTGGGGATGGAGCCATAAGCAAAGTTGTGACAAGCACAATTGAACTCCAAAGAAAGTTCTGGCCATCACATTTAAAGGAACTGCACGCCTTTTAAATGCCTTCCCTATGTTAGAAATAATGAAGGATAGGGGCACCTTCTTTCGGGTTTCATAGAATTGGACCCCCTGGTCCAATCCTTTTGAAACTTGGCAAGAATTTTAAGGAGAATATTCAGATGCTATGCTGAAAATTTCATGCCTCTACCTCAAAAAACAGCCCCTCTGGAGCCCCAGATACCCCCAGATCAATTCTCCATTATACCCTATGGAAATCGATCTCCATAGGGAATAATGAAGTGCCCAGCAGACATTTCCTCCCCCCCCCCCCCGTTTCTGTCAACTCTGAAGTGGGATATTGGGATCTCTACTCATGAGTTGCTGAACTTCCAACTTCTTCACAGTAACACAGAGCAACCAAACGTTTCCTATGCAAACAACCTCTGAAAAGATTGTGCAACCAACAGAGGGTCTGGGCTGCTTTCACAGCCACTGGGAGCAGCCATGTTGTTCTCTCCTTGCTCCCCCACCCCCATTCAGCCTTAAAGACACAGACACACCATCCCTGATGTAAGAGGGTCCTTGGCTGCAAGACTAACCAAACTAGTAGCAGAGCTCTCAAAGTGTCCATAATCTTGTCAGAGTTAAGGACAAGATTAGTTGTGGTAGTTGAGCTGCTGCCAGTATGAGTAGACAATATTGACTTTGATGGACTGAGGGTCTGATTCAGTATAAGACAGCTTCATATGTTCATATGTGGTAGCAATGGGGTAGGAGGAGGATAAACAAACCAGGTTTCTCCCATTCCTTATAAAAACTATGTAATCCTGGCTTCTCTTCCTCTTTCTTTCTTCAGATTAGTCTTTCCACCAGTTCTTTCTATATGTCCCTTACTAATTCTATTAACCCTTTTCCGTCCCTGGCATTGGCTTGCTTTCTTCTCCTATTCCCATCCTAGATCAATAGTAGGTAGCAATCTCCATGTCTTATCACCAAGCTTGCTGCCTGCTATGCCAATACTTTCATGTTTTAAGTTTTGTGTAATAAAGATCATTTGCTTTGTTATGATTTGGCTCACTTTTTCAAACAATTGAATGTGTTGCATTGGTTTTTTTAAAATATCATTCCATTGATTCAATTATTGTACTGCAGCATGATTCAACCCACCATATCCAGTAGTGCAGGTTGGGGAAATTACCACCATGGCGTACTAAGGGCAGCAAAAATATGGGGAAACCAGCCATGACGCAGTCCAGTTGCCATTGTGCTGGATCAATAGCTGCAGCAGCAAAGAGCAAACTCCCAAGTATCATCATAATGTGGAAGTCAAGGTGGACTCCCTCAGTGTACTCTTCTATGCAGAAGAAAAAGGAATGAGATCAAGGCCCCATTCCGCTGATCAAACATTGGACCAACAGAAGAACTCAGTTAATTTTTAATCTTATGATGTTTATCTTGTGTATGCTGCCAAAGGAGCAAATAACTGAACAATGAGATATAAGTGTTATAACTGATCAGTCAATTTAAATTCTTGAGGCCATTTGGCCACCTGATAGAAGTGCCTCAGTCTATAAATGCAGTGGCTTTTGCCTTCCCCTACACTGGAAACAAAGCAGCTTCTTAAACTACAGTGAGAGATTTTATCCTTTAACATTGGCAGGATTTCTCTAGAATTTCTTATCAACTTTCCCATATATTCACTTTATTATTACAGAAACTGATAGGGAGAGATTTGTAGACCTAGATATTATATACTCTGGAGTCATCTCCAAAGAGAACTTCAGTGCCCTGAAGCTGAACTCTAATTTGTACCTAGTTGCATCACCCTAGATTTTCAGAAAGTTTCTTCATAGCCCCAGAGTGCATTACACTCATAGCTATGACATACAAAAGTCATGACTGGTTTCTTAGATTTTGGAATGAATATAATGATTACAGTGTTTACACTTGATGGTAAAAGGTATTAGATTTTTTAGGAACTTCTGAAAATTTTACGATTAATTAAGTCAAAAAGTCAAAGACTGAGAAGCTATAAATCAAATTTCTTTTCTTTCCTTGTACTTAGAGTGTTGTCTAGAAACAGTTTTGTAGTGTTCCATTCATCCCTACCTTTAAATCTATTTTCAAAACCTACTTCTTCCATAACTAGTAGGAAATGCCGGTTCTCCCTTCTGGCTAAATTCTTTACAAATTTCTTTTATGAGTTTATGTGACAGGAAACATGACAGTGTATTCAGGAGTAGACTGGAATGTTAAACAGCCTTGGAACAAGTTCATAATGGCAGTGGGCACAGGCTTAGCAGATCTTGTGGTGCTGCTCAGGGGCTGTTTAGCATGCTGCTAATTGCTGGTAGTCCTCCAGAGCAGGAGCCCAGCAGGAACTTCCCCAGTAAATTAAATGACCAGTCCATGCCAGAATATAGTTAAGTAACTTTATTTTTAAATTGTCTCTGTGCAGACCAGTGAACAAAGCAAGAGACCCATGTGTGTTTCAGTGCAACCCTGGAGCTCTTTGACATGTAGGTTGCCATGTTTATTTCAACACAGGAAGCAAAATTTGCAATAGCATTGAGTTAAATGAAATAGCTGGGAGTTTCTATGGCCATAGGAAACATCTGGATCAGCACAGTAGAAAGTGGTGGTTTGAAAGACAAAATATAGTCCTCATTGATCCTTCCATCCTTTGAAAAATTACTACATTCTGAACTTCTCCATGTTAGATTGAAAACAAATGCTATTGAACACTATGGTACTTTCTTCCTAGTAAAAGTGCTGAAGGTTTTAATGTGAATATTAAGTGTTCATATAATATTTTTACATACCAGTTTTGCAATAGACCAGGTGTTACCTCTACATAAAAATAGAAAACACTGCCCCAGAAGTCTAAGAAGAGACAGAATTTTGGAGTCATCATGGACTCTTTTAGTTCCCCTTGTTCATCATTTTTAGCAAACTGAAGCAAAGCCTGTCTATTTTTATGTACTGATAAACCCTGACCCACAGGCTGGTAGATTGTATAAATAAATAATAATCAGGCCATACTCTTCAGAACCCTTACCAAGATGTATCACTGCCCTTGTTTTCAAATCAACAGATTCAGGATCAGGTTGTTAATGTATTCATTCTTCAAAGGATGGAGGAAGTAGTAGGAACTACTCTGTGATTTTCAAGCCAGAGAGAAGGTATGATTCTACATCATGAAGAAACAGAACGTTTTAATAGAGTGCAGCACTCTTCTCCAGATTACATCTGCAGCAAAGCTACTTGTGACAAGGCAGGACAGCAGTACTGATCATATCAGGAGGCAGCATGAGCTCACTAAGTGGGTAGATGATTCTGATGTTGTTACTTAACAGCAAAGTACAAAAAGAAGAAAAACTTTTTTGACTTGACAGTGGTTTCAAAAAGACAGTCCATCCTTATAAATATATTAGTGACTTCCATAACAATGCTCCACAGTCAAATGCTTTGCAATGAATCAATGACTTTATAAACAAAAGCCAGTGTAGCTGTCTGAAAACACTGAGTAAGACTTGGATATTCAGGAACATATTCTTTCCATTCAGGAACATCCAACAGTGAAAAAGAAGCCCTATTCATTATTTACTCATCTCTAAAACACAATTCCACACCCTTTTCCCACTGTTTGCGGGGTCTCTTGCTTATATGACCACAAAGGCAGGAAGGGACTGGAGAAGACTGACAAACAGGGAAATGAGGGTGTCACGAATCCCTGAAAACAGAGAGAGGGAAGAATAAGGAGCCAAATGAAATAAAGGGCTGATCTACATGGCAAGTAACAGTCCCATGGTGCAGAGTGGTAAAGCTGCAGTCCTAAGCTCTGTTCACAACCTGAGTTCGATCCTGATGGAAGCTGGGTTCAAGTAGGCAGCTCAAGGTTGACTCAGCCTTCCATCCTTCTGAGGTCGGAAAAATGAGCTTGCTGGGGAGGAAGTGTAGATGACTGGGGAAGGCAATGGCAAACCGCCCCATTAAAAAAGTCTGCCGTGAAAACGTCATGATGCGATGTCACCCCAGAGTTGGAAACGACTGGTGCTTGCACAGGGGACTACCTTTTTTACCTACATGGCCAGTAGAATGAGGGAGTAATCATTGGAAACAATGGATTGTACCACATACTGTAGGTGGCAAATTACACTTTTCATTGCTCTCTTACAATAAAAAGAAACTGCACATACAGAAAGCTAAGTTTGTAACTTGCAAAACAACCCTGTATCAGCAATCTGAACTGATACAATCTTGTCTGCTATCTCAGGATCTACCAGATTTATGCTGCATGTATAGATCAGTTGGGAAGACTATGGCCACATTTCTGTAAATATTCCCTCAGTATGGTGGTTATTTCATTAGCACATCTATAATTTCTTTTTCCAACATAAACTTGCTTGTTTTCATCATAATCAAAAGGGCTAGAAATTTGGTTTAAAAAAAAAAAAAACAGGCATTTTTGCAGTGATGACTCATTATGACATTTTGTGCATCTTCTGTGTTGTGTGGTGATTAATGCCATGGAACACTCATAGTTCTGCCTTTACTAGTGGCTGCTTCATGCAGCTGTTTCCCAGTTGGCACAGCACATGAGAACACTGGCTCACCCCAGGAGACAAAGGAAACAAAAGCATACCCTCTTTTCTTCCAGTCCAATTTTAGTGTCTATGGGCTAAGAAAATGCAAACGAAATCCCTGATGTACACAAACCTCTGGAATACATCAGTTAAGAATTTATCATCATTATTAATACTTTTAAAAATGAATACAGAATGCAAGATCACCCCCCCAATGTATATGTGTATGCATATATGTATACATATATGCATATATGTATCTTTTTGATGTGTATGACATAATTATAACTTGTATGTGACTGTAAGACAACCCCCCCTTTCTTTTTGATGGTGTACCTGGAAAAAAATCTAGTCTTGCATTTGAGTAAATACTGCATAAAACAGATTAGAATGTATATGAGAGATCAGTTACCCTACACACTTTTGAGAAATGCATTCTTATTCTAAGATTCAGTGCACATCCTTACTAACCTATTAAAGAGAGTGGTTTAGCCCCATTATATAGTAATTTTCTGATATGAGCAAATTCAGGCTACAGATGCTTTTGCAGTGTTTCAGGGTCAAACAAGATGTGAAGAAGATTTGGGATCTCCATTAGTCCTTTTCAAGACAAATTACTACTGTATGCATCCCTGATCTGTATCAGAACTGCATAGGTAGGAAAGAGAGCATTTAACCCTTCCACCTAACATGGATTTGCTAATTGAAACTGAAGCTCTGTCCTGTTAATGGCCCTTTAAAATGGGGGGAGGGGAAAGATAGATATGAGACCCATCATTTGCATTAGGGATGTGTGTTCAGATATTTTGAGTTCAAATGTGTACGAAAAAATACCTCTTCAGTATTTTCAGGGATATTCTAGTATCCAGACTTATATCCAGGATTCTTTGGAATACTGGGATATGGAAATATCCAGGACTGGCATTTTAATGATTGTAGGCCTGCTTTCCCCCCTCATTTTACAGGCTTCTCAGGCAATAGGAAGGAAGCATCACTAGCAGGCAAATGGGATCACACATTAGGGGGAGCACTAAAACTGTCTGCCCAATCATGATGATCCTTTCCTAGCCTGCAACTTTCTTGAGCATGGCAAAGAAGATAAAAGGCAGTCCTCTGGCTGCAGCTTGATTCCATTCCAGGATGAGTTTTTGGGGGGGAGTATGGCTGAGAGAGGTGGATCATAAGAAAGGCCGAGCGCAGAAGAATAGATGCTTTTGAGCTATGGTGCTGGAGAAGAATCTTGAGAGTCCCTTGGACTGCAAGAAGATCAAATCAGTCAGTCCTAAGGAAATCAACCCTGACTGTTCCCTGGAAGGTCAGATGCTGAAGCTGAAGCTCAAATACTTTGGCCACCAAATGAGAAGGGAGCACTCACTGGAGAAGATCCTGATGCTGGGAAAGACAGAAGGCAAAAGAAGAAGGGGATGGCAAAAGATGAGATGGCTGGACAGCGTTACTGATGTAACAAACACGAATTTGAGCAGACTTTGGAGGATGGCGGACGACAGGAGGGCCTGGCGTGACTTTGTCCATGGAGTCGCAAAGAGTCAGACTCAACTGTGCGACTGAACAACAACAACAAAAAGAGGCTTCTGACTGCTCTAGCCATTTGTACCTTAGATTAATTCTGTTGCCTACTGTTGCCTGTTCTGTTCTGGACTGGTTTATAATATTATTTTTTCTGGTTTTAATTCTAGCCTGGTTGGGAAAAGCCTTTGTTTTCTTTCTGCTTGTTTTTTTTAAACATAGCTCCCCTTGGTTTTATTTTGTGCTGTTTTGGGTTTAAAAAGCTTGTGCAGTTTTGTTGGGTTCTTTTCTCTTTGCTTGTTTTAGAATTTAACTGCTTTGCATTTTTATTTTAATGGGTTTGTGCTTGGAACCTGGGGATGTTACAAGTTATTACTATTTTTAAAAGTTTATCTTTTGGAATTCTTCTGGCTGTTTTTACAGTTGTTTTTCTATAGTTGTTTTAAATGTCTTTCTATGTTATGTTTTATCTGTTAAAGAATCTTACTTCATAATAATTAAATAGCTTAAAAGAAAAGAAAAAAAAGAAAAAGGTAATCAAATAAATCCGTTAAAGAATCTTCTTTTAAAAAAGCATTATAAAGCAAAAAAAAGAAAGAAAAACCATGTTATAACTATAATCCATCTTCATAGTAGTCCTTTAATCATTGTCAAAACAAAACAAAACAAAACAAAAGTTCCCATAGTCTTGCTTTTTTGCTATAATCCATTTAATGTCCCTTTAGAGTTTAACCACTGTCAAAGATTGCCAAGTGTCCCTTAACATTCCATTGTTTTTCAACATAATTTTGAAATTTTCTCCACTCATTTTTAAACTTCTCTAAATCATGTTCTTTTAAGATTCTTGTAAGCTTGTCCATTTCACTCCAATGCATAACTTTTAAAGTCCATTCCCACTTTTTTGGTATTTTGTCTTGCTTCCACATCTGCACTTATAATGTCCAAGCAGCTGAAAGCATATACCAAAGTATTGTCACAAATTTTACTACCACATCTCTTGGTAATTTATTTTTTTCTGGCATAGTCCAAATTTACCCTGTAAATGTAGTCATAGAAATAACTGGTTTCATCTGGGTCTTCATCCAAGAATTCAGGAATGATTTTTATTATATATGTCCTTAAGTCAGTCTCAGCAGATTCAGGCACTCCTCTCAGCCGTATCTGATTTTCCATTAGTTTACAGTCTTGTAGCAATGCTTTTTCCTGCATTTTTTGAATAGTAGAATCCACTGTATCTATTCTTATATTTTGGCCTTTCACCTTTTCTTCCACCTCCTGAACTTTCTTTAACGCTGCTTGAGAGTCTTTTCTGAGATCTTCCATCTCCTTTTTAATTTCTTTTTTGACTTCTTCTGCACTGGATTCAATGTTTTTTTTTTATTTCCTTCTTACTTTCGATTAATGATTCCTTTATTATTTTTACCAATCTTGCCTCCATAGCATCAATTGCTTCCTGCCATTTAGCCATTTTAGCTTCTTCAAGTGACCCAGACCTCGTTCGAATCTGCTTTGCTCCTGATTTTTTCACAGACATCACTGCCTGCCCATTGCTTAAATAGGTTCCAAAACTGACCTCATGGATTTAATTTTCAATAGCACAATCTTGTAGATCGGACCATGCCCAAAATCACCATTCCCTGAGGCTCCTAAGTCTAGATATTAATTTTTTAAAGTTTAAATTTCTTCAAAATGGCATCCGCAGCTTTTCTGTCCCTTTTAAAAAGTTTTTACTTTTTTCTCCTGGGCTGCACCAAACTTGATTCAAAACATATATTCCAATAGATTTCACCTTTTAATGATGATATCGGCCAGCTCCACTAATTTTTAAAGTCCCATTTTCTTTTAAATAATTTTTAAAATTTTGACCTTCTTTTAATGGCTGCCGGCACTTCGCTATGATTTATAGAGAGGGCTGGGAGGCTTACAATTTTCCCTTCTCTTAATGACTTCTTCCTTCCTTTCTTGCCATGAAGTCTCATTTTCCATGGTTAAGAAGTCTCGTGATGTTTCTATGATGCCATTTCCTGTGACGTCTTCACCAAGTCAGCCGTTCTATTTCGGAGGGGGCTGTCTGACCCGACCACAACTACTCAAAACAAAGTTTGTTTTTCCTCTTTTAACCTTATTTCTCCAATTTCAAAAGTCCCAAAATTGCCCCCTCCTTTATCTTCCTTAATTTAAGATTACGTAGTTGGATCCAGACCTTTGATTTGGTTTTAAATTAGTCTTATATTAGTCCCAGAGTGATAAAGATCTTTTACCTAAAAGCCACTATCCTTCTGAACACTGCTCTTTTTCAAAGATAGATGTCAATCAGTCCAAAGAAGCCTTGAATCCTGGTGTAATTAAGTCAATTTAATGACCACAGAAATCCTCTGTAGACGTTGAAATGCAATGCATTGAAATGCATATGCAATGCTTCTCTGGGGACTCTTCAAAGCCAAAAAGGAGCCCCATTGGAATTCCTCATCAGTCAAAGTAAATCCCCTCAGAATTTTATAAGCATGTCTTGGCCTTCTCCTTGCCTGCAAGAATAGGCAGCAGATGTTGAGATCACCTTCTCTGCCCAGAACAGAGGCTCTGGTCTGCTCCTCAGCTGAGAAGCAACTCAATCCTCCATGACCTCCATGACCAAAGCCCGGAAGTTCGTTCTGGAGGAAATTTCTTGTTCGGTTTAAGTAACAGTTAACTATATGTGAGTGTTTAGGTAATAACCCCCCCCCCAAAAAAAAAATCATATTAGCCCCCTCCCCCCATTACTCAGCTTTTAGGCTAGGAAATCATAAGAAGGTTTTTAAAAATAATTCAGCTGAAGAAAGTCTAGGCACAGTTTTGTTTAAAGGGGGGGGATGCAATTACAGGTTAATTCTGAGGAGGAAAAAGTCAAAAGCAGCAGTTTAATGAGTCAGGCTTAAGAGCAGGTCAGTTACTGCTCTGGCTCACAGTCTAGCGTAGCCTACCGTAGTGGCTAGTTTGCTTTGGTAAAATATTCCAGGAGTAGGCCTCAGATTCAGCAGAAGCTCACAGGAGCACAGCACGTGAACCTTTCTGATGGTTCCCCCTCTTCCTCCTCACCTATCTTGTCCATTGAATAGTAGGTGCAACTGCATAACAATCCCTGGATTAGGAGAGTGGGCAGCCAGCCAGCCACCAGGGGCCTTGCCATGCCCCCAGCAGCCCTCATTAACTCCTGGAGAAGCCCACACCACCCTTTCTCCACTTCTTATGTGATTTTGGGTGGTGGGTGACTTGCTATGGAGCTTCCTATGGAGTTTATAGCATAGAAGATATCAAAGCAGGGGAGATAGAAGCAAAGCAAATAAGTGGGGAATAGGACTGTGAAAAAAATATATTTCAGGTTCAGTTATGTTGAACAAAAAAATGTATTTCCTAATATTCCTGAATTCCAGTACTAGTACGGTATTTGGATTCAGGAAATATTTGGGAAACCCAATTTTTTCCAACTCCATTATACCTTATGGAGACTGTTGTAGTTAATGAAAGGCATTTAAAGGGACATTTAAAGGCATATGATCAATGGAAGGTCACTCAGAAGGCATTTAAAGGACTGTGAGCCCTTTAAACACCTTCAGAGTTTACTTGCTGCGGAGTCATATGACTTGGAAAAGGCATTTAAATGGACCATGATGCCTTTAAATGCCCTTTAAGTTCATCTATCCAGCAGTTCTGAAAATCCTGAATATTTCTGAGATTTTCAGGGCTTGGCCATTTTGGATGGCCAAATCTATATCCAGCTAAATCAATGCCTGAAAAAAACCGAGAAAGTATTTTCCAGGGTTTGTTTCTCTCAGACTCAGCTGAATGTACAGCCCTAGTGAGGAATAAACAAATGCTGCTGGACAGCTATGTCTGTGCTTACTTCATTTATAGTCCAACTTTCCTTAAGAAGGGCTGGTATTAGCATATCCTGAGAAGAGGCAGCATCCAGGGCCCAGGGCTTCTGGCAGTGCCCACTGCTTCTAAACCTCAACATGCCCTTTCCCTGTCCACTCACTTCTAAATACTTCCATCGCTCATGATCCCAGATGCACCCACTGCCCAATGCTATCAAGGAAAGGGCTGAGGGCAGTTTGCAAGAGGGGAACGGGGAGAATGCAGAGACAGGTAGGGGGATATATAGGTGAGTAGGTGACAAGGGAAACCTGAGAACTCTGCTCAATGCCCCTCAGAATCTGGAACCAGCTAGGAAATGGCAACTGTTGATCTTACTCCTCTGGAGTGTAGCACCTTCAGTATACTTTGCTAAAATGAACACAGCTGTCACAGTGGGGCATATTCAGAGAGGTTTTATTTCTAGACTTTATTTAAGTGAGGGAAATGCTACTAAGGGTTGTGCCAAAAGGTTTATGGAAACAATACCATTTTCATATCTGCCTCAAGTAGCATCTTGGAAGTTGTACTTTCAAACTGAGATTGACAGTCCATACTGCAGAAAGGAGTGGCTCAGTGTCTTCAAATTGACCCTTAATCTGACCCAACATAATGGCAGCTCCAACCCTAGACTGTCTGGCACCCTAGGCAAGGCTAACTTCTGTCTCCCTGCCCTGCACTGATAACATCACCAAGTCACATGGGGGGCATCCAATTCGGCACCCCCAGAAGGCCAATGCCCTAGGCAATCACCTAGTTTGTCTAGGGATAGGGCTGGCCCTGGCTCCAACTCTGCCTATCTCTAATCCAGGACCAAGTCCCTAGAAAAGAACACCCTGAGAGATCTGGCACTGTTTTTGTTACAAATGTCAGTCCTCTGATCATCCCCTCCCCTGGTGCCAACAATGAGTTCATAGGATTTAAAATGATTTCTATACAGTATAAAGAGTGAAGTTTTGAATTAGAAGACCCATTAGCAGTAGCATCCTCCTCCTAGACAAAGCATGTTCAATTTACTTTCAATCTTTGTTGGTGCTCACTCCTCCTAGTCCCTATGAGTGAGTCACCACAAATGCTGCTCAGAAATACGAAGAGGCAGGAGCTAAAATATAAAGTGATATAGTCTGCCAGCATGAAAAGGGTACAGTCCATAACTATTTTATTTACAGTAAGACCACTCAGTTTAATTTATTTATTTATTTTTATTTATTTTATTCGATTTATACCCCGCCCTCCCCACTGAGGCGGGCTCAGGGCGGCTTACAACAGAAAAAACTAACAAAATCAATTTAAATACGTTAATAATGATACAATAAAATACATAAAAACCTAAAAATACATAAAACTCGCATCGATATACACTATGCTACGTTTCCTTAAATCAGTCTTTCAAATTTTTCAGTATTCAATAATCTGATGTTCGAGATTTAATATTCGGCATTCCGATCACAATTAATTATATGCCAACCGGAAGAGGGTTGTTTTACAGGCCCTGCGGAACTGTTCAAGGTTCCGCAGGGCCCTCACCTCCTCCGGGAGCTGATTCCACCAACAGGGAGCTGCAATTGAGAAGGCTCTGTCCCTGGTCGCTTTCAGATGGGCCTCCTTTGGCCCAGGGATTTTAAGGAGGTTCTGAGACCCCGACCTCAGCACTCTCTGGGGAACATGTGGGGAGAGACGGTCCCTAAGGTAGGCAGGTCCCAGACCATAAAGGGCTTTAAAGGTCATGACCAGCACCTTGTACCGAACTCGGTATGTTATCGGCAGCCAGTGCAGTCCCCGAAGCCCCGGCTGAATGTGCTCCTATCTAGGGAGCCCTAACAACAGCCGGGCAGCAGCATTCTGCACTAGCTGCAACTTCCGGGTTCAGCACAGGGGCAGCCTCATGTAGAGGGCATTGCAGTAGTCCAGCCTCAAGGTGACCGTTGCATGGATCACTGTTGCCAGGTCGCCATCCTCCAGGAAAGGGGCCAACTGCCTTGCCCGCCTGAGATGAAAAAATGCGGACTTGGCAGTGGCTGCTATCTGGGCCTACATAGTTAGAGTAGGCTCCAGTAGCACCCCCAGGCTCCTAACCCTGTGCGCCGCTGACAGAGGCACACCGTCAAGGGCCGGTAAGGGAATCTCCCTCCCCGGACCACGGCAACCCAGGCAAAGGACCTCTGTCTTCGTTGGATTTAGCTTCAGCTTAATCATTTTTGTGATGGCTCTCACACTCAGTGCAAGGTTTGGATTGGAATAAAAATAAACATATAAAAATGCCTGTTGCACCCAATATTCTTCCTAGTTCAAAAGTATTTGCAGCAAAAGCCTCTGAGAATTTCAGGAGCAAAAAGAACACTTCCTTAACTCTGGAGCTTTTGGGTTTTGGTGGCATTAGCGAAATGGAAGGCCAAAATCTACAGGCACTAGTGTGCTTCAGCATCTTGCAGTCCTAAGGTGAAGCTGTAGACTTAGGAGGCTGGGGATAGCATATTTGCAGGAAGAAGGAGGTAAAAGCCAAGGCCAACTTCATGATGGTTGACTTCAACCTTCATTAACCCTGACTGAATTGTTTCAAATAACTGTAGGGAAGGGTGGGGGGAATTGTTTTCACACACTATAGTAGGAATAACACTGGAGTAATGATCTCCTGGGGCAAAGGCTTGCTTTCCCTCAGGTCTGTACACAGCTGCTGTATCCAAAGAGCTGCTGTTTATTGTCTCTGTTTGCCTTGGCAGCACTGGAAAAAAATATGAGGGAGGGCAAAGAAGAAAGAGGGTAGATTCTGTCTCACATAATCAAACTAGGGATGAGCTGATAGGGCTGCTGTGCTCATTGTCAATATTAGTTTCACTCTGACTCATTTTTATCACAGTCATCAATCGTTCTTTTCTTTCTTTTACACAATTGTATGCCATTTAGATGTAGCACACATTTTATACACAATGTGTATGCAATTTATATGCAATCAACACAGGAATAAATTTGAAACATAGCATAAAAAAAGAAAATGGTGTGAACAAGACTCAGAGGTTTGTTTTTCACAAGGGAGAAATAAACATAAATGAGATATTCTAGTCAAAACAGAAAACATGCAAAGTTTGGTTTTAACCATAATTTATACCTTTCATCTCTAATTTATACCTTGCAAAGTTTGGATTCAATCCTAATTTATATCTTTCCAAGAGCTCTGGAGAAGCAACATATAGATTTTCTAAATAAATGAATAATATACCTATATTTTACATTAACATTGCAATACAAAACTTATTTCCCAATACTAAGCTTAATGAGACTTACATCCAGCTAAGCATGATTAGAACTTTATAATTTTAATTCAATATTATATTGTTTTTTGATGACTTGGTAAATGAAAATGTTGCCTTTAAGAGTTTCTTGGTGACAGAAATTAAATTTTCCCCAGTATGGAGATGCCCAGATGGAAAGCTTCAAAGGCTGAATTTCTGTCTGCTCAGGAAAAAAGGTCGCAGTCCCCTTTACAATTGCATCCCTTGGCTTCATTGTGTGTGGGTATGAATATCACAATCAAGTTATGTGGCCAATATTGTGCTTCTTGTGATTAGCACTCTCCTTTACAGAAATATTCACATATTCATCACAGGTATTTATGGATCATAAATACCATTAACTGAATTTGTTCAGGGGCATGGATGAACCTGCACCTCAAGGCATCATGAATTCTTTGGGTCTGTGAATTTTTTTGTAAGACTGGCTTTATTATAAATTGAATTATACATACTTTCAGATACATGTTTTGCTTAATTTAAATTGACTGCATACTTGGGAAAATACTTTAAATTATTTGTATACAGGCAGAAATGACTTGTCCACTGAGGGTCTTCTTCATAGTAGGCTAAATTTTATTAGTCTATTAGCAGACCTGTCAGGCTCAGCTGATAATTACCAATCTGCTTTGTAAAAAACACTGGTCATCCCTCATTAAATTTATTGGAGCACTAACTATAAAACTCAGCTTTAATGTTTAATAGGGATGTCTACAATCTTAATCAAGTGACTGTTTTCTCCCCTTGTTTAATACCAGAGGCAAATAAGTTCAGAGCTTGTACCAATGCAGGGCTATTGAACTTCTCCATGTGAGTGTAGCTTCCCCTTTACACACTATTCCAAAGAGTCCCCAATTCACAAAAGTGGCTTTGGACAACACAGGGAGTATAGCAGGGAGAGAAGATGGAAAGAGCTTAGTAGTTTTATAAACAAACCTCTACTCCTGGATCTCTGGATTGCCCACTAACTAACTAAACAAAAGAATATATAAATGCATAAAGAATGTATAAATGTACTTGTGGCCCCACGAATGTATAAATGTACTTGTGAGGAGTGCGCCAAAAACGAGGAGTACCATTACCATTACCCCAGCTGAAATAAAACATGTACACACAGTTTTTCAGAAAGTGGGATAAAATTGGCCACAACTTTATTGGTTACAGCTGTAATAAACTTTGGCACACCATGGGGTAGCACATCCTGTTCATCAACTGACCTGCCTGCCAGTCAATGATCCTCTGGCTGCCTCAGTCTGCTGGCTGGGGTCACAGGAAAACCTTGGGATAATAGGTTGCTGGACCCCTCAAGGGCAACCACCCCAAGAGTATCTCCCCTGCCACCTGAATGTGAGAGTAATCCCTGGCCATGCCCTCAGGCTGGGCATTCTCATACTCAGAAAAATGGGCACACAGACCAGCTTTCCTGAGAATGACTTTAGTCCCATGCTGATACTGCCACAAGAGCCAGGCCTCCACTTGCCCAGCTCCTGCCAATGCTCCTACTGCAGTAGCCAAGTTCGTACACTGGAAAGAGGATGAGTCAAAGCAGTACTGTGTCCTAAGTAGTAGCGGGTGTGCAAAAAATAAAATTCGGAATTAATCGAATTCGGAAATATACGGGGCCAAAAAATTCAGAATACCGTATATTTCCGAATACGGGTACTCGGAATAGCTGCATATACGGTAGAAGCACGGCTATTTCCAAATATACGGACCCATTATACCCTATGACCATTGAAATCAATGGCAAAATAGGGTATATTGGAAGCCGCATGGAGGGGAGAGGGTTTGAGGGAGAGCCCCCAAATTTGCAGGAGACCTGCAGGGGACTCTCCCTTACAAACCCCTCAAGTCCCAAAAAGATTGGGCCAGGGGGTCCCATTCCAAGGGCACCCAAAGAGGGTGCCCCTATCCTACCATTATACCCTATGGGCCATTGAAATCAATGGCAACATAGGGCATAATTAGAGGCTACTGGAGGGCAGGGGGTTTGAGGGAGAGCCCCCAAAACTGTAGGGAACCCGCAGGGGACTCTCCCCTACAAAACCCCCAAGTCCCAAAAAGATTGGGCCAGGGGGTCCAATTCCTGGGGCACCCAAAGCCAAACCTAACTTCACACCACAGAATCTCTATAGGACCCAAATGCACTACATCCATCTATCTACTCTATGAAGCCTGCTGGCCTGGAACCAATATAAACCCAGTTGCCAATGCCAACGTCACTGCCACACAAAACATAATCTGCTCAAACTCAGATGCCAGCTCTCCAGCCCTGCCCCAAACAACACAGGGAGAGCTGGCCAAGCACAACAAGCATGCTGGTTCTGGGTCTCTCACCCAGGTGCCAGCTTCCCTGCCACAGAACACACCATCTACACATGCCAGCTCTCCACCTCTGCCCCAAACAACATGGGGAGAGCTGGCCAAGCACAACAAGCATGCTGGTTCAGGGTCTCTCACCCAGGTGCCAGCTTCCCTGCCACAGAACACACAATCTACAGATGCCAGCTCTCCAGCCCTGCCCCAAACAACACAATTCTCAAACAAGAGAAGCGGTGGACCACACCTAGCTCCACATCATTCTGTATCTGACACAAAGCAAGAAGCATTTAGACTTACCTTGAGTGCTGGATGGTTGGCTGGTCCAGGCTCTTTTGTGTTATCCAGTGTGCACCACGAGGAGGCGAGCCAGAGTTCCACCCCAAATGAGGAAGATCACTGGGAGGGCCTAAGATTGTGTGAGAAGAAGGGACCCATTCCTTCTCTCTCAGCTCAGCACTAGCACACCAGCTATCACTGTCCCATTAGAGGGACCTCAGCATTGGTATGGCTGCTGGCTGCCTGTCATCATCACTGGCACTTTCCTCTTTCTTCCTCCTGCCCCTGAAAAAAAAACCTGGGTTATCCTGGCTGGGCCTGTGGGTGCTGTCGGTTACAGTTGGGGGCTGCAACGGCCCTTTCAGTATTATTAGGCATGTGTGGATGGGGACTGGGGAAATTTGGATTGCTTTGCTGATTTTAAACCAGCATTCACTTTTGGTTTGGGGATGGATGAGGGGTGGGGGGGTGTGCACTGCCAATCAATTTGTGAGTGAGTTTTTGGGCTGTCTTTGGACTTTAGTCTATTTTTAGTGGGAGAGCGTTGTACAACCACCTTCCAAGCGTGGGCCAAGAGAGGATGCAGGCACAAGTAGGTGCTCACTTCATTCACTCTCAAAGTCTACATTTGGAGAGCCGAACAGAGGCAAGTTGATCTTCAGGAAGACCAACTGCTCAACTGTCCAGGGTTGCAGGTGATTGCAATGTGGGCAGACAATGTTGCCCATATGCGAAAAGATGCGCTCGCTCTGCACACTCGTCGGTGGGCATGAGAGGAACGCCTTGGCCACGGAGGAGAGGGGCGGCCAGACCCCCTCCTTCGTGACCCAGGAGTCCAAAGGAGACGTTTCCTGCAACTCGTTGGACTCCAAAAGATAGTCCCTCACCATCGCAGCACCCGTCTCCGTTCTCAGGGGCCTACCGCTCCCAGAGGGGCCAACGAGCCACCCGATGAGTGTCATCTCAGGACTCTTCATGGCGTGAGTCTGGTGGGAAACACTGCCCAGCCAGGGAGGTTGGGGATGAACAGCAGTGGAAGTGGCAGATGAGCTGCTTCCACCCCCCCCTCCTCCTCAGTTACCGGCACTGGGCCCGCCCTGACTCTGCAATGCTCGACCTTCTGGGAGAGCTCGTCTCACCAGCAATCGAGCTCGTTGGCCCACTTGGTGACTGTGCCCTTAAGGCGCGGGTCTAACATGGTTGCCATCATGTAGACCTTATCCTGGGTCAAAGTCTGAAAGTGGGCCTCAAGCCCTTCCTGCAGCCTAACAACCAGGGCACACACCACTGGAAGAACGTCTGCACGGCCTTGAGCTGGCACTAGAAATGAGGCCAGGTCCTCAGGGGCCATGTGGACCATGGGGATGACCAGTGTGATGCTCGCTGTGTCAGACGAGAGCATTTCTGTGTGGGTCTTGAAGGGCCCAAGAACCTCCACAGTTTGAAAAATGACCACCCAATCCTCTTGGGCGAGACGGTTCTCATCCTGAAAGACCCTCGACTCAGAGACAAAGGCATCCAGGGCTGCTCTCTGCTCCACCATGCACTCCAGCATGGAAAAGGTGGAGTTCCAGCATGTGCTGACATCACCGATCGTGCAGTGCCCTGGCACGCCTGTCAGTGTCTGTTTCTCATGCAGCAGATACAAGTCCGTATTGCTGTGTGAGAAGTGGCCCGTGATGTGCTGACACTTCTGGAGCAGAAGTCGGTACTCATGGGTCGCGATCCTGGCTTTTCATCTGGCCCAATGCGTCCTTAACCATGAGATGGAGAAGGTGGGCCACGCAAGGAAGGTGTTGTAGGCCATGATGTTGGAGCCACCATCAGTCACCACAAAGCCCATGGCGACGTCCCTGCTGCCTACCCAGCCCTCTAACTGAGGATGACTCTGAGAGTGTTCACCATGTGCGGCGTGTCGACTGCTTCGGCATGCAGCAAGGCCCAGCGATAGCTGGCCTGGCAGCCCTGACCCTGCCTGCCGCTACTGCCAGTGCCACCCCCACCCTGCAGCTCTCTGGGTTGCCACCAATGTGCAGTCAGGGAGAGATACCCCTCGAAAGCATGTTGGGAGCTCCAGCTATCTGAGGTGAAATGAACAATCCCCCCGGCAACATGGGACAAATGTGCCTTCACCACAGATCTGGTCGCCCTGAAAACAGATGGCACAATGGTCCTGCTAATGGTGGTTCTAGCAGGAACTTTGTACCAGGTCGCCAGGTACTTGAGCAACCCTAGCACCCCAGGATTCTCAACCACTGAAAATGGAAGCCCATGGGCGATTGACCTGGCAAGGTTCCAGGTGATCACCCTTCTGCCGTATCTAATTCCCCCTCTTGGCGCACAGGTGCCACCCCCACCAAACATCTCAGACAGAGATGACTCGCGTCCCTGCACTGCCACAAAACTCTCCTGGAGAGTTCTAGAGGTAGTCGCGATGGGACAGACCTGGGTGGTGTTGGCCGCTTGGGCACCCCAGCACCAGGCTGCTTCTCCCCCTTAAGAAGCACCTCCTGGTGGTGCTTCTGCAGGTGGTTCCATACTGGCACTGCGCATAGCATGGATCCTCCATAAATCGGAAATGCTTCCAGACTTTGGAGGTGTACGGATGCCCAAGCTGACTGACAGCTTGGGTGTCCAGAGCCACCTCCTGTGAGGGGCTCGGGGCAGACACATCATGTCTTGGGGTGGCAGAAGGGGCTGGCTGCCAGGGGGAAGTGCGTGGAGATGGAGGCACCTCGTGTTTCTCCATCTCTTCCCCCTCCACCCCATGCGGCCTCCCCTCCTGGCCATCTCTTGAATGACTGCTGGTGCCCGAAGGAACCAAAGAAGGGGGATGGTCCTCCTCAACCAGCTTCTCCTCCAGCTCCTGCACGACACTCTGCACCCTCCTTGGGATGATCGTTTTGGACAGAAAACTGTCCCCAAAGCTCATCTCCAGGGAGGGCTGCTCTTGCTGCCTCTCCTCTGGCTGCTGAGGCCGAGCAACATCAGCTGGAGGAGAGACTGCCCGAGCAGCAGACCACTGCTCAGTGCCAGCACCTAATGGCACCTCTGCTGGGGGCACCCCAGCAGCAGCCTCGATGAAGGGCCCAAGGCGGGCCTTCTTCTTCATCACACTCCAGCCACAGGTCAGAGTGCTGGAAGGCGGCTGTGGAGTGGCCCTACACACAGGTGGGGGGGGAAACCTGGGTCCTCCCCCTCCCCTCCACCCCTCTAGTTTTCTCCTTGGCCTTGCCCCCAGGGCCCCTCTTCTGCTGCCTGCCACTCATGTCAACCTGAACTGAGAGTGGGTTTTTTTACAAACCTAACTCACTGCACTGTACCCTGAACCAAGAGGTGCCCTGACTTCTTTTTAAAAACTCTCCCACCAAAACTTGTTTGTTTGGTTTTTTGGTCCCTAACCTGTCTTTCTTTGGGTTGGGGTAGTAGTAGTCTGGTAAAGTTTAGGAGACTAGGTTATCCTGCCTCTACCTGGCTACAGTTTTTAAAAGGCTATCTTGAGATGAAGGCAATCCTTGTTATATCCTCCTAGTTAAACTTCTCCTAACTAGATCCTGGGACAAACCTGATTTCCTTGTAAACTAGAAATCAGGTGTCCCCTATAACTTGAGAGAAGCTGTGGTTTACCCTATGGAAATCTAAGGATGCATCAGCTTTCAGTGGCTGAAAGCAAGATGCACTGCAACCCCAGTCTCTTTAAAAGGGAGCCTGATGTGGCCTAGTAGTCACGCTGCCTTTTACGAGAACCTGAAATCTTTTTAAATCACCCCTATCTGGCCTAGTTGAATTTTGAAAGAAGATAAAGCCCTAAACTGGATTAATTTTTTTTTTTAATTTCAAAAAACACAATCTCTAAAAACAGCCTTATTAGTGGGGCAGCCTATTTAGTGGCCCTAGCCAAACTGAAAGCACACTCAGAAGCCAAAAATAACACTATAAAAACATGAAAGTGACCCACCCCACACAGCCCACACACCAACCCCCACATTAACCAAAGGTAATTTAAAAAAGCCAAAATGTGACAGAAAGAAACTTAACTTTTAACCCAACCCCCCCCCCCAAAAAAAAAAACAGAACCAGGAAAAGGGACAGGAGGATGCAAAACCCACAGCAACAGTGAGTAGATCCAAACAGATCACTGAGAAAAGGCCAACAAACTCAACTGTTAAAAAAGTGACCTTTTCAACAATGAAAATTAGGCCAAACAGCCCCCCTCAAAGAACCAGAACCAGAAGAGAAAAGGAACAACAGCAGCACAACACAGCAGCAACAAATCAAACACAGAATCCTTTTAAAACAGTAAAAAACTTGAGTTTTAACAATACAGAAACTTTACCAACCCCTCCCCCCCAAAAAATCCCTTCACCCTAAGCCCAAGAAATCCAAGCCACCCAAATCAGGAAAAGTAAAAGGACACTGCACTTTTAAAAGTCCTCTCACTAAAGTAAGGTATGGGCAAATTGGGGGGAAAAAAACCCACCCCAGGCCCCCACCCCCAGCAGAACCCCCTAACCCTAACCCCAAATAAGCTACCCAGTACTCACCCACTCAAATCTGGATAAGTAAAGGGACTCTGAGTCTTAAAAAGTCCTTTTACTAACTAAAATAAAAACAAGAACAAGACTGTCTTACCTTAGACATCTTCTCTACTCCAGGCAAGTCAGGCAAGACTGAGAGAGAGCAGCAACATCTGAGGCCAAGGGCCAGCGCAGCACAATCTCTCTCTCACACCAGCACACTAACATAGCAGCAATGGAATGGAGTCCAGCCAGGCAGACTCCTTAGAAAGGTTCTCTAGCCCTACACAGAGCAGTTTCAAAAAATACCACTGCTCTGTGATTGGCCAGAGAACACTGTTTACTTGGATACCCAAGTAAACAAAAGAACAACAATGTTGCTAATGGCTGGGGGATTAGCCCAGCCATCAGCTACACAACAGCTTTGCAAAGCATGCATTTGCAATGCATTTTGCAAATGCATGCTTTGGATTGGCTGCTGGGGCTCCTCTCCCCCTCCCCCCCCCCTCTCCCTGATCCCAGGGAGGCTATGGGAGAGGTGGGAAAAGGCTTCCAAAGGCGGGAAAGGAGGCAAGCAGTTCCCCTGAGGCTACAGAAGCTCCTTTTCCACCTTTTCCATGGACTTCCGTATACTTCTGAATATATATTCAAAAGTATATGGAAGTCCATGGAAAAGGCGGGAAAGGTGGAAGCCGTATATGACTCCCTGTATACTTCCAAATATATATTCGGAAGTATACAGGGAGTCATATACGGCTCCCGTATAATGGGTCCCAATTGGATTTGGAAGTATACGGTGCCATATACGTCTGAATCAGGGGTAATTCGGCAGCTTCTTTGATTCAGCCAAACCGAATGCACACCCCTACTAAGTAGCTGCCTGGTTTCCCATGGCCCACCAACTATTCCTGACTCCTTGATAGGTCTGGTGCCAGGCCAGGTCGGGCTCAGCTTCCTGTGCCTATCACTCGCTGCCCCCCTTTCCCCAGCAAGAGCCATCATGGCTGCCCTTTCTATCTCCATTCTCCCTGTCCTCCCTGCAGTGTCACAAATAGGACCCATGTTAAATCCACACCCCAGCTTTTACCTGGAAGGGTTAGCAATGGTAAATATTCACACTCTGTCTTTAAAATAAAGTAATTTGCTCAAGTCCTAAATGAAATAAGTACCAAATGCTCTTAGTACATATGCGCTGTAGGACACACCACACTGGAAGCCTTCAGAATGGATTCAGTCATGGGGTGCCTAAGCCACTGTTGACTGACTTCTTTCTTGGTTAAAAAGAAAAACTGAAGACAGTCATTCTGATCTGCTGCTCTCAGCTCCTTTACTCTAATGAATCTTAAGTAGCTAGTAGTTGTGTATACCTCAAGTACTACCCTGACTATACTCTGTTGGGGAAAAGAGAACCAAGAAAAAAGATGCACTGTTGAAAAAAAGCAAGAGAAGCCACTGCTGCTTCACATTGTACCTCATCATATTTCCCAGCTGTAACCATGGAGAAAGTAGAGAAAGAAGTCCTTTTCTGCCTTTCTCACAATACAAGAACTCGTGGGCATTCGATGAAATTGCTGAGCAGTCAGGTTAAAATGGATGAAGGGAAGTACTTCTTCACCCAAAGGGTGATTAACATGTGGAATTCACTGCCACAGGAGGTGGTGGCGGCTACAAGCATAGCCAGCTGCAAGAGGGGATTGGATAAAAATATGGAGCAGAGGTCCATCAGTGGCTATTAGCCACAGTGTGTGTGTGTGTGTGTGTGTGTGTGTGTGTATATATATATATATATATATATATATATATATATATATATATATATATATATATATATATATATATATATATATATAAAAATTTGGCCACTGTGTGACACAGAGTGTTGGACTGGATGGGCCATTGGCCTGATCCAACATGGCTTCTCTTATGTTCTTATGTTCTTATCTGTGCAAACCAGGAATTCCTCATTAGGTCCATTAAGAGCCACCACTAGTCAAAGTACACCAGCTGCTGTTGTAACAAACAACAAACATCTGTTTTCAGGCCTATAGCCAGAAAATTTTGGGTGGAGGGGCCCCCGAGGTAAGAAATTTGGTGAGGGGGCAGGGGGCCAGACGGCCCCATTTGCAAGGAGGGTTCCTCTTGAGGAGCCCTTTGTGCAAACTCCACCCCCACTGGGCTTTCCCAAGGCATGGGAAAGACCAACAGGGCCAGATTGCCCCGTTTGCACCAAGGGCTTCTCTTGAAAAGACCTTTGTGCAAATTCCAACCTAGATGAAAACAAAGGAAAAGAAAAGTCTTCACTTCCCTCCTGCAGTGCTAGCTTGAGAGGTTTGGCATCTGCTGGGGCGCTAGCCATAGTGCATGCTCGGAGAGATGCCTCCGGACAGAGAGAATCTCCCGCTTTGCTGACCTTGTCAATTTCACACACACCCTTCCACCAGGACCAGCAGCTGCCTTGTCAGTTTCAGGAGTGAGTACAAAAAGCCACCCCCAGTTGGAGAGTGTTGTTTTTGCTTTGCCTTTGACTTTTTTAAACAATCCCTTTGGGGGGCTTTTCTCTGTCGGTTTTTTTTCCTCCACGCAAATGCCACCTCCACTGAGCAGCTGCAGCCCTGGAGGCCCTCCAATGGAGGGGCCATACAGGGGGAAGGGGGGGGGTCTTAATAGAGGGGCCATTCCCCCCTCCGTGGCTACAGGCCTATCTGTTTTTAAAAGATAGCCACAGATGCTGAAAAGCATTAACTGATCCTTAAATTAGAGTGGGGTAGCAGCTCCTCCTCTTTAATCGTTTGTTTTGATATTTTTCTTCCCAATTGGAACCAATGTGGCTTACAACATTGCTCTTCCATCCACCATTTTGTGCTCAAAACACCAACCTATCATTTGGGTTAGGATGAGAGAGTGACAGACCCAAGGTCACCTAGACAGACTGGGGATTAAAACTCGGGTCTCCCAAGTCTTAATCTGCTAAATTACTAACCACTACACCATGCTGGCTCTTTGTCCTCCTTGACAAGATCTCAAATGTAGCTGATAGAGATATTAGAATCATAAGATGGTATAGTATACTGTGCTACTTCAGGTGGGAAATGCCATTTGGAATTCTCCCCTATGTTAAAAAGAAGTGAACTGAGCGTTAGTCTTTAGCAGAGCTGATACAGTGGTTAAGTATTGATGTCTCTGCACATATTTGGCTATCAGATATTGTTGTTGCAATATAGTTATTCCATAGTGGCTCTCTTTATAACATATATTTTGGTTTAGGTATCAGTGTCATCTCCAGCATCCCTTCACTGAGGTATCAAACCAAGGGACAAACAATTTTAAGAGAGAGCTATGACTATTGACCATGAGCAATTTTGCTTATTTATTAAAGAACAAATCCATTGGCTTCCTGAACAGTTTTCTTATTCAGAATGCTATTTATTAGTTTTAACTTGCCTCTTCTTCAGCTGGATCAATGACCTTTCCTCAAATCTATATGCATTTTTTAAACAATCTAAGAGTAGCATGTGGTTATATCACTACACAAGGAAAGCTGAACAAAGGGCATGACTGTGTTCAAGGCATCTCAGTGATTAGTGAGTCTGACAATTCTTGTTTCTTGATATCATTTATGAGGTCAAAAGGGAGAAAATATACTGCAAGACTGAGAAGGCCCAAAGGATAGAAGCAAAAATTTGAAAAATGAAGAGAACCAAGAACTGGTGCTGTGGGTAATTTAGGAAGCCAGGGTTAGACCTTCAGGTAATCCAGGCTGCTTGAATATGAAGCTGCACATTTATCCAGGAACCTTCCCAAAATGCCTCGTAGCACAGTACTAATTACACTGAGATCTGTAACCCAGCTAAGAATTCATTTCAAGTTCAGGTAATAATAATAATAATAATAATAATAATAATAATAATAATAATAATAATAATAATAATAATAATAATAATAATAATAATAATAATAATAATAATAATAATAATAATAATATTTTTATATCCCGCCCTCCCCCGCCAAAGGCAGGCACAGGGCGGCTCAGGTAAACCTCCAACTACATTTGCAATATAGTAATAATTCTTAAGCAGGTCAGCTCAATGGGGCTCACTCCCAGGGAAGTGTTATCAGGGCTACATTGTCCAAAGCAGAGTTGAAACCAATTACCTCATGAAAATTCTCCCCCAAATTTTCTTCTGCAAATTTTAACTTTGAATATTCACTGGGGATGAGCACAAACTGAGAAATGAACCACGATTTGAGCATGAACCAGGACAGTTCATGGTTCATTTTGAATTAGTTCATTTGGCCACATCATTCCCAAACAAAAAAATGAACCTCATTTTTCCCATTTTTGTGGTTAATTCTTCAGACAGCCTGGCACCGATTCAATCAATTCCTATGCAACAATGGGGGTGGGCTTGTGGAGAGCCCTAGAAGCACTCAAAGCAGTTGTGCATAGCTTGATTGGCAGCTCTGGGAGCCAACCACAGGGCTCCCATACTGCTTTATGGGAGCAGATTATATACCAATATAATACTACACCCAGACTCAACTGCTTTCATTTTGCAGCACAAAGGGAGATAGTTAATTTAGTTGATGTTTGCTGCATGACTGATTTAATGGAGGCTTTGAGAGATTTTTTTCTCCTACACAGTGAAACAATTTTTTAAACACATCTCCTCGCTGGGAAGATATTTCTTGCTGTGGTGAACCTGAGGCTAGAGCTGAGCTTTCCTGGGGGCACCTGCTTTGGGGGGGCTATAGCTCAGACATCCCAAATCTAATCTTCACCAAACATGGCTGACTAGCAGAGGACAGCCTGCTGAAGACTTCCTTTAAGTTTGGTATCTCTAACTCATGAGGGAGCTGTTCTGCCACCTCCTGAACTAAATGAACTATGAACCATTCAGGAAACAAACTATGAAACAACACAAACCACCATTTTCCCAGTTTGTGCCCAGGGCTTGAATTCAGCAGGAGCTCACAGGAGCACAGCTCCTGAACCTCCAGCCAGGGTCTGCATGCAGTGGGGAGTTCTCTCCCCGCTGCACACAGATCCTGGGGCATATGCAAATGAGAATATCAGCAGCATCGTTGGAATTAGGCAGAAGATAGAGCTTGGTATGATCTGCATGTTGGTGACACTTTAGCCCATACTTCCTGATGAGCTCTCCTAGTGGTTACATGTGGATATTAGATAGCATGCAGAATAAGATGGTACCTTGCAATACCTTACAGGCCAACAGCCAAGTGGCAGAACAGGAATCCCCAAATACTACATTTTGATACCAACCCAGTTAGGACTCTAACCATTGTAACACAGTGCCCCTTAGTCCCAGTGTAGAGAGGTGGCTCAGTAGGATACAGTGATTGATACTATCAAAGACTGCTGAGAGATGCAGCAGAACTAGCAGAGTTCATCAACCAAGGCAACCAAAGCAGTCTCTGATCCAAATACTGGCCTCAAGCCAGACTGAAATTGGTCCAGAAAATCAATCTTTGCTAAGAACCCCAGAGCTGAGAAGGAAAAACCCGCTCTAGCACCTTGTCCAAGAATGGAAGATTGGAAACTGACCAGAAATGTTCGAACTTTGTAGGGCTCAGGGAAGGTTCTTTTCTTTCAAAACAGGTCTAATCACAGCTTCCTTGAGAATGAGTGGCACAGTTCCTGGTCTCAAGAGCACATTTACCACTCTCCTTACCCACTCACCTAGCCCCCCACCTCTGGCAGGTTTTATCAGCCTGGTAGGGCAAGGGTTGAGAATGCAAGTGGTATGTCTCAATTGTCCAAGGATCTTGTCCACATCCTTGGGATCCACTAGCTGAAAAACATTCATATACATTGGAGAAGCAGATGTTGAAGGTACATCATTTGAACATACATCCACATTGGCAGAGACGAACTGGACAGTTTTGTAAGTGGCAATTGATCACAGCAGGCCATTGTGTGATTGGGAATCCAAATCCTTGGGACTATGATGTAAAAGTCCCCAAACCACAGAAAACAGCTCAGCTGGACAATTACATGCCGATGTAATAGAGGCAGAGAAATATTGCTTTTCACCATCATCGCTGCCACAGAAAATGCTCCAGTGTGGGCTCTATGCTGTGTTTGATCAGTCTCACTCTGAGTTTTCCGCCAGTAATGCTCCAGCTGTTGTCCCTCCCATTTCATCTCTATCAACTGCTGACTGAACCAGGGAGAATGTTTGGCTCTCTTTGGGGGGGCGGGTTGCTTAGAGGCAATTGTATCAACAATCCATGCCATCTTCCTGGAGCCTTGACAGAATCATTGGCATCAAGATGGGAAAATAATCAGAACTGAGGTGAGAAAATCCATCAGGTCCAGCACTGCTGTGATGTAAAGAAGAAGCAATAAGTCTGAACTCTCATGATCTGTCCATGACTAAGGAGCAAAGTCTGAGTCCAGTGGCACCTTTAATACCAACATAGTTTTATTCTGGCCCTTCCTGGCAACAATTCTCCTCTCTCACTACCCATATGTAAAGGCTGGTGACTCTGTTTTAATGTATTTGAAGAAGTGTGCGTGCCCACAAAAGCTTATTTGCAGAATAAAACTTTGTTGGTCTTAAAAGTGCCACTGGACTCAAACTTTGTTGTGCTGCTTCAGACCAACATGGCTACCCACCTGAATATATCTCCATGACAAGGGAGTAAGCTTTAACCCCCAACCTTCAGATCACCCTCCCCAGCAATATAATAGACCAAATCCAGGGTATGCCCAGGATACAAATATTGTAATATGGTATAATAATACATTATGTATTATAAATATTGAAATATTACAAATATTAAAGTTATATCAGTAATATCTCTGAAATACCTGAGCTGATTTTGATTTGCCACTTTCTACTATGAAGTGCTCCGTAATAGCAGAAATTATATTAGTAAGATGCTGGGAGAAATGTGAATTATGCTTAGAAATAAAAGCTCTTTGCCTGAAACATTTTGTGATAAATCTTCTGCTGTACAGGGTTCCCCACAACTCTCTGTGCATCATGGGGTCTGATATAACCTGGTTAGGTGGATAACCTGGTTCTTGTTGGTTTGAATATGGGGAAAAAATGACAGGCTGTTGGTGCTATGTACAAGGTAGCCCGCTTGTCCACACAACAGGGTAGACATTGAAATCAAAGTGATTTTTATATTCTAAAGTAGACGCTTGCATTGTTCTTACATCAAAGAGCTTTTCCTCAATAGGCAGCATCAAAACTGCTTCACAAAGAGCACTCATAAGGAGCAAGACAACTGTCTCATAATTGTATGTTGAAGGCACAGCTTTACTTGAAATTAAATAGAATATCAATTCCTGATCACTTTTGAACAGGGTTATCAAAATCATATTCCTTGCCAAGCACAGATTGGCACCTCATTTCCTAGAAGCTGCCCTCTGACAATAAGATTATGATGGTTAGGTTGGAAGGACTCTGGCATGATTCACACAAAAACATCACATTTAGTTTGCCCCTTAGCTGAACATAGAAAGTGAGACACATGTCAAAGAAGGTGGTCCATAAGTACAAAGACAGCTGAGTACCATGAGTAAACTCTTTTCTAGTTGTTGTTGGGTTTGGGGGTATTTTTGTGTGTGCTTCTGCACCTGGAAGTCATGGCAACCTCTGGTGACTGACCCCTATTGGGGGCCTGGAAGTTATTCAGAAAGGTGGCTGAATAAAGCCTGCCTCTTTCCTCCTGACTCCAGTATTTCAAGGAGGTCTCCCATCCAAGTACTAACCAGAATCAACCCTTCTTAGCTTCTGAGATCTAATAAAATTGTCTTCCCCTGGGATATCCAAGGTAGGGCTCTTTCTGTTATTTTTTTTCCTTCTAGTTTTGCAAGCAAGACTTCCAAAGCTTTGAATTCCAACTTTGATAAACATTTCATGTGTAGTGTAGTTGACTTTGTAATCGTTCTGCCAACCCCCATCTTGAGCTATGTGTAATTGTGTTAATAAACTAGCGCTTTGTGAAGTTCCATCAACATATAAATGAAAGCCACTGTTTACTGTAATAATCACGTACAGTGTATTCAGCAAGCATGTAGACTTTTCAGTCACCAAGATTAGAGAGGACAGCTCCTTATTTAATTATGTTTCCTTTTAAAAGGATACCCAATTTACTTAAAGCTTGGCTTCTTGTTGAAGGGAGGCTGTTATACAGCAATGTAAATTGATAAGCAACCGAGTGGATGAAGAAGTAGAAAACATGTCAAAATAGGGAGCAGTATACTTGCAGTTTACAGAATAATGCTGCTGTAAATCTGTCCAAAGGCTGTCTTCTGAAGGGCAGAGACACACAAAGCATTAATTTCCCCCTCCAAGTCACTCATATGGACAACATCCATTTTGCTGAGCCAAGAAAGCCCTGCAGTCTGATTTCATCATGATGGAGTTCCACCTGACCCAGTTCATGTGTCCCATCAAATTAATATATGAGAGTGGTTTTGTGTGTATTGAAATCAAGGATATACAAAGGTTCTCTATTTAATTTTCCCACATATGCATTCTTACTGTGTTTTACTGGTGGTTTTGCAGATTCATCTGTACCATGCATACTTGTACATTTTATATGGTAATTCCTGGTCCAAAAGAAGTCCACAGCCTCAACCCAAACCAGGGCTTTCTGGCCCCTACCTGGTGGAACAAGCTCTCATTGGAGATTAGGGCCCTGCAAGGACTGTTGCAGTTCCACAGAGCCTGTAAAACAGAGCTTTTCCACCAGGCATTCAACTGAAGCAGTGGACATTTTGTTATTCTGTGACCTCCCCGCTGCTAGGATCCTGATGATATAACTCTGCTGACCCATTTATCTTACTCCAGCTGAAGGATGTATGGAAAGAGTGGAAGTAACTGATATTACCAGCTGCAGAATTGGAGTTTGTTTTTAGATTGTTATATTGCTTTTAGATTGTATATTGTTTTATTATATGTATTTGATTTTAATCTTGTATTATTGATTGTTGTTACCCACCCAGAGCCCATTTGGGAAAGGGCAGGCTATAAATTGAAGATGATAGATAGATAGATAGATAGATAGATAGATAGATAGATAGATAGATAGATAGATAGATAGATAGATAGATAGATAGATAGATAGATAGATAAGCAAGCAAGCAATTTTTAATGGGCAGTGTATGTCACATATGTGTTTCATATACATATTGGTTTGTATTCTGCCAACTTTTTCCTTCACACACACCAAACTCCCCTCTTTACTACAGTTCCCATTAAACATAGATTTTGTACATCCAAATCCTACGACCCCCACCCCCACCCCAGCATAGCCTATTTTGATAGTTGTCAAGGACCCCTCCTTCCTTTTTTCATCACCAGAAAAACTGGTTGGATCTCATTCACAATTTATAATATTGACTTACTGATGCACAACTAATACGGAAAGATGTGTGCCATTTATAAGAAAACTTTGATGTGACAAAGAAAAAAAGAGTTTCGTTGTGCACAGGACAGAAGCAAAATCAAAACAAAGAATTTCAGGCTGAGGCATCAGGGATGAAAAATTCAAAATCTTTCCTGGTTGAAATGGAAGAGAGTGGCTCCCATCCACTGGTGCTCAGAACAGTGACTATGCAAAAGATTTCAGGGACTGACTACTAGGGCATTGTTATTGCCTGATCCTCTTTCCAGAAACAAGAAAGGAAAATGAGCTCTTGCTGCTGTTTCAGCTTCTCTACCCATTGAAAAGTCTATCTTCCCCTGATTCCTGGATCCCTGGAACTGCCTCTTCTCTTCTGTTTTCAAAAGTTATTATTATTTTCAAAAAAGTTTGAGAAATAGGAAACAGAAAAGAAGGGAAGGGTAAAGACAACATACATTCTGGTATTATTTTGTAAATACTTTTGTAAATATATTCTATTTTAAAGTTGTATAATATAAATCCTTAGTTAAATTTGATAATTTACCAATTTTTCTCAGATTAAATGTAAAAGTTTGCTTATAAGTACATATTATAAGCACAGGAAAAAAAGAAAGAGAAATCAGATCACACCAGAGAATCTTAAGAGTCTTGAGTGTCCAACCAAACATAAAATTTCATCCAATTTTTTCTCGCATCTTCTTTAGATTTCCCAGTTATCAGTTGGGATAGAAAGTCAAGCTCTGCAGTCTCCAAAACTTTCCCCACCAAGTCCATTTTGAAGGGATTTCCTGACATTTCCATCTCTGCGCCAAAAGGATTCTAGCTGCAGTGTTGAAGTGTGCCAGCATATGTCTCATTTCTTTAGAATAATCCTCTGGAAATATAGTTAATTAAAAAAAGTTCTGGTTTAAAATGTATCTGGGTTTTCATGATCTTCTGTAACATTTTGTGTACCATTTTCCAATAGCTTTTCACCATTTCACATGTCCACCACATATGGTAAAAAGTACCAATTTGTTTGGTGCGCTTTCAACATTTATTGGACATGTTAGAATAAATCTTGCACAGTCTCTGTGGAGTCAAGTACCATCTGTAAAACATTTTATAGAGGTTTTCTTTAAGAGTCACCCACTTGGTTAGTTTAACATTAAGTTTCCACAGTCTTTCCCACTGTTCTAACGTAAAGTTATAACCAAAGTTTTTCGCCCATTGGACCATACAATCCTTTACAACTTCGTCTTGTGTCTTCATTTGGAGTAGATATGCATACAGTTTAGAAATTAACTTTTCTTGTGGTCTCGAAAGGATTTTATGAAATAAGTATTGTTCACTAGTGAAGCCTATCGCCTTGTCTTTGACATATCTAGATTCAACTCGCATTGTCATCCACCAGTTCATTTTAATATCCAGTTTTTCTTTCTAGTTCTTCTATAGTTTTCAGTTGATTTTCTTTTCCCAACAAATCCTCATACTTGTAATTTTGGTTTGCTTTTAAAAGATTTGAGTGAGTAAATGCTTCTACTGGCAAGACCCATCTTGGAACTTTGGAGTAAATTTTAGGCTTCAACCATGCCCAGGTATGGTATAGAGATTTCCTAAACCAATGATCCTTGAAGTAAGAGTGACCAAGTCTTTGATACCACAAATAAGTGTGCCAATCCATAGTCAAATCATGTCCTAATAACAATTGTCTCTTATCTTTCAACAGCATCCAGTCTCTTATCCACACCAATACAGATGCTTTGTAGTACAATTGCTAGTCTGGGAGACTCATACGCGTTCTTAATTTGGAATCCTGTAAAGTATTTAATGTAATTCTGGCTTTTTTGCCTTGCCACACATATTTAACAGCCATCTTATTTAACTCTTGAAAAAATCCACTGTTTAAAAATAATGGAATAGTTTGAAAGAGAAATAAAAGTCTTGGTAAGACATTCATTGTTATCAGGGCAATTCTTCCCATTAAGGATAAGTTCAGATCATGCCATTTTTCCAGGTCTTTTCGAATTTCTTTGAGAAGTTTATCATAATTGTCTGCTTTTAAATTGCTGCATCTATTTGAGATCACCACACCTAAATATTTAATTCTTTTTTCATAAAGAAATTCTGATTTTTGCTGAAAAGCCTGAAGTTGTTCAGCTGTCATGTTTTTGGTCAGAAATTTTGTTTTATAGTAGTTAATCTTTAGTCCTGCCCAGCAACCAAATTGTTTAATCTTGTTTATAAGACAGTCTATAGAGTCCATCGGTTGTTCTAATATAAAAACTAAGTTGTCAGCAAAAGCTCTAAGCATGTATTGTTCATTTTTTATCACAGCTCCCTTTATGCTTGTATCTTCTCTTATTTGATTGTTCAATATCTGTAGTGATAGAATGAAAAGTAAAGGTGACAGTGGGCAACCTTGTCTTGTACCTTTTTGTATGTTAATTGTTTCTGTTAATTCGCCATTCACTGTCACCCTAGCCTTTTGTAGGGAGTATATCGCTTCTACTGTTCTCAAAAAATTTTCCCCACATTCCATACTTTTCAACTGCTGTAACATGAACTGCCAGCGAAGATTGTCAAATGCCTTCTCAGCATCTAAGCAAATTAAAGCCAGTTGTTTCTCTGGATGGGCTTCATAATATTCTAAAATGTCACAGACTGTTCTGACATTGTCTTTCAGGTATCTTTTAGGCAAAAATCCTGCTTGGTCATAGTGTATTGTAGATTGCAAAACTTTCTTCAGTCGTTGTGCCAGTATTGCAGCAAAAATTTTATAATCCACATTTAAAAGGGAAATTGGGCGATAATTTTTAATATCTTTCAAATCATTATTTTCTTTCAGAATCAGAGATAACGTAGCTTCTTGCCATGAGTTTGGAATTTGACCTTCTTCCTGTATCTTTTCAATGAGGTGTTTAAATGGTAAAAGTAAGGATTCTTCATATGCTTTATAAAACTCAGCTGGTAAACCATCTGGTCCTGGTGACTTGCTGTTCTTTTGGGCAGTTAATGCCTCTTCAAGCTCCCTTATTGTTATAAGTTCATTCATAATTTTTTGTTGTTCTTCTGTAAACTTGTTAAGGTTATTTTGTTTAAAATATTCTTCTAGGTTTATTTTATCAACTTGATTGTCTTCATATAATTTTTTGTAAAATTGTTCTACAATTTGTCGTATTTCTAGTTTTTGGGATTTCTCTTTGTTATTCTCCTCTCTCAATGTTGTAATTATTCTTTTAGCCTTCTCTTTTCTCATCCTATAGGCCAACCATCTTCCAGGTTTATTAGCATGCTCAAAAAAGTTTTGTTTGGCATATGTTAATTTAATCTCCACCTCTTCCATAAGAATTAAATTCATTTTGTGCTGCATTTCTCTCACCTTTTTTTGAAATTCATACTTTGTTGTGCTTTTTAAGGTTCTTCTCAGCTTCTCCCATTTGTGACATTAAATTTTGATGACTTTCAGCTCTTTCTTTCTTCTTTTGAATGCAGTATCTAACTGGCAGAGACTGACCAAGAGAGAGATCTTGGGGTTGTGGTAGATAACTCACTGAAAATGTCAAGACAGTGTGCGATTGCAATAAAAAAGGCCAACGCCATGCTGGGAATTGAAAACAAATCAGCCAGTATCATAATGCCCCTTTATTAATCGATGGTGCGGTCTCATTTGGAATACTGTGTACAATTCTGGTCACCGCACCTCAAAAAGGATATTATAGCATTGGAAAAAGTCCAGAAAAGGGCAACTAGATTGATTAAAGGGTTGGAATACATTTCCTATGAGGAAAGGTTGAAACGCTTGGGGCTCTTTAGCTTGGAGAAACGTCGACTGCAGGGTCACATGATAGAGGTTTACAAGATTATGCATGGGATGGAGAAAGTAGAGAAAGAAGTACTTTTTCCCCTTTCTCACAATACAAGAACTCGTGGGCATTCGATGAAATTGCTGAGCAGTCAGGTTAAAACAGATAAAAGGAAGTACTTCTTCACCCAAAGGGTGATTAACATGTGGAATTCACTGCCGCAGGAGGTGGTGGCGGCTACAAGCATAGCCAGCTTCAAGAGGGGGTTAGATAAAAATATGGAGCAGAGGTCCATCAGTGACTATTAGCCACAGTGTGTATATATATGTGTGTATATATATGTGTGTGTGTGTGTGTGTGTGTGTGTATCCACCTCTGGACTGGATGGGCCATTGGCCTGATCCAATATGGCTTTTCTTATGTTCTTATTGCAAGGCCCCTGTAAAAAGCTTTTGCAGTGTCCCACACTATTTGCATCTTTACTTCTTGTGTTGTGTTTTGTTTAAAGAACGATTCCATTTATAGTTTAGTTTCTTTAAGGAAGTCTTTATCTTTCAGAATTGCTGTGTTTAACTTCCATGGTCTTCTTATTTGTGCACCTTTTATTTTTATCATTACATGGCTGTGGTCTGATATAACTCTTGTTTGAATCTCTGTGTCCATTAGGTCTTTAATCAAGCTTGTGGAGAGCCAACACATATCAATTCTGGACCAGGTTTGATAACTAGGAGAGTAATAAGTGAAATCTCTAAAGTTGGGGTATCTTGTTCTCCAAACATCCACCAAATCCAATTCTTCAGCTAATTTCCAGAAGCTTGTAGGAAGCTGAGGGCTTTTAATTTTAGTTTGTTTATGTGTTTTCTTATCCAATTGCCTATCAGACACTGCATTGAAGTCTCCTATTAAACAGTATTCCACATACTCCAAGTTTGACAATTTAAAACGCAACTCTTGAAAAAATTTCTCTTGATCGTCATTTGGAGCATAAATGTTTGCAAGTAGTATTTTTTTATTGTCCACCGTAATTTCCACTAATAAAATTCTACCATCTTCCGAAGCAAATTGCAGTTGTGGATTAAATTTATCTTTAATATAAATTGCCACTCCCCTTATCTTTTTATGTAGATCTGTAGCTGTAAACAAATTGCCAAGTTTTTTGTTCTTCAATATATTTTAATCCTTAGTTAGGATATGAGTTTCTTGTAAACAAATTATGTCCATTTCCATATTTGCCAAATATCTAAATGTCTTCCTTCGTTTGGCAGGAGAATTAAGTCCATTTACATTGATAAAAACAATTGAAGCCGTTATAGGTTTTGTTTATCACTATCTTTCTTATCTTTTAAAAATTGTAGCCTTGTATGATATCTCCGTGTCTCGTTTGGGTCTTCGTCACCTGAGCCTTCTCCTTCTCACTCCTCCTCATCATCCTTTTCTTTGTTTTTTTTTCTTCTTTATATTTTCCAAAAAATTCTGGGCTTTGAAAATGGAGTTGATCCTCTATCTATTCTCCTGGTAGGTGAAGAGAAGGCCTTCTGGCATCAGCCACATGCAGGGTATCTCTCTTCCTCTTAGAAACTCTGTTAACTCTTGATATTCTCTCCTTTTTTGTCTCACTGACCAAAGAACCTCTCTTAAAATTTTTACCGTATTTCCAGCTATCACCATAGGTCTGTCTCTTGCTTGTTTCTTTAATCTTTTTTCTTGCCAGCCTCAAATGAACTTCACTAGAAAGTTTTTTCCATCTTGTGTAGCTCGATGGCACTCTTCTAACTTGATCAAACTCATCTTCCATCCTCTGGGGAGTCAGCTGTAGAATTTCAGCCAAGGCTTCACTTAATATGTTCTGTAAATCTTCATTTTTCTCTTCTTGTATGTTTTGAAACCTCAACATGTAGGCCGCTTTGTCTACTTCCAACTGCAGAAGTCTAGATTCTTGTAAGGTCTGTTCTTTTCCCAACAGATCCACTTTTTGAATGTTTTCTGATAACTGACCATCTAATGTTTTTAAGGCCTTGTTGGTTTCTGCTGTCTGTCGACTATTTTCCTTGAGTTCTTGTTTAATCTCTGTCATCTGTTCATCTATCTGGTCTATTTTGTTTGCCATCCGTGTTATAGTAGTCATTGCCAATCTTTCAGGTCACCTTGGATTTGTGTAAATTTCCCTGGATCTGGTTGCCCACCAGGTGAATAAGGTGATTTCCCTTCTTTAATTTCTTTGTTCTTGGTCTGTTCCTTGGGAATGGCCCTTGCTTTACTATCCATTGTTATTAGTGTAGACACACTTCAGATCAGCAATTCAAAAAAAAGTCTCTGACTATTTATTTTAGGTTTCTGAGTTCTGCTTTTGGGAAAGAAATAATCTTCTCCAAATATATCTCTTGCTGCCAAATACTTCTAAGAGAAAAATACCCAGGTTGCTAGCTTCTCTCAGTGGTTTGTAATAGCCAAAACAGCACTGAAACTGCTAACAAACACAACATTCAGCCCAGTAGATATTCAGAAGACAAAACAACAGACCACAGCTCACTGTCCAAGAATCTCCATCCACATTGGTTCAAAAACAAGCCAGCTCATCACATTGGCTTTCAAATATCTTCTATGCAGTACAATAGGCAGATGTAAATTTATAATCCAGGGTTGAATACCCTATTTATAATCCCAAAAATTAATTGCAATCCAATGATCCAAACTAAAAAAACCCGATAATCCCAACAAGCAAACAAGGAAAAAAGGAAAAAACCAGCGGAACCAAACAAGGAACAAAAAAAACAAAAACAAAAGTAATCCAACCAGTATGATGAATGCAAAAAATGAGAAAACACACCCCACAGATGAAAATTAATCCACAGATAAAAATAAACCAAACACCAGTAAACCAAGAGCAAAGGAAAAAAATAGGGAAGAACTCACAGATCTATATCCAAAAGGAGAAAAATTAAATCTTTAGGATCCACAGATAGAAATAAGAATAAACATAAAAATAAAACATCTTCTTAAAACCCCAAAAGCTGAAGTATCTTATCAGATAGCCACCAACTTCCAAGCATAATTAGCACCTCAAAACTTCAACTTCTGTTGCAAGGAAACATCTTCCAGTCAAGCCACTTAGCGTTCATAGGCACCTATCAATAGGAAAGTTTCTCCAAAATCAACACTTTTTTCCTTCCACCAAATACAATAAGTCAATTGGGTTTAGACACCAAGTTCCAGTAAGTAATACAAATTAGTGTAGACTCTTGCAGATAATTTCAATATTCAACAAAGGCAGAGTCTTTTAGAAGCCTTGAAGGAGAAAGGGGGAGAGTTCCCCCCCACCTTTCTCAGTCTACTGCCTCACTCACAGTCTGCCACTTCTTTGTTCCTGCTTCTCTGACATCTTTAAGAAACATAAAAAAAAGTATACTAGTGGAAACTTACAAGGGTAGAAAGATCCAAGTTGTTGAAGTTGATTGAAGATTGAAGATCAGAATGCAGAGTGTTGGAAAGAGGAAGATGCACCTGTAGCTGACTTTTGGCCATTTAAAAATGGTGATTGAGACACTGAGGCTTGGGGAGAGCTGGATTGGGAAGCAGCCACCTCTGCTGGCCTTCCCAATCGACCACTTCGATCCCCCTGCCTTCTAAGACCCTCCCTGGGTCTTGGAGTCAAGTCAGCCTTCGTGGCCGACCCCTCAACATCCCAATTTGAGAGCGGCTCAGGACGTGACGATCCGAGCCGCTGTCAACAGCAAGCCGCCGAAACCGGAAGTCTGCCTCTTCTCTTCTGAATCCCAACAGCAAAGGAAGACTCTTAGGCATACATTGTCAATCTCACAACAGGCTCTCTGGACATATAAAATGCATATTCTGTAGTGTACAATGGAACAGTATCTTTTCATTTTGGATACAAGAACTAGGCAATCACCATGCATATTAACTTCCCAGGGTGTAAGAAAGCACTTGCTTGCCCATTTGTACACTATGGGGTGTATGCTTTTTTCTGACACTGAGATTAATCTTCTTGTCACAAAAAGGTAATGTGTGAAATGACCCTGAAAAGGTCAGCTTCTGAAGGGAGAAAAACAATCATAATAACCTGCCTTAAGAGTATTTATTAACCCACCTGAGGATGCAATCCTGCCTTCATTAACCTGGTGGCAAATGTCTAACTGATTCCAATGAGTTTCGGATTATACCCCAAGCATTTTGCTGTATTTAATCATGCAAGGCCTGATTCAGCAATCCATACTGCTAATTGCCTTTGCTGACTGCTTGAATGAGTAAAGGCTGCAGAATCCGGCCCATAACTATGCACCTGTCATTGCTCAAGCTTCATTACACTGAATAAAATCCAAAGAAGCATCTCAATTAATCACTCTCATGTATTAGTAATTAATTCATTAATTCAGTAAATTGCTCCAGGCCTTAGAATAATCAGTCATGTCAAAGACTTCAAAATCATAAACCAAAGTGTTAAACACAAGCCGCCCGTCTTGAGCTGATTTGTCATCTGAGGAAATTACTCATGACTGGACAGGTAATACTTCATATACGTTTTTTAAGAAAGCTGGCAAGGAAAATTTGTCAAGTTAATTGTCCAGATTTCCTTCCTAAATGTACTGCTCCATCATCGAGGGTGTTCAAGATCCACATCACATCACATCCAAAACAGTTGGTGGCTCAAAAAAAAAAAATCACTTAGGAAAGCCAACGATTTTTACCTCCAGATTCACTGAACATCACCTGTACAGTTCAATATATCCTAACTGACTGTAAGTAGAATTCCTATTTATACAAAATTCTGATTTCTCTCAGGTATTTTGGATGTCTTGGTACTTCTCTTAGATCAGGGGTGTCACTCATTTGTTATGAGGGCCGGATCTGACATAAATGAGACCTTGTTGGGCCAGGCCATGTGTGTCATAAAATGTAATGTCAGGTAGCACATATATAAACTTTACAAAGGACACAACCACTGTCACAGAAAGAACCAAGAGAGAGGGAGAAGGAAGTAGACTTGTTTGCAGGTCTGATAGGAGCCCTCTAGGGGGCTGATCCAGCCCTCAGGCTACACATTTGACACCCTGTCCTAGATTATTCAGGAAGGTAATTGTGATAGTTCATGAACTTGACATGCAACTCTACTCATAACAGAACAGCAAGATATAGATACAGATATTTATGTCAAGAAAGAAATCTATATTCTCCTTAATTGCATGGAGAATGGAATTAGAGAGTCCCCTGAAAGCTAATGCAATGCCATCCTAAATGGCATTATACTTTTCTAGGTCCATTAAAGCTTCATGCTTAGGGTGGCACTGATATTCTGTGGCATTTAAGTCAGTTTAGTCCTGTTAAAGTAAATCAAAATCAAGTTGCTGAAATCCATGAATTCTGGCTTTGAATCACATGAGAGTCATATCTCATGCTCAAGCTGTGAACACAATGAATACAATATAGTTAGGTATCACATTATATCATTAGGACTTTGTCACTGCTAGTTAAGGAAGGGAAAGTGATGCATACTCTTATAGAGCTTGCTGTACCTCATCTCACAATGACTATCCAGAGTAAACACAAGATCTTGGATTGTGGACTTTGCATCTAACTTCATGCAGATTCCTATAACTATCTGGGATGAAAATTTGCCTGTGGATACCAAGCACAGTTGCAGAGCATTTATCTTTGTATAAGTAACTAGGGCTGATTCTGCACTCACCTTGGTCCAGGGCAGGCTTCTGTTTCTGTGCAGAGCAAGCTGGAGATTTTGCACCAATTGCTCCGTGCCGCCATTTTGTGTGGGGCAAACCTGTGATTTGCCGCACCACAGTGTAAACCTGAAAAAACAGGTTTACGCTGTGGCGGGGCAAATTGCAGGTTTGCCCCATGCATAATGGCGGTGCAGAGCAACTGGTGCGAAATCACCAGTTTGCTCCACATGGAAACAGAAGCCTGCCTCGGACCAAGGTGAGTGTGGAATCAGCCTGAGTGAAGACCTGTATACATGCATTCCTACAGAGTGTAGCCATTATATGAAAATTCCATTGAAACTGAGGCCTATTATGCATGGACATTTATTGCAGATTTTCATAGCAATAAGCCTTTAATCTCAAAGTCTATGCCTGCCTTGCTCACCATCCTTTTTCCTCCAGTGTATTTATTTTTAAAAAAATAAATGTGAAAGAAGCATGAACCCTCCCACAAAACCAAATTTTGCAGAGTTCAGAGAAACAATTCCTCCCAGCCAGAACATCTAAAGTAGCAAATCTGGAACACAGCTAGATCCTTTATTGGATAAACTAAAATTAGGAAATTAAAAGACAGAAACAAGCTTTATTTGGTGTAATTAGGCTAAGCTCAAACTAATGGACTAAGGAATTCACATAGTCTCAGATGCCCTCTTAATTGCAGCTGAGTAAAAGGCAGTCTCAGCTAACTAAAGGCTGGGGGGTAAACAAGCTGGAAGATTCATTCTTTGCAGAAAAACTGCCAAGGCCAAACACAGAAGGTGACAGCTGTGTTCGACATCATTTCCTCCATCTGCCATAAACATGACAAATTAACTGACATTTAAAGCTGAGGGTAAAGAAAAATACATTCAACGGCTGTGCAAAAATAAGTCATTCCCTCTCGGGGTGAAAGATTGTAACCAATATACAAGTAATGTGCAATTCAAATGAAAATCTCATCTTTAAATGCCAAGAGAAATCTGCCTGGGACTCCCTAATTCATGATCACATAGAAACAAAGTGACCAAAATTCAGCAGGCATCTAACCAAGGATCCCTATTGATTTGTGGCTTAAATTTCATTGTCAAACAGAAAGCTGGACTTGTGTAAGGTCATGCTGCTCAAACTAAGAGTCCAGACCAATGAGCCACTAAACTGGAGGAGGTTCTAAAGCTGGCAAAAACACAGGATTTATAGTGGATGGCAGTGCTGGATCAAGCCTGGGATCTTTCAACCCCAACTGGTGCAGGGTACAGCTGTGTAATGCAAGGAATTTGACCCAATTCTAGTGGGAAACAGTCAGATGTACCCTATTTTCTGTTCCCTACCATGGTATCCTCCCAGACTCATTGCATCACTTGCTCTGCCATACCAAGCATAGTTTCATCCTTCTAAGTAAACTGAAGTCAGTGGGTTTAGAAGGTGTAATTCTGCTTAGCATTGCACAGTATAATACTGAACATGACACATTTCTGAGCTGAAATGAATTGGACAGCCCTTATTACAAAGTTACAGAAGCATCAGAAACCACAGCAGGATGTACAGATAGGTGCCATACCAGTATGGGCAGGGGTTTTGTAACAAGGTAATTGGGGTCACTTTCCTTTTAGACAGATAGGCAAGAAATATGTTTCAAGCTGTTTCAAAATTCTGAATTTTATTAGCTTTAAAAACACATAACTTGCAATGCTTTTAATTGCATGTTATGAATACTAAATTTATTCAAATACAATCAGATGCTCAATAGGAGAAAAGGCATTAATGTAACTAATGAAACTACTGAATCTTGTCTCTTTGAAAGAAAAAACATAGCAACACAGAACAATGGCTACCATTCAGCTATGTACATATAAAGCAAGACTCTGATATTATCAGCTGTGGTAGGAAAAAGTAGCATCACATGCATGTGTGGTGGATCAAAACCACTGTGACAGAACTGGCCTGATTCTGGCTTCAGACCCGGTCCTGTCAACTCCCTTTTGAGTTGCCAACTCCTGAAGGGAGCTTATCTTCTTCCCGCCACTAGGGCACGCTGCCACCACCTGCTCAATTTAGGGGTTCCTGACTGAGAGGAACAGGACTCCCAATCCCCCTTGCCAGTTCTGAGGCCTGACCTCAAGATCCTCTGCCAACCCAGCACCTGGTTATGACAGAGACCAAAGTCCTTCTTTGGGAGACCCCTGGAGGATTGGCACCCCTGCCAACTGCATGCCTTCCCCCTTCCCTGGACTCCCCTCTTGCAGTAGCATTATCTAAGGGAGTTGGGGAAACTATGTGGTACAGAGGGACTACCTTTTTAAACAGACAAAATATTTAAAACATACAACTATATACAGGCATTTTAAAATCGTGAACAGAAGAAATAAGTCAAACTAGGAAAAAATGCTCCTTCTTTCCCTATTATACAATACTTGCCCTGACCATACCATCCAGCACAGACAGACTCACCAACCCAACTGACTGAACTCAAAGCCCAACTCAAACTGAAGGCTTCCCACCAAAAATCTCTAATATAAAACCCAGTTCCTGCCCAGGAACTGGTTTTCCCTTCTGCAGCTTTCTGGGAGACCAGCCTGAAAGACTTCCTGCCTCTCTAGGACTCCTCAGAATTGCTGCTTCTAGATCGGAGGGGAGGGGGGAAGAGGAAGAGACCAGGCTGAAGCCTACCTCCAGTTTGATGGCCTCTTCCTGCCAACTCCCAAATAACCATACCATAAAATGGCTTTTCTCCGCACCCATAATTATAAAAATCAATATAATACAATACTTCCTAAAGCTGTTTATGTAGGGTTTTGTGTGCTTTTTTTTACTATTGTCACTGGGGATCAGGCATTGTTAAGCATCCATAGTTCCTCTGAAAAGTGTTCCGGGTATTGGTTCACCTCAGGAGCCAGCTTGCAAAACCACTCTTCCTGAAATCAGGACTATGCATCCACAATGCCATTACTAGTTCCTGAAATGTAATGTGCTGAGAAAGAGTTGTTAGACTCAAGGCAGGTTAACACAAACCTGCAAACAAGATGTATGATCAGCTCAGAGAATGTGGACTGCCTATTAATAACTCTGACAATAGCCTGGTTATCACTTGTTAAAAAGATGCACTTCCACATAATGACTGCCACCAAACTGGGAAAGAATTCCAAGAAAGGGAGATCCCTTAACATGTCAGTACCAACCCAGTGTTTTGGCCAATGTCTGGCACACAGGCATCCAGCAAAATATATACTGAAAGCCTGTGGCATCTGTGTGAACCTGAAGATAGCTGCTTGGATCAAATATGTTTTCCAAAAAGAAATACCACTGAACTCCCTGAGAAAGCCAATCCAAACCCCAGGTCTTCCCTGATGCCACATGTGATCCTGATGTGGTAATGCAGGACCAAGACTAATGATATGCATGAACTTAGGAAATGCAGTTCAGTTCAGTTTGTAATTCGTGGCAGACCCACTAACTGAATTGTGGCCCATCACAAACTAAAAAGGCTCTATGCAAACAGATTTAATTTGTGAAGATCATTATGCAATAATAACGGTTCCAAATGGCTCTGCGGGATCCCTGGCCCTCTGGCGATTCCCTCGATGACCTGGTTGAGTCCTGGCATAGCCAGCTCTCCAGGGCCATTGATGAGATCGCACCTCGACGCCCTCTGCAACCTCGGATTAGGCTGGCGCCGTGGTATAAGCCGGAATTATGCCAGCTGAAACAAGGTCTCAGACGGCTAGAGAGGCAATGGCGGTGTACTCGTGACAAAGCGACTAGAGCATCTTAAAGGGAGTTTATGAGGTCCTATGAGATGGCAGTCAAGGCCACAAAGAAAATGTACTTTGTGGCTAAGATTGCGTCTGCAAATTCGCGCCCGGCACAATTGTTTAGGACAATTCGGAACCTTACTACATTGCCAGAAGGCAAACCAAATGTTAAGGAATTAGAGATAGGCTGTGAGGCATTTGCGAAATTATTTACAGACAAAGTCCAGTCGCTCCGCCGCGACTGCCCTGCCATATTGGATACAGTATGTGAACTCGAGGCTCCGTGCCTGTCTTCTGGTTTGATCCTGGACTGTTTTGACCCGCTCGGCCTAGAGGAAGTTGACAGAATCCTCTCTACTGCACGCCCAACAACTTGCAATCTGGACCCGTGCCTCTCCTGGCTAATTAAAGCTTGCCAGGAGGAGCTGAGATGTCCTATACGGGACATCATAAATAGATCTCTTTTGGAGGGTCTTTTTCCAACCCCTCTGAAAGAGGCAGTGGTCTGCCCCCTCCTGAAAAAGGCTACATCAGTCCCGGCCGAATTGGCTCATTACCGGCCGGTCTCAAACTTGCTTTTTTGGGGCAAAGTCATAGAGAGGGCTGTGGCGTTGCAGCTACAGAGTTTCCTGGATGATGCTTCCACCTTAGATCCATTCCAGTCTGGCTTCTGCCCGGGCTGTGGGACAGAGACAGTATTGGTCGCCCTTATGGATGATCTCCGGCGACATCTGGACTGAGGCGGTGTGGCGGTATTGCTGTTGTTAGACCTATCGGCTGCGTTCGATATGGTCGACCACCGGCTGCTGACCCGCCGCCTCGCCGATGCAGGGATTCAGGGGCTAGCCTTGCAGTGGCTTTCCTCTTTCCTGGAGGGTCGGGGACAAAAGGTGGTGATTGGGGGAGAGCTGTCCCGGAGACACCTACTTAATTGTGGGGTGCCTCAGGGCGCAGTTCTCTCCCCGATGTTATTTAACATGCGCCCTCTTGCCCAGATTGCCCGGAGATATGGGCTGGGTTGTCACCAGTATGTGGATGACACCCAGCTCTATTTATTGATGGGCAGCCGAACTGCCGATGTCCCTACAAATTTGGACCGGGCGTTGCAAGCTGTGGCAGATTGGATTATGTCAAGTGGGCTGAAATTGAATACAGCGAAGACAGAGGTCTTTTGCCTAGGGCACGGTGGTCCGGAGGGAGGGATCTCCCTTCCAGCTTTTGAAGGGGCGCCACTGGTACTAGTGCGCAGGGTCAGGAGCTTGGGAGTGCTACTGGAGTTTTCCTTGACCCAGATAGCAGCCATTGCCAAATCTGCCTTCTTTCATCTTAGGCGGGTGAGGCAGTTGGCCCCCTTCCTGGAATGCAATGACCTGGCAACAGTGATCCATGCAACAGTCACCTCGAGGCTAGATTACTGTAATGCCCTCTACATGGGGCTGCCCCTGTGCCGAACTCAGAAACTGCAGGTAGTGCAGAATGCAGCAGCCAGACTGCTAATGGGCCTACCTCGGTGGGAACATGTGCGGCCTAGGCTGCGGGAACTGCATTGGCTGCCAATTGTATACCGAGTTCGTTACAAGGTGCTGGTTATTACCTTTAAAGCCCTATATGGCCGAGGACCTGCCTACCTTAGGGACCGCCTCTCTCCATATGTTCCCCAGAGAGCACTACGATCCAGTTCACAAAACCTTCTGGAAGTACCTGGGCCAAAGGAGGCGAAATTAAAAACAACCAGAGAACAGGCCTTCTCTATAAAGGCACCCCAATGGTGGAACCAACTGCTGGAAGAGGTGCGGGCCCTAAGAGATCTTAACCAATTCCCTAGGGCGTACAAAACCGCCCTCTTCCAACTAGCCTTCTAAGATGGAACTTGGAATAAACATCATGCCATCATTAATACAACTGAGATAGTAGCACTATTAAATTATATTCTTTTAGACTGTTTTTAGATTATTTAATGCTTAATTGTTAAGTGTACTTAACTGTATTATCTTGTTTTATTGTTTTAACATGGCTTTTGCCATGTCTTGTAAGCCGCCCTGAGCCTGCCTCGGCGGGGAGGGCGGGGTATAAATAAAAAAATTATTTATTTATTATATTATTTATTTATTTATTATCTCCCCACAGTGTGCTAGAGACACCAAACTCACTGGTTGACTCTCTGCTACCTATCTTCCAAGTCTGGTGATAATTGGATTTACAGAGTCTGAGTTATACCCCCCACAAAGAAGGTGCCCCATCTTCAATTTTCCAATGGAGGGGAAGAAACAGAGGGAGGGGGAGAGGCAAAAGCAATAGAAGCTCAGCAGAACAGAATCAAAGTCCCTGAGAATCTCTGCAGTAAAAACTGAAGGGGGTGCATTTTTGCCAGCCCAGCAGAACCAGTGTAATGCGTCCTAAGACCCAAACCAGCTTGCAAAGGCATATGTAGATGCTGTGACTTGAAGCCCTGCTGAGATCCTTAAGATCTAAACCCAATGCAATGACCCATGTAGACGTGGTGGCTCAAAGCCTCCTCTGATGCATTGAGAAGTGGTAGCTTGAAGTCCTGAGACATACGTAGAAGTGGTGGCTTGAAGCCCCAAGTCCAGCCCTGACACCCAAATTCCAAATGTTGTCACAAATGTTGAGACATATGTAAATACGGTGTCTCAAAGCCCTGATATCCAAACTGTGCAACCATGTATGTAGATGTGGTGGCTTGAAGGCCTGAGTCCAACTCTGACCCCAAACCCCAAAGTGTTTAATGACATATGTAGGTGTGGTTGCTTGAAGCTGTGAAACGTGTAGACATGGTGGCTCAAAGCCCTGAGATGTATGTAGTTATGGTGGCTTGAAGCCCTGAGTCCAATCCTGACAGCCAAAGACCAAAGTGTGCAACGATCTATATAGCCATGGTGACTTGAAGCCTTAGATGGATGTTGATGTGGTGGCTCAAAGCCTGGAGTACAACTGTGTGAGATAAAGCAACTCCTGATTCCTCCAAAGGGTTAATGTTAATACTAGTGGGCCTATTGCAGCTTGTAGGTATCTGTAATTGGCCATCTCTCTTACGCTCTTTTTATCTCTTTCAAGGCCAGAGTCAAGAATGTGATAATTAGCCCTTCTTGGGAACCTGTGTTCCACTGGATGGAAGGGGAGAAGCAGGAGCAATGTTGTAATGTTCTAAAGCACTGTTTCCCATTTGCAGGGTCAGGACCCGGAACCGGGCCATGGAAGCCTCACTACTGGGTCACAAGAAAAGTCAAAGCTAGCCCCACCCCCAGCAAAGCATGAGCTCTGCTCTGCTTCCTTCCTTCTACCGTCTCTCTGTTATGCAGAGAAAAGCTAGCCTTGAAGACTGATACAGGCTGCAAAGCCTGAGCTCCATTTGGCTTCCTTCCTTCCCCTGTCTTTGTATTATGCAGAGAAAAGCTAGCCTTGAAGACTGACACAGGCTGCAAAGCCTGAGCTCTGTTTGGCTTCCTTCCCCTGTCTCTGTGTTGTGCAGAGAGGAGCTGGGCTGCCTCTCCTTCTTTCTCCCCCTCTCCCAGTGTTTGAGAGAAAATCTGGCATCCACTGGCACTTTAGATCCATGAGGTGTTCTTCAAGGTATGAGCTTTCATGTGCCTTGCAGTATGTTCTTTTGGGAAGATTTCCCCTGGAGGCCTGGGCGGCAAAGAAGGGGGGATGTTTTTTTCAGCCAGGAGGGGCAGGGAGTGGGCATTCCAGTAGCTATTTTTTTTACCAAACGACCCCTGGGCAAAATTGTTGCTGGCTGGGGTAATCTGATGGTGAGTAAGGCTTTTTTCCCCCTTTGTCCCCCCCCTTCTTTTTCCCTCTGCAAGGGATGCTCTGTCTGTATTCTTGGTGCTGGAGATGGGGGGAAGCAACAGTGGGAGGGCTTCTAGTGGTGGACATTCTGGTGTTTTGGGGGCATTGTATGAGAGAATTTTGGACTGGATGGTCCAACATGGCTTCTCAATGTTCTTATGTTCTTTCTTTCCATGTCTTTCTTTTCTTTTCTTTTCTTTTCCTTTCCTTCCATTTCATTCTTTCCCTTTCTTTCTTTCCTTCCATTTTTACTGGATGAAACTTTTCTGTTCATCATACTGTTGTTGCAGACATAGGAGCTCTGTCAATGAAAAATTGGCACCCCCAGTCGTAGCCAGCTGGCCTTCTATGAGATTTCTGTGTGAGTGAGTGAGAGTGAGAGGTGTGAGGCAGAAAGAGATTATTGGAGATTACTGCTGTATATCTCAACAGCATTGGAAGTGATGGCACTATGAACTTGGCACCATTTTACTGGTCCTGCTTTTAACAGCTGTCTGACATGTAATGTAATGTAATGTAATGTAAAATTTTATTTATATCCCGCCCTCCCCCGCCGAAGCAGGCTCAGGGCGGCTAACAGCATTTCAAGTAAACAATACAGTAATAAAAACATTAAATTCACATTGAAATTCACATTGAAATCAGTCAATAATCAATAATTAATTAAAACATTCCTAAATCAACACTGGCGGTAAACGTTATTAATCTGGCGGTAAACATTAATTCAGTTATTGGTGAATGCCTGTTTGAAGAGGGCGGTCTTGCAGGCCCTGCGGAACTGGTCTAAGTTCCGCAGGGCCCGCACCTCCTCTGGGAGTTGGTTCCAGAGTTGTGGGGCCACAACGCAACGGAGGAGTTTAATTTAGATGTGCTGTAGGGCTTAGTGTTGCCTAGTATCAAGTTTGTTCTTTAAGTATTTAATAAACCTTATATATTTTTCTAAGGTCTGATTTATTGTGTGCATCTAGCCTTAAGAACCAGTGGGGCCCAGGTTTGGGTTCCTTGACCAGCCTTGATAGACAAAGACCAAAGTGTGCAATGACATATATAGATATGGTGGCAAGAGGAGGAAGAGGAGGGGATTGGATTTATACCCCACCCTTCACTCAGAGTCTCAGAGTGGCTTACACTCCCTTTCCTCTTCCCACAACAGACATCCCGTGAGGTAGGTGGGGCTGAGAGAGCTCTAAAATAATTGGTCTTGAGAGAACAGCTCTGAGAGAACTGTGACTGACCCATGCAGCTGCATGTGGAGGAGTGGGGAATCAAACCTGGTTCTCCCAGATTAGGGTCTACGCTCTTAACCACTACACCAAACTGGCTATCTTGAAGCACTGAGACTTATGTAGACATGGTGGCTCGAAGCCCTGAGTCCAGCCCTAACACTCAAACTCTAAAGTATGCAGCGATATATATCACACAGAGAGGAGGAAGAGGAATAGGGGACATGCAGGGGAACATCAATATAAGGCCTGGCTGCAGTATAGAGGCCGATGCAAGGCAGAACCCAGGGGAATTACTTCCCCAGGCTAACTGTGTGGGCATAGACCATGTTAGTGGTGTCCTGGAAGGGCTTCAGGACACACATCATTTAGGAGAGGGTCAGCTAGTTATTTGAGTTATTTCCACACAGGATAGCCTGGAAATGGGGGAGGGGGACTAGGCATTACTGCTTTCAGGCACCGGGCTGGGAGGTGCCAGAGGGGGGTGTACTTGGTGCAGCAGGAACAGCAGGGAGTTTGGACCTGGAAGGGGAAAATGTCGCCACCCCCCCCCCCCCAACCCCTGAACCACTCTTCTTGGATGAGTCCCCTCCAAAGTTTTATCAACTGCTGGTGTCTGGACATTGCCAAAATCTCTATGGAGAGCCCCAAGGAAATGGCAGAGGAAGAAGGCTCTGAGACCCTTGGTGATGCCCTGCTGGGGCAAGACTCCAGAAGGGCAAGCTGGGTCTCATGTCTGGAGATAGGGGCCTCTGGTTGCTTGGGAGAGGGCTTCTTCCTCCCATGATGAGCACCCCTTTCACTCACTTTCACCCCATGGTGTTCACTAAGCTCCTGTGGTCAGAGTGAGCACAGAGAGAGAGGATCAGATCCCTGAGCCTGAGTTCTCCACACCCAAACCCCAGTGGTAGAGAGCAGAGTAGATCACCCAATAGCAATCATCCATGCTCAGTGTGAGCACAGGGAAAAGATCAAAATCAGTTCCCAGATTTCAGAAAACTCCCAAACCCAACAGGGAACACAGCAGACCAATAGCAGGAAAGGGGGGTGGGGTGATGGGGTGAGACGCAACCTCAGTTTTGTGCAGGATGAGATTTTGATCTGGGGGGTGAAAGAGATGAACATTACTCTGTTGTCACAGACAGCTAAAACCTGGGGGAGTCAACCAAAAATAGCCCAAAGCCTCTGCAGGGTGAAGGTCCAATTAGGATGATCTTTCCTTCAGAAGGATAGCTGTGAATGTTTTCTGACTGCTTGGGGGGATTTTGCCATTGACATGGCTGGTGGGAGTCACATTAAAAAATCTAGTGGACCTCTGCAGCCTGGAGGTTCAATGTGCAACAGACACGATTTCCCTTTGAATTCTCTTCCTTACACTGGAGCTTGCTAGACCCCCTGGGTTTGCAGTGATGTAGGATATGAAGTGCAGAGGAAGACCATTAGAACAATGGCAGAGGATAACTCAAGCAGAGTTCAACTGAACACAGGTTAGAACATATTTGAAATCCAACTCTGTGATCTGATAACCGCAAAGAAACATTACTTACAGTCATCTGTCAGACTTTGTTCCCTGCCAGTCTTATCTACGTTGGTCAAAAGGTTTGCTTATTTCATAGATGAGCACTGGTTGCAGTGAGACTCTGAGAATCCAGGCACCCAGGTCACACGTCTGAAGCTGGATTTAAGGCATAGATCTAAGATACAATCTCCTAGGTTTAAAGACATATTGATTATTAATACATATTGATTATTTAGGCTTATTAAGGGGAGAATAGCTACTTAAATGGGTTTTTTAAACTTTCAAATGTCTAACATTTTGCTGCTGTATCCTTTGGCTCATCACCATGCGAAGTATAATAAGTATTACTGTCTACACTGGGACAGGATGCAACATGTCTGTAATACCATTACTGGAAATGAAAACCATCCCTAGGCAGCTGTCTTATGACTCTTGATTTGCAATTAATGGAGTTTGATGGTGACATTAGGCAAAACAAGATTCCATAAAAAGAGCTGTGCTTTTTCTGTGGCAGTGACAAAGACCTGTAGCTCCTACAGCAATAGTTAATTTAAACTGCAGCACAATCTAATGTAGACAAGAGTCCCAATTCATTAGGTGCATTAAGTAGATAGAAAAGTGGTGGTGGACTGGATGTAAGACTAGGAGCTCCAGGCCAAGGGAAGGATAAATAGACAACTATTTTTTATTCTAAGAAATATGTAAATTGCTAGTCACAATTCAGAGCACTTATTCGGTATAGTGGGAGCCATTTTGGTGTTGTGGTTAAGTGTGTGGACTCTTATCTGGGATAACTGGGTTTGATTCCCCACTCCTCTGCATGCACCTGCTGATGTGGCCTTGAGTCAGTCACAAGTTCTTGCAGAGCTGTTCCTCTCAAGAGCAGTTTCTGTTAGAGCTCTCTCAGCTCCACCTACCTCACAGGATGTCTGCTGTGGGGAGGGGACAGGAAAGGAGATTGTAAGCTGTTCTGAGACTCCTTTGGGTAGTAAAGGGCAGGGTATAAATCCAGTCACCTCCTCCTCTTTATCATTTCAAGGCCCTGAACAACTTGGGGACAAGAAGCTTAAAGGATCACCTCCTCCCATGCTGTCCAGCCTACCCAGTTGAGATCTATTTCCCAAGCCTTGCTCTCTATGCCCCTGCCTGCAGAAGTGAGGTGAGTAGAAACTAGAGACAAGTTTTTTTCGATTGTGGCATCTTGCTTTAGGAATGCCCTCCTCCTTGTGGCTTGCATAGCCCTGACCTTACTGTCTTTTAGGTGCCAAAACACAACATCTCTTTTTACCACACTTTTTGCTAAGGGTTTTTATCTTTTTCAGGTATTTTATTGTATCTTCTAGACTTTTTTTTACTTCGTCTTTTAAAAATTGGAGGGGTATCATTTTGTGTGTTTTATGCCCATGACTTGTTTTTAAAACTGATAATTAGGGATCAGCATGAACTGAGAAAATGCAGTTCATTTTGGTTTGTAGTGTTCCAAGTTCTCAAGCCACAAACTGTCAGGAACTTTATTTATTTATTTATTTATTTATATTAAGATTTATACCCCGCCCTTCTCACCTAAGTGTCTCAGGGCGGCTTACAACATGATAATTCAACAACTTCAGCTTAAAACATTTAAAAATACAATCAAACCATAAATTAATAAAGACAAGATAAAATAAGATAAAATAGAACCGGCGGCCTATAAATACATTTTGTTCCATCCATGATGTTTCCATTGTCAGTTGATGTCATAGGCCTGCCGGAAGAGGACTGTCTTACAGGCCCTGCGGAATTGCCCTAGATCCCGCAGGGCCCGCACCTCTTCCGGCAGCTGGTTCCACCAATAAGGTGCCGTTGTTGAGAAGGCCCGGTCCCTGGTAGATTTTAGGCGGGCCTCCTTTGGCCCGGGGACTACCAACAGGTTTTGTGAACCTGAGCGTAGTACTCTCTGGGGAACGTGTGGGGAGAGACGGTCCCTAAGGTAGGCAGGTCCTAGGCCATATAGGGCTTTGAAGGTAATGACCAACACCTTGTACCGGACTCGGAATATTACTGGCAGCCAGTGCAGACCCTGGAGCCCCGGCCGAATGTGCTCCCATCTTGGGAGCCCTAATAACAGCCGGGCAGCAGCGTTCTGCACCAACTGCAGTTTCCGGGTCCGGCACAAGGGTAGCCCCATGTAGAGGGCATTACAGTAGTCCAGCCTCGAGGTGACCGTAGCATGAATCACTGTTGCCAGGTCGTCACGTTCCAGGAAGGGGGCCAACTGCCTCGCCCGCCTAAGATGAAAAAAAGCGGATTTGGCAGTGGCTGCTATCTGAGCCTCCATCGTCAGTGAAGGCTCCAACAGCACCCCCAGGCTCTTGACCCTGCCCGACGCTGTTAACGGAGCGCCGTCAAAAACTGGCAGGGGGATTTCCCTTCCCGGGCCGCAGCGACCTAAGCAAAGGACCTCTGTCTTTGCCGGGTTCAGCTTCAGCCCGCTCAGCCTAAGCCACCTAGCCACTGCCTGTAACGCCCGGTCCAGATTTTCTGGGGCGCAGGCGGGCCGGCCGTCCATAAGCAGATAGAGCTGGGTGTCATCAGCATATTGATGGCAACCCAGCCCATACCCTCAGGCCATCTGGGCAAGGGGGCGCATATAGATGTTAAATAACATCGGGGAAAGAACCGCCCCTTGAGGCACCCCGCAATCAAGCGTGTGTCTCCGGGACAGTTCCTCCCCAATCGCCACCCTTTGTCCCCGACCGTCAAGGAAAGAGGAAAGCCATTGCAAGGCCAACCCCTGGATCCCTGCGTCGGGACCAATTCAGTGTGTGAGGCTTGTGATGTGATAGAATAGACTCACACAAACACACACACTAGTGTTCTAGAGACAACAAACTCACAGGAGAGCTCCATCTGACTCTCCTCTACCTGCAGCTGTGGATCAGCCAGGCTCTACAAACCCTGGGGAGGCAGAGGACTCTGGGGAACAGGAACAGGCAGGTGAAGGAGGTCCCAGCTCACAGTCAGTTACTGACAACCTGCTACAGGAAACTATTGCTACCCAGCCAAGTGACAGTTTTGACAGCAACATCACAGCGGTTCAGGTCCAGGTTTCCAAGCCAGATAGCACCCCACCACCCACCCACCTCATCTCCCTCATCTCCAGAACCACTAGAACGCAAGTGAAGGAGGGTCTATCATAAAATGCTAGAGAGAAGACAAAGTGCATGATTAGAAGCCTAGAGACACCTGGGTCTAGATAGTATGGAGCAAAGCACACACACCTGCATAATTCAACCCAGCTGTGAGATCGGCATATCTCCTATAAAGGGCAGAAAGAGGGAGAGACAGGTTGTAGAAGCAATGCATCAAATTACCCCTGACCTAGCTACCACTGACTCTGAGAGTGCCTTGTGACTTTGACTCTTAGGCTGCCTGTGGACCTCATCTTTTGGATCTGCCCCAAACTTCTTTTTATTGCTACCCTGTGTATAATTCAGGAACTGGACTCTAATCATGCTGCACTGGTCTGTGTGTCTCAGATAGCTTGGATCCTGGCTCTGTGACTGTGCCCCCATGCTTGTCCTGTTCCAGGACACCTGACTTCCAAGTCTGGTGAGAATTAGATTTATAGGATCTGAGTTATGCCGCCCCAAAGAAGGTGACCCTATCCAACGGAGAGGAAAAAATGCAAAAAAGCAAGGACAATAGAAGCCCAGCAGAACAGAATAAAAAATCCAGAGAATCTAAGCAGTAGAAACTGAAAGGGGGGGCATTTTGCAAGCCCAGCAGAACCAGTGCTACTGTGGCAGTGCAAACCCAACAGGACTCAAGTCAAACCAGAGAATCTGTGGAGATGGGGGACATTTCTGTAAGCCCAGAAGAACCACTGCAATTACAGAGTGCCCAGCAGAACCCAATGCCACTGACATTGCAAGCTTAAAAGGACTGATCTCAAAGCACAGATTCACAAATCCAAGCAAGGAAGTGGGATTTTGCAGGCTTTGTGAAAGAAAAGATGAAGTGAGCCCAAAGGAATGTGTGTGTGTGGGGGGGGGGGGTCTTGAAACTGACATGACTAGTTTGAAACTGGCAACAGTGTTTCCAAGGTCTGAGAATTCCACCCCCCTCCCCAATTGCTTTGAAGTTTGGTAAACGTTTTGCTTGAGCAGAAACAGTCTGTCAGGAAATGTATCCAGTCACAAACCCACACAAACCTCCATGAACTGTTTGAAAGCTGGTTGGCCTGCCACAAACTTCTGCTCACGAACTATGAACAGGCCAAAATTTATCATGAACTTTTGTTCAGTTTGTGCCCATCCCTACTGATAATTGATTTTGTTGTTTTTGTGATTTCATGGTATTGTTTTTACTTGTGAGCTGCCTCAAGCAAGTCTGTGGAGTGATAGCATATCCGTTTCTAAGTAAATCCTAAGTGCTGCTTAAGCAAATAATCAATCAAGCATCCATTCTTAAAGTATATGCTTAAAATGTATGCAGGTGAAGCTGTGGAAGAGAAGAAACGTAAGGGATTTAATGTACTTTACCCATGTAATATATTTCATGCACTTAAATTATGTTGACAGAGTGGGATGTGTGCTTAATAAGGAGCAGCAGGGTGAATCCCATATCTGTCAGATGCAACTTGGCTAGAATGGTAGCTACTTAGCCCTTCTCTGAAAGCGGTTTTTGAAAAAGAAATCAACAGCATTACAGAAAAAGTAACCCTGCTGTTATATGGTAGGACAGATTTGAACACAATTTTAGGAAAAAGAACTCCTGTCAGTTGGTAATACCATCTTGTACCATGGAAATCAATGTACCTAGGTATTGAGTAAAATGACTGCAAATTTCACTTAATGGTGCAATTGTAAGCCAAGCTACACCCATCAAAGTTAATTGAAGTTAATGGTATTAGAAGGACATAATTCTGTTTAGGATTGCACTACCTGTGATCTTGTTCACTGGATGAGCTAACATTGATAACATTCACATAAAATCATGTAATCCCTCTATACATATTTATGTAGAACAATGGAAACTGTTACATTGACAGAAGTAAAAATACACAGGCAAGAGGAACACTGCCTCAGATTTCTCAAAAGCTGTTCAGCCTATGGACTGTGGCCATTTCTCCCAGACTGCCACATTGATTTGTGAAAGCTTTATGTGGGCTTTCATGGATGAATAAGCCAGTTCTACCCCCCTTTTCTCCTTGCATCTACACACAAAGTTGCATTTCTGATACCCTTAGGGAGCATTATAAAGTACAGTTCCAGTTGGGGGTTGTGCTCACTGCGCCACTCAGTCAGAAATGGCAGGATTTGACACACATGGCTGATCCTCAAAAGGCCATGGTAATCATGTGAAATAACATAATGACCATACAGAAATGACTCACTAAACTGAACATGGGTCCTCAGACAGTTTATTCCATCTAAAATCAAGGATGTGTGCTTGGGTTATCTAATCTTGTCCTTCATCTCTCTTTGCTGTTTCCCTCATCCCCACAACATGGTATCTAAACATGAAATATGACTTTCATTATACATCTTAACTGGTATAACTGTTCTAGCTCCCCCACATACACATACAAATGAAATTTGAGAACTGTAACTTTGGTAAGGCACTAAGAATTACTAAAGGGCAATACTCACCCCAGTCACTAAAGAAGAATGCACATGGAGAATCTACTGAAGCAATAATAACTCTGATTTATCTTTTATTGTATTGTCCAGAATCATTGGTAACCTCTGTCTGGGCATCCAAGAGACACCTCCCCCCCTCCCAAATCAATGCAAAATTCAGAAACTGAGCAAACTAATTTATTTAGCCCCGCAAGGGGTATGGCACTAGGAAATACATAACCAATCTCACTTTTTTCCGCTCTGATAACCAGCAGATGGGCCCCTTCTCTTTCTTGTAGGATGTTCCAACATGCTGAGTGGAGTTTTCAGCCCACATTCATTGAATCTCCTTCAAAGTTGCAAAGAGATCTCAGAAGCTTTAGATCCTGGTGGTGTCAGGCACTTACCTTGTCAGTGGGGGTCTTTCAAGCCAATTGCACTTTTGGCTCTAAGTAAGTCATGTGACACAATCTTTAATCCTGTAGATGGTGTGTCATGAATCATACACCACTCATATGCATATATACAAGAACTCTTTTAAAATATAATCAGCATAATTTGCCAGTGACAGCTTCTATCCTGAAATATGAGTTGCTTTTCAAATGTATGCCTCAAGTCGATTTTATCTGTGAAATATTTCCATTCACTGCTGTGATTTCATTCTGTCTGCTATTTAAAAAATGACTCTGATTTTCAGTGGAAAAGACAGTTACCACTTAGCAAAGGAGAATGTCACTGTCTGTTGAATTCTCTCTTCCTAGAAAGTTCCAGTGAGTTAGGTTATTCACCTAATATGAAATCATATACATGGGAAATGAGATTTCAACCATGCTCCCTCAGGCATTCTCTTTTACATGTAGTTTTGATTAAAGACATTACAATGGACAGATAGCCTAACAAAATAATACATTATCTGTGCCATGTCTTCTTTTTAAACTGTTAGGCAGACAGCAGTGGAATCCATTCTTCAAGCTTAGATTGCTTTTTTTATACTGAAGGACAAAACAGGACTTCTGTTTTGCTATGCATATAAATTACATTGCCTGTTAAGGTTGTTGTTTTTTTAAGTGAAATCATTGTTGGCTTTTATGTGGTTAATCTTAAATCCTGCTCAGAACAAAGATAAAGGGACAAGCTCTCTCCTTGTAACTGTCATTAATATTTACAGGATGATTGAGTGGTTGACTGGGGACAGCCCTAAACTGAGGTTTCATACCTCCTTCTCTCTTCCCTCTGATACGTCAGTCAGTAGAAATATACACTTTCCAGAAATATTGAAATTCTAGAAGGAATTAAAAAACAAACAAACTAGGGCAATAGGGATACTGCTGGCATGTGGGCACAATTTTGAGTGATAGTTCTTGCTTTTAAGGCTGTAAACAGCTTTGCGGGCAGGGGACTAGAATGACCACCTCTTCCATAGTGTCCAGCCTGCTAGTTAAGACCTTATTCTCCACCCTTGTTCTTTGTACCCACACCTGCAAAAAGGAGATGGGTGGCAAACAGAATTCCCCCCTCCAGTGCAGGTTCCTCGTGCTTTTATTTTAGGCTGCAAACAGTACAATCCTTAGGGCCCTCAAGGCAGATGTGTCTGGCTACTATTCAGTTCAAACCTTTATTGACATAAAAGCAATCATGATTCACAATCAAAAGTAGGTACAAAAGCCTGAAGTATAGTAAGAACAATACATAAAGCAATCAATTAAAATGGCAGCCAATAATACTAATCAAAAGTAGACACCCCGCAATTAAAATACAGAAGTATGCCTAGATTTAATTTTATAGGCTTCTATTAAGAAATTCGCAACACATCTAGTAATGTGGGGATTAACATCTTCTAAAAAGTAGATTAGAGTTTTCCTTTTAGTAAATAAATTGTGTTGGAAATATTCAGCTAAAAGTTGTCTACATTGTGAGGCCGGGAAAGGACATTCTAAAATAATATGGGATATAGAATCAAGGACTCCTAATTCACATGGACATAATCTATTTTGGAGAGGTATCTAAACCTACCAAAGAGAACTGTTGATGGGAAGGCACGATGGAATGGGGAAACTAAAGTAAAAAAATAACGAGGTATCTTCCCATGTCTTTGGAGTATACCTAGATTGGCTGCAGAGCAAACAGGGGGATGTGAGGGGAACACTTTTTGGTATTCGTGATCCATAAACCTTAATTGGATTGTTCTTAAAATATATAGTTTGTCACATAAGAAAAGAGTGTCCACCTCAATACCAAGTTTTTGTAGTTTGTGGGTAAATATAGAGAGCCAAGTAATGCTGTGCCTGTTTTTCATCAGGTAATATAACAAACTTCCTGGATCCGTTCTGAAATGAGTTTTTAGCCAGAACTTAAAAGCCATAATCCAGGCTCTGGTTTCTAGAAGATGTAAACCTAGCTCTGGACAAATGGATGAGTAGGGGACACATTTGGGAGCACTTAAAATCTGATGGAAGAATAATCCACACAGGGATTAAAGGCTCCAATCCACAAAGGTATTCCATATAGCAACTGAGGAAGGATTTTGGCATTGTAAATTTTCAGAGTTGCTGGCATGAACTGGTTACTTCCTAAGAAATAGAACTTTTTAATTTGCACCAGAGAACATTTTACTAAACTTACAGATCTATTACGATATGTTGGCCATCTAAGGTTGTAATTAAAGGTAATTCCCAGATACTTGTAAGCCTTCACTTGTTTGATTTCTTCTGTACCATTGCGCCATTTAAATAGGTGCCAGCTTTTTGAAAAAAAAAAACAGGATTTTTGAGTTTTCATAATTAATTACCAGTCAATTCAATCTACAGTATTGGTGAAAGGCTTTCAAGTATTTTTGGAAACCAATTCTGGTATATGAAAAATAACGGTGTCATCAGCATATAGTAGTAAGCGCACTGCTAATTGTTCTAAGAAGGGAGGGTGGCCATTCACAGCAGACATATGTTGGTTCAAGTCATTCAGAAACAGATTAAAGAGATAAGGGGCAAGAGCACAGCCCTGTTTTACTCCTTTGGTAATTGGGAAACTGGAAGAGAGTTGATCATCAGGGGATACTTTAATAACACCTGAGGTAACATCATGTAGTTTTTTTATTAAGAAACGTAGACATGGTTCCATCCCCAGGATTTTAAGTTTTTCCCATAGCAGATCCCAGCGGCCTTTGAATCAATAAAGGCTACATGCAATTTCCCTCTTTTAGGCTTCAGATATTTATCTGCCATGAAGGTAAGGGTGGAACAATGATCAATTGTAGATTTTCCTTTGAGGAAACCAATTTGTTCCGGACCAATTATCTTCTCTTTGGTTAACCAATTTAATAGGTGACGTTCAAGATTATTAGATGCAGCTTACATAGAAACATCACTGATGGTCTACCTCTTTATGTTATTGTGGTCCTAGGAGCTCTTAGAATGGCTACCCACCATTCAGATCGCTGTCTGAAACCTTACCAGTATAAGTAGATGTTTTTAGAAATTGTTTTTATGTTTTATGTTTTTATTGTTGTTTTATTTTATTTGGTCACACAATGTAACTGTGTGACCTCAAATCTATGAGCCGCCCTGAGCCTGCCTCGGCGGGATATAAATAAAATTTAAAAAAAAAAAACATGAGATGGAAATATCTCAATAGAGTGCAGAGAAGAATTTACCTTTTCAACCAATTCAGAATGGCCTCCTGTGAGTCCCGTGGAAATAATTGATTTAATCTCTGAATTGAAGACTGGCAAGGCCCCTGGTTTAGATGGGATTCCAGCTGAACTCTCTAAGAAGTATGTGGACTGGTGGTAGGCTACTCCACTGGCAAACCTATTTACTCTTATTGACTATAACGGAAACATTCTTGAGTCCTAGTTAAGATCATTAATATGCCCAATATACAAAAAAGGTAATTTGGCTTTCCCTGGAAACTATCACCCAATGTGCAGCCCCCTGCCTGTACCAGCAAGCACACAGGAGTCCTTAGAAACCCCTATAGCATCCACCAGTCACACAACAGCAATTGACGATGCCCATGTGAGTGACACACACCACAGCCAATCATTGGCTGCCAATCTGGCCACTGCCTCCAGAAACCACCCCCATCCAGCCCCATCAGGACCCTGTGGGGAAAGACTCTGCAACAGCAGCACCCAAAAGAGGGCTGTTGTCCCAAGAGGCCCCCTGCCCAGCCCAAAGAGGATACCCTTCCCTTCTTTGGCAAGAGCCAGACCAGCAGCAATAGACCCACACTCACACTCACATATGCCTGTTCCAAGACTTACACTCCCTTCCCCTGGAAAAGTAAAAACAGAAAGACAAAAAAAATACCCTAGACAGAAACCAGGCATCAATCCACAGCCCCCAACATGCCAGACCAACCCTCTAATGACAAGGCCCGGAAGGGAGGTCCCAAGGAGATATGCCAGCAGGCACTAGGCACCCACTATAGCCTTGATGTCACCACTAGCCACAAGGGGACAGTTAGGAAATATCACATTGACAGGCATAGCCCAGTGGAAAGGCACTGGAATAGCAGTACCAGAGCTCCTGATTTGATGGAAGAGGTGGGCAAAAATCCTGGGGCAGCAAAAGGGAGGGAACAAGATGGCCAGCTGGTGGACCACCCCAAATCCATTGGTTTGCCTGGGATGCCACTCCTCTACTACCCACTTCTACCATATGCATGGCGACAGTGTCTGTGCATCTATCATGGCTGTCCTGCCCATGCAATTATACCTGCATGGCTTATCAGTTGCCAGCAGTGCTATGGGAGAAGAAGACGACAATGGATTTATATCCCGCCCTCCACTCCGAATCTCAGAGTCTCAGAGCGGCTCACAATCTCCTTTACCTTTCTCCACCACAACAGACACCCTGTGAGATGGGTGGGGCTGAGAGAGCTCTCCCAGAAGCTGCCCTTTCAAGGACAACCTCTGCCAGAGCTATGGCTGACCCAAGGTCATTCCAGCAAATACAAGTGAAGGAGTGGAGAATCAAACCCAGTTCTCCCAGATAAGAGTCCGCACACTTAACCACTACACCAAACTGACTCTCATGAAACATGCTGGGTGACTTGTGCAGGGCTCTTCTTGTAGCAGGAGCTCCTCTGCATATTAGGCCACTCACCCCTGATGTAGTCAAGAGCTTGTACAAGACCTACTGTAAACTGCAGGATGAATGGCTACATCAAGGGGGTGTGGTCTAATATGCAGAGGAGCTCCTCTACAAAAAGAGCTCTGGGAACCAGTCATAGTTTTCCTAGAACTCTCTCAGCCCCACCTACCTCACAAATTTTTTATTGTTGTGTTGTGGTGTCTTGTGATGTTTCATTGGCACCAATCACTTTGAGCAACTCTGCTCTCAAAAACTGCCAACTTACTGTTACCTATAGTTACGCAGGTGATGTGGCACCCTGAAACCCCTCCCAGAACAGCCACCCATCCCCTCAAACCAGCAACCATCCCATTCCCTGTGCAGGCTACACACAGCAGCTAGTGGAGTTGAGTGGAGTCCCAAGTGGGGTCAGCCTCCAAGGTGCCATGGGACCTCTGTTGGGTTTTGCAGATGAACAAAAATAAGTCCAACAGCAACCAAAAACCAACCACAGACACTCTAGAATGGACATCACTGAATCAGAACCTATCCTCTTGGATGTGTTAACGTTGTGAGATCTATCAATATTTATTGAACTGTCATTGACCAGCACAAGATAAAACTTGTTACCTCTAAATTCAGAAAGACATTCCCAGCTTAAGAAATACATATATATTTGCATATCAAATTCAAAAACATTTACTGAACTTATTAAATGCTCTATATATGTCGTGAGATCTCAAAACACAATGACATATTTTACAGTGCACATGGAAAGGAGGCAGGACATGGGCATGAGAGAAAGGTTAAGATTCTTTGTCTTCTCAGAATGTCTAGGCCTTTGTACTTTAAGCAAGGTCTCTGCTATCTCCTTAACATAGTGTGGGTTTTAGAGCTGGAAGTGGCTTCCTGAAGAGAACAGAAACTACTTGCTTTAGTGTTCTACAAGAATGCATCCATAAACCTGACAGCAATTGGCACCCAGAGACCTCTCAGACTTATGTCTGAAGTCTTTAAAGTTTTGAGCCAAACTACAGAGAAAATGATCTTCTGTAGTGCTGCATCCTGAATCCAGAAAGCATCCATAGTGCTGTGGGTCTTCAGTCAGAATTCCTTTCCAAAAGCAATAGAGATACTCTGTCAGGGTAGGAGGTCTTCAGACTTTTCCCCTCAGGGGCTGTGCCTGAAGAACTTGCCTTACTCATCATCCAAAGGCTATGTTAGGAAGAGAGCCATTTATCAGTTCCATGCATGGGCAAACCAGTCCAAGGCTTCCAGAAATATGCAACTCTAGGCCAGATACAGCAGAGTTCTAGAAGAAGAAGGCAGAGTTCCACAGTCCTATGGGGAGAAAGTTTGCATCTGAACACATGCTTTGCATGATCAATCCCTATGATTTCTGGTTAAAGGATATCAGGTAACAGGTGATATCCTGGAGATCTACTGTCAGACATATTGCGTAATACTAGCTAGATGGGTCAGCTCAGGTGTGTTTCCAGAAAATTTTGAGTAGCAGGGCATTGGGAAATCCTGTGGGGATGAGGAGCTGGGGGAAAGAGAGAGAGGAAGCAGAGATTTAGAAGCTGCTGACAGAATAGCTGTCCCACCAGCAGCCCTTGTGACTCTACTGGATTCCTCATCTACAGAGTTAGGGGGGGGTGGATCTCTGACTCTCTCTCTCTCTGTTGCAATTTTGTTTCATTTTATTCTGCATTTTTAAAAAGCTGCCCAGAAAAAAAGAAATGAGACTGAAGCTCCCCTGACTGTGCCCAAGGTCATTTTTGAAACCCCACACACATCTTACATTTTTAAAAAAGATTATTTTAAATTTTTTTTAAAAAAAAACATTGTTTCTGCATTGTCCCCAAATGTCCTCATGACCACAAGCCTGAGTCAGCTTCATGTATACTCATGTGAATGAAATCCAGGTATGTGGATGTCTTGGGAAAGAGCTGGTAAGCATGACAGAGATTTTAGCTATTTAGATGTTATGTTCTACTGGCAGCATCCATCCAGAGATTCCAGAATGTGGAGAGGATAACATACCCCAAGACATCTGATGATTTATTTTCCCATATAGAATGGCTACACAAATGAACTTCATGTGGCAGAAGGGCAATAGCTGCCTTTGGCCCAAGGCTAGCTTTTTCATGCAAGGTGATGGAACAGGAGATCTGTTGCAGACATGTGTTTTGGGTGTCAGTCATCATCTCTTCCTAGTATCGTAAATTGAAAGATCTCCACTTGCCATCCACTCATATATTTCTTGCCTTAACTTCTAGGCCTTTTAAAACCAGCCTTAAAATACAGAAGCAGCTATTCCAAGCCAGGAAACACAGAGAAAACACTGGTCACACTTGAATAGAAGGAAAGAAACACTTTTATATGTTTGATTTAAAATAACTGGATTTGCAACAGGAGCTTGGTTGTGGTAGAACTGGATTAGATTAGGGAGTATGGCTTTGGGGAACTGGACAGCCCTCTACTTAACCTGGACTGTTATTATATCTCTTCTTGTACATGCCTACAGCCTGAGGATGTACTTGTTAAAAAAAAAATTGCTCATGGAGAATATGTTTCTTATTTAATCAGGCTGGTGGTTCCCCTATAGGAAAGATACTAGAAATCAAAAAGGTGGTAAACAAATAGGTTTACAGAGTGATCTCAAGAACACTTTCCTGGGGATAAGCTCCACTGAGTAGTTTTGAGTAGGGCATGTAGACTTCTGTTGTACACTGGTTGGGAGGGTCTCTGGAGCAACCAGCTATCTATCCTGAGAGGGGTCTGCAAAAGCAGGTGCTATTTCTACTAGCAGTTTGTGAGTTCTTAGAGTTTTCTGCCTTACACTCTCATATATTCAGCATCACTGGACTTCCCAAGCATTTTAATGTGCGTCTAAGCAATTTTACCTCAATGTCACATATTGTGAAAGTTTCCTGTTCTTTAATCCCTCAAAACTGCATTCTACAGAAATACCACTGAAAAGGACAGAGATTGTGAAGGATACCAGAACTATTTTTGCACAAATGCAAATCTCCATATCAGCGTCCTTAAATAAATCAAAGTTTGTAATAATTTTCACACAACTTTTTTGCTTTTCCAGGAGCAGATCTAAATTTACTGCCCCATTACACCACATCTTCCAAATCCACTTTTCCACATTCCCCCCCCCCCGCGCCCTTAATATTTGAACTATCAGTTTTCCAGTGGGGAATTCTCAATTTTGTTCACTCTCCCCCACCCCCCTGCTCCCACCCTCTCAGGTTGTTCCCTGACCAATCTGCTAATTTTTAAGCATAATGTTGATTGCATTATGACACAATTTTTTCCCATTATAATATAGCAACATATATACCATTGGGACAAAATGGGCAACGAAGTTTCATGCAATTACATGTCCATGAAGTAAGTTCCTTCCTTCCTTCCTTCCTTCCTTCCTTCCTTCCTTCCTTCCTTCCTTCCTTCCTTCCTTCCTTCCTTCCTTCCTTCCTTCCTTCCTGGGATGGGTAAGTTTTGAAGCCATGCATTTCTGTTGTTTCTTATTCCCTTCCCCCCCCCTTCTCCTATAGCTCCTGGTCTTTTTTCTTCTCTTTAACAGTGTTATGATATTATAACATTACTGTATATACAGAAAAAGAAGGCTCTATTGCTGACAACATACATGATGACACAGCTGCACAACCCCTCTTCAAAGGAAGTGTGGAATGCATGGGGAAAGGATCAGGTTGCCGGTAGATATTTCCTACTGAATGCAAGAATCCTTAGTATGGAAGCAACAAGAACAAAAGTGTGGGAGGACTCTGGATATTCTAAAAGCATAATAAATGTATTCCTTAATAAGATTTCTTTTCAAGGACAGGATCGGCTGCACTGCCATATTTTATTTTCATTTCTACCCACCAGAGCATTTATAGGTGACTATTTTTGTAAACCATTTTTTAAAATTTGCATTCATCAAATAAACTATTTTTGGCATGCTAAATAAAATCCTTTTCTTAAAAAATACAGTGGAACGAGAGTGATTTGAATATTATTTTATACAGCCTGCCCTATACAATAATTTTTGAAATGTGAAAAATGATATAGAACCTGTAATCAGAGCCAAGAAACAACAGAGAATCATTCATGACATTCATGAATTAATTCAAGAATGATTATATAAAATATAAGGAAGAAGAAAATTCCAGTTACAGGGAGTCAAAGAACTGAATTATTACAGAAAGTTTTTCTCAAAAAGTTCCAGACATGAGCAAAGCCTTGGACAGAGGAATTCCAAGGGAACATTTGCCTAAGTTTATAAGTGTGGAAGTAGCTCACAAGATTTTGCATAAGGACTCTAGTCCTTGCACTGGCATCAAGTCTTCCTTAGGGAAATCTCGTTTCATCAGCCCACCACTACAACTAGTCCCAAGAGTAGTATATCATGCCAACTCTATAGAGCTTTTTGTTTGTTTGTTCAAATAATGAGAGATAAGGAAACACTTTTGGAGATGACATGGAGACCATACCAGTCCATGAAACCATGATCAGCCCTAGACGTGGTCTTAGTTATAATCAGGCCTGTATCCAGAAATTTTAGATCCAGGTGGGTAGCAATAGAATAAAGGAGGAATAGATCCATTTTGCAGGTTCTGTGAAATTGTAAAAAGTCATGCAGGGCCCAAATCTCATGTGGGAGCATGTTCCATCAAGCTGGGGACAGAGCTGAAAAAGCTCTGGCTCTGGTCAAGGTTAAGTGGATGTCCTGTGAGCCAGGGATTGCCAAACAATGTTAGGGTTAAAACAATTTTATTGGTAACATATGGTAACAAATCTATTTCTTACATCTTAATAACTTCTTTTATCTACCCCATATATTACTTTCTACCCACCCCTCCCCCCGTTACTTGACCCCCACCGGTGTTATTTACTTAAAATACTAATATTTAAAGGTACCCTTAACTATTAAAACAAAAACTTATATTCTTCTTCTTTCTAAAACTTAATCATTATCAAAAATTGTCCAATGTCCTTTTATTTTCACTCTTTTTCTACGTATCTTCTAAACTTTTTCCATTCCATCTTAAAAACTTCTAAATCATAGTCTCTTAATATTCTTGTTAATTTGTCCATTTCACTCCATGTCATAACTTTTATAATCCAATCCCATTTCCCTGGTATTTTTTCTTGCTTCCACAACTGCGCATATAATGTCCTAGCAGCTGAAAGCAAGTACCAAATTACAGTTCTATCTTCTTTTGGAAATTTTTCCATTTGTAATCCCAACAGAAAAGTCTCTATAACTTTCTTAAATTCATATCCCAAGATCTTAGAAATTTCTTGCTGAATTATCTGCCAATACTTTTTTGCCCTTTCACAAGTCCACCACATATGGTAGAAAGAACCTTCATGTTTTGTACATTTCCAATATCTATCTGGCATCTTATTGTTCATCTTTGCCAATTTTTAGGAGTCATATACCATCTATACATCATTTTGAAACAGTTCTCTTTAATACTATGACACGTCGAAAGCTTCATAGAATTCTTCCACGTGTTCCTAAGTTTCCATCTGTATTTCTTTATTTACATTAATTGCCCATTTAATCATTTGAGATTTCACTACTTCATCCTCCTTAGACCATTTTAACAATAATTTATATATTTTTGAAATTAATTTTTCATTATCTCCAAGCAGAACTTTTTCCATTTCTGTTTGTTCTTTTCTTATTCCCTCAGTTTTGATATCATTATCCACCAAACTCTTTATTTGTTGCATTTGGAACCAATCATATTTATTATTCAACTCTTCAGCAGTTTTCAGTTCTATTTTGCCATTTTGTGTTTTTAATAATTGATTATATGACAACCACTTTTCTTCACCTATCTCAGTCATTATTTTTATTACTTCAGCTGGCACTATCCATAACGGTTTTCTCTCATCCCCATATTTCTTGTATTTCATCCATGTATTTAGCAAATTATTTCTAATATAATGGTGAGAGAAAAAAAGTCCATCTTCTTTTTTCCATAATAGAAATACGCGTGCCAGCCAAATTTATTTCCATGACCTTCCAGCACTAAGAGTTTTTTGTTTAACAGCGTTATCCATGCCTTTATCCACACTAAACAAACTGCTTCCTGATATAATTTTAAATTCAGTAGTTGAAATCCACCTCTCTCTTTTGCATCTGTCAAAATTTTCATTTTGATCCTTGGTTACTTCCCAGCCCACACAAATTCTGAAATTTTTCTTCACCATTTATCAAATTGTTTACTTTCTTTCACAATGGGAATAGTTTGAAACAAATACATTATTCTTGGTAGAATATTCATTTTAATTGCAGCTATTCTACCCTGCAATGACAAATTAAGTTTGTTCTATTTTAACATATCTTCAACCATTTAACGCCATAGCTTCTCATAATTATTATTAAATAGATCAATATTCCTCATTGTTATCTCCACACCCAGATATTTTACCTTGGAGGTGACTTCACAGCCCGTTAGTCTCTGTAATTCTTGTTGCTTATTTATTTGCATATTTTTACATAGACATTTTGATTTTTCTTTATTAATACAAAGTCCTGCCAACTCCCCATATTCTTGTATTTTGGCTAACAACAAAGATGTGACTTGTATGGGGTTTTCATTTATAAACATTATATCATCTGCAAATGCTCTATATTTGTAAATAAATCCTTTTATTTTTAATCCTTCTATTTCTTTATCTTCTTGGATCTGCATCAGTAATATTTCAAGTAATATTTGTCAGTAATATTTCAAGTAATAACATCAGTAATATTTGGGGAGGGACGGTGGCTCAGTGGCAGAGCATCTGCTTGGGAAGCAGAAGGTCCCAGGTTCAACCTGGCATCTCCACTAAAAAAGGGTCCAGGCAAATAGGCGTGAAAAACCTCAGCTTGAGACCCTGGAGAGCCGCTGCCAGTCTGAGTAGTCAATACTTTGATGGACCAAGGGTCTGATTCAGTATAAGGCAGCTTCATATGTTCATATGTTCAAGAGTCATTATAAACAACAATGGGAAAAGCAGACAACCTTGTCTTGTACCTTTGCTAATTATCATATCTTCTGTAAGGTCTGCGTTTATACATAGCCTTGCACATTGTTCAGTGTATATTGCTTTTATCATTCTTATAAAGCTTTCTCCCAACTCCATTTTCTCCATTACTGCAAACATAAAGTCCCAGTTTAAATTGTCAAATGCTTTCTCTGCATCCGCAAATAATAATGCTACTTCCTTTTCTGGATGTCTTTCATAATATTCTACAATATTTACAACAGTTCTGATATTGTCTCTTATTTGCCTTTTGGGAAGAAACCCCGCTTAATCTTCCGTTATAAAATTTATCAAATGTTGATTAAGCCGCTCTGTCAAGATTCTTGTATATATTTTATAGTCATTTAATAGTGAAATTGGTCTATAATTTAATAGCAAAATTGGTCTATAATTTTTTACATTCATGACATCTCTGTCTTCCTTTGGTATCAACAAAATAACAGCTTCCTTCCATGTGTTTGGTATTTTCCCTTTAATTCTTATCATGTTCATCAACTTCTGCAATTTCTGTGTTAACTCATCTTTAAAGGTTTTAAAATATTTAGCTGCATATCCATCTGGCCCAGGTGCCTTTCCATTTTCCATTGCATTAATTGCAGCTTCAATTTCTATTTTTTTCAATTGGATCATTCAAAACTTTTTGCATATTTTCTGTCAAGGGTTCTATTTTTATCTTTTGTAAATACTCATCCATCTTTTCTTTATTTATTTTGACACCTTTAAACAACTTGGCATAATACTTTAAAAATTCTCTTTTTATTCCCTCTTGGCTAACCACCTCTCTTCCATCTACCACAGTTTTATTAATAATTTTATTTTCTCTCTATTTCTTCAGTTGCCAAGCCAAATACTTTCCAGGTTTATTTGCTCTCTCAAAAGATTTCTGCTGCAGTCTTTTCAAATTCCATTCCAATTCTTTATTTAACAAATGTCTCATTTGCGTTTGTAATATTGTAATTTCCCTTATAATTTTCTTTTTCCCTGGCCTTTTTCTTAACTCCCTTTCTTTTTTCTTTATTTTATTTTGAATGTCCAACAACTGTTTTTCTTTTGCTCTCTTATCTTTATTATTCAAGGTAATCAATGTTCCTCTCATTACTGCTTTATAGGCATCCCAGACCGTCTGAAATTCTATATCCTCTTTGTCATTCATTTGAAAGAAAGTTTTAGTTTCATTTCCTAGGTATGTCACTATTTCTTCATTCAAGTTCCATCTTCTCAACTTCTTAGACAATTTTGTAATCCACATTATTGGGTTATGGTCAGCCCCAATTTTAGGTAAAATCTCTATTTTCCTTGTTATAAGACCTAAATCTTTAGTACCGCATAACATGTCAATTCTAGAAAAAGTTTTATGTCTTGCTGAAAAAAAGGTATAGTCCCACACTTCAGAGTTAAATTTCCTCCATATGTCCTCCAAATTTTCTTGTTTGACCAATTTAAAAAAAGACTTTGGCAATTTTTCTTCTTTGTTATTATTTTTTTCCCAAAAAACCTATCCAGAGAGTTCTTAATTGTTCCATTAAAGTCTCCCATTATCAAAACTTGGTCATAAGTCAGTTCATCAACTTGTTGTATAATGTCTTTTTAAAAAGCATCCTTTGCACCATTACGCGCATACAGTCCCAATAACAACTTTTTTTTTTTTGCATTTAATATTATTTCTACTGCTACAAATCTTCCATCTTTATCTTTAAACACTAATTTTGGCTCCAATTCTTGTTTAATATAAAAAAATCACTTCTTCTGTTCAGCCAATGAAAAAAATTCTAACCCCAATTGTTTATTCCATAAAAATTTGTAATCCTTTTATAATAATAATAATAATAATAATAATAATAATAATAATAATAATAATAATAATAATAATAATTTTTCATTTTTATTTATTTTATTTATTTCCCGCTCTCCCCACCAAGGCAGGCTCAGGGCAGCTTACAAGACATGATACATATACCATAATATAACAATAAAATACAATTATTACAATAAAATACAGTTAAATACAAATTCATAAGTTTAAGTTAAATAAATAATTTAAAACCGATATAAATTAATGATGCTACAGTTTCAGTACATATATAAAGATGGCTGGATATCATTGCCAAGATTCCACCTTAGAAGGTAAGTTGGAAGAGGGCGGTTTTACAAGCCCTAAGAAACTGATTAAGATCCCGCAGGGCCCGCACCTCCTCTAGCAGCTGGTTCCACCATTGGGGAGCCATTATCGAAAAGGCCTGCTCCCTTGTTGTTTTTAGGTTGGCCTCCCTTGGCCCAGGGATTTTCAGAAGATTTTGTGAACTAGATCTCAGTGCTCTCTGGGGAACATATGGAGAGAGACGGTCCCTTAGGTAGGCAGGTCCTCGGCCATATAGGGCTTTAAAGGTAATAACCAGCACATAGTAAAGAACTCGGTACATAATTGGCAGCCAGTGCAGTTCCCGCAGCCTAGGCCGCACATGTTCTCACCGAGGTAGTCCCACTAGCAGTCTGGCTGCTGCATTCTGCACTAACTGCAGTTTCCGAGTTTGGTACAGGGGCAGACCCATGTAGAGGGCATTACAGTAGTCCAACCTTGAGGTGACCGTTGCATGGATCACTGTTGCCAGGTCACCACACTCCAGGAAGGGGGCCAACTGCCTTGCCCTCCTAAGATGGAAAAAGGCAGATTTAGCAGTGGCTGCTATCTGGGCCTCCATTGTCAAGGAAGGCTCCAGTAGCACTCCCAGGCTCTTGACCCTACACACTGGTATCAGTGATGCACCGTCAAAGGCTGGTAGGGGGATTCCCTCTCCCAGCCCACCGTGACCTAAGCAAAGGACCTCTGTCTTCGCTGGATTCAGCTTCAGCCCACTCAACTTCAGCCCACTCAAGGGAGAGCCAGTTTGGTGTAGTGGTTAAGTGTGCGGACTCTTATCTGGGAGAACTGGGTTTGATTCCCCACTCCTCCACTTGCACCTGCTAGCATGGCCTTGGGTCAGCCATAGCTCTGGCAGAGGTTGTCCTTGAAAGGGCAGCTGCTGTGAGAGGCCTCTCCAGCCCCATCCACCTCACAGGGTGTCTGTTGTGGGGGAGGAAGGTAAAGGAGATTGTGAGCCGCTCTGAGACTCTTTGGAGTGGAGGGCAGGATATAAATCCAATATCTTCTTCTTCAACTTAAGCCAACCTGCCACGGCTTGCAACGCCCGGTCCAGATTTATAGAGACATCGTCAGTCCGGCCATCCATCAATAGATAGAGCTGGGTGTCATCAGCGTACTGGTGGCAACCCAGCCCATACCTCCGGGCAATCTGGGCAAGGGGCGCATGTAGATGTTAAACAACATCGGGGAGAGAACTGCCCCCTGAGGCACCCCACAATTAAGTAGGTGTCTCTGGGACAGCTCTCCCCCAATTGCCACCCTTTGTCCCCAACCCTCAAGGAAGGAGGAAAGCCACTGTAAGGCTAGCCCCAAATTTCTGCATTGGCGAGGCGGCGGGTCAGCAGCCAATGATCGACCATATTGAACACAGCTGATAGGTCTAACAATAGCAATACCGCCGAGCCACCTCGATCCAGATGTCGCCGGAGGTCATCCATGAGGGCGACCAACACTGTCTCCATCCCATGGCCCGGGTGGAAGCCCTTCTTTTTTGTGGTGAATTTAGTCCATTTACATTCCAAGACAATAATTTGTAATCCATCATGGTGCAAATTCTTTATGTTCTTCATAAAATCTATGCAGTTCCTGTGCATTTGTAATTGTGATTCTTTTCCCCTGAAGTTCAAAGCTCAAACCTTCAGGTATTATCCACCTAAACCTCATTTCATTGTCCCATAATTTTTCTGTCAGTTTTTTATATGTTCTTCTATCATTTATCACTTGCCTTGGCAACTTCTTCATAATTTTTACTCTGCTGCCTCCCACTATCAATGTCTTTTCAAAGTTTTTATTCATGATCTTTCCAACCATTTCTTTTGTCATGTATCTTATGACAACATCTCTTGGTAAATTATTTTTCTTGGCATAGAGTGAGTTCACTCTATACATATAGTCATACATATTTTTAGTCTCTTCAGGATCTTCCTCTAAAAATCTGCAATTATTTTTATTATATATTCTTTCAAGTCACCATCTTCCTTTTCAGGTACTCCTCTCAGATGTATTGAGTCACCATCAATTTGCAGTCATGGATTGTCACTTTTTCTTGCATTTTCAACAAGGTGGAATTATGTACTTTCATTCTCCCTTCTACCTCCTGCACTTTCTTAGATGTTTCCTCTGTTTCCTTTCTGAGATCTTCCATATCTTTTTTAATCTCTTCAATAATTTCTTTTTTTGATACAGTTATCATCTCTCTCATGCCTCTCATCATTCTGGCCTCTATTGCCGCTAACTGATCCTGCATTTTCTCCAATGAAGCAGCCCTTGTACGGGTTTGCTTGTGTTCTGACATTCAAAACACCGAACATTTTGATCTCACCAATTTCAAATTTAACTATCAGATTCAAAAGATTAGAGCTTGCTTTTTATAACAAGCCTAATTTTGCCATCCTCAGAGCTTCCCAGGCCGAGATATTAATTTTTAAAAATTTTAAATCCTTCAAAATGGCGGTCCTGACTTTTTGCTTCTCTCTGCAACTTTTTTCCCTTTTTCTTTTAAAGGCTTCTAAAGTCCATTACAAACAATATGTCCAATAGTATTTATCTTCTTGTCATCATCTCAATTAATTCCAACCATTTTTAATGTCCCGAACACTTTAAAAACATTGTTTTAATTTTGACTTCCAAACAATGGCCGCTGATGTTTCTCAATGGTATTATAGTCCTAGAGTAGGCTTTTCATCCGCTACTTCCTGCTTTACTTGCCACCAAATCTCACCAAAAGCTCAGCTCGGCATTTTCCTCCCCCAGAAGTCCCGCCAAACAATGTTGATTGGATGAGTGTAAAGCTCTTCAGGAGACATGGAGAGAGGCAGTCCCACAGATATGTTGGTCCCTGACCACATAGGACCTTAAAAGTTAATACCATGACCTTGAACCTGATCCAGTACTCAACCGATAACTAAGCAGTTGGTAAAGCACTGGCTGATTTGCACCTGCAAAAGCATCAGGAGACACACTGCTGCATTTTGCACCTATTGTAGTTTGCAGGTCAGATTCAAGGGCAACCCTGCCTACAGTGAGTTAAGTAGTCTAATCTGGAAGTGACCATTGCATGGATCACTGTAGCCATATTGGAGGAGGAGAGAGAGGAACCAGTTGCTTGACCAGCTGAAGATGGAAAAAAACTGACCTGACAATATTCATAGAAAGCAAGCCATCCAGGATCACTCCTAGGCTCCTCACCATTTGTGCCAGCATTAATATCACCCCACCAAGGGTTGGGAATTTAATTCCCAATCCTATCCCTCTGCAACTCAAGTACAGAACCTCCAAGATGAATTTAATTTCAGCTGACTCTGCTGTAACCAACCACCACAGCCTTTGCAGCCGGCCAGAATATCTGGGGTGGAATCTGGCCAGCTGGTCATCAATAGATACAGCTAGGTGTCATCAGCATATTGATGATAGCACAGCTCAGATTAACTTGGCATGGAGTGCATGTAGATGTTAAATAACATTGAGGAGAGGATCACCACTTGTTAGATGCCACATATCAAGGAGTAAAGCAGTGAAACCCTTTCCTTTCCTTTATTTTATTTATTTATTTGATTTGATTTATATCCTGCCCTCCCCGCCGAAGCAGGCTCAGGGCGGTTCAAGCACCACCCTCTGTCCCTGACCATGGAGAAAGAAAACCAGCCACTGTATGTTTGGTTTAGGGTTGCCAACTCCAGCTTGGAAAATTTTTGGAGATTTGAGAGTAAAGCTCGAGGAATGTAGAGTTTGGGGAGGGGAAGGACCATGTGGGGTATAATGCCATAGAGTCCACCTTCCAAAGCAGCCATTTTTTCCAGGAAAATTAATTGCTATAGTCTGGAGATCATTTGTAATTCTGGGAAATCTCCAGGCCCCACCTGAAGATGGGGAACCCAGGCTTGATTATAATATTTTTGTTTCTCATCTATAATTTATTATACAAAATATATATACTGAGGGATCTTTACAGTTATTTTTTTCAAGGTCCTTTTAGGCAGTAAGTTTTGGTTACTAAAACTACTGATAGAATGTTGAAAGGAATAAAAAGGAACAGTAACTCTGTCAGTACGGTGTCCAGTGTTCACTGTTCCTTTTTCTTCCCTTCAAAGCTTGGGGATATCTTAAACTGCCTTAGAAAAATATCACAATGCAGTTATAAGGATTCTAGCTTACAGCATGATCTTAAGCCCTATGATAACACAACAACAGACAATGTCAGAATGATACAACAAGCCTCAATTATGCTCTGGAATTTTCTGATCTGCATATAAGTTACACCAAGGTTCAGATCCACACTCTCTCATCTTAAGTGCCATTGCAAACAAAATTACACTTTCAAAAGGCCATTGAAGTCTCAAGATAGAGTTGCCAAACTCCAAATGAGACTTGAAGTATTCACAGAATTATAGCTGCCTTCTAGACAAGACAGATCACTTAACACTGGGCAAAATGGCAGCATTAGAGGGTGAACTCTATGGTATCACATCCCTACTAACTCCCCCTCCTCCCCAAATTTCTCCCTCTCCAGGCTCTACCCCCAAATCTCCAGGAACTTCCCAATTCAGAATCGGCAACCCTATCTCAGGACAAAGCTACAAGCTACTTGTAACATTAGTTGGGTCAGGTATAGTCCGCATAACCCATCCACACTGAACACTGCACCTGTCAAAGGAGTTTACAGAAAATCATCAATGTAATGTGCTACATTAGGAACAGGCACGAGACAGAAAAATGTGGTGCAATATGATTAATGGTTTGTGGCATGCCCCATTTGTGAACCACAGACTGTCATGAACTTTTAGTTGCCTCATGAACTGGTTCCGCTTGTGAAGTTCATGAGGTAGTAGAGTCCCCCAGCATGCTAGAGGCACCAAACTCACAGGTGATGTCTGGCTGACTCTCTGTCAGAATTGAAATTTGGGGGGGGGGTGTAACTTGGACCCCATAAATCTAATAATCACCAAACTTGGAGGGCAGAAGAGAGTCAGTCAGAGAACCCTTGTGTTTGGCGCCTCTAGCTAGCATGGGGTCCATTCTATAAATTACTGAACCTCCTGAACCTGAGCCTCTCAAAATGGCCACTGTGGCACAAACAGATGAATCAAACTGGACAAAAGTGGGGAATGTTCAGGGAAGGCACCTTCCCCAAACATTGGTTCAACTGGGCTAAATTTGTGCTGGAGTTTGGCTCATGAACCAGTTTGTGCCATCCCTGTATGTGTGTGGAGGGGAGCATCAACTGTGCTGACTGCTAATTCCAAGTCTGCCAGCAAATGGCACAAAAGCAGACACAATCTTGATCTGTGATGCATATTTCCCAAAGTAGTGGAAGCATCTCAAAAATATGTATATGGATACTGCAAGCATTTGGAAAAGGAGTTTTATAGCACCATGTCTTACTAATTCTTTTTCCTCTCCCAGCATTTATCACCATCCACCAGGGCTGGAATAACAATTATGTCAAGTAGGCACTGGCCTATAGGTCCCCACACCTTTAGGGGCCCTGAGTTGGCTCCCCCCCTAGGGTTGCCAAGTCCAATTCGAGAAATATCTGGGGATTTTGGGGGTGGAGCCAAGAGACATTGGGGCAGAGCCAGGAGCAAGGGTGTGACAACCATAATTAAACAAGGGAGTTCTGGCCATCACATTTAAAGGGACCACACATCTTTTAAATCCCTTCCTTCCATAGGAAATAATGAAGGATAGCGGCACCTTCTTTTGGGGCTCATAGAATTGGACCACCTGGTCCAATCTTTTTGAACCTTAAGGGGTATTTTGGGGAGAAGTACTGGATTCTATGCTGCAAATCTGGTGCCTCAACCTCAAAAAACAGCCCCCCCACCCCGCAGAGCCCCAGATACCCACGGATCAATTTTCCATTATTTCCTATGAGAATAAGTCTCCATAGGGAATAATAGTGTTCCCTCCCCTCCCCCCATTTTCTCACCCTCACTCACATACATGCTTAACTGTCTCTGGTGCAAGTGGACAGCAGTGTTGGTCTCCATAACCAGGTCTGGAAAGTACAGGGACTACGCTGCTCTTTTACACACACACTCACTTGTCCAAAAGGAAAGCAAAACAAACAGAGGGGCTGCACTCTCATGAGGTCTGTGTTGCTAACCCTTCCCCATGAAGTACTTCCTGCTCCAATTTAAAGGCACACACACATTTTAAAACTATACCTGTTTGCAGGTCCTGCCCAAGATCTAGAGGTACAGGGTGGCTGTGGGGGAGGAGATTCTCCCGCCGGCCAGCTGGCTGGGGAAAGGCTGTAAAACCGGGAATACCAGCTGGAACCTGGGGATTGGGAAGCCTAAGGGGAAGGGAAGGGGCAAAGAGAAGCTGCTGCGATGGGGCTAAAGGGCGAGGAGAAGCTGCTGCGATCTGGGCTGGGTGGGAGGGGAAAGGGTGAGAAGAAGCTGCTGCGATCCGGGCTGGGTGGGAAGGGAAGGGGCGAGGAGACACTGCTGCGATGGGGCTGGGTGGGAGGGGAAGGGAAGGGGCGAGGAGATGCTGCTGCGATGGGGCTGGGTGGGAGGGGAAGGGAAGGGGCAAGGAGAAGCTGCTGTAATTGGGGCTGGGTGGGAAGGGAAGGGATGATGAGACGCTGCTGCGATGGGGTTGGGTGAGAAGGGAAGGGGTGAGGAGAAGCTGCTGTGATCGGGGCTGGATGGGAAGAGAAGGGCTGCCATTTTTCCCCACTTCCGGATTTTTGGCGAGTGGGGGAGGAGGCTCCAAAGGCCTACCCCTCCCAATTTTCCTCCTGCTTACAGCTCTTCCAGCCTGCATACACAGGCAGCAACTGAGTTGCTCTTTGTCCAGCTTGCCTGGTGTGGCTGCTGCTGCTGTTGTCACCAAGTTTACCTCTCTCTGCCTTTCCCCCACAGCTTAGTAAAAGGGGCTTTTAAGAAGGTGCCTGCAGGCTGCAGTCAGGGCCATGGGCGGCAGGCGGGCACTCCAACTCTGAGATAATTTGCGAGGGGGCCCCTTCTGACTGCCTAGGGGCCTCCACAGGGTTTAATCCAGCACTGCTTTGCCCAGTGCTTCCACTGATTGTACAGATGAAGAGAGTCTCTGAAAGCAGCCTGGGACTCCAGCTGAAATATACACTGTACCATGTGTCCAGGGCTTTTTTTGAGTAGGAACGCACAGCAATCCAGTTCCAGCTGGCTTGGCATCAGGGGGTATAGCCCAATATGCAAATGAGTTACTGCTGGGCTTTTTCTACAAAAAGTCCTGTGTAAAACAATGATGACAATAGGGGTGCGGCCTAATATGCAAATGAGTTACTGCTGGGCTTTTTCTACAAAAAGTCCTGTGTAAAACAATGACGACATTAGGGGTGTGGCCTAATATGCAAATGAGTTCCAGCTGGGCTTTTTCTGCAAAAAAGGCCCTGCACCATATATTGCCCAATGACCAGCTTTAGCTTGTCAGGCTTCTCAACTTCATAGGGTCTGTCCATTTTGTATCAAGACAGAAAAGGAGCAGATGTGCATCTGCATTTTATGTCTCAGTTATATAAATAATAAGAAACGTTTTTTAAAAGGGAAGCAAGCCTTAACACTACCAAATGTAGTATGACTACTCTGTTCCATGCAGCCATCCACCTCCCAGATGAGAGTGTGCATTCACGTCAGCATCAAGTAACATCAATCAAGTTTAGGGACCTGATGAGTATCAAGATACAGACTTTCACTGGGATTCACATTCACATTAGAATGCACAGAATATCTTGGCTGGATGGAATGAGTAGGTTTAATAATATTTATGGCTGTTCTCCGTCACATATTAGAGGAACAATTACCTAATATGCACAACAATCTTTTGTGGATTTATTTCTGCTCAGTGTTCCAAAAGAAGAAGAAGAAAAAGCTTTATTCTGTTGTATATTGTGGGATCAGAGAAGGGGAAAGACCTAAATTTATCCATGCTTTGCATAATGAAAAAATGCTGTGTCCAAGGACTGATTAGGTGTTCTTCTAATCTCATCTAACAGTGACTTCCCAGCATTAAAAAATTTAGGCAGTAATCATTGTTTTTAACTCACATAATTTTCAAAATTTATATAATACATAAAATATACAATACAGTACATATTATAGAAGTACATAATACATATAATTCCAATAATAGAACCATAGAGTTGGAAGGGACGTGCACAATGCAGGAAATTCACAAATACTGACCCCCCCCCCCCTAAATTCACAGGATCCGCATTGCTAGATGGCCATCCAGCCTATGTTTAAAAACCTCCAAAAAGGAGAGCCCACCACCTCCTGAGGAAGCCTGTTCCACTGAGGAGCCACTCTAACTCTCAGGAAGCTCTTTCTAATGTTGAGCCGGAAACTCTTTTGATTTAATTTCAACCCATTGGTCCTGGTCCTGGTCCTACCTTCCGGGGCCACAGAAAATAATTCTGCACGATCTTTTATATCAGTGGCTCCCAACCTTTTTGGCACCAGGGACCAGTTATGTGGAAAACACTTTTTTTTTTTTTTTTACAGATTGGGGGGGGGGGCATCGCTGGAGTTTTTAAGGGGGGGAGATGGGGCTGCTTCTTCCACCTCCCCTTCAGATGGCCAGGCAGCAGAAGGCCAATCTGCTTCCCCTTCCCATTTAAAGACCCTCATCCATCAGCTGATCAGTGAGGCTCTATAAATGAGGGGTAGGCTAAGATCGCAGCCCTGCCACCCCTTTCATCTGCCCAGCACCTGGGCAGTCAAAAGGAGTGGCAGGGCTGCTCTTACTCACTCCAAGGTTGCCTCCCTGCCTTGGAGCGAGGTTGTGCTGCCTCTTTCATCCACCCGGATCCTGGGCAGGGGCAGTGCAGCGCCTCTGCCTCGCTCTGCAGCCCAGTTGCTAGCAGGCCATGAACTGGTACTGGTCCATGGACTGGTGGTTGGGAACCCATGCTTTATATGACAGCCCTTCAAGTACTTGAAGATGGTGATCATATCACTCTCAGCCACTCCTCTCCAGGCTAAACATGCCCAACTCCTTCAACCTTTCCTCATAGGACTTGGTCTCCAGACCCCCTCACCATCTTTGTTGCCCTCCTCTGAACCCGTTCCAGCTTGTCTATATCCTTCCTAAACTACAGTGCCCAATACTCCAGGTGAGGTCTTACCAGAGCAGAGTAAAGCGATACCATCATTTCATGTGATCTGGACACTATACTTCTGTTGATACAGACCAATATTGCATTTGCCTTTTTAACCACTGCATCACACTGTTGACTCTTGTTCAGCGTATGGTTCACTAAGACCCCTAGATCCTTTTTGCACATACTACTGCCCAGACAAGTCTCCCCTATCCTATAACCATGCATGGGATTTTTCTTACCTAAATTCAGAACTTTACATTTTTTCCTATTAAAATTCATTTTATTAGTTTCAGCCCAGTTTTCCAGCCTATCAGGATCATCCTGTATCCTGTTTCTGTCTTGTACTGTATTTCCAACCCCTCCCAATTTAGTATCATCTGCAAATTCAATCAGCATTCTCTCTATTCCTTCATCCAAATCATTTATAAAGATATCGAACAAAACAGGTCCCAGGACAGATCCTTGAGGCACTCCACGTCACTACTCTCCAAGAGGATGAGGAACCATTCACAAACATTCTTTGGGTGCGAACTGTCAACTAGTAATAGATCCACCTAATGTTAACAGGATCCAAACCGCATTTTACCAACTTGTCAACAAGGATAGTATGTGAAACCTTATCAAAAGCCTTACTGAAATCAAGATAAACTATGTCTACAGCATTTCCCTGATCCAGCAAGGTAGTCACTTTCTCACAAAAAGAGATCAGTTTAGTCTGACATGACTTATTCCTGAGAAAACTATGCTGGCCATCCTTTCTGAATGTTCCAGGACTGGCTGTTTGATGATTTGTTCTAAAACATTTCCAGGTATCAGCGTCAAGCTGACAAGTCGGTACTTACCCAGATACTCCTTTTTCCCCTTCTGAAGATGAGGACAACATTTGCCTGCCTCCAATCTTCTGGCACCTCACTCGTTCTTCAATAATTCTCAAAAATAATGGCCAGAGGCTCAGAAATTACATCTGCAAGCTCTTTTAGTACTCTTGGTTGCAGTTCATCTGGCCCTGAGGGCTTGGTTTCATTTAAAGAAACCAGGTGTTTATATACTACCCCTATGCTGATCCTAGACTGGAACTCCATACCCTCATTATATGTTCTGTTTTTGCCATGTTGAGCACTGTTTCCCTCAGAAGATTGAGAAAGAGTAGGAATTGAGCAGTTCTGCTCTCTTTTCATTACCTGTTACAATTTCACTTTCCTGCCTTTGCAACAGGCCTGCCATGTCCTTGGTCTTTTTTTTACTCTGAACATAAGAAAACCCTTTTTTGTTGTTTTTAGCATCTTTGGCTAGGCTAAGCTTATTCTGAGCTTTAGCTTTCCTAACTCTTTCTCTACAAGAACTGGTGACTTCTTTATATTCATCCTTGGTTATAAGGCCATCCTTCCATTTCCTAAATGAATCTTTTTTATTTTGCAAGTCTTAAGAGAGCTGTTTATGGAGCCACCTTGGCTTCTTTAGGCTTCTCCCATTTTTTCTTCTCATAGGAATTGTCTGTGATTGTGCTTTCAATATTTCACATTTAAGAAACTCCCACCCCTCTTGAACCCCCTTCTCATTAAGTATTTGTGACCATGGGATTTTACCCAGCATAGTTCTAAGTTTGTTAAAGTTCGCCTTTCTGAAGTCCAACCTATATGTCTGACTATATACAGCTTTTCCCTTCCCTAAGACTGCGAATTCCAAAATCACATGGTCACTACAGCCAGGGTGCCCACTATTTCCACCTCATCAACCAATTCTGCCTTGTTGTAAGAATCAAATCCAAAATAGCGGATCCCCTTGTTTCCTTCTCCACTTTCTGGAAAAGGTCGTTGTCAGCTAGACAAGTCAGGAATTTATTTGACCTTTCGTTTTTAGCAGAGTTGGACTTTCAGCGGATGTCTGGGTAATTGAAATCTCCCATGATCACTGTGTCCCTTCTCTTGGAGAACTTTGCAATCTGTTGAAGGAGTATCTCATACCAGTCCTCTGCTTGGCTTGGTGGTCTATAGCAGATCTCCATCAATATCACTGTTATTTCTTACTCCTTTTATTTTTACCCAGAGACTCTCAACTGAACTGCCATGCTCAGATTTATGTATTTCCTCATAAGTACATACCTCCTTCACATATAATGCTACGCCTCCACCCTGTCTTATTGTATATCCCTTTTAAGTAAGTTGTATCCCTGGATTCTAATATTCCAGTTGTGAGTGTCATCCCACCATGTTTTAGTAAGGCCTATTATGTCATAGTCTTCTTACTGTATTAGGACTTCCAGTTCCTCCTGTTTGTTTCCCATACTCTGAGCATTAGTGTAGAGACATCGGAATCCAAGTTATATGCGTCCTGAGGGTTTTGTTTCTGTACATACCTGCAAAGTAATGTTGCCTAGCATATGCACCTCTCTGTAAAGCTGTAGTGTTCTTATCTCCAGTTATTTACATCCTACGAGACTTTGAATTGTCTTGCTCCCCCATGCAATTTAGTTTAAAGCCCTCCTTATGAGGTTACCTAGGCTGTTACCAAACACCCTTTTTCCTACCATCGTAAGGTGCAAACCATTTCCCAACAGAAGACCACCATCTCAAAAGCATAAGCCATGGTCCAGAAATCTAAATCTTTCCTGACAACACCATTGATACAGCCAGTCATTTATTTGAAGTATTGTTCTTTCTCGTCCTAAGCCGCAGCCTTTGACAGAGAGAACTGATGAAAACACAACCTGCACTCCCAGCTCCTTCACCTTTTGACCCAGAGCCACATAGTCTCTTTTAATACATAAAAGAGACTATTTTAATAATAGTCGGGGCCACAGAATATAGGTCAGTAGATTTGCAAAATGGAGCTGGGGACAGACAGGGCAGATTTCTCTACAAACTTGTAGGAAACCACAGGCTTGTAAAAAAAATCAGAAATCTTTTTTAAAAAAATTACATCAGGGGGTTAAAATTCCCCATATAATAGAAACTTTAACTTTAAGAAAAGAATGCCCACTGAGCTTTACATCAGGGGGTTAAAACTCCCCATATAATAGAAACTTTAAGAAAAGAATGCCCACTGAGCTTTGGAGCTTGCGAGGCAACCACAACACTGTTGCTGAATATTCCTAGCCTTGGTTTCTGTCAAACAAAGTCATAGGAAAGAGCAAGGGTGGACTTGGAGGCAAAAACTGGGCCTAGCTCAGCAGTACAGCTAGGGTTGTCATCCGTCCCGATATATCAAGACCGTCACCGTTATGGACCTTCTTGTCCTGACATCCCGACAAGACCCAATTTTGTCCCGATCTGCACCGTGCAAAGTGCTTTGAACACTGACTGAAATGCTAAACTACAGCCCCCAGCAGCCTTTTCGCACCGCTCTTGGGCTTCTCGACACAGCCCTGACCCCTCCACCCCGTTCAGCGGTTTTTTGGGAGGAGCAGAAAGCCCTGCAACAGCAGCCGGCGAAATGCTTGCTTCTTCTACGTATGTGCCAAAGCTAGGAGGAGGGGGAGGATGAGGACAACTAAGGAGAGTTCGGCTCATTTTCTCCCCCTGCCCCTCCCACTTCGAAACCGGCATTTGTGGTAGCAGCAGCAGTGGCGGCAGTGGCGCACGCTCTTCAGGCAGTTTGAGAGGAGGCGCGAGACCCCCTTTAGAACGTCGCGGGGGAGCAGCCGCAGTGCGCGCCTTAGGTAAATAAATTAATGGTCACCCAACTGCCTTCCCGTTACTTTCTGGGCAACGAGGCACGAAGTTGGGGTGGGGTGTCCCGACGAGGTCCCAGCTAGATATGGCAACCCTAAGTACACCACACAGCTAGGCCTAGCAGCCAATAACTCGTCCGAGCTTTGGTCTGGCAGCCACTGAACAACTCAGCCACACAGAGGCTCCCAGCAAGTGCTGAAGATGGGGGAACAGATACAGGTGGGGTGGTTGGTTGATGAGAAAAGGGATGGAAGGAAGAAGGAAAATGAGAGAAGCTATGGATGTTACTAGGTGAGGAAATCAGGGGAAGGGGATACAGGAGAAAATAAGATGTACCCTGCAATCTAAATTCTACCTTCAGACCATACCATCAATCAGTTGACAGTAATCATTAAAATAATATGCTGAGCTAACTTTGGAAGAGAAAGAATGCTTTTTAATTACTCAGCCTATGATGTTCTTTGGACTACTTGTCATGGAAAGGAAAGGTCCCCTGTGCAAGCACCAGTCGTTTCTGACTCTGTGGTGACGTTGCTTTCACAACGTTTTCATGGCAGACTTTTTACGGGGTGGTTTGCCATTGCCTTCCCCAGTCATCTATGCTTTCCCACCAACAAGCTGGGTACTCATTTTACCGACCCCGGAAGGATGGAAGGCTGAGTCAACCTCGAACCGGCTACCTGAAAACCCAGCTTCCACCAGGGATCAAACTCCGGTCGTGAGCAGAATTTAGGACTGCAGTACTGCAGCTTTAACCCTCTGCACCACGAAGCTCTTATCAAACTGATGACAAACTGATAAATGTCATAATAACAAACTTCATTAAAATAATAATGCTTACAACTAATTTTGCAAATTGCTTAGATCCTGTACAATGTTGAGCTTTTCTATTGATTTCATTGTGAAACTATGAGTTACCTTTGGTATTAAACATAAGAACATAAGAGAAGCCATGTTGGATCAGGCCAACGGCCCATCCAGTCCAACACTCTGTGTCACACAGTGGCAAAAAAATTTTATATATACACACACACTGTGGCTAATAGCCACTGATGGACCTGTGCTCCATATTTTTATCTAAACCCCTCTTGAAGGTGGCTATACTTGTGGCCGCCACCACCTCCTGTGGCAGTGAATTCCACATGTTAATCACCCTTTGGGTGAAGAAGTACTTCCTTTTATCCGTTTTAACCTGTCTGCTCAGCAATTTCATCGAATGCCCACAAGTTCTTGTATTGTGAGAAAGGGAGAAAAGTACCTCTTTCTCTACTTTCTCCATCCCATGCATTATCTTGTAAACCTCTATCATGTCACCCCGCAGTCGACGTTTCTCCAAGCTAAAGAGTCCCAAGCGTTTCAACCTTTCTTCATAGGGAAAGTGCTCCAGCCCTTTAATCATTCTAGTTGCCCTTCTCTGGACTTTCTCCAATGCTATAATATCCTTTTTGAGGTGCAGTGACCAGAACTGCACACAGTACTCCAAATGAGACCGCACCATCGATTTATATAGGGGCATTATGATACTGGCTGATTTGTTTTCAATTCCCTTCCTAATAATTCCCAGCATGGCATTGGCCTTTTTTATTGCAAACGCACACTGTCTTGACATTTTCAGTGAGTTATCTACCATGACCCCAAGATCTCTCTCTTGGTCAGTCTCTGCCAGTTCACACCCCAACTTGTATTTGTAGCTGGGATTATTGGCCCCAATGTGCATTACTTTGCACTTGGCATGATTGAACCGCATCTGCCACATTGACGCCCACTCACCCAGCCTCAACAGATCCCTTTAGAGTTCCTCACGATCCTCTCTGGTTCTCACCACCCTGAACAATTTAGTGTCATCCGCAAACTTGGCCACTTCACTGCTCACTCCCAACTCTAAATCATTTATGAACAAGTTAAAGAGCATGGGACCGAGTACCGAGCCCCGCGGCACCCCACTGCTTACTGTCCTCCACTGCGAAGACTGCCCATTTATACTCACTCTCTGCTTCCTATTACTCAGCCAGTTTTTGATCCACAAGAGGACCTGTCCTTTTACTCCATGACTCTCAAGCTTTCTAAGGAGCCTTTGATGAGGAACTTTATCAAAAGCTTTCTGGAAGTCAAGGTAAACAACATCTATCAGATCTCCTTTGTCCACATGTTTGTTCACCCCCTCAAACAAATGTAACAGGTTAGTGAGGCAAGATCTTCCTTTACAGAACCCATGCTGAGTCTTCCTCAATAACCCGTGTTCATCAATGTGCCTACTCATTCTGTCCTTGATAATGGTTTCTACCAACTTTCCCGGTATTGAAGTCAGACTGACTGGCCTGTAATTTCCCAGATCTCCTCTGGAACCCTTTTTAAAGATGGGGGTGACATTTGCTACCTTCCAGTCCTCAGGAACGGAGGCAGATTTCAATGAAAGATTACAGATTTTTGTTAGAAGATCCACAAGTTCAACTTTGAGTTCTTTCAGAACTCTTGGATGTATGCCATCCGGACCCGGTGACTTATTAGTTTTTAATTTGTCTATCAGTTGTAGGACCTCCTCTTTTGTCACCTCAATCTGACTCAGGTCTTTCAACACCCCTTCCAAAATTAGTGGTTCTGGGGCGGGCAAAAAGTTCTCATCTTCCACAGTGAAGACGGAGGCAAAAAAATTCATTTAGCTTCTCAGCCATTTCCCTATCCTCCTTCAGTAATCCTTTTACCCCATGGTCATCCAAGGGCCCCACTGCCTCCCTGGCTGGTTTCCTACTTCTAATATATTTGAAGAAATTTTTAATGTTGGTCTTTATGTTTTTTGCAATATGCTCCTCATAGTCCCTTTTTGCCTGCCTGATCACAGTCTTGCATTTGATTTGCCACAGCCTGTGTTCCCTTTTACTAATCTCACTTGGACTGGTTTTCCACCACTTAAAGGAGTCCTTCTTACCTTTTACAGCTTCCATTACTTTGTTTGTTAACCATGCAGGCCTTTTCTTATGCCTGTTTGTGCCTTTCCTACTGTTTGTGCCTTTCCTATTACCATTGGCATGCATTTTCTCATCTTTCGCATTAATTATACAGCATCATGTTTTTAACTGTCTCTCTTTGGAACAGACCTTCCTTCGGATTTCTAAACTACCATCATTCTAAAATGCCAGAAAGGATATTATTATGCACCTCAACATTTGTTAATAATTCCTTTGTATTCTTGTCTCTGTGTTGCAATTTATTAGTTTCTTTTTTCAGCTTACTTTTTGCTAAAATTAAAAGTGATTGAGTGTTAATAGTGCTTGGACAGTATAAAAGCAAATGTATGGGAAAAGGTAACAGACTGTTTACTGTATTTTAGACAGCATGGTAGAAAATCTGCATGGCACCATTCAAGGCTTAACGATCAGCAATTTTTTCTAGAACAAACACAACTGTTCCCCTCCATAGCCCCTTATTTTGTGTTCACAGCTGATATTTTCACTAGTTTTGAACTCGTCTGCAGAAGCCTTAATACTGAGCAGATGATGTGAGGATCATTTCAGACCAATTTAGATTCAAGTTCAAAAGTACCTTAGAGACCAACAAGAGTTTTGGGATATCAGCTTTTGAGAGTCAGTCTCCCTTCATCAAATACAAATAGTAATGGAGATCTCTGAGTCTTTATGTCCTAGTAGGGTTGCCAAGTCCCCCACAGCCTTGGCGGGAACTTTATTAGTGCGCACATAGCACCTGCAGCACAATGACATCTCTATGGTTTTCCTGGATGCTCTAGAAATTTGGGAGGAAAATTCTTATGGTACCATATAGTTTCCCTCCCAAATTGCTAGAGCATCCAGGGAAGCCTTGGGGCGTTTTCGCACTGACCTTAATCAGCAGTGACGCCCCTCTTCACCGCGCAGGATCAGCGCGGATTTCGCACTAATTGCCGCGGAGCACCCGGAAGAGCTGGAAAGTCCCGCGGCTTTTGCGGCGCAAACAGAAACCGCCAAAAACCAGTTTCCATTTGCGCCGCAAAAGCCGCGGGACTTTCCGGCTCTTCCGGGTGCTCCGCGGCAATTCGTGCGAAATCCGCGCTGATCCTGCACGGTGAAGAGGGTCGTCGCTGCTGATTAAGGTCAGTGCGAAAACGCCCATAGAGTTTTTCCAGAAGCTCCTAGAGTGGCCAGCATGTGAGTTTGCCAGGGCGTGACGTCACTTACGAGAGACGTCATTGCACCAGCAACATTGGGAGGGGACCCCTCTCCCCTCTGCTGGCCCAGTGAGGGCTGGCAGGTTGAGGACCCCCAAAGCAGGTGAACCCCCACCCCACCTGGGAGCTTGGCAGCCCTGTGTCCTAGTCAGAAGATGGGAGAGGTGTTGTAAAGAAGGAACTCAAGAAGTAAAGGTACAAATATTGTGTTATAATCTCCCCTTGAAGATTCTTTGTTTGAGGACTGATACTATTAGATCAGCAATGAAATAACCTGAAAGATAAAAGCGTTCTCTCACTGTTTTTTTTATTATTGTGATTTTTAATGTTGAATTCATGTCCATTTGTGCAGGAACTGACCTGTTTGTCTGATGTACAAGAGTGGAAGGGCATTGCTGACATTCAGTGGCATACATAACATTGGAAGATGAATCAGTTAATGAATATGATATAGTATAAATGGTATTAGGGCCAGTGATTGTGTTGTCAGAGTAGATATGGGGAGAGAGTTGGTATCTCAGTATGTTGCAAGCCTTGGTTTCTGAGTCTGTGTTCATGTTAGGAAGGGCATTTCTATAGATGAGAAGTTGTTTAAACTTAGAAGGCTTTCTGTAGGCAAGAAAAGATTTCCCTCTCAACACCTGTGTTATGGGTATATCACTGTCCAGCCTAAATTGTATGTTATTGTATTGATAGGTAGGAAGTTGTCCTGTGATTTATGTACTTGGGAATAAACTGAAGCAAAGCATACTTATTAGTTACAGAGTGGGAAAAATATTTATTCATTTAATTTACTTTATTTATAGTCTGTCTTTCTTACTGAAACTCAAGGTGGATTGCATCATGTAAGCCAATGCAATCAGTAGAATAAGACATCTAATAAGCATTGGGTTCCCATTTCCTGCTGGTAGGAGGCCTCCAGCCAATTGTAGCCCTTGCCCACCAATGCTCAGCTGATCAGTGGGTAGAAACTAGGGTAGATGGGGGCACAACAGTATTGGGGAGAAAATTAATAGAAAACAATCCTCCAACAATCCTCCCACCAGTTGCTAGGCAACCATAAATAAGTCATATAAAAGACTAAGATTGCAAAAATCTGATACAAGCAAAAATGTATGTTAAACAGTGCAGAAAACTATATCACACAAACAATGCACTGAGTGTAGAATAATGCATACAACAAATATATTTATTCTAAAGGAAGATGATGCTGAATGTAAGTCAACTCCCTTGGAAAATGTTATACATAAAAAATTATTCCACATAACTGTAACTTGTATGCAAATGTAAGATGACTCTTCCCCCTTTTTTATTATATACTTGTGAAAATCTGTGGGGGGAAACTGACATGTGAGTAAATGATGATGATGATGATATTGGATTTATATCCCGCCCTCCACTCTGAAGAGTCTCAGAGCGGCTCACAATCTCCTTTATCTTCCTCCCCCACAACAGACACCCTGTGAGGTGGGTGGGGCTGAGAGGACTCTCACAGCAGCTGTCCTTTCAAGGACAACCTCTGCCAGAGCTATGGCTGACTCAAGGCCATTTCAGCAGGTGCAAGTGGAGGGGTGGGGAATCAAACCCGTTTCTCCCAGATAAGAGTCCGCACACTTAACCACTATACCAAACTGGCAAATAGTGTAATATATACTATACACAATCCTGGTCCTTTTATCTGAACCAATCTATTATAATATAGCTGTGTTACCTTAAAAAATTCCCTCCTGAACAATTCAGTTTTGCATTGTTTGTAGTGGAATGCCAGGAGAGCGGGAGTCCTCCTGACCACCTCAGCAGACCATTCCATAATGTGGGGGCCTCAGCAGAGAATGCACATGTACTGTCAATCTCATACCTGCAGGGCGACACTTCCAAAAATCGTTGCTCGAATGATATGAATCCTTTAGATATGAATACCCAAGGCCATGAAGGGCTTTGTGTGCAATGGCCTCACTTACCTTGAACGGAGCTAAATAAACCAATAAGCAACCCATAGAGTGACTGCAGAATAGGTGTAATATGTCTGCTTCACCTAGCTCTCTCAAAAATTTCTTCTTGATATAGATATTGTAAAGCTTTCATGGGGAACATTTTGATCAGAACCAGCCAAAATATTTGTTTTGCAATTTTTCATTGTCATCCAAATTTACATAGTATCTGCCTGCTGGAAAGCAATAACAACTAGCACTCGAAATTCTTCCAAGTAATGTGCAGATTTTGCTCAAGCAACTCTGATTAACACCCTTGACAACAGCTATTGTGTTTTTTTTCCTGGTGGTTGCTGAAGCAACAGGCCCCAGCAATACCAATTAGGAAGATTCTCTCCTCTTTTGGATGAAAACAAATGGAAGTAGGAGTCAGGAATTCTAGTGGAGCCCTCCCCACAGTGTGGAGAGAGACTTTCTCTGGCTCTACTGAGCAGAAAGCGATAATCTTCTCACAGCACTCCATTTAACACCTATCTGATAGTGTTAGAATAATTTTACTATGTTTCATGCAAACTACCATATGAGAAATAGATTATACATTCTCTCTGCATCAGGGAGGGGGGCTCTTCAGGTATTTTAAGCTTTTTCAGTTCCCAGTGACATAAAAAGAAGGCTTTTTTACCATGTGAGATTTCTATTTCACTGTTGTTCAAACTCCATTCTTAGCTCTGGAGAGTCTGAATGTTTCCAGGTTAGATAGGCCTCCCCCAGCTGATTCAAATCAGTCCATCTGCTTAGTAGGGATGCTTAAAAAGCCACTTGTGACCCAGTAGGAGAATAGATAAACCAGTAGAGTGATAAGCAAGCAACTGGATGCTGTGCCAGACTGCACATTACCTTGACAAGCATATGTTCCAAAGCCACTCTGACTGAGGTTGGGACAGGGGGAACTCAGGGAGCTGGCAGATTCAGTGGTTAGGAAGAGACAGTGTTCCATTTCACAGTTCAGAGTTTACAGTTTGACAGTGTATTGTCATTGGAAGCCTACTGATAGAGAATGTCTGGTTAATGCTGATTGATATGTGAAATCTAGCACCTAACACCAGTGTTTCTTTGCATCTGTCCCCCCCCCCCCTTAGAGTTACCAAGATATAGTATTGCTGCTTTTTGCTGATATAGCATTTTGTCTGTTGAAGTCTGCTTAAGAGCATACGAAAGCTTACAATCTAAATAAAACTTAGTTGGTCTTAAAGGCGCACTTGTCTACTGCTTTGTTCAAGTTACAGTGGGACAGTGACAATAGAAGCCACAATTACAACAATGCCTCTGTCAGGACTTCTAGACTTAGCAACATCTCCTTTTATCCCTCCCTTGGGATCTGCTTCCTTCATGCCAACGGTGAGCATTGTCCTCTTCCAAGAACTTTTTTCTCATTGACTGCTTTCTTTCATTCCATGTATCCCACCATGTCCCTCCTTTTCAGGGGCTTTCTACTTTGTCCTACTTTTGTAGCTATCCTATCTCCAGATCAATGTCTATAGCATACTATCCCATCCTTCCATAGCATTGCTTTTGCATTTTTCTGAGAAAGGGTGCCAGATCCTCCATTAGTGAGAAATCACAGAGATGTTAGTTACAATGAATAGCTCCTTGTTTGTTTGTTTTTTTCATTTAAGAGATCTTAAAATTCACCTTTCTCCCAGCCAGCTGGGGTCCAAGGGAGGCAACACGAATTCAAACTATCCATTTGATCACAATCAGAATTTCAAATAAATAAAAACCATACAAACATTAAAACAACAACGATCAACCAGCAAAAATGAGACCAATAACATCCTCCTAATACGCTAATACCAAAAAGTCCAGATCCAATACATGTCTTTAAATCTCATCCAACAACAAGAGACACGAAGGCCCTTCTAAAGAGTTCAATTTTGCAGTCCCTCTGAAATGCCATCAGAGTAGAGGCCCTCCTCACTATTTCCAGTAAGCTATTCCGTAAGGTTGTGTCAACTAATGAAAAAGCTGATTAGGCAGACAGCAGCAGGTTGTACCGTTGTGATTAGGAGAAAAAACAAAACTCATTGCTGTATTTTGTAGACCTCATATTGTCAGAAACAACCCTTCAAGAGAACCAGTATAGTGTAGCAGTTAAGATCAACAGACTCTAATCTAGAAAGCCACATATGATTCTCTAGTCCTCCACATGAAGCTTGTTGGCAGACCTTGGGCCAGTTATATTTCTCAGAATACTCTTAGGCTCACCTGCTTCACAAGATGACTGTTGTGGAGGGAGGAAATGAGAAGATTGTAATTCATTTGAGACTCTTTAGGGTAAACAAAAGTGGGGTATAAAAAGCAGCTGTTATTTTTCTTCAAGTGTCTGGGTCCCAAATCATGAAGAGCTTTAAAGGAAAGCACCAGCACCTTGAATTGGACCCAGAAACAAGTTGGTGATAAATAATTTTAATATGAGAGTAATATGGTCCCTAGTTTGGTATAGTGGTTAAGTGCATGGACTCTTCTCTGGGAGAACCGGGTTTGATTCCCCATTCCTCCACTTGCAGCTGCTGGAATGGCCTTGGGTCAGAGTCATAGCTCTTCTAGAGTTGTCCTTGAAAGGGCAGCTTCTGGGAGAGCTCTCTCAGCCCCACCTACCTCACAGGGTGTCTGTTGTGGGGGAAGAAGATAAAAGAGATTGTAAGTCGCTCTGATTCAGAGAGAAGAGCAGGGTATAAATCTGTGGTCTTCTTTTTCTTCCTGTGGCTAGCCCCTAACAACAAAGAGGCCACTGCATTCTGTATTGATAGCAGTAATCTTCAAGGGCAGCTCCAGATAATACATATTACAGCAGCTGAGACTTGAAGTTACCATCATGTGGATGAGGTGGCCAGATCCGTAGTCCCCAAATAAGGGAAATTTTTTTGAATAAGGTGCAGCTAAAAAAATACATTCTTAACAATCATAGTCACTTGCTTTTCTAATTACAGAGTGGGACCTAAAAAAAACTCTATATTACTAACAGTATCTTTTAAAGAAAGTTGGGCCACATTTAATGCAGGGAGTGTAACTTCCTCAAAAATACATGCCTCACCTTAACCTCGCCTAGGCAAACCCGATATCATCAGATCTCAGAAACTAAGCAGGCTCAACTCTGGCAAGTGCTTGAATGGGAAACCTCCTTGAAGTACCAAAGCCAAGAGACAGGGGCAGACTTTATTCAGCCACCTCTCTGAATATCCTCCATGCCACCAGTAGGGGTCAGTCACCAGAGGTTGCCATGACTTCCAAGTGTACACACACAAACACACACTCTCACACATGTACATAAAATACAAAAAGAGAATACATGTCTGTATAGATGACTTCTGTTGTGCACAGGATTATTCTCTTTCCACTGTGGTGCCATGTTTAATCTGTTTTTGCAAGAGCATAACCATTTGCTAGCAGCTTTTGTCTCTGAAAGGTTACTGACCAGCACTCTGCTCCCATAGGCAAGGGCAAGCACTGTTCACTTCATGATCAGAACTCTCCTCTCCTCATGAACAGCTGTTTGAGAACATTTAGATACCAACTTGTAGGCTTTTTACTTCTGCTGTTTCCATCTGTTTACATACGAGTCATGGGCTCCTAAATTAATCCACATGTTGGGCTTGGCAAAAGTTCAAATGCTATGTCTTTTAGCAAGTGTGGCATCTTTAAAATTACAAGGAAAAAAAGTGAGGACCTTATGCTTCATGCCATCACCTTGTTAAAGGTGTCCTTCTCACTGGTCTTTTTACTCTCTGGCAAAGTTGCAACATAGCCAAGCAAAATCCATTTCAATCCCTCAACTGGCCATTAACTTGACGATGATATGGAGTAGTCTGGGGGAAGCTGATTTTCTAGTAATGCTGCAGTCAACTTTGCACCATCATCTTGATGCAGGCATCTGGGAAAACCATATGTCAAAATGCTTTTGCTTCAGCTGCTCCAAACTCAGAGATGGAATATGAAGTAGAAAAAGGAGGAGGTAGAACCTCAGGTTTTGGAAAACATGCAGAGTATTTTTCCTGTTCTCTTTGCATTTCTAAAAACCTTACCAAAAAACCCTGTTTCCATTTGCTCCCATTTGTTCCCATTTGCTATTTCTTCTAAGCAGTGCAGTCCTAAGCAAAGTAACATGTTTCCAAGTCCATTGAAGTCAACGAGCTTAGAAGGGAGTATCTGTGCTTAGGACTGCTGTTCCACACCTTATTCTAAGCCTCCTCTCTAAGAAATAAAAGGAACACCAATATTGTTAGGAAGCAAATGTTGATCGTGTGACTAAAATAAACCCACAGTTACAATTTTACATTGGAAAAAAACTTTATAAATGGAAATTAAAAATGTACATAGCATTACAGAAGTCAGAAAAATCTTACAAACAGAAAAGATGTAAAAACTGATAGAGGAAAGGTCAAACCATCCCTGCAATGCCTGGTTCCAAGTGTAAAAGCAGACAGGGTTCTAAAGTTGATATGAGTTGCCACAACAGCCATTGACCTCCTTCAAACAAATAATACTTCTGTTTTTCATTTCAACACATACACACCTCCCCACACACATTTGTGGCTCGGGGCCAAGGAAGGCACCCCAGGCAAAAATTCCTCCCTACCAATGCATGCTAGTTTGATTTACAGTTTCAATTGAAATAACACACAAGCACACCATTTTCAGAAAAAGCGTAATAAAATTGGCCACAACTTTATTGGTTACAGCTGTAGTAAGCCTTGGCCCAGCATGGGGTAAGGAGGATCCCACTCATCAGCTGACCTGCCTGCCAGTTGATGCTCAGCTGGTCACCTTGGGATGGCAGGTTAGAGATTCCACTAGTGTGGAAGCCCAAGAGTGGTCTCCCCACCTCCTGAGTTTGAGGGTAATCCCCCCCCCCCGGACATGCCCCCAGCTGGGCACATTAGTCACCTCTCATGCCAAGATTCCTTAAGGAGATCCCCACACTCTGGAGGTGGGCATGCAGGCCAGTTTTCCTGAGAATAGATCCTGCCCCATGCTGGTACCGCCAAGTTGCGACAAGAAAATCAAGAAGACAACCTATATGCAACCCCTGAAAAAACACCTAAATAAAGGGATGGGAGGGTGGGCCAAACAATCCAATGGCCAAAAAAAGAAGGGGGCAGCGGTGCAGCATCCTAAGTAGCTGCTGGTTGCCCTTGCCCTCTCACCCACCACAGAGACAGCCCATAGGGCCAAAATTGGGCTAGGGCAGGCCCCTGCTTCCCGCGCTGGGCCTGGGCTGCCTCCCCAGCAAATGGCTGCCCTCCCTCTTACCCCTCCCCGCAGTGCCATAAATGGGACCCAGTTAAGTCCAAATCCCTGCATATAGACAACCTCTTCCATGCTACATCTTACCTTCAGGCTTCCAACAACCATATTAATTTAAACTTCCTAGCTGGGTTGAAATCTTTCCAAAACAAGATATCAGACCTTGTAAAATGATCTACCAGAACAAAAATAACATTCATATCCCCAAGACTTCTGTCTAAATGAAAAGAATCAATGGACACAAGTTCAATGCATTCTTCTAATGTAACTAAATTGGTAAATGTTCTATCAGGCTGCTGTAGCTTGTTTTGTTTGACGTAGCTGCAAATCTTGGTGCCATAATGTTCAATGTCTCTCTCTTCCCATGCAAGGCCAAAACAATCCTCACCAAATTGAAGACTCATTATTCACTAAGAGATCTCATTTCCTCATGCATTTCACAATATAGCAAAATATTCTGGGTTCAAATCCCCACTCAGCCATAAAACTCGTTGGCTAGCCTTAGACCAGTCACTCTCTCAGACTGACCAACCTCATGGGGCTGTTGTCTGATAGAACAGGGAGAACCATGTAAGCCCCTGAGTTCTTAGAAAGAAAAGTGAGATAAAAACATGATCAATAGAGAGATAGAAAATCTTGTATCTTTGCATGTAAAACTAGCTAGCTTCCAAACCTGTTTTTTCTGATAAAATAAACTCTGTGTGTTCCTGTACAATCAATTTCAATTTTCTCAACAAAGCAGTAAATCCCTCATTACGCTTGTACTAGAGGTTTTATGTTCCAGTCCTTATAAGGTGCAGAATTTTGGAGACCTCAGGATCTTCTTTCTGGACTGCTCATAGATTTTCCCTGGAGATAGGTTATACCAGTGCGACAAAACCTTTAACAAAATTTTTCACTACCATTGGGTTGGAAGTATAGCTGTCATTCAGGATTCATTGTCCTCTGCAGTTTTCTAAAATGGTACTCACCATATCAGTGGGTTGGTTGTTTTTTTGTTTTGGGGTTTATTTGTTTGTTGGTACACTGCATGATATACCTGCCCATGTCAAGAGGTATCATAAATAATGCATCAGTATCTATATTTTATTTCCTGAGCAAAACTGTATACCAAAATTGACATCAGCCTGTTCATTCACCAAGTGAAAGATGGTAATGCAGAGGTAAAGATATGTGTTGAAGAGGCTTTTACTGTATACAATAAAAGAATGAAAATAATCAAGGTAGTCTCAGAACCTGTCTATGACTGCAAGGCCAGGAATTCCAGTTTCCATGTGTGCAGAAAATAATTCATTTCTGCTGCTTTGAGGCTCCTTTGCCCATACCCAGTAACTCAGAATTGGCTTTGTTGACCTAGGACAATACCAGTCCTTCAAATGCATTTACATATAAAATAAAAATCTATTGGGGTGTATCATTACTAGTGGCTGTATTAGGTGATCAAGTAGCTTTTTAAATGTTTTGATGTCAGTCTACATTTGACATTCACACCTGGGATGGTAAGAGGAAACTCTGCAAGTACAAGAGTTATCTCTCTCTCGGCTTGGCTTCGCGAACGAAGATTTAAGAAGGGTGCAATAGTCCACGTTTGCTGCAGGCTCGCTGGTGGCTGACAAGACCAATGTGGGACAGGCAGGTCCGGCCACAGCGGCTGCAGGGAAAAGTCTGATTTAGGGTTGGTCCTGTAGCAGTGCGATTCTTCCTCAATCTCCTTTTGTCCTCAAGACCAGCTATGCGTGTGTTCTCAAAGGAAGAGACAGCCAGGTGGATGGTGTGCCTCCATGCTTTGCGATCTGAGGCTAGGTCAGACCACTGGTGATGGTTGATGTGACAGGTGCTAAGGGATTTCTTCAAGGAGTCCTTGTACCTCTTCTTTGGTGCCCCTCTATTTCGATGGCCGGTGGAGAGTTCGCCATACAGGGCAATCTTGGGAAGGCGGTGGTTTTCCATCCTAGAAATATGCCCTGCCCAGCGCAGCTGCGTCTTCAACAGCAGTGCCTCGATGCTGGTAACCTCTGCCTGCTTGAGGACTTCAGTGTTGGTCACAAAGTCACTCCAGTGGATGTTGAGGATGGTGCGAAGGCAGCGCTGATGAAAGCGCTCAAGGAGTCGCAGGTGATGACGGTATAAAACCCACGATTCGGAGCCATAGATGAGGGTTGTCATCACAACCGCTTTGTAAACATTGATCTTTGTGCCTTTTTTCAGATGCTTGTTGCTCCACACTCTTTTGTGCAGTCGGCCAAATGCACGGTTTGCCTTTGCCAGCCTGTTGTCAATCTCCTTGTCGATCTTGGCATCTGAGGAGATGATGCACCCCAGGTAGCTGAACTGCTGGACTGTCTTCAGAACTGATTCACCCACAGTGATGCAGGGAGGGTGATAATCTTCCTGGGGTGCAGGCTGGTGGAGAACTTCTGTCTTCTTCAGACTAACTTCTAGGCCGAATAGCTTGGCAGCCTCTGCAAAGCAGGACGTCATATGCTGCAGAGCTGATACCGAGTGGGAGACGAGTGCAGCATCATCAGCAAACAGTAGCTCTCGGATGAGTTTTTCCATTGTCTTGGAGTGTGCCTTTAGTCGCCTCAGGTTGAACAGGCTGCCATCGGTGCAATAGCGGATGTAGACACCATCGTCCTCATCTAGATCTACTGTGGCTCTTTGAAGCATCATGCTAAAGAAGATCGTAAAGAGAGTTGGCGCGAGAACGCAGCCTTGCTTTACACCTGTGCCTATTGGGAAGGGCTCCGAGAGGTCGTTGCAGTGTCTGACTTGGCCTCGCTGGTCTTCGTGTAGCTGGATGATCATGCTGAGGAACCTTGGGGGACATCCTAAACGTTCCAAGATTTGCCACAGGCCTTTCCTGCTAACGGTATCGAAAGCTTTGGTAAGGTCGACAAAAGTCACATACAGACCCTTGTTCTGTTCCCTGCATTTCTCTTGGAGCTGCCTGAGAACAAATACCATGTCGGTGGTGCTCCTGTTAGCTCTGAAGCCGCACTGGCTCTCTGGGAGGAGTTCTTCTGCAATGGTGGGCACCAGTCTGTTCAGGAGTATTCTGGCAAGGATTTTGCCTGCGATGGAGAGCAGGGTTATCCCCCGGTAGTTGGAGCAGTCTGACTTTTCCCCTTTGTTCTTGTATAGGGTGATGATGATTGCATCGCGAAAGTCCTGTGGTAATTTGCCTTGTTCCCAGCAGGTGACAAGTACTTTGTGAAGTGAGCTATGTAGTACTGTGCCCCCATGCTTCCAGATCTCTGGTGGAATTCCATCAACTCCTGCTGCCTTGCCACTTTTCAGTTGCTTGATGGCTTTAACAGTCTCTTCTAGGGTGGGGATCTCATCCAACTCTGTTTTCACCGGTTGAAGTGGGGTGAGGTGGATTGCTGAATCTTGAACTACGCGGTTGGCACTGAAGAGAACCTGAAAATACTCCGACCACCGGTTCAGTATGGATGCCTTGTCTGTGAGGAGCACTTGGCCGTCTGCACTATGCAAGGGACTCTGAGCCTGATATGATGGACCATATACTGCCTTCAGGGCTTCGTAGAACCCTCTTAAATCACCAGTGTCTGCACACAGCTGGGTTCTCTCTGCAAGCTTGGTCCACCACTCGTTCTGAATGTCTCGAAGCTTGCGCTGGAGGTTGCTACATGCAGCGCGAAAGGTTGCTTTTTTCCCAGGACAGGAGGGCTGAGCAAGATGTGCTTGGTAGGCAGATCTCTTTTTTGCCAGTAATTCTTGGATCTCTTGATTGTTCTCATCAAACCAGTCCTTGTTCTTCCTTGTGGAGAACCCGAGGACTTCTTCAGAGATCTGCAGGACGGTAGTTTTTAGGTGTTCCCAGAGTGCTTCTGGAGAAGGGTCTGTGGGGCAACTGAGGTCCTCAATTCTTGACTGGAGTTTTGCCTGGAAGGCAGCTTTAACTTCGGCTGACTGGAGGCTGCCAACCTGAAACTTCCTCCGAGGGATACCTCCTCTCCTGGGTGTGGGTTTAAAGTGAAGACGGAGATTGCAGCGTACAAGACGATGATCCGTATGACATTCTGCGCTGGGCATTACTCGGGTGTGTAAGACATCTCGAAGGTCTCTCTGGCGCACCAGAATGTAGTCGATAAGGTGCCAATGCTTGGACCGTGGGTGCATCCAGGTTGTCTTCAGACTGTTCTTCTGCTGGAAGATAGTGTTGGTGATGGTGAGCTGGTGCTCCATGCAGAATTCTAGCAGGAGGCGCCCGTTGTCATTGCAGTTGCCAATGCCGTGTTTGCCAAGTACTCCTTTCCAGGCTTCCGAGTCTTTACCTACTCTGGCATTGAAGTCGCCAAGGATGATCACCTTGTCCTCTGTAGGGGTCTTCCGTACGAGGTTGCGTAGATCAGCATAGAACTTGTTCTTTTCTGCAGGATCTGATAACAAGAGTTATCACAGCATCTAATTCCATCCCTGTTCATGCTCCATATGATTGACTGCCATTGGTGGGCAGAGTGCTATGACATCATGATAAAGCATTGCCTTGTTAGTTCTAACTAGCAACTCTGGATGAGAAGTCAGAGTTGTATCAGGGAACTTGGATGGATTTGGCAGTTCTGTGGCTGACATGTATCTGCTTCATACACTACAGCAGGAATGGGCAAGTAAGAAGCCTAACAGTGCAATTTTATGCAAAGTTTAGTATTGGCTAAACCCATTAATTTAAATTGGTTAGACTGGAGTAATTCATAGGATTGTCCGTAAGTTCTTCAGGTTTTTTGCATTTCTTACTCTTCTGTAAAGTGTCATACACACCAGCATAGCAGATAAACATTGTGATCTACAAAATGTTCTGGGTTGTTAGAGATGATGAAGGTAATTTGGGGAATGGAATCTCCAGCAGCCCACCACATTGCAGCGTGGCTGCCGGGGAGATTTTGCCCCCTCCAGAGGAAAGAGCGGGCGATCTAGCATGCTTTAGACGCGTCTTCAGGGGGGCGGGGCTTCTGCGTGCCTTCAGAAGCCTCCGCTCCCCAATATGCAGTCCTCTTGCAGTGCTCGGCCAAACAGGAGCGTGTTTTTGCGCTCCTAGCCGGCATCGGGGGGGATTAGGCCTGTGTCAGCTGTTGGTCCGTCGGGAGCATTTTGGAGCCATTGAGGACGGAGATCGCATCGTGGGACTCGTGTTGAGGGGGTTTCTTTTGGCGGCACAGCATGGCTTAGCACTGCTATCATTATTCAGCTATGATTTCATCCTGCGCAGCATGTGCTGCATATTGGGTGGTTGGGTGTTTGCCCTTTTGCCATCTTGACACCCGTTAAGGGGTGGAATTGTAGGAGCATTTGTTAAGGGTGACGGGGGGCTACTTCATTTGGAGGTTCGAGTTTCAAGGTCCCCTTTCACCCCTCGGCCTTCTCCCTTCATGACCTTGTGGCCTGGGCGGCCATCTTAAGTTGGTTGGAGGTGGCAGCCATTTGGTGGGTAGCTTCGGCCATTTTGTGAGGAGTTGGTTGCTTGTTCTTCCTGCCTTGCTTCTTGTTCTTGATGGCCATTTTATGTGATATTAAGGCGGCAGCCATTTTAGTGGTGGGTTAGCCATTTTGGGGGAGAAAATTGAGTGGTTTTTCAGGGGGTGGTGAATCAGCCCCTGGGGCAGAGTGGTAAAGCTGCAGTACTTCAGTTTAAACTCTCGTTAATTTTTGCCTGGTGCCATAATCCCTTTGGGTGGCAAGCATGTTGGGGTGAAAAGGTGGTGGAAAAATAAAGGGTAAGCAGCCTGCTCGTAAGGCGCCTAAGCCGCCCCAGAGGCGTTCTCCGCCCCCCTCATCTTCAGACGAGGAGGGAGAGGACAAGGTGAATGCAGTCATTTTTCCGAGGCTGCAGGCCCTGGAACGGGCATCTGGACTTCCACCTTCTCAGATGCTAAGGAAAGGGCGGGTTCCCAAGCTGGCTTTGCAGGCGGATATACTGACCTGTTTGTCTATTTTGGAGGGCAGATCGGCTACAACTGCGAATGGAGGAGCTGTTGGTGCAGTTGGTGCGGGAACGGTATTGGTGCCTGCTGTACCACCTGGTAAGTTGGGGGATGGTTCTTTGCCCTATACCCGGCCTGTGTGGCCCTGGGGTCTTGGGGATCTGCCACACCTAGTGGGGCTGGTGCTGCTTCAGTTGGTTCTGGGACTCCTTCAACTTTGAGTGTGGGACAGCAGAATAACTGGATGTGGCCACATGGTCAGTTTGGCCCATTCGGTAATTGGCCTGGGGCCGGGCAGCAGGGGGCAGCAGCAGCTTTGACTGGCGGATGGGGTTTCCCATCTCCTTATGGGGTGGTCCCTTTTAGTGCTATACCTTTTGGTGAGGTTGCCTGACCTTTGGGCTATCACCTGCTGCCTGCCACAAGAGACAAAATCCTAAAGGGGGAATATGTTGACATATTCTCCCTTTTATTTAGGGAATTAGAAAAGAAGGATAAGGAAGAGCTCGATGATAAGGAGAAGGAGAAGCTTAAGAAGAGGAAGGTTGATAGGACCTGGGCCAATTGGCTTCCAGGGATTTTTATATATGTGGGAATGATAGCGCGTGCTCAGCCCTGGCGGGCAGCAGCACTGATTCAGTACATGGACATCATATACAAAGGATATACGATGTTCAGCGGCCCGGCTTGGATTCAATACAATCAGGAATTCAGGATGAGGGCCGCTTTGTACCCTTCCCCTCCCTTGGGATTGGATTCATCAACAGTTGTGGCTGCAGGTGATGTCGCCTGCGTGGCCCAATCTGGGGGACCGCTCTGACAGCGGTCACTTAGTTTCTTAGTTTCCTATAGGAGGCAATCTAAAGACAGCTATTCAAATTTGGCAGACATTTGCTTTGGCAAATTTTGTATCCAATACAATAGGGTCTGCCTAAATGGCTTGGAAAGGTTTTCTCATTCGGGGGATTGTACATTCATTTCTAAGAAAGGTTGCAGTATAATTGATTATATTACTGTCCCTTTCTCACTAGAATTTTATATAAAAGATTTCTGTATAGGTGATCTCATTATCAGCGATCACCTTCCACTTATTTTGACCCTTCATACAGAGTCTTCCTCAGACTTTTCCCTTAATCCCTCTATACACTTGACGGAGTCTACGTCCTTACCAAAAATCTGCTGGAATAGTCAGACTAAATAAGCAGCTCAGTTACTTTTAAATTCTCATTCCCTTTTGAATCTTAGAAGGGTTTTAACCACTGCAACGAATTCTTCAGTGCTAACAACAGTCTATGATTCCCTAGTATCTAACATTCTTAGTTCACTAATTGTTAAACCTAAAAATGTAAAAAAGGAAAGAAACATAAAATCTCTGTAGCTCTGGTTTGATGAAGAATGTAGAGCCGTTAAAACTCTGTTGTGCAACTCTGTTACCGCGACTCTGGGGCTTTGTCTTTAACATCAGAGTACTTTGATCTTAAAAATCAGCTGTCCCAGGTTATTATAAACAAAAAGAATGATTATGCTAAACTTCAATGGGAGGAGCTATACCAGGCCATAATCTTAAAGAACTCTAAAAAATTCTGGTCTATTGTATCAGGTGCCCATAGAGCTGATGCCCCTTCTATGTCTGCTATTTCCCCCAATGTCTGGTACCAATATTTCTTCTCTATGTTCTCCCAAAGTAAACTATACACTTCTAGACCTTCTGAACTTTCTCAGGTAGATCTTCCAGATAGATAGATAGATAGATAGATAGATAGATAGATAGATAGATAGATAGATAGATAGATAGATAGATAGATATTATTGTCATTGTTCTCCACAAAAAGAGAGCAACGAAATGAGGTGCTCTTCCACAAACATACCAACACATCAAACACACATATTCATATTCATACCATTTAAATACATCTAAAACAGATAAACATTCATAAAACCATTAAAGCCATTTAAATACATCTAAAACAGATAATCCTTCATAACCCTGCATTTAACCTAACCACAGCACTTGGATAGAAACTGTCCTTAAATCTGTTCTTAAAACTGTCCTTAAATCTGTTCTTAAAACTGTCCTTAAATCTGTTCCAGAGTGGCCCTCTGAGACCTCTGATGAAGTTAAGATCTAATTTTGCAATTGAAATCAGGTAAAGCTGCAGGACCAGATGTTATTCCCTCTGAAATCCTAAAGTTAGATCCAGACTGGTGGGCTACTCCGCTCGCATCTCTTTTTACTAGTATTGACAGAACAGGCATAATTCCTAAAGTCTGGCTTAATTCAATAGTGGTTCCAATTTATAAAAAAGGAGATCCCACCATTCCAAATAATTACAGGCCGATTAGTCTCCTCTCTTCCATTGGTAAATTATATTCTAAGTATCTGCTGAGGAAACTTGAACAATGGATGACACGAGAAAAAATCCTTGGTCCGGAACAACTGGGTTTTTGTAAAGGCAAAACTACTCTCGATCACTGTAACACTTTGTCCCATCTAATTTCCAAATATACTATTGGGGAAAAGATGAAATTGTATGTAGCCTTTTTAGACTTAAAGGGAGCATTTAATTCAATTGACAGAGACCTGCTTTGGGCCAAACTGGAACAAACAAGTATTGATAAAAGACTCCTTATGCTCATTAAAAAATTATAGACTTTCAACTTTTGTCAAGTCAAATGCTCTTTATCAGGCAATCTTACGTCAAAAATCCCGTTAAGAAAGGGGGTTAAACAAGATTGTGTGTTGGCCCCCTTTTTGTTTAACCTCCTTCTTAATGAGCTTGCTTCCTTTTTGTCAGATACTGACCATCATGGTCCAAAACTCGGTGCCAGACACATTCCCTTACTGTTATATGCGGACGATACAGTCTTACTACCTTGTTCCAGAATTGGATTAAAACATTTGCTTGTTCACTGTATCACCTTCCTTAACAACAATAAGCTCCTATTGAACTATGACAAATCTAAAATTGTTGTATTTTCCAAATCTTGGAAACCAACTAAATGGTCAATAGGCGGCAAAGAGAACAATTAAAATACTATAAATACCAAGGAATTCATTTCCAATATAACACACTTTGGACTAATCACCGTAACTGTATAATTAAGTCAGTCAATGTTAACGTTGCAGCTATCCAGCGCTTCTTTTACAGCAGAGGCAATCAGTTTATCCCAGCCGTGCTAAAAATCTTTAAGGCTAAAATGATACTGCAGCTTTTATATGGGGTCCCAGTGTGGATCACAGCCCTGGATAACAACATTGAAGGTGTCCAATCAAAATTCCTATGGAAAATCCTGGGATTCCCAAAGTGCGTACCATATGCATTTTTATGTTTAAAAACAGGGACGAATCTTGTGGAAACACAAGCATGGCTAATGTCACTTAAATATTTGTTACGGCTACATTTCCACTCTGATTCGGAGAGCCTTTTATATCAACTGCTCTCAGAATCTAATATGTCAAATTGGCTAGTATTTATTGAGAGGAAAATTAAATCTATGGGCATTAATTTAGATTCACTTCTTATGCTATCCCTAAAAGATGCATTTTTGAAACTTACGCTCAGAATTCTAGATATTGAAATGCAAATGTTATATATCCTGGCCAACAAGTCTTGCTCCCCACTGAATTTCGAATTTCCTCTCCCAGTAGGGAAATTAGCATCATATTTCTCCTCTCTGCAAGCTCCACAGCAACGGCATGCGTTCTCGTTAACAAGATGTAATGCATTACCATCTGCTATCTTATTTGGTAGATTTAACAGGACTGAGTACTCTAATAGACATTGTCTTTGTAATCCCAAGTGTATTGAAACTATTTCCCATGTATCATTGAACTGTCCCCTTTATGATGATATTCGTTGTATATACCTGAAAGATATTTTAGCAGATATGTTGGGCTGTGCTGATTCAGGCAAAGTCCACAAACTTTGACACTTGTTCTGAGGTAACTTTTAACAGTTGCTAGATTTCTTCAACAGGCCATGGAAATAAAACAGAGAATGGTTCTGGAATGACCACATTTTATTTGTTTTAATTATTTAATTTGGCTAAACTTGACTCATATATTTTACTTATTTTATTTATATTAGGTCTGTACATACTCTATTATCTAGGATTTTATATTATTTATATTGCTATTTTACTGCTAAATCTGTTTTATGCCAATAAAGGCTTGCTGTTGCTGTAGGTTCTAAGGGTTCCTCTTCTCCTTCCATTTCATCATCATCTTCCCGCAGCTCTGCAGGACAGGCAGTTCAACCCCGCTTGCTTTGCTGGGAGTTTGGGTCGCAGGGGGCGTGCAGTCGGAAAGCTTGTCAGTTCAAGCATGAATGCCCCCTGTGTGCTGGCCCATACTCGTTTAACAACTGTCCAAGAGTTCGGCCACGTAAGGGTCAGAAAAGACATGGTGGGGGTCCTTCCCAAGCTGGTAAAGGGCCCCAGCCTGATAAAGGTGGGACCTCTTGAGCAATGGCTTCATAGGTACCCATGTAGAGCTGAGAGTTTATATTTGTTGAATGGTTTTACGTTAGGTTTTAGAATTCCTTTTCAGGGTTCTCAGGTACCAACTTGGTCTCGAAACTTCAGTTCGGTTAAGGGTTTAGAGCACGTAGTGGAGGCTAAGATTGCCAAGGAGTTGGCTGAGGGCAGGATTTTAGGCCCATTTGCTAGTCCTCCAGTGGTTAACCTTAGGGTTTCCCCTTCAGGGGTGGTGCCCAAGAAGGTGCCTGATGAATTTTGTTTGATTCACCACCTTTCTTACCCCAAGGGTTCTTCCGTTAATGATGGGATACTTGAGGAGCTATGCTCAGTTAGGTACACTACCTTCGAACAGGCCGTGGGTGTCGTTCGACGCTGTGGTCAGGGGGCTGAGTTGGCTAAGTGCGATATCAAATCTGCATTTCACCTTCTCCCTGTCCATGTGGATGATTTTGAGCTTTTGGGTTTCTCTTTTGCAGGGCAATTTTACATGGACAGAGCATTGCCTATGGGCTGCTCTGTATCATGTGCTGCTTTCAAGTGTTTCAGCACATTTCTCGAATGGGCTGTGCACAAGAAAGTTGGTTTACAGGATGTTGTTCATTATTTGGATGACTACCTATTTGTGGGCCCTCCGGGTTCTGGACGCTGCGCTCAGTTGTTGACTGGCTTTATTGAGCTGGCTGCTAAGTTGGGTGTGCCATTGGCTGAGGAGAAAACAGAGGGCCCAGCCCATTGCCTTGCGTTTTTGGGGATTGAGCTGGACACTTTAGCGCAATCGTCCAGGATTCCTAGCCAGAAACTGGAGGACTTGAGGGAAAGGATTAATGCTTTCCTTCTCAAAAAGAAGGTTACGCTTCTTGAGCTTCAGCAGTTAGTTGGGCACCTTAACTTTGCTTGCAAAGTGGTTGCCCCGAATAGGGCTTTTCTTCACAGGTTCTGTGACGCTATGGCGGGCCTTCGCTTGTCCCAGCACAGGACCAGGGTTACTAGCAGCATGAGAGAGGACCTGCGGGTGTGGCAGGAGTTTTTGGAATCCTTTAATGGGATTTCTTTTTGGAGAGAGGACATGAGGCTTGAGGCAGAGCTTCAGGTCATGTCCGATGCTGCTGGGTCATTAGGGTTTGGGGTCTACTTCCATGGACACTGGTGCATGGAGATGAAGAAGAAGAAGATATTGGATTTATATTCCGCCCTCCACTCCGAAGAGTCTCAGAGCGGCTCACAATCTCCTTTACCTTCCTCCCCCACAACAGAACAGACACCCTGTGAGGTGGGTGGGGCTGGAGAGGGCTCTCACAGCAGCTGCCCTTTCAAGGACAACTCCTACCAGAACTATGGCTGACCCAAGGCCATGCCAGCAGGTGCAAGTGGAGGAGTGGGGAATCAAACCCGGTTCTCCCAGATAAGAGACCGCACACTTAACCACTACACCAAACTGGCCAGATTCATGGGTGCAGGCTGGTTTGAGCCAGGATCTCATGTTTTTGGAATTTTTTCCCATTTTGGTTGCGGTTTGGTTGTGGGGGAGCAATATGGTCGTTCGCACTATTCACTTTTGATGCGACAACATGGTGGCTGTTCATGTTAACTCCCTTTCATCCAAATCGCAATGGGTTATGAGGTTGATGAGAGCCTTCACTCTGCATTGCCTGCAGCTTAACATTTTGTTTTTGGCCAAGCATGTTCCTGGGGTGAATAAAGGGGTGGCTGATGCTCTCTCTCGTAAACAGATGGAGAGGTTTCGTCAGTTGGCCCCGGACGCCGATCTGAAGGTGGCGCCAATGCCCCAGGAGCTATGGCTGATTGGAGAGCCGAGGCCTGCAGAGCGATAGGCCTAGCCATTGCACCTAGCACCAGGAAGTCTTACGAACGTGCTGTGCAGCAGTTTGAAGACTTTAGGGCCGAGGTAGGGTATTGCATTGTTTGCCCCCCCCCCCCCGGTGGAGCAGTTGCTCCATTATTGTCTTCCCTTAAAAGGTAAGGGATTGGCCGTGCGAGCAATTAGAGGACGCATGTCTGCGCTGGCCTTTGCTAGCAAGGCCCTGGGGTATAAGGAGGAAACAGCAGATTTTCATATTCGAAAGATGCTGGAAGGGTGGTCCAGAGAGGTTGGGCCTAAGCCTGATACCAGGAACCCTATGTCTCCTGAGATTCTTAGGGGTTTGAAAGGGGTGTGGAGAGCAATCTGTGCATCTCATTTTGAGGCTGTTTTGTTTCATGCAGCCTCTTTGATGGCCTTCTTTGGGGCGCTGAGGATTAGTGAATTGGTGGCAAGCTCCAGGAATGATGTTTCTGGCAGGGCCTTGTCGCTGAGGGACAAGGTTAGCGGGGGGTAAGGTGGCTCTTACCATCCGCCGATCCAAGACAGATCAACAGGGCATTGGGACTGTGGTGGAGTTCGGTCCATGTTCAGAGGTGGAGCTTTGCCCAGTTTCCGCATTGGCCAATTATTTGGCCGTGCGGGGAGGCTGCGAAGGGTTGTTGTTTTGTCATTTTGGAGGCAGCCCTCTGACAAAACATCAGTTTGGGGCAGTGATGTCTAGGGCTTTGGCTTTGTTGGGGTTGTCGGGAGTGAGGTTTGGTACTCACTCCTTTAGAATTGGGGCGGCCTCTACGGCCGCAGCTTGGGTTATTCGGCTTCGTCTATCCAGCACCTTGGCCGTTGGTGGTCTCAGGCTTATAAAGGTTATATTCACCCTTTGCTCCACTCTTAGCTTGGTTAATAGGAGCTGGGGTAGTTTGAAGTTGGGTTTTATAACTTGTCTGTTTCTCTTTTTAGATGCTGTTGTTCCTGGCTGGAGAAGCCGAGTTCTCATCTGCGGGCACAGTTATGTGTTTTGGGCATCAAGCTTGGAGAACTGCTGTTGGCTCTCAGCTGGGGCTCAGCAAATATGTTACGGTTGAATGGCGGGGGTGCCGGGGTCTTCAGTGGCCCAGCTTGCTCCCGCTTTTATTTCATGGTGTGTGGGCCCTCCTCCTCAGGTTTTAATTATTCACCTGGGGGGGGATGATCTCGGGCTGATTAAAGGCAAGGCTTTGATCTTGCAAGCTCAAGATGATTTCAAGTACATTAGGAAGAGATGGCCCGGTACAATTATAGTTTGATCGGCCATGATTCCACGCTTGGTGTGGCGCAGTGCTTGGAATCCAGCTGGGATTGAGAGGGCTCATTACAGGGCAAATAAAGAGATTAGTAAGGCATCGGAGGGTGGTTTGGGCCACTATTTGCCCCATCCGGATATTTTTAAGGAATATTCTGACCTCTACAGGGGGGATGGGGTGCATCTCTCGGAAAAGGGTAATATGCTTTCCCTGAGGGATCTTCGGCAAGGGTTTGTGTTGGCTTTGGGCCTTTCGGTGGGTGCTAAGCCCTAAGTAGAGACTTGGCCTTAGTTGTGGCAGGTTTTGCTGGGTTTATGGCGCCATGCAGCCTGGGGAGGACCGGTTAGCCTCCCCCTTTTGGGGAGTTAGGGGTCTGGCAGGATCAACCTTTGGGTGTTGCTGACCCTAGCTGTGTGAATGCAGACTGTCCTGGAGACTCGATTGGATGAGTGCCTTTCGCTGAGACACGCGTCTGCTGTTTGGGCCCTCCGGTGCGAGCCTGCCTGACGGGAGCTGTGACACACAGCTCCGGCTAGGGGGTGAGGTCTCTTGCCCACTGAAAAAGGCAGGGGAGCTGTCTGAGGAGACCCCTGGCCCTGACCTGGCCACAGTTTGGTTGCCCTTGCCGTTGCTGTGTTATTTAATAAAGTGGCCCATAGTTTTTCCATTTTATTTGTGTCCACCTCTTTATTCCGACTTGGGGGGGGGGGCAAGAAATGTTATTATTACCTATGCAGTCAAAAGGTAATACATTTGCACATATTCATTCATGCAGTTTCAAGATTAAACAGCATTTAAGTCTTTGAAAAAAGGCAACAGTGATTTCTGCCTCCAGTGCAGATCCCTACATAAGAAAAGCCTTGTTGGATCAGGTCAATGGCCCATCCAGTCCAACACTCTCTGTCACACAGTGGCCAAAAAAAAGACCAACTGCCACCAGGAAGTCCACCAGTGGGGCCAGGACACTAGAAGCCCTTCCACTGTGCCCTCCCCAAGCACCAAGAATACAGAGCATCACTGCCCCAGACAGAGAGTTCCAACAATAAGCTGTGGCTAATAGCCACTGATAGACTTCTGCTCCATATGCTTATCCAACCCCCTCTTGAAGCTGTCCATGCTTGTAGCTGCTGCCACCTCCTGTGGCCGTGAATTCCATGTGTTAATCACCCTTTGGGTGAAGAAGTACTTCGTTTTATCAGTTTTAACCCAACTGCTGAGCATGTTCATGAGTTCTCGTATTGTGAGAAAGGGAGAAAAGTACTTCTTTCTCTACCTTCTCTATCCCATGCATAATCTTGTAAACCTCTATCATGTCACCCCCTCAGTCGATGTTTCTCCAAGCTAAAGAGCCCCAAGCATTTTTAGCTTTCTTCATAGGGAAAGTGTTCCAACCCTTTAATCATTCTAGTTGCCCTTTTCTGCACTTTTTCCAATGCTATATCTTTTTTTTGAGGTGCAGTGACCAGAATTGTACACAGTATTCCAAATGAGGCCACACCATCAATTTATACAAGGGCATTATGATACTGACTGATTTGTTTTCAGTTCCCTTCTTAATAATCCCCAGCATGGCATTGGCTTTTTTTATTGCAATCACATACTGTCTTGACATTTTCAGTGAGTTATCTACCATGACCGCAAGATCTCTCTCTTGGTCAGTCTCTGCTAGTTCACATCCCATCAACTCGTATTTATAGTTAGGATTTTTGACCCCAATGTGCATTACTTTGCACTTGGCCACATTGAACCTCATTTGCCAAGTTGACACCCACTCGCCCAGCCTCGACAGATCCCTTTGGATCTACTTTGCCTGTGATGTTGACTTCCAGGAACAAAAATATCCAAGGGCTCAGTGGACTGCAGCAGAAGGGGAAAGCAGGAAAGTCCTGCTCTGCAAACTCCAGAGATGGCTGGATACACCTCACCATCCTTTAGACTTTGCACCATCACAAATTAGACTCATACGTTTGGGTTAATTCTATAACAAGTAAAGATATTTAAATATGTTCTACCCTGTCCACCCACCTTGGTCCATATGCATAATTATGTCATGAGCAAACAAGCATCAGCAGTCCAGGTTATAAATGTGGGTGGGTGGTATGATAAGGCACAGAACTCTAAATGTACATTTCACATGAAACTCATACATATCATTTAAATGCACAGCCCCATTGCATTAAATTCTAAAACATCATCTTATCCAGCAGGATAATATCAGTGCAACGCTTCCTATTTTTGTGTGGGTGTTTAGTTGACTGAGTTGCCAAAAAAAATATTACACACTCAGTCCTACCCATTCGCACACCACAAGGACAATAAATATTTTGAAGAGGATGGGGGAAACTCTAACTGCAGTGCAGAACTATACCAACCAATTAATACCTGGAGATGCTATAGCATCTTGCCACAAGAATATTCATTTTCTCCCCCCCACCACCACCACCTCTGTCTCTCTCACACACACACACACCCCAAACAAGCTTTTTCTCCAGATGTAACTATTTGAAAACTGAGCTTTGTCTGCTATCTACACGCACTGCTACACTGCCTACATGACGCATTATCTGCAGAACTGAAGGAAAGTTGCAGGCTTCTTGTAGCATTGCCAAGATTCTCTGACAGTTGCTTCCAAACACCCTCTACTGATGTAGAGCTGCCGCTTTCTCTCTAAAGCTTCAAGCACTGCACCAAAGCTCCCTCGAGCTGCTTGAAGCTTGCTATTTTCTTTATCCCATTTGGATTATTTGCCCTGCGTATAAATTTGGTTTTCCTGTGCCTTTGAATACTTCATTCCAAATCTGTTATTCCCAGTCAATAACATCATTTCAGCAGGTCAGCACTGATGAAAAAATGCAGCTTGTTTCAATCCAAATTATTTCTATAGGTATGATTTTTCTGTTTGGAAAACTAGTCTTGAAATCCAATAGATGTCTTGCTTAGCAAGACTTTGTTTTACCAAGTCACTTGCTCTTTAAATTATGGAAAGAATGAAGCACAAATTGGGGTGGGAAGTGACCGTGCAGAATACAAGTAGTTGTCATTACTTGGCAATCTGTTTTCCTTTTGAGTGACTTTAAAACACAAAGTGGATGCTAAAAATAGCACAAGGAAAGTGTTGTCACTGTCACAAATTTTCTTCTCATCCCAGTGCTCTTCCATCCTGAACTGGTTCAGCTTAATGCATACCAGCCCTCTCTATTCTTGCTGAATTCATTAGTAACAATCCTGATCAACATAAAATGGTAGTTAACATTTGCCTGTGTCTATGGGAACCAACTGCACACATGCAAAAGAGGGCACACATGTACTTAAGAAGTTTTCACTGAGTTAGCACCTGGCATCCTCCCTCAACTATTTTTTCAAATCACTATAGTATGTGCAGATGTTGGAGTCACAGGCATTATAACCCAAGAACTTCTTAGCAATGTTGGAGAAAGAATCCAACCAGAGACATGCAGAATTGCTTTCAAAATAATTATTGGTAACAATTAAAGAAAACTAATTTAAACAGTAGAAGAACCCTCATAATCTAAAAACTTACAGGCAAAAAAGAGGCATAAGAGACTAAGGATGGGCATGAATCAAAGCATGAATCATGATTCATGTCTAAAATAGCCAATTAATGGATTGTTACGAATTGGTTCAAGTACTTGCGCTATGCACAACTCACAAAATGAAGCGGCTTGTTTTTGGGGCTGTTCATCTTTGTTGTTATTGGCAGAACGTCCTGGGAGGAGCCAGCATCCTTTGATTCAAGATGTTTAAGAATTAGTGTGAACATATGAAGATGTGCACAACCCCAGTTTGAATATCTGACGAAGCTACGAGTGAAATGGCTGGTTCCAGCCTGTGGCCCCGTGATTAGCTTAGATATTTAGGGTACAGCCTTTATCTCCACTGACAACCACTAAAGAAGAGCACTGGTTTAGTTTCCAAATCACTAAAATAGCTGCAGTGGAGTTTAATATGGTTTGAACTGCTGTTCACAACAGGAGCTTGTCGGATCAGTGAAGAAAGAAAGAAAAAATACACTTTGAGTTGTTTATGTTTATTTGCACATTTTGAATGTTGTATCTCAATACATGAAATAATATATTTGTAATTTTTTACAAACTGTTTTTTGCCAGTAATTTATAGTCATGAGCCTTCGGGTTTCCTCGCAGGCACATTGCCTCGGCAAATGCGCCCAGTGTGATAGCTTCACTTCCAGGTGACATCATTACATGCGAACATTCATGGTGCGCTGGCACTTTCTAGACCGCCCAAACCAAATGGACCAACAAGCCATAATTCATTCAGAAAATTAAAAAAAAACCAGAAAATAAAATGAGCAGAATTTAAAAAAACGGAAAACAAAATGAACCACTGATTTGGGCAAACCAACAAAACCACAAAACAAAATGAACTACCATTTTTGCATTCCGTGCCCATCCCTACAAGGGACCCAAAGCCAAGGGAAACATAAGAAGCATTCAGTGAACTCTGAACAGTAGAAAATATATTTTGTGTAGTAGAGCAAACAGTAAACACCCAGTTCCATTTGACTGAAGGCTTCTTAATTGACAGTAGCTGTAGGACAGGGTAACTTGACTATTGGAATAATAACAATACTTGTTTCCAGAGTTCTTGGCCAGAGTTGACCTTGGTTTTGCAGATTCTTAGTAGATTCTGCTCTCCTGCAAGCTGCTAGCAGAGACAATAAGAAGAGAAGCGCTGAGTCCTTCCTGCTCTCCTGCTTGTTCTGAGGCCTACTGGGGTAGCCTTTTAAGGAGACAGTATACAATACCCTTACCCCTGCCCTTTAGATAGAATATTCAGCCATCCAGGCCAGTTTTTGCTGCCTCTTTGGTCTTTCCCTTGGCCTGATTCAACTGCAGTCTCTGCAGAGGAAACCTCTTCCATGGGTAAGATCACTACTTGTTTGCGATGAAAGAGGGTAATCCTTTTCATCAGGATCAGGGTGACTTCCTCCAATTAATTCTGAACCTGATGTTGGTGGGTTAATCTCCTTAGAAGGTTTAATTGAAGAAGTGTCTGTGTAACCCCTACAGTTGGTCAACCTGATGTCTCCATATCAGTCAATCTGTGGACTTCACTCTATATGACACAGGCACTGTGACTTCTTCTGTTTTAGATGGGAACCCACGGAGAACATTTCCATAGTTCAGAGCCCACACTGGTTCCGGAGGAGAGAAGGTACACAGATGTCAAAGCAGAATAGCCCACACTGGTTCCGGAGGAGAGAAGGTACTAGATGTCAAAGCAGAATAGATCTCCTTTTTGTTTTGTTTTTTACTGCAAGTCAATTGCAATATCAGTGGGACATGATCTAGGCCTTTTAAGGAGACAGCATTGCATTAGCAACTCAGCAGAAGTTGAAGAGCAGGGTATAACATTGTGCAAACAGGAATCTTGTTGATCTGGTTGCCCAGTCCCCAGAGATTATCCTTTTCAGCACATCTTTGGTAGTCTGTACCATTCACTCTGCTTGCTCCCTTTTCTGGGGTCCGTATGGTGCCACTGAGAGCCCTAATGAGATACTTATTAGCAAAGTCTTGAAAAATGGCAGAGGTGAAAGCTGTGTCATTATCTGAAATAACTGGCACTCCATGAGCTGCAAAAGTTGACAGAGAACTGTGATTGCAGCATTTGAGGTTACAACTGTGACAGTGGCTACTTTAAGCCATTTTGAAATGGAAGGTTTTGTCCTAGAAGGGACAGCAAAGTCTATGAGGAAATAAGACCAAGGCTTCTTTGTCACTTTCCAAGGGACAACTGGAGGTTCTGGTGGATTGTTGTGGGTAGCTTTGATATATGTTGCATTCACTCACAACCCTTTCAGTACCAGCGTCTAGTCCAGGCCAACACACATAACTCTTGGCCAGTGCCTTCAATCACATCATATTTGGGTGTGCTGCTTTTAGAGTTCTTAGTATGACTTCTTCTGGAATGACCACCCTGTTTCCCTACAACAGACAATCCTTGTGAGATGACAGTTCATACTGACAGAATGAAAATGGCCTGAATATTTGTTTTTCAGTCGGTTTTTCTGTGGGCCAACCCCTCCATACCCAGTTGAGAACATGTGCTAAGATGGAATCGTTTGTTTTCATTCTGGCAATCTGTGAGCCTGGAGAGGGGTTTTTGGCATGAATTCCAACATAAGGGCTTCCATTGGTGGAGGAATGACACAACCAAGTATCTGCAGGGGTGGACAGCTTGAGGCATCTGTGTCTGCAGTTTCTTTCCCTGATCTATAAAAGCAGGGCTTTTTTGTAGCAGAAACTCCTTTGCATATTAGGCCACACACTCCTGATGTAGCCAATCCTCCAACAGCTTATAGGGCTCTTAGTACAGGGCTTACTGTAAGTTCCAAGAGGATTGGCTACATCCGGAGTGTGTAGCCTAATATGCAAAGAAGTTCCTGTTACAAAAAAAAAGCCCTGCCTATAAGTGAGATTATAATCATAAGAACTCAGCATAGTACTCCAGCATTGCATATGGGGAGATAAAATGGAAGGTGTTGGTTTGTCTATGGTGAAAAGTCCAAAAAGTGACTTGTGGGTTGTACAGACTTCAGAAGGGCAACCATATACATCATAATGATTTTTTTTAAAACTCCAGCCACAATAGCTAATGCCTCTTTATCAAACTGAGTATAATTCATAGAATCATAGAGTTGGAAGGGACCTCCAGGGTCATCTAGTCCAACCCCTTGCACAACACAGGAAACTCAAACACCTCCCCCTTTCAATTGAAGTTATTGTCCTAGAATAAAAAGCAATTGGTGCTTCTGTTCCATCTAGTATATGTGACTGAGGACAGTCCCAACTCCAAATGGCAAAGCATCTCACATGTAACAGACAGAGGTTTCTGCTCATCATAGTGAGCTGGGTACAGGGTCAGAGATCAACAACTTCTCTATGGTCAGAAAAGCTTCTTCATGTTTGTGAGCCTACTTCCATTGAGCATCTTTAACTAACAGGAGATTAAGAGGTTCTCCTATAGTGGCTTTGTTTTTTAACAAAAAGTGATAAAAAAAATTAGGAGTCCCAGAAAGATCTTCCTTGCATTTTGGTCTAGAGGCATTGTGTATTGCCTTTACCTTATCCTGTGCAGGGTGGATACCAATTGCAGAAATCTGGTATCCCAGAAATGTGATACTGGGAACTCCCAGTTGACATTTCTCTTTCCTAATTGTGATTCCTGAAAGATCAGAGTTCTGCAGAAGTTTTTTGAGTTGATTTACAAATTGTTCCTTAGAGAAGGCCATAATTAATACCTCATCAAAAAAAGTAGATAGTAAGATAGTCTTTCTGCATAGCAGTCCCAAGAGGCAATTTGATTTACATCAGATTTCTTCTATATGGCCCTGTGCAGCCATTTCTGTAGTGAGTCAGCACTAATGTGTAAGGCAAGGAACAAGGGAGTCAGATCTCAACTTATTTCCACAGCTTCCTGGGTGTTTTAATAGCAGGGAGATCCCACCTTTGTCACCACATTTTATGAAGCAGAGCAAGCAACAAACACTCAGTTCTGTTTGGCTGAAGGCCTCTTTATTAACAGTAACTGTAGGACAGGAAACTTGGCTATTGAAATAAGGAATTATAATACTTAACAAAGCAGTTTCTAGAATTCTCGGGCAAAGTTGCTTAGTTCAGGTTCTTGCACTCCTCCGAGCTGCTGGCAAGGAGACTGAGAAGAGAAGCACTGAGTTCCTCCTAGAGATGGGCACAAAAAACCAGCTCATGAACCTTAGTTCATGATTAATTTTGGCCGGTTCATTGTTTGTGAAGTTCACGAACCACAAACTGGCCAAAATTTCCAAACTGAAGTTAATGACCTATAGTCCAGCCACAAACTCCACAAACCTTTAAGGTAGTTAATGGAGGTTCATGGGGAACAAAACCCCTGCTTTAAAACCCCTGCTTTCTTCTCCCTTACAGAAGCCACCAGAAGCAGCTGAGCCATGGGGGCAGCCTGCTTTCACAGCTCAGTTGTTTCTGGCTCAAGACAGCTGAGCCTACTGCCATGGCTCAGCTGTTTCTGATTTTTTTTCTATTTTTTTTAAAAAAATTATTATTCAAAAATAACAAACCATCTACATACTCAAAACTTATAGTCGACCAAAGATATAAAACATTTTGTATACAGAGGTCTATTACAGATAACAAGAGCCCCATGGCTCAGAGTGGTAAAGCTGCAGTACTGCAGACTGAACTCTCTGCTCACAACCTGAGTTCGATTCCAGCAGAAGCTGGTTTCAGGTAGCCGGCTCAGGATGACTCAGCCTTCCATCCTTCTGAGGTCGGTAAAATGAGTACCCAGCTTGCTGGGGGGAAAGTGTAGATGACTGGGGAAGACAATTGCAAACCACCCCGTAAAAAGTCTGCCATGAAAACGTTGTGAAAGCAATGTCACCCCAAAGTCAGAAATGACTGGTGCTTGCACAGGGGACTACCTTTACCTTTATTACAGATAACACATTTTATGCAAATAAGGATTAGAGGGGAATATTTTGGCAGCAAATATTAAACAATAGGAGATCACAGCATAATAAATTTATTTTGTCTACCAAACTCAATAGGAATTAATGTATTACTGATTTTCCCCATTATAAAAGGTCTCATAATTTATTGGCCCATTGTTCAATTGTAGGTATTGAAGAGTCCTTCCACTTTGCTGCAAGTAAAAGTTTAGCAGCTGCTAACAGTATTGCTAGCCTTTCAGAATCTATTTTATCTAATTGTAGGATAGGCCAATATTCTAAAAGAACTATTTCAGGTATATTATCTAGGTGGATCCCTGTGATCTGTTCTACTTGGGAAAGAATTAGGTCCAAAAAAGCATAAATTTTAGAACACGCCTACCAATTATGCAAAAAGTCGGAAGAACATCCACATAATTTCCAGCATTTATCAGAACCAGATTTATATATTTTCTGAAGATAGCATGGTGATAAGTACCATCTATGAGCCAATTTAAAATACTGATAATGAATGGAGAAGATAGGGGATAAATTACTAGGAGTCCTCCAAATACTAGGCCAATCATCTGAATTCAGTCTACATTGACAATCTTGAGTCCATTTATTTTGCATGCCGGAAGAAGCAGGGGATAGTGTTGTAGTTGAACTTAATAAATAATATATACGCGACAGAAGACCTTTTAATGAATCACATTGCTCTTTAAGGATTTGTTCAAATTGTGATAATGGATGTGGCAATGCTGTTTTAATTTGTTTAGAGATCAACAAATGATATAGTTGATAATATTTAAACCATGTGATAGCACAATTTATTTGTGCTTCAAATTGATCCTTAGATAGCGGTTTACCTTTGTGGACTAAATCTATCAATCTAGTCTGGTTAACGGATCTCCAAAACAGGTAAATCCCAGGATCACGGCCAGGTTTAAACCAAGACTGGTTAAGAAAAGTGGCATATGGAGAAATGTCTAATAATAATTTTGACAGCAACTTATCCCAGACCTTAAGCATATTTTCCATTATTGGAGTCAAGTAACACAATGATGCTCTACTATGTTTAGAGTTCCAGCAAAATTCAGCTGGAGCAAAAAGGTTAATGGGGAGCAAAAAGTAGGGGTTTAAAAACTCTCCCTTACAGAAGCAGCTGAGCCATGGGGGCAGCCTGCTCTCACAGCTCAGCTGTTTCAAGACAGCTGAGCCTACTCCAACGGCTCAAGACAGCTGAGCCTACTCAGATGTTTCTGATCTAAGCAGATCTACAGCCTAAAACAACTGAGCTGTGGGAGCAGGCTGTCCTTGCAGCTCAGCTATTTGGGGCATGAACCTTACAAACGCTCTTCAGTTTTTATGCAAGCCAACTAGGTTTGTGGTTCAGTCTGTGATTTGCCCATGAACCACAAACCAAACCACATTTTTGTGCCTCATGCCCATCCCTAGTCCCTCCTACTCTCCTACTTGCTCTGAGGCCTACTGGGATGGCCTCTAAAAGAGGCAGCTCACAATCATATATCACAGTTCCCAGTAGACTTCAAATGGATTAAACACACCTTGTGTCAATATTCACATTAAGAAAACTGCTCAGAGGCTGTCACCTCTACAAAAGAATTAAACGTTCATGATTCAGAACACTTTCTTTATGGAGGCTGAGGCTGTTTTCTTATGGGTTATTTGCCCTGGATTCAATGCTGTTGGAAAGCAGTTATTTTTTCATTCACCTTTCTGGGTTTCCCTGACTTCTCTCCATTCTTTTCCAAGCTTGCTTTGCTGCAATGTTTTGGGAAAGATTGCAACAAAGTCTAGATGGCTACCATGTGGGTGGGATTTGCCTAGTCTAGGGTTGCTAATGTCAACTAAACTCCTGTCTGAACCCCCTATCCTCTGACTCCATTCAATGGAGTGGCAGAGGGAAATGGGTGAGGGACAACATTCCTTCATTGAGTGACTCTCTAGGAATCCCCCCAAACTCTATAGTCCTTATCATGGAGAAAATCCTAGAGCATCACTTGTTATGATGACATCATTTTCTCCATACCCCACATCCAAAAGCTCCCAAGGGTTCCAGGTGCAGACCTGGCAAACCTATTCCAGTCCTACCCACACAGTAGCCATTTTTCCTGCCTATATCCCCACTAAAGCTATTTCCTCCCCTTCTACTCCATGGATTTAGAGGGCTTCTTACATTGGCAATTAATTATTAATATAATGTTACAATCTGTGCATCATATTCTCTGAAGTCTCTTTTTAGTGCTTTCTCTTGTGTCCCATCACAAACTCATCAACCAGGGGGATGGTTAGTCCTTGGTATCAGCATTGACTCCTCAATCTGTTCTCATGGGTCTGTCCTCACTTCTAGGTGGCTCACAGTTTTCTTCCCAATGCACACACTCTGCTCTGGCTGACTCTCTCTCTCCTTTTGCCTGTCAGCCCTTGGTTCATCCTTCCTCAGCCTTAAATCCTGTTCTGCATTCTTTGCATTCTGCCTCTCCCTCCAGGTGCCACATGATTTGTTACACAAACTTTCTGAGTCCCTTCACAATCAGCTGGGATCAGTTCTTTAGAGAACCTGGAAGACCTTCCTAAGTTCCAGTTATAGCAATAACCTCACCAGTGTCGAAGTCAAGACAGAGTGCAGCAGACTAATAAAGCTGGATACATAAAACACAAGCTGAGTGACAGGAAGTGTACCATAGTGAGGAACAACCCAAGGTTTAGAGCCATAGAATACTCTTCTCAATTTCCGAGTGACTGCACCTTGCTTGTCTGAAAAGTGAGACAGGAGGTGCGGTACCCTTGCTGTCTAGTATGCAATGAAAATGTTGGCTCTACAGAGGCACAGCAGGTGTTTCCATGCTGTATCTGAGGAACTCTACCTGTGGCTCTGAAAATGGAAGCTTTGGTTCTCAAGAGTTTATATCCCCAAAATTTTGTTGGTCTCTAAGCTACTACTGGACTTAAATCTAGTTGTACTATAGCTTGAAGACCACTGTCACTCATGAGGGAAACATGAAATTTAAAACAAGCACATGTAAATGAAGAGTCTCTTTGTTCTAAAAAAAAACACTAATGACTAAATCACAAAGCTGTGCTAAGATTATTTGTCTGTAATAACCAATGTAGGACAGGTAATCAGCCTCTGATTGAAGAGAGGTCAGACATTTATTTATTCCAGGTGTCAAATGAAAACTTTCTTTTCCAACCAAAGGTCACTGAATGTTATGTGCTAACATTTTATTTTAAATTAGTCTAATTACTCTTGAAATGATTAAAGAGAATCACAATGATACCAAAAAACTAGCATATGTCACTGAAATTAGAAATAAAAAGCATACATGTCATCTCTTATCCTATTTATCTTAAATGTAAATGATAAAATACAATGGCTAAAATTCCCCCAAAAGCACTATCAGAAAAGATAAGATAGTCTCACTGCAAACCAAATCTGAGATATTTAGGACTATTAAGGTGTGGCTATGTTATGTATGCCCAGTTTCATGAACCTCACATGACTCTATTAAAACTATCTGATTCATTTCTTCTAAAGGTGTGACACCTCTGAGCATTGAATGAAACTTCTTCTGGTCATTCTAGGATTCAGTATGGGCATAAAGCCATTTATTAACAATCTATCAGTTTTCCAAGGATAGGACAGTGAGAGCAATGCTTAAACAGTAAGAACATGTACATGTTTGCAAATTTGAAAACTAAAAGCAAATTCTCAGCCAGACATTGTTCAACTGACCATAAAGGTCAGAGTTTATGAATGGCATACAGTAAAATGACTGCCATTAATCCTTTATTAATCCATTTGACAAATGCAGTCATCTTCAGAGCCCCTGCATTGGGTGCCCCTGTTTTATGAGATTAGGTGGGTGGCAACCCAGAAGAAGGCCTTCTTAGTCATGGCATCAAACCTCTGGAACTCTCTCCACCATGAGCTTAGTTTGTCCCCTGGCGTCACCGTCTTCCATTTGTGGGTGAAGACTTTTTTGTTTCCTTTGGCATTCCCTCAGCAATTCCCTCCTTCCTGACAAAGGTTTTAATTGTTTTTATGTCTTTGTATTTTAGCTCTGTTTTAATTGTTTTAATGATGTGAGTGTTGGGGGGTTTAATGGTTGGAAAATGTGATTTTTATCACATAGGTCAGGGATGTCAAACTCATTTGTTATGAGGGCTGGATATGACATAAATGAGACCTTGTTGGGCTAAGCCATATTGGGTTGGGCCGGGCCCTGTTAGGCTGGGCCATGTCAGACCAGGCCATGTGTGTACCCATTTAAGATTAGGAAAGGTCCCCTGTGCAAGCACCAGTTGTTTCCAACTCTGGGGTGACATTGCTTTCACAACATTTTCACAGTAGACTTTTTTATGGGATGGTTTGCCATTGCCTTCCCCTGTCTTTTACACTTTCCCCCCAGCAAGTTGGGTACTCATTTTACCAACCTCAGAAGGATGGAAGGCTGAGTCAACCTTGGGCCAGCTACCTAGCCCAAACTCAGGTCGTGAGCAGAGAGTTCAGACCACAGTACTGCAGTACTGCTGCTTTACCACTCTGCACCATGGGGCAGAGATTTAAACTTTATAAAGGACACAGACAAAATACAATTAAATATAATTTTTTAAAAAACTTAAAACATGCTTAAAAAGTTAGCACTCATTGGTCTTAAGCACTTGTTGATCTTAAAGGTGCTTTCTTTGTATTTCTCCCATGGGATCCAGGGAACTGGGCAAAGGAAGCTCTGGCTCTTTCCTTCCTTTTCTAGGAGACTGGGGGGGAGCCTCAGCCTCAGCCAACAGAAGGAAGAGAGACTTGGCACAGTAGCTCTGCTGTGTGATTGAGAAATAAAAATATTCAAGGATTACAGCATGAAAGACCAAATTGAACTAACACACTGTTAGCTGTAATAGCACACAAACTCTGCCTGTTGCCTTAATGCTCCATGTTAAGAGGCAATAATATTGTGTAAAAATAACAAGATTCTGTCATCATTGACATTAATGAATTTTTTTTTATTTGTGCGCTATTACAACTAACAGTGTGTTGGTTTAATTTGTGTGACTGAGAGAGCCTAGAAAAACAAGCTTTGCCTTTCCCCCCGCCCCCCCCCCCCCTTTCTCCCTCCGTCAATGGAGAAAATAGAGGTTTTGCTCTATAGCTCTTGTGCAATTGTGCAAGCCTTGCAAAGCAAGCTGTGATGCAGAAGGAAGCAAGAGAGAGGGAGAAGGAAGCAGATGACAGCCAGTTGCTTGGGGGCCTGATAGGAGCCCTCCTGGGGCCTGATTCGGCCCTGGACCACATGTTTGACACCCTGAGCAGGTTTTAATGTGTTAGTCACCTTGGTGGCCCCTGTGAGAGCAGAAAGGGAGAATACAGATGCTGTAAAATAAATACAACACATATTTATATATCTCTAAGCATGCTTAATAAAAAATCCTGATCTGATTTATATTTTGGCAAAAACTGGAATATCACCTTGCTATCAGAACAGCATGAAAAAGAATAGGAACAATATATCTTCTCATTTAAAAAAAACGAATGCATGTCTTTCTATATGTCTTGCAGTCTAATCTCTTCACCAATCATTCAGTTCAAGGATCTGTGAACCAGAAAGTAGCTTCTACAAATTTGGAGAGGTACTGGGAGCAGGGCCGACTCACCCACTAAGCAAACTAAGCAGTTGCCTAGGGTGCCAAGAGGCTGGGGGCGTCAAATTGGGCTCTCCCCCCCTCTGGTGCCCCAGGCAAGCACTTAGTTTGCCTTCCTCCCCCCTCCCTGCTGCTGACACCGCTAGCCCCCTCTGGGCTGCTGTCCCCCCTGCCCCCCCCCGGCACTCCGCTCGCCTGCTAAGGGTGTGCAAAAAAATTTTCAAAATTAATCGGATTCAGAAATATACAGGGCCAAAATATTCAGAATACTGTATATTTCCGAATACCGGTATTCGGAATAGCCATATATACTGGAGATATATGGCTATTTCCACATATACAGCCCAATTATACCCTATGGACTATTGAAATCAATGGCAAAATAGAGTATATTGGAAGCCGCCTGGAGGGGAGGAGGTTTGAGGGAGAGCCCCCAAATTTGCCGGGGACTTGCAGGGGACTTTCCGCTACGAACCCCCCAAGTCCCAAAAAGATTGGTCCAGCAGTTCCCATTCCAGAGGCACCCAAAGAGGGTGCCCTTGTCCCACCATTATACACTATGGGCCATTGAACTCAATTTTTTATTTTTTTTATTTATCTGGGATTTATATCTCGCCCTTCCCACCGAGTGGCTCAGGGCGGCTTACAACATATATAAAACTAACATAAAAATATAAAATTACACTTTAAAATTAACATTTCATAATATATAATTAAAATCAAACATTTGTTATAACTATACATCATTAAAACAGGCAGCGGTCATGGAGCTACACTCTATTCAGCTTCAGATACAAATTCAGTATACAGTATTCAGTAGTCGGTATACAGGGCCGTTAGTTGTGGGCCAGCCGGAAGAGGACTGTCTTACAGGCCCTGCGGAATTGGGTGAGATCCCGCAGGGCCCTTACCTCCTCCGGCAGCTGGTTCCACCAAAATGGAGCCATTACAGAGAAGGCCCGGTCCCTTGTGATCTTCAAGCGGGCTTCCTTTGGCCCGGGGACAACCAAAAGATTTTGAGATCCCGATCTCAGTGCTCTCTGGGGAACATGCGGGGAGAGACGGTCCCTCAGGTAGGCAGGTCCTAGACCATATAGGGCTTTAAAGGTAATAACCAGCACCTTGTACCGAACTCGGTAGGATATTGGCAGCCAGTGCAGCGCCCGAAGTCCCGGCTGAATGTGCTCCCACCTTGGGAGCCCCAATAACAACCAGGCGGCGGCGTTCTGCACCAGCTGCAATTTCCGGGTTCGACACAGGGGCAGTCCCATGTAGAGGGCATTGCAGTAGTCCAGCCTCAAGGTGACCGTAGCATGGATCACCATTGCTAGATCGTCGCGTTCCAGGAAGGGAGCCAGCTGTCTAGCCCGCCTAAGATGGAAGAATGCAGACTTGGCAGTGGCTGCTATCTGGGCCTCCATAGTTAAGGAAGGCTTCAGAAGTACCCCCAGGCTCTTGACCCTGTGCGCCGCCATCAGGGGTAGAGCATCTGCTTGGGAAGCAGAAGGTCCCAGGTTCAATCCCTGGCATCTCCAAAAAAGGGTCCAGGCAAATAGGTGTGAAAAACCTCAGCTTGAGACCCTGGAGAGCCGCTGCCAGTCTGAGAAGACAATACTGACTTTGATGGACCAAGGGTCTGATTCGGTAGAAGGCAGCTTCATATGTTCATATGTTCATCAGCGGCGCACCGTCAAAAACCGGAAGGGGTATTCCCCCCCCCCCGGGCCACGACGGCCCAAACAAAGGACCTCTGTCTTCGCTGGGTTTAGCCTCAGCCCGTTCTGTTTGAGCCACCCAGCCACAGCCTGTAGCGCCCGGTCCAGATTTTGTGGGGCGGAGACCGGCCGGCCATCCATAAGCAGATAACATAGGGCATAATCAGAGGCTACTGGGGGGCAGGGGGGTTGAGGGAGAGCCCCCAAAACTTCATGGAACCCTCAGACTCCAAAAATAGCTCTATAAAAACATGAAAGTGCCCCACCCCACACAGCCCACACACCAACCCCCTCACAACAACCGGAGGTAATAAAAAAACCCAAAATGTGACAAAAAGAAACTTAACTTTTAACCCCCCCCCAAAAAAAAAAAAACAGAACCAGGAAAAGGGACAACAGGACAGGATGCAAAACCAACAGCAACAGATCCAAACAAATCCAACTGAGAAAAGGCCAAGAAACTCAACTGTTAAAAAAATGAACTTTTTTACAATAAAAAACCTTTTTTTTGCTTATAATAACCTGGGACAGCTGATTTTTAAGATCAAAGTACTCTGATGGTAAAGACAAAGCCCCAGAGTCATGGTAACATCTGTAGGTGTTACGCAATAGAGTTTTAATGGCTCTACATTCTTCATCAAACCAGGGCTGCAGAGATTTTATATTTCTTCCCTTTTTTACATTTTTAGCTTTAACATTTAGTGAACTAAGAATGTTAGATACTAGAGAATCATAGGCTATTATTAGCACTGAAGAATTCGTTGCAGTGGTTAAAACCCTTCAAAGATTCAAAAGGGAATGAGAATTTAAAAGTAACTGAGCTGCTTGTTTAGTCTGACTATTCCAGCAGATTTTTGGTAAGGACATAGACTCCAACAAGTGTATAGAGGGATTAAGGGAAGAGTCTGGGGAAGATTCTGTATGAAGGGTCAAGATAAGAGGAAGGTGATCACTAATAATGAGATCACCTATACAGAAATCTTTTATGTAAAATTCTAGTGAGAAAGGGACAGTAATATAATCCATTATACTGCAACCTTTCTTAGAAATGAATGTAAAATCCCCTGAATGAGAAAATCTTTCCAAACCATTTAACCAGACCCTATTGTGTTGGATACAAAATTTGGCAAAACAAATGCCTGCCAAATTTGAATAACTATCCTTAGCTTGCCTCCTATAGGAAAAAAAAGGTGGTAAGGTATCATCTAGATTGAGGTTAAGGGCCTTAGAAAAGATTTTATCATCATTGCCCACTCTTGCATTAAAATCTCCTGCTATTATTATTTCAAACAAGGGAAATTTGGTTTCCAATTCACTCACAATTACATTCAAACGTTCCCAATGATGTAAAAGGGCCGATTTATCTAGGGGTAGGAGGGATATATATGTTTACCAAAATCAAGGAAAGATTCCCATAAACAAGCTTGATAGCTTGTTCCATAACACTTCCAGCCTGTAGGGGGATGTCTACAGAACTGTGAAGAAGAGACACAGACAAACCCATTTGAAAACGGCCTCTTGAGTTGGTTCTAAAGGCTGGGAGCGAATAGGACTTATAACCTTCAAGATGAATCGGACTTTGGGACCAAGTCTCTTGTAATAAGATAACATCAAAGTTCTTAAGGTAGCTAATAAATTCAGCATCTTTGGATTTCTTCCACCAACCAGCCACGTTCCGCGAGATGATCTTAATGTCCGATAGTGGAGAAGACGTATTTGGAGATGAAGACAATGAGGAGGATCTCAGTCAGTCATCTTGGGAAAATTGGTTTGGCAAGCAGGAAGAAACAAAAGTCATACTTTCATTTTCGAGGCCCCTAGAAATATTTTTGCTAAGTTCACAAAAGCTTGGCCAGATGAAATTATCTTTAGGATTGATGGAATTGTCCATAGACGTGGTGGGCGCTGGATGAATTTCAGCAACGACCAGCCTTTACGAAGGCCGCCTGATTTCAGATTGGGGGTAAGTGGTTAGTGAAATCTCAGATGGGAAAGTAGATATCATATTGTCCACATTCGAGTTTGTTAAAGGAGGGCAAATGGAAATTGAAGAGTGAGGAGGATCTTGATGATCTAGGTCAATCAAAGGCACATCTTGAAGCTCTTTCAACTCGATAGAAGAAGACCCAGGAGAACTCTTTTGCTGCTTACTCTGCTTCAATAAGAGGCTTTCTTTCAACAAGTCTAGTCTTTTTAAAATGTCTTGTTGATCATAACACTGATGGGATTGGAACTGATCTCTAATATTGTCTTCCAAGATGTTGGTTGCAGAAAGAACCTCCATAGATTCATTAAGAGGGTAAGACTGAGGTGACAAATCTGCTGTGGCGGATGAAGTGTTTGCATTCAAGATGTCACCTGATCTATCTGCAACTATTGAAGAGTTATGCTGTAGATCTAGATATTTCTTTCGATGAATAAGGGGTAGACACTTCTAGACCTTCCGAATTTTCGCAGGTAGATCTTCCAGAGTGGCCCTCTGTGACCTCTGATGAAGTTAAAGATCTAATTTTGCAATTGAAATCAGGTAAAGCAGCAGGGCCAGATGTTATTCCCTCTGAAATCTTAAAGTTAGATCCAGATTGGTGGGCTACTCCGCTCGCATCTCTCTTTATTAGTATTGACAGAATTGGCATAATTCCTAAAGCCTGGCTTAATTCAATAGTGGTTCCAATTTATAAAAAAGGAGATTCCGCCATTCCAAATAATTACAGGCTGATTAGTCTCCTATCCACCATTGGTAAATTATACTCTAAGTATCTGCTTAGGAAACTTGAACAATGGATGACACGAGAAAAAATTCTTGGTCCGGAACAACTGGGTTTTTGTAAAGGCAAAACTACTCTCGATCATTGTAATACTTTGTCCCATCTAATTTCCAAATACACTATTGGGGAAAAGATGAAATTGTATGTAGCCTTTTTAGACTTAAAGGGAGCATTTGATTCAATTGACAGAAACCTGTTGTGGGATAAACTGGAACAAACAAGTACTGATAAAAGATTCCCTATGCTCATTAATATACTTTCAACTTTTGTCAAGTCAAATGCTCAAATCCCATTGAGAAAGGGGGTTAAACAAGGTTGTGTGTTGGCCCCCTTTTTGTTTAACCTCTTTCTTAATGATCTTGCTCCCTTTTTGTCAGATACTGACCATCATAGTCCAAAACTTAAGGCTAAAGTGATACTGCAGCTTTTATATGGGGTCCCAGTGTGGATCACAGCCTTGGATAATAACATTGAAGGTGTCCAATCAAAATTCCTCTGGAAAATTCTGGGATTCCCAAAGTGCGTACCATATGCAGTTTTGTGTTTAGAAACAGGGACAAACACAAGCATGGCTAATGTCACTTAAATACTGGCTTCGGCTACATTTCCACTCTGACTCAAAGAGCCTTTTATATCAACTGCTCTCAGAATCTAATTTGTCAAATTGGCTATTATTTATTGAGAGGAAAATAAAATCTATGGGCATTCACTTCTTATGCTATCCTTAAAAGAAGCTTTTTTGAAACTTAAGTTCAGGATTCTAGATATTAAAATGCAAACGTTATATAGCCTGGCCAACAAGTCCTGCTCCCCATTGAATTTCGAACTTCCTCTTTCAGTAGGGAAATTTGCATCGTATTTCTCCTCTCTGCAAGCTCAACAGCAACGGCGTGAATTCTCGTTAACGAGATGGAATGCATTACCATCTGCTATCCTATTTGGTAGATTTAACAGGATTGAGTACTCTAATAGACACTGTCTTTGTAATTCCAAGTGTATTGAAACTATTTCCCATGTACTACTGAACTGTCCTCTTTATGATGATATTCGTTGTATACACTTAAAAGATATCTTAGCAGATATGTTGGGTTGTGCTGATTCAGGCAAAGTCCACAAACTTTTTAATGACACTTGCGCTGAGGTAACTTTAATGGTGGCTAGATTTCTCCAACAGGCCATGGAAATACGACAGAGACTGGTACTGGAATGACCACATTTTATCTATTTTAATTACATAATTTGGCTAAACTCGACTCATATATATTTTACTTATTTTATGTATTTTAGCTCCCTATGTACTTTATAATCTAGGATTTTATATTATTTATATTGCTATTTTACTGCTAAATCTGTTTTATGCCAATAAAGGCTTGCTATTTGCTATTTGCAATAAAAAACCTCAGGCCAAATCAGTCAACACCCCCCCCCCAAAAAAAAAACAGAACCAGGAAAAGGGACAACAGGACAGGATGCAAACCCAACAAAAACCGATCCAAACAAATCCAACTGTGAAAAGGCCAACAAACGCAACTGTTTAAAAACTGAACTTTTTAACAATAAAAATTAGGTCAAAGCCCCCCCCCCCAAGAACCAGAAGAGAAAAGGAACAACAGCAGCAACAAATCAAACAGAGAATCCTTTTAAAACAGTAAAAAACTTTACTTTTAACAATACAGGAACTTAACCAACTCCTCTCCCCCTCAGAAACCTTCACCCTAACCCCAAGAAATCCAAGCCACCCAAATCAGGAAAAGTAAAAGGACACTGCACTTTTAAAAGTCCTCTCACTAAAGTTAGATATAGGCAAACTGGCAAACCCCCCACCCCCAGGCAGAACACTCTAACCCTAACCCCAAATAAGCGACCCACCCACCCAAATCTGGATAAGTAAAGGGACTCTGAGTCTTAAAAAGTCCTTTTACTTTTATCCTAACTAAAATAAAAACAAGAACCCCAAGACTGTCTTACCTTAGATGTCTTCTCCAGACAGGTCAGGAAAGGCTGAGAGAGAGCAGCAGCAGCTGAGGGCAAGGGCCACTGCAGCACAATCTCTCTCACACACCAACACCAACACAGCAGCAATGGAATGGAGTCCAGTCAGGCAGACTTTTTAAAAAGGTTCTCTGGCCCTACACAGAGCAGTTTCAAAAAATACCACTGCTCTGTGATTGGCCAGAGAACAGTGTTTACTTGTGGGATTAGCCCAGCCATCAGCTACACAACAGCCATGCAAAGCATGTATTTGCAATGCATTTTGCAAATGCATGCTTTGAATTGGCTGCTGGGGCTCCTCTCCCTCTCTGATCCCAGGGAGGCTGTGGGAGAGGTGGGAAAAGGCTTCCAAAGATGGGAAAGGAGGCAAGCCACTTCCCTGAGGCTGCAGAAGCTCTTTTCCCACCTTTTACATTGAGTTCTGTATACTTCCGAATATTGATTCAGAAGTATATGGGGAGCCATATACAGCTCCCGTATAATGCCTTCCAATTGGATTTGGAAGTATATGACGTCATATACTTCCGAATCAGGGGGTATTCAGCGGTCTATTCGGTTCGGCCAAACCAAATACACACTCCTATCACCTGCCTGCCACCACCGCAGCAGCAGCACTCTGCTTGCTCCCTTCCCCCTGCTCACCGTGGCTAAAAGTAAGCTCTGCCGGTTTTGCAGCCCACAGCGAGCAGGGGAAAGGGAGTGAGCACTGCGCTGGGGGGGTACTGGGGGGCGCCTGCCTAAGGCGCTATTTGCCCTAGAGCCACCCCTGACTGGGAGTCACAGTGTGGATGCTTGGGGAAGTGATGAGAAAGCTGCATCACTGTAAGCTGCCTACATTTGCCTGGCTGCTACCCATACTGAAAGAGTCTTGTGGATTGGCTCTAAAAACCATACATCTTATATAAGCAAACACATACCTGTAAATAGTCTTTTATGGATTTTCACACTTAACTAAAAAGACAAAGCTTTTGGAACTCTGTAAGGAAATTCAGTATCCATTTGATTTTTATGGGCCAACTCCAGGATGCAAAATTCCTAGAAATTTGGGGTTTAGCCTGAGGACAGGGTTTGGGGAGGAGAGGGACCTCAGTGGGGTATAGAGTCCAACCCCTAAATCATCCATTTTCTCCAGGGGAACTGACCTCTGTAGTCTGGAGATCAGTTTTATTTCCAGGAGCTCTCCAGGCCCCATCAGGATGTTGGCAACCCTAGGACTGCATGAACTAGCTAGTCTTGTCAAGTAGAAATGCTCTCCAGGAAAAATAACAGGATCCATCCAAGTTAAAAACTACACCCATGGTTTGACACAGTCCGTTCATTTGACCACTTTGTCAAAAATAATATGATGTGAAGGCCTGGTGACCTTTGGATGTGATAGTTCTTGCTTTGTGAAAAACACAGTAACTTTTGAGTTATTTTATTTTCATCCTTTGCTGTTGACCAGAATGTCTATTATAACTGGAGAGTTTTGCTTTTCTGAGTGCCAAGGACGTTACCATGGTTGCCATGGAATTTCAGCTCAGGTTGCGGAAGGAAAAAAACTGAAGAAGATTTGAACAGAGAGGGGTGAACATGGACTAACAGAGGATAAAGACTTCTCTTCGGCTTACCATTTGTACACATACACTCATTTTTTGTAAATAAATAATTTAAACTTTTTTCTTGAACTCCACATTTTAAAGTCAGAACAAGCATTTCCTACTGAATGGTTGTCCTTGGTGATATTTTTGATACAACCAAGAAAATCGAGCTGGTTTTGTGCTAGGCCCATATTTCCAGCAGCCTGCACCCCCTCAGAAGTGCCAAGGCAGATATTTTCCTCTGAAATGCTTGTTACACCACACATTTTGTTGTTCTGTATTCAAATTTGGGTTTATTTGAGTTTACAAAATTGTTCTTTTATACATTTCTTTCTAATGCTATAAAAGATCTGGGGGGGCATTGCTGTACTCTTGAATTCATGTATAAAGATCTCCTAGGAGTTCTTGAACCAATCATGTTAAACATCAAAAATAAATGGGTCAAAAGAAACCTTAATTAAGAGTAGTGTAGTTCTTTCCAATTACCATTTCTTTCAATACATGTGAAAGTAATCATATGATATGTGAAAGGATAAATCTTAGCCTTTATTTTATTTGTTTGGGTTGGGAAAAGCAGCTATGTTTTGTTGTTGTTTTGCTTTCAAGACGTCAGACTAATGTCCTTATCTGGAGACAATGTGGAAGTATATTGTTGCAAATATGGATTCTGGTTACTGGGAGTATGTATTTCCCATTAGCTTGACCTAAGGTAGCAGCCATGTCTGATGGATGCCTGTGCCCACAGTAAAAGGAAAGATAATGTTTTCTAACAACTGTACCTTGATGATTCTGAAGTGTTAGAAAATGGCTCTATCCCAGCTTGTTGGAGGTGACCCCGTCAGTAGAAGGAAGGGGACAGATATGTGTTTCTGGGAGGGGGGGGGACTACAATTTAGAGATATCTGGAAGAGATAGAAAATTATTCTAGAAGAGATGGAGAATGGTATCTAGAAGATATAGAGAATGATTCCACACAAGATTTGGGCTTTTCCCCCATGTTTGTGAGTGTGATTGCTGCTGAGTTCACACTCACAGATTCCACATGGTGCATAGTAATGGACTGAGTACTTTAAGGGCAACCTTCTCCCATATTGTACAGCCCATCACTTAAGATCTGCCTCACAAGTCTTGTTCTCTGTGTCCTTCCCTTCAGATGAGATGGGTGGGAACCAGACACAGAGCTTTTTAAGTAGTGGTTCCTCATTTATGGAGTGCCCTTCCCTTTAAGGCTCACTTTGGTATGGTAATATTAATAGCTGGGAGGTACTAGGAATCCCATTGCAGATACCTACATTGAGAAGACTAATTAGCCTTCTAGAGCAAGGCGGGAAAACACTGCAGAAATTTTTCAGAGACTAATCAAAAGAGCAGAGAAAAACACCTGCCATCGTCTCATAATATAGTAAACTGCCTTAATTAATAAGTAAATCCCTGACTCCCCCATTTTTTAAAAAACTCAATTTTGTTCATGTTAACAATGACCCAAGACAATTCACTTTGAAAATGAAGAGGAAGGAGGCAAAGATGCTGTTTCCTTTCATTCAAACACAAGGCATTCATACTTCCCCTTCCAGGCATAGGAAAAATATCATCACAACGATGCCATGCTGGAAGAGCTTTTTCAGATTTTTAAAAAGCGGAATTTTAGCAGAAAAAAACAGTCTGTTCATTATTTTCACAGGAATGGAAGATCATGGGGGAGGGCACATCAGCCAGAGAGAGCAGCAGACTGTGCTGTGAGTTTGCTGAAGCACCTTGAGAATATGATATGGGGAACACAGTGATCTTCAATCCACTGGGACTAGGAATGGGAATGAACCAGCTCATAATAAATTCATCATTAATTGCTATGACCTGGGCCTCCATGGAAAGCGAGGCATCCAATATTACTCCCAGACTCTTCACTGTCTGAGCCACCTCAGTTTTAGCTGGATTGAGCTTCATCCTGGCCAAATCTTCTAAAACCACATACTGGTGACAACCCAGCCCAATATCTCAAGCAATCTGGGCAAGGGGGCACATATCTTCACTGACCTCCTCTGCTTTTTCTCCTCTGGACACATTCCAGGTTGTCTCTATCCTTAAATTGTGGTGCCCAAAACTGAAGGTGAGGTCTAACCAGAGCAGAGTAAAACAATACCATCATTTTGCATGTTCTGGACACTATACTTTTGTTGATACAGCCCAAAATTGCAGTTACCTTTATAGCTACCATATCACACTGCTGACTCATTTTCAGTGTATGGTCCACTAAGACCCTTCGATCCTTTTTGCACAAACTACTGCCAAGACAAGTCTCCCCTATCCTATAATTATGCATTTGATTTTTCCTACCTAAATGCAGAACTACATTTATCCCTGCTAAAATTCATTTTATTAGTTTTAGCCCAGTTTTACAGCTTGTTACAATCATCCTGTATCCTGACTCTCTGTTCTACTCTCAATTTAGTATCGTCTGCAAATTTAATATGTATTCCCTTTATTCTTTCATCCAAATCATTTGTAAAGATGTTGAACAAAACAGGCCCCAGGACAGATCCATGAGGCACTCCACTTGTCACTCCTGTCCAAGAGGATGAAGAGCCATTCACAAGCACTCTTTGGGTGTGATCTGTCAACCAGTTTTGGATCCACCTAACAGTAATAGGATCGAAACCACATCTTGTCAATCAGAATATTACCAACTTGTCAACAAGAATATTATGTGGAACTTTATTGAAAGCCTTACTGAAATCAAGATAAACAATGCCTACAGCATTCCCCTGATCCAGCAAGGTAGTACCTTTATATATGACTTGTTCTTGAAGAACCCATGCTGGCACTTAGTAATCACAGCCTAAATGCTCAAGGACTGACTAATGATTTCTTCTAAAACTTTTCCAAGAATAAACATCAAGCTGAAAGGTCAGCAGATCTTCCTTTTTTCCATTCTTGAAGGTGGGGACAACATTTGCCCATCTCCAATCTTCTGGCACCTCACCTCTTCTCCAAGAATTCTCAAAAATAATGACCAGAGGCTTAGAAATTACATCTCCAAGTTCTTTTAGTACCTTTGGATGCAGTTCATCTGGCCCCAAGGACTTAGTTTCATTTAAACAAACTAGATATTTATGTCTTACCCCTGTTCTTATCCTAGGCTTCAAGTCCCTTCCCTCATCATGTGTTCTGTTTTTGTAATGTTGAACACCTTTTCCCTCACAAGACAAGACTGAGGAAAAGTAGGAACTGAGCAGTTCTGCCCTCTCTTCATCACCCATTATAATTTCACTTTCCTATCTCTGCAAGGGACCTACCAGGTCCTTGCTCTTTTTCTTACTCTGAATATTAATATATTGTTGTGAACTTAAAATTATCATAAAACTGATTGTAACTGGATTCTTACCAGATCATTGTTTTTGCATGTTCAAAAATATAGGAGGTTTGATCCTACCTGCTATTTCAGTTGATCTTGCCAATTTCCACCCTCACAGCAGTCACCAACCCATGTAGTTTTTGTCCATAAGGGTCCAAGATAGCTTCTTCTGAGAGAACCCTCCTCTCTCTTTTACAAGCAAAAAAGGTAGTAGAATCCAATGCAGGAAAAATATTCAGATAATGATGATTGCTGGTAGCCAAAACCTCACAACATAGACTTTAATCCAGTAGTTACTGTTGAAGATTTGCAGACAGTGAGAAGTGATTTTACATCTGTTTAGCATGAAAATATCGGCATCTGCCTTTTATACACTTGGAATCATTTTGTGATGGACTAAGCAGAATGTGTTCAGATTAACTCTGAATTGAGCTTGAAACAAAAAGTCTTGGCTCTTTAATCCACTTTGAACATTTGTATGACTTATTTTTCCCCTGATGGAAATATCTGGACTGCCAACAATGACAAAACAACACCAATTCTATTTTTTAAGAAGTCCTTCATAATGAAATAATATCACTGAAGAATCATGTAGACTTAAACATATTAGAAACAGCAGGAATTTGTATTGCCATGCATCAGTATTTGGATAGGAGCTGGGCCAATATCAGTTTTCTAAATTGGAGGAAAACTTATGCACTTGGAAACCTTGCACAGTCATAAAAATGGATTTAAAGAGACTTGATCAAGATGACAGTGGAAGGCTTTGCACTTTATAAAATGCCACACACAAAAAAAAGTGCATGAGTGTATTCATGCTTCTCCTTTCTTTTGAATATCATAAGATTTTTTTGGTGGGGGAGAAGGAGTTCACACATCTCCCCAGTAGGGAGATGGATCTCCGTGCATTTACTGATGTATCTAGAGGCCATGCAATCTCAGCACGAGATAGTTAACACTGTTTAAGCCATGCTCAATTTGGATTATCTGGTGTAGACCCAAGAAGTCAGAGAACCACTGAGATTAAAAAAAATTAATCATATATATATGATATTATATATATATATGATATATCATATATATATTCCCCTAAGGTTGTGGCAAAACAGAATACCTTGATTAGTTGGGGCTGTGCTGCATCAACTATTGGCCCATGAACCATCAGCCACATTGGCTGACTCCCCTGCCCATGCCTACTGCAGGCCCAGGAATCATAGAATCATGGAGTTGGAAGGTACCTCCAGGGTAGGGTGACCATAATGTCTGAAGGCCAGCCAGGGACACTGGGGGGGGGGGGTGCGCGCGCGTGCGAAGCGTGCGCGCCGCCGGAAACAGGAAGTGACGTCACTTCCGGTGACGTCACTTCCGGTGATGTCATGCCACCACCGGAAACAGGAAGTGGCATCACTTCCTGTGACATCATTTCCCCCGCGTCACCTGCCGGAAACAGGAAGTGACTTCACAGCACTTCCTGTGACGTCCCCAAAAATCCCCCAAATATCACCGCCGGAAGCAATTTTGTTCTCAAATCCTGTATATACTTCATCAGTATATGGGATAAGGCACTTTCTCAACTGTGCTGCATAATGCAGCCTATTTATTTTGTCCTGTTGGCTCTGTTGGCTCTATCTGCGCCACCTTCATCACTTTCGGGGTGTGGATCCCCCAGTGGGGTGGTCTCCCGACTCCCTCCGCCGACTGTTTCTGATAGCCCTGCGCCCCCTCTTTCATTTGATATGTGTCCCGTGCGGGTGCCACCCTCCCGCCGGGAGATGCCGCAAAATGAGCCCCCTTGAGGCTTATGGCGGCAGGGCTCGGGGGAAGCGAGCTAGACTGCTGTTCTTTTGAGGGGTTATAGAGTGTTTCGAGCCCGTCCCTGTGGCATCGGTCCCATCGTTGTGGGACCAAGGGGGCCGGCGCAGCGGCACGCCGAAGCAGCCTGTCACTAATAACACCGGTCAAGATGCAGGACAGGAACCTGGAAGTGACCGACAGGCTGCTTCAGCGTGCCGCTGCGCCGGCCCCCTGGGCCCCACAATGAGGGCTTCCAGCGACCAGCGGAGGCCACGGAGAGGCCTCCACCACTGCCGCCGGGCCCCGCGCGCGGGGAAGGGTGGGAGCGTCCCTGCGCGTGCGCAGGGGCCCTGCGCAGGCGCAGGGACGCTCCCTCTCTCACTCCCCGCCTTCCCCGCCCCCGCCCGCGGCCCACCGGCTCCTGGGCTGCCTAAACCGGGACCTTTAATGGTCCCGGTATAGGCAGCCCGGGATCCGGGATTGGGTGGCCAGATCCGGGAATGTCCCGGGAGACCGGGACGGTCTGGCCACCCTACTCCAGGGTCACCTAGTCCAACCCTCTGCACAATGCAGGAAACTCACAAACACCTCCCCTAAATTCACAGGATCTTCATCGCTGTCAGATGGCCATCTAGCCTCTGTTTTAAAACCTCCAAGGAAGGAGAGTCCTCCACCTCCCAAGAAAGCCTGTTCCACTGAGGAATTCCTCTAACGGTCAGGAAGTTCTTCCTGATGTTGAGCCGGAAACTCTTTTGATTTAATTTCAACCCATTGATTCTGGTCCTACCTTCAAGTACTTGAAGATGGTGATCATATCACTTCTCAGCCACCTCCTCTCCACGCTAAACATCCCCAGCTCCTTTAACCTTTCCTCATAGGACTTGGTCTCCAGACCCCTCACCATCTTCACTGCCCTCCTCTGGACCCGTTCCAGCTTATCTATATCCTTCGTAAAATGTGGTGCCCAAAACTGAACACAATACTCCAGGTGAGTAAAGCTTACCAGAGCAGAGTAAACTGATACCATCACATCGTGTGATCTGGATACTATACTTCTGTTGAATATTGCATTTGCCTTTTTAGCCACCGTATCACACTGTTGACTCATGTTCAGCATATGATCCACCAAGACCCCTAGATCCTTTTTGCACATACTACTGCTAAGACAAGTCTCCCCCATCCTATAACCATACACTGGATTTTTCCTACCTAAATGCAGAACTTTACATTTCTCCCTGTTAAAATTCATTTTATTGATTTTAGCCCAGTTTCCCAGCCTGTCAAGGTTATCCTGTATCCTGTTTCTGTCTTCTACTGTATTTGCAACCCCTCTCAATTTAGTATCATCGGCAAATTTAATAAGCATTCCCTCTATTTTTTCATCCATATCATTTATAAAGATGTAGAACAAAACAGGTCCTAGGACAAATCCTTGAGGCACTGCACTTGTCACTCCTCTCCAAGAGGATGAGGAACCATTCACAAGCACTCTTTGGGTGCGATCTGTCAACCAATTACAGATCCACCTAACGTCAAAAGGATCCAAACCACATTTTACCAACTCGTCAACAACGATAGTATGTGGAACCTTGTCAAAAGCCTTACTGAAATCAAGATAACAATGTCTACAGCAGTCCCCTGATCCAGCAAAGTAGTCACTTTCTCAAAAAAAGAAATCAGATTATTCTGACATGACTTGTTCTTGAGAAACCCATGCTGGCTCTTAGTAATCACATCCATTCTTTCTAAATGTTCCAGGACCAACTGTTCGATGATTTGTGCTAAAACTTTTCCAGGTATAGACGTCAAGCTAACAGGTCAGTAGTTACCCGGATCCTCTTTTTTCCCCTTCTTGAAGATGGAGACAACATTTGCCTGCCTCCAATCTTCTGGCACCTCTCCTGTTCTCCAAGAATTCTCAAAAATAATAGCCAGAGGCTCAGAAATTATAACTGCAAGCTCTTTTAGAAACCTTGTTGAACAAACAAGGAATGTTGAACATACCACCAAAACAGTTTTACCTCAGAGACAGAAACATCTCCAATGTTTCTCTGAGCGTTTTCGCACTAGCGTTTACTCCGGCGTAGCACCCCATTTACCTCCGGATCTTTTCCTGGTTTTCGCACCTGTTGCTCCGGCGCTGCGGTTTGCTCCAGCGCTTCAGGGGTTTCACGCCGGAGTATGTTTTTCAACATGCTTCCGGAGTTTTTGAAAACCTCTGGATCCATACAGGATCCACTCCTCGGAGTTTGCTGTGGGAAATCCATCCACGCCGGATCGACTGCTTTGTGGGCGTCACCCTCTCCCTTTCCGTCCTCCCACCCCATCCACCCCCTTGGCCAATCATCAGCCATTCGCGGCGCTTCCCAAAAGTGCCCACACGGCCATTTTTTTAAAAAACTTCATATTTCTTGCGTAATAGCGATATTTCGAAATTAACAAATAGAAAAAAAAAACCCTCCTGGAATAGCCTCAATTGCCACTTCAATTGGTTTCGTTAGAATTTTTTATTATTATTATTGACTTTAGTTGCGTTATATCGCTGTTGCGTTATCTTGCAACTACATTATACATTGTTGGGGGGGGGGGAATCTAGTGCTGGCGCGGGCCAAAGCGTTCATGTGTGTGTGTTTTAAAAAGGCAATGCCTCCCTCAGCTGTGCCACCAGGATTTCTGGACCTGCACAAAATCGCCATGTATAAAATGGGAAGTTGGAGTCCTGCATTCTTCTCCCTGGCTACATTCCGCTCGGTTAGAAAATAGACGCGAGCTCGCTCTTCACACGCACCACAGAAGGGGAAGGAGAGAATGGGGCGGGGGGGGGGCTCTGGTGGCAGGAATCAGTCAGGTCCCCGTTGCAAGCGCCAGCCGGGGAGGGGGAAGAGCGCGGAGGAAATCCTAGCTTCGCCACCCGGGAGGGAGCGAGGCTGGGAAAGGAAGAAGCTGCCACACACACACACACACACAAACCCCTCGATTTCTCTCTCTTCGTTATTGCGATATTTCGCAACTTCAGAATTTGGGGGGGGGGGGAATCTAGTGCTAGGATTCTCCACTGTGAATGCTTCTGTTAATACATAAAGGGCTGTGCAGGATACTACAGCTGCAGCCAATCCATAAGCAGAAGCAGCACACGTGATGCGGTTTGTCCACGAAAAGAAGGGGAAGGAACAGCTGTGACTGCTCGATGTTACGTTATTACGTCCTTACGCAACCAGACTTGCGCTTAAAAAAAAAAAGATTGACAGGGCATCGAACTCAAGTCGATGCCAGTGGGAAAACGATTTGAGCCGGGGCTTCATGGAAAGCGACTCCGCAAATGAGTCCATGTGCGAAAACAAGGAAAATGAGCCGGACATAATTGCGCCGTGGAATAAGGGGAGCAAACGCTAAGTGCGAAAACGACCTCTGTGTCTTCTATGGCAACTGGACTTAGAAAGGCCTCCTGCTCTACTGTGGCTTCATGAAAGGCATATGTTGTGGCAACAGCCCTCTGCTGCCCCTTCAACAGCCCACACAGATGGCCGCTCAGCACACGCAGACTCCAAAGGCCACCAAAATAGCTAGGGAGCTGCCACAACTGCCATAATGAAACTAGGCAGCAAGGCCTAGCACCACTGGGAGCATTTTCTCAGAAGGCATGGCTGTTGTACATTTACTGTCTTTCCTGCCTCTTTCCTGTAACTCCCTCCTCCCCTCAGCCTCATCTCAGGATAGTTGGCTAAGAAGGAGATCAAGTTGGTAACTCCTGGTTGAGAAACTTCTGGAGATTTGGGGTGCAACTTGGAGAGGGTGAAGTTTGAGGAAGGGTGGGACCTCAGAAAAGTACAATTCCATAGATTCCAAACTGACAATTTCTTCTTGGGGAGCCATTTTTGTCAATCTCCAGGTGAGGGCTGGAGATCACTCAGAATTACAACTGCTCTTCAGATGGCAGAGATCACTTCCCCTGGAGAAAATGACTGCCTTGCAGTGTGGACTGTGTCATTATACACAGCTGAGGTCACTTCCCTCCTGCATTGGTCTCCACTGTGGAGAAAGACTGTCCTTTTCCTAGGTGGAGGGGTGAGGAGACAGAAAGCTGAAGTCAGATCAGTTCCCGTACAGAAAACAGTCACCTTGAGGTACATACTATATGGTACACCATAACACAAACAAGCCAAGCAAAACACCCCAGATCATGCCATTAGCTCATGCTGGTGCTAAATGCTAGAAGACAGAATGTGAAAGGAAAAGGCAGCAAAAATACACTGCAAACAAAAGGAATGCTGAGCTTCAACATCAATGTGACTGTCATCATGCCCCCACCCCACTGGGGGGGAGCCAGCATCTGTTTCAGCTGCATGGTGGGTGGGAAGACAGCAAGTGGGAGGTGAGTGAATGCCAAGGGTTGGGGGAGGGAAGACAGCAAGGTTGCATGTGACTGAATGTGATGGCTGGTGTGGGGTAGTGATGTGCCAAGGGTGCAAGGGTAGTTGAGAGGAAGAGGTGGTTGGGGGGTGGTATTAGGATGTGGGTGGGGTGGGAAGTTGGGAGGTGGAAAGAAACCAAGGGTGGGTGGAGTGAATGCCTTCACTTGGGTGGATGGATGGGAAGACAGCAAGGGTGGAGGGCACTCGCCCAGAGCTTCTTTCTAGAGCCCATTGTATTTTTCTTCACAACAGGCCTTATTCTTAGTAGTCTATAAATGTGGGAAAGCCACATATGTTATAGGTGCTCCTAAGTATCTAAAGCACCATTAAGAAGAGAGAGCAAGGCCATGAAATAAATGACATGCTGCAGTGAATTCAAGTGTAGCAGATTTACAACAGAAATCTATTACATGTATCTGTTATCTTACTTTTCCTGCCAAAGGCAGCACCTTGATTCTCTTCTCCTTAGTTTCCTTTTCACAATAGTTCTAAGAGGTAGATTAGGCTGAGAGAGATTGGCAGACATCACAAAAATTTGGAGTTCAGGCAACACGTTGGGTTACCATAGTTACCCTAATGCCACTCATTATGGTGTCAATAGCTGTTACAATGAGGGTGAAAAGGAGGTGTAGGTGATGGAGGACAGAACTAGAGCCAAAAGAGGAAAAAGAGTAGTGAGGAGAAATGGAAATAAAGTCAGAAAGGGGTGGGGCAGTCAGTGAGAGGAAGGGAAGGAAACTGGAGCTTGAGTCAGGGGAGATGAAGTAATTTCCTGTCCTTGTAAGTGTTCATGGGTCCCCCTCTTGTATTCTCTGTTCATGGCTGCTCTCGTGCTTTGGGTTAGAGAAAGGATTAACAATCACTTAAGGCCTTTGCTACCAAAACAAAAAAATCACTGCTATCTTTTGGAACACTGCATTTATCACATTTGTCAATCTGCTCAGTTAGGCTTCCCAATTCCCAGTTCCCAGTGGGGGATCCCCTGGTTTTACAGGCTTCCCCCCGCACCCAGCCATCAGGTCAGCGAGGGAAAACCCTGCCCCCACAGTCACCATGTACCTCTAGAGCTCCGGCAGGTTTAGAAACCTGCAAACAGGTCTGTTTTTAATATGTGTGCCTTTAAAGTTGAGCAGGAAACAGGAAGCGCTTCATGGGGAAGGGTCAGCAGCAGTTTCATCAGAGCACATAACCTTTTGCTTTCGTTTTCAGAGCAAGTAAAGTTGTGAACGAACCAGACCCAGTAAGTGTGTGTGTGAGAGAGAGGGGGGGGAGGGAGGGTGCAGGGAATTCCCCGGTTTGGAGACCCTCCCCCCCCCTTAGAAAGCTTTAGAAAGCGGAAGGGGGGAATGTCAACTGGGCACTCTATTATTCCCTATGGAGAATGATTCCCATAGGGAATAATGGGGAATTTATCTGCGGGTATCTGGGGCTCTGGGGGGGAATGTTATTTGAGGTAGAGGCACCAAATTTGCAGCACAACATCTAATGCCTTTCCTTAAAACACCCTCCAAGTTTCAAAAGGATTGGGCCAGGGGGGCCAATTCTATGAGCCCCAAAAGAAGGTGCCCCTATCCTTCATTATTTCTAATGGAGGGAAGGCATTGAAAAGGTGTGCAGTCCCTTTCAATGTGATGGCCAGAACTCCCTTTGCAGTTCAATTGTACTTGTTCCAACCTTGCTCATGACTCCATCCCAAATGTCTCCTGGTCCCACCCCTAAAGACTCCTGGCTCCATCGCCAGTCCCCAGATATTTCTTGAATTGGACTTGGCAACCCTATGCTCAGTAAAGTTATTAGTGATTTTCACTAATTAATGTTCGTAGATCAAAGGGGGCTGAATAAATACAGGACTGTTGTGGGGGGGAACACCAACAACTGGCTCAAACAATACCAGTGGGTATAGTACTTTCATATCTGCCATAAGAGTAGCAGAAGAAGAAGGTTAAAACTTATTTCAGTCAGATCTAGTTCACATCAGCAACTTCTGTTGGATTCACCCACTAAAAGAGATATTCTGAACCCATTGTAGGAATCCCTATGAATGTAACCAAAAAAATGAAAATTCAGGATTGCAGCATTCTTCCACTATGAGCATTTTAAAACAGCTCCCCAAGGCAACTAAACCTTCATTTTTACATCATATGCACAAGAAGATTAAACCAAGATAATTTCAAGCCAAATATACATTCTGTGCATCTGCTATTGATATTCAGAATAAAATCTACTCCACTGATTTTAGAGTAAAATCAAATACAACCTAGGTATGTTGTTCTGAGACTTCAGATCTGAATTTTTTCAACCCAAAAGGATTCTTTCTTTCTTTTTTTATTTTTCCCCCTGATAATCTGTAAATCTTAAACAAGGTAGCTGTCCTATTTCTACGTATTCATTTTGGAGACCTAGGTACATAAACGTAATTGCAGTTGTAAGCATTCAATGAGATCTTCTATGTTGATTGTTTTGTTCTGTTTTAATGATCATAGCACCCACAAAAAGGGGAAGCATCTGAATGACTTTGGAATGTGGTCATATGTATGATATCTGACCTTTCCTCAAGGCCTTTTTTCTGACTTAAATCTCTAAACACACAAACACATACACACACATTTGTCCCACAGGAAAATTACCACAATTGGTTAGATTTAAATAAGAAAAAAAACACATCGTACCCATTCATGGCTATTTTGATTTTTTTAAAAAAAATACTTGCACATCAATCCCAGTCATAGAGTTATAGTTTGGCCTTCACTCTTAGCAGTCAAAATGAACTTCCTTTTGAGAGTACAATGAATTGGATCTAGTCAGCTTTTTCACTCATTTTCACCCACTTTATATCCTTATTACAACCACCATTCCATAGAGCTTTTGTCCGTTCAGGTCCCATGATCCCCAGCATGTACTTTTTGGGTGGTCAAAGGGGACCCCTTCTCTTTTTCACACAAGGAAAAGGTGTTGTAAGCCAACCCACTATCTTTACATTTGCAGAACTGTCCATAGTGCTGAAAAAATGCACATATTTATGTTACCATTTTTGCCCAACTTTTCCTCAAAAAGCCTTTTATTCTCACAATCACTCTATGAGATAGTCTCCATCCTAGCCCACACTGTGAGCTTCATGCTGAGCAGAACCTGGGTTTCTTGCATCTTACTCTATCACACAAGTCAGTGCATCATCACTATCTCCATTGCCACTGCTTCAGATGTTAATTTATACAAATAATTCTGCCTGTTTCCCTGGGTCAAAACTCCACATTCCAATTCTGCTAGAGTTGTTTTTTGTGGGCATTAAAATGACAGCATGCTGAGAAGTGGACAAACAGGAGAAAAAATTGTCAATTGGCTTGCAGCGAGTTATTTGTTTCTGACCAAAACTATTGATTGCAGGTTGTGGTTTGAGGTTAAGTGTTCTTTTCTTCAAAGAAAAGCAGTTTTGACTTAAATTACATTGTTTACTATGTGCAGACAGGAAAGTCATAGTGGATGCTTTCAATCTCAGTGTGTAGAAGCCAGTTAACATTGTGAATGCACAAAATTGATATGAACAGATGAGCTTTTTTCTTGGGAGTCATTCATGTATAGTTGCTTACCATGCAGAAAATCCAGTTTGCACTGCACCATTTAGAAAAGGAGTTGCAGTGACATATTTAAAGCAGTTTCCTGAGGGTGAGTAGGAATCCCTTCCTGACAAATACCTCCTCAAAATTTATTAGCCCACAACATTACCATCCCCGCTGTCCCTTAATATTATCTATTTGCATATCTGTTCCCTAAAGCAACAAGAAAAAAGTTCACTTCCAATTTACAGATCTATCTACACTGTATTGCACCAAACGTTGCAGCTTGCATTGTAGCCCAGAATCAGCTTCCTATCCTGGAGTAGAGTTATCTGACATCATAAGAAAATGACAATTTTGTTTGCCATTTGGAAAAAAAACTAGACTTGGCTCAGCTGTATTAATAGCACAAGATGATGTGGATCCTTTCTGGAGACAATGGCAGAGACAACAGCACTGCTGTTGAAAGTCAAAAGAGCTTTGCCATGTGGCATAGCACATGAGTGATGCTTGCAAAAGTCAAGGCTTTCTGAACTTCTTTTGGGATACAGTTTCTTGTACAGTCCTTTATATTTCATCCTAAATTTTGAGGAGGCATTGAAAAAACAGAGGGAGAGAGAGAAGTGCTATGCTGGGATCTTTTAGAGACCTGAATATGTAACAAATTATTTGTTTGACTCACAGTCTAAGTAGAATTCGGTTTATCACAATGATGCAAATTTTCTAATTGTGCATCTACTTACAGGATATCCAGAATTGAATTTTTCTTGAAGGCATGATGCCTCTATTTTAGATTTATTAGTCTATCTAAATATATGAGCAGCTGCTTGATAAAAATTTATGCCCTGGACAAAATACTTGCAGTTATCACTTTCTAGTAAGCTCTCTCCTTCAGTTCTCTCTTATTTAATGCTCTTTAATTAACATCAGCCAGACTGGGCTGCCTTTGAGGCAAACCTGTTCTGTTATCTCATCCACTCCTTCCCTGCCTTTCAAAATATAGTATGAAAGCTCTAAATTGACTTGTCTTTTTTAATTCGCTGTTATGTTTCAGTACACTGGGGCCATTTAGGCTGCATGTTAGAATAAGGATGAGACATCTTTCTTGCAAGGAAAGCCCAAAATTTATTACTTTCTTCATTAGCATCATTTTTTTTCATTCACATTCATTTTGTTTCTATATTAATACTGAAGAAATACACTATTGGTACAGGACTGGGTGGAAAATGTGGCTTTGGATGTGTAAGATGCATCTTGCAGACCAACATCCTTTGTAGTTCCCAAAGCCCCCAGGAAACTTTTTATCTCCCCCCATGATTTAACATCCTCATGCAGTAGCCATTAGCTCTTACAGAAAACCATTTTTTTTTACATCTAGCCCATGATTTGCCAAGGAAGAAAACAAAGAAAACATTCAAGAATCTCATAGTGCCCCCTCCTTTAACTGTTGTACACACATAGAGTGGAGGTGAGGAGGAGTAATTCCAGATTATTAAAACAGATTAATGATGCTGTTGCCTTTTGCTTGCTTAATCCTATCATTCTAATCAACCTAAAACTGTATCAGTTAACAGGGTTGATATTGATAGCCTCTTCAAATGCAAGCCATCCTAAGCATCTCTACTCAGATGTTCCATTTGATTTAATGGGTCTTTCTGACAGGAAAATGTTTTTAGAAGTGCATGATTAGAAAGTATAACTTGATTTACCGTAGTTAGTATTAATTCGTAAGAAATTCTTGTCTATTCAGGTAAAATATATCATGCATCAACACTAACACAAAAGGGTAAATTATATTCAGGCATTAAAAATATTTTTCTAATAATGTTTTACATTCTTGTATATCTTATTCAAAGATGTCTATTCTAGGCTGCTGATATTTTCTTTTCCTTAATCTCCATTTTCAAATTGCCTTCTTTTGCATTATTTACCACCACTTTTCCATCACTTACCACAGACTTCATATTATATTCACCATCTACATCCCTCTTCCCATTCCCTTTATCCCACTGCTCTGCCATCACCGCATGTTCCTAATTAGGTTTGTAAGGTCCCCAGGAACAGAAGATGTCATTATGTGTTTTGTAAAACATTGTATGCATCTGTTTAGCAATGCAATGAATATATGAATCTTTATTTTCCCCTGAAAAACCAAGGCTTTTACAGTGCATTCCTAAACAAGACTACTAAGAATCCTGTTGAAGTCTACTCACTGAAACTTAATCCCAGGGAAAGTTCTGTTAGTCGTTTAAAGATTTTAGTTGGTTTATCTTCCAGTTTAAAGTAATTAATTAACAGTATAATAATAAACAGAATTTTGCCTTTCCGTATGTTGAAGTCAGAATTATCATATTTAATTTCAAATATATACATACAAATCTTTGAAAACATGAGCTTGAGGTAGATAACAGCATAAAAGTAATATAGTTCCTAAAGTAACTAAACATCACAAACAACCCTAAAAATGAAATCATATAAGCCATAGAAGTAGTGTATGAACAGTAACAACATTCTGATATAGTATCAACTGTAAATACTATTTTAAAAACACAAAAAAGCATAGAGGCAATAATATTTTAAAAACTGCTGCAATAAATTGCTGAAAGATAATCAGTGGCAGAAAACACAAGGAGAGGACAGAATTATCTATATCAGTGAGCCACAAGGCCCTATTATCTCTGAAGGTGGTCACGTGAACCAGGGACTGAGATGATAAACATAATGTCTCATAGGAGTTTATGGGATATTTAAATATTATTTAAAATCATGTATTTCCCCCCTAAATTCTTTGTTCCGTACTGTTTCACATCATTCCTTCCATTGCTGTTTTTGTAATTGTCTTTAGTAATGACCAGCACAGAAAACATTATACCCCATTAAAAACCACATAGAAAATGAGATTGAATAGCATTGTAATGTCAGTGAACTTCAGTGAATATAATCATGTGGTTCAGTGCAGTTGGATGCCACATAATTATGTACCACTGCTAGATATGATTGTATCACTGAGCACAAGTCTAGTATCTTGAAGTTCAAACAAGTATGAAAATAAAAAGATATTGAGAGGTATACCCAAAAATTACTATAGAAGGAAGCCTCTGGGGGTGATGTAAATAAATAGAAAATAAAAAGGTAAAGGTAATCCCCTGTGCAAGCACCAGTCATTTCTGACTCTGGGGTGACGTTGCTTTCACAACTTTTTATGGGATGGTTTGCCATTGCCATTTCCCAGTTAGATTAGAAAATAGAAGCATAAATAAATTCATCCTGTCCACTTTCATATGGATTACAGCTGTTACCATACACATTCTCAAATAACTGGGCAATCATTTTTTTTAAAACTACTTATACTTGTAACCTGCACAACATACTATAATTATAATTATGTGTTTTCTGAAATAGTACTTCATTCTGCTTTTCCTAAACCTATTACCAATCAGTTTAATGATTTTTATGTTCTTAAGAAAAGGGCCACATTGCTGCATGGGCAAGAGAGGGCTGGAGAACCTCTCCCCCTCTTGCCCAATGAACAGCAAATGAGGGAGCCTTGGACAACCACATTGGCCGACCCCATATCATTTGGATAGGTCCAGCTTGGTTGGCCAATTTGAATTTCAGTGGGCTTTACACAGTGGTCACATAGAGCCTAAACTACACTGCTGGTGGGGTCGAACAGTGCAATTTTCTTTCTTTCTTTTTTAATCTTATAAGCATGTTTTAAGTTTTTAAAAAATCTTTGTATTTGTCTGTGTCCTTTATAAAGTTTATATGTAATGTAATTATATATTATATATATACAGTCAGGGCTTTTTTTGAGCAGGAAAACACAGGAATGCTGTTCCGGCTGGCTTGGCTACGGTTTCGGCTGGCTTGGCCAGGGTTCAAAGGGTATGATGTCTATCCATGCAAGTTATCACATTTGAATTCCTGCTTGGCTTGAGGGCAACGGCATGGCACAGTGTCTGTCCCAAAGGGCTATCGAACACTATGCTGTGACGATAAAAAATTCAAACGCTTCAACTCGGGGGGGAGGGGGGAAATTGATAAAAATCCTTGTTTCCGGGGCTTTTTCTGAGCAGGAATGCATTGGAACGTAGTTCCGGCTGTCTTTGTGTGAGGGATGTGTAGCCTTACATGCAAATGAGTTCCTGCTGGGCTATTTCTACAAAAAAAAGCCCTGTATGCAGTAATAGACCAATTCATAGGAATCCAGATAATACAAGAGGCAATACAATTATATTATAAAAGAAAAAGCCAACAAAAATTGTACATAAACATTTAGGATCCTGAACATCTAAATTTGGTATAGCACACTAGTAGAATAAAGACCTATTTGCTTAAAGTTTAAGCAACAAAAGTGTTATTTTACAACATTGCTGATAATTCTCAGCCTCAATTAGTGCCAATACTAGGGGAAGGGAAGATAGACTGAAAGGTATAAAATGAGATGGGATAGGAAGAGTGAAACTGAAGGGGGAAGAGTAGATAAGGCAAGAAGACCACAGTAGAGAAAGGAGGAGAAGGGTGTGCCATTGAGGGGAGAAAGGGCAGAGACCTTTAGGGGAGCAAACCGGGGGGGGGGGGTTCAACTTTTTTTCTCCCCTTGTTTCAGGATTTCATGTGAGTCTATATTTTTGCTGTCATAGCTGGTGGATTTGCACATCTGGATGAATCCTTTTGGGGGAGATGGGCCTGCATGTCCTCTTCTTCTCTGGTGGGGATTCCCTTAAGGGGTCTGGGGGTTTCAACCAATACATGGGGTACCCAGTTTGGGACTGTCCCCAGGCTCATCCCAGATGGCAAATTGGTACCACTCCATAGTAGCTGCCATTGTGATACCAGTACTCTGTTACTCCTGGGTTTCCCCCAGTTGGCATGCTATGGGACATTGTGATCAAGCAGCAGGTAGGTCACTCAATTTTCCATGATCCACCCCCATGCTTTGGCAAAGCTTCTTGGTCTGTAATCAGTAAAAGCTGTGGCCTGGTTCTTTATTCCAAAATGTGTGCTGTGTTTTGTGTACCTCCATTAGATCTCTTCTTACTAGGCCCTGGGGCTGCAGTCTCTATATTCAGAGACAGTAACTCTCTAAATAACAGTGCCAGGAGGCAACCTCAGAAAAAGGCCTCAGACTCTATGCCCTGTTATTCCTCCCCGCCCCCCCTCCCCCCGTAAGTAATTGGTCACTGTGTGAGACAGTATACTGGACAAGATGGGCCACTCGTCTGATCCAGCAGGGCTCTTCTTAGATGATTCATAGTTTTTTGAAAGAAAGAGAGGAGATATATTTTTCTACATACTATTTGCGATTTTATAAACTGCTACCACCAACCTATATTACACTGGCTTGATTCTCAGATAAAAAGTCTCCCACCTTCTTAAGATACTCCATGCCCCAGTAATTTTATTGTCCCTTTCTGGGTTTTTTTTACCTGGTTGTACAGTCTGTTTCCTGAGGCACAGCATAGGGGCATTACAAAATTAGCTGTTTTATTTTCTGTCTATTTCTTAATGTTTGCAAACCCTGAGTGTACTTTCCCACTGAGCTAATGTTTTCACTGAGTTTTCTGTTATGACCTCACCCTTACAGAATGAATGATCCAGAATGATCAAAGACAAATTTCAGTATTGTGACAGATCTGAATTTAACCAGAATCTGCATTGACCATCATTCGGTTGCCCAGCCACTCTCTTTGGAGAAATATTCAAAGATTTTTTTCCAAAATCTAAGATTTTATTATCTTGGATAACTTGCTGTCATCTGCAATACTGGCAACATCACTATTTATCTTTGGCACAGACAGTCTATAAACATGTTAAAAACTCACAGTCCTACTACAGTTTCACGGCAGACTTTTTACGGGGTGGTTTGCCATTGCCTTCCCCGGTCATCTACACTTTCCCCCCAGCAAGCTGGGTACTCATTTTACCAACCTTGGAAGGATGGAAGGCTGAGTCAACCTTGAGCCAGCTACCTGAAAACCCAGCTTTCACTGGGGATCAAACTCAGGTCATGAGCAGAGCTTAGGACTGCAGTACTGCAGCTTTAACACTCTGCGCCACTGAGCTCTCTATTCATGCAGATACTCACTATTTAATTCCATCAGTTGTAAAAAAAATATTTACCTCTTGGTTTGCTGCCATTTACCAAATTATCAAACTATAAGTTATGACATCCTCTTATCGTGCCACTGCTAAATTCTCTTAGAAGCTTTTGTGAAGGATTCTCGTCAAATGCCTCTTGATCATCCAAGTCTACATTGTCTACTGAATCATTCATTTATGTGCTTGTTGACACTCTCAGGGATCTCTGGAGGGTTAGTGAGGCAAGACTTCTCTTTGCAGAAGCTGTGCTGATTGTCTTCAGCAAGTGGCTCTTCTATATACTGAACAATTCTAGCCTTATCAATGCTTTTCATTCCATTTCATTGCAGAAAATGCTTTTAAAATGGCTACATTTCAGTCTTCAGGTAATGAAGCTGGTCTGTTAAGTACTTAAAGTATCAGCAATAATATTGATAATTTGACTTAAATTGATAGAATCCCATTTTGCTCCCAAGGATTTGCTATTTCCTGTCATTCCCAACATGACAGGAGCCAGTTTGGTGTAGTGGTTAAGTGCATGGACTCTTATCTGGGAGAACCGGGTTTGATTCCCCACTCCTCCACTTGCACCTGCTGGAATGGCCTTGGGGCAGCCATAGCTCTGGCAGAGGTTGTCCTTGAAAGGGCAACTGCTGTGAGAGCCCTCTCCAGCCCCACCCACCTCACAGGGTGTCTGTTGTGGGGGAGGAAGGTAAAGGAGATTGTGAGCCGCTCTGAGACTCTTCGGAGTGGAGGGCGGGATATAAATCCAATATCATCATCATTTCTGCATTTTGTTCTCCAGATATTCTGCCAGAAGACACTTTCCCCATGCAGCCTTTTTGAATGTGTATAGTTCTCTATTTGTTAGACTACAAAGTGTTCCCTTTATTAAAAAGCATGTTTGATTTTTTTTTTCTGCATAAGAATGTATGTATAAAAATCAGGGTAAAATGTTAACAATTCATTGGTCCAACTTAGTCTCTACATATGGTCCTGGTTCCCTGGACAGGTTCTCATATGGATTATAAATGGATTAAACAAAAAGAAGCAGAGAGTAGCAATAAATGGACAGTTCTCACAACAGAAGTAAGTAAGTATTGGTGTCCTCCAGGGACTAGTTTGAAGCCAGTGCTATTTAACTTGTTCATAAATGATTTGGAATTGGGACTGAGTAGTATAGCAGCCAAGTTTGCAGATGATACCAAATGATTCAGCATAGTGAAAAACAAGGCAGACTGTAAATAGCTACAGGAGAATCTCTCTAAATTGGGTGGACAGGCAACCACAAAGCAAATGAAGTTCAATTAGGTTTAAAAAAAAATTAAGTTAAAAAAAAAAGCCCTGGGTGTCTCAGATGGGTCCCACCAATATCAATTCATTGGAGCTGTTATTCCTACAGCCAAAATGCATATTCCCTGAGTATATCAGAAAGAATATATTCCAGGCTAGAGTGATCAGAGCAAGCGGCTGTATCAAAATTTTCTCAAAAGCAAAGCCCCAGCAGTAGCAGATGAACTACTCCATGAACTCAACTTTGCATGTAGACAAAAATGAACCAAAGTAACTACAAATTTGGATTTGAGGCATTCCAGTAGGAAAGCCTGGGGCCAGTTGAAAAACTAGTCCACCTGTGCTCTAAGAAAATTCAAAGGTAACATCAAACCAAGTAGTTGCCTGATTGGTATCCCTATCCAGAGCTCTAAAGGACTGATTTCAGAATCTGGATAAAAGGAGAACTCCAGATTTTGAAACACGCCTGACCTGAAAACTGAAAGCTGTCAGGAGATTTCAGTGATGATGAGATATCCAAGCAGAAAAAGCTGAATAATAGTCTACCCCAGGGCTTGGTCCTTACTCCAGTTCTTTTCAATCTATACATCTCTGATATTCCCAAAATGACATCCAAGAAGTTTGCTTATGCCAATGACATGCTGGCTGAAATAAGGCACAAATCAATTGAAAGGACTGAAGAAATACCAACTAGGGAGGGACCTCAAATTTTTGGCTGTCTACTACCATAAATGGCAGCTCATCCCAAATACAGGAGAAACAGAATGCTCCTATTTCCATGTCTGTAATGAGATTTGTACTATTTTGATTCTTCCATTACTTGAATACAGTTCAGTCACTTCTCATTCTGGGACTATCAATGCTTCTCTCTGATACAAATACTGAGACCACCCAGAAAATTGCCAAATTCTGTTCTCAAGTGATTAAATTGTGCACTATCTGGATTTCCCAAGTTGATGCTGAGGAAACGACTGTAATTTTAATTAGTGTATTCTAGTTTATATTTATGCATTCAGGGGTCATTTTATAGAAACATAGGTGGCAGAGCTCATTAGCATAAGTCATTAGCATATGCTGCCCCCCACCACCCAGCCAAAAGCAACCTGATGCAAGAAAGAAGAGCCCTGGTCTAGCAAGGCTTGCTTGGGCTGGCTAGAGATTCAGCCAGCCCAAGCAGGCCTTGCTCACCTGGGACTCTCCTGAGCCGCTGCCCCCGGTCAAAAGGCCAGCAAGCCACCTACCATCCAAAATCACATAAGAAGTGGAGAAAGGGTGGTGCAGGCTTCTCCAGGGGTTAACGAGGGCTGCTGGGGGGATGGCAAAGCCCCTGGTGACTGGCTGGCTGCCCGCTCTCTTAATTCAGGGATTGTTATGCAGCTGCACCTACTATTCAATGGACATGGTAGGTGGGGAGGAAGAGGGGGAGCCATCCGAAAGGTTCAGGAGCTGTGCTTCTGTGAGCTCCTGTTGAATCTGAGGCCTGGATGCACCAAGTCAGAAGAGGTTGGATTAATACTATTTTATCGGCAATATTTTGCTATTTCCATCAGTGTTTAATATTTTATTTTTATATTTTATATACTTATGTGTTTTTTTAAAAAATCTCTGTGGTTGCTGCTGTTTGTACTGTGCTTTGCCTCTGGTCATGGACCATAATAAAGTAAACTGAACTGAACATTTCAATGACAATCTTGTCAACTGTGAACTGAATGTCTACCTTAATGGAACCTTACTTACACACAACCAGTCACCTAAGTACTTTGGCATTACCCTGGGCAGGACCTTAACTATAAACACAATTTTACCAATGTAGCAGTAAAAATACACATGTGAAACAACATTCTATAAAAATTATATGGTACAACTTGGGGTGCATTTGCTACAACATTGGATGCTCAGCTCTGCAGTTGGTGTATAGTACTATGAAATACAGTGCTTCAGTGTGGCTCAACAACCTCCATGTCCACGAACTTGATGTCCAGCTCCACACAACAATAAGAACCTATTGGCTACCTGCATTGTGTCACATTGCTTCCCTGCATCTCCGAAGGCAAGATGCTCATCTTTGTGAATGTAAAAACATATCTGAAAACAGAGAGTTTCCAATCCACAAAGACATGGCTGACACAGGCCTATCCAGACTAAGATCCGGATACCCGGCAATAAGATCTTCACAAATCCTGCAATCACAAAATTTCAATTTAGGGAATGAATCATTGCAAACATGGATGAAATCAGATCCAAGCAGGCAGCCGTGTTGATCTGAGGCAGTTGAACAAAGCAGGAGTCAAGTTGTTCCAAACAATATCCATAACCTGATAAACATCAACAAGAGGTCCATAGAATTTGATTTACCACATAAAGTATGGAAAACAGCTAATAGAATATGCAGAGGTCTGTTGCTTAAATGGAGTAAGGTATTAAGACTCGAATGCAACTGTGGTACAGCCCATCAAATTATTTTCCATCTATCACAGCAATGTGAGTGTTGTGCTTTCAGAGAGATATGATGGAGCTCTTTGTACTCTCCCTAGCTGTGATTTGGACTAAAAATTTAGATCTTAGAATGTTGGGGATTGCCCAATCTGTCTGTACAACTGTTGCATATACTTGGTTACATATTTTATATTATTATGAACTTGCTGTGTGTAACTCTGCCAAATGAGGAATAAAAAAGTAGCCATTGTAATTGAACTGGAAAGTAGACCACATTCAAAATGACTTGTATATAGGTATGCATGTCCACTTGAAAGGGTGGCCAGACCGTCCCGGGCACCCGGGAAAGTCCCGGTTCTGGCCCCCTATTCCTGGCTCCCGGGCTGGCTATACCGGGAACATTAGAGGTCCCGGTTTAGCCAGCCAGAGAGCCGGTGGGCCCCACGCGCGGGCGGGGAAGGCGGCGAGTGAGGGAGGGAGCATCCTTGCGCACGCGCAGGGACGCTCCCTCCCTCACTCGCCGCCTTCCCCGCCGCTGCCTTCCCGGCCTCCGCGACCGCCGCCGGGCCCCGTGCGCAGGCCTCCACTGCAGGCTGAGGCTGGGGAGGCGGCGGAGAGGCCGGCACTGGTCGCTGGAGGGCCTCCAGCGACCAGCGCCGGCCTCTCCGCCGCCTTCCCGGCCTCCGCGACCGCCGCCGGGCCACGTGCGCGGGCCTCCACTGCAGGCGGAGGCCGGGGAGGCGGCGGAGAGGCCGGCGCTGGTCGCTGAAGGCCCTCCAGCGACCAGCGCCGGCCTCTTCGCCGCCTCCCCGGCCTCCGCGACCGCCGCCGGGCCCCGTGCGCGGGCCCTACACTACAGGAGGAGGCCGGGGAGGCGGCGGAGAGGCCGGCGCTGGTCGCTGGAGGAACTCCAGCGACCAGCGCGGCCTCTCCACCGCCTCCCCGGCCTCTCCGCCGCCTCCCCGGCCTTTCTGCCGCCTCCCCGGCCTCTCTGCCGCCGGGTCCCGCACGCGGGCCTCCACCCGCCCTGGAAGCAGGTAAGCAGGGCAGGCAGGGAGGGAGGGGGCCGAAAGCGGGGGGGCGGCTGGCGGGAGGCGGCGGCCTTCCTTCCTTCCCTCCCTCCTCCCTTCCTTCCCTCCTTCCTTCCCTCCCCCCTTCCTTCCTTCCCTCCTTCCTTCCCTCCCTCCCTCCTTCCTTCCTTTCTTCCTTCCCTCCTTCCCTTCCTCCCTCCTCCCTTCCTTCCCTCCCTCCCTCCTTCCTCCCTCCTTCCTTCCTTTCTTCCTTCCTTCCCTTCTTCCCTCCCTCCCTCCTCCCTTCCTTCCTTTCTTCCTTCCCTCCTTCCCTCCCTCCCTCCTCCCTTCCTTCCCTCCCTCCTCCCTTCCTTCCTTCCCTCCCTCCTTCCTTCCTTTCTTCCTTCCCTCCTTCCCTCCCTCCTGCCTTCCTTCCTTTCTTCCTTCCTTCCCTCCCTCCCTCCTCCCTTCCTTCCCTCCCTCCCTCCTTTCTCCCTCCCTCCTTCCTTTCTTCCTTCCTTCTCTCCTTCCCTCCTCCCTTCCTTCCTTTCTTCCTTCCCTCCTTCCCTCCCTCCCTTCCTTCCCTCCCTCCTTCCTCCCTCCCTCCTTCCTTCCTTTCTTCCTTCCTTCCCCTCCCTCCCTCCCTCCCTCCCTCCTTCCTTTCTTCCTTCCTTCCTTCCCTCCTTCCCTCCCTCCCTCCTCCCTTCCTTCCTTTCTTCCTTCCTTCCCTCCCTCCTCCCTTCCTTCCCTCCCTCCTCCCTTCCTTCCTTCCTTCCCTCCTTCCTTCCCTCCCTCCCTCCTTCCTTCCTTCCTTCCCTCCTTCCCTCCCTCCTCCCTTCCTTTCTTCCTTCACTCCTTCCCTCCCTCCTCCCTTCCTTCCTTCCTTCCCTCCTTCCTTCCTTCCCTCCCTCTCTCCTTCCTTCCTTCCTTCCCTCCTTCCTTCCCTCCTTCCCTCCCTCCTTCCTTCCTTCCTTTCTTCCTTCCCTCCTTCCCTCCCTCCCTCCTCCCTTCCTTCCTTCCTTCCCTCCCTCCTTCCTTCCCTCCTTCCCTCCCTCCCTCCCTCCCTCCTCCCTTCCTTCCCTCCCTCCCTCCTTCCTCCCTCCCTCCCGCCTTCCTCCCGCCCTCCCTCCTTCCTTCCTTCCTTCCTTCCTTCCTTCCTTCCTTCCTTCCTTCCTTCCCTCCCTCCGGCCACCCCTGGAGTAGACAATACTGACTTTGGTGGACCCAAGCACTGATTCAGTGTAAGGGAGCTTTGTGTTTGTGACTGGACTAGACAATACTGACTTTGGTGGACCCAAGCACTGATTCAGTGTAAGGGAGCTTTGTGTTTGTGTCTTCTGGTGCAATTTTGTTCTCAGATCCTGTATTTACTTCATCAGTATATGGGATAAGGCACTTTCTCAACTGTGCTGCATAATGCAGCTTATTTATTTTGTCCTGTTTGCTCTGTTGGCTCTATCTGCGCCACCTTCATCATTTTCGGGGTGTGGATCCCCCAGTGGGGTGGTCTCCCGACTCCCTCCGCCGGCTGTTTCTGATAGCCCTGTGCCCCCTCTTTCATTTGATATGTGTCCCGTGCGGGTGCCACCCTCCCGCCGGGAGATGCCGCAAAATGAGCCCCCTTGAGGCTTATGGCGGCAGGGCTCGGGGGAAGTGAGGTAGACTGCTGTTCTTTTGAGGGGTTATAGAGTGTTTCGAGCCCGTCCCTGTGGCATCGGTCCCATCGTTGTGGGGCCCAGGGGGCCGGCGCAGTGGCACGCTGAAGCAGCCTGTCGGTCACTTCCAGGTTCCTGTCCTGCATCTCAACTTGTCACTAATAACACAGGTCACTAATAACACAGGTCGAGATGCAGGACAGGAACCCGGAAGTGACCGACAGGCTGCTTCAGCGTGCCGCTGCGCCGGCCCCCTGGGCCCCACAACAATGGGACCGATGCCACAGGGACGGGCTCGAAACACTCTATAACCCCTCAAAAGAACAGCAGTCTAGCTCTCTTCCCCCGAGCCCTGCCGCCATAAGCCTCAAGGGGGCTCATTTTGCGGCATCTCCCGGTGGGAGGGTGGCACCCGCACGGGACACATATCAAATGAAAGAGGGGGCACAGGGCTATCAGAAACAGCTGGCGGAGGGAGTCGGGAGACCACCCCACTGGGGGATCCACACCCCAAAAGTGATGAAGGTGGCGCAGATAGAGCCAACAGAGCAAACAGGACAAAATAAATAGGCTGCATTATGCAGCACAGTCTCACTGGAATCTCACTGGAATTTGACTGGCTTCTCAGCGTGGAACCCGTTCTCTCTAGTCTTCTCACTTTGAAAAAAGTAAAAAAAGAGTTTTATTTAACTTTATTTCCCCCTTTCCCTCTCTATAAATAATCTTGGTGTTTCCGGCGGTGATATTTGGGGGATTTTTGGGGACGTCACAGGAAGTGCTGTGAAGTCACTTCCTGTTTCCGGCAGTGGCATTTGGGGGAAATGATGTCACAGGAAGTGATGTCACTTCCTGTTTCCAGCGGCGCGCGTGCACCCGAACCTTTCCCCCCCTTAAAGGTGTCCCTGGCTGGCCTTCAGACATTATGGCCACCCTACCTCTTGACCATCTATGGTAACAGAATAAGATTATCAGAAAGCAGTTCATTCAATCTGGCTTCCACGCCAAAGAATGCAGTCCATTTTTCAGCTAATTCCAGCTAAAATCTTCCAGCTGACTCATGAGAACATAAAAAGAGCCCTGCTGGATCAGAACAATGATCCATTTAGTCTAGGATCCTGTCTCACAGAGTGGCCAACCATTTCCTCTGGATGGCCAAAAAAGGGCATAGAAGCCAAGGCCTTCCCCCTGATGTTGCCTCCTGGCTCTGAGATTCAGATGATTAGTGTCTCTGAATGTGGAGGTTCCTCTCAGTCACTGTAGCTAGTAAGCATTGATATTTATCCTCCATTAATCTGTCTAATCCCCTTCTAAAGCTGTTTATTCATATGGCCAATTATCAACTAATTTTTGCTCTCTCAATCTCTCTAGTCTTTCCTCCTAGTTTAATGAGTACCACTTGATATATATCTCATTCCAATTGGTGAAATTCCTAGCTGTTAGGAGGATATCTCCCTATATGAGTTTCCACTAATTAAACATCACTGAACTGTCCTGGACTATTAGTGAGCCATCAGCCTAACAAGAAAGATGATCATTCAGCAACCATAACACAAAGTTTGTCCCTCCTCATTAGTCATGCTTGACCATCTACTGGTTTGACACATGCCCTACTCTCCCATCATTTGGTCAGTTTTCAGAGGTGTCTGTACAAATTAAGATGTATGTAGTTTGTACATTTACACTGCTCTCTCACACAATTAGAATGCTTACTCACAAATGTTATCCTTCTTGCCACCACTACCTCCCATTTTAAAAAGGCACATGTTAAAAAAATTAATTTAGGTTTTTTTATTTTTGAGTTGAGGTTTACTACTTACACGTCCCTATGTGCTTCCACTGTCTGCTCATGAGCCCAGCTAATCTTGCACTCAGTTTTGTGATCTCTTTAAGATGTCCCTGACTTCAGAGACACATAAATCCATCCATTTAAAGAATGTATCCAACTATACAGGCACAAAGATGGGACAAACTACAAGCAATTCCATGCTTTGCAATACAGGTCAGTCAATTTATTGGCCCAACCATGCTTGGTATGCAGAGATGTTCAAAATAAATTTTCTCAGGCAACATTGAGGTGATCTCATTGCCTTGCTTATTACTGAAAGAGTGCAAGTAATATAAGCTCACCTTGTAGCTATATTCATGTCAAAATTCTCAATTTGCCAACTTCTCCTAATGCATGCACTCAACTGATATCCTTATTGCAATCAACAATATTCTTTTTACTTATTTAAAATATTTCTGTTCTGACTCTATAGGAAATCTTGCACAAGGCAAAATAAAAGCTACTCATCACCAAATGTCAAGACAGAAAAAGGAATTATATTATTGTTGATTTTCCCAATACCACTTCTCTGTCATCTATATAGAATCTTATAACATTGTTTTGTTGGACTTGCACTACAAAACCTCATACAACATGCCTCTAGAAATGAAGAGCAAATCTCTGGCTCTGCTGTCTTTATTAGAAAACTTACTCATGAAATAAAATAAGAAAACTTTGTGGTTTAGCAGTGCAGATCAGCAGATGATTTACAATATACTACAAAGCATGATATAGTAAAGACAGCCATTCTCAGGCTGGCCACCCACATCTTAATGCATTGGTTTGTGTTACTCAGAACTCATTTCATTGAGCAACTTTTCAAAATACAGATATTCTAGACCAACATGAAATTTCTTGTACTAAAACTCAAGCCAAGGATGGCTTCATTTCTAAAGCTGTAGCAATCCTTCTAGAATGTTATAGCAGCAATTGCTGTGATAATTGACAACCACATATTCAGCATCTTCATGGTGTTTTAATTTAAAGAACAACATTAATTTAAACCATAAACTGTATATCAGAACGTATGCTAAATATACTCTACATTCCCTTGACTTATGTGGCTGCCTCTTTCCACATTTGTTCACCCATATCAAGCCCATGCATGCTAATAGGAAATTCATGGAGAGAAATTAACATATTGATATAGTGGATAATGAGAATTAACTACAAATTAATTATGAAAAGATAGACTAAGGTTATCTTACACTGAACATTGGAGTTTGGCAATTCAAAAATGGATTGACTATTCTTGTCTATTAGACCTCTGCTGAATGAATATGAGAAACTGCCTAATGAGAAAACACATTTCCTTGTGCAGAGGGCAGATGTTGAACCATTCAGTCAGTGGACATTTTTTGAAAGTCTTTAATGGGCACTGAAACTGACATTCAGTCTGTTGTATTTTAATTTGCTGAGACAATCTATGTTAGCACACTTGATGATAATAGTTTCATTTGTTTACAGCAGTGGCTCCCAACTTCTTATTGTTGGAAGAACCCTTGGGATGGATTGACAGATGGATCCACCATGTCCACAGAAACAATGATAGGACAGACCTGCTGTTGTCTCTCCATGGTATTTTCTGCCTGTCCTGACTCCTGGCTCTCTGTTGAATTCTGTTGTATTTCCTGTTTCTTTCTCTCAGTGTATATTTTCCCCTTTGTTACCCACCTCTATTTCCTGACATCTTTCCCTTTCAAGACATTTTTAGTAACTGCAAATCTGTTGCTTAAATTTAAGGCAGGTAGGAAAATTGCTTTCTGCTGTTTCCCTGATCATATTCTAACACTTTAGGACATGACACTTGGGAAAATACATTAGTGCACCATTACTTTTTTAGAGAAGGAAATTATAATGTGAAGTACTGAACAATAATACACTATTAATCATACATTCACAACAAATGCAAAATGTAAGAGCTGCCATTCAGCACATACAGAGATGGTCATATGATTGTCTTAGCACAAACCAAAATTATTCAAATACACTTGCAGGCTTATATTTTACATCTGGCTAAAAGAGCACACCCAACCTGCACAATGATATCTACAAACAACAAAGATCTGCTAATGAAGTTATACAGTATCTCCACAAACCCTGAAAGGAATACTAAGAATTCAAGTAGCATAAAATCAGAAATAAAGTTTATTAAGGGAATAATAAAAGCAGTTGGCCTGGAACATTAGTGAAGTCAAGCAGTCACAATAATATCAAGCACACAGCTAGATTTTCTGTGTTAAGCACTAAATATTCCAGGCATTCACACACATTGGACAATGCTGCTGAAGAAGAAGGCAAGAGCTTAAAGAGATAGCTCGGGAGCAGAGGAGGAGTATTATCTGCCTACCCATGCAGATCCAGATCAAAGCAGGGTTCTGGAGATTCAGTCAGCAGGTAATCCAACAGAAAAATCCAAAGGGGAAAGTAGTGATGTTCACAAATATCATGTGCATGTCCCTACATACTCACATTCTATTACGGGACCTAATAGCATCAGCTACCCTACATTTGACTCATCCACTTGCACATTTTTCTATTTAATATGCCATTGTGTGCCAGCAATGCCTTTCTTCCAGAAATGATCTGGAAAGTCAAAATAGCCCCTGAGCAAGTCATATGGAGTGGCCTTACTGGTGCTGCAGGGGTCACCCAGCTCAATGGTGCAAACTGTAGGTATTATTAATAAATAAACAATAAATATTAGCTCACCCAAGGCTTCCTCCTGAAAACTGGCAATGGTATGGAGAAAGTCAATGGGTGAACTGACACTAATTACTGTTGCCAGTGAAGGGTCTGAACTGAGTAGCCTCTGAAGTGTTGCCAAGCAGCCGTGATTTCCAGACACCTCCACACTTGACTTTGGACTTTAATGGAGTACTTGACCCTCTCAATCTACCCTGGTGCTGAGCCAAGCCAGGCACAAGGCACCCCTTGCTGGAACTATTATGCTGTGGAGTGCTCTGCCCATAGAAACTGCAAGGCCTTCAGACCATGCTTCATCTCTTAGCCTTAACCTTCATGGAAGACAAGACGAGCAGCAAGACCTAGGGGAAGTAATGTTCCTGGAGAGTTCAAAACTACACACTATTTTTCTGCAGCATCCATGAAGAGACTGTGTCTTCACCATGTACTGCATTCCAGAGTCTTTGCATCAGCTTTAATCATGCAGATTTTGACTGCCAAGCCAGAGACAAAGGAACTGATGTGAGACAATCATGACAAGTACTGATGGACAAAGGTGTCTTCCTGCCACCCATCCAAATGGCAGCTCTATGAATAGAATATCGTTGGATTAATCTCATCATCTCACAGTTATCATCAGTCAGATCCTGCTACCCATCTCCCATCTCCCCTCAAGAGCCAGTTTGGTGTAGTGGTTAAGTGTGCAGACTCTTATCTAGAACTGGATTTGATTCCCCACTTCTCCACTTGCACATGCTGGAATGGCCTTGGGTCAGCCATAGCTCGGCAGAGGTTGCTCTTGAAAGGGCAGCTGCTGTGAGACCCCTCTCAGCCCCACCCACCTCACAGGATGTCTGTTGTGGGAGAGGAAGATAAATGAGATTGTGAGCTGCTCTGAGATTCGGAGTGGAGTGCAGGATATAAATCCGATATCTTCTTCATCATCTTCTTCTTCCCAATTCCTTTTGTTTCATCCACATTACCAAGAGGTGTCACTATCACCAACCATTAGATCCTGAATTGTCTATTCTGGTTTTCTTTATCTAGTGTATGTTTCTACTCAGAGACACCTTAATCACTCTCTGGATGCTATAGTTAAATTTCCTAAGAACTACTGACTGGCCAGGCAATCCCTTTACTGAAACCTGCCCCACATCATAAAATGTTATATTTAAGCAAACCCTCCCACCATTCAGGTGTGACTTGCTGAGAATGTCATCACAATTCCTGATTGGTTTGGGTCCTTTCTCCACATGGGGCTGGTCATCTCACACCTCCCTCCCCCTTTCTCACTGTTGAATCTCAACTTCTCACCTGGACAAGTGATGTATTGCCCATCAACAATACTCCTGCCAATGCAAACGTCCCTACCTTTTCTAGCTATTTTCCCTTGTATGCTTGAATTTCCTTGAATAAAACTAATTTACTTTATATCCAAAATCTCATCATTGACTTAAGGGCTCCTCAGAAATACTGACTCTGGTATACATAGGTTATTGACCTTGTGCTAAGTTTTGCCATCTTGCCTAATTGACGGGCAGTCCAATCCAAATATAAGTGGCAGCCAGCCATGGCGTAACTGCTGTGCTGCTAGTAGACTTCCTGAGGACTTTGGCACGCTGGAGCTTGCCATGAGAGAGACGGTCACAGTCAGAGGGGAGGGCCAGAAGCAGTCGGAGGGGAGGGCCAGCTCACCCCCCAATTGGCCAGTCCTGGTGCATGCACCACAGCTCATGACAGTCAGAGATGGGGAAAGGCAGCCCCACAGAGGCTAATAGCCATCCTGAACCTGGAGCCAATGATGGGCAGACCATCAAAGACAAAGGAGAGACATCCCACCTACATGGGGAGGAAACAGGAGTTTGGCTGGTCACGAGAAGCCTGGCTGGGTGGCGAGGCAGGAGTGGGGGCAGGACAGGCCTGCACAGGACCACGGAGAGGCCGTCAATCCCCTCACACACCCCCACTGTCAGAAACTCTGCAAATGGCAGGCAGATGGGCAGAGGCATGTGCAGACAAGCAGGAAGTACAAACTGCAGGAGTTCGCTGTCATAGACAGCAGCTGGAATGTCTGTCTGGGAGTGAGCAGCCCACCAGCAGACACCCCACACACCCAGAGACCCCCTGTGTTGCCCTGATGCCCCCTGCCATGTGCACAGAACACCTTCTCTGGGGGACATAGAACGCAGAGTGCGAGTTCATCTGCCTCAGAGCTCAGAGACCACTTCATCAGCCCCCCTTTGTGCCCTGCGCACAACAGCCCTGTGGGGTCAGGTAGGCCGTCAGCATGGGCAGGCTGAGGAGTGGCACCCACCCTCCCCTGTCCAGCCACGCAGGGGCAGCATGGCGGCTCATAGTCTGCTCCCCTTCCCAAGAACCAAGTCTGCCCACCCTCCCAGGTATTCCCTCGGAGAGGCCACTGACAGAGTGGGGGGGGGGGGCTTCCCAGGAAACATGTAGCAGATGCCAAGCAGGAGAGACAACAGAGGGCACAGCTCAGACTTTATTTTTCCGAAATAGAGCGCAACAGTTTCCCTGGTGCGCACTGGGCAATCTCACTGTGGGCGGGGCTCCATTCAGAGCAGTGACCAGAAACAGCTGAGGGAGTGGCAGGGGGGTGGAGCGACACAAGCGAAGCCTCTGTGTTGGATTCCCACGGAGACAGAGATCAAGAGTACCTGCAGGGGTGCCAGCTGGAGCAGCAGGCTGCGTTTTAGCCAGGCGCTGTCTTAAAGGGACAGTCTCTGACGCACCTCCCTGCATCGGGACAGCTGCCACACACACACACACACAAACACACCTGTGTCCTGCCAGGGGTTGGGAATGTGGCAGAGGGCAGACCAAGGGAAGGGCACAGGCAGCAGCACCAGGGAGCAAGGCCAGCAAATGCCCCCTGCCAGAGCCCACTGCCTGGTTCAAGTGCAAGAGACGCTCGTACACCACCCAGTCTAGAGCAAGGTGGGGGAGGACAGCGGGGACACATAGTTGAACTTACCTAGCCATGGGTGACAGTCCTCGCATACAGGGCCTCTGGGACCTGGGAACCTGTGGAGACCTGGAAACAAGAGCAGTTAGCCCCAGGGGAGAGACCTCGCTCTCCCCCTAGCAAGTCAAAGATACTGTCAAAGCAACCATGCAGTGAAAACCAACGTGCCTGCCTGTCCCTCGCTCTAAGTCCGCATGGTGGGGAGCTCACTGGCAGAATTCCTCACCATGCACATCTGTCCCTAACAACTAAGTTGCGGGAGGTCAGAGCAGAAGTATTTCTAGGAAGGAGGGCTGCCGATTGGCTGCTGGGGAGGGGGCTCGCCAGCCTGGGGCGCAAGGGGATTGGTGAGGCAATTACACCGCTCCCTAAGGGGTTTGCGAGCTCCCGCAGCGGCGGCCTTTGTTTTCAGTTTCAATGAGTGCCTGTGGGGCGCACTGCCATTTTCACAGACGTAACTTTGCACCTCTGGGGGGCATGTCATGGCCCAAACTACTCAGGGAGCCACCTAAGCCTGGTCACGCCCCCAACTCCACCCCTTCCTGCACCTGAGCGCCATGCTCTGCCTCACCTCCGCCAACACTCAGGCAGAGCGGTGCTGGGGCGGCCCCACACGCACATAACTCCCCTCCACTGTGGCAGCGCCGGCCGTATGTGGGTACAGCTAGTATTTGCACCTGCGTAGCAGATCGTCTGATCCCAAAGGACTTTCTGCCCCCCCCCTCCCCAGGATTGTGCTGTTAAAAAAGCTTTTGGCTAACAGAGAATCTGACAGATTTACTAGAGCTTGGTTATGCTTGCTTTTGGTCACCAGCAGCCCTCTAGGATAGTGGCCCACTGGGAAATTTCCTTGTAAGTTAAATGACCAATCTGCCCCTGCCATCTACTGTCTATATTTAGCAAATATGTTGTTTCTGTGTGAGAGAATCAATTAACATATAGCTGACATAAGAAATCGTAACATTCAGAAACCAGCAGGCAAACATTTTAATCTTCCTGGGCATACTGATTCAGATCTGAAAGTCACTGTTCTATATAAAAATAAATTTCTGGCTTAAACAGAAACTTGGATTTCCTTACTCATTACAATTTCTAGCAACTCATCAGGACCCACTTTGTTGAATCTTTAGTTCACTGTTTCAGTACTTCAGAATTCATGGGGAGGGGAAATGGCATTATCTGGTTCCATCACGCCATGGGCCGGGCCCTAGCAGATTTTTAAAAATGACCAAATTCTTCTCTAAAATGGCATTGGCATCAACAGGTCAGATCTATGGCCACTGTATCATCTAGTTTGGCCTTGTATCTCAGGATATGTAGCAAAATAAGGCATGGATACAAACTGGGAACAGATATTGGCTCCAGCTATAGCAACAGAGGCTTGAGTTTAAAACAACAACAACAATGACTTTCCCAGTTCAGAAAAAGAGGAGTCAAGTAAGTGAACTGATATGATCTTTAATTGGCTGATGGTGAGGAGGAGGAAGACTCAGGATCCTGGAAATATTTCCAAATAAAAAAGAAGAGAACGATACAGAGAGGGCATACTTAGCCCCTCATTGAGCTGTACATTTTTGGCAAGAAATTCAAACCAATGCCAATTAAATCATTCTAAACTGAGAACCTCATACCAAAAATGCTAGTGTGATGCAAGGTTTTTGTTGACAGGAATCTTGATGCAGCAAGATGTAGTTTGATTAATAGATTGATATGTTCTGATTAATGGTCTGATTACCTGATTCTAGACAGATTGTGGCTTCTCTCTCTAGAACACTTTTTTTCCTCAGGAACTGCAATGAGATCAGATTTGGACACACCCATTCTGCCCTTTGTTGCATAAATGGGCCCCACGTGACTTTAGCAGAATAGCTGATCTAAGGCTCAAGATGGAAGCAGACCAAAAGAATTAGGTAGTAACATTTCATTGTTATGTTTTGTTTTTACAAAATATAGAAGTGAACAAAAGAATTATTAGACAAGCTTTAGAGTGTAGAATTTTGTAATTGAAATGCCTAAATTCAGTGATTCGAAATGAAGTATTGTCCATACACAATGCTTCCACAAGCTATGCACAGTGGAGCCCTGTTCAAAAAGAAGTGTCATGTGTTTGGAAAAACTTCCCATTACACAATGTTAAAAAGTGATTAAAAATTAGGCTGGTTTAGATTTGTTTCTAACCAAACAGGAGGAAAATTACAAAGAATGATGCTAATAGTCACATAAGATATGGGGCATGAAATGATGTGATTAAAGATCCTAAGGCAAGGACAAAGGGGAAAAATAAAGGGAATGGTGGGTTATCATTTTGGCAAATGTTCCACAAGTCACATCTTTAGTATGACACGGCACTTTGCTACTGTGCTCTGCAGTTCTCCATGCCTAGTTCTGACTTTGTTTTTAATCTATTGAGCTAAGAAGTAGAGAGCACAGCAGTGTGTAATTGGTGGATAAGAATACAGGTTTGATAATCAGATTACAGGTCCTCTTCTTCTCTCCAAGTATGCCACAAACTGTTTTTCTCTGTACTGCATATTGCTCACCCACAGATTAGATGAATGATCAGATAATGGATTGCAGAAGGGCCATCAATGGCCTAAGGGAGCTATAGTAGGTCCACATGAGATCTTGGTATGCTGCCAGTTCAGCATTGTCTGCTAAACCCAATTTATATCAAGTAGAATCACCGAAAGAAAGAAAGAAAGAAAGAAAGAAAGAAAGAAAGAAAGAAAGAAAGAAAGAAAGAAAGAAAGAAAGAAAGAAAGAAAGACCATATGAAATGCACCAATCTACCATTAACGGTGATCATCTCAAGAATGGGAACAGTTGCGATGTTATTTTCAGGGACCATACATTGTGTATTGGTGTGTCTAGTGATATTAATGTATGTTCATGTTCTTATTAATATTCAAACACACATCATCTACAGTTCTACATCATTGATACTTATTCAAAGACTCAAGGGCCACCTGTGAGTCTTTAACATGCCACCAATTCTTCTTGTTTCCCAGTGTGGCACTCGTCCTATATTCTAGGAAAGAAGGCAAGGCCATTGCCTAGCAGGGGGTTTGGTTGGCAGGTGGTTTTGCATCTTGAAACATCCACCTCTGAAGGAATCAGAGTATGGGTGAACTGGGAGACGTGCTACAGATGGAATTTTCCAATGGAATTCTCCAGTGCTACAGATTGAATTCTTTCTAACAACTTGCCTGTCTTCTCAGCCTCTGCACCCTTATCCTAGCCCCTGGACAGTTGCTTGGAAGACAGCAAGCTGGACACAGTGAGGTGGTGGTAGTTTTACTTCCTTTCTCTATGGCCAGCCTTGTAAGTCTCACTCTATCACCTGACCTGCCATGCCTTATGCTACAGAAAGGGAAGAAAGAAAGGCTTTCCCCTCATTTGAGATACACAAATGCTGCTAAAGTAGTAGAGACAGACAGTCCTCTAGGTGCAGAGATACCCTGGTGATAATTAACAAGGCTACACTTAAATATACTAAAATGTATACCTTATATTATTGCATGTGTATTTTGAGGGTGGTGTTTTATTCATTGAAAACAATTAGAGAAACTATGAGTTTTTAAAAGACTATGAGTTGGAGAGTTTTAAAATGGAGTGGGAGATGTTCAGAAGATATGTGGTAAAAGAATGGAAAATAAAAGGACATTGGGTGATTTTTTTATAATAATTGAATAATGAAAATGGACTAAAATATTAATGTATGTTCCTTCCAATTCTATAGGTTTTGTTTACTCTCTTGTAGGATGATATGTAGTTTTCTTTTTTAAGGAAATTCTTTAAGTGATAAGGTTATCTTTTTTATTAGTATTTTAAGTAATTGACACCGGCGGGAGTCTTGATATGGGGGGAGGGGAGGATAAAATTGAGTAATGTATGGGATAGATATAGAGTGTTTTTCTTTTTATGTTATTAGCATTGGATATTATTACCATATGTTACTAAATAAATAAAATTGTTTTAACAGAGAAAACAAATAGAGAATTGTACATGAAGTGGAAAGATGGACAGTGATTTAAGAATACTGGTTTGCCATATGTGTGCCAATATAAAATCAGAATGACAAGAAAGAAAATAAGATGCAAGCAGAAAGAAGTGGTTTTAACAAGTACAGAGCAAGAAGATGACAAAGACCACACCGACACAGCTGCTCCACTGAAAAGCAGAGATACTAAAACATAATGACAAGAAATTAAACTTCCCCACCTCCACATACAAAATATAACTGGCAACACTGACAGCAACAAGTATACAGTCAGGATAATAAATGGGAATAACTGGTCATGCTGAATGAATTCAAATCATTGGGGTTAAACAAGTATCATGGTTAGCAGAAGGCAATTCTCAAACCAAGCTTTTCATGTATTGTTGACAATAAAGTTAACTGAGGGTACTGATTATGAAAATATAAATAATTATCTTCCACAGACCAGGTCTAATTAATTTTCAACTTGAAGATTCAACTACAAATCTTCTAGAATTTTTTTTTAGCTTTACAGCAGTCCTTTTAAAAAAAAATCTTTATTTTTGATTACTAATAACTAGTCTCTAAGATAATCAAAGTTACAACCAAAGATGCTTGATAACTCACCAGTTTGGCTCACACCTTGTTCACAGATAGTGATAATGAGCAGGGGTGGAATTCTAGCAAGAGTTCCTTTGCATATTAGGCTACACACCCCTGGTGTAACCAATCCTCTAAGAGCTTACAAAGCTCTTTTTTGTAAGCTCTTGGAGGATTGGCTACATCAGGGGTGTGTGGCCTAATATGCAAAGAAACTCCTGCTAGAATTCCGCCCCTGATAATGAGAACCAAAACTTCAACATACGGTTTGACTGCATTCCAACAGCTGTAATATGTTCCACTGTAGAAAAAAATAAGATTACCCATGTGTGATTACATGTTATTTTTCTGCAGCTGCCTCCACACCACTTCACTGCCTCAACTTGTTAAAAGGTACTTTCTTAGAAGAAAAGAATACTCAGTATTTTGAGAGAAGGCTTAGTACTTAGCATTTATCTGTGTGATCTGATGCCCCACAGCTTTCTTTTTAAAACTGCAATGGGCTTTGACTAAATGCTACATAGGGTTACACTGTCATATGTTATACAAATATGTTACATGAATAGGCACGAACTGGGAAAATGAAGGTTCATGGTGGTTTGTGGTTCATGAGAAACCATGAACCCCCACAAACTTTTTAGTTTCCTGAGCCAGTTTGTGGTTCATTGATTCATGAGCTTGGGAGCTTCCGTGGGGGCAGCATTTTTAAATGCCTTCTCTTCATGGGCTGAACATGCCGCTGTGGCAGCATGCCTCAGCGAGTGAAGGGAAGGCATGTAGGTCTCTTTAAATTCCTTCCCTTAACTCGCTGAATTGTGCAACCACTGTGCCTTCCCTTCCACTGTTCAACCACTGTGCAAATCAGGGGGTGAAGGGAAGGAATTCAAAGATACCACATGCCTTCCCTTCATTCACCGAGCTGCATCACCATGGCAGCACACCTCAACGAGTAAAGGGAAGGCATGTAGGTCTCTTTAAATGCCTTCCTTTCACTGGTAGAGGCATGCCACCAAAGCAGCATTGACTCAGAGAGTGAAATGAAGGAATTTAAAGAGACTTACGTACCTTCCCCTCACTCACTGAGTTGTACCACTGTAGCAGCATGCCTCGGTGAATAAAAGGAAGCAGGTCCCTATAAATGCCTTCCCTTCACTTGCTGAGGGAGAAACCTTCTCTATTACATGCATAATTTTGTAAACTTCTATCATGTCACCCTGCAATTGTCGTTTCTCCAAGCTAAAGAGCCCTAACCTCTTTAACGTTTCTTCATAGGGAAGGTGTTCCATCCAGTTAATCATCTTAGTTGCCCTTTTCTGCACCTTTTCCAATGCTATAATATCTTTTTCCACTATAAGTACCTACTCTGTGGATCTGCTACTGTGCTATGATGAATGAATTGAAAGTTCTTTGATACTAGGGTAGCTACTCCTTTAGAATTTGAAGAGCTTAGCTTAGTACTGGTATTGAAATGTGGAAGTTTTAAATATAGGTACTGAGGTGTTTCTGCTGTGTTTCCTGTAGGAAAAGAATTGAAGGATTAATGTTTAAAATTGAGGAAATAATTATTTTGCGGTTTATTGAATTATTAAGTAATAAGATACCAATTTGATCTCATTTTACATCTTCAAAGAACAAATTGTTTGTATTATTTTTAAGCAGAAAAAGAGAATTTTTCTTTGTTTTCCATTTTTTTCTCTTAGGATGTTTACAAGGTGAAGTGCAAGTGAGAGGTATTTAAAGAATGTACTTTTGCCAATAATAAAAAGGAAGATAAATATAAATGTATATAATGAACACTTTTAAAATCTACAATTAAGGTTTTATAATATAAAATTTAATTACTATACATATTAATTAAATAAACATAAAAACAACTATATCAATTATATCTCTATATTAAATTGCTAATACAATAAAGTTTAGCTTATATATATGGTATAACAACTGAAATTATAGATTTTTCAGATACTCTCGACTCCAACAGACTTGGTTATAAAGAACTATAAACTTTAACTACTAAGCTATTATTATACTAAATTATATGTCTATCACCTTACCTCCTACTCTATACCCAACTAAAAAAATAAGATAATTTATGATTAACTATTGCAAACTATTTTAAATCAAGCCCAACTTATCCACCCCCAAAACAACCCTTTCTTACTCCAAAGAAAGAATTAAACCTAAAATAAAATAAACCTGACTCTATTAACTAAAATGTTAAACTTACCAAGATATACTCAGACCTGGTGGCACTCATTAACAAAAAAAGGAAAGAAAAATAGTGCAAATTGAAAAAAATGTGAATTATATTTCACTAATTAATACTCCAAGTCTAAAAAACTGGGTGAAACCTATGATGTAAACTACATCATACAGCTCCCTCCATCCCCAAGCTTTCAGAAATAAAATATTTCAGGTTACAAATCTAAAACATTAATAGCAGAGTAAATTATTACTTCATAGTTCATTAGTAAGGTTTATATACAGAGAGAGAAAAATTACCAAGTTAAAGAAAAAGATGCTAATCTGACCACTGCAAGTAAGTTCGATGTTGGCTCTTGTCCTTTATGTTCAGCTTTTGGATGTTAGACAAACTGGAATCTTGGTGCCTCTTGGTAGAATGGAAGAAAATAATAACTTTTTAAAAAATGTTTTCTTGTCAAGATCAGAAGGTTGAGGTAGACCCAGTTGTTGCAAGAGACAGACTCCAGAATCCATATCTGTCGCCCAATATAAATCTCCTTTGTGCCATGTTAGAAGTTCAGCAGGAACTACCTGTTGGTATTTTACATTTGCCACTTGTAATTTGGAGGTAATTGATTCAAGCTCTCTACAACATTGTATTGCTTCGTGAGGGAGACCTGGGTAGACGTCAATCTTATTTTCTATAGAAGAGAAGTAGCCTTTCACTCTGGCTTCAGATAAGATCTTTTTTGTTCTGAGATCCTGAAAAGTTGCTACAATGTCTCTCTGACCTTTCTGTTTGAGATTAGCTGGTGCATATGCCTCTGAGCTACCAGGATTGTGGTTTTAAGCAGTCTCCAAGCTTCCCTAAAGGATTTGATCCTCCTTACCTTTCCATTTCATCTTCACAAGCCTCCTCATTTGAGAGAAGTTACTCTTTCTAAAGTTAAATGTGATTGTGTTGGTCTTTCCCTGTTTACAGAAATGCTAAACTTAGTAGCAATATGGTCACTGTTCCCAACTGGTCTGTTTACATCTCTCACCAGTTTCTGAGCATTACTTAGAACCAAATTCACAATCACCTCCCCACTGGTAAGTTCTGTGACCATCTGCTCCGTGGCACAGTCATTGAGAGTATCAAGAAACCAATCACTTTCTCCAGACATGAACAAATATTGACCCAATCAATGTGTGGGTAGTTAAAATAACCTATTATGACACAGTTATTATGTCCAACTGCTTTCCTTAATTCTTTTGCTGTTTTTAAATTATCCTCTGTCCTTTGATCTGGTGGGTGATAACAAACTCCCAGAGTTAAGCTTCCTTTTGGGTCCACTATTTTCACTCATAGCATTTCTGTAAGCAAATTATTTATCTTAGATTTTCAATTTTACTGGACTATATACCCTCTCTGACATACAGAGCCACTCCACCTCCAGCCCTTCCCTCCCAATCTTTCCAATATAATTTATATCCAGGAATCACTATATCACTGATAATCTTCATCCCCCAAAGTTTCTGAAGTGCCTACAATGTCTGTGTTCTCCTCTGACACTAAACATTCCAGTCTCCATTTACCCCCACTTGCATATAACCATCTATAATTCCCCACACACATTAGACTGCAACCTTTCTCCTGTGGCCTCTAGACCTTGACAAGCAGTCAATATCATTTGTCACTCAGTGACCATCCTAATCCACTTCTCTCTTCTTCAGCACAATGCCCTGTTTCCCCTTATTTTCCCTGACAGGGGCAGGGCTACCATTCTTGGAGTGGAACACATGTTCATTGACAGCTTCCAGCTCCTTGCATGCTGCCTGCCCTTCGGCACTGATACATGTATGGAGAGGAAAAGACAAAGTAGACTGGCAGGCCTGGTAAACAGGGGCAAAGGGGAAATACCACACTGTCTGGGCTGGAAAGAATCACTCATGCAAAAGGTTTGTATTTCCTTGATAAACTCTTCTTTAGTTCTGGAAAAACTGAGTTCGCCTCCATTTTCCAGTTTGTTTTCTCTTCTCAGGTCCCCCTGGATGACCCTTCTTTAAGGTCATCTCCCGCTCCCTCCAATCATGTGCCCTTTCATCTTTTGTTCTGAGTGTTCTAGTCTTCAGTCCTGGGTCCTCAAGTCCAAAATGAAGAAAAGCTACAACTTTTTCAGAATCACTGACACCTCACTGGTGGTTGCCATAGGTGAATTATTTCAAGTTATTGGTTCTTTATAATTTCTCAGGAAAGGTGCATGGCCTACCCAGTTACTCTCAGTCAGCCACACAGGTGAGCTCCAGCTTGCAATTCTTGTGATCTGTTGTGCATTTGTGCAGCATAAAGAGAGGGTAAAGAGCAAGTGATTCTATGATTGACAAGCATGTCATTTACGTAATTGTCCATTGCACTGGGTGATATGTGTCTTCTCCAGTGACTGAAAAAATTTACTTGTTGGATTGCACAAGTGGCCACAAGCTGCAACACAGAAGTTACAAAAGGCACAACTGGGCTATGATCCTAGAGCACAAGCAACTACCGTACATGCACAAAGCTGTTCAATACAGTCTTTTATTCAGAAATCAAACAGGAACATTGATCTTGTACAACAAGGGACTGAACTCTCACATAAATGAGTTCTGTCAAAGTAAGTTCAGTTGGTGACTGTATGTGTGTCAAAGTTCTTAGTATCCCTGATTATAACCTAACCCATACTGATATCTGGAATTAACTGAGATATCTCATGTGTTTGAGTACTTTGACAGGTATTTATATTTTTTTTAAGAAAAGATAGCAACTCTGTGCTGCCTCAGAGCCTACTTAAGGTGTCAACATTTTCTGTATCTCTTCTTCATGAACAGTGTATGTCTTTATAAATATAAGTCAGTCTTTTGAGCATTCTCATCTTCTGCTGTAGAATCTGATATGTCTGTTGGGAACAGGGTCTCATATAGCCCATAAAATTTACATAAAATAAATGCAGTTCAGAGCCTTGTATAGCTTTCCCAGTCTTATTTAGTCAGAGGACTCTGATTTCCATTAGAGTTACTGCCAGGAAAATTTGCATAATAAATTTGTATATAATTGATTAAAGCAAAGACTCTTTTTTGCCCTTTCAGCACAAACTTAGTATAATTCACATTAAAATTGGGGAGCACAGAGTCAGGATTTGTTCTGGATTAATCAGTACAGTGCACAACATTGTTATCTAGTGTGTCCCTCATAGGGAGTCACTGTAACAAAGCTAGAGTCCAATGACACTTTAAATCAACAAAGTTTTATTCAGGGTGTGAGCTTTTGTGTGCATGCACACTTTCTCAGACAAATCTTTATAAGGTCATAATAGTTCAGATTTAATTCCAGGGGGAAATAGTGAGGCAAATAAAGATTTCAGAATTTGACAGATGTGAAGAAGAAGACCACAGATTTATACCTCAGAGCAGCTTATAATCTCCTCGTCCCCTACAACAGAGACCCTGTGAGTTGGGTGGGGCTGACAGAGCTCTCACAGAAGCTGCCCATTCAAGGTTAACTGTGAGATCTATGGCTGACCCAAGGTCATTCCAGCAGCTGCAAGTGGACAAGTGGGGAATCAAACCCAGTTGTGGTGTATGTCCCTTTAAGAGGGTTATATATAAGTTAAGATAGGAAGTAGGGAGTGAACCTTGCAGCTGTAGGACATAGTTTTATGTTGTGTGTGTTGACTGACTTGGAGATAATAAAACAAACTTGAAGACTGATATGGAGACTTTATTGAAGAGACATAACAAATTGGCGACGAAAGAGGGATGGTATTTTTGCCTCTGAATCCACCGGTACCTTTTTTGCAAAATCCAGGTGAACCTCCAATTATTTTCACCTCGTGGATCCGCATGTTTGACAATTACCTGCTTGCAATTAGTGACACTGTGATGTCTGAAGAACGTAAGCTTGCATTGCTTATCCACTCCCTAGGTGTAGAAGGACAGTGTATTTTTTATACACTCCCTCTTGTGGATGATAAATATGAGACAGCTCTTACTGCATTGAAGGGTTTTTTTGTGCCCAAGGTTAATGTGGTTGCTAATCATTATAAATTTCGTCAACGTGAACGGAAACCGAGGGAGTCAACATTACAATACATTACAGCTTTGAGAGACTTAATTGGCCCCTGTGAGTTTGGAGTGTTGGCTGATGAGATGATCAGAGACCAGCTGGTTGAAAAGATAGCTGTACCTCACATAAGGGAGCAGCTACTTTTAAAACCAGAACTTTCTTTGGAGAAAGCTATAGCAATAGCAACCCAAACCGAAGCAGCTTTGAATGAAACTAAGATGATAAGTTTGGGCATTGGAGATGGAATAAAAGAAGTGGAACTGTTGCAGAAAGTGCCAAGACAAAGTCAATACTCTGTAAAAGAACTGAAGGAACAGGTTGGAAAGCCAGGAAATCAGAGACACAGAATGCCAATAAAAACATGTTTCCGTTGTGGCTCTATACAACACCTGGCAAATGACCTTAAGTGCCCTGCAAAAGGAGTACAATGTAGTCACTGCAAAAAATTTGGACATTTTTTTAAGACTTGTTATAGCCACCAGAATAATCATCAGGTGTATGCAATCCAAGTACCTGATGTAAATGTTTTGAACGTGAATGGGAATAGAAGTATCTCTGAGGCAAAAAGAATTATGTGTACTGTTAAGATAACTGTTAGTCCCTTGGGGGAGAGTCATGAAATTGAGTTGATGTTAGACACTGGGTCAACAGTCTCTATAATATCTGAGGCATTGTAGTTGCAATATTTTGTGAATGTACCATTAGTGGGGAAAAAAATTACAACTGGTTTGTTATTTAAAGAACCAAATACCTTTATGTGGTTGCCTATCTGCTGAAGTGAATTGTGGTGCAAGTTGTGCACCTGCAGAATTTTATGTTGTGCCTAATGGTACCCCTATTCTTGGCAGGGACTTGTTTGCTGCATTAAAGCTGATGGTAGTGGATGGCTGTGTTGTGGCCCCACAACTGAAGGCTGAGTCTATACAGAGTGGGAATACTTCTGTAAGTGGGAATACCTTGGTACAGGAGATTGGGTTTGCAAAATGATTTGTCCATAAAGTAAAAGTGAGGTCTAATGTGATCCCTGTGCAACAGAAGTTACGATGATTGCCATTTGTTGTGAGAGATGCTGTGTCAGAAGAGCTTAAGAAATTGATGGAGAAGGATATTATTGAGGAGCTGGACTCATCAGAATGGGTCTCACCCATAGTGGTGGTAAGAAAGAAAGACGGAAGTATACATCTTTGTATAGATCTGAGAGAACCTAATAAGGCTGTGGTGATTGATAGTCATCCATTGCCACATATAGAAGAAGTGTTCTCTGAATTGGCAGGAGCGAAGTTGTTTTCCACCTTGGATTTGCAGAGTGCATACCACCAAGTTATGTTGCATAGAGAAAGTAGAGATCTTACAGCATTTATTACACATGATGGGTTGTTTAGATTTAAGCGTGTACCATATAGATTGGCTTCGGCCCCTGCTGCTTTTCAAAAGATGATGTCTTTAATACTTAAGGGGCAGAATGGGGTACAGTGCTATTTAGATGATATTATTGTATTTGGAAAGACCCCGGAAGAACATGAGAGAAATTTACAGTCAGTATTAAGGTGTATTAGTTCAGCTGGGCTGGAACTTAATATGGAGAAATGTAAACTTAAACAGGTGGAACTTCCTTTTTTGGGACATAGTGTTTCAGCAGAGGGGTTGAAACATGATGTAGATCATGTTGAAGCAATTATGCAGGCACCACCTCCAACTGATCTACAAGAGTTGCGTTTTTTTGGGGGGCTGACTTCATGGTATGCAAAGTTTATCCCTAATTATGCTTCAGTTACTGAGCCATTGAGAGAACCGTTGCGTGGAAGTACAGCCTTGATATGGTCATCTGCAGCTCAGGCTAGTTTTGAGACTGTAAAAGATTTGATCATTCATAGACCGGCTTTGGCGTTGTTTGATCCATCTCTGCCTATAACTGTAACAACTGATGCTTTTGAATATGAACTTGGAGCTGTTTTGACTCAGCTCCACAAAGGCAAGGTAGAAAAGACAGTTTCATTTGCATCAAGAACAATGACTGAGGCTGAAAGAAAGTATTCTGTGGTTGAAAAGGAGGCTCTTGCATGTGTTTGGGCCACCAAAAAGTGGAGAACTTATCTGTGGGGTCATCAGTTTAAATTACGCACTGACCATAGCCCCCTGATAACACTGTTGACATCAAAAGGATTGGGAAGAGCAGGAAATCGAATTGCTAGGTGGTCAGCACAACTGCTTTGTTTTAGTTATGAGATTGAATATAAACCAGGAGCAGAAAATGTAACAGCTGATTGTTTGTCGTGGCTTCCCTTGCCATCCTCAGGTGCATTGCCAGAATAGGATGTAGAAGTAGTTGCACTGCTTTCAGGCATTCCGGTTGCAGTCACACAAGAGAAATTTCAAGCTGCATGTTTGGCATGCCCAGTTCAGCAGAAACTAAGGGGATTTTTCATGAATAAATGGCCTAGTAAGGAAAAGAGAATGGAGTTAGAACTGTTGCCTTATTTTAGAGTACGTGATGAACTCTAATTACAAAATGGCTGTATTTTACGAGGTACACATTGGTTGCTTGTCCCAGAAGAATTGCAACCTACATTTGTAGCTCTTGCTCATGATACACATCAAGGAATTGTACGCACAAAACAACGATTGTGTGATTTGTATTGGTGGCCTAGGATGGATTCACAAGTAGAGGCAGCCATTAAGGCTTGTGTCACCTGCCAGTTACATGATAAGACAGCGGTTACACATCCCGCACCATTACAGCGGTTACACATCCCACACCATGTCGCATTCCCACATTCTGCTTGGGAAAAAGTTGCTATTGACATTGTGGGACCTTTTGATATTGCCCGTATTGAATGTCGCTATGCTATTACACTGAGTAATAGCCAGAGTGGTGGCCAGAGATAGCATTTACATCACAGGCCACATCAGCTGCTGTGATTAAGTTTTTGGCAGTAGTTTTCAGTAAGGAAGGGGACCCTAAGGAGTTGATCTCTGATAATGGCACCCAATTTACTTCTGTGGAATTTGAAACATTCCTTGCGGAGTGAAATATTATACACAGGAGGTCATCAGTGCATTACCCGCAAGCTAATGGAGAGATTGAACGATTTAATAGAAGTTTGAAAGATAGCTTGCAAACAGCTAAATTGGAAGGAAAGGCATGGGTTACCTTTACAACTGATTTTTTATCAGTATATAGGGCAACAAGCATGCCACAACACAAAGATCCCCAGCAGAATCATTGCATGGGAGGGAGATGCGTACTAAGTTAAATGTTACTGTGATTTTAATGGCAAGGACTGATGTGTCAGATTCAGAACTGAGGAAAAGAGTGAATCAGGAGCAAGAAAAATATAGGGCATATACAGATAGACGTAGAGGTGCTAAGGATGTTAAGTTTGAGTGTGGCTCTTTTGTTAGAGTAAGGAGACCAGGAATTTTACGAAAGGGGGAATGTCGGTTCGCCCCACCCCTCAAAGTTATTGAGAATAGAGGACCATATACCTATAAATTAGTAGATGGGCGAGTATGGAATGTGTCTCATTTGGTATCTGCACATTCTAGTGGAAGGAGTTTTGAATTAGATGACTCTCCTTTGTTACCAGGGATTCAAAATGAGGCTGGTCCTGTTTGTGAGGGGACTAATTCAAGGGATCAGCCAGAACTCTTAGATACACCTCAAGAGACACTAGTACCACAGCCATTACTATCTCAAGAGGCACCGCCAGCTGCAGCAACGAAGAGGATGAGAAGAACAAGACGACCACCTGTTTGGATGAAGGACTATGTTATGAATTGACAAAAAGGGCGATGTGGTGTATGTCCCTTTAAGAGGGTTATATGTAAGTTAAGATAGGAAGTAGGGAGTGAACCTTGCAGCTGTAGAACATGGTTTTATGTTGTGTGTGTTGACTGACTTGGAGATAATAAAACAAACTTGAAGACTGATGTGGAGGCTTTATTGAAGAGACATAACACCAGTTCTCCCAGATAAGAGTCTTCACACTTAACCACTACACCAAACTGTAAATGTATCTATCTTAATTATGGAGTGTTAAGAGCAATCATCTGACCCTGCTGTCACGCCATCAGCTGTTAGGGTTCAGCTGGGCAGAACAACATCACAAGGACGTTAATATGCTAGAATTGGAGGTTGATGTCTCCTTGATTGAGTCTGTCATTACATTTCTTAATTGTAAAGAGCAATAAATTTAGAGTCTGTTTTCATGCTCCATTGGTCTCCTCTCAAGCATGGGTTGACTCACTGTGCTAGAGTGCACAAGCACACAATATGCACCTCCAATAAGAGATCTCTCAGTAAATTCTCTCATGGCAATCTTACCTTTTTGCAATTTCTGAAGCACAAAAGAAAAACATGAGGATCTTCCAAGCAGACATTGGTAAACTGGGCTCAGTCACCTTCTCTAAGCATAACTCACCTTAGAGGTTAAAGGGGAGGCATATGTGCCATCCTGAGTTCCTTGAAGAAAGATGTGTGCAAGGGGAATAAAATCTAGACTAGAAAAAGATAATAGTTGTTGGGAAGGTTGATGTTCTAGAGCAGGGGTGTCAAATTTGTGGCCTGGAGGCTGGATCAGGCCCCTGTAGGGTTCCAATCAGGCCCACAAGCAAGTTTGCTTTCTTCTCCCTCTCTCTTGCTTTCTTCTGCATCACAGCTTGCTTTGCCAGGCTTGCTCAATTGCACAGAAGCTACAGAGCAAAGCCTCTATTTTCTCCGTTGGTTGAGGCTCCTCCCTTGGGGAAGAAGTGGGGGGAGGGAGAACTTGCTTTGCCAGACTTTCTCAATCGCACAACAGAGCTACTGATCCAAGCCTCTTTTCCTTCTATTGGTTGAGGCTCCACCCCTTCCTCATCCCCTGGGGAGGGAGGGGAAGAGCCAGAGCTTCCTTTGCCCAGTTCCCTTGATCACATAGGATACAAAATATTTAATTGTGTTTGTCTGTGTCCTTTATACAGTTTATATCTCAGCTACCTAGCATTACATTTTATGACACACATGGCCTGGCCCAACAAGGTCATTTATATCAGATCCGGCCCTTATAACAAATGTGCTTGACACCCCTGTTCTAGAGGGACTGGGGCTACTCATCCTGGAGGGATTGGAGTTTACTTTTTCAGAGCAGGATAAGAGGTTGGGGATACTCATAGACCCAGCCTTGCAGTTTGAAAAAAGCAAGTTGGTGCACTGGCCAAGAGCACTTTCTATCGACTGCATCTAGTTTGTCAATTGTCTTTTTTTAGGCTTCCAGCTTGGTGTCATGGAGGATTGACGTGCTTCTCACAGAGGAGCAGACCAGAACCTCTGTTTTGGGCAGAGAAGGTGATTCTAACACCTGCTACCTACATCTTCTAGGCAAGGAGATGGCCAAGACATGCATGTAAAATTTTGAGGGGATTTACTTTGGCTGACAAGGAATCCCAGTGGGGTTCCTTTTTGGCTTTGGAAGAATTGCATTACAATGTCTACAGAGGACATCCGGGGTCGTTAAATTGACTTAAATTCATCATGCACCAAAGCTTCTTTGGGACTAATTAATATCTACTTTGGAAGAGGACAGTGCTTTGAAAGGATCATGATCTTTAAAGGTAAAGATCTTTATCTATCACTCCGGGACTAAAATAAAATTTATTTGGAGGAAAAACAAAGGTCCGGATACATTTATATCATATTAAAGTAAAGAAGAAGGAGGGGGTAAATTTTGGACTAAGAGAATTAGAGAAGGTTAAAAAAAGGAAAAACAAAAATTGTTTGACATACCTGCGGTCGGGCAACCCCCTCCGAAAAAGAACAGAACTGCAGATCAACAAGACATCACAGGAAGTGGTGTCATAGGAGTATCGCGAGACTTCTTAACCATAGAATACGAGACTTCGTGGCAAGAAAGGAAGGAAGGGGCCATTAAGAGAAGGGAAAACTGTAAACCTCCGAGCCCTCTCTAGGACTATAATCATAGAGAAACATCAGCGGCCATTGCAAGAAGGTCAAAAGTTTAAAAAAAAATTAGAAGATAACGGGACTTTAAAAATTAGCTGAGCCAGCAAATATCACCATTAGAAGACTAGATTTATTGGACTATGTGATTTGAATTAATTTTGGAGCATTTTTGAAGAAAAAGGAAAACTTTTTTTTAAAGGGGGAAGAAAAGCCACAGATGCTATTTTGGGAAAAATAAAACTTTAAAAAATTAATATCTCGGCTTTGGAGCTTCAGAGAACGGCGATTTTAGGCTCATCTGAAAGGGCATGCTCCACTCTACAAGACTGCATTGTTAAAAAGTGATTTTGTGAGGTCAACTTAAAAGCCTATATTTACAATGGGAAGGCAGTGATGTCAGCCCAAAAACCAGGAGCAAAGCAGATACAGACAAGGGCTAAGACATTGGAAGAAGTGAAAAAGTATAAAACACAAGATAAAATGGATGCCATGGAGGCAAGATTGGTTAAAGTGATTAAAGACTCTATAACTGAATGCAAGAAAGAATTAAAAAAAATATATAGAAGTTCTCAGTAAAGATTTCCAAGCAGTGTCAAAGAAAATGCAGGAGGTTGAAGAGAAAGTGAAGGACCAGGATGTAAGAATAAATATAGTGGATTCCACAATTTAAAAATGCAGGAGAAAGCAGTACTACAAGATTGCAAGTTAATGGAAAATCAGATATGTTTGAGAGGGGTGCCTGAAACTGATGAGACTGATTTAAGGACGTATATAATAAAAATAATTGCTGGATTTTTGGGAGATGATCCTGATGAAACCAGTTACTTTTATGATTACATCTACAGGGTCAACTCAGACTATGCAAGGAGAAGTAAATTACCAAGGGATGTGGTAGTAAGATTTGTGACAAGAGACTTGGTTGGTAGAATTTTAAGTAAACAATTTGAGAACAAATTGGAGGTGGATGGCAGTAGTGTAAGAATTATGAAAGCATTGCCAAGGAAAGTCATAAATGATAGAAGACTATATAAAAAACTGACTGATAAGCTGAGAGAAAGTAAAATAAGATATCGATGGATACTTCCAGAAGGTCTGGGTTTTGAATTCAAGGGGAAGAGGTTTACCATCACAACCACTCAAGACATGGCGAAATTTTTGCAGGAGAATAAAAAATTTGGAGGTACAGATTAAAAATAGAAAACCATGATGGATTACAAATTATTATCTTGGAATGTAAATGGACTTAATTCACCACGAAAAAGAAGGGCAACTTTTCATTGGATTGGGAAGCAAAAATGTAATATAATTTGTCTACAAGTAGTACATATCAAACAAATGGATTACAAATTTTTATGGAATAAGCAACTAGGTATGGAATTTTGTTCATTGTCTAAGGAGAAAAAAGAGGTGTGGTTTTTTATGTGAAGCAAGAATTAGACCCAAAGCTGATTTTTAAAGATAAAGATGGCAGATTTATTGCAGTGGAAGTGATGCTGAACCATAAAAAAACTTTGTTATTGGGATTGTATGCCCCAAATGGAGCAAAAGACTCTTTTTTTAAGAATATTATGCAACAACTAGATCAAGTGACATATGAGCAAATTATGTTAATGGGAGACTTAATGGAACAGTTAGAAATATTCTGGACATATCTGGGGGGGGGGGGGGGGAATAATGAAGGAAAACTACCAAAGTCATTTTTCAAACTAGTTAAGCAAGAAAGTTTGGTGGATATATGGAGGGAATTTAACCCTTAAGTACGGGACTATACTTTCTTTTCAGCAAGACATAATTATTTCTCAAGGATCGATATGTTATGGATTACAAAAAATCTGGGACTTACAACAAAAAAAATAGAGATTCTTCCTAAAATAAGAGCAGACCACAATCCACTAATGTGGTTGGCAAAACCCATTAAAAAGACTTTAAGATGGCAGTTAAATTAAGATTTGCTGCAGAAAAAGGTGGTAGTAGAGTCTCTGGAAAAGGAGACCAAAGCTTTCTTTCAAATAAATGAAAATGACATTCAATTCCAAATGGTGTGGGATGCATATAAAGCAGTAATGAGGGTATCCTAATTACATTGAACAATAAAGATTAAAAAAAGCCAAAGTGAAACAAATGATAGACTTACAAAAAGAGATTGGAAAGAAGGAGAGGGAGCTTAAAAAGAGGCCTGGGAAAAAGAAAATTATAAGGGAGATTACAATACTACAAGGTCAATTAAGACATTTGTTAAATAAAGAAGTCGAATGGAATCTAAAAAGGCTTCAACAAAAATCTTTTGGAGGTGCGAATAAACCTGGAAAATACCTGGCTTGGCAAATGAAAAGGAAAAGGGAAAATAAAATTATTAATAAAATTATTGTGGGAGATAAGGAAATTGTTGACCAGGAAGGAATTTTATAAATACTAGAGAATTTTATAAATACTATGCCAAGTTGTTTAAAAGTCATGCGGTGGACAAGGAAAAAATAGATGCATATTTACAAAAAATTAAGGTAAATCTCTTAACAGACAATATGGAGAAGGTACTAAATGAACCAATTCGAAAGGAAGAAATAGCAGCGGCATTAATTCAATGAAATTGGGAAAAGCTCCCGGTCCAGATGGTTTTACAGCAAAATTTTATAAAGTCCTCATGGTGGCTCTACTTCCAAAACTTCAGAAATTGATGAATATTGTAAGAATAGATGGGAAAATACCTCATACTTGGAAAGAAGCAGTAATTTTGTTGATCCCGAAAGAAGACAGAGACACCACGAATGTAAAAAATTACAGACCAATTTCGCTACTTAATAATGATTATAAAATATATGCTAGAATATTAGCAGAACGCCTGAAACAGAATTGAATAATTTTACTAAAGAAGAGCAAGCAGGGTTTCTTCCCAGGAGGCAAATAAGAGATAATATCAGAACAGTAATAGATATTATCGAATACTATGAGAAACATCCTGAAAAAGAAGTAGCATTATTCTTTGTGGATGCAGAGAAAGCATTTGATAATGTACATTCGGACTTTTGTTTGCAGTGATGGAGAGATTGAGATTGGGCGAAGATTTTATAACAATGGTGAAGGCAATCTATACTGAACAACAAGCAAGACTCTGTATAAATGCAAATTTGACAGAAAGAATGATAATCAGTAAAGGAACAAGACAAGGTTGCCCTCTATCTCCATTGATATTTATAATGACTTTAGAGATATTGCTTATGCAAATCCAAGAAGATAAGGAGAAAGAGGGACTGAAACGGAAAGGTTTTTCTTATAAATACAGAGTTCGCAGATGATGTAATGTTTATAAATTAAAATCCAACTCAAGTTACACCATTGCTGCTTCGTAAGATAAAAGAATTTGGAGAACTGGCAGGCTTCTATATAAAGAAAAGTCAAAAATGTTGTGTAAAAACATGTCAAAGATTAAACAGGAAGAACTACAAAGACTAACAGAATGTGAAGTGACTTCTAAAGTAAAGTAAAAAACATTGACTTATATAAAAATAATTATGAGAAGCTCTGGCAGAAAATTGATTGAGATTTATTAAAATGGAACAGGTTGAATTTGTCTATACTGGGCAGAATTTCGGCAATTAAGATGAATGTGTTACCAAGAATTATATTGACAAACAATTTAATGACAAACAATTTAATAAATGGCAAAGGAAACTTTCAGAATTCATATGGGCTGGCAAGAAACCAAGAATTAAATAAAAATTTTGACCGATGCAAAAGAAAGGGGAGGCTTCCAATTGCTGAATTTAAAATTATATCATGATGCAGTTTGTTTGGTGTGGATCAAGGAATGGATTATGTTGTTAAATAGAACATTATTAACACTAGAAGGTCATGGAAATGTTTTTGGTTAGCATGCATATTTGTGTTATGGGAAAAGTAAGATGGATGGCTTTTTCCTACATCATTATATAAGAATTTGTTAAAAACCTGGTCAAAATATAAAAAATATGGGGATAAGAGGAAGCTTCTTTGGATTGTGCCAACAGAAGTAATAAAGCTATACTCAGATATCAATGAAGAGAAATTGTTATCATATAAACAACTGTTAAAAATACAAGGGGGTAAGGTAGAATTAAAATTGGTGGAAAATTGGATTATGTATAATTGGTTTCAATTGCAACAAATTAAAAGTTTGCTTGAACAAGATATTAGAAATGATGGAATAGGACAAGAACAAACAGAACTGTTTGAGATAATGAAAAATTGATCTCAAGAATTTATAAACTATTATTGAAATAGTCTACAGAGAATGAATTGGTCAAATCTCAAATGATAAAATGGGCGATTAATATAAATAAAGAAATACAGATGGAGCAATGGGAATATTTATGGAAGAACTCTATGAAGATATCAACATGTAATAATATTAAAGAAAACTGTTTTAAAATGTTGTACAGGTGGTACATGACTCCTAAGAAACTGTCGAAAATGAACAATCAGGTGTCTGATAGATGTTGGAAATGTAAAAAACATGAAGGATCTTTCTACCACATGTAGTGGACTTGTGAAATGGCAACACAATTTTGGCAAATGATTCAGCAAGAGATTTCAAAGATTTTGGGTTACAACATAAAGAAGGCACCTGAAATCTTTTTGTTGGGATTACAAATGGAAAATTTTCCTAAACAAGATAGAACGCTACTTTGGTACATGCTTTCAGCTGCACGGACATTGTATGTGCAGATATGGAAGCAAGATAAAATACCAGAAAAGTGGGACTGGATTATGAAAATTATGCATCGAAGTGAAATGGACAAGCTTACAAGAATCTTAAAAGAATATGATATAGAAAAGTTTAATAATGAGTGGGGAAAATTTCAGAAGTATGTTGAAAAACAATGGAAGGTGAAAGGACATATGGTGATTTTTGATAATAGTTAAATGCTAGGGGAGAGACAAATGAACTATAGTTAAAAATGTGAATATACCCTCTTTTTTTCAACCTATTGTGATAAGGATTACAGCTGAAGTGAGATTATGAGATCATGAGAATATATATTTCTTCAATTTTATTTCATTTTTAGGATAAGGATTGGGGACTAAAGGACTATAACGAAGATGGACAATAATTGTAGTAAATGGTTCTTTCCTTATCTTTATTGAACTATAGTTATAAGATTTTTATGAAAATTCTTAAAATGCTAAAATTACCTTTTTTTTGTTGTATTTTAAGTAAAATGCACCGGTGGAAGTCATGAAAAGGGGGGGAGGGAGGTGGAAAATGTGATGCAATGTATTGGTACTAAATTTTTAATAACTGAATATTAATATAATCTGTTGCAGAATAATAAAAATTGTTTTACAAAAAAAATGTCTTTTTTAAAAAACTCAATCAATATGGCCACGCCAATGCAAGCTTCTGTAGCCTCATGGTTGGATTAGAAGAAGAAGAAGATATTGGATTTATATCCCGCCCTCCACTCCAAAGAGTCTCAGAGCGGCTCACAATCTCCTTTACCTTCCTCCCCCACAACAAAACACCCTGTGAGGTGGGTGGGTCTGGAGAGGGCTCTCACAGCAGCTGCCCTTTCAAGGACAACTTCTGCCAGAGCTATGGCTGACCCAAGGCCATTCCAGCAGGTGCAAGTGGAGGAGTGGGGAATCAAACCCGGTTCTCCCAGATAAGAGTCCGCACACTTAACCACTACACCAAACTGGCTCTCCTTAGTACAACATGCTTTACATTGTGCTGTCCTAGAAAACAATTGGAAACTGTAGCTGGTCCAGAATGCAGCAGCCTAGCAATTGTTAGGGACTAGCTGATGGGGACATATTTTGACCTGGTTGAAACCACCACACTGGTTGACATCTTGTTTCCAACTTCAATTCAAGGTGCTGACTACAATTTTAAAAGCCTATGGACCACATATCTGAAGGAACAATCCTGCCTTATATTCCTGTGCACCAACTACAGTCTTCAGGTTGCTGCCTGTTCCCACACTTAGAGTGGCCTACATAGCATCAACTAGAAGACCATGGGCCTGTTTCATTGTGGTTCCCATTCTGTGGAATGGGCATCCTGAAGAGATTCTATTTCTTTGCCAGGGCTGTTGATGGGCTGTGAATAGCAGACGTCCTAGGGTGTGTGTGTGCTATTTTCTTGTTTAATTTTAACACCGTGTTTTAATTATTACTGTAAGTCACCTTGAGCCAAGAGGTAAGGAAGGGGGGGGGGATATTTAAGTAAATAAATCAAAAAGATAAATTAAAACAATTAAAATGTTGTTTTTATTTGTACCACACTTGTAGATTATGCCTTGGTGCCTTGACTGGACCTAAGCTCTTTTTAGGAGCTATCTTCTGTGCCACCCATGTGGAGGGGGGAGGTGTGCGTATGTACCTATTGGGAGGTGTGTGCCACTGCCTTCATTGTAAAAGGTAGCCCCTTTTGCAAAGTGGTGTTCAGGTGGGGTTGGAGAGAAGGACTAGAGACCAAGTCCTATGAAGAAAGGCTGAAGAAGCTGGGCATGTTTAGCCTGGAGAGGAGGCAGCTGAGAGGCGATATGATCACCATCTTCAAGTACTTGAAGGGCTGTCATATAGAGGATGGCGTTGAATTGTTTTCTGTGGCCCCAGAAGGTAGGAGCAGAACCAATGGGCTGAAATTAAATCAAAAGAGTTTCTGTCTCAACATTAGGAAGGACTTCCTGACCATTTAGGGTTGCCAAGTCCAATTCAAGAAATATCTGGGGACTTTGGGGGTGGAGCCAGGAGACATTAGGGGTGGAGCCAAGATCAAGGCTGTGACAAGCATAATTGAACTCTAAGGGAGTTCTGGCCATCACATTTAAAGGGACAGCACACCCTTTCAATTCCTTCCTTCCATAGGAAATAATGAAGGATAAGGGCACCTTCTTTTGGGGCTCATAGAATTGGACCCCCTGGTCCAATCTTTTTGAAACTTGGGGGGTATTTTGGGGAGAGGCACTAGATGCTATACTGAAAATTTGGTGCCTCTACCCCAAAAAAACAGCCCCCCCGAGCCCCAGATTCCCGTGGATCAATTCTCTATGATTTTCTATGGGAATAAATCTCCATAGGGAATAACAGAGTTCCCAGCAGACATTTTCCCCCGCTTCAGGGTCGTCAGAAAGCAGGGGGAGGGTCTCCAAACCAGGGGATCCCCTGCCCCCACCTGGGGATTGGCAACCCTATGACCGTTAGAGTGGTTCCTCAGTAGAACAGGCTTCCTTGGGAGGTGGTGGGCTCTACTTCCTTGGAGGTTTTTAAACAGAGGCTAGATGGCTATCTGACAGCAATGAAGATCCTGTAAATTTAGGGGGAGGTATTTTTGAGTTTCCTGCATTGTGCAGGGGGTTAGACTAGATGACCCTGGAGGTCCCTTCCAACTCTATGATTCTATAAAATGCTGTTCCTGGCTTTGTGTGCTTCCTTTCTCTCATCTCATCTTCCATATTTATTTATTTAAAATGTTTGTATTTGGACCTACATCTTTTAGGGGATTCTAAAATATTTTGAGCATTTGAACACTTTTATTCTACCCTTCCTACCAGGGGCTCAAGGTGGTGAATATGTTTTCCTCCTCCTCCATCCTATCTGGACAACAACCCAGTACCCTAAATTAAGCCTGACTCAGGGATGGTGGCCAAGTAGAGATTTGTACTAGGGTCTCTCAGTGCAGGTTCTATAAGCAAAGTAATTTACCTCACCAGCTAAAGGAGTAGGGGAGGAAGAGAATCAAGACCTAGCTGCAGCACTGAGGACCAGCAATGCCCAATGTTCATGGTCAGAGACTTTGTGCTTGTTGTAGTGACAAGGGACTCAGATTAAAAAGTCCCGAAGGGATGGGGGCTTTTTTTTTACAGCTGCTTACACTATCCCCCATCTCGTTTTGGCAATTTCTGCCTGCCATGCAATTCATTAAAAGCACAGGGCGCTTAAAAGAAATGTGTCAACGTCTCCTTCCAGAAGGTCATTGCCCCGCCTACGCAGAACGGAAGCCCTTCAGCGCCGAGACCTCTCCGGCTCCTTCCAACAGGTGTGCCTGGAGAAAGTGATCGAGCACAGACGCTTCTGAAAGGACGGATGTGTCTCGCCTTTTTGCTCTTCCGGATAAAAGGAGGGGGGAGCGAGAGAGGTCAGCACTCCGTGTGCAAACTGGGACTCAAACTTGCCTGGAACCCTGGCCCTTAAAAGTCCCCCTCCCCAATCCAGACACGTAGAATCAGGCTGCTGTTAGTCGTGAGAGAACAGCACTTGCTTAAACGTTACTTCACATGCCACAGTTGCGCTGTCTCACCACCGCAGCCAGTATTAAGACCCAGCAAGAAGTGGACGCTAATAAAAAGCACCGAGGGGATGGGTTTTCCACAGCAGCTCCCCCTTTCCTCGCCTCGTTTTCCCATTCCCCACCTCCCTTTCTACCGAGAGATTTCTTCCCGCCTTCCTCATCCCCTCACGCCCCATTTGCTACTCCTCCTGCGTTGCCCCAGTCCCCTCGCGCGCAGGCGTACAAGGAATTATGCCTATTCTTCCCCCCCCCCCCCCACACACACACACCTCGTAATACCATTTGCCTTTGAGAAAAGGGGGGAGTTGAAGGCAAGCCCTGGGAAAGGGGTTACGGGCACCTTCCGACAGAGGCTTCCGTGTGGCTTCACGTTCTTTAATGGGCATGTGCAAGCCACCCGCACATGCCCATTTAGGCTTGAGGCTGGCCAGTTTCTGCTCCCGCACCGGCAAGACCACTGAAACAGCATCGCAGGGCCAGAGATAGAAAAAAAAAACAGACAGGGAGACAAAAAAAAGTCAGACCGACCGACCCAGAGGGGCGAGGGGGGGGGGGGGGAGCAGGAGGAGAAGGGGAGGCATCGCCTAGACGTTTCTGACTCCTCACAATTAACGCCTCGTTATGCGCTGACCAAGCGAAGCAACAGAATGAAACCAATGAAATACACGAAACTGTATCTCGGCGCTGATCCTGTCGGAACACCATGGGAGCCACGGTCGTCCGCGTACGGGTAAGTCCTGTCCAGAACGTTCCTCTCCGGGGAATCCTTCAAAGGTGAGGCCGCAAACTTTGGCATGCGACAGGTACCAGTGCAGAGCATGACTGTGACGCCCCTCTTTTCCCCTCGCATCTTCCGAAACCGACGACGGGCTGCTCTTTCGCTGGGATGGAACACGCCAGCGGCGCTGACATGGATCTGACTTGAAGAAGCATCAGGTCCTTTTTCTTTGCGAGGGGGAAAAAAAGAAAAGAAGCCCTCGAGGTAGAAGGGATTCGAGGCGACTGGTTGCTGGCCATTGGCAGCTGCCGGCAGACCGGGACCCTCCGGCGAAGTTCCCCACCTTAAAGAGCGCCGCCGCCAGAGTCGGGTCCTTGGGGCGCTCTGTTGCGGTCTTTCACCCCCTGGGGGTTCTTTCGCTCGACCGAGCCGCGCAGGAGCCGGGGCAGATGGGTCGGGAAGGCGCTGCTCCGCCCAGCTGCCAGCGCTAAGCCACCCGGGCATTGCCCAGTCATTTGTAAACTGTCATGGGAAAGCCGGGAAGAAAACTGCCCCTGAACTCCGGCGGCGGCGTGTGCTTTGGACGCGGTGCGTGTCTCCCACCGGGGCTTTTTTGACTGAGGAAGAGGCGAGTCTCTTTCCTGTCATCGTTTCGAGGCGCGGATGGGGGAGGAAACCCATTCATTCAGTTCTGCAGGTGTGTAATCGGCCGTAGCCTCCAGATCTCCTGTGGATCTACAACCGCAGCCAAAGCAACGACCGACTCCAAATCCCGGGCAAACCTCGCCAAAGGATCCAGGTTTCTGGTGCTGGCGCGTGCGATTGTTTCATGGTTTCCCCCTCCCCCATCCCTGCCTGTGTCTCTGCTCTGCTCTACGCCGGGGAGTGGGCGCACGACTGAGATTAGTCAGCAAGTGTGTCTTATCCCCCCCCCCCCAGCACCACCTCCGATCCCCACCCCCTGCATCCCACTCCTGGACAAAAAAAGGGGGGGGGGAATCCCACCCACTTGGTTTGGCAGGAAAAAAGCAGCGACCATAAAAAGAAACAAAGAAAGAAATAGGTGTTGCCGCCAATAAGATCGTGGTTTCTTTCCTTCTCCCCCCCCCCTCCCCTTCCCTCCCTTCTCCTCCCCTGAGAGTCTTTGTTGCTGTTTAAAGTCAGACAATGAGGCGCCGGGAAACTCCCCTTGGCAGCCGGGCGGGAGGCAAGAGGCGCTAGCAGCACCCAGGGCGCCCCGAGGGGGAGGGAGGGGGGGAGGGAGAGTTGCCTGCCTGGTCCGTTTCAGCCCGGAGGGGAAGCTCCCGCCTGCCTGGGCTCCCCGATGGTTTTGCCTCGGCTCTGGGAGAGCTTCAGATTCCATCGTGCGCGCCTCGCCCTCCTGAGCTGCTTCTGCACTAGAATGTTGCGGCAGGTCTTGCACAGAGGGCTGAGAACGTCTTTCGCCAGACTCGGCCACTTCATTGCCAGCCACCCGGTCTTCTTCGCCTCTGCACCTGTGCTCATCTCCATCTTGCTGGGGGCCAGTTTCAGCAGGTACCAGATCGAGGAGAGCGTCGAATATCTGCTAGCCCCCAAACACAGCCTGGCCAAGATCGAGAGGAACCTGGTCAACAGCCTCTTCCCCGTCAACCGGTCCAAGCACCGTCTCTATTCTGACCTGCAGACCCCTGGGAGATACGGCAGGGTCATTATCACCTCCTTCGTGAAGGCAAACATGCTGGACCAGCACCACACCGACCTGATATTAAAGGTAAGGAAAAAGAAGGAACTCTGTTCCATAGCAAATTAATCCCAGGTCCTTTTTGCACCCCAGCCCTCTGATCCTTTCCCTTTGCTTTTAAACATGTTAAAATGTAGCTACAGCATTCTTTTATAGAGACAGATGTGTTGGTAGCTGCTCTCTGCTGGAGAATTTACCTACCAAGTCATATCTCTGCAACAGTTGGGTTGACTACTGGTTGCAGAGGCAAACAGAGATTCCCTCTGGTTTGGGGGAGGCAGTAAGCTAGCAAAGAGTGGGAAGGTTTGGTGATGGCATTTTGAAACCATTTCCCCAATTTTCATATGGGGTTATTTCTCCTGTTGCTCTCACTTTTTGTAATACAAATTGAATCCATGACAATGAGTCCCCTCCCCCATTTATACTTGAATCTAAACTTCAAGATGGATTTAAGAGGATTTGTGAAAGTAACGTTTCTGAATTGTTCCTGACTTATTTTCTATCAAGGCAACAGGGGAAAAACTTGGATAATCATAGCACTTGAATGCTGTTTTGTTTGGAAGATACTCTATTTATGTAACCAACCATATGTTTTTAAAAAGGGCAATAGCAATGTTGCATTTTTTCAAACAAAAAGACAATTTTTAAAAATGAAAATTGCAGTGTAGATGTTTGCCATGTAATATAATGTTTGACATTGAAATTGGTGTTACCTACCTGGGTCAAGATGCAGTTGTATAGGGGAAGTGCCCCATATCCCAGCATCTGTCATAATTTGTCAACTATTACTTCCAGTTTCTTTTTTTATTTTCAGACTGTATTACAATAAGTTTCCAGGTTTGGGACAAAACCTGGAAAAGAGGTGCAGATGAATGGAAAGAGAATCAAGTTGAGAAAACAGGGAGAAAACAATTTTCTGACACATGAAAAAATGTTTGTAGAAGTATATCTATGAGCACATGCATACACACACACACACACGCACACACATTCTTAAGCATTTAACACCTGCACTGCATGTTTACACTGCTCTCTTTGGAAAACTCCAGACAATGACTTTATAAAAGCAGAAAAATGTTAACAAGCCTTCAAAACATGTGCAAAGTAATCTTAAATCATTTGACCTTTGGAGTCTCTCTCTCTCTCCTCCAGTAAGATATACATATTCATAGAGAGTCCTGCATATTCCACCAAAAAAACCAAACAAGCATTCCAATGTCTGATATTTTCAATGAATATTTTCAATGAAATGAGAGCAATATTTACTGATGTAACAGCGATTTATACTTACATATACATATATATACATATATACCTAGAAATGCCAAGAAGCAGATGTTGGCTGTGTCCTCCCTGGAAAAATTACTGGCAAATAATAAAAACAAAACCTCTGAAAATATCAATCCCTGTTCCTACATTCCCTCAGAAACAATCATAGGATTAAAATGGATTTCCTCCTGGTGTGCTAGATCTAGAAATCTTACTGAAATAGTAATGGTTCACAAATGTGAATCTTCTTTCTTAAGATAAAATTTATGTAAAACATCTATCAGTTCCTTATTTCACTATCAGAAGGTGATAGTTGTAGTTAATACAGAAAGAATCTAAGTTATAGAATTTGGCCACAGAATGATTATTGTTCATTTAATGAAAAAATAGCCACACACCATTGCCATTTTGACATCATGGGCTCTTGCAGTTGTCTAGAAGTCTTAGGCGTACCAAATGCCTGTTGCAGTATAATAACCATCTGTTCATTGCACAACAATCTCTGGTATAATTACTTTTTGGGGGGACTAATGCCATGATCAGGTAAATGATGTGTGAGGAATCCTTTGAAAGCCAAAAGAGGTTGGGTTTAAACAAGTAGAAAGGTTATGCTGCTGTACAGGGTAGCTGTAAAGCTGGAGGAAGAAGAGTCACTGATGGAAATATACATAGAAATTATGTTTTAAGTTATTACTATGTTCTGCATTATAGCTGTAGATGTTCTAGTTGACAAAAATAAGGAATGAATTGTGAACTTCATATTCCACAGACAGCCAGGGGAAAGTACAGAGGAACTGATTTGTCCTTTCTTCATCTTCCCCCACACTTTCTTCTCCATCCTTCTCTGAAAGATGGTTATAGTACCACAGGTGTGAACTAATCACAAAAGATATTGATCTGTCATAAGTGCAGAGATTATGCCCAGCTGGGAATCGCATGTACAGGATGTATTTCCCACAGAGAGGTGTTGTTTCCATTGACTCTTCCCTTGGGCCATTAATTTAGAAGAAGCAGAGTACCCCATTTTTCTCTACCTTAAGGAGTCTTAGAACAGCTTACAATTGCCCTCCCTTCCTCTCCTTGCAACAGGCATCCGGTGAGGTAGGTGGAACTGAGAGAGTTCTGAGAGAACTATGAGCGGCCCAAGATCACACAGAAGGCTTGATGTGAAGGACTGGAGAATCAAGGCCGGTTCTCCTGATAGAGTCTGTGGCTCTTAACCACCACAACATGCTAGGGGATGGTTGATTGTTTGTTTGGTTTTGACCTGGTTTCCTGATTATGGGTGTTGATCTTAGCCATGGGAAGACAAGACCATTTTTGCAATAGTGAATTACAGTTGGTAGAGTCTAGGGGTAGGGGGAATAGCAAATGAACAAAATCCAGGAGTATTACATCAGCAGCTCTACCAGCCCAAGGTGTATCTTATTGTTAAATCTGCTGTTTATTTTTCAGTGCTAAGTGCTCCTTCATATATACTGTGTAGTTCAGGGAGAAAATTTCCTAATATGAGCCTTCAAGACTGAAGATGTTTATATATCACAGGCCTGGTTTGCAGAGTAATTTTTTGGATGGGTTGCTTTTTAAATATACATTTTCTGTTTTTACTTTGTCAGAGTTCTGCAGCAATTGCCACAAGATACATAAGAGATTTTACTGCACTATATTTATTGATGAGTTACTTGTTCATATCTTGGTAACTTCATTGGGTTTTAAATTTCAGTCCAATTATATCACAGTGCTTGTTCCTCCCACTTGTGAATATTTCAGAATCTGCTACTTCTATTGCCTTGGAGTTGATCTCCTTTCTTGATGTGTAAAATGTAAAACAGAAATAAAAAAACAACCTAAACCTTCACCCACCCTGTTCTTGCCAAAGTCTGGTCCTTTTTCAAGACTGAGGGCTGGCCTAACAGTGAAATGAGGAGGGGTTTTGAGAGAGAGATAATATCATAACTTAAAAATAGCAATCTGACTAGACTCTACTATAGTGTTCCAGTGGAAAGAGAGTGTGACATTTTGATGCAATAAAGTGGCCAGTAAAGCCAATAAAACCAACAATAACAAAAGGAAGAAAAATGCATATTTTATTTCAAAACATTGTGAAAAAACAGTATTTTTATTTTAGACTGAAGAGGAATTCTGAATAGTGATTTGAGATAACTGAAACTACCCTTTGAGGCAATGGAGAGCAAGTTGGCCTTATTAACACTTTGTGATTTGGGGGAAACGCTTAGTAAAGCTGCAGTGCTGTTTCTATGTCCACAAGACTTGTTAACATATCTGAAATGACGGTTGAAAGCCGCTAACGTAAGGGATCTGATAATAGCACATCCGTATTTGACTTAGCCTAATAAAACCCATGATGGGAGAGGAGGAAAGAACCACTGTTGTAGGCACATGAAAAGATTATTTCCTTTCAGGTAGGATGGGAATATAAAAGAAGACTAAAATAATTCTGTTTGTTCAAAGAGAAAGACTATAGAGTTCATTTTGATCCTGCTTTATTGTACAATGTCCAAGACTGATTACAGGCTAAATGGATTTCCCGCGGTATTGTGAGGCTCACACACTCGGAGTTATCAAGTCATATTTGCAGAGGTTTCCTGCCTAAAGAAAGGGTAGTGGCTCACCCCGATGTTAGAGCCATATCTTCTAGGTCTAAAGCCATAAGAACATAAGTAACGGACTACCCTGTAACTAAGTCTGGTAATGAAAGAGAAAATACTAAAAATGGCTCCCCTCTCCTCCAATTAATTAATAGTAATTCAGTAAGGAAAAACTGTTGTACCTCCATTACATCCTTAAAACACCTATACAGAGGGTTTAGTACATTTGCAGTGCAATTCTAAGACTACTTTCCTGGGAATAAGCCATACTGAGTATACTTCAGTAGGATTCTGACTGGACCTGCTTAGCACTGTTAATTTATCTATCTGATTCTTTTGATTTATGGGTTAGTGAATGGAGATTAATCAACTAAAATTTTCATTAGTAAATAACTAATATATAAATAAACATTTACCTATAGTAAATGATGGCTGTGGCTCACTGGCAGAGCATCTGATCAGCATGCAGAAGGTCCCAGGTTCAATCCCCAGTATCTCTGGTAAAAAGATCTGGCAGTAGGTGATATGAAGTGAAAGGCCTCTCTGTCTGAGACTCTGAAGAGGAGCTGCCAGTCTGTGTACACAGTATTGACTTTGATGGACCAAGGGTCTGAGTCAGTATAAAGCAATTTTATGTGTTCAACTGATTAAAACAACAAAATAACTGATATAGGCATACATTTCAGCAGTGGGATGGAAAATTAGATTACCCCATACATTTATTCCATTCCTTGACACCTCAAGCAAAGAGTCAAAACATTACATCTTTTGTTTCAGTGGAACTGGAACTGACGTAGTTCCACTTTAGATTTAGTAGCCACGTCTCAACCAGCCAGTTTTGATTTAGTTCCCATGACAGAACCTAAGTATTAATCCCCAATATACATATTCAGATAAGTAATATCTTTGTGATGATTTATTCTAACATTAACTGCTGAGATCAATAATGCTGGACAGAAAAGTCTGCACATCACTTTGGAACATAGTGGATGAGAGAACACACGGAAGCAATATGCTGATCCTGGATTATTACTTGATTTTAAAATATGTATTATTGCAAACTTTTAAAAAAATATCCGTCCGAGAGTAGAGCCAGAAGACTTTCTCATCCCTTAAAAATAAAATAAAAATACAGCAGTGCAATTCACCTGAATATAGTCTTCATTTCCTTCTCTTTTTTTCATTCAGATGGTGATGATGATATTGGATTTATATCCCGCCCTGTACTCTGAATCTCAGTGTCTCAGAGTGGTCACAATCTCCTCTACCTTCCCCACACACACACACCAGACACCCTGTGAGGTGGGTGGGGCTGAGATAGCTCTTACAGTAGCTGCCCTTTCAAGGACAACTCCTAGGAGAGCTGTAGCTGACCCAAGACCATTCTAGCAGCTGCAAGTTGAATGGGGAATCAAACCCAGTTCTCCAAGATAAGAGTCCGCACACTTAACCACTACACCAAACTGGCTCTCAGTGGTTCCACAGCAGCTGCACTTCCACTAAAATGAAAGTGAATGCACACATACAAAGCAGCCAAAATAAACAGTTTGCATGCCCACACTTTTGTGATCACTCTGTGGCAATGGTATAGATAGCTTTACTCACCCAAGTTCACTAAATGTAAAATCTGCTGTATTTCAGTCAGCTTACAGAAAGAGAGGCCAATAAAGCAGGGGTGCCAAACATGGGGCCTGAGGGCCAAATCAGGCCCCCAGAAGGCTCCTATCAGGCCCCCAAGCAACTGGCTGTCATCTGCTTCCTTCTCTCTATCTCTTGCTTCTTTTTGTGTAACAGCTTGCTTTGCAAGGCTTACTCAATTCCACAGGAGCTACAGAGCAAAACCACTATTTTCTCCATTGGCTGAGGCTCCTCCCTTAGGGAGAAAGGCAGAGCCAGGCTCTCTGAATTGCATAGCAGAGTTACTGAGCCAAAGCTTCTATTGTCTGTGGTTCCTCCCCCTCCTGGTCCCCTGGGGAAGAAAGGAAAGAATCAAAGCTTCCTTTGCCTTGTTCCCTGGATCCCATGGGAGAAATACAAAGAAAGCACCTTTAAGACCAACAAATGCTAACGTTTTAAGCATGTTTTAAGTCTTTTTAAAAAAAAAAAATCTTTAATTGTGTTTGTCTGTATCCTTTATAAAGTTTATATTTCTGCTACCTAATCGTAAATAGGTACACACATGGCCTGGCCCAACATGGCCTGGCCCCACAAGGTCTCATTTATGTCAGATCCAGCCTTCATAACAAATGAGTTTGACACCCCTGGTCTAGAGGGTGGAGTTTTCCTCTATCCCATACTCAGGTTCTAGTTAACTCTTAACTATCACTTTTACTACACAAACAGCTTCTGAAAGGAATGCAAAGTGAACAGAGGGACTGGGCTCTCTGTCTCTCTCTCTCTCTCTCTCACACACACACACACACACACACTTTCACTCTCTCACACACACAGCTCTTCCTGCTTGCCCCTTCCCAGTGTCAGTCTAGCTGAAATTTAAAGGCATACACACCACTTCCAAAACAGAAGCAGTTACAAGCTTCTGAACTTGCCTTCAATCTAAAGACACATTATGGCTGTTGGGGTGGGGCTTCCCACCACTGGTCAGCTGGCTGGAGGTAGGGAGGGGCCTGCAAAACTGAGGGATCCCCCATCCAGACCTGGGGACTGGCAAGCCTAGTTGGATTGTGAACTGCTCAGAAAGAAAACTGGCCTAGTTGTTGTTTTTTGGGGAGGGGGCGGGCAGTTTCAGGAAAACAAAGGTAATGATTTTTTTCTTTAAAAGTTATAGAGCTAAGGCCAATAAACAGCCTTTTTTGTTTGTTTTCACTTCATTCTGCCCTCTGATTCACTCTGGGCACTGTGCCTAGGTGCCACAACTTCTTTTGATTTTATGTATAGGTCAACGATAAGAAAGAAAGGGATCCAGAGCAGTTGCTACAGATTATGGTCAAGCACTACAGTTTCCCTCATTCTGCTGTCTTCACAGCAACAAATCTCCATCTTGCCTCCTGATTTCCACTCCTTGAAGAAGATGGGATAGGGGAGACTGGGCAAACAGGATGAAATCCTTCCAGATATTGTTTGCGTACTCTCATGAGTCATTTTGGTTGGAGCCAGTGTCTGTAAGTTTAGTATAACTGAATTCATTCTGTCCCTTAGGTTCCTTTAGACATCATGCCAAACCCAAGCAGCTTGCTTTCATTTTTCATTTGCTCAGTATCGATCTTGCGAGGTCCTGAAGCAGAGCATGTACACTCTGTGGTGGAATTCACAAGGTTCATTGTCTAGCTGAAGTTCCAAACAGACAGAAACTGGGTAGCAAAGCTTAAAGATATATTTGCCAGGCAAATACGGTGATCACAGAAATAGGTCTGCAAGGGGGGGGGGGGGGGAATCACACCCTTGCAAAGGTGTTCCATTCATTCATTCAAATTTATATTCTGTCCTCCCTGCAAGTGGTCTCAGGGCAGATCACAGTTATACTCTTAGGTTACATTGCACTGAGTATGTGCAAAAGTTGCAACCTGAACTGAAATTTCAGACTTTTGAGTAAATTTTCTCTGCTGACTCCTAGACATTCCAAGGGCTGGTTGTGCAAACCAGCATCCTTGGTGTGTTACAGTCTCCTGAAGTTGTTTACCCAGATGGTCTTAGCTGACTCCCCTAGATAAGCTTATCTCAGCTCTCAAGTTTGTTCTCTTTGTTCTTTTGCTTTTGACAGCAGAAGTCCAGTTGCAAATTGCAAAGCAATTAAACATGGCACAGGCTATGCTAAGCTGCATTTTTATACTTTTTCTGGCAATGCCTTCTTAACCAAACAGTGGATAAAGAACTTAAACTATGGTACAGCATTGCATTCAAACCAACAAACTATGGTTTGTAACTGACTGGCCAATGGGAATAAGAAAACCATAACTGGAAATGGATTTGCACATTGTGGCTAGTGGTAGATGTAGTTCAGTTTGCTATCTGAACTGATACCCCTACTGCTATGGATGTTCTTCCACCTCCAAAGGCATTTGCAACTAGAGTCAACAGTGCTGGGACACAGAAAATTGAAGAACAAATAGCTCAAAGCTATCCTGTTCGTTGTTATTTGGAAGTATAACCTGGACATATAATGGTTTTGCATAATATATTAATAGAATTTAGCCTGAAACAGTAATCTTTTTAAAGCTTCTGTTTTAGACTGCATTCAAGAAAAAACAGCAGTAGTATCAGAAAAATCAAAAATAATCCCTTGTCTCAAAGGCCTTACAAAATAAAAAGGTCTTCCAATGGCCTTACAATGGCTTTCCTCCTTCCTCAAAGGTCGGGGACAAAGGGTGGCAATTGGGGGTGAGCTCTCCCGGAGGCGCACACTAGATTGTGGGGTGCCTCAGGGAGCAGTTCTCTCCCCGGTGTTATTTAACATCTACATGCGCCCCCTTGCCCAGATTGCCCGGAGTTTTGGACTGGGTTGTCATCAATATGCGGATGACACCCAGCTCTATCTGCTAATGGATGGCCGGCCTGACTGCGTCCCAGTGAATTTAGACCGGGCACTGCAGGCTGTGGCAACTTGGCTTAGGCTGAGTGGGTTGAAGCTGAACCCGACGAAGACAGAGGTCCTTTGCGTAGGGCGTGGCGCTCTGGGAAGGGAAATACCTCTCCCGGTTTTTGACGGTGTGCCGCTGAAAGCGGCGGGCCGGGTCAAGAGCCTGGGAGTCCTACTGGAGCCTTCACTATCAATGGAGGCCCAGGTAGCGGCCACTGCCAAGTCGGCATTTTTCCACCTGAAGCGGGCAAGGCAGCTGGCTCCTTTCCTGGAGCGCCGGGACCTGGCAACAGTGATCCATGCGACGGTCACCTCAAAACTAGATTACTGCAATGCCCTCTACATGGGGCTGCCTTTGTGTCGAACCCGGAAGCTGCAGCTAGTGCAGAACGCAGCGGCCAGGCTGTTATTAGGACTCCCGAAATGGGAGCATATACAGCCGGGGCTGCGTGAACTGCACTGGCTGCCAGTTACATACCGGGTCCGATACAAAGTGCTGGTCATCACCTTTAAAGCCCTATATGGCCGAAGACCTGCCTACCTGAGGGACCGTCTCTCCCCATATGAGCCCCAAAGAGCACTGAGGTCAGCAGGGAAGAACACACTGACTATCCCTGGGCCAAAGGAGGCAAAATTACAGAGTACACGGGCACGGGCCTTCTCTGTTATAGCCCCGTGCCTTTGGAATCAACTTCCGGAGGAGGTACGGGCCCTGCGGAATTTGGACCAATTCCGCAGGGCCTGTAAGACCATCCTTTTTAAACAGGCTTTTGTAGACGTTGATAGGATGGCTGTTTAATCCACCAACGATTTATCTAGTGACCCCTGCCATAATATAAGTGTTCAGAATAACATCAGGAAGATCACCGCCGCTTAAACTATGGAATGACCTAGACATTTGGAACTGGTTTTAGATTGTTGTTTTAAATTAATGTATAATTTAAATGTTGTTTTAAATCACCTTATATTGTATATTGTATAATTTCATTGAACTGTTGTTAGCCGCCCTGAGCCTGCCTAGGCGGGGAGGGTGGGATATAAATAAAATTTATTATTATTATTATTATTCCACTGGCTGTCAGAAAGCAAAAAGTGAGGCATCTCAGTGAGCTTCTTGTGACAAGAGAGGCTTCTGCAGTCTGAGCACAGTGGCAGAAGAATCCAAATCATATGTGCCCAGTGTCCACCAAGCTCAAATGAGTTGCTTTAGATTCAGTTTCCTTTTTATGTTCTTACTTTTAACTGAAGATAATACTGTCTGAAGAATACCTGCCACTTAATTCTGTCCTTCTGTCATGAGTTGGGCAGTGAACATAAGAACAAAAGAGAAGCCATGTTGGATCAGGCCAATGGCCCATCCAGTCCAACACTCTGTGTCACACAGTGGCCAAAAATGCCCAAGTGCCATCAGGAGGTTCACAAGAGGGGCTAGAAGCCCTTCCACTTTGTCCCCCCAAAGCACCAAGAATACAGGGCATCACTGCCCCAGACAGTTCTAATAATATGCTGTGGCTACTAGCCGCTGATGGACCTCTGCTCCATATTTTTATCCAATCCCCTCTTGAAATTGGCTATGCTTGTAGCTGCCACCACCTCCTGTGGCAGTGAATTCCACATGTTAATTACCCTTTGGGTGAAGAAGTACTTCCTTTTATCCGTTCTAACCCGACTGCTCAGTAATTTCATTGAATGCCCACGAGTTCTTGTATTGTGAGAAAGGGAGAAAAGTACTTCTTTCTCTACCTTCTCCATCCCATGCATAATCTTGTAAACCTCTATCATGTCACCCCGCAGTCGATGTTTCTCCAAGCTAAAGAGCCCCAAGCGTTTTAACCTTTCTTCATAGGGAAAGTGTTCCAACCCTTTAATCATTCTAGTTGCCCTTTTCTGGACTTTTTCCAATGCTATAATATCCTTTTTGAGGTGCACAGGCCAAATGTACCTCCACCCTAATGTCTCTCCAGCTACCACTTGAAGATGTGCTGCAGGCTCAAGCTCTGGTATGAAGCCCCTGTCCAACTTTCCTCTCTCAGAGGCAAGATTTTCCCTCCATTTTTCTGTCCCTGTCTGACTGACCTGTCTTAGTAATGTGTTTTCTTCTTTCCTTTCTCACCATGTCAAAGTATAATATTTTGGCTGTTTGCTCAGCCCAGGAACCTGAGGAAAGGATTGGGAGCCTCCTTTAATGTTAATGGCACTCAAGACATTTTTATATTCCAAATCAACAAAATATTGTATCCAACATATAGGGCAGGGGTGGCCAACGGTAGCTCTCCAGATGTTCTTTGCCTACAACTCCCATCAGCCCCAGCCAGCATGGCTGAGGCTGATGGGAGTTGTAGGCAAAAAACATCTGGAGAGCTACCGTTGGCCACCCCTGTTATAGGGGAAAGGTAGGGTTGCCAAATCCTACCTTCCTCGGTGAGGGAATCTGGTAGCCTCTCCTAGAGTCCTCAGCTGCATGCACAAAGTACACACAGCATTTTGATCTCACCCAGGAGTGACATCATTGCATTGCTGGCATAGCATGTGATGCTCTAGGTTTTGGGCAAAAACTCCATGTTTTTTTAGCTACAATACCACAGAGTTTGCCCCAAACCCAGAGCATTGTTGTGCGATGTGTCCAACGCAATGATGTCAGTTCTGAGTGACATCATCACATCAGGGACAGTGCACAATGACATCCCTGTTGGGTGTGGGGTTCCCCTGCTGGCCAGCTTTAGGCCAGCGGATAAGAACCTGGCAGATTAGGGGATCCCCTGGCTGGACTGGGGGCCTGGCAACCCTAAGGAAAAATCAGGTGAAACAAGGGGTTGAAATTTCTGAGGTAAAGCCAGTACAGGCACAGACTTCAATTCTTATGTTTCAGGCTAATGAGAGTTTCTTAAGATTCTCACAGTGACTTAAGTCTTTATGTTGAGAGGCTTTTGTTCCAGTGTTTTCCAAAAAAACTTCAGTACACTTTCTTTGAATATTCTCTAGCTCTTTTGGTTTCCAGAAAGCTGGTACACTCTTTTCAGTAACCAAACCCCTTCTCTTGAAACACCAGTACTCATATTGAGTTTTTAACTGACTCATAAGGTCTCTAAAGGCAATTTCTAACCACACTAGACCTGCACTCTTCAGAACTAACTCCCTGTTTGACTGGGAAGGGAATTTTCATATCTCTCTAGAAGATCTGTCCCCTTTCTTTGGCCTGAATGAGAGTCTCCATCTAACTATCTATTTGTCCTTGCCAACTCCCCTTAGTTTTCCTGTCTGTGTTAAACTTCTGTTGGTCAAGGCTGAATTCTGAATGCATTTTCCTTCTCAACATTCAGCTCTGAAATCTCTCTCTCTCCTCATCTGATGCTAACCATTCAGATTGCTTGGAGCAGTCCATCACTCAAGGCTTTGTTTCTGTAAAGAAACATTCTTCATTCTTCAGCTGTTTGTAAAGCACTTCTAAGCTTTAAGAAGTGCAGTGTGTCACATCTGGCATGTCTTTAGGAGGCAGATATAAGAGCATTTATGCAGTACATGTAGTATGAATTAGACTGAGATCTTGGTGCTGGAGGAAGCAAGGCCATTCTTATGATCTAATTTTGGAATTCTTCTTTGTCCTAATGGGAAAAAACTTACAGGCAGATGACTTGGGAGAATGAATTTAGATTTAGAAACCATGTGAGGGAAATTATTAATTCCTCTACATCAGCATCCTCATTCAGTGTCTTGTCATGAACAATCTTGCTCAGGTCTTGCAAGCTGAAGGCCATGGGTTCCTTTATTTAGTCAATCCATTTTATACCTGGTCCTCCTTTCATACTGCCTTCTACTTTCTTAGCATTACTGTCTTTTCCAGTGAGTCTTGTCTTCTCATGATGTAGCCAAAGTACAATGGCCTCAGTTTATTCATTTTTGCTTCTAGGGAGAATTCAAGTTGATTTGATCTAGAATCCACTATTTTTCCTATTGGGTAGTTGATAGTATCTACAAAACTCTCCTACCTATACTTAACATTAAAGAACTGAAAGTTCCCATCACTTGCGCTACTTTATTTTGTCTTGTACCTGTTCACAAGACTTTAATTATAGATCTTGCCAACTGGTTTACTATACACTGTGCTGAAAAAACTCAAAGGTCTTTTATAAAAGATGAATTCTGAGGTATGTATGACGTATGTGATTTAATTTGCACACATGTACTTTTTACATGGGTTATTCCAGGGGTTATTTTGTAGAAAAATATGTGGTGGAGCTCATCTAGGGATTGTTATGCAGCTGCACCTACTATTCAATAGACAAGGTGGGAAGGAGCAGGTAGAACTCTCAGAAGGGTTCAGGAGCTGTGCTCCTGTGAGCTTCCGCTGAATCTGAGGCCTTGGTTATTCTGCTGGTCATGAGAAAGGTGAAGCAATTCTTCAGGGATAGTAAATTCCTGACACCAAGGTGTGTTGCTTATCCATCTCCAATTCTGAAGAATCAGCTGTTTCCCACACATTTTCAGAGCTATCTTTCCAGCCATGCGGACTATTAATTTGCATAGCAGGGGAGCTGAAGTTCTCAAAATGATAAATCCTGTGTCCTGTAGCAATTCTGGACAGTTGTGTTGCTTAGTCATGGAACTGTTGCTCTTCATTCCAACATTCAACATTTTACAATTTTATATATGCTACAAAGATTATCTATCCTGTTCTGGATAGCCCAGGCTAGACCAATTGTGTCTGATCTTGGAAGCTAAGTAGGGTCAGCCCTGGCTGGTATTTGCGTGGGAGACCTCCAAGAAATACCAGGATCATGTCACAGAGGCCAACAATGGCAAACCACCTCTGAATATCTCTTGGCTTGAAAACCTTAAAGGGACTTCATGAGTCAGCTGTGACTTGACATCACTTTCCACCACCATACAAAGACTGTCCAGAATTGAAATTCATATCGGAATACTGCCGGTGTGATATAAATGTTGTGGTAATCCAGAGACACCTATCTATTTCCATAGAATCACATTTGGGTGACTAATAACACTTTCCATTGCATCTCCAGTGATTCCGACATTCACTGAAGTTACGAGCATTTGCATGTAAATGCTGATATTCATGTTAATTTCATATGTATGTGCACTAAGAAATTACATTTGTTCAGAAGTATTCGGAAGCTTCAGTTGGTGCAAATGATGCAACAAGATTGCTGATGGGCTCACACTACAGGGAATACATTTTCCCTAGCCTTAAAAGAATTGCACTGCCAGCCACTTTGCTTCCAGGCACAATTCAAAGAGTTAGTTATTTCCTTTAAAGTCCTAAACAGCATGGGAATACAGTACATAAAGGATTGCTTCCATCCATTTAAATCTAACCGGCAACTTAGATCAGAGTTGGAAGTCCTACATCATCTTCTGAAGTAAGGTAAATGGCCACTAGAGATTCTGTGGTGGCTGTAGAATACCTACCCCCTGTCATCTACAAGACCATTTCATGTGTGGAGTTTTAGGCGCCAAGTTAAAATGTTTCTGATCACTAAGGCATTTGATTCCAGTTGAACTTTGAGGGTTTTTCTTTAAACTTTTCCTTCAGTGTGTACTTATTTATGTGGTAAATTTTATACATTTCTAATGTTTCTGAATGAACTTTTAAAATTCAGATTACTATTGTTAGCCACCTCAAAAACTGTTTAACCAAAAAAATCTTTCCAGTAAACAAATAATATAAAACTATTGTTTTGCACCACTGTTAGAATCATTCATGGTTTTGTTGCTTATAGGGTCTCACATGTTAGTCCAAGTACCTTATTAAAAAAAAAAAAAGCTAACCCATTGGTAGTTACGTGACAGAACAATCATCTTGAACTCAAATGTTCACAAGTAACTAGGGCAGAATTACATAAATAGATTTGTTTTGGAACTGGCCTTTCTAATTTTGCCTTTGGGGATGAATGCCACTGGAAATGACATTTGCAACATTTCCTGCCCTCAAAGCTCTCAGGAGAAAATATTTATTTCTAATGAGAGAACCTGAGGTTCTCTAATAATGACTTCCCTATAATGACGTGGCTGCAGATGGCTCAGACTTTGTAAAGAAAAAAATACTACCCATCACAAGTGATTTTAACCCTACTTGCATCCTTTCTAGTTCTAACCACAGGGTGCTCTTTGTCCTTGGCCTCAAAGTCAATCTGTAAACAACAGAGGGCAAAATTTATAGTTGCGTGACAATGTCACAAGTGTCAGCCTGTCATATCCGCAATGTTTCTCTCTCTCTCTCTTTCTCTTTTTTTGTCAGATTACTCAGTCTGCTGAAACAAAATACATCCATCACGCTAATTTTATGTGGAGAGCTATTTATTGCCACATGTCTAGTGATACAGCATAATTCAGAGAAACAATGTACCACATTTCTCCACAAAGTAATGCAAACTAGGGTCTGAAAACAGTAGCAAGTAAACACACACACACATTTTGAAGTGGGCTAAAGAACAGGCAAGCTACAAATAATGTGTAAAGCACAGAAATGTTTTTATCATTCTCTGCTACCCAAATTACCCTGAGATAGTTTTCTACAAACCTAGCGTTAGTAAGAGATGAGTCCTAATCCTAGAGTCCCCAGAATTCAAATGTACCAGGATTTAGCAATGGCATATATTTTCATTTGAAAAGAGCAAGAGTCCAGTTACACCTTAAAGTCTAACACAATTTGTGGCAGGGTATGAGCTTTTGTGAGTCACTGCTCACTTCAGATGTGCTCACTTCTTGGTACTGAAGATGTGAGCAGTGACTTATGAAAGCTCATACCCTGCCATAAATTTTGTTAGTATTTAAGATGCTACTGGACTCTTGCTCTTTTCTGCTACTGCAGACAGACTAACATGGCTATACATCTTGATATTTTCAGTTGTGAGGCTCATTCTTTGGATTCCATGAAGCAATAATTAAAATCCTATTCTGAAAAATTGGGTCAGGTTGACTGGAGATGTGGGGTGAAATGGATAAGATGTAGATGTCAGTCTTCTTTAACTTCAGGCAACTCCATGTATTACTTAATATAGTCTGATGGCCTGTAGCAAACTATGCCCCACTGCTTGTAATTATTATAAACTGAAGTGTGTTTATTAGGGTACAGAGTCATTTTTACCCCCAGTTGTACTGACTAGGATAGTGAAATGAGCATATAAATTTAAATTGCCGAAATTGTATGTTTTAAAAAATTGCATTTGTCCTTGGTGTTTTTGCTCCAGTTCTTATCCTGTATTGCCAAAGGGAAATAATTAATGAAGTGTAGAGATTACTCTTTTCATTGCAGCTGTTGTCATGTTCATTGAAACGCTCAAGGCTTTTTAAAAAAATCTATTACCATATTTATTTTTAAGTTTATTTGATCCCCATACCATATTAATAGAGTAAAATGTTTGTGTGTGAAAAGAGAATATCTTTAAGAATGTGCAGAGTGTGTTTTTCTAACCATAGATATCAGCATGCAGCATTATAATTTTTTAAAAAATGTGCATTGGCTGTCTCACCACAGGTACCCAAAATCAAGGTTAAACAGGAGGATTTACTCTTTAGAGGACATCCAAGTGAAATCACTGAGGGGTCTTCCTGTTGTTTGGAGTAAATGTTAGATTGGTTAAACCCTGTGGTTTGGTGTTTGCTTGGAAACCTTTAGGTTTAATCTCTGAATTTTCTCTCTTATCTTGTTGGGTAGGTTATCTCTTAGTTTTAGTCTTTTACTTTTTGGACATAGTTTCAATTATAGCACCTTGGGATTATATAAAGGAATATTTCTAACCTTTCATGACAGGAATGTAATTTGTTTACTTAATTATAGTGTATATGAGGAGGGCGGGATATAAATGGAATTAAATAAATAAATAAATATAACTATAGTGTATATCAGGAATGGAACTTTGTCATAGGGAATTTGAAAGATTTCCCCCCCGACAAAGCTTCACTCAAAATGCATAGGGTTTTTACAACCATTAAATAGTCTTTCCTTTGCACCATTTAGCTTTTCATCTTTTCAACATGTTTTATATAAAAGGAGCTGCACAAATTTTAATATACTCTGTGGCATCATCCCAAATTTCCCAAGTAGTTCCACTTTGTGCATTATATCTGGCATTTGTGAATGAGGGGAGACTCCTTTTATTTTGTGTTCTGAAATATCTTGTTAATAGGGCTAAGCACAACACCAAATTCTCTATGGGTTTTTTTTTCTCTGTAGGCACCCACCACCACCACTAGGCTTCCCAATCCCCCCGCTTTTCCGGGAGGCTCCTGGGTTCCCAGCTTCATCCCCCGGTCTCCAGAAATCAGGAAGCGGGGGGGGTGGGGGGGTGGAGGGGGGGAGAACATACCTGAAGCGTTCATGTTGGTGTAGAGCTCCTGAGTCCTGAGCAGTTTGTAAAATTTCTGCCCCTTTAAGGCTGGGCAGGAAGGAGGAAACAGGAAGGGCTTCGGAGAACGGCCCCGCCCTTTCTTTGCTTTCGTTTTCAGAGCAGGCAGAGGGAAGAAGACCAAGTGCGGTAAGTGTTTGTTTGTGTGTGTGAGAGAGGGAGGGGGCAGGGAGGGGGGAATTCCCTGGTATGGAGGCCCTCCCCCTTCCTTTAGAAAGCGTGGGGGGGGGAGGGAAATGTCTACTAGGCACTCTATTATTCCCTATGGAGAACAATTCCCATAGGGAATAATAGGGAATTGATCCGTGGGTATTGAGGGCTCTGGGGGGGCTATTTTTTGAGGTAGAGGCACCAAATTTTTAGTATAGCATCTAGTGCCTCTCCCCAAAATACCCCCCAAGTTTCAAAACGATTGGACCAGAGGGTCCAATTCTATGAGCCCCAAAAGATGGTGCCCCTATCCTTAATTATTTCCTATGGAAGAAAGGCATTTAAAAAGGTGAGCTGTCCCTTTAAATGTGATGGCCAGAACTCCCTTGGAGTTCAATTATGCTTGTCACATCCTTGTTCCTGGCTCCACCCCCAAGGTCTCCTGGCTCCACCCCCAAAGTCTCCTGGCTCCGCCCCCAAAGTCCCCAGATTTTTCTTTAATTGGACTTGGCAACCCTAACCACCACTGCTACCTGTTTGTTTTCAGTTTTAGCTGCAAACTTTCAAATAACTACTCTGCTGAAGAATCTGAGGAAGGACTGAGTCATTGGAGAATAATGAAAGTGACTAGATGCAGAGGGGGAATCTTAGAGTGCTTGCAGACATAGATGATTTCAGTATAGAGAATGCTGCAAAAGTGCACTCACAATGTTTGTGTATAGATGGGCAGTCTCTTCTTCCAGATTGCTCTCTGAGGAACTGGCTCAGTGTGTTTACAGCAGAAGATGGCTGTGCACAGTGCTGATGGACTATAACATATTTGTAAAGCACTTTTCTTTCATCTACTCAAAATAGTTTCCAGGGTATACTGTAAACATTAAAACCAACAACAATAGATGCAAACAATCAGCACAACAGCAAATCAATTTTCAAAGGCCCTTTTAAATAGTTCAGCTTTATGTTTCCTAGAGATGACACTTCCTATACTTCTGTAAGCAACCCTTGAAGAGCTCAAGGACGAACTGAAACTGTCCTAACCTCCCTCAACATTGGGACTATTGTGATGAGCACTAGGGTTGCCACATCCAAATCAAGAAATATCTGAGGACTTTGGGGGTGGAGCCAGGAGCGAGGGTGTGACAAGCACAACTGACCTCCAAAGAGAGTTCTGACAATCACACTTTCAAATGCCTTCCCTCCATTTGGAAATAACAAAGGAAGGTGGACCTTCTTTGGGGGGCTCACAGAATTGGACCCCCTGGTCCAATCTTTTTGAAACTTTGGAGGGGGTATTTTGATGAGAGGCACTGAATGCTATGCTGAAAATTTGGTGCTTCTACTTTAAAAAACAGGCCCCCTTTCAACAAACAGCCTATTTCAAAAAACAGGGATTGCACATCTTTCAGATGCCTTCCCTCCATTTGGAAATAATGAAGGATAGGGGCACCTTCTTTTGGGGCTCATAGAATTGGACCCCCTGGTCCAGTCTATTTGAAAGCTGCCGGGGGTGGGGTGGTATTTTGATGAGAGGCACTGGATGCTATGCTGAAAATTGCTTCTATTTCAAAAAACAACCCCCCATGGAATTACTCCATGGGGTATAATGGAGTACTCAGCAGATATTTTCCTTTCCCCTCCCTCGCTTTCTGATAACCCTGATTAATGATTATCAAATGCAATGAAGATGAGAAGAATCTGAGCTCAAACTGTGAAATGGAAAAAATACAGCAATTCCTAATCTGCATGTGCATTTGTCCACATCTCAGTTATGCCAGGAGAGAACTACTACTACTACAGAGCCATGCATAAGAAAAATCATGCTAAAAATGAGCCATCTTTGTGGATTCCCCCCCCCCCACTAAAGGATTTGTGAACTAGCATAGGGTAGCCACCTATTTATGCACAGAGGCTAACAATTGTATAACAAATAGAAATCAACAGGTGACACTTTTGCTGGTAAGGAGGATAGAGGTAGGGAGATCTGGATTATTATGGAACCCCGCATATACAGAGTTGGCAAGTTCCAGGCTTGGCAAAAGGCTGTTATAAAGTTTGTGATGTCTCAGCACTTTACAGTTGTAGTCCCTTCTCTGACTGGGTATCTTCTTGATCTTTTTTTAAAAAAAATCTTCATGAAAATAAACTCTGAAGTTGGTACTTACATAAGGAAGTAGTGCTTACTTTCACTATTTCCCATACAGAAGATGAACCTGCATTACTATATTAAGCTTTATCCAACCAATTGTCCCCCCCTCCTCCCCCCCCCCCCCCCGGTACTCTGGAAACCCTGGCTTTTTTTCTTAGTGATAAGGATCCTAAGAACACTCTAGCAACTGCAAAATTTATCTCAGTCCTGTTAGCTCTTGCATAAAGAAAGAAAAGAAATAAGTGTCTTCTGCTGCTCAAGATTCGTGAATCAGTGAGCTTCTAAGGGTACAAAAGGAATGGAAGCTATGATGTCTACAATTCTTACTACTTAACTCCTTGCAGCAAAAGGGATATGCCTTGTATTTCATTGCACTAGAACAAAATCCTGAGAAGAGAAAAAGGGATTCCTGAAGAAACAACATCTGAGCTGTGAATGCGTGAAGTAAATAATTATGAAGGGAGGGAAATGCCCTTTTTGTTATGACATTTTATCATCAGATTCAGGCCTGGACCCCTGCCTGTTATAAGACCACATACTGGTGACTATGGGAACAATATGGATGGGTCCAGACCTCTGACCAGGTCATAATCAAATGGGAATTTGCCTCATTAATGTGGATCCTGTATTTAAGCTTTCTGCAACAGACAGGATTTTGCCATAGGAAGTAGCTCAGCACTGCTAGTGATAAAACTGAAATAGTCCTCACTTGGTCCCACCCTCTGCTGTGTTTTTGTCATACTGATGTGAATCAAACTCACCACTTCTTATCCCACTGGCATCCACAAGTCAATTTTATATGAATTAGATAAATGCTGAAATATTTTTGCTGTGCCAGTCACAATGCTGTTATGCAGTCCTGAAACTACCAATCTATTGCTTAGAATGTTGAGGGGCAGGGGGTTAGATATGTAGGAAAGGAGAGGAAGAGGCACCATCCAAGACAAAAACAGTATGAGGGGCTAAGTGAGAGGATGATGTAGCATTGGGACAGAAAACAAAACTACCTTCATGAGTGTGTATTGTCAGATAATAATTTGTTATGGTGCGACCGTCAACAGAGTTGCACTCTTCTAAACCCACTGATTATAGAGGATTAACTCTGCTTCACACTGCAGTGTTTGTGTATTACCTGTGAATTTACTGATTTGATAGGGACAGTGTTTAATTGCATGCTCTTCACCTACTATCTCCTTATATTCACCCCTTGCAGAGACAGCGTGGCATCGCAGCCAGGGAGGGAAAGAGGCCTGCGCTTCTTTGTCCTCATGATATCTGGCATACTGTGGGGCATTCTGTAAACACACCCTCTCCTCTAGGCCTAGCCTGCCATTCTGGAATGACCAGAGTTGGGGAGAGGGAAGAAAGAAGACTCAAATTCTGCTAGTCTCCTGGCAAGCTGTGGTAGGTTTGTTTGCAATTTAGCCGGTCATTTGTGGCAAGCAAGAATATATTGCTAAATAATGGAGAAAGAATGCTTTAATCAATAGTTGGAGTTGCTTCTTTTTCCTTTTAGGGATTCTATATGCCACAAGTAATGAATAGAGGTATGTATATAAATGCAGATCTTTCTTGTGAGGAAGAAGGGATATTGGCTGTTGCTTTTACATTGTAATGCTTTTGATTGTGATTTGTAAACCTCCTTGAGCCATGAGGGATGGCAGAATATACATATTTTAATGAATAAATATGGACAGGCAGAATAGCAACTTTCTGTGGGGAAGTTCTATGGATGCCAAGCCACTCTAGGCTGCCAGGGATGGGGATTGAAGTGCCAGAATCACACCAGGCACTAATGCTGAATAACACAAGTAGCGTCATGTGAAGCTCTAGGATTTGCAAAAACTCTATGGTTTTCTCTAGAAATAATGCCAGCATGCCAGCACAGTGCTGGTGCATGACCCCATTTATCCCCTCATTTTCTCTTGCTGGTGTTTGGGAAATTTGGCCTCCCCTTGTGGCCAAACTGGTCCAGCACTGTGGGTCAATATAAAATTACACAGAGGCAGCTTGTAAAATGCAAAAGGAAAAAAACTTATTTGCAGTCACAAAGGAGAGCCCCAAAGATGTGAGTAGGCATTCTCTGAACAAAAGCATGTGGCAATTGTATACAGTCTTAAGTATACATGTAATTTTTACCAAACATATTATGAAAAGCAATGAAACATAGCAGTTGATACCTTTTTTTTTGTTCTTGTGGTTTCCTGTTATTGTTCTTTGCAGAATATTTTTGTACAAGAGAAACTTTCACACACACGAAATAACATGCTTTCATCCACTTTCAATGTACTTTGCAACTGGATTTTACTATGTGAAATTGCAAAATACACTTGCAAACGGTCACTGAAGTGAATTGAAACTGCATTATTTAGCATGTGTGAAAGCATGTGTGAAAGCACCTACTAATAACCCCAGGAAAGAATCTCTTCATTTCTCTTTCACCCTGCTAAAATTGCAAAGTCTTGCGCTATTTTATTTCTCATGTTAAGCAAAGTAAATGTGACTGTAATGTGAAAGGCATGATGGGCTCCCAGTTTTGTTCTGTTTGGATGAGACAAAGACCTGCACACAGAGGCCTTCACACAGCCTTTCCCCTTTAGTGGTGTTCAGGGCTTTTTTTGAGCAGGAACACAATTCCAGCTGACTTGGCATCAGGGATGTGTGGCCTATTATGCAAATGACTTCCTCCTGGGCTTTTTCTACAAAAAAAGTCCTGTGTGAAACAATGGTGATTTCAGCCTAATATGATAATGGTGATACAGCCTAATATGCAAATGAGTTCCTGCAGGGCTTTTTCTGCAAAAAAAAAAAGCCTGGTGGTACTTCATATGCCAGCAGTCAATACAGAGTACTGCCAGGTGCTCTCCAGCTATAGTGAAAGCCATGGCAATTCTAGGATGTTCATCCATTCTCTGACTAATTTGCAAGTAAGGCTTATGAGTCTTTTTTGTCTTGCTTCAGCTTAGGACAATGCTGCCAACTGGATTTATCTTCCTTCTGAGAATATGAAGGAAAGGATGGTTAGCCATGACAACTGCTTAAACTGAGAATAACCAGACCATTTTCCACTCCCATTAGCTCCATTCCCTGGAGCCAAGCTGAACAGCAAGCAGCAGGGACTGGCTTTAACAACTGGAGGTTGTCTTCCATTCATATAGGTTACTGTGAATACTGTGCTATAAACTTTTTTTATATATATAAAGAGAGGTATTAAAATATTCAATAGCAAGACTGCATGATGAAGGCTGTAGAAATGTTGCATGTTTCCCTCCCAAATCCATATTAATCTTTGTCAGTTAATTATCCATGAGTGCACTTCCAGTCACTGACGCCCATTAGAATAACCATCTTGTTGTTGAAAGATAAATGGGAAAGAAATAGATGATAAGTTTTTATAGTCTTGAATGTTTGGTGAAAATTGTCTGGCCTAAGGTGGGTTTTGGATGTGTCAGCAACCCAGGCCATATTAAAGAAGAAGGAGAATTGTTTTTATACCCTATTTTTCTCTACCCTAAGAATTCTGAGTGGCTTACAATCACCTTCCCTTCCTCTCCCCACAACAGTCACTTTATGAGGTAGGTGGAGCTGAGAGAGTTCTGAAAAAACTGTGGTTGGCCCAAGGTCACCCAGCTGGCTTCAAGTGGGAATCAAAGTAGGGAGTCAAACCCAGTTCTCCAGGTTAGAGTCCACCACAATGGCTGTCAGTCACACATAGGGTTGCCAAGTCCAAGAAATATCTGGGGACTTTGGGGGTAGAACCAGGAGACTTTGGGGTGAAGCCAGGAGACATTAAGTGGAGCCAGGAGCAAGGCTGTGACAAGCATAATTGAACTTCAAAGGGACCACACACCTTTTAAATGCCTTCACTCCTTTAGAAATAATGAAGGATAGGGGCACCTTCTTTTCAGGCTCATAGAATTAGACCCCATGGTCCAATCTTTTCAAAACCTGGAGAGTTTTTTGAGGAGAGGCACCAGATGCTATGCTGAAAATTCGGTGCCTCTACCTCAAAAAACAGCACCCCCAGAGCCCCAGGTACCCGCAGAACAATTCTCTATTATACCCTATGGGAATCGGTCTCCATAGGGAATAATGGAGTGTCCAGGAGATATTTCCCTCCCCCCAGCCCCCACTTTCTGATGACCCTGAAGTGGGAGGAGGGCCTCCAAACTGGGGGATCCCCTGCCCTCACCTGGGGATTGGCAACTCTAGGCACACACTGGCACTCATGCTGGCACACTGGGGACTCTTGTTGGCACTCATGCTGAGACACGTGTCACCAGTCATGCTTTCTTTTGTTAGTTTTCACACACTGAAATAGACACACAAATGCAAAATCTTTCACCCCTAGGGTTGCCAGGTCTGACTCAAGAAATATCTGGGGACTTTGGGAGTAGAGCCAGGAGACTTTGGGGGTAGAACCCAGGAGCAAGGGTGTGAGAAGCACAACTGAACACCAAAGGGAGTTCTGACCATCACATTTTAAGGTTCTGCAGGCCTTTTAAATGCCTTCCCTCCATTTTGAAATAATGAAGAATAGGGGCACCTTCTTTTGGGGCTTATAGAATTAGACCCTCTGGGGGAAACTTGGAGGAAAATTTGGTACCTCTTCCTCAAAAAAACAGTCCCCTCCAGAGCCCCAGATACCCACGGATTTATTCTCTATTATACCCTATGGGAATTGGTCTCCATAGGGTATAATGCCCAGTGGACATTACCCTCCCCCCCACCACTTTCTCATAACTCTGAAGTGGGGGGAGGGCCTCCAAACTGGGGAATCCCCTGCCCCCACCTGGGGATTGGCAGCCCTACCCAAGAACACACAGCTCTCTTTATTCCCGTCTAATTAAAATCCTCTGCAATAGCAACAAGCTTCTACTTCTCAGGCTATTACTGCATGTTCCTACACATGAATACTGCTGCAGTTCCACAGGGCCTGTAAGACAGAGCTGTTCCACCAGGACTTCAACTGAGGTGGTGGATGTTTTGTCAATCTTTGGTCTCCTTGATGAAATAATTCTGTCGAGTCATCTGTTTTATACCTTCTGGAGGATGTGTGCGAGGAGTGGATGCAATTTATTTATTTAATGAAATAAATAAAAATATGAAGACTGATCTCCCCCATATTAAGCCCTGAGAGCAGCAGCTTTTAGAAAGGAGCACAATGAAAAGAGCTGAAATGACCTCATGTCCCATGTGGAGGAGATCATAGTGTTCTGTGTCACAGCTGACACTCCAATATGGATTGGAGAATGGATTAGAAATTAGAAGAGGAAATCATCCCATAACACTTTAGCAGAGAGGGCTCTAGCTGGCTTTAGGTGCACATCTTTTTGGAAAGCACTTGTATCAATTGCCTTTTTAAAAAATATGCATAGAGAGAACATATAAAATCAGTATTGCGGGGGGGGGGGTTGTAAGAAAGGCTGATTCCAGCAGGTGAGTGTGGTCTTTTCCTTCACAGAATGGAGCCACAGGTCTGAATCCTTCCACAGAAAGAAAACGAAAGGGTGCCTGAGAAGGAGCAGTGATTTTACTGTTACCCTCTCCTGCTGCAGCCCCCCCACTGTGTTGTTCCTGAGGGTTCACTGACCACTAGGAACATTATTGGAGAGTGGCTCAGCAGGTTGAGAATCACTGAATCAGGAGGGGAGAATCACTGAAAATTGCTGCCCCTTCTTAAGAAAACGTAAGGGCTCTTGAGGTTTATTAACTGCCTTGTTAAATATAAGACAAAATTTCTAATATCTCTGTCTGTTCTACTATTTAGTCCAAAAGTATGACTGTAATGGAGGTGTGCTGTATAGATTATTTTGCATAATTATTAATCTAAGCCTGTGTAATGTCAACTGAACTGTGATAATTCCCATTACTAAAACCAGAAGAAGGTTTAAGGAGATCTTTGGCAATAGGTGTGGCTAAAGAGCTGAGTCCAAATGGTAAAGCTTATTTATGCTGATTGATAACTACAGGACAGAGTTCTTCAAGGGGATATTTTATTAAGTTCTTTGGAGATCTTAAAGGGCTATTTTTATTTATTAACTTACCAAAAATGCAATTCAAAGTAACATCAAGTTAACCCAACATGACTAAAATAGTGGTTGACAACTAGACAGGGCTGATGGAATAGCTGCACTTACTACCTTGACTACATTCTGCCTGAACTGAAGGGGAAATGGGGGAAATGCAGGTCATGTTTTTGGAAGCTTGCCCCTTTTTTCCTGAATCTAGGAAGAGCACTAGGACTAAAAGTCTCCTTTTAATCACTACTCCTCAGAAGGGCTTAGTTTCCTTCCCCCTTAGCTCCCTTCCCTTCCCTTCCCTTAGTGGTGGACCAACTAAGTGGTGGATGATGGCCCTTGGGCTTCACACTGGATACTGTGAAACTTCTCTTCCTAAAGAAGAGACTTCAGATAGCAACAATAGCAGAGGAGGGAGAAAGAAGGGTTTGGGTTGTAACAAATTTGAAAAACATATTAGGTATTTTAAAGAAAACCATGTTTACTGCCTGTTTTAGGACAGGGTGGAAAGTGTGTGTCATCCTGGCAGCTTGTAATGTTGTGCAATCCACACTGCTGCGGTGTTTTAGTGAGATTGCAGTGTTCTTGTGTCTAAAGTTATTTATACTGAGAAAGCTCCTAAATTATGAGCAATGACTAAGCAGTGCCAGCCGCTCCCTCCCCCTTTTTTGCGTCTCAGTTCAGAGTTCCTTGTGCAGATTATTCTTTTATCCCTTTAATCTTCCTTCCTGAGCTTTTTTCCAAAAATCACTGTTTGTTGATCAAAATTATATGGGGAAAAATAAAACTGGCCAAGCTGCTTTGCAGCACCGTTTTCAAATCCAGCATTCCCATTTAACAATTCTCTGTCGATTAAGTGTGCATTAATGCTGCCCCAATTAAGCATTTTCACTGTCATTAAACTAAAAAGTTTCCCAGGGAATTCTTTTAATATACTGTGTCCAAATGGATTAGCATATAATATAGTAACTCACATTTATAACACCTTACATGTTTTGTATCAGACAAAGAAACAGGCACTGAAACAAATTCCTTTAAAATGAATTATTGAGACTGAAATAATGAAGTATTTAAAAGTCTGTCATGAAAATGGTCTGCCATGAAAACGTTTTAATGTGACATCACCCCAGAGTCGGAAGCAACTGGTGCTTGCACAGGGGACTACTTTTACCTTTATTCAGTTTTCACAATTGGAAGAGTTGGGGAGGGGCAGACTGTTCACAGGGGGGACTGAAGGAGCAGAGATAACCTTTCAGGTCAAAATGAGTCCACAAGTGTTGGAAGTTGTTCCATTTTGCCATAATAGGCAGTGTCACAGAGAAGCAAACACTTCCAAAGAGAGGAAAGCAGCAACCACTGATGCACCTAGGGTGGCCACCTGTTCATTTTTTCACCTGAACAATTTTGAAAATGAAAATCTATGTCCAGTCCAAGCTTAGCTGCTTCAAATCCAGGAACAGCTTTAGAAGACCTTTTATTTGTGCACCTCTGCACTGCTTAGAAGCCCTGAGGAGAAAAGAGAAAGATGGCTGAGGGGGAAAGGAGCAGATTGGTGTCCCCCCAATAGGGTTGCCAGCCTCCTGGTGGGGTCTGGAGATCTCCCACTTTTACAACTGATCTTCAGCTGGCAACGATCAGTTCCCCTGGAGAAAATGGCTGCTTTGAAGGGTGGACTCTATGGCATTGTACCATGTTGAAACCTTTCCCAGTCCCAAACCCCACCCTCTCTGGATTCACCCCCAAAGTCTCCAAGTATTTTCTATCACAGACTTGGCAACCCTCCCCCCCCCCCCACAAGCTGCCACAAGGGCTCAAGATGCTATACTTGGTAGTACAAATCAGTGGTAAGAGAGAGAAAAGGTTAGGTCATGCCAGTAGAAGCTCTGAGGGGATAGAATAAGGCAACTGCCACAAACAATCCATTATTTCACTGGTCATGCTTAATTTTCCTTCAGGGCCAGTTAAGAATGTATGTCTACTTGGTTCTGCATTTTGCAGGCAACACTGGCCAGTTGCCTCTGGAAGATTAGCAATGTGGCATGAAGGCAATGTGGCTCCAGGCATGTGGCTTCAGAGATCTACAGACTTGGGGGTTCCATTTAGATTCCATGGCTAAGATCTGTTGACAGACCTGTCCTCTATGAATTTGTCTCATACTTTTTTAAAGGGTCTGCCATGTGGTCCTTATATGTAAAGTGTGTGTCAAAATCTAACAGTTGCTTCTCTTACAGAAAAGCAGCATCAAAAGAGGGTAATTTTTAGTGGGAAAATAATCACCGGAAGGAAGTGCATCATTATCCCCCTTTGGCTGCTTTTCTCTTGCAAATTCACTTCCCTTGCAAACTAGTTGCTTCCCCCTCCCCCATTGAAAGAAGATATTCTGTAAAAATAATATTGGTATTAAGTAAATAAGCCTTTACTTACAAAATATCACAGAAAGTATAAGAGCAACATATGAGGAATTGACCTGTGAGCACTTGGTTCTGCTAGATCCTTCCTATCCATACCTTTCAACTCTCTGTCATTTTGGAGGTCTTCCTGCATAGTTATTTCATTATTTTCACATTTGTACATTTTGTATATCCTATCTTCTATCCTATATCTGTTTCTTTTTAAGAAATCTTATAGAATAAAATTGTATACATTTAATGGCTTGGTACCAGTGAACCACAAGTAGAATCTTGCACTTGTGCAGTATTTTGTGCAACAGCTACTGCTTTCTGTCTTCTAAACTGTAATGCCCCAAAATTGGTGGCATGTGATCTTGCACAAGCAGAAATGTAAATGAGGATACAGCAAGTCTGACTAGCACATGCGGCTACCGTGGTCTTTTCTTTGCACTTCTGTGTGCACAAGAATTCTTTAGCACAACTGCAGAATGTTGCAATGGTAATAACCATGTTTGTTAGTTACAGCAAAACGTAAGCAGGAGTCATGTGGCATCTCAAAGATTAAAGGTAGAGGTGATCCCCTGTGCAAGCATCAGTCGTTGCCGACTCTGGGGTGACATTGCATAGCAATGTTTTCACAGCAGACATTTTACGGGGTGGTTTGCCGTTGCCTTCCCCAGTCATCTATACTTTACCTCCAGCAAGCTGGATACTCATTTTACTGACCTCAGAAGGATGGAAGGCTGAGTCAACCTTGAGCCAGCTACCAGAGCTTTAGAATATATTTTAAACTACTCAAAAAGCACAAAATATATAAGCAATAAATGACTCTTTTAAGTTATCTCAAAGCAGAACCCATTTAAAATTATATTAGGACACCATATCAGCATCCCTATTCTCAAATTATGTTGCTTTCCTTCTCCTTAACCAATCTTCCTTCCTAAAATATAGGTACAATGGTTTAGTACATCCAGTGCAGTCTGAAAAATACAGCAGAGTTGAAACCTGTTGGCAGCTTTAGGGGGCTTAGGGTCAGAACTGCGGCAATATTTATTTATTTTATTAAAATATTTGTACCCTGCCTTTCCTCACAGACAGGTGCGGTTCAAGATAAGAGAGAAAAGTATAATAATTCCAAAAGAAGGAGCATGTGAAAGGTTTCTCATTTTTAAAAGCATAGATCTTGTTAAGAAATGGTAAATAATTAAGCTTGATGTGCATTGCAGACTTATAATGTATACAGATACATTGGCATACTGACAGCTGTCAGTAAAATCAAAGCAGGTTTTCTAAATAAGCAATTGGAGGGTTCCACACTTTCCAAAGTTAATATATCATATTTGGCTTTTTAACTGTCTTCATTTGCAAAGATGGCTCCTGCACACTAAAGAAGCCCCCAAACCTTAATACTCTGTTTTCCTTATTTTGTATAGCCCAGCCTATGGCATTTTAGCTGAAATTTCCAAAGGTAAAAACATGTTGTGTTTGTAAAGGGGAATTGAACTATCAAGGCAATTTAATAACAGAGCAGATTCATAGGTTGTGATCAGATGGGCTTTTTGGCCCCACTATAGCCCCCCATCCCCAGATTTAATGTGCACAATCACATGTGCAACCTACTCCCTGCAGCCTGCTCATCCTTACTTTGTAGTAGGATGACTTCCACATGCATTAAAGAACCACTGGGAACTTCCCGGTGGCAAGTCCTTACCACACCTCCGTGATGCATTTCCCACCATATGATTGGCCCAGGTATGCCATGGACATGCCATGCATGTGTAGGAGTGGTGTGAATACTCCTCTTACTGCGCATGTGGTCCATGCCTGCTGATTTGATTTATTGGATTTATACCCCACCCTCCCCGTCGAAGCAGGCTCAGGGCAACTCACAATACATAGTAAAATACAATAGAACATTTACGTTAAGAACATTACAATTAAACAATTTAAAATAATTTGGTGCTAATTGCAATGCAGTTTAAAGTTTAAATATGGTGTTCAGTGATCTTAAGCATCCATTGCTGGGTGGGTGCCATCTGATTGCCACAGCACATCTCTAACTTGGGTGGCTTTTTAAAAGCCAAGAGACTCCTGTGGCAATTGTCTTGTCTGATCCCACTCATAGTCAATACAATTTATAACCTTGTTATGTATTTTGACAGACTTCTTCCAAAAATAATGGGAATGTGATATGATACTATATGTGATAGCATGTTTTAATTTTCTAGATTTGGGATATTTCATTCATTTGGCATAACTTAACTAACATAATGCATTAGCAGGTCATATCCATACCCAGATAATATTGACATAAACCAGAATATTGTCACATCCTTTTTGCTCCAATAGCTTGTCCATTTTTTCAGCCCTTAGCAGTAGAAGAAATTTTATTAGGTGCTGACAAGAGCAACATTCGTAGCTTTGCTAGAGATGCAGATGAATATACTGAATTAAAGATAAAACAGCTGCAAATGCTGAAGTGCCTCTCTCAAAATGTATCCCTGAACTATAAAATGCTATCTATCAAATACTTTTAACTGAGCCCTTTGAAAATAAAATCAATCCGTATATACACCTTGGCTTTCCTCCAATTGCTAAGGATTTAGGGCAGCCCTTTTCAGCTATTTTGAGGTGGTAGTTAACTAGAGACCAACTTGAGGCAATACATTTCCAACTGAGTAGAGTACTTACAATCCAAAGGGAAGCGTCAGGAGAACCATGTTTAAAATTGCATACAGAACTATCTAATTGATAACCCCCCAAGAGTACTCAATTTGAACCTATTGTCTGTCATCTGTTTTTGTTAATCCAGTGAAAACACACCACATCTGGGGAGCTGTAAAATAATATTCCAGACTTTGAACATCATTTGACAAAAGGCTTCTGCAAGGTTAAACATTTTATTTGGGATTTATGTCGAAGCAACATGTCTGAATCAACATCTGCCACTGTAATCAACATTTTCTAATGTAAATAAAGGATGAGGGACCACTCCTGCACCAGAATCCAGGCTAGAATCCCTAGGGGTTAAAGCATTTTTGGCTCATCTCCTGGATTCAGTGCTTTCCAGTGCATTTTGACTCAAACCAGAAAATACCAGTGAGCCCTACACTGCAAGAACAAGGTAATGTTCTTCCCTCCTTATCTTAGAACATGAGGGGTTTTAAAGAACTTTAGTTTGAGAGTGAGGGGAATAGGATGTGGTTAACTATCAGATACAGTGAGAGTTTAACACAGCTGAGGGACATAGACAACACAAATGCACACACACCTGTCAGTCTCACATGTAGGCATGTTTATGTATTTTGCGAAACTCCATGCTTTTCAGTCTCACTGGACTTCTCTGGACTCACTGCAGAGGCAAGTGGCCATCTTCATCAGTTCCACCTATGCTTCTTCAGAAAAAAATAGTGCCTTGGATTCAGTGGTAAACTCCACTGACAGAAGGGACTTCCTGCAGCAGATTGCAACTTTCTTGCCTCTTTATTTCCACAACAGCCCCTTGAAATAATGTCCCTGGAACACAGAGGACCACCTAGGATTAGCATGAAGTCCCATTGCAGTCACAGGTCTGTAACAGAAGGGATGAATAGGCACAAATGGCCCTCTGTTCCATTCATGGAAATCCAACAGTGGATCCAACCCATTACTTACGCTCCAGTTTTTGGTCTGCACATACGATCTTTTTTTTAAAAGAAGCATTGGTGAAATTGATAACAATTCCCTGCTTCCCTTGACAGTTCAAAGAAGTTTGTTAAAACTTACCAGTCCATCAGTTTAATCAAGTTTCTTGCACCAGCTGAAGAAGAGAGGAACTGTTCTTGTCAATGTCGCTAGTGCTTTTTAAAAAGGAAATATTTTCTTGTACTGCCACATTGGTTTACACACATGCCCTCTAATAATAATAATAATAATAATAATAATCTTTCCCTTCTTCAGAAAAAAATAGTGCCTTGGATTCATTGGTAAACTCCACTGACAGAAGGGACTTCCTGCAACAGATTCTGTAGACTACATTCTCCACATTGCACACTTTGCAAATGCCACACTGGACAGACTACCCTTCTACCCAACCATCTCAGATGCAAGCAAGATGGTGATGATTGAGTGAATTATGGAAGCCATTCCATAGTGCATGATTTAAATAGATCATTTTTAATGGCAGAACTATGGAGATTAATCATCCCTCTCTGCCTTCTAAATGCAACCTCCTGACCTATCTAGTCATTGGTCAGCTTTCCAGAAATGACTGTTGTGGTGGAGGGGAGATAAATATTCATGGATCTTGTGCCCAAGGGTCATTAAATCCAACCCCATGAGAGACCTTCATGTTGATTATAGTCACTATTCCAGATAACACCAGTAATACTACATCTGCCAGGTTTACTATTCTTTTCAAAATATGAGGGAATATCTTATTAACTTGCTCACTGGTGCCAAGTTCAGAACATAAGAACATAAGAGAAGCCATGTTGGATCAGGCCAGTGGCCCATCCAGTCCAACACTCTGTGTCACACAGTGGCCAATATATATATATACACACACACACACACTGTGGCTAATAGCCACTGATGGACCTCTGCTCCATATTTTATCCAATCCCCTCTTGAAGCTGGCTATGCTTGTAGCTGCCACCACCTCCTGTGGCAGTGAATTCCACATGTTAATCACCCTTTGGGTGAAGAAGTACTTCCTTTTATCCATTTTAACCTGACTGCTCAGCATTTTCATTGAATGCCCACGAGTTCTTGTATTGTGAGACTAAGTTCAGGAGTAGTTTTACCAATTGACTACTTCCAGCTGGTTATCTTCCACCACTGTGCTTGCATTTTTGCCACCACTGATGTTCACAGCAGGAGGAAAAGTGGGAATGTGATACAACTTTTGGGTTATCCTCTAAGAATCCCTCTAATCTCTTTAGCTTTTACCATGGAGAGAGGGGTTTCCTAGAGTGCAGTCTGGAATTGACATCTCTCATTCTCAACAACATTGGAATCAGGACAAAATAGGAGTCGATTGCACCTTTAAGACCAACTTCGTTTTATTCAGAACATAAGCTTTCGTGTGCATGCATACTTCTTCAGATGAGGAATGAGGTACAGTAAGCAGAGCCACATATTGAAAGCAGGAGTTGTGTTGGGGAGGCACCAGAGCATGGAAGAAGGGAGGGAGAGGAAATACACCTCAGTCCCCTGTTGGCCCATGGTACATCAGCCCTTTAAACTTTAAAGGGCCATCATTTTATATCAGGCAGAAAACCTGGAAAGCCAATGGGGTGGGATGCCCTTCCTCCCCTTCCTCCATTCCTGCTGCCTGAGGGGTGGGGAGGAACTTCAAAAGCTATCATTTTAATTTCCTTCAGAAAGGGCATGGCTACTATTTTCACAACATTGGAAGTATTGTTCTGATATTTATTAAAATGGATATTTTCCCAGACATAATTTTCTGGAATGGTAACAATACTCCTAATATTTAATAAAATTATAATCATGCTTTTCCTGACTTTCCAATATGGAAATAAAATGATCACTTTAGAATTGCTCACAGCTAACAGGGACCATGAATGAATGACTGATTTTGTATACGCCTTCAGAGGTCCAGAGTCTCCAATTCCAGTATAAATATTAATTATGCAGGCTCTGCTTCAAAAAGGGATAGGCTGCAAACAAAGAGTTGTGTGGGAAATTATTCCAGCACTGAGCAGGCCCTGGCATTACAGTGTGAATGTTTTCTGGCTCACATCTATTTTTTACCCCCAGCAGAGCCTAAATTTCAGCATCAGCTACTGCTCTAACTTCCCTAATACAGAAACCACTGAGAGATAATGACTTAATTTGTATTATCTGAGGTGGTCACACTAGTTAGAAGAGTCATTGGTACTGGAATGTGTTTATTTATTTAAACATTTTACAAGACTCAATGGTGGTTTTAAGAGCTCCTTTAACAAGTTTTGATAAAATTGCTATGCATGATCCATTCAAAATGTTCTGGGGATTCTCCCTTCATCTCTGTTTAAGGAACTCTTAGATGTAGTCTTGCATGGTTCTGTATCTTTTTGAGCCTTTATGGATGCTCCACTGTTCTGTTCAGTGTACAATGGTTTGTGCTGTCCAGCTACTGGGTTTGTGCTGGGTTTCCTGCTCCTTGTGTCCTTCTCTCCAAGGTACTTAGGGTGAGTCCAACCTCAGTCCTTTCTTGGACCTTGCTTATTTCCTTATAATGTTTTTATCCTGCCCCAGTAAAACTGTTTGCTTTGTTCAAGCTGGGTTATCATAACTGCATGGTCCATAGTATTATAATCCACTGAAAGGTCTATGGTGATCAAGAGAACAAATTATTCTGGCTATATCTAGCTCCTGTTTATAAAGCAAGGTCATTTCTTATAACTAGGCCAGAAGCTTAATTAATATGGGTCAAGGAAGTGCCACCATTTGGCCTGTTACCTTCCCTAAAATTGGAAAATTTGAATCAGGATGCAAGCTGGTTCAGGTGTTCTTTTAAAAAGATTTATTCAGGAACAGGCAGATAATTGCTTCCTTCCTTGCTAGGGAGGAGAGGAAGCATATATATTCCAGATGGTATTGTAAATAAAAAGCTCCTGTTTTATTACTTTATTTAAAAATTGCAGATAGCCACGCTGTTCCAAAGAAAAAATGGGAAAAGACAAGCCACATAATACCTCTTATTAGTACCCACCATAATAACCCAGACCAATGTAGAAGGTTTTGAATTTTTGAGAACTTGTTTTTGGACTGGAGGTTAAAGGGTAGGATGTACTTCATCACCTAATTTTACATGGTGGTTTAGGTATGTGGTTTAGTTGTAAGAACAGCAGACTCTAATTTGGAGAACCAGGCTTCTTTTTCTACTCCACATTAAGCCCAGTGGGTGACTTTGGGCCAGTCACAGTTCTCTCAGAATTCTCTCAGCCCCTGTTGTGGAAAGAGGAGGGGAAGGAGATTGCAAGACATTTTGAGACTCCTTAACGTAGAGAAAAGTGGGATATAAAAAAGCCAGCTGTTTTTCATTTATTTATACCCCAATTTTATCCCCAGTGGGGGTCTTGAAACAGTTAACAATACAAAGGAAATAGTGCTACAGACACAAAATAAGAAAAGGAGGGGGAAGATTTCTGAGTGCACAGCTGGTGCTCTCACTGCTAGATGCATATTCTACCCAGCTCTAGACCAAGAGCTGAAGGACACAGGTTCTTTGGCTCTTGACCTTCATCTTGCACTTCTGAGCATGCCTAGGCTACATGTGTGCAGTGAGAAGAAAGAGCTCAGCAAGATGTTGTTCAGCTGCTGATAGGTAGCAGGATCTCCCACTATACATCCATTGTCAGAGGAACATAGAATGTCCTGCAGATTTTAATAATGCAACTAATCTAAATGATGTTCATAATTTTGTTATTTTATGATAACGTTTGTGTTATATGCTTAATCCATAACAACCCCTTTTGTTTGTAGTAAAGAACTTGCAAACTGAGGGGCTTGTGTGAGTATGTTTTGTTTTGCATGTACTTGAGAGAGAAAAATCAACTAACTGGTCCATACATGTCTATATGCCAGAACCTAATTAAGTTGTTAGGAACAGTGTATGGGAATAATAACAATTTTTTAATACATGTGTACTATTTTCATCAGGTATGTATTATTACTACTTGCATTATTAAAACCTGCTTGTTAAGTTAGATAAGAGGGAACAGATGTGTTGACAGTGCTGCTGATATACTGCAAGTTTATCTGATAAATAATATGTGTTTTCCCCCTTCCCTTATAGCTGCACTCTGCTGTGACCAGGATCCAAGTACAAAGACCTGGTTTCAATTACACATTTGCCCATATCTGCATCCTAAATAATGACAAGTCTTGCATAGTGGATGATATTGTACATGTCCTGAAGGAACTGAAGGCTGCTCGCTTGTCTAATCAAACTAATTTTGCTATCACGTATCCCATCACACTCTTAAAAGATGGCAGGGAAGTGTACAATGGGCATCAGCTTGGTGGTGTCACTGTGCACAGCAAAGACCGGGTGAAATCTGCAGAAGCTGTTCAGCTCACCTACTATTTGCAGGCAATCAACTCCCTGAACGACATGGTGGCAGAAAAATGGGAATCCAATTTTTGTGACACTGTCCAGCTTTTCCAGAAATCCAACCCAAATGTCACAATGTATCCCTTCACATCCTCTTCTCTTCAAGAGGACTTCCAGAAGACAAGCAGGGTATCAGAACGTTACTTGACCACAAGCTTAGTCCTTGTGGTCACATTGGCCATGCTCTGCTGTTCCATGCAAGACTGTGTCCGCAGCAAACCCTGGCTTGGCCTCCTTGGATTGCTAACTGTGAGCTTGGCCACTTTGACTGCAGCTGGAATCATTAATCTGACTGGTGGGAAATACAATTCTACCTTCTTGGGAATTCCCTTCATCATGTTAGGTAACTATGTCTTACTCTATTATTGGTGTTAATGTGTCTGAAATACTTCATTTGTCTGAGGCATTAAATGAACCCAAGGCTAGCAAGAAGTCAAAGGAAGGGGCATTTGGGTGAACCACAGTTCATTTAAGCATTAATTCTGTTCAGTTTCAAAATTAAGGAGGTGGTCATATTTGCTTTGCAGCCAACAGTTTCCCAGAAGTCTCAGTCAGCCTATTTATCCTTACACTGCAAACTGAAAATCAGTTCCCCGGATCCACATAATACTTAGAATCTTTATCATTTATACTTCACATAGAATGGAATTTCTCTCTCTCTCTAGTTAAGCTGTTCCGAAGCTTAATTCTGTCTGCCTTTCTGATATAGAAAATGCATGGGTTAGCATTGGGAATTATGCAAGCGATGGAGAAAACTCAAGTGTGCACTTCTCGGTAGAAAAATTGGTTGGCTTTGGAATGTAGCTTTATAAAAGAATCTTGCATGGCTCATCTTCCTGAAATTAAAATGTCAGTGAGTAAGAGGAGTAACATGGTCTTTCCATTTGCATTACACACAACATACTGTCATTCTACTCTTTGCCAAGTACACATTGTTTTTACCACTGGATTTTATTTTAATCAAATTTGCTTAGGGATCTGTAGTAAGTAGCCCTGGTTTGATTGGATTTACGCTTATCTCTATACAGCCTAACTGAAGGATATACCGCTGAACTAGAGATGTTTGCTTTCCAGCAAAGAAAAATAGTGTATTTGAGACCCTGTACCTCAAATGTTGCAACTAAGAGAATGACTCTGGGTCTTAGTAGGATTTATACTTCCTTAGAGATCTCAGGGAAAAGAAATCTCTATTTGTCTGTGATTTTTGACCGCAGTGATCATGACATAGTAGGAATAATAGAACAGTTAACTGGGTATGATTCAAAAGTGTGTTCTTCTTGCACTGATATAGGTGGCATAAAGGATGGATAATGCAAGCAGTAACTATGATATCAAATAATAACCAATCTTTGTCTTGAATTTGGTGACTCCCAAACATTCTATTATTAACAGCCTTGCTCAGGTCTTACAAACTGAGGGCTGTGGCTGAACCAGTCCATCTCATGTTGGATTTTTCCTGCTGCCTTCAACTTTTCCCAGCATTTACTGACTTTACCAGTTGTCTTCTTAGAATATGATCGAAGTATGATAGCCTGAGTTTGGTCAGTTTAGCTTCTAGGGAGAGTTCAAGCTTGATTTGATCCATAACCAACTTATTTTCCTTTTGGCAGTCCATGGTATCTGTAAAACTCTCTTCTAACACCACATTTCAAATGACTACTTTCTTCCTATCAGCTTAACCAAAACTAAATAGAAACTAAAACAGTTTTTCCTCAAATTTATGTTACAAAATACTCACTGGAGGAATAAAATCTACAAGTCTAGTAATATCGTAATAATTTAAATAGTGATTTTTGATATGTGAAATACTAGCTGGATTAATGGATCAAGATATATGTTGTCAGAGGTCAACTATCCACATTTTTAATTGGCAATGAATACACTGTGATCTTACTTTTTAATTGGTTAAAATTAACTGTGGCAAGCATTACTTGAATTTTTCATTGTTCTGCAACAGATAGAAACACGTTTTTTGGTCCCTCCAGGAATAAGTTTCAAGCAAGCAATTCAACTCTAAATAATTGTCAGAAGAAAATTGCCCAGTTTATTTGAATCCTTCCAGTGCTTTGCATGGCTTAATAAAAACTGACAAAAGCTAGACTGCAGAGTGGAAGAACAGAGCATAGCTGAGTCTAAAGAATCTTTAATGAGAATTAGTTCAGCCTGGGAGACAGCTTTATCTCAGCCAAAATATAACATTCTGTACTAGTCTCAAGAAATTACGTATTTACTAGAGACAATATATCTGGCTGTTCATTATAAATCAGTATGAAAAATACAACCTTTTCTACCTCTGGTGTTCTGGCTCTAAACAGCACTAGTTGTTGCTAGTCCTACACAAATTTCTTCTCATTTCCCTTTTGCCTCTCCATTCCCTCTCTAACCCTTTCGGCCTGTTTGTCACAAGGCCTTCCTCCCTCTATGCCCCATGTTAAGGTTCCCCTTGACTAAAATGAACTTCCTGTTCAGTAGCTCCCACCACCACAACATTATAGGACTGTTTTTGCAGTTAACCAGTAAAAAAATGGACAAGAGTTGGTTAAAAGTATTGATTATGAGCCTATTATATATGATTGAATCAGCAAGCTTTGGATAAACACTATGGAGTACAGTGATTGATGAAGTATCTTCCTTGACTTATGGGCTTTGTGGTATGTTACATACTAACACAGGACTCTCTCATCATTTGTTTTGAAGGATTACACCTCATATCTATTTCTGATACAATGTTTCCCAATGCAGGAAATTCCTGAGATTTGGGAGGCAATGATTGGGGAAGGTGGAATTTAGAAAGACAGGGAGCTCAATGGGAATGTGATGGCATAGAGTTCATCTTTTGAAGCTGCCATTTCCTCCAGTGGAATTGATCTTAGTCAGGATAATATTTTTAATTCTGGGAAAACTCCAGTCCACACCTGGAGGTTGGTAACCCTAGGTTTAGTGCTACTTGTTAGACTTCCACATTTACCATGCTCAGCAAAGGGTTGCAGTGCTGCTTTTCTTGCAGTGCTCTTTCCCTTCATATGTGAACACAAAGGCAGCACATATCCCATCACATCCTTGTGCCATATTATCTACAAGATCTACAAACCAGATTTGGCTTTCTCCAGAAAATAAGATGTGTCATCAACTTGCAACCAACTCATGGTGACCTAAGCCATGAGGTGTTCATGGTGGGAGATGAGCAGAGGTGGCTTCCCATTGCCTTCCCCTACATAGCAACCCCAGTCTTCCTCCAATGGCCTTCCATCCAAGTATTGACTATGGTCAGCCCTGCTTAGCTCTAAGTGCTGATGAGCTCCGGTGAAGCTGATCTTTTCAGGCTGCCCCAGAAAGCAAGCCTAGCCTTTATGTCTGGATCAAAGCATGTCTAGAGGATAGTCATCTAGCTGCTCATATAGTTATTGCTAGTAATAATAGTTCTCAGATTTCACGTTCATTGCCAGTTTAAAATGACTTGGAAAGACCTTTGCTGAAATCCTGAGGAAGCTCCTGCAAGCTGGACTGGACAGCACTGAGCTGGGTGGAACAGATGCTTCATGTAAGGATGCTTCCTATTCTCATTACTTCTGCAGCATGTGGAATTGTCAAGTTGAGGAGTAGCACAGGCACCCAGAAATAGTAAGAGCAGGGTAGATAAAACCCTGAGTGCTCATCCACCACAGAAAGTGTGATGTAGACACACCAGGAAAGTTTTCATGCAGGCACTTTTACTTTTTTTCTCCTTGGAAAGGCATGCAGCATCAAACACCAGGGGTCCTAAGCAACCCTGGCATGCAGTATATGTTGACTGATTCCAGGATTTTTTTCTCCTTGGGGAGGCATGCAGCATCAAACGGCAGGGGTCCTAAGCAACCCTGCAGTATATGTTGACTGATTCCAGGATCCTGCTGCAATGTGGGAGGCAAAGGGTTTCCTTCTTTCATTCTGTGATTGCAGCAGGCTCACTGCACAGTGCCAAGGGAAGGTGGAATGCATGTCTTTCAGCATGACACAGACAACTACCAATACTGCCTATCAGATGAATTGCATTTCTGCCGACCTGGCCTCGCTCCTCCCTCTCCCAGCAGTACTGACAGCTTGGATAACAGGCTGAGGGTCACCCCGTGCCCTTAATCTTGACAGGCAAATATGCTGTGCTGAAATAATTACTCGTTTGTGTCTAGTGCTTTTTTCTGAAAGGATACCTCCTTTCCTGTTAGAACTTGCTACATCTATCCCCTCAGAAGGAAGAAAAATCAAATAGAGAAATGTCTACATCCATGAAAAGAATGAGAGCTATCTCTTTGTTGGTGCTCTTGCATGGATGAACAAGAGGAAGCCAATGAGAACAAAGCTTTCCTCCCATTCTGAATCCAGCATCTGGGAGTTTGGGTTTGTTTTGAAACAGAAAGAGTCTGCTTCCTGCCTCCCCCCCCCCAAAAAAAAAATCATCCGAGCAACACAGAGTATAAAACAAATCAGAAAAGCAAGGCTTGTGACAATAATTTGGCAAAGTGTCATGTAGCTACTGAAAATACTGATATTAGGCATGTAAATCTAAACTATATTCTTTGTATTAAAAAAGAACATCCCCATAGATTTTCAGAAAAGACCTGTAGTTTGTTAACCTCCTTGAAACAGCCAAGGAAAGGAGAGTCTGTATAAAAATAACTGATTATTTATAACCTGGCCCAGAAGGCCAAACATACAGTAAATGCCCATGTGCTTATATTTAGCTGCTTATTTGGAAGTGTGCTATAGTTAAACTGGGCACGGAATCCACCCTTCATAACATATTACAATGACCTCAGATTTTATCCACTATCTGGATCAGACATTCTGGCATGTTGAATAAAGTCCAAATTAAGAGATACATCGGCTGATTATTCATTCTGCTGTTTTCCAATAGGTAACATTAGATGAGCCAAAATATTTTGCCACAAGTGTTCTGACTTTTAAAACGGTGAAGTTTATGTCTCCCCTCAAAAAATCTTTGAGATGTAATTTAATTCTTATCAGGTATGCTGCTATGAACTTCTGTTTCTTTCAGGAATGCTTTATTTCACCTGTTTTTGTCCCATAGGTCTCTCCACTCCCCAGTTTCCCCTTCTATCATTCTATTTCAGGAGTGGCAAAACTTGCTTAACATAAGAGCCATATAGAATAAATATCAGGTGTGGGAGGGAGGGAGGGAGAGAGAGAGAGAGAGAGGTGGAAAGAAAGCAATTTTAATTTTAAATGCCTTCTCCAAGCAGCCAGCTGGCTTGGCTTGGAGAAGTGATTTAAAGAGAGAAATGCCTTCTCCAAGCCAGCCAGCCAACAGGGCAGTGGGGGCTTCCACAGCCACACAATATGTGTAAAAGAGCCACATGGCTCCCAAGCCACAGTTTGGCCACCCCTGCTGTGTTTAATAGTAAACTGGCTGGCCACTGTGTGGATGATGAATGCTCACACAAGGGGGCAACCTACAGGCAACGTGGGAGGCTGTACCTTCTCAGAGGGACTTGCTGCCAGTTATGCAAACCATATAGTTTTGGAATAGCCGGGAGGGGGGTGGCTTGAAGGCTGCCCTGTAGATGACTACATGTGCTCCAGAAAAAAAAGAGAAACTTGAGACTCAGTTAAATGAAGAAAGGAGGAGATGGTGGGGAGGGAAATGTATATGAAGTTTTCCCACAGTCCTTCAGCTTGCCACTCTTTTCCCCCACAAAACTCTGGGAACTCACGTCGCTTTCTGATTCAGGGTCTGGGCTTCATGTTTTTCCTGCTCTGTCTGTTTGAAAGTATATTGTCCATGTAGTATCTGTTAACTGACTCTCAGCTTTCCTCAGCTCTCCATCATTTTCCGCTACCCCCAGTTCTGATGAAGACCTATTTATCCCTCCCCTTTCCCCATCAGCCTGTACTCCATTTGCTTTGCTTTCAATAGTCACAGCAGAACCCATCCACATTCTCAACCTGCAGCCTATTCTCTGCCTCCTGGGCTTCTCCAGTCATTTCTCTGTACACAATCAGTACTTTTCTCCTGTCAGCTTTCTTGTTAATGTCATAGACCACTCCTGGAGAGATAAGCATTGCTTACCTTTCAGCCTGACAAGGTCCAAAGTGAGTGGCACAAAATTATTCATAGAGAGATTTAAAATGCTGCAAGTTTCTTTCCTTTACAGGTTGCTCCATTTCCACTGTTAGGGCCCCTGCAGACTGTTGTTTTTAGTGCAAAGAGAAGCATTTTGGATGATCCAGGTGTCTTTCCTCAATGTAATGCTTCTATTGCAAGGTGATTTTTTTTCTTCCTTAGCATCCAGATACTCAAATTATGAAAGTTGGTTGCTCTGAAAAACAGGATTCACCTCCCAGCTGATTATCACAAATGCTATGTAGACAGGGACATCAAATCACACTGTTCACAGTACGTACATGTGAAACAAATGCCCTATCCTTGTCATTTGTTATTTTTTCCCCAGAAGAAAATTATGCCTGAACACAGTGAAAAATCTAAAGATGACTGCTTAAAATGTATTCTAATTTCTTTGAGTGGCTGCCATTGCATCATACATGTATATCTACTGTATATTTATATTTTTAAAGTCTCATAAGGTATTGCAGCAGATGAGCTTAAAATAGATGGTTGCCAGTAGAATTACTTCATCTCCTTGCAGTAATGCCTTTTCAGACTTTTCTATTTATTTGTTTTAGATGTTTTGGTAAACTGTGCTCTCCCACCCCTTCTTTCCAGCGCTGCCTGCAGATTTACAGAAGGTTTTAAAAATAAAAGCCATGTCAATTATTGTGTTTTGCTAACAGGGCAGTGAATTGGCAAAGCACTGAACAAGACATTTCCCTCAGTCTGTATCTTGCCCCTTGAGGACTGGATATAATACTATGAAGGGTTTGCAGAGAAATTGTGCAAAAAGAAAAAATGCTTTGGAGATTCTCCCTTTAGAGAATCATCTAGATAAGCCCTCTGTCGATTAAAATCTTATTTCTTCTGTAAACTAATTTAATACAAGCAGGACTGTCGGGAATCGTATGTGGGATGTGCATGTTTGCAGACTAAAATTTATTTACATTTCTAATCTGCTTTCTTCCCAAGGCTCAGGGCATGCAGTAACAATATAAAACATTGAAAAATAAAGCACATCATTACAAAGCAACATCAGGCAGAATGACACAGGCATCTCAAACAGCCCCATGTTCATTGTTCCTCATTAAAGCCCAGTTTCTCAAGTTATGGTTGGATTGCTGACCATCCCTACAAGATTAAGTGAGATGACATGTTCTAAGCTGTGGATGAATCAACTGTCCTCAAGGCAACTGTGTGTCCTTCCCAACAGGAGGATTCCCAGCTGGAATCCCAAAGCAGTTCAGCTAGCACAGATGCAGACATTTTTTATTTGCCTCGGTATGCATTCATTATACACAGCCAATAAACATCATCACAAATATTTTTAGCAGGTAACTTTCTGTTCAGAAGGATATCTAAGACAGCTTCTTAGAATTTCAACTACATTTGAGCATTTCTGTTCATCTATCATATTGGATGCTTGAGGGTTTAATTTTTCTCTTGCATTGCCATTGTTTATATATGTGTTTATATCCACCAAGTCTTAGGCTCCTGTTCTCCAGCAGTTTAGGAAGTTGTGTAAGACTAAAATGTACAGGAGCAATTTGACATCAACAAACAGTAGCTATTTTTCTGATTTGAAATATGTCAGGAAGATACATGTGCAGCAATGGAGGGGCTCTTTTGTCTTGTTGTTTAGTGTGACTTTAGATTTGTAAATTAGTTTGAGTTTTACTTTTCAAGAATAAAACAGGATCTTTTAAAACCTCCTTGGGATATTTGGACAAGTTTTTACCAGTGTGGGCTTCTGAATACACCAGTAGGTGATGTGAAAGACCTCCATCTGCCTGAGACTCTGGAGAGCCACTGCTAGTCTGAGTAGGCAGTGCTGATTTCCTCAATTATCCATCCTACTCCTTTTCTATAAAATTGGAAAGTGCATTGGAATTGGGGGACTGGAAAGTGCATCTAATACGGCCTAAAAATGCCTCCATCTTGGCTTGCTCCATTTGCAAGCAATTTACCTCAAAAGCTCATATGGATTGAGCTTCTAGGTTAAAAGCTGCCCTCTGGAAGAAGGCTCTAGAGGCTTCATGTATTCAAAATACAAGGTCAGATCTCATCTAAGAAATCAGAATGAGACCGTTCAACCTGTATGAACCAGGCCCAGTATCAGCTCCAAATAAGTCCTCAAGACTGCATAGTGCCTCAGAATCACCACCACAAAAGAAATTGAAATTGAAACACAAGTCTTCACATCCCTCTGCCACCCAACTGGGTAAGGATCAATCCCCCACCTGGTGGCCCAGAACCCCATCTCCAAATTGCAGACAAGTGCTGTCTTCCTTGTCCGACAATGAGGTCATTGGGGTTGCCCCTCATTCTCCCTTAAAAGCTGAAGCCCCTCCAGCTAAACAGCTCAGCACGTTTTTGGGAGACTCCATGATCCCTCAGTATTGAGGACTTCCACCTACAAAGTGGTTTCAGTATGCTTCACCCATGTACTGGCCCATGCGGTGGGAGCAGTAACCACCACCTTCCATGGAACTGGACTCATGGCCACACTGTGCCCCCCATTGGCTTTGTTCACTATGGATTTGAGCTCTTGGAACTGGATGAAGAAAAGCCTCTGTCTCTGGGTGACTCTAATGCCACTTTTGAACCATCACTGGATGAATGTATTGCAGATCCGTCACCTGTCTGCCCAATGGAGGATCTCTGTCTTTGCTCTGAACAACTGATTTGGATGGCCAAGTCTCTCAATATAGAGGTGATCTGCTCAGAACTGACTACATCTTACCTCATTTTTAAGGTCCTTTACCTACCCAATGTGAGGTTAATTGCTTTTCCAGTGCTACTGGACATAACCAAGTCCATTTGGACCAAACCAGCATCAGTCTGCCCAGCTGCCAAGAAAACTGACCATAAGCACAAAGTTTGGGTGGAAAGACTGCAATTTCCTTTTTGCCCACCCTACTGGCAACTCAATTGTGAAAGTGTTCATTCCAGCCAAACAGTGCTCTGGACCCCATTCATCTCTATTTGTTTGGGATGGGCTTGACCATAAGCTCTACGTATGATTTAGCTCAGACTCTACATATGGCAAACTTTAATGCCATGATGGGATGCTACCAAATATTCCTGTGGAAGTAAATGGCTAAATTCTCTCCCAAACGAGCATAATTCTGTGGCCACATCCTATAGGCCAGGGGTTGCCAATGGTAACTCTCCAGATTTTTTTTGCCTACAACTCCCATCAGCCCCAGCCATTGCCCATGCTGGCTGGGGCTGATGGGAGTTGTAGGCAAAAAACATCTGGAGAGCTACCATTGGCCACCCCTGCTATAGACAGAGGGCTTTGTGCTTGGAAAGCAGCAACTAAATGCCATGCTACACATCACTGACTCCTACAGTAGATCCATTTTTTCCACCATAGTCCTGTAGTGCCACTCCTGACTTTATTGATCCCCAGCGACCCAGTGATGGTTATGACTCCTATGGGCCAGGTAATGTACCCCCTTTTAGGGGCGATTTTTCCTCTATTTTTATGGACTCGATTAAGCAGGCAGTAGTGTCTGCGATATTCAGTGTCTGCCAGACTGGCACAGAAGGTTCCCAGCCTTCAATGTCCAGAGCCTCCTCCAGATCTCCCTCCCCAAAAAGACCTAGGGGTGCCACTTGGCTGACAAAAGCAGCAAGGAGGCAGGTCCCCAGTACCAGGGAAGATAGTGAAGATCCCCCTGACAGGGAGAAATCCCCAATTCCAGACATCAGGAGGGAGGATGGTGAATTTATTTCTGATGAAGAAATAGAGGATGTTGGTGTCCCTGAGCCATCTTCGTGTTTCTTTAAGTCAGAAGAATATCAATCCCTATTGTCCAAAGTGCTGGCAGCCCTGGATCTATATGAGTCACCAGAGGACCAGGATACATCTAGCCCTCTGACTAATCCTAAGAACAAACCTAGGGGCAACTCTTTTTCCCATGTTACCGGTCTTCTGATAAGGTTTTTCCATTCCAAGTTGTTTGAAAGACAGTTAAAGATGGAATGGGCAAAGCCAAACTCCAACAGGCAGTTCCCCAGCTTTGTCAAATAAACTATATTCTTTACCATCATTCGCTAATGAAATGTTGCAGGTCCCCCTGATAGATGGTCCGGTGGCGGCTCTGCAGTCCCAGGGTTTGTTGGCAGAGGATGGGCATGGAACAGTACATGACAACTGGGACAAGAAGATAGATCTGGCCCTGAAAAGAAACCATGAGGCTACAGCCATGGCAATAAAGGCCTCAGCCATCAACTCCTAGTAGCCAGAGCAGCCATAGTGTGGATCAGGCACCTCACCCAGTTGCTACCGGAGGCCAGCAAGAAAGTGCTTGAAGGAACCAACAGACTCTTCAGAGCAGCTGAATTCTCTGCAGTTGCATCTCTGGACACTTTGACCTTTTGCTCCAGAGCAATGGCAGCATTGACAGTGGCTAGGAGGGGCATCTGGCTTCAAGCATGTCCAGCAGATCTACATTCTAAGAACATAGTAGTCTCCTATCTATTACAGGGTGAAAAGCTTTTGGGGGAAGCGTTGGAAAAGATCTTGGTAGAAACCAGAGATAAGAAGAAGGCCATGCCTAAGAACATCCGACGTTCGGACAGGCGGAGCTTTGGCCCCCAATCCTTTTGCTCTTCTTCATTGTCTAGACCAAGACAAGACTCGAGGAAGCTATCCTAGGGGCAACCAAGGCAGTCCTTTCGTAAGTCTTTTTGCCAACTCCAGATTCCAAAGGCAACATTCAGACAGGACAGACAAAGATAGAGACGCCAAGTCTACTAAAAGATGACTGGGAGGCCCTCCCAGTAGAGGCCCGCTTACTTCAATTCCAGTTAATATGGGCAAAGTCACTTCCTGGATGTTAGAAATTATTTCAAAAGGCTATGCCATAGAATTCAAAAGAACCACCCCCCACCGCTTTCTGATTTCACCTCTGCTTGCGGACCCAGTTAGGAGGAACATCACCCGCCAAGCCATAAGTCACCTACTGGACATTGCGGCTATAGAACCGGTGCCACTGGATCAGAGGGGCCAAGGTTTCTATTTCATCTTCTTCACGGTTCCCAAAAAGAATGGGGACTGGCGGGCCATTCTGGATCTGAAGTTCCTGAACAGGTCCATCAGAATACACCACTTCCGTATGGAACTAATCAAGACCGTTATGGAGGCCCTTCAACCAGGAGAATTCCTAGCATCTCTGGACCTCACCGAGGCCTACCTTCACATTCCTATCCTCCCTCTCCACCGCAAGTTCCTCCAATTCTGTGTTGACAGGAACCATTTCTAATTCAGAGCTCTGCCCTTCGGGCTGACCACAGCCCCGAGGGTATTCATGAAGGTTCTCGTAAATTTAGTGCCTCTCCTTCGCCAGCAGGGGATGCACGTACATCCGTATCTGGACGATCACCTGATTCATTCCCCCACAAGGGAGAAGTGCCTTCAAGATATACAACAGGCAATGGAATGTCTCCAGAGGCATGGATTTCTACTCAATCTCAAGAAGAGCCACATACAACCAACACAACGGTTGGAACACCTGGACATGATAATAGACACCCGAGCAAACGCCCTCTATCTCCCAGAGGAAAAGGTTCAAAAGACCAAGAACCTGGTACAGACAGCCATCCAAACAGACTCATCTTCACTGCTGACCTTGGTGAAGTTGATGGGGGTTCTCATCTCCAATCTCGATGCTGTCCAATGGGGACGTTTTCACACCAGACCGCTTCAACATCTATTATGACCTTTTCAGCAGCAGATAATGGAAAAGCACAACCGCATGATTCCAGTTCCATTAGTGGTGCGAGAAAGCCTACAATGGTGGACCATCGACTGAAATCTCTGGCAGGGGAAGATATATTACTTAGAGAGGGAACTGCAACTCTTCTCCGATTTGAGCCTACACGATTGGGGAGTAACCTTACTAGAGAGACCAAGACAAGGTCAATGGTTCCCAAGAGAAAGCAGACTCCCAATCAACGTTCTGGAACTGAGAGCAGTCAGACTAGCACTTGTGCATTTCAAGGACCAACTACTACATCAACATGTCCTCGTCCGCACCGACAATATGGCGGCAAAGTCGTACCTCAGTCATCGGGGGGGTCCAAATCACAGGCTCTTCACAAGGAAGCAATGCTCCTTTTTCACTGGGCGGAGCAGCATCTGAGCTCAATCAGAGCAGGACACATCAAGGGCTCCAGCAATGTCAAGGAGGACTGGCTCAGTCGGGAACACATCCAACCGGGGGAGTGGTCCCTGAACAGGAAGCTATTTCTCCAAGCAGTTGCACACTTCAGTCCGCCCGTGGTAGACCTGTTCACATCTACTCAGAATCACTAGCTGCCACAGTTCTTCACCAGTTACTTCCATCAATAGGCAGAAGCCACAAATGCCCTCACTTCCAAGTGGCCACCAGGTCTACTCTGCACTTTTCCTCCAATCCCCCTGATTGCCAGGACCCTCAGAATAATAAGGCAGCAGAAGGCGGAGGTTTTCCTAGTAGCACCCTGGCGGCCACGTCATCCGTGGTTCTGCTCGCTATGTAACATGGCAGTAGAAGAGCCTCTTCATCTTCCAGTCTGGCCAGACTCTCTGCTGCAAGGCCCCATCTGGCACCCTCATCCAGAATGGCTGCAGCTGACCGTGTGGAAGTTGAGCGGAGTGCGCTCCTGACCCAAGGTTACTCGCCTGCGGTGACTGACACCATCTTGGTTTCCAGAAAGGCCTCTACCATCAGAATATACAACACATCGTGGAAGGCCTTCCATAGGTGGTGTAGAAGAAAAGGGGTCAATCCGTTGCATCCCTCTCTACTATCAGTACTCCAATTCTTACAGGATGGACTCGATTCGGGCTTGAAGCCAGCTACGCTGTGGAGGCAAGTAGCAGCCTTGGCCTCCATGATTCAGGAAATAGAAGGCGTGAGTCCTACTATGCACCCCCATGTTTGTTGTTTCCTACAGGGAGCCACGCTATGCTCTCCACCACAGGTGCATAGGTTTCCTACATGGTGTCTTCATCCAGTGTTAACATCATTGACTAAACCTCCCTTCAAACCTCTTGGGGCAGTTCCTCTGAAGTGGCTTTGCATGAAGGTGATTTCCCTAGTCGCTGTGACTTCAGCTAGAAGAATCTCTGAACTGTGGGCATTATCGGTAAAATGCGAACTTTGCACATTCCATAAAGACAAGATGGTGCTACATTCGGATCCCACCTTCCAGCCAAAGGTCTCCTCAAGTTTCCACCAGTCGCAGGAGATCTCTCTTCCCTCTTTCTGTCCAAATCCAAGTCATCCCAGGGAACATATTTGGCACACACTTGACGTCCATCGGGTGTTAAAATTTTACATCTCCAGGACTGAGTCATTCCGTAAAACAGATACCATGTTCGTCAACATTGCACCTCCAAATTTAGGGTTATGCATATCCAAATCAGCTATAAGCTATGCTATCAGACTCTGCATCGCGGAGGTGTACAGGGCTCAGAACTTGTCAGTTCCCCAGGGGATTACTACACATTCCGTTCGCACTGCTGCTACCAACGCGGCGTTGACAAGAATGCTACAGTGGAAGAAGTCTGCAAGGTGGCCACCTGGTCCTCTATCTCGACATTTGTCCGCCATTACAAACTTAACCTGTACGCCTCAGCAGATGCTGCCTTCGGGAGGAAAGTACTGCAGTATGTAGTTTCCGAATAGGGCAATCCCACCCTGTACGTCTCTACTGCTCTTGGCACTTACCTTGAGGGGTCCTTCTCCTCAGAGGAAAGGAGGGTATCTTGCCCTCCCTCTGTCACCCTATCCTGCTTACTTCTGAGTCTTTCCTCCTCTACTTCATATTCCTTCTAATTCCTACTTACGCCTCTTAGAGCTTAGACCAATGGAAGTGTTTTAGCCTCATTGCTAGTTAGGCTTTTCATAGTAGTTATAAAGTTCAATGTTTTTTCTCTCCAGTAGTTACAGTTGTTTTTTCAGAGCAACTTTATACTGCTTCTCGGAGTCACCTGAACTGAGCAAGGGGTGTTCCCAATCCACAGGAAGGGGAAGAGCTTAGAATATTCCTGCCTTCCTGATTGGATGGTGGGAAACACCCAAGCTGCCCTCCTTTCCTCTGAGGAGAAGGACCCCTCACAGTAAGTGCCAAGGGTCGTTCTCCACTCTGTTTCCCTCATGTGGAATACCCATAAAAGGCAGAAACATCATAAAAACAATTCAAGATAATGGGTCCTTGGTAATTCTTTCATGAGACCGAGTCAGTTAACTTCAGTGTAAATTTCCCATAAAAGGGGAAATCATGCTTACTTGGGAGTAAGCCCCATTGAAATCATTGGGATTTAGTTTCAAGCTAACATGCAACATTAGCCTACACAGCAGTGCCTTTTTCTGATACATAACAATTTGTGTTTTATTATGAGGTTCTACTACACCCTTTAGCACTGGTTCGTCATGCTTTGTTCCATTTCAGTCTGAAAGGAAAAAAATCTTGGGGAAATGTGGGGAAAAGGAACTGTCCTGTAGTTTTAAGCTTCAGTCCTTTAGTAAAGGTGCCTTATACCACTAATCAGAAAACAGGTACTGAAAACACTAGATTGCAGCGATAGTAGGTACCTGCTACACATGGAGATACCATTTCCCTAGTATTTTCCCCTTGCAGTTTATGGGCTGCCACAACTTTGCACTACTTTTGTGGAATTTCCCAGAAAAGTCTATGGCATCATTCTGAGATACCCAGTTTTGGTTACTTCTCCCTGCAAAAATGTTTCCTCCAGTCATGTAGCATCCCAAGTATGGTGGCTGCACTGCTTCTATATCCAGCTTTATCGTTATGCTAGTATTTATCAATAGTGCAAAATTTTGGCTGGTCTATGAAGCCTACAATGTAGTTACACATTTCTTTTTTCTGGTCTTTCACCATTCCTCAATATCCTAGACGTTCTTCCTTCCTGGATATTCTTCTTTTACCAACCATGACCTTAATCAGAAAAAAAAGTTATTTCATCATCTTTTAATGAAATAAATGATACTCAGATTAATGAGGGCCTGGACTGTAAAATATATTCTTAAGTAATATATTAAAGGAAGCAGTGGGACTTAATTTTCTTGCTTTGGTGTTCAGTATTTTGTTTTTATTTAGTGGAAGCTGAATTATGTGTTTTGGTTGGAGAGAACAGACAGTATTCATGCAGAACCACAATAAGGGAGACAGGTATGTCAGATTTCCAGGATTTTAATCTGACTTTTTCTGTGCCTCTTTTTCTTCTTCTTCTAGTACTCTTGTTTGCTTGAACATAATCATTCCAGATGCCACAAGCTTCACTCAGAATATCCATCCATTTTATCATAATCTCCTTTCTGCCCATCTGGTGCTACCATATCCTCTGTGAGCAGGTCAGATTTTCTTTTTTTATCCAGATAAAAGATTATCTGTAACTGAATTATTGCCTTTTCAAAGCTAAAGTTGATATAGGAGTAGATATTCTGTACTGTGAAGCTGCAAGGACAACTGAGGATGTCCATTAAAACAAAATGGCAATCCTAATAAAGGAATGTCTATCAATATGAGGCAAAAACATAAATGGAGACATTTACATAGTCAGAATATCCAAACCTCACAAGACCCTGAAAGAAACAAAGATACAAACAGAAGAATCTTTCAAACTGTTTTTCTCTCAGGTTGCAAAGACTTGCTGAGATTCTAAGCAGAGTGAGGAATGGTATGCTTGTTCTCATGGAGACTTCAAGACATTTGTGACTGTGCAATTAAAAATAGCCCTAAGCCAAATTCTTCAGCACAAAAATTGGTCCATTCTATTTCAAAAGCTAAAAATCATTGTGATTTTGTTCCCTAAGGGGATATAAAGCAGTATGACGTGTATTATCAAGGACCCGATGAAATATTTCTTGAGGAGTGAGGCTTTTCACAGAACTGTATTTTGTACACAAACCTGTGATTCACTGGAGAGCTGTGAATGGCAAAGAAATCTATTCTCAGCAAAGAAGGAGATTTCTCAGTAATAACAAGGTAATGTTACCAAGTCAGATGAAAGAAATCTTGAGAAAACAGTGGGTTGGATCTTTTTACTAAGAAACTCTACTGGAGAGTATCTGGATTTTGTAGGGCCCACTTCCTGCCCTATAAGTTTGCTGCATTTATGCCTATCCCCCTTTTCACTATTTATTCCTGAGAGGCACATTCAACTGTCTCAGACAAAAATCTTCCTGTCCCACTCTTCACTTTCCTAGACAGAAATTCCTATGTCATTGGGTATACTGAATTAAAAAACAACAACAACAAAGTATTTAAATTGTGAAATCATATAATGGCAATTTTACTTTCCTTTTTGGTACTCTGTAAAGAACTGTTTTATTGGTGGTGCTTTGTAAATAGCTGCCAGAAATTTCAGTTAAACAATTATGAACACTGGGGTTGGGAAAATCTTTCCTGTAAGTAATACTATGAATCAAAAATGTTATTTTGTTTTGTAAACATTTCTGTTATAACTCCATTTGTTTGTTTGAAACATTTTTGTGCCACCTTTCTACCCAGTTAGAATCCCGAAGGTAGCTCACATAAAAATATTAAAACATATGATCAACTAAAACAATATTTAAAATTATAAAATAATAGTAAAGGTAAAGGTAGTCCCCTGTGCAAGCACCAGTCTTTCCAACTCTTGGGTGATGTTGCATCACATTTTTACAGCAGACTTTTTACGGGGTGGTTTGCCATTGACTTCCCCAATCATCTACACTTTCCCTCCAGCAAGCTGGTTACTCATTTTACCAACCTCAGAAGGATGGAAAGCTGAGTCAACCTTGAGCCAGCTAAAATAATAAAAGCACATAATACTATCAGAACCGGGGAGGGAGGGCCAATAACAGTTATTGGGAGTATGTCAAACAAAACAAAAGTCTTCACCAGCCTGCAAAAGATACCAGTAGAGGGAGACAGACAAATCTCTCTTGGAAAGGAGTAACAAGCTTCTGGTGCCACGGTCAAGAAAGCCATTTTTTTGGCTGACACCCATTTCACCTCAAGTGCTGAAGGCAATTCAAGCAGGGCTTCCAAAGATGACTGAAATGAACAGGTTCATATGGGAGAAGGTAGTCTTTAAGGTATGTTGGTCCCAGGCCATACATGGCTTTAAAGGTCAATACTGGCACCTTGCATTGAGTCCAGAAGCAAACTGGAAGCCAGTGCAGATGGAACAAGACTGGAATGATATGGTCCCTGCAACCCACTCCAGTCAAGACTCTGGCCACAGCATTCGGTACCTACTTCAGCTTCCAGAGAGTCTTCAAAGGTAGCCTAACATAGAGTGCATTGCAGTAATATAATCTAGATGCAACCAGGGCATGCACCACAGTGGCAAGACCTTTTCTTCTACCCAAGAAGCTGGTGAAAGGCACCCCTGGCCATTGCTGTCACCTGTTTATCCAACAAGAGGCCTGGGTCTAGTAGCATTCTGAAGCTGCAAATCTGTTCTTTATAAGGAATTCAACCCCATCCAGAACCAGAGATAACTCATCTCCTGGACCAGACCATCCCCCAAGTAGCACCACAGTTTTGCCAGAATTAAGTTTCATCTTATTTGTCCTAATCCATTCTAAAACTGCCTCCAGGCACCTGTTCAGAGCTTCCACAGTCTCCCTGGGATCTGCTGGTAGTGTGAGATAGAGCTGAATGGCATCTGCATACTGGTGACAACTCAGCCCAGATCTCCAGATTACCTCTCTCAGCTACTTTATGCAGATATTTAAAAGCATGGGGGACAAGATGGAAGCCTGTAGGTCAGAGGCTAAGAGGCAGAGCAGCAGACCCCCAGCATCACAGTGAAACCTACCCTTGAAATTAGACTAGAACCACCACAGAACAGTGCCTTCTAGTGCCAGTCCCAAGAATCAATCTACAAAGATGTCATGATCAATGGTATTGAAAGCCACCAAGCAGTCCAGGAGAATTAAAAGGTCACACTCCCTCTGTCCATCACCCAGGGTGATCAAGGCTGTTTCACAATCCTATAACCAGGCCTGAAACCAGATTGGAATGGATCTAAACAATCTACATTCAGGAATCCCTGAAGTTGGTCAGCTATCACTCATTCAGTCATCTTGCTCAAGAATGGCACATATAAAAACCAGACAGCAGTTCTCTTTAGGAATGTGTGCACCACTGCCCGCTTCAGAGCAGGAGTTACCACTCTCTCTTTCAATGAAGCATTCACTGTTTCCAGACCCAGTCCACCAGCGCACACACACACACACATATTATGTTATGTTTATTCAATTTATATCCCACCCTCCCCACCGAAGCAGGCTCAGGGCAGCAGATTTAAGTAGCCAGGAGAACTTACTCAATAACTTGAGAAACACTTCCCACAAAAGAAGAGTCAAATTTATGGTTCCATTACCATTCATTCCAATTCCATAGCTTAAATCAAAAACGTTGTATTTGGTTTTTATGTATTTTTGCCATCACGGGTCACTCACAGTATAGTCGAACAGTAATACATCTTCTGAAGTTCACTTACTTCAATGAATTTAGAAGGGAATGATTCCATTCAGGATTGTATTGTCGGAGTCCAAACAGACTTCCATTTTACCACACTTTGACAGCAAATAATTTTCTTAGTTACAGAGATCTTAATATCAAGAGACGTTTTTAAAACACTGCATTGCTTCTTAATAGAGTTTACTATTTCTCCTCTCCTTTTTTTCTTGAGGCTGGTGCCTTCTTTCAGTACCTAGCTCCCTTCCTTTTTGTCCCTGATTTCTATCTAGCTCTTGAGTGTCTCAAGCAGTTTCCTTTCACAACAGACCAGGGATCTCCTCCTCCTAGAGATAACTCTCCCTGTTTAACTGGGCAGAGATTCTTCCTGTTTCCCTAGAAGATATATCCTTTGGCCTGAACGGGAGTCTCATCTCGCTACCCAACATCTCAATCCCAGTTCTTGTATATGTATAAAACTGTTTTCAGCACAGGCTGAGACTCAGACTCTTTCAGCTCTGCAAGTGAATTTTTCTCAGAGCAGATTTTCAGCAGTTAAGGTACAGAATTGTCTCTATTCTCTCAAATCAGGAATTTGTCAGAATGCCCTTAGCTGGAGCTGGCCTGTCACTCAAAGCTCTCAATTCTTGAGGAGATTTAACTCTTTACCTGCTGGCAGCATTTTGAAGCCTGTTTTAAGAGCTGTCCATCACACACACATTATATCATATATCTGCATCTGAAGCCCTTCAGAAAAATTACTTGTCTGATTTAATCAATAAATTCCTGTATCTGTAAAGTGGAATGTCAACATGAAGATATTACTGGGTCCTGAATTCAGGAATGAGATGGGAGTTAGAACAAATCCTTGCTTTGCTGCCAGATCCCCCAGTTGCACAAGTTTGTGTTCACATGTGCAGTTGCCTTATGTCAGCAGGAATACCCAACCAGCAGCAGGCAGTGGCACACAGGCTTTCTGGGCCATTGGAGGAATTTTGTATGTTCAGCAAAGAACATGCACAGCTTGCCTCTGACTTAAAGACACATGGCGTAGCCCAGTCCCTGTCTCTGATATGTAGTTATTTCAGAGGAGAAATTGGCTATGCTCACCTTCACTTTCAAAGGCAGCATGCTGGGAACTAGGTTCTGAGGCCAGAAAACCTTTGCATTTTAGCTGAATCTAGTTTCTTTTCCATAAATAGTCATTTTAGGGAAGAAGGTATATCTGAACCCCTTCTCCTTAAAATGACCACACTGAGAAGAGTAGACTCAGAGAAAGTATGCCTTTTCCGCTTAGCCATCCTTTCATTTCCAAAGTGAGAACCAGAGAAGAAAGTGAAAGCTCCTTTGATACATTACTTTGAACTCTATCTTTCCCTCTTCAGGAATTCATGGGAAATTCAGTGAAAGGACATTGAGGGAGAAACTTGGCTCAGACTAAACATATGGAAAAGCTTATTGTCTTTAATCCACTTTGGCCTTTTTTGTGGTCACTTTAGAGCAGGAATCCCCAGTGTGGTGCCCATGGACACCATAGTGCTTACTGACAACTTTCCTAGTGCCTGCCAATTGTTTTTGGAAAGTGGGTGAGGCCCCTTTCCAGCACGATTTCTAATTGGCCATTGGCAATCTGATTGGCTGTGCAGATTGAAATAACATTGGGCAGCACGCTGGTTTTATTCTCTTTCACACTCTTTTCCAGTGTACATTTTAAAAAATGTTCCTCTTGTTCACTGCACTTGCTCTGTATGTGTGTGTGTGTGTGTGTGTATGAGAGAGAGACTTTTGCAGTGGCCATTTTGTGTGGATTCCACTACTCTGTGTCAGAATTCCAGAGGTGTCCACAGGCTTTAAAAGGCTGCAGATCCTTGTTAGAGCAAGACATAGGGTTGCCAAGTCCCCTTACCTTTCTGATGGGGGCCTTTTGGGGGCGTGTTCTAGGAGGTGCGCAGGGGTGCAAATGATGTTTTGGACCACTTCCCGTAAAACTGGAAGTAGCCCAAAGCAGGAAATGACTGGCAGCCATTTGAGTAGGATCTAGGGGGATGGAAAATGGACCACTTTAAATGGACTACTTTAAATGTCTGCCAGCCAGGGGTCATTTTGTAGAAAAATAGGTAGTGGAGCTCATTCAGAGATTGTTATGCAGCTACACCTACTATTCAATGGACAAGGTGGGGAGGAGGAGGGGGAACCATCAGAAAGGTTCAGGAGCTGTATTCCTGCTGAATTCAAGGCCTGCTGCCAGCCATTTAATGGCCAGTTTCGCTCCTTCTCCCCTCACACACACACCCATACACTTCTAATCGGGGGTCGGGGGGAGAGGAGCAAAACTGATCCCTGAAAAGGCTTGCTGCCATTTTAGGCTGTTAGCACAATCTAGGTTGTTAGCCTAAACTAGCTGCAAACCTTCTCAGTGATCAAGATCACTGAAGCCTTGCAGCCATTTGAGTGGTCCTTTTTCTTTCCCCTAGGGAAGCAGAATGGACCATTCAACTAAGTAGCAGACATTTGAGAAGTCCGTTTTGCTTCCCCACATAAATGGCTGCTCTGGGGCAGCAACTCATTTTGGGATGGGATTTTCCTAGCTGGCCAGTGGTGGGGAAGCCCTCCCCAAATCAGGGGATCCGCTGCTTGGACAACGGGATTGGGATCCCTAGCAAGGCAGGATTCTGAAGTGACTGCAGATAGGAAGGAAGAACTGGGTGATTTCTTTAACTGGCTGAACAGGAAACATCTCGGTCTTATTGCCATTATCCCAGGGTTAATTAGTTACTGGAGGAGATATTTGAAAACTGCCATATATTTCTCCTTTTTTACCTATGTAATATTAAAGTGAAAAACGTGACCCCAAAACTGATACTATCTTACATTTACTGATTGAAAGCAATGACAACTAAGAGCCAATAGTATTGTTACTATCTGCAGCTGTTGATTAATAACAGTACTAAACCTTGAGTCAGTTTTACTCAGATATAAATGTTGCTTTATTACAAAGAACAAGATCTTTTCAAATGCATAAAAATATTTAAATGTTTTAATGGCAGTCCAATTACTAGGATAAGTCTTTTCACAAATTATGACTACAACTTTTGGCAAAAGAAATAGGCAATGTGCAATGGTCCCATTTTAGAATGCTTTGTTTTAATAGAAGCCAGGTTCACATGGATACGACATCTCAGACGGGCTTCTCTGCAGCACTTGTGAAATCTGTAAAAGGATTAAACTACTCAGTGCCTCCTTTGGCAAGCAATCCGCTTTTAAAAAAAATTAATAGTAAAGGTCAATCTGCCTTTACAAAGAACACAGTGAAAGTGAGCATTAAGTTTTCCCTACGAGAATAGAACATAACTATTTAAAACATAATTAACAATGGGATGTCAGTCATCGTTTTTACTTTTTGCCTGATTTTATGTCTGGGGAGTTTCAGTGCTCCCAATTAGCTTTAATGGGGGCACCGCGCTAGTTATCAAAGTGACAGCCTCGACCTGCCAGCTGAAAGCAGCTATACAACAGTTTAGAAAATGAAGATAAATAGCAAAAGCATCACCAGAAATAGGACACAAATATTGTTTACATGTCTGCTCATGTCTTAGATGACAAGATTACAAATGAAGATGACTGTGTCACACATAGGATGGACAATAACTAAGGTTTGGTCAGTGTAAATAGCAGATAATTATAAGTAAGCAGATGGGAAAATAACATTATATCCCAGAAGCCTCTGTGTTACCCTATTCCAAGCAGAGCATTTTTAAAAATCAGTTTTCTCTTTAACTGCAGAGAATGCTGCTTACTCCTTGGCAAATATCCTTAGGAGAGCAGGTACCCTGCAAGATTTTTGAAGAACTCAGCTACTCACCTAAATAGGACAATCATTAGAGATAGCTTTCAAAAGCCAAGGTTTTTAGAATATACCTTTCTAAAAGAAGTCCAGAATTATTCATCAGAAAGATTCATTATTCGGCCCCTCTACAGCCGTGCTGCAACAGCGGCATTAGGCCGTGGAGCCGCGTTTGCCTCTTGGGAGGAGGGGGAGACCGGAGGATTCCCAGGCATCTGGGACTTCAGCAGAGGCGGTTCGTCAGGATTATAAAGGTCCCCAACCCCGCCTCTTGTTGCGCAGTTCGGCTTGGCTCTCGGCCCACCCTGCAGCAGTTCAGGTTTGACCGGTTGCTTTATTAGGGGCCAGGTAGGAATTTTTTCACTCTCACCTGATTGGCTAATGGTGTGGTGTTTTTTGCTTACCTTGTACTACTTGATAGAAAGGGACTAATGGGTATTAGTTTATTAAGTTTTTGCAGAAGGAGCAAGGGGTTATGGTAACCCAGGGGAGCAACCAGGGCGCAGCACCACTTGAGTGTAGGCGATTGGCAGGAGCAGCAGATGGGCTCAACGGCTCAATGTTGCATAATGCCGATCGTGTGATACCTCCCTACAAGATTGGCTCCTCCTGGGTGATGATGCCAATGTGGGGTTGGATGATCAGCCTGGCTGGCCTGCCATGAGCCAAATCTGCGGCTCATGACAGGGGCAGGGTGGCTCGCCCATATCTGGACAAGGAAGGGTCAAGAGGGTGACCTTGGGGTTTGTCCAGTTTAAGTAACCCTTGCTGTACAAGATAAAAGAAGGTTTTGTTTAATAAAAGGGCCCGTATTACCATAACAATGTGTCAGTCTCTTTATTTCGACTCGGGGGGGGGCAATGAAACAATATGCCATTTTGGTAACATTGAGGTTTCAAATAAAACAATTTTCAACAACATGACATTTTATGAGGTGTTTTCAAATAAAACTATGTTTTCAACATCATTCTAAGGTTCATCTGCCTTTCTGTTTCTGTATTTGATCCTGTTTTTTGTTTACACCAGAGGGTCCTTGAACAGAAAATATAGAACACAAAAAAAATGGAACACCTTTTATTTTATTTATTGTTTGTAACTGATACCCTCTCCTCAATACTTAGGGTTCAGAATATACACCACATAGCATTAAAATGTAAAAAATAGATAGTAAAATCAATACATACAAATAAATACAATAAAACAGATTTGAATTTAAAAGTCCACCAATCACCAGCTCTTTCAAACAAAGAATCTATGGATTTAAAAAAAAAATAGCAGTTAAGCTTGCATGTTGAGATGAAAGATAAGTGAATGTTTTGATTTTGGTAATAAATAAAGTAAGCTAATGACCATGCTAATTTTACAGCATTTAAAACAGCACTTAGTTCTGCTGATTCAGATATAAGTACACCATTTACTGAAGATATTGCCAAGCTATTGTACAAAACTGAATGCTAAAAAAGGGGAAAAAACATATCTAGGCTTACAGTTCTGAAGATAAACCATTGCTGACGTCACCTGTTTTAATTCAGGAAATCCTTGATAGTATTATAAATACAACCTCTATTCACAAAATATTCACAAAATATTAGCACCAAACTTTTACTTTCTATTTTTGTAATTTAAAAAGAAAAGAGAGAGCATTTCAAAGTTGTGGTTGGAAATATAGGGTGGGAAGGGGGGACTCCACTGTTAAAATCTTATAACCTACATTATTTGAAATAATTTTTTGTGCAATATCAACATCTATAAGAATCTGGGAGAATTCTTTAAGGTCAAAAAGTAAGCTATAATTAATGATTAATTTCTATGAGATAAATAGTGTTAAAATCTACACTAGACTTTAATGATGCTGGAAAATCATTTGCTAATGTTGAGTTACTAGAAAAAAACTTGACATTTTTAATATTTGTTCCATTATAAATTAAGATTAGATATCATTCTCTGCAGTGATTTGTGGGTTAAAGCAAATAAATGGAGCTGAACTGTTAAGTCCCTAACCAGAGTTTTGATCACTAACTATTTTTTGATTGTTCTAAACAACAGTGATGCACCAAATTAGGACATCCTCTTTTCTCTCTATTGTTTAATGCTGAGGCCTTTTCAATAACTGAAAGAGAATATAAGATATAATAATTAAGACTTAATAAAAAAATTGAAAATAACGTTGTCTGCATAGGCCATTGTTTTAACATGCCCAGCAGGATATGATTGAGTTTCTGGGTACTACTTTAGAAACAATCCGTCAGTTTAGTGATCTCATGGGCTATAACATCAAATCTGAAATGAATGGGCTTAAATTTTAAATAAAATATATATAGATCAAAAGTTTATTTAAAAAACCTATATTGGGAAAAGTCGTTTCTCTGACAACTTTGATGAGCTTTACAATAATAACCATGAATACATAAAAAGTGCATGGAGAACATTGAAAATATCTTCTGTGGACCAGATTTCTACTATCAAAAAAACACAATCAGGATTTTTGATACCTACACTGAGCAGCAGCTTCCTATTTCTCTATAATTTGGAGATACATGCATCCAATTAATATACTGTATACAGAGCTCTCCCTACTGCTGCCACAGGACTTCCACATGTGAATCAAAGTGTACTGGGATTCAGGAGAGAACTGTAATATTAAGTAGCTGGAAATAGCTCATCAAGTCAGATATACTGGATTTAACAAAATGCTATTTATACATAGCTGTGATTAATTTGTTTAGCTGTAATGTAGGAATGAAGACTCTCGACACGTGTATTGAGGAAGTGAGGAAGCTTGCTCTCTGCAAGTCCTGGTTTTATTTATACATCTCAGGCAGTTAATGAAACAGGAAGCATGCATGAGGTTATGTCTTCATAGCCCCCAAGATTTGATACAGCCAGCAATTTATCAAGAATACATGTGTCAGCAAAAGGAAGCGAGAATATGAGTGTAAGATGTCTGTGCCCTTTTAGCCTTTCAGACACAGTGTGGGCGGCTCAGGCTGATATGCCAAATGCGTGATCCACCCACATTTCTGTCTTCAGGCTTTGTTGGGTCTGGGGGCTCAAGCGCGTGAGCCCCACATTCCACTCTTTTCTCTTTTATATGACTGCTTACAAAGGGCAGAAAAATGAAAATTTGGTTTTGACATTCCCAGGAAGGAATAGAATGACATTACAATGGGGGTAACGAAGGAGTGTATTAATAAAGGTGAGTTAAAGATAAACCACAGTTGGGAAACAAACAATGATGGTTTTTAGCATTCACACTGGCACATCTTAATATTTAATTTTTGTCCGTCCAGAAAAGATGCATGTGTAGGGGGAGAAGGGTTATTCAGAGGCATAGTTTGGCTAGGTAGCCCAGCCATTTACTATATAGCTGTTCAGGTCTCAATCATGGGGCTGGGCATGCAGGCTAGTGTGAGAGGGCCCACCATGTCTTTTGAGGCTAGGCTACCCTCTCTATAGCGTGAGAGAGCCCACCAGGTCTCTTTTGAAACTAGGCAGTTTGGAGGTTTGGCACCTTTAAATGTGATAGCCAGAACTCCCTTGGAGATCAATTATGCTTGTCACACCCTTGCTCCTGGCTCCACCCCCAAAGTCCCCAGATATTTCTTGAATTGGACTTGGCAACCCTATCAGATGGGCTTCCTATTACAACAATGAAATACAAAGAAGGAAGATCACAGTAAAAAACAAGTCAAGCTCAATGAAAATAAACTGTGATCACAAAGCAGTAATAAAGTACAATAGCATTTACTAGTAAGTAACAGACAAAGCAGTCCTTTTGAATAATCTCACAAATATATGACAGAATTATATACCTGGTGAGATAAATTCAGTTAGTTGAATATTGTTGAGCTGTTGCCTGCTGCATTTTGAACTGAAGCCTCACCAGGAAGTTTTCATTGCATTGGGTGTGTATGTTTGTGTATTTTATAATTTGAAAACACAGGGACCAGTTGAATTCCAACTGAACATACTATTACCTTCAGTGTATTTTGAAGTGTGGAGGCTCAAGTGGAATAACCTCTGAGGAAGGAAAACTCTTATTCCGAAACACAGCTTATATCCAGAGTATGTGCAGCTAATTGGTGGATTCCTCACGTGGCTGCATTGTCTCTAGGTTGTTGAAACTTTGTATGAACTTTATTATTGTAACTCTGTCATATATTTGTGAGATTATTCAAGAGGACTGCTTTGTCTGTTACTTACGAGTAAATGCTTTGTGATCACCAGGCCTGGTGCTAAAGGTGAGAACCCCAGGCAGAACCCAGCCCCGCCGACAAATCATGCGCGCAGCACGATAACATCACCAAAAGTGACGTCTATCTGGCCTACTCCCACGCACCGGGCCTGGTGATCACAGTTTATTTTCATTAAGCTTGAGAGGGGCTTCCTAACCAGATGTGCTTCTGACAAGTTTTGAAATATGTTCTCAACTTTGAGTGCTAGAAACTCGCTTTTATAAAAAGGTATTTTAAATCCTCAAGTAGATTCTGCAAGGGCTTCCCCATTCAACACAGCATTAAGAAAATATCTACACATGCATCCTTACTGCATGCACAGTTCTTGCCCTTTGAAAGGTTATGAAAATTAAGCAATTTTGCATAGTATTGATTTATACAGCTATTTTCTGAGTATACAACTGGCATTTCCCTGGTGCAAACTTCTCTGCTTCTATGCAAAACAGGGAGAAAAAGGAAACTAGTGATCTGAGCCATGTCTTCTTTTTCTAAACTCCATTCCATTTTATATAAAAGAGTCCTGATGGCTGATCTCAGTGTTTCATTTCAACATCAATAACATATAGTTTATGTTTTCTTGATGTAGGTAATTTTTAAATCTTCACCAAGTGAAAACATGGCACAAAATGTGCATAATTTAGTTTTAATTTGGATAACAGGTCTCGTTAGCATAATTCTCCTTGGCAATGCATTTGGATTTCTTTGGCATTGAATTCTCCTAGCTCTGAATATTAAAGCTCTTTGTTTGAGAGAACCTTCATGATGTTTTCCTCTGCAACAGGACAATCGCTTCTTAAATTAATGCATTTGGGACATAGTTGGATCTTCTAGTAGACATTTCTTGTGGAAGCAGATCTTTCCCATCTAGGCTCCTGAAATTTCAAAGAAGTGGGGAAGGGGACTCACAGGAATCAGGGGCTGCTGTGAAGATTCAAAATCACCCACCAATGGAAATTCTTGTGGTAATGGAAGCAATCAGTAGAACCAATGGCAACTCTTGTGGTAGAGGAAGCAACACTGGAGGAAAAGAGAGATGGAGGCCTTATCATCTGGTTCCCCTTCCTCACAGCAGCCCCCTGTACCATATTTGTCCCAGCACCAACTTTTCAGAGCTCACTGGAGGTTGCTGTGGAGAAGGCAGGGTGGGAAATATTTGCATTCTTTGTGCTTGCAAGAGCCAGTCTGGTGTAGTGATTAAGTGTGTGGACTCTTATCTGAGAGAATCAGGTTTGATTCCCCACTCCTCCACTTGCACCTGCTGGAATGGCCTTAGGTTAGCCATAGCTCTGGCAGAGGTTGTCCTTGAAAGTGCAGCTGCTGTGAGAGCCCTCTCAGCCCCACCCACTTCACAGGATGTCTGTTGTGGGGGGAGAAGATATAGGAGATTGTGAGCCGCTCTGAGTCTCTGATTCAGAGAGAAGGGCGGGGTATAAATCTGCAATTCTTCTTCATAGGCTCCAGTCCATTGACTTTTGCTGATTTGTCCTTGCTCGCTTAAACTCTTAACACCATTAAACAGTGGCTTTGTTCTTTATTCCAGGTCATGGGTTATATGGAACTTTTGAAATGTTGTCCTCCTGGAGGAAAACCAGAGAAGACCAACATGTAAAAGAGAGAACAGCAGCTGTATTTGCAGACTCCATGCTCTCCTTCTCTCTCACCACTGCCATGTACCTGGTCACTTTTGGAATAGGTGCCAGCCCCTTCACTAACATTGAAGCAGCCAGGATCTTCTGCTGCAATTCCTGTATTGCAATTTTCTTCAACTACCTCTATGTACTCTCCTTTTATGGTTCCAGCCTCGTGTTTACTGGCTACATAGAAAACAACTACCAGCATAGTATCTTCTGCAGAAAGGTACCAAAGCCAGAGGTATTGCAAGAGAAGCCTGCCTGGTACAGGTTCCTTCTGACAGCCAAATTCAGCGAGGACACAACAGAGTCAGAGGAGACAAACAGTTATGAAAGTCACCTTTTGGTGTGTTTCCTCAAACGTTATTACTGTGACTGGATAACAAACACATACGTCAAGCCTTTTGTAGTTCTCTTTTACCTTATTTATATTTCCTTTGCCTTAATGGGCTACCTGCAGGTCAATGAAGAGTCAGACCTTAGTAACATTGTAGCAACTGCGACACGAACCATGGAGTATACTGCTGCTCAGCAGAAATACTTCAGTAATTACAGCCCAGTCATTGGGTTCTATATCTATGAATCAATAGAATACTGGAACATGACCGTTCAAGATGACATGCTAGAATACACCAAGGGGTTTGTGAGGATATCTTGGTTTGAGAGCTACTTAAATTACCTTAGAAAACTCAACATATCAACTGGATTACCCCGAAAGAATTTTACAGATATGCTGAGAAACTCCTTTCTGAAAACCCCTCAGTTTGCTCACTTTTCAGAGGATATCATTTTCTCCAAGAAATACAATGAAGTTGAAGTTGTAGCCTCTAGAATGTTCTTGGTGGCTAAAACAATGGAAACCAAACGAGAAGAGCTTTACCACCTCCTGGAAACCTTAAGGAAGCTCTCTCTCAAATCTAAGGTTAAATTCATTGTTTTCAATCCCTCCTTTGTATACATGGATCGTTATGCCTCATATGTGGGGGCTCCCTTGCAGAACTCCTGCATCAGTGCTTTATTCCTGCTCTTCTTCTCTGCATTTCTTGTGGCAGACTCTCTCATCAATGTATGGCTCACGCTCACTGTTGCCTCAGTCGAATTTGGAGTTATAGGTTTTATGACCTTGTGGAAAGTAGAACTGGACTGTATTTCTGTGTTGTGCTTAATTTATGGGATTAATTATACAGTTGACAACTGTGCACCTCTCTTGTCAACATTTGTCCTGGGCAAAGATTTTACAAGAACTAAATGGGTAAAGAATGCCCTGGAAGTGCACGGGGTAGCTATTTTACAGAGCTACCTCTGCTATATTGTTGGTCTGATTCCTCTTGCAGCTGTGCCTTCAAATCTGACCCGTACACTGTTCAGGTGCTTGTTTTTGATAGCATTAGTGACCTTCTTTCATTGCTTTGCCATTTTACCTGTGATACTGACTTTTCTGCCACCATCCAAGAAAAAGAGGAAAGAGAAGAAAACTCCTGAGAACCGGGAGGAAATCGAGTGTGTAGAAATGGTAGATATGGATAGCACCCGAGTCGTTGACCAAATTACAACCGTGTGACTAGATGTTTATTTTGGTTTTGTTCTTTTCTTTAACCCTAGATCTTACTGTGAGAAGAAAAATCATATTGATTACAAAATGGGGGCATGGATTTCTTTTTCAAATTAAAACCAGAAATACACAAAGCAATGGGTATGGGAGAAAGAACATTTCTAAACATTGATTGGCTTTCTCTATAAAAGTACAGAGAAATTTACATTCATTCAGTACAAAGAAAGTGTCAGTTTGGTTGGTACCTGAGATAAGAGAACAGAGTTGGGTTACTAAATCATATGTTGCTGTGTTTACCCTGCAGAATCTGCTGCTTTTGTGGCAGAATCCCAGCATATTGAAAGGTCAACTGTCAAGACTGAAGGAGCATTAAGTGTACATTTTGGACACATCTTTAGAAAATTTTCAGTATAGCAATAACTCCAGTGAGTTAGCTATTATGGATCTTAGCCATCCCACTGAACTTTCCTTTCTATTGCTTTTTCTTTTTCTGAATAGAAACATATATGCAAGTTTGTAAAACATACAAAAAAGCCAAGCAAATTAGGTTACAGAGTGGTAAACACAGCAATCACTGTCACCATAGGGTTATGCTGCCATCGCCTTCTTTTCTGAATTAATAGATGTTTTGAAATGCAATTAATCCCCAGTATATTTTAAATATAACATAATTTTGTAGCTTTTTTAAAAAAGAGGGTGTATTAATTATATGCATAAGGCACGCAGCCACACAAGAATTTTGTTTCTCAGATAAAAATCCATTTTCTGAACATGTTTTCTCTCATTGAAGAGATTCTGTTTACCAGTGCTAGACTTTGTAGCTCTAACTTAAACTATGCTAGGGGATCTAACAGCAGCCTAGAGAAAGGATATCTTAAGCACTTCACCAAAATCCATGAATAAAGCCTCAGATGCCTAATTTTCTCAAATAAGAGCCTTCATGGCAGGCTGCTCACTACTAATGCACTCCAAAAGGATCGATGGACAGCTTCACATAACATGCAACATGGATCACAATCCCCACTCCTCTTCAGTAATCCTTGCTACAGACAATAAGAGACTTGAAAATGAATGGGGCTACTAAAGTAGTGACTTTTGAACACTGGATGCTGTAATTTTCCTTAAGGTCATACTCTAAGTGGCTTCTCTAATAATGGACCTCAATAAAATCCATCCCTAACCTGAAAAAATGTCATTGTTATGACATGCCAAAGACAGACAGACACCAGTTTTACAGATAATGTTCCTGCAGTGATTTATGCCAGAGTAGTATAACTATTAAAAATCTTGTCCTTTTGGGATATCTCCTTTCATTAGTTATAGCAATGTCAGTGTCTGTGATATGGATGGGCACAATATTACATTTCCACACATGCACTTTACTACGTACAAGGAGTTACGTACAAGGACTTCAATGAGGGAATCAGCAATCAAATCTTTTGCTGCTACTTTAGTTGATGGCAGATATGGGATGCTTCACCAAAACCCTTCCCTTGAGCCCTTGCTACAAGCAGTCATCTGTAGCACAACATTGCCCCAGTACTGAGGAGGTTCCTTGTCTACCACCCCTTTGTACCTAATACCATTGACCTGCTTCCACTGCTGTCTTTGTCTCTTTCCAGAGTTTATCTTGAAAAAGCCTTTATGTATGTGGCAATGTGCACAAGCTGTGCTGGAGGAATCTTATAGCACTACTACAATGGTTATTGCTGATCCTACACATGAAAGGTGGTGGGGCCCTAAAGTCAAGCCAGAGGGGATTAGTGCTTATACTACGTAACTCTTATGCTAATACTAGGCTGCTGCTATCAGTTCCTGGTTGCCTCAGCAGAGAATAAGATTGAGATGTTAATATCACAGTTGAGAACTGAAGCCCATTCTTCCAAATGAAAAAAAAATTAGCCTTAAAACAAAGCTGGGATGAGCTTTTTTGTTCAGATACTGCAGACTGTATTATGTGCCCCCATCACATTCACTCAAAGGACATGCCAAGGACTTGGAGTATACAAAATATCGTTGGTAGATGAAAATGCCTTTGATAGTTCTCACTAACAAAAATTGGGCTCCAGGTTTTTTCAGTAGCCTGTGGTTTGGGCAACCTGTGTAGATAAACACCTATACCATGTGACCAAAACTCAAACCCAGTAGCACTTAGAAGACTAAAGAAATTATCCAGGGTATAAACTTTCATGAGTCAAAGCTCACTTTGTCAAGTGCCTAATGGTATTTGACGAACTGAGCTTTGGTTCATGAAAGTTTATACCATATTGGTCTTTAAGGTGCTGCTGGATTCAAGTTTTGTTCTTCTGCTACAGACTAACATGGCTACCCACATGTACTACTTGATGTAATACATTAGCAAGTTTGCCAAAGTCTGTTTATTTTCAGATATGCATCTTAGCCATTCTTTCTGCTTAGCTCTCCTAGAAGGCCCTTTTGTTGCCCTTTGTTTGGTATCACTGTATGTGAAAGTGAAGATGTTTCATTTCAATGTAAAATATTTTGCCATTCTTGCCAGTGTGTGAGGTATTCAAGCAAGAGACTTTGTATTCCTGCCAAACCTTTCTCCTTCCCAAAACAGAAACAAAAAAAACTCCATAATGCCTCAACTTGGTGAGTTGTTCTTTGCACAAAACTCTGATGAATATACAGTAGCAACAGAAAGTTGTAATGCGGCTTTATTCTTGGCAGTCATCAGTGGAAAGGATGCCATCTTTCTTTGGCATAGGACAAACTGATAACAGAAACCAGGCAGACAAGTATTCCAGAGAGTACAAACATAACTGAATGGGGTCATTCCCATCCAGGGCTGGCACTTCCCAGTAAGACAGACAGGTTCCGCATAGTCACAGAGGTGGGTGGCAGGCATCTCTCCCCGCAAGTGTCCTGCCGCCCCTGGCACCCCTTCCTTGCTGCTGCCATGCTCACCTTTGCTGCCACCCACCTCTCCACAGCCTCATCCACTTAACTGTCTACCAGGAGTGCTGCAGGCAGGTGGTGGCAGCAGCGGGAAAGGGGCTGAGTGGGGGTGACATGGTGGTGGGTGCAATCTGAGGTGATTGGAGCCTGCCCTTCCTTACCAAGGAAGGCTTCTGTGGCAAGGGAGGGCAGGCTCCAAGCGCTTCCAAGCACACACACCACCCTGCCAGAAGTACAGACCCAGGAAGGCTGAGTGGGGCAACACATGCACTCAGTGCCTGCCCTCCCTTGCCATGTGACCCTGCCACTACCGCGCTTGCCATTGCCACTGCCCATCTCTCCATTGCTCAGCCTGGCCAGGAGTACTGGGGGCAGGTGGCATCAGGGAATGGGCTGAGTAGGGCAGGCATGGGGGTGGGGGGCCTAGGGTGCCAAAAACCCTGGCACTAGCCCTGTTCCCATCCATGCAATGATGTCAATGAAACTTGCAGCAACCTGGTCCAGAAAAGGAATTTGCATACGCTCATATGGCTTACTGATATCAGAAGCCAAAGGCCATGTTCCTAGAAAGTTCTAGTAACAAGCAGTCACTGTGATTTATGGTTACTGTATTGTATAATTAATAAAAATACAAAAGGTTATTACACATTATATTGCAAAATACCACAACTAATAACATGATCCTGTATCACAAATTTTAGAAAAGTCTCATCCTTGTGATATTGTAGAACAGCTTCTGTAAACCTGTTTCAAAGTTTACCTTCTTCAGAAGATATTCATATTAGATCTTCCTCAGAAGTTATCTCCCTCTTATTTACAACCAGTATGTCAAATGAAGAACAGAATATATACCCCACCATTCGTTAATCAAAGGAGTCTCGGAGCTGCTTACAACTCTCCTTTCCCTTCCCCTCCCAACAGACATCCTATGAGGTAGGTGGGGCTGAGAGAGCTCTCCCAGAACTGCTCTTGAGCAGAACAGCCTTGAGAGAACTTGTGGCTGACCCAAGGTCACATCAGCAGGTGTATGTGGAGGAGTGGAAAATCAAACCTGGTTCTTCCAGATAAGAGTCCGTGCACTTAACCACTACACCAAACTGGCTTTCAATCCCCATCAATGATCATCTCTATGATATAATCAAATAAAATTTATTCATTAAATGAAGATGTTACAGTTCCAAGACTGTGTCTTGGTGAAACTGAACCCCCCCCCCCCCCCCCCCGAGCTCAGGCATACAATTATAGCCTTGGGTCCAGACTTACAGTTCTGTCTGAAGCAGGTTACTGCAAAAGTGAAAGTCTCTGGACAGTGGATGACCTTCATTACTTACTTGTACCACATTCTCAGGGTGGAAAAGATACTTGTATATGGTTACAGACATAACACAGCAGATTAGCAAGCAAGCAGGCTGAACAGAGCAAAGCAGGCCTCCGATTCAGTGGGAGCTCACAGGAGCACAGCTCCTGAACCTTTCTGAGAGTTCCACCTCCTTGTCCATTGAATAGTAGGTACAGCTGCATAACAATCCCTGGATGAGCTCCACCACCTATTTTTCTACAAAACAACCCCTGGAGCAAAACATAATACATCAGGCTGGACTCAAAATGAATGTGCTTATGGCAAGAAGCATTCTTGACAAGAAACAAACCAGTCCATTAACGTTTCATTAATCAGGTACAAAACTTTCTGCTCTAATACTTGCCAGCAATATCACAACTTTTCTAATTTTGTAATTCAGGATCACGTTATTAGTTGTGATACTTTTCTAAGTAATATATAAGCACCATTTGTTTTTTTTTAAATTATAAAGTACAGTAGCTACGAATCACAGTGATTGCTTGTTATTAAGTTTTTTACATTGTGATCCAGGTTTGTTGTTTCTCCTAGTAAGTTCTAAAGGTAGTCCCCTGTGCAAGCACCAGTCATTTTCAACTCTGGGGTGACGTTGCTCTCACAATGTTTTCACGGCAGATTTTTTACGGGATGGTTTGCCATTGCCTTCCCCATTTATCTACACTTTCCCCCCAGCAAGCTGGGTACTCATTTTACCGACCTCGGAAGGATGGAAGGCTGAGTCAACCTGGAGCCGGCTACCTGAACCAGCTCCTGCTGGGATTGAACTCAGGTCGTAAGCAGAGGGCTCCAACTGCAGTACTGCAGCTTTACCACTCTGCACCATGGGGCTCTTAAGTTCTAGGGTATGATATAAAACAAGTTTCTTCACATGCACAAAATATGCTCTTAGTATAAGCCTGCATAGAGACTGAGTCGCATTATTAATTGCTGCTCCAACAAAAGCTCATTAGTAACAGCATTACCATACTTTGTTAGAAGTTTTGTTTTAAAAATCCTAAATTTCTAACATGGGTTCTTCCTGCTTAGTTTAAAACTACAACTGCTTTTTTTCTGACCATACCAACAAAATTTGAAAGAAATATTATCATAAATTAGTGTATAATGTATAATTTATACATTAGTGTATAATGTATAAATTACAAAAAAAAAAGGTATAAAAGAAACCAGTGATTTAGGAGGCATAAAAAATGGGCAAAATGAAAAGGTATACAATATAACATAAAAAAACTAAATGAAATAGAAAATAGTGCAAATTTATGTAGCCCTACTTTTTAATGTTCTAAATGGATAGGACGACCATGTGGGGGAGGTAGAAAAGAGCAAGAGTCCAGTAGTACCTTAAAGACTAACTATATTTGTGGCAGGGTATGAGCTTTCATGAGTCACTCATCACTTCTTCAGATACATGTTAAGGAGGGAATATCATAGCAGCAAGTTCTGTCCCTGCATTACACTGGAACATAAGAGTCTATAGGGGTGGCCTTTCCTTTCCATGTTTGATTGCAAAATTCCCAAAAAGTGTGCGCATGAATTCTATGCATGCATTCCAATGACCACTTCAAATGTTGCTATCTATTATGTGATTTTTATTCAACCCATATTAGATTCTGTTCCATCAAAACATTTATTTACTTACATTAGACATTTGTATCACATTTCCGCATCAATGTGCACAAGACAGGTTGAAATAAAATAAAACAACAAAGGCAAAAAAGTCCAAAAAAAACTCCTGTTAATTTCAATGGCTTTAGTAGGGTGTGACTGTGTTTAGGATTACATAGGAAGAGAGCTATACCAGCAATAGCAACTGAAAAGGCAGAAGCATTTTGAAAACCTTATGAAATAAGGCAAAAATAACTCATTTGGGGGGACATAAACACAATTAATAAAAAGACAGCTGAATATTTTTTTAAAACCTTGCCTTTGATGGTTAATGATGGTGCCAAGTGCAGAAGGGAGAATTCCAAAGCCAGGAGCATTCCCTGAAAAAAGTCCTATCCTTTGCGATCACCCACCTCACTTCTGAAGGAAGGAAATACAAAAAAGGGCCTGCAGTAATTAATGCAGTATCCAGGCAGACTATACAAGAATATACCTTAGGCCCAAGCCCTATAAGGATTTACAAATTAAAAACAGCACCTTGAATTGGGGCCAGAGACAATTAGGCAGCTACTAATATTGCTGAATTTTGGACTAAATTGAAGTTTCCAAACCATCTTGAAGGGCAGTTGCACATAAAATGCATTACAGTAAATCTATCCCCACTTGCCAGATCAGGTTCACACGTGACAAGCTAGCTGAAAGTGCTGTGTGCTACAGATGGAATCTGAGTATCCAGCTGTTGATCCTGATTGTACAGCACTACTAAGCTAGTAACTTGCTCTTTCAAAGTAGGCTGTCTCTCAATTCTTCAGTCAGCACCTGCACCAGTCAACATTACCCCTGGAGTCTCTGTACTGAGCTTAAATATCTGCAGTCTTCCCTGGATTAAGCTTCAGTTTACTGGCTTTTATCCAGCCCATTACCACATCCAAGTACTAATTCAGAACATTACCTGATTCAGATGAAGATTAGAAATATGCTTGTAATCAGCATATTGATGACATTTATTTCCAGATCTCCAGTGTAACATTTTTATGTAGCATTGAGAGTGGGGAAATAATTGAACCTTGTGGAACACCATGCTAGAACTATCAAAACAAAACAAAAATCTCACTATCTGGAAAAATTAAATAGGAATGGAGCAATCAGAACACAGTGCCTGTAATACCTAAGCTAGCCAATGATCCAGAAGCATATTGTAGCTGATGGTATAGAATGCTGCCAAGACAACCAACAGAACTAACAGGGACATACTCACTTTGTCACAATTCTGGCAAACATCATCCATTAGGGCAAACTAAGCAGTACCTATTCCAAGACCAGACCTATCTATTCCAAGACCAGACCTGGAGTTCAACTGAAATAAGTCTACTTAATCAGTTTCATCCCAAACCTTTAGGGACAACCAGTCATCACCCATGCAAGCATTTTGCTCCCTAAGGAGATACTTGCAACCAGCCTTTGTTGTCGCACAGTCAAGTCTGACTCTTTGCGACCCCATGGACAAAGTCACACCAAGCCCTCCTGTCTTCCACCATTCTCTGAAGTCTGCTCAAATTTGTTTGTTACATCAGTAACACTGTCCAGCCATCTCATCTTTTGCCATCCCTTCTTCTTTGGCCTTCTGTCTTTCCTAGCATCAGGATCTTCTCCAGGGAGTGTTCCCTTCTTATTTGGTGGCCAAAGTATTTGAGCTTCAGCTTCAGCATCTGACCTTCCAGTAACCAGTCTTAGGACTGACTGATTTGATCTTCTTGCAGTCCAAGGGACTCTCCAGTTTATAGTTATTTAAATTTATAGTTAATTGGATACATTATTTCAGCTTTCAGAAATGTTACCTTTTTATGCTTGCTTCTAAACCGGATGAAGAGAATACTTTAAACTTAGTCCTAAACAAAGATATGCATATTTACATTTCATTAAAATCAGTGAGATTTAGGCACCAGACCTATGTTGACCACTGATTTTAGATTTTTTTTAATGGAACATCATTATACTGTTAAAATACCCACTTTGCCTGTTAGGTTTAAGCTCTTAAATTCATTCCATCATTGTTATTTAACAAAATAACTCTTTTAAAAATATGGCAACGTCTGTTTAATACCTGATTAGCCAGAACAGTGTTGTGTTTGGTTTGGGGGCTTTTAGTCTTTGGGGGAAAATAAAGCTCACAAAATCTCCCTAACTTCACACTTTTCTTGCTTGTGGGGGTTAAGATTCCCTGTATTAGCTTTGTGTGAGTTCATTCTTGGTTTACAAGCATTCTTTGACTAGGGAAGATGAAGAAAGAAAAACTGAAGCAACTGGAATGATTTCATTGTCAATGGTCCATGTCCAAACTTATGCCCAACATTTTATTGGAAACCATGCACAATTAAATGAACACTAGAGCTAAAAACCCTAAAGGGAATCTGCCCGTCAAGGGAAAACTGATCTTTTCCTAAATGCCAACACCCTTACAATATGAGGTTAGACCTGTAAAAGCATAAAGACATGTAAAAGTTTGATGTTTGAATAAAAGGTGCCAGAATATCTTTGTATCCTTTGAGTGTGCACAAACCAAGGCTGGATAGGTGAAGATATTTCACATCACCTATTACCTATTTTATTTAAAACGAAACAGGAGATGCTGTATATTGAATCTGGAGCCCTCTGTATGCAAACAGTTGCTCTACAACTCAATCACAGCCCTTCCTTCTGAAATGTCTCTTCCTCGTCCTCTCATGCTGTCCCTTGAGAGAGCTATATAGTATAGCTCTCTGTTGTAGCTCACAAAAAGATTTTGAGACCCACAAAGCATCTCTCCACACTCAGCCATAATTCAAATGAGTCAACGCACATGAAGTTAGAAAATCATAATCAGAGTAGCTTTTTTGCTTTAATCATACGTTCATAACCTCTTTTTTAAAATATAAATGCCTTTATAAACAGAAGTGTCTTGTACTGCTTTAAAAAGCCTTTATGACTAGCAGAGTTAGCCCCGACTAGTATTTGGATAGGAAATCACCGAGGAGGGTTGTGATGGGGAGCCAGGTCCTTCTGAACATCTCTTGTGTTGAAAACCCTATGGGGTCATCATAAGTCAGCTGTGACTTGACAGCAAAAACAACAACAGGCATATTTCCTTAGGGAACTCCACAGGCTTGAAGCCCACACCAGGCCCTCACCATTATTACAGGTTATTGTGGAGAGTTGAGGGCCTCTGAAGCTGTCTTCAAGTGTCTCTCCTACCAAGGATGTGGTGCAGAGATATCCAAGTGCTGGTTTCCATATTCACTCCAGTCTGGTAGGATCAGAGATACTTCAAGGCAACCCCCATCCTCCTAGGCTGAGGGGGGGGGGAGTGGAAGGAATTCCAAGCGCTTGGAATTGCAACATCCAACTTACCCAATCAGAAGATAGAGGAAACTTCCAAGTTGTTCTGTGTTCTACTAACCAAAGCTTAACAAAAGTCAGTATCCAGCAACACAAAATAAGCGCACTTTTTAAAAGATTGCAGTTGTGTTGCTGACATCACAAGCAAAACACTAGACATCCAAGATACAATTCTTGATGGAAATACTTAACATGTACACAGAGCAGCTGATAAAAGTTTTTTGTTAGTTCAGTGCTGTAAAGAGAACTCATTTAAAGTGCAGGAGTCATAAACTGACAAGTGAGAAACATCAGTAGGACTTGAAGGCATTTACAAAAACTAGTGATGTCACAGACTATTGAGCAAGAAAGCACAAAACACTATTAACTGTCAGCTAAATGGAAAGAAGGAAAATGTTAATTTTAAGATGGTGTAGTAATAGAATAGTGTCAGTATGGTTGTCTGTTGACTGTAAACTCTACCACGATAAAACTTACAGTTGCTACTGTACTGATCCCACAAACTGAAGGTATACTGGTACCATTTTGATTTCCAAAGATGTTAATTCCTGTCCGTTTGTTTATTTGCCATGCTGTTACCCCACTGAAGAAACACTAACCTTCATGTTCCTTGCTATGCCTTTTCTCTTCTATTGTAAGAAGCTTTAAAAATATATTTTTAGCCATAGGCTGGCAGCAATTTGAATGACACAGTAGTTGTTTAAAATACTGCCTTTCATGGAACTACCAAGATTAAGATGCTTGATAATATTCACAAGAAATTTAAAAACAATACTTTGCTTATGCTGTTTCATTTATAGCCACAAGCCCTTTAAACCATCCAAAACCATTCTCATTATCTTACGTTTCTTACCTAATACTTATTTGTACATTTATACACCATCTTTAGAAAAGTAAATAGCAACAGTTACAGAACTTTGGGTTTTAAAAATCACAATACTTTAAAACATTTGCCCACCATCTAAAGCCCATTTAAATAAAAAGTGTCTTTAAGTTCTTGATGAGGAAAAAAAAAACCCAGTAGGTCTAACAAAACTGCCTCCCTCTTCCACCACCCCAAACAAGTTCAGCTTCTAGTTCTGGAAATAGTCCCTCTCACCCATTACCCCCCAGAAGCTCATTCAGCTTCTCAGAAAAAGCCAAAAAAAGAGTAGGTTACTTAATTGTCCTTACTGTGTCCTCTGTCTGCACTATTACCCTGAATGCAAATGTCCACCTCTCTAAGCACTGCTGTTTGTTTGAACTCGTGATTTTAGAAGGTCAGCTCAAGTTTATTGGAGGAAAGTTTACCCACCTTCTTGTCATGCTATGACCCTGATCCCAGGTCCGTAGCTAACCAGGGGCCCATGGGGGTCAGTCCTCTGACAGTTCTTTAGGGGCCTTTACCCCATCCCCTCACTCCTCATCCCAGGGCTGCCGCTCCCCTCCTCCTGTGTGATTTAAATTGTGCAGGAGGGGCACCCAGGAGCAGCCACTGCCCCTCCTGCAGCATTTAAAGGACCAACCAGTCAGCTGATTGGCTGGCTTTTTAAATCATGCAGGAAGGGTGGCGGCTGCTCTTACATGCCCTTCCAATGCAATTTAAATTGTGCAGGAAGGGGAGGGGAGAAGGGCAGCCCCTGCCCCCCCCAACTACTCTCACCCCCAGCCCCTTCCCTCATGGCCACTAGCTATGGGACTGCCTGATTCTCAGTGGATCTCCAATCTGCCTAAATCAGAGGTTCAAACTCCTGATGGTATGACTACTTCAGGGACTGAACATCAGCTGGCTTGGTGAGAAATAGAGCTCTCTCCCCATCTCACAGAAACAGTGGTCAGATGTTTTGCTTTGTTTTCACCATGCATGTCCATCAGGTTTTCTTTTTTGTTCTGCATTGATTTGCCTCCCTTCAGAACTCAGTTTGCCTTCTGGTCACTGTTTCTTCAGGTTTTCTGAGTGGCTTTGTGGCAATTTTCCCCTTGCTTCACTTCCAAGCCAAAGGTAATTCAAAAGCATACAGATTCCTTTGGATTCCTCCCCACCCTTTTCCCACCTCTAGAAAGCCACTTCAACACTAACAGTGAGGTAGTTCCTCCCACTCAGCACCTTCCACCATCCTCCCCCCTTCATAGGTGTACAAGCTCCATTTCCCCCTCATTTTAATTTTTTTTTTTAAAAAATGGACAAACAATACAAGTCTAGCAATATGAGATTTTTGCAAGTCTCAGATTGCTGAGTTAAAAAAATAAAATGACCGGAAAGTTTTAAAGGAGATACATAAGATTTAGTTCTCTGCTGGTATTGACTTGAAAGGGGGATGAGAGAGGAGACAAATGGCAGTGAGGAGACAAACAGCAGTGCAAATAAAGGACTTAAGTGCTGCATGCAAACAAAATCATCAGCAAGGAATTAAACTGACATGAGATGGAAAGAGAGAGAGACACTGGGATGGGAAGCCGAAAACTTTGAAAACATTTTTCCCTTTTATGCTTTAGTGAACAAAGTTTGGTGCGGGAACCATTTTGGCAGTCTCTAGAAGCCTAACATTAAAATAGCAGTCTTGCTGGACAGGGCAGTCCTGCACTCCCAGGGCTAGGCAAGCGGCCAGCCAGAAGACCTTGCAGCTCTCACTGAACCTGGCTGGCTTCTCCCTGGAGGATGTGGTAGTGGAGCTGGACAGCAGGAGGTTGAATGTGACAGCCAAGCAGGAGGCCCAGAGCCATGTGCTAGATGGCTGCTGAGCCCACGATTCCCTGGAGGTGTACCAAGAGGTGCTGCTGCTTGATGGTGCTGACCTGGAGGCCATGGCCTGCTCCTTGTCCACCAATGAGCAGCTCTGCATCCAGACCCCCCTGCCTGCTCCAGGAGAGGCTCATCCCATCCAACATGTGGGAAAGGCAGTTGAGCAGGGGAAGTGGGTGGAGGACAGTGAGAAGGCACAGTTGGAGAAGGGAAGGCAGGTAAAGGCGGAAAAGTGACGGGAGAAAGGACTGGCAAGGACAGACTGTGCTGTACATTCCCATTCCCCTTGTGCTTCTTGTGCTACACCCCATTCTGGCAGTTCTGTGAATGTGAAGAAATAAATTTGCTTTTTTCCATAATGCAAAAAAAGAAAGAAAGACTTTAAAAGCTCTCCAGAGCTTCTGCCAGAGGACTTTTCCCCCATACAACTTATAGCCTTGTGCAAAGCTTGGCAGAGTTGCAGCTGACTTTGCACAGGCACACATGCACACACTCACATATTGCCAACAATCATAACTTGCTTGTTGTTAGAACCCTGTGTTAGTGGGTTCTACTGTGCTATCTGTACACTGAACATGTTTTCCCCATATTATGAGATTGTGTGACTCTTCATTGTCCTTTAAAAATCTCTGGTAAAAAAGACTGAGCTCCAAGAACAGCATCTGCTAGTGGAAGGTAGAGGCTCCTAAAAGTTGGCTGCAAATGACCATCATTTTCTGTGCCACATAATAACTCAGGCACCACATCCAAGCTTGATCATTTATACCATTTTCCAGGTGGCCCTGTGAAATAAATCATCATCTTTTAACATTATAAATAGTGGTGAGAAATGTTGTTGGCAATCTTACAATGTCCTATAAAACTGGAAGTGCATGGGAGAGTGCCATGGATAGGTTTTAGTGCACAACCCTTAGACTGCTACATTATAAATATAGTAAATAGACCCACCTATTTGTTTTGCCTATTATTCATATGTGTTCTAAAATGAAGAAAATTGTATGAGTTTTAATAGCTTTCTCATCAATGTCAACCAACTTTTGGAAACAGGTTTTCTTTCAGACTGAAAAGGGATTATCATGTGGGCAGTGATATAATACATTGCTTGTAGTTCAGTTTCAAGAATGTAATAGTAAAATAAGATTAAAATCATTTTCAGTTTTAGAATCCCAAATTTCAGGAAGGACCATTGTGCCAAATAGCCATCTTTTAGCAGACTGATCTTCCAGCTTCTCAGATAGCTTAACTACACAAACATTAACATCAGAAACTGTCCATTTCCAATAGAACTAGAAATGAAATCAACTAAATTAATGGACACGTGAAACACTTTTGAAATGCCTGTTCAAATAAATAAAATTTGTGGGAAGTATTTCTAATAATGGGAAAATTCATACTTTTGGCAGCCATATGAAAGTTCTTGGGAACACACAAAGGCCTCTAGAGAATCTAGTGTGAGGCAGAATTCATGTGAGTGCTTCATTATGAGAACTGGTCCTCTACATGGAGCTTGCATATGGAGCTACTGTGATTTGTGTAATTATGGTAATCCACTGAAGAACTGTATTAGTCACAAGAATCATGGAAGCTAGATGTACAGTTCCTACCTGGAGGTGCTACAAGATCTTACAGATTATCTCTGTGTATGAGGCTGACCAGCTGCAAATGTGGTGAAAGCCTGTGCACATTCTGAGGTGTGTAGGTGAAATGGGGTGCACAAAGTAAGGGCTTTATTAATAGTTTCTTAATATTGCATTACTAAACAAAGTGCAAGAATGTTTGTAGACTGGACAACACTAAAGAATTTAACCAATTCATGTTTCTTTTGAAGAACACACTGCAATCTGTAATTTCCTTTCTCCAGTGAAAGAAAACTGAACATTTTGCTTCTGGCAAATGTTTCTCCAATGGGTTGCCAACCTCCAGGTGGTGGCTGGATATGCCCTTGGTTCACAATATCTCTAGGTAACAGAGATCAGTTCACCAGGAGAAAATGGCCACTTTGGAAGGTGGACTCTATGCATTGTACCACAGCAAAGTTCCTCCCCAAACCCTCCTGAGGCTGTGCCTCAAAAATGCCTGGGTATTTTCCAACCCAGAGCCGGCAACCCTATTCTTCATCTACAAGCTGCTAATTAGATTGACAAAAAGGAGATTTTGAGAGAAAGGTGTCCATCAACTTGATCTCCATTTTCTAAGTATTGGAAGCTTGGGTAAGAGCTCAAAAATAACATGATCTGGTGCATTGGTTTAGTAGTTAAATCTTGCTGGGCTATTTTGACTTCCCCCAATATAATATTCTGTAGTCAAACATATATAGGAAGGTATTTTAATAGCATTTAAATTCATGGACCTGTCTCCTAACATGTTTTCTTGACCAAACTTCTTTTAAATGTCTTAGGTGCCAATGCCCAAGTCTGCTGGGCGGCCACACTTCCTGCTTTGGCAACATCACTGTTTTACGTTAAATGTTCAAAGCCTGCAGTTGCATGGAGTGAAAGAAAGATACTGCATACATGTTTATGTTTTTCTTTATTGTTACTATAAGTATTCCAGGATTCCATCTTGGCTCTGAAAACACTGCAAGACTGAGTCCTGGTTCAGCCAAGCATGTAGTGGAGGAGAGGATGCAGCCTTCTCATCTACCATATGGACAGCAGTCATTGGTGCCAGCCTGTGTAAATAGTGTCTGCTTTAAGCATACATGTTTTTGGTGCCAAGGTGCCTGAACTATGGTACAAATTCAACCCTGCCTGCAAAAGTTTGATTCTTTAAAGAGACTGTTGGCATAATTTCTTCTTTTAAAAGCTGGGCCAGAAGATAGTCTTCACTGGTCTGAGAGATCATGACAAAATTATAGCCAAGTGTTCTTTGGAATAGAAAAGCAGGATAAACTCTATACAAATAAATGACACAAAGAAGATCCAGGGTCTTTCAAAGCATTTCCCCAGAGCTTAGCTCTTCAGCAGTGCATGTACCTGCAGTAGAAGTTTTAAAGAAACCATCGCATCCACTCCTGACTTCCTGTGTGGGGTACCTTTCAAGTGGCCCCTCATGCTGGCCATAACCTAAGTAACAATAATGAAGAGTAGTATTTTGACTAGCAGACAATTCAGTGACATGGAACACATAGAAACCTAGTAATATTTCCTTTTTTTCCTTGCACACCATGTATAAGTAAGGCTGTTGCACTGGAATGTAGAAGGAGTCAAGTTTTAATTTTGAAACCTTTCAAAGATGACCTTCCACGTGACAGAACAGCATGAGATGGAAAGCAAATGAAAACAATTTTCTGCAATAAAGCAAAGTTTAAGGAATGTCTGTTCTGGGAAATTTTAAAACCATGTTATGTCACATTAATAACCAACTCATAGACAAACATTGATTGCCTAACACATGGTGCCTATAATCCATTATGATGTTCTAGAGCTGTTTGCTGACCTAATTTGAATGATTTATGTTAATGGATCCAATCTTCATCTTCATTATGAGCCTTCTATAGCTCTGGTACAAGGATTAGGAGATCTCCTGAAACAATAGGTGGAAACACATGAGCTGGCCACAAGAAGGAGCTCTTACTGAAAAAGTAAATTACATGGATAATTGGCTAGAGTTAGTGAGTCTTTTTGTTTTAAAATGTAACACAAGTGCACTTTCAGAAGCTTGGCAGTTGACCTTCTGTGGAAAGAATGTTGAGGTATATGGAGAATCCCAGCTTTATTAATTAATTGATTATATCCTCCTTCTCATCTCTATGAAACAGTCTCCGTTGATATTAATACTCCTATCTAATGCTTATTTAAGTCTGGATGCCTGAAATGAATGACCTAGTCAAATTGGGAGACATGAGCCCTGTTCAGATGTTCTAAGGATGGAGATAATAAATGTGTGTGGGAAAACAGCAGAACTGTGGGTGAGCAACCTCAGTCAACCTGTTGAACATATGCATGGACTCTACGAGCATACACATCTTTAGCTCCCTCTGTGCATCTGGGAATCCAGGGTTCCTGATCATAGGGAGATAGCCAAATGTACATGCAAGTGTATGCACACAGACTCCAGATGGGTATTCCAATGAATATTCAGAAATCAAAGGAACAGCTTGTCACCTTGACTCTATTCCACCCGCATGTATGTTTGTTATGTCATTTTAGAACATCTGAAGGTGGTATAAAGTTACGTTTGTTTTGCAAAGTTCAGACTGAACTCATTAGCATCATGAAGTCTTTGCTGAATTCACATATGACAAAAATAGTAATGTGTTGGACAGATCCAGGAATAAATGTTTAGCCTATAATGAAAGTATATATGTACTATACATGAATCAGAAACAAGCTACATGGCTCTTATGTCAACATGACTTCTGAATGAGCATGGATGAGAGGAAGGAAATCTCAGGTAACTAAGCAATGGAATGAAAGGAGTTCACAGAAAGCTTTGTGGATTTTGAGCCACCAGGGAAGAAAAGATATTATGAGGTGTGTGGGTTTTTTTAAAGTTTGAAATTCTAGTGTTTATTTTCTGCCTTGAAAGAGAAACTATCTTCTCTCATTTATTTTTCTTATAAGTTATCCAGAATTCAGCCACTATGGTTTAATGGCTCCCCTAACACTCTTTTGCAATTGTAAGCACTCAGGGGTTTCACTGAAAAGGGTGGCTGGATGCAGCTTCAGGACTAATTGTATCCTACAGAGTTATGTAATTATGCACCAACAGCTGAAAGGACACAATTTTAAGTCAACCTATCGTGACAGACACTGTGTAATGTCATACAATCAAATGCAATGTTTAGTAAACATAAACCTCTTTGTCATTTTGTATTTATTTATACAGGTTTAAAAAAATAAAGCACACATTTAAAAAAAAACTACTTGGTGTAGCTGTACTGTTACACCACTTTGCCTGGAACTTGATTTATAGGTTATAAAACATTATTTTTACTGTGCATTAAACTGCATGGAATGCCTTGCCATAGAATTGTACTGCTGCCAGGAATGGTGACCAGCCTATTGTGCCACCTATTCAAACAAACATCCATTACTTAGAGATTTAAACTGTGGAACTTCCATGGAACTACACTCAACGGACCTGTTCCTGAGCATGATTAAAATAAGCTCAAACCCTGAGAAATTCTCAGCCTTCAAAATAATTAAGGTGTTGTGGCTTCTTGATTCCACCAAGTCTCTGCTTATTGTTGAAAAAATTAGATGTCCATCTAGTCTAAGGTATGCCATGAGGTAGAACTAGCCATCCACCCAACTACCCTTGCACTGAGCAGCCATTGTAATAGAGATGGAGCTGTCTTAAAGGCAAACTAAGTACACCTCAGATCCAATAGTTTGCATATGGAACTTATGGTACAAATTATTTACACATAAACTTCATTTAGATCCAGCAGTGCACAAGTGAAAACAAACAGACTTAACACAATTCTACTTGCACAGATCTTGTGCAGCACTTAGCACTGTTCTCTCTATATATTATAGTGCACATAAATTGGTTACACAATACAATCATTTTAATTTTGGGCAAGGAGCTCCCACAGACTTTCACTTATGTTTCAGCTTGCGCAAGATCTTTTTTGGAAGCAGAAATTTTGTGCTGGATTCAACCTGCTGAATCAGGACACTGTTTGATCAAAGTCAGTATTGTCTCTGTGACTCTCTCAGATAGACGTCTCTCACATCACCTACTACCTCTTCTTTTTAACTGAAGATACTGGGGAACTGAACCGCGGGCTTCTGCATTCAGAATAAATACTCTACGTTTGAGCCATGGCCTCTCCCTCATACCTAGTTCCAAGGTACAAGTAAATAAACCAAGCCATATGCTACAGTTAAAACAAAAAATATATGGTTACTAGTTATTGGATCTGGAGGCAAGTTCTGTGGAAGTTAATATGAGCCCAAGAGGAAGTTTAAAAAATTTGAAATAGAATATAGCAACTCCATGCCACTCAGCATACTATCACAGGATATGCTTGATAATCAAGAGGAATGGTGAAAAATCCAAGAGGCTGACAGAGTCAGAGGAATTGCTGATGTCTCTTGGTAGTTTTGTGGTCAGCAAGGCTGGAGCTCCTGTTGCAGCCCTGGTTGATTTGTGGAATATGGAGATGACCTGGGCTGTGGATGAGAGTGTTGAGAAGAAACAATTAGACCTCCATGGACACTTTGCAAAGGCCTCTTTTTCAGGTGTAGCAATAAGGAAAATTGCAACCCATCAAATTCCTTGGGTTCAGTAACAGAGAACTGAGCAAGAAGAACAAAGGTGTGGACAGCAGAAATCAATATGAATGGCCTACCAATGGAATTCAAGCTGGATCCTGGGGCAGATGTTATAGCTATTTCATTGTCTGTATTCATAAAATATCTAAAGCAGTGCCTCTTAGAATGTGACAAAGACCTTTGAAAAGAGTGTTCAAAGAAAACATGTAGTACAATGGGAAAGAAATCAGTTAAATGTGAAGTCCTGGAGTTAGCTAAATGCTTCAGGCAGATGTCAACAGTTAATCCATAGATAGAATGCTCCACTCTCTACCAGGGCCTAATCTGGATGGAGACTCCGTAAGATCTTAAGTTAAAACCAAACCTTAAACCTTTCTCAGATGTATGCCTGTCCCCCAACAAGCAACATTAAGAAACAGCTGGAATGGGGACCATTGAACCAGTTGATGAGCCCATAAATTGGTGTGCCCCTACAATTAACACCAGTAGGCCAATGGAGACCTAATGATCTGACACAGCTGACTAGCAGAAAGAGAACAACAATCAATGCTAGTAGTCGAACATACACTGGGGCACCTAAACAAAGCTATTTTTTCCCAAATTGGATGCTAGAAAGTTCTTTGAGGCTTTCAGCTTTCACCACTCCCTTTGAGAGGTATTGTCTCAAAAGACTGCCCATTAGGATCCCTTCTGTACCCAAACAATTCCAACCACGTAGATACCTTTAACCATGATATCCATCTGGAGGGGCTGGGTGGGATGGGAGAAGGGTGCTTTAGGGTTTCCACTTTTATTTGATATTTCAGAAGGTGGTGCTGGATGACTGCTGCTCAACCCTGTGGCATTATGCTATGAGGAGCCATCTTGTCTCCTCATGAGGAGAGGGCCTCTTCGGATCATGGAGTAAGGTGTCGCCAATATGCAGATAACATCTAGCTCTGTTCTCCTTAACAACTAAGCTGTGGAAGAACTGAATAGGTGTCTGAAGAAGATAGTGGGATGGATGAAAGCCAATAAACTGAAACTCAATCGAGACAAAACAGGGGTGCCACCTTTCAATGGAAAAGCTGCTTGGGGACTATGGAGACAGCCTGTTTTGCACTCTCCCTGAAAGAGTCTGGGGGTGCAATAGGATCCTGGCTGGCAGTTGGAGGCTCAAGTGTCCTTCATAGCAGATAGTGCCTTTTGTTAGCTCCAGTTGATTTGCCAGCTATAATTATTCCTTGAAAAGTGTGGTTTAGCCACCATGACCCATGCTCTGATCACATCCAAATTCAATTACTGTAATGTGCTCTTTGAGGGACTGCCTTTGAAAATGGTTCAGAACATTGATTGGTCCAAAATGCAGAAGCCAGGCTACTGTAAGGGGTAGGTTATAGAGATTATATCACCATTGTACTAGTTACCTATCTGTTTGGGGGTATAATTCAAAATGCTGATTCTTGCCTTTAAGGCCCTAAACAGCTTACCTAAAGAACCCTCTTCTGCCATACTATCCAGCCCACAAGTTAAGTTCTGCCCCTCAAGCCAGCTTTCTGTGTTCCCAGCTTTAGAGGAGAGATAGGTAAGCAACTGGAACAGGGCACTTTCAATGGTGACACCTTACCTTTGAAATGCCCTCTCCCTTGAGCCTCATCGGCACCTGCTTTACTTTCTTTTAGATACCAGATCAAACCAGATCTTATTACCCAGGCTTTTAATGGTCTGCTTTTGTTTTATGGATAGTTTTTATGCTCCTTATTTCCATGGCTATAAGATCAGGCAGGGCTTTTTCTTTGAGCAGGAATGCACAGGAACACGGTTCTGGCTGGCTTGGTGTCAGGGGTTGTGGCCTGATATGTAAATGAGTTCCTGCTGGGCTGTGCTCTTACATCTTGATTGGAAAGAACTTTGGACTGGACTGGACACAGTAATAGTTCATGTTTCAGCTCCACAGGAGTGGGAAGGTGCAAGGAAAAATATTCAGAGCTGCTCATGGAAATTTTTTATAAGACCTGAATCACACAAAACCTGAAATAAACTGAAAACCACCATAGTTTATTCTTGTCTGTTATTCCAGAGTGGTATTATGTCTCAGCTGCATTGGAAAGTAGAATGAAAACCAGTTTGATCGTGGAAGTAACTGGCAGGCTTGTAGTTCTTTACTGCCACTCAGCTAATTAGAGTTCCTAAGAGTAAACTGTTGGTTCCTGGTGTCCCATCAGCTTTTTTGTTAGTTTGTGCTCTCAGATGATAGGTGACTAGGTGGTAGAAGCATGATGATCTCCTGGGCTTTAAAAGTGGAGGAAGATTATTCACTTTGCTTCCTCTGAGGTGAAGTCTCTCTGTCTTCATTCCTGGAAATGAAGATAGCTCTGTTGTTGTGTTAGCTGGATGGACATGAGAGGGGCAAACACCCTGTCTTTACAAAGGACTCACAGGTCCTCTGGAGTACAGACCCAGTGGTATCTGGATTCTGGTCTGAGAAACACTGTCTTAGATGCTTGATAAAACCAGGTCTCAATCTAGGCTTGCCAATCCCCAGGTCCCAGTGGGGGTTCTTCCGCTTTCCCAGTCTACTTCTCGCCCCCAGTCAGCTGGCCGGCGGGGGGAAGCCCTGCCCCCGGAGGGCCGTGTGCGTTTCCAGCTCCAGAGGCTTCAGTCTCCAATTGAAAGGCTTCCTCTTGGGATGGGGTATCTGTGTTACTTTGAAGAAGTTGGCAGCAACTCATGAGTAGAGAGGCCAATCCCTTGCTTCAGTCGCCAGAAACAGGGGGAGGGGGGAGAGGGAGGGAAACGTCTGCTGAGTACTTCATTATTCCCTATGTGGAGATCGATTCTCATAGGGTACAATGGGGAATTAATCTGGAGGTTTCGGGGGCTCTGGGGGAGCTGTTTTTTGAGGTAGAGGCACCACATTTTCAGTATAGTATCTAGTGCCTCTCCCCAAAGTACAAGTTTCAAAACAATTGGACCAGGAGGTCCAATTCTATGAGCCCTAAAAAGAAGGTGCCCCTATCCTTAATTATTTCCTATGAAAGGAAGACATTTAAAAAGGTGTGCTGTCCCTTTAAATGTGATGGCCAGAACTCCCTTGGAGTTCAATTACGCTTGTCACACCCTTGTTCCTGGCTCCACCCCCAAAGTCTCCTGGCTCCACCCCCAAAGTCCCCAGATATTACTTGAATTGGACTTGGCAACCCTATCTCAATCCAAAACTGGAGTTCCTGCACCATACTTCTGGCTTCCCACTGCTGCCCACTGCAGCAGCAACAGAAAATGGGAGGAAAGGCCATCACGTCACTTCTAGCTGCATAACTGGAAATGACATCACTTGTCACAATGATGCTCTAGGTAATACAACAGAAATTGGGGAAATTGCTAGAACATCTCAGTGATGTGTTATGTCACTTCTGGTTATATGATTGGAAGTGATGACTCAGTGTCATGCAGCACCTACCTCTGCCTCTGATACTCCCCTGGCCGGCAACCCTGATGTTTGAGGTTTTGCAGCCTTCATAATGGGGGCTTATCAAGCACTCAGTGGATGACAGTACAGTGACAGGCCTGCCACAGAGGATAAAGTTTGCATATAATATGTTTTAGAATATACTGTAAATGACACATTCCGTGAAACTGTAGATGGCTAAATCTTCTGCTAACTTCTTACTTCAATGACACCTACCTCTAATCCCTACTAATACCTGACTCCTCAGAAATTCTTCCCACTCCTCCCATTTTCTCCAAGGATATATATTGACTGGCTGAAGGACACTTCTTTTAACTGCTAATAATCTGACAGCAGCAGAACATTAGAACAGTAAGTGAACTGGAAGGGGCAGTAGAAGCATTTGGTCTGGTGCTCAGTATGTTTATCTACTTTGTAATGTTGTAAGAATGACTTGCTGAAGAATTGCTAGTGACACTGATGGCCTCATACATATTGCCAGGTCTCAGATTCAGTGGGAGCTCACAGGAGCACAGCTCCTGAACCTTTCTGAGAGTTCCACCTTTTGAGAATTCCACCTCCTTGTCCATTGAATAGTATTGCAGCTGCATAACAATCCCTGAATGATCTCCACCACCTATTTTTCTACAAAACGACCCCTGAATATTGCCTGTTTACAGAGAAATTCCTGTCAAATTTGACAAACTATATATAATATGACATTATCTGTTTCACTAACTTGGTAAAGTTGACAGTTTCCAGTAATTCTTAAAACTGATATCTGTGTATGATGCATTTTATCAAACTAAAAGCACAATTCTACTCCCACCTCCCTGGGCTTACTCCCAGGTAAGTGCATGTATGATTGTAACCTCTGATAGTGTTCTCTCCCACAAGTATGTATAATCTAAAACCTTTAATATACTACGGATTCTTTAACAGCAGACACAAGTTGGCATGGGTGGATTTGCACATTAAATGTCTAAAAAGCATTCTGATCTGAGTAGTTACTGTGGCTTGGTTACTCCTTGAATTATGGCCCTGCAGGGCAGTAGCCCCATGGCAACTTTTCTAGTACGTTACAAGGTCAACCCTGTAAGAAAAAGCCCCCTACTCTTCATACATATGGACATCGTGATCACCAGTATAGTTGCCAGGGTGCCTGAAGTTTTAATTTGCGCACATCTGCTCTAAGAAGTGGACTTTGCCCACGGTTTCTAAGGCTTATGTGGATACTATAAGCCTCAGCTTTGCAGCAGCATTCTACATCTGGATGGGTGTTAGCCAGAACTACAGACAAGCTTCCAGCTGCTCCTTGAGTGCCCAGTCTTGGCCATTGCAGTGGAAGAAGCCACGCCACCATGAACTGTACAGGCAAACAGTTTCCAGCCTGTTTCCATGAACCAAAGGCTAACACCACCAGAATCCGTCTTGTTTTCCTGACTCCATTACAGCAAAGCAAGAGACTCACATATCCAACAGCTGCTTCAACTTCTACATAAGGCAATCAAGCTTATCTTAGGCGTGGATCCTGCCAGACTGCCTAAGCCTTTGTCTAACGGAACTCAAGACAAAGACTGGTGCCAAGAGAAGACTGAAGAGGAAGACCATCTTCAGCCAGAGCCAAGTTCCTTTGTATAAACCGGGTGTTACCTTAGGTAGCAATTGGCCATCTATTGTCACCTTTTTAGATAAGTTTAATAGTCTTAAGCACACCTCCACCCAGTAATTTCACCCATTCTTTTCCCCAACAGTTATCCTGGAGCCTCCCGCTTGGCCCATTGCTACCTGGACAGCCAATCAGGTAACTAAGGTCAAGTCCACTCATTGGCTAGCTATAAGCGTCCAATCAGGGGTTGCCAATTAACTGGCTATTGGCTACTGCACTAGTCCAGCCCTTATGGTCACTGCAGAGCCTCCCCTTTTCTGAGGTCATGTACCAGCTGACCACCTGTCATCCACCCCTGTACCTCCCATTCCCTGAGGGCTCAAGGTAGTCTATATAACCTCCCCACATGTGTGCATCTAGCAGTACCCCAGTTCCACTGTCTAAATCCATCCCTGATTCTGGCCACAGTTGAGGGTCCCATTTCCCCCGTCCTCTTTCGTCGCCATTGAAGCCTTCCTTGAAGACTACGATCAGTAATTATCACCCTGTTTGTCTATCCATGTGTTGTCTCTATATCTCTATTTTTCCTAGGACTGTGTGTATGTTTCATGAGCACATTGCCTTGTATGTGAGTTCTATATTTTTCTGGAATAAATTTTAATTGTTTTACTTAATTAGAGTCCCTGATAAATTTAAGCATTAATTTCTGGACGTGGAATCCTGTATACACAGATAAAAGATCCTATTAAGCCAGGTGCCCACCTGACAATTTCCCATCCTCGTTTTGAGGGCATTTTGGCTTACAACCCACTCCTACCATTTGGATAGGGAATAATTGAGTCACTTTCTCTTGTAAATGTGCTTGAAACTATTCCCCCCACCCAACATGACCACTGGACATGACACTGTACTCTTTCTGCTGGCATAACCCCAATAATGGTTACTGGCCCTCCTTCTGGTAGAAGAAGAGTTGGTTTTTATATCCTGCTTTTCTCTATCTTAGGGAGTCTCAAAGCTGCTTAAAATTGCCTTCTATTCTTCTCCCCACAACAGGCACTTTGCAAGGTAGGTGGGGCTGAGAGAGTTCTGAGAGAATTGTAACTGCTCCAAGGTTATCCAGCAGGCTTCATGTGGAGGAGTGGGGAATCAAACCCAGTTCTCCGGATTAGAGTTTGCCTCTCTTGACCACAACACTACACTGGTTCTTCTGGTGTTGTCTGTGTTTTAATTGAATTATTTTATAATTTTATATGTATTTTTAATTTCTAGAATGTTTTAATTTTGTTGTGTTTATCACCTTATAGACTCTGATTAGGTGGAAAGGCAGCATAAAATGTTTTAAATAAATACATGCAATAAGAACAAATGCAAAATCACCTTAATTCCCACACAATGCTTAAACATAGTTTGGCACTTTTGTAACAAGTGCTACCTTTAAATGCTTCATCCTCCCATCATAGGGAGAGTGAAGGAAACATGCAAGTATGGCACTGGTTCCCATAACCCCAAAATATGGTTTAGCATTACATATGATCCAACCTATCATGTTAACCATCTCCTCTGAGAATGTTATGATGACCATGTTCCTATCTTGCCAAGTTCCAGGTGGAGTCTGGCATTCTTCCACAATTACAAGGGATCTCCAGAATAAAATTCTAACATACTTTCTCAAAACCATTTTGTGCCTTTGATGAGCACTTGCACAAGCCCACAAGAAAGAAATGGCAACCTCTGATAGTGGCAACCACTCTTCAGAACTATGTATTTACTGAATCTTGAAAAGGAATGTAAAAGAAGAGATTGAATTTATACCCTGCCCTTCACTTGAAGTCTCAGAGTGGTTTACAATCTCCATCTCTCCCTCTCCCCACAACTGACACTCTGTGAGGTAGGTGGGGCTGAGAGAACTCTGGGAGAGCCACTCTTGAGAGAACAGCTCTGACACAACTGTGACTGACCCAAGGTCAGCCAGCAGCTGGATGTGGAGAAGTGGGGAATCAAACCCAATTCTCCCAGATTAGAGTCCACCTCTCTTAACCACTAAACCAAACTGGCTCTCCAATATCACTTGATGCTCCATCCCAGGAAAAATATGAAAAAGTATAATGCAGAGACTTTGCACCTAAAATTTGGGGGAAATTTCTTTGGATTTGGGTGACTCCACAGCTTTTTTTTCTTGGTATAAACAGGTTTTATTAAGTTTTAACAGGGAAGGATCAGGGATAAGGTACAGAAAATAAAAAGAGTAGATTACATTTATTACTACATCAAGTAAGGAAAAAAAAGTATAATTCATTGTACCTGCAAGTATCCGATAGTAGTACATATTACCTTTAAAGTCTACAATTTTTTTGATATACTATAAAATCCTACTATTTAGTGGGAAATTCCGGATTTTTATCTGTCATATCTGTGTTCATACAAAACCACATCTATATATTTTTAATCTACACCAAACAACAAAGGAGGAAGAAAAAGAAAAGCGAGAAAAGTTCAAATTCTGGTCTTCAATACTATCTTATTAGGCAAGAAGCTCCTGTATATAACAGCAGCTATATATTGGCAACATTTCTCTTATCTAAAATACAAAGGAGTCTCAAGGTTAACAAAACGAAAACTAGCTTCTCATTAACCATGAAAGGCCTTTGAATTAAATTGGTACAGTTATAATGTGCATGTCTTATTAGCAAATGTTGATAACTTTAGCGACTTACTTGAAAAGCTAGCTCTATTTAACAAGCAAAAAAGGTAGGTTTTCTAAGAGAAAAAAAATAAACAAGGGAGAAGAATTTTTACAGCACTCATCTCCAACAACAAAGAACAGGGCAAGAACTCACCCTCCCTAAGTGTTCCCAGAACTTCACACTAAACTGAGAAAAGAACCCTTGATCTATATGGAGAATTCATCTCACTTCCATCAAGCTGCACTCCTTTTCTGGAATACAAAAGGGAAAAAAAGAAAGAAAGAAAAAGCTCTCAGTGGATTATTTCATTAGCGGACATCTCAGTACAAAAGGATAAACGATAGGGGCCCTTCTCATCTACCATTCTAAAAAAGGGCAAAAATAATCAAGGTACATACACAGTTTTTTATATTCCCTTTCATATGCCTTCTTATATGTGTGTGCATACCTATATATGTATGTATATAAGTAATTCTAACTACAATAGTTCAAATTCTAATTAAACAGCTTAACTTTTTAGGCTTATCTTTACATGTATTTAAATGTTAAGAGATTTTGCAAGCTGTTAGAGTCATTAAAACCCTAATTTTTAACAATTTTTTTTAATTTCATTATGGTTTTGAGATTTGCAAAAAATCACAGCAAGCCAAAACAAACTACCCATTCAATTTAAAAAATAAAATATTAAATAGTCCTGCTTTAGATTTGAAGAATCCCTCAAAAAAACTCAAAATTAAATCCCAAAATATTATGCCCATTGACAGCATTGGGCACTTTAAGGGGGCAAAATGCTGAGTCAAAGTTATGTAACTCCAGCTATACAGGTTAATGAATAACATGTGAGTAGCATGTGCAGCTAGTTAACTAATCAAGGCATATGATTGGCTAGCTGCAGTATAACAACAGAGGCCAAACTCTCAGTCTCGTGTGGGTCGATGAGAGAGGAGGAAGGTGTGTAGGAGAGGAGAGATATTTGGATCAAAGACTGTTACTCTGTCGGACTGGATAACGATATTGATATATGGACTGGTATGTGTTGACTACTCTACTGGATTGTGATTCTGTACTGTTGACTTGGCTGGACTAATTATCTGTATACTGACCATTGGACTGACTATAACTACCTCTATTGCCTTAATCCCAAATATATCTGTTAAAACGGCATTGTTTGGAGTTTGTCTTCATAGAACAGCAGCTGTGCTAAACTTATCAGAGTACTCAAACCGAAGAACTTCCCACGCACACTGTCATCGGTTATGGGCCCAGCGTGGTCTACGGGAGAGTAAGCTCCGTCTGTTGCAGCATTTCCAGCGTTCTACTCGTGAGTAAGACGAACAGATTTTTGGGTGTGGCAATTTGTATCTGTGTAGGTCAGAACAATGGAGTCCAGCGTGCATGTCTCTGGCTTCCTGATTACGAGGCTCAACGGAGAGAACTACAGTACGTGGTCAGAGAAGGTCACCATGCTATTAAAGTTTCAAGGTTTGTGGGAGTCTGTGGTGAATCCACCAGACTTAACTGTGTTACATGCTGTTGATGATGCAGATGTAATAGCCAAGCATCGGAGTAATGATGATAAGGCATTCTCGTTAATTGGCTTAACCTTGGAAGACTCACAGCTTATCCATGTTAAAGAGTCCAACAGTGTCAAGTCGTGTTGGGACACTCTGAAAGCTCTATATGTGAGGGAGAGTGTCGGGTCCCACATCTTTCTAATGAAAAAGCTCCTAAGTGCATGTCTTGAGGCAGGTGGAGATATGATTACTCACCTGGAGTACATGAAGCGCACTTTACACCAGCTGCAGGAAAAGGAGGTAACTTTTTCTTCCCTGCAGCAAGCCTACATAATCCTCTCCTCTCTGGACGAGAGCTATGACCAGTTCGTGGCTAACCTTGAAGTGCTGCCAAGAACTGAGCTCACTGTGCCCAACATTACCCACCGACTGCTGAATGAGGCAATGAGGAGGAAGGACAACGCCCTTTTCCGGGAGTCTCCAGCCCATTCAACAAATGCTCCTGCCCGGGAGGTCGTTAAAGGGGCAGACTTTAAAGCAGCTGCAGCCAAGGCATACGCTGTACGTAAGTGTTACATGTGTGGAAGCACCAAGCACCTCAAGCGACAGTGCAGCCTTGCCAAAAAGAAACATTATCCAGCTACTGCTACAGGAGGGGGGTGTATCAATGTTATAACTAACAATTCCTCCTGCAGCAACCAGTAGTTCCTGATAGACAGCGGTGCGACTGTGAATATTGTCAGGGACAAAAGACTTTTTGAAACATATACCCCCACACAAGGTCAGTGCATGAAGCTTGCTGATGGGATATGTGCCAATGTTGCTGGTAGCGGTCTTGTTAACATTCCTAGCCTCGGGAGAAAATTACACATGCTTCATGTTCCTAGTTTGAACTACAACTTGCTTTCAGTATCAGCTCTGACTGAACAGCATTTCAAAGTTTCTTTTTCAGCTACAAACTGCTGCATATGTGCAGATGGCATATCTGCAAGGGCTATGAGGAAAGATGATCTATATTTCCTTGAGAAGGAGAGTACTGTACATCATGTGAGTATGAATAAACCACCACATGATGAATGCATACATTTGTGGCATCGCAGATTGGGGCACATTAATTTTCAGGCAGTGAAGAAGACTCTTCAAGCGGCTGGAATTACCCCCAAACCATGTGGATGTTTCATAGAGTGTGAAGTATGCAAAGCTACGAAGTCCAAAGCCACTCCAACTATATCTCCTAGCAAGTTCCAGACTAATGAGATACTTGACTTAGTATTTCTCGACCTGGTCGGCCCTTTTCCTACGAGGAGTCTAGGCGGGGCCAAATACTGCTTATGCATCGAAAACCATTTTTCCCGGTATGGTTTCTGCTTCCTCCTTAGGTCCAAGGCAGAAACATACCAGGCATTCCACAACTGGCTTCGCTTCGTGCTCAGGAAGACAGGCAAGATTCCTAAATCCCTTATTTCTGATAATGGAACTGAGTTCTTTTTTATTTATTTTATTTATTTAGAATTTATATCCCGCCCTTCCCACGAGTGGCTCAGGGCGGCTCTGCAATGAAAAAATGTTTTCTTTGTGCAGGAGATATGGCATTGAACATAAATGTACAGCTCCTTATAGCCCACAACACAATGCTTTCTGTGAACACAGAAATCAATCTTTGTACAACATGGCTATGAGTATGTTGAGAGATAGTGATTTACCCATGAGCTACTGGGGAGAAAGCATTATGTGTGCATCACATGTCTTAAACCTAACCTGGTCATCTGCTATAGGAAAGATTCCTGCAGAAACCTGGTATGGGAAACAACCCTCCATCAAGCATGTTAAGATTTTTGGGATCCCTGCCTACGTTCATATCCCAAAGGAGCTTAGGAGGAAGGGAAAGGACAAAGCTATAAAATTATTGTTTATGGGATATTCTAGCAACCATCGAGCTTACAGGTTTTGCCGTGCTGGTGAGAAGAAAATAACAAGTTGTTCAGCAAAATTCCTCGAGAATTTCGTTGGCTGGCAGAGAACATCCTCGACTGTGATCCTGCCGACAGCAGCAAAAACAGATACACAGCTCGTTTCCAGAAGCGAGAGGAGGAGCCCGTCGCTTAGCAATGGAAGAATCAAAGAGGAGCCGTTAACCCCTGCATCTCCAGGAGTTGGTGTTTCCCAGCAGCAGAAGGCAGTACAACAGACGGTGTCTGAGGAGACTGCAGAGCCGGTGCTCAGAAGGTCTACTCAAGAGACGAGGCCACCGGATCGCTACAGTCCAGGGCAGGCATGTGCCGTGCTTGCAGAGCCCTCTTGTTTTGAGAGTATACGGCATTTGTCGCAAGAGGAACAGGCTGGGTGGCGTGCTGCAATGAGATTTGAACTTGAATCCCTAAAGAATCTGAACGTCTATGAGGAGTCTGCTCTACCAACTAGTCAGAGACTCATAGGCTGCAGATGGGTGTATAAACTCAAGACTGGCGCAGACGGTATTACACAATACAAGGCCAGACTTGTAGCCCAGGGATTCTTGCAGGGAAGGCAAGATTATGATGAGACTTTTCCTCCAACCCTCAAAGCTACTTCTTTATACTGTGCTTTGACTATTGCAGCTAAACAAAACTGTTTAATTAGACATCTAGATGTAAAAACAGCTTATTTGCATGCCCCACTAAGACACTCTGTGTATATGAGAATACCACCAGGTGCCTCTTAACCTAACCTTTTAACCAGGTGCCTTTTAACCTAAAAAAGTTAGGATATAAACAAGGAGTTGCAGACCCCTGTGTGTTTACTAAGGGGAAGGGGGAGCAGCAATGTACCATCCTGGCATTTGTGGATGATTTGGCAATAATATGTAAAAATGCCAAGGTTATGGATGCTACTATTGATACTCTAAAGGCCAGATTTACTGTTAGAGACCTAGGAGACATTAAGCAATATGTTGGCCTAGAGATTGAAAAAGTAACTGGAGGTTACAGAGTATCACAGAGGGCAAAAATTTCCCAATTACTGAAACAATACAAAATGGATCAGTGCAAAGGGGTACAGAGTCCCATGTTACAAAGTAATGATGCTGACAATGAGCAAAGTCCATTTTTCGATCAGGGAATATACCAATCTCTGATTGGAAGCCTACTATATCTTGCAAATTGGTCTAGACCAGACATTGCTATGGCTACCAATCTTTTGGCAAGAGCAGTAAGACAACCTAGACAAAATCACTGGTTGGCGGTCAAGCATATTCTGAGATATCTCAAACAAACCATGGATTTAAGTTTGTTTATTACTCCTACTGGAGAACTTAGTATGTATGCTTACGCTGATGCTAGCTTCGCTAATGACCTTGATACTAGGCAATCTACTACCGAAATGGCTATTTTTCTGGGGGGAGTCTTAGTGGGATGGCGGTCAATTAAGCAAAAGCACGTAGCTTTGTCAACCTGTGAGGCAGAATACTCAGCTCTGAGTACTGTGTGTACAGAGCTCATATGGTACAAACAATTGTTAACAGATTTTGGAATACGTCATGTTAACCCCATAACTGTGAAGGAAGACAACCAGGCAGCAATTCAGTTAGCAACAACTCTGGGTGTCAAGGGGAGATCTAAACATACTGACGTTCATTTCCATAATGTCAAACAATGTTTGGAAGACAAGCTGATTGCACTGGAATATTGTGCCACTAATGAGAATGTTGCAGACTTGTTCACCAAAGTGCAAACTCATGTAAGACATAAGGAAAGTTGTCTAAACCTAGGACTTAAGTAATGGGATGGCAGTAATGTAATACTGTGTGTAATATTTAACTATGTATGTTAAAGTATATGTTACTGTATAGACTATGTCGTTACATAGGGGGAGGATGACAGCATTGGGCACTTTAAGGGGGCAAAATGCTGAGTCAAAGTTATGTAACTCCAGCTATACAGGTTAATGAATAACATGTGAGTAGCATGTGCAGTTAGTTAACTAATCAAGGCATATGATTGGCTAGCTGCAGTATAACAACAGAGGCCAAACTCTCAGTCTCGTGTGGGTCGATGAGAGAGAAGGAAGGTGTGTAGGAGAGGAGAGATATTTGGATCAAAGACTGTTACTGTGTCGGACTGGATAACGATATTGATATATGGACTGGTATGTGTTGACTACTCTACTGGATTGTGATTCTGTACTGTTGACTTGGCTGGACTAATTATCTGTATACTGACCATTGGACTGACTATAACTACCTCTATTGCCTTAATCTCAAATATATCTGTTGAAATGGCTTTGTTTGGAGTTTGTCTTCATAGAACAGCAGCTGTGCTAAACTTATCAGAGTACTCAAACCGAAGAACTTCCCACGCACACTGTCAAAATGATCTTATAGTCTCTCCCTTTTAATTCATATAAAAATGTAAATCCCTAATTAAAAAATCAGAATATCCATTCCAAGATATTACATCAGATCCATAGTATCAACCCACTGCATAGTAAAAGATTATAATTTCTTCTTAAAATTTTTCCAAGATTTAATCATTGTTGAACTTGTCATGAGACTGCAGATTATAGATCTAATCCTTGTTGGGCTTGTCATGAGACTATAGATTGCATCAACCGATTTTTCCCCTTCATTGCTAAACATTTTTACAACAAGCTTTGGAGCTGAGTTGAAGTTACGCCCCCCTTCCTTTGTCTCAGTGAACTGTAGGATCCTTTTCTCTTGCATAAGTATATTTTCTGCATCCATTTTAAGATCAGGCAGCCCGGGCTCAAGCTGTTGTGTTTCCACTTTTCCCCGCTTCTGAGGCAGATTTTGTGCTCCTTGATAACACTGGTCTGGCATGTTTTCCATATTTTCACATTTTTCCAGGAGTTTTTCTATTTGCTCCTTAACCAATTCTACTAAAAGACCAATTTCTTGCCTTATGGAAAGAATTGTAGCCATAAAATCTCTTGAATGATTAATCTCTGTTTGGTGAATCATTTTCCTTGCAGTTATAATCAGTACAATAGTAGAAATCAGAAAGTAGATTCAACATGCCAGGCTAAAAATCCAGAAATCTAATTCTTTTCATATAAAGTCACCTTCCACCTTTGATCAAGCTTTAGTATTTTGGTAGTCCAATTATCGCTTATTTAATTTTCAACCAGATCTGTCCACAACTCTATACTCAGTCCAATACCTTTTACTTTAAATAAAGACAGTTGTTATAAGCTTGTTCTTTTAATTTTAGAAGCCTTTCTTGGGGGGGGTGTCTTTTAGTCTCCTCCCCCTTTTTTGAACAGTCAAATTTGGTTTATAAAAGGACTTTAGCTGATAGGTTGCATTCCCAAATAAACTTACTTGCAAGGTATAGTTCATTAGTTGGAGTAGAAATAAATATTTTGTTACCGGTGGACACAGCTAGTGCCATGCAAAATGGCGATTGTCACAGTGAGGCTTCAGGATAGACAAAGAACCAGGTTTCGTCCGCTGATGAAATCCGTGGGAATGTTGCATCCCATGCTATCAGGGCTCCCCCTCCAGGGGCCCCTTCGGGTATCTGAATGTCCAGACTCCCCTCGATCTGCTCAATTTGGGGAGTTCACAAGAGGTGCAAATCCCCCGCCTTGCTGAGGCAGAACAGGAAGCTTCTCCACAGCTTTTTTTTCAACAATCACCTAATACCTTCCCAGGAGGGAGCCATCTTCTTCAGCAAAGGACCTCAGTAAAGGTGCTGGGGAAAGGACACTTTAGTGGACAGGAGGGTCTTCCATATATGGTCTTTTGATTTCTTTAGAATATTTCTATGCCACCTCTTCAGAATCTTGCTGGAGATTACTTACGATTTAAACTACTACAATATTAAAAACAAGCCTTGCACCTTCCTGCAAGAGCCAGTTTGGTGTAGTGGTTAAGTGTGCGGACTCTTATCTGGGAGAACCGGGTTTGATTCCCCACTCCTCCACTTGCACCTGCTAGCATGGCCTTGGGTCCGCCATAGCTCTGGCAGAGGTTGTCCTTGAAAGGGCAGCTGCTGTGAGAGCCCTCTCCAGCCCCACCCACCTCACAGAGTGTCTGTTGTGGGGGAGAAAGGTAAAGGAGATTGTGACCCGCTCTGAGACTCTTCGGAGTGGAGGGTGGGATAGAAATCCAATATCTTCTTCTTCTGCCCTCAGGGGACCTGTGTCCAGTCCTAGGTCCCTTCAAACCAAGAGGTAAGAGATTGACTAGAACTTTGCTTGGAGCCTGTGGAGTTCTGGTCCTATAGAATCAGCTGGGTCTTAAGGTTCCTCCAGAGACTAGATACAACGCCTAGGAAAGGTGAAATTTTGCTCCTAGCGGCTTGAAAAAGTTGAAGCAGCATCTCCTGCAGCTGTTTCTCAGCAGTGAGCAATTTCAGTAACACCAGATAACTGGGGAAGAAGGTCACAGCTCAGTAGCAGTATCAGTCAATAACAGTGACTCAGCACATTTACAAATAATATTAAATATTAATATTAAAGATTCCAGTTGAGAAGCTTGACATGTCTTATTTGTCCACCTATTTCTACACATACAGCTCCTAGTCTTGTGCTAGAACCAGAGCTTTTTTTGTAAGAAGCCCAGCAGGAACTCATTTGCATATTAGGCCACACCCCCTGACATCACCATTGTTTCACACAGGGCTTTTTAAAGAAACAGCCCAGCAGGAACTCACATGCATATTAGGCCACACCCTTTGGTGCCATGCCAGCTGGAACTGCGTTCTTGTGCGTTTCTGCTCAGAAAAGAGCCTGACTAGAACATAACAAAGACTTGCTCAGGCTTACACCCCTCTCCCACAAGAATTTCAGGCTAGGAACCCCTTTAGTCCTTCTATGACTTGGTGTCGGGGTGGGGGGCAGAGCCAGCATGTGCCACCTGTACAGCAACATATTAGCTCAGTCACAACCATAAATGCTAACCTTTTAACTTTAGTCCCCAAGTATGTGAATTAGATAATTATACCTATTTTCTCCTTTGCTCACACAGTTTCATTTTCTGCCACTAGATGGCTGCAATATATGTAATGTAATGTAAATGTAAAATTTTATTTATACCCCGCCCTCCCCCGCCAGAGCAGGCTCAGGGCGGCTTACAACATTTAAAATGAACAATACAATAATAAAACATTAAGAACACATTAAAACCAATCAGTGATTAAAACATTCCTAGACTAACAGTGGCGATAAGCATTATTAATTTAGCAGTAAACATTGGTACCATCATTAATGAACGCCTGTTTGAAGAGGGCGGTCTTGCAGGCCCTGCGGAACTGATCTAAGTTCCGCAGGGCCCGCACCTCCTCTGGGAGCTGGTTCCAGAGTTGTGGGGCTGCGGCGGAAAAGGCCCGAGTGCGGGTGCTTTGCAGTTTTACTTCTTTCGGCCCAGGGATATTCAGTTTATTTTTGCCTACTGACCTCAGTGCTCTCTGGGGCTCATATGGGGAGAGACGGTCCCTCAGGTAGGTCGGTCCTTGGCCATATAGGGCTTTAAAGGTTATGACCAGCACTTTGTACCGGACATGTATATGCATTTCCCAAAGCGTCACACATCCCCTCAATCAATCAGTCTACTTAAGCATCTTTACTTCTGAACTGTATTGTGGTCAAGATGTCAAAATAGCCCTAGGAATATGAGACTTCTTAAATAACTACAAAAAGAAAGAAAGATGCATGGAATTATTAGTAACTTTGTGAGAGTGCATAATAAACTGAACAAATAATTCATTCTGAATAATTCATCTGCTGAATTCATATTTTTTCCTTTGTAAAATATCAACAAGCGATATAGTTTTCTAAACTGTATATGTTACTCTAAACCTGCTTTGTCATGGTAGTAGAAAACATATTTCAGATTAATTAAAATTATTCTCAGCATTTCATATCTGTTTGGATAAAATCCATTCCTGTGCAAAAGAATTAAGCCCAAACTGTACAAACCTATGAAGGTCAGCAAAACCAGACTGGGATTCAGGACAATCCTAGGGTTGCTAGCCCTCTCTGGGGGTGGCAGATCCTCCACCCCCAGGTGGAATTTCTTACTGCTGCTCTGAGTAGTGGTGAGAGACAAATAAAAATAAAAGAGAACTGGCATCATTTCTGGTTTTTCCCTGGAAGGGATGTCAGTCCTTTCTAGGAATTGCTGAAAATAATTCCTAAAGAAGCATATCACTTCCTGGTTTTCCCAGAAGCAATGCCATGCAAATAGCCACAATCCCATGCACCCCACCTCCTACACACACACACACACACACTCTCTCTCTCTCTCTCTCATATGGGTTGCTGAACAGCCCTCACAACCCTAGATAGTCCCCATCCTAAATAGATTAACAGAGTTATTTCAAAGGATGTAAATCTGTTTGAGAGGATTCTACAAGAAATAGAACACCATTTGTAACCCCCCTGCAACTTCCAGCTGCTGCAGTGATCAATGATCTACAGCTTACAGGGGAGAATGATACCCCTTCTCAATGGCAGTGGGCTATTTGTTGTGAAGGGAAGGAAGGTTTACTTTCATAAACGCCTTTCATTCACAGAAGATTGGAATCTACCCAATATCTTTTAAAATACTGCAGTATACCCAAGTGGGATGAACAATCTAGGCTTCTATTTCCTGGACAACACACATTGAATAAAATGTGACATACTTTTTGAGTAAACCTGCTTATGATTCTTTCCCTAGTGACATTATTTTTGGAAAATACAGTTCACATACCAGAGCATCATCCCAATGTCCCAGATGTGATGATGTCACTTCCAAGTCATGTGCGTAGTGACATTGACACATCGCTGTACATCAGATAGGCCTCCCTGCTGCTCTCGGTAAGTCCCCCTATCCCCACCAGTTGCCAGGAGGGATCTAGCAACCCTGTTTCCATAGGATTCCATTTTGTGCCCCTACGCTGTTTAATATCTGTGTGAAATGCTGGTAGAGATCATCAAGGGAATAAGGTGCCACCAATATGTAGAGGACACTCAGCTCTACTTCTTAAAAATTGAACCAGATAGGTGCCTGAAGACAGTAATAGGATAGATGAGAGCCAATAAACTGAAGTTCATTCCACAAAACACTGAGGTGTTGCTGTTCAATGAAAAAGCTGCTGAAGGACTGAGAAGTCGGACTGTCCTGGGAGGAGAGATTGCTCTTCCCCTGAAGAAATATGTTTACAGCTTGGTTGTACCTCTGGAGCCTGGCCACATCTGGTGGCTCAACAATCCTCTATGGCTTTAAGTGGCTTTTATCATCTTTGACTGATGTGAAAATAGGGTTGGCAGCTCTGGGTCAGGAAATATCTGGATGTTTTGAGGGTAGAGCCTGAGGAGGGCAGGATTTGGGAAGGAGAGGACTTCAATGGGTAACATGCCATAGAGTCCACCTTCCAAATCAGCTATTTTCTCCGAGTCAGCTTATATTGATTGCCTAGAGATCACTAGTAATAGTGGGAAATCTCCAGTCACGACCTGAGGCAACTCTATTCGGAAAGCATGATGTAACCATGGTGAGCCATGCTCTGATTACATCCAGGTTAGATTACTGTAATGTACTTTATATGTGAGGCTACCTTTGAAAATGGTATGGAAACTTCAGCTTATTAAAAATGTCCAAAATAGACAAGTTATTGTAAGCACAATTCCAGGTGCTGGTTCTTATGTTTAAAGCCTGAATAGCTTAAGGCCAGGGTACTTAAAGGACTGCCTCATCCTATATTGTCCAGCCTGACAATTAAGATTTATCTCACAAGCCCCACCATCCAGCCTGCTTTCAGAAGTCATACAGGTGGCAACCAGAGACAGAGCTTTTGTGATAGACACCTGGCTTATGGAATGTCTGTTCCCTTGAGGCTTGTCTGGTGCTTATATTGCTCTCTTTTAGGCACCAGGCCAAAACATTTCACCCAGTCTTTTAATTAAGGGACTGATCTTTTAACACCATTTCAGTCTGGAAACTTATTTTAAACTGTATTAACTATGTTTTGAGGCTGGGCTGAATTTTAAAGTCTGGATTTTAATTACTGTCTTTTAAATTTTTTTTCATATGCTACCTTAGGTGTGATGGACTGCACTGTTGAAAGCTTAGAAATGCTGTACAAACCACTGAAGGACTATGAAGGGTTAATTCTTCACAGAAAAAGGCTGCTCCAAAGAATCTGATTGGTTACCATCAGCTGAGCAAAGAGAGGGCGATTTCCCACACAGCTTACCAAGGAGCGAAGTCCCTCCTCACTGTGCAGCGTCTGCTCGGATTTCCCACCAACTGCTCCGCGGATTCAGGAAGTGCCGCACCTTTTGCGTCTCAAATGGAAATCGCTAAAACCCTAGTTTACATTAGCAACCCAAAAGGTGCGGCACTTCCTGAATCCACGGAGCAGTTGGTGGGAAATCCGAGCAGACGCTGCGTGGTGAGGAGGGACTTCGCTCCTCGTTAAGCTGTGTGGGAAATCGCCCAGAGACTTTAGAGCTGAATGCTGAGGAGAATTCATTCAGAATTCACCCCTGGCAGAGAGCAGTTTAACACAGACAGAACTGGGGGAAACTTGTCAAGGATGAGTGGATAGTTTGACAGAGACTCCCATTCAGGCAAAAGAAATGGGATAGATCTTCTAGTGAGAGGAGAATTTCCCTACCCAGAGTGCAGAGATCCCTGGTCTTGTGTGGTTAGAAACTACCTTTAGAAACCTTAAGAGTAAATTAAAAACTCAAGATGAGTACTGGTGTTTCAAGAGAAGGGGGTTTGGGTACTGGAGAGAGTGTACCAACCTTCTGGAAACCAAAAGAGGATACCAAAGTGTGCTGGAGTGTTTGGAAAACACCAGAACAAAAGCCTGTGAATAGCTTAAGAAATTCTCACATAAGAACTAAAGTCTGTGCATATACTGGTTTCACCGCTCAGTTACTGAGTTACTTCAAAAATGTTATCCCTGATTTCACCTGATCTTTCCCCTCTATGTTGAATAAAATACATTGTTAATTTGCAATATAAAAACTTCCTGAGTGCCATTTAAGTTGTATAAGTTAAAAGGGATTCCCATTCCTTCCCTCAGGTTCCTGGGCTGAGCAAAGAGCCAAAATATTAAACTGTGATAGGGTGGGACAGCCAGAGTTCTGCAGGAAAGAAGAAAAGAGGCAATAGGGTGGCTCAGTCAAAAAAAGGGAAAGAGGGAAAATCTTGCCTTCAAGGGAAAAAAATGGGCAGGGGCATCATAGCAGGTTCCTGGACAGGCATCATTTTAAAATTCTAAATAAGTGAGGAAAGTGAAGAGCAGGATTTTTGTTCAAGGCCCCAGTTTAAACATGTAAATTTATCCATGAAACTCCTATAAGGGGTTTCACTTATCTCATGTCTGAGGTTCACATACTTCAACAGTAAAATGTGCAAGGTAGATGTATGAAATACATATCAAATAGAAGTTTTCAGACTGTCCAACCTCCTTGCTCCATAGACATTGAATTTCTAGCAAGCAGGGAGCATGAGGAGGAAAAGTGTGTATGGCCTCACCAGTAAATGTGTGTATGGCCTCACCAGTAAGTGTGTATACACTCACCATTAAATCCATCCCTAACACGTCGCTATTATACTCCACAGCTTTTTTGCAACAAATTTCCTGATCAGACATCCCTCCATCCTCCGTTCTAAGCTGCGTCGGTCTCTTCATTGGTTGATCAGAGGTCTCAACCGTACCTCGTTTTTTGACGTGGCATTCCGCACTCACTCATGCAAGTGCAGTACCTTGGGATATCGTGCTTGGCTTTAAAAAAAAAAAAGTCAGTCCTGGAACATTTAGAAAGAATGGATGTGAAAAAATGGTCCTAGCAAAGTTGGGCGATCTACCCCCCTGCCCCATTTAAACACCCGGCCAGGGAGGGAAAGCCCGAGAGCTCTCTTTGCTGTCTCTCCGCCTGACGGGGAGACAGCAAAGGTGGGTGATCTTCCTCCGCCCCCCCCCCCCATTTAAACACCCTGCCATGATGTTTAAATAGCGGGGTGGGGAGCACGGCAACTCTCTTTGCTGTCTCTCCGCCAGGCAGGGAGATGGAAAATGTGGGTCATCTTCCTTCCCCCCTCCCCATTTAAATGGGACAGGGTAAAAGCTGGAATGGGCCAGAATGGGCATCAAACAACATAGACTGTCACAAAAAAACAATGGGATGCATCACAGACACTCAAGAACAATATTCTAGAACAGAAAAAGCGGAATTCACACATTTTTATTACCCCGTTCTGGGCCAAAAGGCCTCCGGAACACTCCGGAACAGGCATCAAACAACCTGGGCTGCCACAAAAAACACTGGGATGCATCACAGATGCTCAAGAACAACATTCTAGAACAGAAAAAGTGGAACTCACACGTCCTGATTACCCCGTTCTGGGCCAAAAGGCCTCCGAAACACCCCAAACAGGCCGGAACAGGCATCAAACAACCTGGGGTGCCATAAAAAACACTGGGATGCATCACAGACACTCAAGAACAATATTATAAAACAGAAAAAGTGGAACTCACACGTCCTGATTACCCCGTTCCGGACCAAAAAGCCTCCGGAACACCATGGAACAGGCCAGAACGGGCATCAAACAACGTAGACCCATTCCGGAACAGGGTAATAAAGCGGAACGCTTTTTCCATTCCGCCAGGGTGTTTAAATGGGGAGGGAGCTCAGGAACTCTCTTTGCAGTCTCTCCGCCTGCAGGGAGACCACAAAAGCAGGTCATCTTTGTCCCCCCCCCCCCATTTAAACACTGGGGTGTTTAAATGGGGGGGGGAGCACGGGAGCTCTCTTTGCTGTCTCTCTGCCTGGCAGAGAGAAGGCAAAGGTGGGCGATCTGCCTTTCCCCCACAATTAAACACCCACCTGGGTGTTTAAAGGGGAGGTGGGAAGCCCGGGAACTGCCTTTGCCATCTCTCTGCAAAGACAGCAAAGGTGGGCAATCTGCCTCCCCCCCTCCCCCATCATTTGGGAAAGGAAAGGTCCCCTGCATAAGCACCAGTCGTTTTCATCTCTGGGGTGATGCGGCTTTCACAACGTATTCACAGCAGACCTTTTAAGGGGTGGTTTGCCATTGCCTTCCCCAGTCATTACAGATTCCCCCCAGCAATCTGGGCACTTATTTTACTGACCTCAGAAAGTTGGATTGCTGAGTCAACAATTGCTGGTACAATGATATCATTTGGAGTGGGCTCTCGCAGGGAAGCGGATGTGCGCTTGCGACGAGTCGGCTATGATGGAGCATTCAAACGTAGAAAGTATGCACGGGAGTCATCAGAAGCATTCTTGGTCTGGATTTAATGCACTATCAAAAAAGTCCGCGTCCCGGTCGTGGCAATGTGGGACACGAACAAGCCAATAACCATTGCCAGATGCTGATGTTTGGACAACAACATAAAATCTGACATGCATCTGGCTTTCATCCATGCCCATCTCATCAGTTTATGTGCATCTGACCTCGGCCTATATGTTCTAAGAAGACAAATATTAAATTTGTTTGTGAAGCAGCACAATTAAATAATTATATCTGAAAATCAAAGAGAAAAAAAGATTCATTTTTGAGACTGGAAACAGCAAAATAAATTGGAATATGGCAGGTCAATTTCTCTTCTTAAAGGGCCAGAGAAACAGTGGCAGGCAATGTTTCCTCTAAACTGCTGAGTCTTGTAAGCAAAAATTCTACTTTGTGAGCTACTGGTATTGAAGTTGTGAGCTACTGCATAAATTATTGTGCTGTGGGGCCATTTTTCCTAAGCTAAGACAAAAATGTGTGAGCTGGAGGCTAAAAATCTGTGTGCTAGCTCACACTAACTCAGCTTAGAGGAAACACTGGTGGCAGGCACCTTCCACTGGCTCTTCTAATCTCATATTTTATTTAATCCATGAGGTAAAAAAACAACCCTTTCCTCATCTTCATACTAGGTGAACTAGGGATACATTTCATTATAACCTGGAAAAGAGTCTGAGCTCTCCTGACATGTCATGATAAACAAATACCTTGTTTTGGACAATGTAATATTTTAAAAGCCTACTGAGTTAAATCACAGTAGCCTATTTCACTATAGCTTACTTAGCATAATGATTAATTCAGCACTACTCAGTTGGATCTACTAAAATCCAGGCTTTTTTTGTAGAAAAGTCCAGCAGGAACTCATTTGCATATTAGGCCACACCCCTGACATCACCATTGTTTCACACAGGGTTTTTTTGCAGAAAAAGCCCAGCAAGCACTCATTTACGTATTAGGCCACCCCTACCCCCTGATGACAAGCCAGCCAGAACTGCGTTCCTGGATGTTCCTGCTCAAAAAAAGCCCTGACTAAAATAAAAATAAATTGGAGGCAAGGCTTTGGGTTCAGCATAACCATCCTGAACCATACACACAAAACATTTGAGGCCTTTCTTGACTGGTACACTCTCAGCAAGCAAATCTAGTCAGGTGAACTCACCATTCTTCTATTCATGGTGAGTTTCTAATTGTAAAATAACACCAAACTCAGAAGGAATTGTAAATAGGAATTATAATTAATGTTTGAGAACTGCTTCCAAATCTTTAGATGAAAAGTACTAAACCTGAATAAAATATGAAGCAATTCTGTGTGCTTTTAAAAATGCACAGCATATTTTCCCCAAGAGGACAATAAAAACTAGTTTGATTTAGGTCCTTTTGGAAATAGCTATTTACCCAGAATAGTTGATTATCCTTTGCTAAAAGTTGTGATATGAAAAATTAAAAGGAGAAGCCACAACCAGATCCTTTGGGTCTGCTTTAGCTGTAGTGGCACAAACCAAGGTTTTCATTTAGCATTTCCAGGTTCCCCCTGGCCACTAGCAAGGAATAGGAGATAGGGTTACTAGATCTAGGTTGGGAAACTCCATGAGATTTTGGAATGGAGACTGGGAAAGACAGGGAATCAACAGGTTACAATGCTACCAAGTCCCCCATCCAGAGCATCCATGTTCTCCAGGGGAACTGATCTTTGGAGTCTGGAGATGAGCTGTAATTCTGGGCGATCCTGAGGTCCTTCCTGGAAGGTGGCATTCCTATTTACTGAAGGGGTAATTCAAGGCAGGGCAAGCAGCCCAGTTGCTGTGGGAAACCCATCTGAATTTATTTATAAAGAAAAAGACCCACGGTCAGCAGCAGCTCTATCATAAGGAAAGATGACACTGCCTTCAGAGATGGCAGATTGTGCACAACATAAAGGGCAGCAGAGGGGAGACCTACAAAAATCTGACCCACAAACCATAGTGCATTGTGCAAGAATGCAAGGAATAATGGGAAGAGGCACTTGCAAAGCCCCTGTTCACTTCAGTGAAGAATGCAAAGGAGAACTTCCCAAAGGATTGTGCCCCATTTTAATTAGCAGTGGGAAGGTGTTATCTGCATTTCCTGTTAGAACTGCCAGAACTGGTCTGGCCAGAGGTCGTAGCAAAGAATCAATTCAACATTTCTATGTAGTCCTGAGCTAGGGAGCACTCCCTCTTGCGACCACCTCACTGTTCCCTGCCACATTCCTCTCAGACCATCACAAGCCTCACTGTAGTGTGACTGTAGTACACTGGGGCAGAGGAATTTGAGGACAACAGGTCCTCATTTAAGTCTAAGGCAAATGGAAAGATGTCTGCCTACTGAATAGGAACCCATAAGAACAATTCTAAGTGCCTGTCCTGTAAGCCCTGCTATCTGAAGCATGCACATACTGAACTCTGGGATTCACACTGCTTCCCCTTCCCCACAGAAATGAAACCTTAATATATGTAACTAAAAACAAACACATCCCTCCACCCTGCTTATCCCATTACTATCTCCCTCCTCTCCCTTTGTTGTCAGACTTAAATGACAAGCGCCTCAGGTCAGACCACAAGGCATATTGATGGCCTGTATAAATTCAACCTGTTGAAATCAATGGATTAAATCCAAAGGTTTGTTCCACTGACAGTCAACCCTTCTAAAGCAAGGAACCTTCTGCTGGTTTACAGAGCCTTGCTCCAAGGGACGGGAGGCTTCACTGTCAATAGAACAGAAGCTTTGGATCCATCCATGCCACTGGGTTTCAGCATGCTTAACCATATATTGGATTGTGGTAACTGTCTTTTCCCAAAGCATTATCCTCACATGCAAGTTAAATCAAACCTAGATACTTTTAAGGCAGAACAGCTGCTTTCCTACCAGTAAAAGGTAATGTTCCTGAGTTACTTCATAGGAAACAGAGTCCACTAATGCACCGTTTTTTTAAGCTGAGGGAAGTGATGCTGTTGTTATCAACCACTAAACTACTTTTTAGGCAGTACAAACACTTTTATCTGGTGAGAATGATGACTAATTTGGAATGGTTCTGCATGGGTTTGCATTTGCTTAGTCATTTTGCCCGTTGGTTCTCATTTGAGGACTTGCACAGTCCAAGCCAGAAAGAAACGTAGTTTAACTGTTCTGCATATGTCATCCACCTCCCACTTGTTAATCCACATTTTTAAACAAAAAAAGAGAGATGTTTGGGGCATTTTTCTACAGAGTAGCTCCAAATTCCTTTACCTCTTGGGTTTCAGGGGAAGCCCTTAGCCTGGGTTCAGCTCCAGCTGTGTGTACAAAGCTTTACAGAGCTCATAGTATGCAGTTGAGTAAGACCTGCAAGCAAGTTGGAGGTGGGGGGAAGACCTGTAACTCTAGAAATTAAGCATGAAAAGGCCATCAGATAATTCAAATGAAGCCCAGTGATTTAAAAAAAACAGCTTATGTCAAGTCTGTCGGTAACTCTGGCTCAGTCAGAGAGCATTCTGGGTAGAACCAAAGTATATTCAATTGCTGATAACTCGTACCTTCCCTACCCCTCCCTTCCTATAGTGCGTGTCCTTGCTTTGAAATGGAAAGATGTGAAAGTCTTATCTGTGCCTTCTCAGGCCTGGCTCTCAGAAGGGAGTCAGGAGCCCGCGACGATCAAGGCCATCAAGCCTGAGAACTAACTGGTAACATCAATGTGTGAATGTGCTCTGCATAATCCTCCCCCCGTAGGAATCCCTTTGAAGTGTCCCATATATGCAATGTATCTACAGGTTATTCTTTAGTCTTCAATGCTGGCTTAGCCTCAAGTATCAGTATCAATAAAGTAGTTTCTTTGTATCAACAACGACTTGTTATTGAATCTGCCGACTTGACAGCTTAATCCATCCAAGTAAACAGCAGCCAACTGAAAGTGCACAGAAGAGTCACAGCAAATTGATAATTAGAGACAATCTGTCCTATGTATAAAGAAAAAATAAGAGTACAAACACACGCCAGCACCAGGACAATTGCTAGGGCACCGGGAGGGGGGTGCCGAATTGGGATCTCCCCCCCCCCCTCCCCATATCCATGGCAAATGCCAAGTTTACCCCCACACCTTACTGTGGCCGCCTCCTCCTCCCTGCCAGGAAGGAGAGGTGGAGCTCCACTTCCTGGTCTCTTTAAAGCCCCCCCATCAGCTGATTGGTGGTAAAATACTGTTGCCACTGTCGTCCCCCCTCCCTTCCCTTCTGCATTGGTGCCATGCTCCACCGCCCCGCCCCCCGCACACTCAGAGGAGAGTGGCTAGAATCCGCCCTACCCTTAGACATGGCCCAGGCTTCTCAGCATTCTCCTCCCTCATTTCCGCCAGATGTGAGAGCACTGAGAGGCCCAGGCTGAGTCTAAGGTTAGGGCAAATTCTAGTCACACTCCTCTGAGCAGGGGGGGCTGCGAAGCACGGCACCACAGGAGGGGAGGGAGCGGGCAGCAGCAGCATTTTACCAGCTGATCAGCTGATTGGCGAGGGGCACTGCAGGCTGTGAGTCTGCCTGGGGCGCCATGTGTCCTAGGGCCGGCACTACCCAGTACATAACATCATCAGTTTCAAAGGTAATTTGGTAGTTTAAGACCCTAACACTGGAAAAATTCCTCAAGATTTCACCCACAGTGTATGGGTGTTTTGAGATACTGTGCCTTCTCCATAAATACTGTTTATAAACACTGTGAGCCAGAATATTGCAGCGGTTGAAGCAATGGATTAGGGTCAAAATCTGTGCTAAACTATGATGCCCAATCTGCATTACAAAGTGTTGTGAACATTAAACCAAAACGGCAACGAATCATGTACATTACTCTGAGATCCTCAGAGAAAGGGTGTGATAAAAATTGTGATAAATATCTCTGGCCACTAAAACACAAAAAAAACAGTGGGGAACCACAAACTGCCTGTTATACTTATGGCAGTGTAAGTATATCATGAGATAATAAAATGTGTTTTCCACCCTTCCTTTTACATGTCCTTCTCATTCACCTCTCTTTTCTACAACGCCCTGACCTTCCCTCTGACAAAAATCCATCTCCTCTCTCATGTCTTTGGCCCAGTTCCAAGAAAAAAAGAGTAGCTGCTCCTTTTCATCCACTGACGTCAGAATTTTTGTAAAGGGTAAACAGGTACAGACACCATCCAGAGAACTGACTCAGCATACACAATGCAGCTTTAATGCAGCCATACAGGACTGTGCTTCCAGCATACCAAGATCAGGGATGGGCATGACATGAAGTAGCTCACAAACTAAAGTTCATCATGAATTTTGGCCGGTTTGTGGTTCCCAAATCAACATTTGTGGATGGGTGGCCACTATGAACATATAAACTTTGATGTTATTAGTGATGGTTCATAAATGAATACATTTCCAGACATTAGATGGTTACAAAACTGCAAAGCAACAGAATGGGTGACTTCTCCAGCCTTGGAAACACCACTAGACGTACCCCACCCCCCACCCCCAACCAAAAAAAGCTTAACAGGCCTTGCTGGCTGCCAATAACTGAGTTTCCACGTGGGTCTATGGGATCAGAATGCTATCTATACCCTCAGCTAGCTCCACACCCTCTCCACTGTTGGCTGTTAGACAGAGAGGTAGGGAACTTGTTAAAAGCAGAGCACATTCTTTCTGATTGTGAATGCCTTTGGGTGTTAGGGGGACTCAGGACTCTGAGCCACCCTGTCTCTCAGCTCATGCCAACCAGAGGAGCTTAGCTACAGGGTGCCTCAGCTGAGGACCCATACTCTCCTGATTGTGACCTCCTCTCCCTTGCTGGGGTTTGTGTGTTAGGTGGAGCTAGGCCTCTGAGCCTCTGTGTTCATAGCAAACAGAAGGGCTTATCTACTGGGTGCCTCAGCTGAGATACTTTCCTGATTGTGAACTCCTCTGTGCCATAAGGGTGAAAATAGGTGCAAAGGATGCTCGTGGGGGGAGGTCGTCCTCCACCACCCACACCACAGGTCCCCACCCCTGGGCACCAAACCCATCCTGCCAGCCTACTGGAGCCTGTCCCTCAGCAAGCAATCACCAGAGGTATCAGGGCCTCTTTTCCTTGATCTATTCCTGGGGTTCTCCACAGAGGACAAAGAGTTGATAGCACTGCCCAGGCAGAGCAGTTGCTAATATTCTTTGCAGAGGAAAATTCTAAACAACAATGATTCAGAGGGGGAGAAGCATTCTCTCATTCCTCATCACAACTCCCTGGTGCTGCTCCCACCTGAAGTACATCCCTCTGTGGCTTCACCTAGCCCAGCACCAGAAAACATCTGTCCCTCCCATCTTCTCCAATCTTGGGGCCCCATTTCCAGCCTACACTTTGGAAACTTTTCCGCACCCCTCCCAGTGACCCCTATGTGGCAGGCTGCCAGGTGACCCTTATGTGTCACAGCCATGACTGGAAGAGTACAACCCCCCCCAAAAAAAAAATCCCACTTGTTCTCCTCCATCTTGTAGACAGGCACCTACAAAGGGTGCGGCCTAGTATGTTGCTGCCAGAGGAAAGAGTGGTGGCCAGTGGAGGAAAAGACTTACTCTCTCTCAGCAGGAAGAGACAGAGGAGAAGCAGGAGGCCCCTCAAAGAAGGCTCCCTGCTCTCAAGGAGCTGTGAGTGGGACATTAAGACAGGCCAGCCTCCAAGAAGTCATTCCCCTGGGGACACTGACAGTGTCATACAGAAGGGCTACGTTGGTCCCAGGAAGCAGTCACTCACATAATCTGTGAGATGATTGCTGTGGATGGCCAACCCTTCTCTTTCATAGAGGACATAACTTTCTGCCGGCTACTGCATCACCTGAATCCCTGGTACTCCTTTCCCTTGTGGAGGACAATTAGCTGATGAGCCTTGCCTACCATGCTCCTCTCCACAGTGGTGATGGTCATGGCTGAGCTCTCCAGAGCACAAGGCAGAACTGCACACTTGATGGCAGACATCTGGAGCACCGAACAGCACAGCTACCTATCCCTCACCACCCACTGGTGGCAAGCAGAGGACCTCTTTGTATGGACTGCTGGGGCATGGCCCAGGCCCCAGAAGGGGACAGTCCTGCCATTGGGCTATAAAGTGGTTCTGCTCCATGCACAGGGGGTGGATAGGGAACATACAGTGCAAAACATTGCTGTCATGATACACAACAGTCTGAGGGAGGGAGCAGGCAGGGCAACATCATCCATAACTATATGGTTATGAATGCCAGCACCAACATACTGGCAGTGGTGAAGGCTATATGCCTCAAGGGTATCATCTGGCTGGTACACATGCTTCACCTGGGGCTGAAGGATGCTTTGGAGCTGGGGAGCACTGTCAAGGCCACCTGGAACACCACCACCCTCAAGATGCGGTCATTCCTAAAGACCTGCCAGTGCCTGGCCACCCACTTCTCACAAGTCTGCCCATCTGCTGTGCGAGAGGCAGCAGAAGGGATATGCCCGGAACACCACCTTAGTCTCAACTTACCCATCCACTGGAACGCCACCTACACCATAATTATGCGTTTGATGAAGCGGAAGAGCATGGTGCAGGATGTCATCTCCTCCATGACCATCTTGCATAAGGAAGAGGAGCTCAACATCATAAGGAAGAGGAGCTCAACATCAGCATTGACTGGCTGACCCTCTCCCAAATGGTGTGTTTTCAAGCCCTTCTAGGACACTACCAACATACTTGCTGCCCATACAGTCAGCCTGGGGCAAGTCATCCCCCTAATTCATGAGCTGGATCAGGTACTTTTCTCCACACTGGAGCCAGGCCTGTTGATAATTGAATCTGTGTAAGGAATGAAAGCATGCTTAGGTTGTGAATCTGACAGATGAGGGGAAGGCTGTTCTCCCGTGGGTCAGGGCCTTGGCAGAGAGGTTGCAAGTGGCCATCACAAATGGAAGCATGAGCTCTGTAAAGAAGTGTGGAGAGTGCAAGCCAACAAACATAGCCAGAGGCGATAGGGTGAGGAGGAGAAAAAGAAGGTGCTGCAGTCCAACTCCTCTGCCCCAAAGAGCACAACCAGGGAGAAGCCCCCATATTGGCTATCAGTGGCGATTCCAGGCATGCGATGGTGGAAGATTTGATAGAGGTGATGGTGAGGGAGACCTCATTGAGTCCCCTGAGCCCACCTGCTGATCTGCTGGAGTACTGGTCATGCAACGCTACCATCTGGCCTGACCTGTCTTGCCATTACCATGAGTCTCCTCTTCTGCCCTCCCACCAGTGTCAGAAGTGAGTGGATGTTCTCTCACCTGGAAGATATTCTCACCCCCAGCTGCTCCTGCCTGGACCCTGTCAGGATGGATGAGTTGGCCTTCCTTGAGGTTAACCTCTCCCTACTGGATTATCCCTCTGGATCTGAAAGGGAAGATCCAGGCCACCTGTTTTGTTCCATTCCTCCTCTCTGGTGATTTGGCATGCAGGTTGCACCCTTGATGTTTGGGTGGCTGCCAAGCGGGAGTGGGCTCTCTCATCCAACACCTACCACTTAAAATAACATCTACCTCAGCATACATCTACCTGTACAAGCAAGCTCTCACTTGACTACTCCTTTCCATTGTGTTTGTATAATTCACAACATGTAATCTCTTATCTGTACAATGTGTTCCACTAATGGTAAACAACCGTTGGTGACTGCCAAGCTGCGATGGGATTACTTTAGGAGACCTCTGTCAGAACTCTGGGGGTGTCTGCCTTTCTGCCATTCAAAACCTGCATTTGGAAACTTGGGGGTGCTCTGACTGGCTCAACTTTTGTTTCCATTTTTCTGCAAAGTAGAAGAGTTACTGTGGTTGCTGGCTATGCTTTGAACCTGCATGTGTCAGCCTTTGGTGGGGCTGTGAGAATTGTGGGCATACTTCTCTTGCTTGTCTGGTGTGGCTGGGGTACCTGTCAAGCTGCCATGGGGTCACTTTGGGGAGCCCCTGTCAGAATTGTTGTCATCTCTGTCTTTCTATCATTCAAAATCTGTCTTTGGAAAATTGGGGGTGGCCAAGTCAGCTTGTCATGTGTTTCCATTCTTCTTCAGAGTAGAAGAATACATCCCAGTTGCTGAGTGGGCTCTGGACCTATGTGTTTCGGCCCTGGGGGGGCGGGGGCTGTGAGAGTTGTGTGCATGCTTGCCTTGCTGGGCTGAGGTGCTCACTGAGCTGTTGCAGGGCTACTTTGTGGAGCCCCTGTTGGAACTGTTGTCATGACTGCCTTTTTGTCATTCCAAATCTACTAGCAATTAGCACATCTCATGAATTCTAGATGAAGAGTTTCTTGCTCTATGAGGAAATGCTTAATTCTATTTAAAAGAGAGCCTCTAGATAAGATTTTTTCCCCGTGCTGAACTTATCTTTTACTCTACAAAACAACTCCCTCAGAAATGTTTTTATGCAAATAGTCTATTACACAACTTCTTCTGTGTAATAAGATCACCTGATGATACACTGTAAAAAAGCACTTATACTTCCAAACAGATTGGCTCCAAAAAGGTCAGAAATTATACTTGGTGGCATAATACAGTTTAATAAATAAAAGACAAAAATCACCTTTTTCCTGGAAGCAATCATTGGTGGTCAACTAGTTTATAATTAGACTTTCCATCCTTGAGAAAACCAAAATGGATTTTTAAGTAAGTCATTTTTGCATCAGATGCTTGAAGCCTCATTTTGCTGCATTTTTCATACTGATCACAAAAAAACTCGCACCTTTCTTTAAATTAAACAACATAGGCTAACAGTGCAGTCCTAAACATTTCCACCCTTCTAAATCCACTGACATCAGTGGATTTAGACACACATAACTCTGCTTAGGATTGCAGGATGGAAGACACTGCACATGAGAGATCTCAGACACTGCTTGGCAACTTTAACTGCAGAGGGTGGAAAAACCAGTTTGGGGAAAGGCCAGTTGGCATGAGCAAATGTCCTGAGTCAAAGTCTAAGCCTACACTTGAACGAAAAAGTATTACTGCAACCAAGCAAGGGATAATTACTGAAAAAGGAGGAAGGATTTACACATCAGCTAAGCATAGACTGCTTCAAATGGCTTCATGAAGGGACTATATAGTATTGTATGAACTTGGATGGCTCTCAGTTCATGACTAGGAAAAGCTGACCCAGTTACCACTTTCATGGTCCCCAGCTTCTTCATGTTCCAGCTCTATTTTTTAACAAAACTCTAATACAGCTTCCCCTCCTTGCCCCTCCCAACAAGAGCCACAATCTTCATGTTAGCAAACCGTGTTGGGCTGCTTGGCTTGCATCATAAGAAGCTTCTCAGAAATTCAAGGGAACTTGAACCCCACATAACCCCACAACACACCAGTTGCGAGCCCTATCATTTCATTCATTTAACATTTCATATTCTGCTTTTCTACCAATCCATGGAATTCAAAATGGCATCACTAGAACTGGACAGGAAAACTTGACTTTAACTCTGGAAGCTGAGATTTACGTGGGGAGGGAGGTGTTATAGGATGCTAGTGCAAAGCCCATTATTGGAGATCCATTATGAAATACAGCCCTTGCTTTGATGTGAGGGAGCATCTCTTGTTTGTTAACTCTCTTTTATTTGTTCCATAGCTTTCAATTACTTATTTCTGGTCCCTTTTAGAAGCTGGCAAGAGCTTCCCTGAACACTACATGCTGAATGCTGTATTTCTTATTTTGTTTAGCTTTGATTGTTCATTGTTGCATGCTACAGATAATTATAGTTTTATATTATTTTCCTCTATTTTTATATAAATTGGTTTGAGTTTAACGGAGACAGTATACAAATATTTTAAACACATTACATTAATAAAAATGATTTTATCTTGTCATACTTGTTAGTATTAAGTCTGTCTTTACATAGTTTGACAGCTACAACATGACAGCAAGTGATCTAGCTGGCAGGCTAGGTCACAGTGACCTTATCAGCAAGCCGGTTCTAGCCGGTAAAGGACAGGTGGAAAGTACCTGCTGAGACAGCATGACTATGGACTGCCAGGATTGGCTGATGGAACTATATATGGACTGCACTACCAATGCACAGGTCTCTCTTTGAGGAGTCACATGCTGGTGGAGCACTTTGATCCTAAGGTTGATGTATATTACTGCACTAGTGGACACGTTGTATATATTCTGTAAATACACTGTTTTAGCACTAGCTGCAGGTGTCTGGCTCACTTACTTACTGGGGCTCACTATTGTATATATCACACCACTCACTCTGCACACACCCGCACCGACAGGGTTATAGGCCCAATGCGGTTCCGCTGCGCGGAGGAGAGTCGTGAGTGTTGAGCTGACCGAGAGTTGTGAAGGAGCCGGAGGCGAGGAACGCCGTGGAGGACGAAGACTACCAGCTATCTCAGTTCGAGAGCGAGGGGGAGGACGGCAGCCAGCTGTCTGGAGGAGTCTGCGACATGGCTCAGCAACAGCTTGGAGTGGCCGTGGAGAAGCTCAATTCAGCCAACTACGCGGTGTGGAGCCTACGAATGGAACACTATCTGAAGCGTGAGGATCAGTGGCTGTTTGTGAGTAATCCCCCTGCCGTGTTATCTCCTGATGAGACTGTGTTGGCCGAGAAGGCGCTGGCAAATATTGTACTGGCAGTGGGAGATGACCAATTAGTGTATGTGCGTGAGAAGGACACTGCCAAGGCTGCCTGGGACGCGCTCAGTGGGCCTTGACCAGAAAAATGTTCCGCACTCTGATGCCGGCTGGAGGATGTGTGAGGCAGCACATCAAGAAGCTTACAGACTGCTTCGTGGAGCTTGAAGCCCAGGGCAAAACTGTTGCTCCTGATGACAGAGTGTATATCTTGTTGTCATCGTTGCCGCCGGAGTTTACACCGCTAATTACCTCCCTGGAAACGGTTGATGTGGCTACTCTGACTATGGAGTACGTGTGTGCCCACTTGCATGATTTCCAGGAGCGGATTGCAGCTGTGACCCATCCGGGAGTATCGGCTGGAGAACGTGTGGCTATCGGAGCGTCTGGGAAGACGTCCAAGCAGGAGCCGGCTTGTGCTGCTGGCAGACAACCAAAGGCTGAAGAGGAGCCGACAGCACTGTCGGTCAGGCGTTGCTTTGGTTGCGGCTCATCCTCGCACCTTTTACGTGTTTGCCCTGAGAAAGGGAAGCGGCGTGGACGGAGGCAGCGGGGGCAGAGGACCACCAGCAGATGTGAGGAAGAAGCCCAGCTGGTCACTTCTTCAGGAGAGAGTATCGGGTCTCGATGGATATTAGACTCTGGTGCTACAAGCCATCTCTGCTGCGACGAGAGGCTGCTGAGAGATGTTGACATTCCTGAACTCTCCCATGTGAGATTAGCCGACGGTTCTTCTGCGGCTGTAAAATGTACTGGGAGTGTAAATTTTCCTGTATTGAATTGCACATTCCAGAATGTATTATGTGTCCCCTCACTAAGATCTAATTTGCTAAGCGTCAGCAATTTAATTGATGACGGCTATGAGGTGGTGTTTAAGAAATCCTGTTGTAAGATCTTAGGAGGTGGGGGGAAGCTGCTGGCTACTGGCAAAAGGGATGGAAGTGTATATGTGGTCGAGAGTGATTGTGCCCAGGCTGCACAAGTTTCCAATGTGCCAGTGCACGACCAATGTATCCATCTGTTACACAGAAGACTTGGGCATTGTGGGTTTTACGCACTGAAAAAAACCCTACAGATGGTGCCAAGTTTGAAGGTGAAGCCCTGCAAGTGTTACCTAGACTGCCAGGTCTGTAAAAAGACCAAGAGCAGGGCTTGTGCTGTGGCTAGAAAAAGCACCAGGGAGAGCAAACGTGCTTTAGAACTAATACATCTCGATGTAATTGGCCCATTTCCCAAAAGTCTGTCGGGGAGACGGTACTGCCTAGTGGCTACCGACGACTATACAAGGTATTCCTGGGTGTTTGCCATGGAGCACAAGTCCGAGGTGTACAAATTGTTTACCAAATGGGCAAAAGCGGTTGAAAGGGAGTTGGACTTGCATATCAAGTCAATCCAGAGCGACCGCGGAGGGGAATTTACTTCTAATGAGTTTAAACATTGGCTGGAGAGCAAAGGCATTGCTCACAGGTTAGCAAACCCAGCCACACCCCAAGAAAATGGGCTAGCAGAACGGCATGGATCAATCCTACAGAATTTGATGTATTCTATGTTAGAGGATGCCAACAGGTCTCTCTTTGAGGAGTCACATGCTGGCGGAGCACTTTGATCCTAAGGTTGATGTATATTACTGCACTAGTGGACACGTTGTATATATTCTGTAAATACACTGTTTTAGCACTAGCTGCAGGTGTCTGGCTCACTTACTTACTGGGGCTCACTATTGTATATATCACACCGCTCACTCTGCACACACCCGCACCGACAATACTATGGTGCCTAATACAGGAACACATTATGTTGCAGCTAGAAGTCTGGGGAAAGAAATGCCAGATGCAAATCCCTGCTCTGAAACCAGCCTATGAACTCTTTAGCTTCCTCTTAGGCTAAAGCACTGCTGGGCTCTTGGAAGAAGGAAAGAAGATACAAGTCACAATAAAAGAATTAAGAATTTCATCAGGTGCATGAAATCGCCTGGCCGTTATTGTACTATGCAGTCCTGCATAGGATTGCTCCAGTTAAAGTTCACAATAGGCTTAGGTCAAGATTGTATCCTACATTTGCTCAATGAGGGGAGGGGGAGGAATGAATCTTGTGGCACCCTAAAGACTAACAGATTTATTATGTGTCAGTTTAGATGGTAGGATCACCAACTATCAGAGTCTAGGTGCAAGCCTAGTCAAAGTCACAATTCAGTCCAGAAGGTTAGTTACCAGACAGCAGAGTGCAGTTCAGAGTATGGTCCAGAAAGCAGTCCAAAGTCATATACAAGCACTTGCAGGTCTGATATCCAAATCCACAGCTGGTCCCAAAGTCACTGGAATAAAGCAGACTCAGGAGTTGTGGTCACAGAGGCCACCAGTTGGTGACTTGTTGCTTCCACATCAAACCATCTCCCTTGACTGGCTTTTATAGGCATCTGCTGCAAGGTCTAACTTGCAGGCAACTGCTTGGGAATAACCCTGCAGCTCCTCATCATCAGCAAGCAGCTGGTGTCAGACCAGGAGATGTGTGCTTTGTTTTCTTTCCTGAAGCTCCATTCTAAGCCATTGTCTCCAGCATTCAAAGTGTGTGGATGAAACTGGAGGGGTAACAACCACCTGGCTTTAATCTGTTGGAAATAGGCTGGAAGGTGCTGGCAGCTCTGCATCAGCTGTCAGCTGTGAACCCTGACAAGCCTGCAGTTCCTCTTCTTGTGCCCTGGCTTCTGCTGCTTCAGAGCTGGCTACACATGACTCCTCTTCTCCTGAGGAGTCCTCTCCTTACTGACCCATAACATCAACCTTAAGGCAGGTCTTGGAGATCTCCTGGAACTATAACTGATCATCAGATCAGAGATCAGTTCCTTTGGAATAAATGGCTGCTTTACAGGGTGGACACTGTGATATACCCTGATGAGATCCCTCCCCCAAAGCCTGGTCTCCACAGGCTCCACCCCACCCCCAATCTATTACATTCAGACTATTACATCTGGTTGTCAGTAGTGAACTGGGAGGTTAGAAGCAGCAAGGATGCCAGGCATGCAGTGGAGGAGGATTTTGCAGAGGTGATGCTGAGGAAGTACTTCACCAAGTCCCCTGAGCCCATCAATGCTAATTCTCTGCGGTACTGCTCACACAAGCCTATCATCTGGCCCAACTTCTCTTGTATGGCCATAAGCCCTGAATCCATGTAACACTCAAACCCCACCAAGGGAGAGGAGTCCACAATCAAGAGAGTATAAAATGTGAATCCTCAGCCAAGGCACTGGGTGTGAGCAGAGAGTTGGGATGGCTCAGAACCCTGAGTTGACCTAACTCCCAAACCTCAGCAAGGGAGGGAAGTTCATGGAATCACAGAGTTGGAAGGGGCCATACAAGCCATGTAGTCAACCCCCCTGCTCAATGCAGGATCAGCCCAGAGCATCCCTGCCAAATGTTTGTCCAGCTGCTGCTTAAAGACTGCCAGTGAGAAGGAGCTTACCAGCTCCCTAGGTATCTGATTCAACTGTTTAACAACTCTTACTGGGGGGGGGGGAGGCAATCCTAATATCCAGCTGGTACCTTCCCGCCCATAATTTAAACCCATTTATTGCAAGTCCAATCCTCTGCAGCCAATAGGAACAGCTCCCTATCCTCCTCTAAGTGACAGTCCTTCAAATACTTCAAGAGAGCAATCATGTCAGCCCTTCAGCCTCCTCTTTTCCAAACTGTACATTCTCCTTCAGCTTTTCCTCATACAGCTTGGTCTCCAGCCCCCTGATCATCCTTGTCACTTTCCTCTGCACCCGCTCCATTTTGTCCACATTCATTTTGAAGTGAGCCCTCCAAACTGCATACGATAGTCCAGGTGCAGCCTGACCAATGCAGTGTACTATGGGACTATAACATCTGATGATTTGGATGTTATGCCTTTGTTGATACACCCCAAGATGACAGTAGCCTTTTTTGTCATTGCATCACACTGGCTGCTCATATTTAACTTATAGTCCACCCATACCCCAAGATTTGTTCACACACACTGTCACCTAGATGTGAATCCCCCATCCAGTATGCATGTTGCTTGTTTTTGTTACCCAGATGTAGAATTTGGCACTTATCCTTGTTAAATTGCATCTTGTTCACATCCACCTCCTTTTCCACCTACTTGTTCACATCCACCGACTTTTTTAGCTCTTGAACATACCCTTCACAATCTGAAGGGTATGAAATGTGGGTCCTCAGCCAAAGCACCAAGTAGTTAAGCCCCACCACTCAGTGTGAGCAGAGAGACAGGGTAACTCAGAGCCCTGAGTCCACCTAACACCCAAACCCCAGCAGGATAGAGGTGTTCACAATCAGGAATAAATGAATGTGCTCTGCTTTTAGCAAGTTCCCTGTCTCTCTGTCTAACTGCCAACAGCCAATGGAAGAGAGGCTACAGAGCTGAGCCGATGTATAGCATTCTATTTCCGTAGAACAGAATGGGAATACTGTTATTGGTAGCCAGAAGTGCCTGTTAAGGTTGGAGGGCTCCTATTGTTGTTTCGAAGGCTGGAGAATTCGACCCCTCCTGTTGTTTTGAAGTTATATAAATAGTTTGAGTAGAGACAGTCTGTCTATAAATGTATCCATTCACAAACCACTACAAACTGCCAAAACCAATATGAAAGTTCATGGAATGTTTGTGCTGGTTACCCCGGCATGAACATCACTTCATGAACCACAAACCAACCCAAACTCATCAAACTTTCATTTGTGAGCCTGCTCGTGCCCATTCTTACTCAAGGTAAGACCTGTTACAATTCATAACAGCAACAATTGTTGATAATGCAATAAAAGGGAAGGACTAGCCTAGCTGTCAGAGCAAGGCTTGCCTGGATAGACAGCAGGGGAATACCTGAGTATCCTTCTGGTAATGACAGGAGGCATACAGTCCTGCACTGAAGCAAATGGGTATATAGCTTCACTCGCCTCTCAAAAATGAAGAGAATTTGGAAAAGGTACAGAGTTCAAAATAATATGCACAAAGGAAGAAGTAGGCATTAAGTAGCAGAATATGCCTAGCAGTGGAGCGCTATCCATTAAGAAGGGTTTGTCATTCCTTCTCCCCAGGAATTTGAGGGATGGTAGCTCTATTGGGGGAATCCTTAAGAATTCTCAGAAGAGTGTAGAGGAAATCTTTAAAAATTCTCAGAAGTCTTGCTAGGTTACAAGGTCTAGGAATTATTTGGGTGAAGATGTGAGAGTTTAACTATTATAAAATAGATATATCCCAGTAGGCAGCTATGTTGGTCTGAAGCAATAGAACAAAGCAGAAGACAAGTGCACCTTTAAGACCAACTAAGTTTTATTTAGAATGTAAGCTTTCGTAAGCTCTTAAGTAGACTTCATCAGACAAAATGGGAATGGCAAGCAGCAATACTTAATATAAGTGGGCAGTGTGGAATCATAGTAGGTATGCCTAATGTCTCTTTATTTTTATTTATTTATTTATTTAAGATTTGTATCCCGCCCTTCCCACAAGTGGCTCAGGGCGGCTAATCTCTGTGAATTAGTAATGACTTAGCAGCCCCCTATAAACACCACAGCTTATAGAAAGCCTTTTAATCATTAGTTAATTGTGAATGTTGATTATAAAGACATCAGAAGCTAAATATTTTAAAATCAAATTTAAATACTTACATAATTGTGCTCACTCTGCTTCTTTACTCAATATACAGGGTTGGATTCCACCAATTGTTTCAACACACGGAAGGTTGAGGCAGATTTTTGCAGATTACCCCCTTCCGCAGCAGGCCTCCAACTCACTAGTCCTGCTGTTTCTGAGGGGTCCCCTGTTCCCAGGCCAGGAGCAGGTTTTTGGCACACAACAAGAGGCAAAGAAGATACAGTCTACTGACATCAATCCTTCCATCAGTGGAGACTGGGGGTGGGATCCACAGATGTGGGCAATTCTTTTGTTTAAAACAATTTTATTGGTAACATATGGTAATAAATCTATATCTTACATCTTTTAAAAAAACTTATGTCTACCCCATATATTACTTTCTACCCACCCCTCCCCCCGTTACTTGACCCCCGCCGGTGTTATTTACTTAAAATGCAAATATTTAAAGGCACCCTTAACTATTAAAACAAAAATTTATATTCTTCTTTTTAAAACTTAATCATTATCAAAGATTGTTCAATGTCCTTTTATTTTCCACTCTTTTTCTACATATCTTCTAAACTTTTTCCATTCCGTCTTAAAAACTTCCAAATCATAGTCTCTTAATATTCTTGTTAATTTGTCCATTTTACTCCATGTCATAACTTTTATAATCCAATCCTATTTCTCTGGTATTTTTTCTTGCTTCCACAACTGTGCATACAATGTCCTAGCGGCTGAGAGCAAGTTCCAGATTAAAGTTCTATCTTCTTTTGGAAATTTTTCCATTTGTAGTCCCAACAGAAAAGTCTCTGCAACTTTGTTAAACTCATATCCCAAGATCTTAGAAATCTCTTGCTGAATCATCTGCCAAAACATTTTAGCTCTTTCACAAGTCCACCACATATGGTAGAAAGAACCTTTATGCTTTTTAAATTTCCAACATCTGTCTGGCATCTTATTATTCATTTTTGCCAATTTTTAGGAGTTATATACCATCTATACATCATCTTAAAACAGTTTTCTTTAATACTTTGACATGTTGAAAGTTTCATAGAGTTCTTTCACAAATATTCCCAAGTTTCCATCTGTATTTCTTTATTTACATTAATTGCTCATTTAATCATTTGCGATTTCACTACTTCATCTTCTGTAGACCATTGTAAATTTAATTTATATACTTTTGAAATTAATTTATCATTGTCTCCAAGCAGAACTTTTTCCAATTCTGTTTGCTCTTTCCTTATTCCTTCAGTTTTAATATCATTCTCCACCAAGCTCTTTATTTGTTGCATTTGAAACCAATCATATCTATGATTCAACTCTTCAGCAGTTTTCAGTTCTATTTTGCCACTTTGTATTTTTAATAATTGATTATATGACAACCACTTTTCTTCGCCAAATTCTGAGATTTTCCTTCGCCATTTATCAAATTTTTTGCCATCCTTCACAATAGGAATAGTTTGAAACAAATACATTATTCTTGGTAAGATATTCATTTTGATTGCAGCTATTCTACCCAACAATGACAAATTAGGCTTATTCCATTTTAACATGTCTTCATCCATTTTACGCCATAACTTCTCATAATTATTTTTAAACAGATCAATATTCTTCATTGTTATCTGTGTTTTATGCTGTGAGCCGCCCTGAGCCTGCTTCGGCGGGGAGGGCGGGATAGAAATAAAAAATTATTATTATTATTATTATATTATTATCTCCATCCCTAGGTATTTTACCTTAGAGGTGACTTCACAACCCATTAGTCTCTGTAATTCTTGTTGCTTGTTCATCCGCATATTTTTACACAATTTTTTTGATTTTTTTCTATTAATACAAAGTCCCGCCAACTCTCCATACTCTTGTATTTTATTTATTTATTTATTTATTTATTTATTTATTTAATTTGGGATTTATATCCCGCCCTTCCCACGAATGGCTCAGGGCGGCTTCCAACAATTAATCAAACTTAAAAGTAAACAATTTCAAATATAAAACAGTTAAATAATTTAAGCGGTTAAAACATTAAAACAGAGTAATTCAGTTTCCTATGAACAGATGGTTGGCCAGTTTCCTCAAGTTGTTATCCTAGCTAAATGTAGGCTAGGTATAGGCTAGCCGGAAGAGGGTCGTCTTACAGGCCCTGCGGAACTGCGCTAAGTCCCGCAGGGCCCTCACCTCTTCCGGCAGCTGATTCCACCATACGGGGGCCATAACGGAGAAAGCCCTTTCCCTGGTGGCTTTCAGACGGGCTTCTTTTGGCCCGGGGATAGTGAGGAGATTTTGTGTTCCTGACCTCAGTGCTCTCTGGGGAACATGTGGGGAGAGACGGTCCTTCAGGTAGGCAGGTCCCAGGCCATATAGGGCTTTAAAGGTAATAACCAGCACCTTGTACCGGACTCAGTATATCACTGGAAGCCAGTGCAGAGTCCGAAGACCCGGCTGGATGTGTTCCCACTTTGGGAGACCCAATAACAGCCGGGCCGCGGCATTCTGCACCAGCTGCAGTTTCCGGGTCCGAGACAAGGGCAGCCCCATGTAGAGCGTTGCAGTAGTCCAAACTTGAGGTGACCGTAGCATGGATCACTGTTGCTAGGTCGTCGCGCTCCAGAAAGGGGGCCAGCTGCCTTGCCCGTCTAAGATGAAAAAATGCGGACTTGGCAGCGGCTGCTATCTGAGCCTCCATCTTTAAAGAAGGCTCCAATAGCACCCCCAAGCTCCTGACCCTGTCCGCCGCCATAAGCGGCACACCATCAAAAGCCGGCAGGGGGATCCCCCTCCCCGGGCCGCGGCGGCCCAAGCAAAGGACCTCTGTCTTCGTAGGATTTAACTTCAGCCCACTCAGTCTGAGCCACTCAGCCACGGCCCGTAGTGCCTGGTCAAGGTTTTCCGGGGCGCAGACAGGCTGACCATCCATCAGCAGATAGAGCTGGGTGTCATCAGCATACTGGTGACACCCCAACCCATACCTTCGGGCAATCTGGGCAAGAGGCCGCATGTAGATGTTAAATAACATCGGGGAGAGAACCGCCCCTTGGGGCACACCACAATCAAGTGAGCGCCTCCGAGACAGCTCCCCCCCAATTGCGACCCTTTGTCCCCGACCTTCCAGGAAAGAGGAAAGCCACTGTAAGGCCAACCCCTGAATCCCTGCGTCGGCGAGGCGGCACGTCAGTAGCCGATGGTCGACCGTGTCGAACGCCGCGGACAGGTCTAACAACATCAGCACCGCCGAGCCACCCCGATCCAGATGCCGTTGAAGGTCATCCACTAAGGCAACCAACACTGTCTCCGTCCCGTGTCCCGGGCGGAAGCCGGACTGAAATGGGTCAAGGACGGAAGTGTCATCCAGGAAGGTCTGTAACTGCTTCGCCACTGCCCTCTCAATAAGTTTACCCAGAAAGGGCAAATTTGAAACCGGCCGATAGTGTGTCAATTGGGCCGGATCTAGAGATGGCTTTTTTAAGAGGGGTCGGACCACAGCCTCTTTAAGTGGCGTTGGAAAGTGCCCTTCCGTTAGGGATCTATTTATGATATCCCGCACGGGATATCTAAGGTCCCCCTTGCAAGATTTAATAAGCCAGGAAGGGCATGGGTCTAATTTACAAGTTGTTGGGCGAGCAGATACAAGAATCCTGTCAACTTCCTCCAGACTGAGGGGGTCAAAGCCATCCAGTATATAATCCGAGGACAGGCTCGGGGCCTCAGGTTCGCTAACTGTCTCCAAACTGGCAGGGGAGTCGGGGCGGAGTGATGCGACTTTATCCGCAAAAAAATTCGCAAAAGCCTCACAGCCTATTTCCAATTCAGTAGAATTTAACCTGCCTTGCGGCAGCGTAGTAAGTCCTCTAATTACGTCAAATAATTGTGCCGGGCGCGAAGTTGCGGATGCAATCTTAGCCGCAAAGAATGCTCTCTTTGCGGATTTGATTGCCATCTCATAGGCCTTCAAACTCTCTCTATAAGATGCTCGGGTCACTTCGTCTCGAGTACGCCGCCATTGCCTCTCTAGTCGTCTGAGCCCCCGCTTTTGTTGCCGCAGCTCCCGGTTAAACCTGGGCGACGGTTTCGGGCGGGGGCGCAGAGGGCGCCTGGGTGCAATCTCCTCGATGGCCCTGGAGAGCCCATTGTTCCAGGACTCTACCAGACCATCCAGGGAATCACCAGTGGGCCAGGTATCCCATAGAGCCGTTAGGAACCGTTCCGGGTCCATCAGGCTCCGCGGGTGAGCTAAAATACGCTCTCCGCCTAAACGGGTTTTGGGTGATACCTCCATACGGGCCTTGAGGGCAAAATGATCTGACCATGGCACTGCTTCCATAGCAATATCAGTCACTGATATTCCGGCCGCAAAGACCAGGTCTAACATGTGTCCCGCCTGATGGGTGGGTGTTGTAACAACCTGGGAGAGTCCTAGTGTCGCCATGGATGACACCAGGTCCATCGCCTGGCTGGATGCCGCGTCATCGGCATGGACATTGAAGTCACCCAAGACCAAAAGCCTTGGGTGCTCCAACGCCCAGCCCGCCGTGGCCTCCACCAGGGATGGTAAGGCGCCGGCCGGTGCGTTAGGCGGTCGGTACACCAGCCAGATCGCCAACCCCTCCCCAACATCCCACATCAGGCCAACACATTCAACACCCGGGATCTCTGGAGCCGGAAGAGCCCTAAAGGAGTAAGCCTCTCGTATGAAGAGTGCCACCCCGCCCCCCGCCCGCTAGTCCGTGACTGGTGAAAGACCGAGTATCCCGGGGGAACGGTCTGGGAGAGAGCTACCGTCTCCCCTTCGCGCACCCAGGTCTCGGTCACGCAAGCCAGGTCCATATCCTGTTCAATCAGGAACTCCTGCAGGACAGAGGTCTTATTATTAATGGACCTGGCGTTGCATAACACCAGTGACGGAGGCGAGTAATTCAACCTGGCCCCACTACCTGTCACCGTCGGGATGGGACGAAGGCTGGAAGGGGGTCGAGCACTGTTGTGTCTCGATCTCCTTCCTTTATAATGCTGCCTCGTCCCACCGTCATATCTTCCCCTCCCCAGGAGCACTGGAATCCCCAGGCCATTCATCTCCAATTAATGTCCCCTTAAATTGATGGAACCGTCCAGCTACCCTCTCTTCCGCCCCCTCCTCCCAGCTGATCTATCTATTTTAACTAATCTGCCATTTACTAATCAGCTATTTTAACTAAATCCCCTCTAAACTTCTCAACAATTATTAGCTAAATTTAAATTAATTTAATCTACAGGCTTATTAATTATAAAACCCTCCCCAATAATTATCTTCCTTAATCAATTTGCCACAGATCAATTTTTAATTTCAGAAGCTCCTTAATCATAAAAAACCCTCCCAATAAATTCTTCCTTAATTAATTCGCTATAAGTCAACTCTCACTTTAGCCAATAAATAATTTCCAATTTAAATAGCCTATAAACCACAACTAATAATAAATAGTAATAAATAATAATTTTAGCTAGCAGCAAAGGTGTAACTTGTATGGGGTTTTCATTTATAAACATTATATCATCAGCAAAAGCTCTATATTTGTAAGTAAATCCTTTTATTCTTAATCCTTCTATTTCTCTTTCTTCTTGGATCTGCATCAATAATATTTCAAGAGTCACTATAAACAACAATGGTGAAAGCGGACAACCTTGTCTAGTACCTTTGCTCATTTTCATATCTTCTGTAAGATCTGTATTTATACACAACCTTGCACTTTGTTCAGAATATATTGATTTTATCATTCTTATAAAGTTTTCACCCAGCTCCATTTTTTCCATTACTGCAAACATAAAGTCCCAATTTAAATTATCAAATGCTTTCTCTGCATCTGCAAAGAATAATGCTACTTCTTTTTCTGGATGTCTTTCATAATATTCTACAATATTTACAGCAGTTCTAATATTGTCTCTTATTTGTCTTTTGGGGAGAAACGCTGCTTGATCTTCCTTTATAAAGTTTATCAAATGTTGTTTAAGTCGTTCTGCCAAGATTCTTGTAAATATTTTATAGTCATTATTTAATAGCGAAATTGGTCTATAATTTTTTACGTTCGTGACATCTCTATCTTCCTCAGGTATCAACGAAATAACAGCTTCTTTCCATGTGTTTCGTAATTTCCCTTTTATTCTTATTGTATTCATCAACTTCTGCAATTTTGGTATTAACTCATCTTTAAAAGTTTTAAAATATTTAGCTGTATATCCATCAGGCCCAGGTGCTTTTCCATTCTTCATTGCATTAATTGCTGCTTCAATTTCTATTTTTTCAATTGGGTCATTCAAAACTTTTCACATATTTTCAGTTAAGGGCTCTATTGTTATCTTTTGTAAATACTCATCCATCTTCTCTTTCTTTATTTTAACTCCTTTTAAACAATTTGGCATAGTACTTAAAAAATTCTCTTTTTATTCCCTCTTGAATAACCACTTCTCTTCCATCTACCACAATTCTGTTAATAATTCTATTTTTTCTTTTTTTCTTCAATTGCCAAGCCAAATACTTTCCCGGTTTATTTGCTCCCTCAAAGAATTTCTGCTGAAGTCTTTTCAAACTCCATTCGACTTCTTTATTTAACAAATGTCTCAATTAAGTTTGTAATATTGTAATTTCCCTTAAAATTTTCTTTTTCCCTGGCCTTTTTCTCAACTCCCCTTCTTTTTTCTTTATTTCATTTTGAATGTCCAAAAACTGTTTTTCTTTTACTCTCTTATTATTCTTTATTATTCAAAGTAATCAACATTCCTCTCATTACTGCTTTATAGGCATCCCAAACCATCTGAAAGTCAATATCCTCTTTGTCATTCACTTGGAAAAAAGCTTTAGTTTCATTTTCTAGGTATGTCACTGTTTCTTTTTTCTGTAGCAAATCTTCATTCAATCTCCATCTCCTCACCTTCTTGGACAATTTTGTAATCCACGTTAGTGGGTTATGATCAGCACCAATTTTAGGTAACTGATGGGAGACATTGGGCAGTTCTCAGTTCAGGAGGCGTTTATCATGTATTTGGGCATTCTCATTCCTAAACAGCCTGAGATGCTAATATCGTTAAACTTAAATAAAGTAATAGGGAAAATACAGCCGGAGCTAGAGCGATGGTCCGCTATCCCCTTGTCGCTTTGGGGTAAAATAAATGCTCTGAAGATGATCATCTACCCCCGGTTTTTTTACGTGTTGCGTGGTATCCATCAATACATACCGCGAAGTGGTTTCGAAAAATCAACTCAATATTAGCGAATTTCCTGTGGTAGGGGAAACTACTTGGCTCGAGGGAATGTATGCTTTGGCTGTGCAAGAAAGGATAGCATATCGCCAGCAATGTCAACAACAACAATCTGAAGAGATTTGGTCGGCTTTTTTAGAAGCTTCTAATGCTTAAAGATCCGCATCTTGAAGTCTGGGATTTGTTTGCCTGGGGGCGCTTGGGCTGGGGAACTGGCATGCTGGCATCTAATTAACTCGATTAAGTTCAGGCAGTTCAGATTTAGGAGAATATATGGTGGCAGTGCACAAGGTGTAGGATGAGTGCCTCTGTTCGTTCGACGGAATGAATGTCTGTGATATGCTTTATGAAAAATTTAATAAAGTATAAATAACAAAAAAACCTCTATTTTCCTTGTTATAAGACCTAAATCTTTAGTTCCCCACAACATGTCAATTCTAGAAAAAGTTTTGTCTTGCAGAAAAGAAAGTAGTCCCGAACTTCAGGGTTAAATTTCCTCCATATATCTTCCAAACTTTCTTATTTAACCAGTTCAAGAAAAGACTTTGGCAATTTTCCTTTTTTACTACTGTTTTTTTTCCCTCCTGACCTGTCCAATGAGTTCTTACCTATCATTAAAATCTCCCATTACCAAAACTTGGTCATAGGTCAACTCATCAAGCTGTTGTATAATGTCTTTAAAAAAAATCCCTTGCACCATTAGGTGCATAAAGTCCCAATAACAACTTTTTTCCCATCTAATATTGTCTCTACTGCTACAAATCTTCCATCTTTATCTTTAAATACTAATTTTGGCTCCAATTCTTGTTTGATATAAAAAACCACTCCCCTTTTCTTCTGTTCCGCCAATGAAAAAAATTCCACTTCCAATTGTTTGTTCCATAAAAATTTATAATCCTTTTGTTTGATATGCACTTCTTGCAAACAAATTATATTACTGTTTTGTTTCTTAACCCAATGAAATGTTGCCCTTCTTTTTTGTGGTGAATTTAGTCCATTTACATTCCAAGACAATAATTTGTAACCAATCATGGTGCAAATTCTTTATTTTCTTCACAAAATCTATGCATATCCTGTGCATTTGTAATTGTGATTCTTTTCCCCTGGAGTTCAAAGCTCATGCCTTCAGGTATTATCCATCTAAACCTCATTCCATTGTCTCTCAATTTTTCTGTCAACTTTTTATATGTTCTTCTATCATTTATCACTTGCCTTGGCAGCTCCTTCATGATTCTCACTCTACTGCCTCCCACTATCAATGTCTTTTCAAAGTTTTTACTCATGATCCTTCCCACCATTTCCTTTGTCATATATCTTATGACAACATCTCTTGACAAGTTGTTTTTCTTGGCATAAAGTGAGTTCACTCTATACATATAGTCATACATGTTTTTAGTCTCTTCAGGGTCTTCCTCTAAAAATTCTGCCATTATTTTTATTATATATTCTTTTAAATCACCATCCTCCTTCTCAGGTACTCCTCTCAGACGTATCTGAGTCTCCATCAATTTGCAGTCATGGATTGTCACTTTTTCTTGCATTTTCAACAAGGTGGAATCATATACTTTCATTCTGCCTTCTACCTCCTGCACTTTCTTAGATGTTTCCTCAGTTTCCTTTCTGAGATCTTCCATATCTTTTTTAATCTCTGCAATATTTTTTTTCCGATTCATTTATCATCTCTCTCACCCCTTTCATCATTCTGGCCTCCATTGCCTTCAATTGGTCCTGCATTTTTCCAATGAAGTAGCGCTTGTACAGGGCTGCTTGTGTTCAGACATTTAAAAAACAACGAAAATTTGGACCTCACTAATTTCCAATTTGACTATCAGATTCAAAAGAGTAGGACTTGCCCTTTATAACAAGCCCAATTTTGCCATCCTCAGAGCTCCCAAAGTCAAGATATTTATTTTTAAAGTTTTTAAATCTTCCAAAATGGCGGTCGCAATTTTTTACTGCTCCTTACAATTTTTTCCCCTTTTAAAAACATCCGAGGTCCACACCAATAATATGACCAATAGTATTTAACTTCTTACCCTCTTCTCAGTTAACTCCAATAATTTTTAATGTCCCGAATTCTTTAAAAACATTGTTTTTATTTTGACCTCCCAGCAATGGCCGCCGATGTTTCTCAATGGTAGTAAATTCCTAGAGTAGGTTTTCCTTCCACTACTTCCTGTTTTTGTTGCCATGAAGTCTCATTCACACTGGTAAGGAGATCTCACGATACTTGACGTACTTCCTGTCTTGCTTGAATGTGCTGCAGGTCTGTGACGATGGTGCTCTTTTTTCAAAACCACAAGTAGACTAAACAATAAATTCCTTTCCACTTTTTAGCACTTTTTAACACTGTCTTTTATATTTATAAAGTCCAAATTTCACCTCTTCCTCCCCTCTTCTTCCAGACTTTCTAGATTTTCCTTTCCCACCTTTTAAATTTATTCCATTAAGCTGTAAATAGTTCTGGAATGAAAGATAGTAATTTGTACCTTCTCTTCCAATTATCCAAGTTCCCACCGGTCTTGCAAAGCTTTAGATGTTTAGCAATGTCCAAGAAGGTTAGGATCCTGTCGAGCTTATGTCAAATAAATGACTCTGAAAACTTCTGCAGATGATGAAAATGCAACTCTTCCCGGAGACCCCTCAAAGCCTCAAAGGAGCCCCCCCCCCCGGGACTCCCTTTTAGCCAAGGTAAATCTTCTCAAAGTTTCCTGTGCATATCTTGGACTAATCCCTGACTGAGAAAAGTAGGCAGTAGGCATTAAATTGCCTTCCACTACCCCGAACAGAAGTTCCAGCCTGCTCCCATTGTGAGAAGCAGCTCAGCTTGACATTTTCCTCCCCCGGAAGTCCACAGATGTGGGCAAATCTAATGATATAGAGATGGCTAGCTTTTTTGTAATAATTAAAAATTAATAATTCAAAATGAATAATTCAAAATGAATGCACGCTGTCATAAATTCTTAGCAGTATTAACAGTTGGGTGGTTTTTAATCCTAGCAAAATTTTCATTACATATGTCAAAGCTTCACTAACCAGCCACATTTGCAAAATTTGAGCAAAACTATGAGGGGGGGGGGGGTGTGTGTTTTTCTTCACTATCAAATATTGATTCTGAATATTGATGAGACAATAAAAGCTAGCTGCAGTACTCATTCAAGTTATTTACTATACCTTGACATCAGAATTCAATGAAAATCTAATGGGCCAAGTTACAAACTAGAGTTTTTACAGCATACCGAAGCCAGTTTTTTCCATTCCAATTTCCTTTCCTCACTGCAGTTGTTTACATTAAGAATATTTTGCTGAAATTGGATTTTTATGAGAAATCTTTCAGTGCTACTAATCTTTCTTTGCTATCACATTGGTTTCATGAGCATTTCATGGGCATCTAGTGAGTCACCTTTCTTACCAGGAAGCTAGCCATTTCCATATCATTTCTAGGTTGATTTAAGGTATAGTTCAGTGCAGAGCATATTGCTGAAGTCTGATCTTGAATCGATAGAAGTATGAATGATGACAGTAAGTTTGCATCCTGAAGTATGATCTGCAATTGCTGTGCCAGATAAAGAAATGCTTGTTGAACACAGCTGAAATACCAGCAAGCTCATTTCAAAAGACGAGGCACAATTCTTGTCCAGTTATCTCAAACCTGGGATTCAGTATATTCAATTGTATGCAGACAGTCCCATATGCAAGTTGAAGGGCACTTCCTCTCTCACAAATGGGAGCAATTTCTGTTGACTCTCTATAACAGGGGTTGCCAATGGTAGCTCTCCAGATGTTTTTTGCCTACAACTCCAATCAGCCCCAGGCAGCATGGCCAATGGCTGAGGCTGATGGGAGTTGTAGGCAAAAACATCTGGAGAGCTACTGTTGGCCACCCCTGCTCTATAAAATACTGGGTTCGATACATGAGAAGGCTCACAGTCGAGTGATCACAGCTCTTTATTAGTGATTACAGCATTGCAAAGGCTAAACTAAGACTGGAACCCAGGGCCAACGGCCCTGTTTCAATGCATGCAAATGGCCCCACCCAAAACCTAACAACTCTTAACTATAGGTACAAGTACTGGCCCATTGACTCCTGATTGCCCACCTATTGTCCTGGAGCCTCAAGCTCAGCAAAGTCTCTGGTAGCACACTCAGGAATGTTTCAGTACCAATACATAACACTCTCCTTCCCATAATATCCCCCCACTACTATATCACACACAAACAAAAAGTGGCTCAGCTGCATTAGAGGAAGGTGCTTGGAGCTGGGACAGAGCTGCTGGTAAGGGAAATCAAGATAAAGAGAATTTTAAAATGGATTGCAGCAGCATGGCTGGTGAGGGAGCAGAGGCAGTGACATGTAAAGACTGTGGGATGTTTGTATTTCCACTTGAGAGTAGCAGCAATTACACTTGCAGCAAGTGTAAATTAGTGGCCCTGCTGGAGGAGAAAATGTGGGGACTGGAGGCGCGATTGTCCATACTGCAGTGTATAAAAGAAGGTGAGGATTTTCTTGACAGAATGCATGAGGCGCTCTTGAAAGGACAAGAGGAGGAAATGATATCTCAGCAATTGTAAGGCAACCCAACACAGAAGGAGGGTTCATGGAAAATGTAACCCAAAGGTTCAAGAAAATCAGGAGATGTTTTGAGCCTCTGCTGCTCAGCAATAGGTTCCAGGATCTTTCCACAGTAACTGATTCTGAACCACTGGAACAAGGGCTACTTCCCCTGCCTCCGCGAAGCTTAGTTTCTCAGGATCCTGTGGATAAGAAGCCTGGAGCTTCTGCTCCCCAATATAGGGAGAGGAAGGTGGTGGTGATTGGAGACTCCTTGCTCAGAGGGGTGGAGCCCAAAGTGTGCTGACCAAACTTGTCATCCCAAGAGGTTTGCTGTATTCCGGGTGCACACATCAAAGATGTGACAGAAAAGATTGGAAGACTTAACAAGCCCACAGATGACTATCCTTTCTTGCTGATCCACGTGGGAACGAATGATACTGCCTGTCATAGCCCTGAACATATTAGAAAAGACTATGTGGCTCTGGGTCAGAAGATGAAGGGGCTAGGTGCACAGGTTGTGTTCTCATCAGTTCTTCCTGTTGAAGACCGTGGCTTAGGATGAGAAAGAAGAATACTTAAAATAAATGACTGGCTACATTGATGGTGTCATCAGGAAAGATTCGGATTTCTGGACCATGGCTTACGCTTTCAAGATGGTGGTCTTCTATCGGGAGATGGTTTGCACCTAACGGCGGTAGGAAAAAGGGTGTTTGGTAACAGCCTTGCTAAGCTAATAAGGAGGGCTTTAAACTAAATTGTATGGGGGAGCAGGACAATAATTCAAAGCCTCGTACGATGCCAGAAACTGGGGATAAGAACACTAAAGGTTTGCAGAGAGTGGCGCATATGCTACGTAATGTTAACTTGCAGGTATGTCCTTGCATTAAACATGTCCATGTTAAACATTAAACATGTCCATGTTAACTTGCATAAAACATGGATTCCGATGTCTCTACACTAATGCACAGAGTATCAGAAACAAACAGGAGGAACTGGAAATCCTAATACAGGATGGAGACTATGACATAGTAGGCCTTACTGAAACTTGGTGGAATGACACACAACTGGAATATTAGGATTCAGGGGTACAACTTATTTTACAGGGACAGGCAAATGAGAAAGGGCGGAGGCATAGCAGTATATGTGAAGGAGGTATATACTTGTGAGGAAATATGTGAATCCAAGCATGGCAGCTCAGTTGAGAGTCTCTGGGTAAAAATAAAAGGAGTAAGAATCAGTGATATTCTTGTGGGGGTCTGCTATAGACCACCAAGCCAGGCAGAGGACTTGGATAAGATACTCCTACAACAGATTGCAAAGTTCTCCAAGAGAAGGGATACAGTGATCATGGGAGATTTCAATTGCCTGGACATCTGTTGGAAGTCCAACTCTGCTAAAAATGAAAGGTCAACTAGATTCCTGACTTGTCTTGCTGACAACTTCCTTTTTCAGAAAGTGAAGAAGGAAACAAGGGGATCTGCTATCTTGGATTTGATTCTCACCAACAAGGAAGAATTGATTGAAGAAGTAGAAATAGAAAGCACCCTTAGCAGTAGTGACCATGTGATTTTGGAATTTACAGCCTTAGGAAAGGGAAAAGCTATCCGTAGTCAGATTTGTAGGTTAGACTTCAGAAAGGCAAACTTCAATAAACTTAGAACTATGCTGAGTAAAATACTTAGGAAGAAGGGGGTTCAAGAGGGGTGGGAGCTTCTTAAAAGCAACATACTGAAAGTCCAATCACAGACAATTCCTATGAGAAGAAAAAATGGAAAAAACCTAAAGAAGCCAAGTTGGGTCCATAAACAGCTCTCTAAAGCAGGGGTGGCCAATGGTAGCTCTCCAGATGTTTTTTGCCTACAACTCCCATCAGGCCCAGCCATCAGCCATTGAAGAAGTAGAATTGATTGAAGAAGTAGAAATAGAAAGCACCCTTAGCAGTAGTGACCATGTGATTTTGGAATTTACAGCCTTAGGAAAGGGAAAAGCTATCCGTAGTCAGATTTGTAGGTTAGACTTCAGAAAGGCAAACTTCAATAAACTTAGAACTATGCTGAGTAAAATACTTAGGAAGAAGGGGGTTCAAGAGGGGTTGGGGCTGGGGCTGATGGAAGTTGAAGGCAAAAAACATCTGGAGAGCTACCATTGGCCACCCCTGCTCTAAAGACTTGAGAAATAAAAAAGACTCCTTTAGGAATTAAAAGGAGGGCCTTATAACCAAGGATGAATATAAACAAATCACCAGTGCTTGTAGAGAAAAAGTTAGGAAAGTTAAAGCTCAGTATGAGCTTAGGCTGGCCAAAGATGCTAAAAACAACAAAAAAGGGTTCTTTTCTTATGTTCAGAGTAAGAAAAAGAGCAAGGACATGGTAGGCCTATTGCGAGGGCAAGAAAGTGAAATCATAACAGGTAATGAGAGGGTGGAACTGCTCAATTCCTACTTTTCCTCAGTCTTCTCTTCTGAGGGAAACGGTGCTCAACATGGCAAAAACAGAACATAAAGGAGGGTATGAAGTTCCAACCTAGGATCAGCATAGGAGTAGTACATAAACACCTAGTTTCTTTAAATGAAACTAAGTCCTCAAGGCCAGATGAATTGCATCCAAGGGTTCTAAAAGAGCTTCAGGATGTAATTTCTGACCCTCTGGCTATTATTTTTGAGAATTCTTGGAGAACAGGAGAGGTGCCAGTAGATTGGAGGCGGGCAAATGTTGTCCCAATCTTCAAGAAGGGGAAAAAAGAGGATCCGGGTAACTACCACCATCAGATTGATGTCTATACCTGGAAAAGTTTTAGAACAAATCATCAAACAGTCGGTCCTGGAACATTTAGAAAGAATGGATGTGATTACTAACAGCTAGCATAGGTTTCCCAAGAACAAGTCATGTCAAACTAACCTGATGTCTTTTTTTGAGAAAGTGACTACCTTACTTGATCAGGGGACTACTGTAGACATCGTTTAACTTGATTTCAGTAAGGCTTTTGATAAGGTTCCACATACTATCCTTGTTGACAAGTTGGTAAAATGTGGTTTGGACCCTGTTACCATTAGGTGGATCTGTAACTGGTTGACAGATCGCACCCAAAGAGTGTTTGTAAATGGTTCCTCATCCTCTTGGAGAGGAGTGACAAGTGGAGTGCCTCAAGGATCTATCCTGGGGCCTGTATTTTTCAACATCTTTATAAATGATTTGGATGAAGGAATAGAGAGAATGCTTATTAAATTTGCCGATGATACTAAATTGGGAGGGGTTGCAAATAGAAGACAGAAACAGGACACAGGATGACCTTGACAGTATGGAAAACTGGGCTAAAACTAATAAAATGAATTTTAACAGGGAGAAATGTAGAGTTCTGCATTTAGGTAGGAAAAATCCAATGCATGGTTATAGGATGGGGGAGACTTGTCTTAGCAGTAGTGTGTGCGAAAAGGATCTAGGAGTCTTAGTGGATAATACACTGAACGTGAGTCAACAGTGTGATGTGGTGGCTAAAAAGGCAAATGCAATTTTGGGCTGTATCAACAGAAGTATAGTGTCCAGATCACGTGAAGTGATGGTATTGCTTTACTCTGCTCTGGTAAGACCTCACCGGAAGTATTGTGTTTAGTTTTGGGCACCATATTTTAAGAAGGATATAGACAGGGCTTTTTTTGTAGCAGGAACTCCTTTGCATATTAGGCCAAACACCCCTAATGTAGCCAATCCTCCAAGAGCTTACAGTAGGCCCTGTACGAAAAGCCCTGTAAGCTCTTGGAGGATTGGTTATATCAGGGGCCTAATATGCAAAGGAGTTCCTGCTACAAAAAAAGCCCTGGATAGGCAAGCTGGAATAGGTCCAGAGGAGGGCGACAAAGATGGTGAGGGGTCTGGAGACCAAGTCCTATGAGGAAAGGTTGAAGAAGCTGGGGATGTTTAGCCTTGAGAGGAGGCAGCTGAGAGGTGATAAGATCACCATCTTCAAGTACTTGAAGGGCTGTCATATAGAGGATGGTGTGGAATTGTTTTCCCAGAAGGTAGGAACAGAACCAATGTGTTGAAATTAAATCAAAAGAGTTTCCAGCTCAACATTCGGAAGAACTGCCTGACAGTTAGAGCGATTCCTCAGTGGAACAGGCTTCCTTGGGAGATGGTGGGCTCTTCTTCCTTGGAGTTTTTTTAACAGAGGCTAAATGGCCATCTGACAGCAATAAAGATCCTGTGAATTTAGGGGGAGGTGTTTGTGAGTTTCCTGCATTCTTCTTCCCATTTCTTTATTTCACTTTCCTTCCCTTTCTCCCCCCTTCCTTCCTCTCTCTCTCTCTCTCTCTCTCTCTCTCTTTCTCTCTTTTCCTCTCCATGGAGCCTGAATGGTGGGCATTGTGAAGGACTGCTGCTCGGGTATGTGGGTGCCTTTAAAGGTCTGCTGGGAGCAGCTGAAGTTTCTGCATGAAGGGAAAGTGGGAGGGGTGGCAGGGGTGGGGGGTGGGAGCTACCCCAGTTCAATTTGCACTTGATTATCCCAGATAGTGTGGCCTAATATGCTAATGAGTGTGTGACCTAATATTCTGATATTAGGGGATGTGGTCTAATATGCTAATGAGTTCCTGCTGGACTTTCTCTACAAAAAAAAGCCCCGATAAAGGGTAAACTAGAACCTTTGGTTTCTCTGTGTTAGTCTGAAGAACTTGGTTGAATACAGCAGATGGTTACATTCAACAACATGAGTAAATTGCCCCAGTGAGACCACATAAGAACATAAGAGAAGCCATGTTGGATCAGGCCAACGGCCCATCAAGTCCAACACTCTGTGTCACACAGTGGCAAAAATGTTATATACACACATACACTGTGGCTAATAGCCACTGATGGACCTGTGCTCCATATTTTTATCTAAACCCCTCTTGAAGGTGGCTATACTTGTGGCCGCCACCACCTCCTGTGGCAGTGAATTCCACATGTTAATCACCCTTTGGGTGAAGAAGTACTTCCTTTTATCCGTTTTAACCTGTCTGCTCAGCAATTTCATCGAATGCCCACGAGTTCTTGTATTGTGAGAAAGGGAGAAAAGTACTTCTTTCTCTACTTTCTCCATTCCATGCATTATCTTGTAAACCTCTATCATATCACCCCGCAGTCGACGTTTCTCCAAGCTAAAGAGTCCCAAGCGTTTCAACCTTTCTTCATAGGGAAAGTGCTCCAGCCCTTTAATCATTCTAGTTGCCCTTCTCTGCACCTTCTCTAAAGCTATAATATCCTTTTTGAGGTGCGGCGACCAGAACTGCACACAGTACTCCAAATGAGACCGCACCATCGATTTATACAGGGGCATTATGATACTGGCTGATTTGTTTTCAATTCCCTTCCTAATAATTCCCAGCATGGCATTGGCCTTTTTTATTGCAAACGCACACTGTCTTGACACTTTCAGTGAGTTGTCTATCATGACCCCAAGATCTCTCTCTTGATCAGTCTCTGCCAGTTCACACCCCATCAACTTGTATTTGTAGCTGGGATTCTTAGCCCCAATGTGCATTACTTTGCACTTGGCCACATTGAACCGCATCTGCCACGTTGACGCCCACTCACCCAGCCTCAACAGATCCCTTTGGAGTTCCTCACAATCCTCTCTGGTTCTCACCACCCTGAACAATTTAGTGTCATCCGCAAACTTGGCCACTTCACTGCTCACTCCCAACTCTAAATCATTTATGAACAAGTTAAAGAGCATGGGACCCAGTACCGAGCCCTGTGGCACCCCACTGCTTACCGTCCTCCACTGCGAAGACTGCCCATTTATACTCACTCTCTGCTTCCTATTACTCAGCCAGTTTTTGATCCACAAGAGGACCTGTCCTTTTACTCCATGATTCTCAAGCTTTCTAAGGAGCCTTTGATGAGGAACTTTATCAAAAGCTTTCTGGAAGTCAAGGTAAACAACATCTATCGGGTCTCCTTTGTCCACATGTTTGTTCACCCCCTCAAAGAAATGCAACAGGTTAGTGAGGCAAGATCTTCCCTTGCAGAACCCATGCTGAGTCTTCCTCAATAACCCGTGTTCATCAATGTGCCTACTCATTCTGTCCTTGATAATGGTTTCTACCAACTTTCCCGGTATTGAAGTCAGACTGACTGGCCTGTAATTTCCCGGATCTCCTCTGGAATCTTTTTTAAAGATGGGGGTGACATTTGCTACCTTCCAGTCCTCAGGAATGGAGGCAGATTTCAATGAAAGATTACAGATTTTTGTTAGAAGATCCACAAGTTCAACTTTGAGTTCCTTCAGAACTCTCGGATGTATGCCATCCGGACCCGGTGACTTATTAGTTTTTAATTTGTCTATCAGTTGTAGGACCTCCTCATTTGTCACCTCAATCTGACTCAGGTCTTTCAACACCCCTTCCAAAATTAGTGGTTCTGGGGCGGGCAAAAAGTTCTCATCTTCTACAGTGAAGACGGAGGCAAAAAATTCATTTAGCTTCTCAGCCATTTCCCTATCCTCCTTCAGTAATCCTTTTACCCCATGGTCATCCAAGGGCCCCACTGCCTCCCTGGCTGGTTTCCTACTTCTAATATAAGTGTAAGAAGTGTAAGCTAGCAAACTGTTTATTTTGGTGCTTTGTGAGTATGTTTTCACTTTTATTTAGTGTATGTGTAGCTGCTGGGGGTGAGGAAATGGAGACTGTATTCAATGGAACTGCACTGCTGTATTTTTATTTATTTTAGGGAATGGGAAAGTCTCTTGGCTCCACCTCCAAAGTCCCCAAAGATATTTTCTAAGTTAGACTTGGCAACCCTAGACACCATCTTGTATCTTGTTGTACCTCAGATCAGATATTTTCCTAGCATTCAGAAGCTAAAATGGTAAATAAAGTAACTAAACATTTGTATGGTCATTCTGATTTGCTAAAAATGCTATGGTGGCTACTTGAACTCCAATGGTACTTTAGCAATGTAAGCTGTAAATGAAATGATATCCCAAGAAGCAGACTAATTACATGTGCTTATGCTTTTATTTAACTCTGAAATGAGCATACAAATCTTGACTTTCAAGGACATCCTTTTAGTTTACAGTCCTCTCTGAAATATCTGTGTTCACAAGAGATGAATAGATTTTACTTATTTATACTCACAGTTCTGTTCATGCATTATTTTTACTCTGGATATTGTTTTCTCTTGAATCTTTCATGCCAGAGGGAAAAAAAAGAGATAGCAATAACTAATATAATTGCAATTGTCAAACTTTTGTATATTACATAGGATGGGAATGTTTCATGAAGTAAAATGGCTGCCTTGTGAGCCAATATGGTAGAAATAATTAGAATGGTATCAGCAAACTAAGAGGGACAGTGTGTCAGAGTAACTTGCAGAGATAGGAAGCTGCTCCGTGCCACCATTTTTCATTGTGGCAACCCCCAATTTGAAGTGTGGCAACATAAACCTGTTTTTTCAGGTTTACATTGCTGCATGTCAAATCAGGGGTTGCTGCAACAAAAAATGGTGGCACAGAGCAGCTTGTGCAAAATTGCTAAGCTTGCTCTGGAGAAAAAGGGAAGCCTGCCGTGGAGCAAGGTTAGTGCAAAATCAGTCCCAGTTTATGGAGGGAACTCTTCACAGCCAGCCTTGGTTTGAATAATTTGGTGTCATCTGCAAACCTGGCCACTATGCTACTCACCCGTAGTTCCAGATCATTTATGAATATATTAAATAGTACTGGCCCCAATACCAATCCTTTTGGGACCCCAATGCTTATTCCCTCCACTGTGAGAACTGTCCATTGATTTCCACTCTTTGCTTCCTGTCATTTAACCAGTTTTTAGTCCATATGAGAACCTGTCTTCTTATCCCATGACTGCAAAATTTACACAGGAATCTTTGGTAAGGTACCATGCCAAAAGCATTCTGGAAGTTCCAGTATATAATGTCTACTGGGCCACCATTGTCTACATGCTTGTTCACTTTCTTAAAGAACTTCAATTCCAGTTTCTGAGCCCATGGAGATGATATTTTCAATAACTTGATGTTTTTCAAACACAGTGGGGGAACTGTGAAATTGCCACAGGATTAGATGGCAAGGACAAAAAAAGTCAGACTTTCAATATTATTGACTGTGATGAGATGGGACTGTTATTTACTCCAACAGCATCTAGATATACCAGTAGCAGACAGGGAAAATCCCTCCAAATCACAAGAAGCATTGCAAAAGCATTTTGAACCTACTAGAAATGTTATATATATGAAAGATATTTTTTTAATAAATGTGAACACAAATCTTTCAAAACCACAGACCAGTATATTGCCAGGTTGCACAGAAAAACAGATTAATGTCTATAAGGAACTTTGAAAGAATCAATCAGAGACAGATTGGTCATTGGCACAAAGCATAGGAAACCCTAGCAAGCTTCACATCTGTATAAGCACTACTGCAGGCTCACTACCAAATTTCCACAATAGAGAAAATTTTATCTGCCCTTGCCAAGGCAAAAATATTCTCAAAGCTAGATGCCAGTTCTGGATATTGGCAAGTTTCACTAGATAAAGCAAGCAGCTACCTTACTATCTCATTTGGACTCCAGAAGGCTGCTACAGATGTGTATGCCATTTGGAATAAAACCAGCAGCCAAAGAGTATCAGCACTGCCAACAGGATGTGCTGGCAGGTCTCACAAGAGTAAGTGTAATTGTAGATGACATTTTAATGTATAGTGTGCTAGATATCACAGAGGCAGCTACTGCAGACCAGGATCATAATCTCATTTACCTCCTGGATTGGGGCCAGAAAAGGCATTCTGAAACTTAACAAAAGCAAGACAAGGTTACAACTGACAGCAATATCATGCATGGGTCACCTCTTTTAACATCTCAAGGTAACTGAGAAGCTGAGGACTATACAGCAAATGCCCAAATCAACCAATACTAAACAACTGCAGCAATAACTATGATTTGTCAGCTAATTTCTCCTTCCTCTATGCCAGGGGTGGCCAGTGGTAGCTCTCCAGATGTTTTTGCCTAAACTCCTATCAGCCCCAGCCATTGGCCATGCTGGCTGGGGCTGATGGGAGTTGTAGGCAAAAAACATCTGGAGAGATACCGTTGGCCACCCCTGCTCTATGCAATGCATGGGAACCTCTAGGACAACTTGTACAGCTTGGACATGACTACTCCAATATTATATAGCCCTCCAACAAATTAAAGACCTAGTTACCAAACACCCAGTTTTTAAAAATATGACTTAAATAAAGAATGACTTGAATAAAAAAATGTGCATTGAATAAAGCATAAAGCATTGGGCAGGGGGTTGGACTAGATGGCCCTGGAGGTCCCTTCCAACTCTATGATTCTATGAAAGAAGTTACCATCCAGTATGATGTCAGTGAAACTGGTACTGGTGCAGTATTTTTGCAAAATGGGCAGCCTGTTATGTTGCATCAAGATCTTTATCATTGACAGAATGACAATATGGCCAAATTGAAAGGGAATGCTTAGCAACAGTATTTCTCTGTGAAAAATCTGACCAGTTACGCACAAGGTCAGGAATCCATCGATGTTGACAGTGATCATATACCACTGAAAATCATTTTCAAGAAGCCATTGCTATGAGCTCAAAAATGTTTTCAGAATGTGCTACTCACTCTACAATATTATTCCTTAGCAGTGCACTATAAAAACAGGAAAGAGGTGTGTATAGCTGATCTCTTCTCCAGGGCAGCCCTGCCACAAAAAATATACATAAACAAGCAGGACTATGAGATATTCAGCTCAAGAACTACTACAGGATTTGGGAAATATACATTAAGCCATTCATATACTGATCTCACAGGGAGGACTTCAAAAAGTCAAGGAAAGCATGTAGCAGCAGGGCTTTTTTTTTTTTTTTTTAAGCAGCAACACATTTCCAGCTGGGTTGCTGCCAGGGGTGTGGCCTAATAGGCAAATGAGTTCCTGATGGGCTTTTTCTACAAAAAAAAGCCCTGTGTAGAAGGATAATGTTCTACAATTTCTGGTACCTCTTATTTTAGTAGGTTGGCCAGACACCAAGGAAGAAGCCATTAGGTTCATTCAACAATACTGTAACTATCATGATGAACAGTGTCCAAGGTGGCATCATATTTTAAGGACAAAGAATATTCATACCAAAAATCATGAGAAATGATATACTATCACAAATACACTGCCGAGCCAGAGGTATGGCTCACACCTAGGGTTGCTAGCCTCCAGGTCGGGCCTGGAGATCTCCCACTTTTACAACTGATCTCCAGCTGGCAGAGATCAGCTCCCCTGGAGAAAATGGCTGCTTTAAAGGGCAGACTCTATGGCATTGTACCATGTTGAGGCCCCTCCCCTTCCCAAACCCCACCCTCTCCTGGATCCATCCCCAAAGTTTCCATGTATTTTCCATGGCAACCCTACTCACACCCAGGGCAAATGTGGGTCACCAAGGAGGTGGTCTGGTGAGATCTTTGGCCTTGGTCTATTTCTATACTTGGGGTTTGCCCTCGCCACAAAAGGTGTAAATAGTTAATAAAGCTGCCCTTAGTTAAAAACCCAGTCCTTTGTCTCTTTCTTCTCATGGGTGTGTGTGTGTTAGACAGTTATGCTGACCAACAGGAGAAGCTGCAACAAAGACTCTAGTGAAGATAAAGAACTGGAAATGCAGCTTCAGGTAAAAGGACTAAGGGAGGAGAGAGTTATTCCATACTTGTTTGTGATTAAAGCCTGAGTTAATGAAGGCAGGCCTCTGTTGTCTTTGAATGATTTGTTAAGAGAGAGCTGAAGCAACAGTAAAGATAAAAGGTAAAGGTAGTCCCCTGTGCAAGCACCAGTCATTTTCAACTCTGGGATGACGTTGCTTTCACAACGTTTTCATGGCAGACTTTTTACGGGGTGGTTTGCCATTGCTTTCCCCAGTCATCTACACTTTCCCCCCAGCAAGCTGGGTACTCATTTTACTGACCTCAGAAGGATGGAAGGCTGAGTCAACCTAGAGTCGGCTACCTGAACCCAGCTTCCGCTAGGATCAAACTCAGGTTGTGAGCAGAGGGCTCCAACTGCAGTACTGCAGCTTTACCACAGTACCAGTTCTGAAATCCTTGTAAATATATATTTGCTGCATGGTTATAGGATGTGGGAGACTTGTCTTAGCAATAGTATGTGCAAAAAGGATCTAGGGGTCTTAGGGGATAATACATGAGTCAACAGTGTGATGCGGTGGCTAAAAAAGCAAATGCAACAGAAGTGTAGTGTCCAGATCACGTGAAGTGATGGTATCGCTTTACTCTGCTCTCGTAAGACCTCACCTGGAGTATTGTGTTCCGTTTTGGACACCACATTTTAAGAAGGATATAGACAAGTTGGAACGGGTCCAGAGGAGGGCGACGGAGATGGTGAGGGGTCTGGAGACCAAGTCCTATGAGGAAAGGTTGAAGGAGCTGGGGATGTTTAGCCTGGAGAGGAGGAGGCTGAGAGGTGATATGATCACCATCTTCAAGTACTTGAAGGGCTGTCATATAGAGGATGGTGTGGAATTGTTTTCTATGGCCCCGGAAGGTAGGACCAGAACCAATGGGCTGAAATTAAATCAAAAGAGTTTCCAGCTCAACATTCGGAAGAACTTCCTGACAGTTAGAGCGATTCCTCAGTGGAACAGGCTTCCTCGGAAGGTAGTGGGCTTTCCTTTCTTGGAGGTTTTTGAACAGAGGCTAGATGGCCATCTGACAGCAATAAAGATCCTGTGAATTTAGGGGGAGGTGTTTGTGAGTTTCCTGAATTGTACAGGGGGTTGGACTAGATGACCCTGGAGGTCCCTTCCAACTCTATAATTCTAAGATACAGAAGGTTCTTTCAGTTCTTCACCCGTGTCTATGTAAACTTAGAGCTTCATTGCCCAAGAGAAGGAAGATGCTACTTTAGAAACAAGTGAAAACTGACCTATATATATTGCCCCTGGATTACTGTTGTGCTTTGTACAAAGAGATAATACATAGTCCTTCACTTCCAACAATTCATGCAACAGGTTAGTAGAAGAGGGAGAGAGAAAGAAATGAGGTCCTTTCTAGCAACCCACCTGGCCCAATTGTCATCGGGATTATCCCTGAGAGAACTCTCACAGCCATACACTCTACAGCTTAGCAAATGAAAGTGAGAGACAGCATGACCCTTCCTTATGCCCTGCTTTCGGTGTTTTTCATGTTTCCTCGTTAGCCACTCTACACAAGAGCTTTTATTTTGAAAAAAGAAGACAGATAATAATACAATACATAAATTAATAGTCCATTGGGCGGTGAGCCAAAGGAAATCTTGCGATGATAAGTCTTTCTCAGTTTTGTTGTTTTTAAAACCTTCGACTTGGGCATGGAGTTGGAGGGCCTGGTACATGAGATTTAGTGGAGAAAGTGTTTTTTGTTATATTCCATATGAATGAAATCTCATGTCTGATACAACAGAAATTTCTTTCATATTTAATATCTTAAAATATGTTTCAATTTTTCATTGACATTTGTTGGGGGGGGGTGAAACCTGGAAATCACACTATAAAACATGACAAAGCATGACATTTTAAATGAAGAACTTCTGCATAGACATAAAGAGGTACATTGGTTACAGTATGGTTTCACAAGCATCTTCAGATATTTGTAGAAGGGTGCAGCATCACATCTGATGGGCTGACCTTAACCTGAACCTGCTTGTGGGAAAGGCAGGATACAAATCCAGTTAAATAAATAAACCTCCATAAATTCTGACAGAAGTCCCCACAGAACACCAAATGTCCAGAATCATACACGTAGGTTTTGTATGGATAATTGCTGCATGAAATATACTCGTATTCCTCTCATATTCTCTGAGCCTTGACCTGGATAGCCCAGGATAGCCCAGTCTCACCAGATTGGCCCTGGCTAGTATTTGGATGGGATACTTCCAAGGAATACCAGGGTCATGATGTAGAAGCAGGCCATGGCAATCTACCTCTGAGTGTTTCTTGAAAGTCCCACAGGGTTAACATAGGTCAGCTATGACCTGACTGCACTTTCCACCACCAGTGTTCTCTGAAGACCTTGCTGTACCTGCATGATCAAACCTCACAAGAAGTGATCTAGGGTACTGGCTAATGGGAACAAGGAGCCTGTAACCGTTTTCGCACACTGCTCACCTGGGAGTCACGTCCCTCTTCATTGCACAGCGTCTGCTCGGATTTCCCACCATCTGTGCCGGAGGAGCAGGAAGAGTCGCGGCTTCTGCGTCGCAAACGGAAATCGCTAAAACCCAGTTTCCGTTTGCGACGCAGAAGCCGCGGCTCTTCCTGCTCCTCCAGCGCAGATGGTGGGAAATCCGACCAGACGCTGCGCAGTGAAGAGGGACGTGACTCCAAGGTGAGCAGTGTGCAAAAACGGTCTGTCTTTTACATGAGCCTGACACTCAAGTAAAACTTGAACACAATTATAGCATCTTCTCAAGCCAGACTTATCTCAGAAAACAGTTCCCTCTAACCTTTGATTCACACCTTTCTAATCCTTGAACTAAGAGTTGTAATAAAAATCATTTTTTCTGAGCTAGTAAGCTCACACCAATCACACTTATCATGCTTTCACAAGGAATAAAATAAAACTTTCAATCACAGTTATTTAATTTTAAAACAAACTATATTAGTGAGTTTTTCATAACCTTTTCTTAGGTATTAGGTAAGATCATGCTCAAGAGGTCACCATGACTTCCAGGTGCACACACACACACGTGCACACACACACACACACACATATATAAATACTATATACATATATCACTATTGAGAACAAATAAAACCAGTAGCATTCTAAATTGTTACATCAATAAATAAAATGAAAGCAAAATGTCATTTAAAAGCCAGGGGAAATTACGTATAAAGTTTTTACTTTGTGTCGAAATCTCAATAGGCATACCAGGCAATTTATTATAGAGAGGGAGTTCACCAAGAACAGGCTGAGTCCTCAATCCTTGATGCTCCATATGCTATCAACAAATAGTGTGTCACAGCCTGGATTTATCCCATTTTATTGCCTATCAAGTCTATTATCACATCCAGGCACACATTTAGGATATCTATTGTCTCACTAGTCTCAACTGTAATGTAAAATAGAGTTGAGTGTCATCAGTTTACTGGGGACCCCTCACTCAAAAATTCTGCATGACTTCTCCAGACAGTTTCACGTAGATATTATATAAATGGAACTGTTTGGAGATTTGTCAGCCAGAGAACTGGTGTCATCCATGGAAGCACTAGGGCTCTCCCAGTTTATTTCAGCTCCCACATACAACATGGAACTTGATTTTTTCAGCAGGGAATAAGTGTTGATCTGGAAACTGCAGAGCCAGTTCCATGGTCAGATCATTTCACCTTGAAGGTCCAGCTAAGCATGCCTACCCCTGTTTAAGTGGTGAGTGCATTTATGCTCACCCATGGAGCCAAATGGACCCTGAGTGATTTCCAAAAGCTCTGTGGGACCCTATGCCCCCTGGCACCTCATTAGATGAGCTGGTGGAGGATTGGCATTGCCGGTTCTCCAAAGTCACTAACAAGGTTGCTCCCTGGTGCCCTCTCAGAGCTTGTGCCAAAAGGCTCCATGGAGCTACGGCAGATGAAATGAGAGCTGAGACAGCTAGAGTGAAGGTGGCGGTGCATCCGTGATTAGGCAACACAAACATCTTATAGGACAGGGGTGGCCCATTCCAGTCCAGTTTCCGTCCAAGGCCAGCCCTGCCACTAGGCAAACTAGGCAGTTGCCTAGGGCGCCAAGAGGTGGGGGTGATGAATTGGGCTCCCCCCTTCTCCCTAGGCAAATGCCTAGCTTGCCTCCTCTCCCTCCTCCCTCCCTTCCCTACCAGGTCAATTTCAGTGCTTGGGAACCAGTGTTCCACACTACCTGGCGGGCCATCTAAAGCCCCCTCCCCCGCCAATCACCTGATAGGTGGGTAAAGACTCACTCAAAGTCAGCATCGCCAGGCCCACTGGCTGCAGCAGGAGGGAAAGGGCATGCGCCACTGCCTCCTCCCACTTCCTGGATGGAAAGGAAGTGGGAGGAGGGAATAGAGGCCTCCTTTTCATTCCTGCTGCCACTGGCCGGCCTGGTGGCACTGACTGCGAGCGAGTCTTTATCTGCTGATCAGCTGATTGGGGGGCGGCTTTAGGTGGCCTGCTGGGGAGTGCGGTGCTCGAGTGCTGGTTCCCCAGTAATGAAATTGTTCTGGTAGGGAAGGGGAGGAGTAGGAGGTGCAGGGGGGGAGATGCGGCAGCCCCATGTAGGGGGGGCACTGTGGAAGGGAGTGGTGGGAGTTTGCTTAGGTGCCATGTACCCTCAGACTGCTCCTGTAGACAGCATTGGTTGCTGTTACAGATGACCTCCAGAGACAGCTGGATCAACTCTGCTGTTGCTTTTAGATCTAACAGCAGCATTCAACATGGTTGACTGTGAATTGTTGGCTCACCACCTTGCCGACATTGGAGTTAAGGAGACTGCCTTTCAATGGTTTGCCTCTTTTCTCCATGGTCGGGGACAGAGAGTGGCAATTGATGAGTTGGCCTCCCAGTGGTACCCACTGGAATGTGGAGTGCCAGAGGGGGCAATTGTCTCGCAAATGTTGTTTAACATCTATATGCGCCCCCTTGCCCAGTTGGTACAGAGATATGGGCTTAGATGTCACCAGTATGGAGATGATACCTAGCGTTATCTATTGATGGATGGCCAACATCCATGTAACAGTCACCTTCGGGTTAGATTTCTGCAATTTGCTCTACCCGGGCTTGCCCTTGAACAGGTTCCCATGTGTAAAAGTGAAGACAAGGGGTTTATTGCACTGGATTTTTTATGACAATATAATAAATGTTGTAAAACACCATGCAAATTAATTAAAGTGCTGTACAAAATACAGTGCAAAATGCAGCGGCACACCTCCTGACCATGATGCCTTTACAGGCACATATCCAACTGGTGCTTCGCCAGCTGCACTGGCTGCCAGTTGAGTACGGGATCCAATTCAAGGTAGCCCTGGCTTAGCCTTAACCCAAGGGAAAATGCTAAATACATTTTCCCTTGGGTTAAGGCTAAGCCAGGGCTAACATAGTCTGCTCAGGTAGTCTGTCTCCTCTCAGATGTCAATCAGAGTATCACAAAACGGGTAGCTAAGTTTTGTAATGCTTGTCTTCTGGCTTGAGAGCCAGTTTGGTGTGTGGACTCTTATCTGGGAGAACCGGGTTTGATTCCCCACTCCTCCACTTGCAGCTGCTGGAATGGCCTTGCATCAGCCATAGCTCTGACAGAGGTTGTCCTTGAAAGGGCTGACAGAGGGTTGTCCTTGAAAGCTGCTGTGAGAGCCCTCTCAGCCCCACCCACCTCACAGGGTGCTTGTTGTGGGGGAGGAAGATAAAGGAGATTGTGAGCTGCTCTGAGACTCTGAGTGGAGGGCGGAATATAAATCCAATGCCGTCTTCTTCTTCTTCTCCATTGTGTGACCACTGTCGAAATGCTGGGTCAAGCTATGACTCAAAAGCCAAATAACTATAAGTAAACTAAAAGGACTAAAAGTTTATTTTAAAAGTATAAGGGTCTCATTAAAGAGAAGTACTATCAATTGCACACAAATGAAAAGGTGTGTATATTTTAAAAATATAAGACTTGAAAGTGTTAGGAACTCAGACTTCTTAATGTGAAAAATTCTTCATTGACCAGGGAATAGTGGTTTCTGCTACTCAATTAAATTAATAATTGCAAATGTGTATGTATGCAATTAACTATTATGCCAGCTTTGAACATTGTTGCTTATTTTGTTCTTTACTTTGTACTGGTCTACTATTAGAGAATTTTTCCTTTTGTAAAATATATAATTGTTAAACAACTCTCTAATATCATGCTCCCTAATTCAAGGCCAGAATACTAGTAGGTGCAGATATACTATCTGTGCCCCACCATAGAAGAGTCCCTCACATGATGGTTATACTGAAGAACCATCAGTTGCCATTAATTTTCAACAAAATAAGCATGGTGGACAGAAGGCTGTCTTGCCCTTGAAGGGAAAAAACAGCCATTCAGCTGAGCCTATGGGAGTGCTGCTCCAGCATCCAATCACCTTTCAGAAGGGGGATGGAATGTTGTAGAGAAGCACAGCAGGAGTTTTAGTTCATTTCTGCCTCAGCGAGAGTGCAGAGGGTTCTGCCTTGGGGAGCTCGTCTGGCTCAGAAAAAGAGCAGACAGAGTGAAGGGTAGCCTCTGCTTGGTAGCATGGCAGAGTGGTTTAGCTATTAAAAAAAAAAACAAATTCCTCAGCATCTGAAAAAAATTAAGAGCACTGACATGAAACTGAATTAAGGGAAAGATCTCCCAATATTAATAAGGAGTACCTTATACTACATTGGTTGAATTGATTTTGTAATGTCTGATTTTGTTTATATGTTTCGACAAGTGTTACATTTCAGTTCTCTCTTTAGAAATCTTTGGAGGGGCTGCAGTGGGTTTCAGTGGAGAGCCAGTTTAGTGTAGCGGTTAAGTGTGCGGACTCTTATCTGAGAGAACCGGGTTTGATTCCCCATGGACAGCTGCTGGATTAGCCATAGCTAATGGGTTAGCCATAGCTATCACAGGAGTTGTCCTTGAAAGGGTAGCTGCTGTGAGCCCTCTCAACCCCACCCACCTCACAGGGTGTCTGTTGTGGGGGGAGAAGATATAGGAGATTGTAAGCTGCTCTGAGTCTGATTCAGAGAGAAGGGAAGGGTATAAATCTGCAGTTTTCTTCTTCATATGTGAGGGAAGTCTGTTTTCTCAAATGATTGACAAGCAGTGAGAGATGTGATGTTTGCAAGTCATAGTGGGATACAGAGGCTTCCCACCCACCCCCACTTTCCCTTCTCTGCCTATCTGGCTTTGTCATCCTCACAGTTTCAGGCAGAACCTTCCAACCTCTGCATAGCTGCCCCGCCTCTCTAGTCCCCATGAAGTAGTTTCATACTCCAAAGCCTCATTAAAGTTCCCTAAAGGCGGCTGCTCATGTAGGCACCTTAGTTAGGTACCCTTTCATTGCAAAACCTGAACACAAAGAACAGCAAGGTGGAAGTCTGAGCATACACTGGCATTAACCATCATATTAATGTCATAGTAGTATGGCAATAAAGCCCTCTGTCACTTACTTCCATTTTTGGTCTGGTTTAACAAAATATCCTGTGCAATTAGTTTCTTATTGATAGTGTGTAGTGTTCCTAACTAGCTTAAAAACCAAGGAATTTAAATTACATCTAGACAAAGCAGCCCAAGTGTACAAATTTGCCTCTGGTAAGCTTTGTCCTAAATTCTCATTTAAATTCAAAGATTTAAATAGAAGTTTCCTTCCAGGAATATGGCTCATGCCTCCTGGCTTTTCTTCCCCTTTTGGTAATAGCAACACATGAACATATTTTCTACATATGCCAACACAGTTGAAATCATTAAAACACAACGAAATGTGAAGCTGCCAAGCAGCAGTGCTGGGAGGCAGCAAAATATGTAATAAAAGTGGTACAACAAGTGCTTCAGGAGCAGCCTGGTGTGATGGACACCCAGCATTCGAAAAGTGTGTGAGTATAGGTTATCAAGACAGACTGCACAGACTTTGTGCTCCCTCTGGAGCATCTTTGCTCCTCATGCAGAAGTTTTCCAAATTTAAAAAAAAAAGCTGTTTCCATGACACTAAAACTTTAATTTGAAGCAGACATATAAACAGGCAGTTAGGGGAACAATTGCACAATGTGCCACTGCATATTTAATTTTTTTTTTTCTCCCCTTAAGTTGAGCTTTGAGCTGAAAGAGCGGATGTTTTCAAAAATCAAAAACTGAAAATTACTCATTATAACTGGCAAACATCATCAGCTTGGCATTTTGTTTCCTTATTACATTTCTGGCCATGTTTGATATGTCTGGGCTATAAGGAAACAAGATCATTCCACTTAATTAGACCAGCTCATGTATCTCCCTTTTACCTTTTAGTTAAATTAGTCCCTATGGTTTATGCAATTTGTTCTTTATTAGACCTAAGCATGCTCCATTCTCTACTCTTCATAATCTATTTTGTGTCATTTTCCATTTATTGCAAAACTCCCAAATTTACAGTAATGCCAAAGACATGTAATTGGCTGTGTGTATGTGCTTTGTTTTGTTTTGTTTTTTACTTTCAACTGAAATATAAATGTAATGGAAAGTCATCCTTAGAATGGCAGCTGCAGTTGTAGATAGGCTTTCATCAGAGAGGCTGAGCAGTTAGCAAGTAAATGGCAATAAACCCCAGTCATTCTTATGTGAATCACACTCAATAACTCAGCCAGCCAGCCACCCCGCCAAAGATATCATGTTATTTTTCAGCTATATTCACATTGAACACAGTAATTTTTAAAAACAAAGGCATATTTTCTTTTCAAACATTACACAAGTCTGCTGTGCAAATGGACAAGCTTAAGAGGAGGAGCATAATAAACTGAGGGGCTGATTACGTGCTTGTGCCAGAAGCTCGCTCTCAAATACCTACAAAAAAAAATGAATGCCACTCTCGAAAGCCTCACAGATCAACAGCCAAATATTATTCATGTCCTTAGCTTCATTAGCAAGCCCAAGACACCTCCACTATATACACCCATGCACACACCAAGTAAACTGCTGGGAGGAAATATATTTCAAGACTGCATTAGCCTAAATTGTTTGGAGAGGCTAAGATGCCTGAACACAGGATACACAGGATACAGAGCCTTGCTAATTATGTCTCTCAAAAAGCCTCTCTGTGTGTATGTGTGTGTATGAATGAGAGAGGGAGCATTGGGGGTTATGATTTATACAGAAACTGAAATCCATCTCATTTTCTATGGAATTATCCCATCCCTTTATTGTGTGTCAGCAGCTTAAAAGGCAACTAGTTAAGCATGTTTTAATTCTAGAACAAACAGGTTAGAGGCAATAGAAGTATCTGAAAGGCAAGCTCATGTAGGGGTTTGTTTTGGTCTCAGTTTACAATTATGCAACACTGCTAGACCCTTGTATGTCATACCTGCATAGCCTGCAGAGACTGCATGGAATCACAGGCTTTGTGGAGAAAGTGTACCGCATACTTTGGGGCAGAAGAAGTACTATGTCATCTAAAAAGTAAAGATAAAGGTAGTCCCCTGTGCAAGCACCAGTCGTTTTCGACTCTGGGGTGACATTGCTTTCACAACATTTTCATAGCAGACTTTTTACGGGGTAGTTTCAGTGGTGGGATTCAGCCGGTTCGCACCGGTTCTGCAGAACCGATACCTAATGTGCTATCGGTTCGGCAGAACCGGTTGTTGGCCGGGTGCCTGCTGTTCATTTTTATTACTTTGTTTGTCCACGAAGGAGCCTCCAGCAGCCTGCCGCATCGCGGCGTGGCTGCCGGGGAGATTTTCCCCCCTCCGGAGGAGAGAGCGGGCAATCTAGCGCGCTTTTGGCGCGTTTGCAGGGGCGGGGCTTTTGTGTGCCTTCAGAAGCCTCCGCTCTGTGTTAAAAGCGGCATGCCGCATGCATCACCTTCGCCATCCTCAGGAGCCCTCCTCTGCAGCTGATTTCCAGCGCTCAAAGGATTTGTGGGCCACGCATGCAGGGAGACAGAGGCTTTGCTGCCGCGGCTTGGAGAACTTCTCAAAAGTGGACGAAAGCTCTTTCCCTTCAGAAGGTTCCTTTTGGGGGTTTTTTTCAGCTTGTTATATTTTCTTTAAAATGTTAGTTGATATTAATTATTTTCTATATCACCCTGGGAAGTGCCAGTATATTATGAACACGAATCTACAAGCCTCGCATGGAGCCCTTCAATGAGAAATGAGCCTCTGAATGTGTATCTACAGGCTTATAGTACCAGTTTATAAACACAGTCCTCCTCTGGCAACAGGTTCCAAACTTTTGTGTTTGCCCCACGCCCTGTTTGATTCCACACTCTTCCGTTTGTTCTACAACACTTCTGTTTTGTTTGCATCCCCGAGTCATTCTTGAACCCACATATGGGGAAAGAGTGTAATTATCAAAGATTTCAGGTTTTCATAGCTGGCATCATCATTAGGGTTTGTAGAATCTTTCGGGCTCAAGTGCCGTGTTCTACTGGAGAAAGTCTTTCTGGAAGAAATACTTTCTCCAGTAGAACACGGCACTTGAGCCCGAAAGATTCTACAAACCCTAGTGTAATTATCGTTGGATTAGCACAGTAAACTCCATAATTTAATGCGTGAATTATTAAACTACCTTTCGGTATATCTTTTGGTATAGTTAAAATGGTCATTAGGACATAGAACCTGTTGTTAATTTATTTGAATCCCACCACTGGGTAGTTTGCCACTAAAGTATAAACAATCCCCAGGAGAAGCACCTGTTTCGTTAAGCCTCATCTTCTGAGTTAAAGCTATATCTCAGTGCCTTCTATTTTATTCAGTCACAGGCAACAGTATCCTGCAGCATGGTCTGATGCAGGGATGAATCAAGCCCAATTCACATGACCACTGGGAACATAAGAACATAAGAGAAGCCATGTTAGATCAGGCCAATGGCCCATCCAGTCCAACATTCTGTGTCACACAGCAGCCAAATATATATATATATATATATATATATATATATATATATATATATATATATATATATATAAACACACACACACACTGTGGCTAATAGCCACTGATGGACCTCTGCTCCATATTTTTATCTAACCCCTTCTTGAAGGTGGCTATGCTTGTGGACGCCACCACCTCCTGTGGCAGTGAATTCCACATGTTAATCACCCTTTGGGTGAAGAAGTACTTCCTTTTATCCGTTTTAACCTGTCTGCTCAGCAATTTCATCGAATGCCCACGAGTTCTTGTATTGTGAGAAAGGGAGAAAAGTACTTCTTTCTCTACTTTCTCCATCCCATGCATTATCTTGTAAACTTCTATCATGTCACCCCTCAGTCGACGTTTCTCCAAGCTAAAGAGCCCTAAGCGTTTCAACCTTTCTTCATAGGGAAGGTGTTCCAGCCCTTTAATCATTTTAGTTGCCCTTTTCTGAACTTTCTCCAATGCTATAATATCCTTTTTGAGGTGCGGCGACCAGAACTGCACACAGTACTCCAAATGAGACCGCACCATCGATTTATACAGAGGCATTATGATACTGGCTGATTTGTTTTCAATTCCCTTCTTAATAATTCCCAGCATGGCGTTGGCCTTTTTTATTGCAAACGCACACTGTCTTGACATTTTCAGTGAATTATCTACCATGACCCCAAGATCTCTCTCTTGGTCTGTCTCTGCCAGTTCACACCCCATCAACTTGTATTTGTAGCTGGGATTCTTGGCCCCAATGTGCATTACTTTGCACTTGGCCACATTGAACCGCATCTGCCACGTTGACGCCCACTCACCCAGCCTCAACAGATCCCTTTGGAGTTCCTCACAATCCTCTCTGGTTCTCACCACCCTGAACAATTTAGTGTCATTCGCAAATTTGGCCACTTCACTGCTCACTCCCAACTCTAAATCATTTATGAACAAGTTAAAGAGGATGGGACCCAGTACCGAGCCCTGCGGCACCCCACTGCTTACCGTCCTCCACTGCGAAGACTGCCCATTTATACTCACTCTCTGCTTCCTATTACTCAGCCAGTTTTTGATCCACAAGAGGACCTGTCCTTTTACTCCATGACTCTCAAGCTTTCTAAGGAGCCTTTGATGAGGAACTTTATCAAAAGCTTTCTGGAAGTCAAGGTAAACAACATCTATCGGGTCTCCTTTGTCCACATGTTTGTTCACCCCCTCAAAGAAATGCAACAGGTTAGTGAGGCAAGATCTTCCCTTGCAGAACCCATGCTGAGTCTTCCTCAATAACCCGTGTTCATCAATGTGCCTACTCATTCTGTCCTTGATAATGGTTTCTACCAACTTTCCTGGTATTGAAGTCAGACTGACTGGCCTGTAATTTCCCGGATCTCCTCTGGAACCCTTTTTAAAGATGGGGGTGACATTTGCTACCTTCCAGTCCTCAGGAACGGAGGCAGATTTCAATGAAAGATTACAGATTTTTGTTAGAAGATCCACAAGTTCAACTTTGAGTTCTTTCAGAACTCTCGGATGTATGCCATCCGGACCCGGTGACTTATTAGTTTTTAATTTGTCTATTAGTTGTAGGACCTCCTCTTTTGTCACCTCAATCTGACTCAGGTCTTTCAACACCCCTTCCAATATTAGTGGTTCTGGGGCGGGCAAACACTTCTCATCTTCCACGGTGAAGACGGAGGCAAAAAATGCATTCAGCTTCTCAGCCATTTCCCCATCCTCCTTCAGTAATCCTTTTACCCCATGGTCAACCAAGGGCCCCACTGCTTCCCTGGCTGGTTTCCTACTTCTAATATATTTGAAGAAATTTTTATTGTTGGTCTTTATGTTTTTTGCAATATGCTCCTCATAGTCCCTTTTTGCCTGCCTGATCACAGTCTTGCATTTGATTTGCCACTGCCTGTGTACCCTTTTATTAATCTCACTTGGACTGGTTTTCCACCACTTAAAGGAGTCCTTCTTACCTTTTACAGCTTCCATTACTTTGTTTGTTAACCATGCTGGCCTCTTCTTATACCTGTTTGTGCCTTTCCTAACTTGTGGTATGTATTTTATCTGAGCTTCTAGGATTATAGTTTTAAATAGTCTCCAAGCTTCCCCAAGGGTTTTGACCGTATTTACCTTTCCTTTCAGTTTCCTCCTCACATGCCTCCTCATCTCAGAGAATTTACCCCTTTTAAAGTTAAGTGTGGTTGTGGCGGTCTTTTTGGGCAACTCCCTATTTATACAAATGGTGAAATCAATAACATTATGGTCACTGTTCCCAAGCGGCGCAATCACTTTTACGTCTCTCACCAAGTCTTGGGCATTACTTAGGACCAGATCCAGGATCGCCCCACCCCTGGTAGGTTCTGAGACCATCTGCTCCATAGCACAGTCATTGAGAGCATCAAGAAACTCAATCTCTTTCTCTCGACCAGAACACATATTGACCCAATCAATCTGCGGGTAGTTAAAATCACCTATTACGACACAGTTTTTACGTTTAGCCGCTATCTTTAATCCCTCCATCATATTATAATCGTCCTCTCTCTTTTGATTTGGTGGGCGATAACAAACTCCCATAGTTAAATTTCCTTTTGGGCCCTCTATTTCAACCCAAAGCATTTCTAAAAGGGAATCTAATTCTCTGACCTCAGTCTTACTGGACCGTATATCCTCTCTGACATACAGAGCCACCCCACCTCCAACCCTTCCCTCCCTATCCTTCCGATATAACTTATATCCAGGAATCACCGTGTCCCACTGATTCTCCTCATTCCACCAAGTTTCTGAAATTCCCACAATGTCTATGTTTTCTCCCAACACTAAACATTCCAATTCACCAATTTTACTTCGGACACTTCTAGCATTTGCATACAAACATTTATAATTTCCCAAGCAAGCTAGGCCCGCCACCTCTCTCCTGCCGCCTCGAGACTCTGGCAGACAGTCCATCCTGTTTGTCACCATCACAGTGGACAACTCTGATCCGTTACTCGGTAGAAAAATAGAAGCCAACCCTTCATCTCTTTGAGACGAGTCCTCCCGAACCAGAGACATTCCATCTCCTGTCGGCTTTCCCCCAAGATTTAGTTTAAAAACTGCTCTGCCACCTTTTTGATTTTAAGCGCCAGCAGCCTGGTTCCATCCGGAGACAAGTGGAGACCGTCTCTTTTGTACAGCTCCGGCTTGTTCCAGAAAGCATCCCAGTGCCTAACAAACTTAAACCCTTCCTCCTTACACCATCGTCTCATCCACACATTGAGACTTCTAATTTGCGCCTGTCTCTCCTGCCCTGCACGTGGAACAGGTAGCACTTCCGAGAAGGCCACCTTGGAGGTCCTGGCCTTAAGTCTCCCACCTAGCAGCCTAAATTTCTCCTCCAGGACCTCACGACTGCATTTCCCCACATCGTTGGTGCCAACATGCACCATGACCACAGGCTCCTCCCCAGCACTGTCTATCAGCCTATCTACTACACGCGTAATGTCCGCTACCTTCGCACCAGGCAGGCAAGTCACCATACGGTCAATACGCGGTTTCGCCACCCAGCTGTCTACTTGCCTAAGGATCGAATCACCAACTACCAAGACCCCCCCTCTCCCCCTGCCCAGGGATGGTTCCTTGGCGCGAAAGGATACCCGCTCACCAACCGAAGAAGAGGTCCCTTCTGAGGGCGCATTCCCCTTATCCTCAGCAAGGTGCCCTGTTCCCTCTAGACCCTCACGCTCTCTGGCAGCAACGGGGCAGCCACGTTCAGAGTGGGGCTCATCTAATACGCCCCCAAGAGTCTTCCCCAATTGCCTAACTGACCGTCTCTGCTTCTCCAGGGCAGTCACCTCGGCCTCAAGGGTACGAACTCGTTCCCTGAGGACCAGGAGCTCCTTGCATCGAGCACACACCCAAGACTTCTGTCCTGTGGGCAGATAGTCATACATGTGACACTCAGTGCAAAACACTGGAAAGCCCCCACCTCCCTGCTGGCATTCTACCTTCATGATATATATATTAAATATACAGTCCTCTTTAAATGCTGTTGTTTACGTGGCTCCCCTTCTGGAAGGTCAACTTACCTTATTGGGAGAACAAGGAAATCAGGGATCTGGGTTCCTGGTCCTTAGGAAGCCCCTAGGCAAAGAGCCACAGGCCAAGAGCCCTTTAGCTCTCGCCCTTTGGCTCGCGCCAAAGGCTCGCGCCTTTGGCAAGGCGCAGCTTAAAATGCAAAGAGGGTGGAGCAGACCACTCCTAAGCAATCATCAACAATTACTCTCAATCAATCAATCAATCACTTTCACCTTTAGCCCACTCACCCAAACGTACAGCAGTTCCCCAGCTATCACAACTCAGCCTTTTCAGCAGTCACCCAAGCCTCAGAATGAAGTCTTTCCAAACGCAGAAATTCTTAGCAACTTCTCCAGCTGTCTCAGCTTATCAGAGCTGCTCTGCTCTGTTCTGTTCCTCTCAGGCCTCTCTGACATGGTATCAATCTGCTATTGAAAACCAGAGAATGGTCCTGAATATGCCTGCTTCCTGGCCATAGGTAACAACAGCCACCATCACCACACATAGGAATAAACTTTTTGCATATCACCAGAGATGCACTCATCATTTAATCCTCTGCATGGAAGCTGACAATACTGATGTGTAGATTGCTGACACAAACAAAGATTCAAATTGTTCAAATGACTGCCACATCTATCCAATCTGTTTTATGAATTCTACAATATAAAAAGTCTATGTGGTTGGACTGATTCACAAGTCATGAAACAGACTTTATTTCTACCAGTGGACTCTTCTAATAAATACAGTCATTTACCAAGAGGTAAACACTTCAGTGAGCAAATAAGAACTTGAGCATATAATCAGCTACAGCTATACAGATTCAGTAAAGATAATTTACCAGATTCCTGAAATTTATTATTAGATGTGCATATTTGGTAAAATTCTCTTAATATGTGGACAAGAAACACAAGCGGCACCTCAGGTTCACAGCAATGCTTTACCAGCTAATAACAGATACCTGTTTTCATCCTTTGAATTCTATGAATTTCAATTTTTAGGTTAGATAGCATAAAATTAGCTGTTTGGTGACTTAAAACCTCCAATTTAGGCAGGCAAGTTATGTTCATAAGCTGCTACTTGCTGGACTGGAAATTGGGGAAGAGAGGCAGCCTTTTAAAATTTGGAACTCAAAACACTAATTCTAGCTTGAAAAGCATTTGGCTTGAGGGAACAGCTAAGAGACTTTTGTAACATTGACAAGGCACTGAGGAAACCAGCTTACCAGACATAGAAGGTGCACTTCATGAGGAAAACAAAAAGGGTAGACAATATTCTAAGAAACTTACTTGGAAAAGATGAATGCACAAAATTTTTAAAACAAAACAAAAGATTATCATGACTTTTCTACATGGGGGCCATTTGAGTCATGTTATGACCACAAGTAGGATTTTTCTTAGACTTAGCCTCTGCTGACTGACTGCTTGCCCCTCCCACACACACTTGATTTGGTCAACCTGTTGGCTGTACCCTAAGGCTGGGTCCAGACTGGCAGCTTGGGGCACACAAAAGGCATCCCAAATCTAGCCAGCACAAAATGGAGTGGTGGAAGCCTATCCACATGCTAGAGTTGCCAAGTCCAATTCAAGAAATATCTGGGGACTTTGGGGGTGGAGCCAGGAGACATTAGGGTTGGAGCCAAGATCAAGGCTATGACAAGCATAATTGAACTCCAAAGGGAGTTCTGGCCATCACATTTAAAGGGACAGCACACCTTTTCAATTCCTTCCTTCCATAGGAAATAATGAAGGATAGAGGCACCTTCTTTTGGGGCTCATAGAATTGGACCCCCTGGTCCAATCTTTTTGAAACTTGGTGGGTATTTTGGGGAGAGGCACTAGATGCTATACTGAAAATTTGGTGCCTTTACCCCAAAAAACAGCCCCCCGAGAGCCCCAGATACCTGCAGATCAATTCTCCACGAATAAATCTCCATAGGGAATAATAGAGATCCCAGCAGACATTTCCCTCCCCTCCCCCCACTTTCTGACGACCCTAAAGTGGGGGGGTCTCCAAACTGGGGGATCCCCTGCCCCCACCTGGGGATTGGCAACCCTACCACACGCTCCCCCACAAAGTGGCCGTATCCTGCATGGGACGCACTTCAGCATGGTCAGATGGCTGTTGCACACCATCCCCATAGCTTAGTTTGGGTTTCATTGTTCCCCATTCATTTATTGGTCATGTGCATGTGTGCCCGTGCAGCCATACACCTATGCGCTTGAAAGCAATGTATTTTTTTTAAAAAGCTGGAAGCAGCTTGGGGCAGCCTGGCAGGTTCACACCACCAATGCACCTCACATGCACATTCTGGCGTTCAGATGCTTGGGGAGGCAGAGATAAAGCAGAGGTTAGAAAACTTTAAAAAAAAAAAAAAAAGATCTATCAGCACAGAAACTCCAAGACATATATCATGACCACCAAGTCTTTGGAAGAACAAAGGCAGTCCCTGATTGGAATCATGCTTTGTAGATAAGCAGGCAACGCATTTTAATGGAAAGGCACATGTATTTTTAACAGCTTGTGTCACTGTCTACCTTAACATTCCCTTCTTTTAGCCGCCTCATCTTGTGACACTACAACTAAGTGGAATCAATGTAGACACTCTTCATTGTTTAGACCACAGTTGTGCAGTCATTCATAGTTAACTAGAATCTTGCCCTGTGCATGAAAAAGCTGTAGTACAGCCATACAGACATGGAAGCCATGTAAGGATATCATGCTGTAATATTCTAAATACTCCTGGCCCAAAGGACATCCATATTGCCTCGACCAGGGCCAGGGCCTTTTCAGCCCTGGCCCCAACTTGGTGGAATCAGCTCCCTATGGAGATACGGGCCCGATCGGATTTGTTACCTTTCTGTAGGGCCTGTAAGATGGAGCTGTTCCACCAGGCATTTGGTTGAGGCAAGCGGGCGTCCTCCTCCTCATTGCCTATACCATCTGCTATCCTCCCCCACAGTGATCCATCATCTGAATTATTATATCTGGGCCATTGATTATATTCCAACCTGCACTATGAGCCCACCCACCTTTGTTATATATTACTGTGTTGTGTTGTTTTGTTTTCAATTGCATTATATTGGTTTTATTGTATTTGACTGATTTTACTACGTTATGATCTGCTCTGAGCCCGTTTGGGAAAGGGCGGAATATAAATTTACTGAAATAAATAAAATAAATAAATCATATTTTGTCTTACATCAAGAGGACAGATGAGCAGTTGAAGGATAAAATTTGATAGTTAGGAATAAAAAGCAGAATTATGAAAATGAATTACAAGCAACTTTCCCTCTAAGCTGTGGAGTCCTGTGAGCAAAAATTCTACGTAGTGAGCTACTGGCATTAAGGTTGCGAACTACTGACATTAAAATTGTGAGCTACAGCATGAATTAGTGTGCTCTGGGGTCATCCTTCCTGAGCTAAGACAAAAATGTGTGAGCTGGAAGCTAAAAATCTGTGAGCTAGCTCACACTAACTCAGCTTAGAGGCAACACTGATTACTACACCAAAAACATACCCAGCAATATCAGCTATATGTGAGAGAAGTTTCTCATGGTCAGTGCAGATTGCAGAAATAATCTGAAACTCTTAACAAAATCAGATCCAATGTTAGTCCAAATGAATAATCCTCCACTTCATGACTTCAGTCTAGCTTCTTACATTCAACCCTAGCTTGCAAAAAATAGACAACTGCCTAATACCTGGAAACCAAAATCCTGCTGCCTAGATTACAATGTGAGTTCACAGGATTATGCATCATTACTAAAAATATAGATTTGTTTAAGATGAAAAGTATGACTCATGTTGTAAAAAAAATGAGGATTCTAAGCCAAGTTTAGCATCCCAGTTAAGGGAAAGTTAAAAAAAAAAAAAAAAAAGGTAAAGGTAGTCCCCTGTACAAGCACCAGTCGTTTCTGACTCTGGAGTGACATTGCATCATGACATTTTCACAGCAAACTTTTTACGGGGTGGTTTGCCATTTCCTTCTCCAGTCATCTCCACTTTCCTCCCAGCAAGCTGGGTACTCATTTTACCAACCTTGGAAGAATGGGAGGCTGAGTCAACCTTGAGCTGGCTACCTGAACCCAGCTTCCACCAGGATTAAACTCAGGTCATGAGCAGAGAGTTCAGACTGCAGTACTGCAGCTTTACCACTCTGTGCCATGGGGCTGCAATGGAAAGTAACTCTGATTAACTCCACATTCACAACTGGTAACCAGTTTCCCCACTACTACTACCATAATTCTTTGCACAAGAGGGGAAAGAAGTATGTACAAGCTCAGCAAGTATTATTGTTTGTTGACATTTTTACTGAGCTATGGTTGGGTGATGTCTGAATAGAGCCGATAATTACTTGGGAAAGGGTCCCTATATAGGTAAGGATAGAGAATTTGTCATGACATCTGTGCGGGAGGGGAGAGATAACTGAAATTATAGTGGAAAGGAAAGTAACTCTGCCTCCAAGAAATGAAGTGTTTATACTTTAAGAGTGAAGAGAAACATCATAGAAGAAGGAGAAGGTGCTGGAACCCCAACACGAGGCCATAATGATTTTCTGATGGTCTAAACTAGTCAAGAGACAAGGGTTGCTGAAAAATCTAGCCCCTAATCTCAGCACTGCTATTAGAATAGGTAAGATGTTGATTATGATTTGGGCAAACTTCTGTTCACGAAATAGTATGTAAACTACGAATTTACATGGCATTCTTCAACCACAACCAGATGCTGGTTATACCTGCACTAAAGTACTACGCTACAGAGTCTGAGTTGTAAATATAAGGACAAAATCACACATCCATGAGACTGTGATTCAATGCTTATGGATAAAAATAGCTTAGTAAGAGGCCAATTTATATATTTGATCTATCCATTTACTATTTGAGCTGTCTTAATGTAGCTATGGTGAAGCTGGTCAGAGCATGGAATATTTTATTTTAATTTATTTTAATTAGGCTTTCTATGTGTATATTCATTAACTGTTAGTACTTGCTCCAACCCTCTGGGATTTGATGTCTAGAAATGTGAATAAATAAAGAACATATTCTGTGCAAAACAACTGAAAACATCTGCATATAGCTGAGAAATAGTTTCTGATCAAGAATTGGCATATGCTTATTTTATTTATTTTTATTGCTTCTATCCCATCTTTCTGAACACAGTGCCCTCAACACAGCTCAAACAATACAAAAAAAATCAACTGCAATATAACAAGAAGACTAGAAGGAAAAAAAACAGAACAGTTCAGCAGTTTGGGCAATAGTAACAGTGGGGAAAAAATCACAGAACATGGAATCATACCAAAAGTCTGACAAAGGAGATATATTTTAATATGATTCTCAAACGCTGTAAGGGGGAGAGAGTTTCATGGAAATGGCACTCCACCATCTCAGTACCACCACCCAAAAGCCCTTGTTATATCTTGCTACCCACTGAATCTCTGATGGTAAAAATACACATAGCATGGCCGTACCATATTATTGCAGTGTCTGGGTAGATTCATATTAGCCAATCTTTCAAGTATTCTGTCCACAGTTTTAAGGCCACAATTTCATTAGGACTCTCATGCTTTTTAACTTTTACATTAACAATCAGAGGGACTGTCAAGAGATTTGTGTTGTGGTGCTCTCCCTATCTCTTATTTCCATATGGGCCAAGAGGAAGAACAGCAGACATCTAGCTCCACCTTTTGGATCCTGCCCTCCAGCAAGGACTGGAACCAGTGGTATGTGGTGCTTACCAATTCAGGCAAAGTGGTCCAAAAGGATATCATAGTCAATGGCACAGAAAGCTGAGAGGTCCAGGAGAATCAGCAGGAATGCACTACTACTGTCCATCTCAAAGTGTAAGTCATCAACTAAGGGCTGCAACAACAACAACAAAATTCAATCAGAGCACGAATGGTCTATCTTGCTCCATTTGCCTCTGTACTTGAGTCAAGATTAGTTTAAACGGAAGGTACAGAACATTTGCAGCTTCAGAACAAACACACACATACACTCTTGTTATAGAACTTATGATCTTTTGCACAAAGATTGGGTTTACTTCTCTAGAAAGCAAAGAAAGTCATGCATAGTATTAAAGGGAGCTGGAATTGGGGCTGTGGCAGATTTTAGATTAAGAATAATCACTGTCAATTATCTGCAGAATGAGATAATCAATTTCCTGCACACAAGGGAGAAAGAAGCGGGAAAGAGATCAAAAAAAGATTTTCCTCCTTTCTGAAAAATGCTTAGATAGCAAAGTTTGCAATAAGAATATGGACAGTGTAGAGACCTCATACATTCTTAATGACATAAGAACAGCATCCAGTTTTAAGGGTACATCACTTCCTGTATATGCACATAGAATTAATAGATTTTATACATTTTCCTCATTTGAGTCACATGTCTAGTATTTGTACATATTGTTACTGTTCAAGATTGTTCAGTTAAGAGAACTGTTTTATTATTTCAACTAAATGGCTATGAACTGTTTTGGTTTTTCATTTAGTAAAGCACCTCTACTTCAGAAGCTTCTTTAAAATTTGAAAAGACACCCTGAACTAATAGCATTTAACTTTACTGGTTGCCTTTTTAATAAACCACTATATTCCAAACAATTTACAAAAATAAAAAGTTATACCATTTAGTATGGAATTTTAGAAATTAAAATAATGCATTCTGTCTATATAGTATTTTTGTGGCAATGATCAATGACATTTATTTACCTAACCTCTAGTAAAATATAAATATCCTGCTTTGTTTATTGAACTGCAAATTGTTTGGTGAATGCGGCTCCCATCCAGAGGCAGGCTGCACAGCCTTGCGTCTGAGGGCCGTTTTGCCTCATCGCAAGGAGGAGGAGTGGGCAGGGCATTCTCAGGGGTGGGAGCGGAGCAGGCATGCCCTAACAGCTGGCTCTGCTCCCTCCTCTCATTCTTCGCCTTGTGCTCGGGCAAGGCAGAGCGCAGTGTTTGCTCTTGCCTGGCATGAGGCCTGTGGTTAGTTACTGTGGCTTTTTGGAGCTGCAGCGCTTAGGTTCACCTCTGGTGAAGATAAGGAATGCGTCTTGAGCTTTGTTGGGCAGCGTGAAGTCTGGGAGCGTCTTGGCAGCGTTGTGGAATCGACGGTTTGCTGCTGGCCATGGCGCATTCGTGCGGCTGGCATTTTTATGCCTCCCCCACCTGCTGTTCGGTTCTTTCTTCCACTGGGTGTTTGGGGGGCCAGGTTTAGGGGGAGACCTTAAAGACGCCGTGGTTTGCCACCATTGGTTGACAGCCCCCCCTTAAAAAAAAAAACCCTCACGTCCTTGCTTGCGAGTTGTTTCTTCCCCGTCTTGAAGGGCAACAGGGGCGTTCCCGATCAGTTTTATTGTAGTGGAGAGTTCCTTGCTGGATTCTGTGCCACCTGGCAGCCATTTTTCCTTTAGCTGTTAGCTTCTTCTTCTTCCCTGGGAAGCCATTTTGGTGGAGGCTTAGGCTGTGCTTTACTTAGGCAGCCACTCTAGCGGTGGCTGTTGATGGATTTTTACTGCCTTTGTGGGTCGAGTTAGCCATGCCTAAAGGACAGGGCAAATCCAAGGGCAAGAGCCCTGCATCAAGACCGTAGTGGCCTGTTCCTAAGCGCTCAGCACCTTTGCCTTCATCGTCTGATGAGGAGGATGTCACTTTTGAGCAGTCTGTTTTAGCCAGAAGAGCCGCTTTGGAGGGTTCGGGTAGTAGGCAGCTGGTTTTATTGGGTGGTGTAACGGGTCTGGTTTCCAAGGCAGACAAGCGGGCTGCTAAAAAGCACATCCAGGAAAAAATCCTTAATCGCTTGTCTTCCCTTGAAAGCAGGTCTTCCACAGACCAAACGGAGGGTGTGTCGCCTCTTCCAGTGGAGGTGCCCGACGTGGATGCTTCACATAGGCCGTTTTCGCACTTAGCGTTTGCTCCCCTTTTTCCGCGGCGCAATTATGTCCGGATCATTTTTTCTCGTTTTCCCACTAGTGACTCTTTGCGGAGTCGCCTTCCCTGAAGCCCCGGCTCAAATCGTTTTCCCACTGGCATCGGCTTGAGTTCGATGCCCTGTCAATCATTTTTTTTTTTAAGCGCAAGTCTGGTTGCGTAATGACGTACTAACGTACTAACGTAACATCGAGCTGTTCCCTCCCCTTCTTTTCTTGGACAAACCGCATCACGTGTGCTGCTGCTGCTTATGGATTGGCTGCAGCTGTAGAATCCTCCACAGCCCTTTATGTATTAACGGAAGCATTCACAGTGGAGAATCCTAGCACTAGATTCCCCCCCCCAAATTCTGAAGCACTAGATCCCCCCCCCAAATTTCCTCCGCTCTCTTTCCCCTCCCCGGCTGGCGCTTGCAACGGGGACCTGACTGATTCCTGCTGCCAGAGCTCCCCCCCCCCGCTCCATTCTCTCCTTCCCCTTCTGTGGCGCGTGTGAGGAGCTCGCTCGCGTCTACTTTCTAACCGAGCGGAATGTAGCCAGGGAGAAGAATGCAGGACTCCAACTTCCCATTTTATACATGGCGATTTTGTGCAGGTCCAGAAATCCTGGTGGCACAGCTGAGGGAGGCATTCCCTTTTTAAAACACACACACATGGACGCTTTGGCCCGCACCGGCACTACATTCCCCCCCCCAACAATGGTCGTTTTCGCATTATCGAGATAACGCAACAGCGGAATAACGCAACTAAAGTCAATAATAAAAAAAAATTCTAACGAAACCAATTGAAGTGCCAATTGAGGCTATTCCAGGAGGGTTTTTTTTTTCTATTTGTTAATTTCGAAATATCGCTATTACGCAAAACTGTGAAGTTTAAAAAAAAAATGGCCGTGCCGGCACTTTGGGGAAGCGCCGCGAAAGGCTGATGATTGGCCAAGCGGGTGGATGGGGTGGGAGGACGGAAAGGGAGAGGGTGACGCCCCCAAAGCAGTCGATCCGGCGTGGATGGATTTCGCACAGGAAACTCCGCTGAGTGGATCCGGAGTGGATCCGGAGGTTTTCGGAAACTCCGGCAACTTGCTGAAAAACATACTCCGGCGTAAAATCCCTGAAGCGCCGGAGCAAAGCGCAGCGCCGGAGCAACATGTGCGAAATCCAAGAGAAGATCCGGAGGTAAATGGGGCGCTACGCCGGAGCAAACGCTAGTGCGAAAACGGCCAGAGTTTGCAGTTTGGTAGGGGTGAGTTTGCACAGCCACTACCACAGCTTGGCCCTGGGGACCGTGGGGGCAGTCTGCCACCTTCAGGCCGGTTGTCAATAGCCAGCCTGCAGCTTTTAATAATTCCCAGCCTTGGACTTGGGGCCTTAACCTAACTAACCCTTGGGGTCCTTGGGGAGGCCTGCCCAGCCAGTTCCCGGGAGCGTCCGTGGCACCCTATGGTGGCTGAGGTGTTTCTTATCCTTGGGGTCCATCATACTCTGCTGTGCCAGCTAAGGCTTTACCTTTTGGTGATCTGGCCTTACCTCTTAGGGATCACTTGTTGCCGGCCACCAAGGATAAGATACTGAAAGGGGAATTCGTGGAAACTATTTCCTCTGCTCTATAGGAAGCTGGAGAAAAAGCATAAAGAGGATTTGGATGATAGGGAAAAGGAGAAAATCAAGATGTGAAAAGTTAATAGGACATGGGCGAACTGGGTGCCCGGGTTCATTATTTACACTACAATTATTGCCAGGTCACAGCCATGAAGGGCCACTTCCCTTTTTCAGTATTTTGACATCATTTACAAAAGCTACACCAGCTTTACTGGCCTGGCCTGGCTTCAATATGATGAGGAGTTCAGAATGAGGGCGGCTTTGAACCCAGCCCTTCAATGGGATCAGATTCAGCCACAGCTGTGGCTGCAGGTTATGTCTCCAGCACGACCTAACCTGGGTGATAGGTCAGACAGTGGACATGTTGTGCAGCACACAGCCATTGCTTCTGGTGCCCTCAGCAGTGTGGGGCAGGTGGTTCAACCTCCCTTGCTTTGTTGGGAGTTTGGGTCCCAGAGAGTGTGTGGTAAAAAGAACTGCCCATACAAACATGAGTGCCCACTTTGCGGGGGGTCTCATTCCTTCACGAATTGTTCCAGGAGTAGACTCAGGTGGGGACAGCGCAAGCAGGGCCCGGGCAGTGCAGATAAGCCATATGGTAAAGGGTCCCAGCCCAATAAGGGTGACAGTGCTTGAGACATGGCTCCGTGATTATCCAAAAGATGAAGATCGGCTTTATTTGTTAAATGGTTTTAAGTTTGGGTTTAGAATTCCTTTTCAGGGCCCCAGAAAGCCGTTTATGGCCAATAACTTGAAGTCAGTTATAGGGATGGAGCACATAGTTCGTCAGAAGATTGGGAAGAAATTAGCCAAGGGTAGGGTGATTGGCCCATTTTCCACACCCCCTGTGAGTACATTGAGGGTCTCCCCATTGGGCCTTGTGCCTAAAAAGGCCCCAGGAGAGTTCAGATTGATTCATCATTTATCTTACCCCCATCTTCGGTGAATGATGCCATACCAAAAAAATTGTGACTGTGCGGTATACATCTTTTGACCAAGCGGTGCAGATGGTAAGGCACTGTGGGGTAGGGGCTGAGTTGGCAAAGTGCGACATAAAGTCCGCCTTTCGCCTCCTACCAGTTCACCCTTTGGATTTTGAATTGCTGGGTTTTCATTTTGAAGGGCGGTTTTACATGGACAGGGCCCTGCCCATGGGGTGCTCCATTTCTTGTGCGGCCTTTGAGCGCTTTAGCTCCTTTTTAGAATGGGTGGTGCCTCAAAAAACAGTCTCCCTTCCCCCTGAGCCCCAGATACCCATGGATCAATGCTCCATTATACACTATGGAAATCAGTCTCCATAGGGTATAATCAGTCTCCATAGGGTATAATGGAGTCTCCAGCAGATATTCCACCCACCCACTCCCGCTTTCTGATAACTCTGAAGTGGGGGGAGGGCTTCCAAACCGGGGGAACTCCTGCCCCCAACTGGAGATTAAGGTAACCAGAAGTGAAACGCGGATAAATGGAGCAGTAAAAAGGTAAGAACCTCCATGAGTAACCAGCCTCAAAATAGCAGAAACTTGGGAAAAGAATAAATATTTATAGACAAAAAATAATATAAAGTGAACCTAATCACAACCTATGAAAACTATACCCACACCACAATTTCAAAATGGCGGAAAAGCATCCATAAATGCAGTGTAGAAGTCCGGGCTTTCACAGAGGAATAATTTTCAGCGGAGTCCGAAGCGCCTAATCTTCTTCACAATAACTTAGTGGAAAAGTCCTGTGCAGCAAGGCACAAATACAACGCAACAGGGTTGTACTAAATTTCCTGTTTCACAATAAGAGCTTCAACAAGTTTCATAGTCACATTATACATTTTTCAAAAGAGCAAAGCTTCAAATCCAGAATCCAGGGTTTAATCTGCCAAAAAAAGTTCAGCTATGGCTGTGTGTGGATTATTCAGGAAATGTGAAGCTTGTTAAAGCCCCAGGTGAAACAGGGCTATATGCGCTTCCCTGTTGCTTTATTGCGCTGTGCTGCTCATACGAAATAGCGGTGTACCGCTTTTCATGTATACACCTTCCTGGCTGAAAGGATTACAGAATTACATTGTGCCACTAATGCGAAATAACGCTGTGTCACTTGTCGTCAATACCTTCCTGGCTGAAAGAATCGCCGTAACCTTGGACTTCCACTTCACGGCTTTGCAAGGTTCTCAAGGTTTTCCCTAGACTTTTACTATCAAGATATATACTGTGTATTGAATAAGAGAACTGTGTTTTCAGGGTACTTTGTTACTGTATTTATTAGATTTGTTGGTCATGCAGTAAGTTATTTATATAAAGTTTTCCAGAATTGAGGTTATTTTTGCGTGGATGCCTTTGGGCTTCATTTCTACCCCAACTGGAGACTGGCAGTCCTAGAAATCTCTGACTCTTTTCTGCATGAAGGAAAAGTAAAATAAACGCAAACAGAAATTGCACTGTACAACAGAGTTTCATTTGTAACACTCATCTTGGTGAACCTTTTCTGTTGCCACAGACTAGTGGTTCCATGAATGCTACAAAAGTCCTTAAGGAAAATTTGCTACATAGCAATAAGACAAAGCTGCTAGAGGAAGAGACACCAATGGAAAAGTATATGTTTCTTTTCAAGCACTAAGTCACTCCCCTGCATTTCCCTGTTAGTGTCTCTGTAGCATGCTCCTCCTTCTCTCCCCCCCACCCCATTTCCCAACAATTACAGTAGGCAAGAAATGAGGGACAAAAGTAACTAAAATTTTAATCAAGTATTTCCTGGGTTAATTTAAAATTCAACACTGGGGTTAGCTACATTTCAAGAAAACATTTTCATTCAACGAGTCATATTTGTTGCAAGTTCAGAACTAACCACACTCTATACCTTTCTGAATTCACAATAAAGCATACCTGAGAAGCTGCTAACTTTTTTTAGATGCAGGATTACCAGTATAAAAAAAGAAAAGGAGATTTAAAGGTGTAATCCCTCCTTCCACCAGCCTCAGTTTGTGGGGCTTGGGCTGGTAAATGGAAAGAATATGAGGTAAAAAGGAGACAACAGTAGTGCCTCCAGACCACTAGAATCCACTGCTCCTAACGGGAAATTCACAGTAGGCAAAAGGAAGATACAATACAGTTTTAAAACAAACTCTTAGATCCACTTATGTATGTTTACCCTTCAAAAACAAATTTTCAAAATACATATGAGGCTTATTCATCTAAGAACCGTGGGAAATCAAAGTCAACAAAATAAATACAAATACTTAAAGCTAGGCTACAAAATTTAAGAGAGGACCAGAAAGGTGGCAAGTGTATTTCCCCTGCCTTCTGAATATCTCTTCTGAATATCTTTCCGCTGGTTGGCTGTGTCTCTGTGGAGATCCTGCTTATTTATTTATTTTCATCATGCTTTTCCTCCCAGTGGGGACTCAAAGCTGTTTACAGTACAATTACACACAAAAAATCAACAAAAAAAATTAAAAGGAGAAAGAGGGAAAGCTTCTGAGTATCCTGCGGGTCTTATTTCTTCTGACTGCCAGCTCAAGGCTGCAACTCTCAGGCTAAAAGCCAAACGACAAGTGTCCTTTGACTTGTACCTGTGGACATGCCTAGGCCTTAAACACCTGTGAAGCAAGAGGAGAGCAAAGTTGGTTTGCTGTTAAACACGAAGTGCTGTCTTGCTAGGACGCACCTTCCTCCTGGGGGGCGATCCGCTGCCTCCACCTCCGATCCCGGCGCTTCCCCCGCGCCTGCCTGCCTGGCTCAAGCTTCTTCCAGCAAGCGCTGGGATCACACCATGCTGCCCCCCAGCAAACCCAGCACTTTGCGAGCGCCAGCTGCAGAGAGGGCAGTGTGCTTCCTCCCTGCCTGTCTGCCTGGCTCCAGCTCTAATGCTTACAGCAAGCGCCATGATCGCTCCCTCTGCCCTCCGATCCCGGCACTTGCTGAAAGCATCAGAGCTGGAGCCAGGCAGACAGGCACGGAGGAAGCACCCGCCTCCTCCGCAAACCCAGCGCTTCGCGAGCACCAGCTGTGGAGAGGGCAGCCTCCTTCCTCCATGCCTGTCTGCCTGGCTCCAGCTCTGATGCTTACAGCAAGCACCAGGATCGCAGGGCAGAGGGAGCGATCCTGGGATCGGAGGGCAGAGGGAACGATCCTTTCTTTCCTCTTCAGTATCTAAGAGGAGAGCACTTCAGAAGATTGAAAGAGCCAGACGTTTGACGCGGCAGAATTTCCAGGGGCTATAAAGCCCCTGTAAATTCTGGTGCATCAAACCACATCCCCCCCTCCCTTTCCTCTACAGTATCTAAGAGGAGAGCAGTTCAGAAGATTGGAAGAGCCGAAAGTTTGACGCGCCAGAATTTCCAGGGGCTATAAAGCCCCTGGAAATTCAGGCGTGTCAAACCAGATCCCTTCCCTTTCCACTCAAGTACCCATCCTCGCCCTTTCTTTCTTCTCCAGTATCTAAGAGGAGAGCACTTCAGAAGATTGAAAGAGCCAGACGTTTGACGCGGCAGAATTTCTAGGGGCTATAAAGCCCCTGTAAATTCTGGCGCATCAAACCACATCCCCCCCCTCCCTTTCCTCTACAATATCTAAGAGGAGAGCAGTTCAGAAGACTGGAAGAGCCGGAAGTTTGACTTGTCAGACTCCTTGCCTGATAGCAGTCACAGGATCAGTTCTCAATCAAGCGCCGGCTGGAGGAAGCCCAGGAACAGGTGGGGTTTCTCCCTCTTAAGGCTATTTAAGCCCTGGTTTCAGAGAGATCTTGTGAGTTCAAACAGTTTATATGGCCAATACAGTTGTGTGCTGAGATCTTGGACTTGGCAGTGCCCTGACCTCAGAATTCTTTGGTTGAGCAGGCCCTGCTTCCAGCTCCCTTTGCTCCTGAGGAACTGGAAGACTGCTTTGAACTCCTGCAGTCAGACAGAACAGCCACTGTGTATGACAGGATGCTGGAATAGATGGACCAATGGTCTGATCCAGAAGGGCTCTTCTTATATTTTTGTTTAGAAACAATTTCCCTGCACTTCCTGCATTAGATATTAATAGATGTTCTCAAACATGAGGACCCCCTTATGATTGGTGCCTGCTGCCTACTTTTTTCAATTGCCATCCCCCCTGTGCAAATTGCAGAAAGCTTTTGATAAAGTTCCTCATCAAAGGCTCCTTAGAAAGCTCGAGAGTCATGGGGTGTTTTCGCACTCACCTTCAGCCGGCGCCGCGACCCTCTTGACGACGGAGGATCTGTGCTGATTTCCCACATGAAGCGCTGGAGCAACCAGAAGAGCCGCCAATTTCCGGCGCGAAGCCCGCTCAAACGTAAATCGCCAAGAAGCAGGAAAACGCTTGAGCGGGCTTCGCGCCGGAAATTGGCGGCTCTTCTGGTTGCTCCAGCGCTTCGTGTGGGAAATCAGCACAGATCCTCCGTCGTCAAGAGGGTCGCGGCGCCGGCTGAAGGTGAGTGCGAAAACACCCATGGAGTAAAAGGACAGGTCCTCTTGTGGATCAAAAACTGGCTAATTAATAGGAAGCAGAGAGTGAGTATAAATGGGCAGTCTTCGCAGTGGAGGATGGTAAGCAGTGGGGTGCCGCAGGGCTCAGTACTGGGTTCCATGCTCTTTAACTTGTTCATAAATGATTTGGAGTTGGGAGTGAGCAGTGAAGTGGCCAAGTTTGCAAATGACACTAAATTGTTCAGGGTGGTGAGAACCAGAGAGGATTGTGAGGCACTCCAAAGGGATCTGTTGAGGCTGGGTGAGTGGGTGTCAACATGGCAGATGAGGTTTAATGTGGCCAAGTGCAAAGTAATGAACATTGGGGTCAAGAATCCCAGCTGCAAATACAAGTTGATGGGGTGTGAACTGGCAGAGACTGACCAAGAGAGAGATCTTGGGGTCATGTCAGATAACTCACTGAAAATGTCAAGACCGTGTGCGATTGCAATAAAAAAAAGGCCAACGCCATGCTGGGAATTATTAGGAAGAGAATTGAAAACAAATCAGCCAGTATCATAATGCCCCTATATAAATCGATGGTGCAGTCTCATTTGGAAGACTGTGTGCAATTCTGGTCACCGCACCTCAAAAAAAATATTATAGCATTGGAAAAAGTCCAGAAAAGGGCAACTAGAATGATTAAAGGGCTGGAACACTTTCCCTATGAAGAAAAGTTAATACACTTGGGGCTCTTTAGCTTGGCGAAACGTCGACTGCGGGGTGACATGATAGAGGTTTACAAGATAATGCATGGGTTGGAGAAAATAGAGAAAGAAGTACTTTTCTTCATTTCTCACAATACAAGAACTCGTGGGCATTCGATGAAATCGCTGAGCAGTCAGGTTAAAACGGATAAAAGGAGGTACTTCTTCACCCAAAGGGTGATTAACATGTGGAATTCACTGCCACAGGAGGTGGTGGTGGCTACAAGCATAGACAGCTTCAAGAGGGGGTTAGATAAAAATATGGAACAGAGGTCCAGTAGTGGCTATTAGCCACAGTGTGTGTGTGTGTGTGTATATAATTTTTTTTGGCCACTGTGTGACACAGAGTGTTGGACTGGATGGGCTATTGGCCTGATCCAACATGGCTTCTCTTATGTTCTTAAATGTAAATTTAAATTGCCTATTAACCTTTTCATCTATCAACCTTAAATTTGACAGAGAGATTCAGTCTCTGAGAATGGGCAAAATAAATTACAGCAGCAACAGTATTTCATATTGACACCAACAGAAACATAGAATAGACTAAAGAAAACAAACTATGAGATAACTATAATATAACTATAATGTAGAATATAACATTGTCTACAATATAGAATAAAACATTTCCAAACTACAATGAATGGGGGAGGGGGGAGAGAAATGAACATTCCAATTCACTATATTAAAGATACCCAAATGGTTGATGGTAATCACGAGAGTCCAGGTCATTGCTCTTAAGTACATTGATAACAGACAGTTTAAATTATAAATTTATAAATTTAGCCTCTTTCTAATCATGAAACCAAACCTGAGATCTTCTAACAGCACCAAAGAAGGCATCCATTTCTGCTTTAAAATATCACTTCTAAATTTGGCACAAATAAATAATACCAGTCAACCAGAAAGCCTCCTCAGCAACAAAATTTACACATAGAAATTGTACAGACTTTTGCTTACAGCACGACAAACGGCAGCACTATAGCAACCCCTGTCGAAGTTCCTATGCTGACGGAATTTTAATTCAGCTCTGTCTTTCAGGGATGATGCTATTCTAGTCCCATTTTATGCACAGGCTTTGTTTAAAAAAGAAATTGTTATTTGGAAAGTGAAGAAAAAAGCAGGGCATTCATATAAAACAGGGATTTGATAAGCATTATGTTTTAGAAGAAAAGATGGACAAAAGAACAAAGGATAAAGTTGTTTGCAGCTCCCACTCCAATATGGATGGTCATAGAACACATTATACATCTCCAGCCATAGTAAAGGTTATTGAATTAACTGAAGAAGAAATGCTTTCAACGTGATAAATGTCAACATATATGTGTGTATTGTTACAAACACTTTTTGGCTTTTCTAAAGTGCAAGTCTTATACTAGAAATAATAATTTTATAAGCAAGATCATGTTATTCCTTTCTAAAAACCCTTTCTGTTATATCAACTATTGTTAGTATGCGCCATAAAAAGAAAACAAATTTGATTATATATTTTCTGGCTTGTGTAACCTTGAAAATGTCACTTTTTTTAGATTGCCAGGATTAGACCACCAGTTTCACAATGCACAATGAAAGCATGCAAAAGATTAGACTGATACAGAATGTTGGCAAACACATTGAGTGACCTTTTCTTTCTGAACAGAATGGTTTTGTGACCTCATCTGTATGAGGCTCAAGGAGAGTCAAAATGACAAGAGGAGAGGAACAGAAAAAAAATCTTCCCAAATTAAAGTCTGAGTATCTAAACAATTAAAAGCAAAGGACCATTTAGACATTTGTCTGTCAGAGGACCATCAGTCATGGCAAGTTTAAGTCTGTTTCATCTGCCTTGACCAAATACCACATCCTTACCTCTGGAAGAGTCCTTTTAATGCTGTTTTCTTATTTGTCCTGGATTTCAGCTCACCATCCTTTGCTCACAGCTATTTTCAAATACTTCCAGCTCTTGGATGAACAACAGGTTAATTACTTGTGGGGCTCACGCGCTTGAGCCCCCAGACCCCACAAAGCCTGAGGACAGAAATGTGGGTGGATCACGCATTTGGCATATCAGCCTGAGCCGCCCACGTTGTGTCTGAAAGGCTAAAAGGACGCAGACATCTTTCACTTGTATTCACGCTTCCTTTTGCTGACACATGTATTCTTGACAACTGCTGAGCTGGTATTAGTTTCTGTAGACTAGGCAGACATGACCTCATGGTAAAGGGGGGTATGTCTTCCGGTTAGTGCTTTTGTCTGTTCGATGCTGTAAGCTGGTTTATTTCTGGTGCAACTGATGCAGAGATAAATAAACCCTTGCTCAGAGAGGCAAGGCAGAAGCATTTTCTCCTCAACACGCGTGTTGTGTGGTTCATTCCAACAAGTGGAGCCCGAACATGGACAGCTCACCGAAGCAAGGACAGCTCAGCTCCCGGAACAAGGGAGAGCTCCTGCTTTCAGGTATCACCTGGCACAGCCCAGCAGCTCAGTTCCTACTTATCAAACGCCTGACAAAGGCCCTTTGAGTACACTCTTCGTCGTTCTCAAATGACCCCTTTCATTTGGTAAGTATACTAGAAATAATAATTTTATAAGCAATTATCTTTCGTGGGACTGCTGCCAGGCTGGAAGGAGTGGGAGGCCTGGACCAGAAGCGGGAGGCCTGGGCCACCGAGTCCTGGCCTGCGGGGAAAGACCCATGCCGCTGCCAAGGAGGCGGTGAAGAAGGCGATGGGCCTGAGGGGCCAGGGCCGCCCAGACGACCAGGCAGATGACGAAGAAGAGGAGCCGGCGACCGCCACCTGTGCTTCCGCTGGCCCCCGCCGCCGCCGCCCTCCGCCTCTTGGCCTCCCTATGGGGAGGGAGCCCGGGCCTGCTTCGCGGGGAGACTGCCCGGGGAGTCCAGGGCCGCACTTGGGCACGCGGCCGGGGTGCGAGGGCGCCTGCTGAGCCCCAACGACCTCCCGGAACTGGACTCCACCCAGTCCAGCCCAGCCCACCCCAATGGAACCTGCTCCCTACATGGCCCAGGCCTACCCGCAGGCGGGCGGCTCGCCCGGGCCTAGCCTGGTGGCTTTTGGGCCTGCGCCTCTTTTCTTGGGGGCAAGATCGGGCTCGCTGCTTGTGCCACAGAGGGGACAGGTGAGTTCTGCTGCCTCTCTTTTGGGGGGTGCCTCTGTGTGTGTGCCTGCCTGTGTGTGCTTCTGTGTCATCGCCTAACACCCCATCTTGCTTAGGCCGGAAGACTGGAATGACTGCTTTGGGTGGAAAGACCGGCATCACATCACACAGCTCAGCCAGCGTATGTACTTTCTTCTTTTTCTCGCTTCCCCTCCCCCCCATTGCCTAATATAATCACATCACCTTCCCCTTCTCCTCCCAGCCCATGCCAGATGGCCGGTTTCAACCTCTCCCTTACTGCATTCCCTGCCCCCCCCTCCACCAATACACGCCCATACGCTGTCACACTTTATTGATGACAGGTTTCTGGCAACTGAAATATGAGTTCCAGGAGGTTGATCAAAGAACAAAGGGCTGGCAATCTGAGCTCTTGCCTGTATTTTGTTAATATGTGATTGCTATAAGGGGATGGAGAGAAGGGGGTGCATGCATACGCTCCAAGAAGAAAAGGCTTAAAGGAACTAGTGGGCTGCACTTCTCCAGTTCTATAAGGCCAGTAGGTATTTTGCAAGGGCCTAGAGACTCTGCCTGGTGCAGGAGACTGAACTTCCCCGGGCCCGGCTCCCTCGAGGCCTGCCCCCGCCCCGTCTCCACAATACCGGCTTGCGAAGGCGCGCCTTTTTTTTTTGCCAAGCCCCCTCCCAGCCGTGGAAGACGCGGGGCTCTTCCTTCTCCTCCGGCTGGGGACTGAGGCCTTGCAAAATAAAATAAAACGTGGCTTGCTTTCTCTCTCTCCCTCCCTCTTTCTCTCCCTCCCCCCTTTAGTGCATTGCGGCTCAGGCTCTGCTATCTCGTCGCCGCCAGCCCCCCTCCTCTCAGCCGCTTCCCCTCCCCCCCCTGCGTGGAGGAGGGCCGGCGGTGTTTCCAGCGGTGACTTCCTGTTTGCGGCAGCGCGCGCGCTTCGCGCGTGCACACAGACATTCATTCCCCCCTCAAGGTGTCCCTGGCTGACCTGCAGATATTATGGCCACCCTATTTGTGGGTTCTGGCATGTCGCGTTTGCCCGGCTATAGATGGCGTGGCATCAGGGTACCTCCCAAATCTGATTCTCAATTTCAATCTCAGCCTCAAATACTGGAAGAGGCTGGGCAAAAGACTTCTCCAGAGAATTTGGTGGCTGCTATTTTTGCAACTCACAATGAAATCCATGACTAGTCTCTATTGTTTGTATTTATGTATTTTGTCTCCTGTTAAGCCTATTAGTTTTACATTTATCACAATTTTTCATCTTATTTTGAATTGTTTCACAATTTTTATTCATTTAAATTTGAAAATTCTTTTTGTTGTTGGCCCTGAATTTTTATTTTCTGAAAAGAACAGTGTTTTAAAATTCTACCTCACAAATTTTGGTTCCTACAAGACTTGTTTTCATTTGAAGTTATAGCATGTGTTATAGAAGAACATCTGTACCTTTCCTTGGATAAAACTACCCTCTCACTGTGCATCTTCTCTCTTAAGTCTTGAAAAATTAATACTTTGTTTTATCAGTGACACAATTATTCTCAGTGTCATGTTTCTCATAGAAATACCCTTTCTAGATCTGTTGGTAATTTACTAGGCAGAATTCCTGAAAACTCTTGGTCTTCATTAGAAATCGAGACTTTAATAATGTTCTGCATTCCTCAAATGTATATCTTCATTTGCTCTCTTAATGTCATTTATGTTCCATGAACTGTGCATATCAATCTTCCTATTTAGCTATTTGGTGAACCTCTTACCTGTGGAAAGAGGCATCTACATGCTTATCTATTTTATTTTATGCCTCTAGAGTATCTTGTTAGAGTTTGACCTTTTCTGAGTGTTTTGTTTAGAAAATCCTTTCTATATTTCATGTTCTTATCATGGTAGGACTCCAGTTCTGCTTGATTTTGTGTTTCAATCCAGCCTATAGTCCTGACCAGGCTTGCTACTGTATAACACATTTCCATTTGCTTGTTTTAAGTTTCAGCCTTTCCATTATTTCAACCATTCTTCATCAAAGTGCATGTTTTAGCACCCTGCTTTATGCATCAGTTCTAAATTCTATCTTTGCACTGCCCCACACAACTTCTTGGCTGTGCAAGCGCCTTACTTGGTTTTCTCCTAAGTTTATATATATATTGCATGCTTATTATAAATAGATTTAAGAATTGTTTTGTGTTTTTGACCAGGTATTAACCATAATTTGATTTCTAGGATTTTTTCATTGTTTTATTAAGTTTGCTTATCTTTTCTTTCAATATCCTGTGCAGGAAATCTGGACTTGCATGTTCATTATGATAGTTTTAAGAATTGCTGGTGTATGTCTGTTAAGAATTGTTTATTTAAGGATTAATTATTAATTGTTTTTAGGATTTTGTTGTTAAAGTTTGTTGAAACCCACTCCCATACCTATGTGAAACCCACAGAACAGATTGGGATGAGCTGGCACAGAGAAAAATGGGGTTCAGTGGAACTTGATCACCCCACTGATTTCCAATGGTTTAAATTCTCTGATCCAATTCTCTAAACATTTTGAGTCTGATCCCTCATATACATGTATGTTAAAAGCTGGCATTGTTCTATTGAGGCCTCAGTTTTGTTTTGTTTGTTTTTGAAGTTTTTCTTATTTTTGACAACTTCATATGCTCCAAAGCTATAGCAAAAAAAAATGTCTTCCTTTTTTGTGACCATTTTTATAATCCAGGGGTAATTTCAACTCTGGTAATCTTTTTTTGGAGCTCCAATCTTGTGCACAATTTCATGTTTTCTTTTTTTTAAATTAATATCTGTTGCAACAAAGTAAAAAGCCTCTCAGGAATCTCTAGGCACATACTTTTTATATGGATGTACACTAGCCTGAATCATGAGAAGTGATGCATAGGTTTATATTGTGAATTTGTATTCTGCATAATGTATGGTGTATAAAATTTGCCCTTTAACATTGGAAGGGCAGAGACATTGTCAAATAAAAACTTCATGTGAGGAGAAGAAAGTATCCAGTCCAAAACAAGTGTGGTAATTTAGTTATGGCAATTTGTGGACAGCCAAGAAAAGCTTATTAGTACACCTTTTTTATTAACTCATTGTAATGTTATTTCATTCCTGGAAGCTCAGGGTGGGCCTGGGTCAGGATTTGGATGGGAGACCAGCAAGGAATACCAGGGTCACTTCACAAAAGCAGACAATAGCAAACCACCTCTGAACATTTCATGCCTTGAAAACCCAAGGGGATCACCATAAGTCAGCTGCAACTTAACACTTTCCACCACCAGTACAAACTTGTACAAAGTCAGTGTAGTATAGTGATGAGACTGCTGGATTGGGGCTAGGAATACCTAGGTCCAAATACCACTTGACCATGAAGCTCATTAGGTGAACTTTCTCTCAGCCTAACCTACCTCACAAGGTAGCTGTAAGGATTAAATGTAAACTAGAAGAATGATGACACAGTCCTGAGCTCTTTGCAAGAAAGTTGGTTCATGACATACAGCAAAAAAGATCTCATCAGCCTATAAATGCAATGTTGTGTGTTATGAAAGAAACACTCTCTTTTATAACGAGACTGACATAAATGAACCCTGGAGCCCATGAAAGACCACCCCAGGACTTCCAAATCTCAGCAAAGTGCGCTCACTTTACCTACCTGTCCATGCTTGGGACATGTTGGCAGGTGAACTTTTCAGAGGACCATCCACCTCAATATGATTTTGTTAAGATTATTGAAAAACATTAATGTTCCTTTTGTCATTATCTGACTGATCAGTTCATCTAAAATCACAACAATATGGGGTGCTGCTTACAGTTAGCTGACAAATTTATTTGAAGAGGAGTTAAATTATTTCAAAGTATGTAATGGGCCGAAATTCAGGAGAAATTTCTGGTGTAGCCTTTGATGTTCTAGCATGACATTCTTATGCATACAAACTGCTGTGTATTTGTTACCACCATAAAATATTGCAGCTGACTGTAGACATCCAATTCTGTCACTTATGTGACTTTCTTTTTTACAAGGTATCTCTTTTTAGGCACTATTTCTACTACAATAGCCTAAACAATATTATGTCAGTAAGAAGAATTAAGGAGAGACTGCTATTGTTCTATAAAAATGAATGCTCTTTAGAATCTTAATACTGCACCAGTTCTTTCCTTTTTAAGCTTGTGGAGCTTGTTTGTGAATACATATACATAGGATCAGACTTCTTAGGATTAGGCTGCAATTCTTAAAAAGTAAATCCCATTGAACTGAATGGAATTTACTTTTGAGCAAACACATTGAACTTGTAATGTCAGCTTCTTAGCATTCAAGTAAAATAAAGTATTCCAAGCCTAGGGCCATATGGCAATAAAACAGTGATCCTAAAATGGACAATGATCTACTTCTAAATCAAAGGAAGTTTTGGAATAATCAGGCTGATGGAAAGAAATTCAGTTTATAAATATATTTGCTAGAAGAAGTAAGATGCACTGCACTCAGTGGAAGTTCAGAGTAAACATACTTAGCATTGTGCTACATAACTCATTTAATAAGTCTTCAATACAATATAATCCAAGACCATCAGAGACAAACACGCACATGTGTGTATATATGTGTACCTGGCACTGTTCCTCAAAGAGAAAAATAGTTTTTAGTCATGATTCATGGCTTATTTCACATTTGGGTATGTTACTGAAAATAGCAACAGATCACATGCTGTTCTTCTATTTTCTTGTATCTCAGGGGACAGATGAAACAGCTGAAAATAGTTCCATTACTGTGCCATTACCAGATAAAAACTCTTGTGCCCTGTCATTGTGAGCAAGTAAAGTCAGTGACTGATCCACTTGTGTGATCAAACACCAGACTAGGTTTATTAGTCAGATCTGGAGAATGTTTTGGACCCATTTTTATCTCACAAAGCATACCACAATATTCACCTGTTAATTATCATGTTGTTGTTGTTATTTTCGCATTACATTTCTGTCATGGTCAGTTGATAATGCCAAATTTATATGTGAAAAAAATATATGTCTTCTATGCACTTATATGTGAAGTGAGCCCAGAGCACCATCTTGTGTACTGATTAGAGATTATTTATGCTTTGAATGAGTGCTCTCAGGGTGCTCTCAGAGTGCAGGCAAATTTGTTTCCTTGTTATGCATACAAGTTATATCCTATGCACATTTATTCAGATCTCCCACTATTCAGTTGAACTTTCTCCCAACAAGTAACTATAAATAGGATCTCAGATTTAGATACACTTTAGCCTTACTGAAACTACAGAGGGAGTTTGTGTGCTTAATTGTGTACTGAACTGTGGCTGCAATCTTTAAACAGCTAGTTAGTGAGGGTTTACAGAACCTAGTAAAAACAATTTGATACTGAACACAGAATATAACTATAATATAGTCGGTTCAATGCAATGAAGAGGTGAGGTGGTAGTGATCATCAGCTCTTTATTAGGTACAGCATATTATAGGGCTGCACTTTAAGACTGGCTAACTGGGCCCACAGGGCCAACTATATAAAACTCAGGGTTCCCGCGCAAGCACGTTATTGGATCATTCAAACCAGCAGGAGGCCCCTGATTAGAGCAGGACAGCAGGGATTTGGATCCTGATGCCCACTGTTTCTGAGTCCCCAAGCTCAGCCCTTATGGCTCCAATGAGCCTTGCAGGAACACCCAATAAACACTCAGTTTAGTTCTGACTGAGAAAGTCCGCATACACAACAATAACATTCCTTATTGTAACACAAACTGTGGAAAATAAAACTGAGCAGAAGAAATACCTGAAGAATATTCTAGTCTACACTGATTTAGCTGTCTCTTCTGTTAAAACACATTTGGCAGCTATTTCAACATTTTATTATTGTAGGGAATTCTGTTTGAAATTCTATTTCTTTATCTCAAACAGTTCGATGGATTACTGGATCAAATAATCACTGAGAGGCATTTAACATGAAAGCAAAAAACATTTATTACTACAGGGAAAGGGTACTGGGAGGTGAAAAATAGCAAACTCTAAGAACTACATCCCAACACATTGAAGAACACATGCTTAATGGAGGATACTTCCTCCTTCTTCTTGATCTCTCTGCCTGAACAAAGGAAGTCACCTGACTAACTGACCAAACAAACAGGTTTTCCCACTTCTAGATCTTGATTGACAGCAGTCAGTATCTTTTTCCTAGGTCATGCAGACAATAGGGAATCAGGCACAGTGTTAACTCTATAATGACTGGAACTTTAGAACATTGCAAAGGACATACAGAACAGATACATAATTCCAACAATTATGATGTTCAGGGTTTGCACGTAAGTTGGCACAGCACTTCCTTAAAGGGTTGGCTGACATTTTTCTAGCCAGAAAAGGGCCCTCCCACTTCTTTCTGTAACATACATACTCTCAGCCTACCTTACCCCACAGGGTTGTTATGAGGATAAAATGAAGGAAAGGAGAACAACATAAGTTGCCTTGGGTCTGTCTTGGGGAGAAAAGCAGGGTATAAATGAAGTAACTGAAAAGACAATCTAATAATTTCAAAAACAAGTCTGACGAACTGTGCTGTAAATGCAGAGATACTTGAGCAATAGGCTGCTCAAGGTATTTGATTGGTTACCCTCAGTTGAGCAGAAAGACTTGGGAACTGACTGCTGAACTCAGTTTAGTTCTGACTGAGAAATGGAACAAGTTAGCCCTGACTGAGAACAGTTTAGCATTGACAGAGGACTTGGAAAGTTGGCAAGGAGGAGTGGAAGGATCAGTAAAGACCCCCGTTTGGGCCAGAAAAAGGGACAGAGCTTCTAATTAAAGAAGTAACTCCTTGCCCAGATGGAAAAGGAGATAGCTTAAAGAGTGCTGTATTTAGAGAAGGAATTTGGTACTTGGTAGTGTATCCCTGCCTTTTGAAACTAGAAGAGTCAGGTAAACTCAAGAAAGTGAACTGGATCATTCAGAGAAGGAATGTAGGTACTTGGTAGTGTATTCCTGCCTTCTGAAACCTGAAGACTCAATTAAATTCCAGTAAGTGAACTAACTTTAGAGTTATATTTGATTAACCTCAGACATTTTACCCCTGATTTCACCTGACCTTTCCCCCTCTATATTGAATAAAATATCCTGTTTACTTTGAACATTCTCATGTGCCATTTTCAGAAGTTTATGTTAAAAAGGGTGATCTTGTCTCTTCCCTCAAGTTCCTGAGCTAAGCCAGTATCAGAATATGATACTGTGACAGGGTGGGAGAAGCATAAACCCTCACAAAATGAGAAAATAAAGATGCTGCTCAGCCAGAAAGGAAGAAAAAACGAAGGACAATCCTGCATCTGAGTGAGTGAGGGAACAGAGCTAGGTGATCATCATAACAGGATATTCAACATGCAATGAAGAAATAGTCTAGTCACTCTCTCCTGTCTCCAATGGACTGCTAGCCCACCAACCTGTTGTCAAATCCGATTCTTTTTCATAGAGTATACTTCATATGCCAGAGCCAGTGAAACAAGGGACTTACAAAACTCAGCTATGAATCAAGAAGTATGAGCTCTGTAGGTCTTTTTTTTTTTTTTTTTTTTTTACATTTTAATTGTTTTTATTATTTCAGCACATAGAAAAAAAAAATCTCTTTTAACAAACAAAATAAGAACATCAACAAACCACCACCACTACAAGAGACATAAAATAGAAAAACATATCCAATAGAGAGTGATTGAGCACATTAAAGTTACATTCAAATAATAAATTGAATATTAACTTATATTAATCTATCCATATATTTTATTTATACAAAACCAATAATTATCACACCTCACTTAGATAAACAATTATTTTCAACCCAAAAATAAAATTTCTCCCATTTTTTTGCAGCATCACATTTCGATAAGCCTTTCACCATATTTGAAAGAATGTCCATTTCTGCTACGCTCCTTATTTTTTGGATTAAATCTTCCCTTTGTGGCACATTGTCCTGTCTCCAGACCGAGGCATAAAGGATTCTAGCCGCCGTCACAATATATATCGTTATATACTCATCTTCCCGTGGGAGCTCATCTCGAACCATCGAGAGTAACATTACTTCTGGTTTCAAAATAAAATTAACTCTTAGTACCTCAGTTATTAGTTTATGTACCATTATCCAATACCTTCTGGCCTGCTCACAACTCCACCATAAATGAAAAAACGATCCTATCCGAGTCTTACACTTCCAACAGTTGGGGGAGAACTTTGAATTTATTTTATTCAGTTGCACAGGGGTAACATACCACCTGTGGAAAAGTTTAAAAGCATTCTCTCTAAAATTAATCGGTTTAATCACCTTATAATTATTTTTCCAAAATTGAGCCCATTGGTCTAACGTAATAGATTTTTTCAAATTATTTGCCCATTTCAACATTGTTTCTTTAATTACTTCATCCTCCAAATTAATTTGCAAAAAATAATTATAAACCTTCTTAATTATCTTTTGTTTTTCCACCAGTAATATTTTATCAAAGTCAAAATTTTGTTTCGTGAAACCCATAAGTTTATCCTTATTGTACTTTGATATAATCTGCGACATACTCCACCAATCTATCTTGACTCCCTGAGATTCTAAATACTCTTTTTTCCTCAAATTATCTTTTTCGTCCAGTAGGTCATTGTACCTAATCACTATTGGTGCTTCCCAGAGTTGTGGTAAAACCGCCGCTTCATGAGGTGAGATCCATCTTGGGGTTTTGTCTCCATATATCTTAATCTTAATCTTAATCCAGGCTTCGTATAAAGATTTCCTAATCAGATGATTTTTAAAATAAGTCTGTGGTTTTTTTGTATACCAGAGATTAGAGTGCCATCCTGTTTGCAAATCATATCCCTCTAATGCTAATATCCTCTTATCTTCTAAAGCCACCCAATCCTTCAACCATAAAGTTTGACACGCTAAATGGTAAATTTCTAAATCAGGTAAGGCTAGACCACCATTTTGCTTTGAATCAGTTAACAGTCTGTAGGTCTTTACGATCAGTGACCCAACAACTTTTGATAATACTCGGCCCCAGAGACATCCATCTGGCCTCGACAAGTGCCAGGGCCTTTTCAGCCCTGGTCCCTGCCTGGTGGAATGAGCCTGGAGATACGGGCCCTATGGGATCTGTTCCAATTCTGCAGGGTCTGTAAAACAGAGCTCTTTCACCAGGCTTTCAGCTGAGGCAGTGGACATCACTTGTTACCGGCCTCCCCACTTCATTCCATCCCAATGTTATAAGATCTACTGGTCCTGGACAATAGGCCATGTCTGTGAGGCAGAACCTACCATTTTAGTCTATTGTCACTCTATAGTTTTAGATTTTGTATATTTTAAATTAGTCTTTTATTGTTCATATTGTCTTTTCTTTTTATGATGTAAGCACCCTGAGCCTGTCCTACGGGAAGGGCGGGCTAAAAATTGAGTTAAATAAACAAATATCCAGTTTGAATCACCCCTCTGTCTTGCTCTTATTAGGTAGCCTTAGGCTGGTCATGTTATCTGAGCCTGCAATCTGGGGATGCCAAACAATACTGAGCTACTGTATGGAGTTATTGTTGCCATAAGAATTACAACATACTGCATATGGAATCCTTTGAAGACTCTGAAGTGTTCACAAACAGTAGGTTTTAATTAATGTGCCCCATTGTTTTCTTAATTATTCATAAAAGCACATTTCAGTTATTCACAGTGATAGAAGGAGCTTTTAAAAAGCTGTTTGTCTCCAAAATAAAATGTTAGCTTTCAGTTGTGAATAAATTATTTACCTTACGATCCAAAGGGCAATGGAGGAAGCACTGACTGCCTGGTACAGCTTTTCCATTCTGAATAGTAGCAGGATATTATACTTTTGAAATTTGGTTAAATTTCCAAAATCTTTGTGAGGCTGTGAATGTGATAAGCTTCTGCTAGGAGAGTGGGAGCTGAAAATCCTGTTGTGCCATACAAAACCTTTTTTTATGGATATTAAAATGGCTTCTCTGGTTTGCAGTCATATTCATTATACCTTTTAAAATACAGTATAATCTATTGCATTTGTATTCATTATATCATATTGATACTTTGTGAAATATGTTTTAGTGATATCATTAACTCCCATATGCAATATCATATGCAATAGGAATTGTTTTTTGTGTCCCCAGAAGGTAGGACAGGAACCAGTGGATTGAAATTAAATCAAGAGTTTCCAGCTCAACACTAGGAAGAACTTCCGGACCGTTAGAGCGGTTCCTCAGTGGAGCAGGCTTCCCCAGGATGTGGTGAGCTCTCCTTCCTTGGAGGTTTTTAAACAGAGACTAGATAGCCATCCAACAGCAATGAAGATCTGGTGAATTTAGGGGGAGGTATTGTGAGTTTCCTGCATTGTACAGGGGGTTGGACTAGATTACCCTGGAGGTCCCTCCCAACTCTATGATTCTATGATTATATGTTAAATATTTAGCATTATATATTACTTTTATTTTCTCAGTAGGCATAAATAATTCGTTGGCATAAAAAACTACAGTTCCACTAGCCCAGGGTGCCAAACTGTGGATTAGGAGCTGCATGCGGCTCTTTCACACATATTGTATGGCTTTTGAAGCCCCCACCACTCCATTGGCTGGATTGGAGAAGGCTTTTGTCTCTTTAAATCACTTCGTCAATCCAAGCCAGCAGACTGCTTGGAGGATGCATTTAAAGTTGCTTTCTTTCTACCTCCCTCTGTCCTCCCTCTACCCATCTATTTCCTCCCTCTAGCCATCTATTTTCCTTCCTTCCTTGCAGCTCTCAAATATCTGACATTCTTGTCTTGTGGCTCTCAGACATCTGATTTTTATTTTATGTGGCTGTTATGTTAAGCAAGTTTGGCCATCCCTGCGCTAGCCACTCTGAGGGAACACTGAAGAAATAGCAGGTCTGCCTTGATTATTCGGCCCCTTCCCAGCTGAGCAGTCCATAGACTGCTGAGGCTGGGGGCCGCCCATTGCCTCCCCGCACGGATTAGAGGCAATGGGTTATCCCTGATGGGAGGGGGTGAGGGGCAGCCTTAAGAGTTAATATTAAGTTATTAAGTTAATATTTACTGTTTTATATTGTTAAATGTAAAAGTTTTAACCATTGTATGTTTTTATGAAATGTTGTTAACCGCCCTGAGCCTGCCGAGGTGGGGAGGGCGGGATAGAAATAAAATTTATTATTATTATTATTATTATTATTATTATTATTATTATTATTATTATTATTATTATTATTATTAAAACGCAGTAGGAAAATCGCTCTCGGTCCGAGCAGGCACCTACCGGTCGCTGCTGTCTGCTGCGGGCCTTTGGAGAGCGGTGTGCGGCTTGGCGGGCTCGGGGCGAGCAGAGAACGACTTCTGCGCTGCTCAGGCGTCTGTGTGACGCTGCAGCGTTGTGTCAGCGCGGTGAAGAGCCTGTGTAGCGGAGCCGGGACGGCGGCGTGAGGCTTTCCGGCGGCGCGTTTGCTCGAGGGCTGAGCCTCCCTTCCCCGACTACCCCCCCCTCCTTCCCGTTACTGTGAGGCCTTATTTAGGCCAGAAGCCATCCGCCAGGCCGAGGGCCTTAACGGCGGCAGCGTGCTGAGCGGTTTTTCCTCCGGGCGGCGCGTTGGGGAGGCGGGTGGAGCCGCGCTAGGCCTCTTACCCCCCGCTCTGGTCTTTCTTTAGGCGTTTGTTTGACACCCCCCCCCCTCCGCACACACTTAGCTCCTGTGTTATAGGCCTGACAGGGGGCTTGTAGGCTGGCTGGCCTTGTTTGGTGGGTTGCTTGAGGGAGCCAGAGGCCTTCACGGGTCACTGGTGTGGGGGTGCCCCTGCGTGGGGTACTGGGCACAGTTCCCTCCCCCTTACCCATACCTCTTCTTTGCACAGTGGTGGTTTGGGGCTGTAAAACCCTGTGCTATTTAGCAGGGTGCTCTTGGCCAGTGTGGGCTTGTTCAGGGGAAAAAAATAAAAATAAATAAATAAATAAATAAATAAATATGGGCCCTAAGAAGGGACAAGGCAATAAGAAAGGCAAACAGCCTGCCAAGCGACCTGCCAAGAGACCGACCCCTGAAGCTCCCTCGCAGGAGGAGGGTGATGAAGCTCAGACAAGGCAGGCCATTATGGCTCAACTGGCAGCCTTGGAAGAGGCGAGGGGTGTGGCGGGCCCTTCTAGGAGGGCCTCAGGCCTGTTAGGATCAGGTAGAGCGGCCACCATCTCCTTTCAGAAGGAGGTGCTGGCTCGCCTTTCTGTGTTGCAGGAAGCCAAAGGAAGCGGTGGTGCGTCCAAGGAGGGAGTGCTGCAGGAAGAGGAGCAGAGCGAGGAGCCCGATGCGGTGGTGGTGGTGCCACCTGTGGGGGAAGGTAAGTTTCCCGTGCCACAGCAGGGAATGGTATGGCCATGGGGCCCGTTGGGGCCCAATGTGGCTTCAGTCTCTAGGCCAATGGGAGGAGCCCAAGGTGTAGGGGCCAATTATTTGGGGGCCGTGCCACTTGTGGGGCGACCTTTGGGTCCCAGTTCACTGCCTCAGGTGAGTACTTCTTCAGCAGTTCCCACGCCTGATAGTTCTGGTTTTCCGTGGGGGGCAGCGCCTGGGAGCGATGGTTATGGTGGCAGTCTTGGGTTGGGCGGCCACGGGCCGGCAGTGTGTGTGCCACCATGGGGATGGCAGCAAGCCTCGTCCACGTCTCTACCGTGGTCCGGGCAACAGGGTACAATCTGGGGGTTCCCACCTCACCCACCTGTTCCTTATGGTTCTTTGGACTTCCATGCTGTGCCTTTTGGTGACCCTGCCATGCCTCTGGGTGACCATCTCACTGCTGCGACCAGGGAAAAAATCCTGAAAGGCGAATACGTAGATGTATTCAGCCTGTTATATAGAGAACTGGAGAAAAAACCAAAGGACGAGCTTGACGAGAAAGATAAAGAGAAGCTTAAGCGTCGTAAAGTCGATAGAACGTGGGCGAATTGGCTGCCCGGTTTTCTTATTTACGCGGGCGTCATTGCTAGGGCCCAGCCATTGAGAGCAGCCCCATTGTTTCAGTACTGTGATATTATATATCGGGCCTATAATGACTTTGCTGGTGGGGCGTGGCTCCAGTATGATGAGCAGTTCCGCATGCACGCGGCAGTTAATCCTTTCCTTCAATGGAATCAAATTAACCAGCAGCTTTGGCTGCAACTCATGGCGCCCGCAAAACCAAATGTTGGGGAGCAATCCGACAGCGGTCATTTGGTGCAAAAGACAACGGTAACAACCTTCTCTGGCGCCCGCACAGCCGCGGGGCAGTCGGTTCAACCACGGCTGCTTTGCTGGGAGTTCACCTCCCAAGGTTCGTGCTCCAGGAAGGCCTGTAAATATAAACATGAGTGCCCGATTTGCGCAGGCCCTCACGCCTTCACGGCATGCACCAGATCAAAACAGCGGTGGCCCATCAAGCGGACAGGCGGCGGGACCAGGCAACACCCTCCAAAAGGGCCCCAGCCCCATTCGTCTGAGGGGTCTTAGGCAGTGGTTGGAATGTTACCCTCGTAGGGATGATGCGCGTTACCTGGCGGAGGGGTTCTCAGTTGGATTTAGAATCCCATACGAAGGCCCTCGTACTCCAGTCTTCCTCCAATTTGCGTTCAGTTAAGGGTTTGGAAAGCATTGTTCGGCAAACGATTAGTAAGGAATGTGCTGAAGGTCGTGTGTTAGGCCCGTTTAAGTCTCCTCCCCTGCCGAACTTGCGTGTGTCCCCCCTAGGAGTTGTACCTAAGAAAGTAGCAGGCGAATACCGGTTGATTCACCATCTTTCTTACCCCAGGGGGCGATCTGTAAATGATGCCATCCCATCTGAGCTGTGTTCGGTAAAGTACACTTCTTTTGACCGAGCGGTCCAGATAGTCCGGCGGTGTGGGTTCGGTGAGGAGTTGGCAAAGTGTGATATAAAATCGGCCTTTCGCCTCCTCCCAGTTCACCCTGGTGACTTTGAATTACTAGGTTTTGCCTTTGAAGGAAGTTACTATGTGGATAGGGCTCTTCCTATGGGGTGTTCAGTTTCCTGTTCTGCGTTTGAGCGTTTTAGTTCTTTTTTGGAATGGGCCTTACGGTTTAGGACGGGAATCCAGGACACCGTTCATTATTTGGACGATTTTCTTTTTGTAGGCCCCGCGGGGGTCTGGCCAGTGCTTGTTCTTGTTAACAGCTTTTGTGGATTTGGCCAAGGAATTAGGGGTACTGTTGGCTCCTGAAAAGACCGAAGGCCCTGCCACAGTTCTTACTTTTTTGGGCATCGAGCTTGATACGGTACACCAGTTCTCTAGGCTGCCCGAAGACAAGCGAGTGAGCCTTTTAGTCCGGATCCAAGCAGTTTTGGTCAAGCGCAAGGTCACCTTATTGGAGCTGCAGCAGCTAGTTGGCCACTTGAATTTTGCCTGTAAGGTTGTGGCCCCAGGCAGGGCCTTTTTACGGCAATTCTGTGATGGTATGGTCAACCTGCGCTTGCCACATCATTTTACCCGTGTCACTAGGGAAATGCGGGAGGACCTGGCGGTCTGGGAGACATTTTTGCAGGATTTTAACGGTATTTCCTTCTGGCGCAGGGATATGCAGCTGGAAGCCGAGTTGCAGATAGTTTCTGATGCCGCTGGTTCTATTGGTTTTGGGGTCTACTTTAGGGGGCACTGGTGTGCCGAGCAATGGCCGCAGGACTGGTTGGGCACCGAGTTGTGTCGGAACCTAACGTTCCTGGAGTTTTTTCCTATTGTCGTTGCCGTGTTTCTTTGGGGCGACGCCCTGGCCAATTGCACGGTTCACTTCTGGTGCGACAACATGGCCGTTGTCCATGTCGTCAATAGGTTAACCTCTAAGTCTCCTGCAGTTATGCGGCTTGTTAGGGCATTTACTTGGCGTTGTTTAAAATTAAACATATTGTTTTTGGCTAAGCACGTTCCTGGCATTTGTAACGGGGTGGCAGACGCTCTGTCTCGCCAACAGATGGACCGTTTCTGTCAATTAGCCCCGGAGGCCGACCTGTTGCCCAAGCGCATCCCGGCGGAGTTATGGCTGATTGGAGGGAAGAAGTGAGCCGGGCGATACAGCTGGCCATAGCGCCCAGCACTAAAAGGTCGTATGACCGGGCAGCTTGCCAGTTTTTGTCATTCAGAAAGGGGGCAGGATTACCGGAAGTGTGGCCTGTTCCTGTTGACCAGCTGTTGCAATTCTGTGTGAATCAGAAACAACGTGGTTTGTCAGTTAAGTCCATTAGAGGCCAGATGGCGGCCCTGGCTTTTATTAGTAAGGCCAGGGGGCACTGCGATGCCACCAAGGATTTTCGCATTCAGAAAATGTTTGAGGGATGGTCTCGTGAAGCTGGACCTAGGACCGACGGGAGGCAGCCTATTTCGCCATCTATCCTGCAGGGGCTTCGTGCTTCCTGGGCTCTGGTTTGCGGGTCAGCTTACGAGGAGGCACTCTTCCACGGCGCCTCATTGACGGCCTTTTTGGGGCCTTTAGAGTATCCGAGCTGGTCACTCTCTCTCGCAATGATGCTTCCACAAGGGCCTGCAGTTTAGGGATGTTACCTTATTCAGTGACCGGGTGGAGTTTAGAGTCCGCCGTTCAAAGACCGACCAGAAGCAGCATGGCTGCATTGTTAATATTGGAACTTGTGCTGAAGGTGAGTTATGCCCAGTCACGGCAATAAAACATTACATTGAATGGCGCGGCTCTTCGGACGGCCCTCTTTTCCACCATGCTGATGAGGCCCCCTTGACAAAGTACCAATTTTGGGCCATCACCAGCCACGCCTTGCAACATTTGGGCCTTGGTGGTCAAAAATTTGGTACCCATTCTTTCAGAATCGGTGCGGCTTCCACAGCCGCAGCGCTTGGATATGGGGGAGATGATATTCGTCGTGTCGGGCGGTGGAAGTCGGGGGCCTATCGAGCCTATATTAGGCCTTTGAGGTCGTAAGGCCGGTTTTTTGTCTACTCCCTTAGTTTCAGGGATCCTTGGCTGGTGTTATGTGTTGTTACTGTTTTCAGTTCTAATAGTTTTCTCTTCTAGGGGCTGTGGCTGGCGATGAGAGGAGGAGGATCCTTATATGCGGCCACAGCATTGTCTTTTGGGCGGCACACCAGGCCCGTCGGATGCCGATCGGTTCACAACTGGGCCTGAGCGACAGAGCGATAATCACCTGGCAAGGCCGCCGGGGAATGAGGTGGCCTGGGCTCCTGCCTCTGTTGTTCAGGGAGCTGGTCGGCCCTCCTCCGCAGATTCTTGTAATTCATCTGGGTTAGAACGACTTGGGTCTGATAAAGGGCAAGGCCATTTCGATTCAGGCCCAGTCGGACTTGGCGTTGATCAAAAATCGGTGGCCAGGCGTCCTTATCTTGTGGTCGGCCATGTTGCCGCGCCGCGTTTGGCGGATGGCATGGGACCCTGAGGGTTTGGAGGGCGCCAGAATAAAGGCCAACCGGGCATTGCGCAAGGCCCTGTTCGGTGGGCTTGGGGATTACGTGCCCCATCCTTTGATTCAATCCAGTTTGCCAGAATTATATCGGAATGACGAGGTGCATTTGTCAGAAAAGGGCAATGAGCTGTTCTTAACTGACTTGCGGCAAGGGCTGTTGCGGGTTTTATAGTTTGGGGGTACAGCAGCCTAAGCAGAGGCTTGGCGCTGTCCTTGGCAGTTTGTGGTTGGCATTATGTTTTGGGGATTGGTGAGCTCCCGTAGCATCGCGCCATTTGGTGCATGACTGTCCTGGGGAACCGCAAGCTGTACGGCCCAAGGTTGGCTCCAGGGAGTCCGAGGATCCCGGCACGTGGTGAGCGTCCGCATCCCAGGCTGCTGTCTGTGGGGATGGCGGAGCTCAGGTGAGCGGTGATCAAGTTGCCGGGCCAGCCGGGTCTGAGCCGTTGGGTTGGCTCACACCCGGGGCTTAGGGGGCTCGCCCAGTTTCAGGTCAAGGAGGTGGTCGGGTTGACCCCTGGCTTGACCTGTCCCCATGTTCTGCCCTTGCCGTTAAGTTAATAAAGTGGCCCTTTAACCCAACTTTGTGTCTGCCTCGTTATTCCGCCTGGGGGGGGGCAATTCGGCCCCTTCCCAGCCGAGCAGTCCATAGACTGCTGAGGCTGGGGGCCGCCCATTGCCTCCCCGTGCGGATTAGAGGCAATGGGTTATCCCTGATGGGAGGGGGTGAGGGGCAGCCTTAAGAGGCTGCTCCCGCCCCCTAAAACGCAGTAGGAAAATCGCTCTCGGCCCGCCCGCCCGCCCTTCACGCAGTACAGGCAGAGGCTGGTCGCCTGTTTATAGGGGCCGGGTAGGAATTTTTCGCCCTCGGAGGATTGGCCTTGTCCGGGGGTGTTTTTTGCCTACCCTGTACTGCTGATGTTTGGTGTTGGCAATTGGAATGGCGGTGCCGTTTTATAGGTTGGTCACTGGCAGTTTGTGGTTGGCATTATGTTTTGGGGATTGGTGAGCTCCCGTAGCATCGTGCCATTTGGTGCATGACTGCCCTGGGGAACTGCAAGCTGTACGGCCCAAGGTTGGCTCCAGGGAGTCTGAGGATCCCGGCACATGGTGAGCGTCCGCATCCCAGGCTGCTGTCTGTGGGGATGGCGGAGCTCAGGTGAGCAGTGATCAAGTTGCCGGGCCGGCCGGGTCTGAGCCGTTGGGTTGGCTCACACCCGGGGCTTAGGGGGCTCGCCCAGTTTCAGGTCAAGGAGGTGGTCGGGTTGACCCCTGGCTTGACCTGTCCCCATGTTCTGCCCTTCCCGTTAAGTTAATAAAGTGGCCCTTTAACCCAACTTTGTGTCTGCCTCGTTATTCCGCCTGGGGGGGCAATGTTCTTTGTGCATTTTCAAGAAACATTTTCAAAATTCATCTGAGACATTCTTCTACAACAAACCAGAAATCTGGGGGGGGACAGAGAAATGTTTTGGCCTGTTGTTTAAAAGACAATAAAATAGGTAACATTAGGTAACTGGTAACATTAGGCAACAGATCATGAACAAGTCACTGAACTGAAAATATCCAACACAAAGTCTATAAGACATCAGGTACCTCAAGCCTTAAACCTTCTAACCTCACAGTTATTTGAATGATGTAGGTTTTAGGTCCTCCATGATATTGCTTTGATGACTGTTCAATAGATTTATTAATCTAGAAATATTTAAGAAGCTTGATAACATCTGCTCTAAAATGGTTGAAGCTTTTTTCTTTCATTATGTGATTCTTTGTCTGACCATCTGTGCTGCTTTTATAATAGTAACTCAACTTGATGTTATGTAATTCAATAAATCCCCGCTCTTCTGCCTTTCCCTTACGCTAGGTACATCAAATAATTCTTTTTGTAAAACAAACAAAAAGGTGACTCATTCTCTATTGTCCAAGGATTTAGATCATTTTTTTAACCTTATAAACAGATACTACTGTATTGTGTATCAAATTAATTGTAATCCTCCTTATAATACAGAATCTTAAAAGATAAACAGCAAAGTTTGTACGTTTTTAAAAGATCACTAGTGGCACAGATGGAACTATAAACAACTATGTCATCCCCAAGGGGTTGTGGCTCAGTGCTCAAAGCATCTGCTTTGAATTTAGAAGTTATGAGGTTCAATCTTTGGCATCTCCAGTGAAAGAGATCTGGCAGTAAATCATGTTATCTGACAGTATTAATAAGCAGCTTCATGTGTTCCAAAAAGGAGGCATTGTTCATTTCATATGGTGGAAGTTCCAGTAGTGTTACTGATGGCATATCTATTTTCCTCTCTTGACCTGCATAGTTTTCAGCACAATTTGAACTTGCATAGTACTTTTTAAAAGTTGCTGCAATCAGATAAAACTTTTTGCATTAGTACTTCATTTTTTTTTTCAATCTTAAAAGTAGGTAGACCAAAAAAAGGTAACAACTGTACTTCAGGTACCTTTAAAATTGTTTTAAAGGCTAATTTCCATTATTATCTGGAATAATACCTGGTTATCATTTCTTTTAAGTAACCAAAGCTTAACAAGGGATGGATCACGACTGATTACTTGGATGATCAATTCACTTTAAATGAAGTGCATGTCTTTCAGTATGACTAAACAGACGTGCTTTTTCCCATTTTAGAAGTCAGACTGTTCTCCAAGTGTCCTTCCTGGAAGGGCATCTATCTAGTCTATAGTTCAGATTCATGCTTCAAGTGCACAATCTGTCCCTGTGGCTGTTTGGGTGGTGCTTGTCAGTATAACTTTTAAATCTAGGTGCCTTGTTGAATATCAAGTACCTGAGGCTTAGGGACAAGGTGAATAATAAAACAAAATACATAAAATACATACACAATTATTCAGGAATATGTACATCACTGTGTTCCACACAGCCTGCCTCAAATTCCAGAGCTTTATCTTTCATATAGATGGAACTTTTAGGCTCAGAAGCAAGTGTGGGAAGACAGCCTAACTCACACACGTACCAAAAGAGTGCTTGTGAATGGTTCCTCGTCCTCTTGGGGAGGAGTGACAAGTGGAGTGCCTCAATGATCTGTCCAGGGACCTGTTTTGTTCAACATCTTTATAAATGATTTGGTTGAAGGAATAGAGGGAATGCTTTATTAAATTTGCAGATGATACTAAATTGGGAGGGGTTGCAAATACAGTAGAAGACAGAAACAGGATGATCTTGACAGGCTGAAAAACTAGGCTGAAACCAATAAAATGAATTTTAACAGGGATAAATGTAAAGTTCTGCATTCAGGTAGGAAAAATCCCATGCATGGTTATAGGATGGGGGACATTTGTCTCAGCAGTAGTATGTGCGAAAAGAATCTAGGGGTCTTAGTGGAGCATACGATGAACTTGAGTCAACAGTGTGATGCAGTGGCTAAAAAGGCAAATGCAATTTTGGGCTGTATCAACAGAAGTATTGTGCCCAGATCATGTGAAGTGATGGTATCACTTTGCTCTGCTCTGGTAAGACCTCATCTGGACTATTGTGTTTAGTTTTGGGCACCACATTTTAAAAAAGATATAGACAAGTTGGAACAGGTCCAGAGGAGGGTAAGGAAGATGTTGAGAGTTCTGAAGTCCAAGTCCTATGAAGAAAGGTTGAAGGAGTTGGGCATGTTTAGCCTGGAGAGGAGGCAGCTGAGAGGTGATATGATCACCATCTTCAAGTACTTGCAGGGCTGACATATAGAGGATGATGTGGAATTGTTTTCTGTGGCCCCAAAGGATAGGACCAGAACCAACGGGTTAAAATTAAGTCAAAAGAGTTTCCAGCTCAACATTAGGAAGAACTTACTGATCGTTAAAATAGCTCTTCAGTGGAACAGGCTTACCTCAGGAGTTAAGTTAACTCTTGGCACATAGGCTCTGACCTTACACCTATCTTGATCAGTTCTGGACCATGCGGCATACAAGACACTGGATGCAATATGTATGCCTTTGATTAAGACATAAGGCTGTAGAATATGAGGCCTCAAGAATATCTCTAAGCCTTTGTCACTTCATTAAATTTCTTTGTGGTCCATCATTGTTCTATTGTTTTATTCTGTTCTGTATTATGAACCAATATGTGTACTTACATTTCTGACCTCTGAAGAAGACCAGTCTAGGTCGAAACATGATCATAAAGCCACAATGGGAACCCACTCAACAGGTCAAGTTGAGTGGGTTCCCATTGTGGTTTTATGATTGTAAATAGGATAGAGGCTTATGGTGATTTTGGCTTTCTACAATAAATACATGTATGTTGGTTTATTATTTATTTTACACTTTTTTAATATTTGGCCCTTTAATTGCATATTAACCTTTCAGGTTTCTTACTCCAGTTTTTGGGTTAAGTTTCTTTCTCTTCTTTGTTTTTTCTCTTGCCATTCAAAACACATTTTTTTTCCTAATGTCAATAAGAAAAATTAAAATTGTTATTAGTTTTATTGGCTTATGTTATATTACACAGGATACAGTCATAGAGGCTGAAGGTGTGCTGGGTACTATGAGCAGAAAGGTTTTAGAATTATTTGTGACTTTTTTCTGCAGTCTTATTGTCCTGATTTATTACATTTTAAGCCTCATACATGGCTGTATGAATTCTGCCATTTTTACTGATGTGCTACTAAAGGAAGGGAAAGCACTGTCAAAGATCTGTATGTGCAGATTTGGTTTCCTTCAGGCTTTTTAAAAAATTCCATTCTAAGAAATCCAGGATAATTTCTGTAACAGAGCAAAGTCTGAGTGTTACTGACTGTCTGCAGAGCCAAGATAAGAATGAGTAATGGGTAGCTCTCTCTATCTAGCAATGCTTGGGGCAAAACCTACATTTCATTTTCCTTCTATATATACAAATAAAAGTTTGTGCTTTTTCAAGCAAATTAATTTAATTTGAAAACACTGGAGGAAGGCGTGTTACCTAGAAAATACAATTGATTAAAACTCTTAACAAGATAGCAATAAAAATCTACCATAGTATGAAATATATGAAGCATATATTAGCAATTATAAATATTTCTATTTGATACCAAGGCTTTTTTATTCATTCATTGTGGCTCATGAAATAACCACAGTTTTAAACTCAGCTATTAAGCTGTATGTTTGGCTAAGGATACATTTTATCAGAATACATGACTGTAAGATGCATGAATAATCATGTTTACTTATAACTATCTCCATTTCTCATTGCTCTCACATGTGAAAAGGGGAAAGTTACCATTAGCCACTCATAACAAGATAGTTTATATTAATTTCTCCCTCACCCTCTCAGATCTTTACAACATGGGAGCCAGTTTGGTATAGAGGTTAAGAGCAGCAGACTCTGATCTGGAGAAACAGTTCAGTCACAGTTATCTCAGCCCCGCCCCTCCACAAATAAATAAAATAAACCTAGCTCACCACAAAAAGAGCTAGACAGACAACCTTCATATCTCCTGGCTATACTATACCCACTGCCATACAATAATTAATTAATCCTTACCACATGAGAGGACTTGGAAGAGCTAACAGTCACTTTGTGGTAGTCGTGTAATATGTGCAGTTTTCCTGTTGTTTCTCCCATAATTTTGCAGATCTTTACAATAAAATGTCTCACCTCCACTGATATCTTTTTGTTCCTCTTCTGGAATTTTCCATCTTTTGTTATCTTACTGTCTTTACTCTCTCTGACCAGGCAAAAATGTATTTTATCAAACTTCCTTTTGATAAAATACATTTTGCTTATTAAATTTGCCAATGATACTAAATTGGGAGGGGTTGCAAATACAGTAGGAGACAGAAACAGGATACAGGATGACCTTTGACAGGCTGGAAAACTGGGCTGAAACCAATAAAATGAATTTTAACAGGGATAAATGTAAAGTTCTGCATTTAAGTAGGAAAAATCCAATGCATGGTTATAGGATGGGGGACACTTGTCTTAGCAGTAATATGTACAAAAAGGATCTAGGGGTCTTAGTAGATTATATGGTGAACATGAGTCAATAGTGTGATGCAGTGGCTAAAAAAGCAAATGCAATTTTGGGCTGTATCAACAGAAGTATAGTGTCCAGATCACGTGAAGTGATGGTATTGCTTTACTCTGCTCTGGTAAGACCTCGCCTGGAGTATTGTGTTCAGTTTTGGGCACCACATTTTAAGAAGGATATAGACAAGCTGGAACAGGTCCAGAAGAGGGCAACGAAGATGGTGAGGGGTCTGGAGACCAAGTCTTATGAAAAAAGGTTGAAGGAGCTGGGGATGTTTAGCCTGGAGAGGAGGCGGCTGAGAGGTGATATGATCACCAAGTACTTGAAGGGCTGTCATATAGAGGATGGTGTGGAATTGTTTTCTGTGGCCCCAGAAGGTAGGACCAGAACCAGTGGGTTGAAATTTAATCAAAAAAGTTTCCGGTTCAACATTAGGAAGAACTTCCTGACCGTTAGAGCGATTCCTCAGTGGAACAGGCTTCCTCAGGAGGTGGTGGGCTCTCCTTCCTTGGAGGTTTTTAAACAGAGGCTGGATGGCCATCTGACAGCAATGAAGATCCTGTGAATTTAGGGGGATGTATTTGTGAGTTTCCTGCATTGTACAAGGGGTTGGACAAGATGACCCTGGAGGTCCCTTCCAACTTTATGATTCTATGATCCTTTCTCCATTCCTTTGACTCCACATCCAGCATACTTCGATACTGTGTTTTATAACTAGTGCAGTCTCCTTTCTCTAACCATTAGCTAGGAAAGTATAGAATAATATTTTTTTTTTAAAAAAAAAAAGAGTATATTCCACATGGACAATTCAGAAAGCAACTTTAAGTATGTCCATGGCACTTGGGAATGTCTAGTGGTATTTTTTCCTTTAATAGCCCACTTTCACACGTGCCATATCACAGACTACCCTGGAAAGTCTCTTCGTTTTCAAATGCATTTATTCATCTGGATATTTCTTCCCAAAGGGATCCAAAGCAGCTAACAGAAGTTTACAAATTAAATAATATACTCACTTAAACAAATATGAAAACAAATAATATGTGGTACTGTTTGGGGAAAAAAACATCCACACTAAGACCCCTTGGGAGTGTGGACCTAATTGTGCAGTTCTTTGGGTCCCTTTTCTATTTGGAAGCTGATATCTAAGTATAAAACAAAGTTGAGTCCAGTGGCACCTTTAAGACCAACAAAATTTAATTCTGGGTATAAGCTTTAGTATGCATGCATACCTTTTTAGATACACTGAAATAGGGGTCATTTTATAGAAAAATAGGTGGTGGAGCTCATGCAGGGATTGTTATGCAGCTGCACCTACTATTCAAGATGGAATTGGCTAATTACCGGCCGGCGTCTAGCTTGCCATTCTTAGGCAAGATCATTGAGAGGGCTGTGGCAGTGCAGCTTCAGAGTTTTCTGGATAATGCTGCTGTGCTTAGCTCACATCAATCCAGTTTTCGTCCAGGTCACAGGACGGAGACAGTTCTGGTTGCCCTCACAGGTGACCTCCAGAGGCACCTGGACAGAGGTGGCTTGGCAGTGCTGATGTTGTTAGACCTGTTGGTAGCATTCAACATGGTCAACCATCAGCTACTGACCTGTCGCCTCACCGACGCTGGGATTCAGGGATTGGCCTTGAACTGGCTTTCCTCCTTCCTCCAGGGTCGGGGATTGAGGGTGGCACTAGGAGATTAACTATTCTGATGACACCCACTTATATGTGGTGTGCCACAGGGAGTGGTTCTTTCTCCGATGTTATTCAACATCTACATGTGCTCCCTCGTCCAGGTTGCCCAGAGGTATGGGCTGGGCTGTCACCAGTATGCGGATAATACCCAGCTCTATCTACTGATGGGCAGCCAGTCCGACCCCACTCTGGAAGATCTGTCCACAGCATTGCAAGCTGTGGCGGGGTGGCTCAGGCTGAGTAGAATGAAATTAAATCCGACGAAGACGGAGGTCCTGTATCTGAGTCGCCACTGTCCGGGACCGGAGGTCTGTTTACTGACCTTCAACAGAGCCCAGCTCATGCTGGCGCACAAGGTTAAAAGCTTAGGGGTGCTCTTGGATCCCTCTTTAGCAATGGAAGCCCAAGTAGCTGCCACTGCCAAGTCAGCCTTTTACCATCTGCAGATGGCAAAGCAGTTGGTCTCCCTTCTTGAACACAATGACTTGGAAACAGTGATCCGTGGGACAGTCACCTCGAGACTGGATTACTGTAATGCTCTCTACATGGGGCTGCCCTTGTCCCAAATCCGGCGACTTCAACTAGTGTAGAATGCTGCAGCCAGGCTGTTAATGGGAGTTCCTATGCGGGAACACATCCAGCCTGTGCTGAAAGCACTGCACTGGCTTCCAACAGGGTACCGGATTTGCTTCAAGGTGCTGGTCATTACCTTTAAAGCCCTATATGGCCAGGGACCACCCTATATGGCCAGGGACCCTAGGGACCGCCTTTCCCTGCACATGCCCCAACGAGCACTTCGGTCCAGGTCTCAAAACCTGTTGACAGTTCCCAGCATCAGAAAAGCGAAGCTCAAAACAACAAGAGCCAGGGCCTTTTCCATTGCTGCCCCTAGCTGGTGGAATGAGTTGCCGGAGGAGGTTAGGGCCCTGAGAGAGCTCTTACAGTTCTGCAGGACCAGCAAAATGGCACTTTTCTGCCAGGCATTTACATGAATAGTAACATCTGCAGCAATGGGACTGGCCCATAAGAACACCACCAATGGCCTACTTCACTACGCTATGGCGATCCTGAGACCTCTGAGTATAGCTAACCACCAGAATTTAAATCGCTGCCTGAAATTATGATAGTAGCACATGCAAATGTTTTAAATTGTTTTTATGTTTTATGTTTTTATTCTTGTTTATTGTATCAGTCACACTAATGTGTTTGTGTCGACCCTTGGCTTGTGAGCTGCCCTGAGCCTTCCTTTGGTGGGGAGGGTGGGATATAAATTAAATAAATAAATAAATAAAAGAGGAGGTGGAATTCTCAGAAAGGTTCAGGGGCTGTGCTCCTGTGAGCTCTCGCTGAATCCGAGGCCTGCACTGAAACAATTTTCCTCAAGCCTTACATATGAGGAGGTTAGTTGCTAGGAAGAGCTAGTTAGACTAAAGATGCATAAGTAATAGGATGATTATAGCTGAGATTGGATTAAGGCTGTTGGTAAGACCTGTGAATGGGAGCAAATTAGCATACAAAAATTAACGAACAGATGTGAGAAATAAGTTTCACTCCAGTGGCACTTCCAAGACCAACAAAGTTCATTTCTGGATATGAGAGAACTGACTTAGCATTAGTAGATGTATACTTCTTCAGATACAGTGAAACAGATTTCCTCAAGCATTATATATAGGGGGGGGGGGAATTAGTTGCCAGGAAGGGCTAATTAGAGTCAAAATGCATAAATACAGCTAAGATTGGAATAACGCAGTTGGTAAGGTCTGTAAATAGCAGCAAATTATCATACAGATAATAAAAGAGTTAACAATAGAAGTGAGAACTAAGTTTGTGTCCAGTGCAACAATTTTGGTACAAAGTAAGAACTGAGTGATTAGCATGTGCAGTGAGACAAGAACCTGATATCTCTGTTAAGCCCTGGGGGTTCCATTGTCTTAAGTATTGTAATAACTTGTAATTCAGTAATCTTCTTTTCCAGTCTGTTTCTGAAATTCCTTTGCAGTAAAACAACTACTTTGAGGTCCCCCATTGTGCTGGAAGGTTGAAATGTTCTCCTATAGGTTTCTCAGTTTCATAATCCTTGATGTCAGATTTGTGTCCATTTATCCTTTGGCATATGGTTTGACCTCTTTGCTCTATGTAGAGAATTGAAGGACACTGTTAGCATTTAATGGCATGCATACAAGACGTTATAAGATGAGCAAGTGAATAAGCCTGAGATGGTGTAGTTTATGTTGTTAGGTCTAGTGATTATGTTGTCTGGGTCTATGTGGCAGCAAAGTTGGCATCTGGATTTATTGCAAGCTCTGGTACCAATGTCCATGTTCAAATTAGATGTTGTATTATTGTGGGTTAGGAGTTGTTTGAGATTGAGAGGCTGCATGTGGGTAAGAAAAGATTCCCCCCCCCCCCCCCCAGTACTTGTGAATGAGAACTGTCATTATCCAGTAAAGGCTGTAAGTCACTGATGATGTGTTGATCTGTTTTGAGTTCAGACTGTATGTGATCACTAATGGCATTGTTATTATCTCTTCTGGGCCTGTCTTGCAACAGGCTTTCTCTGGGTACCATTCTGGCTTTGTTAGTGTTTCTTGACCATTACTTACAGTTCCAAAAAGGGTTGTTGTAGATCCTTCAGGTTAAAATCTCTGTAGGACTGGAGCAGATGCAGCTGTAGCATAGTGTCTGGATGTATGCAATGGATTGTTTAGTATCTTTAGGATGGTAGCTGGAGGCATGTAGGTATGTTTGCCAGTCAGTAGGTTTCCAGTATAAGCTGGTGTCTATGTGCCTATCACGTATTTTTACAGTAGCATCCAGAAAATGCATTTCTTGCATAGTTTGGTTCATTGTGAGGTTGATGGTAGGGTGAAAATCATTGAATGCCTGGTGGAATATGTCCAGAGCTTCTTTACCATGTGTCCAGACACTAAAAATATCATCAGTGTATCACAGGTATAAGAGAGCTGTGAGGGGGCAGGAGTTTAGGAAGCGTTGAGTTAAGTCAGCCATAAAAATGTTAGCATACTATGAGGCCATGCAAGTGCCCATAGTTGTAGCATCTGAAGGAACAAATTATCACCAAATTTGAAGTGGTTATGGGTGAAAACAAAATGGCACAGTTTGATGGCAAAGTTAGCTGTAGTGTTGTCACAAATCATGTGATTATAGTCTGTAATCCATCTTTATTGTCTGTAATCCATCTTTGTGAAGGATGTTGGTATACAGAGATTCCACATCCATGATGGCTAAAATAGTATTCTCTGGAAGGCTGCTCAAAGATTGTGTTTTCCCCAGAAAGTCTGTGGTGTCAAACACATAACTAGGAGTGTTGACTGCATAGAATAAGAACCATATATCCAGACACCCCTGTAGTGATAGCAGGGCCAGATCTAGGGGGGGCAGAGGGGGGTGCTTGCCCTGGGCACCAACAGAGAAGGGGGCGCCAAATTGGGTATGGAGTCCATTGTATTCTATGGGACCATAAGACAGAATACCCCAAAAGGGGGTATCATTTTTTAATTTTGCCCCCCCCCCCTTCAAAAAACATGTAGATCCAGTCCTGAGTAATAGTGCCTACGCCTGAGACTATGAGGCTTCCTGGGTTGTATTTTGGGTAAAAGATAAAAGTTGCCTGGTTTATGTTCCTGAAAGTATTTGTTCCTGAATATGCAGGAGTAATTCCTTTATAATTTTGTTTAGTTCTTTTTGTATTGCTGTGTGAAATCTGAAGAAATGTGCTAAGTCTCTCAGTTCTTGCTTATACCCAGAATTTAACTTTGTTGGTCTTGGAGGTACTACGGGATTCAAAACTTAGTTTCACATCTGTTTGTTAACTCTTATATTTGTATGCTAATTTGCTCCCATTCACAGGTTTTACCAACAGCTTTAATCCAATCTCAGCTGTACTTATCATCCAATTACTTATGCATCTTGACTCTAAGTAGCCCTTCCACACTCACTCTCTACCTATGTGTAAAGTTTGAGGAAAACTTTTTCAATGTATCTGAAGAAGTGTGTATGCACATGAAAGCTTATACCCATAATTAAACTGGTGGTCTTAAAGGTGCCACTGGACTCAAACTTTGTTCTGTTGCTTCAGACCGATAGGACTGAATCAATGTATAAAAGTATAAAAGTGAGAGGACACTGCCACCTATTGAAAACTTTAAAAGTAGCCAAGGTAACAAGGCATTTACATTGTCCTGAAAACAATTCCAACCTTCACTAAGCCCCTGAAATATTCACAACACTAACAGATCCATGCTCATGGAACAGCTGCTGTTTCATCTTCAAATATACATTTAAATGCATTTGTCCAGACCTTGCATATTTCTTAGTATGCCATACAGGGGCATCTGAGCCTTCTTCCAGTTGGTGGCTCTGTTCCATCAAAACTCCCCTCAAAATTCATCCTTTTACAAGAAAATTGGCTCAACCTGTAAAAAAAATGGCAGGCACTATGTTCACATTTTGACCAGCTGCTCCTTTACAATGCTTGTAATCTAACAGAGGAAGGAACCTGTCCATGTTTTGTTTATTGAACTTTGTAAAGCACCGTGTATGCTAATGGCAGTAGATGGACAAAAATAATAAATAGCAGCAGCAGCCCATTCCTACTGTTTGGAAGCTAAAGCCAGTCTTTATAGCCAATCCTTCTATAGGGTAGGGTTACCAAGTCCAATTCAAGAAATATCTGGGGACTTTGGGGGGTGGAGCCAGGAGACTTTGGGGGTGGAGTCAGGAGACATTGGGGTGGAGCCAGGAGCAAGGTTGTGACAACTATAATTGAACTCCAAAGGGAGTTCTGGCTATCACATTTTAAGAGACCACACACCTTTTGATAATAAGAGCCCCGTGGTGCAGAGTGGTAAAGCGCAGTACTGCAGTCCTAAGCTCTGCTCACGACCTGAGTTTGATCCCGGCGGAAGCTGGGTTGAGGTAGCCGGTTCTAGGTTGACTCAGCCTTCCATCTTTCCGAGGTCAGTAAAATGAGTACCCAGCTTGCTGGGAGGAAAGTGTAGATGACTGGAGAAGGCAATGGCAAACCACCCCATAAATAGTCTGCCGTGAAAACGTTGTGAAAGCAACATCAGGGGACTACCTTTACCTTTATACCTTTTAAATGCCTTCCCTCAATTGGAAATAATAAAGGATAGGGGCGCCTTCTTTTGAGGCTCATAGAATTGGATCACCTGGTACGATCCTTTTGAAACTTGAAGGGTGTTTTGAGGAGAGGTACCAGATGCTATGCTGCAAATTCGGTGCCTCTACCTCAAATAACAGCTCTCCCCGCAGAGCCCCACATACCCGTGGATCAATTCTCCATTATTCCCCTATGGGAATCGGTCTGCATAGTGAATAATGGAGGACCCAGCAGACATTTCCCTCCCCCACCCCCACTTTCTGATGACCCTGAAGTGGAGGGAGGGCCTCCAAACCAGGGGATCCTCTGCCTCCACCTGGGGATTAAGTCAGACAGGCTGTAGGCCAGTAGCCTGGTGGCATAGAGGGTATAGTGACCTCCCTTGCAACAACATGCCAAGATGGGAACTTTATATTAGTGAGTGGCATCAGATTAGCTGTCTGGTGCCACTTGATATCCCAGATCTGGAACATTATGAGCTATGGTACTGCATGCTCAGCAGGAACTGCTTCCAGTTACCCCACTGATCACTAGATACAGTGATATAGAAACCAGAGACCAGGTGTCTGGTCCACAGGGCTCCTAGCTTGAGTGTGCTCATCATTCATCTGACAACCAGCACCATCTTAAGTCAGGGGAAAGATGGAGGTAAATAAATACATAAATAAATGACCCTTAGATCCATTTATTTAGCTGTAGACAGTTTTTGAAACTTACTTAATGGCTCTGTATCGCATGCACTCTGGAGCAGGCAGAAATGGAATAGTAAAAAGTTACAGCTTTTGGATGTGCTATTTTAATGGCTTTCTGTATACCTTCTAGCTGTAACCCAACCAACAAAAGTATGTTCTCCCAGGAAAACTACTAGTTCATTGGAAACTCCTTTCCTTGCCTTTATCCAAAGGATCCAATATGGCAAACTCAGTGCATGTTATCGCAGCTGTAACAATTTCCAGCTTTGGCACACTCAGATACTGCTTGGCACTAGCATGTTTTATCCATTATAATTTTTAAAAAGGGTATTTTTACCAACTGCTAGAGCTCAGGTAATAGCAGATGCTGGGTGGGATTTAATGAACCAATCATATGGCACTAGAAATCTTGCTGCTTTCCCATATGCTAATAGATAAGGGGCCATATGGTTCCTACAAAGTGAAAAAATGGTACTCGGGGAAACAACAAAAGCTTTCAGAAGATCCATGAAAACAATCTAAATCATGTATTGCTATCAATATGTCCAATTCTCAATGTGGTCAAATCTGTAGATACTTAAATCTATAGACTGGAGCCATGAACAGACAAGACAGATCTTCATACAAACCTGAAAAACATCTGATTTGCAGAAAAATCTGAAACCTGAAAAAAAAACCTGACAGGTCAAAACTCTCCACAATAATAGAAGCAGCACCTGTATCTTTAAGAAACTAATATCCTCAGTGGCCATTGCTAGTCAACCACAACAGTATTGCCAGCCTTCAGTCCTTGATTTTTGTCAATAAAAGATGGGAGATGGGGCACGGACCTTTGCTAAGGCTGTTGTGGCCTTTGAGAAAGGACTCATTGGAGCCAAGCCACCACCAACCACCAGATAACATGATACCATGCAATTTACATGACCCAGGCCCAGCTGATTGCTACTGTTCAATAGCAGCTACTTCACAAAAGCCAGTGTGGTATAATAGCTAGAGTTTTAGACTACGATCTGGGAAACTCAGGTTCAAACTATCACTTTGGAGTGGAAACTCACTGGGTGACCTTGCGCCAGTGGAAGAGAGGAGAAGAATGCAAGCTGCTTTGGATTTCCATTAAGGAGAAAGGCAAAATATAAATGAAAAATTATAGTTTAAGAGGAAAGGAAAAAGAAATGCACCTTGCAAGGCCTTGTGGGTCTCCTGATTGTCTCACATAATATGCAACCTTATGCAGAGTTACAACTTTGTAAATCCATGGACATCAATGGAACTGGAAGCCCCTTGACTGTCTTCAGATCTGATATTGGGCCAATTCAGCCAGCTCTCCCAGACCAAAGTTGACAGAATCCTGGATGCTTTGAAGCCTACACATGTCTCTTGGACCCATGCCCATCATGGCTGGCAAAAGCCAGTGGTGATGGAATACAGGTTCCCTTGGTGGACATTGTAAATCTGTCCCTGAGTTCAGGGGTCTTCATAGGGAGATTAAAATAGGCAGCGGAGAGGCCCCTCTTAAAGAAACCATCTTTGGATCCTACTGATCTGTCCAACTACCACCTGGTTTCAAACTTATCGTTCCTAAGTAAAGTAGTTGAGAGAACAGCAGTGGAACAGCTCTGGGTTTTCTTTGATGACACTTTGGACCTGGATCCCTTCCAATCTGGCTTCCACCTTAGCCATGGGTTGGAGACTACACTGGTCCCCTCAGAGATGATCTGACTTCTATGATGGAACCTGCCCTGAGCCCCCTTGTGGGGAGGGCGGGATACAAATCGAATTAAATAAATCAATCTGTGCAGACAGCTCGATCAGGGCAAGTCAGCACCGTTGGTATCAGCAATCTGTTGATCCACTGCCTTGCTGACATGGCAGGACCAGATCTACATGCTTTTTGAGAGGGGGGGGGGGTAAAATTAAAAAATGACACCCCCTTATGGGCCATTCTATCTTATGGTCCCATAGAATACAATGGACTCCATATCCAATTTGGCACCCAGGGCAAACACCGCCCTCTGCCTCCCCTATATCCAGCCCTGCAACATGGGGATCCATGGGACAGCCTTGATGTGGTTTGTCTCATCTCTCCAAGTCAGGGGACAGAGGGTAGCACTAGGGGAGAGGGTTTTACCATGATACCCTTTGGCAAGTGGTGTCCCTCAAGGGACAGTCCTCTCCCCAAAGTTATTTAATATCTTTAGTATCCCCTCATTCAGCTGGTGCAGACCTCTGGGCTAGGGCATCACCGATACACAGATGACACTCAACTGTATCTGTTGATGACTGGCCAGCCAAATGCTGGCCCAGATATTTTGGCAAAGGAATTGGAGGCTGTGGTTGGTTGGCTAAAACAGAGCCAGCTGAATTTAAATGTCTAGATTTTAACTATAATGTCTAGATTTTTAACTATAATGTCTAGATTTTAAAATGTCTAGATTTTAACTATATAAATTATGAAATGTTAACTTTTTATGCTTAATTTTATATTTTATGTTAGTTTTTATATGTTGTAAGCCGCCCTGAGCCACCTAGTGGGAAGGGCGGGATATAAATTACAAATAAATAAATCCATCTAAGACATTGTGGCTCTGCTGCAGGGGGTTCATGGTTAGGGTGCCAACTCCTAGCTCTTGACAGTGTCCCTTTAATACCAACTCCCAGCTCTTGACAGTGTCTCTTTAACACCTTGTTGGCTGTCAAGAGTTTGGGTGTGATTTTGGATGCCTCCTTTTCCATGGCAACCCAGATCACAAAATGTAGTTAAACTGGCATTTTACCATCTGCACCAGGTTAAGCAACTGGTCCCCTTCTTTCCCCTGCAAACTTAGCACAGTGATCTACACAACAGTCATCTCCAAGTCAGATTACTGCAACTTGCTCTATGTAGGGCTACTCTTGAGACTGACCCGGAAACTACATCTGGTTCAGAATGCAGCTGTCCATGTTCTTACAGGAACTTCCTTTAGAGGCCATATTTAGCCAGTGCTCCATCAGCTGCACTGGTTCCAGTTGAATACCAGATCAGGTTCAAGGTTTTGGTGTTAAACTTTAAAGTCCTAAATGGACTGGGACCGGTATACCTCCAGAACTGCCTTTCCTGGTAAAGGGTGTTTTCGTACTTACCTTTTACTGGCGCGACCATCCTCCTCACGCCGGCGGATCTGCAGTGATTTCGCACTAGAAGCGCCGGCGCAGCCCATTGCGCCGGCTACTTCCGTCGCTAAGCCAGCGCAAACGGAAACCGCCAAGAAGCAGGAAAACGTTTGCGCTGGCTTAGCGACGGAAGTAGCCAGCTCTTTGGGCTGCGCCGGCGCTTCTAGTGCGAAATCACTGCAGATCCGCCGGCGTGAGGAGGGTCGTCGCGCCAGTAAAACGTAAGTGCGAAAACACCCACAGTATCTCAATCCTTATGCTCTAGCGATAACAACCTACTGGTGATCCCTGGTCCAAAGCATGTCTAGCTGTCCTCAAACGGAGCCAGGGCTTTTTTGGCTCTGGCTCTGACCCGGTGGAACACTTTGCTGGTCAAGATTTGGGCCCTGTGGGACCTAATGTAATTCTGCAGGGCCTGTAGGATGGAATTGTTCCTCCAGGGCTGTGGTTGAGGGCAGAGATGGTCTTCCATTTTAGACTGGCCTCTCTTCTTTCCTCTTTCCTCCCCTTTCCTTCACATCAGGCAGATTTTAAGATATTTATAAGCCATCTATTAGAGGTGATTGGTTGCTGTTATTTTAGTGTATTATGGAATTGTTGAAAATGTTAACTGTATGGAATTATTTTATGAATGTTGTTACCCGCCCTGAGCCCTGTTATAAGGCGAGGGGGAGTTTTAAATCTTTTGAACCAATAAATAAATAAATTATGTGACTCTGCTGAGATTGCACTGTAAGTTTCTGCGCACAAGTCTTGACGCAAACTTCCCATACTCGGTCTCCCATACAACTGAAAATATGCATCTACACAATGTGGCCCATTTTGCTTTTATATGGCATGTGGAGCATGTATGTCACACCTTCAATGTGAAGGGCTGGGGTTGTCCAGGCATGCTATACACAACTTGTGAGATCAGGTCATATTTTGAGCACACTCAAGACACCCCAAAAAGCTACTGTTGGGCATGTCCTAAATTCACACATTTATGGTTTTAAAAAGTTGTGGCTTGCACTTGCGTATGTTACTCATTCAATCAACCATGGTGGGACTCAGAGTACATTCTGACAGATGGTGAACACTGTGAAGACTGCAGTAAACACTGTGAAGATTGCTGTAAAATGGTATAAAGTTTGTTAAATTCATTCAGAAGAAAAACAGTGTTTGAAGCAAATTACCTATCATTCATTGCCCCGCATATACTGAAAAGGACAAATCATGAAACTTGGACCAGTCTGTTTTTGTTTTGAGTGATAGGTGAAAAAACAGTGAAAGTAAATTTACTTTAATCACTTGCCAAATCCAATTCAGTCACCAAAGTGGGAGCATTTCAAACAGACAATAAATGCAAACCTATTTCAAATCTAGAGCCCCTTGATGCAGAGTGGTAAAGCTGCAGTACTGCAGTCCTAAGCTCTGCTCACAACCTGAGTTTGATCCCAGCGGAAGCTGGTTCAGGTAGCTATCCTTCCAAGGTCAGTAAAATGAGTACACAGCTTGCTGAGGGGAAAGTGTAGATGACTGGAGAAGGCAATGGCAAACCACCCCGTAAAAAGTCTGCCATGAAAACGTTGTGAAATCAACGTCACCCTAGAGTCGGAAACGACTGGTGCTTGCACAGGGGACTACCTTTACCTTTTTTATTTCAAATCTATCATAACATGACAATTTTAGAATGTTTTCTCCTTAATTCAATCAGCCTGTTGTTTGTATTGTTTAAGCTAATTGCTATTGCCAAAAGTTGCTTGAAGGCAGAATTACGGTAAAAGCAAAGAGCTGTTCAGCAAGTTGAACATTTATGTATGTGGAATTCCATTTTGCAGTCCCTGCACATGATTGTATTCACCCATCTGCCTTACTGAAAGCTAAAACTAGGGTTGCCAATCGCCAGATGGGGCAGGGGATCCCCCGGTTTGGAAGCCCTCCCCCACTTCAGGGTCATCAGAAAGCAGGGGGAGGGGAGGGAAATGTCTGCTGGGAACTCTATTATTCCCTATGGAGATTTATTCCCAAAAAAAATCATGGAGAATTCATCTACGGGTATCTGGTTCTCTGGGGGGGGCTGTTTTTTGGGATAGAGGCACCAATTTTTCAGTATAGCATCTAGTGCCTCTCCCCAAAATAACCCCCAAGTATCAAAAAGATTGGACCAGGGGGTCCAATTCTATGAGCCCCAAAAGAAGGTGCCCCTATCTTTCATTATTTCCTATGTAAGGAAGGAATTGAAAAGGTGTGCCGTCCCTTTAAATGTGATGGCCAGAACTCCCTTTGGAGTTCAGTTATGCTTGTCACAGCCTTGATCTTGGCTCCACCCCTAATGTCTCCTGGCCCACCCCCAAAGTCCCCAGATATTTCTTGAATTTGACTTGGCTACCCTAGCTAAAACATTGGTAATTTTAATCATGTTCCTTCTACTGAGCATAACATTTTTGAAACAGATGTTTTCTATTACCCAGGAAATGTATATATTACAGATTTTCTCTCATATATGACAAATTGTGCCACACATTTGTTGAAGTGCCGTTTTTCATTTGACAGGATAGTAGGGCACAATCCTAAAGGCCCAGTGGACAGTCTTATCATGGCAGATGCCATATTACTATAATTCTAACAGTGGTGAGATAACACTGCATAAACCATATTTGTGTGGCACTGGGGCACATCGGGGGAAGGGTGAAATTTAGTCAGCAGCAACTCTTTCAGTACAGCATACTACCCCTAAAGCTGGCATATTACATCAGTCACAGCAGTGGAGTAAGTCTACTCCAACTAAGCCCCACTACGTTGTACTTTGCCTAAGTATCCCGCTCTCTGAGCCACTGGGTATATGGATTTCTAGGCAATGTAGTGCCCACTCTGCGGGGAAAATGTTAAAGACCGTATATTCCCCTGCCTTACAATTTGGTTTGAGTCTGACAACGCATGTCAATCGAATCACAGACATCTGGGTTATAGGGGTAAATACAATATTTACATGGCAGTTCACTCCTATATATTTTTGCTGTGGTATTGGGCTTCACTACATTTTGTGCTGAGGACGCAAGTCTAATTAGGGTTGCCAAGTCCAATTCAAAAAAATATCTGGGGATTTTGGGAGTGGAGCCAGGAGACTTTGGGGGTGGAGCCAAGATCAAGCCTGTGACAAGTATAATTGAACTCCAAAGGGAGTTCTGGACATCACATTTAAAGGGACGGCACACCTTTTCAATTCCTTCCTTCCATAGGAAAGAATGAAGAATAGGGGCACCTTCTTTTGGGGCTCATAGAATTGAACCCCCTGGTCCAATCTTTTTGAAACTTGGGGGGTATTTTGGGGAGAGGCACTAGATGCTATACTGAAAATTTGGTGCCTCTACCCCAAAAAACAGCCCCCCCAGAGCCCCAGATACCCATGGATGAATTCTCCATGATTTTCTATGGGAATAAATCTCCATAGGGAATAACAGAGTTCCCAGCAGACATTTCCCTCCCCTCCCCCCGCTTTCTGATGACCCTGAAGGGGGGGGAGTCCTCCAAACCGGGGGATCCCCTGCCCCCACCTCGGGATTGGCAACCCTAAGTCTAATAGATGACTTGTTATCAAGACAGAGTCGGAAACGACTGGTGCTTGCAGAGGGGACCTTTCCTTTCCTATCATCAATAGAAGTCTTCCACCTCTGAAAAGGTGTTTAACCGCGTTGGTTAGGTTCATCTTCACACAATGTAGACGTTAAACACTTTGGACGCTTTCAGCCTTGCACAGCCGCCAGCAGCCCACAGGCGGTGAAGAGAAAAGGGCGGGATGGCCTTTGTGTCCCGCCCCCAGAAGCAGCAATCCAGAGTGCCTTCCTCCCGGCCTGGCTGCTGCAATTCCGTGCCGCTGCGGCGAGTGTGACGTGCAGCGGCTCAGCTAGCTATGGAGGCCGAGGGGCTTCTGCGCGGGCTCGCGGGCAACTGTCCGGTGGCGAGGGGGCGGGGGAGTCGGCGGTGGCGGTTACGGCCAGTATCTCAATCCGTGGCCTTTTGGTCGTTCTTGATTCTGATGGCGGCGACATACAGTGAGGAGGCTGGAACAGCAGCCGAAGAGCAGGCGACCCGGGGCTGGGGCGACGAAAAGTGCCATTATTACGCGGGGGGCGAGGTGTATCCTGGAGAGGCATTGCGGATGCCCATCACTGACCACTCCCTCCACCTCAGCAAGGCCAAGAGTAGGTGCCCCAAAGGGCCGTTGATGGCTGAGGGAGGGGGACTCGGAGGAGTGCGTGACCGGGCGGGGGGAGGCAGCACAGAGCCCCGCTTCCCCCAAACAGCCGTGGCACGGAAGCAAAAAAACTCTGGTGACGAGTAGAGAGAAGAGCCGCCGCTCTCTTCAAGTCTCCTCGTCCCCCGTTTACTTTTCACTGCTGGAAAGAGACAAAACACCCCACAACTGCACTCTTTCTCCAGCTTCAATTTTATTACCGCTTGAAGAAGATAATTAAGGGCTCAGGGAGAAGACCTAGCCATTCTTGTATGGGAGACGCAGCTGAGAAAGGAGGGGAAATATTATCTACGAAGTGTCTTGTGAAGCACCTTAACAAAAACGAACCTCAAATTGTTTTTAAAACAATTTAGAGAGTGGGGTTCCCTCCCCGTTAGTAGGGTGAGAATGGACTGAAACCAGCCATATCAGGTCCTCCCCCTTTCCCCCAAACGTTTGCTTTTATTTGCCTAGACTCGGTTGGTGATAACGCCTAGCAAAGGACACGTCAGACAAAGTCTGTTGGTTTAAAATGGAGAGAGGAAGAAAATGTAGACTGCTTGTTCCAGATGTCAGTTTAAAAAAACCTGAGAAAGCAGAATGTGCTTTATAACCAAATACAGTGAACCTCATGTAAAAATGTTCTCAAAAAGCACTGCTTTTAAAAGAAAAATGCAGGATTAAATTGCCCTGGCAAAAATGTTACAGATTACCTGCAAAGTCCATCATCATATGAACAAGTAACATCATGCATAAGATTTGTACGTCTGGAGGTTGGCTTGCTCCTTCTGCTCCAGAAATTACTGTTGTTAAATATGCAAGCCACTTTTTAATTTAAAAAGTAGCTTGCCTGTTCTGCAAAGTAGCAGGTGACATTCTGCATGTGCAGATATCTTTCAGTTGTGGCCAAAGGCTTTAGATTGTCACTAGAAACAGTGCAATAATTAAGTGTAAATTGCTTGTCCTTTATCACTGAAAGATTTCTTTGTTTGGTTCTTTTATTCTTTATGGCCAACTTGGGCTGCAGTTCAACCCACAGTCATAAGCCCTCCAGAATGTTTGTTTTCAGTGACATCGATAACTGTGGTTCAGATTGCAATGTTGGGTAGCTGTAATTAAATAAGGGCTAAAGCAACTGATTTTGCACACAAAAATGCAAACCTCTGGTTGTCCACAATATAGTTCCCCAGCCATTTGGCTATCATTTCTTAGCATATGTCTTATTCTGTGTAGAATAAGTCCATTGGGGAAAAATGGAAATTTACATTTTATAATATAACATTTCATGGAATAGGGCTCGTCTCCTTTCCTTACGCAGCCTCCTATGCCTCTGGAAGTCTACTGTTGGGGCCTGGGGAACTCTTGAGAACAGAGTGGCAGGGGGATGCAGAATTAGGAGAAATCAACAGAGATCAGCCCTCCTTTGTGCAAGCTCTGCCAGCTCACTGTAATTGCTGCAGTACCAGTGCTTTTCCCACTTTGTTTACTAGTTAACAGCCAGGATTCTGTCTTTAAAGTGAAAACATGTACCCATCCATAATGTGCAAAGAAATTTATAATTCTATTTAAAGTGTTGTATTTTTTACAATTTTAGTTTCTAAACCAGCACCTGATTGGGAAGGAACTGCAGTTATCAGTGGAGAGTTTAAAGAACTGAAATTATCAGATTATGAAGGAAAATACCTTGTATTCTTCTTTTATCCTCTTGACTTGTAAGTAAAACTGCTGAAACATAGTACATACATATGTTCACAGTATTGGATTTGTTGATTACCAAGGGATTTAGGAGGTATTTGCTATTTTAAAAATCTCTACTAGTTGCAAGGAATAAAGAAACACGTTTAATTTTTGCATATTGAAAAACATACATTGGACACTTTTGTATGTAGAAGTCTCATGGAAATCAAATTTACGTCTTTTGCAAGTTTGTGCAATATATGATATGAGGTTAAAGATTAATCTCAGTACTTATATTCTAAAACAATTGGGAAGAACCTTCACTTCCTTTAAGATTATTAATTCTTGAATTTAAGCATTTCTGCTTCCATAGAGCACCAAGAAAAAAAATGGGTTCACTGATTTCCAAAAATGAAAGACAAATTCATATACAGAAGAATGTAGATTTTTCTGATCATTGCTTGCATTTTTTAATAAGTTTAATATTCTAGTACTTATTACGGCCCTACATAACTCTTTAGGATATTTTTCTACTAACAGATCACAGAATATATTATTCTGGTATGTTAAAGGACATTACAAGTACTGCAACAAGATATACTAACAGAAATATTTAAAATTCTGAATTCCTACTACAAAGGAAGAGATGCAGTGAACAATATTTTCATTCCCACCTATTGCAGAGAACTTGTATACTTTATAGAGAACATCTGTACAGATGTAGTAATCATGAAACTATTTTTGAGCTCTGCTTAGAATATAATTTTTCATTTTTATATTTCAGCACATTTGTGTGCCCAACAGAGATACTTGCCTTCAGTGACAGAATTGAACAATTCAGAGCAATAAACACTGAAGTGGTAGCTTGTTCAGTTGACTCACAGTTCACTCATTTAGCATGGTATGTATGCTTGTTTAGCTTGTGCAAATTACTAGCAGTTGTTTGTTAAAATGTATGGGCAAAATAGTAAGTATTGTTAGAAAACACAGGTCCCTGTGCAGTTGAACTCTTATACCTGCCATTAGGTGCCTGCAGCTATTGCAACTGCATAACTCTGTTCCCAGGAGGAAAAAGGGAGTTGGTTGCATAGTACATCTACACATGAAGAAGTGTGTACAGAAGGGAGCAGAAAGGATGAAAGGACAGTGTGAAATGCAGTATAAAATATATAGTATTTACATTTCCTACTTATAATAAGTATATCTTAATATGATGTATTGGTCAAACAAAGAACTTTATATATAATTTTAAAAATCTGATATTAAGAGTGATAACCATACATGGCAAACTTTCTTTTGTTGTAATTTTTTTTCAATGCATAGGTTTACATAGCCAGCTTTTCCAGGAGGGAGTGATCTCAGCTGATTCACTTCCTCATTGCATTCCTCTCCAAACCATGTTGTGTTTTTATCCACAAGAGTCCTGTGACTTCCAACATTAGCTGGGGGGCAGTGTTCCCTCTAAGCTGCAGTTAGCATGATCTAGCTCACAGATTATTAGCCTCCAGATCACACATAATTTTCTTCACTCAGAATGGATGACCCCAGAGCATACTACTTTAAGCAGTAGCTCACAACTTTAATGCCAGTAGCTCACAAAGAATTTTTGCTCACAAGACCCTGCAGCTTAGAGGGAACATTGCTCGGGGGCGGGGGACCGGAATCACAGGATCCTGATGGGGAAAGGAGAATGGTGGCTATCCCAGTTCCACTGGTGAGACCTAAGCCATAAATTGTGGTGAAATGTAGTTAAGAAGAAAAAAGCCTAATTGATGATTATACTTTTGTCATTGATAAAAAGTTGATTGTATAAAGATGTGAAAGTATCTCCCTTAAGTATTTGGTTCTCTTGGTATTGTCATAGGATCAATACTCCACGAAAAAAAGGAGGTCTTGGACCAATAAAGATACCACTCCTTTCAGATTTGACACACCAAATTGCAAAGGATTATGGAGTTTATCTGGAAGATCAAGGCCATGCTCTCAGGTATAATTTTCATCATTCTGTTGCATCTTCCTGCTGTAAATATGAGAATTAAAAGAATCGAGCTGTTTTTCCTCTTGCAATATGTAACTGTATTCTTCATACCAGATTTATTTGGGGAGAGGGAAAGAGGCAAGATTAAAGTCATTAATCTTAAAAGAACTGCCCTCTGGAGAGAGAAATTAATGGATGACCATAGCTACCTGTAATGTTTGGAGGTAGCAGAAAAAAAACATGGGTTTGGGGTTAACAAATCAGTGAGCCAAAGGACTGTATAATGATATAAAACTAAGCTCTAGAAGAATCTCAAATAGTATGATTTAGATTCTTAGAGGACTGGGGCCAGGCACAAATCAGTATGTTAACAGAGTAATGATATATATCCCTTGTTCACCTGTTCTGTTTTCCGTGTTTTCACAGAGGCCTTTTTATTATAGATGACAAAAAATATCTTCGACAGATAACAATGAATGACCTACCTGTTGGCAGATCTGTGGATGAAACTTTACGTCTAGTCCAAGCATTCCAGTATACTGACAAACATGGAGAAGGTGCTTGCCCTTTAAATATTTTAATATTTGAAACATGTAGTTGTAGGTACTGAACTAGCCATGCAATTTGTGGCAGTCCTGAATTCAGGTTTATTGCTGTTTTTACGCCAAAGGTTTGCAATTCTAAAATTTTAGGGTCTGCAGAGGGCTTTGAACTTCAGGTAATTATATTCACCTCTATATGACGTGTGGAAATTACTGCAAACCCAAAGTGGTAGCTGGGAGTACTTCCATTCTTCATTGCATTGTATGGATGTAAATTTCCTACCTGAAGTTATACGATACTAGAGAACTGGCCACTCCAGGCTTGCATTTTGACTTTAATTGGTCACATTGAAGATCTTTTTTTCTCACTGATTAAATTGTTACATTTCCCACAACCTTTATCACACCTATATGCATTGTAACTTTTCTACTGTCTGAAAACAATAGAAACTAAAAGCATATGAGAGTACAATGATGCAATTATTTAAGTTTTAGATTTATATTCTGCCCTTTTCTGCAAGTGGGTTCAGGCAGAAATTTAGACACCTATTACAGATTAAAAATGAAACATAAAACATAACAGAGGCAATACAGTGTCACAAACACAGACGGCAAAGCCAGACAGCAGCATATAGGCTGATATCTATCAGTACAGTCATCATGATGGCAAGGTGATAGGGAGACCAGTTAGTACCAAAGGGGCGCCTGCCAGATCAATTAAAAGCAGAAGAGCTCCATCTTGCAGGACCTGCAAAACCTTGATAAGTCCCACAGGGCCTGGATCTCTAGCGGGAGCTCATTCCACCAGGTAGAAGCCTGGACTGAAAAGGCCCTAGCCCTCGAAGCCAGTCAGGCATCCTTAGGACCAGAGACCACAAGAAGATCTCAAAGCCCGGGGGGGCTCGTATGGGGAGAGGTGGTCCCAAAGATATGCCAGCCCGTGGCCGTATAGGGCCTTAAAGGTAAGGACCAACACCTTGAAGCGGATCTAGTACTCAAGAGGTAGCCAGTGCAACTCGTGCAGCACTGGATGCATCCGTGCCCACACAGGCCTTACTGTCAACAACCATGCAGCGTTCTGAACCCGCTGAAGTTTCTGGAGCAGGATCAAGGGTAGCCCCACATAGAGTTACAATATGCATTTGCAGAAAAACTGCTGCTTTCTCATTTTAGTAATAGATGTTTGGGTAGAATTGGGCTGATCTATGGAATAGGGATGTGAAGGTGGGGGAGAAGGGGTTAGCCACCATATTAACTTCTTGTTGTCTTTTCAGTATGCCCTGCTGGATGGAAACCTGGCAGTGAAACAGTAAGTTGGGTCCATTCATTCAATTTTTTAAAATTGCTATTCATCCAAAGGATCTCATAGTGACTTACGGCATTAAAAATGTATAAATGAGGTAAAAGCAACATAAAAACAGATAACAAGTATAAAATATTAACATAATTTTTTTATATATATATCCGTCATACCACTAACAAAAAATAAGTCCAGAAGGGCCTGGGTGTCATCCAGAAGTGCATTCCACAGGATAGGGACCACAACTGAGAAGGCCCTTGCCCAGTGACAGCTAACCAGGCCATCGTGAGGCTGGGCACCTACAAGAGTCCCCTAGATGATGACTGAGGGGAGCACAGGTCAAAGGCGAAGTTACCTTCTCACCCACTTACCTATCCTGGGCATTGAAGCATTTTAGGCAACTTACATGCCACCTCTCCAGAACCTGCTCAAGGCAGCTCACAATTAAAATAATACCAGCAAGTAAATAAAGACAAGTCAGTAAAACATGCCAAGGTATAAAAGCAGCATAAAACAAACAGCAGTGTTAAAAGAGCTGATTGCTGATGGTTTTCACAAATAGCGCACTAGTTTCTGCCATGCTAAAATAACTGTGCTCTAGTGCTTTTCTGTATGGACATAATGTCCACATATATATAGAAATTCCACAACCCCATTTCCGTTATTTTGTTTTAGTAAAACTTGGGGGGGCGGGGTTTTCCTAGAAAAAGAGGTACTGGAACTCTCAAAAGGGAAATGAAGGTGAAACACATGAACTTTTTTTTTTTTTTAAATGAGAATTTTGTTTCCACTAAGGTTCTGGAACTCTGTTCCACAGTGTTCCCCCAGAGGAAAAAATCCTAGTAAAACTATGTCAAGCATAGATAAATTATGCATTGAATTAATGTATGGAATTCACAAAGATGGGTTCTTGTTTTAGAAAGAGAAATAGGATAAAAATTCCTCAAATCATATATTTAAAATTGTCAGTATATTCAAGTCAGCATATATTAGTATAAGTACTAAATACATTGACAGGTGTAGCCATGCCTTCTACATGTGTTTAATTGTATTAAACCTGACACTGCAATCAGGGTAGTGCCAAAAGAAGAGCTATAGATACCTATGTACACTTGAATGCACTGCTAATTTCAGAGCAGGTGTGACTAATGTCTATCCTTTTATCAACATGAGCTTTCTTTTACTTTGGAATGTCTTATGTGTGGGGGGTGTATATATATATAATGAAAAATATATATAAATATTGTATTGGCTTAATTTTTTATAACACTGGGGTTGTTGTTTTTCTTATACAGATAATTCCAGATCCTGCAGGAAAACTGAAGTATTTCGGGAAATTTAACTAACAGTTTATTCTAAATACACAACTAAGAAGCTGCCAATAAAGTTCAATTGATTTTGATGCTGCCATGTGTGTTGATTTACAGATAAGCAGAATATGACACTGATGCGATACACGCTACTGGAACAGTAAAGATTTAAATTACTGAATATAAGTTTTTAAGACTTCTTCCACCTTACCTGCCAAACTCAAATTTAACGTAACGTACATCCCAATCCTATGCCTATTTTTTTCTGATTAAGTGCCACTAAGTTCACTGAAAGTTAATTGTGTAAAAGACTATAGGCATAAGCATAGTTTCTGCCCAGTCTTCAGTGTAAACATACTGCCTAAGTATCAGGGACAAAATATTTAAGAAAATATCACAGAATGAAGCACTACTACATTTAATTATTTCAATGGTAAGTTTGCAAAATTTGCTGTACCTGAAAAGTAGCAAGTAACTGTAGTCCAAGATCTAATAAAATACCTATTAACACACTTAAATATAGCATCAGGTTTTAGCTTATACTGCACCTGCTTATTGTCTTGGATAGAGGGGACCATTCAATTATTTTAACTTCCTTCCCTTCAACTTCCATCACAAGGGAGTGGAGTAGGGAATGTCATCCTCATTTTCTGTCCCACTTCTGAGAATGGTTATCAGGCCATGATGCTTTTTGGAAAAATGGACAATTTCCATAAATGTTTTCAGTATTCTTCCTCAAAACAGGAGGACTTTGAGCCACAAGTTGTAAATTCCCAATAGAAGCTCCAGGTCATTCTGGAAGGTCTCAATTACCGGTCATATATTGCCACAGTGAAGGCAGATGTACATCTGTGTGTCAGGCCACTGCAGGGTTTTTGCTTTTCCTGTACACTGTCAGGTCTAATTCAAGACCTGTGCAATTCACTTGGCCTTTGCCTTAAGGGCTGATGATCATGGCAGTGGGCATAAATGATACACAACTTCCTATATCAAACTCTCCCAAGACGTTCAGACTGCCTTAAGATACTTAAGAGAACAAGGCTGTCTAATCAACATTCACAAGCATTCAGGTAGATTTTTAAACTGACACTGCCAAAGGGCTAGTCTTATCCTCACAGGAGGCATTAGTCCATGACCCTTTCACAGGATGGGTAGACATGACTGGATTTCCATGGCAATTCCCTGACAAATTTTAATCAATGTTTCTTGGATTATGTACTAATCAGTGGCATATAAATTCCAAGGTGACTTCCTCTCCAAAAAGATTTCTGAGATGTCAGACATATATATCAGGAAATTTTCATCATTTCAGTTCTTACACAATCAAAACATTTCTCCTTCAGTGGGGGAAGTCATTCCCCTTCTCCAGCTCTCAGCAGGGCTATGCAAATTTTGATTGCAAGTCTTTACTAGCTGGATATAAGCTGAACCCTCCAGAATTCTGCAGCTCTGGCAGAGGCAAGGTGCCTAACTTCGCAGTTAGGCAGGCAAATGGCCTTTAGACTTGAGCTCCATGGAAGAACACAGGAAAGCTGTTGCTTTGGGACAGTACAGGAGAGGAACCCTCCTGAATCTGGATAATGGGAGATGGGCTGGAGGCCAACCTCCTGATTGTGGCACTAGGTAATCCGGGATGAGTTCTCCAAAGCTGCCTCTGATTATGCCACCAATGCTGCAGCCTCTTGAGGGCCATGAGCTTGCTTCAGCCAGTCCAGTGGAGCAGCCAAAGGATAGCTCCTTCCAGGGCACTGGGAAGCTTCCAGGCAGCAGAGAACTCCACAGGACTTATTGGCTGGTGAGAATTCCCCCTCCCGCCATGGTGGCAACGAGGCAGGTTGGTGCAGCATGCCAGGTTCTAGGACCAACTTTCATGAACGATAGCAAGGGCCCTTTCCATCACCCTTCATACAGCAGTTTGGTGTGCAGATGGGAGCGAATATGGTAACAGCACCATTTCCCCCACACATCTTTTTCTTGGCACCCCCAAACTAGATGTTCCAGGCCTGCAGCCCTCCATGGACCTTTCCAACAGTAATGGTAGCCCCAATGGACAAGCATAACTCCCCCCCCCACACACACACTGGTTGCTGCCACAGTTAATTCTAGTCAGTTGCCTATTGAAGAAAGAAGGGGCCAGGAATAGAAGAGACTTCACCCAGCAGGTACATGGCTTTCATCAACTTGTGATTCATTCTCTTCCAGAGGATCTTCCTCTCCATTCCATAGCTAGCAGAGTATGAGGTTCTGGAGGGCAGTCTTCAGATACTTTCACTGCGACATCTGAGGAAGACAGTTCTCTATTCTCTATACTTGTCTACTTTTAGTTGAGTTTGGGAATAGACTTGAAGCTATGGAGGATCTGGAGGTGTCCCTAGTTGATGCATCTATAGTGGCTTTGTATTCAGGAGCTGTATTGCCCAAAGATGGTGATAATACATTGAAGGACCCTTTGGTCCTAAATAATGAAGCAGCTCTCAAAAAATCCAATGAGGCCTCCTCTCTGGTTATCAGGGCATCAGTGGTTCTTTTGAACTTCAAAAGACCCATTGTGGTATGGGCAGATAATCTACTTCAGGAATTGGAGACAGATCTAATTATTGCTCAAGTGATCCTTCCAAAAAAATCAACAGGGCTGCAGAGTTTGCTTCCAATGCTTCTCTAGATGTAATGCCATTTTGTGCAAAGCCACAGGTTACAAACATTGCAGTACACTGCAGTCCCTGGCTGAGCATTGGAAGGTGGACACACAGCCAAATTTCATTTGCTGCTTTTATAGACTTCAAGGCCACTTTTGATTCTATATCAAGATCTTGGCTTTGGGCTACGTTAGAATCATCATCTATAGATAAAAGATTCCTTTTGCTCATTAGAACACTTTACAAAAATTCTCAATTGAAAATCAGATATAACAACAACAGCTGTCTTTCAGACTATAAATGCCAACAAGGGAGTTAGGCAGGTATGTTTACTTGCTCCTTTTTTATTTAATTATATAAATGACGTCAATTCCCTTAACTCCCCTGATCTGCATCCTCCTAAGCTACTTCAATGTCATATTTCTATTCTGCTATATGCCAGTGATGCAGTGATTTTAGCTAGGGTTCCTATTGGTTTGAAACATGCACTTTCTAAATTTGCAGATTTTTGTAAGGAAAATAAATTGGAAGTAAATTACTCTAAAACTAAAATAATAGCTTTTGGAAACAGACAAAAAAAAGACACCGGGCTATTAGTGGACACCCTATAGACTAGCAAGTGTGTACCTTTAAATACCTAGGTATGGTGCTCCAAGCTTCAAGAGCAACAATTGCCCGTAGTAACTATGTGGCAATACAAGGTGAAAGATCAGCAAATGCTATTCTAAAAAATTTTGCGCACTAGAGGGACTCACTTTTTACCTGCTGCATTAAAGTTATTTCAAACAAAAGTGATTCCACTGTTGCTCTATGGTACCTTTCTGGGACCTCCATCTCATTGTTTCTGCCCACTGGAACGTATTCAATCAAAATTTTTAAGGGCAACACTTCAGTTACCAAGATACGTCTCAAATGCTGAGATCAGGCTAGAGACAGGCCTGCTGTCTATTGAAGCCAAAGTAACCTTGTCCTCATTAAATAAACGGCTCAATGTCAATTCTCAACCTCAAAATCTAACATTTGCTGCTATTAGATACTAGCTGGTTAAAAATGATTACTAATAAACTAAATTTATTTGGTTCTTCCCCTTGATTTATTCTGTCCCTTACGAGAGATCAGGCCAAAAAAGTTTTACAACAAAGGGTAATGGACACAGAAAGACACCTCGATCTCTCAAGATGCCCAGATTTCATTGTGCCTGATTCAATTAGGTATCATCTTGCTTCTCTCCCCTATCTTACTAACTTAGAGGATCACAAGATGAGAAAAGCTTTCTCCCTGGCAAGATGTTCAATCCTTCCTTCTGTCCTTGAAAGAAGGTATAAGAAAATTCCATTTGCTCAGAGACTCTGCCAATGTGAGCTGCGAGAAATAAAAACAATTGAACATGTGCTTCTAAGATGTCCTGGATATAGTCTAGCCCGCACTAAATACATTTCCCCTTGGGTTAATGCTAAGCCAGGGCTAAAGAGTCTGCTCAGGTAGTTTATTTCCTCTCAGATGCCAATCAGAATATTACAAAACAGGTAGCTAAGTTCTGTAATGCTTGTCTTCATATTAGAAATGCATATATATCTTGATTTTATTGATACTTTTATTTTTACTTACTCTATTTTAATCATGAATAATTTTGCAATTTAATGTTCAAATTTGTTTCAATTAGGTTTTTGTGGTTGGCTTGGTGCAGAATAAATAAACTGAACTGGACACACTGTCAAAATCTTGGAGGAAAGGTTTTTGGGCATACTGCTATATGGTGATAGCACTTTGAATAAAGTTTTAGTGGAATCTAGAGAGGAAAAGGTGATGCCATCATCTACTGGCAGCAGAGATAAAGATTCTAGATCAAAGCCACCACATTCCTTTTGTTCTTACAAAGCTCGCTTATGAGGAAGGGATGGTAAGGAATTCAGAGAATCTAAGTTGATAGGATTCCAATCTAGATTCCAACAGCAGGCCTTCTCAAACAACAAGCAAGATAGACCTCAGCATGCTAGGAAGCCATCAAACTGACTATCTGATCAGCAGCGTTGGCAGACCTTCACCCAGGCTTGGGAGGGGTTGACTTCAGATCATGGGGTCCTGTTGATTGCCAAAAATGGATAAGGAATAGAGTTTTCTTCACTTCTCCCTCATAATTTCCCTCCTTCTCCAGTTCCCAAATCGGAATGTTTTCTGTTGATACAGGCCATACAGCATCTTCTTCAGATTGGAGCCATTTAACAAGTTCCAACTGATCAAGGGCATTTATTTGGGCTTCTTTCTGATGTCCAAGTCTTCTGGGACTGGATAGTGATTTTGAACCTGGAATCCCTAAACCTCTGGATGCACAAGTGAAAGTTTCAGATGGAGTACTGGTGGTGGGCACTGCAGGCATCAACTTATTTTTACTTGCATTAAAGAGGCCCAAGTCCTTTCACTGGGCATTCAAGCCAATGCACAGTGTAACTAAGAATAAAACAAATGTCCTTGTTCTTATTCGAATCAGCCATCCTCAGCTCATGCATATTTGATGTTGTACCACTGTCAGAAAATGAGTAAGTTTCACCACTCCATGTCTAAGCCATAGATACTGAATGTGACTTTGCAAATGCCACTCTCTAGGACAAAATCTAGAGCCTCCTGCACAAAGAGGGTGTGGAGCATGTACTGCAACTTCCCTCTCCTACCCATCCTGGATACATTCCAATGTTCTCAGACATATATGGTAAACCAGGGCTCTCCATGTTTCACATACAAGTACCCAACAGCTTCCTATCTATGCCACTGTAAAGTGATAGAAGAAAGCAACTGGAAATATGCAGGTTTGCTGGTGGCAATTTGTGGACTGTCCAGGAAGACCATCCTCCCACATGCTGATGAAGTATTGCTCAGGAGAAAAGGTGATGTAAAGGAGATGTGGTCATAAGCCTCTGCTTAAGTAACAGCAGTAGCATTTAAAGACCATTTAATTTTCTTTGATGATACTGCTGAGCAAATTAACTACTAAAATAGCAGAGGAGTTGTTTGGCAAAGTAACTGAAATGATTGTTAAACCCTCCTGATGATTTCACTTCAGCTAAATTCAATTAAATGCTAGCAATACTAGGTGGGCACACCGTGAGCTCATTCAGGACATAGCCAGGCATACGAAGTTACTTTATACCATGTCACATCATTGGTCCATCCAGCCCAATTTTTCCAATGCTTGTCAGCAAAGGCTGTTAACCAGAAACTGGACCTGCGTGTGCAAAATATATGGCCCTGCTACATGACCCTAAATCACACAAAACTCTTCTTCAATGTACACTGAAGAAAAATTGGTAGGGGGTGTTTTTTCAGAGAAGCTTGCTGCTGATTTGCTTGTAATGAAACCCCTGATTACCTTCCAAGGAATTCCAGGCTGTCCTTAGTTTCAAAATAATTGTTTAAACAAATAATCAGGAGCCTCATTATGGCTAATTGTTTATTATTTGTTCCATTTATCTCCCAGCTTTCTTCCATAGATCTTTCTTTCTTTCACAGATCTGCTAAGCTTCAGCAAAGTTGCTGCATTCAATATCTTCCAGCTAAAATTGAATATGAGGCAACATGGTGGATACTATTGTAGCTGCTATTTACAAAAACAGGTATATTACTTCAGCCAAATATTTTTATGAAAGCATAAACATGATCTGGTCAAACAGTTCAACTTCTGATGTAACTGGTTCAAAGGTTACAGTCATGACTGCTTTGTGCCTAATTGAAGAAAATTTCCACAAGTTACTGATTGCTGTTTCTTCTTTTAAAAACTACTATTCTGTGATTCTTCCTCACTTCCCCCTTTGTTGCATCATTTGTGGCTTGTCAGCAATAAACAAACAGAAGGCAGCAGCTTTCATCACACTTGTACAAGAATGTGACATGGACTGCCAAGCCTTCTCACTTCTTTATCCATAGAATGACAAGTCCTGTGGAATAGATGCTATATAGGAATATGTAAGTTATTATTTTTGTTTTACTGTTTTTAACTATTTTAAACTGTATTTTTGATTCTTGTATACTGCTCTGAGCCCCAACTATGGGGGTAGGGCAGTTTAAAAATTGAATTTTATTATTTTTTTTAAAAAAAACATGGTATTTTAGGTTGCTAAACTTAAAAGGTTTCCTCATGTCACGGCAGCAGCCACCGCCAGGAAGAGATAGCTTGGCATAGGGAGGTGAGCTGGCACCAAGAGAGGGAATCTTGAGTCACAGCCAACAGAAGGGGGAAGAAGGGACACATGGGAATTTCCTCCCATGCAAGTTTCTGTACATCCCTCTCTTTATCCTATTTCATCCATCCACCCTATCAGAACCACAATTCATCATTTTGTTGATTATTATATTTATTCTTCTATTGAGAGAAAAAGATAAGAGATGAGAAATAGAAAAACAACTTAAAACTATTTGTATAAATAGCAATAACCAATACTTGTATATAAAAGTTGGAGGAGTTTCTGTATTCGTGATCATGTTTTTTAGTTGTAGAAATTTTGCTCCACCATCCTTTGATAAGTTTCCAAATCTTAGTGAAGACCTTCCAAAGACAGCCTTTTGCTATACAGCTGCATAGCTATTGTGCACTGGTTTCTTTCATAGCTGAATCAAAATGCCGCTTCCCGTCTAAATACAACATGGATTCTGAAAAAGAGAAAGTGTTCAGAGTATCCAGTGCTGTCTCAACAACTCCTCCGCATAAGACAACATGGCGATTACTAGAAATCTCACAGACTGTTTCCTTGCACCAGGCAGGCCTCTGCAGGGTTTTCTAATTTTTAAAAAGCCTACTTATTCTTACAGTTGGAACAAAAGTAAGTGTCACTCATCTTCATTACCCTGGGAATGCTTTAAAAAGTCCATTTTCCCACTAGGGGAACATCATGGAACAGGCTTAAGTCCTATCTAAATATTTTTCATAACATCATGCATGAACACAAGCTGCGTTATGTGCATATAGAAATGAACTGTGTTAGTAATGAAGGAGCGCTGCACTTTTACTGAATTATTTATAATTTATCCCAAAGATATAAAGACTGCACAGTGGGGCCCACATCCTGCAAAGACTTCATGATAAACAATAGGCCAGATGACCCCAGGAAGGACAGAAAAAGGTAAAAACATAAAGGTAGTACCAAGTGCAAGTATCGGATCGTTACCGACCCATGGAGAGGAAAGTGTAAAACTTTAAAATACTGAACTAGGAAGGAGTTTGCAAAAAAGGAATAATTTTTCCAAAGGGATACTTTATAACCAGAAGACTGTATTTGAAGGGGCCTGAGTTTCTTATCTAATATTGAGGTAGGATCATCCATATTCAACAACAGGGGTGGCCAAACTGTGGCTTGGGAGCCACGTGTGGCTCTTTCACACATATTGTGTGGCTCTCAAAGCCCCCACCACCCCATTGGTTGGCTGGGAGAAGGCATTTCTCTCTCTAAATCCCTTCTCTAAGCCAAGTCAGCTGGCAGCTTGGAGAACACATTTAAAGTTGCTTTCTTTCCATTTCTCCCTCCCCCATCTATTCCACCTCTCCTTTCCTCCCTTCATCTATTTTCTTTCCTTCCTTCCAGCTCCCAAACATCTGATGTTAGTGTCTTGAGGCTCTCAAACATCTGACGTTCATTCTATGTGGCTCTTACATTAAGCAGGTTTGGCCACCCCTGTTCAACAACAACACATTATAATAAACCATGTGCAGAGAGTAGAAGCAAGTGATAGAGTGGGCTGATTTACATGTGGCCCTGAAGAACAAATTAATAGCCATAAGTGAAAGAAAGGTAGTGAGATATAAGGAGAGCACATAGAAACATCTGTCCCTCAGCTGGGTGTATGCTGCTAATTTGTAGCATTTTGATGGATTTTGTAAACTGTCTTAAGGTCCATCTACGGAAAGCAGGGAATACAAGTAAATTGTATTGTTCACACATGTTTAATGCACTGTTTCAGGTGGGTAGCTGTGCTCATCTGCAGTGGAAAAGCAAGATTTGAGTCCAGTAGCACCTTAAAAACCAATAAGATTTCCAAGGTGTAAGCTTTTGAGAGTGAAAGCTCTGGCTCTCCAAGTTTATCTGAAAATCTTGTTGGTCTTCAAGGTTGTACTGGACTTGAGTCTTGCTCATTTAATGCACTGGAGTCAGTGGGAGATCACACACAGTGAAATCATGCAGCCGTAGCCCAAAGTGGTTCTTATTTTTGCTTTCAATCATGCAGAAATCTGAGATGGCCTCTCTTGTTGGAGTGCCTGAGAAGGCAAAGAACAGGCCTAATCTTCTAGTATTCAAATGTAAATGCAGTCTAGGAACAAAAGTATTACTCCCCTTAAAAAGAACTGTCTGTAGTCTTCTTCCTTCCTCTTATACTGCATATTTAAGGTGGTTCCAGATGAGGAACCCAATGGTGGCTGCTGATAATCCCATTGTGCTGTCACTACATCCATGGGGGAACTGACCAATACCATTGTGCTCCTCATATGGCACAGCTTGATGTCATAAGCAGCCACCATGGAGTGCTCAAACTCCTGGCCCTCTGATCCTACAAGGCTCAAGATGTAAAATTTATGGATATTTTGGAGCCACAGAAAAACTATGTTTTTATAATGATATGTTATATACATCAACAGTAAATATAGGAATTATCATTATACTGAAGATTGTCGTATATAAATTTTTCATTGTATGCAATTTAAGTAAAATCTTGCCTCAAAAAACATTTCACTCATTCCAAAGGGGGGGAAAGGAGGGAGTTTTTAAGCATTCCCCCTCAGATATTTTCATGCTATACATTTTGAGTGAGAAAAACCTTGTCTTAACAAGCATTTCACTCATTCCAAAAAGAGAAAATACTTCAATCATTTTTTCCAATGCTAGCCAACATCTCCCAATTTTTCCACTGGGAAAAACTGAAAGTGAGCACTCCAGGTGGGGGGGAATGGGGAAAAAAGAATTCTGAATTTTTGCAGAGTTTCCCATGCCTTCACATCTCTATAAAAGGCCATTACTATACTAAATTAATCACAGGACACCATTCACAGATTTCCAGTGAAACATCCAAATAGCCACTCACCACCATATGTCTTTGGGACAATCTGTGGTATTTGATTTTCCGACATGAATGTAAAGTGGAAGACGTTAGTTGTGTGGTGCTGTCTGGTGTTTGTATTATAAACCTCACTGTGTACCCGAACTTGGATGAAATTTTCTTCAGTATAACATACCTAGTAAGTTAAAATGGAAAAAAGTATTGGGTTTGCAGGTTCAGAGTTGAATGAGACAGATATGATGTTTTGCACTTAACCGTGGTTCCTCTGACTCCGTATGAATTGGTGTCAGAGTGGCACAGGTTATTTACATTAATATAGTCTATTAACATTGATTGGTAAAAAAGTATTACCTGAGAAGAAAATAATAATAAGGATCCAATTTCAACTGGTCTTTGAAACATGATGTCATCTACAGCTATCACATAAGGTCTAGAACTTCTGCAATAAGAGGAAAATATATGTATTAAAAGGCTACTAAATTACAAACCAACTAAAAGCAGAGTTTGTGAACAGGCACGGAGTCTAAGTAAATACTAATTATATGAAGATTTTTAATGAGGGGTGTTTCCTGCTACAGCATTGATTTTTTAGACCTAAACCACAGAATCTGTGCCAGGGACTCACTGCCACAATCATATTTAACATAAAGGTCAAATGACAATCTATCAGTGAACTCTTACTTCAACTCCCAACAGATTTGTTACTGTACTACAGGGGTGGCCAAACTTGTTTAACATAAGAGCCACATAGAATAAACGTCAGATGTTTGAGAACAGCAAGACAAGGAAGGAAGGAAGGAAATAGATGGGGAGAGAGATGTGAAAAGAAAGCAACTTTAAATGCATTCTCCAAGCTGCTGGCTGGCTTGGCTGGGAGAAGTGATTTAAAGAGACAAATGCCTTCTCCAAGCCAGACCGGGGAGGGGGGCACTTCAAAAGCCACACAGCCAGTTTGGCCATGCCTGCTGCTGTAGTAGGACCTGCTGTCACGGGCTGGGGCTGGGTCAGGCAAAGTTCAGGGGCAGTCCAAGGTCTGTAGCTGGTGAGCAAAGAGGGTCCAAGGCACCAAAACCGAATCACAGTCCAGGTATCGCAGGTCAGAGGTTCAGAAGCCGAAGTCAGGGGGTCCAGAAGTCAAAGCCAAAGTCAGGGGGTCCAGAAGCCAAAGTCAAAAGCCGGAGTGGGCGCTAGAACATCAGGTAAGTGACTAGTTGCTTCCACAAAGCCTCCTCCCAAAGCCCACAGCTATATAGCCCTCTGCTGTCTGTTGCCCATTTGGGCTAATTGCTGGCTCAGAGAGGCAGCCAGGATCCTGCTGAGACTCAAGCATCCTCACTCCTAGAAGGGCCAGAATCCTTTCAAAACTCAGGGCTCAGGGAGCGTCTTGCTCGTGAGCGTGCCGCCCTCCTCCGATCCCTGAGGTCCTGACAAAGGCGGTCACGCACACGAGCCACCCGAGAGGGCGAGGCAGGGGGGCTTGGATCTTCTCAAGCAGGAGGCAGGGGCACTGGTGCAGGTGGCAGGGGCACGGTTTCTTCTGCAGGCTCAGCTTCTTCTGCAGGGTCCCCAGCACCCATGACACCTGCCCCCCATAAAAGGTTGTGTGAGCGCACAAAGTGCATGCACGGTGTGATGATGTCACAGTGACGTCATTACAACAGGCATGCCACTTTCGGCTCTAAGGGACCAGGGGAAGCTCCTGTGATCTCTCAGAGACGAAAGGACAGTCAGCCCTTCCCTTCCCCCGTGTCCTCGGATGGCGTGGAGGAAGGGAAAAAGCCGCTTTCGGCTCCGAGGGACCGGGGGAAGCTTCTCCGATCCCTCAGAGCTGAAAGAGCAGTGGGGGCTCAGGGACAGCATGAGCAGGGTGCCCACCCCATGCCCCTGCTGGGAGCTGGCACCCTAGGCCAGGGGTGGCCAACAGTAGCTCTCCAGATGTTTTTTTGCCTACAACTCCCATCAGCCCCAGCCAGCATGGCCAATGGCTGGGGCTGATAGGAGTTGTAGGCAAAAAACATGTGGAGAGCTACCGTTGGCAACCCCTGCCCTAGGCAATTGCCTAGTTTGCCTACTCCCACACACCGGGCCCGAGTAGGACTTACATACAATAAAATTTAAAGGCTTTGGTAATTTTTTACAGAGCCATAAATCAGCCTAGGAGCACTCCCTACAAAGGCTTGATTTGATAGTGCTTATGTTAGATGGGTTAGAAAATAACTATACATTAAGATGTCACCAAAGCTGCAGATGGGAATAGGAATCAAGATGAAACGTTCTGTGGATTTTCCCATCCTTTCAAACTTAACCTGGAACATCACTGTATATACTGCTCTCAAAATCACAAATTATTTTGCCTGTACTTAACTATTTTCCCACCAATGCATAATGAGCACTGGACCAGGTCAGACTGTGTAGGCATGCTAATATCCAACATATTTCTTGTCACTGGGAATGTGGTTGGGAAAGCACTAATAGTTCCAACCGCTCTAAAGTCTTGATCCAACAAGAGATAACCATGTGTAGAAGCAGGTACAGTCATACATTGATGATGTACCAATGTATCTGGGTGATCATGTGTATCGACTATAGTGCTCACATGGCCCCTGTGAAATGGCTAGATGTGTCTTTTAATATTTATGGGAATATACATTCCTGTTCAAAGCACTATCTGTTGTATGCTAATAGTCTGCCACTAGATCTAGAACAAGGCCAGTATAATTTATAGAAAACTAGGAAGGCTTAACCACCTTAAGGTTTACAGTTTTGAGGTAAAAGTCCAGAAGGGTAGTAGGGACCACTATTACCAAGTATGCCTTAAGGCATCATTGGATATTTCACCGTCTCTGGCAGAAATTCAGATTTTCATTGACGTTTTCCTATTTCTATCACACTTAGTCTGGTTTTTGCAGCTGGCTCTGCCTTGTTCCACCTCAGACAGTTCCTGGAGCTACCACTGTTTGTCTACATTTCCTTGCTTACTTGAGACCTAGACATCAAACTTTGATAGTCACCAAGGAACACTCTGAGAAGATGTTATCCACAGTTCTGTCATCACAATTATTGCTTTTCTTAGAGGGCTAAAGATTTGGGAATTAGAGTAAAATTTTAATTACAACAGAATCATATCAGCTCTAGTTGCAAGGGCACATCCATTGACATTTGAACACATAGCATTAAATTGAGCCTGGTAATAAATTTGGAGATGATTCTGGCATGCATACCATTGTAATAGTCATGAGTTTACTGCATTCGTGAAGCAAAATTATGTTTACAGGCAGCAACTGCAAACATTTGCTTGTATTCTCCAACTCAGTAATAAAGTCTACAGTTTCTGAGCTTTAATTCATTTTCAGGGCAGAATCTATAGATGAACTCCTATAAATTAAATAAATACCTGACTTGATAGGATCTGCAAAATAAAGTGCTTTACAAGTCCTCCCTGCTCACACTGTGCAAATAGGCTGGGCCTCACAGAAAGATGTTCTTCCCAGCCATACCTAGCCCAAATGCACCATGGGAAAGGAAGCAAGCTTGGGGAAAGACACAGACAAGCCCCACCCTCCCTCTACTCATAAAACTTTATGAGCATAAATACTATAAACGTTTCTACCTTACCCGTAGCTGCAGGCAGTAGCCCATCCAAGTTCATAAGCTTTTCTCATAAGAAATCCCCCAAAGATTCTATTGAAAATGTTGCGTTCCTATATTCAGAAGCATCGATAATGACAATCAATTTTTGAACATTTACACAGTTTCTGCATTTGTGGTTCTGCCTCACAAATAAGTTAACAATTCATACTGTCAGAATGCATCATAACAAAGCATACCTATGTGCACAATAAAATTTAGGGCACCATAACGAAAGGCAAGATAGTTTAGAATGGGCTTGCAAATAATAGTTCAGGGGGTAGATGCTCTCCACCTGCTCCACTCTCCACTAAAACAAAAATCAAATGAATTCAAACTTCCACACCAAGAAAACCAATGGGAATTTTACCAGACCCCCATCCCAGTTTCTAAGTTTTCACCAGATCTTGCACAAGTAGTTTCAAGACAAACAACAAAAAATATTTACAAAGAGAAAACTGAGAGTCTAAGGATGCTGAATTCTGCAGCCAATACCAGTTTTAACATGTGCATTGCATGTGTGTGAATTCTATGTATAAAGTGGAAAATCAGTAACTGATGCTTGTGATTGCTAGTGCACAAGGGAGATAAGTTCAAATGTTACTCCCAGAACATGGACTGTTGGCACACACCAAGGGTTTTCCACCACAACATGGATAGCTGAGTGTTTCTGAACCCATTCTAACAAACTTACTCTTCTAGGATTGGTCCAAAATTGCAACTGAACAGTCACAAGGCACACTGGTTAGTCATGCTGCAGTGAGCAAACACCGGGGACAACAAATGCAATCCAGAAAACTACAAGGGACTAGGGAAAGATGATACTAACCTTTCTCATGTATACCCCACAAGGTACTCTGTAAGGTATCAGCATAGGCCTTCTGGGCAGGGAGGTTTTATTGGCATAGTCCACTGGGATTCTATCCCCCTGGCTCAGTGCTCTGTTTTGAGAATATGTATGTAGTACTGGAAGTGTCAGGCAGGACTGAGATTCTGTAGGTGTACCACCCATCCCAATGCCTGACTGTCTCCCTGCCTGAGCTTGTGGAGGTCATCTCCAATGTGGTGTTGAGGACTCCTAAACTGATTGTCTTGTGGGACATCCATGTCAAGGCTACCTTTAGAGGAGCTGCTCAGGATTTAATGGTCTCCATGTCAACCATGGGTGGCTCTCAGGCTGTAACAGGCCCCACACACTCTGCAGGTCACACTCTTGAACTGGTGTTCTGCTGTGGGAGGGGAGGGTTTGGATTGAAGACAGTCTTCTTGTCATGGACAGATCAGTACTTGCTAGGGTTTTTATTTGAAAAGCTACCAAGACTGCAGTGATTGGGGGTTGACTTAAGATGATCCGCCCCTATAGCCTATTGATCCAGTAGGTTTTCAGATAGCATTGGGGGATTTTCCTGTTGACACTCCCTCTCACTGACAGTCTTTAATAAAGCAGCAGCTGGACAAACATTTGTCAGGGATGCTCTAGGCTGATCCTGCATTGAGCAGGGAGTTGGACTAGATGGCCTGTACGGCCCCTTCCAACTCTGTGATTCTATGACTCTGCTATCTAGATCACATTACTGCAATGAGCTCTATGTGGGGCTGCTTTTGAAGACTGTCTGGAAGCTGAAGTTGGTACAGAACACTGTGGCCAGAGTTTTGACTAGAGCAGGTCGTAGGGACCCTATCCCTTCAGTCTTGTTTTATCTGCACTGGCTTTCAATTTGTTTCCAGGCTCAATTCAAGGTGCTGGTATTGACTTTTAAAGCCCTGTAGAGCCTGGGGCCAACAAACCTCAAGGATGGTCATCTCCCATATGAACTTACCTGCTCACTCCAGATATTTTTTGAGGCTCTGCTTCAGTTGCCACCACCATCTGAGACTAGTGGCAAACCAAGAAAGGGCTCTCTCAGTCATGGCAACAAAACTGGAAGTCCCTCATCTGTCTCCTTCTATCAGTGTCTTTTGCCAGCAGGTGAAGACTTTTTTTGTTTTGCTTGGCATACCCCCGATTACCATCTTGTATTTTTTTGTTATGTGTTTTACTGAATTATTTTCTCATTTTAAATTTTTTTAATTGTCCAAATTGTTTTAATGTTTTTATGTGCACTGCTTTGAAGACCCTGAATTATTTATTTATTTAATAAATTGCCCCGTTCTGGCTAGTGCTGGGTTTTGGGCAATTTACAACAATGACTAATAAATACAATCATATAAAACCAATAAAATCAATTAACTAAAATAGGTCAAAAACCCCGATGGTATCCCATCAATATTCTTCTGATCCAGATTTCTGGATGCAGAATCAAGGGGGGGGGAGGGAGGTGTCAGCTCAGCAACCATTGCTGTCCTAATTGAAAGCCTGGCAGAACTTCTTTGCCTTACAGGCCCTGTAGAACTGTAAAACATCAGGGCCCCGATGTTCTCTGGCAGAGATCTCCACCAGGTTGGGGCCAGGACTGAAAAGGTCCTGGCCCTTGTCGAGGACAGCCAGACTTCTCTAGGGCCAGAGATCACCATTAAAGTGACCAGTAAAGTGTAGTGCCCTTCTAGGGACATAGTAGAAGAAAGGCAGCATAAAAATATTTAAATAAATAAAAATTAGTGTCAATGTGATCTAGATAAAAATACAATCTTCAATGATTGGGCATAACCTATAGAAAAAAATGAAAACTACAGAAATAACCCATTAACACTACCTAAAATACTGATATATCAGAGAATGCAGAAATGGATAGTAAATCTCAGGGTGCAAATGAATGCATAAAAAACCCTTTTTAAAAAACCCTAATTCCTAATAAAATATAAAATCTATTCAGCTATGAAATCTAGTACACAATGTAAAAGGAAATCTGATACATTTATTAATTATGTCCCAGGGAGGAGGGCTCCATGCCCCCTAAAGAAAACATGATGGGAAAATCTAGAGACCAAGTCCTCATCTATATATGAAAACAACAAGAGTACCTAAGGCCCTTCTAGAGAACAGCTCAACATCTCTGCCTCTGCAGTGTTTGAAGCTACAAAAACAGCCACTAACCAGCAGAGCTCTCTCAGTTTGCTTGGTAAGTCCTCTTCCCTTCCCCACCTAGAAATGCCATGGAGCTTCACACCTATACAATCCTCTTTAAATATTACAATTGCACAGAAGAGGATTCATGCCTATTCATTACTATGAACATTTATCAAGACTTACTTTCTTTTTGCATTATTTCATGTATCTACTAATCTGTTTTATTGCATTCTTTTTAAGTCTCAGTGAGCATTAAAGTAAATAAATAAATAAATAAACCCATCCATAGATGTAATTTTTAATTCTAAAAATATTTATCTTAGTCTGGAACAAGAGCTAAGCATTTCCATGCAAGTGAAAAGAGACCAAAATGTTCATTTGCTTATATTGCAGATTTGTAATACCTGCGGCTGGCAGATCTCCAGACCCTTGAGTTTTGCATCTTCCATCCACACAGAATTGGGGGGCAACACACGGCTCCGAAAACTAACCGTCCTGCAAAACAGGAGAGTAAGATTCTAAAGAATACTACCATCTCAAAGTTATTAAGCAAGCTCTTCCTTAATCTGTAGTTGAGATTTTTTTGAAGTTACTTCCTTTTCTTCTCCAACTCTCTAAATGGCAAGGTCAAAAGTGGGTCTTGGGCTTGTGCAACTCCTTCCACCTTTTGTTAGCACATGCAGGAATAAGTGGCCAAATTGAAAAATTCTGCTTATCAGAACATATATGAGTCAGTATCAGTTAGTGAATGCAGTGAGGTATTTAGCCTGGATTTCAGAACTCCATTCAGCTCTAAAACCAGTGATATTAGGTCTGTCAGCAGTCTGTATCCAACTTCATAATGGGTGTTTTTACATTCAGATTGATCCAGAGTTTTAGAGTCTTCAAATCGCCTGCCACTGTTTTGCTTTAATCATTTTCCGTTTACATATAAGCGTTTCAATTTGGGGGGGGGGGGGGTGTCTCTGATCAGAGGGCAGACGGAATACCAGTGCTTAGTTAAATGTATACGATTGCTTGGAAATCATGTCAACACTGCAAAAACAATACAAATTTAAATTACTAGATGAGGCAAGCAATGATATGCAAAAACTTCAAGTGCTGTCAGTTCTCATGCAAATTACTGCATCTTGTGGTGGCTTTTGAAGGAGTCTTTTAAAATGCATGAAAACTTCTACAATACAAATTTGAAACGCCTATAGAGAAAAGACCAGATCAAAACTAGTGTGGAGAAAAACTTTGCAGCAGCAGCTCCAAACCTCATCTCACCAAAACAAATGTAGATGCTTCGGGCAGCAACGATGCAAAACAGTTATGAGAACATTAGGTAATGTAAAGGGTGAGTTTCCAATGCGGTGATAAAGAGTCGCAAACTGCCAGTGTAAAAACACCCTAAGTAAACTTAATGGCATTTAAGCTTTCTCAGAAAATGGCAATTTCTTCCTATTTCTGTACTCCTACAGCATGATCCCCACTATGCTGTTCCTAAAAATTTGCAGATAGCCAGTAGTAAATTTCAGGGAGCTAAGTAGGCTGCAGCTGAAAAGGAGAATCAACTCTCAAGAAAACTTAAATATCATTACGAGATGAATGAGAGGTGAAATGATAACCATCTTCAAGTACTTGAAGGGGTATCATACAGAGGATGGTGCGGAGTTCTTTTCTGTTGCCCTGTAAGGTCAGACCAGAACTAATGGGTTGAAATTAAATCAAAAGAGTTTTCACATAACATTAGGAAGAACTTCCTGACAGAGCAGTTCCTTAGTGGGACAAGCTTCCTCTGGAGGTGATGGGCTCTCCTTTGAAGGTTTTCAGACAGAAGGTAGATGGTCATCTGACAGCAGTGCTGATTCTGTGAACTTAGGCAGATCATGAAAAAGAGGGCAAGAAGGGTTGTATCAATGTTAAATTGGGGTTGTTTTTGCCATCTTCTGGGCATGGAGCAGGGGTAACTGGGGGCGTGTGGGGGAAGTGAATTTCCTCCATCGTTCAGGGGGTTAGATTAGATGACCTTGGAGATCTCTTCAAACTCTATGTTCCTATGGTTACATTTTCTTTACTATAGGTCCCTGTCTCTCGCCCTAACATACTTCAACACAGTTGGGAAAATAAAAAGGGGTATCAACATAAGCCTTGAGCTGCTTGGAGAAGAGAGACAATATCAATGCATCTTGCAAATCATTTCAAAGATTTCTTCAGATCCTGGATGCTGAAACCTCCTCATGTAGCATTTTCAGTACTTGTGGTGAACCTGCCCTCAAATAACTTTAGAGGGTTTTTTTGTTTTTTTGTCTGAATGCTAACTTCAATACACAGTGAGGTCAGGAGAAGTAACATCAGAACAGTTCCTTTCCGTGTATTTTACTAGGTCAGGAATAGGGATGGGGATGAACCATGAACCCAGTCAGCTCCCAGATGAACTGAATCATGTTGGTGAGGTTTGGCCAAAACAGCTAAGCCATGGGGGCAACTTGCTCCCATGGCTCAGTTGCTGGCTGCCCAAGAAAGCCCATATAAACAGCTGAGCCACAAAATCCACATGGATCAATAGTTTAAAGGGGTTTTCAGGGGCTAGAAGTCAAAGAAAGTCCTTTTAAGCAGTCGAGCCACAAGTTCTGTATGTTCGATGGTGTTCGATGGTGCGGTCTCATTTGGAGTACTGTGTGCAGTTCTGGTCGCCGCACCTCAAAAAGGATATTATAGCATTGGAGAAAGTTCAGAAAAGGGCAACTAAAATGATTAAAGGGCTGGAACACCTTCCCTATGAAGAAAGGTTGAAACACTTAGGGCTCTTTAGCTTGGAGAAACGTCGACTGAGGGGTGACATGATAGAAGTTTACAAGATAATGCATGGGATGGAGAAAGTAGAGAAAGAAGTACTTTTCTCCCTTTCTCACAATACAAGAACTCGTGGGCATTCGATGAAATTGCTGAGCAGACAGGTTAAAACGGATAAAAGGAAGTACTTCTTCACCCAAAGGGTGATTAACATGTGGAATTCACTGCCACAGGAGGTGGTGGCGTCCACAAGCATAGCCACCTTCAAGAAGGGGTTAGATAAAAATATGGAGCAGAGGTCCATCAGTGGCTATTAGCCACAGTGTGTGTGTGTGTATATATATATATATATATATATATATATATATTTGGCCGCTGTGTGACACAGAATGTTGGACTGGATGGGCCATTGGCCTGATCTAACATGGCTTCTCTTATGTTCTTATGTATGGATCAGCAGTCTAAAGGGTCTAGCTGTCAAAGAAAGCCCCTTTAAAATAGCTGGCTTTCTTGAACAACCAACTGCAGCCACCTCAGACTTGAAGCCATTTAAAACCTTGCTTTTTGCTCCCTACAGTTTTTTGCTATGGCTCCAAAGTTTAAATGGCTCCCAGCCATGTTTTCCCATGAAGAATAGATAGCAGGGGTTTGAAACTCTGCTTTCTGTTCATCATGAACTGCATCAAAATTCATGAAAGTTCTTGCTAGTTCCTCAGTTTGTGAACATTGTTTCATGAACTGGCAAAAATTTGTGATGAACTTCAGTTTGTCAACCAGTTTGTGACCATCCCTAGTCAGGAGGGAAAGCACAATCAGCATAGCAGGTTGGATATGAAGTACCACAAGTAGGGAGAAGTTCATAATCAGGGCTTATTCTCCTCTCAGTTCTGATCCTGAGGGTCAGGCAACCATCATAAACAGCATGGAAGGTAAAATAGGAGTTTGCTGTGGATGTGGGTGGTGGCAAAGCTTGCTCCCCTCCTCCAAAAAAGGAAAGGCTGCTCTACCAGGGTAAATTACATTATGCCAGCAGATTGGAACCTTTGGATCTAACCCAGTATGCATAAAGTATGCCAACTGGGTTCACACTACTTTTTGTTAATTTTCTAATTTCTTAGGTTTACTCTTTAGTGGAACTTAAATCTCACCTCCCATCTAAAGAATAATGGCATTACATCCCCCCGCAAAAATAAACTTGTCTATGGGGGGGGGGGGGTTGTTCCCCTTTCCAGAGGCCTGACTGTTCTTCCTTGTCTCTGGTGGTGGAAAGTGCCATCAAGTTGCAGCCAACTTACAGTGACTGCATAGGGTTTTTAAGGAAAGAGACATTCAGAAGTGGTTTGCCACTGCATGCCTTTGCATTTCCTTGGTGGTCTTCCATCCAAATAGTAACTAGGGCCAACCCAGCTTTGCTTCCAAGATCTGATGAGCTCAAGCTAGCCTGAGCAATCTATGTGAGGACATTTCTTGTCGTTAACAGGTGCTTTAATGGAGTCTGAGAATATCTGAACATTGCTATTACTACTTGCTGCTGTTCTGGCACAACAAAACATTCAGGGTCTGCAGGAGACACTCATAAGAACCTGCCATAGTGAGTGTGGAACACAAAGATAAATAAATTATCAGTTAATAATCCAGTGAGCAAAGCAACTCTAGTAAGTGTTCAGTCATCACACAGCTTACCTTGAATCCAACGTATTAAGAAATATGTCATGAATAACTGTTCTTTCTTCTGCAGTGGGAGCCATTTTTAGCAAAGAGGCCTTGCTGAAATCAGTTCTTCTCATCTTGTTCACTAAATAATGGAATGAAAAAAGAAATACAAATTATGGGGACTAGTAGTTTCCACTAAGGATATCATCCAATCACCTTCCATTTCTAGAACTAATGACAACCAAAGGAGTTCTTCATGGACTCCTCTTCCTAGGGGATCTTATTGTACTTTGATCTGCCTAGGATTTTCTACACCATCTTAAATATTTTTAAATGCAGAGATAGGTTGGAACTGGAAAATTACATCTTTGGAATCCGAAGTTGTAAGTAGGAAAACACAACTGAGCCAAAAACTTTGCAAGCATACAAATCCATGTTATTTTTTTACTAGTGCTCATTTCTATTTTTGAACCACCTCATTCCCAGTTGGAAGAACGGGACACAACCAAATGTCCCCCAGTCTCATAAATAACACATTACTTACATTCTCCTTCCTTGAAAATGTTTTCTTCTTCTGGACCTTCAGTTATCAATGGATTAACAAATGCTGGCCTGCGGACATATACAAATTTAGTCAAAATGAGATGCTTGCAAACATCTTCCCTTTGGCAGCAACTGTGTAACTTCCTCTGAAACAAGTGAGGCATGCCCACACCCACCTGAAGATGGCAGCCTTTGCTTATCACTAGGAAATATGCATTTTCAATATAAAAGAGATAAAATAGTCTGATTATGTCCTGTGCAGGTTAACACATGCTCATTTAATTCCTCAAAGACACAAGAATTCAGTAACTCTATATAATCAAAACCTGAAATTTGGGCCACTTCCATTAGTGCTTATCCCTATCATGTTCTGAAAAAAACTGGAAAGAAATCACAATTAAGAGAGAGAAATGTACTCACAGAGAAGGTGAGTTCAACAGTCAAAGCGCTTTATGACTGGTTTTTTTCCCTTACCCCTGAGAACCTCTCTATGAAAATGTGCAACAGACACTATTTTTCGCTTACTTTGAACTCTTCCAGAAGTAACTCACTCAAGCTATCGCATATTACCAGATACACAACAAGAATCTCTCTTGTCTCTGTTCTTATTGCTTTTATTGCTTTATGTTCTTAAGAAAAGATTGTATTGGTATGGCAAATATTTTATTACAATTTTCTCATATACTTAATTCAAAGACTGAAAAAGACAGAACTCCCTCCTGTGCTGTTTTAGTGGTCAAGAATGGAAACTGTCTTTTGAAAAAGAAACCTTTTATGAACTGTGATAAGCAGTGCAAGCTTCTGCAGATTTGCTCCAGACTAAGTCCATTCATTCATTGGACTTAGGCTGCAGTAACTCTGCAAGAGATTGCACTGTTAGTGTTGTCCTCTTGTGTAACTTAATCATCCCAGTAAATTCCTAATGAGGTTCCAATCTATTTTACGAACAGTGCACTAATCATGCTCTGAATCAGAGAAAAAAACATATTTAAGGAAGTAGGTTAATAGATTTTTTTTTCCTGAAAGATAAGCAATACTATTTTAATATGCTGATCACACAGAAATCACCGAACGAGTCTCCATCCTCTAAAGAAATAATTTTAAAATCTTACATATTTCTAAATTTTATTTTATTAACCCTGCTAAGACAATACAAGAAGCCTCTCTCCCTCCTTCCAACTCTTTCACCATCCCCCTCCCCCCCATTATACAACTATTGTCAATACCATGCCCAAAATGTTACCTTTTGTTTTCTGGATCACGAGCCACCATGACAAAAGTTGCATCTAACACAGGACAGTAAACATCATTTTGTAGCTTAAAAAAAAAAAGGATGGGGTGAAATTGTGTTTGGCAAGTTCTCCAGTTTCTGTCAGTAATGCTATTAAGACTCTGATTACCAGTCTTCAAATTGCTCTAGAATTTTGAAACATTTTGTAATGAATCAGAAGTAAACATAGATGCTTTTCCCTACAGGCAATTAACATATCACACACACACACACACACACACACACACACACACATATATATATATATATATATTTATTTATTTTACAAGCCATTCCCTGCAACTGCTCTGTGGGTGCAAGGAACCCAAGTTCGAACCAGGGAACCCAGACTAAACTTTTAAAAAACTTTGTCCCTATGTGCTAATAAATCTAGACAGTTGCTTATATTGTCTACACAAGACGATCTTGCAGCTCTTCTGTAACTAATTTTGTAGCAGAATTATTTGCTTTACTATAATTAACTCTATCTGAAATTTTACTCATAATAAAGTAGTCCTAAAATCAAGCTTGCCACTGTTCAATCATGGGTATTATTTTATCTTTCTAGCTGCCAATGTAATTTTGGCTACAAATTGATTTCATTTTATTCTTTAAAGGTTGCTTGCAGAAATCAAGTAGAGACAGTTTTGGTATTAAAGGTGAGCCATAATTGGTTTAATTTGTTGAACAATATCTTTGCAGTACAATTATATTAATTCCCAGGTTTACCAACGGTGGGGAAAGTCTGCCTGGTGACTATAATTTTTTGTAACAATTTTAGTTATAATTTTTGTTTCTTTTATGTAACTGACTTGGTGCAACTTAAGGTACCATCTTGTTTGTATTTGAAAAGACTGAAATTTTATATTAAAAACACTCTTGATAGTATAAACAGAAACTTTTAATTATAGAATTCATTTTAGCTAGTCAAATCCTGGACCTTGTAGGCAGACAATACTCATTTGCTCCCACTAACCTGAAGCACATGCATTTTCACTTCCATTGATGTCCTTCCTACCCATGTAACATTCCCAGTGAACTTGATATCACAATCTGGATGAATTATCTTCTTCCATAAACCTAAACATATACAAAAAAGAATCAGAGAATGAAAACTGAAGGTTAGCAATTAAAAACAAGATCTAGATTCCCTAGTAGTCTAAGAAAAGTTAACTGCTTTGCATGATTAGCTACTATAAAATGTAAAACGATTAAAAAGATGCTAAATACAATACAAAAGCATTTCCAGTGACCTCCCCTTTCCCACAAAGTAAGGAAAGGGAATGAAAATTCTGGAGGTAAGTTATACAAAAACAAGATTTTATAGTGACAAGAAGTGAACTAGATGCATTTATTAACAAATCACATAATACTGTACCAATTTTATCCACCAGCGCTGTAACAATTGATAAAGGAGATCTCTGAACAGTTTCATGTTTGGTGTGAGTGTAACAAATGAGAACTGTAGAAAGATAAAACAGACATTGCACTGTTTATTCTCTGCACTGATAAATGGGCTTTCCCCCCTAGGACTGGAGAAAAACTTCACAGTGTAGTCTTTGTATTGTTTAAAGAAGGGTACTTTCAGAACCTGTATGAACAAGAAAAGCAATCAAGATTAACTCAGTCAGCCCCACCTCCAAATACAAAAGGTTGCTTGGAAGCAAGCTATATCAACATATTTAATTCCATGGAGAATCATTGTCTGATTTCTGAGGAGCTGGGAGAGATTGAGGAAGAGGAAGAAGAAAAGGAAGAGGAGGAGGAGGAAGAAGAAGAAGAAAAAGAGGAGGAAGAGACACCCTTTGTTAACCAAAGGAGACTCAGAGTGGCTTTCAATTCTCCTTTCCCTTCCCCTCCCCACAACAGACACCCTGTGAGATAGGTGGCTGACCCAACTTGTGGCTGACCCAAGGTCACATCAGCAGGTGTATGGGGAGGAGTGGGGAATCAAACCCAGTTCTTCCAGATAAGAGTCTGCACACTTAACCACTACACCAAACTGGTGAGACAAAAGCAGGACAGCAGGAAGCACTAGTGACTCAAATGTCCTTTTGTGCTTACTGTGGAGGGCCTGAAGCAGAAATTTGCACATCTTCTTCATGGTGAGATTCAGAATAGAGTACATATCTGCAACTCAGCCACCTAACTACTAGTATGTGTGTGTGGAGGGGGGAATGTATGGATGCCCAAAAGTTTCACAGAATCAGTCAAAATATGACTTTGGGGATCCATAACTGGAACTCTGGCTTGAAAAGAAAGTTGCAGCAGTTTTCCATTAGCAATAGATTCTCTGGGCTGCTTTAAGCACCAATAGTGGGAAAAGACAAGCACAATACTGGTACCTGCCTTTTTCCCCACTAGCACTTAACACAGAGTCAGAGGAGTCATTGTGGGATAACTCTTTGTTGGAAAACTGGAGATTTGGGGGTAGAGCCTGAGGACAAAGACCTCAGCAGGGTACAATGCCATAGAGCCCACCCTCCAAAGCATCAATTTTCTCCAGGGAAACTAAATTCTGTAATCTGGGGATGAGTCGTAATTCTGGGGGATCCCCAGGTCCCATCTGGAGGCTGTCATCCCTAAGAAAATTAAACAGCATTCCATAAAACAATAGTTCCAGTCCATAGTAGCCCCCTCCCCCCCATCTTGCTCTGTAGGGGCAAAAAAATGTACCGGGAGATCCAAACATGGAACAGAAATGTCATGTGTAGTTTGAAAGTGCAAAAAGAAGAAGCCCCAGTCAGACCCTTTCACTCCCACTCTTCAACTTCTTCATAATGTCTGTCACCCTAAGACATTGTTTAAATCATGATGTCAGAAAGCAATATTAGCTACATTTGACATTTCTACAGGTCTAGTTCTGTGCTCCAAAAATATCTAAGCTTTCCACTTTAACCACTTCCTTAGCTGCAAATCACAATTGCAATAAGGAAAACTCACAATAAGAAAAACTCAGGAAATGGCTAAACACCTTTACCAATCTGTTTGCTGTAACTGCCATGTTTTGTTATATTTCTTGTTTTACAACATTATTTTATGTCTTTTTATGAATGATTTTATGGTCATTCAGTTTTAATTTTGTATAATTTTACTGTTTTAAATGCTGGCTTAGGCTGTGAATAAACTAAGCTAAGCTCTGGCAGAACAACTGCAGTAAAACATTAAAAGGACTTTTGAATAACTGACACAATAGCCTTCACCAGTGTTGTCTTTTAAGCCAAATGACATACTATCTGTTGTTCAAAGGAAGAAGGGGGAACTGCACACCAATGTGATAAAATTATAAGTTTGACCTGCCCATCATTTTGTTGGACAATCTACCACCAGTTTTTGTTCTGTTTAGCCAAGTCAGAAAGATGATGCGCTTGACCCTGAGGGAAACAGTTCAAATCCCAGTATTAACATTACAATCCTATGCAGAGTTCTGATTTCTGTGGGCTTAAATTGAAGTGATTATTTTTTTATTTTATTTAGTATATTTTAATCATGCTCTAACTCCAAGGAGCTCTGGGTAGCATACATCATCGCTGTCAGGTCTATTTTGTCTTCACAACAACACTGTGAGGTAGGTCAGGATAGGAGCATGACTATCCAATGATCACCCAGCAAGCTTTATGGCAGAATAAGGAGGTGAACCGGGGGCTCCCAGATCCTAGTCCACCGCACTATACAGGCCCTCCTCTGTACATAGTTTCTCTGAACGGAAGTTCAGGCCTAAGGCTTACTCTCAGCCTTGCAAGTATTTTGAGTAAAGTGCTGAGCCCACGATTTTAAAGAACTTTTTTATATTTCAAGCATTAAACAAAAAAAGCTCCATATATAAAAAGGTCACCAGAGAAATGAAATTGTGCAGCAGTTACCAACCTCCTAAGCTGTCAAGGTCTTCAAGAATTCGGCCAAACCTATTAACAAAAAGACACTACATTAAAGTTAAAAATGAATGCGTGGCATTAAAATCACAGATTGTTTGCTTAGCAGAAAGACTTCTGCCAGTACCTGACAGTGTTGTTGACATTCAGATATTTTTCTCTTATTTCAGGCTGACTTCCTAAAGGCAGGATAACTTCTGTATAGCTGTCTCTCATTTTCCTAGGGGGCAAGTCAGCTTGGTTTTTAGCAAGGAGCGTATGCAAGGCTTTTCTTTCATTCATTGCTTGCACATGATCACTAGGGAGGGAAAAACAAATAAGATTATTCCAGGGGGTGGGAGGAATCAACAGGATATAATTGATAACAAATTCTGAAAAAAATATTTCTATTCAAGGAATGGGGAAAGGAAATGCAGTAAAGATGTGCTATACAGACAAATCAATTATAATAATCAGCTCCAAGTCACCCATTTAAATCTTGGATCAGTCACAAACCCAGTGGTGACCACAGGCAAGCCGCTGTAATGCTGATCTTCAATATAGCATTTTTCATCCAATTACTATGGTACCACATACATGCTATTAGAACTTGCTGTTTGTAAAGTAGTGGGTTCAGACGCTAGAGTGATTTTAGAATAGCTCATCATTTAGCAAAAACCCAACTGAGAACACATGCAGCAAGTCACAACTATATACACATAACCTGCCACCAGCAAACACCTCCCCAAAAATAAGATTAACTAATAGGAACATCAGGCATTGTGCAAACCTCATTCACTAAGCACTAGTCTGTAGAGCTCCCCTGACTGGCTGGCTCTGCAGGAGAGGCCAATTAAGTACAGCTGCCAGGATCCTTTCAAACAAAGGATCTTTGCTTGAAGCTCCTGATACACAACACTGTTGTTACTGAGGCTGATTCCGCACTAACCTTGCTCTGCGCCAGACTTCTGTTTCTCTCCGGAGCAAGCTAGCGATTTCACACCAGTTGCTCTGCCCCACCATTTTGTGCGGGGAAAACCTGCAATTTGCTGTGCCGCAATGTAAACCTGAAAAAACAGGTTTATGCTGTGGTGCAGCAAATTGTGGGTTTTCCCCATGCAAAATGGTGGCATGGAGCAACTGGTGCGAAATCACTAGCTTGCTCTGGAGAGAAACGGAAGCCTGGCATGGAGTAAGGTTAGTGAGGAATCAGCCTCTACTGGACTCAGCGCCCTTGCTTTGAGCAAGCAAAAAGGTATGCATGCAAAAAGGTGAAATGATTTCTACAGGTTCCCTTTCCCACTGCAATCCTTTGTGCACCATCTCTTGGCCCTCATGAGTACCTGTTCGGTTCCAGCAAGAAATCAAAGGTGGCTGAACTCTATGCATAGTTCTTTGGACCTAAGCTATTATTATTATTCAGAACCTTTCTATTCAAGAATAAACAAGGTGGCTTATAATATATTTTTTAAAAGATCTAAAATATCTATCCAATAAAAGAATGCCTAAGAGATTAAATTTAAAATGATGCTTCAAAGACAAATAGTCCAAAATTGATAAAAGAAATATTCTCTGTGGGGCCAACAGCCGTCAGTAGTTCAAGACAGAACTGGTAATATTTCTGCAGCACATACCGATATGTCATCTTTCAACTTTCAAGGCTGCATCACTTGAAGTGCAGTCCTATGCAGTTACTTCAGTCAAAGTCCACTGAAAATCAATGGGCTTTTAGACTATAACTCTACATAGGAAGGCACTGTCAAAGATGTAATCAAAAATGTAAAGAAAAGTATTACTTCTGTGCATCATTTACCTCCAGTTGGTAGATGCCCCCACTATACTCCTCAATTTGTTTCGCACTAAAACAAAACAAAGATTGGTCAGAAACACTGAAACAGGGGGTACTATGAAGTTGCTTGTGACCAAAAGTTGCAATGGCCATTTCAAGAAGAAGATTAAGCTAAATCATGCAAAGAGAGGCTGTAAATCAAGAAAGGGTCAGCTTTATTCCTGATTCAGTGGACATTACCATTATGAGTGAATAAAGGAATGACTTAAGTTTTTTAAAATAAAAAACATGACAATGAGCATGTGCTGAGGTTATCGTGGAATATGTAGGATGGTGTCTGCCTGCAGCCAATCTAGGAAGTAGGGTTGCCAGTTCCGAGTTAGGAAATACCTGGAGATTGGGGGTGGGGACTGAGGAGGGTGGAGTTTGGGGAGGGGAAGGACTTCAATAGAGATAATGGTCACCTTCAACAGCAGCCATTTTCTCCAGGTGAACTGATCTGTCACCTGGAGATCAGTTGGAATCCCAGGAGATTTCCAGCCACCACCTGGAGTCTGGCAACCCTAGAAGGAGGGGAAGGGAGGAGATAAACTCAACACATTCCCCCATACATTTAGCCCTACAGCCGTCTCTTTTTTTTCTTTTACAGCTGATTTGTGGTATAGCTTTGCACTAACTCAGCAGGGAAGGGAGGAAGTAGGAGTTGCTGGACCATGGGGAGGCCTGGCACAATTGTCATTGTGCTAATATAACAGATGGAAAGGGGGAGAGTGATGCGTGAGTATGGTGAAGACAGGGTGCCTGGATGCTGTCCCATCCACTTCCACACAATTTGCTGGTGCTGCCACAGAGAAAATACACTTCCTTGTCCCAATGTAGAGAGAGCAAGAGATACCACCACCACCCAAAAAAGAGCCCTTTGTTGTTCTTGTTCCAGAAATGTTAATACTAATTTGCACTAAAAGAAGGTCCAAAGTATCCAAATACTTCTCTATTTATTTCACCTTTATCTAGTCAAGTAATCACTTTGTTGCTATGGGATTGCAAGATAATGCAGAATAAAATCAGAAAGGTGTAACTATAAGTCTAGACGGATAACATTTGTGGATCTTCCTTAATAAACATGTCTATGGCCATCAGGAAAAAATTCACCACTGTATATTTCACTGGTGGCGGGGGGGGCAGTCCTTTAAAAAAATTACAGTTGCTTTGGACTAACCAAAAGGTTTAAATCAGGATTCCTATGTAGATATCAGAGGCTGACTTTTACATATTGATTTTAGCTAGCCAGCCAAAGCTTTAGCTTCAGATCTTTAGATTCAACACTACTGTATAAATAAGTTTTCTGTACTACTTGTCTATTTTAACATAAATATAAATAACTGCTGCAAGTACACAGAGAAAAGATTTTGATTAATAAGACATGCTTTATTTACCTAGCAGTGAAAACCCATTTAGTGCCACCACCCACAATGATGACTTGAAATAGCTGCCAGAAAAATACTAATGCAAATTTTTCATTAGCCCTGCAACAGACAGATAGAAGCAAGACAGCAGCAGATATACAGTCATATTAAAATGCATACAGGTTACCACAACACACCATTATTCACATGAATGGGTAAATGCCCTGTGAAGTAGAAAAAGCAATTTAGATTATCAGTGTAATTGTAAAAAGAATTGTTTTCCTAGTACTGCACTCAATCACAAACACACAGACGTGAATACACAATTGCACATTAACATATAATTGAATTCTGCTGTACTGATAATCGTTTATTTCTGTGGCTGACTTAATATATTCCTTCATATTTTCAAACACATACAGAACCACAGGATACCAAGTTTTCATCACTGTGTGTATTTTCTTTCTCCTTCTACCCACTCCACATATCTATCAATCACATTTTACCCCACCCTTCTGTTTGCTTCACAAAATAGTCTTGTAGGCCCAATGGTTTTTCCATGCAAAGCTTTGCCATTAGTACAAGATTACAAAACAAATCAATGAGAATAATAATGGCATTTTTGTTCTTCAGATAAATGGGCCAAGCTTTCTGATCACAGTATCCTAGTGTCTATAATCAAGTTACGTTACCTTCACGCATGTCAGGAAGAGGTTTCGAGTCACTAATTGTAGAAGTCAGCATCCTCATCAGGATAGGATGGGCCTTCCTTAATGAAAACCACCTACGTAATAAGAAGAATGCAACACTGATCAAAAGGAGCAGGTGAAGGGGGGAAGGAGACTCAGCAGTTCTCTACTAATAATGTGCAACCATGTTGCAGCCCACAATTTATGGACTGGCCAAACTTCCCACTCTCCTGGCACTTCTCAACCTGTGCAAAACTAAATTGTACACAGGTAACAGTGCTATCCTATAAAAGAATGATTCAGAAAGATGCTTTAAAGAAGAGAATGAGATTGCAGGCTTGAATAGGGATGCCAATGCCCAGTTGGGCGCAGGGGATCCTCCTGTTTGGAGGTCCTCCCCCTACTCCGGGGTTATCGGAAAGCTGGAGTGGGGGAGGGAAATGTCTGCTGGGCACTTCATTATACCCTATAGATTCCCATAGAGTATAATGGAGAATTGATCTGTAGGTATCAGGGGCTCTGGATGGACTGTTTTTTGAGGTAGAGGCACCAGATTTTCAGCATAGCATCGGGTGCCTCTCCACACAAAAACTTCCAAAACTCCCAGGTTTCAAAAAGATTGGATTGGGGGGTCTAATTCTATGAGCACCAAAAGAAGGTGACCCTATCCCTCATTATTTCCAAATGGAGGGAAGGCAATTAAAAGGTGTGCAATCCTTTTAAATGTGATGGCCAGGACTCCCTTCAAGTTCAATTGTGCTTGTTACAACCTTGCTTCTGGCTTTGACCCCAAAGTTTCCTGGCTCCACCCTCAAAGACCCCAGATATTTCTTGAGTTAGACCTGACAGCCCTACCTATACTACGATGTACTCTCTGTTGCTGTATGTATTGTTCTGTTATGGAATTTCTGCATTGTTTAACATATCATGCTAAAATTTACACTTTGTTTCAGCTTTGTATCAGAGCCTGGTGTAGGCCAGGATAGGGCAATTAATATGTTGTTGTTGTTAACAATAACCATCTTGTGTGTGGGTTTAACTTTTTGCAGGCTAGGTGGGAGATGACTATCAAACTTTAGGTAGACCCTGGTCTAGTCTCCTGCTCATCCCCCCTTCCTGTTTCCAACCACCAATCTGAAGAGAGGACAGGAAATCCATCAAGGTTATAAGGATATCTTCCTCAGAATGTTGCAAGAGGGAAAGCCACTTGCTGAGCGGGAAGTGTTGTATATATTATTGAGTTATTCGGCAGGAAGCCAGTTGGTATGTTGGAGTTTGCAAGAGACAGAGTTAAGGATAGTCCTGCTCCCGGGCCAGAGACGGTGGCCATTTTGGGGGGATATGTTTGACCAGCTTATCCCAGAGTAACAATGTACCTGCCCTGCATACCACCTAGATAGGGCATGAATTTAGAGAAGGGACAGAGATGATGCATTTTTGTTCACGTTATTTTATTTCTTCCATTCACTTCTGATGTGCCTGTATGTTTGAGTTTTAAATAAATCCTTTGATTGTTGACGGACTGAAGTCCCTCTATACCACATAGTTTCCCCCAAGCACTTGGAAATGCTAGGAATGGGTCAGGGAATCCCTAGGAAGGAGAAAAGTAGATAAATGGCAAGTTGACAAATGGCAAGTTGACAACAGGAGAGACCCAAAGATCCCTGGGAAACCTCAAGGTGGGTTCCTAGTGGCACCAGAGGGAGGTTAGGAGGCTGTCCTGTCTAACCAGAGCCCAAGACAGGGACAATGGCAGCAATGGCAGCAGCAATACCCAGCGCTTTGCGAGCGCCGGCTGTGGAGAGGGCAGCGTGCTTCCTCCTTGTCTGTCTGCCTGGCTCCACCTCTGATGCTTAAAGCAAGCGCTGGGATCGCTCCCTCCGCCCTCCGATCCCAGCGCTTGCTTTAAGCATCACAGCTGAAGCCAGGCACACAGGCAAGGAGGAAGCACCCGCCCCCTCCCCAAACCCAGCGCTTCGCGAGCGCCAGCTGTGGAGAGGGCAGCATGCAAGGCAAAGGTCAAGCATCACCTCTTTTGCCCACCCAAGACTTGGGCAGACGAAAGAGGCAGCTTGGCCTCACTCCAAGGCTGCCTCCCCTGCAAGGAAAGGCAGCCTCAGATGGAGATAGAGGTGCCACGATGCCTCTTTCACACACCCGGGATCCTAGCACCACCCCTGACAACAATGCAATAGCATCTTTTACATTACCAGGCAAACATAATAAAAAAGATGTTTTACATCAGGAGTGTCAAACGCAGCCCATGGGCTGTATCCAACCACACAGGACTGAAATCCAGCCCCCAAGCAGCTTTCTTTTCAGGGCTGCTGTTGCAGCAGCACCATAACTTGTTTTTTTCCCCAGCTCTCTCAGTAGCTTTTTGCTTTCAGCTTTCCTCCCTCTTTCTCTCAGACACACCCACACATAAACACACAGAGCTCTGTTCCTGCTTCCTGCAGGAGAGATACAAAGACTCTCTCACACACACACTTTCTGCTTCCTTCTCCCTGGCTGCTCCTCCTGTTTTGGGGAGGATGGAAGGGGGAGGAAAAAGAGGGGGGGGGAGTTGGAGTGAGTCCCATGGCAGGTTTAAGACCAACAACATTTTACTCCAGGTATAAGCTTTTGTGTTAAATAAACAAATATTGCAACAGAGCTAATGTTTTAAACATTTTTTAAGTTTTTAAAAAATCTTTGTGTTTGTCTGTTTTCTTTATAAAGTTTATACCTCTGCTACCTGGCATTACATATTATGACACACATGGCCCAGCCTGACAAGGTCTCATTTAAGTCAGAGCCTGCTCTCATAGCAAATAACTTCGACACCCCTGGTCTAAACAATGTGAGTACTACATCATCTGTATATAAACAGATTTTAGAGATCATATTCCCAAACCTAATACCAAAAATATTTATGTTGTTCCTGATTGCAATTGCTAGTAGTTTTACAGCCAAGAGAAACTTTGCAAGAATGTTTTATAAAATTCAGGAGTAACGTCATTTCTTCCATAGTAAATAGTGCTTCCAAAATATCTACATCCTGCTGCATTACCTTAGGAATCTTAACCCTCATGAGAATATCCTTAATAAACTTTATACTAGGTTGAGAACAGGTATAGAGTTCGTCAAGGATTTTAACTGCTATATTATATTTCTAGATTTTTAGAAATCTTTTGCCATTTATTTGGATTGATGTAATTAGATTATTTTGCTTTTCTATAAAACTCTTGCTGTTTAAATGGCTTATTCTCATATTCAGCATGTTTCTGTTTAATTGAATTTATCACTCTCAAGTTTATTAGTTCTTTTTAATTCTATCTGAGCTTTCAAATGTTCAATATTAGAGCCTGAGGATCCTTTCTTGATTTTGAATCAGTTCTTGAGATTGAATCTACCTTTTTAATCTTAGTTCTTTTGCTTTCCTATTTAAATCTGCAGCTTTACTTTTAAATATACCCATGATACAGGGTTTGAATATCCCCAGGATAATTGGTCAAGTTACTTCTGTGCTGCTATTTTTAAATCAGTAGTAGGTAAATTGCTCAGCATTACATTACGATACTGCACAACCAATGTGTTTTTTTTTAAAAGCAAGCCAAACTCGTGCCATCCAGAAGCCAAGGTAAAAATCACAAGTAAAGTGCACACTTTATTATTATTTAGAAAATTCCATTCAGAATTTGCACACTGTGGCTTCCTGTCTTTCCTAAGCTTGATTTGGGAATTATTTAAAAATGCTGCTAGCTACCAGTTTGGGGCAAGAAATTTCACTTGGTGTAAGAACACAACTTTCCTTCCACTGCCAACATCTGATCAAAGCCAAAAACAAAGGAAGAGGAGAGAATCTCAAGGTAGGCAATCAAGAGATGAATGATTCTTCATAGCAAGAAACAGTTCCTGCTTCAGCTGGCCTTTTTGCTCTGCCACCAAACCACTTTTTAAGTGTCTGTGAGATCATAAAGGCTGGACAATGTGGTGATTCTATAGTACTGATATCCAGAAAGACACCCCTGTACTGATTCCCAAGCCATGCACCCCTGAAATGTGATATTGCAATGTAACTCTAGAATATTAATATGACACAGCAATGCCTATTTGAATTGGAATGGTCTTTCTTGCACATAAGGGAGAAAAATCCAATTCCTTCTAGGCCTCAGGCAGGCTGGAATGATGTCAAGTCTGATTCACAGGCTGGACAGACATAGTGGCCAATGCTGAAAGCTTAAGAAGCATCCATCTTTCTGCTCCTGGAAATGAATATATGTTCTGTTATTCTTCAGGGCAAGACAGCAGAAAAACGAAGGCTAAAGGTTACGTGGTTATCTTGTTGTGAATATGTGGTATAACTGTAAACTGGTCTCGCATTTTTTGCCAGAGAACAAAGTTTCTATTTTTCTTTAATTATTGCTAAGGCTATCAAAGTCAACCAGGCTCCTGAACACTTGATGGATGCCTATCCATGTTTGACACTAAGGAAGAAATCTATCACTTTTGGGGAGCTTCAAAGGAATCAATTTGGAAAAACAGGGCCATAAAAAGTCATTTGGCCAGTGTAATTAAAATTCCTCCATTGGGGTATGGATCTATGACACAATGATCTTTGATTGGATATTCCACATATGACACCCAGATTTCCCATTGGTGTGACACTCTGCTTCCTCATTGAGTAACTGAATCGCTTGATGTGACGTAATTGACCCTAGAAAACAGGCAACCCCACCTGTCAGGTTAGAGAAGAGAGAAGGAAAGAAAAAAGGAAAAAAGAAAGGGAATTCCCCCATCCTCTCCTCTCTCCATCCCTTCCTACCCTCACCCCCCCTTCTTCTCAAGAGAAATCTCCCTCCAGAGGCCTTGTGTTTCCCCTGACTGAGCCTACCCTGCAATATCTAGGTGTTGTATAACCTCCCCACCATCCATACTTATTCAGCTAACCACTGTATTCCTCTTGTATGCTTGAAATTGTTTGATTGGGATGTAACTATTTGAAAACCTATACCTATAATAAAATCCATTATTAACCAAAGGATTTTCAGTGGTCTATCTACGTAGACATTGACAGAGATCCCTGCTCACCTTACCTCTCGTAGACTCACCATTTTGAGCTAAGAAATATTAATATTCCCCAATAAAAAGTTAGTTGAGGTGTAACAGTACAGGTCTGCTGCCAGCATGGGGGGTGGGGGAATAGACAGCATAGTATGTTGAGTATTATTTCAGATATTTGTGCACACTGTACGCTAAACCCATTTTAAGATACAAATTGAGTATCCTCCAGTTTGCTTGCATTGTAAGTGGCAGCTCCCCAAGTAAGTCATGGTTCCACCAGTGTTTTACAGAAAATACTTCCACAGTCCATGTCAACATTGTTTTGTACGCCACAGTAGTCTGCCAATATTATGTTAAGAGTACAACAAAATCAATTGCTAGAAGGCTTTTAGTTCTAATATGTGTATGTCCACAACCCAAATACTATCAGATGCTTAACTGAACTCCTGTTTATAAGAAATCAGAGCAACTGCCTCAACATGTTTACTCATAAATCGATCTCATTGATTTTAGTCACACTTCCAAACAACTGGACTACTGTTCTTGGTCAGTATAGAGCAGGGTTTCCCAAACTTTTCTTTCCCGTGGCCCGGTTATTTTTACATTTTTCCTTCATGGCCCTCTAAAATTTTGGGGTGGAGCCAGGAAATTTTGGGAGTAAAGCTGGGAGGCAGGAATCATGTAATTTCCTTTGGTATCACTTCCAGGTCAAGGGCCAAGTGATGTCACTTCTGGGACACACTGAACCAAAACTCCATCTTTTCCTGTGATGTCACTTTCAGGACACTCCCCCAAACCTGTCTCGTCTTCTGAAGTAACTTCGTTTTCAGAAAAATCTCTGAAACTCATGCTGAGGCAAAATGGGGGTGGAAAGTGGGCGGTCTGCAACTTTTTCATGCATTCCCAGGGTCCTCTCTTTCCACCCCCACACCTGCATGCACCTTTCTATTTGTGTGTTCTTCTCCAGTTTGTAAGCACTCCTAATGCCCATGTTCAGTTGCCTGCACCACCTACACACCCCTTCCTCAAAAGCACTGGCCAGTGTATACAGTTGGGAGTGAGGTTGCCATTGCCATCAGGAATGCCAGTACTGTGTACCATCCACACTGGGCCCAGGCAGCTGCTGTACCTCCAAATATGCTGACACATTTAGTAGGCCCTTCCTTCAGCTGCTACTACGGGAATACTGCCTCAAGTTACAACCAAGCTTGCTTGGTTTCAAGATAATCTTTTGACAGTTATTTTTCACTAGGAAATTGCTGTGAAAGGTAGCAGAGAATTGTACTGCAATTAATGAATTAGTTTCAAGTTATAAGAAGTTCACACAAGCTTTTCTGCAGTTATCCCAAAAAGGATCTTTATGAGGGGCTTGCAGCTTTTTACTGGCTGTGTTTCCCATGCCTTTAAAAGCAACCCGTTGTGCAGCTATTTAGCCAGTGAACTGCTTTCATCCTTTTTAATATCTACAGGAGTTTAATTTTGGTGTCAGACAGCTGTTAAAAGCAGGACCAGTAAAATGGTGCCAAGTTCATAGTACCATCACTTCCAGTGCTGTGGAGATATACAGCAGTAATCTCCAATAATCTCTTTCTGCCCCACACCTATTACTCTCACTCACTCACACAGAAATCTCATAGAAAGGCCCGCTGGCTACAACTGGGGGTGCCAACTTTTCATTGGCAGAGCTCCTATGTCTGCAACATGAACAGAAAAGTTTCATCCAGTAAATTTTATTTTTATTTTATTTTATTTAGTGGACTTATATCCCGCCCTTCTCACCGAAGTGTCTCAGGGAGGAAGGAAAGAAAAAAAAAGAGAAAGAATGAAATGGAAGGAAAGGAAAAGAAAAGAAAGACATGGAAAGAAAACATAAAAGCATAAGAGAAGCCATGTTGCATCAGGCCAGTGGACCATTCAGTCCAAAGTTCTCTCATACAATGCCCAAAAAGCACCATAATGTCCACCAGTGGGGCCAGGGCACTAGAAGCCCTCCCACTGTTGCTTCCCCCCGACTACCCAGCACCTAGAATACAGACAGAGCAACACTTGAAGAGAAAGAAGGGGACACAAAGAAAAAAAAGCCTTATTCACCATTTGATGACCCCAGCCAGCAACAATTCTGCCCAGGGGTCATTTGATAAAAAAAAAAATAGCTACTGAAATGCCCTTTCCCTGCCCCTCCCGGCTGAATAAAACATCGCCCCTTCTTTGCTGCTCAGGCCTCCCGAGGAAATCTCCCCAAAAGAAAATACTGCAAGACGCATGGAAGCTCATACACTTCATGGGTCTAAAGTGCCAGTGGACTCCAGCGTTTCTCTCAAACACTGGGAGGGGGGGAGAAGGAAGGAGAGGCAGCCCAGCTCCTCTCTGCACAACACAGAGATGGCGGAAGGAAGGAAGTCAAACAGAGCTCAGGCTTTGCAGCCTGTGTCAGTCTTCAAGGCTAGTTTTTCTCTGCACAACAGAGAGATGGAGGAAGGAAGGAAGCAGAGCAGAGGTCATGCTTTGCTGGGGGAGGGGCTAGCTTTGGCTTTTCTTGTGACCCAGTAACGAGGCTTCCATGGCCTGGTACCGGGTCACGACCCTGAAATGGGAAATACTGGTACAGAGTATTTAATGGAAGCTGTAAAAGGTAAGAAGGACTCCTTTAAGCGGTGGAAAGCTAGTCCAAGTTAAATTAATAAAAGGGAACACAGGCAATGGCAGATCAAATGCAAGACTGTGATCAGGCAGGCAAAAAGGGACTATGAGGAGCATATTGCAAAAAACATAAAGACCAACAATAAAAATGTATTCAAATATATTAGAAGCAGGAAACCAGCCAGGGAGGCAGTGGGGCCCTTGGATGTCCAAGGGGTCAAAGGATTACTGAAGGAGAATAGGGAAATGGCTGAGAAGCTAAATGAATTTTTTGCCTCCATCTTCACTGTGGAAGATGAGAAGTGTTTGCCTGCTCTGGAACCACTTCTATTGGAAGGGGTGTTGAAAGACCTGAGCCAGATTGAGGTGACAAGAGAGGAGGTCCTACAACTGATGGATGAATTAAAAACTAATAAGTCACCAGGTCCGGATGGCATACATCCAAGAGTTCTGAAAGAGTTGCTATTAGACTAACAACTAGGAAGCAGAGAGTGAGTATAAATGAGAAGTCTTCGCAGTGGAGGACGGTAAGCAGTGGGGTGTCGCAGGGCTCAGTACTGGGTCTCATGCTCTTTAACTTGTTCATTAATGATTTGGAGTTGGGAGTGAGCAGTGAAGTGACCAAGTTTGCAGATGACACTAAATTGTTCAGGGTGGTGAGAACCATAGAGGATAGTGAGGCACTCCAAAGGGATCTGTTGAGGCTGCGTGAGTGGGCGTCAATGTGGCAGATGAGGTTCATTGTGGCCAAGTGCAAAGTAATGCACATTGAGGCAAAGAATCCCAGCTACAAATACAAGTTAATGGGTTGTGAACTGGCAGAGACTGACCGAGAGATCTTGGGGTCGTGGTAGATAACTCACTGAAAATGTCAAAGTGTGCGATTGGAATAAAAAAGGCCAACGCAATGCTGGGAATTATTAGGAAGGAAATTGAAAACAAATCAGCCAGTATCATAATGCCCTGTATAAATCGATGGTGCGGTCTCATTTGGAATACTGTGTGCAATTCTGGTCACCGCACCTCAAAAAGGATATTATAGCACTGGAAAAAGTACAGAAAAGGGCAACTAGAATGATTACAGGTTTGGAACACTTTCCCTATGAAGAAAGGTTAAAACGCTTGGGGGTCTTTAGCTTGGAGAAACGTCAACTGTGGGGTGACATGATAGAGGTTTACAAGATTATGCATGGGATGGAGAAGGTAAAGAAAGAAGTACTTTTCTCCCTTTCTCACAATACAAGAACTTGTGGGCATTCAATGAAATTGCTGAGCAGTTTATATATATAAACTGCTTATATATATAAATTTTTGGCCACTGTGTGATACAGAGTGTTGGACCGGATGGGCCACTGGCCTGATCCAACATGGCTTCTCTTATGTTCTTGTTATGTTAATTAAAAATCTTTGGCAAAATGCAGAAGAGCTATTTGTTACAAGCTTTGGCAAAATGCAGAAGAGCTATTTGTTACAAGCAGGGTGGAACTTCCATTCCGGAATAAAGCCACACTCAGGCCCAAACCAATACATTTTTTCCCTTTTGGTTAGTTCTTAAATTCCCTCAGATCTCCGCATTCATTCTGCTACATCAGACTTTGTCCCTGTGGAATCCCGAGATTCCACAGCACTAACGTTCCCCTCCCTGTGAAGGGAAGGCCAGAACAAGGCGTGGAAGCGAAAGCTCCCCTCCGCTCCCGTGCCCTGTAGCGCGCAAAGAGGCGAGCCTACCACTGAAAAGAGGCCCGCTCGCTCCATGGTCCGCCTCCCTACACCTAGGCTTACGAGGCGCTGCTCGTACACGCCAGCAGCACGTCATACTGGCACTGGCCCCAGGAAACGTGTGATTGTCTGCCCGGGAGGCTCTTTTCGCGTTGTCGCCTTGTTTCCGCTGCGCCTCAATCCGGCGAATTTGGAAACTAATGAGTAGGCAGCCTGCCGGGAATACCCTTACCTGCGGCCCAACATTGTGCTCCGCTGCAAAACGCCTTGTGCAAACCTGCAAAACGGTTTTTGCAGTCGCCTCTGCTGCAACCGACTCTCCCCTGTCTCGTTAAGAAGCTGCAGCTGCCGCTGCCGTCAACCAGGAACCACGCCTGGGACAGGAACTCGGCCCTCCCCGCTGGACTGGCCCAGGCTGTCAAACTCTTCCAAAAACGCTTTATTTTTTTTCCCACTCGAGACACTCTACAACATGATTTCCTCCGGCGCACCCCTCTGCCACCAAGTGGTTGCTCCCAATACTTATCTCCCAACCGGTAGCTTGAACGTTTCCATTTAATAGGGAAGTAGAAGGTGTGCTTGTTACTTTCGTCCTTACCCACAGGCAGCTGACAGTGGCGGACTGGCCAGGGTGTCAGCTTGCCCGATGGCAAGTGGGCCCCCTTAAACTTTAGACAATATGTTAAAAATGTTAATGACCTTTTAGTAGCTTGAAAATATAATAGACGTTCCCAGGGCTTTTTTTTGAGCCAGGACACACAGGAATGCAGTTCTGACTAGCTTGCTGTCCAGCGATATGCGCATGAGTTCCTGCTAGGCTTTTTCTACAAAAAGAGCCTCGGATGTTCCAATAATATTATTGTAATGCAACTAAAATTTATGTTGTATTTAGGGTTGCCAGCCTCCAGTATCTACTGTATACTGCCAAAAATTTGTACAATATTCACACTGTAATCACATACATATACACACACACACACAAATTTAATCCACAAAAGTTTTAATTGTACCTTTTCCCCACTTATGTGTTTTTGAAATTTTTATTTTTTTAATCAAAATTAAATGATAGCCTTATAGTTGTGGGTGGACCCACTATGTCTCTTGGCAACCAATATTTTTAGACCCAGTCCGCTACTGGCAGCTGACAACTAGCTAAGGGGTGATAACCAGTTCAGGTTGTCAACGCTGGCTTGAGAAATTTGGGGTCAGTGCCTGGACGGAGCTTGAGGAGGGGAAGGAGCTCAGCAGGGATGTGATGCCCCAGAGTCAGCCTCCAAAGCTCCCTTTTCCTTCAGAGGGATTGATCTATGTAGTCAGCTGTTATTCTGAGGGAAGGGAATCTTTACCACCGGTCAATTTACTGTATTTGTTGATATATGCAGCTTTACCAGAGACCTGTTCACATGTTTTTATCTGAATGGAGAAGATAATACACATTGTATTTAATTTACATAACCATTAGGAAAAGAACCCAAGCAGCGTTTATGTGGGCCCAGTGTACACAAACACTCCATGCCATACCTAGACTTGACAGAAACATATGGGAGTGCAGACAGAGGGAAAGTTTGAGGAGCAGCTCTTTGCTGGGGAAGACACTTTTTGATGTGCACATAATACTTGGGAGAGGGGGAAAACACTTGGACGAAGAAGAGGAGACTTGCAGATGGTGCTTTTTTTGAGCAGGAACACACAGGAACACAGTTCCGACTGGCTTGGTGTCAGGGGTGTAGCCTAATATGCTAATGAGTTCCTGTTGGGCTTTTTCTACCACCACCACCCATGCTTGCGGGTAAGAAAAAAAGCACTTCTGAAGGAGAAGGTTAAACCATTGTTACATACTTGGGGAGGAGAAAAAGAGGGGGGAATTAAAAGTTATGGGGGAGGTTAATGTTTCTCTTTACAAAAACTGGCTGCTGCCATAGAGTATCTTGGAGCATGCTGAGAAATGAGTCTTACAGGGCCCAAGGAATGAGTATGTGGGGTTGAGCTGGTGGCAGAGAACATTCAGAACTCTGAATTTATTGAAATGTTTTCATTGATTGTGGAAACTAGCAGGTTTTAGCACTATCCCCCACTAGAAATAGATCTTCAAGTAAGTACCAGTACCAGATCTTCTGACCAAAAATCAAGCTCCCAGGGCAGATTTCAGTTCTGGAGGAGGGCCTGAGCCAGCCGCAGCCATGTATGGAATGCTATTTGTTCCAGGTGCTCTAACTCTGGTTCTGTTGAACATATGTAGCTGCCTTATACTGAATCAGACCTTTGGTCCATCAAAGTCAGTATTGTCTTCTCAAATTGGCAGCAGCTCTCCAGGGTCTCAAGCTGAGTTTTTTCACACCTATTTGCCTGGACCCTTTTTTGGAGATGCCAGGGATTGAACCTGGGACCTTCTGCTTCCCAAGCAGATGCTCTACCACTGAGCCACCGTCCCTCCCCAGTAAGGGGACTCCAGTAAATCTGGACATCCCATAGATTCAAAGAGATGCTTAAGGATATCTTTATGCAAAAGTATCTTCTATCACTTAGTTTGAATTCCCCCCTCATAGTAATGGGCCCAGATGCTGATTTCCTTAGCCCCTACCCTGATCGATTATCCCTATCTTCCCCTCCCTCCCACCACCCTGTGCCACCAAAAGCCTTCTGATGTGACTGGGAGTGACTCTTGAGTTTTCTTCCCTAACCATTCACACATTTTATCTCCACATCAGAGCCCAGCACAGGCAGCAGATAAGGACTGATACTGGGACTCTGGGAGAAGAAAGAAAATGTGGGAGTGGGAGTGTTCTAAAGGGAGGGTTGAAAGAGAGAAAAATCTCAGTAATTGTGTGGGTTGTGGGTTAGGTGGGTGGTCATGCAATTGCTAGTTAAAGTTGGTGGTGGAATAGAGAGCTGTCTGAGAAGAGGAAAGATGAAACAGGTGTACAGTTGCCAACCTCCTGGTGGGGCCTGGAGATCTCCCAGAATTGCAACTGATAATAAAGCAGAATTACAATTAGAGAGCAGAATTACAGCTGGTTACAGAGAACAGTTTCCCTGGTGAAAACAGCTTTAATGCATGATACATCTCTGAGGTCCCTCTCAGGGACAACGCATGGGAGTAGGTGAGGTAGGCAGCCGCCTGTGGCGCCACCTCACTGCAGGGGCAGGGGCCCCTCCCCCTCCCTGCTTGCACCGACTCTGATACTCTGCGTTCTTTCTTCGCTCCAATTGCTCAGAGCAAAGAAAGAAGGATTCAGCCCCTACCCAGCTCCCTCTGAAGCCAGAGAAGGCTGGGCAAGGGATAGGCCAAATGTTCTTTCTTCACTATGAACAATTGGAGCAAAGAAAGAAGGATGCGGCAGCTGCCCAGCCACTCCCTCTGAAGTGGGAGAAAGCTGGGCAAGGGGCAGATGGAGCATTCTCACTCCTCCCACCCCTTACCCAGCACTGCTCTGCTTCAGAGGGAGCTGGCTGGGCAGAGGCTGCCCATGTCCTTCTTACTTTGCTCCAAGCAATCAGCAAAGAAAGAAGGATGTGGGTAGCCGCTGCCCACCCAATTCCCTCTGAAGTGGGAGAGGGCTGGGAAAGGGGTGGGCTGAGTGTCTTTCTCAGCTCTGAGAAAGATCACTTGCACAAAGCACGTCATTGCGATGATGTCATTTCCAGGTGACATCATCATGCCCCACTTAGCGCACACAATTAGAGTCTGAGGCGGGGTTCAACAGCAGAACCCCTAGCGCCAGGGCTAATCCCTCTCCTCCCCAAATATCTTCCTCCCCAGGCTCTGCCCCCAAATCTCCAGGAATTTCCTAGCCTGGAAGCTGTTAGTAGGGGTGTGCAAAAAAAAAAAATCAGAAATAATATACGGGGCCAAAATATTCAGAATACCATATATTTCCGAATACCAGTACTCAGAATAGCTGTATATACTGGAGATATACGGCTGTTTCTGAATATACGGCCCCATTATACCCTATGGGCTATTGAAATCAATGGCAAAACAGGGTATATTGGAAGCCGCCTGGAGGGGAGAGGTTTAAGGGAGAGCCCCCAAATTTGCAGGGGACTCTCTCCTATGAACCCTCCAAGTTCCAAAAAGATTGGGCTAGGGATTCCCATTCCAGGGGCACCCAAAGAGGGTGCCCCATCCCACCATTATACCCTATGGGCCATTGAGATCAATGGCAACATAGGGCATAATCAGAGGCTACTGGGGGCAGGGGGTTTGAGGGAGAGCCCCCAAAACTGCAGGGAACCTGCAGGGGACTCTCCCCTACGAAACCCCCAAGTCCCAAAAAGATTGGGCCAGGGGGTCCTTTCTTTGGGCTCCCCAAAAGGCCCATTGCCACCAATTCTGGGGAAAGCCCAATTAGCCACTTCCTCCACTATAATTGCTGTGGAGAAAGTGGCTCTGCCCAGAGGGGGGTTTGAGGGAGAGGCCCCAAAACTGCAGGGCAGCTTCAGGGGTCTCCCCCACATGCAACCCTCCTGGCCCAAAAAGACTGCACCCATCTGTGGGCATCCCAAAAGGAACACTGCTCCCAATGGTGAGAAAAAACCAATTAGAGCCACTTCCCCCACTGTAATTATCGTGGGAAAAGTGGCTCTGGGGAGCAGGGGGTTTTGAGGAGAGACCCCCCAAACTGCTGTGCAGTTTCAGGGCACTGTCCCACACAAAACCCACAAGGCCAAAAACAAATTGGACCAGGGGGTCCAATTCCTGGGACACCCAAAGCCAAACCTAACTTCACACCAGAGAATCTCTATAGGACCCAAATGCACTACATCCATCTATCTACTCTATGAACCCTGCTGGCCTGGAACCAATATAAACCCAGTTGCCAACATCACTGCCACACAAAATACAATCTGCTCAAGGTATGCTCTGCAGACCTGGCTGCAGCAAACCCAGATGCCAGCTCTCCAGCCCTGCCCCAAACAACGCGGGGAGAGCTGGCCAAGCACAACAAGCATGCTGGTTCTGGGTCTCTCACCCAGGTGTCAGCTTCCCTGCCACGGAACTCGCAATCTACAAATGCCAGTTCTCCAGCCCTGCCCCAAACAATGCAGGGAGAGCGGGCCAAGCACAACAAGCACGCTGGTTCTAGGTCTCTCACCCAGATGCCAGCTTCCCTGCCACAGAACACACAATATACAGATGCCAGCTCTCCAGCCCTGCCCCAAACAACACAACTCTCAAACAAGAGAAGCGGTGGACCACACCTAGCACCACATCATTCTGTATCTGACACAAAGCAAGAAGCATTTAGACTTACCTTGAGTGATGGATGGTTGTCTGGTCCAGGCTCTTTAGCACTACCCGGGTGCACCACGAGGAGGCGAGCCAGAGTTCCACCCCAAATGAGGAAGATCACTGGGATTGTGTGAAAGGAAGGGAACCATTCCTTCTCTCTCAGCTCAGCAGCAACACACCAGCTATCACTGTCCCATTAGAGGGACTTCACGATTGGTATGGCAGCTGGCTGCCTGTCATCATCACTGGCACCTCCCTCTTCCCTCCTCCTGTCCCTGAAAAAAAAAACTGGGTTATCCTGGCTGGGCCTGTGGGTGCTGTCAGTTACAGTTGGGGGCTGCAATGGCCCTTTCAGTATTATTAGGCATGTGTGGATGGGGACTGGGGAAATTTGGATTGCTTTGCAGATTTTAATTCAGCATTCACTTTTGGTTTGGGGATGGATGAGGGGTGGGGGGGTGCACTGCCAATCAATTTGTGAGTGAGTTTTTGGGCTGTCTTTGGACTCTAGTCTATGTTTAGTGGAAGAGCATTTTACAACCACCTTCATTCACTCTCAAAGTCTACATTTGGGGAGCTGAAGAGAGGCACGTTGACCTTCAGGAAGACCAACCGCTCAACTGTTCAGGGTTGCAGGCGATTGCGATGTGGGCAGACAATGTCGCCCATATGCGAAAAGAGGCACTCACTCTGCACGCTCAGTGGACATGAGAGGAACACCTTGACCACGGAGGAGAGGGTCGGCCAGACCCCCTCCTTCATGACCCAGTAGTCCAAAGGAGACATTTCCTGTGACTTGTTGGGCTCCAAAAGATAGTACCTCATCATTGCAGCACCTGTCTCCACTCTCAGGGGCCTACCGCTCCCAGAGGGGCCAACGAGCTGCCTGATGAGTGTCATCTCGGCACTCTTCTTGGCGTGAGTCTGGTGGGAAACACTGCCTAGCCGGGGAGGTTGGGGATGAACAGCAGTGGAAGTGGCAGATGAGCTGCTTCCACCCCCCTCCTCCTCAGCTACCAGCACTGGGCCCGCCCTGACTCTGCAGCACTTGACCTTCTGGGAGAGCTCATCTTGCCAACAATCGAGCTCGTTGACCCGCTCAGTGCACTTAAGGCATAGGTCTAACATGGTTGCCATCATGTAGACCTTATCCTAGGTGAAAGTCTGAAAGTGGACCTCAAACCCTTCCTGCAGCCTAACAACCAGGGCGCTCGCCGCTGGAAGAAAGTCTGCACGGCCTTGAGCTGGCACTAGAGACAAGGCCAGGTCTTCATGGGCCATGTGGACAATGGGGACAACCAGTGCGATGCTCGCCGTGTCAGACGAGAGCATTTATGTGGGGGTCCTGAAGGGCCCAAGAACCTCCACAGTCTGAGAAATGACCACCCAATCCTCTTGGGTGAGACAGTTCTCATCCTTTGTCTCAAAGACAAAGGCATCTAGGGCTGCTCTCTGCTACACCATGCGCTCCATCATGGCACAGGTGGAGTTCCAGCGTGTGCTGACGTCACTGATCAGGCAGTGCCCTGGCACGTCTGTCAGTGTCTGTTTCTTACGCAACAGATACGAGTCTGTATTGCTGCGTGAGAAGTGACCCTTGATATGCGGACACTTCTGGAGCAGAAGTCGGTACTCATGGGTCACGGCTAGATACCGACGATCCTGGCTTTTCGTCTGGCCCAATGCATCCTTAACCATGAGGTGGAGAAGGTGGGCCACGCAAGGAAGGCGTTTTAGGCCCTGACGCTGGACAGCTGCCTTGATGTTGGAGCCACTGTCAGACACCACGAAGCCCATGGCGATGTCCCTGCTGCCTACCCAGCCCTCTAACTATTGTGAGAGGATGGCTCTGAGAGTGTCCGCCGTGTGTGTCACCTGCTTTGGTGTGCAGCAAGGCCCAGCAATAACCGGTCTGGCGGCCCTGACGCTGCCTGCTGCTACTGCCACCCCTACCCTGCAGCTCACTGGGTTGCCACCAATGCGCAGTCAGGGAGATATATCCCTCGAACGCATGTTGGGAGCTCCAGATATCTGAGGTGAAATGAACAGTCCCCCTGGCAGCACTGGACAAATGCTCCTTCACCACAGATCTGGTCGCCCTGAAAACAGATGGCACAATGGTCGTGCTAATGGTGGTTCTAACAGGAACTTTGTATCAGGGCACCAAGTACTCGAGCAACCCTAGCACCCCAGGATTCTCGACCACTGAAAATGGAAGTCCATGGGTGACCGACCTGGCAAGGTTCCAGGTGATTACCCTCCTGCCATACCTGATTCCTCCTCTTGGCACACAGGTGCCACCCCCACCAAACATCTCAGGCAGAGATGCCTGGCGTCCCTGCCCTATCGCGGAACTCTCCTGGAGAGCTCTGGAGGTAGTCGCGGTGGGACGGACCTCCTGGCTGGGTGGTGTTGGCCGCTTGGGCACCCCAGCACCAGCCTGCTTCTCCCCCTTAAGAAGCACCGCCTGGTGGTGCCTCTGCAGGTGGTTCCGCATCCCCCCCCCAGAGTCAGGTGGGCACGGTCCTGCCCACGACTGATCCGTGCCTTGCACAGCTGGCACTGCGCATAGCGTGGATCCTCCATAAGTCAGTAATGCTTCCAAACTTCGGAGGTGTATGGATGCCCAAGTTGAACAGCAGCTTGGTGTCCAGAGCCACCCTCTGTGAGGTGCTCGGGGCAGACACATCATGTCTCGGGGTGGCAAGAGGGGCTGGCCGCCGAGGGGGAAGTGGAGGTTCCAAACTACTCCAGTATATTCACATCTCATATCAAGCACAAATCTTCTATGGAGAAAAGTTACCAGCACTGGCGCTAGGGTGTTGGTGCTAGGCTGCCGCCTCAAGCAAGGTGCCCCTGCTCCTGACTTCCTGCCCCGCACGCACCCTTCCCCCCACCTGAGTGTGGTGGCTGAGGTCTGGAACACACCTGGAATGCACCCACCATCCCTGTCAGGAAGGGCCAGGCAGCTTCTCTCTTGCTGCCAGTCTGCCTCCCTCTCTCAGTGACAGCAGCAAGAAGAGGCTCCTTCAGCTGGCAGGAAGAGGTGAAGCAGTGGTGGGAAAAAGCCAAGAGCAATGAGGCCAGGTGGCCATGCCGCCAGCTGTTTTTATTTGCGAGCCAGAGAAGCCATGCTGGCAGCTCAGACTCCTGCAAAGGCTGCTTGGGGTGCCTGTAGGGAGAAGGAAGGGGCAGAAGAGGGTGCCCTGTGGGCCAGGTAGCCTCTAGGCAGCTGCCTACCTGGCCTACTCAGATGTGCTGAGCCTGAAAGTTACACTAACAGTTAACAAATAAGAAATACACAAAAATAAAGAGGATATATAGCCGTTATCAGAGAGAATGCAGATGTAAGGACTGAATGAGTTTAGCATATGTAATGAGATTTAAGAAAAAAAAGTATCCTTGTTGAGTCTGGAGAGGTGTTTGTTCTAAGTGTTGTAATAAGCTTCAGTTCTACTAAACAAAAAACGCCCAGTAATGGAGTTACATTTTTCTCTGCAGCAACACTTTTGTTCCATAAGGGGGCGGTGCCTTCATAGCCTGGTTTTACTTTTTGGCTCAAGCCTCGATGAGTCATAAAATTTTGCAGAACGTCGTTTCCTAGAATGGTGACGCCATCGACGGGGGGCGGAGAGCGGAGAGGAGACAAGTAGATAGCCATATTATCATTGGCTGGAAGGCTAGCCTGACGGAGTTGCACACTGGCTTATAAATAGAGGCTGTTTTGCTAGCGCTTTCGCAGAAGCAGTAGGAGGTGAAGTGTGGTTGTTCGTGCGCTGTTTCTTTCGTCTTGCCGCTGGGGGATGCTTGCAGCCTGACTGTGCCTGTGCCACCGACGCCAACGCCGCGCCCGGGACACGAATGAAGAAACTGCTTCTCCTGCTCTTCAATTATCGGGGACTCACGCGAGGGGGGGGACGCAGGGGGAAACGCCGGCGAAAATGGCCACGTTCCATATACGTGCTGCGCGGTCCGAAGACTGTGGCGATCTGCTGCGCCTCATAAAGGTATATTATTGTTTTGGGTAAACTCGGTGAGGCTGCCCGACGGGCACATGCGCGCAGCTCAAAATGCTGAAAACAGACTTAATAAAATAGACGTTATTTCCTTTTGCCTCCTGTTTTTAAGGTTCTGAAAAGGCAGGAACATTTTGAGAAACAAAAAAGATATAGGTGGCTTTATCTGAGAGGGGGCGGGAATCTCTGAAGGAAAGGAGAGCTGGAAGCTGTGGATTGGGAAGGACTGAACAGAGCTATATGAAACGGATGTACTTACGGGCACCTAAGTTTAGTTTAAAACCACAGATGATCAAGACCATAAAAGGAAGAGGTTTGAGGCTTCTAGTTGATCTTGTTTTCCCTGCCTGAGCCGCCATCTGCTATAATTGGATAGTGAACAACTCTAAAATCTTCCCAGGTTTAGCCAGAGCGAGCATTCCCACCCTCCAGCCTCTCACAGATGTTTGTCATTCTTAGTGGAAGCTTTGTGTTCTCTACCTTTTCAGGGGATCTTCTCCACACACACACAAACACCTTTGTATATATAGCTTAAGGTAAAATAAATTTCCTTGGGTGGCATGTTTTGCTATTTTTGTAGTGGAGCAGTTCACCCCCTGCAGATACCTTTGCCCTCTCAAGTCAACAAAACATCTCATATACCCCTCCCTCCTCTTGTGCAACAGGCTGTATAATCTCTGCCCTGTGTACAAGGAAGTGACCTTAAAAAAAAAAGTGAAGAGATTCAACTGCTGTAACTTACATGTCCTGTGATTATATATCCCTATTCTTGGAAACACAAGCAAAGTGATTGCACTGTCTATTTAAATTATCAACAATTCCTTTTTTATTTAAGATGTTCCTGATGTCCAATTTAAGCCTTATTTATGTAATGTAAATTACTTAGATGAATGATTGTCCATTCTGTTCTTCCTGACATTGAATATGTCTGAAAAGGTAACAGATCCATGCTACTAAATTCTACATCTTGACTTGAAAGTAAATTACACTGCTGGGTATGTGATGGAAAGCACTAGTTGATGGATAAATGGATAGAAAACTTTCCCATCTTTGTAAACAGCTGGCCAGGGTTGACAAAGCAGAAGTACAAAGCTCAAAATAAGGAGCTAGTGCAGTGAGACATTAACCTGACTTTCTTTTTCAACAGGAACTTGCTAAATATGAAGAGATGGAAGATCAAGTAGTGCTGACTGAAAAAGGTAATATTGTAAATTATCCTAACAGTAACCTCACAACAGATTAATCAGATTACAAAAAAAAGATACTGAGATTTTATTTACTGCTATTTTGTAGATCTCCTTGAGGATGGCTTTGGTGAACACCCTTTCTACCACTGTCTTGTTGCAGAAGTGCCAAAAGAACACTGTACACCTGAAGGTGAAGCTTGAACTCTTATTTGGTTTATTAGAAAAATAATACTACTTGCAGAATATCTGTATGGTTCTAGCAACAAATTACAGCAAAAATCAGTATTAAAACTAAACTTGTTGAAATAAGGAAATTGTAGCTTTTCAATTAATTGTTCTGTTACCTTCAAGTCCATGGAAGACCAGGTATAATGGGGAAAATATACTGTAATACCACTTTGTTACATGGTTGTTCTTGTTTGACCCTAATTTATCAATATGTAATCCTGTTGAATCACATGTTTTCTTCAATTTGTCCCCAATCTTCAGGTTACAGTCTCTAGCTTCGCCATGTACATGGCCCTTCCGTGTACATGGATGGGCGGGGAGGTAACTAAAAGATCCGTTACACAATAAAGTAGATGATCATGATAAATGAGGTAAGGTCTCCAGGGACAAATATTATTCCCAAACGTCTACCTCACAAAGAAAAAAGACAGAGAAAAGGCATACAAAAAACTCGGTAGATCAGAAATCCTGTATTTAACTCTGCTCCTAAGAACACATGTAACCTATGGATATAATACAGATTTGGAGTTCTACATTTTGACTGGGATGTTGTCGGAAAAAGATTACCAGTTGCAGTAATCTCTTTCTTTCCCAGTGGAAGAGTAGAATGTGAAAGCGATAAACAAGAAGGAACCTGAATGCAATTGACTGAAGAGTAAAAGCTTGTGTATGAATGGCTGCATTGTGAACAACTGGCCATAAATTAATGTAGAAGACAATGTGCAGATGTGTTCACTTTGGGAGTTCTGTGTTCATTATTTTAAAGGAATCAGAGTTGAGATGACTGCCACAATATTCTGATCTGCCGTGTAACTTTTTAAAGTCTTACTTATATTTCGTCAGGCCAGTAAATCATACAGAATATCTCTACCAAAAAACTGTAATTGTGAAGTAACGGTTGACTGCCAAGTATTGCAGTGGTGTGACCATGTAGGTATCTACAGGAGCAGCATTCAGTTGATTACCCCCCATAACTGTAATGTTGGCTTTGAGGATTTTGAAACATTCCAAGATAATTTTTACTTGTTAAGAATCCCTACTCATTTTGCAGCACTACTGTTCTTTTAGACAGTACATTATGTTCTCACATTGACCAGTGGCAGTATAATAGGTTAATTTTGCATGTACATAGAAACCGTTGTGACATTTATGCATGTAAGATATGAGAGCTACTAACTCTTTTCTTCCTGATGACATTTCAATTTGTGGTAAAGTAACTATAATCTTTCATTACAGGATATGGAATCGTGGGCTTTGCAATGTATTACTTCACTTATGACCCATGGATTGGAAAACTGTTGTATCTTGAAGACTTCTTTGTGATGAATGAGTTCAGAGGTATCATTTATCCTTAAATTTGAAGACTTCTTTGTGATTTAGTTCAGAGGTATTATTTTGCTTTAAACTATACCAGATGCACCAACTAATCCAAAATCTTAACAATTTTTAAAAATTATTTTTAGGTTTGGGCATTGGTTCTGAAATTCTAAAGATATTGAGTCAGGTAAGCAGACCTCTTTCAGAATGCAGAGTTTTGTTTTCTAAAACAGTTAAGCCAAGTCAATTAGTTATCACAATCTCTGTGTAGTTTGCAAGTTAATAAGTACAGATTTTGCAGTACCCATAATCATGCAGTTGACAAATCAAGCCATGATAATAATCATAAAAAGATACTTCCATAGCTGCAGGAAATAGTTTAATGAAATGCAAAAGAGATCCAACATTCTCCCACAGAGCAGGTAATACATTGCGAGGAAGGCATTCTGTGAAAACACGGAGATCTATGGTTGTGTGTGTTTAAACTGTTTCTCTCACCTAAACTGTTTCTCTGACACTCCCTGAAGTTGTAGCATTGTGTTCTTCAGTATGATTCGCATTCTCCATCCAATCCACATTAGTGGGTTCCCCCACTAATGGAGTATTCAGATAGATAATTGGAAAAGAACAGCCAAAAACAACAACCAAGGACTAATGTCAAATCAGAGAGTCTCTTCAGTAGAAGAAACTGAAGGGAGGGGGTGGAATTGTTCCAAGCCCAGCAAAACCAGGGCATGTACATAAAGCCCCACAGAACCAGTGTCACTGTGACAATGCCAGCTCATCAAATCCAAGCAAGGGGGAGTTACAAGTCCAACATAGCCAACACATTTACAGAGTGCCCAGCAGAACCAGTGCATATATAAGTACCCAAGAAGGTGCCCCCATCCTCCATTATTTGTAATTGAGGGAGAAAAAGCATTTAAGGGAAGGCACTCAGTTTTGCTGGGCACTAGTACATTGCACTGGTTCTGATGGGCACTCTGTACATGCACTGGCTGTGAAAGGCTTTAAAACAACTTCCTTGGATCTGTTCCGCTGGCATTGCCACAGTGATACTGGTCCTACTACAGAGACTCTCTGGTTTGACATCAGTCCATGCTTTTTTGCTGTTTTTTCCTCCATTAGAAATTCTTTGGGGACCCCCAGTCCAGTCTTTTTGAAACTTGGGAGTGTCTTTTGAGTAGAGGCACCAGAAACTACACTGAAAATTTGGTGGCTCTGCTTCAAAAAACAGACCCCCCCCCACATACCTCCGGATAGATTCCCCATTATAGCCTTATGGGGATCATGGACTATAATGGTCCCTATAGGCTATAATAGAGCCAAAGGCATTTAAAAGAGTCACAGATGCTTTAAATGCATTTGTGAAGTTGCAGCTTCACCCAGAACAGCATTTAAAGGGTGTGCACTATCTTTAAACTCTGTTTAACTTGCGGCTGTCCTGTTTTCCTGGATAATCCCAGTTTCTCCCAGGATTATCCAGGCTTTGCTCAGTGCACTCACTCATCTATATCTGGCTGAAAAAACAGCCAATAAATACCAATAAAGTATTTTCTGGCTATTTTTTTTTTTTTTGCTTGCCTAGAATGCCCACCTCTAATCTACAGTGAATGCCCACCCCTAATCTACAGTGATACTATATTTTCAGTTGTGTACATTTATATTCCCCTTTTTAAAAAGCTTTCATAGTTGATATTGCAAAGGAGTCAAGAACCAAGCATTTTTTTAAAATTTTCTGAAGAACCTTGAATGCGTGATTTGAGAGGTTTAGTACAACTATTTAGTATGGAAAATAAATAGTTGATAGCAAGGATTCAGTGAGGTAACAGAACTGCTGACACCCATGCCAGCAGATAAGAGAATTATCTCCAGTTTCCATGTTCTGTTTTCTTTCTCTAGACGGCTGTCAAATGTCGTTGCAGCAGCATGCACTTCTTAGTGGCAGAGTGGAATGAGCCTTCCATCAGGTTCTACAAGAGACGAGGAGCTTCTGACCTGTCATCTGAGGAGGGCTGGAGACTCTTCAAAATAGATAAGGAGTACTTGATGAAGATGGCAACTGAAGAGTGAGGGCTTTTGCCTGGCCAGTAACAAATTCTATCCAATAATCTTTGTGTTCTTCCTGCCTTGCTTTTCATACACTTTGTAATTCAAAAGCTTTAATTACCAGTGGTTTTGTTGCATAGATATGATTGGAGTTCTGTGACCCCAGTCCTACAGGTAGCAACAGTTGTGGTGTCAGTTATTTGTCTCTATCCTTCATCAGTGCACTTGTCATCCTAAAATGTATATTGTATAAAACTTCATTCTTGTAAGTGTTGTTCAAATGTGTACAATGTACACACTGGTAGGGTTTTTAATTATTTGCATTCATAAATAAATTGTTTCCATTGGTGTGGGTTTGTGTGTGGACATTCTTACAGGCTTTCTGCTGCATGTACTTGCTTTTTGTTAGTCTGCAAGTGGAGTTGCATGGAGATGATTAGGAGGGCTCCTGTTCTTTCCAGCCTTTGTTCTAGATTGCCACCCCTGTTACTTACCTCTTTGTTCTGCTATTTCTCTTTGTCCTTCCTTGTTGTGGTAAATACTTAGAACATCTAGGTTAGTTAGTTTCTCTGGGCTGGGTTCATCTGAATCAAGGTGGTGCCACCTTAGAGGGATTAAACCAGCCCCATTAACCTGGTGCTTCTCTTAAAGGATCTTCAAGCTAGGCAGCAAAGTGAATAAGAGATTACAGTACAGAAAGGGAAGTTTCCCCCCAAACTCAGTTGTTTTGCATATAGATTGTTCTGATTCCGTTGCAGCTGGCTGGCACAAGACAACAGGAAGACAAGGCAATGGCATGCAGCCTTCTTTTACCCAGCCCCCACCCTACTTACCCAGTGCACAAAGTTTGAACAATTTGAACTTCTCCTTATCCTATCAGACCTGCAGAAAGACAAAGTTTGCTTTCCTCTTGGAAATTAGGTCTTGGCATTATTTTGATATACACTGAGCAAGCTCAGAGCATGACAAAGTGTTGGGTACTGGAAATCATATAGAGAATACTTTGCATATTCAGATATCTTTGCAGTTTCCAGTGTTTGCATTTGCATCAAGTCTTGAAAAAGAGGTTCTTGTTTTTCTCATTGTGCATATTGGAAGCTAAGGCTTAAAACATTGATTTCTCCAAAACCACACAATGGGTAGCAATGAGACTTAAAGCCACAGAGTGGGAGGGAGAGGTAAAACTCTGTCAAGATCTGATCTCTAAACCATAACTATAAGATAATGACCAAGACTATCTGTTCACCTTGCCTGCCATGCAGATAATGCATTTCAGGGACAACACAGATCATACATTTTACATAAGGAAGAGATCCTGGGCTGTCTAAGCCCCTTGTGCCCACACTTAGCCTTGTTACTTGCCCTTCAAAGTAATCCAGTTTGACAGGGATCACTAAAGGCCAAATGATTGGCTTACTGTATATCTTTGGGAAGAGGTGGTAGGAAGAAGGGATTTCCTTTGTCTAAGATACTTTCCATATCCTTGGTTGTATGCTATAGCACCTAACTCAAGAGCACAGGAGATGGCAATTGGTAGTAACCAACAGATTAGTTTTAACAGTACAAAAATTAAGCACTACAAAAAGGAGTTTGGCTTCTACGTGCCACTTAGCAGACTCTAGGTTAATTACATTTTCAAGCTAAAGGTGTATATATGAGTGCATACAACTTAATGGAGACTTGTAGCTATACATGGGCAAAGAAGCAATCTATGCTAGATAATAGGCTGCAAAACATAGAAGGATCTATAATTACTGTTATGTAATATCTTTCTATTTGATTCCTGTGCATAGCCAAATTAGTTTCTGCATAAGTGTGTGGTTCAGACGTCATTGAAAAGGATGCAGGAAGTCTTACATAAAATATAGATGGAAAGATCATGACTATTTGCTTGGATGGGACTAATGAATAGCACATTATAAAAGCATCTAAAACAGCAAATTGACATGAGCAACTAATAATTTCTTAAGAGTTGTAAAATATACACAAAAGCTTGTTCAGTGAAAATGGCAAGTTAAGCCCTTTAAAAGACAGCACTTCTCTTTATAAAGCACATTGCTGAACACAAAGGCTCAGCCATAGAACTTGAATCCCCTGAAGCATCAAATGCTGAAAGACAGCAGAATCTTGGGTTTAGACTGACCACAATCAGAAGAATAGAAAGCCTCATGTTTTCTTCAGCCTATGTGACTGACCTGCAGAAAATTGCACAAAATGTGCATTCGTTTGGGGTGGTACTATATCCAACAGAAAACACCCCTTGGTTCACTTAATTTTATCCCCACCCATCCCTGACTCTGAATGCATCACAGACCAATTGCATTTATAAAAGGACGCTTGGGCACCATGAAAAAGTCCATATAATAAGTTACACCACCAAAGGGAATCCGGTTCTTCTGGGTTGGGGTGTATGTACTAAATTTAATCATTAATCTTGGGCCTTCTGAACAGTCAGGTGACCTAATTTATAAGTGGCAAGCCTTTTCCTTGAAAATTGAACTTTACCTGAAAGTTTCATAGCATGAGCTATACAGTCTGATTGAAGGAGAAACTAGATACACCAAAAACTACGTCTACTTTGATATAGTACCACCCCAAACCAATGCACATGTCTACCTACTAAACAAACCAAAAAGGAAAGCCAACTACAAGCTGAATCTACAGTCTCCTGTAGATTCATCCACACTTGTCTTTATGCTCTGCTCAGCAGCAGTAACGAACCTGCCTTTTTAAACAGAAGACTTAATAGCACAGATGTGTGACATCTTTAACTTAGCTGCTGCTGACATTTCACATGCTCTGGCAAGACTTCCAACAAAATGCCTGGAACCAACACCCCCCACCACTCATTTGTTGTAACCAGAGAATGACACCCATGACATGAAAAATGTGTTTTAGATTCCTCAATAATGTAAGCATATTGCTCAGATTTTTCCTTGATTTGAGTCATTAGAGCGTTCATTCATTTGCACATAGAAAGCACATTTTTCAAGCATTGCAGCAGCAGACATGGCCATGTAATTGAGTTTTTAAAAATCCAAACCCGCTTGTATTAGCTTATTCAGAAAGCACAGTGCATGTGCAGACAACCCAGGAAGAAAAGCTCATTTGCATTTGCTCACCCCCAGCCCACCAATCCTGTCCTCCAGGCATTTACTATCAATTAATAAAATGGCAGCAACTTCTTTTTCTGGACAATCATTACAAGAGGAAAATCATTGCAGCAGTATTAGCTCCTCCCTTCACCTTGCATGCCACCACTGCCTCAACTAGAATTGGGGGGGGGGGGGACAGCATATGATAGGGGCCCTGATTTGACCATGGTGGTTGCAGGTGCCAACATCTTTTCTATTATCACCTAGAGCAGTATTCAGTCCGTCCCCCCCCCAAAAAAAAATAATTAAAAGCTCAGAAACGTACTGTTCAACTCTCTGTGTTTATTATATGTTGTAAGCATATATAAACTACAGCGGATTTTATTGGTTGACAACAGATGACAAATATAGTTTTATTGAATGGAAATTGTATCTATTCTAGTTGCCAACAGAAGAATTCTAGTCTGATTTAAACATGAATTATGGCTTTTCTTTATAATTGCTATGACAACTGTTTTCCAATTCTCCACATTGTTCTGCCCCTCTAGTTCTGTGGTTCTCATGCAGCATTGTAAGACAGAAATAAACAGTTTACAGGACTTCTGCCTCCAGTTCCTAAGTGGGTCACATGGCTGCCTTATGCAGGGTATGGTGGTAGAGGATACAAGGTTGAAGTGCATCATCTTATTAGCCGACTTAAGAAATCATTTTAACTCACAAGCTGATAAGCAGAAGTCACATCGAAAAAGAAGTCTCTTGAGGTCACTGAAGTTGTGCAATTCAGTTAAACACTTACCCAGGCCATAAAAAAAAACAGAATGTTGCCAGGGGAATTTTATCTTATTCCTGGCATGAGACAGAACATACAGGTTATATACCACAGTGCTACAAACAGGAAATACTGCTTCTGCAGCTTTGCTATATGAGGAAATGAGACTGTTAGCTAATGATTTCAGATGGATAGCCATGTTTGTCTGTTGCAACAAGTATAAATAGAGGAGTTAAAAGAGTTTCTAAAATCCTTCCATTAAGTTTTCACAAATTAAAACCCACTCATTCAGATAGTACACAAAATGCAGTTCAGGTACCTGAGTGCGCCAGAGTTTATACTGGAATAAAACTTAACCTATGTTTCAAGGTACAATGCAACTTTTATTGTCTGGCAAGAATACCTACATTTTAAACTGAAAAACATTTTATTGCAAAATTAAAACTGATAATCTAGCCTGATGGAAGAGTTCTGACGAGCTCAAAAGTTTGCACAATGTCTTGTTATCAGTTTGGCTGGTCCTAACAAAAGATATTACATGGAATTTGTTATTGGTTTTGGATTTTTATTCATTTAGCATGGGCCATTATGGCTGCTCATACCTTATTTCTGCTTTACAAATAACCATTTTTTATTTTTAGAGAGCCAGCATGGTACAGTGGTAATACCAGGATCTGGGAAAACCCGGTTCAAATCCCCCCTCTGCTATGAAAACTTGCTGAATTACTTTGGACCCGTCACATACTCATGCTAATCTAATTCACAGAGTTACAGTGAAGATAAAATGGATGAGAGAAGAATGATGTAAGCCACTTTGGGTCCTCATTGGGAAGAAAGGCAAGATAGAAATTTCAGCCAAGAGGGACGATTGTCAACAAGATGAAAGCAAGCCTGTGGAGGAAAGGTACTTACAGAGTTTCTCCACAACATAAAGCAGAACTGCCTAATCTGACTTTAATCAACTCTATACTTTGTGCATAACCTTAAATTTATCTTATACATTAATATAAAGGCTCTGATACTTACTTTCTTCTCTGAGTGTTCAAGGAAATGGACTGTTTGACTGTTGAAAGTAATTTGGATATACTTGCATGGATTTTGTTCTTTGGTTTGGATTCCTTTATGCCTGGACACTGCCTACTCAGTATTCTAGCAATCCCCAACACAGATTGGAATGCATTTTAGGAGATATCACCTAAACAGCCAATCCAAACAGCTAGAACACATAGAAATACATACTTTGGGCTCCCCCACAACCGCCAATCCCTTCCACTGAACTCCTGCATGTGTAAAAGCGAGAACCCTTTGCAGGCAAATGTTTTGTTTGGGACAGCCCATAATAGCCAAATGTAACACATTTGAGGGTAATTTTCAGTATGCTTTTACGTAGGCTTGAATCAAAGCAGTAACAGGCAGGCAGTCTCTAGAACCTTACACATTGCTAGTAATTTATTTTACCAGTAGGTATTTCCTTTTTTTAATTATTTAATGCAAACAGTTTATTCAGAAAATGTTTCAGCATACACATAAGGACCAAACAGTTTAAGATTAATTGCCAAGGTAATACAGAGGTATCAATAGACATGTTATGAATCTCCTATAGTAGATATTAGGCATTTCCAGTTCTTGAATAGACAAGCCACTCTTCAGTTTCAAACACAGCATTGCTTTCCAACGTGGAAAACTGGTAGTATGGAACCAATAAACTAAGTACCAGGTATATGCATGTAACCCCTCTATTATTGCTTTAAAAGCCACCTACAATATTAGCAGGGAATTTTCATTTTCAAATTCTATTGTGTTTTAAATGTCATCCATACTCCAAGATAGTACACTAGATGCACAGGGGTCAAAGAAGGGTTGTTCCTTCTCTTATCCTAAAATCATCTGGTTGGGCACTGCTGTAAGCAGCTGGGTGATCTAGATAAAGGCTTATACTTGCTTAAGTGCAGCTCTGATATATCCCTGGGACAGAATTTTCTAAATCTAAGACTGTTCCAACTTCCAAACACTTCGTCTCGAGCCAAATGTAAAATATACCCTGAGTATGGAGATTTTTAAAAAAGCTTTTCTAATGTTCACCCTTGTGGGGGAGGTAAAGTCAAAGCAAAACAAAAAACTCTGTATTTAACTGTAAATGTTTGTTTGGGGAAAGAGATAATTACAGAGGTGATGTGTATCAGCACCAAAGTGTCATGTGTGAAAACAGGAAGGACTGCTCTGATGTCTTCAATGTATGAGAGTAGAGAAAGCTTTAAGAAGAACAAAGCCAACTGTAGAAACACCACTACATTACTGATAGTTTGATTAGACTAAGATATAGTATGGTTTCACACAAAGAGGATAGCTTTACAGAGATCTACACAGATAGCATACAAGAGTCACAATACCTTAGAATTATCCTGGAAATCAAAAGTCATGATACCTTAGAATTACCCTGGCAACATCATCTCTTCCTGTACCATAATGCTGTACAAATAATCACATAAGATACTGCACAAATATATGAAATGTAAATGTAACTGCCAATGTAACTGAAAGTGTTCCTATTTTGATTGCCCAATATCTTTAGCATGTACAGAAACATTCAATGTTGGATGAACTTCTTCACTTTCATGTTTGAAAATCATTCACGTTTTTAAATTTGAGACAAAAACAGATATAATACTGCCAGTGTGTTACCATTTTGCATTTCACCCTGGAAATTATGGATGTAAATGACTGTGAGTAATGAATGATTTGTGTGTTGTGGCCCATCCTACACAAAATGTTTGTGTCTCCTTTGTTCGACAGCTCTTTTCTCTGGCTGACAGAGAATAAATCATTAGCTATGCTATAGTTAGTTCCCACCAGTGCAGCATTCTGATTCTTACTGAGCTGTGCATTCAAGCAAGGAAAAAGACCTACAGAAAAAACCCAAGCATTTCTGTTCCCATCCATCTATGGAGAGGAGTGCACAGATGCTTCATTATATACTTCCCACTGGCCTTCGTCATCCAGAAAAGTTTCATTAAAAAGGAAAGGGGGGAAAGAAGGCTCAGACAAGAGACAAGGCCATTGTCTTTGTGTTCCTTTTGTCAAGTTCACTAGCCTACAGCTAGACATAACTACAGTGCAAAGATGTTATGTTAAGCTTGCTCACCCTGCTAACACAAAAAAGCTTTGTTACATTCATTCTAAGAATGAAATTCATTCTCCTTTGTCAACATACTATTAAGATACCAGTTAACATGTCCAGACATAAGAACTACAGACAAACAAGGTTTTAAATCTTCCATTTAATTATGTCCATAAATAGTAACAAAAGATTCAAGAGTACTGAGACAATTAGCAGCCCAATCCTAAACATTTTTTTAGAATCAAGTCCCACTGAGTTCAATGGAACTTCCCTCTTTGCAGTTGGGGCTCATGGTTGTGGAATTACGCCCAGGTCCTGAATTAACCTGTGAGAAATTGTGCACAATTCCGACCTGAAGTCAAAAGCTGGCAGAAGGCAAAGCCGTGACTCCTCACACTCTCAGAGACAGATTGCAAGGACACTTTCCTGAGGCAAAACATATGCAAACTGTACTCATATTCAACACAGATTCAGTGAAGATCTTCCATTCTAGAAGACCGTTGATCTTCTGTAGACCATCCATCTATATCCAAAAGGAGGATCACAGTTAGACTGACTACGATAAAAAAAATCACTAAAATGGCATAGGATAGCCACCAAATTGGATTTCAGCTTTGCTTGAATACTAGTCAATTTTAAAATGTTGATCAAGTGGCAATATGTGAAAAAATCTTATTCTTCCTCCAATCCACTCCTCCTGGTTTAAGAGTGGATTTGACAAAAGGATAGAAACACATTTAGAAATCTGTAATAGTGCACACAATAAGTTCCTGCATACAGCAACATTATAGTTACAATATTTTCATATTACATTTCTCAGTATATCCTGATTAGCTGAAAATGTTCTAGATGGATCAAAACACTTGTCTTGTACAAAAGAATTCACAAGGAAAATTTTACTCATTGTTCCACATTATATTTATTATTCCTGTTTCTTGTGTGCATACTTTGGATGATGATCTAAGCTCAAAGTGGCAGATGGAATACCTCAACTCATTCATCTCAAAGCAAGGCCATATTTTGCCAGAGTGATGAAAGAGAGATTTGTTGTCACAGCTGCTGTAGTTATCTCTATGCTCACTTTCTGAACAGGAAAAAATATGTTAACAAGAGGGAGACAGTTACATTCACCTCTTTTTCCTTCTTCTCCCAGAAGGGGGGAGAGGGGAAGAAGAAGAGGAACAAGGAGGAAGAGGAAGAGATTGGATATATATATCCTGCCCTTCACTCAGAGTATCAGAGCAGTTTACAATCTCCTTTCCCTTCCCCTCCCCACAACAGAGAATTGCTCTTGAGAGACCAGCTCTTTCAAGAACTGTAACTGACCTAAGGTGGAGAATCAACCCATTTCTCCCAAATTAGAGTCTGTGCACTTAACCACTACTCCAAGCTGGCTCTCCAGTCTGGACATCATCTGCATTCCCATATTGCTTCTTTTTGTGGGAATCACTTGGAAACCTGTGAGAAGTTTCTCCTTAACCTTCCAGGAGAAAAAAGAACAATGGCACCAGTGTGGTAGTGGTTCTTGTTCTGGCAGAGAACAGAAAAGTTATGATGAGTCTTTCAGCCCATCAATGTAAGTGTTTTGTACACATCAATAGTATGGTTTACCCTATCTACTAACCCTTCTATGCAAGAGGGAGAAGGTGACTCACATATCTGGGACCTTAATAAGTCAGAACCAACATAGTGTAGAGGTAAGAGTGTCAGACTAAGATCTGCGAGTGTCAGTCCTCACTTTGCCAGGGACACTTGCTGGTTGTCCTTTGGGCATTCATGGAACTCTCAGCCTAACCTACCTAGTAGGATTGCTATGAGGACTGAATGGAGGAGAATAACAGAAGCGACTTTGGGTTTCTATTGGCGAGGAAAGTGGGACATAAATGAAGTCAACTAAAATAAAATAAGAGGTTTCTACTGTTCTTTCTCAAACTGCAGGAAATGAAAGAAACACATGAAGCTGATTTCTGAAGGCAGACTGTTGTTCTATCTAGACTAGTTCAGGTTTCTGACTGGCAGTGGCTCTTCAAGGGCTTGGAAAGAATTTTTCTGTTCTTCTACCAGAAATACTTTTTGACTTAAGATGCCATGGACTGATTAGTGCCTTCTACATGCTCTAGCACTGAGTTATACACCCATGTTAACTGTGAAAACTGGAATGCTCCAATAAGCAGCCACTAGCTTCATTTATATATTATGTTCTTATTTAAGAAACTATACTTTTGCAAAGTTTTACCATATTTCAAGCATTTTATTGGTAAACTTAAAGAATTATACATATCACTTCTGGAAAAGTCAGGAAAGATTAGAAGAGTAATAAATATACAGCTAGTTCTACTACAGAACTTTTCAGAGCAATAAGGAGGAAAGCAAACGAGAATGAAGTCACGTTTACTTTGATATAACCTTTTTATGTGCTTGGCTTACAAAAACACATACATATGTGTATATGCACATATATAAAGCTGCCATATATAGTCAGAACATTGGTCTATCTATCTCATTAGTATCTGCCTGACCAGCAGTTGATCTCCAGTATTCATCAGCTTCTGGAGATTCTTTAGAGATGCCAGGTATTGAACCTGATCTATAGCCTCTCCCCTTAAGGCCTATGTACTTGCTAAACATGAACACAGAAATCACAGCAGCTACAAGAAAAGGCAAATGAATTTAACATCATACATACCAAAATACTCTGACAGCACAGTTAAGACTTAAGAGATTTGACAATATTTACAGTAAAGTTCATAATAAAAAGCATCAAAATACACACTGTTGGTACTGGACTCAGGATCAGTAGAATGCCAAGCTTAGGATCTGACTTTTCACATTTATTTGAAGGTTATATTTTCTGAAGACATTAACCATTTCTTGTCTCTCTTATGGTCAAATCTTTGTTTTACATTGCTGTCCCAATCTTGAATACAATTTTTCCTCCTGTCTATTGGGCCAAAGGCTGATAGACTATTCTTAGGTCACTGGAGGCTATTGGCAGGGCTTGCAGAGTATGCTCTATGCTGGGTTTTTTGGTGTTGTTCCCCCACCCCCATCATTCCATCCTATCTTTATTAACTTACTGTCCCCAAATACTGGAGGGCTTTTCTTCTGGCTAACTAAATGCTTTCCCCTCTACTGTTTTGGTGGATAGATTCCAGGGAGTACCCTACTGGGATCTGTGTTTGGGGCAATGGAGTCTTTTATCCCATATTCCTTGGTGTGTTGATTGCCCTTTTCAGAGATCTGTGGATACAATTGGTGATAGTCTCCAGGATTCCCCAGGTTTCCATGCCTTTCCTGCTTGCTGATCCTGATATTACTTGGGCTGTGGCTAAATTTTTGGCAGCAGTGGCTTCTATGCGAAAATGGGGAAAGAGCATATTTATAAGATTAGTTCTGTCCAACTAGGTCAGTGGATTGTTAAATGAAGAAAACCTGGGTCTGTTCTCTATGTTCTTTATTAAATAACAATTTTAACAAAGACATGGCTGCATTGAACAAGAATTATAATTTTTTGTTATGAGAGTAATGGGACAGCTATAGTCCTACCTTTTTGAGCAACAAATTCTGTTTTGTTGTCCTTTACTCAGAAGAACATTCTTGTACTTTCCCTGTCTTGTCTCTGTCTGCATCACCCTTCAAACACAGCATAACACAAATTATACAGAAGAAATTTAGTCAACATCCCAGAGAAACTCTTATAATATATATTTCCTTCCTGAAAAATAGAAGCATTTGATGCATCAGATCAATAACCCTCAGTGACATCCTAAGACCACTGCTAAGAACAGCAATGCATTTTATTTCTCCTCAGGCTGTATTTTTGGGTCTGCATACAAACTATGTATAATTTTAAATTTTAAGAAAAATATTGCCTAAGCATTGTACAGGTCCAAGGCTCACTCTTGAATGAAACAAAGAAATTTGGGGGAAATCAGTTCCCTGGAGAAGAAAGTAAATTGGGAAATATCATTCTGTTAGATAATTCTGGATTATTTACTATTTTCTGATTTATGATACTGAACTGATATCTGTGGTACTGTTTGTTGTATGCTCAAAACTTCCAGATGTCTGATCACTCTCATCTGCTACTTTGAAAGTTATAATGAGCTAAATTAAAAGGGTCCTTAACCAACTATAACTACAACTAAGCTAGAAGTAGCTAGCAAACATCTGCGTTTCCAGAACACCTTGATCCAATACCCAGGTTCAAAGTTTTACAAAGAATCATTGCTAGCTTGGCTTAGATGCTTAGAACTGTGGAAAACAAAATGTATTTGGCAATCTTTGGTGTTCTTTCAGGCTTTGTCTTCTCAATATTGCAGTAAACTCTGTAATATAACCTGCTTCACAAGGCAAAAAGTCATTTTCCGCTCATTCAGGACAGAAGATATTAACTGATTTAGGGCAGGCAATTCATGTATGAGCAGACTCTACCAAGATGAGCAATAATTTCTACCTTTCTAAAGGATGTCCTTAAACAGCCTCAGTTAGGTTGACTCAGAATTAATGTACGCAGACAGGAGTTATAATACTGATGGTGTGTCTGATTACCCCTGCATATATACTTTTTTCCTCTTGACAAAAAGCACAATGTCTGTCCTTATAAATTACAGGGACACAGAGTGTCCTGTATCCACAGATATATTAAATAAATGTACAAATATGAAACTATTGACTGGGTGGCTACAATATCTTCATCTGTTCTTCAGTGCCTAAACTTGCCTCTTTGCCTAATGCTGAAGTTTGCGTTTGATGCTCTTTAAATTGGAAAAGAGTAGTAAACGAAAAACAGAAAAATGAAAATTAGGCTAGCTGTTGGGTTGGAGCCAATGTATTTATTCTTTTAATAATGGATCCTTCATCAAATGAAGAGTGTTTTGTTGATTGAACAAGACTCCTTACATCAGATCCATTGTTAGCAGGTAAAAAGGCCAGAATCCATGCCTCCTGAAGCAAGTTCAGTGCCTATTGGACTGTTTTTTTCTTAATTCTTTTTTCTTCTGATTGAAGTCATACTTCTTCTGCATATTGACTGGCCTGAGGATACTGCTTTTGTGATTGACACAAGCCAGGCACATTTAATATTACCTTGAGTGATTTTAAGAAAAAGTAGCATATTGCTTGAATCCCCAGAGCTGATGTAGCATATTGCTTGAATCCCCAGAGCTGTTTAGGGTGGTGAGAACCAGAGAGGATTGTGAGGAACTCCAAAGGGATCTGTTGAGGCTGGGTGAGTGGGCGTCAACGTGGCAGATGCGTTTCAATGTGGCCAAGTGCAAAGTAATGCACATTGGGGCCAAGAATCCCAGCTACAAATACAAGTTGATGGGGTGTGAACTGGCAGAGACTGACCAAGAGAGAGATCTTGGGGTCGTGGTAGATAACTCACTGAAAATGTCAAGACAGTGTGTGTTTGCAATAAAAAAGGCCAACGCCATGCTGGGAATTATTAGGAAGGGAATTGAAAACAAATCAGCCAGTATCATAATGCCCCTGTATAAATCGATGGTGCGGTCTCATTTGGAGTACTGTGTGCAGTTCTGGTTGCCACACCTCAAAAAGGATATTATAGCATTGGAGAAAGTCCAGAGAAGGGCAACTAGAATGATTAAAGGGCTGGAGCACTTTCCCTATGAAGAAAGGTTGAAACGCTTGGGACTCTTTAGCTTGGAGAAACGTCGACTGTGGGGTGACATGATAGAGGTTTACAAGATAATGCATGGGATGGAGAAAGTAGAGAAAGAAGTACTTTTCTCCCTTTCTCACAATACAAGAACTCGTGGGCATTCGATGAAATTGCTGAGCAGACAGGTTAAAACGGATAAAAGGAAGTACTTCTTCACCCAAAGGGTGATTAACATGTGGAATTCACTGCCACAGGAGGTGGTGGCGGCCACAAGTACAGCCACCTTCAAGAGGGTTTAGATAAAAATATGGAGCACAGGTTCATCAGTGGCTATTAGCCACAGTGTATGTGTGTATATAAAATTTTTTGCCACTGTGTGACACAGAGTGTTGGACTGGATGGGCCGTTGGCCTGATCCAACATGGCTTCTCTTATGTTCTTATGATGCAGCATGCAGCTTTTAAAAATTAAAATTTTTCCCCAAAAGAAAGCTACCTAAATAAAACGACAACTTCAAAGTTTACAAAGCAAAGTATGACAAAGTTTACAAAATATAAACTATTAAAGCTTTTACATTGTAAAAGATACTATATGTAACAATGTTTAATGATTAACTCATTATCTCTTCACTTAAATCTGTTTTTCGGCCCTTAAGATAACATCAGCCCATAGTTTAAATATTCTTTGAGCAACCTGATGCTTCTGTAACAAAGGTAATTTCAATACTTTGAACAACTCTTATTTTAATCAACCAGTTCTTGCTTCTGTCAGTAGACACAAAGCAATAATCAGATATTTTCTGGGAAGTGAAGCTGCACTCAATGTTATTGTCTACCTTACAGTGAAATGCCACTGTTAATAACCTGATTACCCTGTCCAAAAACACTTTTGCCCTGTCACAGTACCACCACATACAAAGAAAGTCCACCCTAGGAGTCTTACAAAACCAACAGTTAGCACTAGCATTACTGTAAATCCTTGCTATTCCAACTGGTGATAGAAGCCACTGATGCAACACCTTGCATATGTTCTCTTTAAATAAAGTTGAAAGAAAAGGAAGAACCTTTGGACAGAAGACCAAATTTTCATGTCTATTACACCTCCTAAAGATCTCTACCATTTCTTAAAGAACTAGGGGTTGCATTATTATTAATTTCTAACAAAGAGATATAGTAAATGGACATTTTACTTTGTTTTTTTTCAAGGCATTAATCAAATGTATTCAACTCTATCCTCAATTCCCCTTTACAACATTTTTGATACATGAAGCTGGCAACTGTAAATAATGAAGCCATGAAATGGAATATCCACTAAGCTGACTTAATGTTTTTGCAGGACATGAATTCATTGTTTTTAAGAGCAAGAGTCTAGTAGCACAATAAAAGACTAACAACATTTGTGGCAGGGTGTGAGTTTTCATGAGTCACTGCCAATACTCCCTCTAAGCTGTGGAGTCTTGTGAGTAAAATTCTACTTTGTGGGCTACTGGCAATAAAGCTGTGAGCTTCTGCATATATTAGTTTGCTCTGGGGCCATTTTTCCTGAGCTAAGACAAAAATGTGTGAGCTGGAGCCTAAAAAACTGTGAGCTAGTTCATGCTTACTCAGCTTAGAGGGTACCCTAGTCACTGCTCATTTCTTCAGATACAGTTAGAATGTGAGTCCATGTGTCCATATATCCTGGAGTGAAATGATTTCAGATGCCAAATGACAATAGCAGGCATTGATAATGAGAGAAGAAACCTAGGTCTCAATTCAGTCCAGGAGGATGCATTCTTAAACTTCATTATCAATTGCAATTCAGCAGTTTTTCTTTCTAATCATCCTTTGGAATTCCTTTGTATGAGCACTACTACTCTTAGATCAGCAACTGATTGTCCTGGAAGGTTCAAATGTCCCCCCCACTGGTTTTTAATGTTGTTTCTAATAGCAGTAGGAATAGTCCAGTTGCACCTTAAGACTAACAACATTTGTGGTAGGATATGTTCTTTCATGAGTTACTCGTTCACGTCTTCAGACTTATTTCCACTTATTCTTTGCATTCTCCTGGACTGAATCCTCCCGGATCAAACTGCGACCTAGATTTTCTGTTTTATTATCAATGCTGATATCTCTATGCCTAATCCGATCAAGCCTGCTACCGCCATTCAGCATCTGAAATAATCTTTATAAAGTTTATATCTCTGGTACCTCGTGTACATTTTATGGCATACATGGTCTGGCCTGACGAAGTGACATTTATGTCAGATCCAGCCCTCATAACAAATGAGCTCAACACCTCTGCTCTAAAGGTATACCAAGTGTGGCCAAGAAATAAACAGCAAAAACTTCAGCAGAGGGAGACAGACAATAAACCTCAGGAATGTCAAACCTTGTCAGATGCTTTTGCAGATCTTTTCTTTTTTGGACTTTCTTTCCAGAGAGATTCTATTGTTATGTACACTTGCAAACTCCAGTCATACAGCTGAGAACCAGTTACCTTTCGAAACCCAGAAAATTGATAGTTAATTTCAAAGGCAGTAGTAGCAGTATATTTTTATTTTTGAATTTTGTGTAATTTAGGCTTTATTAGGATTCTTCAAGAAATGTCTGAGGCTTGTTTTACCAAAGAGTTACATGCCTCAATATCAGTAGTGACAAACCATTCAGAAATAGTCAACACAGCAGAAGAAATGACTTTCACATAGTATTTTAAAACATGCTTCCAAGAACCAGCTTTTATTTCCCTGCTATTTATTGCTTTTGAATGTTCAAAATCAAAATCCAGCTCACATATCCTCACATTTGTGCTTTTATCCATTGTGACTCCTGCCTTCTGGAATGGCCTGCCTAAGAAGGTCATGAAAGCTCCCACTCTCCTGGCCTTCCACAAACTATGCAAAACTGAACTCTTCAAGAGGGCTTTTCTATACAGGTAATAAGGCTGCACAATACAGAATACTTGGATAAATGATTGGGACTTGTGGTGTACTGTAGTCTATAATGTATTGTAAGTAGGATCCTATTCTGCAATTTGTCCCACTTTATTGTGTCATGTTAATAATACTTATGGTATTCTCCTGTTCTCTCTGGTGGTTTTAGACTTCTTAACACCTAATGCATTCATTACTGAACGCCCCATTTTATTGACTGTACTGACTCATGTGCAATCCACCATGTGAGAAAGGAGGACTAAAATAATGTAAATAATTTTTTAAAAAAATATTTTCCCCTCATCTTGAATTGATGATGTATAGGACTACTGCAGCCTCTTGAGTGACCTTTTGTCTATATACATTTTGTCTAAATGTATATTGCCTCTGCCAAGGATCCTCTCTCCTCCATCACTGATATCATGCCATCCTTCAGAATCTGTCACTCTCCAGTCTGTGGAAATCAAATTCTTATTTTTTCCAAGGTCTTCATCCTACTTCCCCTTTGTCAATTCCTGATCTCTCCCCACATGTGTAACATAAGCTAACAGCCCTCTGTGTTGGAACTGTGTGAGCTGGTTCATTCCTAATGAAAAACTACAGGGTGTACAAGGAGTTTGGGCCATGACACCCCCCCCCCCCGAGAGGCATAAAGTTACATCTGCGAGAACAGCAGTGTATCCTATAGGCACTCACTGAAACTGAAAACAAAGGTTGCCTCCGCTACCGTGGGAGCTTGCAAACTCCTTAGGAAGTAGTGTAATTGCCTCACCAATCCCTTCGCACCCCGGGCTGACGAGCCCCCTCCCCAGCAGCCAATCGCCGTCCCCCCCCTCCTAGAAATACTTCCACTCTGGCCTCGCACAACTCAGTTGTTAGGGACAGGCACACACGGCAAGGGGATCTGCCAGGGAGCTCCCTGAAACATGGACTTAGAGCGAGGGACAGACACATTGATGATGGGCTCGTCACTACACGATTGCTTTGACAGTATCTTTGACTTGAGAGGGGGAAAGTGAGGTCTCTCCCCTGGAGCTAACTGTTCTTGTTTCCAGGTCTCCACAGGTTCCCGGATCCCAGAGGCTCAGTGTGCGAGGACTGTCGCCCATGGCTGGGTAAGTGCAACAGTGCACCCCCACTGTCCTCCCCCTCCCCTCGCTCAAGACCGGATGGTGTGCAAGCGTCTCCAGCACTTGAACCAGGCAGTGGGCTCAGGCAGGGGGCATTTGCTGGCCTCGCTCCCCTATGCTGCTGCCTGCTCCCTTTCCTTGGTCTGTCCTCTGCCGCGTTCCCACCCCTGGCAGGGCACGGGGGGGATGACTAGCAGCTGCCCCGATACAGGGAGGTGGGTCGGAGACTGTCCCTTTAAGAGAGCGCCTGGCTGAAACACAGCCCTCTCCTCCAGCTGCTAGTCATCCCCCCACTCCCTCAGCTGTTCCTGCCTGCCGCTCTGAATGGAGCCCTGCCCCTGGCGAGACTGTCCAACGCGCACAGGGGAAACTGTTGCACTTTGTTCCGGAAAAATAAAGTCTGAGCTGTGCCCTCTGTTGTCTCTCCTGCTTGGTATCTGCTGCACGTTCCCTGAGTGCCTCCCCCTGCCACTCTGTCAGTGGCCTCTCTGAGGGAATGCCTGGGAGGGTGGGCACACTTGGTTCTTGGGGGTGGGTGGGGAGTGGGCTATGAGCCGCCACGCTGCCCCTACATGGCTGGACAGGGGAGGGGGGATTGCTGCCCTCAGCCTGGCCGAACTGACGACCTTCCCGACCCCACAGGGCTTTTGTTTGCAGGGCACAAAGGGGGGGCTGATGAAGTGGATGCATGCCCAGCAGCTCGTGCTCTGAGTTCTGTGCCCCCCCAGGGGAGGTGCGCATGGCAGGGGGTGTCAGGGCGACACAGGGGGTCTCTGGGTGGGGGGTTGTCTGTTGGACTTGGTGGTCTGCTCACTCCCAGACACATATTCCAGCCGCTGTCTACGGAAGCGAAGTCCTGCACTTTGTGCTTCCTGTATGTCTGCGCATGCCTCTGCCTGTCTGCCTGCCCTTGGCAGAGTCTCTGACAGCGGGAGGGTGTGAAGGGATTGATGGCCTCTCAGATGCAGGCTTTCCACCCCCTTTCCTGATCACATGCAATGGGCTGGCCAATCCCTTGGTCCCACACTACCCTGTCCCTCCCCCACCACCTCGGCAGCGGGCCAATGGCGTGGCATGGGCGGAATCACCATGCCGACAGCTTCTCTCTCTCTCACTTGTCCACCCGTGCTCCCCCTCCCCACCTGGTATAACATCTTCCCTTTGGAAGCTGACTGCGGCCACCTACACTAGTTCTACGCTTGAGCGCAGCTATACGGTGGTTCTCAGGATTGGGCTGTAAGAAACTTAGTTTTACACAAAAGAATAAAGATTAGTTGAAAAGATGCTTCAAGTAACACACAATGCTTAAAAAAGGAAAATTAAGGCTAATGCTCCATATTCAAAGCAAAAAAATAAATCTAAAAGCAGAAGCGAAAAGCTTCTGTTAAAAAAAATGACAAATAGGAATTGCGATTAATCATTAACTTAGATTGTCATTCACTAACTTGAAAACATATTGTGCCGCATTTGCACTTAATGTTTTAACATTTTAGCATTTAGTATTCACTCAGTGTAACATTGTTTCGTGGTTCCAGTACATTAAGTACAGAACTTTTCAGACGTAATATTTTAAATTAAACTCTCTGAACCCCCAAAGCAACATATGTGACTGAAGCATTACACTTACACCGCATATTAATTGCATGTTTAAGCTTACAATTACATTATATTTATAAGTAATGCAGAACTGAAACACAGGTAACAACGTATTAGTTCAGATTAAAAACTAAAAACTGTACATATAGCCTGTCATTATATCTAAAACTGAACAATGGTCTCACACTGTGGATTTAAAAAGAAAAATCTGTACAGATACTATTTTTCTACCAGCCCAGGTTTGCAGAAAAAGACAAAAATATACAAAAAAGTAGATGGACCTAAAAACCCTAAAATCATAGGAAGCAATGCCTGCTTCTTTAAGAAAAGAATGCCACCACGGTTGTAAGATCTCAGTAACCATTTTTGGAGCCGCTAGGCAACCACTGACCAACACTGCCAAAGCTTCCAACCCTTTTAGTGACGGAGAGAGACAAAAAAAAAGGTAAAAGGCAAGAGAGAGGGATGGTAAAGATAAAGAAGCAAGGAATAATAATAATAAGATATTGGATTTATATCCCGCCCTCCACTCCGAAGAGTCTCAGAGCGGCTCACAATCTTCTTTACCTTCCTCCCCCACAGCAGACACCCTGTGAGGTGGGTGGGGCTGGAGAGGGCTCTCACAGCAGCTGCCCTTTCAAGGACAACCTCTGCCAGAGCTATGGCTGACCCAAGGCCATTCCAGCAGCTGCAAGTGGAGGAGTGGGGAATCAAACCCGGTTCTCCCAGATAAGAGTCCACACACTTAACCACTACACCAAACTGGCTCTTGGTAAATATCCCCAAACATGAGGACTATTGAAGTAGGTGGAATAGAGAGAATGCAAAAGCATTCAGGTGCGGTTTTTGATTGTGTGAGCTTATTCCAGAAAATTCAAAAGCACCACCATCATTTTGTAAGATATATGAAACATTAAAATTTGCTTACTGGATACACTTGTTCAATAGCAAGAAGTCAAACTGTGTATAAGGTGCAGAGGAATTTATTCATATGAGCTTGTGTTTCTGTCTAAATACCATTGGCCTGAACTATAGCTAATAGAGCTTTGCAGTATACAGTCAATTTGAAAGTTTTCTAAGCTAGGATTAACTGCTTTCTTTGAGACCTTGGCTATCTTATGCATAAAATAATAGTTTATGTTTTTCTAAGACTATCATTTCCTTCCCTGGCACTGATGGGTCTCCCAAATGCATTCTTGACAACTGCAGGTCTGTAGTACATGAACTACCGATAATGCTTACTAACACAAGGGTCGCATGCAGTCAAAATAAAGTCAAAACAATTATATCTGCTGAAGGTTCCTAGATTCTAAGAATGATCCTTGATATGATATCTATGGTTCTTTATTTATCACATAACATAGTTTCTTATCTACAGTATGAGTTCAGAGTAAAATTGTACTGGAGAATTGCTTCTGCTAGAATTGTGTTAGGTTCAATCAAAATGGCTTATGTCAGACTAAGAGTCCAGAGGGTATAAACCAGGGGTGTCAAACATGCAGTTTGGGGGCCAAATCAGGCCCCCGGAGGGCTCCTATCAGGACCCTAAGCAACTGGCTGTCATCTCCTTCCTTCTCCCCCTCTTTTGCTTCCTTCTGCATAACAGCTTGCTTTGCAAGGCTTGCTCAATTGCACAGGAGTTACAGAGCAAAACCTCTATTTTCTCAATTGGCTGAGGCTCCTCCCTTGGGGAGGAAGGGGGGAGGAATAGCTTGCTTTGCCAGGCTCTCTCTGTCACACAGCAGAGCTACTGAGCGAAGCCTCTCTTCCTCTATTGACTGAGGCTCCTCCCCCCCCAGTCCCTGCAGAAGGAAGGAAAGGTTTGCCTAGTTCCCTGGATCCCATGGAAAAAATACAAAGAAAGCACCTTTGAAACCAGTGAGTGCTAATGTTTTAAGTTTTTAAAAAATATATTTGTGTTCGTCTGTGTTCTTTATAACAAATTATAGCTTTGCTACCTAATCTTAAATAGGTACACACATGGCCCAGCCCAACATGGCCCAGCCCAACAAGGTCTCTTTTATGTCAGATCCGGCCCTCATAACAAATGAGTTTGACACCCCTGGTATAAATTGTTAAAGATTTTACTCCTGTGGGCTGGCCATCAACAGCTCCTTGTGAGACCTTCGTGACCAGTTCAGAACATTCTGTATTTCTTAGGTTCATACACATGCACTAACTCAAGTACGGGTTTTTTATGAAATTATGATATGCTGAATATTAAAATGCTGTGTTTTCTCTCTTAAAGATTTAAAATTGATTTATAAATCTTAAAGATTTATAATTGATTTATAAATCTTAAAGATTTATAATTGCTTTCTGACTTAAAAGCTTCAAATGGAATAAACTAGTTTTGTTTTAGAACCATGATTGTTACAGAACCAAATTCAGCCCCTTGCCAGTCTCAACCTAACCAATAAAGATCTCAGGAGAACAGGAGGGCCCCAGGAATAGTCCTGGGCTCCAAAATCCCACAACATAAGGATACTTCAAAGCAAGCTGTTTTATGTTTAATATGACTTGTTCTTAGGTAAGCGTGCATAAACTGCTCATGATACATTTCAGATTGCATGCAATATTAATGTTTTCAAGAAAGCATACAGAAGCACTTAACAGCATTTGCCACATTTAAAGAAAACAGAAAAAAGTGTAATTTCCTCACAAGTTACTAACCTTGGCAATAGCAATGGCTTGCTGCGGATAATATAGAGAGGCACCAATCCCCATGAATCCTATTGGGTACACCAACCTCTTTATTTTGGAACCTGTTCCACAGAAAATATTCCCTATTAATGGTGTCAGCATTCTTTAAAAATACTTTCAAATATAAGTTTATGTAACATATTAAAGTTTTATATTTATATTTACTGCCCGATAGAAAAAAACTGAATTAAAGAGAGCTACCATATCAAAGAGAGAGGTGTCTTTCCTTTCAACTTTATTTTCTGTAACAGTTTCCAGGGAAAGTTGGCTGCTGCACAATCTCTAAATGAACATCTCAATAATAATGTAATAAATGCAGTAATATATTTTCCTGTGTATAATTCAACAAGCTATAGATGGAGGAAAAGAGAGTTCTCCACAACTAGGTTTCCCTCCCCCTCAACTGTTCATCTCCCCATACATCCAAGTCAACGAACATACATACTAGCTCTACAATTAACTACTTATTTGAGTAATTATATATTACATGGAAATATAAGTAATTCTTCTGTTCCTAAGAAGTGAACCACGGTAGTCCAAGAATTATAGGACTTCCAAGAAGCAACATATAAAGCACTTTTAAATCTTCACTGAAACTATAGATAAATTTAAAGTAAGAAAATTATGTAACAGCAATTGTAGATATAAAGATTTCCCACACACACACACCATCAAGTGGCAAATCCTAAAGTACTCATCCAACAATATGAAGTCATTTCCAATTTTCCCCCAACTGACCTTTGAGGCGCTGGTAGGCAATGGGAGAAATTGCTGAAAAGTATCCACTATGACACTCCTACTCTCAGCTTCTATTTTTTCCTACTTCTCAGATTGCTAATGCGAAGGGTGCTTTCATATAGCGACCGTTTGCAAGTAGATTTCGCTATTCTTTCACACTAAAGATCCAGTTGCAAAGCACATTATTTAGTGTGTGTGAACCCACCCTAAGATTCACATACTAAGGTAGCACAGGGCACAGCTGTTATATTTATTAGTTATATTTGCAATTTGTTTGTAAGAACCCAAGGCATTTTGCTTTAAAACTTCATAAGTATACCAAATAGTACATCTGTATATGCCAAGTTATAAATAATGCATGTTACGTTAAAGTAGTAAAATAAGTTTAGGTTTGATATGAAAGAAAGCACTGAATACATGCTGATTTTTCAAAAAACAAAAACAAAACCCTTCTTCCCATAGTTTCAAAATTTCCAGAAATTTTGCATTTTCAAAGCAGCAAACATTGTAAACAACCACCTACCTCTAGACAAGAACAATCCAACAGCACCAGCAAAACCTATGACTCCAAGCCTTGGGTAAAATCCAGGTGGTGGGTTTTTGAGAAAGTCACAGCCCTCTAAAATAAAAATTAAGAACAACATGTTTATACACACACACAACTATTTTAACGAAGTTAGAAATAGTATAATTTGCTTTCGTTTTACATGAAATTTGCCTTATCGACTCAAAATGACCCTGGGCAACTTTTCTCCTTAAAACCTCTTCAGTCTCCTATGTAATCCATTTGTCCATCTACAACCAGCTGTAACCGGTCTCAGAAAAAAACAAACATTTAAAAAAGATATAATAGTGGTATGTTTTAGATTATGCACTAATGGAAGGGTAAAAGCAGGATGCAACTATATCTGACTTTGAAGATAAACTGAAGGCAAAGCCATACTTAGAAGAAAACTACACAAACAGAAATTCAGTGACTGAACCACTTCAGATTACAGGTGGGGGAGTAAAATTTCACTGCTCCTTGTTTGCTACACAAAGAACCAATGATTTTTCTAATTTCTCTTGCAGCTAATTTATTTGAACCCAGTTCAAGATGCTGGATTTCGCCTTTAATACCAAAGATTGCATGGATCTGAAGCACTTCCACCTGCATCAACCTGCCCAAGCATTAAATCTGCAGGTGAGAACTCTGTCTAGGAAAAGAATCTCTGAGATTGCTGGTGGGGAACTTTCTCAATTACCACTCGAAAGCCACAGAATTTCTTCCTGTAAGGTTGTCACCATTTTTAAGGCTTTTCAGAACAGATTATAAAAATTCATCAACCAACTGGAATATTTATTTATTTATTTATTACTTCCCATTTATATCCCGCCCTCTCCGCAAGCGGACTCAGAGCGGCTTACAACATTATAAAAACAATCAATCCAATAAAACATATAAAACCATAATTTACATATTTTAACTTTAAAACCATTCTACAGCGCTATTTCAGTCCAGTATGGCGGTATTGACTTCTCAACCAAGATCGCCAGCATTCTGTAGGATGTCCGGTGGCAGCCTTTTTTTTCAGTCAAACCGCAAAAGCCTGTTTGAACAATTCGGTCTTACAGGCCCTGCGGAACGCAGACAAATCCCGCAGGGCCCTTATAGCTTCTGGGAGGGTGTTCCAAAGTTCTGGTGCTGCCACCGAAAAAGCCCTGGATCTCGTTATACATAGCCTGGCTTCTTTTGGGCCAGGGGCAGACAACAGATTTTTTGTCCCTGATCGCAGTGCTCTCTGGGGGATATATGGGGAAAGGCGGTCCCGTAGATAGGCAGGTCCCTATCAAGGAATATGCTTTGGAGATTTTTTCAGTGACTAATGCCTCAGCTGCTGTTCTTAAGATCTTTTAAACATTATTATAGTAATTTATGGATTGCTAGCTGCTTTGGGTGCCTTGATTAGAAAAAGAAATGCAGCATGAAAACATTCTAAATAAACAGAAACCCAACATTAGAGAAACCCAGGAAAAAATTCTCTCTTTCCTACAAATTCCTACACACAATTCCACCGGAAATATCATAAAAGCATGGCTGCCTTTCTATGGTGATTCTCACCTAATTGGAGCCTAGAGTTAGTCATTCATAACCCAGGAAATGAAATTTAAGGTTTGGCAATTTTCTCTGAAGTTATATAAAGACAGACTTTAAAAAATCCTTTAACCCAAAGACAGCTGTTTTTCACCTATAATATTTTAAATTATAGAAGTTCTTAAGGCTACATGCATGGACAGACAGGCTGCTATGGGATGCTGTATGGTAGTGATATTTATGAATTTAATTTCAAGGCTGTAATTAAAGAATACAACAAAAATGCCAAAAAGGAGTGCCTATCATGGTGAGTGGCTTAGCACATGATCAGATTCTTGAGGGTTCTATACACCCAGTTTGCCTATTTCCAGTCACATTACCTATCACTGGAGTCTCTATTTAGGTAAATATCTGTTTGTATTTCAGATCTTAACTTTTCATAACCACCTATCATAAATACTCCAAAGTACAAACTGTAATGGTAGAACAAGAAATGATTCAGTGAACTGACCTGCACAGAGAATTACCTAGGATATAACTTATTTGCCTTGCAAGCTAACTGAACAGTTTCTTGTTCTACTCTCACAGAAAATAGCTTGAGAAAGATCTTTGTTTAACTTCTGTCATCTCCCCATACTGCCTTAGGCATGTATTCAGCCATTTTGAAGATATCTACGCTGCCATTTTGTAAACAGACAGACACAGGCTGACGTGTCAAAGAATACAGATATGATTATCCTCAGGACAGAAAATTGTCAGAAGAATAAGATAGGGAAATTAAATATGTAAATGAAATATAAGTCTATAGTAGCAGCAGGTGTTTCTGCAATATCTATGGGGAGTGTTTCTTACCAGTATATACAGTGGGTTGTATCCACTAAGCTCAACTAGAGATGGGACAAGGTGTGTCCTGTTGATGAAGGAGCCTTTTGTGCAAGTGGGATGCCTTAATGAAACATGCCTCCCTTAACATTGTGGCCACTGGGTTCTTTGCACTTTCATTTGCAACATCAAGTGGACTATAACATGTGTAACAAAAATGACAGAAATAGTAATAAAATCAGCTGAGCAGCTTAGAGCCTTTCAACAGCAATGTCTTTTAGTACAACATAAGTGCATTTGTTGAACATGGGCCACATGGCTTCCTTCAAAATGTGCTTGTGCCAGGACATCACTTCATCCAAACTGCGGGATATCAATTGGAAATATGTTACTTTTCCTTGAGGCAGCAAGTCCACTTTTACTGTAATTACTATGAGAGATGTTGAATATGTCTCACAAGCCCACAATGGACACATCATTAACAATAAGTGAAAATGCACTATGTATTCATATTAAACTTTATTTTAAAAAAAGTTTGCTTGACTGCATGTATAGTACTTGAGTCTGTACTGCTGCTTAAAAAAGAAGTAGTTAGCCAAGGGGCAAGGCTCTCATTGCCTCTATTTCCTGATTTTGTAACTTTTGTTTTTATTTATGTTTATTTTATGTCTTGAGAAGGTGTGCAAAGGCAGAATAAATTTGCCTGCTCTGCAAAGTTAGCCAAGTCAAGTTTTTTGTTACAGTCAATGACCAGCTTGTACAATCGAATCACATAAAATTTTTTGCATCAAAAACAGAATAAAACCAACAGTAGCATTCATAAAATTGGGTGCCTATGACTATTACAAAGAAATCGGATAAAAACATCCATAAAATTCATTTAAAATTTGGATGAAAGGTTAACAGTCAAATCAAGTTTAAAACAGTATAGACCAGTCAAATTAGATACAAATAACTTAATAAAATACAATCAGGTAAAACAATAATCAGAATAAAACATACACAGTATGATATAATTTCCCTCCAGAACAGTAGTTAGGTTCCATAGCCAAGGCATTCAGTTGGATATTTCCCTTAGGAATTGCTTCCGGAGACTCATAGCTCGCGAAGCAAATTTTGCCACACATAAAGTGGTTCTTTTACTCCTATCCGCCAATAATTTGTCTAGCTGATGTCTAACATTTCTCCCAGGGACACTGGAACAGATCGGGAGTATATAGTCGGCCCTAATACACTGATATAATTTACATTGGAATAATACATGTTCCCTGTCTTCCGGTTTCTTGTCCCCACAAATACACAATCTCTCCTCATATGGTTGTCCTGTGTATCTGCCTTCCATAATGGCTGACGGTAACATATCAAGTCTGAGAAGGGTAAATGCTCTCCTATACTCAACTTTGTCAAGATTAAGCAAGTATGGCATTAGTGTTATTTTATGTAGTTCCTCTATTCCTGGTAAATAACCTTTAAGCTGATTCAAATCATGCTGTCTTTCGACATCCAAGATTCTCTGTTTAAGAAAAGGTTTAACCAGATTGTACTCCATGTTGAGCAAATATTGTTTAGATAGTCCATAATAATCCAATTTGGACTCCGTTTCTCTAATCCACGGTGGCACAAACGAGTCTCTTGCTATCAGCCCCGCCAAACTGGTGGGCTGAGTCATTAGTTTATACCAGTAAAGAATAGCAGCAATCCACAGTCTTGCTTTCACAGTGACCATACCTGTTTCTACTCTGATAAATGAGTTGGGAGCACATGGAGGGACTTGTAGTATGTGCGTAAGGAACTTTGATTGCACTTCCTCCGCTAAATACCAGAGATGCTGATATGGTGTTATACTCAAGGGTGCCCCATATAGAATTTGAGCGAGGGCCTTGGCCTTAAAGACCTTAACTGCAGCCGCCACGTTCTGCCCCCCGGAGGTCCAATAGAATTTCTATATGGCTCCTGAACTTTTTGCTGCATTTGTTGTAACATATTCCACATGTGCCTTCCTGGCCCCTGAGGCCTGAAAGACTACCCCTAGGTACTTAAAGCAGCGTGTCTGTTCAATAGCCCTATCGTTTATCTTCCAATGATGTACCTTGGGTCTATTTGCAAAGGCTAAAATTTTAGATTTTGAATAATTTATTTCAACCTGATTAGCTTGGCAGTAAAGCGTAAGAATTTTCATTGCTCTCTTTAGCCCAATTGGGGTCCTAGAGACCAGCACTGCATCATCTGCATATAGCAGGAGCGGGATATGCCTATCTGCAATCTTTGGAGCATGCACCTCTGGACCACTTAAATGTTCCCCCAGATCGTTTATAAAGAGGTTGAACAAAAGTGGCGCCAAGATGCAACCTTGCTTAACTCCCTTCCCTACTTTGATGGCTTTCGTGAGATGTCCCTTCGGATTTATCCTTGTCCTGATCTTGGTGTTCCTATATAATGCTTTTATCAATGCCAGTAGCCTCTGATCAATTCCCATCCCTCTCAGTTTTTCCCACAGTATGTCCCTCTGAACCATATCAAAGGCAGATTTAAAGTCTATAAAGGCAGCGTATAGGGCAGAGGTGCTGTTAGAGGAATATTTGGAAATAAGATGGTCCAATACTACACAATGATCCAGAGTGGAACAACCCGGTCTAAACCCAGCCTGTTCTTCTCTCAGGATGTTATTACACTCAATCCACTCCCACAGTTTCTCTTTAAGATGGCTGGCGTATAACTTGCTTAGGATACTTAAAAGACTGATGGGTCTATAGTTATTTGGGTCATTTCTGTCTCCTTTCTTATGAATAGGTACAATAATTCCAGTATCCCAGCCCGAAGGTACCCTCGCTGTCCTGTCTATTTCAGTGAATAATTTGGCAAGTACTGGAGCCCACCAGTCAGTATTTTCTTTAATTAATTCGGCCGGGATTAAGTCAAGTCCTGGTGCTTTATTAGGCTTCAGGGCTCCAATTAAAGATTTTATTTCTGAAGGCTCAACCGGAGGCCACTCTGGCAGTTCCTGACAATCCTCCGGGGGGGAAACCACCTCATCTGATGTCCCGTACAGTGCCATATAATAGTTCTCCCATACTTCTGGAAGAATGGTATTAGTAACCTGTGAGGAGAGTCTACCTGAACCGCTATTTACCAACTTCCAGAATAATGACGGATTTTTGAATTTGACGGCCTGTCCCAGCTGTAACCATGCCAATTCTTTTGCCTCTTTCTTCTTCCTGACAATTAACTTTTTATATCTAGATTTCTGTTGTTTTAATTGTTCTCTGTTAACTGCCTCTGGATCCGCCCTATAGTTCAAATAGATTTTACTAAGCTCCTTCTTTGCCATCAAGCATTCCTTATCAAACCAACCGTTGCAAAGTTAGCAGCAGAGAGCTCATCCAGTTTCAGTCAGCAGCAAATAGCAGCCTCCCCCATCAAGGATATTCCAATTCTTCCTCTATCCATATTTTATAGAGCCATATGATAATGTAATATTCACCAGGGCTTTTTGTAGAAAATACCCAGCAGGAACTCTTTTGCATATTAGGCCACACACCCCTGACGCCAAGCCAACCAGAACTGCGTTCCTGTGTGTTCCTGCTCAAAAAAAGCCCTGTTATTCACACAGGACTGAATTTTGTTAAAGTGTGGCTAGAGCTCTGAAAAGCAAAATAAATGAAACACAGTATACTGGAGAAGCAGCTATGCTAAAAACGTATTACCATATTTGCTGGCGTATAAGACTACTTTTTTGCCCTGAAAAACATGCCTCCAAGTGGGGGGGTCGTCTTATACGCCGGGTGCACTTCAGTTGGGATAGACATAGCTGCCCAAAGTGGCCTTCTGATGCTCGCCCGGTGCCCATAGTGGCCTACCGATGCCCTCCCATCTCATTCTACATACCGTCCAGTATCGCACGGTATCTAGCGCGGCCGCAGCAGGTCATCAGCGTGGCTGCGGCGAGCATCATCAGCGAGACAGGGGTGCCAGCCTTTTCGGCGTGACCGGCCCATTCTGCTCGGCGGGAAGCAGCGGTGCTCTGGCCCACCCCTTGTCTACAGAGAGCTCACACATGCACACTTGCGCACTAGTGCCGGTCACAGGGAGATGCAGGGCCGGGCCGGATGTTCTTTTATCTTTTATTTGGTGTGTGGAAGGTGTGCGGAAGAAGGGGTAGTCTTATACGGTGAGTATATAACAAACTCTATATTTTGAGTGGAAATGTTGGGGGGGGTCGTCTTATATGCCCAGTCGTCTTATACGCCGGCAAATATGGTAGCTCAGTTTCATATGACAAACTAAGATCTGGATGTTAAGAATGAAGAACAACATTTTCAAAAAGTCCTAATGTCTTAAAGGGACTACTACTTCACAGACTCAAATTTTATATAAATATCCACAGACTGAAGAAGAATGCTTTGTGCAGTCAGTCTGAATGCTCATGACCCAACAAGTCATCTGAAGAAGCCAATTATTTTAAATGTCTTCCACATGATCCTTGTGTATTTTTCTACTGTTATCTAAAGCGGAACATGCTGCATCATTTTAAAATTATAACACAGTGAGTCATAAATAGTAAATTAAATAGGGAAAACATTCAACATCATTGCACTTTTACAAATACATAATACAGCATTAAAATTTTGTTGCCTAATTATGCCTGTTATTTACAAGTTCTTACCTTTACCACACTCCATTGCTTTTTCAGCACTGGGCAAGACTTTGCTATATACTTTCTGGGGGGGGGAGAGAAATCATGAAAGAACAATTACATTGTAAGCATCAAATAACATACAATTTATTCTAAGTAATTTAAGCCAAAAATTTTACTGAAAGTTCATATGAAGTCTCTACATTATAAACATACTGTTAGCACTGCTCTGACGCCTCAATTAACCTGAAGTGGAATCTACCAATTCCTTATGTCCTGAGCTACTGCAATAGGACCCATTTATTTTTAGTATAGGCACAGAGAACACACTGCAAAACTAACTCAGCAATCGTCTTTTTGTAGTGTATACCAGCTGTAGTTGATGCTTCTGGCATGATGATCAAGACAGAATGGGTCAATTTCTGTTCCTATACTACTGGGTGTAACCTGTCTTTATCAGTTCAACCAAGTATTTAAATATGCTAAAAGAACCTTACTAGAATGGGTGCTGTTCAGTACAGCTTGACTGCTAGCCTTGAAGAGGGATCCCTGAATCATTAATGAACACCCCTATAATAAATGAAAATATGTCTTTGCCTTCAAAAGCAAAAGAGAATGTCTGATGCACCATTTAGAGTGACTGTTGGAGGCCACACAGCCCAAAATGGATGTGAATTCAAAGCTTGTAAAAGAGGCCCCTCAGAGGAGCTTCTGCTAAACTGATAAGCAGAGGGACATAGAAGTGGAAAATTACGGGAAGGTGGGACATGTTGAGTAGATAAGGGGGAGGCTTGCCTGCTTGTTTTGAGGTTGAATAAAAACGGCTTGTATGAGGAAAACTTTAACTTAGTCATTTTGGGGGCTATGCCTGAGTAAGTTCTGCTTTGATGTCAGAGTAAAATCGTTTCATACCAAGCAAAGTGTGGGGCTCCGTTATTTACCTGCTACAGCCTCAAGAACTCCAATAATGCAAGTCCCATACATTTCAAAGAGGTTCACATTAGCACAGCACTTTAAGGATCAGACAGTGTTATTGTTGCATCAAGGCTTATAACACAAGCACCTGATAAAGAGATCCTTCTCATATTTTGCTAATTTAGATTGTATAAGGTAAAATATCTGCAGCTAAAATGAAAGGAATTCTAGAATCTCAGCCAGCAACTGCCTTAGCAACTTTGGAGACTCAATGAGTTAGCTAATGTCTGATGTAAACACAGCAAAGAGTTGTACTAACATTTTGTTATTATACCTCTTATTCTCTCTAAACTTTTGTTTTGTCTTCTACTAGCTAACTGGAAGGTCTGGGAAGAGTGGTAGGTGTATCAGCAATGGATTTGGTCCAGAGACTAGAGGCACTAGACATTTTGAATCAGGGTTGGTCCTGAATCTGCTTCAGTTTAAACAAACTGCTTTAGTTTTAAGAACTTTAAAATTCAGTGGGGAAAGTAAAGTGGCACATTAGAAAGCACTACAAGCAGTTCAGATACCATCTCCCACAACTTAGAAACACAACAACACAACAAAAGCTGAAGAGAAGTGGCTTCACAAAAAAAAAAATCAAACCTTCGTTTTTAAAAAGGGACACTTGCTCCTTAAGAAATTTGAAATGAAAAAATAAACTTTGTCACCAGAACTGGCAACAGTTTAAAGAAACGCCTATCTGAAATGCAAAAAAATGCTGTTCTCTATTTCTCCAACAAATACTAACATGGATTAAAAAGCCCATCTGAAAATAATCTACAGGTTGCTTATACCTACTCTAGATGACAATGACCTTTAAGGAAAAGAGATTTCTTCTGTAAGATCAGACAATTCAGAGCATCTACATTTTATGATCCAAAGACTTCTCTTTGAAGTTGGGGAGGGGGAGGACTTTGACAATAGCATGATTGTCCTCCTGCTGCAATCTAGTCTCTATCCCTGAATTAATAATGCCCTTTCAGAGATATGAGGCGCTCAATGAGTGTCCGTAAAATTGTCACCAAATAGCTTGTGAACTAGATGAGAATATACCAGTACATAAGAACAAAGATTTTACTGCAGATTCAGTGAAGGCATGGAAACCCAACATGCAGCCATGTTTATACCTTTCTACAATTTATGTTTTAAAGCAAGCTATTACAAATTTTGTTACATTAACTTAATGAACACATAACAATAATCATGGAGACATTTACACAGAACAAATCTTAAGTGCCATTTGATACACCTAAGATGCAAGTACCTGGAGAAACTTCTCAGAAAAAATCAACAGTGTATGAAGTAAAACACACTTGCACCTTAAGAGACCTCCCTCATATACTAAAAACCCATAATGTAGCCCACTACCTCCATTGTCCCAGTTCCCAGGAAGGGTAGTGGTCACATTGCCAATTCCTTCCACACTGCCTCATGATATCCAACATTACCAAAGTGCTGTGGAAAGCAGCTCCCATATTGCTGAGATAATGTTAGCAGAGTCCACAGATTTTCTTTGCCTGGTGCTCTACTGAGTGGCTAACTTGGGGAGACCTTCCACTCATTTTAACACTCTTATTATACACATTTCTCTAAATGCTACAGAAATGGTTCTGGTCACCAACAGAAGCAAATATGATCTACCAGCTAATAACAGAGTCTAGCAATATCGGATAATTTCAGAGAAAAGCCATGTAGTAGAATAGTTAGACTCAGTTCCAGCAGCACCTTAGTGATCTCCATAGAGATCTCCCTTCCTACTTGCGTCTGATGAAGGGACCTCTGACTTTCAAACACTTATACCCTAAAACTCTTGTGTGTCTCTCAGGTGCTAGCGGACTCAAATCTAACTGTTCAACAATATTGCATATGCTTTTCAGAAAAATAATATCCCAAAGGGGGCATACTTCAAAATAATGAGCTGTGGGTCTGGCTAGCTGCTATGTAAAAAGCCTTTCTGGCCACCAAACACTTCCACATCTTGTAACTGATAATTTATAGTTGATTAATCAACACTGTAGCAGAACCAGCCAGCTGGAATGAGAAGGAAGACAGGATCATTTAAAAAAAAACAGTTAAAGCTGCGGTACTGCAGTCGAAGCTCTCTGTTCACAACCTGAGCTCGATCCCAGTGGAAGCTGGGTTCAGGTAGCTGGCTCAAGGTTGACTCAGCCTTCCATCCTTCCGAGGTCGGTAAAATGAGTACCCAGCTTGACTGGGGAAGGCAATGGCAAACTACCGCATTAAAAAGTCTGCCATGAAAACGTCATGATACGACGTCACCCCAGAGTCAGAAATGACTGGTGCTTGCACAGGGGATTACCTTTACATTTTTTAATCCTAGGAAATGACATCACTGCAACTGGTGTTTTACATCTAAAAGTCACCACAAATCAAGTCTGAGAGGGAGGAATGGAAAAGCCACAGAACAGGGCAGAGTGCAATGTACTGTCAATTACATTTTCTCTATTAGAATTCAGTGAGTAGATCATAGCAATTTTAGATTAGATGGCTACAGTGGACACTACTCTTCTCATCACATAAATCAGAGAGTGGGTGCATAATCTTATGCAGAATTAAGCACACCTAAATTAAACCACAGCTATATCTTGACAGTATCAGGTTTTAAGGCTGATAAGAAAAGAGCCTTTCAGAAAAGGCAGATTGACTTTGCAATGACAAAAGGTTAGTTCCTTTTCCCATCCCATTCCTTACAGTTTATCCTAAACATCTCAACAGAACATAATGCACAGACAGTTTGGGAGACCAACAATCTTCAAAAACTTATATTTTTCTGCATACATGACACCCTTTATGAACTTCTTGCATGAAAGAGGAAAAATGAATTGATGATTTATGGTTTCGAAGATTAAAAGACAAAGATAACAAGATTATACAGAAAGGTAATAAATTTCCCTTGGTCTGATTCTGGACTAAGGTCGTAATGAGTAAACGTATGGATTCTGGTAGTGGAGAAAGTCAGATATTAATTCCTTCTTTTTCAACTGTAGTGGGGGCATGTAGGTGATTTGTCTTGTTTTTCTTTTTACTATTTGTACAAAAATTCTAATAAAAATATCACAAACTTGCACTTTTCGACTCTTATTTGCATTCCAGTTAAACGGAAGTGTTGAAAGATTTAGTAACAAAGCAAAACAACCTTTAGTACATATGCCAATAGTTCATTTAGACCACAGGTGATTTGAGAATCTCATGATTGCCTTTCCAGAGCTTAAACAAGCAATAGCAATAATCAAAACAGTATCTCATGACAAATGTATATGGATGGATATGCTTGTCAGCACTCACCATGATATAGCCAGGAGACTACCTTCTGAGAAGAACCAATTCATTACTTTCAATCACACAAGGACATGTTACTATCCTGAACAGAATCCAACCAACATAAGAGATTATTTTTAATGCACTGGGTCAATATTTTTAATGCACTGAGTTAGCCAGATTTATTTTCAGAATACTAGAAGTATTATCTTAAAGGCTGTTTGTCTCGATCAAATAGTAACACTGGAATTAACACTTTTACAGTTCAATATGCCATATGCTCTCTACACTGTGATGAATTCTGAGTTGCGGATACTCTTGATTCTTTTAAAATATAAAATCACTGTACCTGAAACCAAGCTGTATATGGTTCCAAAGAATGTCTCAGATAACAGATACCATTCTCCAGCTGTGTCTGCTGATCTTCTACATACTTTGATTTTGGCGCTGGACTGGTATAGAGTGAAAGCTGTGAAGAGCAGCAAATACAAGATTACGTCCACAGCTTGACTGAAAACAAGAAGAATTTGGGTATCTCTTAATTCATGTCAATTTCTACTATGATAAATGTCAAGCCCAAACAGTACTAGATCATTGTGAGAAAACTGTAAATAATTGTGCAGTGCAGAAGAGAAGCTCTCCAATTATTAATTTGTACACTGAAATTGGTCCGTGGCTAATTTAAAAGTAGAGAGAAGGCAGACTCTTACCTCATTTACTTTCAATAGGTTCTTTTTAGAAGTTTCCTTCTCAGAAGCAGCAGCATGTACCCGAACAGCAAGAAAGCTCAAGCTAGCAGGAGCGACCACTAACTGCATTACCTAAGCATAATGAAAATATGCAAGTTTTATGCACTCAGACAGAGCTTCACAGATAAGCAATCACAGTCTATATGCCTAACATCTCCAGGCTAAAGGCAGACAGCATCTATCAAGAATGTACAGTTACATATGGTCATACTACAGGCTTCACCACACCTCTAATTTCTCCGGAACTATTTGTTCTGGAGAAATACAATCACACACACCACCCTAATCCCGACTCACACCGTGGTCAAGTGATCAGACTGCCGCTGTGCAGTCACCACATAAAGAGTGGGCAGGCAGCTTTCTTTTTTAAAAAAATCTACTTTGCGCATGTGCATAACCACTTACTCGCCACTGGGTGAATATGAAGTTATGTGCACATAGCTAACAGCAACAAAAATGGCAGCCAGGGACCGGAAGTCGCAAACCTCCCAAATGGTCAAACGCGCAACACAGCAATCAGATGCTGGAAGTGCGCAGTGAGACTGGCTCAGCCAAAATACACTGGACTTCATTTGGTGTCATGAAAGTCAGGGGTGAGGCTGGGTGGCCTCCAAGAGGGGAATGGGGGACAGATGGAGATGTCTGGATGAGGACTTTAAATCCATTGGAAAGAAGCTACAATGGATCAAAGTGCTCATCTGACCGCACACTTAGTAACAAGTAAATTAAGTTGAAACTAAAAGGGTACACAAGACCCAGAACAGTGCTTCTTTCCAAAGAGCTCAGATGGTTTCTGAGGCAAAGGACTGCTGAAAAAAGTTTCTTTAATGAATGCCTTGTGTTAATTGAAGCATTACATAGTGCAATCCTAAACAGAGTAAATCAACTGCAGTCAAGAGGCTTAGAAGAGTCTAATTCTGTTTAGTATTACACTGCTGACAATCATCTGCTGCCACCAGAAATTAAACAGAGTAGCCCCAACGGTGCTTTAGTCCAAGATTAATTTTTCTATTTCATTTGTATGCGTCTATGTATTTGTTTTAAATTGAATTTTAAACCACCTCCAGCACTTTATTGTACAGAACAGAAGATGGAAACATTTCCATTAATTAATGCAACCACAAAGGCAAATCGCTATCATAGCACCAAATGTTTTGGTTTTGAATTGTTTATATATGATTTTTTTATCCTTTTACAACTGTAATTCAAATTGTTTTATTATGACTGTTAGCTACCCAGAGTCCACTTGTGGAGTAGGCGATATATAAATCCAAAGTAAATAAATAAAATAAATAAAGACTATATAGTAACTCCCAGAAATGCTACAAAGAAACTGACATGTTTGAGGAGAAAGTGTAAAAGCAAAGGCAAGCAAATTATAACAGACATATTGCGATTCCTTTGCTACATGCTGCCATGTACACTGACATGTCAAACAAGAATATGTTCATGAAACACTTCTCCTTGGCCATAATACTGCTAACATTAAGGGGTTTTCTAAATATACTGGTTAAAAAGTCTTGAAAATGCTCAATACTAAAAACTGGCTAAGTTTTAATTTTAAGCCTTTAACACTTAAATTAAGAGTATTTTGAGAATATACATAGTCTTTGCCACATACTTTTACAGTACATCTTATGAAACAGAATATCTTCCATGTTACAAATAAGTAACACATGCCTATAATACATACGCAAGACTACCCAGAAAATGATCAATATGGGATGTAAAAGTCTCTATCTAGTTGAACATCCAATATGTGTTGCCTTTCCTTCAAAGTTTACTAATCTGAACAGCATAAGATGTTGCCTAATAGCGAGAATATGAAATTCCCTTCTGAGTAAAGCTGCAACTTTATAAATAACCTTTCAACGATTCTTTAACTTATAGCTCCCTCTGCAGAAGAGCAGGAAGTATAACACCATCATAAAATTAAAAACTCTCAAATACAGAGAACACATAGGCACTTAAGTAAAATACAAAATATAACTGGTCTGCAACAATATGAATTACAACTCTGTAGATCAGGAGAATTCTTAACTCCTGTTTGAAATGCACAGGCGTCATTATATCCACGTCACCATGTAAATTGTTCTCTCCCAACAGCCACATGGAAACCAAAGGCACTCACAGACATCTTTTTTAAAAAGCCAACTATTATTTTGCTTGTCTTCACACATGCCTTGTAACACAGCCAAAGCAACTACATGATCTGTCATTTGAAAAGGCAACAACTTATGGCCAGTGCTGTGTCTCTTTTCCTTAAAAAGTATTGTTGTTTTTAAGGGGTGGGACTGCCAGAGGTGAAGACAGTCTGTTTCTGGGCTCTGTCATGTAAAATGTCTTGACAAAAACCATCCATTTTGTGCTCTCAGACCCTGCAGGCAAAAAGAATAACATTGTGTTACACACAGGGTTCTTTTTATGGAAAAAGGAGTGCCAGAACTCTCATGAGGGAAATGAAGGAGAAACACATGGCTGCCCTCGTGAACTTTTAAACATTTTTTGAGAATTTTGTTTCCATAAAGACGCTTCAGAACTCCATTCCACTGTGTTCCCCCAGAAAAAAAGCCCTGGTTACACAGTTGGCAATCTATGGTTGTGTTGTGTGTCACCACTGTGTGTATACTTGTTTCTATTTTTTTGAATATGCTAAGCACTCTATTTGTGCTGGAAGTGAATTAACTTATTCATTAATCCTATTGACAATAATATCTTTTCATATGTAATTTTAGTTGGCCTTCCTTGTATTTTGAAAAGGGAAATTTTTGTGCGTGAGGATTTAGCCTGTTCTTAATATGTTTTTTTTTAATTGCTTTAACCTGTTTTTTTTAAAGGCAAGAAGCGGCAATTTTATTGGCCTTTAAGACGCAAGAAACGTCGCATGTACTGTCAGATACAAATCGTTCTTAAATTTCTTTCAACAGGAAGGGGGAAAAAATAGAGAAAGGTTAACTCTGGAAAGCTAATGAAGGACACCAAAAACGTCGAATCCTCTGATTCGAGATCGACGCTGATACTCGACGGCTCTAGCCCTGTTGAGTGCTAAACGGTGACAGGAATCGCTACACATGACTAAAACACTGGTTCTACGGCAGTCACCATGCTTCCGCCTAGCAGAAACCCTTGAAGCCCATCAATGTTAGTACGACTGACCTCCAGGTCTCGTCTCACCACGCCTGTTATCTAATTAGCCACGTAACCCGCGCCGAGGTTTAACACTAATCCCGAACGCCAAAAAGCTAAAGCAGCGGGGAATTCCAGCGCGTGCAGTTCCCCCTGTCGGGTCAGAAAGCCGCGCACCCTGTCTCCATGGAAACAGCTGCGCGTGATACAAGGATAGCGCGCGATTTAACCGAACACCGCATGGAGACAGACATGAACGGCTTGAAAGGGGAGTGTGGAGAGAATATAGCAAATTAATAAAGAAAAAAACAGCGGCAGGAATGGACGCAGTTCTATCCTAAATTGCCTTCCCAAACTACTAATTAAACTTTCTCACCTTGAACATATTGGTACCGCTCCGTAGGTTACGGCGCGGAGGTAATGACGTTCAAGGTAGTACCCGCAAAGTACGGACACCGAAAAGGTACATATCAGTCTCACTTCGCGGAAAGCCTGGGCTGCACTGCGCAAGTCTTTGATGTAGATACGTATGCGGAGATGGGCGGTGCCAAGAACTTTTGGAGTTTTTAGACTTGGTATCTAGGCAACGCCCAGACGCTCTGGAGGATAGTAGCCGGGATGTTTAGTTTCTGCCTCAGCGCGCAACGATGTGGGGAAGTTACGAACCGTACTTCTTCAGCCAGTCCACCGATGACAAAAAAAACAGGTAAGGCTGTGGAATGGCGGTGGGGCAGGCGGGGGCATTTGCGCTCCTTATTTCGAATCTCTTGATGGATTTCTTAGGGCTGCTGGGTTGGGAAGTACCTGGCGATTTAGGGTGGAGCTTGAGAAGTGCGGAGTTTGAGGAGGGGAGTGACCTCAGCACGGTATAATGCCATAGACTGCGATCACACACACTAAATAATGTACTTTCAATCTACTTCCAATGCAGTTTCCAACAGGATTTTACTGTGTGAACTGGAAAAATCCAGTTGGAATCTGCATTGAAAGTGCATTGTTTAGTATGTGTGATCACAGTCATAGAGTCCAATCTCCAAAGCAGCCATTTTTTCCAGAAGAACTCATCAATATAGTTGTAATAACAGCTCTCCAAGCCCCAGTTTGAGGTTGGCTATCCTAATTTACATGGATGGAGTAAAAACAAATGATTCTTCAGATCACCCTTGCACAAAGTTGGGCAGATTTTCGATGGTTGAATTTCTACCTCTGTTGGCTGTCTGCCTGGCAAATCATAGCCACAAATGTACCAAAAACAAACAAAAATGTATCAAAAACAATTTGGCAATTTGGTGTACAAGATATGTAGTGACTGGACTGCACTGGATCTTCAAATCTATAGATGAATGCTTTGTTTAGAACTGTGTCCATTCTAAGGGGGTTGAGTAAAGTCTGGGAAGTTCAAAACTTCTGGCAAGAGGGAAAAGCCAAGTGGATTAGCTAACAAAATCCCAAGTTATACCAGGAGAAAAATAAAGCAATTTGGTTTATAAGCAGTTTGTTGGAAAATGCTTACATTTTGTGTTTGGCACAAAACAGGCTGGATTGTGCAAGTGGATCTGGTTGTAAACTTGCTACCTTTTTTTTTTTTAATGAAAGATTGCCGAGCTGTATAATAGGCAGAAATCAAGAGGTGCTCTTCCTCACAGAGCAAATGTACTATGATGTGTATTCCACCTTTAGTCCATATAGAGAAAGGTGGACTATAAATAATAAATATCCTAGAAAACATAATCTATCTGGAACAAAATAGGAGTTAATTGCACCTTTAAGACCAACTTAGTTTTATTTAGAATGTAAGCTTTTGTGTGCTCTAAGCACACTTCATCAGATGAGGAATCCGGCACAGTGAGCAGAGCCACACATAGCTGGTAGGCAATGGCTCAGAATGTAAAATGGTATAGATTTAAGATCCAATGACAGAATAGTAAAATTAACAAATTGAGCAAACCTTTGACCTGAGTAGTATGAGCATGCGAAAGCAACAAAACAGTAGTATGTCAAAATGTGAGAGTGTCCGTTAATGACACTATTGTTATAAACCTGGGCCAAAAGGAAGGAATTTCAGAGGTTTTCCCATCCAACTAATTTACCCTTTAATCTATCTGGGCTTCAATTAGTGTGGCTTTGTATAGCTAATAGGGATTTGTTTCCCTTTGAGCTTCTTTCTAACTAGCTCCCTCATTTTTGTAAAGTTCCTTCTTTTGAAATCAAATGTTAATGTTTTGGACCTACGTTCCACTGGAATCCAGGAAACAAATGTTCTCAGTTAAAATGGAATACATTTTTTAAAATTACAATTGAGTTGTCATTAAACTTACCAAACTAGTTTTAAGATTGCAGTATTAAATACACCTGAATTTAATTGAATTATGCTAATCCTTTGAATTTACCACACTGTTTTTTTTTTAAAAATGTAATATTGCAAGTTGTTGCCAAAATGTCAGTAGCTCTGTATCAGTTATTGTGCAGTCTGCTGACTAGTCTTTCTAGTAACCCTTCTTTAAAACATTCTATAAATATTCAAACCTCAGAATGCTCACCCATTTGATGTTTGCCTTTTCTTCCACTAGGACTCAAAAAGAAAAAGCAGCAAAAACTATTCAAAGAGCATGGTGGATTCATATAAAAACAAGGTTGTTTAAGCTCCTTAAACATACAATCCGTGCAGCGGTAGGTTATTGTACTTGATGATGTTTAGCTAGCTGTTCATCCTGTAGTTTAACTGTGCTCTCATCCTTTTCTTACCACTCTCTCGAATTTCAAAGTGGATTTCCTGGGTACAGCGCCAGAAGGGGGTTAATTCATTCTGGGGGAACCTTGCAAAACATACAGGAAAATTGGTTTCTTTCTAAAAGAGCATGCCCTTCCTCAACCAGTAGGGATTTTAGGCTGCCGGTGTGTATGGCTCTCTGTTGTCAGCAATCACGTAAGCCTAGTAAATTAATATTTCAGTTCTGACTGTTTCATGCTGATTTTCAGTGGTCTTCTGAACCCTGACTGTCACAACATGTCTAGCTACAGACCTGACAGGCAGGTTTATTTATTTTTCTTATTTACTGCCCTCCCAGTTTTCTTTGCATTGGAAGTCAAACAAGTGAATAATGGCTTAGTTTTCTGAAGAGCGGGTTTTTAAATTACTTTATGTTTTAGCTACATATTATTGCTACTTTGTCTGAAGATTAGATGGGTTAAAAGTCTTAAAATTTCTAATTTGTTACCCAGAATCCCAGTTTTGAGAGTATGTACCTGAAGTTGGGGACTAGAAAAAGGATTCAGTTGGTGTGCCAGTGCCACGCACCTCACTTTCCAACTGTCTCCCTGCCTGGGCTGACATAAGTGATGTTTGGCTTGGCTTGCAAGTATTAGAAGGTGATAATTAGATGAACATGATGGTTAACATTAATTTCTGAGGAGTGACCATTCTTTTTCAGAGGGAAGCATGTTACTGTATGTGTCTCATGATTTTAAAGAGAGTAAGCAAAGATCATTTTTCTTTCAGGAGCATTGCATTAGTCATGATATTTTGAAAAGAGTGAGTCCCTTGGAGGCTGAACTTCTTAAGGATCCTAGTTTTCTGTGCAAAGTCCGATTCAGGTAAAATGGGCACATTCATTGGTTCAATCAGTGTACAGAATGACAAGATTCCTGGGTCAGCACCAACCTGGGCTTGGTGGGCAGGAAGGGGGTGTGCTGTGGTCTGTTGGACCCTCGTGGCACTCAAATGCTTTGTTACTCAGAACCCCAGTTTTGAGCTTATGTACCTGAAGTTGGGGACTTGCGATAGAAAAGGAATTCTGTTGGTGTGCCAGTGCCCCCTACCTCACTGCCCATCTCCCTGCCTGGGCTGACAGAAGTGATGTTTGGCTTGGCTTGTGGTCCTTGGGGATTTAGTGTTTATGTGAAGGTTGGCATGACCACAATGGAACTGCTGTAGAATATTCTGGTCCCTCTGTATATACATAGTAGGATTTATGCTTGGTTTGGTTTATCCTGTGAACCATAGCATGGTTTGACAATTAGAGGATCCACTGTACCCTTGCCATGGACCAATCATTACCTTGTAAGGCTAGTTGGGTTGGGAATGGAGTGCACCATACTTCGGTGCTACTTCCAGAAGATCGTGCTGGGGAACTGCTGCTCAGCTCTGGAGCTATTATGCTGTGGAGTTCCACAGGGGACATCTTGTCTTCTGTACTGGTAGACAGTATGACAGATTATCCATGGATCTGGAGTGAGGTACCACCAATACGCAAATAACATCCAGGTCTATTGCTCCCTAACTGCTGAGTTGGTGGGTTTGCAGAAATCCTGAACAAATGAAGGAGGTAGTAAGAGTAGTGTGGGAGGAGCAATAAACATAATTTCAGTCCAGACAATCCTGAAGTTCTCTTGCATAAATGACAAACCTGGTTGAGGGCTGAGGAGTCAGTTGTTCAGAAGGGCATTGCACTCTCTCTGAAGGAGCAAGCTTGTTGCTGAAGTCTCAGCTTTTCTCCATGGCATGTAGCAGCTTTTGTCAGCTTTAGCTGATAAACCAAGTTAGGGATGTTTCTTAAAAAGTGTTATTTGGCCATAGAGATCTATGCCTTCTGATCACATCCAGATTAGGTTATTGTAATGCATTTGAAACAGCAGTGTAGCTGCCTTTGAAACAGCAGTTCAGAAATTGCAATTGGTCACCTATGACTCTACACAAAATGCATCCAAATATAGACCCTTACTGCTGGAAGGGCTGTGGCTCTATAGCAGATTTTAGACATTGTTGGTGGAACTGCCCACATGTTAAACGTTATTGGACACAAATCTGGGAAGAAACAAAACAGATCATAACTCATAATTTGCCCCTTAAATTGGAGTCTGCAATACTGAATTATTGGGACTTAGAGAAATACACTAAATGAACAAATATGATAACTTTCAGTTGCTAGAGCATTACTTACACACTATTGGAAAGATAAAACATTATCATCTATACCTCAATGGCAAAAGAAACCATGGGAACACTTTATTTTAGGAAAAATAGCTGAAAATCCATATATGAACCAAACAACAAGACTCTTATCAACATATGGTATCCAATCACAGATTATCTGACACAACAGAGTGTACTACCAGCAAACAATTATTATAAAACTTTGTTGCTTTTTTTTAAAAAAGGAACCCCAATTGAAGTCAATTTACCTTAAGACTTGTGCATTATTGTAGATCATTGTATTCTGCAAACTTACCTATAATGGAAACAGACTCAGTAGGGTTGCCAAGTCCAATTAAAGAAAAATCTGGGGACTTTGGGAGCGGAGCCAGGAGACTTTGGGGGTGGAGCCAGGAACAAGGATGTGACAAGCATAATTGAACTCCAAGGGAGTTCTGGCCATCACATATAAAGGGGCAGCACGCCTTTTTAAATGCCTTTCTTCCATAGGAAATAATTAAGGATAGGGGCACCATCTTTTGGGGCTCATAGAATTGGACCCTCTGGTCCAATCGTTTTGAAATTTGGGGGGTATTTTGGGGAGAGGCACTAGATGCTATACTAAAAATCTGGTGCCTCTACCTAAAAAAAATAGTCCCCCCAGAGCCCCCAATACCCACGGATCAATTCCCTATTATTCCCTATGGGAATCGTTCTCCATAGGGAATAATAGAGTGCCTAGTAAACATTTCCCTCCCCCCCCATGCTTTCTAAAGGGGGGGAGGGCCTCCATACCAGGGAATCCCCCCTCCCCCCCCCTCCCTCTCTCACACACACACACAAACACTTACCGTACTTGGTCTTCTTCCAGCAGAATGTGCTTGCTGGGAAAACAAAAGCAAGGCTCCACAGGAAAAAAAAGGGAGGGGCCGTTCTCCATGGAAACTGTTACTTTCCCATGAAGCCCTTCCTGTTTCCTGTGCAGCCTTAAAGGGACACATTTTAAAACAGATCAGAAGCTCTACAACACGATGCCTAAAGGTATGTTCTCTCTCTCCCCCCCCACCCCCAGATTTTTTGAGAGCGGGGGAGGAGGATGCAATTTTGGGGGTTCCCCGCCAGGGCGGGAGGGTTGGGAAGCCTAAGACTCAGTTAAAACTGGATAATAAGTATGAATCACTATATTAATCTGTATGTTATTTATCTGTACTGAATGTTTTTTTAAAATTGTTACAATGTTAGTTGTTTTCTGGAAAATAAAAATTATATTTAAAAAAATTGCATTTGGTCCAAAGTAAAGTAGTCAGAGGCTGGATACAGGGATTCTATCACCCCTGTGCTGAAAGATAGGCATCAGCTGCCCATTTGTTTCTGCGCACAATTCAAAGTGCTGGTTCATACCTTTCAGGTAAGCATGAAACCATGTTAAATGAAGAACTGTCAGTTCCCACACTGTCCAACCCACCAATTCATGCCTTTCTCACAGGTGCTCTCTGTACCCCTGCCTGGGGTGGGGGGGGTTGAGATGGCTTTCTCAATGCTGGTGCCTTTTGGATGCCCTTTTCCTTGTGGGCTCACATGGCACTTGTCTTTTAGGCACTAGGACAAAACATTTCCCTTTACCCAAGCCTTTAATACTGGAAGAATGCTATTTAACGCTTCCCCCTGCTCTGCCTTTATGTCCCTAGTGGGTTAGGGGAGGGTTTTTTGGGGAGGAGGGAGTTATTGCTCAACTTTTATTTCTGCTTTTCTTGTATTCTTTTCCGTGGTCAGCCACTTGAGATAAGCATCTTTTTAGGGTGGTGTAGATATTCTCTAAATAATAAATACTCCTGTTCAGTTTCTGATCTCAACTATTAAATGTTGTTGCACTGTCTCAAGCTGACTACAATATTATATTATTCCTTCATAGAAGAATGTCTGAAAAATAGCTCCTACTGATAAATATTACTTCCTTGATTTGTTTTCTCATATAGCAGTGCCCTTATAAGAATAATGATAGAAGAATTATAGGGTTAGCAAGAGTTTACTGTGAAAAAACAAAAACCCATCCAGAGTGAGATAATTTCAGATGACAAGTCATTAGGTTAGTCAGTGCAATTCTCAGTCATATATTCCAGATTATAACTGTGCAATCCAAAACAGAGTTACATCCTCCTAAATCCACTTAAATCAATGGGTGTATAAGTTTGTAAGTCAGTTTAAGATTGCACTGTTATTGCATTTGATTATGTAATTTAAAGCCTAGTTTTGCTTTTGTAAATTGTAAAAAAAAAATCTTTCCTATTGTTTTCTTGCCTTTTCTGTTTTCAAGGGGATTTTAGTGTATTTCACTGGTAATTGTTTATTTTAGTGTGCCCTTGTGTATGAAATAAGACACTGTTGCCTGTGTAACAAGCATCCATGTGGTTAGAAAGGAAAATAGTTTAATTACAGTTGTTTCTCTTGGAGAACTTTAAATGTTTCCCATGTAAAAGAACCTCCCTGCATGTAGAGATCTAGCACACCAGGGACAGGGAGTGATCTAGACCTTCTTGCTATCTTCCTTTTGCATTTAAAGATAGAAGACATGCTACTTAAAATCTGAACCAGTGCAGAACAGAATCTTTGCTGAACATGTAAATCATATCTTGCTAAAGCCATACACTAAGGATTGTCATATTATAAGTAAATGCACTAGCCCTGGACATATATGACTGCTCTACAAGTTGACTGAATCTGCAGAGAAAGCATGCGCGAGCAGGCACAAGTGCTCTGCCATTATCCCCCCACCTCCACACGATTGCAAGCTCATGAGTGGTGTTTATGCATGCATTCAGGCACACCATGTCCAGCATACACCCCCTCCCCATGGTTGGCATTGGGGTTTTTTGAGCAGGGATGCACAAGAATGCAGTTCCGACTGGCTTTGCATCAGGGGTGTGGCCTAATGTGCAAATGAGTTCCTTCTGGGCTTTGTCATGGGTGACGACCATGCTGGGGCTCCGCCTGAGTTGACAGCAGAGCCTGTAGCCAGCCCCTTTGGTGCTCCTAAAGCTGAACAGCTTGCTAGTGCCTGAGTCAGCAGCAGTGGAAGATGCATAGCAGCAAGCAGGAAGCCCACTAGACTCACCCCTTCAGGTAGCTCAGCTGAGGGAGAGACTCAACTGAGCTAGCCGTCGCAGGGAACCATGCCTGCGAGGAAGGCGGTCACTTAGTCCTGAGTTCTGACAGAAGCTTCACCACACGCTAATGGGAACATCGGCAGAGGCCCATTTAGTCCCCCTGCTTGGGGCTGGGCTCCTTGTGGAAGCAACAAGTTGCCTCCATGCTGACTTGCAACCACCCTGGCTCTTGTGCTCCTGATTGAACTCTCCAGCTTCCTAACTCAGCTCCAGACAACCTTGCTGCCTGCCCCCAAGTCGGCTACCTGACTTGGCTTCAGTTAGAACTCCCTGGCTTGACCCCGGACTGGACTTTGCTTCCAACCACACCCAGTCCATGACAGGCTTTTTCTACAAAAAAAGAGCCCTGATCGGCAGTATCCAGAAAGCAGCATCCCTGATCACAGGTAGGGAATGCGCATGTGGACACTACCCTCAGTCAATGTGAAGAGGGGGTCAGGTATCCAGGGCTACTGGCTGCAGTCCAAAGAGCCTCATTTACACCGAAGAAAGGCAAACTGTCAATGCTGACAGCATTGATCACCTACTAGTAAGGGTAAAGGAAAAGGCCGGAATTCAGTTCCACTCCCCAAACAGATGACTGACCAAGCCAAAGATCAATATAAATACTGTATATCTATTGTTCATCTAGCAAGAACCATATACAGTAGCAGTTTATATGGATCCATCAGGGAAATTGGATCTTCACCATGGAAGCATTTACATGCAGAGGATCTGATTTTTTAAAAGAAAATGATTTGCACATACATTTACACATGTTGGATTAGGATGCTGATGTTGAAATCAGTACCTTTGGTTTAATTGGAGCATACCTCTGTGTTGTAATTGACAGAGATGTAATTGTTTTGATTGTCATTGTTAACTTACAATGTAGAAAAACATTTCAAAGGTTCTAATGGTATTGTCTACATGAGAACAAACATGAAATTGCATATAATAAGGAGGACGCTTTTTCGTGATAGTAGAGAATTCATTCTTCTTCTTCTTTTCAGATTTGCAGGGTCCAGCTTTCCCCCCTTCATTGTGTTCAAGATATTTTGTATCTCAATGGGACAAGGTAACAAATACATCAGTGGGAAAACAATAATAACACCAAGAAGTGAGGTGACTTACTGAATGTTCCTTTTTACTCACTATTAGGTTTTATATTCTTTCTCATCAGTTACTTCAGTGGAGAGATCACATAACTTATTTAAATGTTGTTTCATAAACCGCTTTCTTCTTCTACATTATTGTGCTTCTTTAAAACATACGTGCAGAAACCTGTTATGAAACCAATAGATCCTGTTATGAAACCAATAGATCAAGTTTGTCCTATCAGGTTGGTTGCTTGCAGTAGGCTGGATCCAGTGAATCCATTCCACTAACAGTAAAGACTTCTGTCACCACAAGGAGCCTTGCGGTGGTGGAATGTGCCTCTTCCACTGGAACAAGGATGTTTGTATCCAAAGCAAGGCTACACTGTTAGCCAAACAGATCCAGAGGACACAAACCAATGGGGAATTCATAATTAACTTTAGTTAGGCTGGGCACCAAGTTTGTAACAGGATTTCACAATTAGTGACATACCAAGCCAAAGGCAGTAGACCAGATATGTTCATTATCCCAAGGAAGCCTTGCGAAATCACATAGTTTTGCTGTCTTTGAGTGGGTAAGGCTTTAATACATGGCTGGTGAGCTGCCTTTTGAGTTTGTTAGTTAAGCAGTGTTCCCTCTAAGCTGAGTTAGTGTGAGCTAGCTCATGGTTTCGTAGCCTCCGGCTCATGCATTTTTGCCTTAGCTCAGGAAGGGTGGCCCCAGAGCAAAATAATTTATGCAGCAGCCAAATCACTCACTCGCTACTTTAATGCTTGTAGTTCAGGAAGTAGAATTTTTGCTCACAAGACTCACATCTTAGAGGAAACAAAGCATTTGCTCACATCTTAGAGGAAACATTGGTTACAGGTGATACAAGTCTGTACCTTGCCAATCTACAGAGTCCCCTAGCAAATAAGAAATTGTTAAAAGAAATAAGGGAAGTTGCCACAAGTACAATTCAGAAACATGAATACACACTATCAATACAAAGGTCCCCAGCATGATGCCCATGGGTGCTGCTGTTCCTGCTGACATCTTTCGGGATTCCCACCAAGCGTTTTTAGCAGGGCTTTTTTTGTATATTAGGCCACACACACTCCTTATGTAGCCAATCCTCCTAGAGCTTACAGTAAGCCCTGTACTGTGGCCCCAGAAGGTAGGACCAGAACCAATGGGTTGAAATTAAAAGAGTTTCCAGCTCAACATTAGGAAGAACTTCCTGACTGTTAGAGCGATTCCTCGGTGGAACAGGCTTCCTCAGGAGGTGGTGGGCTCTCCTTCCTTGGAGGTTTTTAAACAGAGGTTAGATGGCCATCTGACAGCAATGAAGATCCTGTGAATTTAGAGGGAGGTATTTGTGAGTTTCCTGCATTGTGCAGGGGGTTGGACTAGATGACCCTGGAGGCCCCTTCCAATGCTATGATTCTAAGAGCCCTGTAAGCTCTTGGAGAATTGACTACATCAGAGGTGTGTGCCCTAATATGCAAAGGAGTTCCTGCTACAAAAAAGCCCTGGTTTTTAGAAAGGGGGTGGGGCCAAGTGGGCTTTTTGAGTATCTGATATTTATCGAACAATGCGTAGCTTTTACCTGTGCAAGTACTTTTACGTGCAAATAACAGAGTGATATTCTAAAGACACGGTGGGACTTCCTTGTAACTTAACATGATAGGTCTGAACAGCTAAAATGTTTAATGCACCTAACTGGAACTTCTACTGAAGTCATCAAATCCTTCCAATTTGAATATATTTTATGTGGAAGTTGATAGCAATATCATTGCATCGAATTTCAGTAACTTAAAAAAAATTAGATTCCTATCAAAAGTTGCCCAGAATCTCTCACTGTACACATCTCGTGCAGTGAGCTCTCACAAGCCCTTCAGCACCAACTGTCATTCTTAAAAGAACTAGTGCAGACTGATAATGTCTGGACTGACAAGAGAAGGGCTCATCTAAAGCAGAGAAAGAGAAGAATTTCTTCCTTTTGCATAAATGAGTTAGACACCTGCAAAATGAAGATGAATACTGCCGGAGAAGGTTTCTTAGCTATCTTATTATGTATACATTCTGTGTGCATGCAAGAAAGTATTTTAAATATCCAAAATACTTTGTATGTTAATTTTTAAAGGTATCCCATTAAACAGAGCTTTTCTCTGAAATGTTGAAGAGCTGTTATCAGACTTAAGCATAAACTTGCTCCCTGACATTTTGTGGTTGCCTCTGTAGCAAAATTTTGTGGTTGTGTACACCACCCTCTGTAAGAATTCTAAATGTGCCTACAGGCTCAAAAAGGTTGGGGACACCTGATCTCCAGAGTTTTCAGAACATTTCTCTGTTAGTATTTCTCCATCAGAGATAATAAATTGCTGTTAATAATTAAATTTTGAACAAAAAAGTATTTTCATGGCACCTTGAAGACTAACAAATTAATTGCTGGACTGAATTTATTTATTGAATAGTTTTAATTATACTAACTAGGACTTCAGTGGAGACAGTGCATTCTTCACTATGCAAGTGTTAAATTAGTTTATAACTGTAGTATCTCTCTCTCTCACACACACACACACGGAATATTTGCTACCATTTTTATATGCTAACCAGGGCCGACTTGCCCACTATGCAAACTAGGCGGTTGCCTAGGGCGCCAGGAGGAGAGGGTGCCAAATTGGGCTCTTCTCCCCTCCTGGTGCCCACGACAACCATCTAGTTTGCCTGCCTGCCTCCCCTCCTCACGGCTGTGGGACCCACCACCACCTGCCTTCCCTCCCTCCCCAGCGCTGCAATGCAGTCACAATCTGTAAACCCCCCCCCACACACACACAGGTTGCTGAACCACACCACGCCGAAGCTGGGCCCTACCAGCTTCAATGCGGCTGGCCTGCCATCTAATGCTTTGAAGTACATGGGGGAGAAGGCTTCGCTCCCCCTCACTTCCAATTCCAGGAAGGAGTTGGGAGAAGTCTTCCACGTAGGCTTCAAACCATTCGATGGCGCTTGGCCGCATCAAAGCTGGTAGGGCCCAGTCTCAGTGAGTGAGGGAGGCAACGGAGCACGGCTGCATTGCAGTGCTTGGGGGGGGGGGAGGAAGGAAGGCGGGGGAGGGTGGGGGGGAGCCTAGCCTCGTCACGTGGGGGGGTGATGGAGCGCAGCGCTGCATTGCGGCACTGCAAGGGAGGCAGAGGAGGGCAGGAAGCCTACCTAGGGTGCTATGCGCCCTTGGGCCGGCACTGATGCTAACCAGTTTATGAATTGTTATATTCTAAAAACCAAAGATTAAGTTAAATTTTCATGGGGAAAAATTGGGGTTTTATAGTGTTTCATATTAATATTAACAAGTATCAAAAGCAGCTTGGAGGTTTCATGTTATATCCAATAAAAGGTCAACTCATCAGAAAGTTCTGTGCATGCACTGGCAGTAATTTTGTTCTTAGTAGCTGCCATTCTTAGTATTTGGGGGGACAGAGGCGGATGCTGAAGATAGATTGCTAAAACTAATTAGGGAGTGACTTCTCACACAAATGATATTCATGTACAAAACTAGTCATCCTTGCAATGCTGTGTCTAGATTGCACCCTGACAATCCAAAAGGCAAATTTCTTTGTATTTTTGGTGTTATTGTATCCAAGACCCAACAAAAAAGTACTAAGTACATGGCTCCAGAGTAACACATAAATTATTTACATCATTATAGAGATTTATTTCACAGCAAAGGTGATCAATTTGTGGTGATGGGAGGGGACTGGTTGCCTTACTTTGTCTCGTAACAACCTCAACATCCTGGAATCTCCTGCACAGTATGCTAGTGTTGATATATAATCTTCAGGTTCAAGGGGTGGCTATGGGTGTCACAGTGTTGACACCAAACATTAAATACTAAGTGAGAAGTCAATTAGAGGTATCCACATCACAAATTATCAGTTCAAATAATTACACAATGGATTGGTAATTTAAAAATCCAACTTGGCAGTAATTTACGGAGAACTGTTGTAAATCTTCATAGTAATCAGTGAAGAGATGTTGATGGGATCAGGTGCTGGCTCTACTCTCATTTCAAAGTTTTCTTCTTCAAGACCTCTTGTAGCTTATCCTGGGGAGTGCCTCTGTGACAAACTGCAAGCCTATGCATAAGAAAAGGACAGTGCATATGATGGAATTCTCAGTGAGTGTCAGGTCACAGAACTCACTGTGATTGGGCAGTGACTTCTAACAGTCAGGCTGTGGCATTTAGGAGTCAGAGAAGCAGTGGGAGAGAGGAGTTCAGTTGAAGAGGACCTGCAGGAGAGAGCAGTGGCTCCTGGGAGACTCTAGAGCAGAGGTGTCAAACATGCTGCCCAAGGGCCAAAACAGGCTCTTGTCTGCTTCCTTCCCCCTCTCTCTTGCTTCCTTCTTTATCTCAGCTTGCTTTGCAAGGCTTGCTTAGTTGTACAGGAGCGTCAGAGCAAAACCTCGATTTTCTCTATTGGTTGAGGCCCTCCTGGTTCTCTGGGGAGGGAGGGAAAGAGCCAGAGCTTCCTTCACACAGGTCTCTGGATCCCATGGGAGAAATACAAAGAAAGCAACTTTAAGACCAACAAGTGCTAATGTTTTAAGCATGTTTTGTTTTAAGTTTTTTAAAAAAAATATTTAGTCGTGTTTGTCTGTCCTTTAAAAAGTTTATATTCCTGCTACCTTCTTAAATAGATACACACATGGCCTGGCCTGACACAGCCCAGTCCAGCAAAGTCACATTTATGTCAGATCCCTCATTACAAATGAGTTCAACACCCCTGCTAGAGTGTGTGACAGTGTGTCACAAAAGCAGTCAGTTTCAGCGTGAATGTGGTGTAGCTCTGAATACTGGAGACTCTGGTGGGACACTGATCCCAGAAATTAAGAGCAGTCTTTGATTGTGTACCAAAAAAAAGAGAGGGGCAAAGGTTCTTGTAGTAAGCCTAGTATTCCAAGGGAAAGACGGGCAGTCTGGCTGCATAGGACTTGGCCAAGGCTTTTGAGGTGTCAGAGAAGGGCCTTCAAAGGTGCCAAAGACTAGAGTTATTGCTCTTACTGAGAAGAGAATAACTAGTTTGCCAGAGGAAAGAGGTCTGGAAGTGAGAGACCTGAGTCTTCTACCCAAGGAATGAGGCAGATACCCTCAAGCTTGTGTGATTAGAAAGAGGAAAAGTTCCTCAGAGATCTAGAATAATTATAAAAATATAAACCTTTAACATCAAAGTTACTTTTAGTGAGTGTTGAGCCATCTGAAGGAAACTCTGTCTTAAGAAATAAGTTGCCTGTGAAGGAGTTGCATTCATTTTTGTTCTGTCTGCCCACAGATTCTAAATCCCAGAAACTGTACAAATCCCATCTCTGTCAATCTGTTTTAAATAAAACTTGTTTTGAAATGCTACCGGTGGCTAGTGTCACGGCTGGGGCTGGGTCAGGCAAAGTCCAGAGGCAGTCCGAGGTCTGTAGCCAGTAAGCAGGAGGGTCCGAGGCGCCAAATCCGAATCACTGTAGAAGTATCGCAGGTCTGAGGTCCAGAAGCCGAGGTCAGGGAGTCCAGAAGTCCAAAGCCAAAGTCAGGGAGTCAGGAACCAAAGTCAAGCCGGAGTGGATGCTAGAATGTCAGGGAGATGACTAGTTGCTTCCACAAAGCTTCCTCCCAAAGCCCACAGCTATATAGCCCTCTGCTGGCTGTTGCCCGTTTGGGCTAATTGCTGGCTCAGGGAGGCAGCCAGGATCCTGTTACCACTCAAGCATCCTTGCTCTTAGAAGGGCCAGAATCCTCTCAGAACTCAGGGCTCAGGGAGCGTCTTGCTTGTGAGCGTGCCGCCCTCCTCCGATCCCTGAGGTCCTGCCGGAGGCGGTCACGCACACGAGCCACCCGAGAGGGCGAGGCAGGGGGGCTGGGATCTTCTCCAGCAGGAGGCAGGGGCACTGGTGCAGGTGGCAGGGGCACAGTTTCCTCATCAGACTCAACTTCCTCTGAAGGGTCCCCAGCACCCATGACAGGCTAGTGTGCCACATTTCTGATGGGTAAAATTTTGACACCCATGGTAATAGGAAAGGTGATCAATTTGTGGTGATGTGGGGGGACTGGTTGCCTTGCTTTGTCTCGTAACCGCCTCAACATCCTGGAATCTCCTGCACAGTATGCTAGTGTTGATATATAATCTTCAGGTTCAAGGGGTGGCTATGGGTAGTCTCATTGCACCTGTTATAATCAATTTATTTATGGCACATTTTGAAGACACCTTAATCTTTCAGTCATCAAATCTTTATAAATATAGGCTCTCAGTATACCTTAGATACATTGATGATATCTTTATGATATTTAGGGACATGATGGATTTTATGCAATTTTTGTAGTGGTTCAACTCTTTCATCCCACCATCCTTTTTTCAAAGACAACCCATTATGAGAGGATAGCATATTTAGATATAGAAGTCTTTGTGTACAATGAGGTTATTTATTTAGATTTTTTCTACACCTTCAGGCGGAAATTCATTATTGCACTATGCGTCACCATCCTCTATATCTACGACAAAATATTCCATACAGTCATTTCTTCAGATCAAAGGTTATTCAACATGACATAGTGATATTTAACCTATGCTGACAAACTATGTTCCAAAAGACAGGACAGGCTACACAAGGTCCAGGTCAATCAAAGACATAGTAGTACATAACTGACTCTCAAATAGTTAGGGCTTCTCCTCGGAAAGTAGGGCATTATAAATGTATGAATTGCATTAGTTGTAGTAGAACACCCGCGGTGCAGAAATTTATATTTGTTTTTGTTACTGAGAAATTAATTAAAAACCCCTACAATCCATTAGTTATAGTCAAGTATTTATAGCAATGATAATTTTTATTAGATGTATACTCTGTATTCTATGTTTCCATTTGGGTTAAATGAGCAATGTGATTTGAGCGCCTTTGTTTAAGTAATATGGCATTCTCTGTGACCCACTGTATCTTTAAGAAGTAGATGATCCTTTGAATATGAGAGGTTTGCAGCTGATGCTTGTGAATAGTTTCATGTAATGAAGTAATATTGCTTAATTGCCATTTTTAAAGGTATTGATGATTGATCTACATGTGAGCATTTTACAACTGCTATTTAGAACATTGTTAAGCTATTGATGTGCCGCAACTGAAACAAGAAAGTTTGGTATCACTGTATTATTGATATTACATGGAATATTATTGCAATTATATGTGTTTGGCTAGTTATAACTATTTGGCAGTAAATTTTGTTTTAATTTTGTTAAGCTATTGATGTGCTGCAATTAAAATATGAAAGGTTAATCTTGAAGAAGAAAAGTTTGAAACAGGCCCTGTCCCATCAACAACTTTCTGCTGATTACTATGATTTACAACAGTTCTCAGTAAATTACTGCCAAATTGGATTTTTAAATTATCAACTTATCGTGCAATTATTTGAATTGGTACTTTGTGGTATGTGAATACCTCCAGCTGATTTCTCTCTTAGTATTTAATGTTTAGTGTCAGCAGGGCTTTTTTTGTATTCTCTAGTCCAATAACCTTTAATGGCATAACAATAGCTTACAGAAAGGAATGTGCATACAATTTGCCCATATGTCAAGATAAAACAATATAGATAGATGGAATTGTAACGCCAATTGTTAATTAATAATAGGGATAAAAAAGACAATAATCTTCAGTATCACAGACAACAAAAAAAGAATGAAATTTTACAGTAAAAGAGCTTTACAGGGGATATGATTAAACATAAAAAACCCAGACCCTTTAATAGGATAAAACAGACAGGATCCAAAATGGGCGAAACTGAGTTAAAAATTACACTGGCCAAAAAGGCAGTCAAGACAACACCACAGAAGAACCAATCAGATATTCATTGCCCTTACCCAAAATTATGATAGCCTCTATGCAGTACACCAGCCACACACCGAGCCCCTGGTCCCATCAATCTGGGTAATCCACCAGCAAGCAAATACTGGGCAACTCCCACTGGAGAGCTGGAAAGGTCAGAAGTAACAGGATCACAAGTTGCTAATGAAACCCACAGAACACAGGGCAATGGAGCAGTGAGCATAGAAGCTCAATGCTGTCAAGGGCCTGCAAGGCCCCACAAGCAAGCAACTCCTTGGCTTGCAATGAGCAACAAGCCAAAAAGACACGGTGAACAAGATGGGGTAGGATAGAAAAGGTGTATAAAATGTGGTGGGATAGAAAAGGTGAAACTGGAGATGGAAAAACAGATAAGACAAAAAAAAAAGCATACATCTTTTTTGGATGAGACACCGGCATACTTTGGGGGCAGACATAACTATTGGAGAAGATTGCCATTGGGAAAATTTTCCAAGGTAGAGAAGGAAGGGAAAAGAACAGAGGGGAGTACCATTGAGGGGGGAAAGGGGAGACACCTCCGAAGGAAGCAATGGGACAGGGGGAGCAAAATAATGGAAAGGAGGAAAAGGTAGGGCTGCAAAGACTACTGGAGGAATATGGTGGGTGGGAAGGAAGAGGAGGAAGAAGACAAAGAAGAAGCAATAGTGTCTTCTCGCAAAGTCCTCACAGGTACCCTAAAGGACAATACCCAACAATCAACAATACAGATCAGGACAAATCTGAAAGCAATGGTACAAAATTTCAAACCATCCTGCATTTGGGAAAGATTGGAAGGAAAATAAGACTTTGGTTATGACATTATTACAGACTCTAGCTAACTCTGTCTCCTGATTGCTGAAGCTGAAGGTCTGCTCCACCTGTTCTCATGGAAACATCCGAGTTCTCAGTTACTATTATCCTTTCGGCAAAAGTACAGAGATTGGGATTGTTCGGTGAAGTAACTGATCTTGAATTGGTAAACCTTCTCTCAATTACAATAGTTGGTTCTAGTGGAGGTGGGTTATTTTGAACTGGGCGCTCTATTAGAGGATCAGGCAGACCAAGCTCATGGTCCTCTAGATAACAGTTGAAAGGGTCTGTGTCTGAGCACTTGAGAATCCTTGTAAAGAGCCGATCAGCTCCCCTGGCATGGTAGCTGGACTCCTCTCCTGTGGGTAAGCAGTGGGGTACTGCAGGGCTCAGTACTGGATTCGTCCTCTTTTCCCCTCTTCAAAACTGTTGGCCAATAATAATTTAGCCTTTTTGTTATCTGACAATTCCCACAAAATCACTACATCTGTGGCTGAGTTTCTGTTCTTTGTGTGGAAGTTAAGGACTAGAGGATACAGTGGAAAGATGGGAGAGACAGAGCAGATGCACTTCTGAGAATGTTGAACACCCTGCAAGTTTTTTTTCTTCTTCTTTACTGAGCCTAATAGTTTATAGCTTCACAACCTCCCTGCTATATATCTCTGTCCTTCAGCTGTGTTGTTTGAACTCTTGCTGAAAGACTGTTTTATTACTATGGGCTGTCATCTTGCTGAGTTCCAACGGTAGTGAAATCACCCAGTCTTAGCAATGGGCCATGGTATGGCCATGTGATACAAATGTACAGCCAGCACAAAAGCAAACAAAGACTGGAGAGTATTTTATTTTTAGCAAGGACGCTTTTAATATACTTCAAATCGCTACTCCCCCCTGGCAGGTGTGGACGCTGAGCGGGTGAGAACGGCTTTTCTTGTATCAAGAACTCCTTCGCTTATTAGGCCACACACCCCTGATGTAGCCAATCCTCCAAGAGTTTACAGGGATCTTAGTATAGGGCCCACTGTAAGCTACATCAGGGGCATGTGACCTAATATGCAAAGGAGTTCATGTTACAAAAATAGCCCTGAGTGTCAGCACTGTGAAATAAATTTCTATAATGATGTACATTGTACATAATTTTTTTACATGCTACTCTGGAGCCACAGAATACCAGAGCCATGACACAGAGGCAGGCAATGGCAAACCACCTCTGAACATCTCTTGCTTTGAATACTCTGTGGGATCACCATAAGTCAGCTGTGACTTGACAGCACTTTCCACCACCTGGAATGAAGAATTCTCATGAATCTTTGCCTTTAAGAAGTAGAGGGAGAGCATGCAGAGCAGACTTCCATGGGCATCTTTACATGACGCTTACATCATGTGTAAAATGAGGTTTGCGGTGCGAAGAGTGAGCCCATATCCACTCTTCTACTGTGAGAATAACATTGCCTCTCAGTTATTGTAGAATCTTTCCAAATTCTTTTAAGATTTTCATATTCTAAATTGATCCTTTATTTATTATTTATTTATTTATTTATTACTTTTCATTTATATCCCGCCCTCTCCGCAAGCGGACTCAGGGCGGCTTACAACATTATAAAAACAATTAATCCAATAAAACATATAAAACCATAATTTACATATCAACTTTAAAACCATTCTATAGCGCTATTTCAATCCAGTATAGGCGGTATTGACTTCTTAACTATGATCTGACCCACCGGTGTCCGGTGGCAGCCCTTTTTCAGTTAGACCACAAAAGCCTGTTTAAACAGTTCGGTCTTGCAGGCCCTGCGGAACGCAGATAAATCCCGCAGGGCCCTTATAGCTTCTGGGAGGGTGTTCCAAAGTTCTGGCGCTGCCACCGAAAAAGCCCTGGATCTCGTTACACATAGCCTGGCTTCTTTTGGGCCAGGGGCAGACAGCAGATTTTTTGTCCCTGATCGCAGTGCTCTCTGGGGGATATATGGGGAAAGGCGGTCCCGTAGATAGGCAGGTCCCTGACCACTTTTGTCATTATAACTATATACTTAAAAGTGGAATCTGACCTCAAGTGTAAAGAACATGAGAGTTTTGTAAGCGGTGGTTTGGAGTGGAGATATGGCAAAATCATAGCTATTTTATTATACATTTCACTTTTTAATAGGCAGCTGTTGATGCTTGCAGATTAATGGGATATCGAAAGTATTATAAGCAGATATTGCAGGATGAGCTTCAGTTCAAAAAATATGGAATAACAGATGAGATAGATGTTGCAACAGTAAAAGATTACATGCAAGTAAGTAATATTCACAACCCCCCCCCCCCCATGGGATTTGAGGTTTCTTTAAAAACCTACTGGAAGGTGGGTGGAGTTGGAGAAAGAGCCCAGACTTGTTCTGAGGCTGTACAGGCTTGAAGGGAGATGTAGCATCTGACCAGTCCAAAAGAAAATACAATGATATTTTATATTTATATTATTTTATTGCTGATGGGTTTTTCTGTTGTAAGGCAACCTGAGCCTACTTGTGAGAAAGGAGATTAAATAAATCAAATGAATATATTCATCATTCCTAAGAGGAAGACTTCATCTTGTTAAGATACAGTTTGTGTTTATAAGGAACGTTTAGTCACATTTTAAAAACATATATGGGTAATTGATCCGTGGAATAGATGCCATACACAAGATTGTTTTACTAGCTCCACCATTTAGATTTACCTCCTTAGAATGATTTAATCTCTAACTTGCAGAAACAGGAGGCATCTTGCAAAAATACCAATAATTAAGTTATCAAAAATACTGTTGCTTATGTCTCTAGTATAGTAGTCATTTGGATGAGATGCCGGCATGCTTTGGAGGCAGACATAACTATTGGAGAAGATTATCATTGGAAAATTTTCCCAGGACAATGATAATGTATGACATCATGGAGTATGCACAGTGTGGGAAAATGTCAGCTAGACTGAGGTGTGAACTTCCATTTCTGCTACTGAGACCAGAGAATGAAGAAACATACCATGCCCAACTCATGGCTGTTTGTCAAATCAGGTAAAATATATCAGTTTGTTTCCTTTGGAACTTCCTTCCATCATGATTTTCAGTATTTGTGAAAATAACCAAAAGAAGAACAGCAATTTGTACTTTACTCTTTATCATCCAGCAGATGCTATTGTATAAGATGACATTCACCAGTGAAGCACCTCCACTGCTTATTTGGGCAGAGCTTTACTGCCACATCCTATAGCCTGAGAGAAAGTAGGCTGTCAGGCTTCTTCCATAACAGGACAGCATGGGCAGTTTTAAAAGTGGCAGTGGCCTGTGACATTTCATTTCTTTTCAGGTTGTGACCTACAGCAAGGATTTTCAGACCAATTGTGAATTATTATGCAGCGCAGGGATGATCCTGCATTCTGGGAAACTGGGTTTCACTGTGTTCCTTCCCCCATGCTATGTGCACTGGATAGGGATGTAATTGCTTCTAAATATCTCAGTGCCAGTGGAGACAAAAGATATACTGGTTTAGTGAATCTATACCAGCACAGTAGTACCCTACATTGGAACAGATTGTTGCCTGCAGAACCAATGGAGGGGGAATAGACAAAGTGGAGGCATGGGTGCAGGAAAAGCTGAAATTAGAAAGGATCCTCTACCCTCTCTAGGGCTCATTCCTGCTTTCTATGGCAAAACTGTGCATCACCAAAAAGTGTGGCATAAAGAAAAATACCCCAGTTGAAGTCAGCAGAGAGCACACATGTCTGAGCTTTCCATCCTGCCCCACAGCCACAGTGACAGAACAGAATTCTAACAAATCTGCAGTTAATGTGGCATGCCACCAGGAGTATATAGGTTCCAACAAGGGAACATTAAGTTCATATGTGAAGTGGAACAGCATAGGGATAGGTTGCCTTTACTCTGTTTAGAAGAAGTACCCAGGTATGAACTTTTGACTGTATACAAAAGGAATACTTTGCAAAAACAACAGACAATAAAGGACAGTGGAAAAAGCAGAAAGAAATAAAATATGTCTTCCCAGAAGCCTTACAGGTTCCCTGTGCCAGGCCTGCAGACTTTTGCACCCACCAGGAATCTAAGGTTCAAGGCTGCAACTGAACCAGCAAGAACAAGGCACCTCATACAAGTAAGTCAGGCAAGGAGAAACCATATCTTGAAGCAGGATTCTGCATATCCATTAGTCCCTGATCCTTCAGAAAAGTGCTGAACACTCAAGCATGCATAATATAAATAACATTACCGCTCAAAATATGGGGACATTATATAGCATCTTATTATCCCTCCATTATTCAATGAGAACATATGTATTTCTGTGCAGAAATGCTGGCTCTGTTGACCTCAAACTCTCCTCCATTATGGGTAAAAAAACCCCACATCTGGTGCAGGTTAAGGCATTGGAGAACATAGTCCTCTTATCTGATAAGTATGAGGCATTCCACATGCTTGACCAAACACTAATAACCTGTTTCTTATTGCAGGGTCAAAGCCACAGCATATGTGGAACATATAAGAGTAATCAGAGACAGACACCAAATGCAACTATCCATATTATCCCTCCCAAAATGCGTGTAGCATAGAAGAGCACTTAGATTGAACTAATTTTTCTCTGTTACTTCTCCATATCTGCTAATGTGTTCCTAGTCACAGGAACTATCCACTGCAGCTATCAGTATTCTGTAACACTGACAGCATTGGCCTGGGAAGGCCTACATTTACATCCCTCCTCTTAGGACGCCTATTAAGGGCAACTCACAAAATAAAACCAGTATTAAATCATTAACATTAACAAACCATTAAAAACTCAGCCAATAAAAACAGGGGAAAAACAGCATAAAATACACAGAGTATAAAATATTTAGCAGCCTAAATGATACTCATAATAGTTCTTAGGCTAGACAGATTCAAAAGCAATTAAAGTTCTGGTTAAAAGCCTGCATAAAAATAAATGGTTTTGCTTTGTGCCTAAAAGAGTATGAAAGTTGCCAGGTGAGCCTCAAGGGGGAGGGAACTCCACAGATGAAGTGCTACTGTGAAAAAGCCCTGGCTGCTCTGCACGTGGGGGCCCTAGGAATAGGATTTAGTAGAAGGAGATTAACTGGTGGGCTGGACATAATGGGAACAAGTGGTCCTTCAGGTACCCTGACCCATACCATTTATAGCCTTAGAATCTGGATTATGGTGACCAGATCATGCTTTTTGAGAAATTACTGTAGCTGGCATATCAGATGAAGCAGATTAAAGGCACTTCGTACCCCAGAGGAGACCTAAACCTTCAGACACAGGCTAATCTTCAGCATCCCCAAACTATGAACCTGCTCATTCAGGGGGAAATGCAACCCTCTCCAGGATAGGCTAACTCAGGGGTGTCAAACCTAACTCATGGGTGCCAAATCAGGCCCCCAAGCATCTGGCATTGTCTTGCTCCCTTGTCCTTTTCTCTTGCTTCTTTCTGCATCACAGCTTGCTCTGCCAGGCTTGCTCAATTACACAGCAGAGCTACTGAGCCAAGCCTCTCTTCCTTCTATTGGCTGAGGATCCTCCCCCTCCTGGTCCTCTGGGGAAGGAAGGAAAGAGCCTTAAGCTTCCTTTGCCTGGTTCCTGGTTCACATGGGAGAGATACAAAGAAAGCACCACTAAGACCAACAAGCGCTAATGTTTTAAGCATGTCTTATTTTAAGTTTTTAAAAAAATCTTTGTGTTTGTGTCCTTTATAAAGTTTATACCTCTGCTACCTGGAATTACATTTGACGACATACATTGCCCAGCCCAACAAGGTCTCATTTATGTCAGATCTGGCCCTCATGACAAACAAGTTCAACACTCCTGGGCTAACTCCTTAGTTCTTGATAGGGTTGCCAGCAGGCCTGAAGAAAAATCTCCTGTCCTCTTAATAGAGACTTAATGTGTGGAAATGAGCAGCTGAAGCTTTTCATGGCAATAACATGAAGCTTGTAATCGCAATAACATCAGAAAATCACCAGGTAAATAACTTCCCATTAAACTTCTTCTCCAGGGAGTTAGCAATTCTACTCTTCAAGCGACTTTATCACTGACTAACAATTTCTCAGTCTTGTCTGGACTGAGCTTCAGTCCCACTATTTGCTCCAGACATCTGTCCAGGACTTACACAGGCCCACATGACTCAGTTGTTAAGGCATGATAGAGTTCTTCGTGGTCCGCGCCTTGTTGTAGCTAGCACCTTATTCTAATCCCTGGACAATCTCTGCCAGTGGTCTCCTGTAGCCGTTAAGCTTATTGGATGATCATGAGCCAGTCTCTCTCTCTCAGACTAACCCACCTCAAAACATTGTGATGATAAAATAAGGAAAGTGAAACATGAATACCGCCCTGAATTCCTTGGAGGTAGGGTGAAATAAAGTGAGATAGCTAGGTAGCTAGCAGTTGCCTATGAATTCTTACTATTCCTGTGTCTCTCCACAGGCAACCAGGTAGTCATTAGATGCTGTCAGAACTTACACCTCAGATGGTGTTGTTAAATAAACACTGATTATTTCAGCTGCATTTGTGTTATATGTTATGACACCATCCTTCATTCTCTTCAGCTATCTTCCTGAGGGAGATACACAAGGCCTCACTGGATTTACAAAGGTGTAACTCTGTTTAGGATTGCACCATGCATTTTGTTCATACACTAGCAAGAATAATGAGAATGGATCCAATAGCTCTCTGTCTTTTCTGTATATGTAATCAGACAGATTACGTTATTCCACAATTAATCTATTTTATCAAAAACAACATGACAGGTCACTGCCCTTAGGATCATACAATAATAAATTTGATATGAGACAAGAGGAGAGAAACATGGAGGCAGAATAAAGACGACTGCATATGCATTCCAGCAGCACCAGCTTACAATTAGTTTCTGTAGGGAAAGGTGATCATAGAGGCAAAAGGGACACTGTGCTAATATTTTATTTTTATTTTTATTTATTCGAGATTTATATCCCGCCCTTCCCATGAATAAAATGAACTAAGCAATTAGGCTGTGTGGAGGGAATGGAAAACTATTAGTTCTCAGTTCAGAAAATAATAGTTTCTGAATAGTTATCAACTATATGTGTTTAGGTATGTCTGGATGGAATGGAGAAGGTTTAGTTAGCAAATGTCAAACAACCCTGGTCAGCAGTTGTCCACTGAAGCTGTTGATCCTTCTACTATGGCTATTTCACTAGTTTCTGAGATATGCATCTTTTCATGATCAGAAATCCAGTTTGGCACCTCTGTTGTACGAAATCCATGCTGTTCCACTGAGCTAAAGTTTCAGATAAAACCCTTTCAGGCTTGGGTAGTATGGCTAGATCCATAAAGAAATGGAGTAAACAGGAGGGTTATACTATAGTAAGGCCTTGGGTTCCCTATAGAGCAGGGGTCCCCAACATGGTTTCCCTTGGGCACTATGGCACCTGCCAACACCTTTCCTGGTGCTCTCCATGTGCTTTTTACAAAGCAGGTGCAGGCCAGGTAGGGCTTTTGCCCAACAAGATTTCTGCTTGACCTCTGGCACTGCAGATTTTTAAAATGTTGATTTGGTAACAGCTTCTTGCACAGCTCAAGAATCTTAACTGTATGACTTGAAGTAAGCTGTAGCAGCTATTTTATAGTAGCCATTTTGTAGCAGTGCCGAACACTCTGTGTCAGAATGCCAAAAGTGACCACAGGCTCCAAAAAGGCTGGAGCTTCCAGGGATGAGCGTTGAAACCACACCTCTACATCCTATTTGTTCTTTCCCACTGAGCCATCAGGTCATTCATGGTGTTGGCTGGTGTGGGTTTATTTTTTAACTTTTTCTATTATTCCATTTTCAGCCAGCCTGTATTAGCATACACACAGGAGTGCCTAATAGCAGAGCAGCTAAACAATTGGTCACAGGAACAGTGGTGCCCAGAGGGTCACTATCTTAAAGCTGTCTTTCATCTAGGACAGAGCTGTCAAACTCCTGGCCTGCAGGCCACACCTGGCCCACCCAGGGCTTTGATCAGACCCACAGCAATTTTCTCCCCCTCCTCCCCCTCCCTTCCTGTCCTCAGCCTTTAAAGCTCAGAGGCTGCCTACAAAGTTCCCAGCTCCTTCTGCCTTGTCTTTGCTGGCTTCAGTTGAAAGCTATTTTGGGCTTGCAGAGCTGCAAAAGAAAATGTAGAATGGATTTTCCATTAAGGTCTCTGCACCCAAATAGAATATATCTGGGCCGAGAGACCTTAATGGAAAATCCATTAAGTTTCACTTTTGTAGCATTTATGGCCAGTTGAAGCTCCTTGCAAATAAAGGGTTGATGCTTTGAGCCAGCTTGTCTCTGCTGAATGGACCTGAGAACTGTTGTCTAGTGAGTACTTTAACTTGGGAGCCCATAGCCAAAGGGGGATATAATACACTGGAGAGTCATTGTCAATATGAATAGACCTAGGGAGGGGAATGTGGAAAGGGAGGAGTACAATTTAGAAGGAATTCAAATTTGCTCAGGGCTTGCACCTATCCCCTGAAACAACATCATGTTATGCCTGAAAAAAAGCAGAAAATGAAACCAGTCTTACTAAAATCACTAGAGGCCCCAAGGTATCTGCCCGCACCCCACAATGGAATATAGGGTTCCAATTAACTTTTCAGCCAATTTTGGCACATCAGTGCTGTCATCCCAAGACCTCCTTGTACTGGGAACTGTGACTTGTAGCTCTGGTAGATCTTTGAGCCATGCATAACCAGAAGTGCTGTGGATGCATATTAAATCTGAGAATTGTCTGTTAGCCGAAATGCCCTCAAAACGAGGTTGGGGAATTAGTTAGGTGGACACCCGGCTTAATAGGAATCTTTTTACCAAATGTATACCAGGCTCAATCATCAAGATAGTAAATGCTCAATAAAAGGACTCTAATTTAATAAAATCAATTGTAATTTATTTAGAATAATAGTTCTTTCACACAAGATAAAAATACAAAACAATCACACATTCACACAGACCTAAGAAATAAAGATAGATTGATAGGGGTACATATAAGGGTAGACATACAGGGCGATATTACCTCTCGCAGACTCCAAGGAAGACTTCGAAGGCGACAATTGAGGGAATGGGGGAAGGACCCGAAACTGATCAGGAATCGGGGATGTATCTACACAGCGGTAAATGGGTTGCTGAATAGAAGCACACCTGTGGGTAGCTAGTCCACAGGTTATAAAGAGTCACCTAAGTCCCGAGGGGATGGGAGGTGACTGGGAGGGGAGATGGGAGGTTCTGCTGATGACCACGAAGGCTGGACATCGGCTGAACCAATGGTGAGTCTTTGGTGACACCTGATTGGGTGTTTGCTTTGACCAATGAACTTCACCTTCGTCCTGGGCATCCTGGAAACTTCCAGATTGCAACAGGGCCTGAGGCGGCTCCGGTGGTATCAGTATGGAGATGGCTGGGTGCTTGGGATGAGATGGGATTATCTGGGAATGTGACAATAGGGAATCAAATATTGGCCTAGGTATCCCCAGTGTAGACAAAAGGCTTGGATGTGGCAGGAGAGATTCTTCCTCTTTTCTCATCATCTCCTAGGCAAGAGTTATTGTTCAGGATATTGCTGAGCAATTAGGATCAACAGTCGGGCTGTTAATCCATTCATAACACGGATGGGTTGCTTGCGGGCTAGGAATGACTCAGGATGCGTACGTGAGATTCCCCCTAGGAGGGAATGAAGTCCAGCCTGGCAGGAAGATGGCTACAAGTGGTGTTAGCGAAACACAGTGGTTTCCATGCTTAGCGCTTCAACACCGGTCGCCTGGACAGCTCCATGGCGGCGCAGCTTCTTCCTCACCATGGCGGGCCCGCTTAGTGGGATCTTATCTTGGAGAACCAGGTTTGATTCCCCACTCCTCCACTTTCAGCTGCTGGAATGGCGTTGGGTCAGCCATAGCTATCACAGAGCTGTCCTTGAAAAGGCAGCTTCAGGGAGAGCTTCTCTCAGCCCCACCTACCTCACAGGGTGTCTGTTGTGGAGGAGAAGATAAAGGGGATTGTGAGCTGCTCTGAGACCCTGAGATTCAGAGTGAAGGGTGGGATATAAATCCAATATCATCATCTTTCTTTAAACTAAAACTACAATCCTGTGCATGTGTAGAGAGTAGGTGCCACAGTGCTCACTGTAGATTACTTCCAAGTAACCATGGAGAGCAAGCCCAATGAGGAAAGGCTAAGGGACTTGGGGATATTCAGTCAGGAGAAAAGGAGATTGAGGGGGGCGGGGAGACATGATTGCTCTTTTGAATTAATAGAAGGGCTGCCACTTGGAGGAGGGCAGGGAGCTGTTCCTGCTGGCAGCAGAGGAGAAGGCTGGCATAGGAAAAACTTTTTAACAGTAAGAGATCTTCTTCGTGGTCTCTGTGCCTCACACCCATGGGATAGTGCGCCTGCGCCGATCCCCAAATTGGTACCTGAAAAGCCTGGGATTTTTCCGCGCTCGGCGCCAATGGGCATGCGCAGGTGTCCCAGTGCGCATGCTCGCCGGCGCGGGGATCCCGCCAGTTCCTTTCTGACCGCTGCGCTGAGAGGTTTACCTTTCCTGTTCTCCGGTCGGTGAGAGTCTTTTGGCTTTGCCTTTGCCTTTCTTCTCTCTTACTTAGCCTGTTTATTGTTTTTATAGCGTAGTTAGATAGACAGTTACTTAGTTAGTTAGTTTAAAAAAAAAAACAGTTTTTGTGTGCGTGTTGTGTGTCGGATTGCCCTTCGGGGTATTCCGTCCCTGTTTTCCCCCCAGTTTTTCCCTCAGACGATTCTGAGTGGTTTTTAGCGGCTACCATCTATGGACAGTCGCTGGGGGTTTTTCAAGCGCTGCCGTGCTTGTGGGGAAAAGATCCCCCCCCCCAGATGGCCATTCCTTGTGTCTGCTGTGTTTGGGAGAAGCGCATCGCGTTGAGGCCTGCCCGCACTGCCTTCGCTTCTCCAAACAGACGAGAAAGAATCGAGCGGCCCGATTATCGGCGGCCCTGACCGAATCGGCGCTTCGCTCACAGAAATCGATGGCGACCTCATCGACACCGAAGTCGGCAGACACCCCGGCACAGGAGCATGCATCGGCCGATGCACCTCCGACCCTGACTCTGGTTGAATTGCCGGAAGAGCGCGGCTCCACAAAGCGTTCCCATGAGGGTTCGGTGGACACGCCCGCTAAAAAACGCCAAGAGGACTTGGGAACCCGAGCTCCTAAGAAGGCAAAGTCGAAGGAAAAGCGGAAGCGACCCCTCACTCCTTCGCCTTCGGTCGACGCCTCAACACCGGTGACCTTAGCACCGCCGAAGAAAATCATGGCCTCCCCACGCCGCAGCCCATCGACCCAGCCACGTCAGTCAACCTCGGAGCTCGACCACGAGATCGACTTGACTCAGCGTTCTTCGTCATCGGATTCACGTCGGCGCACCGCGAGCGAATCGGCGTCGGAGGTGGAGGCATCGGCACCGATCATTCAACCTGTTCGGATACGGTCCCGAGAGAGATAAGAGGTGGAATCCTTCCAAACACCTCGCCGCTTCCCGATACCACCATTGGAATAGCGCAGGTGGCAACCTCCGTATTCCTGCTACTCGTCGTACCAGTGGTACCCAGAGGAGTTCCCGGAGTGGGAACGGGAGTCAGAGTTCTCCTCCATGTCCAGGGTCTCGCACCGATCCCGAAAGGCGTCTGCTTCGGTATCGATTCCCCCGGAACGACGCATGGTCCCGCTCGAAACCCATCGAAGGCCATTGCCGCCGGTCCGGTCGCCCCCGAGTTGACGCCAATGCTGTCGGAGCACTCCGCCCACCAGGAGTCTTCGTCGTTGGAGTCAGATAGTGAAGCCCAGGACGTGGAGCCTTCACCGGTTTCCCAGACGGCCGAGGATCTTCCGATCTCACCGTCGGAAGATCTGAAGTCATACGGGGACCTTGTGCGACGGATTGCAGCCACCCTCAACTTGCCTGTGACTCAGCCAGAACCCGTCGTGGACGACAATGTGTTTGATATAATGCAGAAGAACACATCCACTGGGGTTGCCCTGCCAGTCACCAAGGTGATCCTCCAGGCTGTTAAGGAGCCTTGGAAGAGGCTATCATCAACGCCGGTCTCATCCAAACGGCTGGACCACATGTACAGGGTCCAGGAGACAGGGGCTGAATTTCTTTTTACCCACGCAAGACCAAATTCAGTGGTCGTCTCCTCCTCTTCGAAGGCTCGGAAGGTTCATTCCTCCCCACCGGATAAGGAAGGGAAGAAGATCGACGGAATGGGCCACAAGGTCTACTCAGCGGGGGCACTCGGTATCAAGGTATCTAACTATGCAGCCTGCATGGCTAGATACCAGTATGCTGTGTGGGAACAACTTTCCCCCTTCCTTTCCTCATTGAGTGAAGATAAGAAGGCAGTTGCAAAAAAATTGCAGAAGGAGGGTTTTGCTGTAGCCAGACAGCAACTGGCTGCAGCAAAACATATGGTAGAAGCTTCAGCCAAGGCCATCACCTCTGCCGTCTGCATTCGACGCCACTCCTGGCTTAAGTCGACGGCTTTACATCAGGACACTAGAACCTTTATAGAGGACTTGCCCTTTGAGGATGATGGACTCTTCAGCACCACGACAGACACGGCGCTGCAAGAGTTTGACAAGAGTGTCAAAACATCAAGAAACCTGGGTGTCCAGACTGCCCCCAAAGCTTCCAGGTCCAAACAGTGGCCTAAGCCTTGGACCAAGAAACCATATCAAAAATTCTCCCCTGAGCAATGGCGTCCTCATCCTTCACAGACTGAAAGACCCTCTTACCCTGGCAACAACAGAAGCTGTTACGGGTCCCAACCAACGGGCAAGTCCAAAAGTGCTCGCCCCCAGAAACAGGGGCTTTGACTTTCCTCCAGCACGCGTTATCGCCCCCACTGGTGTTTCTTCCATCCGCCTACGCCCTTTCCTGCCTGCCTGTGAGTTGATCTCCACAGACAGGTGGGCTTTGTCCATCGTAAAAGAGGGCTACAAAATAGAGTTTGTTCAAACCCCAAATCAGTCCGTTGTAGTTACCACTCCCCCTTCCCCACCTCTGCTGGCAGAGGTGAGCAACCTCCTACAGAAACAAGCCATAGAGGAAGTTCCATTGGAGGCCAGGACGGGCGGCTTCTACTCTCGCTACTTCCTGGTTCCCAAAAGGGACGGGGGTTTGAGGCCTATCATGGACCTTCGGAATCTGAACAAATTTATTCTGTACCAGAAGTTCAGAATGGCCACGCTGCAAACAATCCTGCCCCTCATCAATCAGGGAGACTGGATGGCGACCCTGGACCTCAAGGATGCTTACTTCCACGTCAGCATTCATCCAGCGTTCAGGCGTTTCCTAAGGTTTGCAGTGGGTGCTGGGCACTTCCAGTTCAGAGCCCTTCCGTTCGGCCTGTCTACTGCTCCTCGGGTGTTCACGAAGCTGATGAGCGTGGTGGCTGCTCACCTTCATCTTCAGGGAGTAGTTGTCTTCCCATACATCGACGACTGGCTTCTTGTGGCGGAGTCGAGGGAGAGTTTAACAGCACATATTGCCATCACTCTACGTCTCCTCGACACCCTGGGGCTGCAGGTCAATCTGGAGAAATCCCATCTCACTCCGTCAAGGACAGTGCAGTTCATAGGGGCTCTGCTTGATACAGATCAACACCGAGCATTTCTTCCTTCGCAGAGAGCGAAGGACATCATCAGTCTGGTGCAACTCCTCCAAAGGCGGCAGTGGGGCACAGCCCAACAGCTCCAGCAGATGCTGGGGTTGATGGCGGCGGCGACAAGCGTGCTGCGTTTCGCAAGACTGCGAATGAGAGGTCTTCAATTATGGTCCTTGCGCCATTTTCGTCCTCTCAGAGACTCACCTCGAAAGAGGTTCATCATCCCGCCTGCAGCTCTCCAATCACTGCAGTGGTGGGAGTCGGAGAGCAGCATCTGCCAAGGGGCTCCATTCCACCTTCCAACCCCTACTGTGACTATCACTACCGATGCTTCCCTGTGGGGGTGGGGGGCCCACCTGGAAGATCTCTGTGTGGGAGGTCAATGGCCTCTGAAGCTGAGTCGGTGCCATATAAATTACTTAGAACTGCTGGCAGTTCACTTTGCCCTTCGTTCCTTCTGTCCACTAGTAGCGGGGAGGACTGTGGCACTACTTACAGACAATACCACTGCCCTGTGTTATATCAACAGGCAGGGAGGGACAGTGTCTCGCCAGCTGTGTGCGTTGGCGATAGATCTATGGATGGAGTGCCTCCAGTTAGACATTTTTGTGAAGGCGACACATCTGCCGGGGGTCCTCAGCATACAGGCGGACTCTCTCAGCAGGGGTGGAGCCTCTCCACACGAATGGGAACTACACCGGCGTTTTCTGGAGCCTGTGTTCCAACTCTGGGGGTACCCACAACTGGATGTTTTCGCGACAGCCGAGAACAAGAAGTGCCCTTTGTTCTGTGCCAGGGGGGGAGCGGATCCAGCCTCGTTGGGAGACGGACTCCTGCTGCCGTGGGGGGGCCGGTTTCTTTACATGTTCCTGCCTCTACCTCTGCTGACGAGGGTGGTCCACAAGCTAGTGCAGGAGAGGCCGCGTTGCATCCTGGTGACTCCTTGGTGGCCCCGTCAGAGTTGGTTCTCGATCCTGCTCTAACAGTCGAGGGGGGTCTTTTACCAGTTTCCGGCGGAACCGGACCTGTTGTCGGCTCAGGGCGGGCACGTGCTCCATCACAACGTGCCGCATCTGAAGCTGACAGCGTGGTTCATCGACCACTAGGGTTTTCGACCAGGGTCCAGCAAGTCCTCCTGAGCAGTAGAAAGCCTTCCACCCGTGCCTCTTATGAGAGGAAGTGGAAGAAGTTTGGTAACTTTGTGGCTGACTCTCCTGTGCCACCTGACAGGGTCGGGCTTTCGGCAATTTTTGAATTTTTATTGGCGTTGGTGGATGAGGGGTTGGTATTCTCCTCCATAAAGGTCTACCTGGAAGCTATTTCTGCTTTCCATGGTTCAGTAGAGGGTTACTCTGTGTTTGCTCACCCTCATTCTAAAAGGTTCATGAAAGGGTTGTTCTGGCTTCATCCACCCTCTAGGTCCCCCCCACAGTTGTGGGACTTGACTCTGGTTCTGGACAAGTTGACTCGTCATCCTTTTGAACCCATGGCAAAGTGCTCCCTACAACTTTTGTCATGGAAGACTGCATTTTTAGTTGCCATCACTTCAGCACGTCGTGTAGGGGAGCTCACGGCGATGCGTTGTGACTATCCTTACCTCGTTTTTCGAGACGCTGGGGTTTCTCTAGCTCCAGACATCACTTTTTTTTCCAAGGTGGTTTCTCAATTCCATCTTAATTTAGAAGTTTGGTTACCTACGTTTTATCCTACTCCCTCCTCGGATGAGGAACGTAGATTGCATGCACTAGACATCAAGCGTGCTTTACTGTTTTATTTAAATCGTTCACGGGGTTTTCGTAAGGACAAGCAGCTTTTTGTCTCTTATTCTGCCCCCAAGTTAGGGTCCAAGATTTCATCTCAAAGACTTCCAAAGTGGCTTACTGAGACGATCAAACTTTGTTATTTGTTGGTGAAGAAGCCTTTACCTGGACCTGTTCGTGGACACTCCACAAGGGCGATGGCCACGTCGGTGGCATTCCTGAAGGGTGTTGTCCCTTTCCGATGTCTGCAAGGCGGCTACCTGGTCTTCTCCGCATGCCTTCATGAAGCATTACGCGCTGGACGTGCATGCTCAACAGAGGACTCGGTTGGGAACTGCGGTGCTGCAAGCTGTTTCGTCAGGTTGACCGTCTTCCCGCCTCCAGGTATGCTTTGCTTGCTAATCTCCCATGGGTGTGAAGCACAGAGACCACGAAGAAGATAGACAGGTTGCTTACCTGTAACTATAGAGTGGTCATCTGTGCATTCACACTACCCGCCCTCCTTCCCCACTGCTGACGGTCTCCCTCCAGTAGGAGCTTCCAGCGGTCAGGAAGGAACTGGCGGGATCCCCGCGCCGGTGAGCATGCGCACTGGGACGCCTGCGCATGCCCATTGGCGCCGAGCGTGAAAAAATCCCGGGCTTTTCAGGTACCGATTCGGGGATCGGCGCAGGCGCACTATCCCATGGGTGTGAATGCACAGATGACCACTCGAAGATCTACAGTTACAGGTAAGCAACCTGTCTTTGTTCAACAGTGCAATCGACCGCCTCACTGGCAGTCTTTAAGCAGCGGCTGGACAAACACCTATCAGGGATGCTCTGGAAAACCAGAACAGCAGTGCAAAACAGCTTATCAATAATTTACCTTATGGTCCTGTAGCTTGAAAGAGCTCTGCTCAGATACTGCTGTCAGAAGCATTGTATTTGAAAGCAAGGAAGCCTGCAGTTCCTCCGTTTCCACTCCTAAACCAGAGGTGATCCCGGCTGTTGTTTCTGCCAAATTAGTGGGATCCAACATTTCCTGTAATAAATCCATATTCTTTCAAAAAAACCATATTCTTTCAAAAAAACATCTGACGTTTGTGTCCAGTGGCTCTCACACATCTGACATTCTTTATGGCTCTTATGTTAAGCATGTTTGGCCACTCCTGCCCTAGTGGGTCCCATCTAGCCCCCTCCCTAAAACTGCAGGAACACCAGCAAAGGAATTTTCCTCTGTGTGTTGTGCTTGGGGGCTGCATTGTGGTTGCACCCCCCCCCCATGTCAGAATTCCAAAAGGTGCTCACGAGCTCAAAAGGGCTGGAGTGCCCTGTTGTCTCTCTGAAAGAGGTCCAGTTAGGGTTGCCAGGTTTGGGTTGGGAAATACCTGGAGATTTGGGGGAAGGAGCCTGAGTTTGGGGAGAGGAGGAGCTTCAATGAGATATTACTCCAGAGCCTCGTGTGGGGGGGGGGGAGGCGAGGGAGTGCATGTGCCCACAGAGAGGGCTCCGAGTGCCTCCTCTTGGACCCGTTCCATAGGTTCACCACCACTGATTTAGACTGTTAAATTAGTGACAGAACTTTCCAAGTAATTATGGGTCAGTCAGTTAGTGAGCAGAAGAAATAACAGTTTGCCCCAGGGCTCGGTTCTCACTCCAGTTCTTTTCAATCTATACATCTTTGATGTTCCAGAGATTATAGCCAGGAAATTTGCTCATGCTGACGTTATGGCGATTGCAGTAAGGTGCAAATGGATTGAAAGTACTGAGGAAATATTAACTAGGGACCTCAAAATTTTTGATGACTACCACCATAAGTGGTGAATCATTCCAGGTCCAAGGAAAACAGAATGTTTCTGTTCTCCAGTGGTCCCAGAAGTGGTTCATTCCTGTACTCCTGGGATCATACCTCCTCCTCTCTGTGGGCAGGGCCAGCAGACTTGAACCTGGAGGGAGGTGCTTGACCTTCTGTTTCTTGTCTGTTTGGCCCTGCCTCAGTAGCAGGACAAGGACTTCCGGGATTTGGAGAATGCTGAGCTGACCTGCCTCTCTAAGGGGGACAGACTGTAGCTTCTGTTCGAGGTAATAAAGGGCAATTTTTTGCCTTCTACCTACTTTTCTCAGTGAGAGATTAGTCCAAGAGATGCACAGGAAACTTTGAGGTGATTTACCTTGGCTAAAAGGGAGTCCCGGGGGGCTCCTTTGAGGCTTTGAGGGATCCCCGCAGAAGAGTTGCATATTCATCATTTGCAGAAGCTTACAGAGTCATTTATTTGACATAAGCTTGACAAGATCCTAATCTTCTTTGAGACTGCTAAACATCTGATGCTGTACGAGACCAGTGTTGATTTGGATAACCTTAGAAAAAGGTACTGATTGCTATCTACCATTTTGGGACTATTTTAAAGCAAACAAAATAATATTAGAAGGTGGGAAAGAGAAAGTTTGAAAGCTTGGAAGAAGAAGAGGAGAAGGGGTGAATTTTGGACTTTGTTAAATTAGGGACAGTGTTAAAAATTGGAAAGGAATTTATTGTTTTGTCTACCTGCGGTCTTGGAGTGAAAGCACCATCATCAGAGATCTGCAGTTTCTACAGTCCACAGGAAATACGTCAAGTATCGTGAGACTTTGTTACCAGTGAGTACGTGACTTGGGGCAAGCAAAGAAGAAAGTAACTATTGAAGAAGTGGACCTACTCTAGGATTGTATTACCATAGAAAAACATCTATTTTTTCTGGGAGGCTAAATTTTTAATTTTTTTTCTGGAAGGCTAAATTACTGGGAGGCTAAATTTTTAAAAAATATATGAGCCTGGGAAGGTCGGAGGACAGCGAAATTAGGCTCATTTGAAAGGGCAAGTTCTAATCTATCAAACCTGATAGTTGAAATTTAATTTGGTGATATCAAACTTTTCGCGTTTTTATAATGTCAGAGTCAAAGGTAACCTGTGCAAGGGCTGCCTCATTGGAGAAGATGCAAGATCAGTTGGAAGCAATGGAAGCTAGAATGATGAAAGGGGTGGAAAAGATGATGAATGCTTGCATAAAAGAACTTTAAAAAGATATTGAGGACTTTAAAAAATAAATGGAAGAGCTTAGAAATGAAACAGTGGTGGTGTCAAAAAAAAGTGCAGGAGATAGAAGGGAAACTTAAACTCCAGGATTCCACCTTATTAAAAATGCAAGAAAAAATAACAATCCATGACTGTAAATTGATGGAGACACAAATACATCTGAGAGGAGTACCTGAAGAAGAAGGGACAGACTTAAAAGAACATGTAATAAAAATAATTGCTGATTTCTTGGAGGAAGATCCTGAAGGGACTAGAAATATGTATGATTATATGTATAGAGTGAATTCATCATATGCCAAGAAGAATAATTTACCAAGAGATGTGGTTATAAGATATATGACAAAAGAAATGGTGGGGAAAATCTTGAATAAAAATTTTGAAAAGAGATTGACAGTGGGAGGAAGCAGAGTAAGAATAATGAAAGAATTGCCAAGAAAAGTGATAAATGACAGAACATATAAGAAATTAACAGAAAAACTACGTGACAATGGAATGAGGTATAGATGGATACTACCTGAAGGTTTGAGCTTTGAGCTACAAGGAAGAAGGATTACAGTTACAAATACACAGGAGCTGCATAAATTTTATGAAGAGAATAAAGAATTTGCACCATGATGGATTATAAATTATCTTGGAATGTAAATGGATTAAATTCACCACAAAAAAAGAATGAAGTGACATATGACCAGATCATGATTATGGGAGACTTTAATGGAACAATTCAGAATACATTGGACAGATCTGGGGGGAAAAATAACAATAAAGAAGGAAAATTGCCAAAATCCTTCTTTGAACTGGTTAAACAAGAAAATTTGGAAGACATATGGAGAAAATTTAATCCTGAAGTACGAGATTATACATTTTTTTCAGCAAGACATAATACTTTTTCCAGAATTTACCTGTTATGGGATACAAAGGACTTAGGCCTTATAACTAAGGTAATAGAGATCTTGCCGAAGATAGGTACAGATCATAACCCAATATTATGGATTACAAAATTGTCTAAAAAAGTGAGAAGATGGAGATTAAATGAAGATTTACTACAAAATAAAGAATTAGTGACATCTCTAGAAAATGAAACTAAAGCTTTCTTCCAAATAAATGATAAAGATGATACAGAATTTCAGATGGTGTGGGATGCTTATAAAGCCGTAATGAGAGGGATATTGATTACATTAAACAATAAGGACAAAAGGGCAAAAGAAAAACAGATGTTGGACATTCAAAATGAAATAAAGGGGGAAAAAGGGGAACTGAGGAAAAGGCCAGGGAAAAAGAAAATTATAAAGGAGATTACAATACTACAAGGACAAATGAGACATTTGTTAAATAAGGAATTGGAATGGAATTTGAAAAAATTACAACAGAAGTCCTTTGAGGGAGCGAATAAACCTGGAAAGTATTTGGCCTGGCAACTGAAGAAAAAGAGAGGAAGTAAAATTATTAATAAAATTGTGGTTGATGGAAGAGAGATGGTTGATCAAGAAGGAATAAAGAGAGAATTTTTCAGGTACTATGCTAAATTATTTAAAGGTGTTAAAGTAAAGAAGGAAAGGATGGAAGCGTATTTGCAAAAGATTAAAATAGCACCCTTAACTGAATATATGAAAAACATTGAATCATCCAATTGAAAGAATAGAAATTGAAGCAGCAATTAATGCAATGAAAATTGGAAAAGCACCTGGGCCAGATGAATATACGGCAAAAATTTTTAAAATTTTTAAAGAAAGAATTAGTACCGAAACTTCAAAAATTGATGAATATGATAAGAATAAAAGGGAAAAGACCAAATACATGGAAGGAAGCTGTAATTTCTTTGATTCCTAAGGAAGATAGAGATGACACGAATGTAAAGAACTATAGACCAATTTCATTACTAACTAATGACTATAAGGTATATACAAGAATTTTGGCAGAACGACTTAAACAATATTTGACAAATTTCATAAAGGAAGATCAAGCGGGATTTCTCCCTAAAAGGCAAATAAGAGACAATATTAGAACTGTTGTCAATATTGTAGAATATTATGAAAGACATCCAGAGAAGGAAGTGGCGTTATTCTTTGCGGATGCAGAGAAAGCTTTTGACAATTTGAACTGGGACTTTATGTTTGCAGTAATGGAGAAAATAGAGTTGGGGAAAAACTTTATAAGAATGATAAAGGCAATATATACTGAACAACATGCAAGGTTATGTATAAATGCAGATCTTACAGAAGAAATGATAATCAGCAAAGGTACAAGACAAGGTTGTCCGTTTTCACCTTTGTTGTTTATAATGACTCTTGAAATTTTATTGATGCAAATACAAGATGATAAAGAAATAGAAGGGTTGAGAGTTAAAGGATTTATTTACAAATATAGAGCATTTGTAGATGATATAATGTTTATAAATGAAAATCCTACACGTAACACCTTTGTTGTTAGCGAAAATACAAGAATATGGAGAACTGGTGGGATTTTACGTTAAGAAAAATCAAAATGTTTATGTAAAAATATGCAAACAAATAAACAAAAGGAGTTGCAGAGAATAACAGGATGTGAAGTTACCTCTAAAGTAAAATATTTGGGTGTGGAATGAAAAATATTGACCTGTTCAAAAATAACTATGAAAACCTATGGCGTAAAATGGATGAAGATATGATAAAATGGAATAAGCTTAACTTGTCATTGCTTGGAAGAATAGCTGCAATTAAGATGAATATTTTGCCAAGAATAATGTATTTGTTTCAAACTATTTCGATTGTGAAAGACAGTAAACAATTTAACAAATGGCAAAGGAATATTTCGGAATTTGTATGGGCTGGGAAGAAACCAAGGATTAAAATGAAAGTTTTAATAGATGCTAAAGAAAGAGGAGGATTCCAATTACCAGATTTAAGATTATATCATGAAGCAGTTTGTTTAGTGTGGATAAAAGATTGGGTGACGCTGTTGAATAAAAAAACTTTTAGCGTTGGAAGGTCATGGAAAGAAATTCGGCTGGCACGCTTATATGTATTATGGGAAAAAGAAAAAGATGGATAGTTTTTTGTCTCATCATTATGTAAGAAATAATTTGTTGAATACCTGGATGAAATATAAGAAATATGGTGATGAAAGAAAACCATTATGGCTAGTTTCAGCAGAAGTGATAAAAATAACAGCTGAGACAGGTGAGGAAAAATGGCTGTCATACAATCAACTATTAAAAATACAAAGTGGCAAAATAGAATTGAAAACTCCTGTGGAGTTGGATAACAAATATGATTGGTTTCAAATGCAACAAATAAAGAGTTTGGTGGAAAACTATATTAAAACTGAAGGAATAAGACAAGAGCAAACAGAAATGGAACAAGTTCTGCTTGGAGATAATGAAAAATTAATTTCAAAAACTTATATGGTACTTTTAAAATGGTCTACAGAAGATGAAGTAGTGAAATCTCAAATGATTAAATGGGCAATAAATGAAAATAAAATAATACAGATGGATACATGGGAATATTTATGGAAGAACTCTATGAAACTTTCAACATGTCAGAGTATTAAAGAGAACTGTTTTAAAATGATGTATAGATGGTATTTGACTCCTAAAAAATTGCAAAGATGAATAACAGAATGCCAGACAGATGTTGGAAATGTAAAAAACATGAAGGTTCTTTCTACCATATGTGGTGGACTTGTGAAAGAGCGAAAAAGTATTGGCAGATGACCCAACAAGAAATTTCTAGGATCTTGGGATATGAATTCAAGAAAGCTGCAGAGACTTTTCTGTTGGGATTACAAATGGAAAAATTTCCAAAAGAAGATAGAACTATAATTTGGTACTTGCTTTCAGCTGCTAGGACACTATATGAGCAGTTATGGAAGCAAGAAAAAAAATACCAGAAAAATGGGATTGGATTGTAAAAGTTATGACATGGAGTGAGATGGACAAATTAACAAGAACTTTAAGAGACTATGATTTAGAAGATTTTAAAAGGGAGTGGAAAAAATTTAGAAGTTATGTAGAAGACGAGTGGAAAGTAAAAGGACTTTGGATAATTTTTGATAATGATTAAACTTTAGAAGAAAGAAGAATATTAATTTTAGTTCTTAGGAATTAAGGGTACCTTTTAATATTAGTATTTTGAGTAAATAACACTGGCGGGGGTCAAGTAACGGGGGAGGGGTGATTAGAAAGAAGCATATGGGATAGATGAAAAGTTATTAATGGAAATTGTTACCATATGTTATCAAGGGGGGGGAAGCAGAAGGACGTGGCAGCAGAGCTCTAGGCTCTTTGCCTGGTGAAAGTTTTAAAAAAAAGCGTTTGCATTGCAAGTGGTGTGTGGTGCACTGGTGACGATTTTGGGAAATTTTTCCCCTCCAGCCTCGGATTCCATGCGGCTGCTAGCACTGCTCCCATCTGTCTGCGGCCCCACACCAGTCAGGGAGGCAGCAGACCACCACGCCAGGTTCCCACGGCCAGCCCAAAGGCACCCTGGCGATTCTGGGGGCCTGCTGAGCAGCGGTCGAACCAGGTAAAGCCAGGAGAGGACTCGCGATTACACGCAGCCCTCCCAGGCCACCGGAAGCAGTTGGGGAAAGAGGCACTTGTCTTTAGGCACTCAACCCCATGCCCAGAGTCAGCAGGACCCAGAAGTTCCCGACACTTCAGCGAAGCCCAGTAAGAACTTCCCAAGAGGGAATCCGGGGACAGTAGCCTCCTAGCAGAGGTGGGAGTGAGGTCGACCTGGATCTGCCCCCACCTTCTTTCTAACCCCCTCCCCCTTTCCCCGTTTTTCTGTTGCTTTCTGTTGCATATAATGAACAGCTGCGGGCTCTAAAAGGGGGAACTGCAGCTAAAAGGGGACTTCTCCACTGTTGGCTCATTAGCTGGGGGGGAAGGTGGGAGCAATACCCTTTCCATAGCCTTAGTCAGAGGGCTCTTTTTAGGTGGGAAAGGTGGCCATTTTATCTTCTCTTTCACTTTCAGTATTAACGCTTCAAGATGGGCGCATCTTCTAACTTCCCCAAAAGAACTGTTTTGAAAGATGACACATGCAACTTAGAACTAGCTGACTCCCCTGCCCAGGAAGATAGGACAGATGCCCAATCTGTGGAGCTCACAGGGGAGGACACCAAAGCCAGTCTATTTTCCTGGATTCAACAGCTAGTTAGAAGGGAAGTACAGCAAGCTCTCAGCCAGAACACTATTCCAAGAAGGCTTCCAAGCAGAAGCATAAAGAGGAATATTTACCTCCCATCCCTCCCAAGCATAAAAGGGCAGATCAAGTTACAGACCCACCTCAAAGCCCTGCTCCTTCAGACCAGGGGGAGGACTGTGTCACCTCTGAGGACTCCCTACCCAAAGATGACGGGGAACTCTCAGGAAGAAGAGGAGATTGTTTCTGCCAATCACTCTAAGCTCTTTCCCCAAAACATTTACACATGTCTGTTGCCATAGGTCATCCAGACCCTTAAACTCCAGTATACTCCTAAGGTCAAGGAAGAAGAGGATACAGACTTTCCATTGGGAGATGAAGACACTATTCCCAAGTCTAACTACAAGCCCCTGCAAGTGGCACTGCCAGCAGGGTTTTTCTCTATTATCAAAGCAGAGCAGGAACACCCTGCAAAACCCAAAGCTGCTACTTCTATTCCAAATTCTACTCATTTATTCCTATAGCAACCAGACGTCTGAAACTGCCTGTTTTATACGACCCTGTTAACAGTCTGGCCTCTAATTTGATCCTTCCCATGGATGCTGATGGGATGCCAAAGGATCCTTCAGACAAACGGATTGAGCAGGCCCTAAGGCAGGACTTTGAAGCATCCTCCAATTCCCTCAAGGTATCAGCAATGGCCTCCCTCTTCTGCAGAGGATCCTATACCTGGCTTTCTGAGGTTTCTAAAAAGGACGACCTTCCCAAAGACGTGAAGGATGATCTGAAGATGGTCACCCTAGCTAATGCCTTCGCAGCAGATGCCACCCTGGAGGCGATGCAGTTATCGGCTAGAGTTATGGCCTCTAGTGTTACTGCTTGCAGGAACACTTGGCTGCGAAATTGGGATGCCGACCCCTCAACTCGAGCAAAGGTGGCTGCAGTTCCTTTTAAAGGAGATTTCCTCTTTGGGGATGCACTTGACAGATACCTCATCGAAGACAGGGACAAAAAGAGGGTCCTGCCCTCCAAGAAATGAGAAAATAGGAACAAACGTAGATTTTAGCCCTTTCGGGACAACAGGAGGGACCCCAGGCAAACCACTCACAAAACTTTTAGAAAGAAATGGCAACCCAAGTCCAGAGACAACAGGAACTCCTTCTTGGGAAAGCAGAGTCTCTCCTCCAAGGGACCAATGAAAACCACATCAGCATGATTACGCCAAGACGGTGCCCAACATGGGAGTCGGGGGACGCCTCCAACGGCTTGCTCACAGGTGGTGCCAATCAATATTGGACAAGTGGGTTTTGGAGACAATGACCAACGACTACTCACTGGAATTTCAATCCATTACCAGGGACCGATTCCTGGAAGTCTCCAGGTCCCACTCCTTCAAAAAGCACCGATTACTCTTACTGGCAATCGACCATCTGGTCAACATAGGAGCGATAGAAGAGGTTCCCCAGGCAGAAAGATTCCAAGGAGTTTACTCGGTCTTTTTCATTGTTCCAAAGAATGGCAACGTCCGTGGCATTCTGGATCTGAAGTGGGTAAACAAGCACATTGCAATAAGGAAGTTTCGAATGGAGATACTGAGGTCCATATTAGCTTCCATTCAGCAAGGGGATTTCATGGCTTCGGTAGATCTCTCGGAAGCCTACCTACACCTCCCGATAGTGCTCCACCATCACAGGTTTCTGAGGTTTGCCTACGACAGGTGTCAGTTCCAGTACCGGGCTCTCCCATTTGGGGGTCAAGTCATTCCCCAGGGTGTTTACCAAGGTCCTAGTGACGCTAGTGGCTGTCCTTCAGATTCAAGGTGTGTCCTTGTTTCCGTACTTGGACAACATTCTGGTAAAAGCCCCCTCCATGGAGCAGACCAGAGTACACCTGGAACAAACCATCTCAACCCTGTCCTATCACGGATTTGTAATCAATACTCAAAAGACAGGGTCTTCCTTACGCAGGAGAGGAGGTCCAAGCTGTTAGAGCTTCTGGGCCATGTATCCAGAGGAAGTATGGAGGACCTCATGGTCCTAGCCCAACTTTGTGCATGCTGGTCCCATGTCAGGGTGTGATGCAGTGGGCTCGTTTCCACACATGGCCTCTACAGATTTTTCTCCAACCTTTTCAGAAGGAGATCAGCCTAAAGATCCTCGCAGCTAATAATTCCAAGACATCTAAAGCAGGTCTTATGCTGGTGGATGGCTCCCAATCACTCAGGGACAAGTACTGCAGGACCCGAAGAGGTTGGTAGTGACAATAGATGCGAGTCTCTTTGGGTGGGGAGCCCATCTTGCTGGAAGAATGTCCCAAGGCAAGTGGTCCACGCAGGAATCCACAAAAAGTATCAGTTTTCTAGAACTAAGTACTATAAGGCTAGCCTTGCAAAGCATGGCAAGATCTGTCAAAGGTATACACATGTTAGTCCAGATGGACAACATGACAGCAAAGGCCTAAATGAACAGGCAAGGGGGGACACGATTCAAGTCATTGCATGCCGAAACAAAACTTCTCTTCCATTGGGTGGAAAGTCACCTACTTTCACTCAAGGCAACGCATGTGGCCGGTCAGGACAACATAGTAGCGGATTGGTTGAGCCGTCGGTCCATAGACCAATCGGAATGGGCCGTTCATCGGACAGTTTTCCTTCAAATTTGCAAACGATTCAGAACACCGGAAATCAACCTGTTTGCATCAGCAAAAAATCACCAGGTGGACAAGTTCTTCTCCAGAACCAGAAGCGAGGGGATGTTGGACATAGACGCTCTAAATGCGGATTGGCCATCAACACTACTTTATGCCTTTCCGCCTCTTCAGATTCTGCCCCGATTCATTCAAAGGGTTCAGGAACAGAGGGCGGAAGTAATTGTGGTCACACCATTCTGGCCCAGTTGGGCGTGGTTCCAGGACCTAAGTGTGGAGACTGTCTCCGCAGTGGGCCCAGTGTTGAGACTGCCTCTTCGTCCAGATCGCCTCTCTCAAGGGAGCCTGACTCATCCACGGCCAGAGCTACTCAATCTCACTGTCTGGAGGTTGAGCGGCAACAGTTAGATAGTCTAGGGTATCCCAAGGGGGTCATAGACACCATGCTCTCCTCCAGGAGATCGTCCACCAATAGAGTCTATAACCTGACATGGCAGGTGTTCACTGCCTGGTGTAGGGAGAGGCAGGCTGACCCTATGTCAGCAAGGATTGCTATGATTCTTTCATTTCTTCAGTCGGGATTGGACAAAGGCCTTAGCAGTACCCTTAGCAGACAGGTGGCAGCCATATCTTTGATTAGGGGGCAAAGAAGGGAAGATGCATTTCCTCCCATCCTCACATTAAGCATTTTCTTAAAGGGGTTTCCCAACTCAATCCTCCTCAGGTTCACCGGTTTCCTTCATGGAAACTGAATAGTGTTAGACGCCCTGTGTAGAAAACCCTTTGAACCTATGGCGTTGTATAGCCTTAAGCTTCTTACGTTTAAGATGGTGTTTTTAGTGAGCATTACTTTGGCACGCAGGATTTCTGAGATTCAGGCTCTTTCTAGTCGTAAAGACCTCTGCATTTTTCATCAAGATAAAGTAGTGCTGCGGCCGGATCTGGCCTTTACCCCCAAGGTTAATTCAGGTTTTCATAGGAGCAAGGATATAATTTTGCCTTTGTTCTGTCCAAACCCGGTGCGTGATAAGGAAAACTGTGGCATTGCCTAGATCAGGGGTAGCAAACAGTAGTTCTCCAGATGTTTTTTGCCTACAACTCCCATCAGCCCTAACCAGCATGGCCAATGGCTGGGACTTATGGGAGTTGTAGGCAAAAAAACATTTAGAGAGCTACCGTTGGCCACCCCTGGCCTAGATGTTCACAGAGCACTCAGTTTTTACCTGGACAGGACTAAGGAAGTTCGCAAAACTGAGTCCCTTATCGTTTCCTTTAGGAAGGCTGCCATGGGTAGTAGAATTTCTTCTGCTATGATCAGTAAATGGCTCAGGGGCTGCATCATTGAAGCTTATAAAGCGAAAGGCATGGATCCCACACAGGGGGTCACGGCTCATTCCCTTAGGGGAGCAGCTACATCTGCAGTATACCGATCTTTTTCCTCTATGGAGGTAATTTGTAAAGCTGCCACATGGAATTCTATCCATTCCTTTACAACGCACTACAGGATAGACAAATTTGCTTCTGCTGAAGCTGCCTTTGGGAGAAGGGTTCTTCAGCATGCTGTCTAGCTGAGAAGCTGAGTGGACCCACCTAGGAACACAGCCTTTTCATGTCCCAGGAGTAAAGTAATGGACCACTCCTGGGACTACTGGAGAACAGAAGATTCTGTTCACTTACCGTGAAGTCTTCCTTCTCTGTGGTCCCAGAGTGGTCCATTCCTACCCACCCGTTTATTTTCTGGTGGCCTCAGCTTCTACGCTGGGCCGAGCTCTGAATTTTCACCGTTGTTGCACATTGGGTGTTATGGGCATCCTAGGACTGGGAATTTCTCCTAGGTAGGGTAGGCACCAATTTGGGGGAGAGTGTTGTTTGTTTTCTCTCCCTGTGTTTGTGGTGTCAGTTATTTACAGGGAGGTGTGATGGCTTGAAGACTGACTGGAAACAGAGGGTCAAGCACCTCCCCTCCAGGTTCAAGTCTGCTGGCCCTGCCCACAAAGAAGAGGAGCCATGATCCCAGGAGTACAGGAATGGACCACTCTGAGACCTCAGAGAAGGAAGACTTCACAGTGAGTGAACAGAATCTTCCATTTCCACCTCAGTAACAATCTTGCCAACTGTGAACTGAATGTCTAATGACACGTAACTTACATACAATTGTACATCTAATACCTTGGCACTACCCTGGACAGGACCTTGAGCTATAAACAACATCTTACCAATGTAGCAGCAAAAGTACACATGCAAAACAACACCCTCCAAAAATTATCTAGTACAACTTGGGGTACATCTGTTACAACACTTATGATGCTCAGCTTTGGGGCTGGTGTATAGTATTGCACAAACCTTGAATTCAGCAGGAGCTCACAGGAGCACAGCTCCTGAACCTTTAAGAACATAAGAACATAAGAGAAGCCATGTTGGATCAGGCCAACGGCCCATCAAGTCCAACACTCTGTGTCACACAGTGGCAAAAAATTTTATATATACACACACACTGTGGCTAATAGCCACTGATGGACCTGTGCTCCATATTTTTATCTAAACCCTTCTTGAAGGTGGCTATACTTGTGGCCGCCACCACCTCCTGTAGCAGTGAATTCCACAAGTTAACCACCCTTTGGGTGAAGAAGTACTTCCTTTTATCCGTTTTAACCTGTCTGCTCAGCAATTTCATCGAATGCCCACGAGTTCTTGTATTGTGAGAAAGGGAGAAAAGTACTTCTTTCTCTGCTTTCTCCATCCCATGCATTATCTTGTAAACCTCTATCATGTCACCCCGCAGTCGACATTTCTCCAAGCTAAAGAGTCCCAAGCGTTTCAACCTTTCTTCATAGGGAAAGTGCTCCAGCCCTTTAATCATTCTAGTTGCCCTTCTCTGGACTTTCTCCAATGCTATAATATCCTTTTTGAGGTGCGGCGACCAGAACTGCACACAGTACTCCAAATGAGACCGCACCATCGATTTATACAGGGGCATTATGATACTGGCTGATTTGTTTTCAGTTCCCTTCCTAATAATTCCCAGCATGGCGTTGGCCTTTTTTATTGCAAACGCACACTGTCTTGACATTTTCAGTGAGTTATCTACCACGACCCCAAGATCTCTCTCTTGGTCAGTCTCTGCCAGTTCACACCCCATCAACTTGTATTTGTAGCTGGGATTCTTGGCCCCAATGTGCATTACTTTGCACTTGGCCACATTGAACCGCATCTGCCACGTTGACGCCCACTCACCCAGCCTCAACAGATCCCTTTGGAGTTCCTCACAATCCTCTCTGGTTCTCACCACCCTGAACAATTTAGTGTCATCCGCAAACTTGGCCACTTCACTGCTCACTCCCAACTCTAAATCATTTATGAACAAGTTAAAGAGCATGGGACCCAGTACCGAGCCCTGCGGCACCCCACTGCTTACCGTCCTCCACTGCGAAGACTGCCCATTTATACTCACTCTCTGCTTCCTATTACTCAGCCAGTTTTTGATCCACAAGAGGACCTGTCCTTTTACTCCATGACTCTCAAGCTTTCTAAGGAGCCTTTGATGAGGAACTTTATCAAAAGCTTTCTGGAAGTCAAGGTAAACAACATCTATTGGGTCTCCTTTGTCCACATGTTTGTTCACCCCCTCAAAGAATTGTAACAGGTTAGTGAGGCAAGATCTTCCCTTGCAGAACCCATGCTGAGTCTTCCTCAATAACCCGTGTTCATCAATGTGCCTACTCATTCTGTCCTTGATAATGGTTTCTACCAACTTTCCCGGTATTGAAGTCAGACTGACTGGCCTGTAATTTCCCGGGTCTCCTCTGGAACCTTTTTTAAAGATGGGGGTGACATTTGCTACCTTCCAGTCCTCAGGAACGGAGGCAGATTTCAATGAAAGATTACAGATTTTTGTTAGAAGGTCCACAAGTTCAACTTTGAGTTCTTTCAGAACTCTCGGATGTATGCCATCCGGACCCGGTGACTTATTAGTTCTTAATTTGTCTATCAGTTGTAGGACCTCCTCTTTTGTCACCTCAATCTGACTCAGGTCTTTCAATACCCCTTCCAAAATTAGTGGTTCTGGGGCAGGCAAAAAGTTCTCATCTTCCACAGTGAAGACGGAGGCAAAAAATTCATTTAGCTTCTCAGCCATTTCCCTATCCTCCTTCAGTAATCCTTTTACCCCATGGTTATCCAAGGGCCCCACTGCCTCCCTGGCTGGTTTCCTACTTCTAATATATTTGAAGAAAGTTTTATTGTTGGTCTTTATGTTTTTTGCAATATGCTCCTCATAGTCCCTTTTTGCCTGCCTGATCACAGTCTTGCATTTGATTTGCCACAGCCTGTGTTCCCTTTTACTAATCTCACTTGGACTGGTTTTCCACCGCTTAAAGGAGTCCTTCTTACCTTTCACAGCTTCCATTACTTTGTTTGTTAACCACGCAGGCCTTTTCTTATGCCTGTTTGTGCCTTTCCTAACTTGTCGTATGTATTTTATCTGAGCTTCTAGGATTATAGTTTTAAATAGCATCCAAGCTTCCCCAAGGGTTTTGACCGTATGTACCTTTCCTTTCAGTTTCCTCCTCACATGCCTCCTCATCTCAGTGTATTTACCCCTTTTAAAGTTAAACGCGGTTGTGGCGGTCTTTTTGAACAACTCCCTATTTATACAAATGGTGAAATCAATAACATTATGGTCACTGCTCCCAAGTGGCGCAATCACTTTTACATCTCTCACCAAGTCTTGGGCATTACTTAGGACCAAATCCAGGATTGCCCCACCCCTGGTAGGTTCTGAGACCATCTGCTCCATAGCACAGTCATTGAGAACATCAAGAAACTCAATCTCTTTCTCTCGACCAGAACACATATTGACCCAATCAATCTGCGGGTAGTTAAAATCACCTATTATGACACAGTTTTTACATTTAGCTGCTATCTTTAAGCCTTCCATCATATTATAATCGTCCTCTCTCTTTTGATTTGGTGGGCGATAAACTCCCATAGTTAAATTTCCTTTTGGGCCCTCTATTTCAACCCAAAGCATTTCTAAAAGTGAATCTAATTCTCTGATCTCAGTCTTACTGGACTGTATATCCTCTCTGACATACAGAGCCACCCCACCTCCAACCCTTCCCTCCCTATCCTTCCGATATAGCTTATATCCAGGAATCACCGTGTCCCACTGATTCTCCTCATTCCACCAAGTTTCTGAAATTCCCACAATGTCTATGTTTTCTCCCAACACTAAACATTCCAATTCACCAATTTTACTTCGAACACTTCTAGCATTTGCATACAAACATCTATAATTTCCCAGGTGAGCTAGGCCCGCCACCTTCCTCCTGCCGCCTCGAGACTCTGGCAGACAGTCCATATTGTTTGTCACCTTCACAGTGGACAATTCTGGTCCGTTACCCGGTAGAAAAATAGCAGCTAACCCTTCATCTCTTTGAGACGAGTCCTCCCGAACCAGAGACATTTCATCTTTCTAAGAGTTCCCCCTCCTCCTTCCCACCTTGCCCATTGAATAGTAGGTGCAGCTGAATAACAATCCCTGGATAAGCTCCACCACCTATTTTTCTACAAAACGACGCCTGGTATTGCAGAATATGCTGCTTCCATGTGGCTGAACGGCCCCCATGTTCACAAACCTGATGTTCAATTTATTACAACAGTGAAAACCATCAGTGGATGCCTTAAACCCACTCTGACCTGCTGGTTACCTACGTTGTGCCAAATCACTCCCCCTGCATCTCAAAGACAGGATGTTCTTCGTGAACATAGAAAGATCACTGAAAACAGGGAGTTGCCTGTTCACAAAGACATGGCTGACATGAGTTTACCCAGGCTAAAGTACTTGAAAAATACAAAAATTTTATGTTTTATTGATTAGAAAGGAGAGATTGAATACTTATTTATAAATACATATAGTGATTAATAAGTATATGACCCCTAGACAGCAGTTATTAATTATGCTTCGTTGTATTTCTTTTATTCTGTATTGACTGGTTTTAGTAATGTTATGCTTACTGAATGATTTAAACAAAGTTTAAAAATAAAAAATGAGTTTACCCAGGCTAAGGTCCCGACATCCCGCAAAGGGTCTGCACAAACCCTGCAATCACAAAATTTTGATCTAAGGAGTGAATGGGCATGAACATGGATTCAGTCAGTTCCACTTGATAATCATCAGAGGCCCACGAAATTTGACTGCTTACATAAAGTATGGAAGACAGCTAACAGAACATGAACAAGCATTTGGCAGATGTGCAGACCTGTTGTTTAAATGGGGCCTGAATGCAGTTGTGATGCAGCCCAACAAACGTTTTCACTTGTCAAAGGAATGCAAGTGTCAAGCTTTCCAGAAAGATGTGATGAAGTTCTTTGAACTTTCCCCAGCTACAATTGAGTGGATCAAAAATTCAGATAATATTTAGTGTGAACATTTTGTCTGTGTATTCATTTATCAACTCAGTTATATATTTTATATGTTTCCTGTATGTAATTTTGCCATATGATAAAGATTTAAAGGTTCCTCCTGGAGCTACTTGTGGATTTACATATGTAGGCAAGTTTGTGCTGGAAGACCATGGTATTAAAGTTTCACCAAAGGTACTGTGATCTTGTATGTCAAAGCATGCAGCATTACTGTGCCCTCATAACAGGATTAGTAATATTAACATTCACACGTAACCAGAACTTTTTAAAAATCAACATGTCATAATTATTGCCATAATGGGGCAGAGGCATGTAAGAGCATTGATGTAATTACAGTTATTGTACTGTTAGGCAGAAAACTTTGGTCCCTTAAACAGAGGTACTGTTTGATAAGAGCAAGATATCCTCTGCTCAATAAGGAAAAGATGCTATAGTTTACCTTAATCTTTTTATCAAAATTAGCGAGGAATATTGATGTGAATCTCTGTTGTGCTTCCTTAGCTCAAAACAAAAAAGCAGTAACTGGGTTTTTAAGAATCTACAGCACAGGCCTCATACTTCTTCAGTTATCAGATGGGAATTTAAATGAAACCTATTTCTTAGAATAGCAAAATTGAAAAGTGCCCTTTAAATTATCTGGGAACACATAATACTAATGCTGCAAGTCTTATGAGAGATTACTGGGAACTCCATCTGTAGCAAAGTATTATGTATGCTTCGGGTTTTATTTTCTTTAAATAGGAAGAAAACATCTTTAGATTTCATTTTGGATACAAAACGAAATTGCAGTAGCAAGATGGACATTTCAAGAAGGGAAAAAATAGTCTCATTAAATCTGCTAGCCTTTGTATTCTGTAAAAAAGGGCTCAAAACACCGGTTATCTTCTAGATTTGCTACACCAAAAGCCACAACAGTCAGCCCACTGAGATTAAACCAATGGTCAGCACCAAGATCTTCTAAGCGTCGCTCTTATCAAGCTCAGCAAAAGATTGCAAAAATGAGGAAGGCTTATAAACTTGACAAAGAAAAAATGGTAGGTTATTTCCAAATTACAATAAATATACTCAGTTTTCCAAATAATTTGGCTATGTCAGCCAGCATTTGGATGGGATATTTTCTAACTCTGTGAATTTTGTTACAGTTATGTGATTTTTTTTATACATATATATGTATATACTTTATATGGGGTTGGAGTAAGGCTATTTGCTTAATTTTGTTGAAGAGATACTGAGATTGGAAAAAAATACACAACTTTATAAGATTTTAAAAGTTATCCTTAGTCTATAAAGCAACATGTAAGGCTTTGAATGAAGGGGTGGAAAAAGCAGGAAGCTAACTCCAACACTGTAATTTCTTATTAATACAATTCATATTTTATTATTCAGGAACAGAAGATGGATATTTCAACTCCTTTAACTATCCATCAAGAAGTTAAAATTCCATTACAGGAAGGCACAGCTAACCAAACTCTATTTGTAGAGGAAGAATGGGAGAAGGAGGCAGCAAAGCTTTTTGCCTGGTCTAAATCACTTGGTGAAGATACTGGAGAGCATCGCCACTAAATGTGTTTTTCCAAAAACAATTACCCATTTGAAATCACGTCAGGACTCCTGATGTAGAAAAATGAAGTTCTCCACATGCAGTTCTGTTGGCCACAATACAGATACAGTCCTGATGGAACATACATTCCATATATATTTTTTAAAAAAAATCAAGCTCTGGCTTAGGGGAAGTATAATGAAGCAAATACTGTGGTTCAAACTAAGTGTTCATAGTATCAAAACAGAAATAAAATGGAGAAGAATTGTACCACTCTAAATGGAGGGGGAGGCTGGGAGATCCAAGTGTCATGACCAACCAGGACATTGATCTTTCAAAGCAGTGACTTGTTGGACGTGGTAAATAGAATCAAAGTGGGAAATCAGAGAATACAGTTTCCAGACGACAACTAAGAGGAGACAAAAGGGTGATACTATGAAAGGGTTTAAACTGGTGTTCAGATACTCAAGATACATTATGGTTAATGTGACTGCATACAATAGTTGGGTTTTTTCCCATTTGAACATGCTCTAATAATGATATAACACACTATCCTGTGAAATAGTTCTATAAAATCTTAGAATATCAATAATGGGCAAAAAGAACTTATAAATATTAAATGCCAAGCTCCAATCGGAAAGTGTTCAGTACATCCTTCAGTCTCTCCCACTAAAATAATGAGATTTATGAGGGTTTAACTTCAGCTACGTTTTGTCCAGTTATTTCATGTTAGCTCATTTTTCTCAGTTCAGCTTATATGCTTTATGTATAGTAAATCTGAACTACAAGGCAAAGTATAATAAAGATTAAAAATATTTTATTTACATTTTCTTTATGTACAGTTTGTACACCCCTTTTAGTTTAAAACATGAGTACATAAGCATGTCCAGACATAATGCATTCACAGCATGAAAGAAGCTAACAAAAAACCAGAAGAAAATGCTTTTTTAAAGATCAGGCAAACCCTAAATTTTAGAATTTCGTACCAGCTCTGGGAACATTAAAAAAATATCCCACTATGCACATTTGAGTCCATGTATACATCCGAATCACTGTATGCTCATTTCTACAACACAGAAGTTAGGAAATAATGTTTTAGCTAGGCAGCTGGAGGAGTTGTTTATGCCACATCAATTTGGGGTATGCTGAGAATCAATACTGGATTATGCCTGGATAACTTCTTAATGCTGCTGCTTGATAGGATTTTACCACTCATAAGGGTAGAATTTTACCTCTAGACTTTTGTCCAATGATATTTAAGAGATCAATAATGGCTATTACTGGAAATTTGATCCTAAACCTATGGAAGTTTTAAGGAAGAATCCACCCAAGCAAACTTTGATTGTTTATCTAGTTTACCATTCAGTTCCTTCTTTGTTCTTTTCCAACACGATTACTACTAATAAAACATCATGTAACATGAAAACTAAGTGTTTCCAATCCTTTTAGGACACATTCAGTCTTTTGCAGGTATACATTCTCATTTTTCATAACTTTCATCTCAAGTATGAGTAATCCTGTTGAAGTTATAGAAGCAGTACACTAGCACATTTTCAGATTCAGACATTAATTTGATATTTTTGCCTCTGCATAATTTCTTTAGAAAGATAGTAATTCCCATAAACACTGTATTAAGAAAATAATATTTTCCCATTTTTATGAAATATAAAAGGTGTTCCACCATGTTATGATCCCAATGAAGTTATTTAACAGAGTGATTCCACTCAAGTGGCTACTACGTCATCCCTAAAATGTAAAAGCATTATTTCTAGCACTAACTAACTTGGTGTAAAAAGTAGGCATACTAAACATGCAGTTATGTTTTTATCTGGCGTCTTAATTTTTGCATGCTGTATCCTTTCTGTTCTATCTTGATCCTTTTACCCAGTTCCTAGAGAAAAACACTATCCATTACCAGGGTAACTGTGCCAGCATGAACAAGATCACATTTGAAAAACAAGTTCTTTCTGGACTAAGCAATATTGTGAAGCCTCTTGATTAGTGGCTAGTTCACAGCAGTGAAATACAGCTACCAACCTTTTCAGTAGCATAAATCCTATGTAAACATTAGCTGATTGCAAGACACTATTTCTTGGGAGAGTCACTGGCTCTTAAGAGCATTAATAGCAGTTTTCTTTCTTCAAACACCAATTCCTGATATTTGATGTACTCCTCATGCATCCCTTCCTGTAGAAATGCAGGGGTCACAATCCAGTGCAAAATTAAGTATGCTTAAACCCACTGAAATCAATTGGCTATAAATCCATTTAGATTGAGCTGGGCAGGGGGCGGGGTAACCAACTCTACTAAGTTTTCATGATCTCTTATTTTGACACTTGACTCACCAATGCAAATGGAACCTGCAGCATTTGAACCAAACATTATGAAGAGCCCAGTGCTTGACAGAATCTAAATCTGAAGATAATGCAGCTATAATAAGTCAAACAAAAATGGAGGAAAAGAAATGCTGAAGAGCAATTTTAAAATTGTATCCACTGCCTTTAGCTCCCTTTCTCTCCTCTTTTACATTAAATAAGTGTATTGACGCAACGCATACATATGCTGAGAACTCATTGCATCTTAAAATAGTGCTTTGGATACAAAAGTAGGTTAAGAGTCACCAACACACACAAAGACAAATAAATAGCTTCTTAACCATATTCAAAATACAACATTAGCAATACCTTCTTTAGATGCTTTTTTATCTGCTACAGGGGAAAGAGGTAATAAAAGCAAGCATACATATGTTATAAAACAAATTCCAGTGTAAACAAAATGGAAATTTAATAAAAATGGCTACAATCCGATGAATGCTTTCTTGAACGTAAGGCCCATTTAATTCACTGAGATTTACTCTCAATTAAACAAATGCAGGATTAGAATGAAGTAGTAATTGAAACAAGAAGCACTGTAGAATCCTAAAGAACTGTTAAAATGTTTTTACAGGTCTTTTTATTACTCTGTCAGATGATTGTCCTTAATGCTCTGCCTCCAATACCTTAAAACTAGTGTATCATTTCGGAGAAGTCTTCTAAAATGCTGAAAGCATTGCCTAAAACCTAATACTTAGCTGAAGTCAAAAGGTAAGAAAGGTAAAAAAAGAAAAGCTTTCTTTTGCCTGAGTGTTAAGCCCTTTTTAAAAAGGATATACCTGTTTGAGTCCTGCACAGATTCAAATGGCAGACTGTTCTACTTGAGCTATAAATAGAGGATCATGTTACAAAGTACTGCTACATCAAAATCTCCCTGCCCACATCACATTTAGTACACTGGGAATAAGGATACTCCAACATGCTAGTTTTGCATGTTCAGCAACACTTTGGTCAGTTTAAATAACCAATTTCCACCATAGTGCCCTGTTCAACCTTGGTTCTTAAGAGATTAAATACAAAGCCCAATTCACATTAAGAAGCTATGTTGTCCAAATGCTGAAAGTTGTAACCCACTCAGCAGTCTTGACAATTTCATCATTTCACTGCAAGTTATTAAAACAAGTAATTAACTGCCACGTAGCAAAGTGGGCAGATTCTCATAGTAAGTGGGATTTCAGGCAGCCACTACAGAATAGCTTTTTAGAGTGAATTGGACGCAACTTCTTGTTTTGACAACATGAATTCCTAGGATAAAGTATAGGAACAGACACGTCAGCATACCATCACAAAGCATGTTATTGTCTTGGGATCACAGACAATTTTTAAAAAGTGGTGCTAGTGAGTTTTAGCTCAGTTTAACAAAAGTACTGTTAATTAATAGTTATCACACACAAAACCCCACTTCAATTAATTGGCTTGAAATGGCATAGAATTGAGGGTTGTCAAGGTCTCCACATTGTAATGACTCTTTTTGGTTGCGTCCAAACCAAGAAAGGTTAAAATTCTCAAGGGACGGTGATCTTCTAGATCTCTATGCTTTTTTAAACCACAGGACAGAATTCCAATGCTTCTTTGATATTAAAACAATTCCTAGGACTTACTAAACATTTTAGAGTGATGGCAAGACCAAAACCTTTGGACATTCTAGTTTTGTATACTCAAGGAATTATATTGCATAATGCTACTAATCATGTAGTCCACTTGCCAGGAAAAGGTACCTTAATGAAACAACTCTAAGGAACACTTTTGAAGTAGTCAGTATGCTTGTATGTTCTTTAGAGAACACCACATGCACTTGGGATTGTGCTGCAAAGGAGATGTTGAAGTATATGCAATCTCATATTTCCAAGCACAATGGTCAATCAATACCTTTACTGGCAAATCTTCCTTTGTGGACAATAATGTGAAAGTCTGGTATAGCAATCACGTTAATATACTATAATCACTTCAGTGAACAAAAAGTATAAATTTCTTCCCTCCCTTTTAATCAATCTAAGGAAGAGCTAAACATATGGCAGTCCTGTCTTTCCTGTCTCCTTATAAATCTTTATATCCGAAGAGCTGTAAAAATAAAAGTGCCCTATAAAAAGGCACTTTTATATTATAAAATGCCAGTTCATTTACTTTACATAAATCTATTACAATTTAACATAACACACTTAAGGAGCATTTGGTGCTTTTGGCATACATCATTTCATGCTCCCTGAACACAGGATGCTTGTTCTACGATTTCCAGTGAGAAAATGCTGAAAACAAAACTTCCAAACATTCCTGGGTGATCTGGTACAAATTTTATGCTGTGTTTTACATGTGTTTACCTTTTGTTAGACTATCTCTGCGAGTTCATCCAGCATGAGCAGGCCTTAAATTGTTATTTTGCCCATATTCTACATGCCACCTTAAGTACATTGAAGGAGCATGAAATTTTAGTATTTCAGTTCAGAACTCTATGCATTTCATTTTGAGTGATCTACAGAAAGCTCTTAACTAGATGCAGTTGCACAAGCCCCATAGCCCTCCATTCAAGGACAGTCATTATTCTCCAGGTTTACTTTTAAAAACCTACACATTTACCTTGGCCCAACATTTAAGCACAATGGTTTATCAGAGAATGCTTTCCACCAAGGACCTGGAGTGCTTTAACCCTTCTGATAATAACATTTACAGAACACAATGCTTGTCATAGGGCACAGTTAGTGATTGTTATATATAGCTCTGACTTATATTTTAGAAATATCATTATGCGATACGAAGGTAAGAGCTGTGGCCTTTTTTATAAGAGAAAAATAGGTACAGTTATCATTTTTAGCATTAAAAATTCAAATATTCATTTTAACCAAAGATTAGCCTATAAACAAGGCTTCTAGTTTCCCAGAAATGTAAATACATGAAGAATGGTGCTATTATACCAATTCAACAGATATAGTTGATTATGTGTGTATTGGTTAAAAACAGACTTTTCTAGCTGCATTAAAAAATCCATTTTACCTCAGTCTTATAGTGTATGCATTATGTACATGTATTATTCACACACCCCAATGCAGACAAAGGCAGTATAGTGATTCCTTGCAGAAACCTTTTGAAGTTAATTTAAATATATATATTTCAGTAGACTTACTGAAATTATTGCACAAAACTGAAGGAAAACTCATGCAAAAATAAAAAATAATTTTACATTCCCACTAATATCGAAGTGAGAATTGTGACATATGATCAGGAAGTCAGATAAAAGGGTGGGGGGAGTACAGAGCAAGACTGAAAGGCCTCCTCTCCACCACTATGTCAGGTTCTGTTCTAGTAAAACCACTGAATTTTATTTGGACATAGTTTTCAAAAGTTAAAATGCACAATAAAAATGCAAAAACTCAGAACTCTGCGGGAGTTCTTTAAAAACTTCCATGATATCCCCCCTTTAATGAATGAGTGAAAAAAATTAAGGCAACATTCTATTCTGAATGTGTAATGTGAAAAATTTATATAAATCAATCTACACCATTAGATAATGATAATTCCTATATAGCCTGTAAACTTATACAATGTATCCTAAGGAATGTTTGTTTATATGTGAATAATTTTGGCAACAATATGCTATATTCTGTTTAATGATAATGCATAATGCATTATTTAATCGTGTTATAATTCTATATGCAAATATGTTGTTTTCAGTGACTGTGAAAGTGCTTCTGTCCAAATAAGCCTTTTGTTTATGACAAAATTTGGTTCCTACCTTCAATTTTCATTTTTTTCTGCTTCTGAGACAGCAAAAAACAATGTGTGCTTGGATAGCATAGGGTACAGCAGTTACAGTTCCTTTCAAGTAATGTATATATTTTCAATTTCTTAGTTTTCTTTAAAATATTTATACCTGTAAATTCCATAAACAGGCCAAATAGTACAATGTTACATACTGAGTTATAAATTATGCATTTTGTAATGTTTGGTCAGTAAAATAAGTTAAATTTGGACTGGAAAGTATTGCATATACTTCAAACTTTTCCCAAAATTTCCATTCCCCCCCCCCCCACCAAAAAGAACAAAACTCCCTAAGAGGGGGCGGGGAGACAACTCCACTTGAAAATTTCTGGAAATTTTACATCTCTAAAATAAATGCACTTTTGACCCACCTTGCAAACAGGGTGAATTCCAATGCTCCCTGAAGCATGTGGCCATCCTAATCCACATTGAATGAACATATGACAGAGTTTTAAAAACGCATGAAGTAGAAGAACAGGTTCTATTTTTCCCTCTCTCAAAACATGTAATAGCATGTAAAAATAAAAGCAACCAAAAGCACGATATAAAAACACAGTTACTGGCATTCCTAATAAAGTTGGTAGATGCATTCCCTGTACACTCATCTTTATTAAATTAAGAGGTGTATTACACACGTCAGTGTCTTCAGTGGACCTAAATCTGCTTTCCCTCTTCTCCCTTTGCACCCCATCAGTTTATAAATAGTTTTCTGGACCTTTTAGCTGCAGCGTCTAATGTGTTCCAACACATATTCAGGAAAATGTAGACTACAGACTTGTAAACCATCTAGTTTGCAGGGCATTCTTGGATATTCATCTTCTTTCCATTTATTATCTTCTGGATCAAAAGTGAGAATTGAATCACTGTAGTGACCATTGTAACAAAGGCCTCCAAGAACCATTATCTGTTTGTCCAACACAGCTACACCATGGCCACTTCTACCAATTGGCATAGAAGCCAAAATAGTCCACTGATCAACATCTGGGTCATAAACCTCTGTGGACGGACATCCCTGAGACTCAAAAGAGGCTCTAAGGATTACACAGACACCTCCAAAAACATAAAGTTTGCCATTATAAGAAATCATCTTGTGAAAACATCTTGCATAATTCATTTTGCATTTGTTTTCCCAGCAGTTAGTGACCACTTGAGTCCTCCTTGTTCGTTGTTCCACAGTCCCTTCTTTACTGGGATCAAACACACACACCTGCTTAGATGTGGAAGAGGATGTTATTCCACCTGTGATGTACAGCTTGTTCCCAAGAACAGTTCCTTCATGTCCATATTTATTGACTGGATAGGGATCCACAAATTCCCATTTATCTTCTGTGATATCATATCTCTCTGTGGAATAAAACGTCTCATCTCTTGTCCTTCCAGCCACAGCATAAATGTACCTGCCAATAACTCCAACAGCAAATTCTGAGCGTGGTACAGACATATCTGCCATTCTCAACCAGGAGTTTTGTCTTGGATCATATCTGAACACTTTGGAAGAAGCATGAAATTCACCATCTGGACCCAGCTCTTCCCCACCCAATAAAAATACAAAGTTATTAACAATGGCAAGACAGTCTGGACGTAAAGGAACTTGTGGGCCTTCCAGCTCCCACCAGACCCTTGGTTTGTGCAGAAGTAGGATTTTACTATTTACCATGCTGTGCCCTATCATTCCTCTAAATACTGCAGTTTGGGGTTTGGCAGAACGAATGCGATTTGATTTCATTTCCATCAAAGGCTGCTGGTGAACACAATGGAAGTAATTCATAGCTTGTTCCACCTCATGCCGCAACTGCCGGGAATAACGATAAAATTCCGATGTTTTCACCTAAGGATAGAGCAAAAATACATGTGTGTATGTGTATGGACCAAGAAATGCAGCGCGGAGAGGAAATCTCTTTCATCCAATCACACAATAAAACCTTGGAAAAATCTAAACCATATTATGACAGATTAGAATCATAGAGTTAGAAGGGACCTCTAGGGTCATCTAGTCCAACCCCTTGCACAATAGAAAATTCACTGATACAATCTTTCCTGCCCTCCTTCTTATGATCTGCTAAGTTCACAGAATCAATTACATACCTCCTTTACAGCCCATCCTCCTCCCTCTGACCCTATTCTGCTTGCTTTCCTTGACCCATCAATGAAACTCAAATACTGAAACGTATAGATCTTTTTGTCACAACAGGACTGTTCAGAATTATTAATTTGATTAGTCAGGGCTTTAGAGCTTTTCAAAAATCTTTAATTAGCAAAAATAGTTGAATAGCCAGTGCCTCTTCCATGGGAATTTTAAAAGTTTCAAACTGAAAAGTGGTATAAATAGCTTCCCATGCTTTTACTCCTGTCAAGCAGATACAGATACTCCTTCAAGCAGATACAGTGTTATTTCAATTCATTTGTGGATTGGTTACAGGCCCTCTGATGCCCCAGAGGCCTTCTGTTATTCTTTCAAGTGCCATGCCCTTTGGCTGCTATAGTCAAAATTAACCCAGCAAATTCTAGCCTGCACAGCTTTGAGGCAACAATGAATACTTCAGATCTACATTCAAAAATCCATGGATAACTTTTGCTGAGTTTAGACAGCAAGACTTAAATTATATCGGCAGCTTTCAAAATATCTTGCCTGTATAGTTCATACTTCCATCAAAAAGTGCCACTTCCTTTACTGCTGAAAGAAAATAGATGTCAAATCCTAACCTCTGACAAAGAACGTGTTAGACAAAATCCCTAAACAAAAATCTGTCATGTGGTCAGAAATTTAGCATATGTATTTACAGTTAGATGTTAAAAACATGACCCTCAGATTTCCAAAATACTATACTCAGCAACTCTTAATAAATATGACTAGAATTTCACATGATGTATCAGACTTGACACAAGATCTGGGATGCTGTACTGAATCCTGAAAACCTGCTTTAAACACACACAAAATCCGTATGGATCGAACTAATTTTATAATAGTAGTTCATACAGCTATACATCATTCTAAAGCTTTTCTTGAATCAACAGAAGTTATATGAAAAGTCTAGCAAATAGGAGGCGGCACCAAGAACGTTACCAGCAGAATAGAGGGCTGTCACAATAACACCATAAGACTAGTCAACAGTTACATCAGAAACAACTTACATCACCACCACCACACAAGTTGTACTAGCACAAAATACAATTCATAGCCTGTTCTATATAACCAATGAACTACAATGTAAGTATTCTAACACACAGCTATTCCCAAATTAAATTATTATCTGCATATAATATGAGGAGTCCTCTCTTCACAGATCACTGAGATTTACCGCATCTGCAAAGAGATTAATGGCAGCTATGAATTTCACAAATCAACCTTCTTGAATTTGCCTTTGCTACAACAGGCCTCTTTCAGTGATCAAAATGCAACAAAGATAAAGATGCTTATGCACAAAGCTTGAATATACTGGGGCCACAAACCAAAGATTTTAGAAGTTTAATTAAAATCTGTCCCTAAACTAAGTTAGCTCCCACCAATTAATAATAAACTGACAATAACCTTTAGATATTAGGTGAGGCATGAGGATAACAGGATTCTATTTTTATTCTATTTTCACTAATTGTAACTCCCAGAGAAATTTAATTTAAAATGTTTATAAAACCATCTTTTTCCTGACCAGTACTAATACCAACTTCTGCCTCACCATCTATTTATGTATTTGTTGTTAACTAACTGATTTAGTTCCATGGCTGTCAGGTATCTACTTAATTCAATGTTTATTGTTAAATGCATAGCTCTACACAGGTTAAGAAATCTGTATATATGCATAATCTGAACTGGTAATCACCATAAACTGGGACAATGCTTAATCCAGCCACAGGGATCAGTAGCATCTGTAGGCTATTCCCACCTTACATTATAGTTCCCTTTCTCTTTTGGTTTTGGATTGCACCAGTGTTTCTGTCAAACAATCATGACTTGCACCAAACCTCAGCTCACAACCAGAGTACAGAACCAGCTAAGTTTTGTGGTTTTGTACTATAAATATGGTTAATGAAATCCCTGAAGCTCACGTTAGCTATAGAACTGAGAAAGAGGAGGGGGAAGTGCATAAGTCTGTGGAGTATTCCTATTTAACCATAGCTAGGCAATGAGATAGTGTTGTACCTCCCTTAGCCCCCACAGTCCTTCCTTTAACCAAATCATCTGTTGAGAGAAATTAAGCCTACTCACTCTCCAGTAATCAGGCCTGTCAAACCTGATTACACTAACTACTGACAGTGGATACATACACTGACCCACTCTAGCATGAATAATTGTGCACAGCTTTAGGTGACAAATGTGGAGGTTTTCATCCCAGTTTAACAATCCAGCTGCGCATGTAGAAATTTACTGCATTAAATTAACTTCCACACATACACCACTATTGCCAAATCAGGGGTCTATGCTACATGCAGAACGTGAAGTTAGAACAAAGTAAACCAATACATGTTTAGTATCTCGCTGAAGCCACACATGACAATATACAGAATCCCACTCCCTACTTTGGTATGTATTGGCCTCCTGCTTCTAGAGGCCACCACAAGCATTAGTAAGAGAATTTCTGGACTTTTCTTATCGCAATTCATCACATAGCCCACTATTGCCCCACTTAATCCAAGCTTCTTGCACCTTCTGATTGTAGTCTTTAATCCCATTTTGTTTTTTAATCTAACACATAGGCAACATCTGTGTTCCCTTGACAGCATTCAGGAGGCAACACACACTGTCAAGGCACTCAAAATATTCTGAAGATGAAAATATCTAAAAGCTAAACGCAAACGCTATTAGAAGTTGGGACTACAGTGGAAGCAGCAGGCACTAAGAGAAACAGCAGTGAAAAACAGTGAATGAGTGTCCTCCAGAAAATGCTATCTAAATTGGACCCCTCTACTTTGGTAGACCACCACATGCACAGAAATGTGTCTATATATTGGGACCTCATTAAGAGACCAATGTGTGAGCAGATGCCAAAACTCCTCTGGTTTTGGTTACAAAAAGCAAGATAAATGATATCTTTGGAAAATGAAAATGAAGATGAGAAAATGGAGGAAAGTAACATAAAAAAATGAGCAAGGCTACCCTCCCCCCCAAAAAGCACAGTACCATGTATAAAAATCAAAAGAACATCAAACATTTGTAACCAATGACTACAGTACACAACAGTCAGAATACAAACACATTTATTCAGTAAAAATGTCAAAAAATATGGCATTAGGGCTAGGTGGTAGAAAATGTATTTGTCATTTTAGTTATTAAGCTTGATTTTTAAAATCTTCTGTTATTTCATTCTATGAGTACATAGCACAGAAGTCTCAACTGGAGAAAAGTATTTTCAAGCAGATGTACTATTAAGATTACCTCTAAAAGCCTATGTTAAAAACCTAATTTTTAAGATCTACCACATAAAAGTTTCTCCAAATTCATACCTTTATTAACTAAGTACATTAATTTAAGCATTTTGCATCTTATGTAAAACACACTGGACAGTTGCCTTTGCTTGGCTGGTTTGCCTGGTTCAATAACGTGACTCTGTACTGACAAAATCTCCCACCCTGCCCTCTCCTAAGAACTTGCTCCTCTTGTGGAATCCTTTCTGCACCCCCTGACAAAGGGCAACATCCCCAAACCTCAGCACAAGGTAAGAAAGAAGGTCATGGAGAATCAAACTTCTTACTGGGTATCACTCAAGCAACATAGGCTCTCTATTTCATATCTTCCCTTTTGTGAGAGAAGAAAAATGATAAAGAATAAGACTTCTGATCGAAGTTTAACATATGTCTTACCTTCTTTCTCCTCTCTTAAGGAAAATATTAGAGAGGAGGTGGGATGTGGACTTCCAGAGAGGGAAAATGGTGAGCTAATGTCTCTGTTAACACAGAGGAATACCATGGGAAAAATCCAGCTGGATGTACTTCCTTGGATTAAAGGGAAGGCATGAGATCAACCACTTATTCTTCAGTATGCTAACTCCTCATGAGTAAATCATGGAAACATAGGATCTTCTTCGTGGTCTCTGTGCAGTCCCACACATGAGTTTTGGCAAACAGGCGAGAAAGAACAGAGCAGCCCGCCTTCGCAGTTTTCTCATGGAAACATCCCTCCGGGCAATGCCCGCTTCGGATCCGCCGCCTCCCCCACAAGGAGCGGGAGATTCGGCTGTGTCGGCCCTTCTTAACGTCCCTAGGAAGCATAAGTCCGACAAAAAGACACTTAAGCACTCCGAGAGCCACAAGGCTCCAAAGAAAGTGCGTCATCCGGAATCGGCCTCGTCAAAGCCTCATCACTCGAGTCCAAAGGCCTACAGTCCGAAGGCTTCAGCACCGAAGAAGCCCCGCGACCCGTCTGCTTCGACCTCAGCTCTCGCATACGTGCGTTCTCGTGAATCATCCGGTCCGACTTCCGCTCACGCATCCGCACATCCGGTCCATATGGCGGCTGCGCAAAGCTCGGCGCCTGCGCAATCAAGCTCGGCAGTGCTGGGGCACTCGAATCCGATTTTACCAACCGAACTCTTGGCACCGTCCAATGTTATTTCTGATATGCCACAGCTTACGCCTCATTCTCCTAGGATTGAGGTTATTCCGATTGGTTCTCGATCGCCTTCGATACACAGCGATGTACCATCGGACATCCTTGCACCGGACCCTCCAAACTTCCGGCTGGAATCCTTCCTGGACATCCCAACTCCTGTGCAACGTAAGGAAACTTCTACTCAAGTTTCCACTCAGCGATTCCGCTCGCGATCCCCTGTTCGATCCCGCTCGCGATCTCCGGTTCGATTCCGCTCACGATCCCCGGTCCGTGACCAGCGTGCCTACTCGCCATCTCCGTACCGAGATCACTATCGGGGCCATCGACGCAACCGCTCTCCATCTCAATCTCCGTCCCCTCGACCCCGTAGAGCGTACCGAAGAGACCTCCAATCCCCATCTACTCAGAGTTACTACAGACAGTATTCAGACTTTGAGCCCGAACCGTACTTGCGAGACGTTTCGACACCTCGAATCCGAGAGGTCCATTCACCTAGGTTCCGTGACTCCTACCGCACTAGGGACCAAGACTCCCTACACTATTGCCATCCGTCTCCCTATTACTATAGAGACCAGCAACATTATGCTTCTCGAAGGGCCGACACAGCCGAATCTCACGCTCCTTGTGGGGGAGGCGGCGGATCCGAAGCGGGCATTGCCCGGAGGGATGTTTCCATGAGAAAACTGCGAAGGCGGGCTGCTCTGTTGTTTCTCGCCTGTTTGCCAAAACTCATGCGTGTGACTGCACAGATGACCACTCGAAGATCATCAGTTACAAGTAAGCAACCTGTTTTTTCTACAGTTTGCTGGAGTTTGAACAGCCCAAAGACAGGTTTTACAACCAGGTTGTTACCTGCAGTGAAAAGTAAACTCGACCAAATCCCACTTCTTATCTTTTGAAGATTTTCAAGGATAATTCTTCTATATGACAAAGATGTATAAAATTTTACTTACAGCAAGATATTTCTTTTTCACTCAAGTTTCCCAAGTATAAGAGAGAGTTTAAGAACTTTATTTGGGAAGACTGATTGCAGAAAGCTTAGCTTTAAGAAAGTTTAAAATGGATAAGTTTCCCACAGTTATATTTTTCTTTTGATAAAATAATGGGTGCATTCACACTACACTAAATAATGTGTTTTGCAATTGGATTTTTTCTATTCTTACACAGCAAAAATCCAGTTGCAAAATGCATTATTTAGTGCAGAGTGAATGCACTCAGTGGCTAGAAGTTGTTAATTTACAAGCATAATTAGACTGTATAGGAACTGGGTTCTGTGTTATCAGAGAGAGAATCCGCTATTGGCTGATTTATGATAACAAACATAAAGAACTACAACTTGAAACATAGTAACTATGGAAACAAGATATTGGGGAAAAATTATGCAGCGAACTGGCTGTTTGTTTGCCAATGCATAGTAGAATCTACTGACATCTACTGGTCAGTAAAAATATCACAATTCAAGTGTAACAGAATACATTTAACATTTAATTATACAGTTTAAATATGCCTGGCACTAGAAAACATAGGTTCCTTAAAGTTACCGGCTCCTGAAAAAGCTGTTACTTCTGAATTTTTACGGAAATTATTGGATCAATTTTGGGGGGGAAATATGAAATTTGAGAAAATGGATGGAAGAGTGGTAAATATTAAATCAGAAATTGCAAAGGAGCTTAAGAAATTTGAAAATTCTATTAAATTTTAAGGGATGTTCAACATATTAAAACAGAAATTCTAAATAGAGAATTGGAGAGAGAACAAAATAACCTGAAATTATTAGAATTGAGAGAGAAGGAATATTGTCTAGGACTCCTATCAACTCTGGTGATGCCTGAGACTCAAGTAAATATCAGAGAAAAAGTTGTTGAAGCCTTGATAGACTTCTGGAAATTGAAAAAAATATATAGGGTTTCTGAAATTAGAGTTGTCAGCCTCCAGGTGGGTAGACAAATCCAAAGCGTAAAGCTTTCCGTGAAAACCAACCTCCGTACACCAAAAACGAATAAAGAATGAATACAAAAGCATATATTAATGCTTGAACCTTGAAATCTTACAGACATGTTCTGAACCTTGTTGGTCTCCTATGAATGTATTGTAAAAATTGGGCTCGAAGAAGCTTGTGCAAAACAAGGGCTCCAGTACGACCTTGTTCTTTTCTGGATTGCTGGCTGCATATATTAAGAGACATCGATCAATTTCATAATTACTTCACCTGGATTCTCGTGGATGAACTCAGCATTGATTTGCTACAAATATTGGAATGATTCCCGGTGAACACGTTCCTTACTTGTATAGAGGACCAACTGTATGGTCTATTGTGAATTAATATATGCTTTTGTATTCATTCTTTATTCGTTTTGTCCTTGGTGTACAGAGGCTGGTTTTCACGGAAAGCTTTACGCTTTGGATTTCTCTGCCTATTTTGCTGTGATTCTCTTTGTGTGTTGCACAGCCTCCAGGTGGGGCCTGAAGACCTCCCACTTTTACAACTGATCTCCAGCTGGCAAAGATCAGCTCCCCTGGAGAAAATGGCTGCTTTGAAGGGTGGACTCTATGGCACTGTACTATGTTGAGGCCCTCTCCAAACCCTGCCCTCTCCTGGATCCACCACTAAAGTCTCCAAGTACTTTTCAACACAGACCTGGCAACCCTATCTGAAACTGATAAGGTCTATAGAATAAATTCAAGATTTGCCACATTAAGAAAAGTGAGATACTTTGGTGCACTTTCTTATGGAAAAAATAAAAGATCAACTTTTACAACACTTGAAAGACTCTGGGTGGATAATATGGATATTATTGTTTTTTAAGAAATTCCAATCAGGATTTCATACAAGAGAAGACTAGGCCTTTCTTACAGAAAAACTAAAACAAAACAAAAAAATTGCTGGGATAAATTAGAAGGCGTAATTTTCTCTTTTTTACACAACAGAGATTTAAGTTGGATTCTTTTCCAAAGCTGAGATATTTTTGGGAGAGATATAAAACAAATGGGAGGAAACAGAAACTTCAGAAGAAACTTCGTGAGACCTTCAACATATTCAGAGAAAGATGATCCTGACTTAGAGGGTACAAGTTTGGACTCTTCTATACTTGGAGTGTAATTATGGTTTATAGATGCCTAATGGGGAATATAAAATGGAGCAAATGTTTCCCAAAAGAGAGATAAAATGTTTTATTATTTGAAAAAGTCAAAGCAAGTTATCATTTGTCAACAAGAGAGACAATTTTAAAAAGGAAATAAAACTCTTGGTGAAGAATTCATTTTGGCAAGTATCCAAAAGAACAATGATGTGATGTTATATATGAAAAGTAAAGATAATCCTCTGTGCAAGCACCAGTCATTTCTGACTCTGGGGTGTTGTTGCTTTCACAACATTTTCATGGAAGACTTTTTAACGGGGTAGTTTGCTATTGCCTTCCCAGTCATTTACACTTTACCCCCAGCAAGCTGGGTACTCCTTTTACCGACCTCGTTAGGATGGAAGGCTGAGTCAACCATGAGCTGGCTACCTGAACCCAGCTTTCGCCGGGATCAAACTCAGGTCATGAGCAGAGCTTGGACTTCAGTACTGCAGCTTTACCACTTAAAACAGAATTGGCATTCAGATTATCATAGTATATTTGCAGGGGTTGGAATGACTTTATCTGGGGTTAAGACATTGCTGTTGGGAATTTATGCTCTCAATGTGGATAAAGGGTTATTTTATAGGTAATTGATGGACACACTTTTAAACTTATCTTACAATTAATGGAATTTCTTTGCTGACTGAAACTGAGTGGTTTTGCCACAAACTAACAGACTTTCACAAACAATATTAAAAACAATATAAAGAAAATTTCCCAAAGTGTTCTTTGGTTCAATAGAAAACTTGGGTTTGGTGGATATTTGGAGACAGATAAATCGTACTTCAGAAGAATTTACATATTTTTCAGAAAGACACAGATCTTTTTCAAGTATAGACATGTTTTGGATTTCCAGAGATTTAGCCACTAATGTTGCTAAGTAGATGTTTTACCAAAGACATTTTCTGATCACAACCCAGAGAGATAAATTAGGACATAAATTAAGGGCCTTTGCAGATTATTTAGTGTTAATCTTATATGATCCTTTAAAAGTAATATAAGTTTTAATGTCTAAATTGAAAGAATTTGGTGCATTAGTAGAGTTAAAAATTAACAAAGCGATTATGTTAATTAAAAATATGAAAATACAAGAGCAAACAGAACTGATAAATAAAACGGGTTTTAAGATATCTGGGCATTATGTCGACAAATATGAACTGTATGTTATTTCAAATAACTACGTAAAGAATTGGAATAAAAAATGACTTGTTAAGATGGGAGAAACTGCAATTGTCTCTGTTGGGAAGAATTTCTGGGTAACTGGAAAAACGGCCACAGGAAAAAAGCTCACAAAAAAACCCACAGTCATAAATGCTCACAGGAAAAAAACCCACATGGAAAAAGCCCACACAGAAAAAAGCCCACATGGAAAGAATCCCTCATAGAAAAATACTATGTAAAGCACCATAGATTTTTATAATTGTGGATAAGCATTCACTCCCATTTATGAATGAACAGGTATTGCCTATATTTAATGCTGTTATTGGAGGATTAAAATATGTCATATTCACATGGAACAATTTGTGTTGTGATTTTATCAAGTATATTTAAGTAATAATTTTGCTAAGTTATTTGTATATTTGATGGACTGCAGAGGGACCTGGCTTGCCCATGGCCAGCATGTGGGAGATAAGGTAGGTGGTGGCCTGGGGTACTACCTTTCCTAGGGATTGATGCTAGGCACCCCCTCTCCACATCCCAATGCTCTTGGCTTCCTGGGTCACAGAGCCAGAAAGCTGAGAGTGGCTGAATGGCGCATTGGCGAGGCTCTCCTCTGAGCCTGGTTTCCCTTGCAAGAGAAGCCGGGCTCGGAGGAGAACATGCCCTGCCAGGCTGCTCTCACCTTCAGGCAAAAGCAGTCAAGTGGGGCGCCTTCTTCTCCTCCAAGCTCAGATTCCCAGCCCTGCCAACTCTTGCTTTCAAGGCAAGAGGAACTGGGTGGGGTGTGTTCTCCTCCGAGAATGCCTGCAAGCACACTCTCAGAGGTACTCCAAAACTGCCCTAAGAAGGGCAGTCTTGGATTGCTTCTGAGAGCACAGGTGCAGCTCACCCAGAGTCCTCCCTGAACTCCCCTGCCACACCACGGCACCTGCCCTTGCCATGGGCAGGAGTGCGGCGGCGGGGCAAGCACAGGCAGGGGGCTGTGGGGGCAGGTGTTGGCGTGGGGTGCCCAAGGCCCTAGCACCAGGCCTAGGATGACCATGAACTAACACTGGCTAATGCACAGGTAGGTCGCCTAGAGGTGAAAAAGTGGAAATATGAAGCATTACATGACATGGTTGGCACTTCTGTGCAGCAATATGAGCAGGTGGAAGATAAGCTTAATTACTCACAGAAACTGACTAATTTGCAATTAAGAATTATATCTGAGCTATTGTTATTGTTGTTCTTAAATAATTGCTGCTTTTAGTCTTGTTGTGGTCACTGGGTGTACCACAGTGTATTTGTTAAAATACAAGTGAAGGGAAATTGAGCTAGGACAGGGGTGGCCAACGGTAGCTCTCCAGATGTTTTCTGCCTACAACTCCCATCAGCCCCAGCCATTGGCCATGCTGGCTGCGGCTAATGGGAGTTGTAGGCAAAAAACATCTGGAGAGCTACCGTTGGCCACCCCTGAGCTAGGAAATAACCTTATTTTATTATTTTATCTTATGGTTTTAATTTTTAATAACAAAATAAGTAAATATTATTTGAAAAATTTTAAGCCATATAGTTGTTCAAAAGCTGTGACTACTAGACAGTACTTTAGAAATTACTTCAGACCAACATTAAAAAGGTTGACAAATTGTAAATTAATAAATTTAAAGTATTAAATTTCATTTAAAAATATTTCTTTATAGAGTTTAATTTCTGTTATTATTGTTTTTCCTTCTTAATAAACATAATTGATAACAAAATAGTCACTTTTATTTCCTGTATTTTTCCTTCCAAACCTTTACACTCAGGAGCATTAACACCCTCTTCATACAGGCCACTTTTGTATAGTAATGAATTACTACACTAATAACTTAGCAAAATTATTATTTAATTATACTTGATAAAATCACAACACAAATTGTTGTATGTGAATATGACGTATTTTAATCCTACAATAACAACACAAATATAGGTAATACCAGTTCATTCTCATAAATAGGAGTGAATGCTTATCTACATAAACATCTATGGTGCTTTACATGGCATTTTCCATGTGAGCTTCTTTCCACATGGGCTTTTTTCCATGTGGGCTTTTTTCTCGATAGGCTTTTTCCGTGTGGGCTTTTTTCCTGTGAGCATTTATGACTGTGGGGGTTTTCTGTGAGCTTTTTTCCTGTGGGCTTCTTTCATGCAACCGAATTCTGTGATCAAAATGAATGTTTTATTCAGAATGTTATTTTTGTTACAGACCATACCTGTGTTGACATCTGATGTATCATTTAAATAATGGTAGAAAGATATTTCTAAATTTGTTTGGCAAGGAGGAGAGAAAAACAACTTTTATTTGAAGTGTTTTATACAAAGTGGGTACTCAGAAAGTGGGTACTCAGAAAGTTGAGTATAACCGACTTAAAAATATAACGAAGTATTTATTACACAGTGTAACAATTAATTAAAAACAAGATAAATACATAAGCAGTGCTAAAATCCAACCTACTGAATTTGCACGTTAACTGAACATAAATCACATAGATGAATATTTCATAAAAAACCACTAAACCACCAAATGTGTTTTGGCTCTAAGAGCCTTCTTCAGTGGTCCAAAACCAAATAGCTTGATCCACTGAAGAAGGCTCTTAAGAAGCAAAAACGCATCTGGTGGCGGCTTTTTATGAGATAGTCAGTTATGTGATTCAATTCCGTTAACATGCAAGTTCAATAGACTGGATTTTAGCACTGCTTACGTATCTATCATTTTTAATAGTTAATTGTTACCATGCTGAACGGGAAAAAACCATGGGGAAAACCAAAGGGGAAAAAACCATCAAATATAAGATATTACAAGATAAAAAAGAAAGAGGAGGATTGGGTTTACCTGATTAGAAATCATACTTCACTGCCTGTTTAAACACAGGTTATGTTCAAAAACCCCTGTGACTTTCAATACAAGAACCATTTTATAGACATGAAATGTTAATTAAAAATAATGGCTAACTTATTGTGATATAGTAGACCTCTCAGAGAGAGTGTAAAATGAAATCAAGAGAAGATTAAGAGAAGGATATAGTTGTCAATTTTTTAAAATACACAACTGTTAGAAAGAGAAAGTAGATAAAAGATTGTTTGGGTTTGAAGAAACGAAGACTATATTTGAAACAGAATTATGTACAAAAGATGAACATGTTATTGCTAAAAAGTATAACCTTTTGCTGAAATATGAAACGGAGGAAGAAGAGGTGAAAGAATGTATGACAGAGTGGGCCAAGAATTTTGGGTATAATACACTGATGGAACAATGGGAAAGGATGTGATTGAAGGGAATTAAATTCATATTAAGTTCTACCCTTAAAGAGAATTTTTATAAAATGATGTACCTTGAGAAACTAACTAAAATGTATAAAACACTTCAAATAAAAGTTGTGAAATGTAAGCTACATGAAGCATCATTTTACCATATGTGGTGGACTTGTAATAAAGCAAAAAACCTGGATAAAAATACATTCAATTATGCAGAAGATTTTAAAGATTAATATTCAAATGAAAGCAGAAGTTTTCTTTTTAACTGATGGACAAAGAACTAGAAAATAGCCATGGGACTTTGTTTTTATATACAACTAAGGAAGCAAGACAGAAATGGAACACTTCAATAATACCCATAGTAGAAGAATAGCTGATGAAGATGCTAGAATTGGCAGAGATGGCTAATCTCACTTCTTTGATTAGTGAAACAACTATATTTACATTCTTTGCAAACTGGAAACCTCTTCTTGACTTTTTTACATGAAATGGGGGCAAATGAACTTATGATACGTGCATTTGGTGATTAAGGATAATTTTAGAAAATAGAAAAGATTTCTTGTTTTAATATTGTTATAATTTTAGAACAAGCAACTATAATGTTACATTAAATATTACTTTTGTAATTGTATTTGTCTTTATCATTAAGAAATATAAAGATTTCATCATGGATAAGTTGTCAATTTCTTTTTTCTCTTCTTCGCCCCCCCCCTTTTTGTACATTTTTCTGTTCCAAATAAATCCTACAATAAAATTTAAATTGAAAAAAAAGAGAGGAGATGGGATGCAACCAAAGTTGCCTGCAAGATCGGGAAAAAAAATCCTTAATGTGTTGGCATCATATGGGCAGTGTGTAAAATATGTGAACAGCAGTTTTTAAAAATCTAGGAATCAAATACTTCAATTATTGTCCAGCACACTTGCATTTATAATATTCTATTTTATATCAGGAATTTAAAATACTGTATGATATGAGGGGGGTTTTCTTCTAAAAATGATATAAGATTTGCACCACTAATTCATTTAATAAATCCATTTTTAATTTCACTGAAAACAGTGCTGCCTTGTCAGTTTAGGCTCTGCATTTGTTCATTAGCACAGTCAATATTGGGTACTATTTACAGGGTCAGTTTAGGACCCTGTATTCATTTTAAGTGGACACTGTATTTAAATCCCCACTGTATCAAGAAACTTACCAAGAATATAATCCTTTGCAGACATCATTGAACTTCAAAGGGTATAACTGTATTGCACCATCAGTGATTTTGAGACCATCATCTTATCTCAGCCCAATCAACCTCACAGGATTGTTTAAAGGGAAAAGGGAGGTGAGAACCAGATAAGTGGGCTAGGAAATTTTCTACTGCTTTTTTTTCCTGTAGAAAATTTTCCATTTCTAAAGATTCATCATTTCATAAAACTACCAAGCTTGGCAGTTTCAAAGTTGTAATTAACTTTTTTCAGGTGACTGTCCCCAGAAATTGTGTGAGAAAGTACATGGGCATTGTTTTATTTGTTAAGTGAGAATACAAAAGTATAAATACACACATTAATTCAGATTTTTGAAAATTAGTATGACTGACTGGCAGTCAAAACTAATGCTAAAATTTTTATTTGTGTACGAGTCTCATCTCACAGGGTAAAAGGGATATAATAACCACCAAGCTGATATGTAACTACCAAGTAATGCACACAGAGTGAAAATTGAGGCACCTCAGTGACCTTCATAGAAGAGTTAAATCCTGCTGAAACAGATAAATGAACAACCATGTCCACAGTATGTCACGCCTAGGTCTTTGGTGTGTGTTAAAATTAGTGCATCAACAATTTTAGTACCCTCCGGATTTTTTTCTTACATTTAAATAATGAAAGGAAGCATGTTATACTATTTTTCTAATTATTATTCCACACAGAATTTCTAATTTGTTGGAACATTTAAACTACAATTGATTTATTTTCCCCCTTAAATATTTCAGTTCAAGTATTTGTTGCATTGGGAGCATGGAATTAACAAGGGGTACTTTTAACTATGTTTGCTTAATGTGAATCAAAATAAATATGCTAAATCAGAATATTTAGGGAACTGAAATATTTTTCAATTAATAGCTTTCCAGAAAACCCACACTACCAGTGTGAACAACATATAGTGTAGTACTTGGAGGAAGGGTGGGATAAATATCAGAAAAAAAGAGATAAATGATGTTTTCTGAGAAGCTAAAAAAAAAAAAAAAGCTGCAAACATACCTGTTTCCTGGCTGTCAATCCTGCTAGTCTGCATTTTGGGGGAACTGTTTTAAAACCTAGATGGCACTTGTTTCAGACACTGAAGACTTCATTGTTCCATTTTATGTCTTATTTTTCCCTCCTCCTAATTCTGGGAATTTTACTTATGACAGATGAACAGCATGCTGCCCTAACTGCAATGATGAATTCTAACTATTGCTCTCAAAGGCACCAACCTTTTCAAAAACACTGGATGGTGTCATCAAACAAAACCTGATGTTCTGAATGATGGTGTCGGTATGCCTCCAGCGTCTTCTATCATGCCGCAACCAAGCCTGAACAGCCTCGTAGAGTTCTATCTCTGGGAACCTGCTCAGATGATCATTATCCAAGTATGTCATTAGCTTTTCAAAGCTCAGATAGGACAAGAAATCAGGTCTGGCCATGAGTGGCACAAAATTCTCTAACAAAAAGGAGTCCAGCTTTTCTCTGACTCCCTCGATGTTTACACCAAAGTCATCTAAAAGCCTCATAATTTCTGCACAGTTTTCCAAGCAGATTTTTGCTAAAAGAAATGAGCAGCAGAACTTCACCACCTCAATAAGCTGGACATACATGGCAGCCTGCAGGATCTCATGAACGGTGGTCATGCTCAGTTCAATGGTTCCATAGTACATAAACTGGAGTACATGGCTGAAGCCTGTGGCTGTTAGGCCTTTCAAGTGGATTTTGTCCTGATCCCGCTCTCTCATATCAGCCGTGAACATAATTCGGAAGTAATCACTTTGAGTGGCAAGCAATGCTTTATGAGCCTGGAACTGATGATCCTCAATAACAAGAGTGACGTCAAGAAGCAATCCCTCCTCATACAGTGTTCTGAACCCAGCAGAGACGCTGGTATCATGGATGGAGGAACTAAATCCTTCCACGTCCCCTGCCATGAATCACCTGGGGAGGAAAAAACAAAAGCACAAAACATCATAATTTCTAAGAATTCATGAAGTATATGCATAGCTATTTTTAAAAAAATTATTATGGTCTGACAAAAATCCTTAAGTGGCATTTGGCACAACAGTTAGTAGTATAAATACTAGTGTTTTGCTTCCAGGGTAGAGAGCTCCTTATAAGCTCCTTATGTTTTCTAAAATTACATTTTTAAGCTCCAAGGTCTCACATTATCCAAGAACCACAGTAATAGGTTGAGCCTGGGCGGGGAGTAGGGGGGCAAGCAAAAGATCAACCACACAAAAATTTTGTTCCATTTAAGTGGGGTGATGAATACTTTTGTTTCCTCTGTGGTGAACTCCTTAGGTAGATGGAAGAAAACAGGAGGATTCATCCAGAAAGCTTTGAACTGACAGAGCAGCAAGTCATGGACAGGCAGCCCAGAATGAAGACTTTAAATCAGCTCTTGCTACACTCCTTACAAGCAGTTTACATAATTTAAACAAAGTGAAAGACTTATCCAATTTTGCAAGAGTAGCAGATGAGAAACTCATTAGCAATTAAGCCTGTAATGTCCCTTCCCCATTAAATGGTTATATTTTATAAGAACAATTATTTTGGCCATTTGAGTGAAATCAGTGGAGAGAGATGAAAAGCTAATCTAAAGGGTCTAACAACAATTCAGATATTCTGAAAATTCTTTATAACTATTCTATCCTAAAGTATTTCACCTATTAGATAAAGCATATCTATTATATTTTAAAATATTTATTTATAGAAAAGCATATATTTTATATTAAGTATCCTAAATGCATTATAGGACAACTGTAAATCCCTGGCTATAAGCAGAAAACTAGCATGATCTATACTTATGGTTCACAAAAGGAAAGAAGGAAGTTACAGTCCTATTAAGGTTGACCTTTATCTGGGAATAATAGATCTATTATCACCTTCAGGAAGGAGTAGCAGTCACTACTGATTTACTAAGGAACAAATCAAGATCTATTTATTTTTAATAACATTTCTAATTCAGTAAACAAACAGTAACAACAGAAATATCTTGACCTCAGTCAGGCTTTTGACCTAATCCCTGTATAAGACATTTAATAAATATGGACAAGAAGAACCATTCATCCAAAAAGGTATACAGAGGCATTTTGCTAAGATCAACATAGAGTTCAGAATTTCCAACATTTTCATTTATGACAAAGGAAAATAAGGAACCATATAATCAGCAAACGGATTTTACAAAGTGAGTACTGTAAATACAAGGACAATGAAAAACTAAGTGGAGAGCACTTGTGCTAGAGAGCAGCAAAAATTAAACTCAACAAGAATAAATCTGTCAAGTGTCAAAGTACAACAGCCAGCCTAAATGAAATAGGTAGCAACACATCCAAGACTTAAAGGTAAATTCAGACTGCAAATGGAATCACCAATGTGAACCCATTCCCCCCCAAAAAAAACAAAGACTAATGACACCTGAGCCTAAATATAAGAGAACCATTCTACACAGAGTCACTACAGCTACAGTCTAGTACAAAAGAACTCCCAACAAAATAGTAGGGCTTGGAATAGTAATAATTCTATGCAAAAATGTAATGTAATGTAATGTAATGTAAAATTTTATTTATATCCCGCCCTCCCCCGCCGAAGCAGGCTCAGGGCGGCTAACAGCATTTCAAGTAAACAATACAATAATAAAAACATTAAATTCACATTAAAATGCATGTCTGTGTGGCATGGGTTACATTTAGTACTAAAAGTTATTGTTCAGCAGTAACTACAAAAAAAGGAAGTGCTTTGATTTAGCCTCTGACATAGTCTATTTCAGCGTTTTCCATTTGCAGAGTCGTGACCCAGTACTAGGTCACGCAAGCCTCAATGCCGGGTCACCAGGGGTGGCCCAACAGCCCCCCTCCCATTTATTTTTGGTGCTGCATGCAGAGCTGTGCTCCAGCCTCTGCCCCCCACACCACTGCTGACGATGACTGTAGCACTCTCTGAGCATCCTCCAGGCGGAGCACTATAGAAACTGTGTGCTGGCCAGAAGCGGGGAAAGCTCCTGGCCAGTGCACAGTCTCGGCATTGCTCCCTGAGCATCCTCCGGGCATAGTAAAAACCAAACTGGGGATTTTTCTCTCAGGCTGAATTCCCCAATAATTTAAATAGCTTTCAACCAAAGTAGCTTGCAATTTTCTATACACAAACAGGGGTGTCGAATTCATTCATTATGAGGGCTGGATCTGACATAAATGAGACCTTATCAGGCCAGGCCATGTGTGTCATAGAATGTAATGCAGGAAGTGAAAATATAAACTTTATAAAGGAAACAGACTAACACAATTAAAGATTTTATATCTCTCCCATGTGATTGAGAGAACTGGGCAAAGGAAGCTCTTGCTCTTTTCCTCCTTCCCCAAGGGATGAGGAGGGGGTAGAGCCTCAGCCAATAGAAGGAAAAGAGGACTGGCTCAGTAGCTCTTCTGTGTGATTGAGAGAGCCTGGCAAACCAAGCTATCCCCCCTTCCTCCCCAAAGGAGCCTCTGCCAATGGAGAAAATAGAGCTCTGTAGCTCCTTTGCGATTGAGCAAGCCTGGAAAAGCAAGCTGTGACACAGGAGGAAGCAAGAGAGAGGGAGAAGAAAGCAGACTTGTTTGTGGGCCTTACAGGAACCCTCTGGGGGCCGGAGCCACACATTTTACACCCCTGCTCTGGACATTAAACATTTTAGCTAAAGTTTCTCTTTAACATGCTTGTTTTCTCTGAGTTGAATCCAAAGTACTACAAGCAGAGCTCCACTCACAGAATTTATCTTTCCTTCCTACCAGAAGACAGGAATCTTGTACAATCCCACCTCCAATCATGAACAGCTGACCCTAGGAGCTGGAACCCCAGGAAAAGTATGGGGTTGCAGTAATGGGGGGGGGGGGGCAGAGGCTCAACAGAAAACATGTGGAAGTCATCACTTACTCAGTGGCACTACGATATTAATTACTTAGATATGAAGGAACTTTCCATTATATGAATTACATAGCCTTTTGTAAGCTGTTCTGAGTCCCAAGAGGAGAAAAGTATAAATGTCCAAAGAAATTATAACTTCATTCTGACTGTTTACTGCTCTCACTAAAATTTGACAGTGTGTGCAATTTGAACACCATTGGCATTGCCACTTACCTCAAAGATATTACCAGATATTATAATTACCAGATATTATAACCAATCTAAGTACTTCCCAATGTGACCAAATCTGTGGATACTTAAATCCAAAGACTGGAGTAATGAGCAGAAGAAAGCTCTTCTTCAAACCTGAAAAAAGGTCTAGGTCTGCAGAAAAACAGAACAAGATCTTTCCAAAGCTTTTTGACCTCTGAAGAACAACTCATTGTGGCCAGGCCCAGCAGCAACCACTGAGTGGCTTGATACCACACAACTTATATGACTTATCCAGTCCTAGCTTCTTCCTGATGCTCAACAGCAACTACCCCATAAAAGCCGGTATGGTGCATCAGTTACAGTTTCAAACTAGAATGTGGCAGGCCCAGGCTCAAATCCCCAATCTGCCATGGAAGACTGCTGTGTGATCCTGAGCCAGTGATACATTCTCAGTCTAATGTACCACACAGAGTTGTTGCGAGGACAGAATGGAGGAGAGGAAAGCTACTCTGGGCCACACTATGGAGAAAGGTGAAGTATAAATTAAGTAAATAATGTGGCAGGCCCAGGCTCAAATCCCCAATCTGCCATGGAAGACTGCTGTGTGATCCTGAGCCAGTGATACATTCTCAGTCTAATGTACCACACAGAGTTGTTGCGAGGACAGAATGGAGGAGAGGAAAGCTACTCTGGGCCACACTATGGAGAAAGGTGAAGTATAAATTAAGTAAATAATAAATATAGCTGAAGATGAGGGGGGGCAGATAGAAGGTAGCTTGGTTGGTGGGTGAGAAGAGAAGAAGCAGGGAAAGATTAGGGTATGGGGGTTATCGGGTGAAAGGAAAGAGGAAATTGTGTAGGGAAGGAAATACAAGGGAAAATGAGGTACCCCATAAGTCCTTGTGGGTTCTCTACCATACAACTGGCTGTAACTCAGTGGCCTGCACTGCACAACTCAACCACGGTTTTTGGAGTAGAGGCTGCCAGAAGAAGTAAAGAAGGGAAATCTGAAGACAAGGGAGTAGACAAAGGTAGTTTGATTGATGGGTAGGAAAAAGAGAAGGAAACAGGAAAGGGGAGAAGTTATGGAGGCTTTCAGAAAAGGGAAACAGGAAACAGAGGAGGAGTGGAAAATGAGATTACACCTTCAAGTCCTTGCAGGTTCTCCTGCTTTTCAATATATATCATTCTCAACATGGCCCCATCTGTGGACATTTATATCCAGAGAATGGAGCCATAAACAGATAAGACATATCTTTCTAAAAACCTGAGGGAAAGCTCCAGGCTTGCTGAATGATATGAAAAGTTAAAAAATTACAGGATTACCACTCAAAATAGAAACAGTATCTGAAAAAAAAACCCCTATAAACTGCATCTAAATATTTCTCCTGCAAAGCGGAAGGGGACTTCAATTCATACAAGCAGGAAGAACAGGTCTGCCAATTCTCCCCTCCCACTGCAGACTCACACATTGCAACTCATGCTGTCCCTGAGACCACCTGAACCTCCAAGGAGCAATATTATGGGCAATACAGTAAGATGCATCTGAAAGGGGAACATCAGAAAGACCTATCCTTCAGTGGAAATCAGCTTGCAGTCCAGTGTATCTACCATTATATTTAAATATTTCATGCCACCAGATACCAAGCTAAAATCTCTGCCAGTGAGAAAGCTATGTGAAGAGTAAATATCATTATAGCACACAAAACTTGTATTCCACAAGTACACTGGCCACTACAAGTGCCTCTTCCCAGACAGACAACTTCAACTGCTCATTATACTGTGCCATCCATGCTTTGATTCACTTTGTGCTGGAATACTGGTTCCTAAAGTATTCAGCCCTCCCAAGGAATTGGGAGTATTTTTGACCCTGGAGTCATGGGGGAAGATTGGTTTACCCATTTAAAGCTTTCTATAGGCACCAAACTCCTATTGAACTTTCCCCTCAATGAACTGTAGTGCCCTGAAAGTTCCTCCCTCCTCTCCCCACTGTCCTTCTTTAATTTTGTTTCATCAAAAGGGAAAATGGGATCAATCTGGCCTCAACAGACTTGGCTTGAAAATGAAAGCACTATGCATAATTATAATCTGGGGTACTAGTGACCCCCAAAATATTGAAAAACAATTTTAGCACTGTTCCCATGTTTAAATAGATGGGCCAACACATATTATCTCCATTTTATAGAAAGGTGGAACAAACACAAAAAATTTTTTCTCAGAATTTATATCCATAGATTTTTTTTGGCTTTGAGGATTTATAACACTTTTGGAATTGGGAGTTGCAATGACTCCAAGGGAAAGTGTTCTTTGCAACCTGAATTGTTGAGTATCTTGTAGGGGGAAGTAAAAGCCCTGTGTTTGTGCTCTGTCAAAGCTTCTTTCATGCCCACAGTCTCATGGAAAAGCTCAAATTGAATCACACTGCACTTTTGGAAATGGGGTCATTCGATAGCTCCTTGCAAGACAAGGCCAGGACATGTTTGACGGCATCCTCTGAACCTCACATTTTCCACACTTGAAGGAGCCATGAAGCCTGGAACTCTAGAAGACCCCTGGCCACCTTCTTTTCTGAGTTAATTGCTTCCTTTTGTCCTCCTGGCCACATGTTTTCAGAGCTAATTGCTTCCCTTTTGCCCTTCAAATTTTAGCTCTGAGTAATCTTCTCAACTTTACATATCTGGGGGGGGGGGTGGAATATGATGACCTCAGGCACCTGTCCACTGAACTGATTGGTTCAGATTTTCCAAACCTCTGATTTGATCATCTCAACTTTACAGGGAGAGGGTTAGTCTAGATGACCCATAGCCACCTGTTCACTTAATTGTTCACCTTCAAGTTTCTCAAACTCCTGACTCACCTTCTGAGAGCCAGTTTGGTGTATTGGGTAAATGCACAGACTCTTATCTGGTAGAAGTAGGTTTGATTCCCCACTCCTCCATTTGCAGCTGCTGGAATGGGTCAGCCATAGCTCTCGCAGAGCTGTCCTTGAAAGGGCAGCTTCTGAGAGAGCTCTCTCAGCCCCACTTACCTCACAGGGTGTCTGTTGTGGGAGAGGAAGATAAAGGTGATTGTAAGCCACTCTGAGTCTTTAAGACCCTGAGTCTTTAAGACTCAGAGTGAAAGGTGAAGTATAAATTCAATATCTTCTTAATTTTACAGGCGGGGTCACTTTCACCCCTAGGCCAAAGTAGTATAGCTGGTGTTTTTTCCTTGGGAGGTTTAAGTGTATTCCAAATCAAGAAACATTTGACATTCAGGTTTTAATATGAATCACTCGAACTTTGCGAAAAGAAACAAACCCTGATGTATCTTGATAATATACAAATAATGATTTCTCAGAATTTGAGAAAGATAATCATATAGCATGGTCAGAGTTTCATGCTAATTCAGCCTATTTGCCCTTTATTCCAATTCTGCCTTCTATTGCTTTTTAAGAAGCAAAAAATGTTATACTAGTGATTACCAAATACCAGAATATGGCACCTATGATATGGACCTGTTGCTTACTTTTTGGGATCAGTTAGGATTGCCAACCTTCAGGTGGGACCTGGAAATTTGGAATTTTATCTCCAGTTTTCCTGGAGAAAATTGCTGCTTTGAAAGGTGGATTTTAAGCATTACTGAGGTCCCTTCCATACTAAAATCCTACCCTCCCAAATTCCACCCTCAAAATCTCCAGTAATTTCCCAAGCTGGAGTTCACAACCCTCATTAAGAGTGCTAACTACACATTATATAGGCTGGTTTGGTGACCTTCACATAGAAATGGCAGTTTACAAGGGGAAGAGAGCAATATTTCCTTTTCTTCATTCTTCCATCAGTGCAGCTCTGCTGATAGAAGAGACCAAATTCCCACTCTTCAGTGCATACCCACTATCCATATTACCATTAGTCTATACTAGTCTCGCAACCTTGAAAATCAACTTTTCCAGGGTTGGAAAGGGCTTGTCAGGAGGGTGAATGCAATGTATTTTATGCTGTTAAAGCAGCAAAATAAGTTCAGGCTTGATGAGAAAAGTAAGCTGTGCATATATTTCAAATTTTACCCAAATATGTCCATTTTCTTTTTTAAAAAATCCAAAGAAACACCCCCCTATAGCTGTGGAGTTTCCAGAAAATTTACATTTTTACCTTACACACTTTAATGAGCAAGAAATTACTAGTGCTTTGAATTAGTAATGAACTGGATGAGGGTGAACAATCAACTTGAGGTGAACAAGACATGATGTTTTCTGGATTGACAGAAAGGCAGACCAGAGACTTTAGATCTCTTCTGTTTCACCCTCCTTTTGAAAACCTAGGGTTGCACCTTAAGAGTGCTGCTTGACACAGCAGTCACCTTAGAAAACCAGATGGCTGCAGTGGCTTGGAGTGCTTTTGCCCACCTTCAGCAGGTGCATCAGCCGTGCCCCTGCTTGGTTCAGTTAGATCTAGCCACAGTGATCCATGCCTTGGCTACATCTAGACTGGACTATTGCAATGTACTCTACTTGGGGCCACCCCTTCAAAAGTATTTACACTGGCTACTCATCTGCTCTTAAACCCAATCCAAAGTATTTTTTTTTATCCCTTAAAGCCCTATGTGGCTTGGTACTGGAGTACCTTCAGATATCTTCTCCCATATGTTTATGCCCAAGATCAATTAAGATCACATGGAGAGGCCCACCTAACAGCCCAAGCAATCAAAGCTCATACGTAGGACACACCAGAAAGAGCCTTTTCTGTTACTAGAGGCAATGTTACTAGGAATTCTACCAGTGAATGCAGACAAAACAATGCATGAACTGCTTAGATACATGTTAACTGCAACAAGAGTAGTATTTACAGCAAAGCAGAAAACTGAGGGTTGTCCAGCTCTTGAGAACTCGATAGACAAAATGCAAGCATATGCAGCCAAGGCAAAATTGACAAATTACATTAACTGAAGACCAAAAGATGAATTGGAGAACAACTGGCGAGCCTTCTATACTTACTAATCTTTGTAGTTATATATTTGAATGGTATGGGGTGTTGAACTCATTTGTTGTGAGGGCCAGATCTGACATAAATGGGACTTTGTGGGGCTGAGCCATGCGTGTCATAAAATTTAATGCCACGTAAAAGATATATACACTTTATAAAGGACACAGACAAATGCAATTAAAGATACTGATTTTTTTACTTAAGACACAAACATGCTTAAAACTCTTGTGATGTTTAAACTAGAAAGGTGGGGGAATAGTGGGATTTGGCAATGCAATTTTTAAAATAAAATATCAAGAAAATACACAAGGATCACAGCAGAAACTGAAAATAGACTAAAAATATAAAATGCTCTTGAGTCTAGGAAAACATGAAATGGCTGGGCGTTCTCCCCTCACCTAGTCTATTCAGATTGGCAATGGCTCTCCAGTGTAATATTCCCCTTTGGATGTGGGCTCCCAGGTTAGAGTAGTCACTAGGCACGCATTCTCAGGACCGTTTAGCAGAGACAAGCTGGTTCAAAGCATCAACTCTTTATTTACAAGAAGGAAGTTCCAAGCAACAGCTTCAGCTGGCCATACAAATGCTGGAAAGTGAAACTGTTGAAATATATTGCAGCACAGACAAAGTTGCAAGAAAAACGCAGAATGGATTTTCCACTAAGGGAGTATCTGGGCACATAGATCATAATGGAAAATCCATTCTGCATTTTCTTTCCAGCTCTGCAAGCCCAGAAGAGTTTCCTTCTCCAGCTAGCAAAGAAAAGGCAGACAGAGCTGGGAACTTTGGCAGCCTTGGAGCTTCAAAGGGTGAAGACAAGAGGGGGAGAAGAGGGGAAGAAAAGAGACACGGGCTTGGTTAAAGCCCTGGGCGGACCAGTTCTGGACCATGGGCCATAAATTTGACACCCTTGGTCTATATTATATGACAGTTTTATATAAAATATTAAAAATATTATCTTTTGTATGATTTTATTACAACATACTGTTAAGTTAAAATTATATACAAGGTTTTGAGACGTTATTCATGTTTTATTATATAATTGATGATAGAATAAAATGAAAATACATTATGAGAAAACAGCAGAATAAGTCAAGTATGTTGTTAAAGTGGTTTCCTAGGCTACCATGCCATATATTTTTTCCTCTATATATACACATATTTTAATTGATTGTCCTTAATATCTGCAAAATTGCCTTCTGTATTGTTTTCATAATATAATTTTTCATTCTCTCCCCCTTTTATTCCTTATTCTGTATCTCCTTAAAAGTTAAAAATAAAATTTACTTTTTAAAAAAGAGGGTCTTTTCAGTGGCAACCCCACAATTATGGAACACGTCCCCAGGGAGGTGCACGTGGCCCCCTTACTGCTGATGTTCAGGAGGCAGTTGAAGGCAATTTTATTTAGGAATGCATTTGACAGATTCCAGTTTTGTTTACTGGCAGTCCTAATTGCAGTGAAGTTTCTTTAATTTGAAACCTTGTTATGTGTTTTTATAATTGTTGTTTTATTCATATTGTTGTTTATTGTGCTTTTATAATTGTTTCACCTATACTGTAAGCAAACTTGAGTTCCACAAGGAAGAAAGACTACTAATAAAGGATTTAAATAAATATTAGGACCCCAATGTTTAAGATAGAATGCAAAATATTAAAAATAAGAATGTCAGTAGTCTGCGCATACAATTTACTTTTGGTACATTGATACTAAGAAATAGCAGCATGGTTCTAAATAGGGTAACACTAAAAGTCCGCTAGCTGTACAAACTTTTGTACATTAATTATTCATTCTGCTTATCACAACCATTTAATTTTGCTTCAATTGTTTTCTTTACATATACCTGCCTAATGCTTCCTTTAGGGCTTCCTTTAAGAAACAGTAAAACAGTTTAAAGAAGCATGTAAAGGTGGCCAGACACATGGCCACTTTAAATGCTTGCTGCCCTAATAAAAATTAGATGTTACAAAAAAGCCTTAGTAATGATGAAACACACACATTTGTATAACACAGTTTTAAGATTAATACAACTTTGTACAAAGTGCATTTGAAAGGAGTGATGATAACTTCTGAAATACAGTTCTCATTCACTGAAGGTCATGAGGATTTCAGCTTGTTACATAGCAAGGCCAATAAACAAGTTAATTGATTAGGCTAGTTAAAATTTCTGGCCAGCTAAGAAATTGGTCCCAAATTAATGAGAATACTTTTTTAAAGAGACCTGTTTTAAACACAGTTACTTACAAAAAACACAGATAGCTAGCAAGCGTGGTCTTAGAAGAATAAGCAACACTTTTCTTTCTTGAGCAGGGGTCCCAACATTTTGGAGCCTCCAGACACCTCTGAAATTCTAAGGTAGGATGGTAGGCACAACCACAAGATGTAAAGCAGTGGGGGCTACACATAACTGTATTAGTAAGTCCTCAAAATATCAGAGAAAAGTTCTGCTTAACAGGATACTTTTGCTGCTACAACAACATTATTAGAGATCGCACAGCCAAACAGCTCTCCAATGGCCAATCAGATGCTGTGCTAGACAAAAACCACATCTGGTCTCACCTACCTTCTGCAAAACTTGGCAGGCGCCAGGAGACATGTTGATTCCAGAGGCACCACATTGGTAACCTCAGTTCTACAGGAAATAAATTTTTGGTACTTTCCATGAAAGTTTCATTTAAAAACAAATACTTCATGTCTTCAAAACTTAATATTTTACTCCTATAGGAGACTATGAAAATTTAACAGATGTACAGTGTTTGATTTCAGTAGGCTAAGGCTAGAGTGACTATAGATAGGATTACATTGTAAAACACATGATTAAGAGACTAAAGATTTCTCTTGAAAAACAACCTACTGTGTTTTACACCCATACAAACTGAAACCAAGATGAAAGTAATGAACATACTTGAGGATGGCACATTTCATGGAAATCTGCACATCAAGTTTCAAAAGCTTCCTCAGCAAAGCACCAATTTTCTGTTAATAACATCACTACATATTCCAGTCCATCTAGTAGCAGAGTAAACCACTATGGTATAATGCTTAGTAACTAGGGTTGCCAGCCTCCAGGTGGAGCCTGGAGATCTCCTGTTTTTACAACTGACCTCCAGCTGGCAGAGATCAGCTCCCTTGGAGAAAATGATTACTTTGAAGGTAGATTCTATGGCATTATACCACGCTGAGGCCTCTTCCCTCCCCAAACCCCACCCTCTCCCAGCTCCACCCCAAAAATCTCCAGGTATTTTCCAACCCAGACCTGGCAACCCTATTAGTAAAAGAACTTCTCACTTTATATTACTCCCAGCAAAAAAAGCAGGACCATGGAAAACAAGAAAATATTTCTTCAAATAGGGACTAATAAATGAACAAAGCTGCACAGAAGAAGAGTTTGTAACACAGTTGTCACCACCATATATATTTTACATACATACTTGCTCTTGCTATTCCTAAAATCATATCACTTAGACTTAACTGGTAATGCAAACACCAGGGCATATGTCTTGCTGTTTTTTCTTCCCCACCTTGTTTCTCATCAGAAGTTAAAACAGGTAAAGAAAGCTTTATCATGCTGTCTTCATCAGAGACACAAGACATGAGAATGTACATTACACCTAATATGAGAGTTACAGAATTCACCAACACATGAATAGCCCAGAACAGGTTACTATAAAACGCCCAAATCCATAGCCACAACTTTTACTGTTTCCAAATCCTGACCTAAGATACCCTTAAAATAAAAATGTTTCCTCTAATTTAAGTGAAGGAAAAAGTCTATGTAGGGGAATCTTTTGGTCCATACATGATTGAAGGAGAAGTCAAGAAGAAAAAGAGTCACTGGAGAGAAGAGTTTAACTCAACTGGAAGAGCGGTTGAAATCATAGATGGAGGGAGTGTATTCCCAGCAGCAGTTTCACCTACCTTGCAACAGCAATGAAAGCACAGCTCTTCCCACTGAAACTGGAGAGGGGGGAGACCTCTCTAGATAACATAAAGAAAGAGGAGAGCCTCACAGTGGGGGTCAAGAAAGGGACACAGTAACTGAGGTGTCGCGCCCGGACCCCTCCGCAGCTCTTGCGTGGGAACCTGCAAGTGCGAGGCCTCTTTGGAAGGCATTCTCCAGGCACCCAATTGCCCTACTTCGCCTCCCCCCTTCCCTCTCACACTTGTTTACCTTCTTCACTGCCTAGCACAGCCACAGCCGCCATCTTCCCCCAACGACAAGCACCCCACACTGACCGTCACTTCCGCCGCCACCTGTGGGGAAGCCAGAGGGACACACATAGAAGAAGCAGGAGGAGGAACCTCCATGAAGAAAGGAGTTGCTACCGCTTCTCAGGCGGAGGTCGTCGCAGTCGCGGCTGCCGCTTCCCCACTTCACACACCAACCGCCTCTCCCCGGTCCGTCCCACTCGCCGGTGTCGCTGCCTGACAAAAGCAGCCAGCCCCGCACGCAACACTAGCCCCTCCTCACCCGGCGTCCCGTACGAGGAACCGCCTCCCACTTGGGCTCCCTACTCAGCTACTCGGCCCATTGAACGCCCGCCCCACATTGTAATAATACAGCGTCCTACGCTTTCACGCCAAGCCGCCCTCCCACCACTATCCCCTCCTCCCCGTTTCTCCCCCTTCTTCTCAAAGCTTCAGAATCTGGCTGGTTTCTATTCTCCATACATTCGTTAAAACGAACTCAAAAGCACAATTGAGCTGGTGCCATTGCCTTCTTCCGTTTTTCCTTCCTTCGCTGAGGGAGAGCGTTATGTGACAGCAAACAAACACTTAGAACATACGTTTAGAGACATTTATTTTACAAAACTTGTGTCAATTTTATACGAGTTTAATGGTGACTTCCCCCTCTCCCCTTTCAAAAGAATCCTGGGAATTGTAGTTTGGTGTGTTTCCTTAGAATGTCGCCGATAACCTAACGCCAATCCTGTTCCCCGTTTAACGTTAAATTTGTGATGTAGACATGTCTTTGCGGTCACATAATGGGCATTTATTTCCTTTTGATCGCCTTCTATTTACAACCAGAGTAACAAACGGGTGAAACAGAACTTCAACAATGCCATTCTAAATAGAACTATACTCTTCGCAATCTATGGACTTTAATGGACTTGGGGTGGAACTGCTTAGAACTACGCTGTAGATCTACTAGCAGTGCCAAACTAAACAAAGTTATCCAGTTCAGACTGCTTAGTTTGACACTAAATACTAAGAACAAAACTAGGGGGAGATAAGTCTTCTGGATTAATTAATATAGATGCAACGATACAGCATAATAAAAATGCACAATCCATGATTTCACACCAGAGGTGGTATATCAATGAAAGTTGGTGTTGCATGATGCTAGATGCTTGTTACAGGGTAGTAAAGCCAATGTATATAATCCCAACAAAAATTAAGAACATGTGGTAAACCACCAGTATTACAACTGTTTCCTAAGTGGTTCTGTATATTAATACCTCAGTTCAGTAAAATCTGAAAGTAGGTTCCCCTTGCATAGCCAATTTGCTTGACAAATATTGATAGAATAAACAGTGCTGTCAAACATGCGGCCCAGGGGCCATATCAGGACCCTGGAGGGTTCCTATAAGGCCCCAGAGCTGCTGGCTGTTGTCTGCTTCCTTCTTTCTCTCTCTTGCTTCCTTCTGCATCACGCCTTGCTTCATCAGGCTTGCTCAGTTACACAAGAGCTACAGAGAAAAGCCTCTATTTTCTCCATTGGCTGAGGCTCCTCCTTTGGGGAGGAAGGAGGGAGAGCTTGCTTTGCCAGGCTCTTTAAATCACAGAACTGAGCCAGGCCTCTCTTCCTTTTATTGGCTGAGGCTCCTCACCCTCCTGGTCCCCTGGAGAAGGAAGGAAAGAGCCAGAGCTTCCTTTCCTAGTTCCCAGGATCCCGTGGGAGAAATACAAAGAAGGCACCCTTAAGACCAACGAGTGGTAACGTTTTAAGGATGTTTTAAAGGGTTTTTTAAATTTAATTGTATTTGTCTGTGTCCTTTATAAATTTTATATCTCTGCTACCTAATCTTAAATATGTACACACATGGCGCAGCCCAACATGGCCCAGTCTGACAAGGTCTCATTTATGTCAGATTCGGCCCTCATAACAAATGACTTTGACACCCCAAGACTAAACATCTGAGCTTGCGGTATAGGTATGTAAGTATATTTAGTATCTAAGTCCTCCTGTTTCAGTTTCCACAATTTTCCCCTATTTTTTTTCTTGTATCTAATTTCAAGCCTGGCCCCAAGTGTGCAAATCCAGAAAATATGATCGGTTACAAATTGTGATCTCGTAATAAAATCAGCAAAAAAAAAAATTTCAGCAAAATATTTTTAAAACCCTCAAAACAAAAGGAGTTTTACAACTGAAACAAGGTAAACAAGATTTTGTGACTGTTTCAGAGCTCTTACAAGACCTGAGTAACAACCTCGCCAGAGTATAGAAGTAAAATAAAACGTTTTGAAGACACAAAGCACTCGTTTTTAAATGAAGGTTTTATTCAAGTACCAAAAAAATTCTTTCTTCTGGAACTGAGGTCTCCAATGTGACGCCTCTGGAACCAACACTTCTTCTCTCGCCTGCCAAACGTAGCAGAAGATGCGTGAAGTGACTTCTGTCCAGCGCAGCTTCTGATTGGCCACTGGAGATCTGATTGGCCGTGCAGGTCTCTATTCAGAGCGTGAAGTAGAGACGTTCTTTCACAGACACGCCTTTTTCGCAACTGCCGGTTGCATCAGCCAAGCTCTGGGGTCCTCGGCGGGCTGTCCTTTTCCTTGCCTGAGCCAACTCCCGATTAAGCCTGAGGCAAGCCTGAGGACTGGGAAGAGGCGGAAAGGAGAAATCCCGTTCCTAGGCATTTCCCGGCACCGTCTTGGCGACACTGACAAAAACCCTGTGTCGTTCGAAGAAGGGTCAGGCAGGTTCAGCAGTCTCCTAACTTCCTTTCAGGCAAGATGGCGGGGGATGAGGCGGGAGTGACTCTGGGGCAGCCGCATCTCTCCCGACAAGACTTGAGTACCTTGGTGAGAATGGTGGTGGAAGGACACAGGGGAGCAAAGGAAAGGGATAGCGGAGGGGGAGGTGAGGTGGCCAGGGTAATTAGTTCTTTGTGGGACAGTCGCCGCGTTGGGCAGGGTTGGGCAGCGGAAGGAAGCTCATGGAAGGCTACGAGTCTCTAACCTGGCTTCTGTTTCTCTTCTTTGGTCAAGTGCAAAGAAACGTTTCTCCTTATAATTAAAATGATTGGGAGGAGAAAAAGAGTTCAGGCGTTCCGCACGATCTTCTTTCTCTGTTTCCTTTCTCTTGTCTGTTGCAACCCTAATTCTCTGTGCATCTGAAATGCTCTGTTCTTAAACTTGATAATGATTTTGGTGATGTTAGTGTTACGTGATTGTAGTTCATGGTAGCCCTTTTGTCTTCTCTTCTATACCCTAGTTTGCTATTCCTTGAGTAAAAGAGTAAATGGCAGAAATTTTGGTAGGATTGCCAAGCCCCCCCATCCCTTAATTAGAGGGCAATATTTGGACGTGAAGCTGCGTGGTGCCTAATCATAGTTTAGTAGCTTCTGTTGAAAGAAGCAAGATGGCAGTATGCTTATTTCCCATGGAGCATACAATGTGGGTTTTTTTGTCAACTGTATGCTTTTAGCATCATTTTTGTATTCTTAACTTGGCAGAACTTTGGCTGCAAAATGTTGATTGGGTAAAAGAGTCCCCTTGGCTTCAGTAAATTCTGTCAATACACAGTTGTGCACTTTGCAGCTGTATTAAACCAATAATTTAGCTAGTTTTACCAAGTAACATTTGCCAAGGTGCCATTTTTCATCTTCAGTTTCTCACCAGTGAAAAATGAATTGCCTTCTCTGCAGAGTCCAATAAGAATGGTAGCAAACAGCCTATAAACTACTTAAGACAAGCTGTACAGCTAATGAGATGTTAATGAAAACTGAACAAGTAACATATATCATAAATTGTACCACTGAGCACCATCACTTTTAACATATTGATGCTGGATGCATTGCGGACATCAGATTAAAAATTCATTTGTGTTCAGTAACTTGTGGGATGCATACTAAAGCTATTTGTATCATTGTTAATTTTGATTTTGGTCTTAATGATGCATGCCATTGCATCTCAGGTCTGGGTCTGCTGCAAAATTGCCTGTCATGTATTATTTATAATTAAATTTACTTTTTATGCTTGTTTACTGTAGAGTAAATCCAACTTCTTTAATTGCATATTGTCAGATAAGCATGCATAGGAAAATAGCTTTAGTATCAGTTAGCAGGAATTTTGTTATTCTTAATTCTAATTGCCTTTACACTCATTATTTTTTAAATTTTGGCCATTCTTTTCCTCTGTGTATAATATTAACATTTCTATCTATTTTAATTTGTGTTTTTAGTTAAGAATTATTTGTTAATAAAAGTAATATGGTTATATGTTAAATATTTGGAAGTCACTTAGATTTTGTTTCCCTTAGGATGTTACTAAGTTGACACCTCTGTCACCTGAGGTCATCAGCAGGCAAGCTACAATAAATATAGGTGAGTTAAATCAAGTTTAACCAGAACATGTTAAAGCACATTAATATGTCATAATTCAAAGGGATACCCATGTTAGCCAAAACTACGAGAAGTCCTATGGCACCTTGAAGACATACATTTATTGTGGCATAAGCTTTCATGAATCAGAGAGTGTTTGTTTATGCACAATACAGTATTGCTAATTAAGTCCATGTGTGTCACTGTAAACTCAGGCTTCTGTAAAAAGTGTTTTATAAGAATCAAGGCAGCGTGTATAGGATGTGCACCGAAGGTGGCTGCCCATTGGGAGCATGAAGTAACTTAGGAAGGATGTTCTCTGTATGTCTAATACTGAACCTCAAGTCAACAGAATTAGTCAGGATGCTCAAAAGGCAATCAAATCAGATTAGTTTACTGGTAAATTAAAAGTAATGCGATAAAATATCCAAAGTCCCATACAGAAGAAACTCAAAGACAGAAGTAAAGCCCTGACCAACAAATTTAGAAATGTATGAACACCATCGTTAACAATCCAACACAAAGTTACGTGCACTTAAATTTTATTAAAATTGAGAAAGCAAGCACACTTAAATCAGTGCTGGATTATAACTTTACCTTTTAAAACACTTTCTACAAAAGCCTGAGCTTTTTATAAAGGTATGAAACGAAACTGAATTGCTTAACAGCTTTTACAAAGATGGGAAGCTCATGGTCTCAGTGTGTGACATACTCTGAATGGCTGCTTAAAAAATTGATTAAAAACTCATGCACTTTCATCTGTAGAATATTTCTGCCACATTAAGCAGTTTTGACAAACATTTCTTTTTAAAATCTAGGTACGATTGGTCATGTAGCTCATGGAAAGTCAACTGTAGTAAAGGCTATTTCTGGAGTTCATACTGTTAGATTCAAAAATGAACTAGAAAGAAATATCACCATCAAGCTGGGCTACGCCAATGCTAAGGTTTGTCACTGTCCTTACATACTGTAATTTCCTATTCTGATTTGAACTGTTCTCTGTTTGATGTTCTTCACTGCGTACTTTAATTGAGAAGCAGCAAATTTACCCTCTGTTGTAACTCTTTGCAGATTTATGAACTTGATGATCCAAGTTGTTCTCGGCCAGAGTGTTACCGTTCATGTGGGAGCAGTACGCCTGATGAATTCCCTACAGATATTCCTGGGACCAAAGGGAATTTTAAACTAGTCAGGTGAAAATGCTTGACATGACTAATTTTTAGTTCTTTCATAATTCTTTAATGCTTAAGTGTACTACACAGTTAAAATTCACCATTCTGTATTTGTGTGTTGAAGACTGCAGGTTCTCAAGCTGGACTTGAGAGCAGGGGAAAAGAGTGCCTGAGGGCTGACTGGGCTTCCTCCTACCATAGTTGTGCTATGGGCAGCCCAATCCAGACATACGTGGCGGGCGGCTATGGTGTAACTGCTGCACCGCTAGTAGACTTCCTGAGGACTTCAGCATGCTGAAGCGTGGGGAGGGGAGAGGCGTAGCTTGTCGTGAGGGAGACGGTCGCCATGGCAATGCCACTGGTGTAGACACACAAGGGAGGCAGAGGCAGCCAGAGGGGAGTCCTGGTGCATGTGCCACGGCTCATGACAGTCAGGAATGGGGAGGCCCCGGAGAGGCTGATAGCCATCCCCAACCCACCCCCAAACAGAGAACGGAGCCAATGATGGGCAGACCATCAAAGGCAAAGGAGAGATGTCCCATCAACACGGGGAGGGAACAGGAGTGAGGCTGGGCATGCGCACATGAGAAGCTGGCTTGGTGGCAGGGTGGGGGTGGAACAGGCCCGCATGGAACCACGGAAAAGCAGTCAGTCCCCTCACACCCTCCCACTGTCAGAGACTCTGCCAATGGCAGGCAGAGAAGCAGGAAGTACCAAGTGCAGGAGTTCGCTGTCATAGACAGCGGCTGGAATGTGTGTCTGGGGGTGAGCAGCCCAGCAGCAGACACCCCCCCCACCCAGAGACCCCTTGTTTTGCACTGACACCCCCTGCCATGTGCATGGAACACCTCCCCCGGGGGCCGCAGAACTCAGAGTTTGAGTACATCAGCCGCAGAACTCTGAGTCCACTTATCAGCCGCCCCCTTAGTGCTCTGCGCACAACAGCCCTGTGGGGTCAGGTAGGCTGTCAGCCTGGGCAGGCTCAGGGGCGGCACCCCTCTCCCCTGCGGGGGGCAGCGTGGCGGCTCATAGACCATTCCCCACCCCCGAACCAAGTCTGCCCACCCTCCCAGGCATTCCCTCGGAGAGGCCACTGACAGAGTGGGGGGGGTTGCCCAGGTAACGTGCAGCAGATGCCAAGCAGGAGAGACAACAGAGGGCACAGCTCAGACTTTATTTTCCCGGAACAGAGTGCAACAGTCTCCCGGGTGCGTGTTTGGCAGTCTTTGGGCAGGGCTGCATTCTGAGCAGCGGGCAGAAACAGCTGAGGGAGTGGAGGAGGGGTGGAGCAACACACGCGGAAGCCTCTGTGTTGGAGTCCCACCTGCAAAACAGAGACAGAGATCAAGAACACCTGCAAGGGCAGCAGCTGGAAGAGCAGGGTGCTCTCTTAAAGGGACAGTCTCTGACCCACCTCCCCGCAGCAGGGCAGCTGCCCCCCCCCCCCCCCAGTGCCCTGCCAAGGGTTGGGAATGCAGCAGAGGGCAGACCAGGGGAGTGGGCTCTGCAAATGCCCCCTGCCGGAGCCCACTACCTAGTTCAAGTGCCAGGGACGCTCGCACACCAAGCAGCCTAGGAAGGGGGAGGATAGTAGGGGGTGCACAGTGAAACTTACCCAGCCATGGGCGACAGTTCTCGCTCGCGTGCAGAGCTTTCGCACCAGTGGAGACCTGGAAACGAGCAGTTAGCCCCAGGGAAGGGACCTCACTCTTCCCCGCGCAAATCAAAGATACTGTCAAAGCTACAGCGCAGTGCAAAACCCGTCACCAACGTGCCTGCCTGTCCCTCGCTCTAAGTCCGTATGGCAGGGAGCTCGCCAGCAGAACTTCCCGCCGTGCACTCCTTTCTCTAACAACTGAGTTGTGCAAGGCAGAGCGGAAGTATTTCTAGGAGGGAGGGACCGGAATTGGGCGCCGGGGAGTGGACTTGCCAGGCCGAGGTGCAAGGGGATTGGTGAGGCTATCATTTTATTTATTTATTTATCTGAGATTTTATATCCTGCCCTTCCCACTAGGTGGCTCAGGGCGGCTTACAACATGTAAAACTAACATAAAATATAAAATTAAGCATTAAATTAACATTTCATAATTTATAGTTAAAAATCTAAACAGTTATTATATACATAAACATTAAAATCATACAGCGGTCTTAAAGCTACACTCGATTCAAATTCGATTTCAAATTCAGTATTTCGGTGTTCAGTGTTCGCTCCCTAAGGGGTTTGCAAGCTTCCTATCATGCCGCTCCCTAAGGGGTTTGCAAGCTTCCACAGCGGCGGAGACGACCTTTGTTTTTGGTTTCAAAGAGTGCCTATGGGACACGCCACTGTTTTTGCAGGCATAACATTGCGCCTCTCGGGGGGGGTGTGTCATGGCTCAAACTGCTCAGGAAGCCGCCTAAGCCTGGCCGCGCCCCCAACTCCACCCCCTCCTCCACCTGATCGCCGTGCTCCGCCTCACTTCCACCCACGCTCGGGTGCGGCCTTCAGACGCCACTGCTCTCAGGCAGAGCGGCGCTGGGGCGGCCCCCCGCCCACGTAACTCCCCTCCACAGTGGTGGTGCCAGTCATACATTGGTGCAAATGCTTCTGGCGCCCACGTAGCGGCAAGTCTGCTCCCAGACCACTTTCAGCCCCCCCCCCCTCCCCTCTGGATTGTGCTGTTAATCTCTCCCAGCAGAGGAAAACAGATTAGATTTTTCTCAATATAGCAATTGCAGGAGAAAGCTCAGTTAGAATAACAGTGGGCAAGCAAACACTGCATATCTCCCTAGGTTTTTGTGCCTCTGGAAAAGACCCTGGGCATTCCAAATAAACAGACTCAAGCTGCTGGGCATGTGAGAGGCATCTAGGTACGATTGATCATGCAGTCTATTGTATTGACTATAATCATGCTGCCAAGAGTAGTGTGGGGTGAGAGTGGGGAATCAGTACCCTCATACCTTAATCAACAAAAGCCACTAATCTAGCCAAGAGATGTAAGAGGAATATGTTTGGCTTAATGTTTTAACTTATATGGTAAAAGAGCTTGCTTCCTGAATTCTGCAGTGTTTGGAAGTAGCAGCTAAAGCTAATGGGCTAAATCCTATGAATCCCTTCTTCTTTGGTCCTCTGCTGGAAGTAGTTGGATCCAGCATATTGATATTTCTTAAATAGATCTTTTTCTCAAAAATTACAATTTTGCACACTTATGTTAATAACAATATGTTGTTGTTAGGCTCATCAGTTTTAATTGCCTTTCAGTTATTTTAACTAGACTTATTTGTGAATAGTGCTTTTTGTTTGCATTACAGGCATGTCTCCTTTGTGGATTGTCCTGGCCATGATATCTTGATGGCTACTATGTTGAACGGAGCAGCTGTCATGGATGCAGCTCTGCTGTTAATAGGTAATCACTGGTGCTGGATGTTGGCAACTTCTCACTGTTGATCAGCTGGATAGTACCACAAATAAGGTGTGCATAAAGGTTGGATCCATGGGTTCCTCCTGCTAACTGAGGAGCCTGCTTCCAGAGTCCTTGGATGCAACCCCGTATAAATATACACATACATATTGTATGATGTATATGTTTGCAAGCACATGTTTGCTTGTCAGAGAATCAGCAAACCAGGTGCATATATAACTAGCAAAATACATGATTTTTTCTTTTTAAGAAACTCAAATATAGTTTGACCTGCAGGCTTCTATGTAATTCTTGCTTCCTTGTATTTATATATCTTTTGTGCAGAATCAAGCCCTGGGTTAATTGTAGGGCTTTAATTTGCAAATATAAGCATGTATACCTTTTTGACTTCCAGTAGTGGCTTGCTGATTCATAATTGAAAACATCATTGGTAAGCCTTCAGTACTGGGTATTTATATATCTACAGGCTTTGATTCACATAGAGAGTAGCTGAAACTAGCTGAATGCCCTTCTGCGTTCTGTTGTGCAATATCACTTGTTTCTCTGTATTTCCAGCTGGCAATGAGTCATGTCCTCAACCCCAGACCTCAGAACATTTAGCTGCTATAGAAATTATGAAACTGAAACATATTCTAATTCTACAAAATAAGATTGATTTGGTAAAAGAGAGCCAAGCCAAGGAACAGTATGAGCAAATTCTAGCATTTGTACAAGGTAAGTTTCCAGAGCAAAAACAAATCACTGCCAAGAAGTTTGCCATGTGAAAAATCCTGAGGATTTTAATGATAGTTTAGTATGATAAATGTTAGCTTTCTCTGAAATATTTAGTGAGATCAGCAGTGCAGTCTAAAGCATAGTTATGTCTTTCTAAGCCCACAGATTTCAGCAGATATGGAGTGTCACTCTGTTTAAGATTACTCTAAAAATTCTAAAGATCTCTGGGATAGGTTTTACAGAATGAAAGTTTAAAATTCTTTGAATCAGACTTTCAACTGATGAAATGCAGGGAATCTTTTCCTGATCTCAAGCAATAGGCATAGCAAGAGTTCCAGTTGCCTCTCTTCCACTAAGTCTTTCTTCAAGAGAGAGACTTCCCCAGTGGGAAATGAATTTTTGATTGAGAAGACTTTCCTTATTAAAGTGCCATTAGGTCTGACCAAGATTATTTGTATCGTATACCAGAAACAAAAGCACAGTTTACTGAAGTACTTGATCTTTTGTCCATCAAACTATCTGTGTGGCATTTTGGTATAGCTTGGTTGATTTTTGGCTAACATAAGTAGTCTTATCTGATCAACTGCATATCTGTGCTGGACAGTCAATTACTCTAAAGCTGTTATTTGCACAGTGTCTAAAGTTTTGCTGGGTTATTTTTGTTCATGTTTGGAAGTATCAATCCACTTCCATCTGAGCTGTAAAAGTGGAAAATTTGCAGAACCATAGGGTTAATGTCATGATGAGCTTTTGTACTTTTCTCAGCATTTTAGTGTGCATTGGAGCCAATGTAGGGAAGTTGCATTTAAATTCTTTATCTAGCACTGCCATACTTTCATAGTTTAATCTTAATCATGCTTGTTCAAAAGAAAGTTACTCCTAATTTCAGTAGGAAGTTTTCGTATGAAAATACTGAGCATTGCAGCCTTTTCTTTTCTACCCACATATAGATACATATTCCAAAACAGTTGTTCAGAATGATGCATCAAGTGCTGTTAGATCAGTTTTATAATGTAACTTCTAACTGTATGGAGCTATGACTGCCTTTCCCCTTCCCTCTTCTTTTACTCAAAATTCCATTTCCTGGTGGCCCAAAGCTATGGCTTCCCTAGAGGAATTTTTAATTTGTTGTAATCTTGTAATCTCTAATGCTGTATTACAAGCCACTTTTAAAATACTCCTTGGGTTAAGCAGTTTTCTCTGTGGTACAAAAGATTCTTGTTCAAGACATATCTAAGACATTCTTGTAGACTAGCAGTGGTGGAATTCTAGTAGAAGCGCCTTTGCATAATAGGCCACACACCCCTGAGCCTTGTAAGCTCTTGGAGGATTGGCTATATCAGGAGGGTGTGGCCTTATATGCAAAGGAGCTCCTGCTAGAATTCTGCCCCTGGAGAATAGTTATGTTTCTTTTTCTCATACTTCAAGATTTCAAGGACTGGAATGAACCAATGAGTTATTTTGTTAATGAAGTTATTTTATCTTGTCAAGTTTTTCTCCCCCTAGATCAGGGGTCCCCAACTCCCAGGCCAGGGACCAGTACTGCAACGGGCCACGCAGCCTCCCCCCTCCCCACAGGGCCTCCTCCTCCCCCTGTTTTCACCATTTTAAGGCTGAGGAAGGGAAGGAGGCAAGGGCAGCTTCACTCACCACCTGCAGCGGTTTTCCCGCCGATCAGGCACTTGATGGCCCCTTCCCCAGCCTTAAAATGGTAAAAACGAGGGAAGGAGGAGGCAGCGAGGCTGCGGGGGGGGGGGGGCAAAGGAGGGAGGAGGAAACGTGAGAGGAAAACTGGAAGAGGAGGAGGCTGCGCAGGGGGCAGCAAAGCAGGGAAGAGGAAAACGGGAAGAGGAGGAGGCGAGGCTGGCCAGGGGCGGTGGCAAGGCTGTGCGGGGGGGCGGCAAAGGAGGGAGGAGGAAAACAGGGAGGAGGCGCTGCAGGGGGGTGGGGGAGGCCAAATTGTGTGCCCCCACCCTACCAGTCCTGGGGCTACGATTGGTGGGCCGGCCCTTAGGCTGGTCCCTGGAGCCAAAAAGGTTGAGGATGACTGCCCTAGATGGTCCAGTCTTGGTTTATAAACCCAAAATTTTATGGGCTATTAATTAATACATATAACCAATATATATAAACATTTAAGTTCAGAGGAGCCAGCATTTCTGTTTGAAAAGAGGGAAAATCTCCTGTAATAGTTGACCCTTAGTTGTGTCTTCATTATTTACAATGTATTTAGTTTGCTTTCTGCTTGTCAGATGTTATGATTAGTGATTTAAAAGTTTTATTTTGACCATTATAGGTACTGTTGCAGAAGGAGCCCCAATTATTCCAATCTCAGCACAGTTAAAATACAACATAGAAGTTGTTTGTGAATATATAGTAAAGAAAATTCCGGTGCCCTTAAGAGACTTCACATCAGAACCAAGGCTTATAGGTATGTTAAACCCTATCTGTTTGAATGTAGAACTAAATATCCTGACTAACATATTGATATTTGGATAAATGATATGCTTAGAATAAAATGAATCATAAGAGTAGTATTGAAAGTGACATTTTCATTTATTACAAATAGTAGGAATTATTTATTTAAAATATTGTTATGCTGTCTTTCCACCCAGTCAGGGTCCACAAGGTGGCAGACATTTAAACCATTAAAATACAGTTTAATATATAATTCAATTAAAACACATAAACAAACGCTAGAATGAGGGCCAAAAACCATTATTGGCACAACAAAAAGTCTTTAGCTGCTGGCAAAAGTCACCAGTAGAAAGAGAGGGAGTTCCAGAGTTTTGGTACCACGATGGAGAAGGCCCTTTCTCAAGTCGCCCCCCATCTAGCCTCAGATGGCAGGATCAACCAAAGCAGGGCTTCTCAGGATGATTGGAGTGAGGGGGTAGGTTTGTATGGAAGAAGGCAGTTCTTAAGGTGTGTCGATCCCAGGGCATACAAGGCTTTACAGTTCAGAACCAGCGCTTTGAATTGAGCCTGGAAGCAAACTGGAAGCCAGTGTAGGTGGAACAAGACTGGAGTGATATGGTCTGTACGACCTGTTCCTGTCAAATTCTGGCCGCAACATTTTACACCAACTATAGTTCCAGGGCAGCCCAACGTAGAGCACATTGCAGTAATCTAATCTAGATGTTATTAAGATATACACCACAGTGGCAAGATCTTCTTTGCGCAGTAGAGGATGCAGCTGGCTCACCAGTCAAAGCTGATGAAAGGCTCATCCAGCCACTATTGCCACTTGTTTACCCAAGAGGATGAGCTAGTCCAAGAGCCACCCCCAAGCTACAAAGCTGTTATTTTAGGGAGAGTGCACCCCCATCAGAACAGGATAACCCATTTTCCAGGTCAGATCTTTTCTCACCAGTACCACTTCCATTTTGCAGAGATTAGGTTTCAACTGCTTAACCCTCATCAATTCCAAAACTGTTTTCAGGCATGTGTTCAGTTTCCATAGCCTCTCCAGCTCTGCTGGTAGTGCCAGTCGGATCTGAGTGTCATCTGCAATAGCTCAGTTCAGATCTCCAGATACTTTCTCCCAGTGGCTTTACATAGGTGTTGAAAAGCATAGGGGACAAGATGGAGCCTTGGGGAACCCCAAAGGCCAAGGGGCAGAGCAGCAGTCCCCAGCACCTCACTCTGAAACCTTCCTTCAAGGTAGGACTGGAACCACTGCAAAACAGTGCCTCCCATTCCCAAAAGGGAATCCAGAAGGAAACCATGATCGTATCAAAAGCTGCTGAGAGGTCCAGGAGACTTCATAGGGTTGCACTCCCCCCACCATCTGCCAGCACATGTAACACACCATGGCAACCAGGGCAATTTTAGTCCTATACCCAGGCCTAAAAACATATTGGAATGAATCTTAACAATCTGCTTCTTTTAGGAATCTCTAAAGTTGACCAGCCACCACTTGTTCAATCATCTAGTTCAAGAATAGTGTATTTGAGACCAGATGGTAGTTATTCAACTCCAGAGTAGGTTTCTTTATGAGAAAATGCACCACTGACTGCTGTCTCCTGAATTCTGTCTGGAAGCACCCTTAGCAGATTTAAGCAACCAGGCAAGTCAAGGATCATACAGTCAAGTGGTAGGTCTCAAATTTCCAAGAAGAATCCTGTCCACATCCTCACACTGTGCATGCTGAAAGATATCCCACACAACTGTACAAATTGGCACCCTGGGACCATACAATCCTGCATTACCCTGTAGCACAATTTTAGTGTGGCTAAATAATTTGATCAAACTTTGAGCTATTTCATCTGTCATACAAATGAAATTGTCATTCTGTTTTATGATCATTCCTAATTAGCATTTAATACAATGTCTGTTTAGACAAGAGTGTGTACTGGTGTGCTGTTTAGCTTGAATCTCTTTGGCTATGAGAGAGGAGGCTGCTGGATTGTTAAATAGGTGTAACCTTCCTGCTGTACTCTATATAAATTTTTGACCTTTTTGGATACAGTTAAAATTCACCATTCTGGCATACTAGCTGGCTTTTGCCAGAGTACCTTAGAGATGTCATCTATGCCCTCTAGCATGAGGAAGGCGACTTACTCCTGGTGACTATGAGGAGAGTTTGTCCAAGACCTTATTACGAGGTCTCGGATTGCTGAAGGTCACCTCAGTTTCCATAGACTCCACCATTCACATCATTTGTTCTGTATATAGCCTTAGCACTTCATTAGGGATATCGAATTGGGATCCCCCCTCAGTCCATCAGGGGACTGGTCTGATGGCAAATCCACACTTGGGTCTGATGGGAAGGCTCCTCCTGGCCCCTGGTCCTCTTTGGAGTCTGAATCCCCCAGCAGGGGATGAGAAGACACTATGGGAGGTTACCAAACTGGAGGATCTGTAGACTCTCAATTCCAAGAAGCTGCAAGTCTCTGCAATCTAGATGTTATGAGGATATACACCACAATGGCAAGATCTTCTCTGCCCAGTAGAGGATGCAGCTGACTCACCAGCCAAAGCTGATGAAAGCTGTGGTCTGTGTGACGGCCATTTATCCCACTCTTGCGGATGAGAAGAGGGAAAGTAATAAGGATAGTCCTGCCAAGGAGGATGGGGACATAGATCTTTCATGGAGCTGGGGAAGGTGATGTTCTGACAGCTGACTTGCAGCAGAAATTACAAGTGCACCTTGACCAGGTTTGATCTCTCCTTCTGAAAATGACTGTGCTGGAGAGGAAGCATGAAGAGATGGTGTTTGCAGGGAAGAGATATTTCTGTTCAGTTGGAACCAAAGGGATTGAGGTTAGAACTAATTGATTTTGAGGGCATCTTCAATTCAGATACATGCTTCGCATTATGTTTAAGACCAGGCTTTTTGATGATGATTCTAATTCACACTGTTCAGACAAATGGATCAGTGATCAGGTCCAACACTTCAGTTCAACCCTGGAACCTTGCTTAGTTGCTTAACCAATGTAGCTGAGGCACTTGATGCAGGCTCGTGGGTTGGTTGGTCCTGGCCGGAGACTCAGAAGGTAAGGACTGAGTGTCCTTGGCAAGGGCAGATGACCTAACTGCAGGGCTATTACAGCATGAAAGCACTTTCTCTCACAGATTTGCCTTCAGCTGTGCTGCTTGATCTGAGAGGGCCTTGGGGGTGAACGGGAGGAAAATTTTACACATGGCCATATTGTGAGCCTCACCAAGGAAGAAAAGGCAAAAGAAGGCACTCATCAGAGCAAGTCATCTTTGTACTACACTAGGTATATTTTAAAAATAAAGCCTTCTCTGACATCTTAAGGATAAGAGAAAAAATCCTGAGAAGAAAAGCAACACCTCACAACAAACCAGAGCTGGAAAGATTGTGTCCTCACAATGCAGTGGTGAAGAAAGGACTGAGGGAAAGCAAGGGTGTGGGGACCCTCTCTGTAGAGCGTGTGAGCATTTGGGTGGGAAGATAGCCTCCAATATGCTCTGCAGGGGAGGAGCTCCCCTCAGTGTTAAAAAAAAACAACAGATCTAGCTGGAAGAGAGCCTCCGGTGGCTGGTCTGCACAAGCACAGTCCCAATGTGGAACTGCACAGAAGGCTGAATATAAATGTGAAGTATAGAGTTGGATCCAGTGATTCACTAGTATGAGAATTGTGGATATTCCTTACTTTTCCCTCTCTTAAGAAGCCATTTCTGACCCTATGTCAGGCTCACAAGACCCATTTGAAGCTAAAGTCATGGAAGCTGCTGGAAAGGGGAAGTATAACAATCAACATTCTGTTGAGAACCTACTTTATGCATATTTGGAGAATTTACATTCATACTACTTTTGAGTATTGCACGTTTTATACATACTCTTTGGAAGCCTGGGATTATATTGGTGATTTGGTTTTTGTTATTCTAACCATTGTATTTATTGGCAACAGTGTGTGTGTTACGTTTTGCCTTTTTTCCATAAGTATTACTAGTGTTTTGTGTATTTTTCATGCGTTTTTGTAATTAAGTACATTGTTTTCATTTAACTAGGGAGATATCTAGTGTTCTTTGGTAGCTTAGTCTTTCTCCCCATCCCTGTTTTTTCATTGTTCCTCCTCTGGACACTCGACTGAAAGTTGAGGATCTTCCCTTTGAAGGAACCACACTGTTTCTGTCTTTAATTAACTTCTATTCCAGATTAAAAAGAACAAGCAAGTGTGTGGACTCTTATCTGGGAGAACCTGATTTGGTTCCCCACTCTTCCACATGCACCTGCTGATGTGACCTTGGGTCAGCCACAAGTTCTCTGAGTTGTTCTGCTCAAGAGCAGTTCTGGGAGAGCTCCTTCAGCCCCATCTACCTCATAGGATGCCTGTTTTGGGGAGGTGAAGGGAAAGTAGATTGTAAGCCAATCTGAGACTTCTTTGGGTAGTGAAGGGCAGGGTATAAATCCAATCTTTTCTTCTTTTCTTAGAGTTTTGTGCAATATGGAATGTGGAATATAAATCAACCAAATACCTCATTTCAGAGCTTATCAAAGGGAAGGTTAGCCTTGTCATTAAAAAACAATACTACTGCAGTGACATGTATAAACTAGTAAGGGGGCACTGTCTTGGCAGCTTTGTGCAAAGAAGCCACCCTTATTTGGGAGATGCTCATAATCCTAATGTCCTCCCTCCAGGCAATACATATGGCAAATACTGCCAGTACAAGAGCAGACATCCTGAGCAGGATGGGGCACTTGGAACACGAGTGGGTTCTTGGAGAGGAGTACATCCTCCCAATTTTCCAGCAGTGAGGCTTTCCTGGAGTGAACCTGTTGCTACTTGTGTCAATGCGAAGGTCCTGCATTCAGCTCCAGAGCAGGCAATGACCACCTCTCTATAGGAGATGTGTTCCAGATCCATTGGACAGGCAGCCTTTTTATGCTTTTCTCCCATTCCCACATTCACAAGATGTTGACTAAAATAAGAGAACACCACACATGGTGCATACTGATCACCACTTTTTGGCCAAGGCAACTCTGGTTCCAGATCGTTTTCTCAATATCCTAGGGCCGCTGTATTCACCTTCCCTTGGCCACTGATTTGCTTCACAGTGGCACTATGATTCATTATGAAGTATATAGATTCAGATTGATAGCTTAGCTGCTGAATGCTCCCAGTTCAAATTCTGGGAGTTTGAGCACATTCCACACTAACACAAGCAGCATCAGGAGTATTCCAGAGAGGCACTCTGTTGGAGGACATTTGTAGAGCGGCTGCATGGTTATATTCGGACACTTTTGTCAAGATTATGCTGTGGATGTGAATGCAAGAAGGGGTGCAGCAGTTGGTAGAGCAGTTCTCCAATCCCCGTTCCACTGATGCTCACCCCACTTCCAAAGTAAGGAGCTCTATAGTCTCCTGATGTGGGACTGCTCAGAAGACTGAAGGTGAAAACAGTGTTGCACTTACCTGTAACTTATTCATCAAATTGCCTTCTGTGCAGGCACACATTCATTTCCTCCTACCCTGCTGTGAGCTCAAGGGATGCTTTTTCTTTTCATAAGACACATGGCAACTCAGTAGGACTGAGGGAAAGGGGAGACCCCTCCTTGCAGAGCACAAGCATTTGGGTGGGGAGACAGCCTCCAATACACTCTGCTGATAAGGGGCTCTTGTCAGAGTGTTAAAAATACCAGACCGAGCTAGAAGAGAGTCTCCAGTGGCTAGCCTGTGTAAGTGCAGTTCCAACATGTACCTGAACAGAAGACACCTAAATGAACAACAGTTACAGGTAAGTGCAACACTGTTTTCTTGTGTGAAGTTATCAGTAATGTTGGTACATCATTTAAAATTCAGTATAGATTAAAATATAGCAGGACATATCTATGAGCCCTGAATCTGAGCCTGATGAAGTGTATCCTTCTCAGTTATTAGATCTTTTGATGTCAACAAGCCTGGATGTGAAGTTGATGACCTGAAGGGGGGCGTAGCTGGTGGTAGTATTCTAAAAGGTGTATTAAAGGTAAAGTCCATTTCTTTTTACTATTGCCTCCCAAGATACTACTGAGTATAATGAAGAAATGATAGGACATTTATTTATTTTATGAAATTTATATCCTGCCCTCCCCTAACAGGCTCAGGGTGGCTAGCAATAGTTAAAAACCACATAGAATATTAAAACCAATATACAGTAAAATCAATTCCACACATCGATGTTTCTCAGTATATTTGTCCAGTGGGATTGTCAGTGCTGCGAGACATTTGCTTACCCCCCCTTAACTGTTGAAGGCAAGCTTAAACAGTTTGGTCTTACAGGCCCAGCAGAACTGTGGCAGGGCCCTGATATATTCGGGGAGGGCATTCCATAGAGCAGGGGCTATTTACTTGAGTATTCTCTTTAGTGTCTTGATTAGGCAATCCTAAACAAGATTGAGGTACAAAAGACAAAGTGATTGATGTTAATAGTTACCTGTAGCCTGTCAAATACAAACTTGTATAACTGGATTTTCAGAGATCATTATATAAACCTGCCAATATCTTTTTCTTGAATAAAACAAGAGCCTAAAAATGTTTAAATTCAACTAAGTTTTACGTGTAAAGCTTGATACAAATATGAAGCAGCTCTTGTTTGTTTCTGAATGGTATATCACCTACCAAAAATGTTGGCTCTGCACTGCAATTTTCAACAGTTTACTATCACCAACTGATTTTTTTGTACCATTAGTGGTGCACACTATCTTTCATATCTTTTTCTTTTATTGATAGGTAGGCCAGGAGCTTGAAGTGAGACCTGGAATTGTTTCAAAGGACAGTGAAGGAAAACTTATGTGCAAGCCCATTTTTTCCAAAATTGTATCCCTTTTTGCAGAACACAATGATCTGCAATATGCTGTACCAGGAGGCCTTATTGGTATGTTTATATATGTTCGATTTCTGCCTTGACTAGAGCTTTGTAGTTTGAAAAAATAAGAAGTTGGGCTGACCATTTTCTACCACTGAAGGTTTTTTCAAAAAGTCCCCCCCCCCCCCCCCCTCTTATTCCATCTGTTTCCTAGTATTTTGGAAAACTTAGTGGACTGCTGTGGGAAGGGAAGAGGCAGCTCCACTGATAGTTGTTTCCAGCCTTACTATTTAATTAGGATGGGTGGAGAGCTATGAAAATGTAGATTGTGAAGCTTGAGAGAATCTCCAATATACACTGCAAACTTCAAAAACAAATAATCAGATGTATTCAAATGAATTTTGTTGTTAGGTGTTGGCACCAAGATTGATCCAACTTTGTGTCGAGCTGATAGAATGGTGGGACAAGTTCTTGGTGCAGTTGGAGCACTCCCTGAAATATTCACAGAGCTTGAAATCTCCTACTTCTTGCTTAGGCGACTGTTAGGTGTCCGTACTGAAGGAGACAAGAAAGCTGCAAAGGTTAGTCAAATACTTTTGTTGGCATTAAAATGGTGAAAAACAGTTGAAAGTTTTTGTGATCTTTTGTATTTCAAAGAGATGCTTTATGTTTTTTTGAAATTCTTTGTCATTTATTTCAGGTGCAAAAGCTATCAAAGAATGAAGTTCTAATGGTAAACATAGGGTCACTGTCTACTGGAGGACGAGTCAGTGCTGTGAAGGCTGACCTGGGTAAAATAGTGCTAACAAACCCTGTATGCACAGAAGTAGGAGAAAAAATTGCCCTTAGTCGAAGAGTTGAGAAACACTGGCGGTAAGTTTGCTTGATGTGAAGTGGCAATTATTGTAGTAGAAATATTTGTTGCATCTTGCATACATTTAAAATACAGGCCTCCAAATATAGCACAAAAAGAAAATTATAATATTTTAAGGGGTTTAAACTAGGCCATGGTTTCAAATGGGGGGGCTCTTATAGGTAATAAACTATTTGCTTACAGATTCAGCACTAACAATCTGAATAGATTATGCTTCAGGATTTACTACTTTCCATGAGTGTTTCATTCTTTAGAGATCAAATGAGAAAGCATTTTTGAGTGTGTTCTGAAGCTATATCATAATCAATTATTTTTCCTAAGCCCATTCCCTGACGTTCCCCCTATTTTTTTATATATATCCACCACATTCTTTAAAAATTATACTCTAAGTTGAGCATTAGAAGATGATGAGCATTAGTAGAAGGACAAGAAGGAATGAAACGTCAACAGGCATTGTAGCAGTTATTCTGCTAACAGTGCCAGAGATTCAGCTGTCTAGTTCCAATATCGTTTGGCTGTTGCTGTTAACAGTCTCCTTCTGTGCAAATAGTTGCAGGACCCCATCTTGTAAATACTATTAATAGCAACAGCCAAACATTACTGAAGCTAAATAGCTGAATCTCTGGCACTGTAAGCAGAATGCTACTTGCTACAATTCCATCTATTGCACTTGTTATGCTGGCTCTCCCCACCTTCCCAAGTATGGTCTCTTGCTACCTTGGGCTGGCCAAAATTTAGAGAGGTTGCAATGTTAATGGAAGGGAGTTACCTCTTGTTTAACAGTGCCCAGATTTGTGTGAATATACTTCTAAAAGGGATTGGAAACTACTGTTGCAAACTTGCCCTTTTGTGTAACCTCATTAGTTAGAATCAAGGACACTCTGAGAAGCCCTGTTAAGTGTGCTGAAAGCCATTAACCCACTAAAAGGAGAAATGTTCACTTGTGAACATGTTCTAAGGCAGTGAAATAAGCGGGGCCTTAGGCAACCATGTCTGAGTTCTATTAAGGCAAGAAATAGAAGAAAATGTGCAAGCATGGTCAGGCATAATTAGGCATGGTTAAAATCTCTTTGTCCCAAGATAAAGCTTTTAAGTCCCTATTCTAAGCAAAAATAACACAGGCTTGAGTCATCTGTTCTCAGGCGAGTCCCTTTGTTTCAGAATCTCAAAAACACATAAAGTTCAGACTCTACTCAGTGCTATTCAGGAAGGAATGTAAAAAAAAAATCAGTTCTGATAAGTAAGCTTCTATCTTCATGCAGATATATAAGCCTGGGTCACCTATATTATTGTTTTCACTGAAAGGTCACAAAGCCAAAGAAGTTCACATTAGAAAATTCTGGTAGAGGTCCATCTACCACACTACACCAACTAAATTCTTTTTTATAGCCTAAAAACATAAAATACTAAATGAAATTTCAGATACTGATGCAAAAATGTAATTGTGTGTTTTGGCTGTGAGAGAAGTTTCAAGTTAACATTGATATAGCGCTGATGTTCTGATAAGGACAAAAACAATGATTCTATACATAAAAATAATAATAAAAGCTATTATTTATCCCCTGTGCTCTGGAAAGGAAGCTGGCAAAAAGAAGGCCAAGCAGTAGAAGGGATTAGTCAGATTCTCCTTTTCCCTGCTTCCTCTTACTTCTCCGCTTAGACCAGGGGTGGCCGAACTTGCTTAACATAAGAGACACATAGAATAAACGTCAGATGTTTGAGAACCGCAAGACGTGAAGATCAGATGTTTGAGAGCCACAAGACAAGGAAGGCAGGCAAATAGATGAGGAAGGAATGAAGGCAAAGAGATGGGGGAGGGAGAGGTAGAAAGAAAGCAACTTTAACTTTAAATGCAATCTCCAAGCCACAGGTGGCTTGGCTTTGAGAAGTTATTTTAAGAGACAAATGCCTTCTCCAAGCTGGCCGACAGGGCAATGGGGGTTTCGAGAGCCATACAATTTGTGTGAAAGAGCCACAGTTTGGCCCCCCCTGACACTGCAGCTAATTAGATCCAGACACTGCAGCTAATTAGATCCAGAAAGAAATACGAGTTGGTTTCTGTGACTGAGGTGAAAATGAGCAAAGCCAGCCACTGCTGCACATGTTCATTACTCATCACTTTTCTGCCAGGTTCTCATCTCCATATTCAGAAGTGATTGTAGCTACATTAAGGGGGACTTCTCATCTTTTGACATGTATGTTTTAGAAAACATCATTTAAGCATTAGGACAGTATTTCTAAGATATAATCCAAACTCCAAGCACTTTCCATGACTGGTGATCACTAGCTTGGAACTCAAGAACAAAGAATGGTATTTCATGAGCACAAGTGATTTTTTTTCCAGGCCCATTCCCAATGCATCCCTTGTGCCTCTGTGAAAAGTTGTCACAAGAGTGGGTGTTTCTAAGGCAGGGTTCAAGGTGGCAAGAAGCGCTGTAGTCTGGAAAGGTATTTGGCATCCCCTCTCCCTTCACAGATGTACTTTCTGCTTGGGCATGAGTTGTTTGGATTCCAGTCAACATGAACAGTGTTAAATCCTGCTTTATCACTTGTGAGTCCAAAGGGGTAATAAAATATAAGATGGAACTGACATGCTTACTTCAGGTGGTGTTCATGTAGTAATATGTTTCTTGTCTTACTCATAAATCAACTAAGCCCTTGATATTTTTTTTTGCAAAAAAACCCAACCTTGAATCTAGTGCTTTTAAAATGGTTCTTTAATTATAAACTCTTCTGTTTTGCAGTTTAATTGGCTGGGGACAGATTAGAAGAGGAGTGACAATCAAGCCCACAGTGGATGATGACTGAATAGCAAATGTAGCCCTTCATTTGGTGAAAGATGAAGTGCACAACTCCATATATCTGGGCCTTTTTTCAGTGTGGCATTTGTTGCGCAATTAAATCTATCCTTATTAAAACTCTGTTCATTATCTGCAATAAAACTAAACAAATTGGCAGATGGATTTAATTATCCACATTTTAGCAAAACTAAACTTCTCATGTTTAATTTATATATGAAGCTCTATTTGGGGGCTGGCTTATCTAATTTTAAACAATGTAACAGAATACCCCACTATCTGTTTTGAAATAAAATTGCTTATTTTTTCATTTAATTCTTACAAGTACTTGAGTGACACAAAGCTGACAGGATTGTTGAACTAGTGAAAGAATTTAAAAAGAAAAAAAATAAATGCTCCTTGGAAGATCAGTCCCTTTTTCTTGCCCTATACCTTTTGTTTAACCTTCAAGCTTTCAGCACACTTCCCCCCTCCCTGCAAATGATGGATTCTCTTTACACTGACTACACTTGCTAAGTGAAACTGTTTTACATGTAATATCTAAGACCTAGAGGAATGAAATCATTGTTATAATTTCCTGATGGTGCACACACTACATAACACGCACAAGTTGTCCAATCATAAATTGTTGATTCTGCTGGTTTAGTTGCTCAGGACATATTCTATCAAAATCAGTGTTTAGGGGAGTACCATGTAAATACATTACCACTTTTTATAGCATTCAACTTTGCAATCTGATTCACATTATAAAGCAGGTAGAGCCTGTAAGAATGCTGTGGTTTGTCATGTTGATTTTCATCCTGTTAGCAGAGGGCTCCAATGTGTGCAGGGTACAGGATAAAGGAGAATTAATTAAATTACAAAAATAACAGCTGTTTTTCTGTTCTATATATTTTAGAGCAAGGCGTTCCCAATTTTTTTGATCATAAGGTGAATCACTAATAACAGAAGGCAGTTCCATCAGAACCTTAAAATGCTACGCCAGGAGGAAGGATCCCCCTACAAGAATCATGAGACAAATGAACTCTGCAGCAGAAAAGGGAAATTTGTTGACACACTTTTCATATAATTCAAAATGGATATGGCCACTAGAGTTTCTGGAGCTTCTGCTTTCTTCTGCCCCACTCCCCCCCAGAATCTGAAAAGTGACCATCTTTAGGAAAAAATCAAGAGTGTAATTCTGGTAAATTATCTTAATTTTAGTGTGCTTTGTGCTCAGAGAAGGGTGATGGCTGAGAGTTGTCATGAATTTTCTCTTTTTTTTTAGTTAGCAAGAGATATACTTTTAATGTGTTAAACTTGGGTGTCAGAGTGCTCTTAAGAGATTTTAGGTACTTTGGCATCCACAAAAAAACCCAACCTGGTAATCCATTTCAGTACTAAAGTTCTAGATATGGACTGGCTTGTACTCAGCGTCCACTAATTGATCTTAAAATTTGTGATAAGAATTAGTATCCTTACAAGATCAGCTGGTATTCACTGGTTAGTAACTGGATGTTAGAGCCATAGCATGATTATTTATGTTAGGGCTAGGAAGTCTAGTCAAGGTGGCAAATGGGACACTTAAGACTTAAGGCCAAAAGTTTAATCTTGATGACCTTCTGAATAGGGACTGACTTCAAAATGTATTGCTCAGTGACCCTATAAATAGCCCATTTACAAAATTAAAAAATTACTATAACAATCTTTTCCTCAGTACCTGATTTTCAAAAGAGCAAGTTTGACAAAGAGAACTGTCCTTTAGCAGGCTTATTGACACAGTGTCATTGCCTGTTTTAAACTGATTTCCATTAACTTTTTTTTCCTTATCCGACCTTTTCCAATGGTTCCTAGTAGGCTTTCTCTGCATAATTAACTGTTCAGTGATAAATCAGGAGCTCAAAAATTTAGGATCCACACAGTGAGCCTGAACCAAGAAAAGTTCTCATATCCTTCTTGATGAGGTTATATGCCTAAACCTAGCAGCATGCAATGCTACAAGTGAAAAGTATTGCTGAGTGCAAGCTAAAAAGCAGGGACTGATTAGGGGTATCCATATAACATTTACAGCATCCCAGAGTTCATTCTCCCTTGATTAGGTACTAACATAATCGGAACCAAGTATGTTTTCATTACATATGTAGTGTCATGGAAGAAAAAAAAATAGTCAGAGATGAGCTCACCTTCACTCTAGTACAGGGGTGTTGAACACATTTGTTATGAGGGCTGGATCTGACATAAATGAGACCTTGTCGGGCAGGCCATGTATATCATAAAATGTAATGCCAGGTAGCAGAGAGAGAAACTATAAAGGACACAGATTTTTTTAAAAAAACTTAAAATATGCTTAAAAGAGTAGCACTTTTGCAATATTTTGTTTTAACAGTTTCTGATCACTAACACCTCTTGCTCTGAATTACTGCATCAAAATCTGGAGAAATGCTTGTGCTGCAGCAATCTTGAGTATGCTGTTCAGGTGTTGTTCAGATGTGTGTGTGTGTGTGTGTGTAAGTTGTAAGCCTACTTTTGATTTGACATTCATTACAGAAATCGCAATGCTTTGAGCCTAAGACCCAGGGGAAAACATGAGATGGCTGGGCACTGCGAGCTTTTGTACATAAGTTGCTTCATGTGCTAATCAGCCAATGGAGAAAATAGAGGCTTTGCTCTGTAGAGCGCCTGTGTGATTGAGCAAAGCAAGCTGTGATGCAGAAGGAAGCAAGAGAGAAGGAAGCAGATAATGGTGAGTTGCTTGCAGGCTTGATAGGAGCCTCTTGTTCCTTGCTCTCTCTACCATCCTATTACTCTAAGTGTGATCCTCTTAAGAATAATAAGCTGAAATACAGCCTGGACAGTATTTTTAATATATACCTTTGACTGTGCAATCCCTGACAATTAGCATTTTTAGCTTAGTTTCTTTTATATGTAACCTGATGTCGGGTATTTTCACTTGCTGTCATTTCCAGCTAGAATTTGCAATCAAGGATAGGCATTTGCGGTATAGCCACGTAAACAAATGAATATTTTGAGGGGGGGGGGCGGTTATTCCAATCTACATTATTGCAGAGTTAGTCATTTTTATTGGAAGAGGGGGGAAGCTTTTCCTCTTGCCTGATTCCTATCCTAGAAAAACCTGTTGTTTTCACAAGTAGATTATCTTTGCCCTGACTGGAATAGTGCAGGCTAGCCCAATCTCTGAAGCTAAACAAAGTCAGCCCTGGTTAATATCTGGATGGGAGACTTCCATGGAAAGCCTGGAAAACTAGGCTAAAACAAAATGAATTTCAACAGGGATACATGTTAAAGTTCTGCATTTGGGTAGGAAAAATTAAATGCATGTTAGGATGGGGGAGACTAGTCTCGGCAGTAGTATGCACATAAAGGAACCAGGGGTTTTAGTAGACCACAACTGAACATGAGTCAGCAGTGTGATGCAGTAGCTAAAAGAGTCAAAGCGATTTTGGGCTGTATCAACAGAAGTATAGTGACCACATCAAGCTAACTGAAGGTATTGCTTTGTTCTGGTTAGACCACACACAGAGTATTGTGTTCAGTTTTGGGAATCAAAAAAAAAATAGTGTTAAACAAAATAGGGGAATCACAATTTAAGGATATAGGCAAGCTGGAACATGTCCAGAGGAGGGCAAGGAAGATGTTGAGGGGTCTGGAGACCAAGTCCTACAACAAGTCTGCTTGGGTATGTTTAGCCTGGAGAGGAAACACCTGAGAGCTGAAATGATCACCATCTTCAAGTACTTGAAGGGCTATCATATAGAGGATGGTGTGGAGTTCTATGTTACCCCAGAAGGTCAGACCAGAACCAACAGGTTGAAATTAAGAATTTCCGACTAAACATTAGGAAGAACTTCCTGATAGAGCAGTTTCTCAGTAGAACAGGCTTCTTTGGGAGGTGGTGGGCTCTCCTTTGGAGGTTTTTAAGCAGAGGCCATCTGACAGCAATGCTGGTTCTGTGAACTTAGGCAGATCATGAAAAGGAGGGCAGGAAGGGCTGCATCAGTGCTTAGTTCTTGTGGCCCTTTCTTACATGCCCAGCGAAATGCTGTTTGCCACATTGGCATTAGGCAGTAATTTTCTCTAGGTCAGCTTTACCAGGGATTCTGGAGGGATTTTTATTATTATGCCATCTTCTGGGCATGGAACAGGTGTCACTGGGTGTATGGGGAGAAAATATTTGTGAATGTCCTGCATTGTGCAGGGAGTTGGACTACCATGGAGGCCCCTTTCAACTGTGGAATTTATGGTTACTATGCTGTGGAAGACAACGGCAAACCACACTTGCCTTGATAATCCTATGGGGTTGCCGAAGTTAGTTGTGACTTGATGGCTCTTTACTTACAGAGATTAAAGATTTGAAAAAAAGACACATTTTTATTTTCTTTTAATGCAGGATTAAGCCTGAATAAAGACAGGTGCCAATGCCATGGGTTTTTTTCCTCTCCAAAAGCAGTAATAGTTCTTTGGTGGTAACAGTATGTAGGTGTTATGTATTTAACACACATGGCATTCTAAACTACTGCTCACTTTGCTGACTCCCAAACCCGGGCTTAGTTCCTGCTCTTTACACACCTGATAAAGCTGCTGCTTACTTTATTCTTGAAGCTGAGCTATCTAAACCTATAACTTGTTCCTACCAACAAAACTCTGGAGCAGCCTCCTAGGAGCTTGTACTGACAGACTGAGTGCTGCTTTGCTGCTGGTTGTCCTGAAATTCTTCCTCAGGCTTTTCTTATCAGAATCAAGCCTACCACACTCAACCTGTCTAATTTAGAATCAAGACAGACACAGTCATGTTTTTCCTTTTACAAGAATGTAATTTCTCAACCAAGAATGGCCAATAGGATAAATCTAGTCCCTGTGATCATTCTCTTGACATCTTATTTTAATAAAATTATGGGAAACTGCTCAATGAAATGAGAAATGCTCTGGTTTCAAAATACATGGTTTATGTAACCCTGTTCTCAAACACATTCCCTATCTGAAAAGCCCTTATTAGGTAGCAGCAATTTTATAATTCACCTACAGCTTATGTGGTGCAGTTTGCAGTGTTTCCAATACATTTCCAGGCCACAGCTTGTCAGAAGAGAGGAGGCCTAAAGAATGTGTAAGTTTTATATCCCTGCTCTGAAGAAACCCAGAGGGAGGAATAATGCTATATATAACTAGTTAGGTAACAGCTCCACAAAACGTAAGATCCAGGGGGTAAGAGACCAGAATCTGGGTTCTGAGAAACCTATGTTCAAATCCTCACTATGTCAAGTTCACCAGGTGACCTTGTACCAGTCTCTCACAGCCTTACCTGTGTCACTAGGTTGTTGTGAAGTTAAAATGAGGGAGAAACATGTGCTGCCTTGAATTATTTTCCTTTTTGTCCTTTTGTACCTTTAGCAACTCATTGATTCACGATTCATTGATTCTGGTCACCGCACCTCAAAAAGGATATTATAGCATTGGAAAAAGTCCAGAAAAGGGCAACTAAAATGATTAAAGCGTTGGAACACTTTCCCTATGAAGAAAGGTTAAAATGCTTGGGGCTCTTTAGCTTGGAGAAACGTCAACTACAGGGTGACATGATAGAGTATTACAAGATTATGCATGGGATATTGAAAGTAGAGAAAGAAGTACCTTTCTCACAATACAAGAACTCGTGGGCATTCAATGAAATTGCTGAGCAGTCGGATTAAAACGGATAAAAGGAAGTACTTCTTCACCCAAAGGGTAATTAACATGTGGAATTCACTGCCACAGGAGGTGGTGGCGGCTACAAGTATAGCCAGCTTCAAGAGGGGGTTAGATAAAAATATGGAGCAGTGGTCCATCAGTGGCTATTAGCCACAGTGTGTGTATATATGTGTGTGTGTGTGTATAATTTTTTTGGCCACTGTGTGACAGAGTGTTGGATTGGATGGGCCATTGGCCTGATCCAACATGGCTTCTCTTATGTTCTTATTAATCTTAAACAGCAGAATACACATTCTTTTTCTTATGCAAAAGCTAAAAGAACTGAGACAAATTTTGCAATTACTTGAGTGTTCTTAGGATCCTTATCACTAAGCAAAAGAGCCAGGGTTTCTCGAGCATGGGAGGATGACTGATTGAATAAAGATTTAATATAGTAATCTCAATCTCAAAAAAAAATCTGCATTCCATCAGAGTGTGAAAGGATGTATCAATCCTGTTAAGGCCACAAAGGCAGATTCTATCAGCATTGGGCCTATTCAAAAATCTCCCTTGCAAAACCATTGTAGGTATAATGCTCAGTCTTGCAAACAAAATAGCATGATATAGTAAGCTAGTACATATAGGGGGTAAAGATTCTGGGTAAAGAAGGCAAAAAAACCCAGGGGTGAACATACTCTGCAGGCTCTCAGGATCAAACTACCATGGTCAATTTCAAGGACTTGCATTTTGATCAGAAAAAATGCTTTGGTCTCACCCATGCCTTGAATTCCTTAGAGCATGGGTGGGGAACCTCTGTCCCGAGGGCAAAATGCGCCCCTCGAGGTCACTTGGTGTGGCCCGCGGGGATTCCTGGGCCGAACCAAGCCATGTGGCAGCCTCCCTGGGGCCAGGCTGGCCAGCGAGGATCATGGGGCCCAGCCGCGCTGTGCAGCAGCCTCTCCAGGACTAGGCATGGATCACAGGGCCCAGATTTATTTATTTATTCGATTTATATCCCGCCTTCTCCACTGTACTGTGCGGCAGCCTCCCTGGGGCCTGACTGGCCCACCAGAATTGCTGCAGGGCCTGGAAAAGTTACTGTCACAGTTCAGTTTGCACATGATTATCCCAGATGGTGTGACCTAATATGCTAATATTAGGAGATGTGGTCTGATATGCTACTGAGTTCCTGATGGGCTTTTTCTACAAAAAAGCCCTGGACCTATGCATTTGCCTAGGGAGGCAGGCCAGGTGTGTGTGTGTATATGCCAGATTAGGCTCTCCCCACATGACTTCAAATAGAAAAACAATTATTTGCATTAATTTTGCTGGCCTGAACCATTCTCCTTCGACAGAGCACTGATAATTTTGTATGGCCCACGAATGATGTTATAAATATCCATACGGCCCTTGGCAGAAAAAAGGTTGCCCACCCCTGCCTTGGAGGAAGGGCAGTATAAAAATGTACAACACAGATAAATCTGGCTATTAGTGGATTATTAAGTAACTCCAGAGAGATTCAATTTGCACAATAGTTAAGGCTACAAGAGAACAAGAATTGTAGAAGTACTAGCAAAGGGACTGGCAAATGTAGAATGGCTCAGCAGGGCTCTAAACGACTACTTAAATAGGAATAATGAAAGAGGTTTGATGGAGAATAGTGCAGTTTGAATATTTGTAGAAAAAAACATCCAATCAAGTTATGGGAAATGCCACTGAGAAAGTACCCAAGTATCAACAAATCAAAGAACTAGCCCCAAACCTTTGCACTTGGGCATTGGGTGCTTTCACAAGACTGCAAGTGGATTCTTACACAATAAAAACCCAGTTGCAAAGTGTTTAGTGTGTATGAACACAGCCATTGTTACTTTCAAAAGCTAGTTTTTATAAAAGTGAACAAAAGCTAATCCACTTGTCATTTATAGCCTGTAACAATAAAGGCAAAGCACAGCCTTCAATTTACAGGACCTGAACAAGTCTGTTAATAATAAGATAAAAGTCATTAATTCATGGGGGTGGAGGAAAGTGCTGCGAAGTTGTGGTCAAATTAAAACAACCCCAAGAGTGGGTCAAAGGTGGTTTGTCATTGCCTTCTTCTGTGGCTTAGTTATGTACATATTACTGTACATAAATCTATAATTCTCAATTTTTAATTCAGTCTGAAAACAATGATATTCCAAGCTATCTAACACAATTTCTTTTAAAAAGTTATGTCATTATGTCACAAACATACTGAGATGTTAGACAAAAATCTTAAGCTTTTAAGTTGGAAATAAACAATGCATAAGTCAGTGTAGTATCTAAAATCCACAACAAATTATATTTGCTAGCTTGCCTTTACTATTTTTTTATAAAACCATCTCTCAGTATTACCTCTTAGGGTATCAATAAATCACATAAGTTTGTTGTATCGTGCACAGAATCCCCTTTTAAAAACTTATCTTGCTTCCTATATTTAAAACACCTTATTTTAGTTTATGTCCTTCTTCACGGCAAACGTCTTTCATAAGAACAAACGATTGCTGACGACCAAGGAAATATGCTGATCCATTAGTTTGCGGGCAAGGGGAGTAAAATTTTAATTAAAATATGCTTTTCAAAGTTAATACTTTATTGAACATTTTCATGAGCAAAACCATCTTAATGCCTCTAGTTTTCATTTTAAATAAAACTGGAACGATTTAAGTTCCGCGTTTGAGGGGGGGGAATAAAAATTCGGGAGGCGGGAGGTGCCCAAAGGAGCGCCTGTGGGGAAGCCACCCCAACATGCCGGGAATTTTCCAGGCCTAAGCAACTCTCCGCTCACCGGCGCCGAGTTGAACAAGTCTGAGCCCGAAGCGGAATTTTACGGCCGAGCTGGAACGGAGGCGGCGGCGGCGGCGGCAGGAGCGGCAGCTGCAGCGGGAGGGGCTGGCAGGGACCCACCGCCCTTCCTCTTCAGACTCCCGTCCCCGGCCCGGTTCGCTCTCCGCCCGGCGGGTTTGTGGCCTGAGGAGCAGGCGGCTCCAGCAACAGCAGCACCGGTATCTTCCTTCCGCATTTCCCTGGGTCTCTCTCGGGCAAGTGACGTGACGTACTGACGGCGGCCCGGCCCGGAGAGCTTGGCCGCTTCCACTCAGCTCGGAGCTCGGCCCCTCCCTCCCCTCCGCTCCCGCCCGCCCCGCCGCAGCGACACTACCACCGAGCTCGGCCCAGCTACGCGAAGAGAGGCCGCCCAGAGCCCGTCGCCGCCCCGTCCGGTAAGCAGCGCGGGACAGGCCCGAGCTAGGCCTTCACCCCCACGCAGAACCAGGCCTCGGCGCCCGCCACGATACAGGCCCTGAGAAGGCCGCAGCTAGGCCGCGCCAGGGTTGCGTCCTGCAGGAGTGGGCCGTAGGGCCGTGTTGGAAGGCCTGGGCGCTTATTGCTCAGCTTTGAGGACGGGGCAAGGTGGAGCGCTAATATGAGGTGCACGGGCGATAGAGACCGGGACCAGGTTGAGGGGGTGAAGGAGCTAGGCCTGCGTCGGAACGAAAAAGTCTGGGAGGAGGAGACAAGATGGCGGCGGTAAGAGAGGCTGGGGGAGGTTGCCGGCCGCCATCTTGAATTAATCGCTTCTGGCCCGAGACAGTCCCCATAGCGGGCAGGGCGGTGACGGCGCCAGTAGGGGAGGCTCGCCCCTCCCCTTCTTTCCTGTTCTGTGCCCAGTTGTCCTGCTTGGCTCCTCCTGGGCTCGATGCACGACAGTCCATCATGTATTTTCTTCATTGCTGGCGCTGTAGCGTGCACAGCGGCTGAGAGACACTTTCTGACCTCCTTAACTCTCATCATGCCTTCCGGTCCTGAGCTGTTAATGATGGCTCGACTCCGCAGGGCAGGAGCTATTCACATCCGAACCCAGATATCCATACGTATCGTATGGTGGCAGGTTGAATCATGTGCCAATTTGTCAAGATGACTCTTAACGGTGAAGCATAAATAGTACTCCATGACGAGTTTTCTGTTGGTGATATTGGGGGAGGGGACGGGGTGGCCAGTTGCTTCCATAAAGATTTAGGTAATTGGTTAATGTACTGAAAGGGCATTGGCCGTTTTACAGGGCAGAGCTTGCACATCACTAAAACTTGAGTTCAGAATCGCTTACGATAGGGTTAATTCATTTCCCCAGATTTAGTAAACACAATTCTGAAGAAAAAATAACTTTCTCCAGGTAATCCACAGTGGAGCCCCTAGGAACTTTATGCACAGATGTCAGTCAGTGTATCCTGAGGTATGCAGCCAGATACTGTTAACTGTCTCCTTTTGTATTTCTTATTGTCATAAACAGGTTATGTATATTTGAAACCCCATACTGAAAACACGAGCTTTCCTGTTCAGTCTCATTCGGTTCCCCTCCTGACAAGTTCAAATCTGTCCCCAAAGGATTTTTGTTCACATGAGTCTCATGATATTTTGCGTAGCCTCTTTTGGTGGCCAAAAGGGGTCATTCCTTCCTCTTCTGCCAATGAAAAACCTGGTAGCATTCAGCCAAATTGTGTAGGGAGGTGAGGGGTTGTATAGATAATAGGAGCACCAACATCCAAAACTTATTTGAATAACATACTTTTCTGTTTTCTGCTGGTACATATGTCCCATCCATCTCAGTCCCACCCAGGCCTGGAGTCCAGTCCAGTAATTTTGTGGAATAAAATATTTCAGCATACTACGGCAGCAAATATTTCAGCTTGTTTATTATTTTCTTTCTTGCTTAAAAGACATGGGGAAATGCACAGCTATTCATGGGAAAGTATCCTGAATATTTTGGCATTTCTGAATTCAACAACAACACCAGAATATAAACGGTAGAATCAGTGAGGAAATGGAGAGCAAAAGTTATAGTTTAATTTGCCTTTTATTGTTTGGCAACTTTGTTCACAAATGAGGGTTATCATTTTGAGGCCATCACAATTGCTGCTTGCCCATAAGTGGTGCCCTTTCGTTCTTTTTCTGCCTTTGTAGCAAGCGCACCAGAGAACTCTACTTTTGATGTTTATGGTTCTTTGGTTCCTTAATTTTCTATTATTCTTGCAGCTGCCACTTTTTACTTGTCTACCTCAAAACAAACAAAATCCCTCTTTTTATCTTTTTTTCCTGCTTGCCTGACCTGTTCAGCTCACAACTTAGTTGTGGAAGCTTCTGAAGCCACAGCAAGGATCTATCAAAGGATGGAGATGATTTTTTTAAAGCCATAAAGCAGGTAGGCCCTGCTGACTCTCTTGGTGTGTACAGTGGTAGAGGTCCCATTCCAAACCTGGCTTCTACATGGTGCTGACAGTTTTTTGGTGACAGAAGAGCAATTCAGAGTGTCAACAGGCAGTGTGGAGAATGGATAGAAAGCCACTGGGTCCCTAAGCCTCCAGGGTAGGTTAGGAGGACTCCTTGACTCAGTCTCTTCTTTCCTCACAAATCATGTAATGCAGACATATCACTGGGAGGTAAAAGGTGGCTGAATAATTTTTTGTTGCAAGAGCAACGGCCCAAGGGGATATGGAGGAGCTTAAAGGACAAAGGCATGTTCCATGGTCATTATTTTCAGATCATGCACTACACTTCTCTGACTCTCCAACAGTCAGCTCTGATAGCACCTTGCTACACAAGCAGCCATGGCCTCCTTGCACCCAACAAATGTAGCATGGAACCAGAGTGGGCAGCTACTTCCTCTCAGTCACTTAGGGATCATAGGTGTTGATGACCAACCTCAATGGTTAGTAGAGCACCAGACAGAGGATGGTGATCCTATGGATGAAGAACTCTTTCCCCCAAAACAGAATACAAGTTTTTTTCCCTCAGACAGTTCCCTCTCCTCTGCTTCTGGTAATGCTTTGAGAAGGTTGAAGCATATGGTATTAAATGAGAAAACTCCATAAGAAGAGATACTAAAGGATTCATAGGCATTGTAATGTAGTCTTTGAGAAACATACCCTGCCTTATAGCATATATCACCAAAGTGGTTTTAAAAACCAAACTGGAAAGATATGTTTGTTGTTGAGTTCCTGCAGTAGAGTATAACACTATTTGGAACCTACATTACAAACAAATGAAAAAACAGTTTATTGTTAACAGGTAGCTGAAAGCCTGTGAGCCCCTAAGGAGGGAAATGCTAGGACAGAAGTGTCCTGCCATTGTACCACTTTGTTCATCTTACTGGCTATAAAAAACACAAAGGAGATTTGAATGCATTGCTTGCCCATCACCTCTTGAGTTGACAGAGGGGGAGAGATTTGGGGCTTTAGTTTAGTTTTGGTTTTAAACTGAAAATGTAAATGTTTTTAACTATTTTTGTAAGCTGCCTTGAGCCAGGAGGAAAGGTAGGAAATATATGTTTAAATAAATAAACTACTTTGCAACCCAGAGGAAAAAATCAAACCCTGAGGAGTTATGTTGTTCCTCAATAGTATGCTCTTTTTTTCTTTCAAAGATTTTGAACTTTGACAAATCACTGAATTAAATATAGAGGTTGCACTTAGATATAGAATACTGATAATTAGTTGATAGCTATCTTTGTTAATTTTACAGACTTTGTGACTGATGAAAGTTAAAGACCATGGATGAAGATGGGCTTGAACTACAGCCACATGATCCACATGCATTTTTTGATCCAACTGGTATGTTAAGAAATATCATATAACATAATTACTGACAGGCTATGTATCTTCATTATAGGACATTTTTAATTTAGAAAGGTAAATACAACCTGTTTTACAAGTTACATTCTGTCACAAGAAGAAATACCTTGAGGTTAAAAATATGCTGCCATCATCTATAAATCACAGTATTCTTTCCCCATAGTGTTATAGCAGTTTAACATATTTCTGTGTTAAAACAATACACAGCTTTAGATACAAAACTTCCATCCAAGATACATGCTTTTCTGCAGGAAATGACATAATATTGGGGGAAACCATGAGAGTGGAAACTCTGGATTACCAGATTTAGGTATAAATCCAGCAATTGTCAGTTTCTCTAAAACAGCTCACTTTAGGTTACCCATTTCATTTCTTTATTTTAGTCAATTTGTATTCCACCCTTTCTCAGGAATGGGCTCAGGGCAGATAACATAATAAAATAACAATTTAAAATATACTGTTAAAAAGCACAATATAATAAACTGTAGACAAGTTATAAACAAATTATGGATGGTGACTGAAGGTCTATAATTGTAATTAAGAATAGACAATGGAAATGCACTAGATATCACAGCAAAGAGGCCAGTTGATGCAGTAGGACACCTGCTGCCTCAACCAAAGACCCAGCGGAATAGCTCCATTTTACAGGCCTTACAAAAAGTAATTCAGTAGGGAGCTGATTCCACCAGGCCGGGGTCAAGGATGAAAAGGCCCTGGCCCTGGTTGAGGCAAGTCAGAGGTCCTTGGGGCCAGTGACGGTCAGTAGACATTGTGGACTAGATCTTAATGATCTTCAGTGCACATGTGGGAAGAGGCGGTCCTGTAGATATGTTGGTCCGAGGCCACAAGAGGCTTTAAATCGTCTGGGACTCAACTGGCAGCTGGTGCAGTTGATGGAATGCTGGCTGGATGTGTGCCTGGCTAGGCACTGGTATCAACAACCGAGCTGCTTCTAAGGCCAAGGTCAAATAACCCAGGGTGGAGACTGGGTGACCATCCATCAACTGATAGACCTGGGTGTCATCTGCATATTGGTAACAGCCCAGCCCAAAACCTCGGGCAATCTGGGCAAGGAGGTGCATAGAGATGTTAAACATCATTGGTGAGAGAATAGCTCTCTGGGGCACATTGCATTCAGGTGGGTGCTGCAGGCAGGTCTGTTTGCCAAGCGCCATCCTTTGTCCCTAATCACAGAGAAAGGAGGAAAAGGCAAGCAAACCCCCTGAACTCCAATGTCAGCAAGGCAGTGGGTCATTAGATCATAGTTAACCATGTCAAACACTGCTGATAGATCTAAAAGAAGCAGCAGCGCCGACCTGCCTTGATCCAGATGCCTTCTTAGGTCATCCGTGAAGGCGACCAAGACAGCCTCTGTCCCATGACCAGGGCGGAAGCCAGATTGGAAGGGATCAAGGATAGATGTATCCTCCAGGAAGACTCGAAACTGCTCCATCACCACTTTCTCAGTTACTTTGCCCAGAAATGGAAGATCCAAGACTGGACGGTAATTGGCTAGGATCATTGGATTCAAAGATTGTTTCTTTAAAAGCAGGCAAACCACTGCCTCTTTGAGCTTTCCTGTCCCTCTTTACCCCTTACAAAGCAACTGATTTTCTTCTGTCAGTTTTAGGACCTATAAATCCTCCTAACTTTTCCCCACACAAAATATTGGTTGTGGATTAATAATAATTGAAACATGAGCTAGCAAGATGGCAATATAATTTATAGCCATTCTGAGTGCATCACATGAGATCTAAATACTTGCATTGGTTAGAGGGGGGGGAAGCAGTGGTATCAAAGTTTTAATGTTTTGCAGTGTGTTAAACAAAGTAAAGCTGTCTCTGTAGTGATAAATAAATGTCAAGGATTTTTGTGAAATTTGAGGCTATGCTGATACAGTAATTTTAGTTATTTGCATGTATTTCAGGTGCTGATGGAACACATCTGAATGGAGATGAAATTGTAGTAGAAATACAGGAAACTGTATATGTGTCAGATGTGGAGGATTCTGACATAACCGTTCATAACTTTGTCCCTGATGATCCAGATTCTGTAGTTATCCAGGATGTCGTTGAGGATGTTGTTATTGAAGATGTTCACTGTCCGGATATCATGGAAGATACAGATGTATCTCAAACTGTTATTATACCTGAACCAGTGCTGGACACTGATGTCACTGAAGAAGTGTCTTTAGCACACTGCACTGTTCCTGATGAAGTTTTATCCTCTGAGATTGCAGCAACAGCAATGTCAGTACCAGAGCATGTACTTACAAGTGAGTCAGTGCACATACCTGAAGTTGGACATATGGAACATGTAGTTCATGATCATAATAATGTGGTAGAAGCAGAAATTGTTGCAGATTCTCTGGAAGAGGATGTAGTTTCAGAAGTATTAGTGGCAGACTGTGCCTCTGAAGCAGTAATTGATGCCAGTGGGATACCTATGGGACATGATGATGACAAGGGCAACTGTGAAGATTATCTAATGATTTCCTGTAAGTCTCTGGGTAAAATATTTTTAAAACAAGTTTTATTTACAAATGACTTAATCCAAACTTCCTTAACTTATTCTGTTTTACAGCTTGATCCTATGCTTAGAAATAAGTAGCTCTGAGTTCAGTAGGGTCTGCTCCCAATAAAGTGTGTATATTGGATTGGAGCTTTTTGGGGGGGATTATGGATTGGAACTCTGCAGCCTATTCCTGTGCATATTTATTTGTAAGTAAATTCCACTGCGTTCAGTGGGGCTCACTTCCCAGTAAATCTGCTTAAAATTGCATTCTTTTGAGGTTTTGGTTATGCTAAATGACCAGTTGATATAATTTCTGTCAGAGAAGGAGTGGGATGGATTCAAGTTGGCAACTTTCACAGTGCTTAGGAAACATCACATATTATTATGGTTGATGAAGGTTTCAGTTCCTCACATGATGGATTTGATTGAAATCAAATAGATTGAAATCACAATTTGATTTCAGTCACTAGTCAGTAAAACGGCATTTAAATCATGATTTTCTGAATAGAGCAGGGGTGGCCAACAGTAGCTCTCCAGATGTTTTTTGCCTACAACTCCCATTAGCCCCAGCCATTGGTGATGCTGGCTGGGGCTGATGGGAGTTGTAGGCAAAAAACATCTGGAGAGTTACCGTTGGCCACCCCTGGAATAGAGGCTTTTTCTTGCTTATTGTTTTAACCTTAATAGTTATAACCCATATGAAAGGTTCATTTTTAGAATAATAACCTTTCACATTAGTTTTACAGTTATATCAGAAAATTTGGTTGTTTGGTTATTTATCATTTGAAATAGATAGTTACCTAAACAAAGACATCCCCCCAACGTTATGTGGAAAGAAGATTATAGACTTATGGTACCCGGTGGTGGCATATCTAACTGAACAAGTTATTTTACCAAAAAATGTACTGTATCATAATCTGATCTACTTCTAGATGACTTTGTAAATAGCTATTTGAGTTAGTTTGAATGTTGTTACAGGAACCATTTATACACGCTATTTTTGAAATAAATAATTTTTTAAAAAAAATAATTCATCTCACAATGTTTTCATAATTTTCTCCAGTATAATAGGTTAATCACTCATATTTGGACAATTAATCTTCTGTTTCTATCAGAAGGATAAAATCATTAATTAATTTACTTATAATCATATTTATTTATTAAACTAATATTATTTATTTATTTGATTTTTAGTTGCCACTCACCCGAAGGGTTTTGTGACAATTTACAGCATTAAAACCAATAAGGAAAAAAACAACAAAAAAGCAAATATAAAATATTAACATTAAAATATGTAGCTGTCACCATGCCGCTGTTAAAATAGCCCGAATGTGGTTACCCTCCAAAGGCCGACCTAAAGAATTCAACTTTGCATCCCCTACAGAAACTAAAGTCTGACAGGTTATGGATGTCATCTGAGAGTGCATTCCATAGGGTAGGGGCCACAACAATTAATTCATTAATTCAATTTATAGCCCACCCTTTCCCAAATGGGCTCTGAGTGGGCAACAACAGTCAATAATACAAGGTTAAAATCAGATACATATAATAAAATGATATACAATCTAAAAGCAATACAATAGTCTAAAAACAAACTCCAATTCTGAGAAGGCTCTTCTCCTGGTGACACAAAACTGAGCCACCGTGGGGCCAGGCACCTGCAAGAGGCCCCTAGACAATGACCAAAGGCAAAAGGTTGTAACAGGAAAGGCAGTCCTGTAGGTATGAGGGTCCCAGACTGTTTTGTTATACCGCCAGCATGGTGTAATGATTAAGTGTGGACTCTAATCTGGAGAACCTTGTTTGATTACCCACTTCTTCACATGAGCCTGCTCGGTGACCTTGGACAGTTCCCCCAGAACTCTCAGGGGAAGAGAAGGATATTGTAAGCCACTTTGAGACTCACGAAGGTAGAGAAAACCAGGAATAAAAACCATTTTTTATTATTTAACTAAATATTTAACTAATATTTAACTAATATTTAACTAATATTTAACTAAACAATATTTAACTAAAACAATTATTTAACTATGGTATATGTATTCTTGTATTTGCTTAAACATTGATGAGGCAATGCTCACAAAGATCTCAAGATTTCTGGAGTATTATGCTCAAAAAGTTTTGTTGTACTGCTTGCCATTCCCTCTTCACAATTACCATCTCCTCGTCTAGATCTATTCCACACCATTGAACTTCTTGAAACTTATCTTTTAGGAGACAAGGGGTTGATTGTATGTACATAGATTTGCACATAGAATTGAAGTCTCCTTCTCAACTCTTATTTATTTTAAAACATTTTTGCTGTAAAGAAAAGGCATATTATCTCTTAGACACAAGTTCACATTTTGAGAACTGCAAAAGCAAGCATCTTCTAGAAAGAAGAATTACCAAAAGTAATCTTACAGAAACCTCTGGGAAATTTTTTTTAAAACTTCACATGAATATCCAGTCTCATACTACATAATTAAAAATTAATCCATACTTCATGATGAAAACCCTTTGAGGTGTAATGTAACTTAAATACAAAACCATTTAAGTAGTTTTTGCTCAAAAAGCATTTTTATAAAAAGATTGATTTTTTTCTTAAATCATTGATTTTTATTCACTCTGATCCAGCCACAGGACTTATAGTGGACTCCAGGAAGCAAGAGGAGAAGGATTGGGTGGGTAAGAGGAGCAGGGAAAGGGTATTTATTCACTGATGGCAGAAGTACATAAAAACATTTATTATGTTATCATTGTGATTAATATTTTGTGTATCTGTGTTAAAAACAAATTTTAGTTTGAAAAATACATTCCTAAAGTTATTAAGATCATGTGGACTGCTGTAGTTTGTTTCTCATTTTGATACCAAAGTGTGTGATTGGATGTGCCATCAGAGAAGGGGTTATGATGGGGTTCCGTGAACTGAAATAGCAGCACTTTGTTGTGAGCTGACCATTATGTCATCATGATTTGGCAATAATATGCTGGTTTACACTGCTAAGAGCTGAATTGGCTGTATGAGCAGTATCATTAAAGTAAAATAATATGCTGGCAACAGTTAACATTGCCAGAAATGTTACAGCAGTAGCACCCAAAACTACCTAAAGGTGCAAAAAATATATGGATGGAATCATTAAGATGTGCCTTCAGAGAATTCCTGCACCAACATCAATCCTGTGTCAGCACAACACTATACACTTAGTATTTAGAACTAGTGTTTTATAACAGGATTGCAGTTGACAAGTAGCATAGGACAGAAACATTCTAAAGTAGAGCTTTGGATTCATTAAGAGAAGAACACTGCACATGACAAAGCTGTACAGTGAAGTGTGATGCTAGTCATTTATTTCCTTTTAGTAATATGTAGATTTTTCCATATATGGATTCTCATATAGTAATATTTCTAAAATTTTTCTTCACTCTAAATTTTTCTTGTTTTGTAACAAAATGCATATTCTGTATAATTTGATGTGACAGTGCACACTAGAGTTTATATTCAGTGAATCTTTCCCTATTCATATTTTTATTTTAAGGTTCCCAAACTAGTTCTACAAGTTTCTGAGCCAAGAAGTTAGTGCTTCATTTGGAGTATCAAAGATTTCAGGTTTTCACGGCTGGTAGCATCATTAGCGTTTGTAGAATCTTTCGGGATCAAGTGCCGTGTTCTACTGGAGAAAGTTTTCCTACCAGACGTTTCGTTCTCAGCTGCGGAGAACATCCTCAGTGGCGTTGCAGCCGGAGCAGGCGCTCAGACCTTCTTGGCTGCTGTGCATTGAGTGGGGCCAGGGCTGCTGGAGAGCTGCTATTTCTAGGCTGGAGGGGGTGTGATGAAAGGGCAATTGGTTTGTGGATGTGCCCATTGTTTGGTGGGGCTTCCTGGAAGGGTAGTGATAAGGAAACTGGCTGTTGAATGTGACCATTGTTCCATGTTAATTGCTGGGAGGGTTGGAAGGGGTTTGAAGATAAGGAAGATGGTTGTTGACTGTGCTGATTGTTCTGTGGAATTTGCTGGTTGTTCTGAGACTTTCTGCAATTTATAGTCTGTAGGGTGTTTTGCAGAGCTGGGTACCAAGATTGGTGGATGAAAATGCCTTCTTCCTTTCTGTTAAAATTGTGCTGGTGTTTGTAAATCTCAATAGCTTCTCTGTTCAGGCGGGTATGATAATGTGAGACCGTAGAAAGGACTTCAGTTCTTTCAAAGTGGATGATGTGGTCTCCTTCTTGAAGTGCATGTTCAGCTACAGCTGATTTTTCTGGCTGAAACAAGCGACAGTGTCTCTTGTGTTCGGTGAGACGGGTGTTGATACTGCGTTGGGTAGTGCCAATGTAGACTGCACCACAGGAGCAGGGTATTTTGTAGACTCCTTCCAGGAAGCCCCACCAAACAATGGGCACATCCACAAACCAATTGCCCTTTCATCACACCCCCTCCAGCCTAGAAATAGCAGCTCTCCAGCAGCCCTGGCCCCACTCAATGCACAGCAGCCAAGAAGGTCTGAGTGCCTGCTCCGGCTGCAACGCCACTGAGGATGTTCTCCGCAGCTGAGAACGAAACGCCTGGTAGGAAAACTTTCTCCAGTAGAACACGGCACTTGATCCCGAAAGATTCTACAAACCCTAATCATTTGGAGTAGTTTAATCCAGCCAATAACTTACTTTGCAGGGGAATACAAAATCTCCCCTTTTTAAATTATTCATGAGTATATAATGAAGCATATATATTTGTTGACACTTCAGTTAAAACTTAGTTTCAGATTATGTGTGGCAATGCACTTACACTATAATACAGGTAAAATCTAGTGTTGGTGGAATTGGGATTGGAATGGAGGCTGATGAGGCAAATGCAGAGCTTGCCTAATATGGAATACTACTTCAACTGCTGTGGCAGCAACCGAGGTGTTTGCCACTGCAGATGCAACTCTAGATCAGGTTGGGCTGTGCCTGTATTTTGCACTTTCCTTGCCTATTATATGAGGCAACAAAAATTGTTTGCTTTTCTTGAATTACTTGATTTTTTTAAAAAACCCTCTTTATTATGCCTTGTTTGGACAGTTTCTAATATGAAGTGTCTTCCATTGTTAGATATACTTAATTTTATTGTAACTTTCAATATTTCAATGATTAAAATTATTCATTTTTAATATTTTAAAGGTTAAAATGTTAAATTTCAGTTCTAATGCACTCTGTTTATGGTGAGTTTACTGTTTGTGTTTTTTATTGTAGTGGATGATGCTGTCAAGACAGAAAATGACAGTTCTGGGGAAATAACTATAAAAGCTGAGTCAGAAAGTGATCCTTGTAAAATGGATGGTATTTGTCCAGAAGTCATCAAAGTCTACATTTTCAAAGCTGATCCTGGAGAAGATGATTTGGGTAAGGGAGTTCTATTTTTAGAAATAAAAAATTAAAAGTCTTAGCATTGGCAAAAGGAAGTCCTTAGGCCAGGTATGTCAGACATTCAGCCTGTAGGCTGGATCCAGCCCCCACAGAGCTCAAATCAGGCCCACATGCAACTTCCTTTTCCACCATAGCCTGCTTTCCCCCAGCTCCTTCAGTGGCTCTTTGCTTCTTGCCTCTCCCTGTCCCCACACAAACATACACAGCTCCCTAAGTAGCTACTTCATGTGGGAGAGATACAAAGACAGAAATCCTGCCCCCCCTTTCTCACACACACAGACACACAGAGCTTTGCTTCCTTCTCTGGGGCTTCTCCTCTTTTGGAGAGGAAGGGAATGGGAGGAAAGAGAGAGAGAACAAAGAGAGAGAATGGCAGCTTTTAGACCAACGATGTTTTATTCCAGGTATAAGCTTTTGTGTGCAAACACACTTATTCAGAGAGAGGAAGAGTGGGTGGGTGGTTTCTTCTGACAAGTATAGTTTACTTTGGGGAAACTATTTTAGCTTATTTTGAAAGGTTTTTTTAAAAAAAGGATTAGATTTCTCTGTTTCCATCTGGATTTTATTTTATTTCAAAAAGACCCTTATTAGGAATTAGAACACTTGGATTGGTCCTTATATCATGGAGAGTGGAGTGATTTCAGAAGCCAAGTGACAATAGCACATATTGGTAATAAGACAAGAAAGCTAGCTCTCAGTTCAGTTCTGGAGGATGCAGTGTCATGAGCTGCATTATCAATTAAAATTCAGTAGTCTCTCTAATCTCCTCTTGAAATTCCTTTGTAAGAGCAGCACTACTTTTAGTTTAGCAACTCAATGTTGTTTCTAATGTCAGCCTTCTGTCTCTTCTTTGCATCCTCCTGGATGAAACTAAGACCTTGGTTTCCTGTCTTGTTTCAGTGCTGGTATCTCCACACCTACTACCCCTCTGAATATCACACCTAACCCAATCAAGCCTGCTGTTGTCATTCACCTGCTTATCACTATTTGGCATCTAAAATCATCTTTATAAAGCTTATATCTCTAATACCTTGTGTTACGTTTTATGGCGTGCAGGACCCAGCCTAGCAAAGTGATACTTATTTCAGAACTCGCCCTTGTAACAAATGAGTTTACCTCTGCCTTAGGTCAGTTATGACTCTCCATTGTCCCATGGCCGTTGACTTTCTTTGCTTGCAAAACCTGTTGGCAAGATGGGTTAGAGCAGGGGTCCCCAACCCCAGTCCGTGGACTGGTACCACGGGCCGTGAGTTGTATAATTATTTTATTGTATACTACAATGTAGTAATAATAAAAAGACAATGACATTGGATTTATATCCTGCCCTCCACTCCAAATTTCAGGGTCTCAGAGCAGCTTACAATCTCCTTTACCTTCCTCTCCCACAACAGACACCCTGTGAGGTGGATGGGACTGAGAGAGCTCTCCCCAGAAGCTGCCCCTTGAAGGACAACTCTGCGAGAGCTATGGCTGACCCAAGGCCATTCCAGCAGCTGCAAGTGGAGGAGTGGGAAATCAAACCCGGTTCTCCTAGATAAGAGTCCACACACTTAACCACCACACCAAACCAATAGAAATAAAGAGCACAATTGTATAAACCCAAAACCATCCCCCCACCCTCGGTCAATGGAAAAATTGTCTTCCACAAAGACCGGTCCAAAAAGGTTGGGGGGCGCTAGGTTAGAGCATTAATTCCCAATGTGGCACCTGCCTATACCTTTCTAGGTGCCTGCCAAGAGTTTTTAGAAAGTGGGTGGGGCCAGGTGGAGCTTTTATTCAGCAAGGCTTCTGATTGTCAAAGTGATATTTGATTGGCTATGCAAATTTTGCTTTAGTAGTACCTCCCACCACACCACAAACATTCCAGGCCGGATCTAGGGGGGGGGGGCAGAGGGGAGTGTTTGCCCTGGGTGCTGATGGAGGGGGGGCGCCAAATTGGGTATGGAGTCCATTGTATTCTATGGGACCATAAGATAGAATGGCCCATAAGGGGGCACCATTTTTTAATTTTGTCCCCCCCCCCCCCTTAAAATCATGTAGATGCGGTCCTGCAAACTTTGTAACTGAAGGTAAGCTATGGCTGTCTTTTTATAGCTGGCTTCATCTCCTGCGGCAGCCATTTTTTGGTTGTACCCACCACGCTGTGTCAGAATTCCAAGGTGCCTGCAAGCTCAACAAGTTTAGGGATCCCTGGTTTAGAGTATGTGGTTAATGTACTGGCACACTATCTCTCATGTTCTTTTCAAAGAAGCTGTCTAAGATACTAAATTATTGGCCTTTCATATTGTCATTTGGTTTGCCTCAAATTCTTTCAAATATCCTGTAGGGAACAACATGGATTCAAAGTGTTAGTGTAGATTCTTGTGTTGTTTATTATAGCTAAAATATAAATTAGTAGAAACATGCTCACCCAAAATACTTTGCCTAACTTTTTTTTTTTAAATATACTTAGGAGGCACAGTAGACATTATGGAAAGTGAATCTGAAAATGACCATGGGGAGACATTAATTAATCAAAATAGCAGTGTTCGAATTCCAAGGGAAAAAATGGTTTATATGACAGTAAATGATTCTCAGCACGAAGATGAAGATTTAAGTAAGTATGTAGCCTTTATTTTCAGGTAAAGGTTTGTTTATATGGAGGTAATATTTGAATTACATATAGTTTTCTCTTCTCTTAGATGTTGCAGAAATTGCTGATGAGGTCTATATGGAAGTCATTGTAGGAGAGGAGGATGCTGCAGCTGTTCATGAGCAGCAAATTGATGACAGTGAAATTAAAAGCTTTATGCCGATTGCCTGGGCAGCAGCCTATGGTAGGTCATAAATCCAGATTTAGCCTAAGATTCCAGTTGATAGTAAAATGATTTATACAGGATCAGTAAAGTAATATGTTACTGGTGCATTCTGAAGATTGAAGAACACTGGCATCTGTGATCCAGAATAGATTTGCTTTTAAAATAATTATTAAAACAAGTCTGCTAGTTTTTTCTTTTATTCTGTAATGTTTAAGAAAGTGTTGGTAATTGCTTCCATCTGAAAATTGCAACTTGAGGATTTTTGGCATGTGAGAATATCTTTTGGGAGAAATTAATGGAGTATTTTCTTGGGCGGAGTGTGCTCAAGATTTTCTGCTGCAATTTGTATATAAAATACATTAAAGTCTGCATTCCACAAAAAAATGTTAACAGTATTATTATTGCAGTTTAAAATAGAACAAGAAATAAAATTAAGATGGTTGTATAAGCCTAAACCATAGGCATTCTCAGGTGCACTTATAGTATTGAAGGAGAAAACAAGGGGTCTGGCTCACAAAGACAGCTGCCATGGAATCTTCTTAACACTATTCCTGCAAGGCTGTTTCTATTTTTTTAAAAGTAGATGAATGATGACAAGGGTAGTCGCTATTCTCAAAAAAGAAATTCTATCAGGAATTATGCTGCTGTAATTTTTGGCACTCAGGCAGTATATTTTATTGAGAAGTTTAAGGAATAATAATTTTTTTAAAAAGCATCATTATTCCTGTCATTATGGCATTTCACCACTCAGGACCTCTATCTTAGACCATCTCCTCTGGTATGTCCTTGAAGAGCTTTACGCTCTGCTGAGAACAATCCGCTAGTGATCCCTTGCCCTAAAATATCTAGCTTTTCTTGACCACTGCCAGGGCCTTCAGAGCCCTGGCTCCTACCAGTGGAACCCTCTGCCATACATCATGCAGTTCCACAGGGCAGAGATGTTCTGTCAGGCTCTATATTGTTGTTAACCACCTTGAGCTCTGTGAATTCAGAGAAGGGCAGTATACAAATCAAAATTGTAAATAAATAGATTAGCTTATTGTGCACTTTCAGATCGCAACCAGTACTTTTTTCTTCCTTCTCATAGGATGGCAACACTTTTCAGTGTTGTCTAATCACACCAGAGGAAGTGGCTTCCCTGCCACTGTGGGGCGGGCAGTATGTGTGACTCTTTCTGGCATGTAGGTTGATTGTATCGGTCTTTGGTACCCAGTAGTCGTCTTTCTTCCCAGGGTGTGGCATTTGGCTGGGAAGGACTGGTTTCTCAACCCAGTTCATATAATTATGATATTCTCATGTATTCAGTGGCGACATTGGACATGGATTTTGGATCACATCATACAGAAGTGGCTACCCTGCACATTGGGTTCTAATCCCAATGTGTGCAAACAAGGAGCTATAAAGAGACTATTTTATGATGTTTCACTGTGCCACTCTGAACTACTGATCACTAATTTACGGTAGCATGATCAAATCCATGGGTCTTGTATGTGTGTAGCAAACAGTTCGCTATCTGGAGCCACCTCCATAGGTTGGGGTTTCATGTGATTGCTGTGTGGTTACTATTCATCTCAGTTACACCTCATCAGTGGCAGGCTGAGTATTAAAAGGCATTTGCCGTTTCAGTGCTTAATTCTGTATCTTAAAATGTAATTAGCATGTCAATTCAGAGTTTTGAATATTCTAAAGGATGCAGATGTTATATAATTTTAAATTATTATTAGGTAATAACACTGATGCAGTTGAAAACCGGAATGGTACAGCAAGTGCCCTCTTGCACATAGATGAATCTCCTGGTCTTGGGAGATTAGCAAAACAAAAACCAAAGAAAAGGCGGAGGCTGGAACCTAGACAATACCAAACAGGTAAATACTCATTCAGTCATCTAATTGCTTGTCAAAACAAAATGATTGAAAATTCATTTTCTCACTGTGGATTAAAAAAAGAGAAAGCATAGTTGTTTTGATGCATTCATATTGTTGTTTTGCTGCATTTAACCTGTATTACTCTCAAAAACTATGCTTTGCCATCATATTTTGATATAATTCTGAATGAGAAGATCTTGGCTTTTGAAGGTCAGTATTAACAGGAAACAATTGTTTGTAAACTCTTCTAATAGTAGGAGTGAAGAATAAGGAATCATTTTTGAGTATGTAAATATTCTTGGTACAGGCTGGAGTAGTTTAATATACTATTCTGAATACAGTGTTCCAAAGATGTTTTTGTCATTTTTTAAATGTGTAATGAAAATTGTTTGAGGAAAAAGTTTATAATTTTAGAAGCATTTTTAATTATTTGAATATTTTGAATTATCAGGTAATAAACAGCCCAATCCTGACTTCTGTGATGGCCAGCCGTGGTGTAACTAAGGCGCCGCTTGTCAACACCCTAAGGGTTTTGGCACGCTCAGGCGTGGGGGTGAGAGAGAGAAGCAGCGTAGGTCGCTGCATGTCAGGCCGTCACCATGGCAACTCCAGGCAAGGTAGACGCAGCAGGAGGGGAGAGCCAGCCCAGGCCCCCCAGACTGGTCAGTGCTGGTGCAGCTGCCATAGTAGATGACAATCGGGGGTGGGAAGAGGCAGCCCCGGAGAGGCTGATCGCCTTTCCCAACCTGCCCCTTGACAGAGAACTGAGCCAAACATGGGCAGATGGTCAAAGGCAAAGGAGAGAAGTCCCACCAACATGGGGAGGGGACGGGCTGGGTGCGTGAGCGCGAGAGAGAGAAGCCTGGCTCACTGCTGAGGTGGGGGGGGAGGGAAGGGGAAGTGCAGAGCTGCAGGATTGGCCATTCCCGCAGCTGTGCACACCCACTATCAGAGATTTGTGCCAATGACAAGCAGGCGAGGGGAGTCATGTGCCCTCCCCGCAAGCCATAAACAAACAGGGAAAACATAGTGCAGGAGTCTGCAATCAGGGAAACCAGGCAAAATGTGTGTATTGGAATGAGCAGAGTCTCAGCATGCCACCAAGTCCCGCAGGGAAGCCCTCCCCAGCATGGAGACAGAGTCTCACCCTGACACCCCTCGCTGCTTGTGGGGAACCCCTTCCCCAGTGGCAGCAGGACACAGAGTGCCCATTGCATCATTTTCCACCCCCCGCACTCCTCTGCTCCGTGCCATGGGATGAGGGAGGGAAAGACCCTCAGGCTCCCCTGTCCACTCTCTCGCGAAGGTGGCTCATATATTCGCCTCTCCCCAGGTAACATGCAAGCCCGCCCTCCAAGGCATTCCCTCGGGGAGCCCACGGACAGAAAGGGGAGGGGCACAGGGAAAACGCAGCAGACACCAAGGTAGAGAGACAAACTAGGGCACAGCTCAGACTTTATTGTGCTGGAACCAAGTGCAGTGGTATCCTATAACTTGGTACAACTTGGACAGTCTTTCAGGGGGTGGGGCTCCACTCAGAGCAGCAGGCAGGAGCAGCTGACCGAACGGGGGAGGGGGGTTGGAGCGCCACACACGGAAGCCTCTGTGTTGAATTCTCACCTGCAAGACAGAGATCAAGAGCACCTGAAGGGGTGGCAGCTGGAGCAGGAGGCTGTGTTTCAGCCAGGGACTCTCTTAAAGGGATAGTCTCTAACCCACCTCCCCACAGGCATTTGAGGCAGAGGACAGACCAAGGGAAGTGGCTGGCAATGGCACGGAGGGGCCAGCAGCCACCCCTGCCTGAGACCACTGCCTGGTCCAAGTGCCGGAGACGCTGTCACACCAACCAGCCTTGAGCGAGGGGCGGAGGAGGAAATTGAGGGTGCCCAGTCGCACTTACCCAGCCATGGGCGACTGTCCTCGCATGCTGAGTCTCCGGAGGCCGGGTACCTGTTGAGACCTGGAAATGAGAGCCATTAGCCCCAGGGGAGAGACCTCGCTTTCCTCCACGCAAGTCAAAGAGCTCCCCCTATACTGTCTAAGCGCCCTTGCTGTGCAATGTCCACCACCAAAGTGCCCCAGCCCTCTAAGTCCATGCGTCAGGGAGCTCCCCAGCAGAGTCCCATGCTGTGTGCCCTACCCTACCTAAAGAGTTGTGCAGTCCAGGACAGAAGGCTTTGTAGGAGGGGGTGCTGTGATTGGGTGCTGCAGAGGGGGCTCGTCCCACCAAGGATGTGCAGGGATTGGTGTGCCATTTAGTAGGCTCCCAAAGGGGTTTTGAGGCTGCGCCAGAAGTGGCAGCAAACTTTGTTTTCGGGATCCATGTGTCTCTCTGGGATATGCCTGCATTCTCGTGGTTGTAATTTTGCATCTCTTGTAGGGGGTGTTCCCCAGCTGAAAGATTTTAGGGAGCCGACTAATGGTGGCCATGCCCCTGGGGTGGCCCCCTTGTACGCCAGAGTAGCGGCGTGCACCCCAGTTCTGCTGCTGGCTGGGCATGGCGCTGCTCCACAAACAGCCACAGGCGGGCGTACACTGAGGTGCCTGGAGAATGGCGCATTTCTGCTACCGTAGCGGTTAGTTTGCTCCCAAAGCACTTTCAGCCCACCCCCCTAGCAATGTGCTGCAAATTACTTATAATCCTCAGAATGCAATTCAGTTATTTTGAAGCAGTGTTGATTCCCATGGCTTTCTGTACAGAAATGCAAAAGTAATTGGACACACAATGCCAAGGGAAGTAAAGCTGCTCTTAGCATAGAGCACCAAGGTGGTGAAAAAAGGCAGGAAAAAATGCCGCTAAGTTATCCTGCAAAACTGTACTCATGCCACATGCAGACAGATTTTAGCAATAGAAATGTTAATAGTTCAGGGAAATGCCACACGTTTCCATCATATTAAAATATAGAAATATTTTTTCCCTCACCCCATCGAAAAATGAAATTCCCAGTAAGAAAATGAATATAGATGCTTAGCCAGCATTATAGTCAGGAAACAAGAGGAGTAACTGTGTATGTCAGCATGCTTTTTCTAACAAAAAAGTTTATAAATGATCTTGATAGGACTACAGTGTGTGTGTGTGTTGTTATTTTTTTGCTGGGAAAATGGCACTTTTTTTGTATTGTAATGGAAGGATTTGGAGACTTGAAAAGAGACTTGAAAAGTGCTGAAATTATACAAGTCCCCAAAATCTTGCTGGCTGTGTGGAGCAGAAACATATTCTCATAACACTGACCTTTTTATTGTCCAGAAGCCATGTTATTAGATGCATAACTTTTATATGCATAAAGTTATATAAGATACAAGTAATAATATGTAGCTGCAACTACAGCCCCACTCACACTAACATGTACTGTTCTAGTTTGTTCTTGTTTCCCCATTATAAACTAGTGTCATCATCAAGAGTGTAGTGCCATTTCCGCCATCACACTTTGACCAAGGGTAGCAAAGGAAAGAGTGGGAGAGGCATCTATGGAACCATTTTTCTTTCACAGCTACAGGCCCTGACTGACTGCACATAGTGAGAAAAGGATACATCTGTACATTGTGCTCATATTGCCAGCACAGGCTTGTTATAGGTGTGGTTGCTACTAGAGGAATGAACACTGCTTTCCTGTCAGCTCCAGGCGTTGTGCAACACACATGATGCTCGCTTGGAAGGAGGCGGTTGTTGGAATAGCACTGCCCTTTGCTGACATAGCTTTTATGGTTAAAGCATTTCATCAGACTTTTTATTTGGTGTATATTTTATGCATGTACTGGCTTGCTTCCTATATTAGCTATTCTTGCACTGCAAGTTAACATAATTCCCTTCTTAAGGTTTCTGCTTAGACTATAAGAATAGTTAATATTACTTTAGATTATCTTTCATTTTTATTTTCTTGCATTTCTGATAATTTGCTCTCTTATCTGAGACTTGTACAAAGCAAAAGAATACATCATTCTGCTGCAGACATCTTTCATTTTACAATTAAAATATTAGAAATTCCTGCACTGGTGGCCATGTTGCATTATTTGAAATATGCATTTGGAAACTGTTACCAAAAATATATGAAAATGAGTAATTCCTTTAAAAGATTGCTTTGAGAGACTGTGGTGTGACTACTAATATGTCATGGTGTTGTTTTCTACATGTATAACTTTATCTAGTTAACCGTTGATACTACTGAAGTGCTATAGTGCTGAATGTTTTTGATTTTATAGAAATAAAGCTGCCATACTATTGCAGTGATTATAACATAACTCAGGGGTCCCCAACCCCTGGGCTGTGGCCTGTTCGCAACTGGGCCGCCATTCCCTGTACTCCGCCCCCACTTGCCCTGTGCAGCACCACAAAGCGGCGCTGTGCTCCGTCCCTAGCGCAGGAGGCACCACGGCCTGCCACCTCCCCTCTCTTTCCCAGCGCCGTGCTGTGTTCCGCACCCCTCCCCCGTGAGCAGAGGAGCCAGGAGGCTTGGAGACAGCCCTTCCTGCTTTGGCAGGGCCCCAGCTGATTCAGTTGTTTGAAGAGCAGGCTGGAGGAGGAAGAGTTTCGCCCCCTCCCTCACTTCTGGAAGTGAGGGGGTGGAGAAGCCTCCTTCAGTGCTATTCAAATAACTTTGTATCAGCCTGGTCAGAGGGGTGATGAGGCTTGACTCTACCACTTTGGCAGGGCCCCGGCTGATTCAGTTATTTGAATACCACTGAAGGAGGCTTCTTCCCACTCCCCCACTTCCAGAAGTGAGGGAGGGGGTGAAATTCTTCCTCCTCCAGCCTGCTCGTCAAACAACTGAATCAGCCGGGGCCCTGCCAAAGTGGGTAGGGCTGTCTCCAAGCCTCCTGGCTCCTCTGCAAATAGGGGAGGGGAAGGAGTGGGCTAGGGTTGCCAATCCCCAGGTGGGGGCAGGGGATCCCATGGATTGGAGGCCCTCCCCCCGCTTCAGGGTCACCAGAAAGTGGGGGGAGGGAAGGGAAATGTCTGCTGGGAACTCTGTTATTCCTTGTGGAGACTTATTCCCATAGGTAATAATGGAGAATTGATCTGCGGGTATCTGGGGCTCTGGAGGGGCTGTTTTTTTGAGGTGAAGGCACTGAATTTTCAGCATAGTATTCAGTACCTCTTCCCAAAATACCCCCCGAGTTTCAAAAAGATTGGACCAGGGGGTCCAATTCTATGAGCCCCAAAAGAAGGTGTCCCTATCCTTCATTATTTCCTATGGAAGGAAGGCATTTAAAAGGCGTGCAGTCCCTTTTTTTGTGTGATGGTCAGAACCCCCTTTGGAGTTCAATTATGCTTGTCACACCCTTGCTCCTGGCTCCACCCCCAATGTCTCCTGGCTCCACCCCCAAAGTCCCCAGATATTTCTTGAATTGGACTTGGCAACCCTAGGGCAGGCCATGGCGGCAGCAGTGACAGCAAAACCGGTCCCTGGTGCCAAAAAGGTTGGGTACCACTGACATAACTGATTCAGCATTGGAAGGGCATAAATGTTAACAGTATTTAATTTTTACTGATTTCAGTGTGTTTCAGCGTTCTTTTAATTTTCCCACAGAAAAGAATGGGATTTTGCTGAGCATAACTTGGACTTTCCCATGGCTTGTAGCACACAAATTAGAATACATCTGTTGAATTTCTTTGGTGCCATGTTCATGATTCTCTGTTTGCTTTTATTCTGCAGCAATAATAATTGGGCCTGATGGTCATCCTTTGACAGTCTATCCCTGTATGATTTGTGGGAAGAAGTTTAAATCCAGAGGCTTCTTGAAAAGGCACATGAAAAATCACCCCGAGCACCTTCTTGCCAAGAAAAAATACCGATGCACTGACTGTGATTACACTACAAATAAAAAGTTAAGTTTGCATAACCATCTGGAGAGCCACAAGCTTACCAACAAAACTGAGAAGTTAATTGAATGTGATGAATGTGGGAAAAGTTTCTCTCATGCAGGAGCTTTGTTTACTCACAAAATAATGCACAGGGACAAGGCGGCGAATAAAATGTACAAGTGCAAATTTTGTGAATATGAGACAGCAGAGCAGGGATTACTGAATCGTCATCTTCTGGCTGTACACAGCAAAAACTTTCCTCATATCTGTGTGGAATGTGGCAAAGGATTTCGGCATCCATCAGAACTCAAGAAACACATGCGAATCCACACTGGTGAAAAACCCTACCAGTGCCAGTACTGCGAGTACAGGTCTGCTGACTCTTCCAACTTGAAAACTCATGTAAAGACAAGGCACAGTAAGGAAATGCCTTTCAAATGTGACATTTGTTTTCAGATATTTTCAGATACCAAAGAGCTGCAACAGCACATCATTATGCATCAAGAAAGCAAAACGCACCAATGTCTGCACTGTGACCACAAAAGCTCAAACTCAAGTGACTTAAAACGGCACATAATTTCCGTTCACACAAAAGAGTACCCCCATAAGTGCGACATGTGTGACAAAGGCTTTCATAGGCCATCAGAACTGAAAAAACATGTTGCTGTGCACAAAGGCAAAAAATTGCACCAGTGCAGACATTGTGACTTTAAAATTGCAGATCCGTTTGTGCTAAGCCGCCATATTCTCTCAGTTCACACAAAAGATCTTCCGTTCAGGTGCAAGAGATGTAAGAAGGGTTTCAAGCTACAAATAGAACTCAAAAAACACATGAAAACACACAGTGGTAGAAAAGTTTATCAGTGTGAGTACTGTGAGTATAGCACTACAGATGCCTCAGGTTTCAAGCGGCATGTGATTTCCATTCATACAAAAGACTACCCCCACCGTTGTGAGTTCTGTAAGAAAGGTTTCCGAAGACCTTCAGAGAAGAACCAACATATTATGAGGCACCATAAAGATGTTGGCTTGCCATGAGGACTCCTCTAGATGTTATACATTTGGGGATGGTGTGTGTAAAATGTTGCTCTCTAGACAGTCATATTTTAAAGAGGATCACACAAACACAATACTGTGCATTTGATTTTAGTGCTGTATACAGATAAGATTATTGCTTCTAGTTGACTTTTATACATTTTGTTCATTAGTGTGTTTTGAATTCTCTTCTGTTTGTTTAATAAACAAGGAAGGATGGCAACAATAAAGTTGCATTGAATAAAGTAAACCCTGTCTCATACTGAATTTTTCAACCATATTCTCTGAAATATTTACCTTACTGACATTGTTCATAGTGGCAATACTAATTCAGTTTTGTCATGAGTTAAAAAGATTTTTAATTTGCTCTTAATAAAGATGTCATAGATGTGCATAAAATAATCTGGGAGAAATTAATGTCAAAAGACAGCATTGTATCATAGGACCCATTTAACAATCTCATTTAAAGAACTTGTGACATGCTAATATTCATTTGAGTAGTTATGCACCATAACAGTACCACTTTCCATTATTTGAGGTTATTTTAAGTAGCATTTAATATTTCCACAATGAGTAAGGAATTTGTTGCTGTGAGCATTCTCCTTCAATAGGTGTGAATGTTAAAGGAAAACTTGAGGCACTACTCTAAGTATTAATTGTATGCTTCTCTGTCTTTGGTTCTGTATTAAAAGTGTATTTGCATTTTGAAACTTGTAACTGACTCATTGTAGATAGACATTTGTTACAGTTGTCGACAAGGATTGATTGCCCTATTGACTGTGGCTAACTTTATCCCAAATTAAATACATTTTTTACAAGATTCTATGAAATATTTTGAAATATTTGGTAAATTGGTTTTTAAACTATTCACCAACAGCCTTGGACGATTTTTAATTATATGCTATTTAGAAGGAGAACATCAGATCGGTAAGTAAAGAATAGAAGCAGATGTGTTTTTATGAAGCCTTTGTTTTCCTGCAGCTTTTCTTATGTTACCACTATTACTTTTTTAGGAATACAGAATGTTTCTTAACAGAATAATTTGTAAGGAGTGAGCAGTTCTTCAAACCTCTAATTTATTAAGCATGTACCCAGTTCTTCTTGCTATCAGTTATACATTTCTGGATGTTTCAGTTACCACTCGAGCTGTTGTCTGAAAGCTATTGAGGTAAAGCTGCAGCAGTCTGTTTCATGGCATGCAAGTAGTCCAGAAATATACAAAGTTCAAAAGTTTGACTTCCAAAGCACATTTAGTGGATTTCATCCTTCATATGGTGTTTTATATATTTGCATTTTTATCTCTGCTTTGGTGCACTGGTGTAGTATAATGGAAGTGAGCTGCAAGATCCAAAAGTGCAGTTTTCATACCATCGCTTCCTCGCTTTTCATATGAGAAACATCATTCCCCCAATAAATCAGTTGTCATGTCCTGTGCTACCAGGCCAGGTGATACAGTCTGTCCGTTCCTTCTAATATGCCAGTATTTTCAAGCTGGTTAATTAGAAAAATAGAATGAGTAGTTCAGATAGCCACATGTAAACCTAACATGAATGTCTAAATTTGTGCAAAGTGAAAGCTTTCTCTGCTATGCCATATTTATGTGAAACAGTTTCTAAGCTTTCAGCATGTATGGTGCATGTTCATAAAACTGCAAAAGTTGGAGAAATCTGAGATACATCATGCTCAAGACCTTTGATCCAGCAGTAGCCATGTGCAATGGAGCATGGAGCATTGCTTGATATTGTAGTAAATTAAGCAGCTCTTGTGGAGTTATATAGAGCCCTTCAAACATATGGTATTGTGGTGACTGTGGCTGGATTGAGGCCTTAAAAGCTTGCTTCTTCAAGTACTTGCACTCACTGATGCAGAAGTTCTCAAGATCCAGCCATCAGCTGATGAAATATGTGTGCCTCTTGTTTTCAGTGAAATTTTGTCCAAATTTCCAAACGTCATCTGCTCTCAAATAACTTGAAATCTATTAAAATCTTTTACTTCTCCTGAAATCCCCAGATTCTTGCTCAAAAGTATTACCTATTTTGGAAAATTATCTTCTTGAGTAATCATTAAAATTAAGAACACAAAACCTTGACAACTTCCGTTCCCTTCAATATTGCCTGCAATCATAAACATTGTTTTGGAGCATAATTTTTGAAACTTAACAAAAAACTTAAAAGTTTAGTCCAGTGGATTTTGTACAATGTGTCTGTATAAAGAGCAAATAAAAAGTGTAGTTACTGTTAATGTACTGACATATGTTACAGGCTATTTTTAATTAGCCAGTGCGATAAAATTGATGTTTCAGTTCCATGTTTTAAATGGTACTTTAAAAAAAAGAACATAATATAAATAATTGTTCTGTTAAAATGTCTATTAAATGCTATGTCCAACCCTCTGTACACTTTGTAAAAATGAAAAAGAAAACAAATTCCATAAGACTCATGTATAGGGATGTGTGACATTGTAATGTGTACTTGATAATGTGAAAAATAAAAATCAGACTATTTTCCTGTTAATGAATATTTATTTGATTCCAGCTACTGTTTTACATATCTGTGCTGAAAAGTTATTATTTTCAGCAATAGTATATTCCATTTTCAGTATATGTGCTGTCAAAGTGAGCATTTTCAGCAATAGTTGTTAGTCTAATAGCAACATATTTTCCTGGATTAACAGAAATAACAGACTGAAAGTAACATTCTGTAGAGAATTATGTACTGTTTAAAGATAATTGACACCCTACAAACAAATCGTGATAGGATTCCGTCATTTCTTTTTCCCATGGGTGATGACAGTGTTTTTTATTTTTTTCAGCAGGAATGCAGTTCCAGCTGGCTTGGTGTCAGGACGTATGGCATAATAGGCAAATGAATTCCTGCAGGGCTTTTCAACAAAAGAAAGCCCTGGGTGATGAATTGTATTTTATGATACTGTAGAAGTTTACATGAATCTAAGAATGAGCTATGGCAGGGATGTTGGACTCATTTGTTATGAGGGCCGGATCTGACCAAATTAGACCTTGTTGGGCTGGGCCATGTGTCATAAAATGTAATGCCAGGTAGCAGAGATATAAACTATAAAGGACACAGACAAAGATTTTTTTAAACTTAATATAAAACATACTTAAAATATCAGCACTCTTGCAATATTTTGCTTATTTAAAGCACAGAATCACAACAAATCCAAGCAAGGGTGGGTGGGGAGGGCAGTATTTTGCAAGTGCTATGCAAAGAAGGGGAGGGGGCACAGCCTCCTGAAACAGACGAGACAAATTTGAAATTGACAAAATTGAGAAACCAATAGAAATCCCTCCTCCCCACACACACACACAAACAAAGGAGGGGGGAGAAAAGGAAAGGAAAAACAATCTCTGGAGCCTGCAAATGTTGACTCCTAATCTTCCCAAACATTCCTGACTATTTATGCGATTTTTTTAGAACCATTTTTTTTTCAGTTTTCCAAAAAAAATTCCCAGATATATTTGAAATGCCATACCAAATATACTTTTAAAATATTGATAAAGTATTTTGGGGTATTTTTTCAGCTTGGGTGTATCAAAATGCACACCCCTAATTTCCACCACAATCTGACTCACAAAAGAGATGGTGCAGAGAGAGAGAGAGTGTGCTCTGAAATGTCATAAGAGCATAAGAACATAAGAGAAGCCATGTTGGATCAGGCCAATGGCCCATCCAGTCCAACACTGTGTCGCACAGTGACCAATATATATATACATACACACACTGTGGCTAATAGCCACTGATGGACCTCTGCTCCATGTTTTTATCACATCCCCTCTTGAAGCTGGCTATGCTTGTAGCCGCCAGTACCTCCTGTGGCAGTGAATTCCACATGTTAATCACCCTTTGGGTGGTGAAGTAGCGATACTTCCTTCTATCCGTTTTAACCTGACTGCTCAGCAATTTCATTGAATGCCCACGAGTTCTTGTATTGTGAGAAAGGGAGAAAAGTACTTCTTTCTCTACTTTCTCCATCCTTTGCATAATCTTGTAAACCTCTATCATGTCACCCCGCAGTCGAAATTTCTCCAAGCTAAAGTGCCCCAGGCGTTTTAACCTTTCTTCATAGGGAAAGTGTTCCAAACCTTTAATCATTCTAGTTGCCCTTTTCTGGACTTTTTCCAATGCTATAATGTCCTTTTTGAGGTGTGGTGACCAGAATTGTACACAGTATTCCAAATGAGATCGCACCATCAATTTATACAGGAGCATTATGATACTGACTAATTTGTTTTCAATTCACTTCCTAATAATTCCCAGCATGGCGTTGGCCTTTTTTATTCCAATCGCACACTTTGACATTTTCAGTGAGTTATCTACCACGACCCCAAGATCTCTCGGTCAGTCTCTGCCAGTTCACAACCCATTAACTTGTATTTGTAGCTGGGATTCTTGGCCCCAATGTGCATTACTTTGCACTTGGCCACATTGAACCTCATCTGCCACATTGACGTCCACTCACCCAGCCTCAACAGATCCCTTTGGAGTTCCTCACAATCCTCTCTGGTTCTCACCACCCTGAACAATTTAGTGTCATCTGCAAACTTGGCCACTTCACTGCTTACTCCCAACTCCAAATCATTAATGAACAAGTTAAAGAACATGGGACCCCATATTGAGCCCTGCGGCACCCCACTGCTTACAGTCCTCCACTGCGAAGACTGCCTATTTATATTCACTCTCTGCTTCCTAGTTGTTAGTCTAATAGCAACTCTTTGAGAACTCTTGGATGTATGCTATCCAGACCTGGTGAGTTATTAGTTTTTAATATGTCAATCATTTGTAGGACCTTCTCTCTTGTCACCTCAATCTGACTCAGGTCTTTCAACACCTTTTCCAAAATTAGTGGTTCTGGAGCGGGCAAACACTTATCTTCCACAGTGAAGACGGAAGCAAAAAATGCATTCAGCTTCTCAGCCATTTCCCTATCCTCCTTCAGTAATCTTTTTACCCCTTAGTCATCCAAGGGCCCCACTGCCTCCCTGGCTGGTTTCCTGCTTCTAATATAGTTGAAAAATTTTTTATTGTTGGTCTTTATGTTTTTTGCAATATGCTCCTCATAGTCCCTTTTTGCCTGCCTGATCACAGTCTTGCATTTGATTTGCCACAGCCTGTGTTCCCTTTTATTAATCTCACTTGGACTAGCTTTCCACCACTTAAAGGAGTCCTCCTTACCTTTTACAGCTTCCATTACTTTGTTTATTAACCATGCAGGCCTTTTCTTATACCTGTTTGTGCCTTTCCTAACTTGTGGTATATATTTTATCTGAGCTTCTAGGATTAAAGTTTTAAATAGCCTCCAAGCTTCCCCAAGGGTTTTGACTGTATTTACCTTTCCTTTCAGTTTTCTCTTCACATGCCTCCTCATCTCAGAGAATTTACCCCTTTTAAAGTTAAACGTGGTTGTGATGTTCTTTTGGGGCAACTCCCTATTTATACAAATGGTGAAATCAATAACATTATGGTCAATCACTTTTACATCTCTCACCAAGTCTTGGGCATTACTTAGGACCAAATCCAGGATCGCCCCACCCCTGGTAGGTTCTGTGACCATCTGTTCCATAGCACAGTCATTGAGGGCATCTAGAAACTCAATCTCTTTCTCTCAACCTGAACACATATTGACCCAATCAATCTGCGGGTAGTTAAAATCACCTATTACGACACAGTTTTTACGTTTAGCCACTATCTTTAATTTTTCCATCATAATATAATTGTCCTCTATCTTTTGATTTGGTGGGCAATTAAAAACTCCCATAGTTAAATTTCCTTTTGGGCCCTCTATTTCGACCCAAAGCATTTCTAGAAGGGAATCTAATTCTCTGACCTCAGTCTTACTGGACTGTATACCCTCTCTGACATACAGAGCCACCCCACCTCCAACCCTTCCCTCCCTATCCTTCTGATATAACTTATATCCAGGAATCACCATGTCCCACTGATTCTCCTCATTCCACCAAGTTTCTGAAATTCCCACAATGTCTATGTTTTCCCCCAACACTAAACATTCCAACTCACCAATTTTACTTTGAACACCTCTAGCATTTGTATACAAATGTATATAATTTCCCAGGCAACTTAGGCCCGCCACCTTCCTCCTGTTGCCTTGAGACTTTGGCAGACAGTCCATACTGTTTGTCACCATCTCAGTGGACAACTCTGATCCATTACCTGGTAGAAAAGTAACAGCTAACCCTTCATCTCTTTGAGATGAGTCCTCCTGAACCAGAGACATTTCAACTCCTTTCAGCTTTCCCCCAAGACTTAGTTTAAAAACTGCTCTGCCACCTTTTTGATTTTAATCGCCAGCAGCCTGGTTCCATCTGGGGACAAGTGGAGACCATCTCTTTGGTACAGCTCCCGCTTATTCCAGAAAGCATCCCAGTGCCTAACAAACTTAAACCCTTCTTCCCTACACCATCGTCTCATCCACACATTGAGACTTCTAATTTGTGCCTGTCTCTCCAGCCCTGCACGTGGAACAGGTAGCACTTCTGAGAAGGCAACCTTGGAGGTCCTGACCTTAAGTCTCCTGCCTAGCAGCCTAAATTTTTCCTCCAGGACCTCACGACTGCATATCCTCACATCATTGGTGCCAACATGCACCACGACCACTGGCTCCTCCCCAGCACTGTCTATCAGCCTATCTACAAAATGCGTAATGTCTGCTACTTTCACACCAGGCAGGCAAGTCACCATACGGTCAGTATGCGGTTTTGCCACCCAGCTGACTACTTGCCTAAGGATCGAATCACCAGCTACTAAGACCCCCCATCCCTCCCTGCCCAGGGATGGTTCCTTGGTGAGAAAGGATACCCGCTCACCAACTGAAGAAGAGGTGCCTTCTGAGTGTGCATTCCCCTTATCCTCAAAACGATACCCTGTTCCCTCTCGACCCTCATGCTCCCTGGCAGCAATGGGGCTGCCAGGGAGCTATCTTGAGACTCATCTACTACGTCCCCAAGAGTCTTCTCCGAGTGCCTAAATGACTGTCTCTGCTTCTCCAGGTCAGTCACCTTGGCCTCAAGGGTGCGAACGTGTTCCCTGAGTACCAGGAGCTCCTTGCATTGAGCACACACCCAAGACTTCTGTCCTGTGGGCAGTCTACCTTCATGATAGCTTTTTTAAAATATACAGTCCCCTTTTAAATCCTGTTTGTTTATGTGGCTCTCCTTCTGGAGGGTCTACTTACCGTATTGGGAACACAAGGAAAATCAGGATCTGGGTTCCTGGTCCTTACACAGCCCCCAGGCTAAGAGCCACAGGCCAAGAGCCCTTTAGCTCTCACCCTTTGGCTCGCGACTGGCAAGGCACAGCTTAATAATGCAAAGAAGGAACACAGCCACTCCTAATCAATCAGCAACAATCACCTTCACCCCACTCAAACAAAAAAAAACAAACAGCAGTTCCCCAGCAACCACAAACTCAGAATTTTCAGCAATCACACAGTCACACAAACTCAGAAATTCTCAGCAACTTCCCCAGCTGTTTAGAAAGCCAAACCTCACCCTTATAGCACTTCTTATCTGCTCTCTCTCAGAGCTCTCTGGCAAGGCACAGCTTAATAATCTTAATAATGTCAAAAGAGTGCGTAATATGGGAAGGGTAAAGAAAAATAGCAAGGGTTAACTGAGACTGGGGTGCAGAATGAAGAGTGTGAACTAGAGAGATCGAATAGAACTGAAAAATTTATAAAAAGTGGGCCAAAATATGACAAAAAGCTTTCTATAAACATTTCATGTAGCAATGAATAAATAAAAATGTAAAAATGATCCTCAGAGTGATTTGAGCTGGGAATTTCTGCCTTAAATCAAATCAGACTCAGCCCAAGCTCAGATATGACTAGGCAAGATGGATATGAGGGTGATCTGGCTGCGACATTTGTCACCTCATTGATTGCTAGGGTTTATTCGGCATGGAGGGGACATCATATCTGATGGCTGCTCTTTACTTTAAGACCAATGTAAAAGTCAAAACCTGATGCTCATGTACTCATCAAACCAAGAATGCACACAAGTCAAAATTATACACCACGCACCAAATGCAGAATTGTTTGGGAGCTTACGTTTATAAGGGACATAGGGTTTTAGTTTTAATGCCTGTGGAAGAAAATTAGGCAGTTTTATTACACTGTTTATTTAATCTTCAGCTGCCCTGAGCCCATCAGGGGAGGGCAGGATATAAATATAATAAAAAAATAATAATATTAAAATAAATCCCGTTTTTCTAAGTCTTGTAATCCAGTTTTATTCCATTGTTTGTTTTATGCATTACACTATTTTATTGCATTTTTTATTTTATTTTTGTAAACTATCTTGAGACTCAGCAAAAAGGGCAGACTATCATGAAGCAAATAAAATATAATGACATCAAGAATTAGGGAGGAAATTACACTGTGTTAGCCCAAATGCAGTGCAGTCAGTAGAGGATGAAGGAGGGACAGTGAAAATTTAAGACCCAAAACATGGAGAGCACCATGATGAGCTAGATGTATATTCTCTGCCTTTATTTGTTTTTAATTTGTGAACTAGATTTGTTGTTTCCTCTGTGTACTTGGTTCTGATTATACATCGCTGCATTTTAATAAAAATAATTTTAAAAGAATGCCAGATTATCCTTTAGCAACAGGTTTATCTTACCTCACAAAACATACCACCCAGTTTGCACTGATGCAGCTGCAGCATAAAAGAAGCAGCAGTGTCTGCAGGCATCCCTACAGAATGTTTGCTGTATATATATATATATATATATATATATATATATATATATATATATATATATATATATATATATATATATATATATATTTTAAATGTTTTTGGAAATGGCCTCACTGTAAGGGTTTGCTTGCTTTTAAAGTATGCACTTTAGTGCAGTTCAGTTCCTAAACTTTGTGCTTGGCTCATACAAATTAATTGAAGTCTGTTTTTGAACTCAAGAATACATGTTGTATGTTTTTTCTTCAAATGCTGTACAAGTAATATCAATTTTAAAAGTCATCTGATAAAAACTAGAATAGACAGTCCTTAAGTACAGTTGAGCACTGTAGTCTGAAGGCTTTGCCAATAGATGGCAATAATGTATAAGAACTGAAATAGACTGTGCTTATCATCTGGTTTCTTAGACAATAAAATAGATGGAAGAAGTTTGCCAACAATTCTAGCCAAAAGCACAAGATACAGACAATTTAATTTCTCACTATTGTAGAAATATAATAGGATTGGTATTTGCTCTAGAACACTTCTGGTTTTATGACTGTTTTTTTCTTGGAAAGGTAGAAGTGGTCATAAAGCTACCTAAAGCTACTTAAAGAGTACTTAACAAATTATTTCTAAAATATTCTCTCCTTTCTTTTATACCATTGAGCAAGCTATAGTATATCAATATATCTAATTTTCTATGTGGCCAGAACTGTGGATACTTAAGTTCTGAGACTGGAGCCATTAACAGAAAAGAAAGATCTTTCTACAGACCTGAAAAATACCCTATAGAAGCAGCACCTGTAGCTTTAAGAAATTAATGTTCTTAGTGGTCCTTCCTAGGCAACCACACTTTATTGCCAGTCTTCAAGCCTTGATTTCTCTCACTACATGGTAGGGAAGGGGGCAGGGCCCTTTCCAGGGCAATTTTGGTATTTGATGGAGGACCTCTCAGGGCCAGGCCTATCCAGGCTGGCCCTAGACCAGTGACAGCGAACCTTTTAGAGTTTGAGTGCCCAAACTACAAGCCAAAACCCACTTATTTATCGCAAAGTGCCAACATGGCAATTAACCTGAATACTGAGGTTTTAGTTTAGAAAAAACAACTCATAGTGAAATTAACAAACTGCAAGAACATTTGGTCTGGATAGCATTTGCTTAGGAAACCAACAAAATAGTAACATGTCAGAATGGGAGAATGATGGTGAGAGTGTCATAAGGCAATAAACGGAGGCTGTTCATTACTCTGTTACTTGCAGGTCTGGGTTAAATCGAGAACATGCCTTTCCCAGAGGTGTTCCTGTCCACCTAATTTACTTTTGAACATGGAACATACATTATAAATATCATTCTAGTTTGCCATTAGGAAAAAAGAATACATTAAAATATAGTGTGTTTAGCAGGAGCTGGTGGTTAGGGTGTCCAAATCAGATCTGGGAGGTCCTGATTCATATGCCCACTTTGCTTTGGCAGCTTGCTGGGAACCCTTGGACCAGTAATATACTCTGAGTTAACCCGCCTTGTAGGTTCATTGTGAGGATAAAAGAGAAGGGGAGAGTGTGTCAAACCACTTCAGTGTCCTTCTGGGGGAGGAAGACGGGATACATGATGTTAGTTAATAAATAAAGTTGATGAAAGGAGCCCACTGATTTATATGGCTAAGTCTGAGTCCAGCAGCACCTTAGAGTACAAGATTTTTGAGAGTCAAAGCTCCTTTTATCTAATCAAGGGAGCTCTAATGCTGGAAAGCTTGTGCCCCCTCCCCCAAATCTTGTTGGTCTCTAAGGTGCTCCTGGGCTCGAATCTAGTTGTTCTACTATGGAGACTTCAGGGATAGTCTGAATTGTATTAACTAGGAAGTCTGGTGTGAGAAGGGAGGGCCAGTTTGGTGTAGAGGTTAAGTGCATAGACTCTTATCTGGGAGAACCAGGTTTGATTCCCCACTCCTCCACTTTCAGCTGCTGGAATGGCCTTGGGTCAGCCATAGCTATCACAGAGCTGTCCTTGAAAGGGCAGCTTCAAGGAGAGCTTCTCTCAGCCCCACCTACCTCACAGTCTGTTGTGGGGAAGGAAGATAAAGGAGATTGTGAGCTGCTCTGAGACCCTGAGATTCAGAGAGAAGGGCGGGATATAAATCCAATATCATCTTCTTTCTTTAAACTAAAACTGCAATCCTGTGCATGTGTAGAGAGTAGGTGCCACAGTGCTCACTGTAGATTACTTCCGAGTAACCATGGAGAGCAAGCCCAATGAAAGGCTAAGGAACTTGGGGATATTCAGTCTGGAGAAGAGGAGATTGAGGGGGAGGGAGACATGATTGCTCTTTTGAAGTATTAGAAGGGCTGCCACTTAGAGGAGGGCAGGGAGCTGTTCCTGTTGGCAGCAGAGGAGAGGACTGGCATAGGAAAAACTTCTTAACAGTAAAAGTTATTCAACAGTGCAATCGACCACCTCACTGGCAGTCTTTAAGCAAGGACAAACACCTGTCAGGGATGCTCTGGAAAACCAGAACAGCAGTGCAACAGTTCAAAAACAGCTTATCAACAATTTGCCTTATGGTCCCTGTAGCTTGAAAGAGTTCTGCTCGGATACTGCTATCAGAAGCATTGTATTTGAAAGCAAGGAAGCCTGCAGTTCCTCTGTTTCCACTCCTAAACCAGAGGCGATCCTGGCTGCTGTTTCTGCCAGATTAGTGGGATCCAACATTTCCTGTAATAAATCCACATTCCTTCAAAAAAAATGCTTCATTCAAGGTCCTGATCTCTCCTCACCTCCATCCTCACACACCCATGCTCTCTTCTTCCATTCAGCTTGGACCGTGCCACAACAGTTTTGAAATATGAAACGCAACCAGGTCTTGGCCACATGAAAATGTGAAGCTGCCTTATACCCATCTCTCTAGCGCAGGGGTGGACAAACTGTGGCTCTTTCACACACATCATGTGGCTCTTGAAGCCCCCACCAGAAAAGGCATTTGTCTCTTTAAACCACTTCTTCAAGCCAAGCCAGCCAGTGACTTGGAGAATGCATTTAAAGTTCAAGTTGCTTTCTTTCCACCTCTCCACCTATTTTCCTTCCTTCCTTATCTCAGACATCTGATGTTCATGTCTGGTGGCTCTCACACATCTGACATTTATTCTTTATGGCTCTTATGTTAAGCATGTTTGGCCACCTCTGTCCTAGTGGGCCCCATCTAACCCCCTCCCTAAAACTGCAGGAACACCTGCAAGAAATATTCCTCTGTGTGTTGTGCTTGGGGGCTGCATTGTGGTTGCACCCCACCCCCATGTCAGAATTCCAAAGGTGCCCACGAGCTCAAAAAGGCTGGAGTGCCCTGTTGTCTCTCTGAAGGAGGCCCAGTTAGAGTTGCCAGGTTTGGGTTGGTAAATACCTGGAGATTTGGGGGAAGGAGCCAAAGTTTGGGGAGAGGAGTAGCTTCAATGAGATATTACTCCAGAGCCTCGTGTGTGAGGAGGGGAGGCGAGGGAGCGCATGTGCCCACAGAGAGGGCTCCGAGTGCCGCCTCTGGCACCTGTGCCATAGGTTCGCCACCACTGCCCTAGACTGCCTGGCACCCTAAGCAAGGCTAACGTCTGGCACCTCCACTGCACTGATAATGTCACCAAGTCATGTGGAAGGCACCAATTTGGCATCCCCAGAAGGCCGGTGCCCTAGGCAAATGCCTAGTTTGCCTAGTGGCAGGGCCAACCCTGGGCTTATCTTGACCCTGGCTCATTGCTTGCCCCTCAGTAGAAAGAGTGAACATACACCTCTTACAACTAAAGGAACTCAGTAGGAAGAGGGAAGGAGGTTGCAACTTCAAAATCCTCCTCCTCCACTCCACTGACCTTTGCTCCCTAGGGTTCTAAGAAGGATCATCTGCAATATCCCTGACTTGCTTCTGGGCCCTCTTTAGATAACCAGTGGAATATCATGCTGTCTTGACTATTGCTACCTCACTCATGTAACCTAGAAGTACTAAGGATTGGAAAAAAGTTCTCACTGGCCTGAGCAGTTTTCTCCCATCCCTGTTCATTCCTCACAAATTCCTAGAACATCCGGTAAAACCATAGAGTTTTCCCGGAAGCTCCTAGGGTGGCTGGCATGTGATATTGACAGCATGATGACGTCATTTGCAAGTGACATCATCGCACCAGCGGGAGGGAATCCCCCTGCCGGCCCAATGCAGGCCGGTGGGTTGGAGGCCTTCGAAGCGGGAGAATCCCTGCCTAGCCCAGGAGCTTGGAAGCCCTATCATCTAGTGTTATGCAAATCAGCCAGTATCATAATGCCTCTCTATAAATCAATGTATAAATCTAACCCCCTGTATAAATTGATGGTGTGGCCTCATTTGGAATACTGTGTACAATTCTGGTCAACAGACCTCAAAAAAGATATTATAGCATTGGAAAAGGTGCAGAAAAGGGCAACTAGAATGATTAAAGGGTTGGAACACTTTCCCTATGAAGAAAGGTTAAAACTCTTGGGGCTCTTTAGCTTGGAGAAACGTCGACTGAGGGTGACATGATAGAGGTTTACAAGATTATACATGGAATAGAGAAGGTAGAGAAAGAAATACTTTTTTCCCTTTCTCACAATACAAGAACTTGTGGATACTCAAAATTGCTGAGCAAACTGGTTAGAACAGATAAAAGAAAGTACTTCCTCACCCAAAGGTGAGGAATAACACTTGGTTAATACATGGAATTCACTGCCACAGGAGGTGGCGGCAGCTACAAACATGGACAGCTTGAAGAGGGGGTTGGATAAACATATGGAGCAGAAATCCATCAGTGGTATTAGCCACAGGGTATTGAGGGAGCTCTCTGTCTGGGGTAGGGTTGCCAAGTCCAATTCAAGAAATATCTGGGGACTTTGGGGGTGGAGCCAGGAGACATTAGGGGTGGAGCCAAGATCAAGGCTGTGACAAAGATAATTGAACTCCAAAGGGAGTTCTGGCCATCACATTTAAAGGGACAGCACACCTTTTCAATTCCTTCCTTCCATAGGAAATAATGAAGGATAGGGGCACCTTCTTTTGGGGCTCATAGAATTGGACCCCCTGGTCCAATCTTTTTGAAACTTGGGGGGTATTTTGGGGATAGGCACTAGATGCTATATTGAAAATTTGGTGACTCTACCCCAAAAACAGCCCCCCCCAGAGCCCCAGATATCTGCAGATCAATTCTCCATAATTTTCTGTGGGAATAAATCTCCATAGGAAATAACAGAGTTCCCAGCAGACATTTCCCTCCCCTCCCCTCCGCTTTCTGACGACCCTGAAACGGGAGGAGGGCCTCCAAATCAGTGGATCCCCTGCCCCCACCTGGGGATTGGCAATCCTAGCACAGACACCAGCACAGCCCTACTGACCTGCCTCCTCTCGCCATGCATCTCTGACTGGTGCAAACAAACTGACCCAATTTTGAATTGCTTTGCCAGATCAGCCCTTCTCTTCTTCCTCCCAAAGGGAAGCGGCACTGAGAAGTGTGTCTGCAAGGCAGGGGGGAAGAGGGAGCATTTCCTTCCTTCCTTCTTAGGGAAAACCTCCACCCAACAGTTCTTTGGAAAGGGAAACGTGTGCTGGGACTGAATTCTAGGGAGACTGTTGAAATTCCTTTCCCAAAGCCTCGGACTGATGCAGCTCATGTGGGCAATTCTTTGAACGTTCTCCCCTCCTGTCTTTCATCTTTAGTTCACAAAATGTAGGGGGGGGGGGGGAAGGGAGAGAAAACGGAGCTGACAGAAAGAGAGAGAAAGAGGGCAGGTGGAGAATCTCACCCAATGCGGTTTTGCAGAAAGGCCCGGGAATTATCTTGCGTGCATCCGCACTCGCACACACAGAGACACCGGCTCCACCAAATGAAACCACTGACAGCCCTGAGCCCAGGTCCCTTTTGCCCTCAAATCTGCTGTTGCAAGACTGGGAGGGATTCATCTGCCGCTGCCCGCTGCCCGCTCTTACTGCCGTGAGTCCTGGCCTGCCCTTCCCCCTCACCTTAGAGGACTGGAGGGAAGCAACAGGCCCCGCCGCCGCTGCCCGCTCTTACTGCCTGACTCCTGGCCTGCCCCCTCCCCTTCTCTGATTGACCTCAGAGGGGAGGGGACAGGGGAGGGGAGCAGGCTGACGCCGCCGCTGTGCGCCGCTGCCGCCTCTTCTAGCCAGGCCTTCAACTTGCTGCTGCTCTCAAGACGGGCTCAGCAGCCTCTGACCGACCCGGACTCGCGGCCTTTGCGCCGTTCGCCCCCTTCCCTCCCCCCGCTTTTGTTTTTTGGGACAGCGGGAGAAGGGGGTGCTAACCCGGGGCCCCCCCGCCAGGGCGGGAGGGTTGGGACCCCTAGTCTGGGGCAGTGATACTCTGCATTCTTGGTACTATGGGAGGGCAACAGTGGGAGGACTTCTAGTGTCCTGGCCCCACTGATGGACCTCCTGATGGTACCTGATTTTTTTGGCCACTGTGTGACACAGAGTTTTGAACTGGATGGGCCATTGGCCTGATCCAACATGTCTTCTCTTATGTTCTCATGGGCCAAGGTCACGCAGTGGGCTTCCATGACTGAAGCGGGGATTTGAATGTGAGTCTCCCATGTTCCTAGTTTGCCACTCTATCTACTCCATGCAGGGTATTCTTAAACACAAATTGAAAATGTGATTCCAGAAAGTGGGTCTAGCTAGACATTAATTGAACGGGGGCTCCCAACCTGACTTGCAGTCATGCATAACACTGGGGAATTATTTTTTCCAAGTGCTCTGGGGCCTGATTTGGTTTCAACCTTCCCTCCTGCACTGTTTCCCCAGACCTCAACAGCCACGGGGTGGTGAGGGGGAGGCAGATTGCTTAGGAATATAAGTTCATCAATGTTACATATGATAGTATGTTGGGTAGGGCAACTCCCAAACCAACTTGTGTAACATAAATCATCTAGTTAGACCCAGGGAATGAAAATGTGTCTGTCTCTTATCCCCAGGACTTACCTGTTTGTGTTGCAATGCTTTCTGCATTTTCCTATTGGTACTGAAAATCAGCCGGGATGGGAGTAAATTGCTGAGCACCATAAAGCACAAAGGGCCAATTTGCGTGTCACAAAGCTGTTATGAAAAGTATGGCATTTACTAGGCTACACATAACTTTTGCAATGGAGCAATTATCAGTACCTCAGGGATGTCCAGAATGTGAAAATTGTATGGAGGAAGGCTGAAGCCCCTTCTCCCTATGTGTAACAGCCATGATTAGAATCAGCCCCGTTTGTATCTGAGGCACAAAATTTACAACACATGCCTGATACAAAGTCCTCCTGATGGACACAAGGATTTTATAATGTGTCATTTGGCCATTAAAGAAGTAAGATATGAAAGTTTAGAGTTTGGTTCTCTGTTGCATACACTTAGTGGCCCCCGTGGCGCAGAGTGGTAAAGCAGCAGTACTGTGATCTGAACTCTCTGCTCACAACCTGAGTTCGATTCCGGCAGAAGCTGGATTCAGGTAGCCGGCCCAAGGTTGACTCAGCCTTCCATCCTTCCGAGGTCGGTAAAATTAGTACCCAGCTTGCTGGGGGGAAAGTGTATATGACTGGGGAAGGCAATGGCGAACCATCCTGTAAAATGTCTGCCGTGAAAACATTGTGAAAGCAACTGGGTCCCAGAGTCGGAAATGACTGGTGCTTGCACAGGGAACCTTTTCTTTCCTGCATACACTTAAAAAACAAGAAGAATCCTTCTCATCTGCCGCATAAACTTACTTGGAAAGGAGGAAAAACTTGCATGCCAAAGTTGCTGCATATCCCTGGGCCCTCCTTGCAATCAAATAAATAACTGCTTCTAAAATTAGGATACTTTCCAACTGCATTTTGGCAGGCAGGATTCCTTGGGTGTGACGTACAAGCCCTGAAAACTTCATCTTAGTTAAAGAGGGATTGCTTACACCTTGAAATCTGTTTCCCATTAAAACCAATGGAAATTAGTATCAGATTAATAAATATTATTTATTATGATCTCAGTTTTAAGGAATCCAATTCAAGCTTTTAAAAGACAACAACTCTGTGAGGGTTCCCTGACCGTTAGACACTCATCTAACATCTAAAAGCAGGGCATGAAGAGAAGGGCTTCTAATAGGTAACTCAGCAGACAGGCAACTGCTTCAGATGGAAGCAGGTGGTACTTCAGTTGCATCTGACTACATTAAGGGATAGGGATTCTACTGTGGAAGGTGTTCAAAGAGTATTTCAGAGCATGATGCATGACCACAGCATGAGACTGACCAAGAGAGAGATCTTGGGGTCGTGGTAGATAACTCACTGAAAATGTCAAGACAGTGTGCGTCTGCAATAAAAAAGGCCAACGCCATGCTGGGAATTATTAGGAAGGGAATTGAAAATAAATCAGCCAGTATCATAATGCCCCTGTATAAATCGATGGTGCGGTCTCATTTGGAGTACTGTGTGCAGTTCTGGTCGCCGCACCTCAAAAAGGATATTATAGCATTGGAGAAAGTCCAGAGAAGGGCAACTAGAATGATTAAAGGGCTGGAGCACTTTCCCTATGAAGAAAGGTTGAAACGCTTGGGACTCTTTAGCTTGGAGAAATGTCGACTGCGGGGTGACATGATAGAGGTTTACAAGATAATGCATGGGATGGAGAAAGTAGAGAAAGAAATACTTTTCTCCCTTTCTCACAATACAAGAACTCGTGGGCATTCGATGAAATTGCTGAGCAGAAAGGTTAAAACGGATAAAAGGAAGTACTTCTTCACCCAAAGGGTGATTAACATGTGGAATTCACTGCTACAGGAGGTGGTGGCGGCCACAAGTATAGCCACCTTCAAGAGGGGTTTAGATAAAAATATGGAGCACAGGTCCATCAGTGGCTATTAGCCACAGTGTATGTGTGTATATAAAATTTTTTGCCACTGTGTGACACAGAGTGTTGGACTTGATGGGCCATTGGCCTGATCCAACATGGCTTCTCTTATGTTCTTATGAGAAAGATGTTAAGGGCACTTATCCCTGTCACAATTTTCTTTGCATATGTGTATATTGAGTTCACAACTGCCCTAGGGATCTATTAGGCATGATGCCTTAGAGCTGAGCCATAGCATGGTGGCCACATTGCAGCCAGCACAGTTGCTATTGTGTATGGGTTTACTGCCTCTGCAACAGGACAGAACGATGGGTGTTTTTACATTCAGTTTGATCCAGAGTTTTAGAGTCTTCAAATCACCTGCCACCATCCCACTTTAATTATTTTCCCTTTACATTTGTGGACTTACTCTGCTAATTTTGCATAGCCAAACCTTTATATTGCCTGCTGAAAGCGTTTCAATTGGGGGGGGGGGGGTGTCTCTGATCAGAGGGCAGCAGGAATACCAGTGCTTAGTTAAATGTATACGATTGCTTGGAAATCATGTCAACACTGCAAAAACAATACAAATTTAAATTACAAGATGAGGCAAGCAATGATATGTAAAAATTTCAAGTGCTGTCAGTTACTGTACCTTGGGGTGGCTTTTGGAGTCTTTTAAAACGCATGAAAACTTCTATAATACAAGTTTGAAACGCCTGTAGAGAAATGACCGAATCAAAACTAGTTTTTAGAAAAACGTTGCTGCAGCAGCACCAGAACCCATCTCACCAAAACAAATGTAGATGCTTCGGGCAGCAATGATGCAAAACAGTTGTGAGAATGTTAAGTAATGTAAACAGTGAGTTTCCAATGTGGTGATAGAGAGTCACAAACTGTCAGCGTAAAAACACCCAATGTCTCCTTGCCTACTGTACCCTGCTTTGTTCCTTGGAATTTAAACTACCTTGCAGTCTTTTATCCCATTTCCTGCCAATTAGCAATTTAAGTAGTGCAAACAAGCCCTTTAAAAATAGCTTAGAACAGACCTTGGAGCAAACAAACTATATAAATTGTCACCTATTTTGTGTGCCAAGAGGTGGTCTGTCAAGAGGTGGGGGAAAGGCCATCACTGCTGAGGTGGGCTGAGGACTGGAGTGTTGATCAATGATCAGGTTCCTTAGCACTGATGGTTAACCAGTAGAGAGCTATGACAAAATTAATAGCACAGGCAAATGAGTTCATCATGGCTAATGTTATTACAGTGAAGAACAAAAGAATTGCTAATTATTCTTCACTTAATTTCCCACTCCCATCTTAAGCTTTAACAAACTGGTCTGAAGCCAACTACAGCATCAGCTCATAATAGTTTTAAGCACCATATAGGCCACCGTCATGGCAATTTAAATTGTCACTTTCTATTAAAAGGCCTAACTCCAATGGGCTTGAGCATTGAAGTGTGCTGCTCTGACAATGCCATTAAACAAAGAAGCTCTCTTCTTGTGATGTCAGTGCGAACATGTTTTAAATATGGGTTCAGCTGCGCCACGCTAATTTAAACTACAGTATAGCTTTCTGCCAAAGAATAGAACCTTGCTTTGGTCTTTTTTAATCATCTTAAGCTCAGTGACAGATTCCATGATCACGTAACAAAATAAAAACCCCTGTGTGTGTGTGTGCATGCACACGTACGTACCCTGTAGCATTTCTGAAAGCTCCTTCTTTTCAATAGAATGCTATTTAAAAAAATTCTTTTACACTCCAATTGGCAGAGGTACTTTATTCATCACAGTCTTTTTTATTACTGTGGCTTTGTTTTCCTCCTCCCATTCATTGGAATACTTTCTCTTTTATGCATATATAAAAATGTGCAACTTTTAAACAATACAATCAACCAATCAAGGGAAAGAGGAGGCAAAATCCCACTACAAAAGACAGCAAGGCAGGATCACCTATACAAGTTTGATATAAAATTATAATTAGTTACTACACACTTCATACAGGGGATAGTCCTTCTGTTTGAACATTAGTTTCAGTCTCAGTATACTGGTCCAAGTCCAAGCCAACAGATAAACACTGGAAAACCCCATGGCTTATGTGACCATTTACTTACTGTTAGAGGGAATTTGTCCTTCCCCAATAATGCATATTAAAGATGAGGAAAATGTTTGGCAATATATTTATATATAGTAATTGCTCACCTAAATGGTCTTGCGGCAACTTACAACATTAAAACCATATAAATAAGTTAAAGGCAACATAAATATATAACAAATATAAAATATTAACATTAAAATGTTAAACAACTTAAACATGTGGCTATATCCATACCACTAACAAAAATAACTCAAACATGTGGATTACACTCCAAAGCCAACTTAAACAATTTGGCCTTGCATGCCCTGTGGAAACTAAACAAGACTGGCAGGGCACAAGTGGCATTAGAGTGTGCATTCCACAGGATAGGGGCCACAACTGGGAAGGCTCTTCCCTGGTGACAGCTAACCAAGCCATCCTGGGCTTCGCAAGAAAAGACCTATAGTGGAAAGGACTCATCATCCTTTGATCACTTCGCATTATGAGATGTGGGAGGTTCCTGTTTTGAAAGAGGGACAGTGTTGTATATGACTATCCTATATTGATACCATCTAATCCCCATTTCAGATGATCGATTGTGAGTCTGACATCTTCTTTCCTTGCTGCAGCCACAAGACTGATACTGTCAAATGTTCTGGCAACTCAGTTCTGGAAGCACTCTACTTCTATGTACTTACTTTGCTGCTTCTGAATTCCTTCTACAATCACAGGAAATCATATCAGATATTTTTATGCATTAAATTGTGTGTGCATTTAGCATCTTAAACAATCCCACAATATTAATGTTATACATGACAATAAAAGATAACATGTTTTATCAGCCTGGTTTATCTCCCTCAGTTGGGATGGGCAAGTGTGTAAAACACAGGCATTTATCTGAGCGACAAGGAATCAGAGAGAATAACACAATTACAATCTTTGGTATTGGTAGCTTAATTTAAACGTTGAAGAATATTTGAGCAGTAGTAATGGCTGATATTTTATTTTAATGGCTTTTGAAGCTTTCCCCACTATATCAGAGAGTCCCTTATGTCATGTGCAATCGGCTTTCTCCGAAGTGTATTAGCCTTGTTAGGAGTAAATGAGTCATAACATTTCAGCTCTCTCTGTTATGTTCTCAGTTGTTGCAGTTATTGCTCTGAAGGACACTGAGACAGTCATCTTGAGATAAATATCTCTGTGATGGTTATGGATACAATTTTTATGTCTCCACAATTACATTTCTAACTTCAAAGCACTCCACATTTTACCACTTTACAGCCATGAAAAAAGCAGCATCAGAAATCGATTCACATCTGACCTGCGCAAGAATAATATGCAAGGGACGAGGATCGAAAGTCATTTTCTTGACAGAATTAGGAACACTTTCTGCTTCCAATTTTTTTTTTAAAGGGAGAAAAGAAGTTACCAGCACTTATCAAATAGCATGTGAATTCATTGGTAATCGAGGGAAGTAAGCAGGAGGACAGTATTATGACTGAGAGGGTATCGGTGAAGCAAAGAAGTTATTTTAGGTATATCTGTAAAGAGAAAGCAATGGGAGTTAGTTCGGTCCAGACCAATGTTCCCTCTGAGCTGTGGAGTCTTGTGAGCAAAAATTCTGCTTTGTGAGCTGCAGACATTAAAGTTGTGAGCTACTGGAAAAATTAGCTTGTTCTGGGACCATTTTTCCTGAACTAAGAAAAAAATGTGTGAGCTGGGGGGGGGGGTAAAAAAACTCTGAGCTAGCTCACACTAATTCAGCTTAGAGGGAACACTGGTCCAGACACTTTATGTTCTTATGAGAGGGAATGGACAAAATGTTTTTATTTATTTAGAAATTGTTTGGACCACTTCTCCAGAGACCTGCTAGTACTTGTATATGCACAGGCAAAGGCTAAGATTCATTGCAAATATGGCAGACATTTAAATCAATGAGACATTGGCATTCCAAATACAGTTTTATGCCATGAAACATACAGGTAGTGAAATGATCATGTGATCATATGATAATAGCTAGGCCATGTCAGTCTGCTGTAGCAAAATAAAACAGAAGTCCAAAGGCACCTTTAAAAAATCACAACATTTATCTCAATATGAGCTTTCACGAGTCCCCCCCCCCCCCACTTGTTTGGACTTTCTTTTGGTTTTCTAGAGACAACTACAGCAAACTGGTCAGGACGGGAAACTGAGACATGATTGTGAGAAACTAGAATGAGTTCTGAACTGAATAAATTTATACATCTGAAATAGCCATGCTTGAATGTATGATTTCTTTTAACCAGCATGCAACGTTTACCCTTCACCCAATAGAACTGAATTTATTTGTTTCATTAGCTGATTTTTGTTTTATGGAATGCTAGGCTGATGGCTTAAACTGTGACTATGACTGGGAGTGATTGTGTCCATCTGAAAGACATGGAAAGACAAGCTACAACAAGCAGATGAGTCTCTTCTATTGTTTACCACGACTACAAGCTACAGAAGCAGAAGATACTTTTCCAGTTTACAGATAACTCAAAAGGACATTGTGTTGACTTAACAATTAACACAGGAAAGGTGCACAAGCTGATTAAAGTGTAGATAAAGATTTATTTAAGAACTAACATTCTTGCTAGTAAAGAGGAGAGCCAGATAGGGTCCTAACTACATCACTGAGAGACAGGGTCAGACTAAATGAGGAACTTCTGAGAAGAAGCAGGATATTGCCTTATGAGTAGCAATCTGGAGACAGACAAAGAATGACACTTAAAAAGGAGAGAAGGAGCTGACCTCAGTATCCTATCCAGGGGTCATTTTGTAGAAAAATAGGTGGTGGAGCTTATTGGATTGTTATGCAGCTGCACATACTATTCAATGAACAAGGAGGTGGAACTCTCAGAAAGGTTCTGGAGCTGCACTTCTGTGAGCTCCCACTGAATCTGAGAATCTGATCCTATCTAACTGTCTTCTTGCTGTCCCCTTCTGGATCTTCTTCTTCTCTCCTTTGTACACCAGACATTGTCTATTCCAACACATTGTATGTGTAACTATCTCCCATCTCCCCTAACTCAACCTTTCTACAGTGTGCTGGCAACCTCTGGCCAAGATAGTGAAGAGGGTGAGACCCCAACAAGTCTCCATAATCAGCCCACTGCAACCTTCTGATAAGCAGAGAGAGTGAATTTTCCACTAGGCTGCCCTCAACAGAAGGCTGTTCTCTCAAGGAAGCCTGGATCTAACTGCCTGGATATGGTTGATTCCCACTCTGTTTCTAAAAATGAGGAGGACACAAACCACACAGGGCCTGAGATACAAAGGGGGCATAAAAGCCATCAAAAGTCAAAGAAGGTGCAGAATTTCACCACCTGTCAAGATTATTCCATTTGAATTGTACCAGCTGTATTTAAAACAGGAGGTATATGGAGGTGCACCCGTGCATGCCTAATGTGCATAAGTGGAATAAAGCAAGATGCTTTTGAATTTCCTTGGTATAACTTAATAAATATTACTTCTGTATTCTAGAATTCACTGTCTGCCTTTTTTCCTGACTCCCTCCCTCACCCATGGGAAAATGTCCTGCTGGGTCAAAATGGATTTAAGCATTTGTCTGATCATCCTTTTAGCTCATTTGGACTGGGGCTGAGCTCATTTTGCCTGGCAGGATGGTTTCCATTTGTGTTGCAAGGCTTCTGCAGATGCATTCTAAATGGCCCAGCCCCTTTGGGAGCAGTCTAGTATGAATACACAGAAATGATGATAGAAAGAAGAAAACTGCAGTTTGTCAGAAAACTATGGAAACTAACCACCAGGATTAAAACAAAATGGTCAGATTGGGGGTGGGGGGGAGCCCAGTTGTTTGGCAGCCCTGTTATATGAGAAATAATTTTGCTTAAAAAGTAAGGTTGCCAGTCTCCAAGTGGGGCCTGGAGATATTCCACTTTTACAACTGATTCCAGCTGGCAGAAACTAGCTCCCCTGGAGAAAATGGCTGCTTTGGAGGGTGGACTCTATGGCATTGTACCATGCTGAGCCCTCTCTCCTCCCCAAACCCCACCTTCTTCCAGATCCACCCCCAAAGTCTCCAGGTATTTTCCAATCCTAAAAAAATGGCAGGACATTTGTAGCACTTTGCATACCCTGCAACCCTTATCACATTTCTTGCTGTGTACACAAATTTGTGATATACAGGCAATATCTGTCTGAGACCAGACATAAAAATATTCTAGCTGTCCAATTACAGGAGGATAATTGGAGCAGTTCTGGTCTGTGCTTGGTATGGGACAAAATGTAGATGATCCAAGAGTCCTTATCTATAACACTGAGAATTATAACTTACTGTCTTCTGCATTTGGGTACTTTGTTTCTTCTCAAATGATGAAAGATGTAGTAAATCTGTCTCATTATGCACTGGCTGGAATGTTGAAAATGTCTGCAAGGATGACTATAGTTTAAAAAAAAAGGAATCTGGTTAAAAATCCCACTATTCAAAATTAGTTAGCATTTTACAATGTCATGCTAATGAATAATTTGACAGCTCATAAATGTTTTATTTCTTTATTCCAAAACATCCCCCCCAAAAACATATTATAACATTTGGCTTTTTACACATTATGTTGTACTCATATATCTTCATATAGTACATTCGTATGGTCTGTGAGTTTCTGAGGAAGTGGTCATTCTAATTTTGGGGAAATCCTCTCCAGACATGAGCAATACACTTTGTACATGTTTACAAGTCCTGCTGGATCTCAGCCAGGTTGTTAATCTCACTCAAGTAGTGACACTTTAAGTAGAGTTACACCAATTAAAGATGACAGATTAAAGAGGGGCAATTCTGCTTAGGATAGTACTTTAAATCTCTTCCCTCCCCACTTTGAGAAGCAGAGCTTCTTTCACAGCAGTCTGCTTAATTCAGCCCTACACAATCTTTCTCAAAATGCTCAAAAGAGTTGTGATTTTCAAGAAAGTGCTACTTAAATATTTTTATTGGCCTCCCCTAAATGTGCATGAAGTAGAAGACAATTGCTCTGAGATATGACAGAATTGTCAGAGCAGATATGGAGGCCGATGCTGCTGCTTCCAGTCCAAATTATTTTTTCAAACAGGATATCCAACTGCAGAGTAAAAAATGTCTGCAGAGTTGCAGACTCTTTGAACTCTGTTCACAGATCTTATATGACCACCAAATATATCTGGCATCTTATTTCCAAATTATTTCCCATTGCTTGTATATGTTTTCCAGTGTATTTAATACATCACTTTGATATTGCAGGGATCCTGTTCATTAAAGGAGGGTTTGGGTGACAAACTTTTAAAAAGATTTGCATGCCAGTGGTCAGTCCCACTGGGAAGTCAATCACAGCAGCCAATCATTGGCCATTTAGTTTCTCTGCAGTCCAATCTATTTTATGCAGACGGGGTGGGGGGAATAGGAGTTTGACATGCAGTCAGTTTATGGATTAGGACCCTCAAGTAGGTCATGGATAATATCAGCAGCATGTACTACATTAGCTGCACAATGAATAGATAACACCCCTCCAACTATTTTAGCATGGCAACAATGGGTATTTTTACACTGGCAGTTTGCGACTATCACCGTATTGGAAATTCACCTTTTACATTACCTAACGTTCTCACAACTGTTTTGCATCGTTGCTGCCCGAAGCACCTACATTTGTTTCAGTGAGATGTGTTTTGGAGCTGCTCCTGCAACGTTTTTCTCCACACTAGTTTTGATCTGGTCTTTTCTCTATAGGAGTTTCAAACTTGTATTGTAGAAGTTTTCATGCGTTTTAAAAGACTCCTCCAAAAGCCACCACAAGGTGCAGTAATTTGCATGAGAACTGACAGCACTTGAAATTTTTACATATCATTGCTTGCCTCATCTTGTAATTTAGATTTGTATTATTTTTGCAGTGTTGACACAATTTCCAAGCAATCCTATACATTTAACCAAGCACTGGTATTCCGGCTGCCCTCTGATCAGAGACACCCCTCCCCCAAATGAAACGCTTAAATGTAAAAGGAAAATAATTAAAGCGGAACAGTGGCAGGTGATTTGAAGACTCTAAAACTCTGAATCAAACTTAATGTAAAAACACCCAGTGTCTTTGGGAATACTTTATAATGTCTAAGATTTCAGTTCAATCTCAAATTTCTTTAGCAGAAAATTATGAAACTCTCTTTATTGCTGTATGGCATCCGTTAATAGGCTATTTAACTGAACAAAATATTCTCCCACGCAGAATGATATATCAAAAGATGTACTTTTAGTTTTAAGCCTTTAAGATATTAACTTCTGAAACTTGTAAAACTGGAAATACCTATACTAGATATATTAATCGCTTTTTCTTTGTTATGTAACTATTATTTGAGTGGATATTTTTATTTGATATTGTATCTGAAATTCAAGATCAAAATAAAGCTTATTTTTTCTTTAAAAAATAGGTCATGGATCTCCACCTGCAAGATGACATGCACTTATGCCATTTTGGGCTGCTTTTTGGAAGTATGTGCTACTCTTGTGCATGCACATGCACAGAACACAAGGGTGCGCCTCTTGCCTTCCTGTGCATACATACTGAGAAAACCTGCAGGACAGTAAGGTAAGATCAGTGGTGCTATAGTTGGTTCCTTTAGCACAGATGCAAAAGCTCTCCAGTGCCTTCTTTGTCTTTCTTTGGCCAAGCCATCTTCTACTTCACTGGTCAGGCCTCTAATACACTGTGTGTGCTTTCAGTGGGGACCCCAATCCCCATGACAGAAGTTCTGCTGAGCAGTACTAGTTCTTCTCCTGTACTCTGTTTAGCCTTTGAAAGGTGGGAAGAGATAGGGTAAAAGAGGGTTTTCAGTAATCATCCAAGGCGACATGTCTTAATGTCAACAAAATCATGGCAGTGAGATTAAACCCCCTCTCCCCAGCTCCATAGCCCCAATCCAAATCGGGGTTCTGAGTAATGGTTGTTGCCCTTTATCACAGACCTCCTAGCCTCCCTTTGTATGGCTTGTGAAAAAAGCCTTTCATGTAAGCTCTGTTGTTGTATGCTTTGTTTACAAAGTGCAAGTTTTACAAAACACAATGAGGATTCTTTATACAGGACATACTATGCATTGAAGATAAGAAACGTGCTGTTTACAATACTGCACCCAGCTGTGGGTATTTGAGATTGGTAACAGTTTGTGGAAAAGGTGTGCCACAACAACTAACACTGTAGCCAGGCAGCCTACCCCTGTGGATCTCTCTCTCTCTCTTCCTCTTTTGACTGGGGCACCAGTACTTTGCCACCAATCCCTGTGCTTCACTTGGCTAATGTTTTACTGCCTCACTTGCAGGAGGCAGTGCCCATGCAGAGCGTCCCTTAGAAGCAGACTGTTCAGTCTTCCTTACGGTTGTTGTTGCCGCCAGGAAAGAAAGAAAAAATCTTCACAGGAAGGACACAAGAAATCCCCTGAGAACGTTCTGCAATGGAAGAAGAGGGAAATGAGACTTTAGATTTCATCTGCTCTGCAAATGAACATCCATTCTCCCAGACAATCTTGGAAAGTAAGTTTGCGTACTCTTCAGAATAAAACTTTGTGGCCAGCAGTTCTTCTTTGGGTATCTTCCAAACAGAAAGCTTGGGTTTTAAAAGGAGCCTTTTCTTTCTCATTGCCATTGTGGACAGACTGACCTACTTAACATTGCTTGCGTTGATAACCCCATGGGGTTGCCATAAGTCACCTGTGGTATTTGGAGTGAGGAGGACAAATCTGTACTCTGTAGAAGGGATGAAAGGCAAACTGAGTCCTGTGATTGAATGCATATGCGCTTTTAATGGGAGATGAAAAGGGCTGGCAAAATCAGGCTTAGTGTTATTTCATCAGGGCTTGTGCTGGAATATTTCCAAATGAATTGTCCTCATTGTTCAGGATGGGGAGTTTCAGGGCATGGGTGCAAAAAGGACTGTCCACAAACCTACAGTTGCATGATATGAACAGTGCACTAGCTGCAGGATAGAAAGTCATTGCTAGAGCATTCTGAGGATATCTGCTGTTCCTGGCAAGGCTCAGCATTCAGTATCACAGACAATCAAAACAAGGCACTAGGAAGACCAAAACGTAATTCCTTGAAGAAATATGATATGACAAGCACAGAAGTGTTCGGGGTTACACTTTATTGGGGCCTGGAGTCCCAGCCGAGGCTATAAACCCATTATCATGAGATAATTTCAGCTGATGATACATGAGTTTGTACATGTGGGATAGGAACAGGGGCAGGTCATGCTGTAAATCTGTAGTAGGCCCAGAGAAATTAAGCTGCATTGTTATGTGCAGACATTTAAATTTCCATTCATGTGGAGATGGTGTCGGAGAGCTAAAGAGTTCTCCCCCTCCCTTTTTTTCCTTTTGGCTGTCCTGCCATGGTCTGGTTTGATACTGATTTGAGAAGTAGCTCCAGACAGTGAGCCTAGCTCTGTGGCTGTGCATATGACAGTTGTGGGCATCAGCCGAATAATCCTGTGACATCACTGGCGATGTGTGGTTTATACCCCCCTTCCTTTATGTCAAGAGAAGTTTTAATCTTTTATTTAATAGAATAATGGAGGTTATGAAGGTATCTAATCTATATTATTACTAGATAATTTAAATTTAGATAATAATTTAATTTAAAAGTAGATAATAATTTAATTTAAGACATTTAAACTTTTTTAAAAAAAATAATATAGCTATCCATTGCAAGCAGACATGCAATGAGGGGAACCAACACCTTGGTGATCATCCAAGTGCCAGCTTTATTTAATTACATTGGATAAGGATCTGTTGCAGCCCAGGGCATAAAACACAGGCCATACTTGATCACAGTGCTGGCATTTGATGGGATGCAAAAGAGTCATGTCTTTGCACATCCCTGATTTCTGGGCAAGGCCATCCTGGCTCTGAGCCCTAGAATATCAGGCTATATACATCCCTGGCTCCTCCTTGCCAAATATTTGTTAATGCTCAAAGGAGGTGTGACATGTCCTTTCCCCTAGCTTCATGGTCTTTGGATCAAGGATAATGGCACCCCACAAGGGGTTCCTGTCCCAGCTCCATGAAAGCACCAGGTTTGTGATCTTTGCCTCTTTACCCTCTTCACTGATGCTTCATGGTGCTCACCTAAACTTTAACAGATACCAGTCAACCACCTTTACTTGCTCTGCTATCATCATCAAGCAAGTCCCAAGCCCCATTCCCCCAGCCATCTGGGGACTGGGCGGGTCCATTTGCACAATCTTCAGTGTTCAGCAGATGGGGAGGGGAGACCCTGGCTTGTGGCCAATGGAGCCAAGTGCGCAAAAAAATCCTACTCAATGACTAGCTTGTGTTTACTCTAAATTGTTGGGAGGGATGGTGGAAAGGAGTAAGGGAGGCCCACTGGGCCTTTAAGTAGCCCTCACTCCTGCACCCCCAACAATTTGCATCTCTATGTGCCAAGGTCAGTATACCGACATGTCTTCCCTCTGCTGGCCACTGGTGAACCCCTCCCCCACCCTGGTCAAGGGGGTGGTTGGAGTAGTATTCATCCACAGTCATGTCTTGCCATTTTAAGAAAATTTTCTATCAGTATTAAAACTGATTGTTCTTGTTTTCATGTGCATCTCCCTCCTGCCACATTCAAGAATCTTTTTATTAGTAGTGAGCTTCCTCATAGAATACAGTTGACAAGACCAAATGCAAGCCAGTTTGGTCAATTTCATTAGTCCTATTTGTTTGTTTATTTATAAAGTTGCCCACCTTGTTCACTGAGACTGTAGGATTACAAAGCAGGGAGAGAGAGAAAAATGTAATCATACAGTACAGTACAATTGGCAATGCAGTCCTCAGTCCTTACTGTCATGTATAAAAGCAGGCTTCTGAACCGTTCTGTCCCATTACAGATAAAATCCATTACAAGCCTGAGCTCCTGAGCTTTTCTGTTTTGCAGAATGGTGCTACTTTGGGAGCCACCACAGCAAATGTACATGAGCACGCAGTTACCAGTTTGCATGGCGACCTTTCAAAGGTTCTGTTCAGATGACCAAAGCTGCCATGATAGAACATCATAGGAGAGGCAGTCCCACAGGTATGTGGGTCCTAGGCATGATGAAGGACATTTTGGGTGACAGCCAGTACCTAACTGATCCATAACCAATGGAGGGACTGCAGGATGGGTACGTTATGCATCTGCCTGACATCTGCTAGTAATTGGGCTGCCACATTTTGTACCAACTGGACTTTTGGAGTTGATTTTGAGAGAAGATCCAGGTAGAGTGCATTGCAGTTGTCTAGCCTCAGAGTAACCATGGCATGGATTCAAGTGGCCAGATCAGCCAGGTCAATTTAGGCGGCCAGCCGCCGGGCTAGGTGAAGCTGACAGATGCTTTTATTGAATCTGCATTGACTTACTTCTCTATTAGTAATGCTGGGTCCAGTATAACCCTTAGGCTCTAAACTGACTCAGAGTGTCAGCTGGAACTCACCAAAGGTGGGGAGCAGAGTGCCTTTCAAGACCAGCATTACCTCCTATTTTTTCAGGATTCAATTGACTTGTTGACACAGCCAATTAACCACAGCAGGAAGACACTGGTTTAGGATCTCTATAGGATCAGGTGATTTGATTAAAGAGATACAGAGCTGGATGTCATCAGTATATTGACAACAGCCTATGCTAAAACTGCAAATAATTTCTCCTAAGGGCTTAGATTTAATAACATGAGGGATCAGATTGAGCCTTGTGGAACCATGCAAGGAAGGTCCCACACTGGTGATAGTTGGTCTTCTGTAATTATCCTCTGAGTTTGGTCTGTAAAGAATTGTTTTAAGCCAATCCAAAGCACATCCATTAATCCCAGCTACTTCATCCATCAATGAAATTGTATGATTCACCATATCAAAGGCTGCTGATAGATGCAGTAAGAGCAAAACAGAGGCGCACTGTGCAGCCTTTATCTTCATTCAGAGAAAATTAACTAAAGTAACCAATGCCGTCTCTATTCCATAGCCTGGTCTCTGAAGCCACACTGAAACTGATCTAAGGCAGATGAGTTATCTGGGAAGGACAAGAACTGTTCTGCTATCACCCTCTCAGGCATCTTGCCCAGGAAGGATAGGTTGGAGACCAGGCAATAATCAGCCGCATTATTCTTCTCTTGTGATTTTTTTTTCAATAGGGGATGAATGACTGCCTACTTTAATTACCTGATTGATTTGTCATATAGTTCAGGGCTTCATTGATATGGTCCTTATTTGCTTTAAACAGCCAAGAAGGGCATGGATCCAATGTACAACTGGTGCTCTTCACAGATCCAAAGATCTTGTTGATATCCATTGTGGTTAGCAGATCAAAATGCTGCTCAAATTGACCAGATGATGTACTGGTTTTTGTTTTTTCCAAGTGTCACGACTGTATTGCAGCCAGCTGTCAAGTCGGTAGATTCAATAACGAGGCTTTGTTGATAACAAAGTAGCTAGTTTATTGATATCATGGTTCTCGACTACAAGGAGATTGAAAGACTAAAGATCATACAAGCATATAAGGTACACTTCAAAGGGATTCTTGAGGGAGGGGTACTATGCAGGGCGCATTCACACACTGATGTTACAATTTCGTTCTCAGGCCTGCTTCGGCCTTGAGTGCCTCCTCGGCTCCAACCTCCCCCGATGCCCGGCCTGAGAAGGCCCGATTATCTCTTTCACATATTCCCATTTCAAAGCACAGCTACATAACAAAGGAAAGGAGGGGGGTGAGGAGAATTCAAGCTAGCAGCATTGGCATACAGTATGGCTTTACCCAGGATGCTTCTCTCCTGAACCAAAGATTGAGTGCAGGCTTGACCAGAGTTAAAGCAGACTTGACACCAGCACCCAAATTATAATGCACCTGAAAGATTTCATTAGCAAAAACTTTGCAAAGACATCATAACTAATCATTAGGTCCCTGAACACAGAGGTTCAGACTTTGAGGTCAGCAGGTGCCAAACTACTTTGAACAACTGAGCTGGGCACGAATTAGTGGGTGCAATGATAGCAGCAAAACAGAATTTCTTTGCAGCTTTTGTTTCTGCCTCATAGGTCTTCCAATGAGCTCTATAGGCCACTTTGTGATTCAGTTTGAGTTTTCCATGTTGTGTTCTAGGTGTCTCCCAGCCCTCAAGTCACTTAGTAGCAAACCAGGGTACTGGGAGTGGACAGTGAGAGGCGACTGTGCCAATAGTTTCCAGGAGCTCCTCATTCCATGCTCTCACCAAAGCCTCACCCTTGCCTTGCATAGTAAGAGGCTAGGGAAAGCAGTGGCAATTATGGGTTAATAAAAAGCAAAACAAAGGAAAGAGGTAGATTCAAGTCCAGTAGCACCTTAAAAACCAAGATTTTTTAATATAATCTTTTGAGAATCAGTTCCCTTCATCAGACTCTCAAAAGCTTATAACCCTCTAAATCTTGTTGATCTCAAAGGTACTACCGGATTTGACTTACTGCAGACCAATAAGTTGCACTCTGAAACTACTCTTGAAGGAAAGACAATCCCCTGCCCTCTGTAATCCCCTGCCCACAAAGTTTATGTAGTTTCCAAGCTACAGATTCTGGATCAGGGCCAGTGCCACAGTAGAGGGAAGTTGTTTCCCATGTTCTAAATAAATAATAATCTGTATAGTCTTTGTTAGTGATGTAGTTAGCTGGAGAGAGAATTCTTCTTGCAGAATGAAAATGTATCCTTTAGGATTTCCTGATACCACAACTCCATAGCCCTACTTCTCCTTGACTTCCATGCCGTGAGTGACCAAGAGACTGGGGTATCAGTGCGTGTGAGAATGCTTGAGCTTGTTTGTAGGGAAACTTAACACTACTCCTTTCTTTCCTCTTGTAGGCTCCCACCAATTAGGCCCCAAGGGTCCTTCCCCAACTCCCCACAGTGATTTGATTAAATGAAAATTGAGTTTCCTTTCATGTGTGTCTATGGAATAAATAAGTATTCTCTCCCAAGCCCCAGCTAATCCCTCTAGCTCATCTAGGTGTCTGGTATCTCTGCCTGGATGAATGGTCAGGCATTTGGGTGAGTGTACAAGTAGTTTGAGAAGTTTAACAGCAGCCTAAGACAACATAAAATATATTTATTACTATCTACAGACTAATCACACACACACACGGTATAAATTTTCAGGGCATAAGTTTTCAAGAGCCAAAGCTCCCTTCATCAGTTACCAGATGAAGCTTTGAGCTTTAACTCTTAAATGGTGGTGGTTCTTTTCCTGAGGTAACAGGATTTTATTGCTTGGTTTTCATATGATGACCTCTTTGTAAAACATGTCCATGTGTTATTCAGGGCATCCCATATTCTCTTGTCACAACATGGCATCATCAATTAGAAGCAATTATGGCATCTTCCCAGCTCTCAGTTCCTGGGTTTATGATAGTGAAATGATTGTGACAATGCATGTCAGAAAGTGAAATGATTGTGAAATGATTGTGACAATGCATGTCAGAAAGAAAATCAGAAGGATCAATTTAATTGTCTTGGATCAAAATTTTGAAACTGAATATATCTTGAGGTTCTGATTAACAAGCACCATTAAACTCACATCCATGGTGTCATTGTGTCAGTGAATTTAAGCCCTTGAGAGAACAGGTGTTCTAATTCATTAACAGAAACATTTTTAACCAGAGTAGCTCATTTTACATAAAACACATCTACTCACATGAAGGCATGAGAAGAATTTTATGACACTCTTGAGAATTCTTACAGAGTAGTATCATAAAATATGTGTGTCAGTGAAGTGGAAATCAGTGCTTCAAGTTTCTTGAGGGTTGCCTATCATGCAGGTGCACCTGGCTCAGTGGCTGGCACCAAACAACTGGGCCATAGTTTTCTTAGGTAGAGGCTGCTAAGGGGGAAGCTAGGGTTGCCAGCCCTCAGGTCCTGGTGGGGGTTCCCTTGCTTTTGGTGGCTTTGGCTTGCTGCTGGCCAGTTGGCCAACCCAAACAGTGATGTAATTGAGCAACATGCCCAACACAATAATGTAACTACTGGGTGACATCATGCCAGGGTCCTCACATTGCAATGTTCTGGTTTCTGGGCTATGGTTTTGAAGCCCGAAAAACCATAGTTTTTGCCCCCCCCCAAAAAAAACAGAGCACCCCCTCCAATGTTGCTGACATGATTACATCACTTCCAGGTGATGCCATTGGATCAGGGACATAATGTGTGATGTTCTGCCCACCCCCAGAATGCCCTCCAAATATCCCACTGCAATTAGGAGGGGACCTGGCAACCCTAGGGGAAGCTGAAGATAAAGGGGCAGATAGATGTAGGGAAGGAGAGAAGGAAACAGGAAAAGAGAGGAGGATATGGAAAGAGGAAAGAGAAAGTCAAAATAGTATGGAACCAGGAAATAAGACGTGTCCTGCAAATTCTTGCAGGTTCCCCTTTGTATCTCCTATTTGCTCTTATTAACTGTACATCGCCCAACTGATTACTAACGAGCAATCTGCCTAATAAAAGACGGTTGGCCAGCAGCCATAACAATATGAAAATCAAAATTCTATGGCCCTGAACCATTAAATAATTTCATGCTCAATTATTCCTTTTTGGAGAGAAGGCAATGTAATGCCTTTTTTTACTTTTGTTTGGACTAAATTCATTCTTTAAAATATGCTATTATTGTTTACATTTGCCACATCTTTTTATCCACCCAGGCCTTGATATAACAGGAATATTTCTCTTTGCCATCATGACTTTAATGACACTGACTGCCAACCTGGTATTTGTGGAGGAAGTCTTCTACATCTACTGGAAAATCCCTCCATCCAAAAGGTCAATTTTTATTTGGATAAATGCAGCTGCTCCGGTAAGCTGAAGATATAAATTTGGCATAGAAAATGTTCATTTCAGATTCTAGACAGGGAGTTTCAAGGATGCCACAGTCCAGAGTAAAGACATCATGAAAATGGCTTGTCCCTGTCATGGGGCTTTGGTGGCTACTTTCTAATTAAAGATGCTTCTTGTTTCCTAAGATGGACTCTCCCATGTCACACGATTATCTGATGTTTAGCACAGATCAAGCTCCCTGTCTGGAACTGAATACCAATGGTCATATTTCAACTATCTCAGTTGGCAAGAACACATGTTTTCTTTAGGAAGATCTCAGCAGTTTAATTAATTCTTATTGAACATAAGGACAGATTGATATCCAGACCACTAAATCAATATAAAGAAAAGCATTTCAAAGCTTACCTATGACTTTACCACCCTCCATGTACAAAATATTTGAATTAAAATGTTGGATAAGTCAGTTTGAAAACTAAAGACTCTGAGCCCATGCAAAATGCCTTTCATGAACAAAATTTAGCATCCAACAATATTCTTATACAAAATTATTTCAAATGGATCAAGCCATGACAGAACTGAGCATCAGGGACTGTGAGAGTGCATTTGGGATATGTTTCCACACCCCTGTTTTGGAAAGGTACATTTCCCTATATCAAACTTTTTACAAGGTATCTCTAAAAATGTTGAGAATCAAGGAAAGATTTGCTCTGTTTTGTTCAGGCCTGATTTTACCCTAGGGGTCCCAATCCCCCCGCTTTAGCGGGAGACTTCTGGGTTCCCAGCTTAATCTCCCGGTCTTCAAAAATTGAGAACCGGGGGGGTGGGGGGGTGGGGGGGGGAGAACATACCTATAGAGCTCCTGAGCAGTTTGTAAAATCCCTGTCCCTTTAAGGCTGGGCAGGAAGGAGGAAACAGGAAGGGCTTCGGAGAACGGCCCCTCCCTTCTTTGCTTTCGTTTTCACAGCAGGCACAGTTCTCCGGAAGAAGACCAAGTAAGTATTTGTGTGTGTGTGTGTGTGAGAGAGGGAGGGGGCAGGGAGGGGGATTCCCTCGTATGGAGGCCCTCCCCCCCTTTAGAAAGCGGGGGGGGGAGGGAAATGTCTACTGGGCACTCTATTATTCCCTATGGAGAATGATTCCCATAGGGAATAATAGGGAATTGATCCGTGGGTATTGGGGGCTCTGGGGGGGCTATTTTTTGAGGTAGAGGCACCAAATTTTTAGTATAGCATCTAGTGCCTCTCCCCAAAATACCCCCCAAGTTTCAAAACGATTGGACCAGAGGGTCCAATTCTATGAGCCCCAAAAGATGGTGCCCCTATCCTTAATTATTTCCTATGGAAGAAAGGCATTTAAAAAGGTGAGCTGTCCCTTTAAATGTGATGGCCAGAACTCCCTTGGAGTTCAATTATGCTTGTCACACCCTTGTTCCTGGCTCCACCCCCAGTGTCTCCTGGCTCCACCCCCAAAGTCTCCTGGCTCCGCCCCCAAAGTCCCCAGATTTTTCTTTAATTGGACTTGGCAACCCTATTTTACCCATTATTTTGTAATTTTCATAAATGACTTTTATCGCTAATACTTGCCAATCTTGCTATATATGTCTGTCTCTTTAGGTAATAGCTACTACATCATGCATTGGAATGTGGATTCCTCGCTCAACGATGTTTACAGATTTCACTGCTGCAGTGTATGTGTTCCTTCAGTTCACATTGGTACTTCTAAGCCTTTAACAATCCCTGGTATTAAGCAAACATATAGTTATTTGGTATATATGTAAGAATTGCTTTTTGCTCCATAGAAATAAAATCCCTTATTTTGTTATGTAAAGAGAATATGGTTAACTCAGTTTCTGATGCTAGTGTATAGAGACAGCCAGCTAGATAAAAGAACTGAGTGGGATTTTTAAAATTATTATTATTGTTTAGTTTGTACATGAAAGGCTTGTAAGGTCTTTGATTGACAGTTAAGTTGAAGTAGTAGTGCCTCAATTATTTCTTAAGAATATCATACAAAACACATACTTCTGTCCTATGATATTTCACTGGATTTAAAAAAACCTACATTGCAGCAATCTGATTTTTTTCAGTAAATCGTGGCAAGAAATAAAAGTCTAGTTGGAGATCGTTATAGAGGTGCCTGTTAACTGTTCCATTTATAAGAGAAAAGTAAGAACCCCTTTGACATCTGAGAAGCAATGAAATAATAACTAAGTCCAAAGCAGAATATGAAATCAGGCTGCCAGAGCTTATATGACTACCCATCTTATCCAAAGGCAAGGAGGAGTTCTTGCACTAGGTCAGAACATTGCAGTTCTTGTGAAGATGCTATGGCACAGAGAGAGATGCACGGACTTTTCTACATTCTGCCAAAGATCTTCCTGACCAGGGACTGCACTGACTGTTGTACTTTCCCCCACCTATGATGTATTACTACATATTAGTGGGGTGAGCTCTCAGGGGAGCTTCATATGTTACATTTTCCCTACACAGAAACCTGTGATTATATCATCATGTCTGAAAGGTGTCATAAGTATACAGATCCATCAGCTGACAAAAACATGTTACCATTGGGTGTTTTCCCCCCTTTCCCTAGGTTCTTTGCCATTGTTATCCACAAGTTCCTCCTAATGATGATTAAAGAGTGTGGTGGACAAAAACTATTCCTCAAGCGTTTTGAAAATGATCAATTCAAGATAAGCACGGGGCCTTGCTGCTGCTATTGCCTTTGCCTCCCTTATATACTCATCAATCGGTAATTTTCTCTTTAAAAACTGCTTGTTCAGAATGTTAGAAATCAATTGTTTTCTTAACAACATATAATCACAACTCCTCCTTTCTGCTAAATAAAAATTCCTGCTGTATCATTAATGTGACATTGGGGTAAAGATCACTCTGTAGCGTCTACTAACTTCCTGAGTCATTTATTGGTCATCTTTAAACCTTTGTTGCAACCTAAAAAACCATATACACTGTAAAGACAACTTCATTTCCTAAGGGCTGATCTAGGCATTATAGTCTATGCAGCTTACCTTTGGCTTTCCCATTCTTTCTTTCAGTCAGAGCTAAGTTGCAGGTTCCTCTCAATTCCTGCATGCATGGTGCCTGATTCAAAGTAGGACCACAGTATGTAGGCAGATGGTGCTTCAGTGTTCCCTCACATGCCATTTTCCTGACATGAACTAGCCCCAGGAGGCACTAATTTCCCAGTGGAGAAACCCACTTGTGATATGAGTCAGACACCACATGCAGAGGAATTGAGGGGAACCCACAACTCGTGTCCAACTGAAAGACAGAGTGGGGGACTCAGACACAACCTGTGTAACCATAATGTGTGCAGCAGCTTAGTATGAGTATTCCCATTTTTTAAAACCATCTACTAAGGAGGAGTTAATTTGAATGGATGTCTTGGCATTGTGCTGCATCTGGTGATAATGGCAGCTATTCTTTAGTACTTATTTGCAAATCAGATCTTAGGATCTGGATGTTAGTCTAAAGCAAGATGAAGTACTTTAATTGTGTACAGTAAGGTTGTCGGGTCCTCGGCACCCCTCCCGGTCTCCCGGCGTCGCCGTTGCCCCTCCCAGGCATTCTGGGGCGTCCCCCGGAGGTCTCAGAAGCGGGGGTGGGCGCTGGGTTACTTCACCGCAGGCCCCCGTTCCCCTCTTGGCTGTGCTGTGGCTCCTGTCCCTCTCTCTCGCGAGGCAGCCTCTTTGCGCATCAACCAGTTTCCTCAGCGACCTCCTCCCTCCCTCCTTTTATGCTCCCGGACCCCTCCTTCCCCTTTCCCGGGTCCTGCCCCCCTCTGGCCCCTCCCCCCTTCAAAGCCCCCGACGCCCAGGAGAGGCGTGCCGGGGCTGGGCTGACTGGGCGTGCCTCGGGCGTCCTAGCCCTCGGCTGCATGCTGCGATGGGGCGTCTCGCGCTGCGACGAGACGAACGGGTCTCCCCCTCTGGCGCCGGGCTCAGCTTCTCCCTCTTGCTTCCCGGCGTCTTGCCCTGGCCAGACTTCGCGGACTCGAAGCCGGGCTCGCCGTCTGGGAGGTGTTGCTCGGGCGGCTGCCGTTGCCCCGTCAGTCGAGGTGAGGGGTGGGGCCGCCCCGGGGGCTTGGAGAGGTGGGGAAGGCTCTTGGGGCGATGACGGGGGCTTGGAACGGCTGGCAGGCGCCGGGGGGTCTCCTCCGCGCAGTCCCCGCCCGGGCTGGGCGGGACACACACCCCCCCCGTGTCCCTTGCTTCTCCGCCTCCTCCTCGAAGACCCGGGAGAGGTAGTCGGCCATGCGGTGGTCGGCCCCGGCTTGATGGTGCACTGTGAAGGAAAAGGGGAGAAGAGACTATACCAGCGAAGGACTCGGTCATTGGAGTCCTTCATCCTCGACATCCACAGCAGGGGGGCATGGTCCACCACCAACCGGAAAGGGTTGTTGGTGAGGTAGAACTTCAATGCCCCGACGGCCCACTTGACCGCCAGGGCCTCCTTTTCTACGGTGGAGTACGCCCGCTCAGCGGGCAGGAGCTTGCGGCTGATGAATAGCACCGGGCGTTCATCCCCAGGGCCCCCCTGGAGCAGGGCCGCCCCGATACCGGTCCCCGAAGCATCCGTGTGTAACACAAAGGGCTGGGAGAAGTCCGGGTTTCTCAGCACGGGGTCTCGGGAGAGGCTCGTACGCAGCGCCTCAAATGCTGCGTCTTGGGCTGGCCCCCACTGGAGGACGTTCGGGCACGCCTTCCGCAGGCTGTCCGTCAACGGGGTGGCCACTGCCGCAAAGTTGGGGATAAACTTGCTGTAATAGCCCGCGAATCCCAAGAAGCGCCGTAGCTGCTTCTTGGTGCGCGGGCGGGGCTGCTGCTCTAGGGTGACGACCTTCTCTGGCAGGGGTCGGAGTTGGCCTTTCCCTACCAGGAACCCTAGATATTTTAGCTCCTGGAAGCCGAGGCGGCTTTTCCGCGGGTTAGCGTGGAGCCCGGCGGCCTGCAGGGCTTGGAGTACCTGGCGGAGGTGGAGCAGGTGGGCCTCCCAGGTGGGACTACACACCACGATGTCGTCGATATAGGCCCGAGCGAAACCCTCGCATTGGGCTAGGGCCTTATCCACCAGCCGCTGGAACGTGGCCGCAGCCCCATTCAAGCCAAAGGGCATGCGCTTGAATTGGAACAAGCCTTGTGGGGTGGCGAAGGCAGTCTTTTCTCTGTCGGCCGGGTGCATGGGCACCTGCCAATAGCCCTTGGTGAGGTCCAGGGCGGAGAGGTACCGGGCCTCCCCCAGCTGGTCGATTAGGATATCGGCCCGTGGCATCGGGTAGGCATCGAATTTGGCCAGTTTGTTCACTTCCCGATAGTCCACACAGAAGCGCACGCTGCCGTCGGGCTTTGGCACCAGGACCACCGGGCTGCGCCACTCACTCTGTGATGGTTCGATGACGTCGAGGCGCAGCATCTCCCTTACCTCCCGGGCGATCACGTCCCAGCGCTTCTGTGGGACGGGCCTCCACCGGGCGCGTGCCACCTGGCCTGTAGGGGTCACCACCCGGTGCTTGACCAGGGTGGTCAGGCCCGGCTGGTCGGAGAATACCGTCGGGCACTCGGCCAGGACCTTCTGCAGCTCCTGCCGCTGGCTGGGGGTGAGAGCGGCGTCCAACACCGGGCCTCCCCCGGCACCCCCCGCGGTCGTCCAGGGCAGGGTTCCGTCCTGGAGCTCGCCTGGGTCTTCGGCCAAGAGCCCCTGCTCCGGCCGCGCCTCCCGCCGCACCCAGGCCTTTAGGCTGTTCACATGGAGGGTCTTCCTTTGGCGGGCGCGAGGCCCGCACTGGACCTCGTACGTCAGGGGACCCAGGACTCGGGTGATTTGGAAGGGTCCCCGCCACGGGTCCCCCTGGCTCTGGCCCATCGCTCCCCGGTGGACCAGGACGTCGTCTCCCGCCTGGAACCCGCGGGCCTTAGCGCCCTTGTCATAACGCCTCTTCTGGACCTCCTGGGCCTGTGCGAGGTTCCCCCGGGCCTCCCGCCGCACGTCTTCTAGGCGTTCCTGCAGCTGTCTGACGTACTCCTCCAGGGTTTCTTCTGGCCCGGCTCTGCCTTGCACCCACTGCTCTCCGAGCAGCCCCAGGATGCCCCGGGGTTGCCGCCCATACAGCAGCTCGAACGGGGAATACCCCAGGGACGCCTGGGGCGTCTCTCGGATGGCAAAGACCAGCGGGTCTACGTAGAGATCCCAGGCAGTGGGGTGGTCGTATGCCGTCTTCCTCAGCATGGCCTTCAGGGTCTGGTTCATCCGCTCCACCAACCCGTCGGTCTGGGGGTGGTGAACGGAGGTGAAGAGCTGCTTGATGTGCAGCGTCTGGCACACCTGCCGCATGAGGCTCGCCGTGAAGGGTGTGCCTCGGTCCCTGAGTATCTCCCGGGGCAGCCCCACGTGCGCGAAATAGTGCATCAAGGCCCTGGCCACGCCCGCGCTCTTCATGGTGGGCAGGGGGATAGCCTCCGGGTACCGGGTGGCGTAGTCCATGAGGACCAGGATGTAGCGGGCCCCACGAGGGGTGCGGGGTAGGGGCCCCACAAAGTCCATGGCCACCCGCTCGAACGGAACCCCCACTATGGGCAAGGGGGCAAGGGGGGCTTGCGGCTCGGTCCTAGACGCGAGGCGTTGGCAGATGCCGCAGGAGCGACAGTAGGCCTGGACCTCCCGGGCTACGGAAGGCCAGAAAAAGTTGGCTAACACCCGGGTCAGAGTACTCTTCACCCCCTGGTGGCCTGCCCATTGGTGGTCGTGGGCGCCCTTCAGGACCTCGGGCCGGTACCTGTGAGGGACCAACAGCTGCTTCCCGGGGCCCAGCCGCCCTTTTACCTCTCTGAACCACACGCCCTCTTCCCGGATGATTCGAGGCAGGCGCCGGCTCCTGCGCTCGTCCATGATCACCCCGTCGCGGACTGCTTCGTGCCGTCGCAGCGCTTCCAACTCTTCGTCCTCGGCCTGAGCCTCCACGAACTGCGGGTCCGCCGGCCACGTCTCTCGGGCGCCCGCCCCGGGACGTTCCGCGGTGGATGGGCCTTCCTCTGGGTCGCTGTCCTCTGTCTCCCCAGCGGGGGCGGCGTCGTCGTAACCGGCCCCGGCGGATTGGCCTGGTCGGCCGGGGTCGGCCGCCTCCACTACGTCGCGAAAACGCGGAGCATCCCGCCCGAGCAGTATTGGATAGGGCAGGCTGGTGACTTTGGCGACTGGCACGCTCCAGTAGCGGCCCAAGTATTTCAGTGGGATGGACACCACTGGGCTTCTTTCGATGTGCCCATGGACGCACCTGATGGCGGCGGTGCGGATGACGGGCAGCGGGGCGGTCACCAAGTGGGCCCGTATCATGGACAGCGAGCTGCCATTGTCGACCATGGCCTGCAGTTGCCGTCCTCCCAAGGACACCGGGACCGTCCAAGGGGGGGGGCGAGCCCCCACCTCCGCCGTCTGCAAGGACTCCTCCCAGCTCACGTCGCACTCCATCAGGGGGCACTCACGCTTGAGATGGCCCCACTGGCCGCAGGTGAAGCAGGGCCCTATGTCTCCCGTCGGACGGCGGGCCTCTGGCGGCGGGCGTCCCTCGTTCTCCCCCTCATGGCCTCTGGGGCGTAGACCCAGTCCGGGTAGCGCCGGGCGTGCTCCAGGCCTCCACCACCCCGACGTGGCACGGGCTGGCGGCGGCCGCGCCCGGCCCCTGCGGTCTCCGGCTCCGGGCGCCCTCCCTGGTGTCGCTCCTGGGGCGGCCCGTCCGCCGGGCGGGGGCAAGCCCTTCCCTGGCTTGCCGCCCTCTGCGCGGGGGGGCAGGCCGTGGTGGTTGGCGGCCTGAAAGTTCTCCCACAGCTCCTGGACCTCGCTGAGATGGGTTGGCTTCCAGCAGGCCACCCAGTGGCGGGTATGCGGCGGCAGCACCTGCAGCAGCTGCTCCACTACCACCAGCTCCACGATGCGCCGCCCATCGCTGGTGGTGGGGTTGAGCCAACGGGTGGCGGCATCCTTGAGGGTCGCTATTGCTGAGCGCGGTCGCGTCTCCCCTGTCGGAAGCCAGGAGCGCAGCTTCTGGCGGTGGGCTTCGGGTGTGATCTCCAGGCGGTCCAGGATGGCTGCCTTAAGCGCGGTGTAGTCCGCCGCCTGAGCCCGCTCCAGGGCCTTCATGGCAGCTTGGGCCTCCCCGGTCAGGTAGGGTCCCAAAATAAAGGCCCACTGCTCTCTGGGCCAATGAGCGGCCTCAGCCACTCGCTCAAACGCCTCCAAGTAGGCCTCGACATCGTCCTCCGCCCCCAGCTTCGTCAGAGGGGGCCAGGGGCTCCTCCCGGCGCCCAATGGTGCTGGCCCCGCCGGCTCCGGGCGGGCGAGGAGCGCCTGGTGAAGATCCCGCACGAGGGTGGCTTGGGCCGCCGTCTGCTGCTGGGTGACCTCCCGCAGGAGTTGCGCCTGGTGGTCTGCGAGCCACTGCCCAAACTGGGCTAAATCCACGGGGGCGGGGTTAGTGTCCATGGCGGCGGTCCGCCCCAGGTGTATCACGGAGTCCTCACTTGACTCGTCTGTCGATGACTCGCTGGACTCCGGCTCAATGGTTGGGGTCGCCACTCGGCTTGAGTGCCACCCGGGCGGGGCCGGAATATGGGGGCGTGGCCGTCCTAGGCTCGGGAGAGTGCCCGCGTCCTCCACCACGTTGTCGGGTCCTCGGTACCCCTCCCGGTCTCCCGGCGTCGCCGTTGCCCCTCCCAGGCACTCTGGGGCGTCCCCCGGAGGTCTCAGAAGCGGGAGTGGGCGCTGGGTTACTTCACCGCAGGCCCCCGTTCCCCTCTTGGCTGTGCTGTGGCTCCTGTCCCTCTCTCTCGCGAGGCAGCCTCTTTGCGCATCAACCAGTTTCCTCAGCGACCTCCTCCCTCCCTCCTTTTATGCTCCCGGACCCCTCCTTCCCCTTTCCCGGGTCCTGCCCCCCTCTGGCCCCTCCCCCCTTCAAAGCCCCCGACGCCCAGGAGAGGCGTGCCGGGGCTGGGCTGACTGGGCGTGCCTCGGGCGTCCTAGCCCTCGGCTGCATGCTGCGATGGGGCGTCTCGCGCTGCGACGAGACGAACGGGTCTCCCCCTCTGGCGCCAGGCTCAGCTTCTCCCTCTTGCTTCCCGGCGTCTTGCCCTGGCCAGACTTCGCGGACTCGAAGCCGGGCTCGCCGTCTGGGAGGTGTTGCTCGGGCGGCTGCCGTTGCCCCGTCAGTCGAGGTGAGGGGTGGGGCCACCCCGGGGGCTTGGAGAGGTGGGGAAGGCTCTTGGGGCGATGACGGGGGCTTGGAACGGCTGGCAGGTGCCGGGGGGTCTCCTCCGCGCAGTCCCCGCCCGGGCTGGGCGGGACAAAGGTTGATCGAGGGAAGACATGACATGACAGCCGATATTTGTCAACAATTGATATGTTCTGAAACAGCTTCCTTGAGAAGTCAAGGACAGCTGATCTGCCAGTTCATTTGCACACTTGTTTGTTCTGTTTATAGTTCTGTAATTATTTGCAGGCATAAAATTGCTGCAATAATTATATCATTATTATGCAATTATGACTGTATTAATTGAGCAATTACATTAAGCCAAAGTTCATTAATGTAGTGCATGAAATAGCAGCTTGCCATCATTAATGAGAATGCCTGAGGGGCAAAGTGAATAAGGTTGGAGATCTAAATAAAGAGAGGGAAAAAGATGTAATTGTAGGTGGATATTGAGTAGAGTTGTCATGTGCTAAAGGATAAGGGCAAGTTTTTCTGAACCTTTCTGGGCATTATAAGGAAAAGGGGAGGACAATGGCACATATGCTCATGCTTACAGAGCATATGGACCACAAGGATTGCTGCCACATCAAAAACAGTAGTAAGACATCCAAAGGTAAGCTCCAAAATGGGGTTATTATACAAAATTGCCTGGAAGAGGCATTCTCTGACTCTTAGATGTATGAATACCAGATGAAGTTTCACAAAGAGGACTCTGTATCTTCTCAGAGACATTCTAACATTATTTCATATGTTCCAAGGCTGAGCCCAAACATTCAAAACATTGTAAGTTTGAGCCCCATATTAAATGAAACTTGCACAGAGGGAACAGTATCATGGTTGTAGTCCCATCATGTCTTTCCTATTCAGGGAATAGACCATGAACATGCAAACTGATGCTAAACATGCTGACTCTTTGTAGTCTATTCCACTCATATGTATTTTAGCAACTGGATTAACGCTAAAACATCATATGATAATTTTAAGTCAACCTAGTGGTTCTTGGTACATCTCTAAATCTAAAACAGCAGAAGTTGCTAGAAATGAGTAATCATAGCTGCAGGATCAGCTGGTTCAATACTGATTAAATCTAACAAAGAAGATATCTAATTTTTGTGTGCACTTATGCCCAGTAATTCCAAGACAGAGGAAGGGCATATTTTACTTAAGTTTAATATTAATCACAATGTACATTGGCTGTTCAGATCAGCCCTAGCCTCTGGTGTCATGTCTCATGCCCTCATACATTAGTTCAAGTAACAGATAGCACTGCTACACATAATGCAGTTATGGATGATGCACTTGTATGCAGGTTCATTTTGGCCACCATGTGTGCACAGTCCTGGATTCCTGGATATGGCAGTGTTCCATATAAGAGCAGCTGGCACACCCAGGAGAGATTTGCCTTGCATTGGGTGTTATTTACTTATTTGGAGCACTTTTCATCTTTCTTTCTCCCACAAGGGACTCCAGAAGGATTACAGTGATATTAAAACAGCTCATAAAATTTATAGTAATACAACAAATTAACGACAAGAATATACAAATCTGCAATATTTAAAAATTGCTCATGTCATCATCAATTTCAGCCATCAGCCAGGAAAACCCTTGTCTTTATAGGGCTTACAAAAGGTCAGCAAAGTGGTAGGCTTCCTAAGTATAGTGGCTAAAATAGAAAATGTCCAAGAACAAGCCATGACTGTTTTTACTTGCCTAAAGGATGGAATGACAAATAAGTCTAAAGAGTGCAAGTGCTACAGAGAAACATATCAGGAGAAATAGCCCTGCAGGAATGTAGGCCCCAAACCATACTTCTGGGCACTTTGAGAAGTGCCCAGAAATGTACAGGCAGCCAATAAGACAGTCACAAAATATAGATATTATGTGTGTAGCAGCTGGCACCAAATAACAATCAGATCACCAGGTTTAGCACAAGCTGAAGTTTCCAGGTTGACTTCAAGCATAGTCCCATGTAGAATATGTTAGAGACGCAGACTATCATAGCATGGATCAATATACTCTGGTCAGCAAGGGGCCAATTTCCATGTTAGATGGAACTGAAAAACACACATTTTTGCCACATTTTTTTTAACCCACAAAACTTCCATTTTGTCAGGAGTCACATTTTGCCCTGTGCAACTGCACAAAATGATAGAATCAAGATGTCCATGAATATTCTTAGTTTATGTCAGCATTTTGCAGGAAATCTTACAGCAGGTTTGGGGGAGTTTGCTGCTCCATAAAATGTATCCATGTTCTTTTCCCAACCTATTCAGTGAAAGCACAGTCAGTGTGCCATTTTTATACCCCTGGGGGTAGGTTCTAATGGCTTGTTTTTCATAGTGATAAGTTACATTATTGTTTTACTTGTGAGCTACCTCAACCAGATCTCTGGAGAGGCAGCATATAAATTCTACAAATAAATAATTAAGTAAATTATATAAGAACACAAGAAGAGCCATGTTGGATCAGAACAAAGGCCCATTTAAGTACAGCTACCTTAAGAAGCTCACAAATAGGAAGATTGCAACAGCATTTTCCTGCCTGTGCTCCCTAGCAACTGATTTAAAGATGAATGCAGCCTTTGGTACTGGAGGGAGTAGATAACCATCATGATTTGTATTTATTGATAGCCCAGTCATTCATGAATTTATGCACTCAATTTTTAAAGCCTCCCAAGGTGGCCATGACCACATCCTGTGGCAGCAATTTCTACAAATTAACTGTACACTGGTGAAAAGATGCTTCCTTTTGAACCTTCAGCTTCAGTGGATGATGTTGGGTTCTATTATAATTGGAGAGGGAGAAGAGTTTCTCCCTGTACATTACGTCCATGTACATTACTTCTTCCTGTACATTACTTTTTATTCACCTTTTTTCTAGGCTAAATAAACCTAAGAGTTTTAACTAATCCTCATAGGGCAGCTGCTTAGTCCCCTGATCATGTTGGTTGCTTTTTTCTGCACCTTTTCAAACTCTATAATATCCTTTTTCAAGTGTGATGACCAGAACTGTATATAATGTTCCAAAAGTTTGTCTCACCATAGATTTGTGTAATGGCACCACAATAACAGCAATTTTATTCTCTATTACTGTTTTAATTATGGTCAGCAATGGAATTTGCCTTTTTCACAACAGCCGCACACTGAGTTGACATTTTCATAGAGTTGTCCACTACCACCTCAAGGCCCCTTTCTTGGTCTGCTGCTGTCAGCTCATATCATATCAGTGTAGAGATTATTTACCCCAAAAGGCATCAGTTTATACTTGCTCACATTGATTATCATTTGCCAATTCCCCCGGTTTGAAGAGATCCTTTTGGAGGTCTTTTAGGGTTGCCAAGTCCAATTCAAGAAATATTATACTTGCTCACATTGATTATCATTTGCCAATTCCCCCGGTTTGAAGAGATCCTTTTGGAGGTCTTTTAGGGTTGCCAAGTCCAATTCAAGAAATATCTGGGGACTTTGGAGGTGGAGCCAGGAGACTTTGGGGGTGGAGCCAGAAGACATTGTGGGCAGAGCCAGGAGCAAGGGTGTGACAAGCATAATTGAACTCCAAGGGAGTTCTGGCCATCACATTTAAAGGGACAGCACACCTTTTTAAATGCCTTCCTTCTATAGGAAATAATGAAGGATAGGGGCACCTTCTTTGGGGGCTCATAGAATTGGACCCCCTGGTCCAATCATTTTGAAACTTGGGGGGTATTTTGGGGAGAGACATTAGATGCTGTACAAAAAATTTGGTGCCTCTACCTCAAAAAATAGCCCCCCCAGAGCCCACGATACCTCCAGATCAATTCTCCATTATACCCCATGAGAATCAATCTCCACTTAGGGAATAATGAAGTGCCCAGCAGACCTTTCCTTCCTTCCCTCTCCCCTCCCCCCCCTGGTTTCTGGCGACTCTGAAGTGAGGGATTGGCATCTCAACTCACAAGTTGCTGCCAACTTCTTCAAAGTAACACAGACACATCATCCCAAGAGGAAGCCTTTCCAATCGGAGACTGAAGCCTCCAGAGATGGAAAGTCACATGGTGGCTGTGGGGGTGGGGCTTTCCCCCGCCGGCCAGCTGACTGGGGGTGGGAAGGGGCCTGGGAATGTGGAAGAACCCCCGCTGGGACATGGGGATTGGCAAGACTAAGGTCTTTGCAATCCATTTTTGATTTAACCACCCGAATAATTTGGTGTCATTTGCAAACTTGGCCACCTCACTGCTTACCCCTAACTCCAGGTCATTGTCCAGGGTGGAGCTCCTGCTCCTCCTCCCGGACCTCCCGAACAGTCATTTATGAATAACATAATTATTAACATATACTCACATTTGTCCTTTAATTTGCAGGAGAACACTATTTTTACTGAAACTCGGGACGTTCCAATTGGCTTTCCTTCGCCCTGTTCTAATGTTTCTATCAATAGTGCTTTGGACCAATGGAAACTACAGCCTTTCTGATGTAAGCAAATATTTAAGCTTTCAAAAGCTGACAAACCATGTTAATGCATACCTGAACACTAAACATTTCTGGAACCAACAATGCAATCCTAACTAGAGTCACAATCTTCTAAGTCACTTGAAGTTAATGAGTTTAGAAAGATGTAATACTGTTTAGGATTGTACTGCAAGAAATGCCAGTCAGGATAAATGCCAAAACAACCATTTCCTTTGCATGGGATTGTGAGAAGAAAACAAAGAATGACTCATTCAAAACTGCAGTTCTGTAGGGTTAAAAGGCAGCTGGTCTTAAAGTCAAGTTTAAGCTAGATAGAGGTGCTAAGGCAAATATTTTGCCAGTCTGAAGGTAAAAAAAAGGCATACTATATTTAAACTGGGTGCTGAATAGTGCTGCTAATCATTCCAAGAAATAAATCTGACTAGCACTAGAAGCAGAGATACTTCTAAGCACAGTTGCTGCTGCTCTAATGGAAGATCACCAACTCATAATGAAGCGATAGAATGAACTACTCACATGTAAGTGGTGATTGATGCACTAATGATAGAGGAGAAGTCTTGTCTGTTGTCTTTGCACTGACTAGTGGTGGTGTATGTTAAACTGTGTGAACCAAGGTCTTTCTTTATGCTTGCTGTCACAAATATGACACCTACTTTGCAGACCAAAATACTCATATCTGGATCGCCTGAAGAGCTGCCTCCTTTTCAGGATATTGGGATTATATCCTACTATTTGGCTCAGCCAAGTTCAAAGGCTTTCTCTGCCTCAAGGAGATTTCCACTGTAGGGACAGCCTCTTCTGTCACAGGAAGACATCTTTGGGTCAAAGGAAGACTTTGTATTTGGCTGAGCAGTATGGTAGGATGCCAACCAATGCAAGCTCAGTCACAACCTGTTCATTTTATCAGTTCCAGAAAATATCCCTTGGTTTAGAGAGAATTCTGAGGGAAAAGGAGATCTTTGAACTGTACCCATTCCTTTTCTGGCTACTGAAGGCTGGCAGGAGAAGCTGGGCCCTTTTTTAGTGGTGGCAGTCAGTATGTGCCACAGCGATTTTAGGTTGTGGAATAAAAAAAAACCCCTTCATCTCTGTTGGTCAAACCACACAAGATGCTTGAAGATTTGTGAGTGGATTTCTGGTATATTTTATTGCTAAAGAGCAAAGGTGGAAGGTGGGAATGGTCAGTGGGAAGGGGAGTAACTGCCCCCCACGCACCAATCTCAACTGTCCCTCTGCAGCCACTGTGCACCCCACTGAAAGAACACATGCAGTCAACCTGTATGTTTACCCAACATGGCAAATAGTACCTTGAAGGTGAAGTTGGAAAATGTTGTGCTGGGGGGATGGAGGGAGGGACATGCCAAATCAGGGGACCCAATGACTACTGTTTAGCAATAAATAAATGTATTGAAGATCTGTTCATGAACCTTGCAGCATTTTGTCTGGTTCCCCACCTACCTAGTCTGGTTCCCTTTGGCCAGCATTTCTCTTTGGGAGAAAGTTATGTAGTGGAAGAGAAAAATATTCTGGCCACTGACAGCTTACCGGGCCAGACCAGCTTTTGGCCCATATGTGACATTGACATCTTTTCTGTGGCTTTGGTTTGCATGGGATATTCCCAGTGTTATTAATTTTTATTTAGAAGGGGACATATGTATTTTTATTTGAATCATCCCTGCTTCAGAGCAGGAAATGCCATGATGACACAGAATACAACCTGTACAGCTGTTTCATTTACCTTTCAGCTATCTCCTAATGGAGCTGCCATATGGATTAACTGCTTTGTAGGCATTCTTACAATCATTGCCCTGTGGCCAATTGGAATTATGTTCCAACAAGTTAGAGTTCTTCTCAATTGCAAGAAGATTATTCCTAAATTTGCACTTTATCAGGTAAGAAAGTTACAAGCCTTAATTTGAAGTGTCTCTCTCATGGAGAACAATTGAGTGAGCCAAAGTGAAAAGAGAAAGCAATGATCAACCCCCCACCCCCACCCACTTTGAATCTCAGTTGAAATGCTACCTGTTTGAAACGTTACCTTTGTAGGACATATTCATTTTGGGTTAGCTTCTTTCTAAGTTTTTTGAGGGGAACAATGGAGAATTGACAAATATTAACCATTCATTGTCTTCATGAGACTTTACATGGTAAAAGGATGTAACACAAGCTGAAATGGAGAAAGTCTTGAGGATAAAAAGATATCCTGCAATACAATGCTAAAACTTATTTGTGAACTTCAGTAACAGTCAACATATAATTGCTTACACTGGTGCAGTACCCTGAATCTTCTCCCCCCTCCCCCACCTCCAGGCCTCTTTACCTGTTTACCTCTTTTATTAGAAATGTACATTTTAATGCAAGCATTATGACTTTGAACCAAATAGCATGGCATTCATTCATTCATCTATGCCTTTTATGCAGTTTATCCTCATTCTGAGCCAGCTGCAGGCATCCATCATCAACATTCTGGCAATGCAAGGGGTAATTGCTTGTGCACCCCCACTGTCATCGTCTGCACGAGGAGCATGTAAGTTGCTCAGATTTCAGTTGTTTTGACCAACAGAAGTGATTTTCAAATTATCAACCTTTTCCATGCTAAGTAGACTATGGGACAAAGTCATTCCTGGAGGGTTTACACATGTAATCCAAAACTCATTTCCCAGGAATGTCCCATTGAATTTTGTGCAATTTACTTCACATAAACATGTTGAACTTGAGAATAATGTTTTCAGGGTGCTTTTACATGTGAGTCATAGAGCAGCTTTCCCTTCAGATCAGACTCACGTTGGCCAGAATGCTAATTTGAATGACCAACATTTCTCTTCCATTTCTTTACCATATTAGTGATGATCAGATATTCACAGAAATAGCTCAGGACAACTGTGTTGATGAAAATGCTCTTAGATTGCAATCCTACATACCTGACTTTCAAGTAATTTCCATGAAACTTAGGCAACTCAAGCCTAAGCCCCAGGCAGTGCTGCATTAACAACACTGGCAGGGAGTCAGGGCCACTACTTGGTATCTTATTCTCAACCAGCAAAAGCAAAATATGTGCAAAAATGACTCTAGAATTCTAAGGAGTTATATTTTTAAGCCCAGTGACTTCAGTGTACTTGGAAAGGTGTAAGTCTGTTTAGATTGCACTGTCTGATGCAGAGAGCACAGCAATTGTACTGAAGCCCATAGAAATCCTGTATCGACCCACTAATCATGGTGCAAAATGCCAATGAGGCAGCCAATGCCAGAACCTTTTCCTGATATCAGTCATTGCACACCCACTTGTAGAACACTACAAGGAAGGGAACCCCCCAATGCACACACTAATAGTGTGGAATATGGCACAACAAACAGTCTGCACCCTGGAACAAAGGCACACCAGGAAAATCCACCAGTTTGAGTCCCCTCCTGCATCCATATTTTCTTTTGGCGGGTGGACACACAGAGAAGCAGTCACAGCCCCTCTAACCTCATCACCCAAACGCTTCTACTTGTCAGCCCTGAGGGAATCTCCAAGATCTCCCTGGCACAAGAGTCCAGGTTTTGGGGTGGGTAGGTGGGGTCCAAGGAGCACCAGCAATTTTCCAAGAAAGGGAGATGCAGTTGCTAAGGGAATACACCATGAACATTCATAAATCACATTCCTGTCCTTGAACTTGTTCTCTTTTTCCATTTGCCAGATATGAACCAACAACTGCTTATTATGGAAATGTTTGTCATAACATTGATCTCACGGGTTGTCTACAGGAAAAGATACGATGACTTAGAGCTTCCAGAGTGTTCTCGCCAGGAAACCAAGGGCAACAACCAGGACAGCAAGATCGGGTTAGGAGCCAATATTACTGGAGAAGAAATGCCAGCCATTTTAGTTGTTGGTCCTGGGACAGAGTGCCTCTAAATGCAATTTACTGAACCATGGCTCTGACCAGTGCATTTGTTTTACATACACAAGTGTACCTCTGAGCCTTTGTAACATGGCAATGCAAAGGACAGTCATGATACGGAGAGTGGAAGAAATTCATATGAATTGGGCAATAAATTATAAAAAGTGGATGTCAGGGCTAAACTGAAACAATGCACACCAGCACAAGAAATTATGATGATGAAGTATTCTGCTTTGATAAGACCTCTGCTGTGTAAGAGATCTTTCTTTTCCCCCTGAAAGCACAGTGGTTAATGAAACCTTATTTGGACTGCTGTCACATCTGCAGTGCTTTGCAGAGCTCTGAGGGATGTTCTTGATACATGAGTATCATCCTGTTTCGATAACACCTTGCCTTTAATCAGAGCATACTGTTATGCCAGACAGGAATGCCCCCTGCATTTCATGTGGGGGTTTGGGGCAGACTCAACTCTTCCCTGGTTGTTGAATGAGCCTTCCTTATTTCTCCATTCATTAAATACTATCTTGGAAATCCACCCTTTTCAAAATATCTTTTACTAGATCAGTGATGCATCACAATAGCAATTTCCAGTGCTGGTGGCAAGCACAAACCCAATAAACACATGCACTCAGAGTCATTTCCACATTTCATAGAACCTGCATGAGCTGTTTCAAATGAAAGAGAAAGATGAAGATTCTCCTGATTTAGGAGCAAAATGTTCATCTCTGTTCTTCACTGAGTCCTAGAGGTGTGAGAAGAGGAAATGCGAATTCAACACCAGACTTACAGATGGCTTTTAAAATAAAGACAGGGATCTAGCACTTAAAAGGCCATAGTCCCATATGGTCCTGCCTTCATCACAGGCTCTTTTTTATCTCCATCCACGCAGGAGGTGGTTAACCATAAGAGATGAGCCCTTGGTGGCTGCCCCACAGCTTTGGAATGCTCTTTTCTGGTTCCATCACTGGGGCTTTTGGGAATCAGCAGGAGTCATTTTGTAGCAAAAAAGGTGCCAGAGTTCATTAGTGCAACATATTTGCATATGCCGCACATCCCGACATCACTGGAAGGTGTACTAAATTATATCAACTCAGTATCTACCTTAAAATGCTTCTTGAATTATAATTATAATAAAACTTTATCCCACTTTTTAAATTACTTTTTTCTATGTGGCCACAGTGGCATGATGAAGATTTCTATCTTTCTGTTTTATATGTTTTGGTTATTATAATATAGTGGGTTCTATGCACTGATAAGTCGAGGCGGCGGTGATAACAAGCTCTTTATTCGATACAGCATGGTTGATGGCTGCACTAACAAAACTCCGAACTGGGCTGGTGGGCCAACTATATACAACTCAGGGTTCCCGCGCAAGCACGTTATTGGGTCATTCAAACTGGCAGGGGCTTGTGATAGGTCCAGGGCAGCAGGGATTTGGATCCTGCTGCCTATTGTTCCCAAGTCCCCAAGCTCCGATCATATGGCTCCAATGAGCCAGGCAGGAACACCCATAGAGTCTTCATTCAAGTCCACATATATAACAGTTCTTTCCCCCTTTTTTGTGGTGGAAAATATTAGAAAGTTTGTTGAATCTTAAGAGTCCAGCAAAATTCTCACAGGGGGCTTGAACAATGGAGCCCAGAAGCAAGAATTTGGAGGGGGTGGGGTTAAGAAAGAGCACAATAAAATGTAGAGCTTTCAGAACTCCACTCCTGTGAGCTGCCAAAATGAGGCCTGAAAATCAGTCTATGATTTATTTATTCCAGCTGACTTTTAAGTGATTTATGGTTTTGTCTCTCCCCCACCCCATCCCTGCCAATTTCTCTAGCTGCTTCCACATGACAAGAATTCTCTGGGTTCCTTCCATTACTACTGCAAATGCAGAGGTGAATGTATTGCCAGTGATGCTTTCACATAAGTGGTAGTTTGCAGCATTTTCCTCACTGTCTTTCCCCCCCAATCTTTTTCTTCCAAATGTGTTCCACAGCAACTCTGCATTGGCTCTCAGGGGCATGGGCATAATGGCTGTTGTCCCTATCCCCCCCCCCCTTTCTTTATGTATGTGCTAAATTAGAAATGGAAACTTAGCAATAGACCAGTATAGTGATCTATTACCACTTGGACTTTTCAATTTTAAAGTTTAACAGACTCCTTACAGAACTATTGTTTGTTATAATGCAATACAATTACTGAATGAAAAAAAACAGATTCCTCTAGTGATGCCACAGGAAACAAATAATGTGGAAACAGTGCCTGCAACTAGGGGCTGATAGCAGGAAAATGGTGCTGATATGGATAGGAAAATGTGTAGCATTCCTACCAGATGGCATGCTAATTTACTGCATTCTTTTCAAAAACATGGGTCCATTCTGCATACACAGCTTACGGTACTTCTGATTTTCACTGAAGTCGAGCCGGTTGGGGTTTACATCGAATGCTGTGCCTGCATTCTATATCTATCTATCTATCTATCTATCTATCTATCTATCTATCTATCTATCTATCTATCTATCTATCTATCTATCTATCTATCTATCTATCTTTCTTTCTTTCTTTCTTTCTTTCTCTTTCTTTCTCTCTCTCTCTCTCTCTCCGATTTCTATTGAGAATTGTAGTGTATATATTCTACATACCAATGAGAAAACCTGGGTAGTGTTCTGGGATTGGTTTCTCCTGATTGGTTAGTTTCACACTGGGCGTGCCTTTTGAAATAGATTTTTCCAGCTGAATTTACTGTATGATCACCATTACTGTCCCCCCACATCAGTAGTCAAGGAGTTTGCCGGAGAAAAAAAACACACTGGCAGACACTGCTTTAAGAATTTAGGGAGGGGGGGGAGGTGGAGACGTCAGTGCTTTGCAGCCTGAGTTGCCCCCATTGTTATTTGAACTTAGATGATAAAAGGCAAAGAGATGTTGAGATGGGCCAGACTTTTTTTGTTTTTAAAAAAGGCTGCTACTAAACCGGGGACTACCTTTACCTTTTTACTGCCACAAAGTAGATTCTTGCAGCATTATTTTCACATTTGAATTGTGTGTGGTCAGAATCAATTTAAAAGGAAACTTTTTTTTCCAAATACAAAATTGCCCCAAAGAAGAATCAAACTTGCTGCCCTAGCTCAGAATCTTAATCAACCAAGCAAATGAGTCAGACAAAGGCAATGACTTTCCTAATCTCCTACTTCAAAAAACATGCATAGTGTGAAACTGACCCATAAGAACAGACCAATTAGCCTGCCAGGGGAGGGGAGGGGGAAAGTCCAAGGAAATGTTTCTGCTTTTAAAGGCTTGGAAATGAAGTAAGGGGGGGGGGAATACTGCTCTGAAAAACCACTATTGGAAACTACAGCGATACAGTGGAGTGACAGCAGAATGCTGGGGAAAGGATGTGGAAGGATTTCAAAATCTGATGGGAAGCAGGTTTTTGAAGTGATGAAGATGGGAGGCGAGAGCTGTAGTGAACACAAAAGCAGAAAGGGCCATGGAAGTAAAGCCGTTTTGGGAAAGAGTTACCGGAGATGGGAAAAATCTGGAAACAGAATGATTACGACACAATGTTATGTGAAAGCTAAAAAGAAAAAAAAACAGAGAAAAATATGTCTGAAAACAGCCCAGGCTTGGCTATATGTTGATATTGGTTGATTGCTGTTCTGTTTTACAGTTGATTAAGTTTAGTAGATTTATTGGTATGATCTTTTTCTAGGTTTTAGCATTATGCGGGTGGTTTGATCAGTTTTTGCTAATGTTGTGAGGCTGCTTGGCCACTTTTGCTGAAGGAGCAGCATACAAAATTTAAATGAATGAAAACATGAAATACAGGGCTTTGTTTGAACAGGAATGCAGTTCTGGCTGGCTTGGCATCAGGGGTGTGGCCTAATATGCAAATGAATTCCTGCTGGGCTTTTTCTAAAAAAAAGCCCTGATGAAATATATTAACCAACTGGAATGCATTGATTTATAGGAGTCATCTATGCATCCACTGATTGCATCTATTGTAGCTGACTTGTGCTACTTGGGCAAAGCTGGTCTCAGGCATTTGATGCCATACCAACTTAAAACCTTGATGCTATACCAACTTAAGTCTTCCTTGCTTAGTTCAGCTGGCTCAGTGGTTTACTTTTTTATGCTGGGATGCTATCCAATGTTGTTATTATGCTATTTTTTATAATATTGAAAAACATAATGAAGACACAGCAGGTGAGAGGAAATTAAGCTTTAGGGCAACTGCATTTTAGCTATTCTTCGCACAGGTCCCATGATCAAGGGCTAGAAATGGCTGTTCAGGGGAGGGAAAAGCCAGGAAGATCAGTGGTTAATGGAATGGTCAGCTGACACACTGAGTACCAGAATGAAGAATAGCTTAAAGCAACTTATGAAGAACAACTAAAACATCTTGTAGAGCAGTCTCACAGCCTTGTTGTAGAGCTAGCCAAAATTGAGATGCAGTGTTGGGGCCTACCTACAGGTTATTTAAAGAGATACATCTTTCCTCATTGAGTACCCTGTGTGAGGGCCTGATCTGTCTGAACACAGGGTATTTGGAAGGATAAAAGTTTTTCCAGACAGTTGAGCTACATGCCCTTATGGATTTCTGTCTGCCCCCTCCTAATTTTGCCTTCCAAAAGCTGGCAACCCTAGGGCTTCTGTGTGTCTAAGGAAAAATCAGAGTACCATAGATTGTTCCAGAAGGACGCCAGAATCACAGAATGATGTGGGAAATGATCTAGAATTTTCATACAGCCTCATTCCATATGTATGTGCCCAGAAGCAAGTCTCACTAAGCTGGACAGAATTTACTCTCAGGTAAGCATGCATAGCACTACAGCCTAAATTTGTTCTTTTTTTGCTTGAAAATACTTTGAAAGATGAATATTTGATTTCCTCTACATAACCCTGCTATATTCAGCCAGCAAAGGGAGTGAGCTAATTGTTAAATTCAGTTCAACAAGTTCCTCATTAAGAACAAATTACCTGAGTTTGGAATCTGCTAATTTTCCAATCAGGGTGAGTGTTTGCACTTGTGATTTGGAAATAATTACCACAATGTATAACATCTGAACCTATGTGGAGGCTAATGAGGGAGGGAGTCATTTCTTTGGGAGGAGAAAAGAGCTGATATAATCTATGGTGTTCTATAGTTTTAGATACAAACACACAGGCCTCTCATGCACTCAGTCAGTTGTAGAGAGACATCATATAACCATTGCTTTGATCAGACTTGAATATCTTTAAGGCTATGTTTTATGTCCAAAAATGAATGATCTCCAATAAGTGGTATTTTAAAAAAAAAAAATCCAAGAAATGTGGGTGCATTGGCACGTTTTACATAACAGTGATTCCAAGTGTAGAGATTATAAATTGTTTATACCACACATTTATATATTTAAATACTTATATATCACTTCCCCAAAATAATCTGAGCCATTTTATTAAATCGAGATAAGAATGAATTTTGCTTGCAGGATAGCAGACCTTAATTTACCTATTAATGTAATTTACCTATTATATTTTTAAATCCCTAAGGTGTTCAGGGTAGTAGACTTGTTTCTCCTCTCCTTCACTTGTACACAGAACAAGCCTCTGATAGATTAGGCTGTGAGAAACTGACTGACCCAAGATCATGTTCTGAGTGTCCTTATTGAATGGGAATCTGAACCCAGATCTCTAGAGTCCCAGTCCAACATCCTAACCACTATGCCACATTTATTCAAGAATAATCACAGTATAATCACATACTGGACACATAAATACTGAATACAGGAGTTGTGGGAGATGTTATATGTAGGATTGCCAACTCCAGATTTGAAATACTTGGAAATTTGGGTGAAGAGCCTGGGTTTGGGGAGGGGAAGGACTTCAGCAGGGTATAATGCAATATGGTGCACCCTCCAAAGCAGCCAATTTCTCCAGGTTAACTGATCTCTTCATCTAGAGATCTCCAACTGAATGTTGACAACCTGAGTGATATGCCTTTAGAAGAAGAATCTGTCTGTCTGTCTAATTGAGCTCTTTTCTATACTTTGCTGATAATCCTAAAAATAGTCAAGACCAGGCAGACTAACCAATCAATGTAATGTTAGGAAAATATTCAGATAACTACTCTAAAAGTCAGTCTGATATTTTGAGGTAAGTTGCATATAAAGAAACTAGGAGAAGAGAAATACTTGCATTTTGATCTTCTGTACTCTTGTGCTTTGCATTACATGTAACACATACACATATCATATATCTAATTCTGAATCTGGCCATAGTGTGTAGATCGATACATCTGCAAAATGAAGCAAGGGGGAGATGGGAGAATTTCTCTAAAAATCTGAAGGAAGTTTCAAATTTGCAGAAACCACAACAATACTGCTGAGCATTACCAAGTCTTGGTTCCTATAAAGCAAAGTCATAGGTGAGGAATAGAGATTACAACAGAGCTAATCCTGGCAGTGATTTGAACAACACCCTTTGCAACTGGTTGCGCTTGGCACCACACTGTCATCCAGACTTCCCTGGGGAGACATTTCTAGGAGGGAGAGGTTGAAGACAGGGAAACAGATAAAAGTACATTGGCTGGTAAGAGGAGGATGAGAAGAAAACAGGAAAGGGAGACAGGCTATGAGGGCTACTAGGAAAGGGAAAGAAATAGTGGAGGCAGGGGATACAGGGGGAAATGAGATACCCCCTGTAAACCCTTGAGGGTCCATCGCTTCTATTATACATATAATCTCACATTATAGAAAATAGCTGGTAATACCACTGCATGGGTGCGGTCACACGTACCATTAGTGATGACACAGCTCCGTCTGGCTGACGGATTAAATGTTTTCATTCAGACATCCACATCTGGCAATCGAGCGTCATCCAGGGTCAACTAGGCTTGCTACGCCTGAATGGCGCATTAATTTGACAGCACAGAAAGTCCGGCCCTTTTTCAAAACAGTGGCACCAGATCGGCTTTTTATTGTTTGGACAGCTCACACGCGATACTGCCTCCCACCTTTAAAAAAAAAAAAAAAGCCCCAGCAGACATGCGCATTGCAAGATCATCCGGGAATCTGAGATGACGCTTCTGCTTCTCCAATCAACACAGGATCGGAGGGGGTGGGGGGAACGTTATCCCACTATTCAGAACAGGAAAAAATTTTTTTTTTCAATGTGGAGGATTTCAAGATATCATTGTCACTGCCAATTTCTAGGAAAGTAATTCCTGGCAGTTCCTTGGTTTGGATCGGCAATGTTAATTCCGGAAACTTTCCCCCTTCCCCCCTGCCTCTGAAGCAATGTTTGATTTCCCAGCTCCAAACAGTTGGGTGCATGTTTAATGGACCCCTCCCTCCCAGAAATCACCATCTGATTACGCATGCTCCAAGAAAAGAGCGTGATAGTATTGGATGTCTGATTGCGTAACAACAGAATGAATCGCATTCTTGGATGCTCATCTGAACTGCCCTTGCATCGAATCAATATTCAGCGGTTCAGATTTGAGCACTACACATCCGCTTTTAATGGTACATGTGACCGCACCCCTGGTGTGCTAAAATATTCCTCACTACCTGGAATGATGTTATAGGTGACCAGTTTACTCATGTTTACATGCACACACTGTGGTAACTTACAGCTTATTAGGGATTTAGAAATCACCTTATGTCCTGGTGCTGCATTTAAGCATACAGAAGTATTCCCAGAGAAAATCTTTTCTGTGTAGTAATTAGTTCTCAAGAAGAGAGTGTTAGTATTGGAATGTACCTGGTATTTCTGTTCCAGGTGCCAGCTTTGTGTTAGGACATGTAGATGAGCCCAGTAGTACCACTGAAGAGCTGTTTTTTTAAAAAAACTATTATCATTAAGGTTTTTTTTTTAAAGTGTGGCTTCTGATTACAGTAAACTGCTTCTTGCTGCTTCTGTCTGCATTTTCTTATCAAATGCAACTATCTAACAAAAATTGGAAGAAATCTTCTGAATATTATGGCATACCCAGTGGCCTGATGGAATGGGTCAATGGCAATCAATCAATCAATCCATTACACTGCTATAACTGGTCTAGTCCTTCTGGATGACCTGGAAATCAGGCTGTGAAATAATATTCCATCATCTGTAATCTCTTATCTGTTTCAGGTCATAGACTGGTCTTCAACAACTCTCTATTCTTTCCTGTCTTTTCAGGTTTCACCCTTTCTCTTTTGCTTACATAGTTGTATCCAGGTCTTCCATCTTGCTTTTCTTCCTTCCAATTCTCCTTTATTTATACTTGGGGGCCTGGTATGAATTTGTTACATGGGCCCACCTCCACACCATCTATAATATGGTGGGTTCAAAGCATCAAGGAGATGAGATAACAGTGATAACAGCTCTTTATTAGGGGCAGCATGGTAGATGGCTGCACTAACAAGACTGACTACCAGCCAACGGGGCCTTACTATATACAACTCTGGGTTCCTGTGCTAGCAGGTTATTGGTCCATTCAAACTGGCTGGGGCCCTATGATTGGTGCAGGGCAGCAGGTATCAGGATCCTGCTGCCCATTGTCCCTAGTTCCCCAAGCTCCGTTCTTCCAGCTCCAATGAGCTAGATAGGAATACCCAGAAACCTGACATAATTCTTCTTCGTAATACCCAGAAACCTGACATAATTCTTCCACGCAAGATTCTTGCGTGGAATAGAATCATGGATGGTGTTTACGCATACCATCCACGATTCTATTCCACGCAAGAATCTCATTAATTGTTTATGTCTTTCAGATTACAAAAAAACATATCTACCAATGGCATATACTACATTAACTTATTTAATTAACACATTTATATCCCAGCTCTACAAATATCAGCTTACTAGTCCACATATTTTGTAAAGTCAATAATTTTTAAAATTTGAGGCACACGTTTTTAAGATTACAAGCTTGTTATTTAAGGGGAAAACATTTTAAAATGCAGCACTATTCTTTTTATAACCCTTCCAGGTTTTTCACCTGAAGCAATGTCATGCTATTAGATCAACAGCTATTTCATTGATTGATCTTCTCCCCCTGCTGCTCAAAACTGGGGTTGGTGGATCCCCTACCCCCATCAGGGACTTGGCAGCCCTAGGTTCTACCACCAAATCTCTAGGAATTTCTCAACAGGAGTTGGCAACCCTAATTGATTCTGTTTCTTTGTCTGGGATCTAATGTAAGGTCTCCTATGTACTGTGGAAACTAGATGTCTGACTCACTTATTCACATTTTATTTATTTACTTAAATATTTATTGTGGCTCTCAATACATTATGCACTTTCTCCATAAACTCTAGTGCAGAGGCATTAGTTTGTGGGCCTGTAAATTCTACCAACCACTGGCTTTCACTGTAACTCATGTTTCAGCAGGGATGTGCAAATGTTCCAGAATGCAGGAGGAGGGTTGGAATCATCTCCAAGCAAACATATCTCTTTCTCTTCCTCTTCTGTTGTGGGTATATAACCTGGGAGTAGCCAGAGGCACAAATCTTTGGCATGGATTGAAGGGCAAGAGCAAAAGTGCTCTTAATCCTTGTTTCTTAGCTCCTGGTATTCCTTGGACTAGAAGGCTGAGATATAGGTTTGCTACATAAATATAGTAGTACTGTCTGAGATGTATTTTTTTAATTAAGTTATTCTACACTGCTTTATAACATAAGGTTCTTGTAGTTGTGTTCAAAGATAGGATAAAAGCAACCATAAAAGAAAGCACTCATTAAAAACAATCAGTGAAGCAAGCTATGTGGGGCAAAAGGATCTTTTTATCATTGTTGGTGGTTGTGTAGCAAGGTTAGTCAATTTTGGAGTAAAATCATAACAAATTCACTTGATAACGAAACATTATATTCCCTAAAAATCTAACTTTAATCCTTTTGGACTTCTGTCCAAGAACTAGGATTTCTTGAAATACTAGAGACCTCATTTCCACTCTTTTGGCAGCAGCAAAGCATGTTCTTGCTTCAAATTGGAAATAACAGAATAACCCCTCAATGCATCAGTGGTACCAAAAGGTGTGGAATTATTATTATTATTATTATTATTATTATTATTATTATTATTATTATTATTATTATTATTATTATTATTATTATTTTGCTAAACAAGACCTCAGACTGGGTTGCACAGCCAAAAAGACAGATTACTTTTAATAGCATTATGGCCAAATGGTCATTATGGCTAGATGCTTCTGCTGACCCAGAAAGAAGTTTACAGAAAGCACCTTTAATTGGTTCACATACCTTATATTTTTACCATTAGGTAGTTGATGGAACTTTAAAACTGGCTTGAACTCCCCGTTTACTTTTACTTTTCTTTTTAATTATTTGAATGATAAACTCAACATGTACAGATACCCTGTAGTGACAATCCTTGACCATTTTGTAATTGTATTTTTACTTCAATCTCTAATAAAAAAGCTGGCAGAAATAACAGTGAAACAACAAAAACAGGAACAATTAAAATCTAAACGCACTTCCATGAAAAGAGCCTGCCATGTACACCCAAAAAACAAAATTTCCACATCACCTAAAATGTAACTAACACAATACTCCTTCACACTACAAGTCATGTGAATGACACTCGTCTATCACGAATGGATATGACACTGCTGTGAGTGAGACAGATTGTGCAGGGCCTTCTCAACTGATTGACACCGCATTGAAGAACTTCCATTGGGATATTCATGCACACTAATATAAGCTGGCATACAAACACATGGACACTTTGCCATTAATTCTAGGACTGCTGCAAGCTTCACACTGAACATGTTGAACAGGCATAGCATGTTTGACAGCCATGGTGCCGCATGTCTTGAACCTCTGGTCTGTCTGCCATCTACTTTGAACAGTGGTCGAACAGCTTTGCAGCTGTGCAGTGGCTGTGGTAGTGGAGATGCATTCCTTGTGGGCTCAAGTTCCTTTTCCTGGCCTTGCAGGGAATTTTATATCTGGGCAATAGGTGAGATTCTAGCCAGGTGCATGGATGGATGGGATAGATAAACAAATGAAATGAGATGAGAACTATGACCTCACCAAGACTGCATGAAAATGCCCATGTGCAAAGTAACATAAATAGCACAGGTTTAAATAAACACCAATGAAGTATTTTGTTTTTTAAAATGGAGTTATATAATTGTTGTCTGACTGATTGTTTTGCTTACTGCTGATATACTGTATATATATGGCTGGCTGCTGAGCATGCAATAACAGTAGGTCCATGGGGATGGGGACAATGAAACTCCCATCAGACTTTGTGAGAAAGCACAGACATGAAACACTGCCCATTGTACTGCACTGCACTGTTAGATTATGTGAAGAGTAATCCAACAAGCAACTTTGTTTACGAGCAACTAAACTGATGGACAAAAAATCTCTCTGTTTGCAGACAGAACATGAGTTGAACTGGATGGTGCTGAAACATCCATAATGACTTCTGTTCTTCAACACATGTGCCACTGAAAAAATGAAATGTCTGTGCAGTTGGAGCTTGGCGTTGTTGTCATGCTCAGTACAAATGGAATATCAATATCTTTGGGAGCACAATAACCAATCATATGCATGCATGTCTGTCAAGCAGCAATAGTGCTATGCAAGTGGCAACATTAGCGAGTCTATATAACCACAGAAATTCTCTTACAATGGCTTGTGACCCTCAGCTTCACTGACTCATTATCTCCAGATTGTTTGTTGGTGCTTGGATTCAGCAGCCGAGTTCCATTATCTTTTGTCTATTACATTGTCACCATGTGCTTACCTGCTGTTGTCAATGGCAGTAGCAGCCACTACCTGTGTACTATGTACAATAGAAATCTTTCATATGTTATTTGGTTGCTCTGGATACAAGCAGTTTGCTATGTGTTGGGTCCCTTAGGGCTGTGTATTAAAGTGCTTTTTTGTGGTCCTGTTTTTTTTAAAAGGATAAACATTCTCTCTGGCTTTATGCTGAGCATCCAGCTTCAATGAACCTTCTATACTAGCTACAGCTCAGATTACAAATATGTGTCAACTTCATGGGTGAAAGAACTGAAACATAATTTTATTTTGATAAGGTTTTCTTATTCTTTTAGTCCCAGCAGGGGAGAAGAACCAATGACAAATGATTTCAAAAGGTAATTCATATTTCTATGATTAGCTGATTATCTATATGATACTGGATAAGTCTTCATGGTATCATCTGTTTATTTACACATTTATATTCTGTTTCTTCAAAACACTCTGAAGTGGCTTACAATAGACCAAAGTTAATATTTGAAAATAATTTTTAAAATCACATTAAAAATAAACCCCATGACACAGATTAATCCCAAATCAACATTTTCCAGTCAAATTTGAAGCAGAATACCTTTATTATTATTTTATTTATAAATCACCCAGTCCCTGCTACTGCAGGACTCTGGGCGATGTACAGAAGCATTAAAATATTTGCCAAATAAAACAAACAAAATAGATATACATTATAAAAACAGATGGCGGATGTTAATACATTAATTATTCAGATTTGCAGACTGCTGGCAACTCTGCGGGCAGGGGGAGGGAGGGAGGCAAAGGAGGCAAAGCAAGCATGAAGAACAGAGGAAGGTGCCTACCAGGATGGAAACCATTGCTGGTTTCAACTAAAGGACATGCTCCAGAATGACAGGTGGGAAGAAGTAATCTGGACTTCTTCTGAAGGCTGTTCCAATGTGAAGGCGGTGTTACCACACCCTCACAAACACATTAACATACATTCCAATTAACATGGGGAATTAACTTGTATGTTTATACAGAGAGTGAAAACCGGGATCTTTTATCTAAAGAGGTGGCTGAGAGTAGCAAGTTTCAGCAGGAAAAAATGACAGAAAACTGTTTTAAAGATTTTAAATTGAATATAGGAAGTTCATGGAGGGAGGAGTTATCCTAAGCAAATATTAGCAAACTAGGAATAAGGCATGTTGTAGGGGAAAATACGACAGTTTCTAGAAAGAGGCTCTGGGCACCCTTGATGTCTTCCCATCCTTCCATCAACTTCCCTTCACTCTCACCTTCCAACTACCACCCTTCCAACCACCTCTTCCTCTCAACTACACCTATACCCTCGGAACTCCACCAGTCCCCCCACCCATGACCTTCCCCACCCTTGCTGAACTTGGGGCATGATCTGTTGTTGTTTTTTGGCCTGGTCTGGTTGTGTTATGGTATACCATAGAGTATGTGCTTCAAGGCAGCCGTTTTCTGTAGGGGAATTCATTTGACTTCAGCTTTCCATCTCCTCCCCCCCTCCCTGCAGCCTCTGCCTAGGAAAAGTACAATCTTTCTCCACACTGGGGACCAAAGCAGGAGCCAAACAACCTCAGCAGGGCATAATGGCACAGAGTCCACCCTGAAAAGCAGCCATTTTCTCCCCAAGAGCTGATCTCTACCATCTGAAGACCAGTTGTAATTCTGAGTAATCTCCAGCCCTCACCTAGAGTTGGCAACTGGTTCCCTAGAAGGAAATGGCTGGTTTGGAGGGTGGACTCTATGGCATTATATTCAGCTGAGGCCTTTCCCCTCCCCAAGTTTTGGCTTCCATAGACTCCACCAAAAAATCCCCAGGAATTTCCCACCAACTGGAACTGGCAACTGTAGTTAGGACTGGCCCCAATGAGTTCTCCCTCGAAGGCCAAAATAGGCTTGGAAAGGACCTCCTCTCTCCCTTTACTGACAGAACCAAACTTGGTTGCCTAGCAACAGCCATTGCCTAGCAGCTTCCCCAGTGGCCCAATCCTCCTCTGTCCTGGGGTGTAGCTGAGGGGAGGAGTGAGTGACAGGAAAGAGGCAGCTGCTGTGACCTCTGAGGAAGCACTGCCAGCAGGGCCAGGCCTTGCCAGCTAGTCATATTACCACCTTTATCCCCTGTATTTTTGCTGTCTCTCCACTACAGCTTCCTACTTTCTCTTCCAAATGCCACAAAGAGTGGGTTGGCAACAGTGGGCAGAAGAAAGAAGTGGACTAAACCAATGGAACACAACAGAACTTGATTGGCTGACAGGCCAGTACATCTGGGCTTTTATATTATATGATAGTACTAAATCAAAGCAAAAACAAATAGAAGATTCCTTCTCTAAACCAACAATAAGGCAACGTGGAGTTGCCAGGTCCTCTGTTGCCAGTAGGCTTGCCAATCCCCGGGTCCCAGAGGGGGTTCTTCCACTTTCCCAGGCTCCTTCCCACCCCCAGTCAGCCGGCTGGCGGGGGGAAGCCCCACCCCCAGAGGACCATGTGCCTTTCCACCTCCGGGGGCTTTAGTCTCCGATTGAAAGGCTTCCTCTTGGGATGGTGTGTCTGTATTACTTTGAAGAAGTTGGCAGCAACTCGTGAGTAGAGAGGCCAATCCCTCACTTCAGAGTCGCCAGAAAGGGGGGGGAGGGAAACATTTACTGAGCACTTCATTATTCCCTATGTGGAGATCGATTCTCATAGGGTACAATGGGGAATTGATCTGGAGGTTTCGGGGGCTCTGGGGGAGCTGTTTTTTAAGGTAGAGGCACCTAATTTCCCCCAAAGTACCCCCCAAGTTTCAAAACGATTGGACCAAGGGGTCCAATTCTATGAGAAAGTGCCCCTATCCATTATTTCCTATGGAAGGAAGACATTTTAAAAGGTGTGCTGTCCCTTTAAATGTGATGGCCAGAACTCCCTTGGAGTTCAATTATGCTTGTCACACCCTTGTTCCTGGCTCTGCCCCCAAAGTCTCCTGGCTCCACCCCCAAAGTCCCCAGATATTCCTTGAATTGGACTTGGCAACCCTAGTTGCCAACAGGTGGGGATGGGTGGTGGTGGTGGTAGGATTGCTAGATCCAGGTTGGGAAACTCCTGAAGATTTGGAAATGGAGCCTAGGGAAGACAGGGATCTCAATGGGGTACAGTGCCATAGACTTCAGCCTCCAAATCATCAATTTTCTCCAGGGCAACTGATCTCTGTAATCTGCAGATTAGCTGTAATTCCAGGGGGTCCCTAGGTTCCATGAAGAAGCTGGCACCCCTACAATAACCATCATAAAACATCAACCAGGGGTACTCCAGTTTGGAGCAGCAGTTACCTTAAAGCTAGAGGTGTAAATATGGGAACAATGGGAGAAGTGGATCTCTTGGAGTAGAGATGCACAGTCTTCCAGATGTGATGCTTAAGTAGCACAGAAGATAAAAGTGCCAACTCTCTGTGAGGTGCAGCATGGCTTGGAAAATAAAGAGAGATAATAAAGGTGGTCTACATAGAAATCAGGCAAAAGAAGGAGGAATCAGAGCCTTCTGGGGAAATGGCAACTTGAAGGGAGCAATTTTTAAAGGCTCCCCTGTTGGACTTAATATGTCAGAAAAGGGGAGTATGTATTTCTCTATCCTTATCTCTCTCTCATGGGGGAGACGCAACTGACAGGTGAACTGGGGGTGAGGCTGAATTATAACTCCCCTGAGTTATAATTCCAGCAAGGGCAACAGAGATAAGATGGCTGTTGCCATCAAAGTTGACCTCCTCAACTCTTGTTATTTTCTCATTTTTCTTTCTCTACCAATCTGTAAAAAAACAAAATCTGTTTATGGCTTTAATTTTTTTTTTACTAGACTACAGCTCCAACACAGGAGATAAGCACATGACTGCAGTGGTAAGAGGGGATATTGTTAAAAAATTATGGCTTTTTTATATAACTTGTCAGGAAAGGGGAGAATTTATTTCTCTATTTATGGCTTTTAAATTACAGATATTTTACAAAATATTTGTGTGAACAGTGTAAAGACTAATGGTTGAACTGCCATTGCAAAGCAGAGTGGAAATATTAATTTAACCAGATCAACTATACTAAGTATATTAAACCTTTTTTTCATTTCCTGGATGAACTTTATAATTGTGGATTATTCTCTCCATAGACCATACAACCAGCTACTTCTCTTTTATTTTCTTTTTTTTCCCTTTAAAGAAGGAGGGATCAAGCGTGTCTGGAGCCTGAGTTGAAGTCCAGTTTGTAACTAGGATATGGATCAAATAACTGACTCTAAAGACAGGATACTTATACTGTTTTAGGCCCACAGGATAACATGAGTTCTTTTCAAGAAATAAAAGTAACAGAAGATAAAAGAATACCTCAAGTTGGGCAGATCAGGAGAAAACTATACAACTGACTAAATTAACAAGGAAAGAGCATCAGGAAGGGAATGTTTGAGTTGTAATTCAGAATAACAAAACAGAAGCCATGATGTATTCAGCAGAAACTTTGGACAATGGGAAGATTTGAATCAGAGGTTCTTGGTGGTCATAGGGCATTTGATATCTGAACTGTGTTAACCGTCAGTGATTGCAAGACAATATGGGTAGAGACATCTTTGGCTTCTAGTTTGACATGGCTAATTGGTTTTATCCTGTTGGCACTTCATGATTCCTCCCAAACAAGGCTTCCTTGAAAGCTGATGTCACTGCAAGATCACTGCTATGTTCATTGCTGCAAGATCTACCTTGAGACACGACATGTTCTGTGCTTGCCTTGTGGGACTTGCTCATGGTGTTACACATGCAGTACATACATTCAGGCCGGGAGAGAGGAGCATTCAGATGAAGGTGGAGGAAGGGCTGGCAAAAGGCATACCACAATGAAGGAAGAAGCCCTGCTAATGCAAAAATGCACCTGCTGGATTGATGGATTCACAAGAGATTTAATGGTTGCACCAAATTTCATGAGAGTTTTGGCTTGTCAGAAGCAAATGTACTTAGGAGAATAAGGACAGAAGCATCCCTCACTGCACCTTACTTTCTGTTCTTGATCATTCAGTAGATTTTGATCCTTCACCAGGGCGTACATCAAATATGTTTTGAAATACTTAAATAGCTTTCTTAATGCATTCCTTGGCTATTGCAAATAATTTTTGATGCACTAATCTAAGTTTGAGGCTGGTCTTTAGAGAAATGGGTGCCTTTTCAACAAGCCAAGTGAACAGTTTGTCTTGTTCTTTACAATTTAGATATTGGTAAAATGAATATAACCCTGCTAACAATTGGTACTCCGTGAGCCTATGTGGAGATAAATCCTATTGAGTTATGTGGAAATCTCCTTCAAAGAAAAAAACATACATGCAATACGCATGGAACGCAATAGTATGCTTGTCTACTGACCTCTGAGTAAATCCCACTGTATTCAATTGGGTTAACTTCCAGTTAATATAGTTAGGAAGGACTGCATCCTTTGTGTGTGTGTGTGAGAAAAGTCCCATTCTTTTTCTTTTTGATAAAATAAAAATGGTTTTGGAGAGCACATTTTTTTTCACCAACAACTGATGGTTTTGAAGAGGGACTCATTCTTACTTGACTTTTAAATAAAATGTATAGGCAGTTTTTGAAACAATGTTGTTCTTCAATAGGAAAACGTGATTCCTGCTGCTTACAGCTCATGAATTTTTTTACAAGAACGACATAGATTTGTTATTTGGTCATTATGTTTCCACTTGTAGCTCTCCAGAAAAAGGAGGTCCACTGGAATTGTCTCATGGTATAGCTCCATCTTCTACCTACTCATGAGACATCCTGAAAATTAAAGCCATATTTCATTCACTAATGTAAAGTGTAATCCTAACCAGAATCATCGTCGTCAATATATATATAATTCTCAATGTGTCTCTATCTTTGGATACTTAAATCCAGAGACTGAGGCCATGGATGGACAAGGCAGATCTTTCTATAAACCCAAGAAAAGACCCAAGTTTGCAGAAAAATCTGAAATTAAAAAAAAAAAACCTTGGGATCATCCCCCCCAAATAACAGAAGTGGTATCTGAGAAGAAACAGATGCCCTCATTGTCCATTACCAGGCAACCTTTCCAGTTGTTGTCCATTGAACCACTGATAAGTTCTGTACAGTATCAGTTATCTAAAACAATATTATTGTATTTACCTGCTGAGGAAAGGAAGATAATACTTTTATTTAAAACAATATTATTATTCTTACCTGCTGAGGAAAGGAAAACAGTAATACACAATACTGTATGTACCTCAAACTTGTATCTGAATTTAAAACAGACTCTTCTTTTTTTTTACACCACATGTATAAAAAGGCCTACTCTGTTCTTCAAATTAATATGTAAAAAAAACTGCAAGAAAAATGTGTGTGGGATCCCTTATACTATCAATGATCACTAGATGGCATACTAAATTCATTGTAGATTTCTAGACTGCTTTCACCTGAAGCAAACTGAAGGAGGGGGAGTAAATAGGTACTTAATTGTGTTTAGCTTTGTTCTTTAATTACCTGATGGTTTCTTATTAATATACAGCTGTGCTTTTACCTTTCCAGAGACATTTCCCAGAACTTCTGAAGGATGCCATGATTCAGTTTTTTAAATGGAAAAAGTACTCTTTAATTCCCAAAACAGCAGCCAACTGTAGGTCTGCATCAAATTTTGCCTTTTTTGTTGTTGTTGGGGGCAAAGTGATTGAGAGGCTGAGGGCACAGTGACCACAGTTTCCTGGATGACACATCTGCCCATGATCCATATCAGTCTGGCTTCAGGCCTGGCTTAGGCACACGGACTGTGTTCACTGCTCTGATGGAGGATCTCAATTTGTAAAGGAAATGTACCAATTCTGATTGTGCTTAACCACTCCACATTACAAGATGCCTTGTAAATAGAGTGGATATTAAGATAAGAGGATGGTGCTGGAGTGGTTTCAATCCCTTTTAGCTGTACATACTTAGTCATCATTAGGGACTCTTGAGTCGGCAGTGTGGGATTTGTCCATAACTATTCCATAGGAATTAGTTCTTTCACCAGTACTTTTCAGCATTAACATCAAACCTTTATGCAACACTTTCTGGGTGATGGCAGCTTTAAATATAGGAGTTGGGTAACAATAGGCAGCTCTAGCCCTTTACAAATGTTCAGAGGTTGTAGAATGAATGCACATGAAGGATTGGGAAAATAGGAATGGTGTTCTGTCTCTCACCTATGCATACACAGTAGAACATGTGCGCAGAGCTGGAGCACATAAATGTATGTATGTTGGGTGGTCTCTGTATGGCTGGAAATCCTCTTTTAGCATGTAAAGAGAGCTCTATTTGTGTATATTTGTTCATGCATTGGTTCTAACATATGTTGTAATTAATGCATGTAAACTGGAGGTAGAGCTTGCTGCCACAATCCCACTGCCCTTCCATGTGTAAATTATTTATTCATTCATTCATTCATTCATTCATTCGTTCATTCGTTCATTCGTTCATTCATTCATTCATTTTATATCCCGCCCTCCCGGCCAAGGCAGGCTCAGGGCAGCTGAGTATGTACACTTACTCAGTATATACACTTACAGCATTTGGAAAGTGATATCATGTTCTCTCTATCCAGATAATTATTTTTTTCTACTCATAGGCAAGATTTCCACCCTTCTTTTACCTTACTTATATGCAATGCCAATAGCAGGGCTTCAGAAGTTTGTGAGATAACAACTGAAAAACGCACACAAAAATAGATGTAAATGGTGCTCTGTCCTCCACCCTATTGTTTCTGGGCACTAGATGAAGTAGCTCCAAAGAACTCCTATTGTGAATGCAGCCAACTAATGATTTCAGCACCTTGTGGACTGAAAAGTATATAGTACAGAAAGCACAGTGTAAATTAAGTGGATGAGCCACAGGCTACTTGGAGCAGTAGGGAGCACAGCAGGCTAAGGGTTGGGCAATGGCCCATTTCATCTCAGCCCAATGAACTTCTTTCCAATTTTAGAAAACAATTTCAACCAGTCTACATGCAAAGGCTTCACATTGCCTTACATTCCCTATGAGTAGTTTCACTCTCTCTCTGGACTGGGACCTGCTGATCCAGTTCCAACTCTCTCCACCCACCCCAGGCTCCTCCCAACCACTTTAAAGAGTGTCCTAGCATTTGGATCTGCCCTAGGATTTGGGTCCGCCTCCATCCCAGTGTCCTCTGCCCAGTATAAACCAAATGGAATGCTATCAGTCCCAATAGTGGCGGTGATGGCCAACCAACCTTGTACTACAATGCTAGTCCTGGGTTGTAAGCCAAAATGCCCTCAAAACGAGGTTGGGGAATTGTCAGGTGGGTACCTGGCTTAATCAGGATCTTTTACCTGTGTATACAGGATTCCACATCCAGAAATTAATGCTTAAAAATATTGGGGACTCTAATTAAGTAAAACAATTAAAATTTATTCCAGAAAATATAGGCTTACATACAAGATAAAATACTCAAAAAAATCATACATACAGTCCTAAGAAAAATAGAGAGAGATATAGAGACAACACGTGGTTAGACAAACAGGGTGATAATTACCAATCGTAGTCTTCAAGGAAGGTTCCAATGGCGATGAAAGAGGACGAGGGAAATGGGACCTTCAACTGGCCAAGAATCGGGGATGGATCTAGACAGCAGAGATAGGGTACTGCTAGATTCACACCTGAGTGGAGTTGGGTCAGAGGTTAAATAGACTACCTTAGACCCTCAGGGGATGGGAGGTCCGGGGGAGGAAAAAGGGGAGGCTCTGCAGTGACCATAAGGGCTGGACTTCTGCAGTAGCCAATAGCAGATTAATTGGTGGCACCTAATTGGATGCCCATAACTGACCAATGAACAAGCTTGGGCCCAGGTTACCTGATTGGCTGTACAGGTAACCATGGGTCAAGGGGGAGGCTCCAGGATGACAGTTGGGGAGAAGAATAGGAGAAATTACTGGGTGGAGGGGTGCTTAAGATTATTAAACTTATCTAAAAAGGTGACACTAGATGGCCAAATTGCTACCTAGGTAACACCCGGTTTGCACAAAGGAACTTGGCTCTGGCTGAAGATGGTCTTCCTCTTCTTTAGTGTTCTTCTTGCCACCAGTCTTTGTCTTGAATTCCGTTGGACAAAGGCTTAGGCGGTCTGGCAGGGTCCACGCCTGGATAAGCTTGATGGCTCCATGAGTGGGTAACATCTGTTGTGTATGTGTACTTCCCGTTGTGCTGAAATGGAGTCTTGGCACTGCTGGAAGATAGCTGGTGTTAGCCTCCCAAAGTGGATTCTATGGTTGAGGCTGAAAACCGCATGGCCTGGATAGCTCCTAATGGCGCACTTTCTTCTGCTCCAAAACAGGCATGGCGTTCGCCCAAAGCGACTGCAAACCATCCGTTCTTGCTGGCGCTCTTCCAGGGCCACGGAGCGCTGCTTCAGGATTGTGGCTGTTAGTACTCATAAGTCCTTTCTGGTCTGGTAGGCAAACCCTCGTCCTTCTGGCAGATGTGTGAGAGCTCTGTCTCCAGGCACTCTGGCAACCAGACAGGTGACTACGATGTTCTAGAAATTAGGGGCATTTCCTTAGATGGTCATACCCAACCACAGAGTGCCTGAGTTTTGGTTCATCTGCCAAGGCTGATAGGCCCCCTCCCAGTCTATCTCTGCTCACCATCTCTGCTACCATCCCTTCTACCCCAGCTGTTGTCTCTTCCTGTCATAAGTAGCAGAGGCAGAAGAAATACATGCAAGTTAACAACAACAAATGTATGGACATTTGCTTGAGTTTGTAATATTTATGCCATTTCTAGAATTCAACTAGAGCTAAATCAGAACATGGTTCTGGGTTTTATTTTTTGTTTTTAAAAATGCCATGCAGACATTCACAGCTCTTCCTTTGGACAAAAGCAAAAGAAACCGTTGCTGGAGAGCACTTGATTATATTCACGGTTGAAAATAAAAGTCAGGGCTGTGATCAAGGTGGTGCAAATGGCTCTTCATGGTGCTCAGGAAAGTTCTGTTCTCATTTTTAATTTTACTATATATTAATACTTGTAACCCATCCTGTCTCTAAAAGTATCGGGTAGGTGACATCATTTTATAATGCTGAGTGTAAACAGTAGCTTCCAATACTTGCAGTTGTGTAAAACAGCACTACACCAGAAATGGAAAAGGCTGTGTTGCATAAAACACACTATAAAAGAAGTGCAGTTTGTATGGGTTTTGTGCAACTGCCCTTGAGAAATTGCTTAGCTGGATTCTGCCTTCCCTAATAGCCCTTATAGTCTGTTCTGTCTGCTATTTGAACTAGGTATGATTATCACAAGAATCAGCCCAGTCTCTACGACCCTTTTTACATTGGCGAGATACTCCCATGTTGACTCCCATGCTGGAAACTCCCATGTCCACCCCGATTTCTGTTTTTAAACATGACTTGTCCCAAGCCAAAGTGTTCTGTTTCTTCTGGTCTCTAATTCACATTGTGAGGGAGTATCCTGCATTTTAAACTATTGCTACAGCATTCTTCTCAAGCAATATATGGTGGTGCTGTTAACCACTGTGTTCCTTGAACCACTGCTTGTCCATTCAGCATTCACTGATTGACTGCAGCTGATTTGCCTGCCTCTAAAATCTTCCAGTCAACAGAGCAGAGATCTCCCGAAAGATCTTTTCTAAAGGGGAAATGCTGGAAAAGAGGTCCAGGCTGGTTTACTCTGTCTCTCCCCCTCCCCCCTCTCTTTCTCCCTTGCAAGAGGTGGGAATATCAAAAGGCAGCTGCTGGCTTGAGTCATATGGTGAACCTTTCTGCCTATCCCCATCCCTCCAAACAGGAAACAGTCAACATAGCAGAGATCTCCCGAAAGATCCTTTTTAAAGGGGAGGCTGCCTGCTTTCTAATTGAAGTTTCCCCCAAGCAAATTTGCTGACCAAATGAATGAGGGAGAAATGAGCTGCTTCTTTGAGCCTGGGCAAAGAACACATCATGCTAGGCCGCTATGCAAAGTACAAGAAAAATACTTTTGTTTGCAGTAACAGTGCAAACTGCAGGGATCAACATTTAGCATAGTGAAATGAGCCTTCCCAAAAGATGGAAAGGAGGTGAACTGCAGGTAATCCGCTGTTATTGTCTTTCAAATAAGATACAGAGAGGATGCATTTGTGTGTTCACAAATATGTAGGGTTCTGTTTTTTAAAAATGTGACACTGTTTTCCACCACATATGCAATATGCAAGCAAAAGTGTTGATTGCAGTGGGCTTTCTTTTTGTTGTTCAGTCACACAGTTGAGTCCGACTCTTTGCGACCCCATAGACAAAGTCACACGAGGCCTTCCTGTCTTCCACCATCCTCTGAAGTCTGCTCAAATTTATGTTAATTACATCAGTAGTGCTGTCCAGCTGTCTCATCTTTTGCCATCCCCTTCTTTTGCTTTCTGTCTTTCTGAGCATCAGGATCTTCTCCACTGAGTGCTCCCTTCTCATTTGGTGGCCAAAGTATTTGAGCTTCAGCTTCAGCATCTGACCTTTCAGGGAACAGTCTGGGTTGATTTCCCTCAGGATTGACTGATTTGATCTTCTTGCAGTCCAAGGGACTCTCAAGAGTCTTCTCCAGCACCACAGCTTGAAAGTATGGTCCAACTCTCACAGCCATACATTACTACTGGGAATACCATTGCTTTGACTATACAGACTTTTGTTGGCAGGGTGTCTCTGCTTTTTATTATACTGCCTAGGTTTGCCATAGCTGTCCTCCCAAGGAACAAACATTTTAATTTCATGGCTACAGTTACCATCTGCAATGAACAGTCTCACCAGCTGAGTGGCCCCTCCCTCTCTCTGCATTCTTTCTAAAGGGCATGGGGGAGGGGAAAGGAGGGCTGGTTCTGAACAGAAAAGGAAGCTTGGCCAGGGGGTGGGGAAGAGGCCCTCTGACTTGCCCCCAGAATTCAAAAGCAGCATGGACTTCTCTCTGGCAGCTGGATTAACCCTGAGGAGGAGAATGGCAAGGGGGGAAGATGATGCTCACCAAACACTCTCATGTGATTCTAGTCCCTCACTACCAGTTACCTTCCTGTCTCATCCATCGGAGAATATAAGAGGAGCCCTGACGGATCATGCCAGAGTCAACCTAGCCAAGCATCCTGTCTCCAACAGAGGAAAGCATGCTGAGTGCTTACATGCAAGGCACTAAGGATACCCCCCCATGCTTTCCCTCCCCAGCATCAGGTATCTGTCTCTGAAAATGGTCACTTCTCACTGGCCAGGTATGTTTGGGCTGCACCCCACAGAAATTACAGCATGTGAACCAGTACATCTGCCTTCCACCAAATGAGCCAGATGATCTAAGAGACCAAGGGCTGACAATCTCCAGGTGGTGGCTGGAGATCTCCCAAGATTACAATTGATTCCCTGATGATAGAGATCAGCTTACCTTGAGAACATGAACACTGTGGAAGGTGAACTCTATGGAATTATACCCTGCTGTCCTTCCCCTCCCCAAACCCCACCTTCCCTTGGAATATCTGTGAACCCCCCCCTCCCACACACACTCACACACATTGGTGAGCAGAGATGGCTGCCTTGCTCATCTGTCAGTCTTCCCCCCTCCCACTGTGCCCCTGGAGAGTGTGCTAGGCTGCTTGTACAGTCACTTAACACGCCCCCCATAAGGCTTTTGTTTCTGGCTCCAGCCCCTGGCTTTGTGGTATCTTTTTAAAAGCCTTTTCCCCACCCTCGAAAAGTCAGTCAATAATGAATTTCCACACTTTTTAATTAATATTATTTTTGTGTTTTCCAATCTTTTATTGTGTTTTAATGAGTTTTCAATTAGTATTATAATGTATACCACCCTTAGACCTGTTGTGTCTTGCATTTCAGTCCTGAAATTACAACACTGCGAATGCTACAGAGGTGACCAGTGGGAATCCACTGGTCACCGGACATAGCTCGCAAGTATGAAGAGGTGGTCAGACTCCTGACCAGGCATTTCTTGCCTCAGCCATCCATCATCGCCCGCCAATTTCTCTTCCACAAGAGGGATCAAGGGTGGGAGAGACCATCGCTTACCTGGCCGCCCTCCGCCAAATTGCGGGGAACTGCTGCTTTGACAAGCTGGAGGAAGCCCTGAGAAATCGATTCGTCTGGGGCCTCTGAGACGAAAGACTACAGCAAAAGCTCTTCACAAAGGAGGAGCTCACCCTCCAACTCGCCTTCAACGAAGCCACCACATTCGAGAGAGCAACAAAAGCTTACCACAACCCGCGAGCTGAAGCCGTCCACCAGGAGGAGATGGCACCAGGCAACCAAAAGGAGGAGGAGGCACACCAGCTCCACCGCCAACCAGGAATGGGGCCGAGAGCGCCCACTCGGCCACATGTGACAGAGAGACCGCCAGACACCGCAGATTCTGTCACAGCGCATCCTGCAATGGAACCAGTTCCTCAACTCGTACAGATATGCCCTGGTCCACCGCCCTGGCAAAACTATGGGACACACTAATGCCCTCAGCCGCCTGCCATTGCCCTCTATGGATCTGGATCCCGCTCCTGCCCACCATGTGATGCTTCTAGAGACTCTACCTGAGAGGCCCCTCCATGCCACTGAGGTTGCTCGGGCCACGGACAGAGATCTCATGCTCGCACGTGTTTTGGACTGGGTGGGAAGGGGGTGGCCCGCGGACAGATTGGACGCAGAATTCAGGGCAGTTGCATCTCGCAGAGAAGAACTGTCCATATACAAGGGGTGCATTCTCTGGGGTAGCAGGGTGGTGGTTCCCCCCCCCCCCCCACTCTGGAAGCAAGTGCTGGAAGCCTTACACGAAACACACCCGGGGATAGTGCGTATGAAGGCCCTGGCACGTAGCAATGTATGGTGGCTGGGGATGGATGAGGAGATAGAGGGGTGGGTTAGAAGGTGCCAACCCTGCCAAGAGTCTCGGCCAGATCCACCCAGTGCCCCTGTCCACCTCTGGGAGTCCAATAGGAGGCTGTGGTCCCAGCTACACCTAGACTTTGCGGGGCCATACCAGGGCCAAATATTCTTTATTCTAGTGGACGCATACACCAAGTGGTTGGAGGTGATTCCCGTAGCTTCATCCTCCACCGCGGCGGCGGTCAGAGCCTTGCAAAGGGTTTTTTGCAACCATGGGATCCCTGAGACTCTTGTCACGGACAATGGTACTGTTTTCACCTTCCAGGAATTCCTGGAGTTCCTGAATAGGTACCTCATCCAGCACATTCGGTCCGCCCCCTTCCATCCAGCCCTGGGTCGCATTGTACAGAGGGAGTGGGACCACCGCCTGGAAGCCTTCCTATTTGGGAATAAAATCACCCCAAACCCCATCACCAGGTTAAGCCCTGCCGAGTTGCTAATGGAAGTTGATCACTAGGTTAGACAGGTTGCACCTGGACCGGGCTACGGACCTCCGCAGTTCCCCCGAAAGCCGCTAGGGGATTCTTTCCAGGGGATCTGGTATACGCAAAGAACTTTGCAAGCAGGCCCGAGTGGGTAGCCGCACGAGTGCTGCAGGTCACTGGGTCCCGTTCCTACGAGGTCTCGTCAGAGGGGGGCCAGATCCTAAGGATGCATATTGACCAGCTGTGTCGCCACACCTTGCCGGAAGAACCAACAGCGTTAGGGAGAGTGGGGAGTGGGGGAGAACTAACAGCAACACCCCCGGGAGCTACCCAACCTATGCTGGCCGTGCCGATTATGCAGGCAGAAGAGCACCACAGCAGAGGGAGCAACCCCCGCAGAGTGGAGGTTCCGGAACAGCAACAAGCGGCGGACAGCGCTCTTCTGGTGTCACCCCCCCATGAGGAACCAGCAGCCCCACCAGCCACAGTGGCTGCTCCAACTCCCCGAATAACCCCAAGGAGGTCGTCCAGGGAACGCAGGGCGCCAGCCTACTTGAAAGACTTTGTGTCTTGAACTAAGGGGGGAGGAGTGTTGTGTCTTGCATTTCAGTCCTGAAATTACAACACTGCGAATGCTACAGAGGTGACCAGTGGGAGTCCACTGGTCACCGGACGTAGCTCGCAAATACACTCCGCCAATCAAGATCTTTGGCGGGGAAGTTTAACTGGCCAGGATTTGACCTGGCCAGGCAGAGGGTTGTTCCGGGTTGTGTATATAATTGGGGACCCGGCCCGCGTTCTCCCTTTTGTGATGTACTCGCTAATAAAGCATGCTGCCTTCAACACATCTCGTCACTCAGTACATTACAAGACCAGTCCAAGAGCGCACTATAAAAATGTTTCTCCAGTTCTCTTTTTCTTCCCCCCTTCTTCTTGCATAACCTGCAGACCTCTCAGCTTCAGATGCTTCAGACTTCTATATTAAAAAAATTAAACAGGTTGATCTCATAGATCAGAATGCAAACATTGACAACACAGATTAGTCCCCCTGGAGAAAATTATTTCTCTGGATGGAGCATTCTGGGAAATCTCCAGGAGTCACCTGGAGATTCCTAGCACCAAATACACCCAGTGATTTGCATAACTATGGCTTGCAATTGAAGTAGCTTCCTGCTTTTCCCAGAGAGAAGAGAGAAAGAATGACACTTTTGAAACTCAGAGCAGGGGGTGGGGTGGGGGGAGGCATTTCCCAGGCTTAATTTTGTCCTAGAAGGGTGGAATTTTTTAAAAGGACATTTCCTCCCTCTGTACAATATTTCACTGGTGGGAGAAGGACAGGGCCGGTTCTGCCACTAAGCAAACTAGGTGATTTCCTAGGGCACTGGTCTTCTGGGGGTGCCATATTGGGTGCCCCCCATTTGACTTAGTGATGTTATTGGTGCAGGGGGAGCACCAGAAATTAGCCTTGCCTAGAGTGCCCAGCAGTCTAGGGCAGGGGTGGCCAACGGTAGCTCTCCAGATGTTTTTTGCCTACAACTCCCATCAGCCCCAGCCAGTATGGCCAATGGCTGGGGCTGATGGGAGTTGTAGGCAAAAAACATCTGGAGAGCTACCGTTGGCCACCCCTGGTCTAGGGCCAGATGTGGAGAAGGAGCATGCTTGCAAGCCCAGCTGCTATGCTCTGGCAACTTGCAAAGGGGAGGAAACTGTCTGGGGTTAGGGAGCAGCAAAGGGACAATGGATGATTTTGGGGAGAAGGGCTGCTCACATTCGTGGAGGCTGCACTAAACACCATTCACACAAGTATAACACAAAGGTACTGTTAGTTAAGTACCCCACCCGACCAGAATTATGGTGTTTCAAGAACACTCAGTATCACACTTACCCTCAAACTGAAATGCTGTGAACCAAGTCCAAACTGCTCTTGATTATTGTCTGGCAGTGTTAGTGGCTACAAGTGAGTGCTGCAGGAACTGAAGTCACATGGGGAGATGGACTATCAGATTGAGAACAAAGAAGGGGAGGGGGGGTGGAGATTTATAGGGACTCAAGAAACAAGAAGTTCACCCTTCCATGCATCAAAAAGCGGGGATCTTCAGAAATGCAGGATGGCTGACAGAAGGAAAAGGGGCAACCCCCCCCCAAAAAAACTCCTTGTGGTTTCACATTCAGTTTATCCCAGATCAAGGTGAAGGGGGCAACGAACTCCTGGAGAATCAGGATCAAGATATTCTGGAGCAAAGGATTCAACATGGTTTAGTGTAAAAACAAATTTTGCTCCAGGATAAAAACAGGTGCGAGCCTAAATTCAGTATAAAGAAACAGAACTGAATCTAGAGCGTGCAGCCTGCAGCATAGCTGCTAGGCTGCTTTCGCTCCATTTGCCTCCCTGGGAGGAGGAGGAAAGGTTCGCCCGTTTGGGCGCACAATTCGAGGGGCGGAGCATAGCCATTTATCGGCTAGCTCTGTGCTTCCTTCCAGACACTTCGACGTAGATCGGGGTGTTGCTGGCCGGCTCTGTAGGGCTTCTTTCTGAAGGCTCTGTGTGGTCGGGGGATCGGTGGTGCGGCGGTTGCTGCTGGCCGGCTCTGTGGGGCTTTTCTGAAGGCTTTGCTGGGTCAAGGGATCGACGACGCGTCGGTGGCTTCGGCGTGACGGGGCTTCGGCGGTGGTGTTGAAAGCGTCATGGGACCTTGCTCGTTACTAGGAGTTGTCTGAGTGTTTGGGGCTTTGGTTGTGGGCAAGTTAGGCTCGAGCTTCAGGGTCTCTAAGTGGGCGCAGGCTTGGGGGGGTTGAGGGGCAGCTGGGGCGGGCGGCTCTGACCCTTCCCAGGGAGGTGGACGTCGGCAGGGTGGCGGCAGGGCTTCGTGAGCTGTCAGAACCTGCTGGGAGCATCTCTGTTATTGAGATCTGGCATATCACCAACTATAAGGGGTTCACGTGGATAGGTGTGAGAAACCTCAGCTTGAGCCCCTGCAAATCCCATTTTGAGGCTCTTGTCAGCTCCTCCCCCCCCCCAGCTGCTGACAGGTTTGAATTGCCTTGGCTTGGAGGGGATCATTGGTGGCCATTTTGGGCTTGTTGCTTGGCAGAAGATTAGGCAGCCATTTTATCCCCCTATATTGGAGGGAGATAGGGCATTCAGAGATATTGGCAGCCATTTTGAGCCTGTTCTCTGAGGTTAGGTAGAGGAGCCATTTTGTCTCCTTAAGTGTGACAGTTGGGTGGCCATTTTAAGTCACCTGTCTTTTGGGGTGTGTGGCGGCCATCTTAGAGTTACTGAGGTACTGATCATATTTCTGTGGCAATATGTCTGGGGGTAAGGGCTCAGGTAAGTCTAAAGGTAAGAACATAAGAGAAGCCATGTTGGATCAGGCCAACGGCCCATCAAGTCCAACACTCTGTGTCACACAGTGGCAAAAAATTTTATATACACACATACACTGTGGCTAATAGCCACTGATGGACCTGTGCTCCATATTTTTATCTAAACCCTTCTTGAAGGTGGCTATACTTGTGGCCGCCACCACCTCCTGTGGCAGTGAATTCCACATGTTAATCACCCTTTGGGTGAAGAAGTACTTCCTTTTATCCGTTTTAACCTGTCTGCTCAGCAATTTCATCGAATGCCCACGAGTTCTTGTATTGTGAGAAAGGGAGAAAAGTACTTCTTTCTCTACTTTCTCCATCCCATGCATTATCTTGTAAACCTCTATCACGTCACCCCGCAGTCGACGTTTCTCCAAGCTAAAGAGTCCCAAGCGTTTCAACCTTTCTTCATAGGGAAAGTGCTCCAGCCCTTTAATCATTCTAGTGGCCCTTCTCTGGACTTTCTCCAATGCTATAATATCCTTTTTGAGGTGCGGCGACCAGAACTGCACACAGTACTCCAAATGAGACCCCACCATCGATTTATACAGGGGCATTATGATACTGGCTGATTTGTTTTCAATTCCCTTCCTAATAATTCCCAGCATGGCGTTGGCCTTTTTTATTGCAAACGCACACTGTCTTGACATTTTCAGTGAGTTATCTACCACGACCCCAAGATCTCTCTCTTGGTCAGTCTCTGCCAGTTCACACCCCATCAACTTGTATTTGTAGCTGGGATTCTTGGCCCCAATGTGCATTACTTTGCACTTGGCCACATTGAACTGCATCTGCCACGTTGACGCCCACTCACCCAGCCTCAACAGATCCCTTTGGAGTTCCTCACAATCCTCTCTGGTTCTCACCACCCTGAACAATTTAGTGTCATCCGCAAACTTGGCCACTTCACTGCTCACTCCCAACTCTAAATCATTTATGAACAAGTTAAAGAGCATGGGACCCAGTACCGAGCCCTGCGGCACCCCACTGCTTACCGTCCTCCACTGTGAAGACTGCCCATTTATACTCACTCTCTGCTTCCTATTACTCAGCCAGTTTTTGATCCGCAAGAGGACCTGTCCTTTTACTCCATGACTCTCAAGCTTTCTAAGGAGCCTTTGATGAGGAACTTTATCAAAAGCTTTCTGGAAGTCAAGGTAAACAACATCTATTGGGTCTCCTTTGTCCACATGTTTGTTCACCCCCTCAAAGAAATGTAACAGGTTAGTGAGGCAAGATCTTCCCTTGCAGAACCCATGCTGAGTCTTCCTCAATAACCTGTGTTCATCAATGTGCCTACTCATTCTGTCCTTGATAATGGTTTCTACCAACTTTCCCGGTATTGAAGTCAGACTGACTGGCCCGTAATTTCCCGGGTCTCCTCTGGAACCCTTTTTAAAGATGGGGGTGACATTTGCTACCTTCCAGTCCTCAGGAATGGAGGCAGATTTCAATGAAAGATTACAGATTTTTGTTAGAAGATCCACAAGTTCAACTTTGAGTTCTTTCAGAACTCTCGGATGTATGCCATCCGGACCCGGTGACTTATTAGTTTTTAATTTGTCTATCAGTTGTAGGACCTCCTCTTTTGTCACCTCAATCTGACTCAGGTCTTTCAATACCCCTTCCAAAATTAGTGGTTCTGGGGCGGGCAAAAAGTTCTCATCTTCCACAGTGAAGACGGAGGCAAAAAATTCATTTAGCTTCTCAGCCATTTCCCTATCCTCCTTCAGTAATGGTCATCCCATGGTCATCCAAGGGCCCCACTGCCTCTCTGGCTGGTGGCAGTGCGCCTAGGCCACCTAAGGTACCTCCTAAGAGACCACCTCCCCTATCATCTTCCTCGGATGAGGAGGGTGATGCAGCGGTGGATTCTAATATTTTAAGCAGGTTGAGGGCTCTGGAGCAGGCAGCGGGTGTCCCTCCTCTAGGTGGGGGGGAGAGGCGGAAAGCAATCCAAACAGGCGAGGCAGGCTAATATTCTCACCAGACTGTCTATGCTTGAGGGCAGGTCTGGTGGAGTCGTGCCTGGCTGGGATGTCGGTCCCTGTGGTCCTGATGCGGGTTTGGCGGCAGCTGGAATGTCTGGCGGCGGTTTGCCATTGGTGCCTGCTGGATTTGGAGGTAGGTTTGGTGATACCTTGCAAATTGGGTCTGGACAGGTTTGGCCATGGGGGCCTGCTGCAGTGGCCGGGCAGGGTGCTTCAGGGGTGCCTGCATCTCCTGGAGCGGGAATACCGCTAAATTGGGCATGGCCAGGTGGGCAGGGTATACCTTGGGCGTGTCCAGCTACAGGGCAGATGAATTTGGCGGGTCCTGTTATGGGGGCACCTTCTCCGTATGGGATGGTGCCTTTTGCAGCCTTGCCCTTTGGGGAGGTTGCTTTGCCGCTGGGGGATCATCTGCTACCGGCCACCAGGGAGAAGATTTTAAAAGGGGAATATGTAGACATATTTTCTCTTCTTTATCATGAGCTAGAGAAAAAGGATAAGGAAGAATTAGATGATAAGGAAAAGGAGAAGTTGAAGAAGAGGAAGGTGGACAGGACCTGGGCGAATTGGCTTCCTGGGTTCTGTATTTATGCCGGGGTGATTGCCAGGGCACAGCCGTGGCAGGCGGCGTCCTTGTTTCAGTACCTGGATATTATCTATAAAGGCTATACTGCGTTTAGTGGACCAGCCTGGCTGCAATATGACCAGGAATTTCGGATGAGGGCTGCCCTGTATCCGTCTCTTCAATGGGATCGGATCCATCAGCAGCTTTGGCTGCAGGTGATGTCCCCGGCTAGGCCTAATCTGGGGGAGCGCTCAGATAGCGGTCACTTAGTAAATAGGTTGTCCACCTCTGCTTCTGCTTCATCAAATTCTCCCCGCGATACATCGGGGCAGGCGGTTCAACCCCACTTGCTCTGTTGGGAATTCGGAGCCCTTGGGGTATGTAATAGGAAAGCGTGCCAGTTTAGGCACGAGTGCTCCATGTGTAGGGGAGCCCACTCCTTCGATGACTGCCCTAAAGCCCGAGGGCATAGGAATGCTAAGAAGCCTGGAGGGAGCGGAGGGAGCTTTCCGGCCAAGAAAGGGGCCCAGCCCGATAAAGGTGGGACCTCTTGAGCGGTGGCTGGCAAGGTATCCTCGGAGGGCTGACAGTTTGTATTTGTGTGTGGGGCTCCAGGATAAAAACAGGTGCAAGCCTAAATTCAGTATAAAGAAACAGAACTGAAACCTAATTATCCAGTCAGTGTAAAAAGGGCCTGTGTGGCTTGTCTTTACACTTCAGTCCCAAAACATCCTCTGTCTGGAATTGTTCAATATACAGTGAAGTGCCCTTTGCATCAAGCACACCAGTACTATAGAAGGGGCAGTAGAACTAGTAAGGTGAACCAGTCAGATCCTTCTCCATTCTTTCCCTTGTCAGTTCTGTAGCTATCTATCTGGGCTCAGATTGCTGTTCTTAGGGACTCCATTCTTTCTGGCTACCTCTCTCTCTTTGTTCTTTTTCTCTAACCTGTGTTCTCTGAATCTCTTTCTATCCTTGCATTAAATAGATAGCTAGAATGCTTATGCATCCTTCTCTATCATAGTATGTATTTCTTTGTAAAGAATATTCATTTCTTCCTTAAACCAACAAGACTTAAACTAGCCTCCCCGCTTCTGCTACCACACAACCAGTGCATACTAACAGGAAGCACTCTGTTCAAACCAGCACCTTGAATTATAAAAAGCTAGGGCAGATGCAGAGGCATTAGTGTCAGATGCTGGCTCTGATCAAACTACACACAACAGTGGTGTTTTGTGACTGAAACACCAAACATGTAAATTGACTCTTAGAAGTAGTTGATATAGATTGGGGTAGCAGGATAGAAAAGGAATTTGGCTGTCCCCCCCATATGTTATCTGCATTTGGAAATTGCCCTTGGGTTGACATATATCATGTTAGAATAGAAATAAGACTTTCAACATTATGAGATGCAGTGTTGCTTTATTTTTAAAGTTATTATTCTATATCTAATTCTGAACAAGGGCCTCAGTATATGGATAGTTAAATCTGCGCATTGGGGTCGGGTAGAATATGGGGATGTTTGTTCAAACATAGTCATATCTAACAAAAATCCAAAAAGGGAGGGGAGTCTGCATTACAGGTGGAAAAACCAAGGTCTTGTAATGCCTTGGGGGTAGCCTCTTTCTGATGGTGGGTGGATAAGAATAATATGCAGCAAAGGGGGTGGTGCCAGATTAATCTTTTTAACAGGGATTCTTTTTCAGAGTTGGTGAGAGAGGGTGTATAGCCTACAATTATTATTTTTAATAATTGTGATTGCTGTGGGGGAGATGAAATAAAAGATGAAAGTCTTAAGATTTTAATTGAAAAGTTTATTGTAGCAGAATAAAAATCCTTGAGTGCCCCAGGTGTTTTGATTAGAAACCTTGAGCAGTAAAGGGGTCTGATATCCTTTTCTTGAGAGTTCTCTTCTTTATATTTCAATTTTTTGTTCAACTCCCCTTCCCACCTGCCCCAGGGCAGCTTCTGAGAGGAAGGAGTCTTCCAAGTTCCAGGTGTTAGCCAATTTTTCCTCCTAAACGTAGAAATCTACATAAATGTTTCCACTACCATGGTAAAGTGGGAGTGCTTACTCTCTAAAATAAAAATAAAACTTTAGAAGGCCAACAAAAGCAAGGAAAGAAAATTAGTTGGACATAACAAAGGATGTCATAAGCTTTAGGAACAGGATGTCTGTCATAGCCACATAACCCTAGTAAATATAGCACTCCAAATGGCAAAGGACATTCTAACTGGGGGGAAATTGCATTTTGCCAGTGAAAAATATTTTTGTTTAAGTGCTAGGAAAATCTAAAAGAGATGTATTGGCTGGGGGGGGGGGGAGTCATTAAGACCCCATAAATACTAACAACTGCATATTTATTCCACAATAAAGCAATTACCTGGGGGGGGGGGAAACCCTAAGACTCCCTTGCAGATTATTTACTGTAGTGCCTCTCTGTGACTTTGCACCTTTCCAGACACTTATCTTTTCCTGCTGGGAGATAATGTTTCTCTTTGTTAGCACCAATCTAGCATCAGCCACAGCTAGTGACATTCCTATCCCTTTGGAATATGCCATTAAAAAAATTACAGGATGGTTGTGTTTGGGTGCAGGAAAAGCTGCACACACTGTTTCAGAAGAAAAAAAGGCAAAAAAAGCCATTACAAATTACTCATAATGTAATCGGCACCATCTAATTACTCCCTATGATGCAAATGCAACAGCCATCCTCATGATAAAGTTATGTCAAAGTAAATATTTTGTGTGATAGTGTTTCCTCTGACCTCTCCCTGTTTAAATAAGAGCTGTTTACTCTAGGATAAGAAGTCAAATTTCTCAGAAATTGTCTGGCAATATCTGAAGAAGGAAAGTGAGATTGCAACAACAGATCTGCAGGCTGCCACCTATGTACAATTACTATTGTAATTGCTAATTCCAGATTAGGACATTTCTGGAGGTTTTTGTGGGAAGGCCTCAGCAGGGTATAATGCCATAGAGTCCAGACCCCTTCCCCCCACCCCAGCAGCCATTTTTTCTAGGGGTACTAATCTCTGTGGTTTGAAGATCAGTTGTAACTCCAGAAGATCTCCAGAACCCACCTGGAGGCTGGGAATCCTACACTGGGAGTAAATCTTGTTGAATTTAGTGTGGTTATTTCTCTATAAACATACATAAGATTGGGATGCATGCTAACTCAGTAGATGTCACTTGTCAAATAGAACTGAAGCAAATATTTGCAAATGTTGTACAGTTTTGTGGGGAATGTTCAAACAAACTTCAGATTTGCATTCCAAAATGGGAACTGTCTTATAAAAAACTTCAGAACTGAATGCTTTAATTGTTTTGTTTCTGGCAGACTTCAATTATTAAATCTCATAGATTATTTGTTGCTAATGACTACTTCATCCTGTATACACTCAGCAAGAGATGGGGCTACAATTCTCCCAGCCAATAGACTGGGGAAAGGTGGTGTCCTAGCTGCTTTCCCAGACACATAGTTAACTTGCTGCATCTGAATACCCCTGAAGGACCGGTGAGGAAAGATAGATAGATGGTCATCCATCTCATAGCAAAAGTAGCAATGTGTGCCTCCTGCACTTTGCAGTGTTTTCTTTATTTTTCTCACATAGCTGGATAACTCTATGCAGTACAGCTGAGGGCATCTTTTACAAACAAAATCCCCAGAACTACCGTAAATTTGATGTTTTCTGTGCTTTTGGAAAGCCTATAAATAAATACACTCTACTGGCCATTTAAACTATTTTAGACTTCTTCCTTTTTAAAGGAAGCATTACATTTTTTTCACATTTAATCTTCTGTTTTGTTTGGAATAAAAAGGGAAGTTTTCATTCATTTGTGAGGAAAAACTGTTTCAACTTGCATGTCAGCTGGATGTTTTAACTGTAAATCTGGAGAACAGTGATTAAAAAACACTCCCATGTTGTGTTACCATTGAAAAGATGGCAGGAGGTGTATTTAAATTATACTGCTTAAAGCCTCGACAGCTCTTCTGTCTCTCAGTAATGTTAATATTTATATTCCTGATTATTTTTTTCCTTTTCTAGCAATTCAGTTCTTAGATAAGCCTGAGTGCAAATCATTCAGCAAAATTATGCTCTCAGTTAAGAAACTGAAACAGAAAACAAAAGTAGTGGACAGAATATGTCATACATATGGTAGGTTAAATGGTAAAGCTGTCTTCACTTGCTGAGTTCCATGGGAGAGAATCTACAGATACACAGAGCAAGTATATTTTATCTAACAGGGCAGGGTCTAATCCAATAGACATTTCACATTTAGTTCTATACCAGTTGTGAAGTGTATGAAATCACAAGTTTTGGTCTTGGTCCTATTGTATGTACATTGTACAGCAGTTATACTCACTCAGTGACCTGGAAGGCACAAATGGTACTTTGACACACCACCTGTAGTTTTTCTGATCATCATGACCTGGCCCATGTTTCTTGAAAGTGGGCAAAGCCTCTGATCAGTGGGGCTTTTGACTGGCAGTTTCTTGAGGCTCAGGCTTCATGCCAGGGATAGAAGTAAATGTGGCAAATTTAGCTCTCCTTGAGCCATAGAGTGAGTACATAGAGTGGTGCTTTGGAAGCCAGGTTATGGACTGTAATAAAATGGGAACTAATCTCTTTACCTTATCTCTAGATAATGCTCAAGTTCCTCACCATGTCTCCAACTACTATAACTGGGCAATTTTTCCTCCAACCTTTTCCCAGCAGTCCATGGTACACATTTCTGAAATGTGGTAAACATTTAATAGAAACAAGCCAAAATGCTGAAATAATTGAAGTTCATGTTAACAAATATTCAATGTTTCCCAGCTGCAGGAGCTTGATGCAATGTTTTAAAAGAAATACTAGGTTGTTATTACTATTTTCAACTTGTACTCTACTAGTTTATAAAAAGCAGCTCCCATCATATAAAATATAGCATAAAATTATTATTAATAATAATATTTGCTGACAGATTCTGTAAAAAAGCAAATATATCAAAAATTATATACCTCCATAAATGGGAAACACTAATTATATTTCCATCACTGTAATTTGAAAAGGAATGAGAATTACAATAATTAGCAACACAGAGAGAAGGGGAATTCCGATGTAACTTTATGCATTCATGATATGGCTTTTGTAATAGTTCTTACAGATATATGCATGTGAAAACCTTTATATTGGAATAGCCATCTATGTAACTTGTTCCAAGATAACCTGGAACTTATTAGTCTTGTGGAAGTTACATGGATTTTCCCATTTAAATGGTTTCATTTGTATCCCTCTCACATCGGCCAATGCAGCCCATGTTAGTATGTGTGTAGGTACTGGATTGGAACAATTACAAACCAAATCGCTCAGTTTTATTGGCTTTACTTTCAGCATGAGGCAGATAAAAGAGATAAAAGAGATCGCATCATGTCCATAAGATAAAAGAGATCGCATCATGTCCATGCGCCTCCCACTTCAAAACAAGCAGCATGCAACACTTTTCAGTGTGTATGCCCCAACCCTTCAAGCAGATCCTGCAGAAAAGCACAAGTTCTATGCTGATCTACGCAACCTCGTACGGAAAACCCCTACAGAGGACAAGGTGATCATCCTTGGCGACTTCAATGCCAGAGTAGGTAAAGACTCGGAAGCCTGGAAAGGAGTACTTGGCAAACACGGCATTGGCAACTGCAATGACAACGGGCGCCTCCTGCTAGAATTCTGCATGGAGCACCAGCTCACCATCACCAACACTATCTTCCAGCAGAAGAACAGTCTGAAGACAACCTGGATGCACCCACGGTCCAAGCATTGGCACCTTATCGACTACATTCTGGTGCGCCAGAGAGACCTTCGAGATGTCTTACACACCCGAGTAATGCCCAGCGCAGAATGTCATACGGATCATCGTCTTGTACGCTGCAATCTCCGTCTTCACTTTAAACCCACACCCAGGAGAGGAGGTATCCCTCGGAGGAAGTTTCAGGTTGGCAGCCTCCAGTCAGCCGAAGTTAAAGCTGCCTTCCAGGCAAAACTCCAGTCAAGAATTGAGGACCTCAGTTGCCCCACAGACCCTTCTCCAGAAGCACTCTGGGAACACCTAAAAACTACCGTCCTGCAGATCTCTGAAGAAGTCCTCGGGTTCTCCACAAGGAAGAACAAGGACTGGTTTGATGAGAACAATCAAGAGATCCAAGAATTACTGGCAAAAAAGAGATCTGCCTACCAAGCACATCTTGCTCAGCCCTCCTGTCCTGGGAAAAAAGCAACCTTTCGCGCTGTATGTAGCAACCTCCAGCGCAAGCTTCGAGACATTCAGAACGAGTGGTGGACCAAGCTTGCAGAGAGAACCCAGCTGTGTGCAGACACTGGTGATTTAAGAGGGTTCTACGAAGCCCTGAAGGCAGTATATGGTCCATCATATCAGGCTCAGAGTCCCTTGCATAGTGCAGACGGCCAAGTGCTCCTCACAGACAAGGCATCCATACTGAACCGGTGGTCAGAGTATTTTCAGGTTCTCTTCAGTGCCAACCGCGTAGTTCAAGATTCAGCAATCCACCTCACCCCACTTCAACCGGTGAAAACAGAGTTGGATGAGATCCCCACCCTAGAAGAGACTGTTAAAGCCATCAAGCAACTGAAAAGTGGCAAGGCAGCAGGAGTTGATGGAATTCCACCAGAGATCTGGAAGCATGGGGGCACAGTACTACATAGCTCACTTCACAAAGTACTTGTCACCTGCTGGGAACAAGGCAAATTACCACAGGACTTTCGCGATGCAATCATCATCACCCTATACAAGAACAAAGGGGAAAAGTCAGACTGCTCCAACTACCGGGGAATAACCCTGCTCTCCATCGCAGGCAAAATCCTTGCCAGAATACTCCTGAACAGACTGGTGCCCACCATTGCAGAAGAACTCCTCCCAGAGAGCCAGTGCGGCTTCAGAGCTAACAGGAGCACCACCGACATGGTATTTGTTCTCAGGCAGCTCCAAGAGAAATGCAGGGAACAGAACAAGGGTCTGTATGTGACTTTTGTCGACCTTACCAAAGCTTTCGATACCGTTAGCAGGAAAGGCCTGTGGCAAATCTTGGAACGTTTAGGATGTCCCCCAAGGTTCCTCAGCATGATCATCCAGCTACACGAAGACCAGCGAGGCCAAGTCAGACACTGCAACGACCTCTCGGAGCCCTTCCCAATAGGCACAGGTGTAAAGCAAGGCTGCGTTCTCGCGCCAACTCTCTTTACGATCTTCTTTAGCATGATGCTTCAAAGAGCCGCAGTAGATCTAGATGAGGACGATGGTGTCTACATCCGCTATCGCACCGATGGCAGCCTGTTCAACCTGAGGCGACTAAAGGCACACTCCAAGACAATGGAAAAACTCATCCGAGAGCTACTGTTTGCTGATGATGCTGCACTCGTCTCCCACTCGGTATCAGCTCTGCAGCATATGACGTCCTGCTTTGCAGAGGCTGCCAAGCTATTCGGCCTAGAAGTTAGTCTGAAGAAGACAGAAGTTCTCCACCAGCCTGCACCCCAGGAAGATTATCACCCTCCCTGCATCACTGTGGGTGAATCAGTTCTGAAGACAGTCCAGCAGTTCAGCTACCTGGGGTGCATCATCTCCTCAGATGCCAAGATCGACAAGGAGATTGACAACAGGCTGGCAAAGGCAAACCGTGCATTTGGCCGACTGCACAAAAGAGTGTGGAGCAACAAGCATCTGAAAAAAGGCACAAAGATCAATGTTTACAAAGCGGTTGTGATGACAACCCTCATCTATGGCTCCGAATCGTGGGTTTTATACTGTCATCACCTGCGACTCCTTGAGCGCTTTCATCAGCGCTGCCTTCGCACCATCCTCAACATCCACTGGAGTGACTTTGTGACCAACACTGAAGTCCTCAAGCGGGCAGAGGTTACCAGCATCGAGGCACTGCTGTTGAAGACGCAGCTGCGCTGGGCAGGGCATATTTCTAGGATGGAAAACCACCGCCTTCCCAAGATTGCCCTGTATGGCGAACTCTCCACCGGCCATCGAAATAGAGGGGCACCAAAGAAGAGGTACAAGGACTCCTTGAAGAAATCCCTTAGCACCTGTCACATCAACCATCACCAGTGGTCTGACCTAGCCTCAGATCGCAAAGCATGGAGGCACACCATCCACCAGGCTGTCTCTTCCTTTGAGAACACACGCATAGCTGGTCTTGAGGACAAAAGGAGATTGAGGAAGAATCGCACTGCTACAGGACCAACCCTAAATCAGACTTTTCCCTGCAGCCGCTGTGGCCGGACCTGCCTGTCCCACATTGGTCTTGTCAGCCACCAGCGAGCCTGCAGCAAACGTGGACTATTGCACCCTTCTTAAATCTTCGTTCGCGAAGCCAAGCCGAGAGAGAGACTTTCAGCATGAGGCAGATAAAAGAGATAAAAGGGTTGATAAGTGGGTGGAGACATGTATTCCATTCTGAACTTGGAAGAAAAGTAGGATAAGAATATTCTAAATGAAGAACAACACTATTCATAATTCACAGTTACAGCAGAAAATATGACGTAGCTCAATCTTGTTAAATTGTTCTCAGGACAAGAGAGGAGACATAAGATGTGAACACACCTTTGGCACTCTTTAGTTCTTCTTTGCCCAAGGTAAACATGGCACTATCTGTAGTGTTCCTGTCAGGAAATGAGCAACATCAAAGGAAAATCACTCACGTACAATAAACATTTGCCTTATAACGGGAGTTGTGCTGCCCCTGGACCCATAAGTTATCCTTTTGAATATTTGGAAAGACATTGCAATTTATGATCCATTGAAAGATTTGGTTATGTTGATGTTAGTGGCAGCAAAATGTACCATGGCTTTAGGGTGGAAGTCAATTGAACTGCTACGATTGACAACTTGGTGTTCTAAGCTTTGGGGATATTTTGTTTTAGATAAATTGGCTGATATTGGCTGTGAAAAAATCTGGAACTTATTCACTAATAGATAAATGGTTGTCTTTCTTTAATTAAACAATGGGCAAGGAGTTCGTATCTGTTCAGGATGTATACCTAGATAATAACGTGTTGTCACTTCTGGCATTTCATTAATTGTAATTTTTGGGATGCTAATTGTTTTGTATGTAATTTAAGTGTGATGACTTTATAATTATTTATTTCATTTTAATATATTCTTTGAACTGGGGGGGGGGGGCGGGAAGAGTAACCCTCACTGCATTTGTGAATGAGGCAATGAACCTTCTTCAGCATTCAGTGTTCTGTTATTCAGGGCAAAAATAGATCCCTGTATGTTTGTTTACCCATCCTGGACATGTGGGATATCAGAGTAAGTATGGTGTTTTAGACTTCCAGCTAGGCATAAGCCATGTCTACATGAGGATCCAGAAGCTGTACTATGCATTTATTATGATTTTATCTGAAGTTTCCTCTCAGCAGCATCCTGCCAGCTTTTCAAGCATCATAGACAAAGCAAGGAGTGACTGAAAACAGAGATGGGTTTTAAAGTTGGGGGAGCATGAATAATGACATTGTCTCCTGCCTTCAGAAAACACACAAGAAGTGATCTCCTGGTGGCTCTTATACCTTCCAATCATCTATTGCTATAATCCATCTGAAAAGAACTGTACTTTTCCTAGCAGCTTGTCATAGAATATTGTTGAGAAAAAAATGAACACTGTGAAGATATAATTTGTAAGAGATAGATACTCCATGTTTCTATAGAGAGGACAACTGTATAATTCCCTGGTATCTGTTCCTCTACCTCTTTTTCTGTAATTTCGTAAAATGGCGTTTCAAACTATAATTCATTCCCCTTGGTGGGAATGTCAGTTCCCCTCACGCCCTGCCAAATGCATTGTTTTTAAATACATTGTTTCTATTCTCATTATTTGGTGGTCTGAATTTGAACATACCGGAATCACAATAAGTTAAATGCACCCTTTTATTGGAAAATTATGCAAACAAAAATTGTCAAGAGCTGGATTAAAATGTTTACCATAGGATCTTTGTTTTAAAATGGTAGCTAGAAAAGGGAAAGGGTAGATACTCAAGGCATTATATTTTCCCCACAGCCAGCCTCTGTCCGGCCCGAATCTGATCAATCAGATTTGCACTATAAATTGCACACTTGCAACTCAGTTCCCAGGTGTGTGGGGCCTTAATTTGGATTGGAACTGTGACATGCAAGAATAGGAGGCTTAAAGCCTTCCCCCCTGCATCATTTTCTCAGCCTGAAATGCCTCAGCCTGAAACAGCTCTGGGGAGCTCCAATTTGCCCCATTGGACAGAACCCACCCTCTTACACTGCCATTTCCTCCAGGGGAACTGATCTCTGTAGTCTGCAGATCAGTTGTAATCTTGGGGAAACTCTGGCCTCCAGCTGGAGGTTGGCAACCCAGTGGATGATAGACTAATGTTACATGGTTGGAATGGATAGGGCTTTGCATTCATATTCCATCTCATTTGCCCAAGGAACCCTAGTTGGGGATGAATGCTTGCTGCATTGCATGGGCAAGACTGTGGGCAAGTACTAGCTACAGAAGTACATGGTCATGTGTCTTCTCAACATACCAAATTGGTCAAACAGAATCAGGCCAGCTGCTGGTGGTCTGGCATAAAGTGAGATTATTTATTCTGGTTTCCACCTTCCCCTTTGGTCATACCTTTGGGTCATCCTTTTAACCAGGTTGGGCCTCGTGTGGCCAGAATACCTGTTATTGGAACTGAAACTTACCTGGCCTCTGTGCTTTCAGTCTGGTCAGGTAACAATTGGGCCACATGTTAGATTTTTATTATCTTCTTATTTGCCTCACACTGCGCTTATATTTGTATATTCTTTGCACATTTATTTTAATACACTTCATTAATTATAGTTCTGTGGTGTTGTTTGGGGTTGGGGGCTTCAATCTAAACCCAGTACCCTGGCTTACATTGGCTACAACTACCAAAGTAGTTGTTGCTGAAACTCAGCTTGCAAGTGTCCTACCTTGCAGGGCTGACTTATTAATACCAGCTATGGCTGCAGACTCTATCCCTTGGTCTCCTAGCTGGAGGGTTAGTCAGATGGACTGGTGGTGGCTCATTACTCTGGGCAGTGATGATTCACTCCCCAGCCTTTTGCGTTTTCCTCTTGCCTAATTTATCACAGTATTGACAAGGAGGGAAGAGGATAAGGCAGTTGCCAGTTCAGTTACTGCTGGGCTCTGCGCTCAGTCAGCTTGTAGGGCCATAGCAGCAGCTTACCCATATGCATTGTGAATACCAGGCTAGTGGGAAGAGCACATCAGGGCAGTGACTGGCCAAGGGCACGCAAACCCCTTGGGTCAGCCTGATGGGGAAACCTGCCATGTGGTAGCTGCTATACTATCGACAACCAAGGGGAAACTACACAGGCCTATCCTCATGTGGAAAACACCCATATCATCATCAGACTCTGCCCATCTGGATCTATCATCAGACTAATTTCAGGATTCAAACACAGATCCTTATTTAACCATGAGTATAGACAAGGGCAGGAGTTTCATTTCTCACATTAGCTGTGGGGGATTCAGATGTTGTTGCTTAAAAGAATGTAGTACTAGTGCTGGCCATCTTCTTTGTCAATTGCTCATTTTCTAACCACCCATGGCAACAAAACAGTAATTCTTTTAAAAAAACCCAGTTCATCTAGAGCTGAAGGGCAAACTCCACCTCATCTAGTAAGGAAATAGATGAAAGGGCAAGAAACAGTAATAAAAGGAGGGCAGGTAATTAGCTACAGGGCAGCACTGGCAGTTTGCAAACAGCTAAATTGGAAGAGAATGGAAAACCTTTAGTACTGATTTTTTGTAAGTTTACAGAGCTACATGCCATGCCACAACACTGCAGAACTGCATGGGAGAGAGATGCATACTGAGTGTTGCTAAACTTCTTGAGAACCAATGCACCTTTAGAAGCTAATAAGAAAAAGAGTGATACAGAAACAAGAAAAATATAAGGCTCACACTGTCAAAGGCCATGGTGCAACGGAATCAACATTTGACTGTGGCTCTTTTGTTAGAGTAAGTTTATGATGAATTTACATCCCTTTCGAAACCTCTTGATAAAAAAAGAACCATACACCTCCAGATTTTCAGATGGTTGTGTATGAAATGGCTACCATCCTGCACCAGCTTAGGCTGCAAGCAATTATACTGGCTCAGATTTCTAGTCCAGGGGTGTGATACATTTGGCCAATGGTCTGGAAGTGGCCCATCCATGGCTCTTGAGCAACTGGTCATTACCTTTACTGCCAGATGACAAAGGCTATGCATTATGTCCCAGTATACTGCCCCAGTGCTGATGCATAACAAACAGTGGAAGTGGGAAGGTGGGCATTAGGGAGATATTGTAAGGAAATACTGTAAGGCCCTGTTCACACAGCGTGTGAATTCATGTTAAACTGACCCGGTTCTGTTCCGAATATCTTTGTTCCAGATATTATCGATCAGACTGCCATATTGCAATTCAAATCACTCCGCTGTGAAACCGTCTTCTGCCATCCACATGACGGCACCATGCAGTTCTTCTTTCCTCCACGTTTATGTCCATTATGCGCATGTGCCCATTATGCGCATATGTACACAGGTTAAAACAGTTTTCATGTTAATGAGTGTTCATGTTGTAAGCATGTTTGTATTTTTAGTGGAAAATATTATTGTTAATTAAGTTTGCCTGTGTCCTTTATATTTATATCTCTGGTACCTGGCACTACATTTAATGGCACACATTGCTCACCCCAACAAAGTGACATGTCAGATCCAGCCCTTATAACATATGAGTTTGCACCTCTGCTTTAGCCTCTGTTAAATGCCTTTACCCCACTGTGAGGACGTTATGAATTTAAATGGGTGGAGCTTAGTAACATATAGATCCCTAGAGCAGGATTTCCCAAACTTTTTTTCCCTGTGGCCCGGTTATTTTTACAATTCTCCTTTGTGGCCAACTAAAATTTGAGGGTGGAGCCAGGAGACTTTGGGGGTGGAGCTGGGAGACAGGAAATGATGTACAAACATGCTTAAAACACTTGCAATATTTTATTTAAGAAAGGTAGGCGAATAATGGGATTTTGCAATGCAATTTTAAAACTAAAACACGAAAAAGCACAAGGATCACACAGCAGAAAAAATATTTTCATCCTGGGAAAACATGAAATGGCAGACATTTAAAGCTTCTCTGCCCCACCCCACCACATGTCTACTCAGATTGGCAATGGGAAGGAAGGAAGGAAGGAAGACAGGTGAAAAGACTGACTGACAGAAAGAGAGAGAGAGAAGACAGGGGAAAGGAAGGAAGGAAGGAGGAAAGAAAGAAAGAAAGAAAGAAAGAAAGAAAGAAAGAAAGAAAGAAAGAAAGAAAGAAAGAAAGAAAGAAAGAAAGAAAGAAAGAAAGAAAGAAAGAAACAAATAGAGAAAAAATAGAGCAAAGAAATAGGAAGAAAGGAAAAGGGAGGGAAGGAATGAAAGAAAGCAGAGATCGGAAATCGGAAATCTTCCTTTGTCATAAGGCTGGAGAATTCTGCCCCCCCCCCTTGCTTTGAAGTTTGGTAAATATTTTGATTCAGCAGAGACAGTCTGTCTGGCAATGTCCCCATTTACCAACTAGCAGGAAGCTCCAGGATCCACTTGCAAGTTTGTGGAAAGTTCATGCCAGCTGACTTCACTTAACAAACCACAAACCGGTCAAAATTCATTATGAACTTGAGCTCATGAGCTGGTTCGCACCCATCCCTAATGGAGACAAACAGCTGTGATCACTCAGGAACTAGCTCCTTGATCTTATGAGGTGACAACTGATGATAGACATATTTATAGGGAGAGATCTACAACTGATTTCAAAAAAGAAACAAAAAAAAGGAAGGGCTATAGATACAGCAGATTTTGAATTAAAAAAGCTTGGCGGTATTCAAGTGCATCAGCCAACATACATGGACAGCAATGACCAAAAGAAAGTGGAGGTTGAAATGCTGGTCATGCCCCACAGATCTGCAAGGCTGAGGAAGGCAACCCAGAGACTAATGGAAAATGAAATAAAATTTGGTTGGTTTTAAAGGTGCCACTAGGCTCAAACTATTGCTTCAGACCAACACAGCTATTTATCTAATGGAGAACTTTTTTTCAAGGGAGGGAAAGATGTCAGGGCCCTGTGACTTTAAATGGATGCTAGCAATTTCATATAGATTCTAGAGCATCAGAGTAAACTTGCTCCTTCTAACATTGATTTCTAAGTTACGTCAATAGTCAATAAAGTTCATCTTATGTCATACTGCATCCTGAATCATGAAAGTTATTCATAAAAATGTGACACCCACCAATGGCACTTCAAGATGACGTACCATCTGAGACAGGGACTCAAAGACAGGTTACCAGAGCCAGACAACCACCTGTGTGCACTAGGAGCTATGTTATGTAATATTAGATCCTAGCAGAACTTTTTTGTAGAAAAACCCAGTAGGAACTCATTTGCATATTAGGCCACACACCCTGACATCACCATTTTTCACAAAGGGCTTTTTTTAAAGCCAAGCAGGAACTCATTTGCATATTAGGTCACACCCAGATGCCAGGTCAGCCAGAACTGCATTCCTGCTCAAAGCCCTGGATACTAGGATTAATTCATTAGCCTACCAGTATTATCTGTAGTTGTTTTATATATTACAGATATTTGGACAGAAATTTATAGATATAAATTGTATTATTAGGTGAGCAAGTTTAATAAACTGGAAAGTTTCTTACGAAAGAGGAAAAGGTATTTTTAGATATATTACCTCCTGGGAGATATGATAGGATAGGATACAAAGGAGGAACTAGGAGGGAGGGCTTTTAGTCTTGACTTTCACTGGCTTTTTGCTGATGCAATAGCAGTTATATCTGTTTAAGATGTACTCAAATTGCGCTTGGTTGATTGATACAACACTGCTGCTGTGATAGGGAAAGCAAGCTGATTCTGACAGTGCTCTTTGAGGACAGCTCCTCCTCCTCTTCCCCACCCGGAGCAACTGTGGTGCCTGAGAAGATTTCTCCTTCCTCTCCACTTGGGTCCTTGCTGCTGCTCAGAGGAGACAGCAAGGGAAGTTTCTGAAGCATTTTATGTGCATTTTTGCTAGTGCAAAAATCAATATTTGAACCACAACAGAGGATATCAGTGGAACTGATTTTCCTCCATTTTTAACTTTCATTATGTTGAAAGTGTTATGTCAAAGCAACAATGCAACACTGGCAAGGAAAGTAAAGGTCAAGTTTCTACTTACATTACCAACTCCTGCATACCAGGTGTGGCAATAAGAGTTCTTAAAAGAACGTTTGAGTCCAGTGGCACCTTTAACACCAAAAAGATTTTATTCAAAGTATAAACTTCTATGTGTACGCACACTTCTTCAGATACAATGAAATGGAAATTACTAGTCCATACATATAAGTAGAGGGTGAGTAGATTAGCAAACAGCATAATGAAGACATTTAACAGACTCAAGGACCAAACAGGAATAACAAGTTTACTCCATATGGTTACCATTTGTTTGGGTTTAGTTTTGGAAGAAAACATAGTGAAGGAAATAAATATGTCATAATTGGAGACTGATGGGCAAATGTATCCTTAATTGTGGAATGCTCAGAGTAATGAAATAGGACCCTGTCATTATGCTCCATCTGTTTCTTAAGCACGGAGGCAAATTTGCAGCACCTTCTCCTTTGAAGTGGGGCAACTGACTGTGTAGAGCAGGGGCGTCGAACTCATTTGTTATGAGGGCCGGATCTGACATAAATGAGACCTTGTTGGGTCGGGCCATGTCGGGTTGGGCAGAGACATGTCAGGCCGGGCCACGTGTGTACCTGTTTAAGATTCCGTAGCAGAGATATAAATTTTATAAAGAACACTATTTGCAGATTTATACCCCGCCCTTATCTCTGAATCAGAGGCTCAGAGCAGCTTACAATCTCCCATATCTTCTCCCCCCACAACAGACGCCCTGTGAGGTGGGTGGGGCTGAGAGGGCTCTCACAGCAGCTGCCCTTTCAAGGACAACCTCTGCGAGAGCTATGGCTAACCCAAGGCCATTCCAGCAGGTTCAAGTGGAGGAGTGGGGAATCAAACCCGGTTCTCCCAGATAGAAGTTCACACACTTAACCACTACACCAAACTGGCTCTCTTTATATATTTTATAATATAAATATTATATAATATAAATATAATATAAATATATATATATAATATATATATATATTTAAAAAATTAAAACATGCTTAAAATGTTAGCACTTATTGGTTTTAAAGATGCTTCCTATGTATTTCTCCCATGGGATCCAGGGAACTGGGCAAAGGAAGCTCTGGCTCTTTCCTTCCTTCCCTAGGGGACGGGGGAGCTTCATCCAATAGAAGGAAGAGAGGCTTGGCTCAGTAGCTCTGTCTTGCGATTGAGAGAGCCTGGCAAAGTAAGCTCTCCAACCCTTCTCCCCAAGGGAGGAGCCTCAGCCAGTGGAGATAATAGAGGTTTTGCTCTGTAGCTCCTGTTCAATTGAGCAAGCCTTGCAAAGCAAGCTGTTATGCAGAAGGAAGCGAGATAGAAGGAAGCAGATGACAGCCAGTTGCTGGGAGGCCTGATAGGAGCCCTCTGGGGGCCTGATTCAGCCCCTGAACTGCATGTTTGACATCCCTGGTGTAGTATTATCTCCCATTCCCAGACCAGGAAAATACATTCCAACCTATAAATAATAATAATAAACTTTTTATTTATACCCCACCCTCCCCGCCTAGGCAGGCTCAGGACGGCTAACAAGACATGGTAAAACCATTATACAAATAAAACAATATATAATATAATTAATAATGTAAACAGTAAAACCAATAAAACAATACATTATAATACAATCAAATTATGTGTAAGATGGCTCGGTGTTATTGATCTTATCAAGAGTTCCGTCTTAAAAAGCTAGCTGGAAGAGGGCAGTTTTGCAGACCCTACGGAACTGGTTAAGATCCTGTAGGGCCCGCACCTCTTCCGGCAGTTAATTCCACCATTGGGGGGCCTTTGTAGAGAACGCCTGTTCTCTAGTAGTTTTTAATTTGGTTTCTTTTGGCCCAGGGATTTCGAGATGATTTTTTGAGCTTGATTGCAGTGCTCTCTGGGGAACATAGGGAGAGAGGCGGTCCCTAAGGTAGGCAGGTCCTCGACCATATAGGGCTTTAAAGGTGATGACCAGCACCTTGTAACGAACCCAGTAAACAATTGGCAGCCAGTGCAATTCCTGCAGCCCAGACTGCACATGTTCCCACCGAGGCAGTCCCAGTAGCAGCCTGGCTGCTGCATTTTGCACTAGCTGCAATTTCCGGGTTCGGTACAGGGGCAGCCCCATGTAGAGGGCATTACAGTAGTCTAACCTTGAGGTGATCATTGCATGGACCACTGTTGCCAGGTTGCTGTGCTCCAGGAACCTACCATTCCAAATTACACTACAGTCTAATATTCATTATATTTATAGTTCAATCCACTATTTTATTATTTTAATAGGGCTGCCCACCTGAATCGTTCTTAAAAGCTAAAAAAAATAAAATCAAAATTTGAAGAAAACAGGAAGATGTCTGGGAGAACACTGAAATGCAGTAAGTTTGTACTAAATAAATAGGAATAAATAATATTACTAATGGGGAAAAGGCACCTAGTGTGGATTGTCCAGGGCTGTACCCTTAGCAAAGCCCTAATTTAAGTAATGTAGTAATTTGCAGTAATGATCGCTTGGGGATTTTGGCCAGCGTTGTTCACATTCTCTCTTCTCTCTGCACCAACGGAGCGCCTCAATAGGATCCGATCGTGGATGCTGATGCCTCCTCCGAAACATTTCGCGAGGGTCGCGCACGTGTGTCTGCATTCTCTTCGGATCCTCCTGTAGGCCCGGATTCCAACGGATACCCTTCGGCGCCTGCGCGCAGTTTCGGTCGTCATAGTGACGGTAGGCGGTCCTTTGGGGGGGCGAGTGGAGGAAGGGAGGGTCGGGGATGCCGGCTGCTTGTTGCCCAGTCAGAAGGCCGCGTCGGTCCGGAAGGCGGGCGCTGCCTGTAGTTGCTGGGCCAAGCCAAAGCAGCCGCCGGCGAGGACGAGTCGGGTTACTGCTGGCAGTGTGGGGGAAGGGCGGCAGGGTCCTTGCCCGACCGCTGTCGATGAGAGAAAGCGATCGCGTGGAGGCGGCTTCGGTGGTTCATGCCGCCCCCGCGCACTAGCCCGGCTATCGGACGCTGGGCGGTTGTGACAGGCATTAGGGCCTCCCCCGCCCCCTGCGCTGTTTGTGTGCGTGAGTATCCGCACGCGCCCGACGGTTGCTCGGCCGGTTGCTCTGGGGCCCGACCTCGCTGTCTCGCCCGCCCTTAGCTCACCATGCGGCTGTGCGGGGCACTTCTGAAGAGCCCCATCCCCAAACAGATCGAGTACTATTCCCGCTTTTCTCCGTCGCCGCTCTCGATCAAGCAGTTCCTGGACTTCGGTGAGTGACGGAATGGATATCCACCCGCGCGCAGCGCGACACAAACAAACAGCCCTCCGCGGCTCTCCCTCGCCTGTCCTTGCAGGGGGCTGGTGAGGAAGCTGGATGAGCCTAGCCGGGGTGAGGGAGGGCTTGAAATGGGGCGCCAAAAGTAAAGAAGCCGACGAGGCTTTGAAAACGACAAGTTTCAGTGGGGCCTGTTGAGGAAAGAGGTCCTGAAGCCCCGTTTGAGCCGCCGAAGAGACCTGGTTGGGCCAGGGCCTGTCGAGAGTAACCCCTAAAAGAAGAATTGGTGGGGAGCTCTAAAAAAGTTGGGGGTTGGCTTTTCTTCCTTTAACAGGTGCAGGACAGATAGAAGTTCAGTCGAAGGGTTTTTTCGCCACTGGGGGATATGTGACAGGAATATGCCACCTGTTATTATTTTAGTACATTTTAAAGCCATATTTCCTCCAAGACATACTGGGTAGGATACATTGTTCTGTGCTTTTTTATTTAGGCAACAACCCTTGCGAAGCTTAGAGTAATTGGCTTAGGGTCATACAGCAAGTTTCTTCCCAAAGTGGGGGTTTGAGCCTGGGTCTCCCAGATCCTAACTCCGACATTCTAGTCACTACAGTGTGCAGCTGTTAAGTGGAGAAAATCCCTAAGTGAAAAACAAGGTGCCAGGCTTCCCTGGCTCAGTTCACATGTTATATTTTAATCTAGTGTGAGATCTGCTCCCCCCCCCCTTCCCCCTGCTAACCATAGTTTGTCATATTGCCTGACTGGGCAATTACAGTTACTGCTAACCCACCAACCTGTGACTTAAAACCATGAATTGAAATAGGACTGCAAAACATGGTGTGGAGATTGGCATGAACCATACTTGTGCAATTTGGATGTCATGGCAGATGAGAGAAAAACCTTGGAACTGAAGGAATCATTATTTAAGAAGGAAGTTTGCCTACTGAGTCATGGGCTTCCTTCCTCCCAATTTAGAGTATTATTCCAAAAATATAGGTTCCCATAAGATGAGATGATGAAGAAGATGATGATATTGGATTTATATCCCGCCCTCCAAAGAGTCTCAGAGCAGCTCACATTTACCTTTCATTTACCTTCCTCCCCCACAACAGACACCCTGTGAGGTGAGTGGGGCTGAGAGGGCTCTCACAGAAGCGGCCCTTTCAAGGACAACCTCTGCCAGAGCTCTGGTTGACCCAAGGCCATTCCAGCAGCTGCAAGTGGAGGGGTGGGGGTTCAAACCCGGTTCTCCCAGATAAGAGTCTGCACACTTAACCACTACACCAAACTGGCTCTTGGGACAGCTACCACAGATTAGGGGCAAAGCCTACTACTGCATTTTTCTATAAGCTAATTCTATTGTTACTCTTTGTCCCTTCCTACAGTTCTTTCTCTAATTTATTTCCTGTTTTTGCTCCTGTTAAGTCCTTACATTCCACTTGTATTTCTACAACTCTCTAGTCATTCTCTTTGGTCCTGTTCCAGCCTATACTGCTATCCTCTTGTCTAGTGAAGGTTCATGTATATCACCACTCAAGCCCTCGATCATATAGGCAACCTTGTAGGGTAACTTATAACTGCACTGTTATGTTTGGTGGTCTGTGGACATTATGGAGCTAACTCAAATTGTTTTAGTATTGCCAGTTTGAATAATGCACACAGCTTTCTGTGCATACATATTTTTACTGCACTTCCAACTAGAATGACTTCTGAAAAGGATTCTAGAAATGTTGGTACAGAAGGAAAACCATGTAATGTGCAGTGAAATGAGAAACAACTGGGACTTCTGTGTGTACACTGAGAACAGAGTGTAACCAGCTCGACAGCAGGTTAAGTGGCCTTTTGCTTGCTGTCTAGGAAGCCTAGCTTACTAAGGATGAGGGCGTATGAAGTTTCTACAGTTTCTAGTACAGATGGACTCACATTCTAGCTGTATCTGAAGAACTGAGCGTTGACTCATGAAAGCTCATATCCTGCCACAAATGTTGTTAGTCTTTAAGGTGGTACTGGACTCTTCCTCTTTTCTACTGCTACAGACAGACTAACATGGCTACATAAGATTGTAGATTTCAGATAATTCTGTGGTTGCATAATCTGGTTTTTAAAGACTAGCCCCAATAAGTCCTGTACCAGTTCTGAAAATTACTTGGATTTGAAGAACTACCAGTGGGAATAAACCATCCAGATATGGCGCATCAAAAGGTTATGCTAAGCAATACTCCCACTAAGCTGTGGAGTTTTGCGAGCAAAAATTCTACTTTGTGAGCTGCTGCATAAACTAGTTTGCTCTGGGGCCATTTTTCCCAAGCTGAGACAAAAATGTGTTAGCCAGAGGCTAAAAAATCTGTGAGCTAGCTCACACTAACTCAGTTTAGAGGAAACACTGATGTTAAGGTTGTCAAAATATTTTCTAACAGGGAAAAGGAAGTTATTCAGTTACAATATTGTTTAAGAACTAGTTTGTCGGTTATTTTAAAATGGTACTGGGAAATAGTGCCATTGTTTTGAAGAAACACATTTTTCTTGAATGGCCAACAAGGTTGCAAAGACCATGCCTGAGCAATTTCAATCAATATTTTAACTTAGATTTTTCATTAAGATACCACAAAACATGTGCCTGTAAGATTTCCCTATGAATGTACTGCCACTGAAAACATTTACAAAGGTCATTCAATCTTTGGGAAAGATTATGTAGCTTCATCAGACCATTAGGGATGAAAGTTTCACATTTAGAGAGGGCTCACTGAGAGATCTTCTCCCATGTACTTTGCTATTCATAGTTGCCTCATACAGGGTACAACTCCAGAATTGCATTCAGCTGTCAAAATAGATAGGCTAATAGTAGCCTTAATGACTTTATAGCTTAAACCACGACATGTATTTTTTTTCCTAGAAAGTTAGTGTGATGCCTCTCTTCTGGACCGTATGCTTTTGTGTATGTTCATGGGCCTTCTAAGAAGTTGTTGCCCATAGGATATATTGTATATAGAAAATTCTGCAACTGTGCTACCTAGTGTGCTGCCCAGGACAGGGCATTGAAAATTCCGTGTGCTTCTTGCATGAACACAAAAGCAGCAAATACTTAATGATGAGAGAGAGAGGTGTGGTTGTTGGGTTTTTCTTTTCAATTTAAATTTTATTAAAATTTTTCCATAAAAACATAAAAATAACAATAACATACATATAGCCAATCCAACCAATATATTAGTTAGGCAGAATACATACAGTCACTTTCACATGACAGACAGCAGTCTAAACTTCTGTTAAGGTACTTATCTTCCAAACTTCCCCAGAATTTAAGATTAGGAATTACGTAAAATTCCAACATCAATTCAATAAAACATAATATTCAAATACTTGAGGGGAATTTTACCCTCAGTTCCTCCTTCAAGGAACTTAAACCATTTTTCAATAAACCAGTCCCCTGCTTTGACATTTTCTTGCAGAGTGATACTGGTTGCCAACTTATCCTGTATTAAGATGTCCCAAACTTTATTAAACCAACAAGTTAACTTGAGCACTTTAGGTTTCTTCCAGCAACTGGCTATAACAACTTTTCCTGCTAACAATAATAGTGTCAACAATTCTTTTTGTAAAACCGTTAATTTTGAAGGCCAAAAGTTTAGTAGCAATGATTCAGGAGTAAACGGAATTGTGTGTCCTGTGATTTCTGTTATTTTCTCTAAGATAATTTTCCAAAATGCTTTGATCTCGGGGCACTCCCACCAACAGTGAATGAAAGTTCCCGTCAAACCACAACCTTTCCATCAGTTTGGATTGACTTTTACTTTATCTTTGAAAAGCCTGGAAGGAGTTACATACCACCTAGTAAAAAACTTGTAATTTTGTAAACGAAAATAATAAGATTTAGAATTAAATAAAGATGTCCAGATTTGTTGAACATATGAACATATGAAGCTGCCTTATACTGAATCAGACCCTCGGTCCATCAAAGTCAGTATTGTCTACTCAGACTGGCAGCGGCTCTCCAGGGTCTCAAGCTGAGGTTTTTCACACCTATTTGCCTGGACCCTTTTTTGGAGATGCCAGGGATTGAACCTGGGACCTTCTGCTTACCAAGCAGATGCTCCCCCACTGAGCCACCGTCCCTCCCCATCTTGTTCCCACTGGTCGTCTTTTATTATAATGTTGCAATCTTTCTGCCAGGCTAATTGTTGACTAGATGTCTTTGACCAATCTGAACTATTTAATAAATTGTATATAATTGAAATCACCCCTCTAACTGATGTACTACCTTTGTTGATGGTTTTTTCCAGAGAATTGAGAGTCCTGTTGGCCATTACTATAGGAATTATTTGATGAAGGGCATGATGTATTTGGGTATATTGAAACCAAGGGATCGAAATTTTAAATTTATGCTCCAGTTGGTGGATTGTACTCAGTTTACCGTTAGTTGTAACATCCATTAATGTGAAAATCCTTTTTTCTCTCCATACTATGAAATTGTTAATGTCCTTGCCTGGAGGAAACCAGGACTGTCCCAAAAAAGCCATTATCGGAGAGGAGGCTGGTGAGAGCGTATTTCTCCATTGGTCCCGTAATTGTAATGTATATTTTAAAAATGGATTATTCAAAGCATACTCCTTCCTATTAGATTTAGAATTCCAAACGAATTCATGTAGTAACCCATTTGGTATATCAGTTTCTTCAATTTGGACCCATGCCGGAGTTTCATTAGGAGAGGCATACAAAATAATATTTCTTAGTTGGGCTGCTACAAAATATTTGTCGATTAACGGGATGGCTATACCTCCCAGTTTGTGAGGTTTCGCAAGGAGTGATAAAGCGGTTTCTTGTTGTTCCATAAAAAGGAAGTCCATTGTGATTGCCGTTTTTAAAGATCTTTTTGTAGGACTGGGATTGGGAGGTTTTGAAACAAAAAAAGGAGGCGAGGAAGAAGGAAGGATTTAAGAAGATCTACTTTTTCCAACATGGAGAGATTCAATTTCAACCATTCCCCAAGGGTTAGAGTCAGAGACTTACTAATAGGTCCCTAATTAATCTGGTACAGCTCAGATAAGTTCAGTGGAAACAAAATCCCTAAATGCCTCCACGTTTTTGTGACCCACTTAAAAGGTAATGTTAACTTACTGTATTTTTGCACCATAAGGCGCTCCGGACGATAGGACGCACCTTCCTCCTGGGGGGGCGATCCGCTGCTTCTGCCTTCGATCCGGCACTTCCCCCACGCCTCCCTGCCTGGCTCCATCTTCTTCCAGCATGCAAACCCAGCGCTTCGCGAGCACCGGCTGCGGAGGGGGCAGCGTGCTTCCTCCTTGCCTGTGTGCCTGGCTCCACCTCTGATGCTTAAAGCAAGCGCTGGGATCGCTCCCTCCGCCCTCCGATCCCAGCGCTTGCTTTAAGCATCACAGCTGAAGCCAGGCACACAGGCAAGGAGGAAGCACCCGCCCCCTCCGCAAACCCAGCGCTTCGCGAGCGCCGGCTGTGGAGAGGGCTGCGTGCTTCCTCCTTGTCTGTCTGCCTGGCTCCACCTCTGATGCTTAAAGCAAGCGCTGGGATCGGAGGGCAGAGGGAGCGATCCCAGCGCTTGCTTTAAGCATCAGAGGTGGAGCCAGGCAGACAGACAAGGAGGAAGCACGCTGCCCTCTCCACAGCCGGCGCTCGCGAAGCGCTGGGTTTGCGGAGGGGGCGGGTGCTTCCTCCTTGCCTGTGTGCCTGGCTTCAACTGTGATGCTTAAAGCAAGCGCTGGGATCGGAGGGTGGAGGGAGCGATCCCAGCGCTTGCTTTAAGCATCAGAGGTGGAGCCAGGCACACAGGCAAGGAGGAAGCACGGTGCCCCCTCCGCAGCCAGCGCTCGCGAAGCGCTGGGTTTGCATTGGGGCCACGTGGAGCGATCCCAGTGCTTGCTGGAAGAAGATGGAGCCAGGCAGGGAGGCGCGGGGGAAGCGCCGGATCGGCGGCAGAGGCAGCGGATTCCCCCCCCCCCGGAAGGTACGTACCTTCGCTGCATAAGATGCACACACTTTCCCCCCCACTTTTTTTGGGGGGGGGAAGTGCGTCTTATGGTCCGAAAAATATGGTAATTGATTCTTGTACTTCCTGAGAAATATTTATCGAGTAGATTTCTGATTTATTATAGTTGATTGAAAAACCCGAGTATTTACTAAATTCATTTATTTTCTCTTTAAGAGTTGTTAAAGAAATAAGGGGATTACTTAAATAAAAAACCATGTCATCAGCAAAGAGACTAGCTTTATATATCACTTTGTTTAGTGAAATACCTGCGATTTCAGGAGAATTCCGAATTGCAAAAGCAAAGGGTTCAACTGTAAGGGCAAATAAAAGGGGAGAAAGGGGGCTGCCCTGCCGAGTAAATCATCTGTAGTAAATTAAGCAGTAAATCATCTGATCTATAAAAATTTGTAATAATTTGTATGGGGAGCTGTAGATGGCAAAAATGGAATTTAAAAAATGTGGTCCGAATTTCATATAACTAAGTAAGGTCTTTAAGTAGTTAGCTTCAACCTTATCAAACGCTTTTTCAGCATCTAAGGATAAAATTAAAGACGGGACTTTTGAGGATTTAGCTAAATGTATCAGATTTAAAGACTTACGGATATTGTCTGTAATGGTGCGACCCGGCATAAAACCAGCCTGATCTGGGTGAATGTACTGGGTGATTTTTTTTTAATGGTTCTGCAAGTAAAGCAGAAAAAATTGAAATCATGATTCAAAATCGAGATGGGGCGATATGAGGCGGGATTGAGCCTATCTTTACCTTGTTTATGTAGAACAATCATTCTTGACCCTAGCCAACTTGGGGGAAGACGACCCTCTTCCATTACTGAATTATAAGTATCCAGCAATGGTGTTAGTAGAGAGGATTTGAAATGTTTATAGAATTCTATTGGGAACCCATCTCTCCCCGTAGCCTTATTGCTTTTTATCTTGGAAATAACCAACCTCAGTTCCGTTAAATTAAAAGGTCTGTCTAAAAACGATGCATGCTCCTCCATGAGGAAAGATTTAAAATCAATAGAATTAAAATAGGACTCAATTTGGTGTGGGTCTGGATTGTTTGCTTCATATAACTTTGAGTAAAATTTAAAAAAGTTTTCCGAGATTTTTTTAGAAGATGAGAGTATCTCGCCTTGTTGGTTTCTAATTGCATAAATCATATTTTGTGATCTTTTTTTATTGATCCGATGTTTCATAAATCTTATTGAGTTTGAGGTTTTGGTAATATATTTTTGTTTCAGAATTAAAAGGTTTTTCTGAATAGTGGAGGTTTCTATTAGATCTAATTGTTTTCTAGTCTGATTTAATTTTTTCAAGGTTTTTTTGCCACCATACTTCAAATGTTTTTCTTGCAATAATGCAATACGAGCATTCAGGTCCTCAATGGATTTCCTGTTAGCTTTATTACATGCTGAGGCTATTGAAATAAAATTACCTCTCATCACAGCTTTAAAGGCGTCCCATATATAGGCCTGGGATACCCCGCAGTTGGCATTAAGAGTAAAATATGATTGGATTTGTTCTGTCATGTTTTTACTAATTACCTCATTTGCGAGAAGAAGTTTGTTGAGAGACCAATTCGGGCCTTTACCATCTGAGTCATGGACAAGCAGGTCACAATGCACCAATGAGTGGTCTGAGATACTTCGCACTTCGATACTTGCATTTTCAAATTGATTAATCAGGGTGGGAGAAACTAATAAAAAATCAATCCTAGAATAAGAATTATGAACATTGGAATAAAAAGTGTAATCTCTACTCTTAGGATTCAAAGTACGCCACACGTCAATCAAGTTACGGGATTTAAAGGTACAGTTTAAGTCAGTAAGGGAGGATGTTTTCCTTTTCAGAGGGCTAGTATAATTTGATTTATCCAAATTTAGATCTGCTATAAAATTTAAGTCCCCCCCCCCCCCCCCCCCACTAATACATTACCTTGCTGGAACTATTGTAGTTCCAAGAATACTTCCCTGAGAAAATTTAACTGTCCACTGTTTGGTGCATATATTGAGGCAATAGTGGTGCTAACTCCCTCTAATTCACCTTTAAGAAATAAAAATCTGCCCTTCGGATCTTTCTTCATATGTTGACATATGAAAGGGGTATGCTTTGAAATCAATATAGCGACCCCCCTGGCTTTTGAGGATCCAGGAGCCTGGTAAGATTGAGTGAACCAATGTGAATTAAGAAAATTAGGAGCTGTGGCCTTTAAGTGTGTTTCCTGAAGGCAAACTATGTTGAGTTTATTCTTTTCAAGATAGTTGGCAATCCGTTTGTGTTTAATAGGATTTTTAAAACCTCTGCAATTCCAAGATGCGAATTTGAGATTCCGAGACATACTATTTGTGCTAGAACCTGAAGTACTTAGAAAGGGCAAGGGAACTAAACTACCTGCTAGTTTTCTGTTTTGTTTTGTAATTTATGACTTATCACTAGTGACAGACACCAGTACGTGGAACTAGTACTAGCTGTCACTTAACCACTAACTACCAAAAGAAAAACCAAACACAAACACAAACACCCAAGTCTTGGGAACAATTTCACCAGCCCTCCTGTACCCGGAGGGAAAGGGAGAAATACTCTGGGTACTCCCTTAAGAGTGAAACTGAGAACACCTTTTAGGGGAACTATGTTATTCAACTTTACAATCAGAACAACTTGAACATCCCAAGCATCTCCCCCATAGGCATACAAAAACTAGGCTCTTAATATTATGAAACTTCACCTAACTACAAATATAACATATTTAGTAACAATACTAACTTCTTAATAATTGGCTTCATCATTATCATCTCTTATTGCTTCCAAAGATCGTTATACCATATCATAACATAACTACAAATATTTAAAAATAATTAGAAAGAGGCAAAAAACCACATTATCTATTATAATACTTTTAAGTCATTTTAAAAAATATATTTGATTACCCTCCAGTTGATTAAATTACAGACCCTATTTCATTCCTTTAAATTAATAAATTAATATATGACCTTGATTAATTCATTCCAATTTGTACAAATCTATTTTAAAAGTTTATACAAAAAACAATAGTTTAAGACAAATAACAAACCTCCTACTCACCACACATACATACCTAACAATCATATTACTTTCCCTTTTATCATTCTTTCTTACACAAACTTTCACATTCACTCTCTACTTCCCTAACAGCCAGACACCATTTAATTCATTACTACCTAGTTCCCTATTTTGCTTACTATCAAACCTCATTCATTCTTTCAAACCTTATCATTCTTTCTTACACAGTCCCCTTCACTCACCACTTTCTTAACAGCCAGACATCACTTAATTCATTACTACCTATTTCCCTATGTTACTTGCTATCAACCCTCATTCATTCTTTCAAACCTTTTTAAACCCATATCAGTCACTCCAACTTATATGCCCGGGTTCTCTAAGATAATCAGTTATTAAATATAAACATTTCCAGCCATTAGTTACATTATCTAGTACTAGGCATTCCTACAAAGAAAAGCTTACTATGCCACCTCCCTCCATTTTGAGCCTGATTAACCTATATGGTATTGAAACAAAATGTAGCCTAACTATTTTGCAACACAGAAGCCCGCCAAAAGAACCTTTTGAGTTATAGCAACCGTTAAGAACACGAACAGCTTTTCAGAGTTTTAGACAGATTGATGACCATTTTAACAAAACTTAGTCTCTTTAAGAAAGTTTAGTCTCTTTCTTATGTTGGAGCGCCCTCTGCAGGTGGATTGAGTCTTAATAAGTCTTCCTCTTCAGTAGGAGTTAGTTCTAGCGCCAAAACTTTGAGCAGAGCTTTGCCTGAGTCGATGTCAGATGCATTGTGCAAACAGCCGTTCTTATACACCAAAATGTCTGATGCAGGGCTCCATCGAAACCTGATATTTGCAGAATGTAGTTTAGAGACAAAGGGTCTTAATTTTCTCCGTTTGTCTAGTACATCTGGGGGAAGATCCAAAAGCATCAGGATTCTTTTCCCTTTGTATACCAGGGCCCCGTTTATTCTCGCCTCTTTTAAAATGAAGTCTCTTGCTTTGGGAAAGATGAAATGCACCAGTATGTCTCTGGGCCTCCCTCTTCTCACTGTAGCCAGCGCCCCCAACCTTTGTGCTTTGGCGATCGTTAGCATGCTTCCCTCCTCCACCTTCAGAGCCGTTTTAAGCCATTTTGTCATAAAAGTGTTCAAATCAGTGGACCCCTCCTCGCCCTCTTCCAGCCCACGAAATTTAAGATTCAAAGCTCTAAAACGGTTTTCTAAGATTAATATTCTATGTTCTAGTAAGCTATTTGTTCTCCTAAGAGATTTAACATCGTCCTTGAGTACTAAAGTCGCCTCGGCCGATTGCTCCGCCATTTTTGTTGTTACATTGAGCTCCTCCGACAGCTCTTGAATTTTAGACTGGATGGGCTTAAGGTAGGTTTCTAGCGATTCATTAAAGTATCTGTGAATTTCCACTCTCAAGAGGTTGAGGTCGCTCTTATTTATTGGAGCATCTTCATCCTCTCTGTCTGGGCTGGGTGGGGTATAATCATATGCCGCCATATTTTGAACTGCATGGGTTAACGACCTACTAACCTCTTCCACGCCGTCTGTTTTGAAAAAATCTGCCACTGACTTATTTTCTTCAGAACTGTCTTCTTTTTGTTTCTGCTTTGCTGTCCCATTGAAAATAGGATTTTTAAAGAAGCCTGGTGACTATAATTTAGCTATATAGGAGGAATGATCAGGAGCTTGATCAAAGTGCGTCTGCCATGTTTCTGTGACGCTCCGCCCCCCGCCCCCCGTTAGGTTTTTAAAAGTACCCTATTCCAGGGGTATCAAACTCATTTGTTAGGAGGGCTGGATCTGACACAGTAGGACTTTGTGGGGCTGAGCCATGTGTGTCATAAAATGTAATCTGAGGAGCAGAGATGCAAATGTTATAAAGGACACAGAAACACAATTAAATATATTATTTTTATCTTAAAATACAAATATGCCTATAAAACTCTAGCAATATTTTATTTAAAATGGAAAGGTGAGGGAATAGTGGGATTTAGTAATGCAATTTTAAAAATAAAACATTCAGAAAAAGCACAAGGATCACAGCAGAAACTAAAAATATAGAATGCTCTGAGCCTGGGAAAGCAATGAAATGGCATTGCAAGCTTCCCTCCTCCCTCCCTTGGTCTACTCAAATTGACAGTGGCTCTTTGGTGTAATATCCCCCTTTGGCTGTGTGTTCTCAGGTTATACTGCTCACTAGATCAGATCCATCGAGCAGAGGCAAGTTGGCTCAAAGCATCAACACTTTAGGGTTTGTAGAATCTTTCGGGATCAAGTGCTGTGTTCTACTGGAGAAAGTTTTCCTTCCAGACGTTTCGTTCTCAGCTGCGGAGAACATCCTCAGTGGCGTTGCAGCCAGAGCAGGCGCTCAGACCTTCTTGGCTGCTGTGCATTGAGTAGAACACGGCACTTGATCCCGAAAGATTCTACAAACCCTAATGATGTTACCAGCCGTGAAAACCTGAATTCTTTGATAACATCAACACTTTATTTGCAAGGACACAACTCCAGGAAACATGAGCTTCAGCTGGCTGTAGGAATGCTGAAAGTGAAACGGATCTCCACTCCATTGAAACACATTGCAGCATAGAAAAAATTGCAAGGAAAATGTGGAGTGGATTTTCCATTAAGGTCTCTGGGCCCTGTCTATCTGGGCATAGAGACCTTAATGGAAGATCCATTCCATGTTTTCCTTGCAGCTTTGCTTCTGCTGCAACTAGCAAAGACAAGGAAGAAAGAGCATGGAACTTGGTCAGACTTGGAGCTTCAGAGGGGGAGGACAGGAGGGGGGGAAGGAGCCCTGGGGGCCTGATTAAATCTCTGGGTGAGTTGGTTCTAGCCCATGGACCAGACATTTGACACCCCTGCCCTATGCAAACAAAAACAGTATTATGACATCAGAATAAAAACCCTATCAGTCTATATATGAAAAGAGCAGGAATGAAGTTTTTCATATTTTATCATGGTTGTCAGAGATGCACGTTATATACAACAGCAAGCCATGCAATGACTCTTATAGGAACGAGCCTTGAACATCTCCAGGCTGGCATATTTTCTCCTTCCTCCTTTTCTCTTTTGGAAATTAATCACTTCAAATTTCATGGCAAATTGTAGCTTATCATTTCATCCAAATTACAAACTGGTTCTCTCTAAATCATAATTTGAAACCATAATTTAATCATAGTTTGGAGGCAAGAGGACAAAGTGTAGTTTGGAAACAACATAGTAGTTTGCTGCAAAATTGGAAATGATTAATTTTGAATCTGTGCATATATGTATTGTACAACCCTGAGGATTTTTGAAACCCATTTCTGTAGCAAAAAGGATTGTCATATGTGGGTATAATGTCATTGTTTTGGAATTATTTTACTAACCTAATTAAAGGAGTGTCAAGGATAAGTTAGTGGAATTACTGAAATAATGCAGCTTTTGGTTAGGTAGCTTGATAGAAAAGATCTCAGGTTTTATTGGACCTTGAAGAAACTAGATTATGACCTGAATCAAACATGATGCTTGTGAATCAGAGAAACAACAACTGCTTTTATCCCATTTAGAATTTTACATTAGTCATTTATAGTTATAAATTATTTTTTAAAGTCCCATATAGTGCATGTATCAAACTCTGTCAAGCTAATATATATATTCAAAGGATTTCTCCTTTTTATGTGTCCTGTCATGCCCCTTGAAATGCTCTGGGAATTTTCACCTAGGCCCTACACAAACATCCTTCTACCTGATTGTGTAATCATAAATGTACCTCATGAGCTCTGCTCTCCTTTTACTTCAGCATTTCCTCCTCCTTTTCTTGAATGACCAATCCTCCTTGTAGTAATATCAATCATTTTGTTAACTATAGTAAACAAAAATTAGTTTTCTGAATCTTCTTCTAACTGTGACGGCAAAATGATGATAAGAAAAGTCGGTACAGCCCTAACTATGGCTTGAATCCCATTTTGATTTCCATGGGCCAAGGAAGGAGGGCTATATTCACTATTTTTTCCTTATGTGGGAGACCTCTGATTTCTCCCTATGTTATTCTCTGTGGCTCTTCTGTCCACTAGGAGCAGCACTTCAGGGACTGTTTTGTGCTGCTATGGGAGAATCATCAAAAATTGCTTCCCTCATTATACTCATGGAAACTGAGATGCAATCTCACTTATAGTTTCAAAACTGAAGGAAGGAGTGAATGCCGGTATGAAAAGGAAGAAGCATGCAAGCTGTCAGACTGCTTTTAATTACTGAACTATGGTTAGGCAATATAGCAGTGTTTGCATCAACAGGACCCAGAGGTAGTATCTTTGTCAAGAACTGTATCTGTTTCTGTATTCTCTCTCCAGTGAAATCTGGTTTGAGCATTCCCTTAATTAGATTTTGGGAGGTGATTTTCTTTCTTGTTTGGACTTGCTTCTGTTAAGTATAAATAAGGGGAATGGTGTGTTTGTGTGTGAGAGAGAGTTGTGTGTGTGTTAAGTGCTATCACTTCACTTCCAACTCATGGCAAATTAATATCCTCTAAAAATGTCCTATTGTTAACAGCCTTGCTCAGGTCTTGCAAACTTTGGCCATGGTTTCTTTCTTCTGTGTCAGTCCATCTCATGATGGGTGTTCTCTTTTCCTGCTGCCTTCAACTTTTCCTAGCATTATTATCCTTTTCAGTGACTCTTCTCATAATGTGACCAAAGTACAATAGCCTCAGTTTAGTCATTTTAGCTTCTAGGGAGAGTTCAAGCTTGAGACTTGTATGCTAGCTATGTTTTGAGCTTTGTTTGTGGTTTTGTTGAAGAGTTTATTTATTTATTTATTTATTTGTATCCCGCCCTTCCCACAAGTTAATGTATTAGATGGTTTTGTACACTGCCTTGCTTAAAAAATGTAAAGATCAATGATTGACTATCTTCTTCTTGATTAGGCTATGCAAGGAACTTAAATCAGGAAGGTTAGGAATTACTGTGGAGTGGACCATGCTTTGAAAGATAAGAGTCTCACAGATGTAAAATAGCTTGGAAAGTCTAATACATATTTAGATCCAGAATTTGTTACATTCTGATATTGATGTCAATCCTGTTATTTGGAACATAGCAGTGCAACCCCAAGCACAGTTAGAATGACTTCAGTGGACTTAAAAGGGTAGCCATGTTGGTCTGCAGTAGAACAGGGAGATTCGAGCTTGGTAGCATTTTTGAAGTATAAGCTTTCGAAAGTGAAAGCGAGAGTTTATACTGCAAAAATCTTGCTGGTTTCTAAGGTGCTACTGAACTCCAATCTAGTTTTAAAAGAATGTAACAGATGAGGAGAACACTGTTGGTCCATTAAAACGTTAAAGAGCGATAGAACAGATACCATTAAAATGAAGGTTTGTCTTATTAATATTCCATTTCAAGTGATTATGTTGACTTTACAATTACATATTAAAGTAATCTGGAATAGGAAATAGCAACCAAAATGTAAATGGTATTAGGAAGGGATAAACCTAAAATAGATAGTTTTAGGTCTCAAATCAAAACCCTTCCTTCAGAATCCCTGCAGTCCATTGAAGCAAACAGTGTTGAATATTGTCAGTAGCTAAATGTATCAAATGTAGTATCCAAAGTAGTAAAAACTATTTGGAAAGGCTTCACACTCCAATGATGTAGTAGAAACAATATAATCTAATGTTTAAATTTACAAAATATATTGACCTGACAACAAACCCATTAATTCTTTTTTTAACAGGAAAGGAGGGGGGAGGAAATAAATTAATAACCAATATCCAGTCACTTCAGTTTGTTAAGAAGTCATCTTGAAAATACCACTTGAATTGCGGGTGCATAGGTTATAACAGTGTAATGAAGCTTCTTGTGTATATGAGGAAAAGATAATTAACATATTAATTTAAACAGTTGGTACTGATGCAGAAATACCTGTGACCTCCAGACCTAAAACTGAATCAGTATAATCACTAACGTTGATTCTGAGAAGTAATTTGAGTCAGAATTAGGAAAGATTTCACAGGGCTTATAGGTTTATGTGGATAGTGACTTAACTATTTACTAATGATATATAATAGGTAAGTTTATATATGCAATGCAACAGCAGAGAAAATATTATTAGGCCTGCTCCGGCTGCAACGCCACTGAGGATGTTCTCCGCAGCCGAGAACGAAACGTCTGGAAGAAAAACTTTCTACAGTAGAACACGGCACTTGAGCCCGAAAGATTCTACAAACCCTAATGATGTTACCAGCTGTGAAAACCTGAAATCTTTGATAGCAGAGAAAATATTTCAACCTTAGTTAGCTATACATCAGTCTTAGTTGACTTATTGTTGTAAGCTTTAATATAGACTTAGTGTTTCTATTTTATTTAACTAACCATATTATTAAAAATAATTACAAGTAAAAATATTCATCTTAAGCACCCATTAGGAGCAAACAGCTAAAATCTATGCTAAGCAGCCTTTTCAAAGTTGCTACCAAATCCTGTCCAAATGAAAAAAAAAATGTTTTAAATGCTTCCAAAAATTCTCAAGTCATAGCATTGGCAGCACTCCAGAGGGTTGTATAATTGTGGTTTATCTTCAAGGACACCTTCAAGTGATTGATGGCCCACAGATTTTATACTTCTTTCTCTTTGTATGAAATATTAAGTCAAACAGCATTTCTTCACATTAGCAGCCATTCAACTTGAAAAAGGTTGAAAATACATTTATGTGTATTTATGTGTTTTCAGAAGAAGATGATGATGATATTGGATTTATATCCCACCCTATACTCTGAATCTCAGAGTCTCAGAGAGGTCACAATCTCCTTTACCTTCCACCCCCCAACAACAAGCACCCTGTGAGGTAGGTGGGGCTGAGAGAGCTCTTACAGCAGCTGCTCTTCTGTGAAAACTATGGCTGACTCAAAGCCATTCTAGCAGCTGCAAGTGGAGGAGTGGGGAATCAAACCTTGTTCTCCTAGATAAGAGTCCTCGCACTTAACCACTACACCAAACTGGCTCTCAGGATCAGATCCTGTTATATAATGCAGAATCATACGATGTATCCCTATATCAGAATCATAGAGTTGGAAGGGACCTCCAGGGTCATCGTGTCCAACCCCCTGCACAATGCATGAAACTCACAAATACCTCCCTCTAAATTCACAGGATCTTCATTGCTGTCAGATGGCGATCTAGCCTCTGTTTAAACACCTCCAAGGAAGGAGAGCCTATATATAGTATGTTCCATTTGATAACTTTTACTGCTTCTATAGAACCAGAGGTATCAAACTCCTTTGTTATGAAGGCCAAATCTAATCTAAATGTAGTTTGTCGAGCCACGCTGGGCCATGTAATGACAGGTACCGGAAATATAAACCTTACAAAGGACACATTCAAACTAGGAAGCAATTGATTCCTAGCAGTGAGTGCTATTGATTTACCAGGGAACTCACAAAAACCTAACTTTTCCAGATCCCCCCACTTCCAGTTCTCATCCCTTCTTTATTTCCCACAGAAGTGGTGGGGCTGTTTCCAAAACCTCCAGAGGGTGCTTTCCCCTCCTCCCCCCTTGACCACTTTTCCCTCACTGGCTCAGAACAACACCAGTTGCTCACAGGCCAGATAAGAGCCCTAGATGGGCTGCTACTGTCCTGTGGGCCATATTTTCGACACCCCTGCGTAGGATAAGAAACTGATCTGATTCTCTCTGGGTAGATTTAAAATATGTATAAGATGGCCAGGTCAGTAGTGAAAGGTTGGTGTTTTACAGAGAAAGAGCAAGAAGTTGTGACTGACACAAAACTGTTTTCAAAACATCTTTATATTACACAGGTTTTCACAAGTTTTTAGTACTCCAGTTTCAACTCACTATTGTTGGTGATTGTGTTAAATTGGAATGTTCAGTGAAAAATAGGAATGAAGGAGTTTCTTTGTTCATCTCTTCATGCCTGTAGTTCTTTGCGCTGTACCAAAGTTCACTCCTGCGAGTCCCACAAATGTCAAAAATGACTTCTCAAGTGGTATTATTTTTAATTATTTAATTCATTTATATCCTGACTTTCTCCATAACAGAAACCCAAAGTAGTTTACATCATTTTCCTTTCCTCCGTTTTATTCTCACAGCAACCCTGTGAAATGGGCTAGGCTAAGAGTGTGACTGGTCCAAGGTTATCCAGCAAGCTTCTCTGGCATAAGCGGGGAATTCAAACCTAATCTCCCACATAGTAGTCCAACACTCTTAACCACTATAAAAGCTGTATATGGAAAGATGGATATCAGTCTCAGTGAGGGACGTAGAAGCTTCCCATATGGATCCTGGCCTAGAACTGCAAAATATTACAGATTAAAATTGAGTTGGATGGTCTGTTTTGTACCTGCTGGAGTTTGAATAAAGGATAGACACAGGCATTTTTTAAAAAAAAAAATAAGTTGTGTTGACAACCTTTTTTGCATGCTTAAATGTATATTAACAGATTCACATTTTTTAAAATTACATTTTATTTGGCAACAATTTTGTTATCTAAAAATTATTAATTCATTAGGATTCAGTCTGTTGATGAAAATAGGAAACAATTTGCTTGATGGCATACTGCCTGGAATTTAATATTTTCTGGATCATTTAGTAGAGACTGTAAGTAAGATTAGGTGTATGTTCTCAAGCTCTGTCTTGTTTTTAAGAGAGAGAAATTGGGAGATGCAGTTTTCAATTTTCTGTTTAAAATCAGCTTTGTAACAAAATTGGCAGTCATAACAAAGGTCTGTTATGTAATACTTTTTCACTGGATCTTCTCAGCAATTCTTCAGGTATTTTTCTGTATTAATGAAAAGTCTTGTGGAATTGTGCTAGGCAGATCCCATGATGCTGTGACCATGTATACTCATTTGAAACCTGATGTCAATCAGAATATAATGCTATTTAATGGTAGCGAAATACAGTTGGTATAATCCACTACTCTGCAAAATTACTTTCAGTCAGGCTTTCTTAAAGTAGCATGTAGATTATATGGTAAAATATTTCATACAATTGTATGTAGATTACAGACATGTGTTGTTTTCAAGACCATTTAGTATATTTAAAATATACTAAGAATTCACAAGATTTTCCATATGAACCTACCCATTCACTCCAGTCATCTTCGGAGGCCCTTCTTTCGTTGCCCCTGCCATCTGAGGCTATACTGGTGGCAGCCTGAGAAAGGCTTTCTCAGTCATGGCACTAAAACTTTGGAACTCCTTCCCCAGAGAGATTTGTCTGTCCCCCTCTTCCTATCAGTGTCTTCCACCAGTGGGTGAACACTTTTTTTAGTTTCTTTTAACATACCCCCAATAACCATTTGACCCTTCTCCCTGGTTCTGGTGTTATTTGTATTTTTACAGAATAATTTTATAATTTCAGATGTTCTTTTAAATTGTTCAGATGTTTTAATTATTTTATGTTTGCTGTCTTGGGGACCCTGATCAGGTGGTAAAATGGCATAAAATGTGTTAAGTAAATAAGAAAGAAGTCGGATTCTATTAACTTTTTACAGTGGTGTAATGTGGAGGAGGGGCAATCATGCCCAGTTCCATGCCTCACAGAAACCTGGTCATGTGAGTCTTTTTTGTCCTTGTGGGTCTCACAGTCTCTGGAATAACCTTGGCAGGTGGGTGTCAAAAGGGGCCCATCCTACCTCTTTTGCTCATAGAAGAGTTGATATGGTCCATTATAACTTACTATTTCTCACTAGCGTCTCACTAATTATATGTGATTAAATTTGATTGACATTTATTGATAAAATATACTGAACAAAAGGAGGAAGTGAAAGATTGGAATGGCAGGCATTATAGTACAGACATAAATAAACATCATTTTTAGAAAAAGGTGTTTGAGAAAGTTTTAACCTATCAGTTAATAATCTGAGGAATTCTTAACATCAGCATTTTATTTTACATTGCAACACAAACAATTTTGACATTTTTAATTCCATTTTTTCTTATTTCACTGTGTTAGAGAGGATATGTCCAGAACCCTCCAGAGATCTCATAGAAATGAATAAGAAATCTCTGAGACTGTTCTTAAATATTTGACTGAAATAATTAGTTTTACAATATATACTTATTTCTCTAACTGAGCCTTCGTTTTAATTCTGTTTTTGCTGAAGAGTTGGAATAGAAAGACCGTTGAAGCAGATTCCCAGGAGCAGAATGAGGGAAACTGGAGAGCTGGGGGGAACCAGGGCTGTTTTAGAAATGAGGAGAGAATAGATAGGTCCGGGGCCAGGTACTTCCGGACCTGGTCCCAAATTGTGATTAAAGCCTGACTAAAAGTATTGAGTATAGTCCAAGAAGGGCGGTCTTTTTTCTTTAGCCATAGAAATTCATGGTATTTGTAGGGGGATATGTGGGTCTCTTCTATGTAGACCCATGCTGGGCCCGGTCTTATGTATAGTATGTTGACCATGGAAGATACTACAGAGGCTTTATAGTAAAGGTACAAATCAGGGAAAGCTAATCCTCCTTTATTTTTGGGCCTTCTGATTGTGGCAAAGCGGGTTCTGGGAGGTTTATCACCCCATATGAAGTTTGTCAGTAGGGCCTGCCACTTCTTAAATAGTGTTGCTGGAATGTTAATGGGGAGGGCTCGAAATAAGTAGAGGTATTTTGGAAAAATAAATGACTTAATTGTGTTAATCCGTTCTATCCAAGACAGAGCTAAGGGGTTCCATGATTGTAGAGCTGTTGTTGTTTGTTGGTATACTGCTGAGTAGTTTAATTTGAGAAGGTCTTTAAGATCGACCGGGATCTTTACTCCTAAATATGACCAGGATGAGTTAACCCATTGGTAAGGGTATAAGGCTTTAATTGATGATTGGGTATCTGAGGAGATATTTATTGGGAAAATAAGGGATTTAGATAAGTTAGTAGATAACCCTGAGTACCTTCCAAACTCCAGGAGGAAGGGAGACAGTACCGCCAAAGATTCCAAAGGGTTTTTTAGGTAAAGGGCCATGTCGTCTGCAAATAAGCTAATTTTATAGTTAGCGTTGTTAATGCTGATGCCGTGGATGAAGGAGGATTGCCTTATATAGTTTGCTAGTGGTTCAATTGCTATAGCGAACAACAATGGGGAAAGAGGGCACCCTTGGCGGGTCCCCCTAGAGAGGGAAAAGTCTGGGGTTGAAACCCCATTGATATGCAGCAGGGCTTTCGGGGAAGAGTAAAGAGACTCTATAGTTGATAGAAATTTAGGACCGAACCCCATTGTTTTCAAAACTAAAAGTAAGTATGTGGGTTCCACACTATCAAAGGCTTTCTCAATGTCCAAAGCCAAAATACACGACTCGTAGGGTTGGAATTTGCCATATTGGATGATGTTAATGGTTTGGCGAATGTTATCTGTGATTTGACGTTTTGGGATAAAGCCTGTCTGGTCCTCATGAATGTATTGGCCAATGAAGGAGTTTAGACGGGCAGTTAGAATAGAAGTTAGAAATTTATAGTCGGTGTTGAGGAGAGAAATTGGGCGGAACGCTTTTGGGTCTAGTAGATCCCTTTCCTTTTTAGGTATTAAAATTATTTTTGCTAGTTTCCAGCTTTCGGGGATTGTTCCGGAGTCCAGGACATGGTTGCAGATTTCTGTGTAAGGTTTGAGAATACTTTGAGAGAATTTCTTATAAAACTCAGACTGGAAGCCATCCCTCCCTGGAGTCTTGTTGATTTTGGCGTTTTTAATTGCTGATTGGACTTCCAACGGTGTAATTGGAGAGTCCATGCAGCTTTGATGATCTGAGTCCAATTTTTGGAGGATTTCGGGTTTGTTGAGAAAGTTTTTTATAAGACCTGGGTCTGGGTTTTTAGAGGTATATAGTTTTTGAAAAAATTCCTGGAAAATTTGTCTGATTTTGGGAGGGGAAGAGTGGGTTTTCCCTGTTGCATCTCTAGTTAGGTGGATTTGTCGATCTGCTAATTCCGTTCTGAGTTTCCATGAGAGGATCTTTAAGGATCTGGGGTGGCTGAACCAATATTTTTGTTTGGTAAACAAGAGGTTTTTCTTAATAGTGCTGGATTCTAATAGCTCCAATTTTTTGCGTTCAAGTAATAATTTTTTGTAGGCCTTCTTGGCACAAGTACGTTTATGTAAAGCTTCCAACTCTTGGATAGATTTTTGCAGGGTTAATCTAGCATCTTGTCTTCTTTTATTATAGGCCGCACTTAGTGAAATGCATTTGCCCCGGAGGACTGCCTTGAACGCGTCCCAGATTACTGGTTTTGAAACCCCACAGTCTGCGTTTAGTTCAAAAAAGTTTTTAATTTCCTTCTCAATCTCTTCACACGCTTTAGAGTCCAATAAGAGGGCCTTATTGAAAGACCAAGACCGTGTGTGAGGTTCTCTTATGTTTATGTTTATGCGACATTCTACCCAGGCATGGTCAGATAAGGTTCTAAGACTGATGTCTGAGTAACTGAGCTGAGGGATCAATGAGTTTGAAGTCAGGAAATAGTCTATGCGGGTGAAAATGTTGTGATATGATGAAAAATAAGTGTAGTCTTTTACTCCCTCGTGTTGAAGTCGCCAAATGTCGCATAAGTGATGTTGATTTATTAAAGAGTGAAGGGGAGTGCACGTTTCCTTGGGTGGTTTCATTGGGGGGTGTGATCTATCCCAAGAGTTGTTCATTATACAGTTAAGGTCCCCTCCTATTACTACTTGTCCCTCTTGGAATGAGGACAGTTTAGCAAGAGTATCCTGCATGAATGTGAACTGATTGTTATTTGGGGCATATAAGCATGCAAAAGTATACAAGGAGCCTTCTAGCAGGCCTTTAATGAATAGGTAGCGCCCCATTTGGTCTACTTCCTGAGCTAATGGAGAGAAGCGTACCTTATTGGAGATGAGAATAGCTACCCCACGGGATTTGGATGTTCCTGTTGCTTGGAATTGAAAGGGGAAGCGTTTGGTCCGGAAGACTGGATGACCCTTATTCTTCAAATGAGTCTCTTGTAGAAAAAGAATGTCTGGTGAGAGTTTGAGGAGAGCCGACTGAGTTTTCTTTTTTTTTTTATAATGTTGTTGAGACCACGGCAGTTTAAAGAAATTAGCTTAATGTCGCCTGTCATGGTACTGAATGTAAAGGGGTGGGATGAGTGGAGAGGCGTTGTACATTGCAGTCAAGACATATAGCCTTTTTAGGGAGTGTTGCGGTGCAGAAAAATATATCAATTAGATGCGATGCTGGATTAGTGATATTAGTACAGGGGATCACCACATGATTTGCTTGGATACTACGCAGTGTTACGTGAGGTAGCCTTATGTGTAGCGTTGGCATGGTCCAGTGAGTCACATCAGGAGAGCAGATCTGTGATAAGATCCTAGGACTGGCTAAGTAGAATGCAATGCTCACGGAGGGCCTGCGGGTGGCAATGTAACCCAGTATGGTGACTGCAAGGGCTCCACTTTTGAATTGCCCAGGGGGGCTGGTGGTAGGAGTCCAGATTGGAGTCTTAAGGGCATGGTTTTTTAGCTGGGAGAGAAGGCTTAAAAGTTTTAGGGCGAAGATACCATGTTGCCATGCCCATGCCAGTATAGTTATTATTTTGTTACAGGGGATCTCCATATGAAATGCTTGGCAATTTTAGGTTCTTACAGGGGACACCCATCTGGGGAGCTTGGGGCAGTTGCTGCAGCTCAGCTCGGTGCGTGGTCTGCAGGAAGCCAGAAATTTAACTATGTCAGATGCATTACATTCAAGAGGCCTGTAGGTGGCAGTACTGCGCTGTAATTTAATTACAAGGATTTGTCTTTTGGATTGCTCTTGATATGAAGCACTTGGGCCCTGTGAAGGGCTCGGTGTGCAGTTCGCCATTGGCTGCAACGGATAGCCTATCAGATTAGGGGCAGAGTTGTGGCGTCTTTTAAGAATAGGCTTACCCATGGCTGCTCGGGAAGCACCGGGAAAGAAGAGCAAATAAAGCATGCCAGCAAGTGTGACTCTGGGTATGCAGAGTATGAAAAGAGAAACGAAAAATAGAGCAAAAACAGAGGCAGAACACCCCAAGAACCCTCCCCCCCATCCCTCTCCCATCCAACCCCCCCCTACAACCCTCCCTCCCCCACCCCCCCTCTCCCACCCCATATAAAACCAGTACCTTAATTTTTCCATCATTTTCTGCTATAGCAAAAAGATAATACTAATTACACAGCTAAGTACACTTAACTTAGGGGAAAAGCATCTCCCTTACAATCCAACCCAGCAATAGTCTATGTGCCAGATCCCCCACCCCACCCTTTATTCCGACTCGGCGTGTTTACACAATTGAGTGGAGGAGTTCTGCTAGAAGCTAGAGAGATTAGAGAACAAAGGGCTTAACGCTTCCTTCGATGGCTTGGAGACGATCGTTCTATCTCGAGCCGGCTGGCTGGGTCTGTCCGTTCGGAAGAAGACGGCGCAGGCGACGGGGCAGAGGCAGGCCGTTTGAGGTGAAGAGCGGCAAGGAGCTCCCGCCCGGAAGCAAGGTCGGAGGCAGTCAGGCGCTGGCCCTGGTGCACCACGAGAAGTTGGACTGGAGTAGACCATCTGAAGCGGATTTTGTTTTCTATCAGGCGGGAGACGATCGGGCGCAGTTCTTTGCGATGTTGCAGCGTCTCTGGAGACAGATCCAGAAGAACAGGGATCCTCTTGTTGTTGAATAGCAGTCCATTTTCAGAGCGGGCTTTGGCTAAAATGCTTTGCCTGGTGCAGGCATCTGAGAAGGTGGCTATGATGTCTCGGGGGAATTCTGTTGAGCGTTGTTTAGGAGGCCCCAGGCGAAACGCCGTTTCAATGATTGGGGCCACGCCATTTTCTATGTTAAGAGTTGAAGCCAACCAATTCATCAGGAAGGTACGTGCACCCTGGTTTTCTTCCGCTTTTTCTGCAATCCCGCGAAATTTGAGGTTTCGTTCCCGCATTTTGTTTTCCAGAGTCATAATTTTTTCTTTGGCCCAGGATTCTTCTCTAGATAAGGCCTTAACGTCATTTTGAGCTAGAGTGGCAATTTCATAAGCTAAGTCTGCTGTCTGTGCCACTTCAGAGATAGTTTCGTTTAGTTTTTTTAGTTCCTCATGAATAGGAGAGGTAGCTTGGGTGATGCGGGCCAAGAGAGTAGTTTTAAGGTTAGAGATGGTTTCAAGAAAGGTTTTGCTGGAGAGGGCGTCGTTCTCCTCGCTCAGAGAGGGGTTTTCATCCGCCATTTCCTCTGAGGCTTCTTGGGCCTTGGGAGAGGCACGACTTTTTCCCCCTGTCCTGAGATATTGGGCCAAGTCCTGGGAATTCTTTTTCGCAGTGGACTTACCCAGGTTCCGTTTGACCATCTCTTGGTGGCGGCAAGTGGTCCGGGGACCGGATGGGGGGTGATTTAGTTGGATTGTGGAAGGAGCAGCTCTTTCAGGCGTCCGCCATCTACCACGACGCCCCTCCCCTCCAATATATACTTATTTCTGTTGATACTTTTCTTCCAGAATTTATCAGTGTTCAATATATACTATGGATTAAATCACACAATTCTGCAAAAATTACATGATTGAGAAAATAATTCTTGAGCATATTCCATTTGGAGTACTTTTGATTCTACGTAATCCTTAAATTCCAAAGTAATTACATAAAAACTAATGAGGCTTTTTAGTGGATTAGTGCATTGGATTACAGATTGCAGTCCAAATGTCTGCTGAATAAAAGAAAAGCAACAGTTTTTCTTTTGTTCTAATTTTGAAATTACTACTGTCATGTTCTCAAATTCAAGTCAAAGATCAACTAAACAAACTTCCACCAAATCTGTAGTGAAAAGCAATAAAATCTGTTCTTTGTCTAGCTGGTTGTATTTATAAAAGGATGATCAGTAAGTTTGTGTAACTAACAAAGTGTATCCTGGGCTTCCTATGGGGAAAAATTACATAGGTTCACTTTGTTCTTGTGACAAAATATCTTTTTTGAAATTTTTCTGGACTGGTGATAAAAAGCAAAGTCCTGCTACTTCAGTGAATATGTTACATAAAATACAATATAACTGCTCTGTCTGCCTGTTGCAAGTCATGATGTCAAGCGTGCATTGTAGATAAATGAATCTGATTAATTCTTTCAGGTCAGTGTTGCCTTTGCACCCTTAAGGCTGAACAGCATGTTATGCAGTGATGCATCTGTCCTCTAATACTTGCTTTTGCACTTGTCACGTACAAACACTTAATTTTAAAGGCAAGTTATAAATGAAGAAAATAAACAAATTCAGTATATCTATTTATTCCATAATATATGGCGTGCCTATGGTGCACTGGCTGCCATAACCACAAACAGACAAGATGGATCTTTCAACAAACTGGCAAAACGCCGCAGGTTTGCAGAAAAATCTGAAATCAGAGAGTGAGTGTTGGAAAGGACTTCCAGGGTCACCTAATCCAATTCTCTGCACCATGCTATTTAATTTCTTGGGGTGGAGCAATCAAGTTGTACCAGTTGTTTTGTGCAGTGTAATATGTTGGTCAAATATGCTATCTAAGCTGAAGCCACAAAACTACTCTTCATTTGAGCTTTGTGCTCATGCTGCTTTTGAAAGAAGACTGTAAACATACAATCTGAGTGACTGGCTCTCCTTTGCTGTGCCCTTGACAAGTACGGTGATTCAGAGAGAGCAAAAATAATCCTTGTACGCTACTGATAAGGACTCCCTTAACAGTATTGCGCCTTACTTGAGAGCTGGCTTTGGGCTGTGATCTGAGAAACCCAGGTTCAAGCCCCTGCTATGCTATGGTAGTTTGCTGGATGACCTTGGTCCTGTCACATACTCTCAGCCTAACCTACAGTATGTCACAGAAGTGAGTACATCCCCTCATATTTTGTAAATATTTAAGTATATCTTTTCATGTGACAACACTGAAGAAATGATACTTGGCTGCAATGTAAAGTAGTGAGTACAGCTTGTATAACTGTGTAAATGTGCTGTCCCTTCAGAATTACGCAATACACAGTCATTAATGTCTAAACTGCTGTTCCTAATCACTACTACTAGGAACAGTTTTCTGTCTTCATGCATGTCTTCTGTCTCCCCTCGCATGCATCTATGTTCTTTTCAGGAGGGAATTCCCTGCATACTCACTTTATTTGCAGTTAATGCATCAACACCATTGTTAACTGTGGTTGGCTCTAATAAAATTACTTCCTTACTAGGGTTTTCAGACCAGTTTCAGACCTTAATTTAAGAAAGATAGCTGTGTTAATCTTCTGCAGCAAACCCAAAAAGGAGTCTCTTGGCACAGTGAGGGCTAACAGATCTATTGAGTGAGGTTTGAGTCTAGTGGCTTAATGTCTTATTCACAGTATAAGCTTTTGTGTGCAAGCATACTTCATCAGATACGTTGGAACATTGGAACAGTTTCCTCAGGCCTTACTTATGAGGGGGTTGCTGTCAGGAAGTGCCACTTAGAATCAGGGATCATTTTGTGGAAAAAGAGCTGTAGAAGCTCATTAGCATAACTCATTTGCATATGTCACATCCCCTGAGGGCATATGCAAACGACAGGAAAGAAGGAAAATAGATGGGGAGGGAGAGTGGAAAGAAAACAACTTTAAGTGCATTCTTCAAGCCCATGGCTAGAGAAGTGATTTAAAGAGACAGATGCCTTCTCCAAGCCAGCAGATGGGGCAGTGGGGGCTTTGAGAGCCGCAGAATTTATTATTTTATTTATTTTTATTTTATTTTATTACATGTATATCCCACCCTCTCCTAACAGACTCAGGGCGGCTAATAGCAATTAAAACAAGATAATGTTAAGATAAAGGTACAATAAAATCATTAAAACATTTCAAACAGTTCATACAGTTTCAGGTTCACTCCCTGAAAGAGCAGTGAAAGAGCCACAAGTGGCTCCTGAGCCACAGTCTGGCCACCCCTGTACAAGTCACATAACGTTCAGTTCTGGGTACAAGTTAGAATGGAGAGATTTAGGCCCTTTTTGCATACAGAGCTTACTTCTGATTTTCACTGAAGTTGAGTTGGCTGGAATTTACTGTGCCTGCATTCTACATCTTTCCCTCTCTCCCTCTGATTTCTTTTGAGAATCGTGGCATATATATTCTGCATACCAATGAGAAACACTGGGTAGTGTTGTGGGATTGGTATCTCCTGATTGGTTAGTTTCACACTGGGCGTGTCTTTTGAAATAAGAGATTCTTCCAGCTGAATTTACTGTGGTGCGCCATTAGTGTTCTTCCCTCTCCCGCATTATCAGTAGTCAAAGAGTTTAACACTAATCAGGGATGGCTGGCTGCTGGAGAAAAAAAAAATCACTGGCAGGAACTGCTTTAACGGTTTAGTGAGAGGAGATGCTGACCAGTTGGCCAGGGAGGCTGCTGTGTACTTGGTGGAGGCAGTTCAAAAGGAGAGAGGTGGAGACATCAATGCTTTGCAGCCGTAGTCCCCCCCCCCCATTGTTATTTGGAAATCAGATTACAAAAGGGGAAGATCAGATGTTGAGATGGACCAGCTTTTTTTTATAGAACAGGCTGCACTATCCTCACGTTTGAAATGTTTGTGGTCAGAGTCAATTTAAAAGGAAACCTCCCCCCCCCCAAAAAAAAAACTGCCCAAAAGGAGAATTAATCTTGTTGTTAATAGCACTGTATCTTTTTTTTTTAAATTTTAAAGTTTTATTAAGAAGAAATAATACAAATAAAAGAAAAGACAAAGAAATAAAATAAAAATAGACAGAGAATACATAAACAATCATCTCTCACAAACCACAAACAAGATAGATACAAACAATCAACTGCAAACTAACATCTAACATCTAACAACTGACATCTACCCAACCATACACACTGGGAGATGGAGAGAGTTAAGCATCAAAAAAGGCAAAGGGGGAAAAACCCCATGGTTACTCCGATCCGACACCTCTGCTTTTAACCCATATATAAATAGGGTCCCATTCCTCTTGACATTTTTGCACATTGCCATTTCTTAATCTTGTGGACATTAGGTCAGATTCTGCGGCTGCCAACAATTTGTTGATAAATTCCTCTCTATTGGGAGTTTTCCCATTTTTCCAATATTTAGCATACAAAATTCTAGCTGTGGTAACTATATACAATAACAGTTTCAATTTAGAAAGAGGCAAGCTTTGTCTACAGATATTTAACAAATACAATTCCGGCACATGGTTAATTTGCATTTTTAAAATTTTTAAAAATTAAAAATAGCACTGTATCTTAACTGGCTATTATCTACAAACAAGTCAGACAAAGACAAATACTTTCCTAATCTCCTATTTCAAAAGACATGCCTAGTGCAAAGATGACCAATAAGGAGAGACCAACTGGCCTGCAAGGGGGGGGGGAAGTCTGAGGAAATGTGTCTGCTTTTAAAGACTTGGAAGTGAACTAAAAGGAGGAGAGGGAAATACTCTGAAAAACCACTCCTGGAAACTACAGAGATTCAGCTGAGTGACAGCAGGATGCTTGGGAAAGAATATGGAAGGATTAAAAAATCTGTTGGGAGAGTGAGATGAGCGCGCGAGTGAATATAGAAGCAATTTTATGGCGTGAAGGAGGTGAGAGCTGTGGTAAACACAAATGCAGAAAAGGCCTTAGTATGTATACTTCAGATTTATTGATTCCCTCAAATATTACATATAGGTAGGGGGAGTTAGTTGTCAGGAAGAGCTTATTAGAGTCAAGATGCCTAACTAACTGAACTAACTGAACAATAAATACAGCTAAGATTGGAGTAACGCATTAGGTAAGACTTGTAAATAGCAGCAAATTGGTATCCAGATAATAAAGGATAATAAAGTTGCCCGGAGGGGCAATCTTCTTCCCGCAAGCACGGCAGCGCTTGAAAAACCCCCAGCGACTTTCCATAAGCAGTCGCACGAAAACAATTTCTTTCTGCTCAGAAACGCCTGAGAGAAAGGCGGGGGAAAAGCGAAAGCGGAATACCCCAAAGGGCAGTCCGCCGGACAAAGAAAAACGCTTTTTTTTTTTTTTACTAACTATCACTAACTAATACTAAAGACTAACTAACTATTTACAAAGGCAAACGGGCTAAAACGAGAGAAAAAGGTACTCTCACCGACCGGAGAAACAGAAAGGGAACCTCTCTAGCGCAGCGGTCAGAAAGGAACTGGCGGGATCCCCGCGCTGGCGCCGGTGGGCATGCGCATTGGGACGCCTGCGCATGCCCAGTGGCGCCGAGCGCGAAAAAATCCCGGGCTTTTCAGATACCGATTCGGGGATCAGCGCAGGCGCACTATCCCATGAGTGTGAATGCACAGATGACCACTCGAAGATCTACAGTTACACGTAAGCAACCTGTCTTTAACAACAGATGTGAGAAGTAAATTTGCGTCCATTGGCTCCTTTACGACCAACAAAGTTTGATTTCTGGGTATAATTGAGAACTGGGTGACTTAGCATGTGTCGTGAGATAAGAAGCCGATATCTCTGTTAAGTCTTGGAGGTTCTATTGTTCTGAGTTTTGTAATAACTTGTAATTCAGCAATCTCCAATTCACATCTGTTTCTGAAATTCCTTTGTAATAAAACAGCTACTTTGAGGTCACCAGTGAATGTTCTGGAAGGCTGAAGTGTTCTCCTACAGGACTTAACAGAGATAACTTCAAAATATGGTGGTAAGGATGCTACATGAATTGTGCAGGTTGCCTGTTTGTTTCCAGGCCCAATTCAGAGTGCTGGTTATTACCGTTAAAGCCAGAACCCTCATACTTATTGAACTGCAACACCTGGTATATTCCCCAGTGCCATCCGTCAAACAGCCATCTCCTTGTGGCGCGCTCTCTTAGCGTTGTCTGCATAGGAAGAACTACGTCAATGGGCTATCTCTGGTAGGCTAAATTCTGTGTAATGATCCACCAGAGTAGGTGCAGAGGGCACATTCACTGGCTGTATTTAAGAAATATTGCAAGCCAGTTCTGTTTCAGAAAGTATTTGGTAGAGAGCAGGTTTTGTTACATGTTTTTAAATCTGTGTAGTTTTTGTCAATATTTATAATATATCTGTGTCCTTACTACATGTTGCATTGTTAGTTGCCTTGAATCTAAGGAAAAATAAAGTGGAATACAAATACTTCAAATAAACATTTAAAATAAATGCAGCCAACCTGGTGGGACAATCATAGCACATTGTCCAGTGAAAAAAGGAAGCCCATTAAATCAGGGTTAATAATTGTTTTCACAGAGAAAGGGTATCTCTGAGGACCAGTTAAATCCCTTGCTGGCGCTTAAAATCAAAAAGGTGGCAGAGCAGTTTTTAAACTGAATCTTGGGGGAAAGCTTGCAGGAGATGAAATGTCTCTGGTTCAGGATTACTTATCTCAAAGAGATGATGGGTTAGCTGTTACCTTTCTACAAGGCAGTGGATTAGAGTTGTCCACTGAGACACGGTGATAAGCAGTATGGACTGCCTGGCAAAGTCTCGAGGCAGTCGGAGGAAGGTTGCAGGCCTAACTTGCCTGGGAAATTATAGATGTTTATATACAAATGCACAAATGTTGGAAGTGTCTGAGGTAAAATTGGGGATTTGGAATGCTTAGTGTTGGGGGGAAATATAGACATTGTAGGTATTTCAGAAACTTGGTGGAATGAGGAGAATCAGTGGGACACCATGATTCCTGCATGTAAATTTTATTGGAAGGATAGGGAGTGAAGGGTTGGAAGTGGGGTATGTCAGCGAGGGTATACAGTCCAGTAAGATTGAGAAGGTAGGAGAATTCGAGGCAATCCTGGACTTGGTCCTAGTAATGCCCAAGACCTGGTGAGAGATGTAAAAGTGATTGCACCGCTTGGGAGCAGTGACCATAATATTGTTGATTTCACCATTTGTATAAATAGGAAGTTGCCCAAAAAGACCAACACAACCACTTTTAACTTTAAAAGGGGTAACTTTTCTGAGTTGAGGAGGCATATGAAGAGGATACTGAAATGAAAGGTAAATAGGATCAAAACCCTTGGGGAAGCTTGGAGACTATTTAAAACTACAATTCTAGAGGGTCAGATAAAATATATACCGCAAGTCTGGAAAGGCACAAATAGGTATAGAAAAAGACCTGCATGGTTAACAAACAAAGTAATGGAAGCTGTAAAAGGTAAGAAGGATTCCTTTAAGTAGTGGAAAGCTAGTCCACGTGAGGTTAATAAAAGGGAACACAGGCTGCGGCAAATAAAATGCAAGTCTGTGATCAGGCAGGCAAAAAGGGACTATGAGGAGCATATTGCAAAAACTATAAAGACCAACAATAAAAATGTCTTCAAATACATTAGAAGCAGGAAACCAGCCAGGAAGGCAGTGGGGCCCTTGGATGACCAACAGGTAAAAGAATTACTGAAGGATAATAAGGAAATGGCTGAGAAGCTGAATGCATTTTTTGCCTCCATCTTCACTGTGGAAGATTGCCCACTCCAAAACTACTGATTTTGGGAGGGGTGTTGAAAGATCTGAGTCAGATTGAGGTGACGAGAGAGGAGATCCTACAACTGATAGACAATTTAAAAACTGATAAGTCACCAGGCCTGGATGGCAAACATTCAACAGTTCTGAAAGAACTCAAAGGTGAACTTGTGGATCTCCTCACAAAAATACGTAATCTTCCATTAAAATCTTCCTCTGTTCCTGAGGACTGGAGGGTAGCTAATGTCACCCCCATCTTTAAAAAGGGTTGCAGAGGAGATCTGGGAAATTACAGGCCAGTCAGTCTGAGTTCAATACCGGGAAAGTTGATGGAAACCGTTATTAAAGGAAGAATTAGTAGGTACATTGATGAACAAAAGTTATTGAGGAAGACTCAACATGGGTTCTGTAAGGGAAGATCTTGTCTTACTAACCTGTTAGAGTTCTTTGAGGGGGTGAACAAACATGTGGACAAAGGGGACCCAATAGATGTTGTTTACCTTGGCTTCCAGAAAGCTTTTGATAAAGTTCCTCATCAAAGGCTCCTAAGTAAGTTCAAGAGTCATGGGGTAAAAAGACAATTCCTCTTGTGGATCAAAAACTGGCTAACGAATAGGAAACAGAGAGTGAGTATAAATGGGCAATTTTCTCAGTGGAGGATGGTAAGCAGTGGGGTACCACAGGGCTCAGTACTAGATCTGATGCTTTCTAACTTGTTCATTAATGATTTGGAGTTGGGAGTAAGCAGTGAATTGGCTAAGTTTGCAGATGACACTAAATTGTTTAGGGTGGTGAGAACCAGAGAAGATTGTGAGGCACTCCAAAGGGATCTGCCAAGACTGGGTGAGTAGGCATCAACATGCCCAAGTGCAAAGTAATGCACATTTGGGCCAAAAATCCTAATTATAAATACAAGTCGGTGGGTTGTGAACTGGCAGAGACTGACCAAGAGAGAGATCTTGGGGTCATGGTAGATAACTCACTGAAAATGTTGAGACAGTGTGCAACTGCAGTAAAAAAAAGGCCAATGTTATGCTAGAAATTATTAGGAAGAATATTGAAAACAAATCAGTCAGTATCATAATGCCCCTGTATAAATCGATGGTGTGGCCTCATTTGGAGTACTGTGTACAATTCTGGTCACTGCATCTAAATAAAAGATATTATAGCATTGGAAAAAGTGCAGAAAAGGGCAACTAGAATGATTAAAGGGTTGGAACACTTTTTCTTTGAAGAAAGATTAAAACACTTGGGGTTCGTTAGCTTGGAGAAACATCGACTAAGGGGTGAGATGAGCGAGGTTTACAAGATTATGCATGGAATAGAGAAGGTAGAGAAAGAAGCACTTTTCTCCCTTTCTCACACTACAAGAACTCGTGGATACTCAATGAAATTGCTGAGCAGTCAGGTTAGAAAGGATAAAAGGAAGTACTTCTTCACCCAAAGGGTGATTAACACATAGAATTCACTGCCATAGGAGGTGGCTGCAGTTGCAAACATAGACAGCTTGAAGAGGGGGGTTGGATAAACATATGGAGCAGAAATCTGTCAGTGGCTGTTAGCCACAGCGTATTGTTGGAACTCTCTGTCCGGGGCAGTGATGCTCTGTATTCTGGTGCTGGGAGGGGGGCAACAGTGGGAGGGCTTCTAGTGTCCTGGCCCCACTGATGGACCACTGTGTGACACAGAGTGTTGTACGAGATGGACCATTGACCTGATCCAATATGGCTTCTCTTATGTTGTAGAGACTGGTGGATTTGTAATGCTTTATACATGGTCCTGTGTCTGAGCTAATCTTGTTGTTCTCAGGCCAGGGCTACTTTTGTCCTCTGTGGTGATCCTGCTTTGGAAGTGCCAGAACTGTTCTCTCAGTTTGGTGGTGGAAGAAAGTGCTGTCAAGTCGCAGACGACTTATGGCGACCTGGTAGGGTTTGTTGGAAGACCTGAAATTCTAGTGGAGAGAAATCGTAATCTTTTGCCATATAAGTGGTTCAGATAACTGTAATGGAAATTTTGCTGCTTCTCATAATCAGAAATGGCTTCCCTAATTCAACAAATTGGGTAACCTTGTTGAGTTGCAAGTCAGCTGTGCCAGAAAAGTAGAGAAAATTATTGCAGACAGTTCTGGTTGTTGAGAAAGCTTCTCGCAGATTAATTACATAGTAGAATAGTGCTTCCATTTTACATCATTTACTAATTCTTGACAAAAAGATTTTTGGCAGAAATAATATGTACATATATGCGGGTGAACAGGTAAATGCATGCATCAATAAAATACTTGCATGATCATATCTAAAACAAAAAAATTACTAAGCTATAACAAGCCATTGTCAGGCATGCATTAAAGGAGCAAGAAAAACTGGATACTTAAGGGGGGGGAACTGATTGGGCTCTATCCTGCCAATGTACATTATCTGTGAACAGATGCTGAATGATGTGCTGTTGAACTGATTATAATGGGACTGCCTTAAAAAGTATGACCTTGATTGTGCCAGTTGCACTACACTTAAGGATTTTTCAAATTGCAAATCTTAGTTATTATATGCATAGCAATGCTTTTAACATTATTTCCTGGGCTGCATGAACATAACTTAATCAGTACCTTGCAGCACTTGTTCATTTTGCAGGCGGTTGTCTTTTGTGACCACGATGAACACATTTGCAATCTTTCTCTTGCCTAAAGTGGAATACTGACAGCTCATTACAGGTAAAACACAGGTCTGTGAGTTTACCTGGCCTTTTTGAATATTACTGTGGAGTTGTCTGCTCTTAGGGAGGGAATGAAAAAAATGAAAATATGTGTAGTCTCTAGTTTGAAGCATAAATGTCTGCTGGGCGCTGTCTAGAATAGCCAAGTTGTTTTAAAATACTAGTGAATAAGCCTTGACCAGAAAAACCTGAAGCTGCTTTACTGAGTGCCTGAATTTTTGAATGCTGGAAAGTATTCATAGAGTAAGGGTGTAGTGTGGTAAAAGTTAGCCCACAAAGTCTCACTGAAATAATTGAGAAATGAGTATGCAGTTCAGTACTTTGTTTTCACTGATGTCAGTGGGACCAGCCCACCTCAACATAGAGGTCATTTGTTCAGCAGATTTTTATTATCTGTGGTTTACCTTGTAAACATATTCTGCCTCCCATCCCAGTGTCAATAACTGTACCACAATAGCTTGTGTCAGGATTGTTGTACATAGTTGTATACATGAGCCTGCTGATGCCTTCAGGCTGGTAGGGCATCTGCTTGGCATGCAGAAGGTCCCAGGTTCAGTCTGCAGCTACTCCGGTACAAAGGATTAGATACAAGGTGATGTGAAAGACCTCTCTGCCTGACACTCTGAAGAGGAGTTTCCAGTCTGAATAGATGGTACTGACTTTGATGGTGCTGACTTTGGTGGACTGAGGGTCTGATTAATGTATGCAGTGGATTCTAATCCGAACTGCTGTTATGAGGATACTGAAATAAGTGTCTCAGGAATATGTAGAATGAGCGGGATACTGCTATTTGAGGGCGGGCTGTTCAAGAGCAAAAAAAGAGATGTGGGAGTATGGTATTATATGTGAAGAGAGCTTATTTTCAGTTTGTTCAGTCTGAGGACGTGGACAGGATCCTTGGGCCTACCACCTGTTTATATAAAGCTGGCCCTTCCTGGTTACTTAAATCTTCTGGGGTGGGGGATGGCTGACTGGGTTTGAGAAGTAATTAATGCTTCATTTAGAGAGGGGATGGTTGCCCCAGCCTTGAAACAGTCTGTGGTTTGTCCACTTCTAAGAAAGCCTACCCTGGACCCAGCAGATGGCAGTCAAGATCAACCAGTCTCAAATGTTCTATTCATTTGGAAGGCGATTGAACACGTAGTGGCTGGACAACTCTAAGCTTTATTAAATGAGACAAATTGTTTAGTCCCTTCTAGTCTGGATTTCGACCTAGTTATGGGACGGAAATAGCCTTGGTTGCCTTGGTGGATGACTTGCACTTCCTCTATCCATCTTCCAGTGTGCAACCCATTGTTTCTCCTGGATACCATTGATCTTGCTATCTTTCTGGACTTTCTCTTTGGGCTGGGATTGGGAGGCACCATTCTGTGTTGGTTCTAGTCCTGCCTGGAGGGAAGATATCAGAAGGAGGTGCTAGGGAACTGCTGCTCAACCCTTTGGCTTGTGGCCAAGGTTCCATCTTGTCCCTTGGGCTCTTCAACATGTACATGAAACCACTGGGTGAGGGCATCCAGAGATTTGAGCTACATTATCACAATTGATTTATTTTGCAGAAAATGCAAAGATTAATGAGCATATATTGTTTAAAGTTAGTGCAAAATCATTGTGAATTCATAAGCACTCATGGCATAATGATTGTTGGCTAGCATAAGGATCAGATCCTGCATAGATATTTTAGGCCCAGCATTAACATTGTTCTAATAGAATAGAAGTTGCTGTAGAACTGCTCCTTCCAGTATTATTCACAAGTTGCTGTGGATGACACTGTAGGGAAACACACTGTGGCCTCTCCCTATACATGTTGACTTTTTGTGAAATGCATTAATATTGACATGAAGAAGGGTCTCAGTGTGGGCTCCTTCCACATGACTTCATGAGGTTTATCATGAGGTAGAAAAGCAGCAGCTCTGCTGTGGTTTCAGCATAGGTGGACTGAATAGGGCTGCCAACCTCCAGGAGCTCTCCTGAAATTACAGATTACAGGAGTCAGTTCCCCCTGAGAAAGTGGCTGCTTTGGAATGAGGGCTCTGTAGCACTATATCCTGTAGAGGTCCCTTCCTCCCCGAACTCTGGTTTTACCCCCAAAATCTCCAGGAATTTCCCAACCCTGACTTGGCAACCCTGTGTGAGTAGAGGGTCTTAACAAGGCAGTCAGATGAAGGGAGAGTACTCTGTCATACTAGAACTCAAAATAGACACAACCATTACTTTCTCTCTTTGTGTACTTGTATTCTTCTAGTGCTCCTGTTTCTGTCTCTACTCCCTCATTGGGAACCATTTATCACTGCAGTGAAAGAATTCTTATGTACATAAGTAAGTGTGGTCGAGTCACAATTGACTTCTGGTGACCCAACAAGGAACTTTCTACACAAGTGAGAAGCAGAGGTGGGGTGTCATTGCCTTCTTCTGCAGAGCAATGTTCCCTCTAAACTGTGGAGTCTTGTAAGCAAAAATTCTACTTTGTGAGTTACTGGAATAAAGTTTTGAAGTACTGGCAATAAAATTGTGAGCTACTGCATAAATTACTTTGCTCTGGGGCCATTTTTCCTGAGCTAAGACAAAGATGTGTGAGCCAGAGGCTTAAAAACTGTGAGCTAACACACTAACTCAGTTTAGAGGGAACACTGCTGCAGAGCCTTCCTTGGTGGTTTCTCATCCAAGTACCAATTTACCATCCAAGCACCTGCTTAGCTTCCAGAATCTGTAGAGATTGAGTTATACCATACTGCCTTCCCTCCTGAGAGATGTATAGTCCTTTCTTAAAACTATAGTTTGTGGAATCCTTGAGGAAAGCCATGACACTTGCACAATTTTAAATTCAATTTAGATACATAGTGCTGAGGGAGTCTTGCTTCTAGCGGTAGCTGCTCTTTTTGGAACTCTATTTAACATATTAGTGTTTTTGTTTTTGTTTTTAAACCCAAAATACTTGTTTTACTTCTAGAGCCTGTAGGATGGTTTCAAACTGAAAAGAATTCCATAAGATAGAGGTAACAATAGTGAAGAACTTACAACAGCTACTAGAGAGGACCCAAGGCCTCTCTAACAAGATCTTAAATTAGAGGATTTTATATCTGGGCCATTAAGATGAAAACTGACATTTGACATAAACACCAAGCTTCTATGTTTTGCAGTAGCCATATGAATGTCAAGAAGCTGGTTAACTATTCTTCCATTTACAGTCCTTAGAAAGCAGCAGGCAGCAGCGTTTTGTAGCTTTATAGAGCGTTTTATTTTTTGCAGGGGTCGCTTTGTAGAAAAATAAGTGGTGGAGCTCATCCAGTGATTGTTCTGCAACTGTACCTACTATTCAGTGGACAAGGCGGGGAGGAGGAGGGGGAACCCTCAGAAAGGTTCAGGAGCTGTGCTCCTGTGAGCTCCTGCTGAATCCGAGGCCTGACTTTTTGTTCTTTAAAGTGTGTTGAGAGTGGGCTGTCAACTATCCTTCCACTGAAAAATGTAGCCTGTATAACAGGAACCTATTGTAAAGTATTTCTAGACACAACCTACAAATCCAGGAGTTCTATTAAACTACAGACCATTCTCAGGAGTGGAAAGACTCCCACAGATTATAGAGAACTATTGGCCATCACTTCTCCTATTTTGCCTGGACTCAGTTCAGTCCCCCTTCATTCTATTATTATTTCCAATCATTAGTTGAGGACTGAATAGATAGGAAAAGGAAAGTTGAATCTGGTGTCATAATTAGAGAAACTGCCAATCAGGCATATAAACAGCAAAATTCGGTGGAAATAGTGGAACAGTTTATGGGAATCAAGTGCCCCTTTTGGGAAACCATCTTTCCCCTTTTTGTAGGAATGAAACTTTTTACAGGATGACATTTGAATCATACTTGGGATGCAGCAAATGACAAATATTTTTCATCTAAAGGTAACAAAATTGATGTGCACAAGTGTAAAATGAGGGAGGTTAGTTTTGATTCTTTTCATTGCTCTCACCTTATAGACAGGAGGAACCCTTTGGAGTTCCAGGTTAACAGTATATATGAAATGTTACAGGCATTTCCACTGACTTGATTTTGCTCTGATGTTCAAATGGTGTGTGTATGTTCTTCCTTGTCTTAGTTTTTGTGGTTATTGTAAAGCACCTTGAGCCCATAATTGTGCGTAAAGGAAGTATAGAAATATTGTAAATAAATAAAAATAAAATAAGACATACACAGTTTTGCTGATACAGTGTAATACGGTATGCAATACGTTTTTCACCATACTTGTAATTTCTGTTTCAAACAATAAAATCTAAAGTAGAATCCCTTTCAATTAATCTCTTTTTTTCTTTCCAAAGGGCGTGATAATGCATGTGAGAAAACATCTTATATGTTTCTGCGAAAAGAACTTCCTGTACGGCTTGCTAATACCATGAGAGAAGTAAATTTATTGCCTGACAACTTGCTGAATAGACCATCAGTTAAACTAGTCCAGAGCTGGTAGGTAAAGGGAATTGGTATGAATCTGTGATTAGGCAAGCAAGATCAGCTTTGCAGCTTAGACAACTATAGTGGCTCCTTCTTCTTTCCTGGTAGCTCCTCTTTTCATTCTCTTTTCTTATCCACCCATTGTTTCAGACTTTCCTACTCTAGTATATGTACCACTGTTTCACAGCTGAACCTAGGGACACTTCATTCATGAGTGGGTTGGGAGAAGGTAGGGTACAGTTACTTATACTTATCTGCATTATATTGTTAAATAATTATGTGTTAATACTTTCTAAAACTGTAGGTTCTTCAAAAGATTCTTCTTGGAAATAATATGTTCTCCTTTTATCTCTTCTGTATAATTTTTCAGTCTATTTTTCCAGTCTTTTCTTTAATTTGTCCTATTTAATATATTTCCATGTTGATCTTTCAGCATACTTAACTGTGTTTTAAATTTCTCTTTGATTATTGGATCTTGTGAAACAGATCTCTTGTTCTTCCTCTTTTGTTATGTTCTGCTATTTTTAAAGAGTTTACCAGTATGTTAAGCAGTAGGAGGAAACTGCAGAGGGGATAAAACAAAAGAACAGATTAGTTGACCATTTGGTTGGAGATGCTTTAAATATCAGTTTAATAACCTGCACTGTTGTAACTGTTGAAGACATGCATCAAGAAAGCTATGACAACATTTTGATTTACCATAAATAAATGAAGAGGATGAAATTTACACAGGGTGTAAACAGGAAGGTGTGCATTTTTTAACCTCCTGACTACACCAACACTATATTATTGTGGTGGCCACCATCCCATATACCACTACCTGGCTTTTTGCCAGTTTTTAAAATAATTGCTAGCATTACGGTGCTATAACAATATAGCAACTATCTGATGTTTGTTTGTTTTTTTAGAAACATCAAGTGTCCCTCTGGTGATGGGGGAAGGATCACAGCTATGAGGAGGGTAACTGAGAAATTAATCATGGAGGAAACTCTTCTATGTGGACACTTTGTTTTCTTCTGCATTCACAGCTGCAGCCAGTTCACATCAAAGAATTGTTATCCCGCAGATCCTGCTCTAGTCCACAGTCTTTGTAGATTCCATGAACTCCAGAGCTTCAGGGCTATTTTTAATTAAAAGACAAACAAAATCTTGTATCTTGTTTCTTTAGAAAATGCATGTTTTTTTGTGGTTTCTCCTTGAATAGTTCTTTGTTAAGTGTTCTGTTCCTATCTTTCAGGTATATGCAGAGCTTTCTTGAACTTTTAGAATATGAAAATAAAAGCCCTGAAGATCCACATGTTCTAGATAAGTAAGTTTAAAAAAAAAAGTTTAAGTTTTGGAAACCATGTATTAATCTACTGTTGTAAGTTACTTTTATAAAACTATCTGTGGTTTTTGGAATATTTTAAATTGGGAAATGATTTTAGGTTTGTCCTAAACTAAAAGATTATTTTCCAATAATGTTTAATAAGGACTCAGTCAAATAGTCTCAGTTTTTCATTCAAACCTAAAATAGTCTGTGCACACAATTATGGATAAATTCATATGCTATTATCATACTGATAAAGTGGCACTGGCCAATGCATCGTTTTGGTAAAAGTGTCTTTCAGCAGGCTCTGACAGAATGACGTCAGCTTATCTATGCAGGGATAGTTTTTAAAATATTCCATTAGTGAAAACTGCCCCACTTTGGACCACTGCAGAATGGAGAGTTTGTTCACATACTGTGAATTGTCCTTCCTGGTGAGCGTAGGTTGAGTCAATGTAATTTGTCCTTGTTGGGAGTCCTGGAGGAAGAACCTTGGGGAGACCTCTGAAGTTGCAGGTTTAGTTAGTTTGAGCCTGCTGAGGGGTACCTATCTCTCTTTGTTCTTGTCCCCCCCCCCCCAGTTTTGTTTTCTGTTTTCCTAATGGCTATTTGGAGCTTTTTAGTGAGTTCTGTAGTGTGTGTGTGGGGTGTGGGTTTGGATTGCTTTAGGACAGGTCCGAATATTTGTGGAAGAATCCCATCATCTGGAGTCACCAAAAAAGGCTAGCAACCCTGACTCCCTTCCCATTTGTGGAGATTGCTCCACTCTAGAACCATCAAGATGGTAATTTACTGAATACCATAGAGTTCTCCATCTAGGAGAATGTTTGGTGGTTCTTCTAAAATACTACCTTCTGTAACTTTTTTTTCAAAATCTAGCAATAAGTTAAAGGGTAAGAAGCCTCCAGAACTGGTATGGGATGATGACTGTTTCATACTATAATACACAGAAAGCGCTAACAAATGAAAAGGACTAATGGGCAGCTTTATTTAGTATGCCGCTGATGTGCTCCATAAATTTTCAAAACTATAGTACAAAATATGAAAATTACCGTACATCCTCTTATAGAAAAGCTGTTGTGATCTCAGCTCCAATACACTTTATATCTAACCACAATACTCACAAGACATTGCCATTCAATGCCACTCACTGTTGATCTTTCCAGTGTGTTGCTTACTGCTAAACTATGATAATGAAACAATAATAAAACAAGGCATAAGCCACTTCAACGGAGACATAAAATTTTACTCCCTTTCTCAGATTGATACCTACTGTTTTTTAAGATAGTGTGGGAATGTAACTTCTCCAGGAGAATTCCAAATTGGCATAATGCTCTAAAGCGGCTCAAGACAAACTGCTGCCACCACCCAAACCTTCTTAAAGCTGTAATCAACAACACCTGTTCTTACATAGGAGAGGTCACTATCATACTTACACACATGCTCTTATACAATAATATCACAATGCTCATACAAAAAATCATTTCCCAATTCCATAATATTACAAAACCATAATATTACAAAATCAGCCATGTTACAGTCATTTTTCAAATGTAGTTTTTACAAAAAACAAGAATAATCAAGACTACTGTTCAAGCCATATGGTATGACTGAATTTAATCTGTGGCTCCATAAACATTCTTCTCTAAGTAAGTGGGTTGCCATATCCTCAGAGTCACCCCGCGGTTCGTATTTATACAATAAAAAGAATCTAAAACTATCATAAGAATGATTTTTTTCCTGGAAATGGCTCGCGAGAGGTGTGTCCATAACTGAATTCTTAATTCTACTGTGGTGTTCCAAAATTCTCACTCTCACTAGATGAGTGGTATTTCCAATGCAGGGGAGCCCACATTCACATTGATGGAGGTGCACCTGTTGTTTTGAATCATTTCTCTACCTGTGCCACAAAAAAATGTCATTTCTTTAATCCAATGTGGATGTGGGCTCCCCTACATTGGAAATATCACTCATCCAGCGAGAGTGAGAATTTTGGAACACCGTAGTAGAATTAAAAATTCATTTATGGACGCACCTCTTGTGAGCCATTTCCGGGGGAATCATTCTTATGATCGTTTTAGATCCTTTGTATTGTATAAATACGAACTGCAGGATGACCCTGAGGATGTGGCAACTCATTTACTTAGAGAAGAATGTTTCTGGATCCACAGATTAAGTTCAGTCATACCATATGGCTTGAACAGTAGTCTTGATTATTCTTGTTTTTTGTAAAAACTACATTTGAAAAATGACTGTAACATGGCTGATTTTATAATTTTTTGGTTTTGTAATATTATGGAATTGGAAAATGATTTTTTGTATGAGCATTGTGATATTATTGTATAAGGGTATGTGTGTAAGTATGTTAGTGACCTCTCCTATGTAAGAACAGGTGTTGTTGATTACAGCTTTAAGAAGGTTTGGGTGGTGGCAGCAGTTTGCCTTGAGCATTATGTCAATTTGGAATCCTCCTGGAGAAGTTACATTCCCGCACTATCTTAAAAAACAGTAGGTATCATTCTGAGAAAGGGAGTAAAATTTTATGTCTCCTTTGAAGTGGCTTATGCCTTGTTTTAATATTGTTTCATTATCATAGTTTAGCAGTAAGCAACACACTGGAAAGATCAACAGTGAGCAGCGTTGAATGGGGACGTCTTGTGAGTATTGTGGTTAGATATAAATGTATTGGAGCTGAGATCACAGCACCTTTTCTGTAAGAGGACATAATTTTCATATTTTGTATTATAGTTCTGAAAATTTATGGAGCACCCTTTGCTGGAAGAGTTACAATCGAAGCAGGACTTTTTAAAGTCGACAGCTTGTACAAAGGGACTCCTTGTGGAAGAAATTTAATGAATTACGTTTTGTATTTTTTATATGCACTTTATTATACAGTCATTTGTCACTATAACGATTAAGTTGTGTATACTGTTGTTCTGTTAACTTCATCTGTTTTGCTTATCACCCTCCAATGACCAAAATCCCATCCATTATACTGGCTTTGATAAATCAGTAATTTCTGCTGATAGAAGAGATTTTGATCATTGTAATGCGACTTCCTTGCCTCTCTCTACAGCAGAAAATGACCTTTGAGATACTGCTCCTTGAAGACAGGAGACTCCCCAAAACAGCATGAGTGGGAGATAGAGGACTGCAGTGGGAGAGAGAGATTATCCCCTCTCCCCAATGGTGTTATGTCCTTCTATGTGCATTGACTGTGACAGGCTTAGGATGACACTATGAATTTTCTTTATTGTGATCAGACATCAGATTTTAACAAGCATAAAATAAAGTAGCCTTTTCCCTGATTCATACAAGTTCAGTCTAGTGACAGGCAGGGAAAATTCTATTTTTGTGTGATGCGAAACCCAGAAGAATACATATGATGCCATTAGCAGGATTAAGTCTGCACTCGGAAGTAAAGGATTTGGAAATAGAATTCAGAAAATAAGCCCAGATTTCCTTGTAACAAACTGTCTGCTAAGGAAAAGAGAAGTTTTTGTATTTGTCTTTTTAAGGAAGGCCATAAAACAAAAAATAAATCAAGAAACTTTATTTCTATTTCCCTCAGAGAGATTGAGAGCAAGAGAGAACTCTTAAGTAGACTGTCCTTTAATATTTAGATCTCAAATTCAAAAAGATAATTTCCTTATTGGAAACTATGAAGTAGAGCAATGGACTTCTCTTGGCCTTAACTCTCAGATCCTCATAGAATCAGCAGGATCTAATCTAGCTCAAGCTTTAAGCATTAAAATAATTTTCAAGAAGGGGTGCTTGTCCAATCAGCAAGGCAGGTGAGTAGGTTAAAAACCCTCCTTGTGCAATTTGAAGGTTGTGAGGTTTGGGATTAGGTTGTTACTGCTCATATTTCTCAGTTATTATTTTTAGAGTAACGGATCATTTGAAAACCGCATGAAAAATTTGCAAAAGTGCTTAAGCATTGCTGATTAGACAGGAGAATGGCAAGTAAGGTACCTTTAAAAGAGGAGCACTCTTTCACAATCAGAAATGTATGTTAGAAAAGTACCTGCAAGGAAAATGGATCTGATTTTATTACTTGATAGAAAATGTTATATTTACTTCTCAGCAGTTCTATGAGCTAGAATAACTTCCTGACACCAGATACAGAAATAAAACATATAAAATGTATGGAGAATTTGCATTATTAATGGCAGTGAAAAGAAAAATAAATTGAAGCATTATATTTCTTTTGTATCCCAATATTAACTGTTCTTAATAAAGTACATAAAACTTGTTATTGAAAACACTTGCTGCTAAAGTGGCCCTTCAGAATAGAAATACATAGAACCACTTTTTGCTCAGCAAAATGGATAAAGCAATGTGTATCTTCATGTCTTGGTTAGAGTGAATGTCCAATACTGCTCGGCCCCTCCTGCTCAAACCCTGACTGCTAAACTGTTCTACATGACTGTGATTAGCAGGGAGGTAGTTCACCTGGGAAACTTTGGACCTGATTATATCTGAATTTACAACTCTGACACAGACCCAAGATTTCATGTTCACTAAACTGCCATTTTTATTTGACTAGACTGGATGTTTTTAAGCTTTAATTTGATTATTGTTATAGTTTTATGTTGTAATCTGCCCTGGGCCCATTCGCAGGGAGGGCGGGATAGAAATTAAAATCTTTTATAGAAAAAATTCTGCAAGTTTTCCGATTTTGAATAATTCTGTTTCTGGAAGGAGGCAAAAAACTTTCTGATCATATTTTTTTCAACACTGTGAGTAACAAATGAGCTAGCAAAGCTAGGTTAAGTTATTCAGGATGCTAATGGGTGTGCCCTGTTATTAAATTATGTAGTAAAGTAAAAGATACTGTATTTGTTCTTTAGTATCTAGCTCATTGTGTATATTGTTGATCTTCTTTGTGGTCTCTGTTCTTCACACTGATGAGATATAGTGTGCCTGCTATCGGTACTTCTAAAGCCTAAAAAAATGATTTTCATGCCCTTCCCAATTGGCATGTGTGCGGCGCCTCTACCATGCATGCCCACTCGGATGGGCACGAGGATCCTGCCAGTTCCTTTCTGACCGCTGCGCAGATAGGAGCTTATCTCTCTTCCTTTCGTTGGTAATCAATTGCCTATTTTCTTTGCTTTGCCTTTCGACTTCTTTTTTCGTCTCCTACAACACAGTGGACTTGGTGAGTTACACTCGCCGGTAGCAACTCCCCCCACCCAGGGAGGGAAATTTTCCCTTTCTACTCCCAACCTTCCATCAGTGCATGGAAAAACTTGGGGGGGGGGTGTTTCAAACGCTGCAAGAAGTGTGGCAGCAAGCTCCTGCCACCCGATGCTCACGACCTCTGTCTCCTCTGTCTCGGGAAGCGCACAAACCAGAGACTTGCACCCACTGTGAAAATTCTCTCGACAGACCCGAAAGAACTGGGCAGCGAGGCTTCGCACAGCTCTTCTGAAGGCCGTACTTACCGCACCCACTATGGCGTCCCCAGCAGAATCAGGTCTCACCACCACGTCAACCCTCTCCATGTCGATGGTCCCGATGCCAGCTTGATCCAGCGCCGACCGATCAGTGCTAAAACACATAGTCTTGGCAACTGACTTGGATATCTCCACTCCTGCCAAAAAAAGCAGGGAGGGTAAAGAGCACAAATTGCAAAAGACAAGAGCCACAAGAAGAACTCTGTCATGGGTGCTGGGGGCCCTGCAGAAGAAGCCGAGCCTGCAGAAGAAACTGTGCCCCTGCCACCTGCACCAGTGCCCCTGCCTCCTGCTGGAGAAGATCCAAGCCCCCCTGCCTTGCCCTCTCGGGTGGCTCGTGTGCGTGACCGCCTTCGTCAGGACCTCAGGGATCGGAGGAGGGTGGCACGCTCACAAGCAAGACGCTCCCTGAGCCCTGAGTTTTGAAAGGATTCTGGCCCTTCTAGGAGTAAGGGTGCTTGAGTCCCAGCAGGATCCTGGCTGCCCTCTGAGTCAGCAATTAGCCCAAATGGGCAACAGACAGCAGAGGGCTATATAGCTGTAGGCTTTGAGAGAAGGCTTTGTGGAAGCAACTAGTCATCTACCTGACATCCTAGCATCCACTTCGGCTTTTGACTTTGGACCTCCTGACCTTGGCTTGACTTCTGGACCCCCTGACTACGGCTTCTGAACCTCTGACCTACGATACCTGGACGACGATTTGGCTTTGGCACCTTGGACACTCTTGCTCACCAGTTACAGACCTTGGACTGCCCCTGGACTTCGCCTGGCCTGGCCCCAGCTCGTGACAAAGAGCCCTCATGACCACTCTGACCAATCTACCTCATACCGAGTGGTAACACCGGGTACCCTCCTGCCTCTCAGGCTTCTGAACTCACCGATTTGGCAGCTAACACAGAAGGAGCTCCAAACCCCAAGGGTCAGCACCTCTGACTTCAAGATCAACTTAACCCAGCAAACTTCTAACTCAATCTTGTTGGGAGCGGAGAGCAACCTGCCTCCTAAACCAAAGACTCCACCTTGAGACATCCCTAAGGAGACTCCACCTTGACAGCCTGAGAAACCAAGGGAACCACTGACACTGAAACCAGCAGAGGAACAACCTCCTTCACCCCTACCTCCCAACTGGGACCAAAGACAGTGTCAGTATCTGTACAGGGCTTACCTGATGCCGACCGCATTCCCGTGGCTCCCGCGACTGCCACTGGACTGGGATACTCAATCTTCAGCTTCATGCCACTCTTGTCATCGGGACCCACACCAAACTCCAGAAGCCCCGATGCTGAAAGCACCGGCTAAGGAACAAATACTACCGCGCTGAAAAAGACTCCAGCCCAACCACTGAGGCCAAAAACTGCACCCAGACAACCTCCAGAACCCTCGGAAGGTGAAACGTCCTCAACCCACTCAGACGCTGGCTCTGACATTGATCAATGGGAAGCTCTGGACTCCAATACCGAACCTTCCCCCCAATAACACATTGTGGAGGAAGCCCCTGTCTCTCCCTTGGAGGATCTCAGAGCTTATGGGGATTTTGTGAAATGCATGGCCCAAACACTATCCATACTGGTCACACAACCTCAGCCAATCATTACCGACACAGTTTTCGATATAGTGCAACACGATGCATCGACCCTGGTAGTCCTACCAATGACTTCAGTGCTTCTCCAAGCAGCCAAGGCCCCCTAGGCAAAACCAGCTTTCACACCGATCTCATCCAAATGCACAGACCACATGTACAAGACACAGGAGTCTGATGCAGCCTTTCTCTTCAACCACCCCAAACCTAACTCAGTTCTAGTATCCTCCTCAAAAAGCAAACACACGCACTCTTTCTCCCCCCCCCCCTCCCAGACAAGGAGGGGAAGAAACTCAATACCATCGGCCGGAAGATATACTCAGCTGGAGCTCTCAGTATCAAAACGACCAATTACGAAGCCTGTATGGCTTGCTACCAGTATGCATTGTGGGAGAAGATGTCTGACATCCTACCTTTGCTACCAGAAGACAAAAGACAGGAAATCAAATGCCTTCAGAAAGAAGTGATGCTGGTGGCCAAACAGCAGATTAATGCTGCCAAACACTCACTGGATGTCTTTGCCAAGACACTCACCACAGCTGTTACCCTACACCGACACTCTTGGCTGAAGATCACTGCTCTGCCTTAGGACACTAGGGCTTGAATAGAAGACCTGCCCTTTGGGGGCAAAGACCTCTTCAGTTCTACCATGGATTTGGTGCTCCAGGAATTAGACAAGAGTATTAAAACCTCCAAAACCCTGGGGGTTTCCTCTTTGTCCAGGTTCAAAACCCAAACCTGGAACAAACCTTGGACAAAGAAATCTTACACCAAGTCACTGCCAGAACAATCCTGGTCTTTCAGACCTCAACAGAGCCATTCCAAGCCCTCCTATGGCTCCAAATCCAAGTTCTCTCCTCAACAACAACAAAGACACAAAGAGAGCAAGACACCCAAACAGGGTCTTTGGCATTTTTACAGCCCCAAGGATATTCACAAAGACGATGGTGGTAATTGCCGCTAACCTTTGTCTCAAAGGCATCCTTCTCTTTCCATACATAGATGATTGGCTGGTGGTGGCAGACTCTCCCACCTCTCTAAGCCATCATCTGGAGATAACAATTACTCGTCTGCAAGACCTAGGTCTGCAGGTCAAAATAAAAAAATCTTGCCTAACCCCCTCCACCAGGGTACAGTTTGTAGGGGCGATTCTGGACTCCATCAGGTGCAGAGCCTTCCTCCCCGTGCACAGGGCGCACACCATTGTATCCCTCGTCAGAACAATTCATCATCAAGGGGATGCATCAGCCCACCAGATTCAAAGGCTGCTAGGAATGATGACAGCAACCACGACAGTGCTCCTGCACGCACAATTACGCATGCGCCCACTACAATTCTGGTTTGTAAAAGCATTCAAACTGACACTACATGTTCAGAGCCAGAGATTTACTCTGCCAGCAAATGTATTGACTTCTCTATCCTGGTGGGAAACAACAGAAAATCTAACACAAGGGGCTCCCTTTCAGATCCCCTCTCCAACTCGGTGACTATGGATGCCTCCCTTTGGGGTTGGGGAGTGCACCTGCAGGGCATCTGTGTAGGAGCTCCCTGGGAACCTCACCTCTGGACCAGTCACATAAATCTACTGGAACTGGAACTGTTGGCAATCAAGTGTACTCTCTTTCCAATACCTCCTGAAAGGCTGCGTAATCTTGGTCCTCACGGACAACACTGCAGCCTTGTACTATATAAGAAAACAAGGTGGGACGGTATCTCGCAGACTATGTTAGCTAGCCATGGAGCTCTGGGAGATATACCCGATAGCCACACATCTACGGGACATCCAAAACGTCACAGAGGATGCTCTGAGCAGGGAAGGGCATCGTTCTACGAGTGGGAACTCAATTGGAAATATCTTCTTCCCCTCTTCCAGGAATGGAGATTCCCTAACATCTATGTGTTTGCCACCAGACACAACAGAAGCATTCTGTACCACAGCAGGGACCAACTCTCAATCCTTGAGAGATGGTCTCCTATTTCCATGGGACAGGAAACACCTTTTTCTATTCCCACTGCTACCCCTTATCACCAGAGTGATACACAAAATTGCCGTACAGAGACCCAGGGGAATTGTGATAACTCTGTGGTGGCCAAGGCAACACTGGTTCCCCTCTCTACTTCTACTGTCAGCGAAGACCTTTCACCAATTCCCTCTGCAACTGGACCTCCTCCTAGGGCATGGGGGCCAACTTCTTCACTACAATGTCCCTCATTTGAAACTGACGGCCTGGAAAACACGTTAGCATCAGTCAGAAGTCAGATGAACCACGTATTACTCAATAGCAGGAAGCCATCCACAAGAAAATCCTATTCTTACAAATGGAGAGCTTTCTTGGACTACATAAACTCTGTACATAGTTCTCCCATGGATTCACCATTAGTGAATATTTTTGCTTTCTTGCTGTTCCTTATAGATAAAGGGCTTAGTTACACATCTGTTAGAGTCTATATTGCTGCCATATCCACTTCACACCCTCCAGCGGATGGCTTCTCAGTTTTTACCCATCCGTCTGTTAAGCATTTCCTGAAGGGCCTCATTCGACTATTCCCACCTACTAGACACCCGGCCCCACCCTGCGACCTCCCGTTGGTACTGAATTGCCTCACTCTGCAACTGTTCGAACCTATGGCAACGTGTGCTCCGCACCTATTAGCATGGGTTTCCTAGTGGCAATCACTTCTTCTCCTAGGGTTGGAAGATTGAAGGCCCTCCGGTGCGACCCCTCTTACATATTCTTTTCGGAGGCAGGGGTGTCGTTGGCCCCCGACCTGGACTTTTTAACCAAAGTCATCTCTGAATTCCACCTGTCTGCTGACATAGTATTACCTATCTTCTATCCAAATCCATAATCGCTGAAAGTGCGACGTCGCCACATGTTGGATGTGAAACGTGTCTTGTCTTTTTACCAACATAGGATGCAGAGCGCCTGCAAGACGTCCACCGTGTTCGTCTCCTATGCCACGTGATCTCTGGGAGCTGGCATTTCATCACAATGCCTGTCCAAATGGATAGTAGAAACTATCAAACTCTGTTATCTGTTGGATAAAAAAACTCTTCCTGGCCCAATCCGTGCCCACTTGACTAGGACCCTTGCGGCCTCTACTGCCTTCCTCAGAGGAGTTCCCCTGCCAGACATCTGCAAACCCGCCACATGGGCGACCCCTCATACCTTCGGGTGTCACTATGCTCTAGATGCCCATTGCACTAAAGGAGCTCCGGTGGGCAGAGCAGTATTACAAGCAGCACATATCTGAGGATCTCCAGCACCCTCCTCCAGGTAGGTCTTTGACTTGCTTGCTAGTTTCCCATCAGTGTGAAGCACAGAGACCACGAAGAAGATAAACAGGTTGCTTTACCTGTAACTGATGATCTTTGAGTGGTCATCTGTGCATTCACATTACCCGTCCTCCTTCCCTACTGTCATTTCCTCTTTTTGGGCTTACAAAAGTGAGAAGGAACTGGCGGGATCCTAGTGCCTGTCCCAGTGGGCATGTGTGGTAGAGGCACCATGCATGCCAACTGGGAAGGGCGCAAAAATCCTTTTTTTTAGGCTTTAAAAGTACCAGTCAGGATCGGTGCAGGCGCACTATATCCCATCAGTGTGAATGCACAGATGACCACGCGAAGATCGTCAGTTACAGGTAAGCAACCTGTTCATTTCACATGTTCCTTAGGTTGAATCCAGGTCACTTTCCGCCACTCCTGTCATTTCATTCCTATACAGTACCTGTGGGTCCACTTTCCTCCAGGAGCAGTATTCGAGGAGATGCAGTGAGCTGTTGCAGGAGTGGGGAGATGGGAAAATTTTGCCCCACTGAGAAAAGTACCTTCCATCAGACAGCAATAGGGAAGAACAAAGCAGGAGGAGGAAGTTGAGACCAGCATGGGTGGGTGGGATTTTTACTCCACTGTGAGTTCCTTAGGAGCCCCATGGTAGAGAGTGGTAAAGCTGCAGTACTGCAGTCAGACTCTCTCCTCATGACCTGAGTTCAATCCTGGTGAAAGCTGGGTTCAGGTAGCCGGCTCAAGGTTGACTCAGCCTTCCATCCTTCCGAGGTTGGTAAAATGAGTACCCAGCTTGCTGGGGGGAAAGTGTAGATGACTGGGGAAGGCAATGGCAAACCACCCTGTAAAAAGTCTGCCATGAAAATGTCGTGATAAGATGTCACCCCAGAGTCGGAAATGACTGGTGCTTGCACAGGGGACTACCTTTATCCTTACCTTGTGAGTTCCTTGCAGGGTTTGCATACTTTCATTAATCTTGAAAAGTGCTTCTGAAAATGTAATATTAACTGGTTAACTCTGCAAATGAAAGGTAAATTTCAATTACCCGGACATCTGTTGGAAGTCCAACTCTGCTAAAAATGAAAGGTCAAATAGATTCCTGACTTGTCTTGCTGACCACTTCCTTTTCCAGAAAGTGAAGAAGGAAACAAGGGGATTTGCTATCTTGGATTTGATTCTCACCAACAAAGAAGAATTGATTGAAGAAGTGGAAATAGTGGACACCCTGGGCAGTAGTGACAATATGATTTTGGAATTTACAGTCTTTTTTTTTTAATTTCTATTTTATTATTTCAATTAAGTTTCCAACTATTTACAGTTATTAACTTAAAAAAAATTCAAAATATAAACATAACCACAATACTTATCCCACAGTTCACCCTAGAAGAGGTAGAATTGTGAAAACATCCTCAAATTTTAAATAACTCTAAATATTCAACTAAGTTATACAATCAGTACATTATTAAGTCATCACACCTATATCTGAATTTTCTAAACCCAATGATCTAGTTTTTTAACCAAACATAAAATTTTGCCCATTTTTTTTTCAGCTTCTATTTTCGCCATCCCTTTCATAAGATTGGATAAAATATCAATTTCTGCGGCTTGTAGGATCTTTTCCACCACCTCATCCTGTTCCGGGCATCTCTCATGTCTCCAATATTTAGCAAATACAATTCTTGCCGCCGTAAAAGTATATACCATTAAATATTCATCCTCCTGTGGAATTTCATTTCTAACTAAGGACAGTAGAACTATCTCAGGTTTAAATTGCAATTCTGTATTTAGTATCTCCTTTAACATTCTATGTATTTTTACCCAAAATTTCTTAGATATTTTACACGTCCACCATATGTGGAAGAAGGTGCCTGGAACTAATCCACACTTCCAACATTTGGGAGATATTGCTGGGTTAATTTTATTCATTGCACCGGACTAATATACCATCTGTGAAAGAGTTTTAAAAAGTTTTCTCTAAAATTGACTGGTTTAATAATCTTATAGTTTATTTTCCAAAAAAGAGCCCATTGTTCTAAATTTATATTCTTCTCCGTATTTTTTGGAATTTACAGTCTTAGGGAAGGGAAAAGCTATACGTAGTCATAGATTGGACTTCAGAAAGGCAAACTTCGACAAACTTAGAACTATGCTGGTTAAAATCCCATGGTCACAAATACTTAGGAAGAAGGGGGTTCAAGGGGGGGGGTGGAAGTTTCTTAAAAGCGAAATACTGAAACTGCTATCACAGATGATTCCTATGAGAAGAAAAAATGAAAAAAGCCTAAAGAAGCCGAGTTGGCTCCATAAACAGCTCTCTAAAGACTTGAGAAATAAAAAAAGACTCCTTTAGGAATTAAAAGGAGGGCTTTATAACCAAGGATGAATATAAACAAATTACCAGTTCTTGTGGAGAAAAAGTTAGGAAAGTTAAAGCTTAGTATGAGCTTAGGCTGGCCAAAGATGCTAAAAACAAAAAAAAGGGTTCTTTTCTTATGTTCAGAGTAAGAAAAAGAGTAATGACATGGCAGGCCCATTGCGAGGGCAGGAAAGTGAAATTGTAACAGGTAATGAAGAGAGGGCAGAACTTTTCCATTCCTACTTTTCCTCAGTCTTCTCTTTTGAGGGAAACAATGCTTAACATGGCAAAAACAGAACATATAATGAGGGCATGAAGTTCCAACCTAGGATCTGCATAGGGGTAGTACATAAACATCTTGTTTCTTTAAATGAAACTAAGTCCTCAGGGCCAGATGAACTGCATCCAAGGGTTCTAAATGAGCTTGCGGATGTAATTTCTGAGCCTCTGGCTATTATTTTTGAGAATTCTTGGAGAACAGGAAAGGTGCCAGAAGATTGGAGGTGGGCAAATGTTGCCTCCATCTTCAAGAAGGGGAAAAAGGAGGCTCTGCGTAACTACCAACCCATCAGCTTGATGTCTATACCTGGAAAAGTTTTAGAAGAAATCATCAGTCAGTCAGTCAGTCCTGGAACATTTAGAAAGAATGGCTGTGATTACTAAGAGCCAGAATGGGTTTCTCAAGAACAAGTCATGTCAGACTAACCTGATCTCTTTTTTTGAGAAAGTGACTACCTTGCTGGATCAGGGGAATGGAATAGACATAGTTTATCTTGATTTCAGTAAGGCTTTTAATAAGGTTCCACAAATTATCCTTGTTGACAAGTTGGTAAAATGTGGTTTGGTTCCTGTTACCATTAGGTGGTTCTGTAACTGGTAACTGACAGTTCGCACCCAAAGTGTGTTTGTGAATGGTTCCTCATCCTCTTGGAGAGGAGTGACAAGTGGAGTGCTTCAAGGATCTGTCCTGGTACCTGTTTTGTTTAACATCTTTATAAATGATTTGGATGAAGGAATAGAGGGAATGCTTATTAAATTTGCAGATGGTACTAAATTGGGAGGGGTTGCAAATACAATAGAAGACAGAAACAGGACACAGGATGACCTTGACAGGCTGGAAAACTGGGCTAAAACCCATAAAATGAATTTTAACAGAGATAAATGTAAAGTTGCATTTAGGTAGGAAAAATCCAATGCATGGTTATAGGATAGGGGAGACTTGTCTTAGCAGTAGTATGTGTGAAAAGGATCTAGAGGTCTTAGCGGATCATACGCTGAACATGAGTCAACAGTATGATGCGGTGGCTAAAAAGGCAAATGCAATTTTGGGCTGTATCAACAGAAGTATAGTGTCCAGATCACGTGAAGTGATGGTATCGCTTTACTCTGCTCTGGTAAGACCTCACCTGGAGTATTGTGTTCAGTTTTGGGCACCACATTTTAAGAAGGATATAGACAAGCTGGAGCAGGTCCAGAGGAGGGTGATGAAGATGGTGAGGGGTCTGGAGACCAAGTCCTATGAAGAAAGGTTGGAGGAGCTGGGTATGTTTAGCCTGGAGAGGAGGCAGCTGAGAGGTGATATGTGTACTTCAAGTACTTGAAGGACTGTCATATAGAGGATGGTGTGGAATTGTTTTCTGTGGCTCCAGAAGGTAGGACCAGAACCAATGGGTTGAAATTAAATCAAAAGTGTTTCTGACTCAACATTAGGAAGAACTTCCTGACTGTTAGAGCGGTTTCTCAGTGGAACAGGCTTTCTCAGGAGGTGGTGGGTTCTCCTTCCTTGGAAGTTTTTAAACAGAGGCTAGATGGCCATCTGACAGCAATGAAGATCCTGTGAATTTAGGGGGAGATTTCCTGAGTTTCCTGCATTGTGCAGGTGGTTGGACTAGATGACCCTGGAGCTCCCTTCCAGCTCTATGATTCTATGAAATTAAGTGGCTTGAAAGTTACGTATTTATGTATGTAGTTATTTCTGTACGGCCAGTAGCCAAAGCTCTCTGGGTGGTTTACAACAGATAAAAAATAAAATACAATAACTAAAAACATTAAAAATTAATTTAAGATAACATAAAAAAATTAAAGAACAATAGAATAGACCAAAAAAAAATCTGATACAAAGTGAAAGAAAAACATCTGGCTAACCATATTGGACCCCTGCATAACCAGAGAGGTCTTTAAAGGCCTCCACAAAGAGAGTTGTCTTAACATGGCACCAAAAAGAGGGCAGATTTGTGGGTTAGACTCAGTGAAAACATACAACTTGGTCCCAAGGTTGCTCAGAAAGTTTAATGCTTGAATAGGGAATTTTTTGCCAGGTGTCTCTGGATGAAGTCTAGTAGTGTTATTCTAGATGGATCCAGGCTCCTTGGCTGCCAAACATTGTTTCAAGAAAATGAAGACAACAGCAAACTTAGTCTGGAAAGTTATTCAGAAGAATATCAAGTCAAGAAACTAAGGCCTTCAAGAGGATGGTACATGAGAGAGAAAATGGAAAAGGAACCAGAGTGCACTTGACCCTGAGGTATAAAAATGAGAGGGGCCAAAATTCAAATAATAAACCAACCAACAAAGTGACTGTGGTTTTCTTTTAATGGTACTGAGTGAAGATTTGAGACAGATTGGTATTGTGAATGAATATTTTAAATTCCATATGTGAAATGCTCTTATTTGGAGAGGCAGGATATTTATAAATAAAGTAATAAAATTGCAATCTAACATGGAGATACTTCAGTTAACTACAACATTTTCTTTCTGACTTTTTTTCTTCAGTTTCTTAGATGTCTTAATTAAAGTCAGGAATAGACACAATGATGTTGTTCCTACTATGGCCCAAGGAGTGATTGAATACAAGGAAAAATATGGTTTTGACCCTTTTGTGAGCAGTAATATCCAGTATTTTCTAGATAGGTTCTACACCAACCGCATCTCGTTCCGCATGCTTATTAACCAGCACAGTAAGTAATTACTTTTTAGATTACCATTGAGTGATCATTAGAGTTGTTGCTTATAAATGGAAAGAAACTGCACTGGCTTGACTTTTGCCACAGCAGAACAAATTCTGTTATGGTATGTGTCTAAAAAGACAAGTGTAAAATTGTGCCGGGCTCTTTTACCTGTGTGTCTCCTTGATTTTCAAACTGTTGTCTTTTGCAGTATGTTGCAAAAACTTGGCTTGAGGTTGTTTGGACCAGCATTACTCAAGAAGAAGACGACTGTAGATATATACCCTGCCCTTCTCTCTGAATCAGAGTCGCAGAGTGGCTTATAATCTCCTTTATCTTCTTCCCCCACAATAGACACCCTGTGAGGCAGGTGGGTCTGAGAGAGCTCTCTCAGAAGCTGCCTTTTCAAGGACAACTCTTGTGAGAGCTATGGCTGACCCAAGGCCATTCCAGCAGCTGCAAGTGAAAGAATGGGGAATCAAACCCAGTTCTCCTAGATAAGAGTCTGCACACTTAACCGCTACACCAAACTTAGCAGCATTCACCTTTTCTTGCAGTGGTGGCTTATTCTGCGTATGAGATAGCTGCTGTGCTGTAGCAGAGATTTGGGCTGCAGGACCAAAAATCCCCACTCTACTATGAGACTAATGAGAGTGTCAAGCATCAATATTTCTCAATAAATAGTCTTTTGTTGTTGAATCAAAAGTAGCTTTATTGTAGGAACTCAGAAGCTTTACCAAGGACACAAGCCTTGGAAGTAATGACGTATACAGGGTAACATAGTTACTATATAGAATGACTTCAAAGGATAGCAGGCAGATGCAGCTTGAATCTCTGGTTCAAAGGTTACTACACAGTATCTATTTTATTACTTAGGAATTTAGGCTATTAAAAACATCTCCCTTTCTCACACTTCTCTGGGACCAGATAAGGTCTGTCTGTGTGAATCTGTGGGAGAGGCGCATCATAGCTTTACTGCCAGGCTGTAGCATAAACATCCTTGGGCTAGATGGATTTATTACTTGCCCAAAGGTTGTAAAGGAGAGGGGGGTGGCAAAGACTCGTGACCTGCTCTTTGTCTAAAGAACCATCATGGCACATAGAAATATGCATGCTTGACAGAGAGCCTCTTTGGTGTAGTGGTTAAGTGCGCAGGCTCTTATCTGGGAGAACCAGGTTTGATTCCCCATTCCGCCACGTACACCCGCTGATGTTTTGCTTTGCACTGGCTCCCAATAACATACCGAGTCTGGTACAAGGTGCTGATCATTACCTTTAAAGCTTTATATGGCCTGGGACCTGCCTACCTGAGGGACCGTCTCTCCCCACATGTTCCCCAGAGAGTACTGAGGTCTGGGACTCAAAACCTTCTCACCATCCCCGGGCCTAAGGAAGTCCGTCTCAAGACAACCAGAGACAGGGCCTTTTCTACAATGGCCCCTACATGGTGGAACCAGCTACCGGAAGAGGTGAGGGCCCTGCGGGATCTTACCCAGTTCCGCAGGGCCTGTAAGACAACCCTCTTCCGGTTAGCCTACGCCTGACTGGATAAATGTAGCTTATTAGACTCTGTGAATTATACTGTATAGTTTTAATGTTAAGATTTTAATGTTTTTAGGCTTTTAAATGCTTTGATTTTTAAATGTAATAACTCTGCACTTTGTTTTATTGTTTTATCGTTTGCTGTGAGCCGCCCTGAGCCATTTTGTGGGAAGGGCGGGATATAAGTTATTGAATAAATAAAATAAATAAATGTGACCTTGGGTCAGCCACAAGTTGTCTCAAGGCTGTTCTGCTCAAGAGCAGATCTGGGAGAGCTCTCTCAGCCCCACCTACCTCACGGGGTCTGTTGTGGGGAGGGAAAGAGAAAGAAGATTTGTAAGCTGCTCTAAGACTCCTTTGGCTAGTGAAGGATGGAGTATAAATCCAGTCACTTTTCTTCTCATTGGGTGATGTTGGCTACACTCTGTTAGCCTACCTCATCTTGCAGGGTTGTGTGAGGATTACATGAGGAGAAGAAAGCCATGTATGCCATTCTGAGCCCCTTGGATGAGTTGAGATGTAATTGATAGATTCTGAAAAGACATAGTTAAAGTGTAAAGTGGCAGATAAGTTAGTACAAAGGAAGGATCTGAGATTTTATGTTGCAAAATGAAGAAAGTGCTGCTGGACCAGCAGATATGAGGGATATGCCAAACTTTCCCTGAAGATTTTTTCTCAGCTGCTGGGGTTGGGGTGTGATGGTGGTGATAAGAATCCAGAAAACTTTCCTTCTCTTGATGAACTTGGGTGTGCATCTGAGAGAAGGTATTGATAGCTAATGAAACAAGTCTGTGTTGGGCTTTCTGTAGCTACAGCCTGGCAGAGTCACAAAAAAATACTTAAATGAATGTCTCTGCTTAGTTTGGCATGTAATTGTTGTTCAGTGACATTTGGCAGAGAGCAGTTCCACGCATGGGAATCTCCAGGAGCTGAGTGTCAAATCAGTACTCAGCAGGTGGTTAAAATCAAGCCATGTGAGCTGCATCTGACTCATGGCCCATCAGTTAAAAGAAGCTTGGTCTGCATTGGTTTGTCACTGTGATTGTATTAAGTTTTCAGCCTAATTAACAAATGCACAAAAGAAATTATTTTTTCCTGCCATAGAAGTGGTGTTTGCCGATTAAAAGGTTGTATCAAACCTCAACTGCTGAATTAATTCTGTGCAAATCATTCACCTTTTGGTTAATTCTCCAACCAGTTAATTTTTTCCTTGTCGCTGAATCATTGTTGGCTCTTTCCATACATTACAAAATGTACATTACTAATATGAAATCTGCAAATTGTACTTTCCTTCTCTTGATGAACGTGGGTGTGCATCTGAGATCAAAGGAAATTGTAGGGGTGGTTGAGCATGTTCAGACTGACAGAGAAGATCTGTAAAATAACACACACATTATAGGGGGGCAGTAATGCCAAGAGAGTGGTGTCCATGTTATCAGTTATCATATTTCCAAAGGGAATGGAGGATGGCCAAAAGCCCAGGCAGGATTTGCAGATTGACTTGAATTGGTATGATCTGATGAAAGCCAGGTGGCCAGCTAGAATATTGTGCTGAGCTTGCACAGGGCTGCCAAATGGCAACAGATAAGGAGAGGACATTTGGGGTTGGTAGTGATCGGTGACACATTGAGCCAGTGAGGAAGGGCCTGACCTACATATCAGCTCTGTTATGCATCTTAAGGCTATATTAATTATTTCACTATCTTTTGAGTGCTCAATTGCCTAAGGCCAGTTCTGATTTTTTTCACAAGGCAATGTAACTAGTAGTGTGGATAAGGGTGATAGAAGTCCTACAAATGTTTGCAAGACGCTTCTAACACTGGCTAGATATTCTTTTAGTGTTTTAAATATTTTGTTGTGTTCTTTAATATGTTGCAAAGCACATTATACCTTAAGAAGATGTTCATTCAGTTACTTTAAATTGTTATCTTGTTATGGGTGTAGTTTGATATCTGTGACTTAGTCCACCAGCTGCATTAAATAAAGTAGTTTTCCCAGATTAATATTAGTAGTATTTTCCCTTTGGGAATGCATTTTGTCATGTAGTATTTTCTAGAGTTTCGCCAAACTGGAAGACTGAACTTTGTGAACATTTTTGTACCCCCATTTATTCCTATGAGGTTATCAAAAACATTGATATAAAGAAAAAGAACACGTCTTTCATTGTTTCAGCATATGGTTCTGTGCCCCCTATTTTTTGCTGTCCTGTACCAGTGAAGCCACTGTGACACAGTGTGGCAGAGCTGCAAAAGACCAGTCCACAGCAGATTGCTTTCAGTGGGCTGTCCTTTTGATCATTCATTCTGATAATCATTTCGGTGTGACTGGAATTGAATTAGGGCTTTTAAGTGAGGGAAGTATGGCACTGTTTGCTCTCATAGATACCACAATGTAGCCAGATATGATTGGTTTTATGATGTCTTGCATCATCACATTCACTGTGTGGTACCTGACTGACTGTCACTAAATTAAGCTGGTTGCAGGGGCTCCCTTTCAAAGGTCTTTTATTTAGTGAAAGTGGGTCTTTGAATCTAACCCATCATAATGAGAAAGAAAAATCTCTTTTATAGTTATTTAAATAGCTCTGCAAATTGAGGAAATAGTTGCAATCTAATAGACAGTATGGAAACATGGAAGGGTTTTCCAAGATGTTTTCTGTCTTTAAAATTAATTACTGCTATCATTTTTATGCATTTTGAAAGGCTTTTGAAAGAAGCCAGGTTTTACCTAATAGTTTCCTTTCCCTTTTCTGTGTAAAAAAGTAATGCTACTTACATTCACTTCTGCCTTTATTTCCATAGCATTGCTTTTTGGTGGGGTTACTAATCCTGCTCATCCGAAACATATTGGCAGTATTGATCCTACCTGTAATGTGGCTGATGTGGTAGAAGGTAAGGAGAAATATAAGAAGGCTTTTGTACTTCAAATTCAGCACACACACACATATAATCTCTGGACTGTCACCAGGAGTAAAGCCAGTAAATATTAGTTCCCCTCTCCATGCCCAGGCTTCCTCCCTCTTAACAGATCTCAGAGGCTAATCAGGGTTGTCCCTGGCCAGTATTTGGATGGGAGACCACCAAGGAATACCAGGGTTGTGACACAGAAGCAAGCAGTGGCAAATCACCTCTGAACATCTCTTAGCTTGAAAAACCCCATGAGGTCACCGCAAGTCAGCTGTGACTTGATGGCACTTTCCACCACAACCAGTGCAAACAATTATTAATGCTTAACCAGGTTTTTTAAAAAAGCGAACCAAGATTACCACCCCCTCTGCAAAGTCTAGTTAAGATGAGAAGTCACGTTAGTGATATCCATGGTTAGTGGCTGTACAGAATACTAATAAGCTATGGTTAAATCTGACAAGGAGAAGGAAGAAAGGAATTTATTAAGTAGGCACCAGACTTGTTAGGTTATGCAAAATCTACCAGTCTTGAAATCATACCTTGAGATCATACCACTGTTGAGATCCTTCCACTTTCATTTCTGCCCATTGTTGATGTTTGTAGAGTTCTTGTTCTTTCAGTTCTTTCAATGCCACTCCATACATATATGCTTTTACTGATTATTTACTGGCTGCAATTTCATCAAATTATTGTAAATTACACTTCAGTTCAGAGGAGTCAAAGAAATGACCCATGGGCTGGATCAGGCCTGTCCAGGGCTCTAATCTGGCCTGTGATCATCCTCTCCCCCTCCTCCCCTTCTCCCTTCTGTTGCTGTCCTCCACAATTGCTGAGCTCCCGGCTCTTTTCCTCCCCAACCTCATCTCCTTGGCTTCCTGTTATTCTTCCTGGTCTGATTATTCCCTCTTCCCCATCACTGGCTGTCTTCCCAGCTCAACTTCTGACTGGAAGCATGGGCAACTGATTGGGCAAAGGCTAGCAGTGGAGAGGCCAGGCTGCTTTAATTTAATCTGCTCCCCCCATAAAAAAATTCCTGCCTACAGGGCTGGGAGGTGCCCAAGGGCAGGGAGGCAGAAGACAGCTCAGCCAGTCCCCACAAGGAGGAGCATGGCAACCACCCCCTTCAGAGCTTTCCACTCTAGCCTATTTGGGTGCACTTTCTTGCTTTGTTCTCTCCTCATTTGGTTTCATTTGGGGGTGGGGATTGTGATAGCTGGTGAGTGAGAGACACATGGCTGCTGTGCCACCCTAGGTGCTGGGGAGGGAAGACCCCATGCTTCGCCTCATTCCTGGTTTTTGGCTGTTGCCAAGTGCAGGTCTCCCCCCCCCCACCTCTCTGGACAATGACAGGCATGAAAAAGCAGCAGCAAGTGCAGCAGAACCTAGGCAGCAGGGGAAGTCAAGCTCAACAGCAAGACCACGTGGGAGGTCATGGCAACTATATTGGCTATTTGGGGGGGCTCACTTTCTGGCTTTTGTCTCTTGCTCATCCTCTTTCCCCACCAGTTCCTACCCATGGCTGTGGGGAGTGGTCTCCCATGCAGCATCCCAAGGGAGGGAGGAGAAGAGAATGGAAGGGAAAGTGCTGCTTCACTGAGCAGCATGAAGGATGCTGCCAAGCACCCAGTCAGGCACAGTATGCAAAGGTGCTGCCGCTTCCTTCCCAAGAGGGGACTTTGAGGATGGGTGGAGGCTTTTTGCTTGGATCCATTTGCCTTGCATTGGAAGGAATTGCTGTAGTAGTGGGGAAAATTCCAAGGGCGAGAGCTAGAAGTGTGTGTGTGAACATTTCTTGGGAGAGAAGGATCCCATAATGATAGTCTCTCTCCCCCCCTCCTCCACATTTCTGAGCCCAGTCAGGTGCAGAGATTGAAGGGGTGTTTAATGCAAGGGAGTCTGCTCTCCAAAGTAGCCGTTTCCTCCAGGTGATGCTCTTTATTCTTGGGGCTTGGAAGGCAACAATGGGAGAACTTCTGGAGTTCTGGCCCCACTGGTGGACCTCCTGAGGGCAACTGAACTTTGCCCACTGTGTGACACAGAGTGTTGGACTGGATAAGCCATTGGTCTGACCCAACATGGCTTCTCTTATGTCCTAACCCAGTGTGCTACAGCAGTGAAAAAAGTCAAACTTTTCTGTTAGGGATGGTTAGGAAATGGATTGAGAATGAATCTGCTGATATTGTAATGCCCCTGTATACATCAGTGAGGTGACCTCATTTGGAATATTGTGTAGACTTAGAGGAACTGGTTGAGGCCTCTGTGTGAGACAGAATGCAGGACTAGGTGGCCCACCAGTCTGATCCAGCAGGGCTCTGTTTATGTTCTTTATGTGTAAAGCATGTTTGTATTTTGAGTAAAAAATAGTATCGCTGAATGGGTTTGCCTGTGTCTGGCCCAACAAAGTGACATTTACGTCAGTTCTGGCCGTCATAACAAATGAGTTCAACACCCCTGCTTTAGTTATTTAATTTATATGAATAATTTCACAAGATATATGGGTGGAAACAATAGCTTTTCTAATATATTTGTAAAAATATAGCCCAATGATTATGAAAATAGCTAGATTCTTTATTGCGTTGAATTTTTATGTCACTAGATGGGGATATAACACAGTTAAGCCATCAAGCAATGTAATCTTCAAAGCACTGCTGAAATTATTTTGATTTTTTAATTCTGCCACAAATGATATATTGATAGGAGGCAAGAAACTTAACCACTTGCATTTTTAAGTGCAGTATTAGCATTGATTGAGTGCTCGAAACAAGCTTAGTTGTACATATGCTTGTTCAAACATGCTGAGCCTTCAAAATACTTACTATCATATTATTTTATTTCTGTAGATATTCCCCTGTTGTGCACTCTCAAATTGTGAAAAAGATCCCAATGTCTATTCAATGTACAATGTCTAAATTATCTAAATTTTGGCCTGAAAATTTCTTCTTAAATTTTCCGACCGGTTCAAATGCTTTTCTTTTCTACCTAAGAAATATTATACTTAAGGGTTTTTTTTGTTCATTTAGCCTGCTTTCCCATCTCTTCAGCTGTTATCTATATTGTGTGACACATGAGGGATCCCAGCATTGCACAAGTGGCTGCAGGAGAAAGGCAGGAATGATCTGCCATCATTCATGTCTTTGGCTACTTCCACTATAGAATCTAGATCTGACCCAGTACATTTGAAACAAAAGTTTTAAAATGTGCAGATTGAGTGCTGGAAACAAGTAAAATTCCACTCTGGGCAGAAGGAAGAAATGATTTTTACAGTCATTTTTAGGTAATTGAAAGAGAATAATTTCATTTATGAAATTTGTGTTTTTAGATGTAGTTCCACATCTGAAAGTTAAAAACATAAATGCCCTGTGATGAATATAGTTCTGGTAGTTGTACAGAGGTGTTCCAACCCTTAGAAGAAAAGAATGAAAATTAGTGCTATTAACTTTCTGTTAAGAGAGTTTCTTTCAGAATGGAAACACCATCACTGTGATGTACAGATGACATTTAGTACAATTATTTAAAATGTCACAGACACTGTCTAAAATGGAGAAATACAGGTTGGGTGCCTGAAAGCAATGGCTGGGGAGGAGAAAGTAATCATTTCTTTGCACACTGTCCAACTCACATCTCCCTTTAAACCTCTAAATACTTTCCTTCATCATTTTTACAAAGTTGTATACTTTTATTCCTGGAGAGCTTTAGAATATGTAGAAACCTCTGTCTTATCTGTGGGTGGCCTAGTTTTGCTGCTTTTGTAATTTGCTTGAGCCATTCAATTTATTATTAGATATAGTTGTAGCAATGTATAGCTTTCCAGGTCTTGACATACAGAATATAGCGTTATATAATTGCATAATTCCCTGTGTGTTTACCCCTACTTTTCCAGATGCTTTTGCAACGGCTAAAATGTTGTGTGAGCAGTACTACCAAGTAGCACCAGAACTGGAAATTGAAGAATTCAATGGTAACAGTGAAGTTTGTTGCTTCTTAGCACTGCTATCTCTAGTTTTGTCAGTTTTTAAATTTTTATGTGGGTTATTTGTTTTGAGTCAAAAGCCATGCCAAAGATACAGAGTTTTGCAGAATATACCATTTCTGCTTTCTGACTTGCTTTTCTTTTCTCTGCTGAGGCTGGTTGAGGCAGCGGCAGAGTAGGTCTTGTGTTTCCCCAAACTAGTTTTGGGGAACTTCAATACCCACACCAGCACTGCCTCGTGTAGTGCTTCCTTTGACTTTATGACTGCCATGGCATCATTAGGACTCTCCCAGTTTGTATTGACCCTCTTGCACAAAGCAAGGTACTCTGTATCTGAGCTTTTGAGTGGGAATTGATCTGGATTCAGTGGTTCTTTGCAAACCAGTCCCATGGTTAAGGCCCTACGCAGTCAGGGACCAACATATGTGCAGGACTCTCTCCCCCACTATGTCTCCCAAAGAGCCTTAGGCTCATCAGATAAACACCTATTGACCGTTCCTGGTCCAGAAGACATCTGCTTAGCTTCAACCAGAGCATTTTCAGCTCTTGCTCCATCCTGGTGGAATATGATTCCAAATTAGATTAGGGCCCTGCAGGATTTATTACAATTCTGCAGGGCCTGTGAAATGGAGCTATTTCACCAGGCCTTTGATTGAGGTAGTGGGTGTCCGATTTATGACCTTCCCCTCCTCAAACCAGGCAGTTTTAGTCAATTTATGATGTATACTATGCCAACTGTATTATAGGCTGTGGGCTGGACCTGCCAGCCTGATATGCTGGTCCTTTCTGAACTGTGTACAACATATACCTGGGACACTGTTAAATTGTTAAACTATTAATTCACCATCCTGAATTTAAATTTGGATTTAAAGTTGGTTTTAGGGTTTTAAATTAGGTTTCATGGAAATTATACAGTTGGGTTGTATTTATTGGATTTATATGTAACTGTTTTACTATTCTTCTGATATGATGTAACCTGCTCTGAGCCCGCTTTCAGGGGAGGGCAGGATAGAAGTCATTTGCAATAAACAAATAATTTGAAAGGAAAAAAAGATGAAAATGCTGTGAACTTACCTTTTATTTGTTTAAGGTTTCTGGTATAACTGTTGAGTAGGCTAATACTATAAAGTCATTTTTTTTTTTTGCTTGAACTTTAAGTTAACAAAATGTTTCATCTGTGTTCTTTAGCTAAAGCACCAGGGAAGCCTATTCAAGTAGTCTATGTACCATCACATCTGTTCCATATGCTTTTTGAATTGTTCAAGGTAGGTAGAAGCATCTCAAGGAAAGGTGACCTTAACCCTCCCAAGGTAAAAAAAACTCAGCTATACTAATTCGACATAGGGATCAGAGTGACCCCACATTATAGCAAAAAGCAATGAAAATCTGATAGCTCTCTCAGTCATGGCATTAGCTACTAAGAAAAAAATTGGACCTCAAGAATAACTTACTTCAGAAATGCAGGGAAAAGAAGAGACGAATTTGGAATTTGGGGAAGGCAATGGCAAACCACCCCGTAAAAGAGTCTGCCATGAAAACATTGCAGCAACGTCACCTCAGAGTTGGAAACAACTAGTGCTTGCACAGGGGACCTTTCCTTTCCTTTAAGACTGCTTTCCCTTGGGGTCATTGAAACCCCCAATTTTAAAAGTGTTCTAAATCCTCAAAGCCAAAAAAAGTCTAAATATATAAACTATAAAAAAAAAGATTTTGTTCCACCTTTCTATAAAATGGAGATAATAGGTGCTAGTCCGTCTATTTAAACATAGGAACAATGCTAAAATCATTTTTTCAATATTTTTAGGGTCAATAGAACTCCAAATTATGATTATTCATAGTGCTTTCATTTTCAAGCCAAGTCTACTGGGGCCGGATTGACCCCATTTCTCCTTTTGATGAAACTCAAAAGAAAGGTTGTGGGGAGTGGAGAGAGGGACTTCAGGGCACTGCAGTTCACTGAGGAGAAGGCACAACAGGAGTTTGGTGCCTGTAGAAAGCTTTAAATGGGTAAACTAATTTTCCCCCCATTACTCCAGGGTAAAAAATACCCTGATTCCTTGGGAGGTTTAATTTTACTTCCCTGCTTGAGTGTTTCCCTCAAACTGTGGAGAAAACAACTGTCTGAGCTGGTTTATGCTCCTCGTGGAATACACTATTAGTCCTGCAAATTACTGTGTCCAGTCATGTTTGAGGAATATCATCCATGTACCTTGAGGTGCACAGATAGATTCACTGCAGAAAAGTAAATGGTCATTCTCAGTCTCCGGTATAGTGCTTAGCTTTCAGTTGCTATATGTTTCACAAAATCTACAGAAATAAATGTATTTTGGGTTTGTCATGTAGAAGGTGAGAGCCCCGTGGCGCAGAGTGTTAAAGCTGCAGTACTGCAGTCCTAAGCTCTGCTCACGATTTGAGTTCGATCCCCGGTGGAAGCTGGGTTTTCAGGTAGCCAGCTTGAGGTTGACTCAGCCTTCCATCCTTCTGAGGTCGGTAAAAAGAGTACCCAGCTTGCTGGGGGGAAAGTGTAGATGACTGGGGAAGGCAATGGCAAACCACCCCATAAAAAGTCTACCGTGAAAACATTGTGAAAGCAACGTCACCCCAGAGTCGGAAATGACTGGTACTTGCACAGGGGACCTTTCCTTTCCCATGCAGAAGGTGAGACTTGATAAGTGATGCTATAAGAAGGAATACAAGTTAATGACTAAAATTGCATATACCTTTAATGATGGCACATCTTTTATTCTGACAATAATTTCTGCTCATGAAAGGCAAGCTTCTCTGGCATCATGAAAAACTGTTAATAGTAAAAGAATCAGAATCATAGAGTTGGAAGGGACTTTCCAGTTCATCTAGTCCAACCATATGCACAATGCAGGAAATTCACAAATACCTCCCCCCACACCTCCTTCCTGACCTCCTCATGGATCTGCCAAATTCATAGAGTTCATACAAAACACAACCCAAAGGTTATAGTGACAAATTACTGATATATTAACAATAAATCATAATCACAGTGATAAAGAGAACAAGTCCCTTTGAAAAACAGTTCCAAAATGTTAATTTCCAAGTGTTAATTTCTTCTTCGCAAGGAGTAATCAGTACATCTTATTCCAATAGTTGCAGAAGCATAATCCTCATACGCAGATGAATAAACTTATAGGAACTCCCTGGACAGGTCCTTGATTTCTAATACACCTATTTCAGATCTTTATCAACAAGGGATATTCCACAAATTTTGCAATAATGAATATTATACTTTGTAAACACAATTCATAGGGACCTGAAGTCTCCAGCAGTGCTTTTTCAATTGCAGCACACGCTCACAAATGGCTCAAGGTGGCCACCATAGCTCAGAAACAAATTGACAGCATAACACACACATTTAGGGAGGCTTGTGTTTACCAGAAGTTACATGTGTACATTAAAGATACTGCCCATAAGTAACTTAAGAATGAATATATATATCTCATTCACAAGTGTATTTGTGCTAGTCATTTTAGCAAAAAATATAGTTGTGCTTAAAGATATATAATGTATAACCGTTATTTTTGTTAATATTAAAAGATAAAACATTGGATTTTTAAAGTTTTTTTTAAATTTCAGAACTCTATGAGAGCTACAGTGGAATTATATGAAGGTAAAAGTGAAGGCTATCCACCAGTTAAAACATTAGTCACATTAGGAAAAGAAGATCTTTCAATAAAGGTAAATAACTTGCTAAGCAGTATCTTGAATTAGTAGTAAGTCTTGGGAAAAAACAGTTTCATATGTAAAATGGGGCAAGAATTTATACAGCTATACAGTGCAGTTTGCAATTTAGTTTGTCAGAGGCCAGAATTATAGGAATAGGTTTTAATTGTCATGACTGTAGCTGAGGATGGTGGGTGAGAGCATAAAAGGGCTAGGAATATTTGCTTTTTGACAAGTAATTTCTGTAAATCTCGTTTGCATTTATTTTAATTAGAGTTTTCTTTGGATAACTTTTTCTTTGACTACCATGAATTGAACAGGCATTCAGACCACTGCTCCCTCTAAGCTGAGCAAAACTACCTTGTGAGCTGCTGCATGAATTAGTTTGCTCTGGGGTCATTTTCCCTGAGCTAAGACAAAATGTGTTGTGAACTGGAGGCTACAAAACTGTGAGCTTGCTCACATTAACTCAGCTTAGAGGGAACACTGATTCAGACATGAGCTATCTTGTTCATATATACTTTCTATTTACAGTATGTTCTAATCAGGAAAATTTTGGTTAATCCATAAAGTGTAATTCAGTGCATAGAATTCAAAGTTCTGGAATAGCTGGTTCACTGCTCACTTTCAGCTTATACTGTTGCTTGGTAATATTTCCAATTTGCTGCTGCTGTTAAAAAAATCTTGTTAATAACACAAACTGTTAAATAATGATTTCTCTGATTCCTATAATGTAAACTGCATCAGGTCCTTGGAGGACCTGTTTAAATAAAACTTTGATTTTGTTATATAGATAAGCGATAAAGGGGGTGGTGTGCCTCTGAGGAAAATAGACCGCCTATTTAACTACATGTATTCAACTGCCCCCAGGCCTAGTTTGGAGCCATCAAGAGCTGTACCTTTGGTAAGTTCTATTTCATAAGCTAACATTTTCCCAACACTGTAGATTTAGTCTGTCTTCCATTGTTTCCTTTGTCTCAAGAAACAAAGTGATATCACAAGTTCTTCTCTTTCATTGTCAGAGATATAATATATCTCTGGTGGGCCTAAATCAGAACATGTTAACAACCAAGTGAAAACAGTTTGCCTATGAATGTTTCCTGCAAAAAGAAAATCCATAGCATGTAATTTGATATAAATATATGTCAAATATGTGTTTATTCTGGGATGTGTGGTTTGTTGTTTTACATATTGTGCAGTTGTATAATAAGGACAATAAAAAGTTGGTATTTAAATCATCTTTACTTGTTAAAAAACTCCTGTATAATTTCTTATTACATTAAAGCAATATCAAAGCTTGACTTCAGTTTTCTGCTCAGAATGCTTTGTGTAGAGAAATATCTCAAGATATATTATCACAACAACTCTAACCCAAATTTGAGTTTGCCACATTACAAATCACTGGCACCAGAGCTATGCCATATATCCAATAGTTATTAGAGAACTCAAAAATTAAACTGCTTATCTCCTAACAAAAGATGTATCAATAAAATTGTTCTCCATACTGGCAGATTGAAAAGTTGAGAGTCTAACACCAATTGTATAGGGTAGTTGGAAAATTAAAAACCTGCCAGTCTACTTCTGTCTCTATAAACTGATAGCAAATCCTGTTGTAGATGGGACCATGATGAGGGGAGGGGGCATGGGTCACAGCAGGCTGGGTGATGGCTTTATGGCCCATTGCTCTGGGCCATTAGTTTCAAGGAAAAAATAAACACAGAGCTTAGAATGCTGCTGGCTCACTGGAGTTTATTGAGCTTCAGACTCAATACAAAGGATTCCCTGAGCTTGCCCTCTGAGGTAGTTGCCTCACTCCATCATGCTGCCTTCTCAGGCCTTCTCTTTCTTTCCCTGCAAGTCCAACCCCATATCCTTCCTGGCTACCTTTTAAAGGTCATGCATAGCCAGCTACTCCTGGAAGCTCCTGCTGGTCTTTCCCTACCTTTCATCTGTCTGAGGGTTTGTTCCCACATACTGGGTTGTACTCCCCCCACACCAGCCTCATCCCAAGCTGCCCATCCATTGCCAGACTGCAACTACTAGCCTCCCACTCTTCTTGGTCCCAATATTTGGCACCTGTGCCAAGAGGGCCTCTCTCTGTCCCTGGCTGACCAGTTGCTTCCTGCTGCAAGTATTAAAACTAGAATAGTTAAATATATAAGATGAATCAGCATGATTTCTGCAAAGAGAGTCCTTCATCACCAGTATTCTAGATCAGGAGTCCCCAACCCCCGGTCCCGTGGCCTGTTAGCAACTGGGTCGTGAGTTGTATAATTATTTCATTATATATTACAATGTAGTAGTAATTATAATAATAAGACGACATTGGATTTATATCCTGTCCTCCACTCCGAATTTCAGAGTCTCAGAGTGGCTCACAATCTCCTTTACTCCCCCCCACCCCACAACAGACACCATGTGAGGTGGGTGAGGTTGAGAGAGCTCTCCCCAGAAGTTGCCCTTTCAAGGACAACTCTGTGAGAGCTATGGCTAACCCAAGGCCATTCCAGCAGCTGCAATTGGAGGAGTGGGGAATCAAAACTGGTTCTCCCAGATAAGAGTCCACACACTTAACCACCACACCAAACTAATAGATATAAAGTGCACAATTTTATCATCCCAAAACCATCACCCTCACCCCTCTGGTCCGTGGAAAAATTGTCTTGCACATAATCGGTCCCTGGTGCCAAAAAGGTTGGGGACCGTTATTCTAGATGTTACTTTTTGTTGAGTGACAACATATATATATATATATATATATATATATATATATATATATATATATATATAAACTTAGAAATCATACATAGGAGGACAGGTCCCCTTGTGGATTTTAATTGGTTAAAGAAAATGATTAATAGAGATGCAGTCCTTGTCTGGTAAAACAGAGATTGTCCACAACTGCCACTAAAGCCACCTCTATTCCAAACCCAGGCCTGAAGCTGGCTTGAAAAAGATCAAAGGCAGATGTCTTATCCAAATATTTCTGGAGTTCAAAAACCTTTCCTGGAAAGGGAAATTTTGAAAGAGACCTATAATTAGCCACGACATTATTTTAGACACTACCTTGAGTAAAAACTTCATAATGGCCTCAAAGTAGATTGTAGACTGAGAAAAGAAAGTGCTTCCTCACAATGTACAACTTATGGAATTCATTGCCAGAAGATGGCCAGTAATTTCTACTGCTTTCGAATAGTGAGGTGAATTGAGAATCCATCTTTTAGCTGCTATTAACCAGGTGTAAATAAACCCCTACCTCTGAGTTTTAAAAGTGTGGGGGGGAGCAGGTAGCTAGTTCATTTGCCTGCTAGATTACATCTATACATATGCTAATAGCCCTGGTAGGAAATCTACCTAAGGAATTGGATCTATTAAGTCTCCAGGTGACTCCTGGAGATTTCCCAGAATACCTTCCATGAGGGCTCCCAGGATGCACCTGTGACCTAGGTGTACCGGGTCAAAGAGGGTAGAGAAAGTGATGTCAAGGGGGTGGAGATGCAGGTTGTATAGAAGTCCCTGCTCTGAGGAGGAAGGGTCTCTTGATGCTGATTCTTTGAAGGGAACAGAGAGCTGTTGTCAGTTGTGTTGGCCATCTTTATTGACCATGTGGTCTGCCAGGTAATGGAATAAGAACCTTATAACTTTTTTAGTACCTGCCCTATTTTAACATCAGTTAGGGTATGTCTAGAACAGGGAAAGAGGATTGTGTTTGTGACCAGTATTCTTTTGAAATCCATTTACTGATCTAGTGCTGTGCTTTAGGATGCTTGTAAACATTTTTTTTCAGTAAATCTTTGACTTTGGAGGTTGGTTCCCAGTCTCTGTATCACCTTAGATTCCTAGGGAAATCTCTAAAATAAGCAGGTGGTGGCAGTGAGTACCCTAGTGGAAGGAAGTGGTAAACGCCTCCAAGAATTGGCAACACCAAGGAAAGGTAGACAGAGTAGAGTCTGCAAGTCAAAGCAGACCTGTTCTGCCACAAGCTGTATGAAATTACTACCAAAAGCCAGTCTCTGGAATGAGCAGTAGGGAAGAACTGATGCCTTGTTTGTGAGTTCTCTGGAGCGGGACCTTTTACGCTGCCCTGGAAAGGTGGGATAGAAACCTAATTTTTTAAATCCAGGTCATCCATGGAAGCTTGCTGGATAGCCTTGGGTCAACCACTGGCTCTCTAAGCCTCAGCTATCTCAGAGGGTTATTGTGAAAATAAAATGGAGCAGAGGAGCTCTTCCGAGTTATGTCACCTTGAGCTCAGCAGGGTCCATGGTTGTCTTGCCTGTGGCCCCTCTGAGTCAGGTGGGTGGAGGGGTGCCACAGATGTGACGCCCCCCCCAAAAAAAAGACCCTGAAGAGGTCTTCTTTTGCCATGAGACTTTTACAGCAAGTCAGGGGTGCAGCGGCAGCTGTTCCTGTTCTTCGTGTATGCCCTGAAGCTCCCCCCGTCATGACAGCCAATATAGCAGAAAGAGGTGAATGCGCGAATGCTTCCTTTTCTTTCTTTCAGTAAGCTTCTGATCTATCGTTTCTCTACCTCAAGCATGACAATTCTACATGGCAAGTAAGTGTGCCTTTAATACCACTGGTTAATGGGTCGTTTTACATAACAACAAGCAGCAGTTCAAAGGAAGGGAAAGAGGTTGATTGCAGCTCCACTTTCCCTGTGAATGAGGCTTTGAAAAACTAAAGAACATTTTTAAGCATTGGAAATAATCTGAATTAATCTGAAAATAGATACTTAAATTGACCCAGACTATAATTTGGTTGCAATATGGTCTGAACAAAAATGAGATATATTTTAGAGAGATTTCTCTTTGTCGTTTGATTGAAATTGAAATCTAACACTCAAAATCTTAGCTGAAGGAGATTTGGAAAGACGGACAATCTGGATCTCTGAGCTGCTTTTCAACTTGGATTAATAGACTGAATTTGTTGACAGAGCAAAATGGCTTTGCCAAGCGAAATCTTTTATTAAAAAGACATTTTGAGCAGTATAAATTCTCTGAAGCAGGATCTTGGTTCATTGACTGAGTTGATTAAGAAACAAATGGGAGCGTTTGTGCTGATAGCTAGCGAAATCTCAAATCTACACGAGCAGAGTGTTAAAGAGAACCTGGTGACGTCTGTGGAAGTGAAAAGGGAGAGTGATCCACTGGGAAACGAACAAAAGAAAACCAAAATGGAATCCTGTGGCGCACTTAAAAAGAAAGACCGGAAATGGAGACTGATGGAAGTTATCTCGAGAGGAAGAAAGGCTGTGGAATTCTTACTACTTTTACTGAGAGGAATGATTGCATTAAGGAGAAAGAAGGTGCATCTTAACCAAAAATCATGATGTGGAAATTTTTCAGGAAGAAGGGTTTTTGAACTAGCTTGCTCTCTGTGAATAGTCGGATATGGAACTTGTAATAAGAACTGATACGTGTTTTTAAAAAGGCTAAGTGAGACTTTTGGGCTATAATAAGTTGTTTTTCCTAGAGTAATATGAATATAAAAGCTAAAGGACTGAAAGGTTTTGAAAAGAATGGTATGTAAAAATAGTTAATTTAGATTAACTTTTAAGAAGGCAAACAACATACTTATTTTGTAATCCGGTAAATTTGCTTTTAATAGATAAAGATATTGTTTTTTTATGCTTATTATAATGATAATATTATTTATTTTATTTATTTATTCATATTGGAATTTATACCCCGCCCTTCACACCGAAGTGTCTCAGGGCGGCTTACAACATAATAATTTAATACTACAATTTAAAACACTTACAAGTAGAAGTTATTAAACTAACAAGCTAGTCCATATTTTGAATATGGTTGAATTAAGCAGAAAAACTAAGATGTGGAAATCTTTGAGGAAGAAAGATTTTTGAATTGTTGTTTCCACTGTGGGCAATTAGATATGGAATTTTTTTTTACTAAGAATTAATACGCAATTTTAAAAAGAGTGAGATTTTAAAGATGGAAAAGTCTTACAAAAATGTTATATAAATAAATAGTTGATTTGGATCAATTGTTAAGAAGGTAGACTGTACAATTATTTTGTAATTTGGTAGATCTGTTTTTAGTATGTTTGTCTGAAGAAATTGTCTATAATGAGATAGATAAATTATTGTGTTCTATTTTTAGCTTGTTAAGAATAAAGATATTTGTTTTAGATTGTATTAAAAAGGTACATTTTAGCCATAAATTAGGATATAGAATTTTTTAGGAAGAAGGGTTTCTGTACTGTCGTTCTCTCTCTTTGTGGGTAGTTGGATATGGAACTCTCAATAAGAATTGATATATGATTTTTAAAGGTCAAGTGAGATTTTTGGGTAATATTAAGATCTTCTTCGTGGTCTCTGTGCAGTCCCACACATGGGTCTTGCCGCAGGCAACGGATCCATACCTCGGAGCTCCAATAGCTCGCCTATAGCACTTTTGGCGTGCTCCCCTCCCGCCCTGGGGAGCTGGCAGCGACTGCGCATGCCTGGAGCGGGGGGGGGAGCGCCCATTCCACTCAGTTTCTTCCCTACCGCCGCCCGGACGACACCTACCTCGCTGCGTTTCCTCCTTAGCTCGTTCTCTTCTCTCCTCATCTGGTATCGTATTCCTCTTCTTTTACCTCATATTTCTTCTTCTTTCGTCCTTATTTCAACTATATTTCGTCCCTATAAAATTTTTTTTAAAAAAAAACCCGTCTCTGCGCTGTCTTTCCCGCTTCTTTCCCTCCCCTCCCTCCCTTGTCCGGAGCGCATGGAAGGGAAAGTTACGTTCAAAAAGTGCAGAAGTTGTGGGGCGAAAATCCCCACTTCTGACGGCCACAGCTACTGCTTATTTTGCCTTGGCGAAACTCATCGAGTGGACTCCTGCCCTCACTGTGCTAATTTTGGCAAGCAGGCCCGTAAAAACCGCGCAGCAAGGCTTCAGAGCTTTCTCCTAGAACGGTCCTTGAGGGCTATGCCCACGTCGGGCTCGCCGCCTCCCCCGCCACGAGCGGGAGATTCGGCTTCTTCGGACGCGCTTCTCTCTCTGAAACAGAAGCAGCACAAGTCCGCTAAGAAACCCTCGAAGCACGCCGAACCCGGCCATAAGTCTTCAAAGAAATTGCGTCATTCCGATTCGTCGGATCTGGCGCCTAAAAAATCGCGTCATTTCGACTCCACGGATTCGGCGCCGAAGACGTCTCACCATTCCGAATCGGCTGATTCGGCCTCGAGGAAATCCCTCGACTTGCACTCGGCTTCGAAGAAGGCTCGAGACTCCGCCTCAAATCTGACAACAATGGACTCCAACGCTACTTCTTCAGCCCTGCTACTCGTCCCGCCTGAACTGTCGGCGCCGTCCGACGTGATTGCCGACATGCCCCAGCTAACGCCAAATCCATCCACAGCAGTGGAAGTTATTCCAATTCGATCTCGCTCACCTTCGGTCCGCAGCGTGGTCCCTTCCGAATTTCTCGAACCCGACATATCTACGGACCCTACTCAACTATATCTGAAGTCAAGGTCCTCTCTGCGACCCGCATCCTTCCGTGACGTTGCTATTTCTTCTTTGTTCAGCGAGTCAGCAACTCAGGTGCCTTCACATCGAGTCCGCTCACGTTCGCCTCCTAAAACTTCGCAGCGGATCCGATCCCGTTCACCGATGCATCCTTCCTCTCTTCGAGCCCACTCTCGCTCTCCACGTAGGCGCTACGATTCCAGCTCTTCTGCCTATTATGAGCCCCGGGATGACTATGCTCGTCCACACCACGAATATTCATCCCTTTCCCGGTCTCCTTCACCGAGACGCCGCCGCTACCACCGTCTCTCCCGTTCGCCCTCTGTAGAGCGAACATACCACTCCAGGTACCAGGGCTCTGCACCGCATTCGGGCCGTGACGTTCTCACTCCTCGCATATGCTATATCGGCTCTCCTCGACCTCGCGACTATGACAGACTTCGAGAGCCTCTTCGACTCCGAGAGCCTCTTTGACTCCGAGACCCCGAAATCTCTCCACCTCGGCATATGGAGTCCTTTCGGTTTCAAGAACACCCTCGATATTGGGATGTGGAAAAACCCCATGCCTCCGCATCGGTGTCGACTGTCCCTGCAGTTATTGCTACTCCACCCAGACTGTCTACGGGCAAGGATGCTCAAACCTCCAAGCATCACACTTCCACTTCGGAACCGGTTGTACCACCTCACTCTCCTTCCAGGGAGGACTCCCACTCCGACAGAGAAACCTCAGCATCGTCGGATTCGGAGGACCACTCTGCCTCTCTAGCTTCAGAATCGACGCCCCAACTACGCCTTTCACCGTCGGATGCCTCTAAAGCCTACTTAAACCTCATCACTACCATGGCTGAGACTCTAAAGATTGCCTTGCCTTCCGACTCGCCTAAAGTCTCTGACATCGTACACGACCTAGTACTAGCGGACTTCCCACCAGGGTCGCTCCTACCAATGCTACCTGTGCATCTTGAGGGTTTGCGAGAGGCATGGGACAAACCGGCCTCTGTCCCTCCCACTTCCAAACAGTTTGACTCTCTCTATCGAGTTCATGCTCCTAATGCTAAGTTCCTGGCTTCACACCCTGCACCCAACTCCATCATCGTGCACTCCGCCATTAAAGCTAAGCCGTCTAGACACCCTACACCACCGGATCGAGAGGGTAGAAAATTGGACATCCTGGCAAGAAAAATATTCACCTTGGCGTCTACCAACTCCAAACTCAACAATTACTTGGCCTACTTTTCCGCCTACGTCTTCAATCTGGCAAATCAGTTTACGCCTCTCATCCCATCCCTTCCTGATGCTTCCCAAAGAGTGTCGTCTGATCTAGTAGCAGAATTGTCTAGAGTGTCAAAACAGCAGATAAATTCTATACGCCATGCTGTTTCATGCTCATCAAGAGTTTTTGCCTCCTCTGTTGCCTTACGCAGGCATGCCTGACTGAGGTCTACCAACTTACAACCGGACATAAAGCAAAAAATCGAAGACCTCCCTTTCGACGGCCTAGGTCTCTTCCACGCATCCACGGATGAGGTTTTAACCTCGGTTGATGACGGCCACAAACGTGCCAAGTGCTTGGGAGTTTCCCAACCTTCCTCCCAACAATTTAACCGTGGAAAACCCTGGAGACCATCGTTCCAGAAACGCCAACGGTCACCTAAACAGAATGAATACTGGAAGAGGAGGCCTGCACAACAAAAGCCTCAGTTCCAACAGAGGTCTAGGTCTCAACAGACCAAGAAAGCTTCCCTTCCCACTAAACAGTCTCTTTGACTCCCTTCAGACTCCATCGACCACCCGACTTTCCCCTTTCCTTCCGGTTTCGAACTCGATCACGACCGACTCCTGGGTGCTAGCCATCGTGCGTCTAGGTTACGCAATCGAGTTCATTTCTCCACCTCACCACCACTACTTCACAGCTACCCCCCCCTTCTTCACTCCTCCATCAGGAAATTCTGGACTTGCTCCAGAAAAATGCCATAGAACCTGTTCCTCCTCAACATCGAGGGACGGGCTTCTACTCGAGATACTTCCTGGTGCCCAAGAGGGATGGAGGCAAGCGTCCTATCCTAGATCTTCGGAGGCTAAACAAACACATCGAATACAGGAAATTCAGAATGATATCTCTGCAATCCATCCTGCCTCTGATTCCCAAGAATTCTTGGATGGCTTCCCTAGATCTCCAGGACGCTTACTTCCATGTGACAATCCGACCTCAGCATCGGAAGTATCTTTGATTCGCCATGGGCCAACATCATTTCCAGTATATATCCCTGCCGTTCGGACTCTCCACTGCACCCAGGGTGTTCACCAAGTGCATGGCAGTGGTGGCAGCTGCCCTCCGCATCCGGAGCATACCATTCTTTCCATACATCGACGACTGGCTCCTCATTGCACCAACTCAGCACCAACTGGAGATGAATCTCCACATGACTCTTTCTCTCCTAACCTCTCTGGGCCTGCGTGTGAACACCACCAAATCACACCTCACACCCACCCAAGACTTGCAATTCATAGGGGCCTGTCTACGCACCTCTCTTCATCGTGCTTTCCTTCCGGAAGACCGAGCGCTGACCATCATCACTCTTGCCAAATTAGTTCAGCGAGAGCCGCTTCAATCTGCCTTCACCATCCAACGTCTTCTGAGCCTTATGGCAGCCACTACATCAGTTCTTCGCTTTGCCAGGCTCCGGATGAGACAACTGCAGCTCTGGTTTGTGCGTGCCTTCCATCCTCACGTGCAACTGCAGCGTACCTTGCTCACCGTTCCCCAGAGAGCACTTCTTTCTCTCACCTGGTGGACTGTACCTGACAACCTTCTCGCAGGCATGCTGTTCCTACCGACTCCTCCAACGGCTACTGTGACAACAGATGCCTCCAAGTGGGGATGGGGAGCCCACTTAGACGGCAAGACTGTCAGGGGGCTTTGGACTCCCTCAGAGAGGGCCATGCACATAAACTGCTTAGAACTGATTGCTGTGCACAGGGCCCTACAATCGTTCCTCCCACTCATCAAGGGTCGGCACGTTCAGATCTCCACAGACAATATGGCAACAGTGTTCTACATAAACAAACAGGGAGGCACCAGATCCCTCCGGCTGTGCCGTATAGCTATACTGCTCTGGGAATGGTGTGTCAAACACAACATCTATATGACTGCCGTTCACCTCCCAGGTGTGGAGAATGTTCTGGCCGACTCTCTCAGCAGGGTTCGGATAGACGACCACGAATGGTCCATCAATCTGACCTACCTTCGTCGCATCTTTCGGTGCTTCGGAACACCCAAGGTGGACGTCTTTGCCTCCAGGGACAATGCCAAATGTCCCCGATTCTATACCAGGAGAGGCAACGACGCCTTTCTACAGGTTTGGAGAGGCTCCCTTCACTACCTCTTCCCTCCAACCCCCCTGCTGACACGGGTGCGGATGAAGATCACACGGGACGGCACGGACTGTATCCTCATTGCTCCATGGTGGCCACGGCAACCGTGGTTCACGAGGCTCCTACAGATGTCCTGTCATACTTACCGTCGCCTTCCTCTTATGGGCGATCTTTTATCTCAAGCCAACGGCCAGATACTGCATCACAACTCTCAGGTTCTGGCCCTGACAGCCTGGAGAATCCGCCCTCCTTCCTCTCTACTGAAGTAGCCAACATCATCCTTAACGCGAGAAAGCCTTCTACCAGACTTTCGTACCAACGTAAATGGAAGCGCTTCTGTTCATTCGCGACCTCCAATCATCTGCGAGCAGAATCAGCGCCTCTAAATCTGATCCTTGATTACCTACTGTCCCTACAGAGATCAGGACTCTGCTATTCCTCCTTAAAAGTTCACCTCTCTGCCATTTCCGCGTTTCATGACCCCGTGGACGGCAAGACGGTGTTTTCTCATGGTCTCTCCAAATCCTTTCTCAAGGGCATGCTGCACCTTCACCCACCTGTTAAACCATTCGTTCCGGCTTGGAGTTTATCCCTAGTTCTTTCCTGCTTAATGAAAACTCCCTTTGAACCCATGGCTACCGAAGATCTCAACCTTCTATCTTGGAAGACAGCATTATTAGTTGCCCTTACCTCAGGGAAGCGCGCAAGTGACTTATGTGCCTTCCACTATGACTCCCCCTACACCATTTTCCATAAGGACAAGGTTGCTCTGCGACCAGACCCTGCATTCCTCCCTAAAGTCGTCTCCCAGTTCCACTTATCGACATCGACTTCTTTACCTACGTTTTTCTCCAACCCAACCTGACCCAGGACAAAGAGCCCTGCATTCCTTGGATGTCAGAAGGGCTTTATCTTTCTATCTTGCTCGTACACAACCTTTCCGTAAGGACCCTAATCTGTTTGTGGCCTACGGTAAACCTCATAAAGGACACAAAATTTCTACCCAGAGACTATCTAAATGGGTAGTTAGTGCCATCAGGTTGTGCTACGAACTGGCTAAGCAGCCTCTACCCGAAGGCCTTAAGGCCCACTCTACCAGAGCGGTCTCGACGTCTTCGGCTTTTCTACAGGGCGTCTCCCTAGAGGACATCTGTGCTGCTGCATCGTGGTCCTCTCCTTCCACGTTCGTCTCCCATTATGCCCTAGACGTTCGTGCGAGACGAGACGCCTCTTTCGGCCAAGCGGTCCTCAGATCCATCTTCCATTGAAGCCATGGGTGAGTGTATCCGCTTCCATCCATATCCTATATGGTGTGATGTGTTTTATTGTGTGACTAACTCTTCTTTTTTACCAGCACCCTCTTCCAGGACATTCAGCTGGCTAGTCACCCATGTGTGGGACTGCACAGAGACCACGAAGAAGATAAACAGGTTGCTTACCTGTAACTGATGATCTTCGAGTGGTCATCTGTGCAGTCACACACGCCCACCCAGCCTTCCCTGCTGCTGGCCTCTTGTGAGTGTTGCTTAACCTTGTATTATGTCAGTGCCAGTGGCGGCTGGAAGAAACTGAGTGGAATGGGCGCTCCCCCCCCCCGCTCCAGGCATGCGCAGTCGCTGCCTGCTCCCCAGGGCGGGAGGGGAGCGCGCCAAAAGCGCTATAGGCGAGCTATTGGAGCTCCGAGGTATGGATCCGTTGCCTGCGGCAAGACCCATGTGTGTGACTGCACAGATGACCATTCGAAGATCATCAGTTACAGGTAAGCAACCTGTTTTTGCTTTTCCTAGAACAGTAGGGGTACAAGAGTGAAAATTTTGAGAAGAATTTTAAACAAGAAGGGTCTTCAAAATGTTATATAAATAAATAGTTAATTTGGATCAATTTGTTAAAAAGGCAGACAGCACAATTACTTTGTAATCTGGCAAATCTGCTTTTAGTACGCTTGTTTGGAGAAACTGTACTGAGATAGATAAATTACTATGTTGTATTTTTTTAGCTTGTTAAGGATAAAGATATGAATTTTATATGCTTATTTTAATGATGATATTGTTAAACTAACAAGTTTGTGCTTTCAATATGGTTAAACTCAGCCAGCCAGTTTTGCGTTGAGACCGTTCTGACTTTTTTATACTTGTATATGATGAAGAAGAATTATTTAGACTTGTATTTCAAGAATAGTCTAGTAAAAAAATTATAATGAAAGACAAAGATGGTAAAATATATGAAGAACTTTATACTTGCAGGTAGAAAGAATTGGATATTTTATTTGGAGGTAGAATTATAACTGATATATTTGTATTCTTCTTGGTTTCTGTTTTTCCCACTCTGTTTTCCTTCCCCTCTTTAGTGTATCTTTGCTTGTGCTTCTTCTTTTTGAAGTTAAAATCATTAAAAATTATAAAATCCAAAATGGAGCAGAGGAGAACAGTGTTGTAAGCTGCTTTGTAAAGAAAAGCAGTGTGTCAGTCTGCAAATTTCAGGTTGCTTCTAACCAGCTGGCAGCAGAAGATGATGAAGGATATGGATTTTTCCATACATTTCCCTTCCCTCAGCAGTTTTCTTTTGATCCCTGAAAAGATTATATATGAGTCATTAGAGCTGCATGTGCAAAAGCCACACAAGTCAGTAAGCTGCACTGAGAAAGAGGAATCAAGCAAAATCACCATCCTCCTCTCTTAATTCTTGACATTTTACCACAGGGACCACATACACATATTTAAAACCATTGTTCAGACCTGAGCTGTCAATTCGTTTGCTTGAGAAAATTGGCATGTAGATCTGATGAAAATATGATACTCCTGATCACCTAAACAGTTATGAGATAGGCAGCAAGTTACTCTTTCTTATACTTCTTCTATAATGTGCTTTAAGTCACAGTATTTCATCAACACCATTAGTAGCTATGGCCCATACTGACCGGGGTTGTCTTTATGCCCATGGTCGGCAAACTCACTTCAGATTCTGATTACAAGGGCAATGATTCTGATATAACACTGTGCCATGATTAAAGCAAACCATAAATGGATGAAGTTATACATTGTGCTGAGGGAGCTCACATACAGCATGCTGGTGATCTCATTATGGTTATAATACTAGAAACATTACATATTCACAGGACTTCATGTTACTTTCCAGCCAAATAAATATTTTCCTGTATCTCTACCCTTTCCCTAACTTTAGTAGTTCTCTCTGGATAATAGGTTTTGGAAGCCTTGATTTCACAAACTTGATGTATACCAAAATAATTTGAAGCAGAACTTAGCCAACTATGAACAACACTAGAGCATGCTAAAAGGGCATCAGGAAACCAAAATATTAGAAGAAACTTCCTGGTAAAGAGGAATGTTTGGGTCAGTATTATAGCATACTGTGGAAAAATTTGGGGAAAGATCTATAGTTTTAAACTTTCTACCACATGACAACTGTTACTTTTACCCTCTTGTTTATATCTGTTTTTTCCCCCCATTCCTAATGTCTACATTTCCCTGGTGCAGTCATAAATAGAAAATAAAAATCTGTGGAAAAATTAATAGTTACAGATGACCAGTGCAGTGTAATACTTGAAAAGTGTAAATTTTAGATCACTAAGATGATGCTTACCGGATGACATTGTGTCAGTCACTTTCTCAGCCCAATTTTTATCACAGATTTATTGTGAGGATGAGGTCACTGGGGGAACCATATATGCCAACTTCAACTCCTTGGAATAGTAATAATTAATAATAATTTAAAAGGAAGCATGTATACAAATTTTAGTGCTGTGTTTGAAAATCTACATTGATCAGCATTTCACAGAACTGTGACATTGATAACACTGAACAAGATAGTACTTGGGAGTGTAAGTCCAAATAGAGCAATGGCAAAAAGTTGATGTCTGACAGTTTCATGTACAGTTGTATGTCACAGGCTAAGGTTATTTAAGAGAACAGTCTTGAGTTCAAATATAGTGATGGAAGGAGCTTAGATGAATAAACAGTTGTCACTCTGAACCCCATCTATCACACCCCAGAGTCCTTTCAGTGGGATGAGATGATCAAACTGTTCTCCATTTCTGGAGAGTTGGAAGCTGGGAAAACATGCACATCTCTGATGTAGGTCATCAGGTAGCCACATTCCAGTTGCCTTGGGGACCACAGGATGAGGAAATGGGCCATTGGGTATAATCACCTCACTTTCTTTGCAAGTTGTTTGCGGTAGCCTTTTTTTGTTGTTTATTTGAAGGGGGTGTTGTTCTATCAAATATACTTGGTGCACAGTTAGGCTTCTGTTTATCTGGTATTACTTTTCAGTTGATAAAATTGCAAGCCTTATTTTCTCTGCAACTTTTCGTCTTTCTTTCATTGCTTTGCGCTATCAACAATAATTGATCTAGCAGAGTGGACTAACTGAAGGATGCAGTACCAACTCTTGCTCTTTTTCACATTTCCTGTGTGTAGTGACTGCTGTGAATAACAATCCTAGGTAATAAACTGCCATCAGGAACTCAATACCACTGAGCAGAGGCTGTGATATTGCAGCACTAACTGCCACTGTGGAGAGTTCTGAAAGACTATCAACCTCTTTGGATAGCTTGGGGGATCACTGTCAGGGCTGCTAATGTAACTGCATCCTTGGGGGCACAACAAGATCCACATAGATTTCTGAAGTTACTGCAATCAGATTTTCTGTATATTTGTGCATATTGTCAGAATTGTGACAGTGGGATTATTATATTTCTGCCTTGGCCAAATAACAAATTTTCCATGACATGAAGCCTTTAATGTTGATGCTTATATAAAGTTTGCCTGAGAAAAGTACCATCTTTTAAAAAGCAGAATGTATTTACCGTTTCCTTTCCATGTTCAACTCAACTAGCAAGCAATTAAATAAAGCCAACGGTTAAAAAACTGTAAGATCAAACCCAAAAATCCCAACAGAGTTGTAGTGTCAATAAAATAATCCTATTTAAAGCCAGTACAGACTTAGATTTTATCAACTCGGAAATTATTTACAAATAAAGCTTTTTGTTAAACATAATGAGTAGTGGATATTGGTGACTTCTGTTTGGAGGCTGTTTCATAATGTAGGGGCCAACAACAACAATGCTTTGACCAATGCACTGTTGTCATAGGGTATCACTCCCAATTTTTCAGGAGCCCAGGAAGGGACATGTGAGTGAAAGCAATATAAGGCATATTGAGTCTTGGCTTTGTAAGGCTAAAGGTAATAATGGAAAGAGAACTTCTTTATTTTAAAATCTCTTTATTGTTCCTTCTTTCCCCTTTAGGCAGGATATGGGTATGGTCTGCCAATTTCTCGTCTTTATGCAAGATATTTTCAAGGTGATCTCAAATTGTACTCAATGGAAGGAGTGGGGACTGATGCTGTAATTTATTTGAAGGTAATAACTTGATTGTTTTATAAAGAACAACATTGGTCAAGCTTCACGTCTCTCCTGCTTGAGTACTAAAGTCTTATAATATCAGAAGGTTTAGCATCTGTGCAAATGTTGTGTTTTAAAGCTATAAATGTGTTATTAGTTTGGTTTGTACCAGGCAGTGAGTTCTTGTGTACTTATGGCAAATCCCAGGTTTTTCCTTTTTGACATCTTTGAGTCAAATGGACGCCATCCAGGTCAGCAGGGTTTCACTATCAAGTCAGGTTAGATTGTATGGCAAGAGGATGTGAATCCATATACCACAGTGGCTGCAAAAACAATTTAATGAAAATAAAAATCCAGTCCTGCCTCATACTTGTATCCTTCACTTGAGTAGTCTAGTCTTCAAGCGTTATCATATCTATTGCTTGTACCACCCTGAAGTATGATCTTGTAAATCTGCTTTCATTTTTTAGGCACTTTCCAGTGAATCATTTGAAAGACTGCCAGTTTTTAATAAGTCAGCCTGGCGACATTACAAGACCACACCAGAAGCTGATGATTGGAGCAACCCCAGCAGTGAACCCCGGGATACTTCCAAATATAAAGCTAATCGATAACTCACCAACTTTTTTATCACAGTGGTCACACCTGTATTTGGAAATGAGTCTCTGCTTTGTTCCAATTTCCTCTAATCTAAAGTAGCCAATTATTTTCATAGAAAGACTTACGATGGGACTGAAATAGCAAGAACAGAGGGGACTGTGAAAGATTGACATTAAGCATTTTTGGTGTGAGTTATTGTAACTAGTTTGCCAAAACATTCATGGTGAGCTGGGTCACAAATGACAAAAAGGGATGCACTGTGACTGCACTTAGATTATACAGCTGTATAGCAAAAGGGTGAGGTACTATTTTTAAAGGTAAATTTAAGAATTGGCAAAATTGTTTTTGACTTCTTATTTGACAATAGTGTCCTACACAGCAATATGTTGTAACAGAAATTCTAGTGTAGTTTAATGTGTGCTTTAAAAACTCACAATGCTGCATTTTTATATGGCACAATGTCATCATTATATTTTTTTAAAAAAATGGGGGTGGGGGTGTGGTCTTACCACCTACATATATAGTATGTTCTCTATATCAGGGGTGGCCAACGGTAGCTCTCCAGATGTTTTTGCCTACAACTCCCATCAGCCCCAGCCAGCATGGCCAATGGCTGGGGTTGATGGGAGTTGTAGGCAAAAAAAAAACCATCTGGAGGGCTACCGTTGGCCACCCCTGCTCTATATTGTTGTAGTGCTTTAAAGTGATTTTTAGGCCATTTCAGAAGCTAATAATTGCTTCTCTGTATATAAATCAATCTTGCAAAGCAGTGAAACTTTCACTTAGCAGTAGCCATTCTGTGCATTTTTTAAAATTCCCTTAATTACGGATTTGAAAAATTATTTCCTTGTCAGTCAGCTTTAGTATGGAAAAATATCAGCCAGTTGGATTCATATACTTGAAAAAAAAATCCAGTTGATAAAGATGGATGGCAGTTCAGGTTGCTTGAAATAGCCTTTGTTTTAGAGAAGTACACCAAGAAAACATTAATGAAAGTAGTTTGGTTTTAAGATGCCTGGCATAGCAAACCATATAATATTAAAACAGAATAATTTGCAAAATGATCAAAAAGGAAAATTAGTTTGAAGATTTAGAGCCTCAGAACACTGAGTTTTGTGAGGCATGAGTTTTTTTAAAAGGCTGTCTATAAAATTTCATAGGAGAAGGAAAGTGTAAACTAAATGGAAATAAAAGGTTTATGCTAAGAGTTTGAAAAATGTGATTAAATGAGCTTTAGCCTCCTAAACTATGAATCCACAGAAAGCATGGCTTGGGAAACAGAAATTTTGATAAAATCCCTTCACAACAGTGAAGCTGGAGTCGGGAGAGGGGTCAGTGGAACACCAAGACACATTTCTCCATAACTTTGTGTTGTATTTTTATGTGTGAGGTTTTGACGGTAAGCGACAATGAAAAGAATTTCTGTTAGGTACAGTTTAGTGTGTTAAGACAAAGAAAAGGTTACAACTGCTTTGATATTTTAAGGAAACAGTTCAGGCTTTCCTACAATTCTTTATTTAAAAGTACCTTTATTACTAGTCAGAGAACCCCCAGTTTGATTCACACAGCAATATGTCACCAGGTATGCGCTTGAGTCCTAACCATGTGTGTAAATGTGCGTAGTGTTGGCACCTGTATTTGTATGTCTTTCTAAGCAGTAACTTCAGTTTTTGCACTTTGAAAATCTAATTGGCATGGATGGGATTTATCTGCATTTTCAGTGGCTTAATTATTTCATTAAGTGGAAGTAAGTTTTAGGATGGAGAACAAATTATAAAATGTAATAATATAGAAATGAGACCAACACTTAGAACTTCCTGTTTGTCTATAATGTAAAGGCCTAAGTCTGAATGTAAGATGGATAGGATTTTGCATCAATAAAACATTTAGCTGCTAACTTATAAGAGATAGGATCTGAAAATTCTGTAGTACGTTCATTAAAATGTACATTTAGATAACATTTAATTTGGTGATGGATGCAGTTAGACCAAATTATGTGTTTCCAGTTTAGTAGTGTCTTGTGCCTGTTTGATGATTAATGGGTTACACTGCAATCCTATGAACACTTTTCTAGGAATAAGTTTGATTGAGTTGACCTGCTTAGGATTGCTTGCTTAGTTTGCCAACCACTGATCACTGTCTTTACAGAAAGTGGTGTCTAAATAGGAAAGCTTGTTCTTTTGATCCTGTGCCTCAATATGATATAAGTTTATGCTGCCATGGTTTGATATCAGTGGGATGTAATTCATACTATGCACTCTGGCCCACCTTAGATGTTATGACAGAGTTAATCTCCACTTTTTTTCCTGTATAACCCCCCTCTACAGCTGCAATTTTGTATAGTATTTTAACCTTGAAATAATTGTGGTCTTATTCCATGCAGAACAGCTTGGGACCCAAACTAGATGCAAGATAAGAGTTCTGTGCCACTTGACTCAAATCTTTTTTTTTAAAAGAAAATGAAAGCCTGTTTCAGAAGGCTGTAAAAAAGCAAAGCAGAGAGGAAGAGGCTGCTTAATCTTTTCCCTTTGCAGGGAGAAAAGCTGCTCTGGTGATTTAGAGAAGTAAAATTTTCAGAAATTTTGAAGCCATGAAACAGTGTATTTTTTCTGGGTTTTGTTTTGGTTCCCCCTAAACATACCAGAAATGTTGTAGGAAATTGAAAACATATACAGGATCTAGATGCCTGTCAAACCTAAACTTATTTGCTTGTTTTTAACAAAACTAAAATTGATCACTCAGTATAATTTCACACAGTAATTAAGTTATATCTGGCATATTTATGGAATTTAAAGTATAAATGACAAAGTTTTCTACAAGAAAAATTACAAATGTACCTAATATGCAAGAGAGAGATGCAAACTGTACACTCAAAGCTACCTTAGCACATCTGTCTTTTTTTTGCCATCTTAAGAGGTACAGGAAAATGAAGAAAAACTTATTTTAAACTAAACAAAAGAACTCTTTAATATTGTGCTACCTCTAACCACATTATAGCATACTAACTATTGTAAAAATTATTCAAATTTAAACAGTAAATGTTTGGAAATACGTTATATAAGTCTACAGCCTACATAGAAAATAGTTATTATATGATGCTGTAGATACTTACATTTAAAATATATGCTGCGGATTTTGAGCAAGCCATTGTTTTAAGAAGTATCCAGAAGAGGAAGTATTTTGTAGGAGTTTGTTTCAGTGCTCCCCAACATTTCCCAATCTTTTCATTGGAAAAACTGAGACATTCTTGGGAGAAAAAAAGTTTGCCCTGTGAATTCTTCTAGTTTTTTTGGTGGGCTTCACATGTCTAGGTGGGTGAGTTCAGTGAACAAGCAGCAGTAGGGGGAAAGTTGAACAGTCTTGCCTTCATCATTTTTCCACTGTCAATCACAGCCTTCTAATGCTTCATTTTAAAAAAAAGTTTGGGAGGGGGCAGATTGAAGAGACCATGGAACTTGGTGTTAGGTCTGATTTGGCACTAATTGATTTAATCCAAAAGAAAGGCAACCTTCTAATGATGTGACCTTGCTTTTCTAAAAACCTGAAGTCATGTGCTTAAAAACTTCCAAAGCACCAAACAATAATAATAGCATTTGGCATTTAAATAGTACTTTTGAGTTTCACCTGCCCTCCACATAAATTACCTAAGCAAGTAGTGTGACAATGTGGTTACAGTAGCTCATGCAGGAGCATGTAGTTGGTGCAGTTACCCCTGCATCCTATCTATGGCAAGTAAGTCAGGGCTTTACAAGGAACTGCTAATTGCAAGGAAATCATTCCTGTTATATCTTACCAATGCAGTATAGTTTCCCCTCAATTAGAGACATAAGTGTCCCATTGGATTAGAGCAAAGGTCCAACGTCCTGTTTCCCACAGTAGCCAACAATAGGAATGGGCATGAACTGGGAAAATGCCGTTTGGTTTGTAGTTTATGATATGCCCAGTTTGCAAACCACAAACTGTCACAACCTTTAAGCCATCAAATGAACTTGTTTGGTTTGTGATGCAATAGAATTTCCAACCACACACACGTTAGAGACACCAAACTCACAGCGGATCTCCAATTGACTCTCCTCTACCTGCCCTCCAAATTTGAAGAGGATTGGATTTGTGAGATCTGAGTTACAGTCCCCCAAAGAAGATGCCTCCAAGAAAGTCCTTTCTGGAGAAATTCCAGGTGGTCATTTTTACAGGCACAGGTTCAGGTGCATAGAATGGACCCTGCACAAGCTAGAGACATCAAACTCTCGGGACTTCCCCTCCCCCCCAGTGCTCCTCTACATGCCCTCCAAATTGTGTGCAGGTTGGATTTAGAGGGTCTGAATTATGACACACACACCCCGAGAAGATGCCCCCAAGAAAGTGCTCTTTGCGGGGATGTAAGCCACAGATTCAAAAGTGCAAACTACACACATCAAAGGCCTGGGGAAACCTATTGGTGTTTCCAACGCTGGAGAATTCTGCTCTCTCTGCTGCTTTGAAGTTTGGTAAACAAGATTGTGGAGATGATCTGTCTGGAAATGTACCCATTCACAAACCCGTGAACTGCTGTAAAGGTCATGCCGGTTGTCTTGCAACAAACTTCAGATCACAAACTACCAAGCCAGTTGAAATTCAGTTCATGAGCCGGTTTGTGCCTGTCCCTAACCAACAAAACGTCCTAGACCTAGAAAACCTACAAACAAGACCCAAAAACCAAAGCATCCCCATTACCCCCCCATAATTGTTATTCAAAGGTGCACTGCCTCTGATATATGGTTTAAAACTATCCATCTTGAATTTGTCTAATCCACTTTAAAGCCATCTAAAGTAACTCCACTACTTCTTGCAGCACTGAATTCCACAAGTTAGTTACTGTCCATCATTTTCATTGGGTGCCCACAAGTTCTAATATTATGGGAGACAGAGAAAAGGTTATTTTGTCAAGTTCATTTGACTTTGTTGAATTTTATTATAAACTTTTTCCCAAACTGAATCCTCACAAAAACTTAAATCCTACCTTGTAGGGCAGGTGCTCCAGTCCCTTAATCATTTTGATTATTCTACACATTTTCCAGCTCTGCGGTGTCCTGTTTGAAGTATATCAAGTAGAACTGAAACAGTATTGCAAATGCAGTTTCACCATAAATTTCTACAAGGGTATTATGATACTGGCCATTGTATTTGCAGTCATTTTTCTAATAATTTGCCTTTGTCTCTGTTGCTGCACACTAACATTTTCATTGAGCTGTTCACAGTCCTAAGATCTTCCTGATCATTTGATACCAGTGTATGTGGAAACCACATGTGTATGTGGATACCAGTGTATGTGGAAAGTTGAACCAATGTGGATTGCTTTGTGTTTCAACTGATCCTTGCCCCACATAGTTACCCATTTACCCAGTTTAGAGAGATCCTCTTACAATTATTTGGCATTCACCTTGGTTTCACTGCCCACTCCCAAATCCAGATGATTTCTGAATAAATTTAATTGCAATGGTTCAAATACAGATTGCTGAATAGAGCACCCATTATGAGAACTGTCCATTTGCAAATACCTTTTGTTTCTTGGTTTGCACCCAATAAATCCATAAGAGAACCCCAGGGCTACTTGAGTTATTCAGAATCATTTGATAAGGAACTGTAGATCTGTATAAGAAGATCAGCCTTTCTTCTGCCAGTGGTGTACATGTTTGCAGTGGTGGATCAAAAATGATGCTTGAGGTTCTTGCTGTCCCAGGAGGCCTCTGATGTACCAGTGCTGACTTCCAAACAAGTCTGCAAACAAGAAGGGAACACTGCTGCCCGTTCCCTTTCACTTCTGTAGTGACACTCTCTAAGGTGTGGATCAAATTCTGAGTACTGCCACTTCTACTGTGCTTCGGGTGAGCTGTCTGCTTTGGTTTTTAGTTTAATGTCCCCTCCCCCTCTGTTGGCAAAGCTATCTGTTGATTTTTGTAAGCTTTTCCCCACTTCCAAAAAATCTGAGATCTGTTCTGAGAACACAGAAAGGTGGCTTTATGACTGACACATGAGCCAAGCAATCGGTGGGCAGAACTCAGCTTCATGAGTTTTTACTCCCAACCTAAAACAAGAGCCCCATGTGAACTCTTTCCTGGGAAAAAGAATAATGCCATAGAAATTGAGTGAGTGCACTTTCAGAACATTACTGTAGGGTCAAGCCACACTGAACCCAAAGGAAATTTCATTCATGCACTTTGAAGAATAGAGAATGAGGATTGGTACTTTAGATTGCAGTGCATTCTAAAAGTGTACATGAAGATACTTTGTTTTTTGGCAGCAGAAAATGAATCTCTTGATTACGTCATGGATGCTCCTTTTAGAAGCTGCACAAGCACTAATGGCTTTATTGCTAGTGCTGAGTACATCCTATCTAAACTCTCTTGATCTTCTCTTCATTGAAAAGCCTGCTATAATATACCCAAACAATGTAAATTTGTTCCTGTTCTGAGGGAGGGGGGAAATGGAGCTATTGTAGAGGGATTTAAAATACACAATTAAAAGTACTTTCAACAACTAGGAAAGCCATTTGGTCTCTACTACAGAATTGGGCCCTGCCACAGCAACATGAACTTCTTCGTGGTCTCTGTGCTTCACATTCATGGGATAGAGTGCCTGCGCCAATCCCCGAATCGGTACCTAAAAAGCCCGGGATTTTTTCGCGCTCGGCACCAACGGGCATGCGCAGGCGTCCCAGTGCGCATGCTCATCGGCACCAGCATGAGGATCCCACCAGTTCCTTGCTGACCGCTGCGCTGAGAGGATCTCCTTTCGTGTCCCCGGCCGGTAAAGTAATCTTAGATTGCTTTTTTCCTGTTGTATATAGCCCGTTTGTTATTTTCTTAGTGTTGTTAGTTAGTTTGTTGGACTTGCCCTACGGGGCTCGGTTTCTCCCATGGTTTCCCCCTCAGAGACTTTCCTGGGTGGGGTTTTTTCCTGGGCGTCTATGGAAAGACGGGGGTTTTTTAAGAGGTGCCGCTCCTGTGGGAAGAAGATTGCCCCCCCCCCGACGGCCATTCCCTCTGTCTGGGGGAGGGACATCGCGTCGATTCTTGCACTGTCTGAGTTTCTCCAAGCAAACTCATAAGAATCGAGCGGCGAGGCTTTCAGCGGCTTTGGTTGAGTTGGCACTTCGTCCTCAAAAGATGGCATCGGGCTCGTCGGTACCAATGGGTGAGGCCGCGGCCCCAACGGTCACATCAGCTGAGGCTTCGCCAATCAGGACCGAGATGCTGGTTGAGTGCAGGCGTTCCACGAAACGGCCTTCTAAAGGGTCAGTGGACACCCCAGCAAAAAAGTGTCAGGATGATTCGGGGACCCGATTATCCGCGCCGAAGAAGGTGAAATTGAAGGAGAAGCGGAAGAACAGACCATCCTGCAGTCCTTCACCTTCGCATGATGCTTTGACATCGACAGCTCCACCGAGGAAGATCTTGGCATCCCCTCATCGTAGCCCTTCAGTGTCGAGAGGCAGTGCTTCGCAGCTGTGCCTGTCGGCATCAGAGCAAGAGATCGACCTGACTCAGCGCTCCCACTCTTCAGGGTACAGGCGTCGCAGTGAGAGTGACTCGGTCTTGGAGGTGGAGGAGTCGGCGCCAATGGAGCCTTCGGCACTGATGGATCAGGTGAGAGGCTGGAGAGAGCTGGAACCGACTACAGTAGCTCATCGTTTCTCACTGATTCCACCATGGGAGCAGTGCCAATGGCCTCCTTATGCTTATCCCTACCCACCGTACCAATGGTACCCTCCTCACAAGTTCGCAGGCTGGGACCAGCAGTCCGAGGCATCCCATATGTCCAGGCTGTCTCAACACTCTAGATGGCGTCCTTCGGCATTGATCTCTGTCCCGCCTAACCGACACGGCGTGGTAGTGGAGGAAGTCCAACCTCGGTCATTGGTGTCGATCCGGTCGCCCGCCAAAGAGTCAACATTCTCCAAGAGTCAGAACATTCTCTACGCAGAGAGTCTTCATCATCGGACTCCCAGGTTGGTACCGACGATCCGGACCGGGCTTTGGAACCTTCACCAGTGTCTCATACAGCTGAGGATCTTCCCATCTCACCATCAGAGGATCTGAAGTCGTACGGGGACCTGGTGAAGAGGATGGCACTCTCCCTCTCGCTTCCAGTGACACAGCCGCAACCCGTTGTAGATGATAACGTGTTTGACATCATGCAGCAGGATACATATACAGTGGTTGTCCTGCCGGTGACGAAGGTCATCCTACAGGCGGTGAAGGAGCCCTGGGCGAAGCCTGCTTCTACACCCGTGTCATCGAGAAGGTTGACCATATGTACCGTGACCAAGAGTCCGGGGCTGAGTTCCTCTTTACACACCCAAAGCCAAATTTGGTGGTTGTTTCCTCCTTGTCGAAGGCCCGCAATACACACTCCTCTCCACCAGACAAGGAGGGAAAGAAGCTGGATAACGTTGGGGGGAAGTTCTACTCTGCTGGGGCGCTGGGAGTAAAGGTATCTAACTATGCCGCGTGCATGGCTAGATACCAATACTCAGTGTAGGAACAACTTACCCCCCTCTTGTCTTCCCTGAGTGAGGAGAAGAGGTCGGCTGCAAAGAAGTTGCAGAAGGTAGGCTTTGCTGTAGCCAAACAACAACTGGCTGCAGCAAAGGACATGGTCGACGTCTCAGCAAGGAGCATCACTTTTGCCATCTTCCTCCGCCGCCACTCCTGGTTCAGATCCACGGCTCTCTAGCAGGACACCAGGGCCTTCGTTGAAATATGCACTTCAAGGGCGAAGGCCTGTTCAGCTCTACCACGGACAATGCACTCCAGGAAATAGATAAAAGTATAAAAACTTCCAGGAAACTGGGCATACCGGCATCTTCCAGAGCTGCAAGACAGAGACAGTGGCACAAGGCTTGGGCAAAGAAGCTGCACCAAAAGTTCTCCCCGGAACAGCAGTGGAGACCTCGCTCTGTTCAACCTGAGAGTAGGTCCCCATACAGGGGGAACAACAGAAACCATTATGCTTCAGCACAGACCACATGCAAGTCCAAGGGCACTCGCCCTCAAAAGCAGGTCCTTTGACTTTCTGGCAGCATGCGTCACTGTCCCCTCTTCCCCTTTGTCTGCCTGCCTCCGCCCATTTCTGTCAGCCTGGGAGTCCATCACTATGGACAGGTGGGCGCTTTCCATCGTAGCAGAAGGCTACAAAATAGATTTTGCTCAGATTCCAAACCAATCTGTGGTAATTACCACTCCCCCTTCCCCACTTCTGCTGGCGGAGGTGAGCAGCCTCTTACAGGAACAAGCCATAGAGTGGGTCCCAATGGAGGCCAGGATGGGAGGCTTCTACTCTCGTTACTTCCTGGTTCCCAAGCGGGACGGGGGTCTAAGACCAATCATGGATCTTCGGAATCTGAACAAATTTATTTTGTACCAGAAGTTCAGAATTTCCACTCTGCAAACGATTCTGCCCCTCATCAACCAAGGGGATTGGATGGCAACGCTGGACCTCAAGGATGCATACTTCCACGTCAGCATCCATCCTGCGTTCAGACGTTTCCTTCGGTTTGCAGTAGGTTCTCAGCACTTCCAGTTCAAGGCTCTTCCGTTCGGTCTGTCCACTGCAGCTCAGGTGTTCATGAAGATGACGAGCGTTGTGGCTGCCCATCTCCGGCTTCAAGGGATAGTCATCTTTCCATACATCGACGACTGGCTCCTTGTGGTGGAGTCAAAAGAGAGTTTGTCATCCCACATTGCCATCACTCTTCGTCTTCTCAACACCTTGGGTCTGCAGGTCAGTTTGGAGAAATCACACCTTACTCCATGAACCACAGTTCAGTTCATAGGGGCTTTGCTGGATACGAGCCTTCATTGCGCATTTCTGCCTTAGCAGAAAGCGATGGACATTATCAACCTTGTCAAACTTCTGCAGAGTCGAAAGTGGGGCACGGTGCAGCAGCTGCAGTGGATGCTGGGGCTGATGGCGGTGACTACAAGCCTGCTACTCTTTGCAAAGCTGAGGATGAGAGGCCTATGGCTTTGGTTTCTTCGTCAGTTTCGGCCGTTAAGGGACTCACCTCGAAAGAGGTTTGTAATTCCACCTGTGGCACTTCAAACACTGCTATGGTGGAAGTCAAAGGACAACATTTGTCCCTTCCATCTATCTGCACCAACTGTGACTATCACAACAGATGTGTCTTTATGGGGTTGGGGGGCCCACATGGACGATCTGTGTGTGTGGGGTCCTTGGCCTTTGAAATTGACTCACTGCCACATAAATTACTTGGAACTGCTGGCAGTTCACTTTGCTCTTCGGTCTTTCCACCCCATGGTGGAGGGGAAGATTGTTGCTCTGCTAACAGACAATACCACTGCCCTGTGTTACATCAACAGGTAGGGAGGGACAGTCTTTCAACAGCTTGGTGCGCTGGATCTGTGGTCGGAGTGCCTGGACCACGACATCTTTGTGAAGGCAGCGCATCTCCCAGGGGTCCTCAACTTGCAAGCAGTCTCCCTCAGCAGGGGTGCGGCTTCCCCGCACGAGTGGAAGTTACAGTAGCGCTTCCTTCAACCCGTGTTTCAGCTCTGGGGGTATCCTCAGGTGGATGTCTTTGCTGCAGCCGGAAGTGTCATCTGTTTTGCTCCAGAGGGAGCTCAGATTCAGAGTCGTTGGGGGACGGTCTGCTGTTCCCGTGGGAAGGTCAGTTCCTTTATCTGTTCCCACCTCTGCCACTACTGACGAGGGTGGTCAACAAGATTGCAAGAGAGAGACCATGCTATATCCTGGTGACTCCTTGGTGGCCTTGCGAGAACTGGTTCCCGATCCTGCTCCAACTGGCGAGGGGGGCCTTCTACCAGTTTCCAGCGGAACCGAACCTTCTGTCAGTTCAGGACGGTCATGTACTCCATCACAACGTGCCCCACCTGAAGCTGACAGCATGGTTCATCGACCCTGTGGGTTCTCTAGCAGAGTCCAACATGTTTTCTTGAACAGCAGGAAACTTTCTACCCGCGCTTCCTATGATAGAAAGTGGCAGAGGTTTCTGCAGTTCTTAGTTGATCCCTCAGTTTCACCCCAAAGGGTGGGATTGTCGGTAATTTTTGAGTTCTTGTTATCTCTGGTGGATGCTGGCCTTGTTTTTTCTTCCATCAAGGTTTATTTGACAGCAATTTCTGCGTTCCATGAACCCTTTGAAGGGCACTCTGTTTTTGCGCACCCTCATTCTAAGAGGTTTTTGAAGGGTTTGCTTAGGCTTCATCCTCCATCGAGATCACCCCCACAGTTGTGGGATTTGACTTTAGTGTTGGACAGACTGACTAGACGTCCCTTTGAGCCGATGGCCACATGTTCGCTACAGCTTCTTTCTTGGAAGACTGCTTTTTTGGTAGCCATCACATCAGCACACCGTGCAGGGGAGCTCATGGCTATGCGGTGTGACTACCCATATCTAGTTTTTCAGGAGGCTGGAGTGTCGTTAGCTCCTGGTATTTCTTTTCTCCCCAAGGTGGTTTCTCAGTTCCACCTCAACTTAGAAGTTTGGTTGCCCACTTTTCATCCTACGCCTTCCTTGGATGAGGAACGTAGGTTGCATGCTCTAGACGTGAAGCGTGCTTTATTGTTTTATTTAAGTCACTCCAAGAGTTTTCTTAAGGAACAGCAGTTTTTTGTTTCTTATGCTGCTCCTAAGTTAGGTTCCAGGATTTCGTCTCCACGGCTTTCAAAATGGCTCACTGAGACTATTAAACTGTGTTATTTTTTGGCAAAGAAGCTGTTACCTGGGCCTATTCGCAGACACGCTACAAGAGCGATGGCAACGTCGGTGGCATTCCTAAAAGGATGTTTGCAGGGCTGCCACCTGGTCTCTCCACATGCCTTTATGAAGCACTACGCGCTGGACGTGCATGCTCAGCAGAGGACTCATCTGGGAGCTGCGGTGCTGCAAGCTGTTTCTTCTGGTTGACCGTCTTCCCGCCTCTAGGTATGTCTTGCTTGCTAATCTCCCATGAGTGTGAAGCACAGAGACCATGAAGAAGATAGACAGGTTGCTTACCTGTAACTGTAGATCTTCGAGTGGTCGTCTGTGCATTCACACTACCCACCCTCCTTCCCCACTGCTGATGGTCTCCCTCCAGTAGGGGCTTCCAGCAGTCAGGAAGGAACTGGCGGGATCCTCGCGCTGGCGCCGATGAGCATGCACACTGGGATGCCTGCGCATGCCCGTTGGTGCCAAACGCAAAAAAATCCCGGGCTTTTTAGGTACTGATTCGGGGGTTGGCGCGGGCACTCTATCCCATGAGTGTGAATGCACAGATGACCCCTCAAAGATCTACAGTTACAAGTAAGCAACCTGTCTTTTTCAGTGATGTATATAATATTGTAATAATATTGCTAGCATTTAATGACTCAGGACGCCTTACACTTAAATGTATAAAAGTCAGTAGAGCAATAAAATTGATTTTCAGCTTCTCATTACAGAGTCTAATATTGTCAGGGTAGTCATGCTTTGATATCTGTTGCCTTTGCTGTGTGCCTTTTGACTTTAACTGATTTAAATTTATTTGGAAATTATTCTTCTGAGGTGGTAAGCTGACATAGTGTTTTCACACATATGAGGAATGGGATAGGATTCTCAAACTCAGGGCCCCCCTTCTTCAGCATCAACCTCATTGTTCCACAGGTGCAGAGATGACCATTATTAGCTTTCAGCTGTGTGTGAGGTTCATCTGAGACACAAACAGTAGAATCCTTTCTTAAACCCACACACAGAGGAACATGCCAAAACAGTAGCTGTAACTGATCCCTCCTCCAACTGGGCCTGGCTCATACAAAGTTTTCACTATAGTCATACTCTACAAGTTTAGAGTATATCCATTTTTAGCCAACCCTTTCTCCAAGGACCTCAAGGTGGCAGGTATTAGATTTCCTTCACTGCTCTCACAAGCACCTTCTGAATTAATCAAGCAGAAAGAATGTGTCTGACCCAAGGTCATGTGTTGAACTTCCTGACTGAGCAGAGCATTCAACCTCGGTCTCCTCGGTCCTAGTCTGATATTTTAAACACAACACCACACTGGCTCTCTTGTGCTTGGGGATATGTTCAGTTTTCAGAATATTCTAGGAATCTGGGTTGTGGGGTGATGTGTCGCACTGCTCCTCTTCCTGAGTTTTAGCATTTGCTGTTAGGATAGAACTGTAGAAACTATCACCTGAGGATGAATAAGGAGATAGTGGGAGGCAGACATATTTTGTCTGGGAAGATATCTGAGACAGACAATAGCTTCTCCATTTTCGCATTATGTTTTCTCCAAAATAAGTGGAAGCAGTGGTAATGTGAAATTTTAACTGCAAGGAGGTAGTGCAGGATTTGCGTGTGCTGGCAAATGCAGTGCCAATTCTTGAATAGTGGGAGAAGGCAGTTTTCCCTGTCTTATGATCCCCTTTCAATGAGTCTCCCTTTCGCCTGTATCATTACTTCGAAAGATAGTGTGCTTTCCCTCATTGCCTTCAATGCTGAAATAATTGAGTGCTACATTGCTAAGTTACCTTTCCCATCAAAATCAAGCTGTAGCTGCTATTTATAAACCACTCTGGAGTAGGCCTCATTGTGATTTAAGGACCAGTTTGTTTTAATATTATAAATCATATGAGGATTGTGGCATACAATATTCCAGGAGAGCCAGCAGTAGCTCTCCAGATTTCTTTTGCCTACAACTCCCATCAGCCCCAGCCAGCATGGCCAATGGCTGGGGCTGATGGGAGTTGTAGGCAAAAAAATATCTGGAGAGCTACCGTTGGCCACCCCTGCGTTATTCTTTTAAATTTCCTTAATATTCAATGGCATTTTAAAGTTTTATTAGAACTTTTCTGAGGGAGGGGCTTTTTGCTGCATTTGTTTGGCTCCAAAAAATTGGCTCAAAGCAACTTGAGGGGCACAGTACAGTTTACATGAATGTCTCTGGTTCAGTCCCTGATATATCCGGGGTGGGGGGGTGATCCCAGGTAGATGAGCTGCAAAAGACATCCCACCCCCTTGGGTTAGTCAATAATACTGGACTACAACACCTAGTTTTACAGTTTAATATGTCAGTTTCATATTAATTTGATAATGTGGCTGGAGTGTGGAAGAAGATAAATGAATTTTAAATGGTTTCAAGTAGATAAGAGTTCTTAACTTTCTGTAAGTTGCATTGGAATTTCATATTTACAGTATATGTCATCCTTTCATTGTAAATGCTTCACAATTGTTCCTTTTCACTCCAATAAAAAATACTTTAAAATTATGCTGTCATTATGTAGAATTTCTAGGGTTGCAACCCTAAGCATATAAAGATTCTTGAGTGGCTTTGTCCATTTGCTTTACAGAAAAGATATGACTACAAGGAGATGTATACATGTCACAAAATAGGAAGGTGATGTATTCAAGCAGGTGTTATGAGGCATGAACACTACCAGACATGTCTTTCTGTATACCTTCTCTGAATGGATTATTTACTTCCTTCTTTTATACCCCACCTTTTTCACCAATGGAAACTCAAAGCAGCTTGTCTCATTCTCCATTTTGACCTTCACAACCACTCTGTGAGGTAAATTAGGCAGAGTGTGGAAGTGGCCCAAGGTCATCTGGCAAGCTTCTATGTAAGAATGGGGTTTCAAACCTGGGTCTCCCAGACATTACACTCAAAGCACTACCACCTCAGTGGTTCTCCTGAGAGCCAGAATAGCAGCCCATGCTTTGGCAGTAAGTGCAGAACAAGGTAGGAAAGCACTATAAACCACATCCCATATGTTGAGTGTTAGCACTAGCATCAATATGGTAACTGGTTTCATAGGTTTTGTTTCCACACAATAGCCCTCAGACTTTTAAGGTATTCCAGTTGCAATTTTTTTGCTCTCCCCACCCCCGCACCACCAGAGTGAGACAAATCACCCACTCATAGCATGTAGTAAAAAAAAATTATTTGGCATAACGTGTAGTAAAAAATGATTTGATTTGATTTTTTATGGTGAGAATGACAACATGTAAGTTCTCAATTTAAAAGGAAGTTTAAATTATAGTCACAAGCTGCTAGCAAGAAGGCAAAGCTAACCTTTTAGTCAGCAAGATGCTAATCACTGTAGAATGTAGATTCAGATTTGCAATAGAACATGCACAGAGTGCCAGATAGATCTGCACTAACTCTAGTCATAGAGCCTGCCTTAATATGTATGAATTAGCATCTAAGGGCCATAGGCCTTAGCATTAAGCCTTTGAGAACAAAGAAAGAAAGCACATTGCATATCACAAAGTCCTTTTCTCTAGCAAGAACATGTCATCAGCATCCTCTTAGAAAAAAAGTAAACATCCTTTGATAGGGAGAAAAACTTTCCTTATCTCAGGAAAGAACCCCCCAGCCTGGAGGAACCATCACCCCACACAGTAGAGATTTTGCTTACTGATAGATTTTCTGGAACCAAGCCAGAAATCTAGACTTGCACAATATCCCTTGGCCATCTGCACATTCTTAGAGGAACACAACCACAGAGTTCCGTCCGGATGCTAGATGCCAGGAGGCAGGAGATTGGGAGTACAGAACAAATCCCCAAGGAATTACTTCACCCTGGTTGAGACGGGTTTCTTTAAGCCAATGAGATACCACAAAAGGCTAAAAGCGAGAATTTGTAACCAATCAACTAGATCTGCTTTGTTATCAAAATTGTATAAATGTTGGGGTTTTGTAAAGATGGGTTTGAAGAAAAACGCAGGAAGGATGTTGGTACAGAGAGAGTATGGCTTTTTCCTCCTGCCACTGGTGGTAATAAAGGAATCTCTGGATCAACTCACTTGGATCTCTGGCTGTTGAGTTTCTTAAATTGGGCTCAACTTTTGGCACTGATGGTGTGTGCAACATCAGCCAATCAGAACACACTCTGGATGAACTGTAGTGAGAGTACTCTAGCACAATGGAAATACATGGATCTAGAATACCCAGGGTTTAAGTTCAAGCTCCTCAGGCAGTTACCTTTTGTGTAGCCCCAACCACAGCTGAACCAATCAGTTTGCAGTTCACCATGCACCATCCCTCTGCTGCATTCTGGAGGTCTATTACTGTTAAATGTTCATATTCATCCCAACAACCATTGTGCTTCCTTCTTCCCCCCCCATCACCAGGCCGCAAGGGGATTGTGCAGTATGAGAGCCTTCTCTTCCTGCTACAGCACAGCAGTGTAGGCGTTGGAGCATACCCCCAGTTCCCCCACAGTGTGAGTTTAGAAGTCGAGTGAGATCAATCAGGAGCAGATGTAAAACCAGACATTCACTGAACAGTGTCAGGTGTCAAATTCTGAGAACATGTCATATGAATGGGGTTGCCAACTCTCATTAAAAAAGGTTCCTGTGCTTTTGCAGACTGCACTAACAGGTTGAGAATCACAAATATAACTTTCCCTGTCACTGAATGCCCATAGCAACTTGTAGTGGTACAAGAACTAAGCTAAATGAGAGAGTTGACAATCCAACAGCAGAATGGCAAGATACATACTTGTCACTGCAGATCTTGGCTATGCTGTAAGTTCAACAGATGTATGAAACTACATTGTGAATGGGGTCCATTCTGGCCTTTACTCTGTTTGGACTGTTGACTGTAAAGCATCAAAAGAGACAGGGTCAGTAGGTAATGTTCCTCAGTAGCACATATAGGAAGTGGGCTCAAACACTACCTGGTACTTTTCCAGTTTCCTCAGCTCAACCTCCTTCTTGGGGATACACATGTTTTGGGAGAACATAGCCTTTTGGGGAGCTGAAATGGAATTGTGTCCATACCCTCCACAGGACCCATGCAATTGGGAGTGATCCTGCAATGTAGTATTAACGTGTGGTTAGGAGTAGCATACATTGAAGAGAACCTAACAACATAAGAGGAGCACTGCTGAATCAGACCAATGGTCCAACTAGTCCAGCATTCTGTTTCACAAAGTGGCCAACCAATTACTCTGGAGGGCCAACAACAGGCATAGAGGCCAAGGTCTTCCCTTGATGTTGCCTGCTGGCACTGCTACTCAGAGGTTTACGGCCTCTGAATGTCACCATGACTAGTAGCCATTGCTGGGTATAACTTTCATGAATTTATATAGCCAACTATTTTTGTGCCTATTATTACAGCTACTGGGAATTACTTGTTAAATTACTTGCTAAATATTTCCTTTTGTCCCTGCCAAATCATTTCCTCATCAACTTCATTAGGCACCCTAAGTTTTAGTATGTTGGGAAGAGGAGAGAAAAAGCTCCATCCCAATAGGGTTGGCAACCACCCAATGGAAGCTGGATTTCTCCCAGAAATACACCGATTTCCAGACTACAGAGATCATGGAAGTAACTACTAAATATGCATGATACATGCTGGGTTATGGGTGCGCAACTGGACTCACAGACATACCTTAGGTGAAACCAAAAAGTTCTCTTGGTGCTGCAAGAGGGGGAAGAGCTTCCAGTTTCCCCCCATTCTATTTTTGCCAGTGGAAGGGGGGGGGGTCACCTCTTTTCTCTGCTCCACATATCAAAGATTCCCAGAAATTTAGGAGGTGTGTCAAGACACAGAAATGACTTTGTACAATGTGCTGCTGTCACTTCTATGGTGAGCATGAACATTGCCTCTCGAACATTGCCTAATTTGTTGATGTCACAGTAACTAATGGACAGCCAGTGAAGTGCCTGCAAGATGGGAGTAATATGCATTCTCCATTTAGCTCTTCACAATAGCTAAGCCACAGCTTTCTGCACCAGCTAGAGTTTTTTAATTGATGGTGTGGATCCAGATGCCCAAATCAGCTGCATCGAAGTAAGGGGTCATGTTTCAGGCTAGGCTGAGTTGGAAGAAAGCCCTTTTTTTTTTTTGCAGCTGCACTAACTTTCCAATAATAATGTTAGGTCCAGTATAACCTCAGCACTCTTAAATGAGTCAGCAAGGGTCAGCTGAATCACATCAGAAGTCAGGAGCACAATGTCCTTCAAGATCTTCACCATCTCAACCAGCATTACCTCTGTCTTTTCAGGATTTAGTTTCAATTTGTACACTCTTAGCCAGTTTACTACAGCAGCCAGACAGTTACTCAGGACCTCTACTGCATCACCAAAGAATTTGGATAAGGCTATATAGAGCTGGGCATCATCCACATAATAATGACATCCAACCCCAAAGCTACAAATTATTTGTCCTAAGGGCTTTACATAGATATTGAAAAGCATGGTGGATAGAATTGCACAATATGGCATTCCACAAGATAGGTCCGACACTGATGATATCTGGTCTTCCACAGCAACCCTTTGAGTCTGATCCATGAGGACTGATTTGAGTATACATCCTGATACCTACTTCTGCCTCCAGGCACATCAACAAGATGGTCTGATTTACTGTATCAACAGCTGCAGGTAAGTTCAACAAAAGTAAAAGGAGGCATTGCCTTTGTCTACAGTCAGACTAAAGTTGTCAGCTAAAGCTAGCAGAGCTGTCTCTGTCCAATCGTCCAGTCTGAAAAAGGTTTAAAGCAGATGAGTTATCCAAGAAGACTTTGAGTTGGTCTGCTACAGCTCTTGATTGCTACTGCTCTTTCCTTGGGCAGGTTAAAGACTAGGTGATAACTGGCCACAACATTTTTCTGTAGGGGTGTTTTTTTTTTAAGTAGCAAACAGATAACCATCTTTTTGAGTGGCCAAGGGAATGCAAGTTAGTGATTGATTTATAGTAGGGATTGTTGATGTGGTCCTTGCTTGATTTTAGCAGCCAGGATGGGCAAGGAAACAGAGTTCAAGTACTGGCCTTCACCAATCCCAGGATCTTGTCAATGTAAATCACCGAGAAACTGGGATAAAATGATCCATGAATAAAAGGTGTTGTATTACTCCTTTCATCTGGTATGCCAATGTTACAACTGACATCCAGATCAAAGCATATTTTCAATATTTTATCAGTAAAAAACCTTAATATCACAGTTAATTGTATCCTCCTGAGACAATAAAGGCTCAGATTTTGAGTCACCTTTAACAATCAAGATAGTTGTGAGCTAGTTGATGCTATAGCGGCAGTAACATTTCTTTGCTGCCATCACCATTGCTTCACAGGTCTTCCAATAGGCCCTACAACATAATCTGTCTGGGGCAGCAGTGGTAATAATGGAGCTACCCTATCAATAGATTCAAGGAGTTTCATGTTCCATTCTCCAACAGACACCTTAGCTGAACATGTGTTTGAGATCCTAACATTCCCCAAGGATTTATCCAATCTTGAGCTGCTCTTGAAGCCTCTGATTAGGTAGCTATGGGCAGGGCTGGCCTTAGCCCTTCTGGTGCCCTAGGCAGCAAAGCTCCGCTCCCACCCCAAGTCACTGAGCCTGCTGCCTACTCATGAGTAGCCCTGCGGCTGCTGCCCACTCGCGAGCAGATGCAGGGCTACTCATGAGTAGGTGGCAGCCGCAGGGATACACCAGAAGGGCTAGGGCCAGCCCCGAGGGAAGGAAAGGTGCAGCGATGACGATGGCTGGAGGTTGGGCAGAAAGAGAGCAAAGGTGCTGAAGCAGAAGCGATCGGGGGGGGGGGGGGGTCGGGCAGAATGGGTGGGAAATGAAGGAAAAGTGTGGTGGCGATGGGGAGGGTCAGGCAGAAAAGGAGGGAAAGGAAGGAAAAATGCAGCAGCAGTGGTGGCAATAATCGAGGGGGGTCGGGCAGAAAGGGAAGGGAAGGTGTGGTGGTGGTGATGGGAAGGGTTGGGCAGAAAGAAAGGGAAGGGAAGGCGCTGGGGCGATGGGGAGGCAGGAGGTAAGGGAAGAAAATGGGTGGTGGCGGCAGAGATGGGAAGGGCAGAAAGGAAGAGAAGGGAAGGTGCGGCGGCGGAGGGGAGAGAGGCAGGCAGGCAAACTAGGTGTTTGTCATGGGCGAGGGGGAGCCCAATTTGGCACCCCCTCCCGGTGCCCTAGAATAATGTAGATTATTTATCTTGAAATTAGGAATAGGCAGAAGGGAGGTAAAATGAGAGGTCTAATTCAATTGCGTTTGCATATACATTGCTACCATATAATCAGAAGAAGAAGAAGAAGAAGATATTAGATTTATATCCCGCCCTCCACTTCGAAGAGTCTCAGAGCAGCTCACAATTACCTTCCTCCCCCACAACAGACACCCTGTGAGGTGGGTGGGGCTGGAGAGGGCTCTCACAGCAGCTGCCCTTTTAAGGACAACCTCTGCCAGAGCTATGGCTGACCCAAGGCCATGCTAGCAGGTGCAAGTGGAGGAGTGGGGAATCAAACCCGGTTCTCCCAGATAAGAGTCCGCACACTTAACCACTACACCAAACTGGCTCTCCACATCAGCTGGGGGGGGGGTGTTGTTACAATACAGTCCATCTCTCTGTCTGGGCTATAATTTCTGATTTTAATTGCTCACAGGTTTTTTTCTTTTTCTTTTAATAAATGCTTAATTTGTTCCAGTTAAAATTACAATGTCTGTTTTTCTTACTAGCCCAGACTACTGTAACACTATAGGACCTTGTTTCAATTACAATGATTGTTGTTGTTGCAGTTGCAGTGATGCAACAATATTATACCAGCATTAAGGATTATGGAATGAGTTGGGTGGGCCTTTCTGCACTCAGATTTGATCCAGATTTTTTTGAGCACTTAATTCACTTGCTACATATCCATCATAATCTAGATCCACATCATTTATTCTGCTTTTAAAAAGTTGCTTCACACCTTTTACGGACTTTTACTTTTGTATATGCACTGGAGCTTGTTGAGGTTAGAAACACAAAGGGGAGTCCGAACTTCTTTTCTGAGCTGAGACAGAAGGACTCAGGAGGCCTCGATGAAGTCAGGGTGTGTGGCAGTGAGCATGCTCAGAACCCAGCTCTAAGTGTGCCCGCTGACATTCGGGAGGCCTTGGCAAAGTTGGGGGGTGTGGCAGCGAGTGCGCTCAGAGCTTGACTCTAAGCGTGCCCGCTGCTGTTCCGGTCTTTATTGAGGCCTCCCAAGGCTCTGAGTGCACTTGGGGGGGCAGAGGAGTGGGGTTCAGCTTAGGGGACGCAGGCAGCCCTAGACCCAGGCCTGATTGGCACTAAGGGGCTGGAGGAAGGAAAGCGTGTGGCAGGAATCTCTACAGATCATTAATTCAGTGGCTAATTAGTCGCCTACCAACTTTGAGAATCAGTGCACTGGCAATAACTTGGGGGAGGAGTTTGAAACTTGATCTGGATCTGGAGAAAGGTTTAGCTCAAAACAGATTTTGAAAACAGCAGGCCGTCAGCAGGGTGGTGGTGGAGTTGGCACTCATTTGATGAAACTAGTGTAGAAGTTTTAAGAAACTGCAAGGCAAGACAAAACTGAAGGCAATATGTATTGTAGAAGGTCAATTTTGAATGCAGAGTAAGAGAGGATAAAACTGTTAATTTAGAAAGGGCCAGTGTTTCTTTTCTCTTGGCTCTGGATCATCTGAGTCAACACCAGTAACATGTTCAGTTATCTTCATAAACTCCTTGGGGACACAGGGTTTAGGATTATACTATAAAACTCTAAAGCTCTCGTGGAAGTGATTAAACTTGTTTTTTTCAAGCCAGTAATGTTTAAAGGACTGCAGGGGTAAAACTGAATCGGATTTTTTTTTTCCTGTATCACGATTAATTTTTGGTGAGGTTAATCAAGCTTAATTAGATGTAGATAGACTTTGTCAGATATTGTAAATCAGAATAAGATTTTAGCTACACAGAAGGTAATATATTCTGATGGAATATTTATTAAGTACTTCTGTTAAGAAATAATTATGACAAATTCAACCCCAGGAAGGTTAATCGCTGGGCATGCTTAATGGATTATTTTTCAAATCTAAATCATTTTTTTGGGTAGGCTGGATTTGAATGGAAAAGCATTCTGGTTTTCCTTGAATTTGTTAATTTTATGTGGCAGAGTATGTATGCGATACTATGACACTAATATATAAGCCCCCTGAATTTTTTTGAAAAGTTATTTATTTCCTTACTTTTTTTCTGGTTCCATCTGCTTGATTTAGTGTGCTTTTGATAGCCTGCAGTTAATTTCTGGAGCTTGAATATACACACAAATTTGTATTAATTGTTTCTGGGTAAGCAGGCAATAAATATTTGGTCCTATGGATTAATGGTGTTTGATGAAGTTATCTTTCCTATTATTTTAGATTTTAACAATTTGTTGTGACTCATAACAGCTTTTCTGGTAGGGTTGCCAAGTCCAATTAAAGAAAAACCTGGGGACTTTGGGGGGTGGAGCCAGGAGACGTTGGGGGTGGAGCCAGGAGACATTGGGGGTGGAGCCAAGAACAAGGATGTGACAAGCATAATTGAACTCCAAGGGAGTTCTTGCCGTCACATTTAAAGAGACAGCACACCTTTTAAAATGCCTTTCTTCCATAGGAAATAATTAAGGATAGGGGCACCATATTTTGGGGCTCATAGAATTGGACCCTCTGGTCCAATCGTTTTGAAACTTGGGGGGTATTTTGGGGAGAGGCACTAGATGCTATACTAAAAATTTGGTGCCTCTACCTCAAAAAATAGCCCCCCCCAGAGCCCCCAATACCCACGGATCAATTTCCTATTATTCCCTATGGGAATCGTTCTCCATAGGGAATAATAGAGTGCCTAGTAGACATTTCCTTCCCCCCCTCGCTTTCTAAAGGGGGGGAGGGCCTCCAAACTAGGGAATCCCCTACCCCCTCCCTCTCACACACACACACTTACCAGATCTTCCTCCGGACAACTCTACTTCCTGTGAAAACGAAAGCAAATGAAAGGGAGGGGCCGTTCTCAGAAGCCCTTTCTGCTTCCTGCTTCCTGCCCAGCTTTGGGGCAGACATTTTGCAAAACGGCTCAGGAGCTCTACAACATGAAGCCTAAAGGTATGTTCTCCCCCCCCTCCACCCCCCACCCCCGCTTCCAGAGTTTTGAAGAGCGGGAGATGAGGCTGCGAACCCAGAAGTCTCCCGCCAAAGCGGGAGGTTTGGGAAGCCTATTTTCTGGCGATCCTCCTGGGTCAGGAATATCATATTTTCCTCAGCGTCTAAGCTTTTTCCCCCACTATTTTTTAAATGGAACAAAAATTCATTCCCACCTGAGTATTTTGCTGTTGTGAGGATGAGAAACATATTTGCATGAGCAGAGGGTTTTTTTTAGTAGGAAGACAGGAATGCAGCTCTGGCTGGCTTGGTGTCAGGGGTGTGTGGCCTAATATGCAAAAGAGTTCTTGCTGGCCTTTTTCTACAAAAAAATCCCTATGTGAGACAATGGTGATGTCAAGAGGTGTGGTCTAATGTGCAAATGAGTTCCTGCTGGGCTTTTTCTACAAACAAAGCTCTGTGCATGAGTGTCACAGAGGATATCTCTAAGAGAGTACCCTCTCTCGGCTTGACTTCGCGAACGAAGATTTAAGAAAGGTGCAGTAGTCTGCTGCAGGCTCGCTGGTGGCTGACAAGACCAATGCGGGACAGGCAGGTCCGGCCACAGTGGCTGAAGGGAAAAGTCTGATTTGGGGTTGGTGCTGTAGCAGTGCGATTCTTCCTCAATCTCCTTTTGTCCTCAAGACCAGCTATGCGTGCGTTCTCAAAGGAAGAGACAGCCTGGTGGATGGTGTGCCTCCATGCTTTGCGATCTGAGGCTAGGTCAGACCACTGGTGATGGTTAATGCGACAGGTACCAAGGGATTTCTTCAAGGAGTCCTTGTACCTCTTCTTTGGTGCCCCTCTATTTCGATGGGCACCATGGTACCCATGACACCCATGGTATCAGTATTTACAGTAAACCCACAATCCTACACCAGGTCATTGACACCGCCATGTTTCTTTATCACACTGCATTACTTTGTTTGCATTTTAATACCTGTTAAAGATTCTAGCTACTGATTAAGAGTGTGTGCAATTGATTCTGTGTTTGAAACTTGTTTTAATATGGAAGAAATCCTTCAAAGGCAGAGTATTCAAACAGAAATAAGTTGGACAAAGTGGGTTCTAAGTACTGCCAAGAAATTCACTTCACATCTATTTGCTTATGAGGCAGCCTGTTCAGGTACTCAACAAGCATCCATAGAATTACACTTTTGTATGCAGTCTATTAGCTGTACCTAGTCCTGCAAACTTTCCTACTATAAGTAGTCCCTTTGCATCATTGATACTATTTCTGTACATTAACTGCTTTTGACAAATTTTTACTGTGATTTGCATCAGTTTGACTTACAAAGAGCCTGATTAAGTTAATGATGATGGTTATGCAAGAAGTCTTTCACTGCTATTTATTTATCTACACATACAGTATGAATATTAAAAATACTCTCCTTGCTGGTTATATTCCCAATAATATTATGCACACCTGAGACCCTTCAGACAGCTAAATCAGAAAAGTCAACTCAGCATAAATCACCCCAGTAATGATGAATAGCTTTACATCTTAAAATAAGTATTGGATCACATTTGTTGCCAGATTTGCATAAATAAGATTTGTTGACACACAGTTGTCAGTTGCAGTGCTCTAATTTCTGAAATGTCTGTAAAAACTGAAAATCTTTGTACATTGAGTGCACAAAATATTTTTAAAATTGTAGGTGGTCTGTGAAAAGAATGGTATCCACTGTTTTATTTGGAAGAAAATGTGTTGTATTAAAGACACAGAACTAATTTTTTTTGTTAATGTTATGAGCCATCATCTTTGCAGAAATGGAGGCAGATGATAATGAATCTACTTTTCATAAGTGGATGATGACTTTCATCATTACATTTAATTTGTTAAACTGACTTTTTAATGAAAGAGTTTGGGAAACGTAATTAGAGATTGATACAGGACTTATAAAAATTATGCCATTTGCAGTGCAACAGCTTGCAAAAATCTATCTACATTTCTGTTCTCTCCACTGGAATCCTGTTTTTGAAAAGCAAACAGAACTAATGAATAAATGCAGCTAAGGAAGGAAGATGGGGAGGGAGAGGTGGAAAGAACGCAGTTTTAACTTTAAATGCCTTCTTCAAGAGACAAATGCCTTCTCCAAACCAGCCAATGGGGTAGTGGGGGTTTTGAGAGCCACACAATATGTATGAAAGAGCCACATGTGGCTCCTGAGCTGCAGTTTGGCCACACCTGACCTAAAGCTAAATATGGCTTTTTAGAAAGGATCATTAAATCTCCCTATACTGAAGTGGTAGGTGGGATGCCAGAGTAACTAGTCCAAGAAGGAGTTAGGTGAAGATTTTTATGGGACTAAAGGGCTCTTAGAGAAACTTTACAGAAAGGGAAATGATAAGAGCTGAAAAGCTGCCAGTAATCCAAGTGCAGACCACCTCCATCATTTAGTGCCAATGCACTAAAAGAGTTGTGCAGGCTGCTGCAATGTATATTTGTTGTATATTGGGCACTAGTGGGGGTGCTCATTAAAAATCACTACACATTTGCCCCCAGAGCAATTCTAGATGGGACCCAAGCCCATGATTCCAGATCCCACCACTAACTGACAAATCAGCTAAATCAATAGATTGCCAACTATGAACAGCCTGAAGCTCAGACATATATAAATATATGAAGCTGTCCTCTATTGAAATCACACTTCTGGTCCATCACAGTCAGTATTGTCTACTTAGAAAGACAGCCACTCTCCAGAGTTTCAGGCAGAGTTCTCAGAGGTCTTTCACATCACCTGTTATCAGATATTTTAACTGAAGACGCCTGGGATTGAACATGGGATCTTCTGTGTGCCAAGCAGAAGCTCCGCCACTGAGCCACAGCCCCACCCAACTAACTACTTTTGCAACTATATCTTACCCACTACTCTTTATCTAGGCATTGGAAATATAGCTTAACACCACAGAGAACATTTTGGTCCAATTATTGTGTTTAAGCACTGGTTTGCCCAAGTATCAGTAAAATAAAGAGAACACATAATTTCTCACTGCATTTCTTTTACTTTCCACATTTAACATGGATTTATGAAGAGCCCAGAACACAGTCAGTCAGTGCTCATTGAAAGTAAAGACCCAATGATAACTAAAAGTTAAAATACACCACTGTGTGGCTAAACATGTTTATTCTATATGGAGGGTTCTTCTAGAATTTTGTACTATGGTGCCAGTTCTTCCTCCTTCATTCCCACATGAAAACATTATATGCATATGTAAGGCTTTGTTGCTGGGCAAAGCATACAATAAATCTGTAAGGTATACCAGAAATTAAATGTTGATGGTTGAGGGTTTTAAAAATTATTATTATTCCTCCAGGTATCAGAACCACAAACATACATTTCACCCTTCCTCCTCCAATACAAAGCCATGCTACAATATCCTGAAATCAACTTTTTCTTGTTTAAGTAGAGTTCTCCATGAACAGTACAAATGAGGACCTGGCTGATCTCACTGGAGATTTATTTCTTATAGGAAGACTTTAGATTTGCACATGTGAAATATAAACATGTCCTAGGGATAAAGATACAGCACCTTGTGTGCCTGATGACCACAGGGAAATTTTGATCAGTTTTTCCCTTCATGCATGCAAGATGTGGGGTCCATCATAATGAAAACACATTATACATGAATGTGTAAGTCCAACTGATCAGGTTTATCTCCAAAACATACAGAAAACAAGCTGTCCTATTATATTAACTGCCTCTGGTTATTTTCAATAAGTATTTGGGAATTTCTTGAAAAATCATGCTCACTAGTGAACTTTGTAGGTCAAGCGATTGGATGCAATCCCTGGAAATAGGCCTTCAGTATAAAAACCATGTTAATATGTCCTATAGCACTTCACAAAATCAATTTATGGATTATGGAATGGCTCTTGAATATTCGTTCTGCAAGATACCATGAAAGGTAATAAGAAACAAACTATATATATATGAAAGATCTTAGTGCCAATGTCCTGAAGAGCTGCACCTCTAACTTTATTAAAGTTTCCTACACTGACTGTACTAACCATGTACACATTCAGTTTATTATAGCAATGTAAAACTTGCAACTATTTCCCATATAGGCATACCATATTAATAGTCAACTCACAGGAAAAGCCCAAACCCATACATGCTACCAATATCAAGGTGCTTCAACAAAGAGATACAATCAGGTGAGTAGCTGGGTTGGTCTGAAGCATTAGACCACAGAAGTTTAATTCTGGGTATATGCTTTCATGTGCAAGTACACTTCTTCTGAAGAAAGTGTACACCCAGAATTAAACTTTGTTGGTCTTAAAGGTGCCACTGGACTAAAAAAGATACTCACATGAATTTTCAATTGCCAAGTTCCCCATGCTTAATTTTTTAAAAAGTAGGATGGAATTGATATTTAATAAAAATGTTTTAATGTAACTTATGTATTTTGTTCTGATTTAATATATGTTGTAGTTTGTTCTCTCTGATTTATAGGCCTGTTATGCAGATAAGCCAGTCTAATAGAGTTTGAGTGGGATAGACCAGCCAGTTGTTTGTCATTCCTTATTTCAGATACTATGAGATAAAACTTCCAATAGTTATATGTGTCCTTGCTAGAAGATACAATGTTTAAAATTATCAATGACTTGGATACTTAACAGATACCATGTTTCCCTGAAAATAAGACACTGTCTTATATTTATTTTTTTCTCAAGAAGACACACTAGGGCTTATTTCCAGGAGGTGTCTTATTTTTATTAAGTATAATACAACAATCTACATTTATTCAAATACAGTGGGGCTGGTGCTAGTGATGCGTGAACTCCTTTCCCCTAGCCGTTCACACGTTCGCAATAGGATGCCTGCGACCGTGGTTACCACACGCACACCCGCGCATTCGCAAACGGCTAGGAAAAAGGAGTGATGTGGTTGCCACTCGCACACCCACGCAAGTGCGAACGGCTCGGAGAAAGGAGTTGTAGCAGATAAAAGGTATTTCAGTATTCCTTACCGCTCCGCGCCGAAATGCATGGCGTGGCTATGCAGATACGCTGCATAGCCACGCCCATCACTAGGTCTTATTATCGGGGTAGGGCTTATATTTAACAAATACATAGAAATCCTGCTAGGGCTTATTTTTTGGGTAGGTCTTATTTTCAGGGAAACAGGGTAGTACTGGAATCCAAGCACCACCTACCTTGCTTTTTCATTTACTATGTGCAATACATTCTGTAAAAGGAACATCTAGTTCATTAATCTCTAGGGCAGGCTAACACAATCCACCACATCTTGTCATCTGTCAGGCATCTCTCATGCAGTTGCATCCAGGACAGGGAGAAAAAACAGGACATTTATGGAACCCCTAGTGGGCCACCATCAATAGCTGTTAGACTTCATTTGCTTCTTATACAGGCTTGCTTTAGGTCACAAGTTATTAATTCCGAAAGGAAGGAATTTGGAAAGCTGGTGGGAACTACTTCAGACACAATCAAATTGATCAATAACAGCCACTCCTTATGGAATGATGAATGACAATGGGGGAACTCCTGTTGCAGGTGATTTGGCTTGATGGTGGCTTGAGTACATAAAAAAGAGACATCCCAAAATCTGATGCCTTACTGTACATGCTGTGAAAACTCTCCAATACCAATTGATCTCCATGCATTTACATTACTTTACAAGGTGGGCTTCTGATGTTTGGCTTTGGCATTTCAAGGCTAGGTTTGGACACCCAAGTGACACAAGCTGTTATAATTGCAAAAAGGAACCCAAGCTGGGTCTATACATTAAATATACAGTTTCTTCAATTCACTTATGCTCTGCATAAGTGTTAATAACAGTATATAGTATGAGCATGCTTTTATATTATGAATTTTTTAAAAAAAACCATCTATTGGTTTTATACTGTACAGGATGGAAAAACGTATTGGGGTGTATAGTACACTAAAAATTTATTCTTAAAAGATGCTCCCATCCTGAAATAAGCCCAAGAAAATTCAAATTCTAACATAATGGTTTGCATCCAGGGTATTCATGGATTCCTGCATTTTCAAAATAAGCTTATGAGGCTGATCCCATAAATTGTTCCTGGATGGCTCAAAGATTGTCAAGGAGTGTGAGTGATCCACTTTCTTTCTTTCTGCCTTTCTTTTTTTGAGTGATCCATTTTCAAACTATTCTTTAAATAAGTACGGTATGTGTGTGGAAATAATTTAAAAAGCCAACCTGTGGATTTGAAATATTACATCAGGAACACCACAGATCCTAAATACTGTGTCTGTACATTAAAAACAAAGGGTCTGACCACTCTTTTAAAAACAGTAGCTAAGATACTGGCTGAACAACTTTCTGAGCAAAACCGAAGAAATCTGACCAAAAAAAAAGTGAGCTTCTGAGGCACTAGTAAAACATAGAACAAGTTGACTGAATAAACAGTGTTCACATTAAAGCAAACTTGCCCTATACAAAAGCCTGCTCAACAATCAAAATTCACATACATATCAGATTCAAAGAATGTCCAGTGTGGGAGATAAAAGAGTTCAGTTCCACTGACATGATTTGGAGTTTTTGGAGTACTTATTCTACTTTGTTTCATAAGACATGGCTTTTTGCTGCTTCCATGTAGTACTTTTCATTCATTCTGAAAAGGTCCAACTTTTAGTGGTTATGCAATGGAGTTCAAATGTAGATACATCTAGTTTAGCCACATCATTCCACACACCAGTTTGCCTCCTCTCATGTGGTGTACAATTCCCCCTTTATACAAAATTCCCAATAAATATTCAGTAGCTTTAGCAGCAGCAGCAGCAGCAGCAACAGCACATACATTGCTCAGAATGGTTGGTATACAGTTCAGATATTTTGCATATCTTTGTCATTATTCATTGCTGGTCCAGAAACCCCCTTTCTTCAAGAATCTGTGCTTAGGCTGAGATCTCCAGAGGGGCCCCTTCCTGCTTCAGAAATATCCCATGCATCATTTTTTGAATTTCTCCCAGTTCACTTGTGGATTAGAGAGGCATTTGTGTATTTTGTTTCCCTTTGCTGTAATTTTTATTTAGTTTTTTACTTTTCATCCTCATCTCCCTCACTCATGCTGCTAATGGATGCTGAGGCAGCTTTTGGAGATGAAGGGGGTGACATTTTCCTGAAGAGCCAGGGAGAAGGGGGAGATGGAGACCGTGATGGGGATCGTCCTCGAGTGGGACTGCTTGTGGGACTTTGTCTTGGAGATAAGGCTTGGAGCATGCGGCCACTCCTCTCTTGAAACATCTGCTTCTGGAAAACAAAAAAGTGAACAGAACAGGTGCATGACACATTATAACAGGAGGTGTCAGTCAACTTGGAAGGGGGAACAGCAATGATTTAGAATGGACCTACATGCAATAGTTGTCAGTAGATATTGCAGAATGAAATACCAAGATGCTATTCTTATACATGTGATGATGTGTGTTTCTCAATCAAATTTAAGTTTTAAATTTTCATTACTGATATAAAAACCAAAGATGGTTTAAATGCTATGTAAAACAATGAGACTGAAAGCTATCTGCATCACAAAAAATATTTGGTACAAGTATAACTATGTATGTCATATAAAATGCACAAGACTATCCTGTTTTATTTGACCATGCTATGTAATTATTACAATTATTTCAATTTGTGGCCACAAAATGCTTCTTGCTCTCAGCCACTTGCATGTCTGCAGGATATGTCCAAACATGTTGTAACTATGTGAATTTTTCAAAAGACATTAGTAGTACAGAAATGTGAGGTGGCTAGCCAAGAGAGACATATCACTTTTACAATTCTGGTCCTAAATATGTTTATTCAGAAAACCATCTTGCTGACTTGGTGCTGCCACATTTACTAATATTTTGCAGTTAGCAATTCCCAATATGACATCTATCAGTGCCAAGGGTTACCACCAATATGACTCCTGGTGCTAGGGTTTGCCAGGTACCCCCCAGGTCACCAGCGGGGGATGGGGGGATAGGGTTGCCAGTTCCAGGTTGGGAAACTTCTGGGGATTTGGGGATAGAGTGTGAGGAGGAGAGGGACCTCAGTGAAGTACAATGCCATCCAGTCCACCCTCCAAAACATTCATTTTCTCCAGGGGAACTGATTTTTGTAGTGTAGAGATGAGCTGTAATTCCAGGGGATCCCCAGGTCCCATCTGGAGGCTGGCATCCCTACCTAGTGCTCACTGCCTTGCTTCTTCACTCCTTCCTTATCCTTTTTAAAGTTCCTTTCCTTGTTTTTGTTAGTCCTTACAATCCTTCATTTTGTTCTCCTTCCTTTTTTACTCTTTCCTTTTCCAGTTTTCACATTCCTTTCTTCTCCTTTCTCTCCTCTTCTGTCTCTTTATTCTTCACCCTCTAAACCTGCCACTTCTTTAGGTGTCTTTTCGGTATACTAAAAGCTAAAGGATGGAGAGGCAGGGGTGAATAAGCTCCAGCTGCTTCCTGCAAAATCTGGTCAGTAGCTGTTTACAGGATAATGGCTGTAAACAGGATAAATGGCAGTTTAATGTTATTGTATTTTATAGTTTTAGTTTGTAGTTTTTAATTGTTTTAACTTTTGTTGTTATCCACTCTGAGCTCATTTGTGGAAAAGGGTGGAATATAAGTTAACAAAACCAAATAAAATAAATTAATTAATTAAAAGATAATGGCTGCTTGAGCTCACAGCTTGGCTCCACTTGCATTAGTGCTCTTTAATATCTACATGAAACTGCAGGTGAAGTCCTTTGGACATTTGACCAGGTTCAGGCCGGTCCTGCCACTAGGCAAAGTAGGCAATTGTCTAGGGCACCAGCCTTCTGGGGGCGCTGAATTGGGTGCCCCCCCCATGTGACTTGGTGATGTTATCAGTGCAGGGGGGCACCAGAAGTTAGCCTTGCCTAGGGTGCCAGATACTCTAAGGTAGGCTCTGACAGGGTTGTCACCATATGCAGATGACACTCAACTGTACCTTGTGCTTCTGGTTGATCCCAGGGAGGCTGTAGAAACCCCAAGCTGGTGCCTGGAGGCAGTTTTGGAGTGAATGCGGGCTAATAAATTGAAGCTTAATCCTAAGAAGCAGGACGTGCTACTAGTGAGTGGATTTAAAGTGGACCCAGGATTTAAAGTGTCACCTGTTCTCTACTTCAGAACAATGCCAACTCAGATGTCACTCTTCAATGAATAATTTTATGTGACTTGGCTCTGCAAAGGCCTTTATGTGTGTGATATCCCTGATGCAATGACATCACTTCCAGGTGATGTTATCACAATTGGAACACCTAGAATGCCCCCTCACTGGAGTGATAAGGGGACCTGACAACCCTAATCCCTGATCTCCATTTTTGTAACAAGCTTAGTTAGACTTGAGATTATGCAATTTGCCATAATATGGAGACCATATGTTCTACCATGTATGTTCTCCTCCAGGCTGCTAAAAGGTTTTTTCCACTTTAGCTTCCTAATTGGTGAGGTTTTGGGGGGGGGGGGAGTGCAATCATCTCTTTCCCATCCTCATCTCTTTCCCATCTTCAGTATACTCTTTCTCAAACTTACATAGCACAGTTCAAGTGCATTATCTCACATCCCACATGGGAAGATGGCTATTTTCCAAGGTCCCAACCACATTGGTGCCATTTTTGTTTTGTCAGTCCCTTGCAGATGCCTTTCTCCCCCACTGCACCCCTGGGGGGCTTTTTAAAAAACCTGTGATTGTTAAAGCGCTATAACACTAAAAACCCTACTTCAGTGCAGTGGGGGTGAGGTGGGGTGACGGAAGGAAAATGGCAGCTGAAAGAGGAGAGTGCACAGCAAAGTTCAGTGTGGTAGGCCTCTACCCTTGGAAGCACTAGTTCTTATCTAAACCCCCGTTTAAGAAAGTTTAAGGAGATGGGAGATCTAAGCATGGATTTCTCATTCAGTTTGGCCCCAGTATTTATAGTAGTAATGTATGTAATATAAATCACCATCATAAGTATATCAAAGAGGTTAAAGAATGGTGAAGTTTTACCCAAGCACCATCTGGTCCAAATAGCTCTAAGAAGTTGCCAATAAATTCTCTGGACTTCTCTTCCCATTTCTGAATGAGATCGTGACTTTTTTCTTCCACTCTATTCACAAATTCTTTAGATTTTTCTTCCACATTTTTGACTTTTTCCTTCATTTTGTCTACCTGATTCTGAAAACGGTATTTCTTTTCCTAGAAAAATAATATAAACAAATAAAAAAGCCACAGAGCATGAAAAAAAATCTTGACTGTGCTGAAATTATTACCTAGCCAGAAAGTAATCTGAACAGCATTACTGTTAATTCTAAATATTCAGCATGCAATCTGAAAACACCATGGGACTGCTGAATCCTGCTATGAGTAACGGTTTAAGGAAATTAAATGTATTTATCCATAGTTTTCTCTATTGTTCTAAGTGGGAAGGAGAGCTACTCTATTGCTTCATCTTGTTACAACAAACAGGTGTGCAGTATCAGTCCTATTTAATTCATTAACCACAATGAGGCAAGTAATGGAAGGGGTGGAATACCAACCTTGTGTCACTTCATACCACAAAGATTTGTAGTAAAGCAACATACCAAGAAGAAAGGTAGCTTTCTTCCTGAAGCATTAATTTACTACATATGTGGAAAAGAATTCTTTAAAAAAAAAAATTTATGTCCGCTTGCGGAGAGGGCAGGATATAAATTGAAAGTAATAAATAAATAAATATTTATTGCAAGAGAAATGAAAAAAAACTGATAGTCTGAAACAGTACAACTCACAGTTCTTCTTACTCAGTCTACCATCTCATTCTGTGAACTAAGCAGAAAGGCTTCACCTTTCCTGAAAAAAAATTGTCAGTGGCTTGTTTTTGCCTTTAGTATAGCAATTCAGTCTATTGTTTTTGTTTTGCTTTTTAACTTTTGGAGCTAACACAATGGTACCAGGAAGAAGCTTTTGCTGGGTTCTCACAATGGAGTATCAAAGTGCTGTTTCCACGACTATTTAGTGAAGAAGCCAGGAGGGACAGCATAATGAAGGCAGGCTGGCTGGCACACTGCTGCCCATTTTTTATTCCAGTCCATTTCCTCCCATGTGCCAACTACGGTCTTCAGCCTGCCACCCGATGGTGCCATTGACATCATCCCTGAGTCTGGGCCTTCTCCATTGTGGCTCCCACTCCATTTTGGCTCCCAGAAGAAGGTGAGGGCTGATCCCTCATTTTTAGCCCATCAAAAGACCTGTTTGCCATGGCTTTTGATGGGCATGAAGAGCAGGCATCTTTATTTTGGTTTTACCTTACAATGTTTTAATTATTATTGTAAACTACCTTGAGCCAAGAAGAAAAGTGGGTTAAAATATTTTATTAAATAATAAAATGTTGTGCTTTCTTTATTCTCCCTAGAAGCCACAGAACTGAAAATGTGCTACTATTGTACAGATTGGGCAAACGGCAGCTCTTAGTAAGAATTAGTGAGAAGAGGGAAAACTGGAATTTTTCTTGTTGGAGATGGAACAAAATAAGAGTCTGGGAAGGGTTAATGAACTGATGACATTAAGTGCAGGTGAATTGATTTAGGGGAGATCTGGCATTGAAATTAGAAGGATTAACAAAAAAGGAAATTAACTGGGGGAAGCACACTGATGCTCAAGGTGCAGACACCCCTCTGTACTTTGCAAGTCAGTTGTCTCCTTTGAGCCCAGTATGCTAACAGTGCTAAGCCAAAGGTCTGTGGAAACCTACAGTTTCCTATTATCTGACCCTAGCATGTTCAGAAATATATTGCCTCGGGACTTCTGGGGTAGGAAAATGCCGAGCTGAGCTGCTTCTCATTAAGGGAGCAGGCTGGAACTTCTGTTCGGGGTAGTGGAAGGCAAACTAATGCCTACTGCCTACTTTTCTCATTCAGAGATTAGTCCAAGATATGCACAGAAAACTTTGAGGAGATTTACCTTGGCTAAAAGGGAGTCCCGGGGGGGGGGCTCCTTTAAGGCTTTGAGGGGTCTCCAGAGAAGAGTTGCATTTTCATCATCTGCAGAAGTTTACAGAGTCATTTATTTGACATAAGCTCGACAGAATCCTAACCTTCTTGGACACTACTAAACATCTAAAGCTATACAAGACCGGTGTGGATCTGGATAATTTGCAGAAAAGGACAGTGCTAAAAAGTGAGAAGGAATTTATTGTTTGGTTTACTTGCGGTTTTGAAAAAAGAGCACCATAGTCACAGACCTGCAGCATATACAGTCAACACAGGAAGTACGTCAAGTATCGTGAGATCTCTCTATCAGCGAAAACGGGATTTGGTGGCAAGTAAAGCAGGAAGCATCAGATGAAAAGCCTACTCTAGGATTATAATACCATAGAAAAACAAAGGCGGCCATTACATGGAGGTCAAAATTAAAATAATATTTTTAAGATATTTGGGACATTAAAAATTGTTGGAAACAATTGAGGTGGTGATGAAAAGATTAATACTATTGGACATTATTGTTAATTATAGACTTTAGAAGCTTTTGGGGGGGGCGTGGCATGCTCAGCTGAGAGGAAGACGCATTTTGTTTGAGCTCCCGGTAGAATGCTAAAGGGAATTAAGTATTCCTTCTTCTGGTGATAAAAATGTCAAATAAAGCCTTGAAGTCATTAATATAAGCTGGTGATAGTTGTTAAGTGGGAGTAAAGTTGTCTGGAAGTTGGCTAGAGGATAAGGTTAAAACTAATTGGTATGCTGAGAGAAATGGCAATGGCGACTTCGGACTCAGAAGCAGAAAGTGAAGATAAGGTAATGAAACCGAAAGACTTTCAATTAGAAGTAAAGAAAGCAGTGGAAGGAGCCAAACATAGCATTATTAAAGCAGTAACAAAGATAGTGGATGAAAAAATAACTAATTTAGCAGAGGCCATTGAAGCCATGGCAGAAACTGTGAATAGTGCATGGGAAATGGCGCAGTTAAATGAGAAGAAAATTAACTTGTTGCAAAAACAGTCCAGACAGTTGAAAAAGCAAAATAAATACTTTAAAGATAAATTGATGGACTTGGAAAATTGGGGAGAATAGGAAATCAGATACTTCATTAACAATAATATGGGAAGCAATGAAAGCCACTATTAGAGGTGTGTGTATACAGAATTTGGTGAGATTGAAGAAAGGTAAAGATAGGAAGATTAAAGAAGTAGAAGAAGAAGTTAGAGTATTGGAGGAGAAATTTAGGAAATCTAAGAAGAAGGAGGATAAAGAACAAGTAGTTAGGAAAAGGGAAGAGTTGAATGTATTGGATTTTAATAGGACTACGTTAAAATTATGGTATAACAGACAGAAGTATTATGAGTTCGAAGGGAAAGGAGGAAGAATTTTAGCAAATAAAATTAAGAATTTTCAGGTAAGGAAAAATATTAAGGCAATCAGGAATGATATAGGGTTTTTGGAAACTGAACCTAAAATGATACTGGAGAATTTTATAGAATTTTATAATAAATTGTATGCAAATAAAGGGATTAAAAATGATGATATAGAAAAATTCTGTGAGGGTTTGGAATTTTTAGAATTAAGGGAAGATAGTAGGAAAGAATTAGATAAGGATATAACGGAAGAAGAAGTTAAGATGGCTATAGATTCTATGAATATGCAATCTGCACCTGGACTGGATGGTTTTAATGCGGTATTTTATAAGCATTTTAAGGATATATTGGTGCCTCATGTGACTGAATTGTTTCAAGGAATTTTGGATGGATCTCCTACACCGCCTACATGGTTGGAGTCGAGATTGGTGTTAATTCCGAAACCTCGGAAAGATCAGACTTTAAGGGATTCATATAGGCCAATTTCTATCACCAATATGGATTATCGAATATTTGCAAAGGTTATGGCAATGAGACTTAAAAAATGTATAACACAATTGATAGGGAAAGATCAATTTGGGTTTATGCCTCAAAAGTATTTAGTAGAGGCTATTAGAAAGGTGATGGGTATGGTTTATTTAGCTAAAAATAAGGATTTGCCGCTTATGCTTTTGGCGTTGGATATTTATAAGGCCTTTGATTCTGTGGATTGGACATACATGAAGATTATATTTCAAAAGTATAGCTTTGGGGAGAAATTTCAAAATATGATTGAGGCAATATATTCAAGGCATTGATAGGAGTTGGTGGATCAGTAGAGGGATATGTTCAGGTAATGAGTGGTACGAAGCAGGGATGCCCTTTATCCCCTATGTTATTTATTTTAGCATTGGAACCGTTAGTGAATAAATTAAAAAAGGACAAAAGAATTATAGGCTTTGAAGTTCAAGGTAAAGGGAAAATAGATGGGAATCTCTTAACAATGTATGCAGATGACATGATGGTGACAATTAAGGATGTGGAGTCCGCAGTGGCACCTTTAAAAAAGATATTACAGGAATTTGAGAAAGTGTCAGGGTTAAAAGTGAATTTTTCAAAATCTTCGATGATGTGTGTTAATGTAAAACCAGGATTACAATTAGCAGCTTCAAAAATTTTGGGTATTCTCATGGCAAATCAAATGGTGACATATCTAGGGGTAAATATTCCTAGGAATATTCAAAAAATATTTGAGTATAATTATAAAAGAATCTGGAGTGGAATTCAAGTTAAAATGAGAGACTGGAGGAAGAGGAAAGAATCAATTAGTACAAGGAATGCTATGGTTAAAATGTTTCTAGTTCCTAGGTTGACTTATTTATTTTATGTATTGCCTTGGCATATACCAGAACACGTACTGAAGAGGTGGCAAGGAGATATAGATAGATTTGTTTTTGCATCAAAGAAACCAAGGACAGCTAGTAGGTATAGATATTATGGTATTAAAGATGGGGGATGGGGGATTCCCAATATAATTTATTATGATGATGCATATCAATTAAGGCACTTAATGACTTGGTTGGAGGGAGAGTTAGGAGAAGAGCTGAACGGGATAGAAAAGGAAAATTTAGAGGTAGTAGGAGGAAAGGAAAGTTTATTTGATAGAACAAAAAGGAAGAAGAAGATAGGTGATAAATTAGCAACCTTTATGGGGCCTTAATGGAGCAATACAAGAATATGGAAAACTGGCGGGATTTTATAGAAATAAAGAAAAATAAAAATTTTTATGTAAAAATATGCAAGTAAGTAAACAAAAAGAGTTACAAAAGCTAACGGGTCGTGAAGTTACCTCGAAAATAAAATATTTGGGTGTGGAGATAACAATGAAGAATATTGATTTGTTTAAAAATAATTATGAGAAGCTATGGCGTAAAATGGATGAAGATATGATAAAATGGAATAAACTTAATTTGTCATTGCTGGGAAGAATAGCTGCAATTAAAATGAATATTTTACCACGAATAATGTATTTCAAACTATTCCGATTGTGAAGGACAGCAAACAGTTTAACAGATGGCAGAGGAAGATCTCAGAATTTGTGTGGGCTGGGAAGAAACCAAGAATTAAAATGAAAATTTTAACAGATGCAAAAGAGAGAGGATTTAAAACTATATCATGAAGCAGTCTGCTTAGTGTGGATAAAAGAATGGGTGATGCTACTAAACAGAAAACTTTTGGCGTTGGAAGGTCATGGAAATAAATTCGGCTGGCACGCTTATATGTACTATGGGGGAAAAAAGATGGATGGTTTTTTTCTCTCACCATTATATAAGAAATAATTTGTTGAAGACGTGGATGAAATATAAGAAATATGGTGATGAGAGAAAACCGTTATGGATAGTGCCAGCAGAAGTAATAAAAATAATGGCTGAAGTGGGTGAAGAAAAGTGGTTGTCATATAATCAGCTATTAAAAATACAAGGCAGTAAAATAGAGCTGAAAACTGCAAAAGAGTTGAATAATAAATATGATTGGTTTCAAATGCAACAAATAAAGAGCTTGGTGGAAAAAGATAACAAAACTGAAGGAATAAGAAAAGAACAAATGGAAATAGTTCTGCTTGGAGATAATGAAAAATTAATTTCAAAACTATATAAACTGCTTTTGAAATGATCTATAGAAGATGAAGTAGTGAAATCTCAAATGATTTAGTGGGCAATTAATGTAAATAAAGAAATACAGATTGAAACTTGGGAATATCTTTGGAAGAATTCTATAAAGCTTTCAGCATGTCATAGTATTAAAGAAAACTGTTTTCAAATGATGTATAAATGGTATATAACCCCTAAAAAGTTGGCAAAGATGATAGATAGATAGATAGATAGATAGATAGATAGATAGATAGATAGATAGATAGATAGATAGATAGATAGATAGATAGATAGATAGATAGATAGATAGATAGATAGATAGATAGATAGATAGATAGATAGATGAGTGAGGCCGGTCGGCGAGAGGAGCGGCCGACGGGCGGAGAGAGTGTGGAGAGCGGAGCTGTGCGACTGGGACGCCCACGCCCAGTGCAGCCGGCGGTGCGCGGTGGACGAGCAGAGAGATCGAGTCGTGAGACCGGGCGAGGGAGTGTGCAGAGGCAGGCGAGCGACCAGAGACCTCGCAATCACGCGACGTGAACGCCGAGTGAGGGCGCGGCCGGGGCGACTGACAGTGGCGACGGGGGCTGCTACCGACGGAGGGAAGCCTGAGGTGGTGGCCCCGAGGCCATCAGCCACTTTAGCGGTTTGTGGGTCCTGATTGGACTGGTCAATTTCCATAAGAAAACCTGTGGAGCCCTGAAGCGTGACTGGGAGGCACGGGGGGGTTTACCTCTCTGGGCCTGCCAGGTTGCGCTAGGGGTATTGGCCGAGAACTCATGGACCCTATTACACGCTACATTCCACCCGACTGCTGCCCTAGTGTAGCACATGTTGTGCTATAAACCTGATGCCTGCACTCATTCTCGCACTTTATCCATCTAGTACCTCAGCACTTACTCAAGCACTTTACCTACTTTACCTGCTCAGCACCTACCCAGCACTTAATACAGACCACTAATTGGAAACTTTAGTATTAATTAATTAATTGGATTTCTTTAGTCGATTGATTAGTAAATTGAAGTTATTTATATATTTATTCTGGACTGTATAAATTGTTAAATTCTAGCTCATTAACTGGGAAGATTGTTAGGGTATTATTTTGTTAGTGACGCTGGAACTGAAGTTATTGGGTTTCACTAATCAATTTGAAGGAGTATTGTGGGAGGGTCTTTTATATTAATTAATTAAATCGGGGAATAGGTAGTGGGTCTGTAACTGGGAGACCAGAGTGGCTGGTGGGGTGCGAATCAACTGTAGGTTGGGAGAATCCGGGGGGAGGTGGAGCCGCTCAGTACTAGTAAGATCACCCCGGGCATAGGCACGGATGCTTGGCTCAGGGATTCCAGTGCTCTTGGGGAGGGGAAGGTATGACGGTGGGAATAGACAGAGGTGTAAGGGAAGGGGACGGAGACAACATGGTGCTCGGCTCCCTTCCAGTCTACTTCCCATCCCAACGGTGACAGGTAGTGGGGCCAAGAGGAATAGCCTGTCTCCGTCATTGGTGTTATGCAATGCCAGGTCCGTAAATAATAAGACCGCGACCCTCAGGGAGTTCCTGCTCCAGCAGGACGTGGACCTGGCTTGCGTGACCGAGACCTGGGTGCGAGATGGGGAGACAGTGGCTCTTTCCCAGATGACCCCCCCAGGTTACTCGGTCTTCCACCAATCACGGAATAGCGGGCGGGGGGGAGGGGTGGCATTATTCATACGGGAGGGTTACTCCTTCCGGGCTCTCCCGGGCCCAAAGATTGAGGGCATTGAATGTGCCGGTTTAGCGTGGGATGTCGGAGAGGGGTTGGCGATCTGGCTGGTGTACCGTCCGCCTAACGCACCGGCCAGCGCCTTACCATCCCTGATGGAGGCTGTGGCGGGCTGGGCGTTGGAGTACCCAGGGCTTATGGTCCTGGGTGATTTCAACGTCCATGCCGACGACTCGGCCTCCACTCAGGCGATGGACCTAGTGTCTTCCATGGCGACACTGGGACTCTCTCAATTTGTTACGACACCCACGCACCAGGCCGGGCACATGTTAGACCTGATCTTTGCGTCCGGGATTTCGGTGAACGATATCGCGGTAGAAGCGGTACCATGGTCGGATCACCTAGCCCTCAAGGCCCGTGTGGAGATGCCACCCCAACCCTGTATGGGCGGAGAGCCTATTTTGGCTCGCCCCCGGAGCCTGATGGACCCGGAACGGTTCCAAATGGCACTAGGGGATCCCTGGCCCCCTGGCGATTCCCTCGATGACCTGGTGGAGGCCTGGCAAGGCCGGCTGACCAGGGCCATCGACGAGATCGCACCTCGACGTCCTCTGCGCCCTCGCAGGAGGCTGGCCCCATGGTATACCCTGGAGCTACGCCGGCTGAAACAGGGGCTCAGACGACTAGAGAGGCAGTGGCGGCATACTCGGGACGAAGCGACGAGAACATCTTATAGAACGTTTATGAAGTCTTATGAGATGGCAGTCAAGGCTGCAAAGAAAGATTACTTTGCAGCCAAGATTGCATCTGCAGATTCGCGCCCGGCACAATTATTTAGAATAATTGGAGATCTTACTACATTGCCTCAAGGCAAACCAAATGTTAGGGAATTAGAGATTGGCTGTGAGGCTTTTGCGAAATATTTTGCAGATAAAATCACGTCGCTCCGCCAAGACCTGCCTATCACATTGGATGCAGTACGGGAACTTGAGGCTCCGCGCCTGTCTTCGGGTTTGGAGTTGGGTCGGTTTGACCCGCTCAGCCTGGAGGAAGTCGATGGAATTCTCTCTGTTGCGCGCCCAACAACTTGCGATTTGGACCCTTGCCCCTCCTGGTTGATTAAAGCTTGCCAGAGGGAGCTTAGATGTCCTTTACGGGACATAATAAATAGATCCCTCTCGGAGGGGCGTTTCCCATCACCTCTGAAAGAGGCTTTGGTCCGCCCCCTCTTGAAAAAATGCACAGCAGATCCGGCCGAATTGGCAAATTACCGACCGGTCTCTAATTTACCGTTTTTAGGTAAAATTATTGAGAGGGCAGTGGCGCTGCAACTACAGGGTTTTCTGGATGACGCTTCCGTCCTAGACCCTTGCCAGTCCGGCTTTCGCCCGGGCCACGGGACGGAGACAGTGCTGGTCGCCTTGGCAGATGACCTCCACCGGCAACTGGATCGAGGAGGCGTGGCGGTGCTGATGCTGTTAGACCTGTCGGCAGCGTTCGACACGGTCGACCACCGGCTACTGACCCGCCGCCTCGCCGACATAGGGGTCAGGGGGCTGGCCTTACAATGGCTCTCCTCCTTCCTCAAAGGTCGGGGACAAAGGGTGGCAATCGGGGGTGAGCTTTCCCGGAGGCGCACACTAGATTGTGGGGTGCCTCAGGGAGCAGTTCTCTCCCCGATGTTATTTAACATCTACATGCGCCCCCTTGCCCAGATTGCCCGGAGTTTTGGACTGGGTTGTCATCAATATGCGGATGACACCCAGCTCTATCTGCTAATGGATGGCCGGCCTGACTGCGTTCCAGTGAACTTAGACCGGGCATTGCAGGCCGTGGCAACTTGGCTTAGGCTGAGTGGGTTGAAGCTGAACCCGACGAAGACAGAGGTCCTTTGCGTGGGGCGCGGTGCTCTGGGAAGGGAAATACCCCTCCCGGTTTTTGACGGTGCGCCGCTGAAGGCGGCGGGCCGGGTCAAGAGCCTGGGAGTCCTACTGGAGCCTTCACTATCAATGGAGGCCCAGGTAGCGGCCACTGCCAAGTCGGCATTCTTCCACCTGAAGCGGGCAAGGCAGCTGGCTCCTTTCCTGGAGCGCCGGGACCTGGCAACAGTGATCCATGCGACGGTCACCTCAAGACTAGACTACTGCAATGCCCTCTACATGGGGCTGCCTTTGTGTCGAACCCGGAAGCTGCAGCTAGTGCAGAACGCAGCGGCCAGGCTGTTATTGGGACTCCCGAAATGGGAGCATATACAGCCGGGGCTGCGTGAACTGCACTGGCTGCCAGTTACATACCGGGTCCGATACAAAGTGCTGGTTATTACCTTTAAAGCCCTATATGGCCGAGGACCTGCCTACCTGAGGGACCGTCTCTCCCCATATGAGCCCCAAAGAGCACTGAGGTCGGCAGGGAAGAACACGCTGACTATCCCTGGGCCAAAGGAGGCGAAATTACAGAGTACACGGGCACGGGCCTTCTCTGTTATAGCCCCGTGCCTTTGGAATCAACTTCCGGAGGAGGTACGGGCCCTGCGGAATTTGGACCAATTCCGCAGGGCCTGTAAGACCATCCTTTTCAAGCAGGCGTTTGTAGAACTTGATAGGATGGCTGTTTAATTACCAACTATTTATCTAGTGACCCCTGCCATAATACAAGTGTACAGATAACATCAGGAAGATCACCGCCGTTTAAACTATGGAATGATCCAGACATTTGGAACTGGTTTTAGATTGTTGTTTTAAATCAATGTATAACTTAAATGTTGTTTTAAATTACCTTATATGGTATATTTTATATTGTATAATTTTATCGAACTCTTGTCAGCCGCCCTGAGCCTGCCTAGGCGGGGAGGGCGGGATATAAATAAAATTTATTATTATTATTATTATTATTATAGATAGATAGATAGATAGATAGATAGATAGATAGATAGATAGATAGATAGATAGATAGATAGATAGATAGATAGATAGATAGATAATTTTATTTATATCCCGCCCTCCCCGCCGGAGCAGGCTCAGGGCGGCTAACAACATCATTCAATTATACAAAAAACAAAGTTACATTTAACATTAAAATTCTGATAAGTTTAAAATTAATTAATTAATTAAGTGATAAAAGTGCTAATGCTATTTGTTCTTTTATGATGGCGGTAATCATTAGCAATTACTTTCTTCGTCAGCGAAAGCCAGTCGGAAGAGGAAGGTCTTGCAGGCCCTGCGGAACTGTTCAAGGTCCCGCAGGGCCCGCATTTCCTCTGGAAGTTGGTTCCATAGGTTCGGGGCTACAGAGGAGAAGGCCCGATTGCGGGTGCATTGCAGCTTCACCTCTCTTGGTCCGGGGATGGTCAACAAGTTTTTTCCAGCTGACCTCAGTGCTCTCTGGGGTTCATATGGGGAAAGACGGTCCCTAAGGTAGACAGGTCCTCGACCATATAGGGCTTTAAAGGTAACGACCAGCACTTTGTAACGAACCCGGTATATAACTGGCAGCCAGTGCAGCTCGCGCAGTCCAGGCTGTATGTGCTCCCATTTAGGGAGCCCCAGCAACAGTCTGGCCGCTGCGTTCTGCACCAGCTGCAGCTTCCGGGTTCGGTACAGAGGCAGCCCCATGTAGAGGGCATTACAGTAATCCAGTCTCGAGGTGACCGTTGCGTGAAGTACCGTTGCCAGATCTTGGCGCTCTAGGAAGGGAGCCAGCTGCCTTGCCCGCCTCAGGTGGAAAAAGGCTGACTTGGCAGTGGCTGCAATCTGGGCCTCCATTGATAATGAAGGCTCCAGTAGAACTCCCAGACTCCTAACCCGGTGCGCCGCTTTCAGTGGCGCCCCGTCGAAGACCGGAAGAGGTATTTCCCCTTCCCGGGCGCCCCGACCCAGGCAAAGGACTTCTGTCTTCGCTGGATTCAGTTTCAGCCCGCTCCCCCTCAACCACATTGCCATATCCTGCAAGGCCCGGTCTAAATTCTCAGGGACACAGTCAGGCTGGCCGTCCATCAGCAGATAGAGTTGGGTGTCATCTGCATATTGATGGCACCCAAGTCCATATCTCCTGGCAATCTGGGCAAGAGGGCGCATATAGATATTGAATAACATTGGTGAGAGAACTGCCCCCTGAGGCACTCCACAATCCAGTGTGCGCCTCCGGGACCGCTCGCCACCAATTGCCACCCTTTGTCCCCGATCCTCGAGGAAGGAGGAGAGCCATTGTAAGGCAGACCCCCTCACTCCTATATCGGCGAGGCGGCGGGTCAGTAGCCGATGGTCGACCGTGTCGAACGCGGCCGACAGATCTAACAACATCAGCACCGCCACACCGCCCCGATCCAGGTGCCGTTGGAGATCATCTACCAGGGCGACCAGTACTGTCTCCGTCCCATATGAACAATAAGATGCCGGATTTATGTTGGAAGTGTAAAAAACATTAAGGTTCTTTTTACCATATGTGGTGGACTTGTGAAAGAGCAAAAAAGTATTGGCAGATGATTCAACAAGAAATATCTAGGATCTTGGGATATGAAATCAAGAAAGTTGCAGAGACTTTTCTGTTGGGATTATATATGGAAAAATTTCCAAAAAAAGATAGAACTATAATTTGGTACTTGATCTCAGCTGCTAGGACATTGTATGTGCAGTTGTGGAAGCAAGAGAGAATACCAGAGAAATGGGATTGGATTTTAAAAGTTATAACATGGAGTGAAATGGACAAATTGATAAGAATTTTGCGTGCTGGCCCCGCATCTTTTTAATCTATTTTTAACTGACCTGGCACAATTTTTGAACCCTGTCAACGGTCATCCGCCTAAACTTGCAGGCCGAGCGGTCCCCTTATTACTTTATGCCAATGACACTACCATCCTCTCTTGTACAAGAGTGGGCCTGCAAAGGTATTTGAATGCCTTTTATGACTACTGTAATTGTAATTCACTTGCTATCAATTACACCAAATCTAAAGTAGTTGTCTTTTCAAACTGCTGGCGCCCACAGAGATGGTTTATTGGCAATTCAACAATCGAGCAAACAAAAAATTTTAAATTCTGGGGGATCACTTTTAACCACAAGTTAAGCTGGGTTTCACATCGTAACAACACCGTCAACTTGGCCAAATGTTCAGCTGCTCAAATTAAACAGTTTTTCTTTGCAAGGGGCAACCAATTAGTTCCAGCAGCTATTAAAGTGTTCAAAGCCAAAACGCTTGCCCAAATCCTCTATGGTATCCCTATTCGGATCTCAGCTTTTGCCAGGAAAGTGGAGGGCATTCAAGCCTCATTCTTTAGACAAATTCTTGGTTTGCCAAAATGTGTGTCCTACTTTGCTCTCTGCTCTGAAGTGGGTCAGTCTTTGGTGGAGACAAAAGCCTGGATTGCAGTGTTTAAATTCTGGCTCAAAATTCATTTTAGAACAGATCCCAACAGCCTTCTTGATTGTATGAAAAGAGACCCATATATTTCATCCTGGACAGCAGTGCTTCTGTCTAAACTCAATCAATTGGGGTTAGAGGTAGATGATTTTTCTACCGCTGATGAGTCATATATCTTCAGATGTATTAAACTGAGACTATGGGAATCGGAGGAAACAAAATTACGGCCAACTGACCCTTATATTTGCTCTCCAGCTTCCTTAGGTCTTTATGCTTTTTGTGGCAAAATGCCCAATTATCTATCAGACCTAACCACTCCAAGTCATCGCAGGGCATTTATGTTGGCTAGACTAAACGCATTTCCCTCCAAAGTTTTACAAGGGAGATATCAGCGAGTCCCTTTAGCCGACAGACTTTGCTCCTGTGGAGCAAATACCCCTGACTCAATCCAGCATATATTGCTTGATTGTTCTTTATACCATAACCTCCGTAAAGATTTATTTGGCAAGCTTTCTTTTTCTCCAGATTTGTCTATTCTGCCACCCTGTTATTATTTATTGAGTGATACTGAGGGGGTGGTTAGTGAGGATGTGGCAAAATTTCTGGCTGACATCCTTAAATTTAATCCTGACCATGTTTGAATCAATCTGTAAGCTCGGTTTTATTTTGATTTTATCTCCAATGTTTAAATTTTTATATTCTGTGTATTTTTATCTGAATCTATTATGCCATTAAAGGTTTGGTATGGTATGATAAGAATTTTAAGAGACTATGATTTAGAAATTTTTAGGCTGGAGTGGAAGAAGTTTAGAAGTTATATAGAAAAAGAGTGGAAAGTAAAAGAACATTGGACAATTTTTGATAATGATTAAGTCTTAAAAGAAAGAAAAATAGAAATTTTTGTTTTATTAGTGGTACCTTTAAATATTAGTATTTTAAGTATACAACACCGGCAAGGGTAAAGTAACGGGGGGAGGGGGGATTAGAAAAGTAATATATGGGATAGATAAAAAGAAGTAATTAATAATGCGAAGAATTGATTGTTACCTAGGGTTGCCAAGTCCAATTCAAGAAATATCTGGGTACTTTGGGGGTGGAGCCAGGAGACTTTGGGGTGGAGCCAAGATCAAGGCTGTGACAAGCATAACTGAACTCCAAAGGGAGTTCTGGCCATCACATTTAAATGGACTGCACACCTTTTCAATTCCTTCCTTCCATAGGAAATAACGAAGGATAGGGGCACCTTCTTTTGGAGCTCATAGAATTGGACCCCCTGGTCCAATCTTTTTGAAACTTGTGGGGTATTTTGAGGAGAGGCACTAGATGCTATACTGAAAATTTGGTGCCTCTACCCCAAAAAAACAGCCCCCAGAGCCCCAGATACCCACAGATCAATTCTCCATGATTTTCTATGGGACTAAATCTCCCTAGGGAATAATAGAGTTCCCAGTAGACATTTCCCTCCCCTCCCCCTGCTTTCTGACGACCCTGAAGTGGGCGGAGGGTCTCCAAACTGGGGGATCCCCTGCCCCCACCTGGGGATTGGCAACCCTAGGGACAAGCCAGTGCTTGGCCCTTGTCGCCCTTTCTTACATGCCCAGGGTAATGCTGGTCACCACTTTCAAGTGAGGAAGGAATTTCCCTCCAGGTGAGATTGGCCCAGGAATCCTGGAGTTTTTCTGCCTTCTGGGAATACAGCAGGGGTCACTGGGTGAGTTGCGGGGAGGTTGTTGTGAATGTCTATTTTTGTGCAGGGGGTTGGACTATATGAGCCTTAAGGTCCCTTCCAGCTCTTATATTGTGACACCAGTTAAATAGGTCTAGTTTTATGGATTCTGAAACTGTTCCCGCCCCAACTTTCCAGCTTAATCGGTAACTTTTCTTAAAAACCTGGCCAAGAGGCTCAACTCACCTCATAAATTATAGCTAACGTCTCAGATTAAAATCAAAGGCACTGACAGTAATGGGCGGGGAGTATCATCTCTGTTATAAAGAGCTGTCTAAAAACCCTGCCAACTAAGTCCACGCCAAATTAAAAGCACAGTCCAATTCGGGAACCGTTAAGAGCTGCCTGAAATTAACAGAGTTCCTTCCCCTCTTGGGTTAAAGTCCATAACAGCAAGTTTGCCACCGGTGTAAATCCCCGATACAACATTCCAGCTCCTTCAGCCAACATCATGCGTTTCTCTTACCTGCCTTGTTTTGTACAAAGCTCATTCTAATGAAAAACAAGACGACGGCTTGTTACGATGGGAGCTTCTTTGTCAAGAAATCAAAGAAACCAACTTTCTGGTGGTCAAAACAGATGACTGAAAAGGGACGGGAAGCAAAAAATCGTGCAGCATGCTGGGGAGGGAGTAGTTCATACTGGAGGGACGGAGGGAGAGGAGACAGGCAGCCTGTAGCTCAGCTCGGGCTGCAGCGGCGGCGGCAATGGCGGCGGCGGCCTGGTGGGACGGAGGGAGAGACAGGCAGCCTGTAGCTTGGGCCGCAGCAGCAGCAATGGCGGCTGCTGCCTGTGCCTGTGCCCGGGCCGGCGGCGCTGGTGTTGCCGCGGCGGGCGCTGTGAGGGGGAAGCGCCGTCCCTCCCCCCGCTTCCAGATTTTTGGAGAGCGGGACAGGAAGCCGTGAAATCGGGGGTCCCCCACCAGGGCGGGGGAGTTGGGAAGCCTATTGTTACCATATGTTACTGGAATAAAATTGTTTTAAACATAAAAAAAAAGAAATATATTGCCTCAGTATGTGGAGATCCTATTTAGATATTATGGGAGAGCTAGATTCAAGCAGTTTGAGATAGAAGGAGCTAAGTCAGGTCTTTTTTGAGCAGGAATGCACAGGAACACAGTTCTGGCTGGCTTGGCATGAAGGGGCATGGCCTAGTATGCAAATGAGTTCCTGCTGGGCTTTTTCTACACAAAAAGCCCTGTGGGAAACAATGGTGACATCAGGAGGTATGGCATAATATGCAAATGAGTTCCTGCTGGGCTTTTTCTACAAAAAAGTTAAGATACTGAGCAGAGGCTTGGACACTGTAGACATTGCAGGTGATAAAACAACAGCCAGGGTGTTCAACTGTAGGCATCTTATGCCTTCTTCCTGCCCTATCTCTCAATTTAAAGCAGATGGTGTTCACAGAGAAAAATATGCAGTTTCTGTAGCCCCTTCCCCCAACTGTCCTGATGTCTGTCCCTAGGAGGTTAGGGTACCTGCAAAGCATATGATATTTTTCTACTGATCTCTCAGGGCCAAGTTACATGTAATATTATAGTTCTGTGATTTGAACTCTGGATGCATTATTTTGGCCCTAAAAGTCAAGCCCCCAACATGGATTGTGGCCACATTTCAGGGCAAAGAGGGAGTTGAGTTTCACCTGCATTGCTTCCTCTTTTAAAATGCCTCTCTGCACAATACAATTATCAGTTACTTATCCCTACTGGGGCTCAATGTAACCCAAGAAATATTTACAGTAGTGGAACTGGTATGTGTTGAGGGGAGGGGATGAAGAACAATTAAATTTCCAATAGCATGGCCCTGATCCATATCCATTGAACAGCTGTGGTTTTTTATGGCCAAATTAAATATCTAGAATTTGAATGATGTTATACACAGTTTGGCCCTCAAAGCCCAGAGAAGAGGAGATGCTTTCAATTATTGTGTGTCCCAAAGCAGAAAAATGATTTGAAACCTGCTGAACAGAGGATCACTGTGAAAGGAATTGTAGGCTATGTTATTAATAGAAAACAAAGGAAGTTTACAGACATTAAAGGCATACAGACATGTTTACAGCTGTAAATGATATTTTTCTACACATGTGCATATTGGTACATATGTTGATTTTTCCACATGTACACATGCTGGGAAATTGCAGCTGGCAATGGGTATGTATATGCCTAGTAGAACAAGCATAGATGTAATCTAATAAGCAATGACATTTCCCTCCTCCTTCTGTGTTCATAAAGGCAAAACATCAAATCTGAAGCAGTCAGTTTGTAAACATGATGCAGAAATGGATAATATTGACTTTTTTTGAAGAGCGCTAAAATTAATTAATTTCAAATTGAATGCAAAACTTGTCCTTCAATTCTTCTAATCCAATTTAGGCTTTGAACTTAAATCCAAAAGAAGAGGAGACTGATGCACTTACATTTATAAAACTAACATTCAGCTCTTTAGCAGTGTATCCTCTCTGAAGGTTACGACGGGCGTACACATCATAATCACGTACAATTCTGGTGATAATGTCTGACGTTGAGATGCCTTCCGTTCTTTGAGTTGGTACAAACATTCCTGATTAAAAGGGAGAGGGAAAAGTGATCTCTGAGGAAGTCTCTCACTTTCATACATACTTCACTGTTTCGGAATGACCTGGTTGTGGTAGTTGATTTATGATAAAATATCTCATTTTTTCAGCTCTGTCAGAATAAACTAGTTATGAGCACTGTGCAGTGCCTTAGTTGACAAGTCACTGATAGAAGGGCATGGCATTTGTCTCAGGTTTAGGTAGGGTTGCCAAGTCCAATTCAAGAAATATCTGGGGACTTTGGGGGTGGAGCCAGGAGACTTTGGGGGTGGACCAGGAGACATTGGGGTGGAGCCAGGAACAAGAGTGTGACAAGCATAATTGAACTCCAAGAGAGTTCTGGCCATCACATTTAAAGGGACAGCACACCTTTTTAAATGTCTTCCTTCCATAGGAAATAATGAAGGATAAGGGCACCTTCTTTTGGGGCTCATAGAATTGGACCCCCTGGTCCAATCGTTTTGAAATTTGGGGGATACTTTGGGGAGAGGCACTAGATACTATATTGAAAATTTTGTGCCTCTACCTCAAAAAACAGCTCCCCCAGAGCCCCCGAAACCTCCAGATCAATTCCCCATTATACCCTATGAGAAGACGTTTCCCTCTCCACCCCCTCCACCCCCCCCCCCGTTTCTGGGAAATCTGATGTAGGGGACAGAACTCACTCACCTCCGGAGGTGCAAAGGCACATGGTCCTTTGGGGGCGTGGCTGGGCTCCCCTCCCTTCACCGGCCAGCTGACTGGGGGCGGGAAGCAGCCTGAGAAAACGGAAGAGCTCTGGCTGCCGTTCTCCTCCCTCCCCTCCCCCCGCTTTCCCTTTTATGGCCAGCGGGGGGAGGAGGCTCCAAATCTGGAGTCTCCAGGCCTAGCGGGGGATTTGGGAACCCTAGGTTTAGGTATTATTGGTAACCATCACTGTTGGGGTTTTTTTTTAGCAGGAACATACAGGGACGCAGTTCCGAGTGGCTTGGTGTTGCGGGTGTGGCCTAATATGCAAATGAGTCTTTGCTTTTTTTTTCTACAAAAAAGCCCTGGTAATCATATACACAGAGAGACTATGTTACCAACTTTGAATATGTACTGATTATTACTTATGTATTAAGTATTAATATATATTAATAAGATACATATTGATCAAATGAGAGGCCTACCTACAGTGAAGGAGCCTCAGCCTATTAAGTGATCAGTTATGTTGTTCTTGTTTGAATACATACTGAAACAAGTTAGTAATTAAACACATAGTTATTACTTCTTTTGCAGTAAATGGCCACATAAAACTCTGCTTTTTGTTTGTGGAAATATGTCTTCAGATCCTGTTTCCACAGCCTATGATGAATTCTTTTACACAGGGCTCAATTAAGACATGTTGAGGGCGTAAAGCTGTCAAGTTTGAAGTTCTATCAAACTTACCAATGTTTGTATTTTAACTAATTACATAAAACTTGAAATGTAGTACTTTAAAAATTTTAATGGCTGCCAGGGCTTTTTTTTGTAGAAAATGCCCAGCAGGTACATTTGCATTTTAGGCCACACCCCCTGACACCAGCCAGCCAGAACTGCATTCCTGCTCAAAAAAAGCCCTGGTGGCTGCTCATAATCTGAGGCTGCATACAATAGTTTACTTAATTTAAATCTAGCTCTAAGTGCTCAATTTAACCCATATAGTAAACACTCTGTGATTCCAGCAGAGCCCTTAGAGACTGAGGGAAGAACCCTGATGTTTTTGCCACATTTCATAAAACTACTGACCAACAGCTCCCAGTGTTGCTATGATACATATTACATAAATATGGATAAGAGATAAAAAAAAGGTGATTAGCAGATACACTGAATCCTCAGTAAAAAAAATTCTGCAGTAGCAATCAAAGGGATAAATGATATTTTGCTTCTTTTTAATTTTCAATTCCCAAATGAGGTAGCTCAGTAGCTTGAACCCCCAGCTCAGTAGCTTGAATCATATTCTCCATGAAGCTTGGGGAGAAAGATTTAATTTCTTCCTTTTTCAACACTATTAGTTGTGTTCGGGGGTCATTATGTAGAAAAATAGATGGCTGAGCTTATTAGCATAACTCATTAGCATATGCTGCTCCCCCAGTCAAAAGCAACCCAATGCAAGAAAGGAGAGCCCTGGGCAAGCGAGGTCTGCTTGGGCTGGCTAGAGAACCAGCCAGCCCAAGCAAGCCTCGCTCACCTGGGACTCTCCTTGCCCCCCCCCCCCCAGTCAAAAGGCCAGCTAGCCATCTGCTGCCCAAAATTACATACGAATTGGAGAAAGTGTGGTGTAGGCTTCTCCAGGGGTTAATGAGAGATGCTGGGGGTGTGGCAAAGCCCCTGGTAGCTGGCTGGCTGCCCGCTCTCCTAATCCAGGGATTGTTATGCAGCTGCACCTACTATTCAATGGACAAGGTAGGTGGGGAGGAAGAGGGTTAACCCTCAGAAGGTTCAGGAGCTGCGCTCCTGTGAGCTCCTGCTGAATGTGAGGCCTGGTTGTGTTGATAACAGCTTAAGTTAAAGAGCTTTCAGCAAGCGGCTTAATTTGTTCTCTTGGGTTCAATTCTGAACCCAATAAAGACAGCAGAAAGGCTCTTTCTTAAGAAGAAATGGAGTTCACTCCTTCACAGTTCAGAGGACCATAGCATGTTGTGACTATAATGCACAGAAGAGAAGCTAATGAAGACCTAAGTATTAAGAAGAACAAGAACAAGAAGAGATTGGATTTATATCCTGCCCTTCACTTGGAGTCTCAGAGTAGCTCACAATCTCCTTCCCCTTCCCCTCCCCACAACAGACACCCTTTGAGCAGTGTTCCATCTAAGCTGAGTTAGTGTGAGTTAGCTCACAATTTTTTAGCTTCTGGCTCACACACTTTTGTCTTAATTCAGGAAAAATGGCCCCAGAGCAAACTAATTTATGCAACTTTCATGCCAGTAGCTCACGAAGCAGAATTTTTGCTCACAAGACTCCACAGCTTAGAGGGAGTATTGCCTGTGAGGTACTGGTGGGGAACCCACAAAGGTACCTCATTTTCTTCTGTATCATCCTCCCCATACTATTTCCTCTTTCTCTCCTGGCAACTCCCTATATTTTCACTTTTTTCCTGTTTTATTATCTTCCTACCCACCTACCAATGTTTTACCTGTGCTCCCCCCATACCCAACTATATTATTTACTTCATTTATACATCACCTTTCTCCACAATGAGGATCCAAAACAGCTTACATAATTCTCCTCTCCTCCATTTTATCCTCACAACAACCCTGTGTGGAAGATTTGGCTGAGTGTCTGTTTGATTGGCCTAATGTCACCCAGTGAGCTATCATGGCAACAATGGGGATGGAGATTTGAACTTCAATCTCCTAAATACAGCTTTTGTGAGGTGGCTGCTGTTGAATAGTAGCAAGCAGCCAGGCCTGGGTTAGTCATGCAGACTAGGTAACAGCAAGTGGGCTGGTGGCTGCTGCTGGGCCTGGCCCTGATGAGTCCACCTTTGAAGCCCCTACTAGTTCTCAAAATGCCCTGCCCTGAAAACCTGCCTTTTATTGAGAGAAACCACAGTTTTATTTGTCAATACTGTTGTACTTGCCTAGTAACAGCTTCAGAGGGCATTTGTTTCTTAAAGTTACAGTCACTACTTCTATTCTTTTAGGGGGTCTTAATCTTCAGGGGGGCGGGTTGCAGGTTTTTCTGCAATCCTGGGGCTTTTCTCACATTTGTAGAAAGCTCTGTTTTGTCTATTCCTGTTTCCAGATTTAAGTATCCTCATATTTGGCCATATTGAGAATCAGCTATACTGATTTTTAAAAATTGTTTAAACTGTCAACATATACATACTTTTGCTCACTGAAGTCAGAGAGTAGTTTCTCCCATGATCACACCCTCATGCAGAGAAGAGTACCACCTTTTGTCTTTTTGTCATTCAGCTGTTAACAGCACATAAATAAAAGTGTCCAGCCCTATAAAGGATTATATCAAACTAGAGAGCTCATAGATATGAGTAACGTATGAGTAAGACTTTTGAACACTCCGCGAGGGTTTTAACTAATACATATATTTTTTAAAAAATTAACAGTATTTTTTCACATATTAATTTAGAAATATTTTACAGTCCATTTAACAAGGACAATGTGCAATGTTCTTTCTTTCTTTGTAGAACTTCCTGTAATTCCAATAATTCCCAAACAGATGTGGCTACAACTGGACCACTGCTCCTGTCCACTTTCGGAGTTAATACTTCCTCAGGCAGCTCACCACGGGATACAGTATTTCAGTTGGCACTGCTCCTTATCTCAAATGGATCTAGCATGGCTCCACACTTCTATTGTCATAGGCTTCTCCTGAAAGGATCATAGCTATTGATTTAGATGATAATCCTGAATGGAGGGTTTCTTTTTTCTTCTTCTCATGTTTGTATGGTATCTGGTAATTTTACACAAACTGATATATATCCACAAGCATGCACGCATATATACATGATAAACTGGATCAAATGATTCCCTTCAGCTAACTGAAGAAGAGAGCAGTTTAGCAGAAGGGGGCTAATCTAGTATACTGAAAGATTTTTTGTACCACATTGATGCATATTTTAGAACCAAATTTCTAAAAGCTGAAAGTCCAGATGTTGATATATTAGAATCAAATCTCTAAATTAATAAGCTTCTGGATAAGCAAAATAACTGCTGGCCTAATAGTGCCACCATCCTAAGAAATACTATTTATATCAAACCAGTGTGTCACCAAATAGTTGAAGCACTGATATTGGCTTTAGGGTGCTAGATATAGACAATGAAAGGGTTTGTGTAATTTTAAGAGTTTCAGAGAAGGAAAAATGCTGCCAGATGTCACTTTTCCTTACTTAATAGGATTTAGATGGGAATTGCTGGACCTAGTGATATTAATCTCCTGATGTTAATGTTATAGAAGCCCTGTTGGGGTCTGGCCTTGGTGACCTAGGCTATAAGTCTCGACCTCCTCCAATTCAGTGAATATGTATGAAAAGCTAATAACAACTCAAGCAATATGCTTAATTCTTGACTCACAGAAAAAAGCCATAAAGCCTACAATTTAAAAAAATCTCCCAAGTCCATAATATGGCTTCAAGAAAAAAAATCTTTCTGCCAAAGTTAGTATTCACCTGTAAATTGTCTGTTGGCAGGAAGTTTATATTGCCTCTGCAGTGATGGCAACATGAAGCCACAACATACTCAGGTCAGTTCTTAAGTGAGGCTAAGAAACAAAGTGACAATAAAAGATGGCCCTCACCTGCTTCCTTTATGTGCTTATACACATCATCCGAACCAGCGGAAGAATATGGAATATCATCATGGGCTACAAAATCAATCTGGAAGACATAGAATAAAGGCAATAAATTTGACACTTCTTGAATTCTTAGTTATTATTTTCTTTAATTCAAAATTTTTATTCACAAAATTCCTTGTAATATATAATATAATTAAAACAAAACTTAGTTATTATTTTCAAAGGCATAATTTGTTTAATTTCCAGTGCCAATGCACTTTAAAGAATAATAAAGTATTAAATAAAGATATTTTAAGCTATTGTGACCAAAATGCAGCACATGAGCTATAGTTAAATTCAAGACATTTGATTCATAAGCTTATTCTGTTTTGAAGCTGTGTATGTAATACCAGATAAAGACCCAAAGTTGGCTGTGGTCACTTTCATATATCCCATAAATAGCACATATTAGCTATTAAGTTAAAACCAAGGATCTTGTGAAGGTAATTGTGTGTTATCCAAAAGTACTTGCTTAAAAATATAATCCATTTGCTCAGCTGGGGATACTCCAGAAATGTTAACTGTCCACCAATGGTAGCATTGCTGAGCAAGGGATTTTGTATCCACAAAAGTGCTCTGTGTTAGTGAAGGGACACCTAACTGGTCGATCTATCTGGTAAGTTCAGTACAGCAAAAGAGAGAAAATGAAAAAGTTCAGTACAGCAAAAGAGAGAATGGAAATATTCCATTCTGTTCAAGAAAACCAGGAGGCATAAATTTTTGCATGTTTAGATTGTGCAAAATATGTGAATATGAGGACTGTGAATACTTGGAGGATGGTCTGAAACTATAAAAAAAATTTACCAAGAAAGGGTGAAACGCTGTCAGAGTAGTGAAGGTAAACTAAATTTTAAAAATATACTGGGGCTGGAGGGGGGCAAAAATATGAATTACAGTAGCCAAATGTGTAGCCTTAACTGGTGCTGCTTGCATTTGTGTGATTTTTTTCCTGCCATGAAGGTCTCACTTTTTTCGATCTAGTAGTGACTAGAAAGGAGTGTTTTATTCTCTTTCTGAACAAGAAAAGAAAGATACCTTATGCTTTTCCAGAAATTCAGGTGTAAGTGTCCATGGAGCATCTTGAATGACTTCATCTACATAGCGGCAGTGTCTGAGAGCCTCATATCTCTCGGTTTCATTCATTACAGTGAATCCTTTAAACTTATGTGTTAGATCATCACTGCAAACTGACAAAAAAATTAAAATTGCCCTATAAACTGTAGCATATCTGTACAGTTAGAAATTTCTCAAAGGTAATTGTTTAGTTGAATGTATAGTTTCAAAACAAATCACAAACACAGCTATTTGTGACTATAAACTAAAACAGAGTTGCCACTCGAAATGGAAGTTCCTAACCTGTCACAGGCTCTGCAGCTACACTCACATCCATGTGAGTGTTCTGCTCTGTTTTGGGTTTCAAAGTCCAGGCTACAGGCTTTTAGGACCATCCATGTAGCATCATCTCCCAATCATCCTCCAATTGTTCACTTTCATGGTTTCCCCTGCTTTGCCCCTTTTGTTGCAAAACAAAACTACTATGGTATTTTAAAAAAAATTTTAGTCAAAACAGAGTCGCTCTCTGTGTGAATGGAAGGGTTTGGATTTCTGAACTACACTGCTCACATTGGCACCATTTCCATGTGCCCACCATCCGCATCCCCATGTGGGCTTTTAAAAATATGGTACTAGCTATATTACAATAGCATCATTACACTATAGCCATATACCTACTATTGATTTCTTTAAAAGGTGGCAAAACACCTTATAGAGGCAAGGGGTGGCTAAAACAGTGGTTGCAATGGAAGGAAAGCAAACAGGATATTCCCATGTGGAAACTCAGCAGGGAATTGTGTTGCCATGTGGAAGCAACTTATATACAGACATGTTTAAAACAAAGCATCTGTAGTTCAAGTGGTCTGGAAGCATAGTTAAAAATGTGATTATATCTTTCATATCATTCAGCATCAACAAGAACTGCATCTGTCACATCATAAACCACAATTCCTTCAATTCCACTTATAAATCTGATGTTTTAGTCCATATTTATTTGTTTTCTTAGCCATTTTGCTACTGTAATTATCCACCAACACCATAATGAGAATATAAAACTAATGTTTTATTTATGTATGTATTAATTTCTACCCAATGTGAACTCAATGAGGCTTACAACATTGTTCTCTCCCGCCTCCATTTTATCTTCACAACAACAACAACAACAATCCTTACAACAACTATCTTAATCTGTGAGGTAGGTTAAACTGGAGAGTGACTGGCCCAAGGTCACTCACTCAGCAAACTGGGGATTCAAACCTGGTTCTCCCACAGAAGCTTATACTGTGAACAAAACTTTGCTGGTCTTAAAGGTGCCACTGGACTCAGACTTTGTTTTACTCTACTACTACATCACACTGCTTCAATACAAACATTTAAATGCATAAATTTTATGGAAATTCTATTAAGAATTATACCTAAAGCCATTGACTACAGCAGGCTTAGTAAAGTGTAACTCTATTTAGAATTACACTGCATATCTGAATATAGCCAAAAGTCATAAATGTAGACGGTAGTGATACTCAGTTCCAGGTTCACTCTCAGCACAAAGAAAAGGCTTTCCTATATAGGAAGGCCTTCCCTTGCTGGAGGATTGGTCAGAGATACTGTCAGGCAATTTTCACTCAGGTACAAGTCATACAAGTTGGGTGGTACAACAAAGAAGCCTTTTAATTTCACTACATGATGGAATAATGACACAGATGGCCTCAGCATGTCTCAGGTGTGGGGAGAGGCAATGTAGGGGAAGGCACTCCCTCAGGTACCCTGGATTAGGCATTTAGGTTTTGAAAGGAAGCTATCAACGCTTTAAATGGAATTGGGGGGAGGGGACCTGGAAGCCAATGAAGTTGATCCAAAATTAATATAAGATTTCTTCATCTCAAGCCTGTGAGCTGCAGTCCTGCACTAGCTGAATCTCTAGGTCATTTTAAAAAGTAGCACCAAGTAGAACAAACTGCAGTAGTCTGAACAACAAACAATGGCAGAAGCATAAAAGGAACAAGAAAAAGATGAACAAGTCAAAAGTGGCGTCCTCTCCACTCTTGCTGACAGATAGCATGATACTTTTGACTAGCCATCCTGGTTTATATAAAAGAGAGCAAGAAGTATGGCAGACTATAGGATGGACACAAGGGTACAAAAGAGAGATTCTTTTGTAAACATACCCTGAAATCTTCTGTTCCACTCCTGCTAAATTACAAATCGGGGTCCTCATATCCCGTTTTTTTCTGGAGCTTGCCCTGATTTCAATTTGCTCTGTCAATTGCAGCATCTGTTTTTGCTTTTTCCCGGCCCCTCACTGGCTCAGTTTATCTCTGCAACGTTCTGTGGAATAGGTAGCAATATCAGCCAAAAGGACTACTTTTTCTATCTGTGATTGGTGAGAAATGACATACATTCCAAGGAGAAGGGAATAATACCCAGTTCAGAGCCTTGGATGAGATCATCTTCACTGCTGCCTTGTGCAGCATTTCTTTTGAAAACATACACATAAGCTGCAATATCAAATCATTCGTTTATCAAGGTCAGCATTATCTTCTCCATCTCCATGAAGGTTCTCAAGCATCACCTTTTTGTTGTTGTTCAGTCACACAGTCGAGTCCGACTCTTTGCGACCCCATGTACTTAACCCATTTAACTGGACATGCTAGGGGTTGTACCTGGGATATTCTGGAAATGGTCTGCACTTGAGCCACAATCCCTTACCTATTCCAAATATAAGATGGAAGGATAAGAACATAAGAGAAGCCATGTTGGATCAGGCCAATGACCCATCCAGTCCAACACTCTGTGTCACACAGTGGCCAAAATATATATATATATATACACACACACACACACACCCTGTGGCTAATAGCCACTGATGGACCTCTGCTCCATATTTTTATCTAACCCCCTCTTGAAGCTGGCTATGCTTGTAGCCACTGCCACCTCCTGTGGTAGTGAATTCCACATGTTAATCACCCTTTGGGTGAAGAAGTATTTCCTCTAGTCCCTGATAAAACCTAGACTTACATTTCTTTCTAGACTCAATAAGATTTCACAAACCTTTTGCTAAAAATGACTTTCTATGAAACAGGAATAAAAATTCAATGCAAATCACATGGAAATAATGATCATCCTAGTGGGTAAGTCAAATGTTGGCCTTACCTCCTACTAACAAGTAGCTATTAGGGAAGAGGGTTTTGGCTTGCATAAGAGCTCTGGCATGACCAGCATGGAAGAGATCAAATATCCCATCTGCATAGACTCTGACAGGTCTGTCAACTGTGGGAGAAAGAAATTTAGAAGTCAAACCGTCTCAATAACTTTACATCTTTGTCAGTCACAATGGCACTTGCTGCATAAATTCAAGAGCTTTTTTGTTTTTCTCAGTTGATAGATTTCATCCAGGGTTTTTTTTTTTAAATCACTATAAATTAAAAGGAAACAATGCAGAAATAATTTATCAAGTGATGTAACTGATATGCACATTACTGGGGTGGGAGAGCTAAAGTGCAGAAACCCTGGAGCATTATTCCTAAAATACAAATGCATATACAGATTTTAAAAAATTTAACAAGTAATCCAACAATCTCTTTGTGCAAAGATCAGGGATCTCTGCCATGTTCCCCTTCTGTACCTTTTGACCTTGGAAAGCTGATTCCTGGCTCACCATTAAACCCCCCCCCCCGTTCCTTATATTTTGTTTGAATGTTAAATCTAAGTATCCATATTTTTAGTCTCTAGAAATGTATGTGTTGGGGATATGCCTAAAATTTGATAATTGTAAACTTTCATGTGTTAACAATTCCACACAAATTCTGTGGTGGTTAGCTTTCATGTTGGGGGGTTATCTATCCATGGGGAGTATCTATCCATTCATCCTTGGACTCTCAAAAATAAAACTGATATTAACATTTAAAATCATTGCAACAATTCAGCATTATCAAACAAAAGGCAAACAGCACCAGATAGCTTTGCTCAGTCCTGAAAGATCCACTGAAAAGAAAAATGAAGATAAGTCTCTAGAAGAAAGGCATTCTACAAATTTGAGACAACAGTTCAAAAAGCCTGGCTCCTGCATTTCATTTGCTGGATTGTACATCAGGACTGTACACTGAGCTGGGCCTCATCAACAAATCTCAATAATTTGAGGAAGGAGATCATTTGGGAGAAAATACTCTGTTGTGTGATTCACACAAAAATGTGATTAGTCACCAAATTTGGGGCATTTACTGAAATAAAAATTTAAAAACCTACTGATTGACTAGATATTTAAATATCCTATGGAATTTGAATAAGTGGTTGTAGGCGATCAAGTCTCTTATTCACTGTATTCACTAGTAATATAATCTGCCTCTTGTAAAGTAATAATCTGCCTTTTGTAAAGCACTAACTACAGGGGCATATGTGAACACATTCTATCAAATGTATGTATTACCTCATAGATCAAGACTCACCTGGTGTTCCCAGGCGGGCCTGAGCAATGGTTAACTTCTCATGAGGAGCTTTGCACTGACAGCTTGTTTCACCTGCAAATGGAGCAGGTGCAGACAAAGTCTAGAAAAAGGGGAAAACAGAATTGGGAAGGGAGGGGAGACCATTAGGTTTCAGTTAACAGGACCTGTTCACATTGAGACTTCTTTTGCTCCTTGCCTTTGCTTTTACATGGAAACAAAAGTATGTCCATTCACTTTCAAAGAGAACAATTATTTTTTATAGAATCTTTATAGCTTGGTTTTAACCAGCTCTGATGTTTTGGAAGTGAATGTAAGAACATAACTAATCCATCTTGCACCCTGGTTTAATGTCTGTCTCTCTGGCTTTAAGCCCAGAGTATAAGAAGCTTCATTACTGGGTTGCTGATTACATAAATCTTTTCTCTTTGATTTGTGTACCAGTGACACAACTGAGGTTGTAAGATGATCTCATGGTGTATTTTCCACCATGTCTTGTTCCTAAACAGCAGGACACTTCTGAATGTGCCTTAAAAATAATTTAGAGGTTCAGTACAATATATTTAGGTTTATTTCTGTTTTAAAATAACTGAATATATTTTGTCATAGGAGACATAAAACATCATTTTTTCTCTAGTTTTTCTATAGATTATCAGTGCTAGTGCCTGTTAAAACTTCTGACAGTTCTATCTTCTATCAAAGATATGAAATAAATACTTCCCTATATCCATATCATATTTGTAAGGACCCGGTGATAATATTTTGAGAAGTGTTAGCTTGCAGTATAGACTGTTTCCTAGAACTCTTAAATCACTGGAAGCACCTGGTCTTCTTTCATTTTGCTCTGTGATACTGAGTCACTGCACAGAAGGCAATGATGGTAGAGAATGTTCCGTCTATACTAAATGTTGCATTTGTTTTATATAACGTTCACTATCACAGCTTCCCTATTGAGAATTTATGCATTAACTTTGTGATATTATTTAGCTAGTCTAACAGCTACTCTGTTTTCCCTGGGAACCTTGAGAAACAGTAGCATCATGATGAGAGGTGCTAAGGATCTTTAACAGAAATTACTGTCGGAGGATTTCTGCTCCTTGACTGTTGGCTTACAGGGTACCAGAAGCATCCACCTTGTCTCCCATAATAGTTAATACTTTAATGAAGACACCTAGAGAGGTCATTTGAAGATTTAGGGCAAACAGATATCTGTATATTGATATACACAGCTCTCTCCAACTAATTTCAGGGAGGCTAGTGTTTTGGAGGCAGTAAAGATATGGATGAGGGTGAATAAATTAAACCTTGATCCAGACTTGAAGCACTGTGTATTGGGAATGAGACAGATAAATGAACAGATTCTTAACCTATCCTTTATGGGGTTATACTCCTCTTGGAAAGGCAGATGTGTAGCTTGAGGGTATGCTTGGTTACTTAAATGCCCATTAAGGGACAGGTGCCAAAGTTACTAAAAGTTCCGTTTTCCAGCTTAGGCAGTTAGAACAGATGCAAGCTGAAAAAAGCTGACTTGACCACCGTTCCACATCCCTCAGTAACATCCATTCCTACAATTACCATAACACACATTACATTTTTAATTTTATCTATTTATTAAAACATTTTTATCCCACCTTCCCTCTTGGTTCAAGAGAGTTTACAATAATAGTTAAAACATCCCCAGCTAAAACAAAAGATAAAGTAAGAAGCCCACAAGTCCGCCCCCCTTAAAAACACCTCAAATGCCCTAGAAAACAGGCAGAAATTGCAGTGCCTCCTGAGTATCTCCAAGGAGGGCCCCCCTCTCCATTCTCCGTAGGTGAAGCCATGATGGAAAAGGTCCATCCTCTAGTCGATGCCACATTAGTGGGATAGCCAACAGATGTAGGGTTGCCAAGTCCAATTCAAGAAATATCTGGGGACTTTGGGGGTGGAGCCAGGAGACTTTGGGGGTGCAGCCAGGAGACATTGGGGATGGAGCCAGGAGCAAGGGTGTGATAAGCATAATTGAACTCCAAGGGAGTTCTGGCCATCACATTTAAAGGGACAGCACACTTTTTAAAATGCCTTCCTTCCATAGGAAATAATGAAGGATAGTGGCACCTTCTTTTGGGGCTCATAGAATTGGACCCCCTGGTCCAATCATTTTGAAATTTGGGGGTATTTTGGGGAGAGGCACTAGATGCTATACTAAAAATATGGTGCCTCTATCTCAAATAACAGCCCCCCCCCGAACCCTCGATACCTCCAGATCAATTCCCCATTACACCCTATGAGAATTGATCTCCACATAGGGAATAATGAAGTGCCCAGCAGACATTTCCTTCCCTCTTCCCCCCGTTTTTGGTGACTCTGAAGCGAGGGATTGGCATCTCTACTCATGAGTTGCAGCCAACTTCTTCAAAGTAACACAGACACACCATCCCAAGAGGAAGCCTTAACAATCGGAGACTGAAGCCTCCGGAGGTGGAAAGTAATGTGGTGGCTTTAGGGGCGGGGCTTCCCCCCCTCCTGCTGGCCAGCTGACTGGGGGTGGGAAGGAGCCTGGGAAAGCAGAAGAAACCCCGCTGGGACCTGGGGATTGGCAAGCCTAAACAGATGGCTTCCAGATGATTAGTCGGCTCATAGGGACAAATGGAAGCCAGACTTTTAAACATGTGGATAGCCAAAGATGGTTTAGACACTTAAGCTGGTACAAAATACAGCATGTACAGTCCTAACTTGGGAATGAAAAAATGAATGTATTAAGACAATGCTTTGCCAATTACAGTAGCTGCCAGCTTGTTCTGGTCTCAATTCAAGATTCTGGTGTTAAGCATCCCTGAAGGAGCATCTCCATCCATCACATCCTGAGTCTTAATATCACTGAATGGACATTTCTGGAGGAACCTGTCATATGAGAAGTTCCGTTGGCAGGGAGGATCTTTTTAGTGACAAATTCAATTGTAGTATTCTCTCACCCTGGGAAGAAAGGTCAGTACCTCAACTTCAGGCCTTCTGGATAAGTTCTTTTAAAAAATGTTCTGAAATGTCTTGATAATGTTATGATTGATCTCCAAGTTTCATAACAAATCAGTTCTGCCCTTTCAGTTGTACTTAAGAAAGTTAAAATGTCGTTCGGATCCTATTACTGTTAGGTGGATCTGTAACTGATTGAAACATCACACCCAAAGAATACTTGTTAATAGTTCCTCATCCTCTTGGAGAGGAGTGGTAATTGGAGTGTCTCAAAGATCTGTCTGTCCTGTGACCTGTTTTGTTCAACATCTTTATAAATGATATGGATGAAGGAATAGAGGAAATGCTTATTAAATTGGGAGAGGCAGAAAATACTATAGAAGGGAGAGTCAGGATACAGGATGATCTTGACAGGCTGGAAACTGAGCTAAAACAAATAAAATGAATTTTAATGATAAATGTAAAGATCTACGTTTTGGTAGGAAAAATTCAATGTATAATTATAGGATGGGGGAGACTTGTCTTGGCAGTAGTATGTGTGAAAAGGAGTCAGCAGTGTGATGTAGTAGCTAAAAAGGCCCATGCGATTTTGTGCTGTATCAACAGATGTATAGTGTCCTGATCACACAAAGTGATGGCACTGCTTTACTTTGCTCTGGTCAGACTTAATCTCGCGTGTAGTGTTTGGTTTGGGGCACCACAACTTAAGAAGGATATAGACAAGCTGGAACATGTCCAGAGAAGGGCAACAAAGATGGTGAGGGGGTCTGAGACCAAGTCCTGTAAGGAAAGGTTTATTTAATGTATTTATTTATTGAGATAATTTATATTCTGTCCTTTCCCATGGGCTCAGGGTGAATAACAACATTTTAAAAACAGTATAAACAACAGTTAAAACTAATAAGTGAACAATACAGTTTGGCGGCTCAGCTGCGTACATCATAATATACTGAGAGTCTCAAACAGCAAAGAGTATAAAATAAGTATTTCAGCAGAGGTGGTGTCGCAGCCAATAGAATGGGATGATAGGGCCAGCTGATAGAATGGGACGCCCACTGCCTCAACCAAAAGCCTGGCGGAATAGCGCCATCTTTCAGGCCCTACGAAAAGGCAGGGCTTTCTTTGAGCAGGAATGAACAGGAATGCAGTTCTGTCTGGCTTGGTGTCAGGGGGTGTGGCCTAGTATGCAAATGAGTTCCTGCTGGTTTTTTTCTGCAAAAAGTTAACCATTCAGTAAGGGCCTTGATCTCTAAAGGGAGCTCATTCCACCAGGCTGGGGCCAAGGCCAAATGTCCTTTGGGCCAGGGATGGTCAGCACTATGGTCAGCCATAGCGGCATGATGAAGATTTCCATCAGTCTGCTTTATATGTTTTATTTCCCCATTGTTTGTGGGGGGAAATATCAGAAACTTTGTTAAATCTTAAAGTTAAATTCTCACACGGGGTTTGAACAATGGAGCACAGAAGCAAGTATTGGGGGTGGGGGTAAAAAAGAAAAACCAAATATTTTTAGAGGTTTTGGAGCTCTGCTCCTGCCTAAAATGAGGTCTGCTTGAAGGTCTGTCTTATAGAGGATGGTATAGAGTTGTTTTCTGTTGCCCCAGAACATCAGTCCAGAACCGATTGGGTGAGAGGAATTTATAAGATTGAACAAGTTCAGCCTAGGGGTTGTTTTCAACAATTAAACTATGCTGAAAACTACATATACAGCTTAGTCCCAAAGAGAAATTGGAGCAAGTTTAAAAAAAAATGATAGAACAGTATTTTCCTGTAGTGTTTCAATTATATGCCTAAAGTTTTCATAAGCACAGCACCAGTCTGGGTACAAGTGGTTGTTCCTTCTATTGAACTAATTCAACTTAAATTTCTGAGAAAACTATTTTTAAAGTGAATAGATGTGTAACCTACATGGCTTTAAAAGTTGAAGCTGGTTCTATATTGCTTATAAATTTGGTCTGGCTAACAGCTTTCAGATTTAGAATTCAACTTCTGTTAATTAGTGATCAGCCTAGTAACTGATTTTTATACTTGAACTTGGTTCAAACCAGTAGATGAGAATTTGACCACACTAGGTCTTTCCGCTTTCTTTTTAAAATCTAAGAGACTCTTGAATCTTTATTGACCAAAGAATCGCTGTACAAATTGTGAAGCTTTTGTCCTCTGCTAATGAGGTTGAGATACTGTACTGTGCATAATTTATTCTGATGACCTCTAATCCTTCCAATTGTCACAACTCAACTTGGAAAAGCAGGAAATGGAAGCAGAGGACTCAAATACTGACTCTTGTGAATTTAAATATTAAATATTGAGTACAAATGCTTAACGGACTATAAATGGAAAAAACACCCTGCTCAAAAGAAAAAAAATCATAATTTGAAAATCTTAAAACATGGTATTATATGCTTACAACAGAGTCATATTAGAAAAAAGGTCACAAAATATCTTTCTAAATCTTGGGGGACAAGTTTGTGTCAGCTGATTCTAACAAGAAAAATGGAGTAGTATTGTTTATAAACCTGCAACTGAAAACAGAGTTGGTGTTGTCTGGTGATCATGCTAGATTTGTGAGGGCAGGAATCAATTTTGGTCGGTTTAAGACTATGGCATTGGGAATTTATGTGCCAGATGAGAAGGGGCTGTTTTATAAACAACTTATGGATAGGATATATCAAGATTTGTGTGGCAAGGGAAAAATATGTTAAATATAAAATATTGTGAGATATAAAAGAGGTGATTTGGGGTTATCTGATTTGAAAGTATACTTTGCTGCTTGTTGTTTGGTATGGTTGAAAGAATGGTTGTTGCTGAGAAATAAAACGTTACTGGAGTTAGGACATGATTTATGCCTATTTGTGGTATGACAAAGTTAAAATTAATATGGACTTTAAAAACTATTATATTAGGCTTCCCATTTTGAGAATATGGAACAAATATAAGCTTAGGCTATGTCCAAAAATGCCTTTGCAGGTCTCAACACAAGAAGCCTTTTTCAGATGAGAAATGATAACTAAACAGAACTGGTTAACATATTGTGCCATATTAGGCTTTCCACAAGGTGAATGTAAAATGAAGTTAAAAGAAGGTCTGATAACACAACATAGCTTTCAATTTTTTTTAAATGAACACTACTAGAATGGTTTAAAGTTGTTAAAAGGTTGTTTGAATTTGTTCAAATTATGACTATTGAAAAAGAATTATGTATGAATGATGAACATGTTATTGCTAGTATGTATAAGCAGAGGAAGAACAGGTGAAATATACAAATAGGACAATGGGGAAATATGTGGTTGAAGGGTCTTAAATTTACATTAAGTTCTAGTTTGAAAGAGAATTTTTTAAAAACAATGTATTGGTGGGATATGTCACCAGATTAATTAGCACAAATGTATAAAAATGTTTCATACAGATGTTGAAAGTGTGAACAGTATGAAGGGACATATCATATATAGTGAATAAAGCAAAAAAATTCTGGATACAAATATGCTCATTTATTCATAAGATTTTAAAGACTAATATACAAATGAACACAGAGGCTTTATGCTGGGATTAATGGACAAGCAGAAATCACACTTGGAACTTTATTTTTATATATATCAACGGCAGCAAGGCTCTTATATGGTCAAAAATGGAAAACTTTGACATTACCTATAATAAAGGAATGCTTGGTGAAGATGATGGAGCTTGCAGTGATGATCAAACTTGCTTCTTTGATTAGGGAAAACAGATTAACTAAATGTATTGTTATCTGGAAACCCCTTAGACCAGAGGTGTCAAACATGTGGCCCCGGAGGGCTCCTATCAGGCGCCCAAGCAACTGGCTGTCATCTGCTTCCTTCTTCCTCTCTCTTTCTTACTTCTGCATAACAGCTTGCTTTGCAAGGCTTGCTCAATTGCACAGGAGTTACAGAGCAAAACCTCTGTTTTCTCCATTGGCTCAGGCTCCTCCCTTGGGGAGGAAGGGGAGAGAGGCAGAGCTTTCTTTGCCAGGCTCTCTCAATTGCACAGCAGAGCTACTGAGCCAAGCCTCTCTTCCTCTTATTGGCTGAGGCTCTTCCCCCTCCTGGTCCCCCGGGGAAGGAGGAAAGAGCTTCCTTTGCCCAGTTTGCTGTATCCCATGGGAGAAATACAAAGAAAGCACCTTTAAGACCAATGAGTGCTAATGTTTTAATCATGTTTTTAGTTTCTGTGTCCTTTATGAAGTTTATATCTTTGTTACCTAATCTTAAATTGGTACACACATGGCCGGGTCCAACATGACCCAACCCGGCAAGGGCTCATTTATGTCAGATCTGGCCCTAATGAGTTTGACACCCCTGCCTTAGACTTTTTGCACAAAACAGAAAAAATGAACTGATTATTTGTGCTTTTGAAGATTAAGAGAATAAATGTTTATAGGGAAAGATGTATTTTTTCTTATTGTACCGTAGAGTAAGTGTGCAACATGTAAATGTCACAGAGAAAACGGAAATTATTCCTTTCTATTTATTCATAATTATTACAATTCTGTTCCCCTCCCCTCCTTTATTTCTTTTTTATCTTAGATCTTTTGTTCAAAAATCCAAATGTGCCTGTAGGCTCAAAAAGACTGGAAACCCCTGCTTTAAGCTGTGGTAAAATCATAGCTTTGCCTGCTTACTTTGGTTTTCCTTTATCATTAGAAACAGAAAAGTCTTTCAATATGTAGCAGCTACATATTGCTTTATGCTGAGTATTTCAACTCTGCATTTGTTTTTTGAGGGCCATTGCCGAGCCAGTGTAGATCCAAATTAGCCCATCAAGCATCTACTAATTCCAATAAATAGTGACTGAAGACTAACCCATGTGTGGAACGGTCCAGGTAGGACTGTATAATTTTATCGTGTGGAGAATCACATATTTTAATATGGGAATCAACAAAGAACTGAGTACCCCATCCACAGTAGACATGAGCAGTGAATCCAAATTGATGGGTGGTGGTGGAAGGGATCATGTGTCATTTTTTTTTTAAATTTAAGCTCTAGGAAATTCCGAAGATTGTCTCTGCACCATCATACAATCCCTCTGGTGAAATGTCCTGAGATCATGAAGAAGAAAACCAGCATTTCAGTGAGAAGCTTAGGGTTGCCAGCCTCCAGGTGGAACCTGGAGGTCTCCCACTTTTACAACTGATCTCCAGCTGGCAGTGATCAGCTCCCCTGGAGAAAATGGCTGCTCTGAAGGGTGGACTTTATGGCATTGTATCATACTGAAGCCCTTCCCCTCCCCAAACCCCACCCTCTCCTGATCCACCCTATTTTCCAACACAAACATGGCAACCATAAGCTTAGGTTACCTAAAATCTTTCTCTCTTTCTCTTTCTAGTTTTCTATAAACATAATACAGAAACCAGAATTTTAAGAAGGCAAAACAATACCACAAAATTTTTCTGACTGTATCAGTCATCTCTTAGTCCCACAGAAAGTTATAGCATTTAGATATATTTAACTGGGCTGGAAAGTAGTCAGTATCCAACATGGTGCTGTCTTTATAATTTTTCTGTTTGCTTACTAGAAGGGTTGCCAAATTCCCAGCTTGCTTTTAAAAAGAGAATGGTAGGAGGCAGCTGAAGGTTTGGGACAGGGAAACTCTTTCTGTATAATAATCATAATCTACTACATCAGGACATGCAAGTTATATTAAAAGAATATTAGGTGTATAAAATGTGACAGCAACGTATTTAAACTTGTAACATGCAATGTATGGTAAAATCGAACTTACCGCTTGAGTTCTGTAAAAACCAGTCCTTTTCTAGTGACTGGCTGAATACCACAGTGTTTCTTATCTATTATACATGATCATACAGTTTTGGTTCCTTGCCCTTTATTTTCTAATCACTGTCTTTTCCTTCTGTCTTTGCAGTAATTGAGTGCTAAACTGCCTTTTTATTTCTATGCAAGGTCAAGTTACACAACATCCAGCACTACGTGGTTCATGCTGGGATAAAGAGGAAGGGAAACATACTAAAACAATAATGGCTATGGTCTGAGGCCTACAACTGGTAATCATGACCTAGCTAGGAAAAAGCTGTTTCCTGGGAGATAAAATGTGAAGAAAATAGGCCTGTTTTGTCTTCTACCTGCTGATAGAAGAGGGAAAGACTTTTGATTGTATATGCTTGAGAATTCTGAAAGGCTTTTATCCTGGTAGAGTTTATGCAAGTATTTATGTTGATCAAAGCCAATATCTTTAGACCTTTAGACTTAAGTTACTAGTAATGCTGTCCAATAGTTTAAGTAAGTGGTATAACCAAATATTTTCAGTGTAGAACAATGAAAATAAAGTATTGTATATTTCTTGCTATACAGCTGCCTTTCCCCACACAATCAACAAAGTATTCTAATTAACAGTCTATAAACACTGAGATGTACTGACAAATTACAAGGAAATTATTGTCTGTTTTCGATCAGCATTCCACTGGATAGCATCTAGCAGACATGTGAGATGAACCAAGGAAAAGCAATTTGCTTTATCTATTTATACAAATGGTCTTCCTTATTCCTAAGATTTATAGTCATTTATTTATTTAGCTAATTAAAAATTTAAAACCACAAGAGGCTCTCAAAGCAATCTATAAAACCCCTCCTTTTGAAGATTACTGTCAGGATCAGAAAACATGGCTAGAAGAAATTCCAAAATAATATTTTGAAGAATGTGGGCATAATTTTCAGTCTTAGCAATAGAGATTTTTCATATGCATTGATTTGTGTAATAAAAATAAATAATTCAGGTTAATAAAAATTAAATATTGTTGTTCAAAAGTTGGAACAGTGAATAAAATCAGTATACTTTAATTCAGGTTAAATCTTGTATTAGGTTGGATGCATCTGGTGGGGATATTTCTGTTTGATTCTTCATTTTTTTGCCCTGGTTTGTTGATTGCTGCCTCATTGGTATTTTAGAATAACACAGGAAAAATCCCCTAGATTATTCGGGAAAAGGTTTAATGCATTTGTTATGTTCTCTCTCTCTCTCTCTCTCTCTCTCAATAAGCCTTTAGTTTTATTGAGAATGAAATCACACAGAAGTTATTGAAGGAATTATCCCCCAAGTATTCTCATTAGCTAAATCCTCTAATCTACATATATTTTGGTAGATTTCTCTGTTAATATCTATTTAAGCAATGGTCTTCAACCCTTCCAAGCCTGGTAATCACTGAGCTGTAAGCATGTGACAGGAAGTCATAAGACATCAAAGTCACGTCACCTCACTGTGGCAGGATAAGGAGGAGCTATAGTTCTAACCTCACCAATGCCAAGGCTAGAACTGTCCACAGCAGATAGAGACAGAACAGGAAACACACACTAACACCAGGAATTCTACTAGAGAGAGAATCAAGCCAAGGTCCAGGAATCCTCCCCATCACTGAGTGAACTCACATTGCCATTTTGCTGCTCCTCTTAGTTTGCATGCAAAGACCAGCAGTGTGTGTGGAAAGAGTGTCCCTCTAAAGGAATACTTTTTTGGAGAGGGGCGTAATTTCAACCATGTCAGCAACTTTATTTCAACAGATTAAAATACAACTGTATGTACTGAACGTCAAACCAAAAGAATACAATGGTCATAATATGACATGTAGGCATGACATCAGTGAGCATAATACTGACTTAATTCTGTATGGACTGTGAACAATAAGTTTAAAACCTTGCTTAATTCTTCAATACTCTATCCTTCAAGGTATAAACCTCAGGAAGATTACCCAATTAAATAAAGGTTTGATTGCACAGAAAAACTAAGTGAGTAAATCAGCTGATTAGTGAACTGATTAGTGAGTAAATCGGTTAACCTTAAACCTCTAAGGTAAACATTAGCTATGAATGGAAGCTATAATTTCAATTTCATTCTGACTTTCGATAATGGCGCTCCAATTAAGAAAAATATTCATTCTGGTCTATACATTCACAGGAGTCTGATGCATATTGAGTTTGTGAAGACAGGATGCATCATTTCAGATTAGAGGGGAGGAGAATAGCAGGGGAAGGTCTCTCAAGGCTCAAAGGACTATTTTATGATATAATACACTGAAAAACAAATACTGAGATGAGGTCATGGGATGGCAAAATAATTCTATTAATCAGATTCTAAGAATTGCTGTGTTCACTTTTAACAATTTTATCTTAAAGGTTTTTTGACTATCTAATAAACTTTATTCTTACATTGAGACAAGACCCCAGTTTACTTAAGAGCCTTTGATATGATTGTTTTGTTGTTTTATACCTAGTAATATCAGTGGTATTATTTTCAGTAGAACACAAAAAGATAACTCTTTTTTAGTAAAGATATGTGTGCATACAACAGCAGCCATTCATTGTATAGTGGATACAGCTGTTCCAATGGCAAAATGACAACTCTAAGATACAAGATGGGATCATCAGTCCCCATCCTAGTATTTCTTGTGATAGGGCAAATGCCCCACAATGAGTGGTTCTTACTCTTCTGGAGCTCTATACAATGGATTTTTGCTACATGCTTACTCAAAGCTAGTTCAAACATGATCTAGAACAGAGGCGTTGAATTCATTTGTTATGAGGGCCAGATCTGACATAAATGAGATATTTTTGGACCAGGCAATGTGTGTCATAAAATGTAACGCCAAGTAGTGGAGTTACAAACTTTATAAAAGACACAAACACAAAGATTAGCAGTCTTGCAATATTCTGTTTATTTAACAGTCTCTGATAACTGACAACTCTTGCTCTGAATGATTGCATCAAAAGCTGGAGACAATGTCTGTGCTGTAGCAATCTTTAATATGCTGTTCAGGTGTACATCTGTAAGTTGCAGACCTACTGATTTATTGATATTCATTACAGAAATCTAATTGTCTAATCTTTCCCTATGCTGGTTTTCTGGGAACTGTTATTCCCAGCTTTTTTTTGTTTAAATCTCCTTATAATATGCTTATGCATACATATGTCTTTTATCTTTCTGTGCAAAGAAAGTATTAAGAGTTTTAATAAAGATGTGTGTAATATTTGTTCATGTCTTGCGGCTCTCAAACATCTGGCATTTATTCTATATGGCTCTTATGTTAAGCAAGTTTGGCCAACCCTGGTAACATCTGGATTTCTGCAATATTCTCCAGGTAGGGCTGCCCTTGAAGACTATAAGAAAGCTACAGTTGGAACAGAATGCTGTGGTCAGAGGGCTGACTGAAGTGGGTCATAGGGACTATATCACTCCAGTTTTGTTCCCTTTACATCAGCTTTCAGTTTCATTCCAGATTCAATTCAAGGTTATTTGTACTGATATTTAAAGCCCTGTATAACCTGGAACCAACATACCTTAAGGACCACTTTTTCTCATATGAGCCTACCTCAGGCCTATAGCCACACTGGGGCCCACAGAATCCAGGCTCTACCACTTACCACCAACTTCTGTCTCCCAGATCCTAGTACAAAACTCTTCATTACTATACCACACTATTTTTGTGTGATAGCTGCTGTTGAACAGTAGTGAGCAGCTGGGTTTAGATAAGCCATGTAAGTTGGGTGGTAGTACCAGTGTTGTTGCTGGGTCTAGCCCTGATACGCCCTTCCTCAAAGGCCAAAGCAGCTTTGGAAAGCCTGGGGTCCTGTCCCTGCCCTTTACTAACAGAAACCAATACTTAAAGGCTGGCAATAGTGCTGCGGTTGCCAAGCAACAACCACAGAGGGCATTCATTTATTAAAGATACAGGAGCTGCTTCTAATTATTGAAGGGGTTACCCTTCAATTAGGGTGTTTTTTTTTTTAGATTTTTCTGCAAAAGTGGGACTTTTCTCAGGTTGTAGTAACACCTGTCTTGTATGATCATGGCCCCAGTCTCTGGATTTAAATATTCACATATTTCAGAATATTGACAATTAGATACATTAGTACAGTTAGACTATTAGTACTGAAAATTTTCACAACAAAAAAAATTAATTTGATGAAAACATATATTTATGTAGTTTCTCTATTTTTTATTAAGCAAGTTTATTTTGCAGTTCTAATTTCACAAGACATTCTTTTTAAGTCCTGCTCACAAAGACCATAATGATTTGTCTTAATATATGTACAGGATACCACTTGTATACAAGTGTGTGTGAAATATTTAGTCAGCAGTACATTATGGGAATGGTACATTATGAGGATGGAAAGACAAAGCGGGGCTCACCTATTTCTTGTGCATCTGTTTGGGGGCACACAGCACAATCATAAAAATATATTCCTGGGAGTAAGCAACACTGAATAGATCCAAATAGAATTCTTAGTATATCTGCTTAGGATTGCTTTCACAGAGTTTTAAAGTTTCTTTTAGTCCTACTGCCCTTTGGATTTCTCATATAAATGAACCCCAATGCCTGGTTATAAACCTGGCACTCTCTGCATATTATAGTAATGAATGCAGCAGCCTCTCTATTATAAGTCATATATGACAGTTCTCCAAAAACCTCAGTCTCCCCACCTTCTTTACAGGGAAAAAATAGCTTAATGCCAAAATATGTGAAATTGGACATTTGGATGGAATGCCAACATCACTGGTGACTGTGAGGCTGCAAGGAATGGAAGTGCCATGCAGAATTGGACCAAAGTAAATTGCCAAGAGACTCAACTTTAATAATGTAGTCAGCAGTTTACATTAAAGTTTGTTTAAATCATTTTAGGTACGGTAATTAAGATTAGTTTAGGACAAACCACTGTGGCAGTCTTCTGTACTTTATTGCATCACAAATGGACTCTGAATTAAAAGACATTTTAATAGTATTTTTGTTGCTGAGAACTGGAAGGAACTCATTAGGCCATGAAGGAAAGCCATGAGGCCAATAATAAGCTGATGCAAAACTGCAGTCAAGACAGGTATGTGTATCTGAAGGTATGATCTGACCTTTTCCACAAGTTTTTTAGAAAAATTTTTGTCTAAACTTTATTTTTGGAGTTTAACTAGAAAACTGTTTGTTTCATTGTCAATTACAAATTGCCCATTCAAATCAATTGAGAACCTTCTGTTCTTAGAGGTGATTCTAATAAACTTTGTAGTTTCACCCTTGTAGAAAGCAAAACTATGACTAGAATGTGACATCACTACTTGCTATTTAAATGCCCATTTAATCAAAGGGATGCTTGTATTTCTCATGGACTTGCTTCATTTGCAAAATTAACCCACAGAGAACCCATTACGCAGCCAACAACTTCTCTAATCAATGTAGTAGATAAGCCATGCAGTTTATATGCACCAACTCTATGGATGTACATAAAATATGAATAATCACAAGCAAGTTAGAAAGAAAATTTCATGTACAGTGTTTTTAATGTTTGTATCCTGTATTGCCTCGGACTCAACTACTGCTGCCTTCTACCTTGGATTGAATTTATGGCTCTGCATGACTGTAATTTTGGCATACAAAAGGTCCCAGCTTCAATCTCTGGCAACTCCAGTTAAAAGGATCAGGTAAGCAGTTGATGTGAAAGACCTCAGCTTAAGACCCTGCCCACCTGAGTAGACAATATTGACTTTGATAGATCAGTGGTCTGATTCAGTATAAGCATTTCCATGTGAAATTTGCACCCTAGAACTTTGCTATTTTCCTACAATGGGGATTCAAGTCTCTACTTACCCTCAGGGGTTGTTTTGTAGAAAAATAGGTGGTAGAGCTCATTAGCATAACTTATTAGCATATACAATACAATGCAGGTGGTGGAGCTCTTTAGCATAACTTATTAGCATATGCCGCACCACCCCAGCCAAAAGCAACCCGATACAAGAAAGGAGAGCCCAAGGCGAGTGAGGCCTGCTTGGTTTGGCTAGAGATCCAGCCAGCCCAAACAGGCCTCGCTCACCTGGGGCTCTTCTGGGCTGCCCCCCCAAGCCAAAAGGTCAGCAAGCCACCTGCCACCCAAAATCACATAAGAAGTGGAGAAAGGGCAGTGCAGGCTTCTCCAGGGGTTAATGAGGGCTGCTAGGGGTGTGGCAAAGCTCCTGGTGGCTGGCTGGCTTCTGCTCTCCTAGTCCAGGGATTGTTATGCAGCTGCACCTACTATTCAATGGACAAGGTAGCTGGGGAGAAAGAGGGGGAACCCTCAGAAAGGTCCAAGTGCTGCGCTCCTGTGAGCTCCTGCTGAATCTGAGGCCTGCTTACCCTTACATACATTATTAGTGCCACTAGTGCTGAAATAAATTCAAAAAATCAATAGTAATCACAAGTTGTGCTGTTTTCTAACATTATGATCCCTTTATGGAACACAGCCAAAACCACAGAGAATTTAGCTGCCTTCACATGTGATCTTAGGAATAAAGGAATTAATTTATTTAAGTCACCTATACCCCTCCTTTCACCCCAATGGAGACCCAAAATGGCTTATACCATTCTACTCACCTCCATTTTATCCTCACAACAATTCTGTGAAGTAAGTTAGGCTGAGAGAGTGTGACTAGCACAGGGTCACCCACCGAGCTTCCACAGCACAAGCTGGGATCTGAAGCTGGGTCTCCTAGATACTAGTTTGACACTATGGACTTCACACTGCCTCTCACCTTCCATTTTCCCAGACACCCAGTATGTAAAGACTGACATTTTCTTCTTGTTATCTATGTTCTCTTATTCATGTTTTCTCTTGTAGAAAAAAAGTATTATGTCAAATAATAATTATGTAGGGTTTTAATAGTGGTATTAAGGAAACAAAATAAGTTGGGCAGAACTCTGTTCCCATATACTTCTAGTCCTCCCGTTGTATGGAGCTAAATATTAACAGGGACAGCTATTTTCATGTGGGGTTCTTCAAAACAAACAACGCCTACATTAAATATGAGGTAGCCCATTTGTGCAAAATCTCATCACTTCCTGTACTGGTTTCTTCTGTATCACTTGGAAGTACTGTTTCTTTCTGAATCCTGACCTGATTAACATAAGAACACAAGAGAAGCCATGTTGGATCAGGCCAATGGCCCAACCAGTCCAACACTCTGTGTCACACAGTGGCCAATATGTGTGTGTGTGTGTATACACACACACACACATATTCACTGTGGCTAATAGCCACTGATGGACCTCAGCTCCATATTTTTATCCAATCCCTTCTTAAAGCTGGCTATGCTTGTAGCTGCCACCATCTCCTGTGGTAGTGAATTCCACATGTTAATCACCCTTTGGGTGAAGAAGTACTTCCTTTTATCTATTTTAACCTGACTGCTCAGCAATTTAATTGAATGCCCACGAGTTCTTGTATTGTGAGAAAGGGAGAAAAGTACTTCTTTCTCTACTTTCTCCATCCCTGATTAACTTTTGATCACCAGTATATTTCAGGCTGTTGCAGAAGAATGAATTCCACCATAATTTCAATTCAGCAGCATCAACTTTCTATAAATTTTGATTCAAAGTTCTCACCTGTCATTAAATTAGAATGTTAGTTTCAATTTAAAACAGATCGTTATGAATTCTTGTACTATTTATATACTTCTTGAAATTAACAGAGGAATCCTAGAAAGAGTTACTCCTTTTAAATCCACTTAAATTAATAAACTGAGAAGAATGTAATGCTGACTAGGATAGCACTGTAAATTGCCAGAGAAATACTATCAAAATAAGTAATTATGTATAGAAAAAAATTAGTACACTTATCCTTTTAAGTGTCAGATTGTGTAATTTTGAGATATTTTGAAAGACTTGGTTGAACCTGAGATTACAAGAAGAATCGCACATAAGCAGAATACAGTGCAAAGATCTCTTAACATCTTAAAATGGTAACTTTTTAAAAAAATAAAAAGCCAACTCATTCTGGACAGATGCTAGATAACTACCTACGTCATAGAATGACAACCCAACAAACGGTCTGCCCTTCAGCTTTTGCTTTCTCAGGAATCACTTTCACTAGAACACAGTGAAGCGAGAGCTGAAAATACTCTTCAAGAATCAGAAAAAGAACTCTACTTCAGAATCACGGCTATTGTGGGCAAATGCATGCAACCCCACAATACTCTTTGTTAGGAAGGCCATGGTGGCTCTAGGGAGTGGTCAAGATTCCTAGGGAGGGAATATACTACTTTTTTGTGCATCCATTGAAGCTTGTCAGACAGTCAAATTTTAACTGTCTATAAATGTACATGTCCCTATAAGGTTGCATGCTTGATTAAAAACTTCCAATGAAGTATGCTTAACAGTACACTCTTACTGTTATAATTCCCCATCCCACACAACAAAGCCAGAGGCTATTTCTTCACATTTCTCTTTCAAAAAATAATAATTAGCTGGAATGCTCATGTTTTGAAATGCAAACCCTTAGGTGTGGTTTTCAGAGTGGCTGAAATATAATTTTGAGAATATACAAATTTTGAGCATCACCAACTTGGAATATTATTGTGTTCACTGTTTATAGCTGAAGACAAATCACAGCTGATGAAAAATTGATATATTAAATTAGGGAAATTAAAATATTCATGGTGGGAGCTGGTCTAATTCAGAGAGCAGTCATTCAGTGATTCATTACTGGTTCTACAGATTAATTATTGAAGAAATGCAGGTTTTGTCTTAATACAACTCTCACAATTCCCATGCCCCTAGTTATTTGGAAATAAAACCATATCTTTTGATCAAAGTTGTGTAGGAATCCCTGCAAAAAATAATCAGGGATCCATCACATTATTTCTTCATTTTTTTCTTATAGGCAGATTTATATTTTTTATACAAGAAATTCTGCCTCTTTGCTGTTTCATTCTTTAAAGTCATAGGAAAGGCAGAGAGCAGGCAAAGAGCAACTGCAGCTGTAAATTGTAATTTAACAAAGGCTGGGAGAAAGTGCCATTTTTACATAGCTTGACACTGTTCCTTTAAAAAGACCAGCCACAAAAGGATGTAATTCTAAACTGCCTATTTTAATACAGCAGGCACAATCAATCCTTTTCAATGCAAATTTTCCCAATACATACAAGAATCAAACAGCTAAAACGGATTAGGCTATTGTTAAATTCCTAGTAAGACTACAAAGCTTTGATTCTATTACATCCTAATAAGACAAAGAACCCCAGGATGACAAATGCATCCTTTGTCTTTTTACTTACCAACCGAGGATGAGGGCATGTATGTTCTATCTCCTCCATGGTTTCTGATGGAAGCTCATTAGAAAGGGATTTTGGGATACCTGTTTCTGACTCAGCATTAGTAGCGAGCACTGGCATGGCCAGTGAATGCTTCTTGCAGTGATACCCTCTTTTTCTGTTCTCTTCCCAGTCAGATAATGTTTTCCTTTCTCATGTAATCCTCTCCCCCGCCTTCTCTTCTTTTCCTTCCCTAGAGAAATTAAAGGTTTTTCTTTCAAGGAGAAGCCAAGAGGCAAGGCCTCAGTTTATCACTATAACAACCAGCTAGCAACAGAGCAGTTGTTACAGGATACAGTAGTCTGATTTGCATGATGGCTTCTGGTTGGTTACTGTCATCATAGTACCACTTTAACTGAGCTATGTGTTATATACTGAGAGGCGGGATGATATGAATGCCACCAGAACATACTGTTTCTCTTATTTGGTACTGTACAGTTTTGTGCCCAGACACATTTATAACATATTTTATATTCTACAACATTTACTGATCTCATAAAAAGATTGATATTTATCACTTTGAAGCTAGAATTAACCTATAAACTATATTATTATATTTTCCATGGAACATTGTACACAATCGCTCTTGAATAAAAGATGTACACATACTGCCCACATGTATCTTATTTTTAGATATTTAAAACTATATAAAGAAACTTCAGGGACTTCATACCTTCCAATTTTTAACACCAATCAGCATAGAAGTTACCACAGATTACTGAAATAAATGCTCAGTTATTCCTACTCTTGGCTAAACTAAAGGAAACCAAATTATTGCAAGGGACATTTATTTCAAAAGCAGTAATTTGTTTATAAATTAGAGGCTGGTGCTATTTAATTGGTTTATAAATTATCTGGAACTGTAGTGAACCAAGGTGAGCAAGTTTGCAGATGACACAAAATTATTCAGGGTGGTGAAAACCATGGCTGACTATGAAGAGATCTAGGAAGATCTCCACAAATTGGTGAATGGCCAGCAATGTGGCAAATCACAGAATCACAGCGTTGGAAGGAGTCCTCCAGGATCATCTAGTCCAACCCCCTGCACATTGCAAGAATTTTACAAATTCCTCTCTCTCACATACACACACACATCCCCAGTGACTCCTGCTCCTTGCCCAGAAGATAGCAAAAACCTCCAGCATCCCTTGCCAAAGTTGTCCTGGAGAAAAATTCCTGACTGACCCCAAAGTGTCAATCAGCATTGTCTTATCGGCATAAGAAAGGGCCATGAGAACTAAGCACTGATGCAACCCTTCCTGCCTTACCTCTCATGATCTGCCTAATTCACAGAATCAGTATTGCTATCGGATGGCCATCTAGCCTGTTTATAAACCTCCAAGGTTCAGTTAAGTTCAATGCAGGTGTTTAAGGTGAACAAAAATTCCTGACTTTAAGTACATGCTGACTTTAAGTACATGCTAATAGGGTCTGAACTTGCTGAGACTAAGATGGAAAAGAGGCCTTGAGATCATAGAGGATATGGGTGTAAAATGCCATCAAATTGCAGCTGATTTATAGCATGCCAATGAGGGGCAAGTGAGAAGCCAAGGTGGTTTGACATTACCTTCCTCTGCAGAGTTTTCCTTGGTGGTTTTCCTTCCAAGTACTGTTTAGCTTCTGAGATCTGACAAGATCAGGCATTACCAGGGGTGCCAAACTTGCTTAACATAAGAGCCACAAAGAAAAAAGTCAGATGTCTGAGAGCTGCAAGACATGAACATCAAAGGTTTGAAAGTAGGAAGGAAGGAAGGCTAATAGATGGGGAGGGGAAAATAAAGCAACTTTAAATGTATTCTTCAAGTTGGCCAACAAGGCAGTAGGGGCTTCAAGAGTCACACAATATGTGTGAAAGAGCCACATGTGGCACCTGAGCCGTAGTTTGGCTACCCTTGGGCTATACCATGCCTCCTCCCCTTCCCATTGTAAAGGACAGCTCAATGAAATTGTCAACCAAGTATGCTGCAGTGGTGAAAAAGGCACTCTGTCCAGGAGATTATTAAGAAAAGAGCTGAAAATAAAACAGCCAATGTTATAATGCCTCCATATAGATCTACCATATGGCCTCTTTTGGAATACTGTGTGTAGCTCTGATTACATATCAAAATGGACATGGCAGAGTCCAAAAAAGTACAGAAGAGGGCAACCAAGATGATTAAGGGATTGGACCATCTTTCCTAGGTAAAAGGCTGAAGAATCTGGAACTTTTCATTTTAGGAAAGAGATGACTGGCAGGGGGATACATAATAGAGCCTTTTAAAATGATGCAAGGGGTACAGACAGTGAACAGAGATATTTTCCCTCTCTCTTTACCAGCATACTAAAACTTGGGGGCATCCAGTTGATGAGCAATAGATTCAAGATGGATGAAAGGAAATACTTCTTTACTCAATGAAATATTAAAATGCTGAATTTGCTGCCAGAGAATCCAATGATGGGATTATCTGGCAGCAAAAGGGATTAGATTTGTAGAGGATGGCTACTAGCCATGGCAACTAAAGGGAATGTCCACATTCAGAGGCACTAAATCTCTGAATCCCAATGCCAGGAGGAAGCAACAAGGGAAAACCTTGGCCTCTATGCTGTCCAGAGTAACTAGTTGGTCACTGTGTGAGACAGGATGCTTGATTAAACGGGCCATTGTTCTGATCCAGAAGTGCTCTTCTTATGTTCTTATCAATAACTTACTCTGCTCAGAACAAAGTTTGAGTCCAGTGGCACCTTCAAGATCAACCAAGTTTAGTTCTGGGTATAAGCTTTTGTGCGTAGGCACACTTCTTCAGATTTCCTCAAGCCTTGCTTATATAGGTGGGAACGTTTAGTTGCCAGGAAGAGCTAGTTAGAGTTAAGATGCATAAGTAACTGGGTGATAAGTATAGCTGAGATCGAATTAAAACAATTGGTACAGCTGTCAGAACTCAATGAACTTCAAACGGATCCCATACTCAGTTGCAAAGCTAGGATTTTATTGAAGAGAACTAGGTGCTGGAAAAGGCAAGATAACAGTAATGGCGAGAGCCAGCATCAGCTTGATTTTATACACGTAAAGCAAACATCTCACAAAGCCACAATTCACATTGTAGGGCGCAGCTGTCTTCTCACCATCACTATCAGTAGAGAGGATGCCTCCCTACTTCGAAGGCCATGCTGTTCGGCTTCAAAGGGTCCCAGTGTGAGAATGTGCAGAGACAAGACATAATTCATTCTACAGCCCCAAATATTTTGGATACCAGTGGGGCAAGGTTAATTACTATTCAGGCACTCTGGGTTTAGACAGAGGTTACAACATGGAGTCAGTTTGGTTCAGTTATAATATAACTCTAAGACACAGTAAAACTACCATACAGCATTGGTCACATTATAGGGGACCAGCAGCAAAGATACAAGTTCTGACATACTGCCCCCCCTAAGCGCCCCCTCCCGCGGGGTCGGCTTTGGGCTTGTGTGGGTACAGTAGGTGAAACTTTTTTAGCAGTTGCGGAGCCACTACGTTCTGAGATTCGACCCACTCGTCACAGCTCGGGGGGAAGTGTTTCCACCTGATCAAATAATACAGTTTCCCCCGTTTGACTCTGGAGTCCAGGATCTCCTGGACTTCATGGTGACTCTGACCCCTCACTGTCGTCGGAGGGGGCGGTGGGGCCCTGGGATGGAAGGACGTAGCACCAGGGTCTTTCCGAAGCAAGCTGCAATGAAAAACAGGATGGATCTTACTTAGAGATTTGGGTAGTTCGAGTTCTACCGTTACTTTATTTATCACCCTTTTGATTTTGAAAGGTCCGAGGAACTTCAGTGCCAGTTTGCGACAGGACTGAGGAAGGGGGAGGTTTTTTGTTGACAGGAAAACTGTATCCCCCACCTTTAGGTCCCACTCCGGAGAGTGTTTTTTGTCAAATTGTTTTTTGTATGCTTTTTTCGCTTCCTCCAGGTTTTCCTGAATTCCCTTCCAGCCTTCACGAAGTCCCTCCCACCATTGTTGGCACGATGTCGGTTGGGATGGGTTAGCTGGGAGGGCGAGCGTGGGGAACGGCTTGCCCTCGTAACCATTGATGATTTGGAAAGGGGAGGTTTTGGTTGAGCTATGGAGGCTATTGTTGTAGCCGTATTCTGCAAAGGGGAGGAGGTCTACCCAGTTGGACTGTTGGAAATTAATGAAGCAGCGGAGGTATTGCTCTAGAAGGCCATTAACCCTCTCCGTCTGTCCGTCCGACTGGGGGTGGTAGGCAGAACTCAATCCTTGCTCAATACCAGCCAGTTTGCAGAACTCCCGCCAGAAGTTGGCAACGAACTGTGTTCCGCGGTCACTAATGACCTTGTCTGGGAATGAGTGTAGGCGTACAATGTGAGTGAAAAAGAGCTGGGCAAGTTTCTTGGCGGTAGGTAATTGTTTGCAAGGAATGAAGTGAGCCTGCTTTGAAAAGGTATCGACTACGACCAAGATGACTGTCTTGCCCTGCGAAGGCGGGAGCTCTACAATAAAGTCCATGGAGACTACCGACCAAGGTCGGGTTGCTGTAGGGAGGGGGACTAGGTGGCCCGGAGGTTTGCCCCCCCTCCGTTTTGCCATGAGGCACGTGGGACATGATAGTACAAATTCCGAAACATCTTTTTTCATTTTCGGCCACCAAAATTGGCGGGTGAGCAAGTTGAGCGTTTTAACATAGCCAAAGTGGCCGGCCAAGCGGCTTGAGTGGCAGCGGTCCAAAACCTCTTTTCTGAGGGGATCGGGCACATAGATTTTTTCATTATGTAAATAGAGCCCGTTCTCGGCTTTGACCAAGTTGGGGGGGCGGTCAGCTTCTTGTTTGTACTCCGAGAGGAATCGAGCAAGCAATTCTAAGTCCGGAGGGTCAGTCTGTTTGCCGGAGCGGGTGGTGACTCCCCCCGCGATGGCTGAGGGGGAAATTAGTGAGTCTACCACCTCCTCTCTAAGACTGTCGTGTTGGGGCAGGCGGGAAAGGGCGTCCGCTAAAAAGTTCTTTGAGCCTGGGATGTGTTTCAGCACAAAATCAAACTTAGCGAAGAAGCCTGCCCACCGGATCTGTTTTGCAGTCATTTTGCGACGCCCAGTGAGGGCTTCCAGGTTTTTGTGATCGGTCCAAATTTCGAAGGGGACTCTTGCTCCTTCAAGCCAGGAGCGCCAGGTCTTTAGGGCAAACATGACTGCAAACGCTTCCTTGTCCCAGACTGACCAATTTCTCTGTTCATTGGAAAATTTCCTGGAAATATAGGCACATGGTCGGAGCGCCCCATTTTCCCCCCTCTGCATCAATATGGCTCCCACAGCGGCGTCGGAGGCGTCGCATTGGACCACGAAGGGCTTTAGTTCGTCAGGGTGTGCCAGCACGGGTTCGGAGGTGAAGAGGCGTTTTAGCTCAGTGAAAGCTTTTTGGCACTCCGGCGTCCACGTTAGGCGTGCGCCGGGTTTTTTAGCCTCGTCACCTTTTCCCTTGGTTTTGAGGAGTTCTGTAAGGGGGAGCATGACCGTGGCGAACCCCTTTATGAAGTCGCGGTAAAAGTTAGCGAACCCGATAAAACTTTGTAATTGCTTGCGGGTTCGAGGGGGTTCCCAGTCTAACACCGCTTGGACCTTTGCGGGGTCCATGGACAATCCCTCCCCCGACACCCGGAAGCCCAAATAATCAAGCTCGGTCTTGTGGAATTCACATTTCGACAGTTTGGCATACAGTTTGTGTTTACAAAGGGTGCTTAACACTTTTCTGACCAAAGGCACATGAGACTTTAGATCTTGTGAATAGATAATGATGTCATCAAGGTACACCACCACCCCCTTGAACAGGAAGTCCCGCAGCACTTCATTGATAAAGTTCATAAAAACGCCCGGGGCTCCCTGTAGCCCAAACGGCATGACAAGGTATTCAAATTGTCCCAGTGGGGTGTTGAAGGCGGTTTTCCATTCGTCCCCCTCTTTGATGCGAACGCGAAAGTACGCGTCCCGGAGGTCGAGTTTGGTAAATATTTTCCCCCTTGCTACAGTGTTTAACAAGTCCTTTATCAACGGGATCGGGTAGGCGTTGGACATGGAAATCCCGTTTATCGCACGAAAATCTGTGCAAAGTCTAAGCGACCCGTCCTTTTTCTTTCGGAATAGAACGGGGGCGGCATGGGGGGCTGTGGCCGGTCGAATAAAACCACGCTTTAGATTTTTGTCCAAAAACTTTCGGAGTTCCGCCTTCTCCGCCCAACCCATGGAGTACAGTTTCGCTTTGGGAAGCTGCTGCCCGGGGATTAACTCAATGGCGCAGTCTGTAGGGCGGTGGGGCGGTAGCTCATCCGCTTCCTTCTCGCTAAATGCCAGTTTTAAGTCTCGGTACTCCTTGGGGATGGAGGCGACTTCCTCAAGTGTGAGGCACGCCCGCATGTTTTGGGGGGGAGCGTGCGGCCCCCATTCGGGGCGCCAGTGGTGATGCTCGCACCTCCAATCTGGGAACCGGACGATCTGTTCCTCCCACCTTATGTCGGGTTGGTGGCGGGCGAGCCAGGCTGAGCCAACTACCACGTCGAAAGAGCAGGAGGGGGCAATTACGAAAGTCTCAATTCCCCAATGCTCCTCGGTCCCTACCGGGACCGCCTGAGTTTCTAAAACACATGGCTCCCCCCTCATGGGCCCCCCGTCCATTTGCTGGAACTGCATCGGTTGTGGCAGGGGCGAAGTGGCTAATCCCAGCGCCTCAACTAGGCGGGGGGTGATCAAGTCCCTGTTACACCCTGAGTCGATTAGTGCTCGGGCGTGCATGAATCTCTTTAGGTTCGGGTTTAGGAGGGTAACGGCCATAAAAAGTAAACCCCCAGTTGCTCTCACCGTGAGGAGTGCCGGCTGTTGCTGGACCTGCTTTGCGGCACCCATTAAAGCAGGTCGCTGTCGTTTCCCGCCGACTCGGTGTCGTCCGACTCCTCGGTCGATTCTTCGACTGCCGCCAGGCTGGTGGTAAAATCCTCGTCAGTCGCCAAGGAAGTGGCGACGGAGCCCCGACTGGGCTCCTTCGATCGGCTGCTCTTCTTCTTCTTCGGGCCCGGGGTGGTTGGCCGCGCCGTGGGTGGTGTGGATCCCGCTTTCCCAGGGCAGTTAGCAGCAAGATGATTTGGGTCCCCGCATTGGAAGCATTTGCGGGCGGGAGACGGGGTGGAGGTCGTCGGGGCCTTCTTCCCTTCCGATTTAGTTGGGGTGTGTTTGGCTCCCTTCCTCGCTAGTTGCTGTCTCCTCATCCCCACGTGTTGGAGGTTGGTTTCCACCTCCCCGGCCAGTTGGATCCAGCCGACCAGCGTATCGGGCCTCCCCTGACTGTAACAGCGGTCGAGGATGCTTGGATTCAGCCCGTTGATGAACGCGGTGTATTTCATGACCTCGTTCCATCCCCTTGCTGCCGCGCAGTACCCCAGGAATTCGGTGGCGTACTCGCGGGTGGAGCGGTTGCCCTGTTCGATGCGTTGGAGGGCAGCGACCGCCTTCTCTTCCCGTAAAGGATCTCCATACTGGCGGAGCATCGCGTGCAGGAACCCTGCCACGGTAGCTAATTCGGGCTTTCTTCCCATGAAAAGCCCCACGTACCACTTGCGGGCCGCCCCTCTCAGTCGAGACGCGATGTGGTACACTCGGCTGGCCTCGGTAGGGTAGTCGGCACCCCAGTGGGTGAAGAACGTGTCGCACTGAATAGTAAAGTACTCCACGTCCTCCGGGTTCCCATCGAACGTAATCTTCAACTCTCTTCCCCGGCCCTCGGCCCCACCAGGCGCTCGCGGCACCCCCGGCGGCGGCGCGGGGCCCGGCAGGGCCGGCGGGATCGGGACGGCCGGTGCAGGCGGCGCCGGGGCGGCCGGGGCCCCTGGTGCAGGTGGCGCCGGTGGTGCCGGGGCGGCTGGAGCCGGCGGAGCCGGAGGTGCCGGGGCTGCTGGGCCCACTGGGGCCGGCGGCGCCGGGGCAGCCGGAGCTTGCGGGGCGGGGGCCGGCGGGGCGACGGGCGGTTGCCCCAGTGGCAGCACTCCATACGGTATCCCCAGGACCGCGGTTTGCAAAGTGCGGAGCTGGTCGTGGATAGCGCCCAGGTTCTGCTGCATCTCCTCGGCCATCGTCACGCGGGAGCGGTGCACATCGCCGTGGATCTCCCGCACCCAGTCGAATAATTCGTTGCGGAGGGTCCGGATCGGGTCTTCCCCCCCTCGGGGCTCCGTACCCTCCGCCTGGCCCTCGTCGTCGTCTCCTGCCCCTCCTTCGCCCAACATGCTTCGGTACCGCTGTTCCGCGGCGTCGATTGCTGCCGTGGACTTCCGTGGGCTCCAGGTTCGCGGGGCCGGGAAAGCGGCGTCGACCGAGAAGGGCGCTGGAACCTTAATTTTGCGTCGGACCCCCGTCACGTTTGGGTCGAGTGGCGGGTCCTCCGATGGGGTGGTGGGCTCTCCGTCGTCTGGTACTTTTGCCGCCATCGGGCCAAGCCTCCAGTACAGATAAGCCACGAACAATGGGATTACTGTTATAATGTCAGAACTCAATGAACTTCAAACGGATCCCATACTCAGTTGCAAAGCTAGGATTTTATTGAAGAGAACTAGGTGCTGGAAAAGGCAAGATAACAGTAATGGCGAGAGCCAGCATCAGCTTGATTTTATACACGTAAAGCAAACATCTCACAAAGCCACAATTCACATTGTAGGGCGCAGCTGTCTTCTCACCATCACTATCAGTAGAGAGGATGCCTCCCTACTTCGAAGGCCATGCTGTTCGGCTTCAAAGGGTCCCAGTGTGAGAATGTGCAGAGACAAGACATAATTCATTCTACAGCCCCAAATATTTTGGATACCAGTGGGGCAAGGTTAATTACTATTCAGGCACTCTGGGTTTAGACAGAGGTTACAACATGGAGTCAGTTTGGTTCAGTTATAATATAACTCTAAGACACAGTAAAACTACCATACAGCATTGGTCACATTATAGGGGACCAGCAGCAAAGATACAAGTTCTGACAACAGCCTGTGAATGGTAGCAAATTGGCATACAAGAATTAACAACAGATGTGAGAATTAAGTTTGAGTCCAGCAGCACCTTTAAGACCAACAAAGTTTAATTCTGGATATAAGTGAGAACTGAGTGACATAGCATGTGTAGAACCCGATATCTCTGTTATGACCTGGGGGTTCTATTGTCCTTAATGTTGTAATAAACTGTAATTCAGCAATCTCCTGTTCTAGTCTGTTTCTGACATTCCTTTGCAATAAAACAGTTACAGTACTTTGAGGTCTCCCATTGAGTGCCCTAGGTGGTTGAAATGTTCTAAAGGTTTCTAAATTTTGTGATGCTTGATGTCAGATTTGTGTCCATTTATCCTTTGGCATAGGGTCTGACCTGTCTGCCCTATGTACTGAAGGGCACTGTTGGCATTTAATGGCATATACAGTGTTAGAAAAGGCACAAGTGAATGACACTGAAATAGCATAGTTGATGTTGTTATGTCCAGTGATTGTCTGGGTGTATGTGGCTTGCTCCCCCAATACTTTTGAAAGAAAATTGTCACTGTCCAGTAGTTTGTAAGTTGCTGATGAACCTTTTTGAATTGAGAGCTGTATGTGACCACTAATGATGTTCTGTTGTTGTCTCTTTGGGGCCTGTCTTGCAACAGGTTTTCTCTGGGTACCGTTCTGGCTTTGCTAATCTGTTTCTTGACTTCATCAGGGAGATACTTTAATTTCAAAAAGGTTTGTTGTAGATCCCTCAGGTGAAAATCTCTGCAGGACTGGAGAAGATACAGCTGTAGCATAGAGCCGGCAGCAGAGATTTGTAAACGCATGTGTTGATCCATGAATGAATTCAATGTACTGTGGCTCCAGTAAAAGCAGCATTGAGAGAAGACTGACGAAGGGTTACTCCTATGAAACCGTAAATAATCCAGAAAATACAGTCTTTGTTCTAAGAGAAGTTGTACAGAACGACACCCCCAACTCCATCCGAGGTTTGGACTGCAAAAAGCAGCAGAAGGCAACACCTCTAAGACCTTGACAAGGAAAGCAGACTGGGAGAGCGATGAGAGGGTGTGTGTTCTAATGTTTTGCTGCATGTATTGTTTTATATTGCATTAAATGCTTATTTACACACTTTATGTGTGAGAGTAATAATTCAACCAGTGCAGTTTTGAATTTTGCCATTGTAGCATAGAGCCTGGCTGTATACAATGGTTTGTATGTTTAGGATGGTAGCTGGAGGCACACAGATATGTTTGTTGGTCAGTAGGTTTCCAGTATAAGGTGGTGTCTAAGCGTTCATTGTGTATTTTTACAACAGCATCCAGAAAATATACTTCTTGCATAGGTTGGTTCATTGTTAGGTTGATGGTGGAGTGAAAGACACTGAATGCCTGGTAGAATATGTCCAGGGCTTCTTTACTATGTAACCAGACAATCATAGAGTTGGAAGGGACCTCCAGGGTTATCTAGTCCAATCTCCTGCACAATGCAAGAAACTCACAAACACCTCCCCCTAAATTCACAGGATCTTCATTGCTGTCAGATGGCCATCTAGCCTCTGTTTAAAAACCTCCAAGGAAGGAGAGACCACCTCCCAAGGAAGCCTGTTCCAATGAGGAACCGCTCTAACAGTCAGGAAGTTCTTCCTAATGTTGAGCCAGAAACTCTTTTGATTTAATTTCAACCCATTAGTTCTGGTCCTACCTTCTGGGTCCACAGAAAACAATTCCACACCCTCCTCTATATGACAGACCTTCAAGTTCTTGAAGATGGTGATCATATCACCTCTCAGCTGTCTCCTTTCCAGGCTAAACATTCCCAGCTCCTTCAACCTTTCTTCATAGGACTTGGTCTCAAAACCCCTCACCATCTGCATCGCCCTCCTCTGGACCCGTTCCAGCTTGTCTAGATCCTTAAAATGTGGTGCCCAAAAGTGAACACAATATTCCAGGTGAGGTCTTACCAGAGCAAAGTAAAGTGATACCATCACGTCACGTGATCTGGACACTATACTTCTGTTGATACAGCCCAAAATTGTATTTGCCTTTTTAGCCACTACATCACACTGTTGACTCATGTTCAGCGTATGGTCCACTAAGACCCCTAGATCCTTTTCACACATACTACTGCTAAGACAAGTCTCCCCATCTGATAACTATGCATTGGATTTTTCCTACCTAAATGCAGAACTTTACATTTATCCCTGTTAAAATTCATTTTAGTGGGTTTAGCCCAGTTTTCCAGCCTGTCAAGACAATAAAAATGTCATCAGTATATCACAGGTATAAGAGAGGTATGAGTGGGTAGGAATTTAGGAACATTGACTACAAGTTGGTCATAAAGATGTGGGGCCATGCAGGTGCCCATAACTGTACCACTGATCTGAAAGAACAAAATGATAGTTTGGTGACAAAGTCAGCCATGGTGTTGTTGGAAATCAAGTTTCTTATTGCTTGTAATACATCTTTGTGTGGGATGTTAGTATACAGAGATTCCACATCCGTAGCGGCTAAAACAGTATTCTCTGGAAGGCTGTTCAAAGACTGCATTTATTGCAAAAAGTCTGTTATGTAGTGCACATAACTATAAGTGTTGATGGCATAGAATCTTTGATCAGAGTCCATATATCCAGATGCCCCCATGGTAACAGTGCCTATGGCTGAGACAATGGGGTATCCTGGGTTGCCGGGTTTGTATATTTTGAATAGAAGATGAAAGGTACCTGGTTGAGGTTCCTGTTGTGTGTCTGAAAGGATTTGTTCCTGAATGTGCAGGGCTAATTCCTTTATAACAGGGGTGGCCAACGGTAGCTCTCCAGATTTTTTTGCCTACAACTCTCATCAGCCCCAGCCATTGGCCATGCTGGCTGGGGCTGATGGGAGTTGTAGGTAAAAAACATCTGGAGAGCTACCGTTGGCCACCCCTGCTTTATAATCTTTAGTTCTTTTTTGTATTATTGTGTGGGATTTGAGTCTAGTTGTTCGTAAAAAGCAATATTTGAGAGTTGTCTTTGAGCCTCCTGGATGTAGTTTAATCTATTCATGATGACAATGGCTCCACCTTTGTCTGCCTCTTTTATTATAGCTGGATTGTTCCTGAGACTGTCTATGGCTCTCCTTTCAGCATGGTTGAGATCCTCTTGTATGCAGTGGTGTTTGTTAATCACATTGGTTTGAACTACACAGCGAAAATATTCAATGTAGAGCAGGAGTATCAAACATGTGGCCCAGGGGCCAAATCAGGCCCCTAAGCAACTTGCTGTTGTCTGCTTCCTTCTCCCTCTCTCTTTGCTTCCTTCTGCATAATAGCTTGCTTTGCAAGGCTTACTCAGTTGCACAGGAGCTACAGAGCAAAACTTATTTTCTCCACTGACTGAGGCTTTTCCCTTGGGGACAGCTTGCTTTGCCAGGCTCTCTCAATCACATAGCAGAGTTACTGAGCCAAGCCTCTCTTCCACCTATTGGCTGAGGTTCCTCTCCCTCCTGGTTCCTGGGGAAGGAAGGAAAGATCCAGAGCTTCCTTTGCCCACTTTCCTGGATTCCATGGAAGAGATACAAAGAAAGCACCTTTAAGACCAATGAGTGCTGATGTTTTAAGCATTGCCTTAAGTTTTTAAACAAATCTTTAATTATGTTTGTCTTTTATAAAATTTGTATCTCTGCTACCTGACATTATATTTTATGACACACATGGCCTGGCCTGGCCAGGTTTCATTCATGTCAGATCTGGTCCTCATAACAAACGAGTTTGACATCCCTGGGTTACAGAGTTTTTTGTTGCTTCACCAACTCCAATTAAGAGTCACGGATGGCTTCTTTTCATGCAAACATTTTTTCAAGCAGGTTAATTCCTTGTAGAAATGTACAATTCAGAGAGCTTCTCCTTGATCGGCTTCTGTTTGTAGTTCAGGATACTGATCAGATGTTTGAGTAGCTTCTTAGAGAAAGCACACACAGAATTAAATGTTGTTGGTCTTAAAGGTGTCAATGGACAAAGTTTGTTCTATAGCTTCTGACCAGCACAGCTTCCCACCTAAATTACTCTTTTCAGGCTGATTCAAAGTAATGTTTTCATATGTTGAAATAAATGTGTGACTTTTCCTGTGAATGAGGGCATGTTAACCTGCTCTCATTAATATTGCAACACAACATCCTAATTCAATTTTATGTTCAAAGGCATTAAAGATCTGGTGAGTCAGAAAGTCAATACAAGTCCAAGTACTCCAAAAATCAGTTTGAAATGTTAAACTAATACTCTGGGGCTTCAAGGACAGTATCATTGTGTGCTTAGGTAGAACAGTAACTTATGGCTGAGGGAAAATGCTACTCTTCCACCCTGCCTGCACTGCCCCCATTTGGCAGCTCCTGGTTTCCACACCCCAGCTGGCTCCAGCTCCCTTCACTCTTGCCAGTTAAGCTGCTTTCAGCTCCACCTTCAGATACACATATCCACTTTGACTGTGCAGTTTTGCATCTGATAAATTTTTGCCTCATGGCTTTGTTCATGGCCTAATTCTTCCAGTTCTCAACAACAAAAATCTTATTAAAATGCCTTTTAATTCAAAGGACAATACTTGTGACTCTGTAGATATGAAGTTTGAACTCTGATCTGGGAGTGTATTCTAGGCGAGAGTGGTACATGACAAATATGCACTGTGTACCGTGAGTACCCAGCTTGCTGGGAGCAAAGTGTAGATGACTGGGGAAGGCGATGGCAAACCACCCCGTAAAAGTCTGTCATGAAAATGTCCTGATGTGCCATCAACCCATGGGTTGGAAATGACCTGGTGCTTGCGCAGGGGACTTTTACCAACCATGTCAACTGAAATGTACTTTGGTCTTTCTCTTATTTCCTTAAGTTTTTGACATTTTCTTCTACTAGCTGCTCCATTGTTATTTACCTTTGTGTAAATTCCAAGATGTGCAGTACCCAAAAAGGTACACATTTCAATGTATATGGATAGCCTTCTAGACTTTCCTTTTGATAATCCTTTATTTCCACCTTATATTACACAAGTAACCGGGCTAATATTATTAAATAAATACTAATCTGACACTTTTCAGAACATGCAATGCTAAAAGATCTATGTAATAATCCTTTTGCAGCAGCAAAGCACAAAAACCATGAACTTTTACTTAAGGCCCCTACAGAAAAAGTATGAGCCGCAGAGCCATCTAATGCTAATATGTGCACTTTATCAGAGTAACATAAATGTCCCAGCAATGATTATGCAGACACAGTGCTAATAGCATCAGTTATTTGTGCTAGGATATTCTCTTCTTTCATTTAGGATACATATACCCTGCTTCCCGCCCCCCCCATGAGAACCCAAAGTGCGTTTTATTCTTTTTTATATATATATTATCCTTTTTTATAATTTGGGTTTTATCATTTTATCCTAACATCAAACCTGTTCGGTGTATGGGCATGTAAAGTACTGGGGAACTATGGGAAAAATTCAAGGAACTAATGAAGAACACTGGAAAAAAATTCAGCATGGAAAAATCACCATCAGTCCTGAACTGGATCTTTTCTCTGCTCATCAGGGCTTTTTTTGTAGCAGGAACTCCTTTGCATATTAGGCCACATACCCCTGATGTAGCCAATCCTCCTGGAGCTTACAGTATGCCCTGTATGAAAAGTCCTGTAAGCTCTTGGAGGATTGGGTACATCAGGGGAATGTGGCCTAATATGCATATGAGTTCCTGCTACAAAAAAGCTCTGCTCCTCATTGAGGCTGCATTCTTATGTAAATTTACTTCAGAGTAAGTCTCATTTCTGTAGCAAATGTTTCTGTAGTCTCATTTCTGTAGCAAATGTCACAGGTTTGCACTGTCTGTGGCCTTTAAGGATTGTTCGCATTCAAGGGCTATCCAGGCAATACTTTTCATACAGTCATTGTTCAGTTGTCAGCTACGATTTTCTATTGGATCTTGCTGCTTCTGCTGCACAACCCCAAATATAACATTTTTGTCATTACAGGAAGATTACATGGCAGGTGCAGAATGGCTGTTAAGAAGGTGCTATCCACTTCATTTGAATTGCCCCTGGACTGAGGTGAGATGTAGGACTCTGTGGTCTTTGCAGCAGCCAGACATCCAAGGTCCACTGGTATGCTGCCCCACCTCTCTTCCAGGAAAAACAGTAGGACAAGAGGAAGACCTAGCTGCAGATACTAGCCACAGAATGAGCCACTACAGGGAGCATGCTTATCCCTCCCTACCAAAAATAGGTCAGCTCTAACTCTCAGTTGTCCTAAGGGACTGAAATGAGGTGAATTACAATCTGGCCTCTGTGCCAGCTAGAAGTTCAGTAGTCACTGTTATTTCTGTAAATAATTTTAATCTATTGAAAGCTACTACGGAGACCATCTGATTGAAAAATGGGTTAAATATCATTAAAATAAATACATTATATTGCTTTAATAATTACAACCACCGTGTAAAATGTTATTATTTCCATATCTGAGGGGATATTATTCCCATTTTGCAACTCTCCCTCCTTCAGTAATCTCAGCTGTGTGTTTTCTTTGCCCAGAAGATCTCTCTTCTAATGAAATGAAAGTAAAATGTTATATGTCATTATGTGGGGATGGGTATTATGTTGCTGGTACTGCAGTGAAAGGACAGAAGGCAGAACAGAAAATAACGTGATCTGTACTTATACATGTTGTTTAGTAACTTATGGAAAAACCAAACATTCCAAAATATCTAAAAATGAACCAATCCTAAACATACTATTAGGAAGCAAGCCCAACTGAACTCATTGGGTCTTTGAATGAACATGTTTGGGATTGTGTTCTGCATCCCATGGGTATAGACAGTTGGACTTATAGGATAGGCATGTCACATACTTCCAAACTGATGTTTTAACCATCCCAAGATACATTTCTTTCCCTCTATACTGACCCGTGCAATCCTAAGCAAAGGTACACCCTTCTAAGCCCATTGACTTCAACAGGCATAGAAGGGTGTAACTTTGTCTAGAAGTGCAATGTTAGATAGTACAAAATGTACTCCTCTTTTCTGATTATGATGTGGCTGTCTATTACTCATGCTGCAGCTACTCCTACTGACAGAGACAGTGGTATTTACAGACCTTCAAGACTATGCAGATATTGTGGACCAACAGTTTACCACAGTAATCCAAACATAAGTGACTGAAAATATCAGAATGCATTAGAAGCACTAATTAGTAATATCTCATGACTGACTCCTTAGAGCTAGACATGGAACCTTCACATCTTGTTGGGCACATTTACGTAATTCATTCTAAATACTTTATAACTAATTCCAAGATAATGGGGAGTGTCATTTTTACTACAATTTTAAAGCATTCCAGTGCAGCTCACTCACTTGCAAAAGTAACTGTTTCTGTGAACTTGCCTACTTCACACAATACTGGACCAACAATGTATGCAGCTTAGTATCAGGCCTCATCTTGGACAGGAGGTCACAGGAGCAGAGCTCCAGAACCTCTAAATTTTATTGTGCTCTTTCTTTCTTCCTCCCTGCCCCCCCCAAAAAACCCCTTTGCTTCTGAGCTGTATTGTTCAAACCCCCTGTGAGAATTTTGCTGAACTCTAGGATCTGACAAACTTTCTAATATTTTTCCCCACCAAAAATGGGAAAATAACCAAAACACATCACGCAGACAGATGGAAATCTTCATCATGCCACTCTGGAGAAAGTAATTTTTTAAAAAGTATGCTGGGAGAAAAGTATTATTAAGACCATTATAATTCAAGAAGCATTTTAGGGTAGATGCTGAGCTGACAGAATTTAGTATACCTTCTGGTGATGTCAGGGGTGTGTGGCATATGCAAATGAATTGTGCTAATGAGCTCCAGCACCTTTTTCTACAAAATGACCCCTGCTTAGTATACAGTACTATACATACCTATGTAAACATGCACAAACCTTTGGGGTAAGTTGTTTAATTAATACGGCTTCCTTATCACATAGATAAGGAATTCGTGCCAAGGTGACATTTGTAAAATAATAGCACTTTTTAAATAGGGAGCAATTGATTCTTGTTATGCTGATAAAAACAATAATTTTTCTAACACATTTTATACATATACAATACTGCTTTTAATTATTTGTATATTTTTATGTTATGTATCATAGCATGACTGAGTGAAATCTACCTGCATTAGAAAATTCAGCATTACTTATTAATTATAGTAACAATAAAGATTCACACTAACGCATTGCTACATCACTGCTTATAGGTGTGTAAATACCCTAAATAAAATGTATCTTATTTGAAAGTAATTATCTGATTTTAGAATGACATCATTAATTTGCAGAGAAAACTATATAATATTATAGTTAGCAGAACAAAAATTAAAACATCACCCACCTTTCGTCGGTATTTGCAAGAACGTGTATCTGGATATCTCTTGTCTATCTTGTGTTTCTGCTGGCCTACCATTCTTGCTAATGGGCTTTTCCTTCACCCTCTTCCCAATAGTTTTCATTTATAAACTGAACACATTTAAAGTCACTGTGAGTCACCTGATCAAATTTCAGAGGGTTCCTCCCCTTACCCCTCAAAGAAGGGAGTAAAGGTTGCTCCAAGCTGTTCTTTATGAGTATTTCAACAAGGTTTAAAGGTCATGTCAACATAATCTGATAAGATTATTTGCAATAGGATGACCTAAATTTGCCTGCCAGATTTCCTATTCTCCAACCCATGCAAATTTATATGCTCACTAAGGGTGAGTGGAATCTACTGGAACAATACATTAAGAAAAACTAGAATTACTCTGCAAGTTTAAGCATACTTATTTGGAAATAAAAGTAGTAAGAAGGAAATAATGAGGATTTTTGAGCAAATAATGTTTAGGATAAAGGTGAAAGGCTATTGTTTAAACTGCACTGCTGTTATGGGAGCAGTTTCAGTTTGAAGAAAGACCATGCTAAATGGCATATTGGTTAAAGCTCTGGTGTTGACTGACTTACAAATTACTTTAGCCATTACAGTTTAGTATGTCTAGTTCAGTCAGTCAGTCAGTATTGATTACCGGCAAACACCAACAAGATCAAAATATCACTTAAGGCCATCTTACATTCCTAAAACTCAGAACACTAAAAATCTATTAGATAATTCCAAACATTTCCGCTTTCTAATTACTATTGTACAAAATTTTGCTACCGCTGGGCTATCTTTCCCGCCACCCTTCTCTTGTCATCATCCTGTGAAGCTCCAAGGCTGCCTAAGCCATTACCAGCTCCTTCTGTCTTCTTTTTACAGAGGCTAAAGCTGAAAGCAAAGATGCAAAGAAAATGTGAAATGGATTTTCTTTCATGCTTCTGGGCAGAGCAGACATAAACAGAAAATCCACTCCACGTTTTCCTTTATTTTATTTATTTATTTATTTAGAATTTATATCCCGCCCTTCCCACAAGTGGCTCAGGGCGGCTTCCAGCATTAGATCCAACATAAATTAAACAATATTTAAACATGTAAGGGAATAACTTTAAAACAGATAAAACAGATAAAACCATAAAAATTAATAAATATTCCAATATATACAGAGATCTGGCAGGTTGCATTAAAATTCTCAAGCTAGGTGTAGGCTAACCGAAAGAGGGTTGTTTTACAGGCCCTGCGGAACTGAACAAGGTCCCGCAGGGCCCTCACCTCTTCCGGTAGCTGATTCCACCATGTAGGGGCCATAACAGAGAAGGCCCTTTCTCTTGTACCTTTCAAGCGGGCTTCTTTCGGCCCAGGGACAGTAAGGAAGTTTTGTGATCCCGACCTCAGTACTCTCTGGGGAACATGCGGGGAGAGACGGTCCTTCAGGTAGACAGGTCCCAAGCCATATAGGGCTTTAAAGGTGATGACCAGCACCTTGTACCGGACTCGGTATATCACTGGAAGCCAGTGCAGAGTCCGAAGACCCGGCTGAATGTGCTCCCACTTTGGGAGGCCCAATAACAGCCGGGCCGCGGCATTCTGCACCAGCTGCAATTTCCGAGTTCGGGACAGGGGCAGCCCCATGTAGAGGGCATTACAGTAGTCCAACCTCGAGGTGACCGTAGCATGGATCACTGTTGCTAGGTCGTCGTGCTCCAGGAAGGGGGCCAACTGCCTTGCCCACCTAAGGAGAAAAAACGCGGACTTGGCGGCGGCTGCTACCTGAGCCTCCATCTTTAAGGAAGGCTCCAATAACACCCCCAAGCTCTTGACCTTGTCCGCCGCTATCAGCGGCGCACCGTCAAAGGCTGGTAGGGGGATTCCCCCTCCCGGGCTGCGGCGACCCAAGCAAAGGACCTCTGTCTTCGCAGGGTTAAGCTTCAGCCCGCTCAGTCTGAGCCACTCAGCCACGGCATGCAATTCCTTGCAATGCTGTCTATGTGTTTAAATAGAGAGGAACTCTGTAGCATTCCTGTGGCCAGCTGAAGCTTCCTGGAGGTGTGTCCTTGCAAATCAAGCGCTGATCCTTTGAGCAAGCTTTGTCTCTTTTCAATGGAGTGAGAGCTAGTGCCTAGAGAGTACTCTAACTTGGGAACACACAGTCAAAGGGGGATATTACACTGGAGAGCCATTGCTAACCTGAGTAGACTCGGGGGTGGGGAGGAGAGCTTGCAATGCCATGCCATTTCATGTTCTCCCAGGCTGAGAGCATTTTATTTTTAAAGTTTCTGCTGTGATCCTTGCACTTTTTCTTGATGTTTTATTTTATTTTGATGTTTTATTTTATTTTGCAAAAACCCACTATCCCCCTCTTTCTGTTTTAAACAAAATATTGCAAGAGTTTTAAGCATGTTTTTATCTTAAGTTTAAAAAATGGTATCTTTGTGTTGGCCTGTGTCCTCTATAAAGTCTAAGTCTCTGCTATCTGGCATTACATTTTACAACATGCATGGCTCGGCCCCACAAAGTCTCATTTATGTCAGATCTGGCCCTCCTAAAAATGAGTTTGACACCCCTGTTCTAAGAGATATTTACAGAGTACTTCAACAGACCTAACATTCATATATATACTTCAGTGGTACAAACTTAAGAGAGAAGTGGAGTAATTAGTTACAGTCTTTCTTTCTGATAGGATTCACAATGCAAAAGGACATGCGTGATGCTCAATTACTTTTTCAGAACAGGGACAATATTGCTTCTGTACTGATAACTGAGAAAATCTTTCAGTTAATACTGCAGAAGGAAATGCATTGAAGTGTGCTTCCGAAAAGGCCCATCTATATCTCTCATAGACAATATTCAAGAGATATGGGGCTGTTGCATAGTTCAGCCATCTTTTCAAACTTCTGTATTTTATGGGAAACACAGCTACATCATTTTGCAGTTCAATATAGCTCAATCTTTCCGATGTCAGGGCTTTTGCTTTACTCAGACCCATGTCAAATAGCTCTTCTGGATTCAACCCAATCATTCTAACTTTATCAGTTATCTTTGCAGACCATACGGGGTACGGTTAAGAGGCTAGGAAAAAGGGTATTAAACCCTCTGGATTTAAATGTATCCTTAATCAAAAGTAAATGGCATATTCCCATATTTTTAACTCTACTCTGGGGAGGCCTGTTTCTTGCCTTAGGATCGCATTTGAAATACACCTGGTGCATTAAACAAAGCCCTAATAAATTTCGATTGTACAGTTTCTAGAATCTTAACATTAACAGTTAAACAATTTGTGACCCATATAAAAGCTGAGTTAAAGATTTTGCTTGGAATGATTTTAGAGCCACAGGTAAAAAACCCAAGCCCTCTTTCTTAAAAAATCTAAGGATAGTATTGGCACTCCTTTCTGCAGCATTTGCTGATGCAATTGTGTGTGTTTTAAAACTGGCATTGTATGTACAATGACTTTTAAGTAATAAATGGTTTTGACCTAGTCATTGCTGTTACCTTTGATTTTTCAGTTAGCCTTCCTGTACTGCCTGTTAAAATGTAAATTTTTAGTTTTTGAATAATTGATTGATAACTGTTCAATATCACATTGTTCACTTAATTACTTAAAGGCACAATTTAGGCCAACTTTAGTTTGTGACAAAAGAACTGCATCGTCAGCATACATCAAGATTGAGAGATTTTTTCCTCCTGATAAACTAGGGGCATGGGTGTCCATTGTATGTAGACATTGAATCAAAGGGGCTGGCCTTGCAATGGCTTTCCTCTTTCCTTGACGGTCGGGGACAAAGGGTGGCGATTGGGGAGGAACTGTCCCAGAGACACACGCTTGATTGCGGGGTGCCTCAAGGGGCGGAACTTTCCCTGATGTTATTCAACATCTATATGCGCCCCCTTGCCCAGATTGCCCGAAGGTATGGGCTGGGTTGTCATCAATATGCTGATGACACCCAGCTCTATCTGCTTATGGACGGACGGCCCGCCTGCGCCCCAGAAAATCTGGACCGGGCGTTACAGGCAGTGGCTAGGTGGCTTAGGCTGAGCGGGCTGAAGCTGAATCCGGCGAAGACAGAGGTCCTTTGCTTGGGTCGCTGCGGCCCAGGAAGGGAAATCCCCCTGCCAGTTTTTGACGGCGCGCCGCTGACAGCATCGGGCAGGGTCAAGAGCCTGGGGGTGCTATTGGAGCCTTCTCTGACGATGGAGGCTCAGATAGCAGCCACTGCCAAGTCCGCTTTTTTTCACCTTAGGCGGGCAAGGCAGTTGGCCCCCTTCCTGGAGCGCGACGACCTAGCAACAGTGATTCATGCTACGGTCACCTTGAGGTTGGACTACTGTAATGCCCTCTACATGGGGCTACCCTTGTGCCGGACCCGGAAACTGCAGTTAGTGCAGAACGCTGCTGCCCGGCTGCTATTAGGGCTCCCAAGATGGGAACACATTTGGCCGGGGCTCCGGGATCTGCACTGGCTGCCAGTAATATTCCGAGTCCGGTACAAGGTGTTGGTCATTACCTTTAAAGCCCTATATGGCCTAGGACCTGCCTACCTTAGGGACCGTCTCTCCCCACACGTTCCCCAGAGAGTACTACGTTCCGGTTCACAAAACCTGCTGGTAGTCCCCGGGCCAAAGGAGGCCCGTCTAAAATCCACCAGGGATCGGGCCTTCTCAATAGCGGCACCTTATTGGTGGAACCAGCTGCCGGAGGAGGTGCGGGCCCTGCGGGACCTAGGGCAGTTCCGCAGGGCCTGTAAGACAGCCCTCTTCCGGCAGGCCTATAACACCTAACTGATAATGAGAACATCTCTAGATGGAACAAAAATGCTTTTATAGACCACTGGTTTTATTTTATCTTGTTTTATTAACTATGGTTTTAATTGTACTTGTAAACGTTTTAAATTGAATTATATGAATTATTATGTTGTAAGCCGCCCTGAGACACCTCGGTGAGAAGGGCGGGATATAAGTCCATTAAATAAATAAATAAAAATAAATAAGTGTTCACAAATATCACCATCATAGATATAATAAAAGCCTAACATGTGGCTTGATTATCAATTTTTATTGGAAGTTGTGGCAACCGCAGGAGTGGCTTTGCACTCTGTCACCACTCCCTCCTGTCATTGGGTAGCCTTGCTGTGATCCACCTACTGCCAGCCGTCAGGCCAGAACCCCATCAGAAGGCCACTAACCTTTGAGCGAGACAGTTCTCTGCTGACAGGTTCTCCTGGAGCCTTACTGATTACTAATGCCTCTTCTCAGGGCCTGTTGTAAGAAGTTTGGGTTAGTCCACCTCCCACCCAAATAACGCTGCTGCAAAGCAAACAGTGACACAAACAGTAAACGGTGAGAGACGTGTTCCTTGGGCCCTGCCTGTTAAGGCCCAGGAATGTTAACAGTCTTACCCGCAGAGACACCCAACTCTTCTCTGTGTCCTCTCTGTTAACCAGAACTTAGAAAGTGCTGCAGAGCTACTATGGCCTCACAAAAGGCCTCCCAGCACCCACAGCCTCCAAAGGCCACACAAATAGCCAGAGAGGCAAGGCCCTGCTTATTTCCCACCTGGGAAGTGCTAGCCAGAGGCTGTTGCTCGGCAACCCAGGCTGCTTTTTTCAGTAAAGGGCGAGGCCTCAGGCGAATAGAATAACATACAGTCCAGAGTTATTTTCTCCAGGATAGGGAGAGAAATCTGATGTCTGGAATTCAGTTCTGATCCCAGGAGAACTTCAGGCTCCGCCTGGAGGTTGGCTACCTTAGGCCTGGCAGCACCCTCTGGGTGACTTGATGCTATCTGGCTGGCATGACTTAACTAGGCCTGGCTGCTTGCTCCTGTTCAACAACTGTCCCTCTATGACAGCCAATGTGAATTAGCAGTTGCCAACTCCAGGTTGGGAAATTCCTGGAGATTTGGTGGGTGGGGCTTAGAGAGGGTGAGTTTGAGAAAGGATGGGATCTCAGATAGGTACCACGGCATAGAATCCACTCTCAAAATTAGCCATTTCTGCCTGGAAAACCATTGTTGCTAATCTCCAGGTGAGATTGAAACCAAAGAACTGCATCGTCGGTATACATCAAGATTGAGAGATTGTAATGGAATTAAAGAAAACAAAATACAAAAAGATTCAAAAATACTCATTTAAATATAAACTTTCAGATAGTGAGCATCACAACACAATTTAACAATTATTACACTGGGGTGAATACATTTAATCCCTTGGATCAATATGCATCTAAGCACCTAAATTCTCAACTACAGTGCTTAGTGTAACAAAGTGCTTGTAGAACCAAGTGCCTGTGCGATATCTTGCATTAAAGCTTCCTTTCTGAAGACTCCTCGACGTACCCTCAGACAGGTACCATGGCATAGAATCCACTCTCAAAATTAGCCATTTCTGCCTGGAAAACCCTTGTTGCCAATCTCCAGGTGAGGGCTATGTCATTATACCCTGCAGAGGTTGCTTGCTTCCTGCTTTTGTCTTATTGTGGAGAAAGACTGTACTTTTACTAGACAGACGCTGCAGGGAGGGGGGAAAAGATGGAAAATTGAAGTCAGATAAATTCCCCTGTAGAAGATACCTGCCTTGAAGTGCATAATCTTATAACACAACCATGCCAGGCCAAAAAAAAAAAAAATCATGCCACAAGCTCACTCTGATGCTAAACACAAGGCTGGAAACACATATGACAGGAAAAGGTGGCAACGATGCCCTGCAAACAAAAGGAATGATGTGCTTCAGTGTCTGGGTGACTGTCGTCATGCTCCCCCTGCACCCCCCCCCCACATTACTCTTCCTTCTCGGCATTCTGGACCTGTTTCAGGGCTTTGAGCCACAACAGACATGGGGACACATACACACACATGCGGGGGGGTGGGGTGGGATGGAAAGCTGGTGTCTGTTTCAGCTGCAGGGTGGGTGGGAAGACAGCAAGCATGAGGAGCAGTGCTCCCTCTAAGCTGAGTTAGCATGAGCTAGCTCAAAGATTTTTTGACTCCAGCTCACGCCTTTTTGTCTTAGCTCAGGAAAAATGACCCCAGAGCACAATAATTTATGCAGTAGCTCACAACTTTAATGCCAGTAGCTCACAAAGTAGAATTTTTGTTCACAAGACTCCTCAGCTTACAGGGAACATTGGTGAGGAGGTGAGTGAAAGCCAAGCGGGGGGGGGGGGGCTTCAGAGCGGAGTCTGCCAGACACAGGTTTTTGCTGTGGAAGCTGACTGGGTGATTTCGGGCCAGTCATAGACTTTCAGCCTAAACTACCTTACAAGGTTGTGCAGATCAAAGTGGAGAGAGGAGAATGATGTATGCTGATTTAGTCTCCCACCCCCACCAGTGTAAAGAAAGATTGTCCTTTTCCTATGTAGAAGCTGCAGGGAGGGGGAAAGCAATGGAAAGCTGAAAGAGGGACAAATAAAGGGAAGGAGATATGGTTGCAAACCCCAGGTTAGGAAATTCCTGGAGATTTAAGGGATGGGGTTTGAGGAGGGATGAGACCTCAGACAGATACAATGACATTTCCTCCTGGGGAACCAGTTGCTAATCTCCAGGTGAGGGCTGGAGATAATTCAGAATTACAACTGCTCTCCAGATGACAGACATTAACTCCCCTTCAGGTGGTGGGGGGAAGTGCATGCCTTCACTTGGGAGGGTGAAAGACAGCAATGGTGGGGGGGGCACTCATCCAGAGCCCCTTTCTAGAGTCTATTGTATTTTTCTTCACAATGGGCCTTATTACTAGTATGAAATAAAAAAGGTGCAAGCAGACAACCTTGTCTGACTTCCTTTTGTACTGGGATTTTATTAGATAGTTTACCATCCTGTGAATATCTTATTTGAAGGTTATTTTCATGTAGTTTGATTATGAGGTATAGCAACCTTTTATCTAATGATGTCTCTTCCAGCTTTGCCCATAGTCTTCCTCTTGATAAAGTATCAAAAGCTGCCATGAGATCCACAAAAGCTGCATAAAAATTACCCTTTGTTGACTTTGTATATTTGTGGGCAAGATAATCTAAGACCAGACAATGGTCTAAAGTTGAGCAACCTTGAGTAAATCCTGCCTGTTCAGTTTCTAATAGGTTTTCTCGTTCTAACAATTTGCACAGCTTCAGGCATAGATGCTTGGTGTATAATTTGCAAATAGTATTTAAAAGGCTTATTGGTCTGAAGTTTTTTGGGTTAGTCTTTTTCCCTTTCTTATATATAGGCACTATGATGGACAGGCCCTAATCCTTTGATATTTGTGCTGTTGAATTTATATATGTAAAGAGATTGGTCAGTATTGGGGCCCACTAATATACCGTACATGTGATTTAAGTAACTCTGCTATTATAAAATCACTTCTCGGGGCTTTCCCATTTTTCAGCTGCGATATCAGCAATGTGACATCACTTGTAACTTGCAACCATGATGGAACATCGATAGGTAATTTATATTGCTGATCCTCATATAAAGTGGCATAATGGTTTCCCCAGATCTCCACTTGGATAGAACTTGCCAGAATATCAGCTTTGCTTCCCTGTGAGCCAGAAATTATTTTCCAAAAAGTTAAATTATCTTTTTCCATAGTAGTCTTAATGAGTGACTGCCATAAAAGATGTGTGGCTGCTGTCTTTTTATTCTTTAGCAGAGTTTTATACACCCTTTTCTTGGCCTGAGTTTTGATTTTAGTATCCAAGGAGGGATTTGATTGAAACACTTCAAAGCATTCTATAAGCTCTGTCTTAGTTTGGACTGGAGGCATGCACGATCAAACCATTGTTTGTTAAATGATTTCCCCCCATCTTTAATGCTGCTAGGTTTTGATAATAAAGATGTGGAATTTTAGATAAGTCTATTATATAAATTCATTAATGGTTTTTCATCAACTATGGTTGATGTCAATGCCTGAAATATAAGTTTTCCTTCTTCTGTCTGTGACCAGGTAAAGAACTCATTAAGCTGTGGTCCCCATTTATTTCTCCTTCTCTCTATCTGTTCTCCCCTGTTCCACCTTGTACTTTTGGTTTCGTATATATTTTACATTCAAGTATTTAAAATGTTTACACAGAAGACCAAACCTATGCAGCTGTGTTGATTAAGATGAAATCAGAAGTTAGGGCTATCAACCTCGGGGAGGAGGGGGACTGGAAATTTCCCAGAATTACAACTGATTTCTAGATTACCGTACATAAATAACATTTATTATTTAAAATGTTTATTCAACTTCTCCTGGAGAAAATGACTGTTTTGGAAGGTGGACTGAATGGCATTGTACCCTACCAAGGTCTTTTCCCTCCTTCAATCCCATTCTCCCAGGTTCCACCCTCAAATCTCCAGGTATTTCCAAACCCCAAGTTGGCAAGTCTATCTGAAATAGGTTCCATGACTGTTGCAACATCACAGTATTATGCATCACATTTAAAGAGGCAATCCTAAGCATACTCAGTAGGAAATAAGTTGTGAAACCCAGTTAAACTTCTCAGCCAAGTATAATTAAGAGGACTGGACTTTCAGTGGAGTTCAGTGGTAGTCAGTCAGTCAGGTGTCAGTATGAAAGACCTTTGCTTGGCCTTATGTGTGGCATCTCCCCACCCTCTCTCTGCCTCAGTTGCCACCTGCAAAATGGGCTCTATCATAATTACTATATTTAATAAGAAAAGCAAGCTACCCTCAGACAAAGCACGACTCTTTCTGTAGAACTCCTCAGGTATGCAGAAAACATGACTTTGTGAATTATCCAAAAGAAAAGGACCTCTTCATACACAAAACTGTCTGATGACACCAGAATCTGCTACAAGGGGCGAAGAACATTAATAAAGAAAGGGAGGAGGAAAGTGCCATGAAGTCATCGCTGACTTATGGCAACCCCTGGTGGGGTTTTCAAGGCAAGAGCTGTTTAGAGGTGGTTTGCCATTGCCTGGCTCCACATCACAACCCTGGTACTTCCTGGAGGTCTCCTGTTCAAATACTTGCCAGCTTAGCTCCTGAGAGTAGAGAGATAGAATACTAGCCCCTGACAGTATACACAATTTCAAAGGGATCACAATTGTAGTCCTCTCCTGATACCACTGCAGATGGTGACTGTAGCCATGAAATTAAAATACGTTTGCTCCTTGGTGAACCTAGGCAGTATAATGAAAAGTAGAGACATCATCCTGCCAACAAAAGTCTGTGTAATCAAAGCGATGGTATTCCCAGTAGTAATGTATGACTGTGAGAGCTGGACCATAAGGAAGGCTGAGCACAGAAGAATAGATGCTTCTGAACTGTGGTGCTGGAGAAGAATCCTGAGAGTCTCTTGGGCTGCAAGAAGATCAAATCAGTCAGTCCTAAGGGAAATCAACCCTGACTGTTCTCTGGAAGGTCAGATGCTAAAGCTCAAATACTTTGGCCACCAAATGAGAAGGGAGCACTCACTGGAGAAGATCCTGATGCTGGGAAAGACAGAAGGCAAAAGAAGGGGATGGCAAAAGATGAGATGGCTGGACAGTGTTACTGATGTAACAAACACGGATTTGAGCAGACTTTGGAGGATGGTGAAAGACAGGAGGGCCTGGTGTGACTTTGTCCATGGGGTCGAAAAGAGTCAGACTCGACTGTGCAACTGAACAACAAAAAACCTGGGATATCTCATAATATTGCCCCAGCTTGTTTTTATTAACAAAAACAATGGTCAAGTGATTTTGAGTAGAGCAGTGAAACAGGGCCATTCACAAATGAGGAGATATTTCTGAAAACTAAGATGATGAACCCCAGCTACGCAGAATATACTATTTTGAAAATTAAGAGGCATCCTCCCTAGTCCCCAGCCTGATGAAGTTTGAATATGCTTATAGACCTCTAGGAAGCACAGAATATTGAGACAGTTGAGCAAGAGAGAAGGGGGTAGGACAGGGAAAACGGAAAGGAAAATTGAAATCTTTCATTTCTCAAGAATATTAACTTGTAAGACTAATAATTGTGACCTACCACATGAAATATTATGGAGGAGAATGTCATGGAGCCCAAATCAGCTCTAATCGACTTCAGTTGTGACAAAGGCTGCAATACTATAAAATCATACCTAGAAGCAAGTCCCTTTGAAGATAGTAAGATTTACGTTTGAGTTAACATACAAGAGAAATAGAACATCTAGTTGTAACTTAAGTTTACTCAGAAGTAAATTCCACTGAGTTCAAAGGGAACTGTGCATAAGGCTACAGGCTACAGTTGGGCAACGTAATCCGAGGAACATTTATTGAGAAGTACCATTCTGTTCAGTGGGGCTTCCTGGTTATGCGGTCGGAGAACAGCAGCCTTTTATCACGATTAACTCTAGGCGCTATATTAAAGGTTACTGTAAACAAACGAGGTTTAGTGTTTTTACTGCAATCAGTTACACGTGATGTGAACGATGGAACATATATACAAAAATACTAGTCTGTTTTTAGTCCTGGGACAAAAAGAATAGATTGGTTCCGATAAAACTCTGGCGATTACTATGGTGCAAAAACCAAGAAGGGAAAATACAGTAATTGTAGGGACGAAAGCAATACCTTTTCCACGTAAATAAGACTAACCTTCCCGTACATTTCGAACCTCAAAATCCCCGCTTCATATATTAAAAACTTTATACTAAATTAAATCCCTTACAAGCTACAGTACTATGTTGTTACAAGTAGCCACGTGCGAAATCCCACAATTCCTCCGTCCACGCCTCTGACGTCGTATTTCGCATGCATGAGAATTTGTCATGCTAGCCGCGCGCACGTTTTCCTTCTCCCCTCCCAGTGACAACCTTTTCGCACAATCCAGCCACTGGTACTCTTTCCTACTCGACCCTGAAGCGGAATAGGAAGGACGGAAACGCCGCCATGGCTTCTGATTGGCTGTTTGTCTAGCCGGGGCACTTGGGACTCCTTTCTCGCGCCACTTTCAGGCGGTTTGGCGCGGGAGCAGGGGGAAAGTGAAGTTGGCGGCAGTAGGATGGACTTGAGTGGCCGCCCGCCCGATGGTACCGGTGATGGATGCAGTGGAGGTTAGAGAGCGGGCATTCGAAGGGCGTCTGGAGGGCCGCCTTGCTGTGGAGGGATGGATTGGGGCTTGGCAACCGAGTTGCATGGCTGCTGTAACGACAGTAGGGGAGGGAAGCGAGCAAGTGGTAGTTCTGTTTGGAGGCCGGGGACAGGTCGCTTCCCCGAGGAAAGTGCGCTGAATTTGGTCTTAGGTTCAGCCCACAAACTGTGAAGATAGTTTAGTTTAAGGCGGGCCAGGAGTCTCGCACTTCGCTTGCCCCCGAAAGGAGAATAATGGGTCGAGCTTTCCATTTGTAGTTGTAGAGGGGGAAAAATGGGAAGTGTTGCTACTTCTCTTGATGGTTTCCACGGTGGCAGATACTGTCCTTTCTGAGGTGAGGGTGTTTTTTCGTGAGGGGAGAATAGCTGGAAGAAGGTCGCCGGATGACTTCGTATGTTTTAATTTTGGGTGTTAGAATTGGGAGGGGGTGAGAGTAGAGTACAGTTTAAGTCATCCAGTGTAGTAACCGAAGTGAAATGGCTTTATCTTCTGGCAAGTTGGGAATACTGCAGGTTTGTAAATAAGTCTGTTGAAGCTTCTAGCTTACAAAATCTCTTATTAGTTTGACTGCCCAAATATACTTGGGCAGGTACACTAGTGATCTTTGGAACATTAATAATGAAAGAAAGGAAAATTCAATTATTTACCAGTCTGCAGAAGTATCTGAAGATGATCCTCTGAAAGCAGTTGCTTCTCTGTGATGGGCACTTGGGCAAATTAATATTTATATGTTTGCAGTAGTGTATGTGAGTCAAAATTACTCTTTATGTTTTAAAAGATAGCTGGGTTGGTTAAAGCATCGCCTTGCATTGAACTGATCTAATGTCAATCTCACATTTGGTTATTTTGTGGGATTTGCCCTTTATTAATGGAGCTAAGGTAATGATAATATTTGGTAACTTTTTATTTAGATCACATAGATGGGTTTTATAATTTGTTTGCCTGAATAGAAACTTGTTTGCTTGAATAGGTAACATTGTTTTGATTTGAGCCAGAAGCTGCAAATATTGCTTGAACAGGTGAAAGAGTAGGTAAAAGAGTCTACAGTGGGTATGCTCTTTTCAGTTATGGAACAGGCACCACAGTACAGATGACAGGAAGCTTTCACAATGAACCAATCTAAGCAGGAAATACATTTTCTGGACATTACTGTATAATACCCAATCCAGTGGATGCATAGACATGTTATACTAGTAACCCCCTGACCGACAAATGTACTTACATGCCTCCAGCTACCTTCCTAAACATAGCAAACAATCCATTATATACAACCAGGCTCTGTGCTACCTTTGCATTTGATTCAGTCCTACAGACAGAGATTTCCACCTCACGGATCTACAACAAACCTTTTTGGAACATATCCCCTTGATGAAGTCAAGAAACAGATTAACAAAGCCAAATGGTACCTGCAGAAAACCTGTTGCAAGACATGTTCCAAAGAGACAATAACAGAATACCACTAGTGCTAACATACTCTTAACTCAAAATAGTTCTGCACATTATCAGTGAGTTACAACCTCTACTGGATAATGATGGTTCTCTGTCACAGTTACTGGGGGCAAACCTTTTCTTGCCACAGAACCCCCCCCCAATCTCAAACAATTCTTAACCCACAATAATACCACACCTAAATTAAACTTGGAGTCTGTTACCAGAGCTTGCAATAGTCCCAGATGCCAGTTTTGCTGTCACATACACCCAGACAACACAATCACTGGACCTAAGAACATCAACTGTGCCATTTCAGGCTCATTTACTTGCTCCACTTCTAACACTGTATATGCCATTAAATGCCAACAGTGCCTTTCAGTACCCAGGGCAGACAGGTCAAACCTTATACCAAAGGATAAATGGACACAAATCTGATATCAAGCATCACAAAATTGAGAAACCTGTAGGTGAACATTTCAACCTCCCAGAGCATTCAATCGGGGGCCTCAAAGTAGCTGTTTTATTGCAAAGGAAGTTCAGAAATAGACTGAAATGGGAGATTGCTGAATTACAAGATGTTACAACACTAAGAACAATAGAACCCCCAGAGCTTAACAAAGACAGCAGCATTTTTTATCTCATTACTCATGCTAAGTCACTCAGTTCTCACACCCAGAACATTAAACCTTTTTGGTCTTAAAGCTGCTACAGGAGTCAAACTTTGTTCTTTCACTCTGCTGTGTTTGTGTTGAAGTGCATTTTTAGTCATAGTGCTAGGCAACAATACAATATTTAGAATATAGAGTTTTGTTAAGCATGAGTTTTGTAGTAGGGTTTGTCTTGTGTGGTAGAATAAATGTTTGTCTTGTGTTAAGGCCTAAATAAACACAGATCTTAAGTTTCAGTATACATAGATGTCTGAATGTATAACTTAGTACTAGAGTTGGTATTACTTGATTAGACACATGCGACACCACTGGAGTGTTGGTGATCAGTCATGATTCTGATTTATGCATGGCTTTTTAGACTTGAGTACATGACTGCTGGTCATTTTCTGTTTGGTAATAGCAGTTGTGCATTTTTTAAATTTGTATCCTGTTTAGAGAAAAAAAGTTGTCTAGCTGTTAAAATATGGCACTATGCTATAACTATGGAATTAGTTTCAAATTAACAGTTGAATAGTTACATCATTTCATGTGTCTTGTGGGGGGAAAGTCACCTGCTGGTGAGGTGATGATACAAAAGCAGGCCGTAGTGGTTCTTATTCATATTGATAGCTTTCTTATAAGAAAAAATATTGGTGGATACTACCTTAAAGCAATTATACATTTAAAATGTTTATTTTTCAGAGGACCTTTACAGTGTTATTCTAAACAGAGCTACACCCTTCTTACTCCATTGAAGTTATACTCTTAAACGTATAACTGCTGAAGATTGTACTGTTAAAGACATAATCATAATATACAAACGTTAATATACAACTATATCCCCACTATCTTTTGAACCTCTGTTAATTTATATTCCTTTCAGAAACATCTGTTTCTCAAAATTTTACAGCTTCCCGTTCTCGACGTGAGAAAAAATGTAAAACAGGGAGACTGGAAGCATTGGAACGTTTGAAAAAGGCGAAGGCTGGTGAAAAGATAAAATATGAGGTAACTTAGTGGAATGTTTTGGCTTGCTTTTACTTGGTGTATGTAATGGTATGGGATTGGGTAAGTAGGTCTTTCATTCTTAGTTGAGGAAGGAAGCCTACGTCTTCTGGTTTAGTAAATGTGTTGGGTTTTCCATGTCAGTGTACCTTTCTTTAAATAGAAGTCCTGAACATAATGTTTGGATATCTGCACATTTGGGGCATTCTTTGGCCCATTTGAAAAAAAGCAGTACAGTGATGGTTACTATCCAATTTATTGTAGATTGAAGAGTTTGCAAGTGTTTACGAAGAAGTTGATGAAGAACAATACTCCAAGATGGTCAAGGAACGTCAGGATGAGGACTGGATTGTGGATGATGGTTTGTGAAATGGATTTCATTTTCTGTTTTAATTAAAAAAAAATTAAGTGCCTTGTTCTTCCTTTAGTGATGTGGTACAGAAAATTTTGCTGTTTTGCAAAGTTATAGTGTGCACAGTTTCTTGTGTGAATTTAAAAAGATTTGTGAGAATTGATTTGTGACCTGAAAGGATCTAATTTGTTACTTATCATGCGGCATTGAATGTTGTTTTTGATTTTCTTCAGAATCAGCTTTTTATACACACACACACATATTGGTAATTTTACAGTGAAAATAGATTGACTTGCAAGAAATGTTTTCAGGAACGGTTTTGTTATGAAATGAAAGTTGTAAATGGAGGAAGATACTTAAAAGGGCAACAGGGAGAACGGCAAAGCATGCTGATGGCAAATGGCTGCTGGATTTCTCAAGCAATAGTGCATAGTGTAGACCACTAGAATGAAAGGCAGCTGACAGAACCCAGTAAATAGCTTTTCTAAAAGTAAATGCTGAGAATAAGCATCCCCCTAGTTCTTGATAGGCAAGGGTTGTTGTTTGCAGTGGTGTAGCTAAAGCCAGGCATATGTGATTAGCTCATTTGGTAGTATTTCCATTTAAACCAATTAAACAGTGTGATCCATTTGAGTGAAGGAGTAAAAGTATTGCACTAGAGTGCTGCAGTTACAAACTGGCACTTGGTTATAAAATTTACAGAGTCACATTGGGCCAATCTCTATCTCTGTCAACCTGATTCAGTGCCCTGAGCTTCTTAGAGGAGTGGCATGACAAAACTGTAAACAAATAGTCACTATTTTTAGCAGGTTTTAATGTGAGCAGAGTGTAAAAAATATAAGCAATGCATTTGGAACTGAGTTCAGGTTTATAGATCTTAGAAATATCCCTTGCAAATTGTAAAAACAGCTGTGTCCAGTTTGGACAGTAACATTTATGAAATTACTTGCTGGAAACCTGTGCTTCGCTATGGTGTTTAATTACCTTTAATCCAGTTATAATACTGAATTCTGAATGATATCCAGCTTTCACCTGGAGATTTAGCAACAAAGTGAGCAACATGGAGTGTGGAAAAGGTTAGTAGGCAAAAGCCTTTGTGTAATAAAGTTTCATTTAAACCAACTATGAAATACTTTTGTATATATTTCATAAACTGCTTCAATAGAACGATGAAAAATATTACAAGTACTATGTCCAAATTGCAGCCAGTGGAAACGGAACACAATAGTTGGAGTATGTAATCTGGAACAGTCCGAAAGGTCGCTTGTTCATTAGATGAGAACCAGTCTCAGTTAAGTGAATAGCTTCTGCTCCAACATTCTGCTCTCTTCCTCTCCATATTGTGTCAATATATAATAATCATGGAACAGTAGCTTACATGTAGAACTGGTTTTCCATTATATTTCACGGGAAGACTTTATCAAAGCTTTACATTCAGGGGAAATTTTTTCTCTCCAACAAGCTCTCAAAATATTGCAGTCTCTTACAAGGTTACAGTCTTCATTCATTGTTCATCGTTCTGTATATATTTCACAAACCACTCAAATATAAGTATTTTGTGGTTGGTTTAAATGAGACTTTGTTACATGGAGGCTTTTGCCTACTAACCCTTTTTCACCAGGAGACTGGCAACAGTGGTTCCCCAGGAGGAAGTGACTGGTTTGGAGAATGGAGTCTATGGCATTGTAACTATCTGAGGTCCCACTCCTCAGATCCCACCCTCTTTGGGCTCCATCCCTCAGATCTTCAGGAATTTCCCAACAGGAGTTGGTAACAATATCTCCTTACCAACAACAGTAGCAATGTTCCAATTCCAAAAACCTTTATTGACATAACCAGTATGTTATTACACAGGTCCAGGGGTTTGGGCTGGGCATTGATGAGTCGGTCAGGACACCTGTTCAACTGTCTACAGTCTCTGTTAGCTGATTTTCACCTCAGAACACAGAGTTCTGCATCTGACCAATCAGAGAGAGAGGGGTGTGGAAGCAGGATATGTAGCCTGCCAGGCACACAGCAACGCTTTATCCCACTGCAAAAACACATTTTACCCCTTTTCACCCCCTTAGGGTTCGAATTCTAAAAATCCCTTCAGAGTGTACTGTTATATCAGGGAAGGAATGTACTCCCTGAATTTTGGGTTTCTAGGTCCAGGAGTTTGGGCTGGACATTGATGAGTCAGTCGGGACACTTGTTTTTATATATATAGGTGGGAAATGTCTTAATCTAGGCAAATCTAGCCTGCCAAATTTCAGTATAGTGTCCTGGCTACAGAATTATATTTTGTCCCTTTGTACAGATGGTATTGGTTATGTAGAAGATGGCAGGGAGATTTTTGATGAAGATTTAGAAGATGATGCTCTTGATTCCAACAAGAAAAGTAAGTAAGCTTTTAAAAGCAAAACTTAACTTGCTTAGGTTCTGAAAGGCAATGCCCAAGATTACATGTAATAATTATTTGGAAAGGAACATTTATATATTCATGAAGTCAAGTGACATGCATGTTATTGTGGGCATGGCATGGTTTTCCAGAACTTCTGTATTTTTGGCTGGGGAGTGATAGGATGTGGCCTTCTTGTATTAAGAGAGAGGTTCTTGAGTTGATTATAATATGTTTCCTCATGGTTTCTAATAATTTGAGTGGTTTGATTTTTTCCAGTTTAATAAGCTGCTGTTACAGATTGTATGCCTTATGCATTTCCAATCTGTGGTAAGTTTAGATCTTGTTGGGGGTGATGTAGTGCTTTGTTACGGAATAGTCATGATGATCCAGAATAATAAATGCACTTATTGTCCATTGCAGGTAGGACAACTTTACTTATAAAAGAATGCATATTTTGGTAACTATTGTGTGAATTAACTTGTAGCAATTTCTTAAATGATTTTGTGAAGCTGTAATGCAAATGGAAGATCATCAAATTAAGTAGATTTAAAAACATTTTTTGAAAGTGTGTTTGAAGACAGATCTGATAGCTAGCAGACCTTTTACATGGGTTATACATGTTTCACCATGCAGGCTTCATCAGGGGGATCAGAAAATTCATTTAGTGCTAGCCTTGTCCACAGCAATTACATTATTTTAATTGTGGACATATCCAGCATTAGGTGAATTCTCTGGCCTTTCTGACAGAGCCTGCACAGCAGAACACATAGGTGCTTTGTATGATAATAAACCAATTACCTATCACCTGGCATTTTTCTTCTTTTAGATCTGCTGGCACATTGCTGGGGGTAGCCCAGTTTTTCTTCATCCTTGACAATTCAGTAGCCATTTATGTAACTTGGATGGGTTTTTCTATACAATTGCAAATAAATTGGTGAATGGACAGTCCCTTAAAAAAGCGAAGCCTGACTAATTTTGTACAATCCAAGAAAAAATGTGCTGTACCGAGTAATGTGCCAGTAGATCTAAAGGGCAAAAAATGCCAGGACGAAGCTATTGTTGCCATTCTAATACAGTTGATATGGAAAAATAAATATGTTTGACTACATGACTATAACAATAAAAATTGTTGGAAAATGGAAAAAAGAAAAGAAATAAATATGTTTGAAAACAGACTTTGTAATGTATAATAGCTTGAACCAGTAGTTTGTTATCTGTATGAGGAGCTTATGGGGGCTCCTGTTTGTGTGGTTTGTAATATTAAGCTCCTGTTCTCTTGAGGTTTGAGAGTTGTTCATTCACTTGTCTGCACTGGAGTACTGAATTCAGGCTTTGGTTTATTTATTAGGATATGTATAACATAGCATTGACAAATACAGTTTTGTTACATTTGAGATACTGCATTCAAAGGAAGAAAATATTGCCATGGTCCTGTAAAGTGGAAGTGAACTGACAAAAATGAAAGAAGGAAACTTCTGTTCCACAGTAAGAGCTCATCGTCAGATGAACAGCAAGCATGACTGTGGTTACTTATAATTCACTGCTCCATTTAGAGTGATTCACCACGCAACTTCCAGACTTCAGTGTGCCACTAAAAAGTGGCTTCGCATGTACTATTTTAAAGTCACTGTGTAGGTGCTGCTTTGCTTTATTCTTTCATTAGAGTGGGACTGGCATATAAAATATTGACTTCAATTGGAATTTTTAAAAGGATGCATGATTTAAACTGCCTCAATTATTACATTGGTAGGAAGAGGAGAGAGAACTTCCACAAATGATAAAAAGAATGTGAAGAAGGCCATACTATCAAAACCAAATACCATTAAGTCCATGTTTATGGCTAGTACTGGGAAGAAGAACACTGATGTAAGTTATTTCCTGAATTTTGAGAAAATTGATATTGGTATGTAGCCTGCCTAAATATAAGTTTTTATGGGGGATGTCTTTACTCTCTGAAAATGCAAACAATAAAACACAAGCTTGTTCAGCTTCCATTGGGAAAGTTAGTGTTAACTGATCTAACATTTTCAACATGTACTGAGTGCAGGTATCTCATTTTTCAGAAAGCTGTTGATCTGTCCAAGGATGATCTGCTAGGAGATATCTTACAGGATCTGAATGCAGAGGTAGGAATTCATGTGTGTTCTGGGACGATAGTAGAAGAGCAGGTCTTTTTTCCCCCCAATGAAAATGTATTATTTTTAAATAAAAGTTGAAATAACATTTCACTGTTATCTGTTTTATACAACAATAGGTTAACTGTTGTATTTATAGTGTTGATTTATATATTATAGTACTACTGACATATATGTACCATAAATGTAAAGCTTCTACTACATTTGGTGTCTCAGCATGTAGGAATTCTAAAATTGTAAACCTTATTGCCATAAAATCAGATTGAATATCAAGATTTTTCATTGGTTTTGTAATATTTAATTTAGCCATAATGTACAAATTCCAAATTTTGTTATACGTTGGAGTCATATTTGCTTTCCATTTGCTGGCTATCATCCATCTAGCTGCAAATAGAAGTAAAGTTATTATTTTGTGTACAACTTAAGGGCTTTTATTTCTAGTCTGAAATTTAATAATAAAGATTCTGGAGTCAGATTAATTCATTGTTGTGTAAGTGTATAAATTTCTTTTTGTATTTTTTCCCAAAAGGGTTGAATTGTTGGACATTCAATCCAACGGTGGATTTATGTACCAGTTTGTTTACAATTCCTCCAGCAGTATGGTTGTACAGATCTAGTTAAATGAGAAAAAGAGCAAGTCTTGACAGTGTAGATCTGTAGGCCTATTTGTTTATTTCTAGTTATCTTAAAGAGTGTCTTAAATGTAAATGGGATTTCTGAAATATAAATTCACCATAAAAGATTTTTTTTGAGAGAAAAAAGTACTTTATTGATATACTTCATAGCATCACATATAATACAAAATAAACAATAACATCAAGATTGTAAAAAGACAGGTTTACCGTGAGGTATTAAGTAGCTTACAGTATTGTCTATGAAAATTATTACCACAATAACTTAACAAGAAAAGAGAGAAAATAATTCAAAAATACAGTAACCTATTGTATGTTGGATTTTTAGGAATAATCTTATTTTCAGAAAAGTAGGTCATTAAAGGGTACCAAACTGCCACTATGTGTCTTTAGTATTGGGTATAGGTTATGTCATATGAATTGTATGCGATCTGCTTTGTCCCAAAGATGAGCTTCATTTGTCAGTTATAGTTTTGCTATTGTAAGGTAGGTCCAGTATAGGAGTATTGGGTTCATATGTCATGGGCAGCTAACTGGGATTCTGCATGAGAGTAGGGAGATGTGAGGCAACATGCCTGGCTACGAGTTGGATCTGTGCACATCTCAGGTTAATGCTGTCTGAAATAGATGTCTGCTGTCATTAATGTTAGCATAAGAAATCAGGAATGGACTACATGATGATTCTTCCTGTCCTCTTCACATTTCTGTTACATGTTCAAATTCTTTGTCCCTTTGCTATTCGTTTGACACTAATCATAGTTAATACAAATCCAGTGACATGCCAGAAGAGCACTACCATTCTCGTAATAAATGGAAAGTTGTTGCATTTTGACACTTTGAGACTTACTTTAAAACAGGGGTGGGGAACTTTTTTTCTGCCAGGGGCCGTATGGATATTTATAACATGATTTACGGGCCATAAAAAATTATCAACTTAAAAACAGTGCTCCGCTGAGGGAGAATGATTTAAGTCAGCAAAATTAATGCAAATAATTGTTTTTCTATTTGAAGTCATGTGGGGAGAGCCTAATCTGGCATGCACGCGCACACAGACACACATGGCCCGCTGCCCTAGGCAAATACATAGGTCCAGGGCTTGTAGAAAAACCCCAGCAGGAACTCAGTAGCATATTAGACCACATCCCCTAATATTAGCATATTAGTTCACACACTTATTAGCATATTAGGCCACACCATCTGGGATAATCAAGTGCAAACTGAACTGTGACAGTAACTTTTCCAGGCCCTGCAGCAATTCTGGCTGGCCAGCCAGGCCTTGGGGAGGCTGCTGCACAGTGTGGCTGGGCCCCATGATCCTCGCTGGCCAGCCAGGCCCCAGGGAGGCTGCCACATGGCTCGGTTCGGTCCAGCAATCCCCGAGGGCCATACCAAGTGACCTCGACCCTCGGGATGGAGGTTCCCCACCCCTGCTTTAAAAATACATGACCACATGAAGGTGCTGTATACTGAGTCAAACTATTGGCCTATCAAAGTCAGAATGGTCTGCTCGGACTGACAGCAGGTCTCTGAGTCTTAGGATATGTTCACATCATCTGCTACTTGATCTTTTAAGTGGTGATGCTGGGGATTTTACTTGAGACCTGCATGCAAAGCAGATCCTCTGCTACTAAACCACATGTTCTGCTACTGAACCACATGTCTTGTCCTTCTTTCTCTTTTCATAATAACATTTGTAGTTCCAAAAGGTTTGTTCTACTGTTCAAAATGACATAGTTTTTAAATGTTGGAGAAATTTTATGTTTGTGTAGGCCTCTGCTACACGCTAATTGATGTAAAACGCAGAATTTCCTTTTCTTTGGCAAATTCTTCTAAAGAAATTACAGTGTTATTTTTTCCCCCTTTGTAGTCAGCTCATATAGCACCACCACCAGTTATAATGCGTAAAAAGAAGAGACTTTATGGAACATCACAAAATCCTTTCTCTGTGCAATTTCAAGTCTCCAAGGTAATATTTCCAAAACAAACTGCAAGACTTAACATATCTTGATTTTATTATTTATTTTAAAACTTTTTTCTGCATTTCGATATTTTAACATAATTTGATGTGCTACTATGCAAACAAGTCGAAAATAGAATTAGTAATTGTAACACAGTATTTGATCTAGTTATATTTCTCCAGGTCAACTAACTCTCCAGTGAAACAGCATTTGTACACTGGCTCAACTTAAATAGGCATCCTGTTTCCACTTAGAACTTGCTTTTCAACTAACTTTTCTGCTGATTAAAAGGAGGGGTCCCCAGAGATCACCAAAAAGTTATGCTAGGAATCAGGGGACCTGCATGGACAAAAGGCTTATGGGATGGGGACAGTATTAATAAAGGAACTGGGTGGCATAGCTGGCTGAACCCAACTCACAGTGCTGTAGAGTTCTGTGACCCTTGCACATTATAATGACATACAGGTAGGAGCACCTGTTGGAGTTCTCTGTTGGAGTAGTATATAGTTTTGTATGCAGATATTAGCAAAGAGATAGCTAAAAAGGATTAATTTTGTTACTTTGTTGCTGAAGCAAACTGCTTTTAAAACCACCATGGTGGAATCCATTGCAGAATTACTCCAGATAAGCCCATTGATTTGATGGGATTCTGCTGTGAATAATTGTAATGTGTTGTAAGTATAAGCAATATTACTGATGATCAGATTTAATTAATACTTTCTTGTGTTCATAGAGAACTTCTGTAGCTAAACCTGTTATTCCTGTCAAAACCAAAGCTGCTGCTTTGAATTCATTTCAATCCAACCATTCAATCTGTATGTCAAGGCCACAGACAGTCGAAGATGCAGTTGGTGATCCTGAAAATGGAATTCAAATTGTGGAAAATGGAGAATTGGTAAAAATTAAACAAGAGGAAGTTACTAAAGGTATTCATGATACTTTGACAAATTTGAGAAGGTATCTTTGTTGCTGTTAGCCAAAGTAAGGATCTTGTGGAATCTTCAATTCTAACTTGTGACATGAGCTTTTCTGAGTAGAGCCCACCATGTCAGATGCTTGGTAGCCTCCTTCAGAGGTGAGGCAGTAAGTAATGATGACAGACTAGAAAGTTCATTTTTCCAGAACTTAATTGCATAATATGACACAAAAGGCAGATGAAAATAAAAAAATTGTTCAGTCCTAACTGAGGTTATTGTTTGGTATTTGATATTCTGTTTCACTGTACTGCAGCATTTCTGTAATTTGGTATGTTAAATAGTCTATGCAATAATTACAGACAGTGAACAGGCTATTGTGGATTTTGATGATGAAGACTTCAATGAATCTATGGAGGATGTAGGAATTGTAGCAGAAAAAGTTACATCTCTGAAAGAAGAACTAAAGTTGGAAGACCAAAAAACAAGGCAAGTGGACTCTGAAAGCAGGCTCGTATTTCACGTCAGAAAACTGCTGTTGTTTCTTGTTTGGCTATATTCCTGACTTTTTACTAAGCTTGTTCGTGTGGGAAATTTTATTGCAAATGAAGGCCTCATAGAGAAGCTTCTCAATATGTTAACTGACTTGTATTAAACTTGCATATAAAGAATCTTCGTTGTTCTTTTGAAAAAAAAGAGAGTTCCTTGAATTGGTAGCCTTTTCAGATAGTCTTCCCTTTTAAAAATCATCCATGGATTTTTTTCAGAAGCTCTTCCCTCTCTGATATTTCCTGTTGGGACGAAATCACTGAAAATGTTGATGAACAATTAGTTTCAGAAATTCAAGTAGATTCTAGTGAACTTCCTCTAGTAACTGGAGAAGATGGGCAGCAGGTGTTCAGGTTCTATTGGCTAGATGCTTATGAAGATCAGTATAACCAGCCAGGTATGTGTCCCTATGAAATCTGTTCTTTCTGCCTCCATATGCTTGTGTAAAATCACAATTGTGCTTAAGGAGTCGTTGTGTCCTTTAACTTTTCTTTGTTATTGAGTGTCAATCTGCTTTGTAATTGAATAGGCATAAACCAGATCAGCATTGGCTGCAGCATTCATGGTGCAAAGCAGCTTTAGGAGGGGATGAATTGTAGTAAGTGGGAGGAGTAAATTGAAGTGACTCGTGGGAGGAGCTATACTGCTGATGTAAAACAACTGAGGGATTATGTAATAGTTAAATGCTTTAGTATTATTAGCAATAGTAATCTCCATACAACCAAGAGAGTTGCGGTAAAAGTTCCATAATTAGGAATTTTATTTCTAGATCTTCACTGTTGTTTAACTTAACGTTAAATTCAGAAATGGGTAAAATAGAGGTTAATGGCAAATGTTTCAGTTCTGCAGCCCAAGTGATTTTTTTTGCAATTAATGTTCCTTTCTGTCTTGGGAAGCAATTTAAATATGATACTGTCTTTTGGTGTGCTGACTATACACAACACTACTATGATAGTAAGTAATGATCTCTGAAGCTGTAGTGAAATCAGTGGCTAATATGGGGAAAAAAACTTTATCCCTCAGAGTCCCTTGCATAGTGTTTTACTTTTATCTTGGATTCTGTATGGTAGTTTCTGAATGGGGCATAATTATGAAAAGACTTCTGTTCCTTGATTACAAGAAGAGATCCTGTCATCATAACTTTTCAAGGATGAATAATAAAGACTGCACCTGGTTTCAATTAGTAATGGAGAGAAAAATAAATTTTGACATTACTTTTTTGTTTAAGAGAATCATGATCATTACAGATAATGAGACATTATCAGTCTTATACAGGGAATTTATGTTACCGTGGGAAGAGTAAAATTTCCTCTATCTGTATGCTGACTGAACAGCTATAGATTAAGGCTGCAAACAGTTTAATTCCTTGACTTTGTACATCAGGTAACATTTTAGTTAAAGTGCAAATTCTGCTACAAATAATGCAATCATCAGCTAGTACAGGCTTGTCTTTGAACTTGTTTGATTATTTTTCTCTACTAAATTGCTTTTTATTTCTCTGGGGCAGGAAAGGTACAGGATAAGTTGGGTGCTTGTAAAGATCATGGGGCAGATGAGTTATTAGTAAACAACCCCCACCCCAGTGCATACCACTGTACTGTTAATCTTGGGCCTAGATGAGAAGTTTCTTATTCATGTAACTTTAAACCTCAGCAATCTCATGCACTAGAAGCAGTGCTGTTAATACTGCAGGTCTCTGCTACCTCCTCATCTAGCCATGGTACGCTACAAGAGGGAGGTTATCTACCTCATTTTTCTTGTATCGTTTGTGATGGTTTTGGGAGGGTTGGGATGTGTTTCTTCTATCTTAATTTACATACACTTGGCTGAGTTGCCCAGTTTTGCAGAAACCCATACTTTGTCTTTATGATCCCTGCTGATAAGTTTGAGAGGCCTCACATTACCCATTAGGAGTGATGAATTTGTGCTCATGAGCTTGCAAAAGTTCTTCAGAAGCCTTGGATTGTCAAAAGAGAGAGCTGCATTTGATTGCATAGGATATTAAATATCACTGGCTCTAAGGTCACAGAATCTCTGCTTAATTGGATGCTGTTCCCCATTCATTAACCTTTTCAGTGAAATAGCATGCATGAGTTCCTGAATCTTGGCATGTAACACCTCACTTTCACTATCACAGAGTTGTGTGTGTTATCCTGTGGTGGTGGTGACTCAGGAAGATTCTGGTCTTATAAATGTTGACACAGTCTGACCCTTAACAAACATTTGAATGTTTGTATTTATTTATTTATTTAGTCAATTTATATTCTGCCCTTTTCTCAGAAACGGGCTCAGGGCGGATGACATAATAAAACAATAATTAAAAACTTACCATTAAAACCAGAGCAATATAAAATAGTACAATAATTAGAAGCAAATTATAAGCAAATTCTAGACAAATTATATTGGGCACATTTTACAGTATCCTGAAAGTCTGAAATACAGTAATTAAGAATGGTAAGATGGTATCACAGCAAAGAAGGCCAGCCCTTGGAATAGGATGCCTGTTGCCTCAACCAAAGAACCCAGAAAGTAGAAGACTGGGAGAAAACTGTGTTACAAGTGAAAAATTACCAACATTAAATCACTTACTCACGAGAAGTACTGATTACACATTACTCACAAGAAGTACTGATTACACATTGCTTATTATTAATAATGTCTAGAAAAATCATTTAACACTCATACATTGAAGAAAGCATACACTGAAAATATGAACACATATACCAATCTACAATAATTTTCCTGCACAGGAAAAGCACTTAATACATGAAAATTATAGGAAGGTGCCAGAATTTTCTCATCCCCAAGAACATGTGAATGTGACACGGTTCTGGTAAAGTTAGTGTTTCGAATGCGATTCTTCGTCTGACAAAAGAAGGTAGTTTTCTGTAACCACAGTGAGAACCGATAGTGCCTGCCTTGAGTAAACTGATCAGCAACATTGCCATCATAAAGTATAGAGCACTGGTTCCAGATTAATTGTTCTCAGCTTGCGGCGTTGGCCGCTGATAGAGAACTGTTGCCTAATGAAATTGACCTAAGCATATTATGAATTAAGCTGGGGTTCCAGAAAACTACCTTCTGCCCAATTAAGAATTTGGAAATGGGTGTTTGTGAGAAAGTCATAATGCTGTTACAAGGTTAGCTGATTGGCTTATGAAAAAGCTGGAAACAGTGAAACGTGATAATAAGCTGACTATCACGCGAAGGTGGATTTTTTCCTTTATAGCCAATATCTGAGGCTGGACTGTGGACTTCAGGAAGAATTTGGAGTTATATACCCATTGAAGATTGAAAAAGTTTTTTCAGAGTCACTCAGTGGAATGGACATAGTATCAGTGGTACTTTCTTTTTAAATCCTTTTTGATATCGCTGTATGAATTTGTTGATGTTTGAGCACTTATAGAATGATTTTTTTTAACTGTAACTAGGTGTTTGATATAATTTGGCACCATTGTTATTTGGTTGTTTATCTATACTGTGTTTCCACTGTCTTTTCTAACTTTCTTTTGTAGGCTGCCATCACAATGCATATTGAACTGATAGCAACAACAAGAAAATTGTGATGCCAATTTCATGTCAGAGTAATTAGATGAAAATGGGAAGGAAGGGAAAATAGTTATTGGATTATTGTACATTGCTGTTGTGATCCACCCTAAGCCCACTTGTGGGGAGGGAGGAATAACCTGTGAGGGGGGGGAAAGTATACTTTAAGTATAGAAAGGTGCCATTTACTGCTTGGGTGATATTGTGAAGCATGTATCTGTTGTACAGGATTTTCAAAGCAATCACTTGACTGTGGAGTACTGACTTTCAGCAGATGGAGCTGTCAATTAGAGCCTACAAATTGGAAATCATATTGCTCCCATGGGTGAATTAGTGTGTTTATTCAGTAATTTTTAGTATTGCAGCTTTCCATTAGCAGCTGTGCTGTTATGATTAATGCACATTGTCTCTGTCTTCACCTTCTCTCCCATCTTAGGGGTGGTATTTCTCTTTGGTAAAGTGTGGATTGAATGTGCGAAGTCCTACGTTAGCTGCTGTGTGGCAGTAAAAAATATTGAGAGAACCATTTATCTCCTGCCACGTGAGTCGGTATGTTTCGAAGTAGTGAATTAGGAGTAAGTAATGGCACAAATGATACATGATGAGGCTGTGAAATCAGAAGGAGAACTGGGAGTAATAAGACTTCTATCCAGTTTTCATATTCATAAATCACCTCTTGTATAATGTCCATAAAACTTTAGGCATACATTCTCAGGCCTATTGTGGTATTCTCTTTTTCTCTCTCACAAAGTCTTACCCCTTCAAGCTCTGTGAAGCCTTTGTGGCTTAATGTTAGTCCTCATCCCCAACATAAATTAGGCTTAATAGTGCAATCATAAACAAAGTTACTCTAATCTAAACCCTTTGATTTCAGTGGCCTTAGACTGGAGTAATTCTGTTTAGCATTGAACTGAAAATGAGTGGGACTGTTCACGTTAATTCATCTTTTGTTGTTGTCTTGTCTCCCTCACTTAACTCTTGTCTATTTAAATTAGAATTGCAAGCTTGTTGGACAGTCACCTGTCTTTAGTTTATTAAGTTGCTTTGTAACTGCTATAGAAATAATAGATTCAACACACAGCCTATACATTCTTTTAAACTTTACAAAAACAAACTGAATTGATAACAATTGCTAAATTTCTTTGCTGCTTAAAGCGGATCGGCTTATCTTCTGGTAAAGAGACAAAAAATTCCGTGACCATGATGGATGTCTATCAAGAATTTAATGACAAAATTGCAGAAAAATACAAGATCATGAAGTTCAAGTCCAGGGTTTGTTTTTATCATTTTCATTTTTAAGTGTGGTTGATAGAGGGGAGGATGGTTGATGCTCTGTTGTAGTTGCCTCTAGTTGCCTTATAGGTGACTTTACAGTGCATCAAAATATTTAGTGGTGGTCATATCAGAATACCCAGAATACCCAGCTTGCTATCCAGAGCAGAACAGGTAGCTAACAGTGTCCATAGCATCATTTGTGAAAATACTGAGGCTTGGTATCAGCTTCTTAGTGTTTAAGCCAGGGGTGTTGAACTCATCTGTTATGTGGTCTGGATTGGACATAAATGGGACTTTGTGGGGCTTGGCCATGCATGTCATAAAATGTAATGCCAGGTAGCAAAGAGAGAAACTTTATGAAGAATACAGATAAACACAATTAAAGATTTTTTTAACTTAAAATACAAACATTCTTTAACTCTTGTGATATTTGGTTTAAAATGGAAAGGTAGGGAGATAGTGGGATTTGGCAGTGCAATTTTAAAAATAAAACATTAACAAAAGGCGTAAGGATCACAGCAGAAACTAAACATATAAAATGCTCTTTGCCTAGGAAAACATGAAATGACTAGGCATTGTAAGCTTCTACCCCCCCCCCCCCCAAGATCTTCTCAGATTACAATGGCTCTCCAGTGTAATTTGTCTGTATGTTCCCAGGTTAGAATACTCACTAGGCACCATTTCTCAGGTCCATTCATCAGAGACAAACTGGCTCAAAGAATCAAGCCTTTATTTGCAAGAAGACCACTCCAGCAAGCAACAACTTAAACTGGCCACAAAAACACTGGAAAGTGAAACAAGCTCCACTCCACCAAAGCCATGGGTGGGCTGGGTGTGGTCTATGGGAAGCGCTTTTGACACCCCTGGTTTAATTTTTCATAGAACGGACATTGGCTGTCAGATTCAGTAATTGCTTGGTACTGAGAAAAAAAGTCTCAGTGTTCCATGTTAAGATGTATATAGCAGTAAACGCAGGGCTGCACAATGCTAGTTTGTCATAGAATGAAAGAATGGAATATTAACTAAGTAGAAACCGACATTTGGCAATAAAAAAGCTAAGGGTCTGATGCACATTTAATATTTGGAGCTTGATGTGTTATGTGTTTGAGTTCCAGCTTTAGGAAAATGATGGAGCAGATGGAGCAGAGTGGCTATTAGCCACAGCATATTTTTGGAACTCTCTGCCTGGGGCAAGTGATGCCTTGTATTCTTGGTGCTTGGGAGGGGCAACAGTATGAGGACTTCTAGTGTCCTGGCCCCACTGATGGACCTCCTGAAGACACCTGGGTTTTTTGGCCACTGTGTGATACAGAGTGTTGGACTGGATAGGCCATTGGCCTGATCCAACATGGCTTCTCTTATGTTCTTTTATATGTGATATTTCAGTATACTATTTTAAACACTGATTTTACCTTGGATTTATGTTCTGGAAATCTTGGTAAATGCTGTCATTATAGGACAACAATAGAATGGAAGGATGATGAGGGGGAAGAGATGAGGATGCAGTCAGAGGAGACTGAGGACTGTATGCTTATTCTCACTTGTGAAAATGATTTTCAAAGATCATTCTCCTACATAATTGTTCCTAACAGTCAGTTCTATAGCACTCGGTTTGCTTGGCCAGACTGAAGATCTGTTGACCTTGTAGAAATGAATTAGCTTGCAATCAATCTGACCAAGCTCCATCCTGGAGCTATTCTTCCCTCAAAGCTCTTCACTTCTTGAACACCCTTTATGGGTTTCTCCTTTTGATTGGTCAATTGCCCAGTGTTTTGAACTGACATAATCTTACTTTAATAGCTAATGGTCTATTTAAATCTAAATTACAAAAACAAGTTTACCACTTAAATTTTCTTATCGAAATCTCACATCCCACACATAGCTTGAAGCTCATTATTTCCAGACATAGTAAATTAATCTTGATTGCAAAAATGGCCCATAGTCCCAGGAGAGGTAACACATAGCATTACAGCAAAGCAAAATCCAAATCCAAAATATACTGTAGTTAAAATTTACCTTCCATGTTTGGTCTACTTAAATCACTTCAGTGATTGTGTTTGTTCTTTTGAACCTTCAGTATTCTTATACCCATAATTTCTATGGTGCTTGACCCTTAAAATGCCATAGACTTGTGGCACGGTGCTGACTCAAACATCTTGTCATGTTTACATTTTTTCAGGCTGCTGTGTTTCATATTTCTAATCATGTTACTTAATGGGTATTAGCTTTCTTATCCCTCTCCCACATGTTACAGCATTCCGTTTTCTAAGTGGGAAATGGAAGGGTTGAACTCACTACACATTTGCATAGTCCTGCTTGTGGAGCAAGGACCTAGCCAGAGAAAAACTTTTAACATTAAGTTCTTGTATTCTGTTCTAATGTAGAGTTGAAGCTAAGTAAGATATTTTATTTAAATTTGTATCCCTCCCTTCCATCCAAATTAGGGTTTTCCTGTGAGGTGGACAAAACAGTGTATGTGTATAAATACACAGTATGTCACAGAAGTGAGTACACCCCCTCACATTTTGTAAATATTTAAGTATATCTTTTCATTTGACATTTCTCAGTACCAAGTAATTACTGAAGAAATGACACTTGGCTACAATGTAAAACAGTGAGTCTACAGCTTGTATAACAGTGTAAATGTGCTGTCCCCTCAAAATTACGCAACACACAGCCATTAATGTCTAAACCGCTGGCAACAAAAGTGATAATGTCCAAATGGGGCCCAAGTAGCCATTTTCCCTCCCTGGTGTCATGTGGGTACAAGGTATCAGGTGTGAAGGGGGAGCAGGTTATCGCTCTCACTCATACTGGTCACTAGATGTTCCACATGACACCTCATGGCAATGAACACTCTGAGATCTGAAAAAACAAATTGTTGCTCTACATAAAGATGGCCTAGGCTATAAGAAGATTGCCAAGACCCTGAAACTGAGCTGCGGCATGGTGGCCAAGACCATACAGCAGTTTAACAGGACAGGTTCCACTCAGAACAGGCCTCGCCATGGTCGACCAAAGAAGTTGAGTGCCCATGCTCAGCATCATATCCAGAGGTTGGCTTTGGGAAATAGACATATGAGTGCTGCCAGCATTGCTACAGAGGTTGAAGGGGTGGGTGGATCACCCTATCAGTGCCAAGACCATACACCGCACGCTGCATCAAATTGGTCTGCAGGGCTGTTGTCCCAGAAGTAAGCCTCTTCTAAAGATGATACACAAGAAAGCTCGCAAACAGTTTACTGTAGACAAGCAGACTAAGGACATGGATTTCTGGAACCATGTCCTGTGGTCCGATGAGACCGAGATAAGCTTATTTGGTTCAGATGGTGTCAAACGTGTGTGGTGGCAACCAGGTGAGGAGTACAAAGACAAATGTGTCTGGCCTACAGTCAAGCATGGTGGTGGGAATGTCATGGTCTGGGGCTGCATGAGTGCTGCCAGCACTGGGGAACTACAGTTCATTGAGGAAACCATGAATGCCAACATGGTACTGTGATATACTGAAGCAGACCATGATTCCTTCCCTTCGGAGACTAGGCCGCAGGGCAGTATTCCAACATGATAACGACCCCAAACACACCTCCAAAACGACCACTGCCTTGCTAAAGAAGCTGAGGGTAAAGGTGATGGACTGACTAAGCATGTCTCCAGACCTAAACGCTATTGAGCATCTGTGGGGCATCCTGAAACGGAAGGTGGAGGTGCGCAAGGTCTCTAACATCCACCAGCTACGTGACATCATGGAGGAGTGGAAGAGGACTCCAGTGGCAACCTGTGAAGCTCTGGTGAACTCTATGCCCAAGAGGGCTAAGGCAGTGCTGGAAAATAATGGTGGCCACACAAAAGATTGACACTTTGGGCACCATTTGGACATTATCACTTAGGGGTGTACTCGCTTTTGTTGCCAGCAGATTAGACATTAATGGCTGTGTGTTGCGTAATTTTGAGGGGACAGCACATTTACACAGTTATATAAGCTGTAGACTCACTGCTTTACATTGTAGTCAAGCGTCATTTCTTCAGTGTTGTCACATGAAAAGATATACTAAAATATTTACAAAATGTGAGGGGGTGTACTTACTTCTGTGGCATACTGTATATAATATACATGCACACATACATAAAAACATATATATAAAAACATAAACTTACAGAATCCTCTTGTCTCCTTTTTCTTGCTCACCACTACTTGTGGACTGCATACCAAATATCTAATTGTCAAATGGACCAGCAGGTCTTCACTGCTGTGCTCCTTATTCTCATACATTTTGGGAAGTAGAATAAATTAATTTCAACATTCAAATAATTTATGTGGGTTGGCAAACTTGAGGATCTGTACACAGTTTAAGGCACAAATGAAATTTGTATTGTCTCAAGATGACCTTCATGGTTTTAGGTGATCAAATTAAAACAGAACCAGTGAAGTTCTTTGGTTAAAGAAAAACGTAGGTAACACTAGTAGTACCACTGTTGAATTTACCAAATTATGTATTTTGCCTAGAAAGTGGAAAAGAATTATGCTTTTGAGATACCAGATGTTCCTGCAAAATCTGATTACCTAGAAGTTAGATACTCGGTAAGTAAATGGTAGTTCCTAAGCAGAGGGAAATACTAATTATTTTGACTGTTACCTAACTAGTTAGTAACTGTTCTGTAGAAAACTGTTCTGATGTATGGCTAGATTACAGTAGGCCACTTCGGGGCGTGGTCAGCAAAACCTGTCATCTTTCATGCTGTGTCTGTTGGATATCTGTTCCTTTCAAAAGAATTTTATATATTATTTAAATATGCAGATTTTGAAATTGTAGGAATACTTTGCTGCAATCCAATGGAGTCTTTCCTTGGAGTGAAAGGATTTCTATCCACAACTTTCTTGACTCTTCCTCCTCCTGCATCCTACAATGTCCACTGGGGGTTTGATTCCCTGGGAGCCACATTGGGGGCAGGATATATTGTGCTCCAGTTGTGTCAGGGCTTCAGTTAATATTTCCAGATGCTGCCAACATGACATGGGGATGCCGTGCTGGGCAGCATTGTCAGATGCAACCCACTGTGTAAGGTACAGCATGCACAAATTGATTGGCAGAATAAAATGCACAAATGCAAGCAAATTACTCTGGTAGCAATAGCTGTAGCCAGCTTGGCCAATGTGATTAGATTCACACTGAAGCCACCTGAATGCAAAGAAAGCACCAAAATATACGTTGCTTTATTAAAAGAATGTGCAGGAATATACAAGCAAGCAAAAAACAGTGAGAATAAAATAACAAAGGCTAAATAGTCTAATTCTAGATACTCAAAAAACAATGGTCCCTTAATCCAAAGGGTACCTAACAAGGCAAAGTATGATAGTTTCATAATCAGCAAGTGTCTTGCCATCTTGGCCTACTCAGTCAAATGGCTGAGCCAAGCCCTTAAGCTATGGCAAGAGCTCCAAGTTGGCTAAGCATGGAAAACTATAACAAAGATCTTACTTTATGCCTCATAACCTACTTTGGCCTGATTCAGGCTTGCCAATCAAAAGTAGGCCCAATGACAATAGACGTTGCTGACCAGGTGAAATAATCAGAGATTGCTAATTAGTATTTGATGTTCTGTAGTTACATTGGATCCAGTTAACAAGCTCCTATAAATCCTTGAATTAGCTAGATAAAATGTGTAGGCTGCTCAGGGTGGCCTTGAAACTTTTTGGTCTGATGATATTTCTTGTACATGCAAACTACTTCTCATCCTTGTTTTTTTCTCTGTCACTGTAAATTTGGCCTTAGTGCTCAGAAAGCAGGGATTTTCCACATTCTGTAGGCCTTGTGCCTAAACCAATGTTTGAGTGTGAACAGATGACTACGGAGAAACCTAGTCTGATGGGAAGATTAGAAAGTTGTGCTCTGTTGATGGAAATCCTACAGTTTTCTGCAGATGGAAATCCATCTGTGGAAATGCTCCAAGCCGTTGTGGATGCTGACAAGATAACTGTTGGTATACCTATATTTCTGAATAAGCTCTATCAAAGTAATAGGGCGGGGATGTTTTCCTCTTCCTGCTGTGTTATGAGTAGCTTGTTTGTGGATGGAGGCAACAACTTGAGGCATGACTTATTTGAGATTTGGATTTCTGAGATTCACTATATGCGTTACAGTGTATCAGATTCTTGATAAATTGACTGTGGTTCCAGACCAACTTGTTAAGCATATGCAGGAAAATAAAAACTGGGCTTCAGTTTTCAGTTGGAGTCACATTTGGCTTATGTGCTCTGAATTTGATTAGTGTGGCTGAAAGGTGCTTAAAGTTTCTTTTTGTGCAGTCAGTTTGCTTCTTGGTCGTGCATGAAGAGCAGAAGTAAAATATCATTTTATACTTTAAGAAAATTCTGTTAAAGCATCTAGTAAAATGCTTTATTGCTGTATTTCTTTTCTCAGGCTGACTTCTCTCGGCTTCCTCAAGACCTGAAAGGAGAGACGTTTTCTCATGTGTTTGGAGCTAACACTTCTAGTCTAGAACTGTTTTTGATGAGCAGAAAGATCAAAGGACCAAGTTGGCTAGAAATAAAAAATCCACGTATGAGTCTATTGCATAGAATATCTAACAGAAAGATGGGCCAATTATATGGGGGTGTTCAAGACAAAATTTACCAGAAGGAAATAGGGAATACTTGAAAACACAATTCATATATTTGCTGATCCAAGTGAAGGAATCTGCAATTTGAAAAGACCTGGACTTCACAGTACAATGTCTTTTTTAAATTGTTCCAGTATTCCTAAATTTTATAACTCCCAAGTACTCAGAATCCCACTGACTTTTTTCTTAGGCAATGAAGCCTGCTTTTATAAGAAAGCAAAATATATTCTCCAGATAGCTTTCTAGAAATTTGCTGAGGTTGGGAGGCTGGGTTGATGGAGAGCCTGTGACTGAAATGTGTCTGCTTTTGGGGAATCCCAAAGCAGGTATGGGTATCAGAAAACATATTCACTTTGATCCTTTCCAAATGAAAGGCACAGTTATGGCTGTGTTTCTTGACCATCAGCTATTGAGTAATAGTCTTTCCTATGTCCCTGCAAGATGGTCTTTTCTCTGTTGACTTCATCCTTCATTTGATTTCCACTCTATTATGTGCTAGTATTTACTTAGTATTTAGGAGTAAGTTTTAGGATTAGTAGATTAGACTGCTTAGGTTTCTCGGCGGGGAGGGCGGGGTATAAATTAAAAAAAATATTTATTTATTTATATTTAGATATGTAGATATGAGGTGTAAGGATAAGGTTTGTTAAGGAAATGTAGCAGTCATTTTGGATAATAAATGTATAGGCTTGATGTTCACTACGTGTGAGACAAATTTACACTTTTTATGTATTCTACTGCTGCAGATACTGTTTTGAGGGAACTGTAGTTTCATGGCAGCAGTAGAAATTGTGAGCATGGTAGAGGAGGTTAGCACATGAGGAAGGCTACAGAAACACCATGTGGTCACACTGGAAGCCAAAGTAGATTAACCCTTTGCTTAGTAGGCTGAAAAGTAATCTGTTTGAGGAAGTGTCGCCAAAGTGCTCTTGGAAGTGATGTCCTGCCCACTAGCCAAGGTGTCCAGTGAGCTCAAGCCTGGAATGTGAACTGCTAGCCCTCCCCCTCCCAACAAACTTTGGTTTTTCTTAAGGTTGAACTCACAGCATAGCAATGAACAGTCCCTACTTATAAGGCAGAACATGACACACTTCAGCCTGCTGCCTCTGGCTGCTGGTCTTTCCCTTGTTCCGACTGATGCTCCAGGGCGTTGCCTGCACACTCCACTATTGTGCCCAAATGTTTTTTAGGGTAATTACCCATCCATACACCAATAGTTGTCCAGTGTTCAGTCTGTCTATTACTGCTGCCCAGGATATTTCCCTGCCTCCAGCAGCAGCTGTCTAGTGCTTCACTGGTAACACCTGCATTGATTAGGGTTCTCATTGAGTAGTGCCTGGCATTTCCTGTGTGCACTTGCAGCATCTGCTCAGCTCTTTGTGGTTGGCTCAGGCACTGGGAAAGGGTAATGGGGCTCTGGGAAAATTTAAAGAAGGATTTCCCTTGTTTCCCCCCTTCATATGCTAAATTCAGGTGTTTTCAGAATGGATAGAGGTTGCAGATGGTCAGTTTTGTCCAAAGCAAAATCCAGAAACAAAGGGTTGGATCCTGTGGATTTCTGCAAAAAATAGCAGAAAGCCTCTTGCATTAAAAGACAGCTCAAATCTCTAGAATCCAACCCAGTAGTTTTTCTTAGGACTGAAACAATGCTTAACAGTATGTAAGTTTTGAAGTTCTCTTGAACTTTTCATCAGGCTAGATGCTGAAAAGGAATGCATCATTTTAGTTAATAGCACCAAAACCTAGAAAGAGTAGAATTGTTTTTTTCATTTAAAAATGCTAAAATCATTGGGAGTTGACATTCTTTATTAACTAAATGTTATTCCTATACATTTGTTTAAAATATTAGTATGCTTATTTTAAAGATGGTGTTCTTGTAATTGGCTCCTGTGTTTCCACAGAACTCTTGAATCAGACTGTCAGTTGGTGTAAGGTGGAAGTAGCAGCATTGAAGCCTGATTTGGTGGATGTGGTAAAAGATCTTTCGCCCCCTCCTCTTGTGATTATGTCTCTTAGCATGAAGACAGTTCAGAACACAAAGACTCATCAGAATGAGGTAAGCCATAAGCTTCAGGGTAATGCAGAAAAACAACTCTTCGTAAGTACTTCATCAACCAAGTAATCAAATACCTGTGCGTGCTGTGTATTTTGAATCTTATAGATCTGCTTGCAGATGTCTGCTGGTAGACCTCAGTGTGACACTTCTTAAAAGACTGATTCAATCTAGGAGCACTAATTATTTTTGAACATACTGATTATTTTCTTTTGCAATAAATGTAATAGTGAATATGGTGTACACATTTTATCCCAACATAAATTTAAGTACCATAGGAGAATCTGGCATAGTCTTTAGGAGTAGTTGGTGTGATTTTTAACATCATCGGGACATCTGTTTACATAATCTTTTTGAACCTGTAGGAACCTTTGAAATTCTGAAGCAGAATGGTGGGCGCAGCCACAGAATGGCTGCTGCCAGAAGCAGAGCCCGCCACAGAATGGCTACTATGGCTTAGATGTTGTCACACAATGAGAATCCTTGTGCTGTGGTGAAAGCTGTTGCCATTTCAAAGTTTTAAAAAATCTGGACTCAAATCTGCAGTGGCTAATCAGAAGCCTTGCTTGGCAAAAACTCCACCTGGCCCTGCCTAGTTTCTCAAACATTTGGTGGGCACCATGTGGCCAGTGGGCACCACATTGGAGACTCCTGGTTTACATGATTTCTTTCCGCATCCTGAATGCTCAGGATATGATGTTAAAAACATTTTTTAGGGTTTTTAATCATGGCTTCTCTCCTTGCTTCATCAAAATACGTCATTCTGTTGATCATACCTTTATTTGATTTTTAAAATATTTATAAGCTGCCCCATCCATTTAAAGCCAAGGCAATTCACTTCAGTCTTTAAAACAGTATGCTTATCATCTAGAACTAATGTGAACATATAATAGTAAAAGGGATTAAGAGTCTGAAAGATCAATTTCCTGTTAAACATAAGCAGATAATAGAATACCATCTCAGATCTTAAAAACAGTTTGGAGTATAAAAGGCAACATAAAATTGCAATTTTTATTTAAAAACTTATGTGTTCTATCTAAAGTAGGTCATTTTTCCTAGTCAGACCTTATGCTGAGTTGGGAAAGGAATGTGTTCTTTTGTTTATCGTGTGAGATAATTTGCAGTGCATATGTAAGATGTGAAAAAGTAAAACACACAATTGCTGAAGCAGAAGTTTGTATGAGTTTAGAATGAAACACTGAGTTTTAAATGAGTTCTTTTTGAGTGCAAAAAAGCAATGCAAATGTTTCCATTATGTGATGTCATATATCAAATAGAATTGTATGTTTCAGTTTATCAAATAAATTTATACTTCAAGAAAACTTGTTTGAAAGGGATTGTCTGTTGAGAGGGAACTAGTTTAACTGCCATTTTTCTTCTTCTTTTGTGTAGATTATGGCTATTGCAGTTTTAGTACATCACAAATTTTGTCTGGACAAAGCACCTCCTGAACCTCCATTTCAAACCCATTTCTGTGGTAAGTACTGCTAGGATTTCACTGATTTTTCTTTTGACATTTAGTTTGGTTATGATGATTTAGTAATGCTAGCCGGTGAAGAGAGTGTCTGATTAATTCAACAGCATTTCTTCAAGTAATAGAAGTGTGTTTTTCCAATGTGTGAAGAAGACTTTCCAAATATATTATAGTCTAGTTCTCTAGATTTGAAAGCATTTCTGTCACTAAATGCTGCCTGTTGTAATTTCTTTGTCCTATGTCAATAAGCTTCTGTATATCTGAAGAAATTAGATTCGAGATTTTCACAAAATCTTTTCAGTGGTTGATGGTGTTATACTTGGAGGAGCAGGTCTACCAAGGCTTAGTGAGTAGGCATTTTTGATTGGGAAGCTGGAGAGAGTTTAAGCCAACAGAAATGATCCTGAAGGACAGAGGAGGTTAAAGAAGAATGCTCTTATTACTTTCAAAAATATCACAGTCTAGTGACTACACCTCTGCCAATGGGTTTACACTTAAGCAGAAAATATCCAATGAAAAAAAACTCTGTCTAGAGTCTGTAGCTGAGAGACAGGAAGATCAAGTGGCATTATGCTAAACAGCCCAACAATGTGCTTGTTTACTCAGAAATAATCTATATTTATTTCAACTGTACTTATGCCTAGGTATGTACATACAGAGGTCAAATTCCAGTGATTCTGGAGTTTTGTGAGTGACATTTGGATATGTAATCCAGCCCTGCAAGACAGGATATAGATTGGGAAGGTTTATTCTTTTGTTTAGTGTGACTCAGATAGGATCCTATCCAGTTTGTGTAAAGCTGAACACTTCAATTTTAAGTGCTTAATGCTTTTGTTGAAGTCACTGGCTTGGATTCATCAGGCGATTTCTGTGGAAGGAATATATTTGTGTCAACAGAACACAAATTTCTCACCCTTCCTCCTGCAGTCTAATATGCTGCTCATGGGGACAGGGAACCCCCAAACCAGCATGAGGGGAGAGTTTTATCTCTGAAGCAAGGGGGAGAAGGAGATCTCCTCTGTCTATAGAGATCTTTTGGTGGATCAAGCAGTTGAAAATAGTGCTTAACCTGAATTGATACTGATTTTGGAGCCCCAAGTCAGGTCTCTTTTCAGTGTCCCTTCAAGGCATTATTTTCAGGTGTGTGTGTGTGGAGAAAAAGTTCTGTGTATTGAATATATAATCCAAATAATGGATGCTATTGAGAATACAATTCTCATTGTTTTCTTTGTTGTCAAAGCATTAATATGTAAACTAAACATATTTTGCATGCTATATCTTCAGTTGATTCTGAATTTCTGTTGCAGTTATTTCCAAACCAAATGACTGCATTTTTCCATATGACTTCAAAGAAGCTGCTAAGACTAAGGTATTTTTTCCTACATTGCTTTGCCTACTTACATTTTCAGCTTTCTGAAAAGGATGACTTTATTGTATTAGTTGATAATGATAATGTCAGTTTTTTAAAGGTCTATGCCAAAGGTATTATATTTCCAGAGACAGTGCATACTCTGCTGAAATACAAGTCTTCCAACAAGCAGCTACAGTGGGCTATGTAGTATACTTGTAAAGAGATTTTTTGCTTTGATTCTTGTGGTATTTTTTAACTGTATAAAGCCAGTCTTTTACAAGGGGGGTTAATGTGACTCAGGTGTCTTGATGCAGAAAGCCCCAGCGTCATTCCTTCATGTCTTTACTCAAAGGTTCTCAGATAGCAGGTGCTGAGAGACCTTTGCCAAGGATCATAGAAAGCTGCTTCTAGTCAGATAATACTGGACTAGATAGGACCAATAATGTAAGAGTACTTATATGTTGAAGAGTAGCAGATCTGATTAAGAACACTGATGAACTCTTGGTGAAATGCACACAGATGCAATCTTTTGGGAGCAAAATATGAATATACACATTTTAATGAACCTTATGAAATGACTGGATACATGCTTGTGGATAAAAGAAATGCATCTTTGCATGAAAAACTGAGCATTATCTGTATACGCATGCTTTCCTCTTGTATGAACTCTTCTGCTGTAATGAGTTAAAACGTTTCTGATGGCCGCTACTGGAAGCTGAGTACCTTTTTATTTCAATAAAACTTAGTTGTGTGCTCTTGTAGTCCTAGATTTTAAAATCTCGATTAACTGGAACTTTATGTTGTCTTGCTTAGAATGCTAAAATAGAGATTGCTGGAACAGAGAGGATGCTTCTGGGATTTTTTCTGGCAAAGGTTCATAAAATTGATCCTGATGTTATTGTGGTAAGTAATAACTGTGTCCATTTGTCTAAAGGCAGGAAGCTTAGGTAGCACAGTAGGCGGCATCCAAGTAGCAGAGACTTGAAGTTTAGAAATGAAAGAAGCCAATGAAAGGAGAACAGGGAACAAGATGATATGAAAGAGAAAAAAGGTGGACTGGAAAATTTAATGCAATAAGTGCTTTGAGGATAGCTGAGTGGAAGAGTAAACAGTGGACTGAGAAGCAGTGACCTGATGACTGAAGGCAGATGTCAGGACAGCTTGGGTGAATGATGGAGCTGGGGAGCAGGGAAAAGAAAGTGAGACTGAGGGGAAGTAGTAATAAAGAAAATAATGGGGATGATGGTCAAATAACAAATGGCTGGAAAGAGAACAATTTCAAATTTCTCTTAATGAATATTAGGAAAGCTTCTAATAGAGAAAAAAACTGACGTAGCTGTAGCACTATGCTATGCTTTTTGTTGAAATGCTGGGCTTTTTTCTGGAAAAAAAGGTGATGAAGGAGAAACACACAGGTGCCCCTCATGAACTTTTAAACTTTTTAAAGAATTTTGTTTCCAGGAAGAGTCTCTGGAATTCTGCTCTGCTGCATTCATCCAGAAAAAAGCCCTGCTGAAATATGTTAAATTGCATTATTCATGTGGCCCCCTAACTTGGTACTTCTGCCTTGATAAGTAGACCTTCAAAAAGAAGATGAATATTCAGTATGTTTTGATATCATGAATTATGCCCCTTCAGGATTACTACTTTTTATATTGTGTCTAACTCTTACTTCTTTTTCTTTTTAAAGGGACATAATATTTATGGCTTTGATATGGAAGTCCTTCTCCAGAGAATTAACATTTGCAAAGTCCCACATTGGTCCAAGATAGGTCGACTGAGGAGATCGGTCATGCCAAAACTTGGGGTAAAATGTTGCTTAAGTCTCATTGCTTTACTATATGCGATTAGAAATAAATTATTTTAGTTGCTGTATTTTGAATGCCTTGCTCATCTGTTTTGACTAGTCACGTAGCATATTTTGCGTACCAATTTAGATTTCAGTAGTGTTGTTAAGAGCCTTATCTCAACAATGAGACAAAGCCAAGCAGATTTAGTTTACCTGTCTCAACTAGATGGAGATATTGACAGATTAATGACTAATAGAGGTGCTTTTGTGTATAGTAAATTGTGGAGAAAATGTATGTTGGCTTGACTGGCAAATCATTCCTTAGAGAATAGTTGAGTTTTACTAGCGCTCTTCTATGAAGCTCACTGTCTCTAGCATACTTAATTATTTTCGTCTATATTGTAGGCTGCCTTGATTTTTGTGGATTACCCTGCTATTACAACAAAACATTCTAATCCATTGCAGTGGTGATAAGGGATGGCAGTTGGAGGCATGAGAGGTTCCATTTGGATGTTGGTGTCCTGAGTAGAATGGCTGTAAGGGTTCTGAGCAGAGCAGTCTTCGATATATGATGTAACAATACTGGTTAATTAATTAATATCCTTCTGTTCTCCCCAATGAGAACCAAAGTGGCTTACATCATTCTCCTCGCCTCCATTTTTGCCTCACAACAGTTCTGTGAAATAGGTTAGCTAGAGAGTGTGTGACTGGTGTAGGGTCACCAAGCAAGCTTACATGGTAGATTGGGGATTTGAACTTGGGTTTCCAGATTCTAGTCTGACACTTTAACCAATACAACAGGGGTGGTCAAACTTGCCTAATGGAAGAGCCACATAGAATAAACGTCAGATGTTTGAGAGCTACAAGACATGAACAAATCTTACACATTTTTATTGAAAAATATGCAGATTTGCATCTTTTAATGTTAATAAGATGTTAATAGTAATGAGCCTGCAAAAATAAAAAACAAAAGGAGTGAAAACAGATACTGTTAATGATAAATATTTGTCTAAGTAAAATATCTGGTCAAAACATGGAAGAAAATATGTAAGCCAATTAAATTAGAGATATTTACTGGCTATTTACCGCTAGTAGAAATCTTGTGAATCTCCATCTTCACTGTGAGTCATTGAAAATCCAGCTAATATGTAGTCAGGTCTGTATGAATTAGCTCTGTCAGGTGTTGATTTGTGACCATTGCACAATACTTCAACTTCACAGACTTCATCACAGAATCAATCCAGTGATCCACAGCAGTATGTTCTGAAAATTGAGATGAGTCGCATACTGGTTTTCTTCAGTTCAGGATATTTATTTCTGGAACTTGCCTCCAGAACTCAATTGTAGACTGGGATTTATGGATCATCTTCAGACCCAGGTCCTCCTGTAATTCCAGCAGATTGTTCTGTAACCAAGGGGGTTGGGAATTGGAGAACCACCTTTGATTACATCAACCATGAATGGATTTACAAGAAAGGTGAAACAGGGTTTCAGATTCTGCAAGTCTTCCTTTTGAGATTGGGAAAGTAAATGAAATTTCTTGACAATATGTCTCTTTGAAAATCTCTTTATTCTGAAGACTGAAAATTGTCTGAGTAAAACCAGAAACAATTTATTCTTCCGCTGGAGTGCTAAGTTGAGAATTTGTAGATGATTCATTATATCAGTAAGGAACGTTAGATCTTGTATCCATTCATCATTTTCCAGTTGAGGATATAATCTTTTCTTCAAGAAAAGTAATAATAGGCTCCAACAGATCCACAAACCTACATTGCGGGATGACAGCCACCTCGCATTGCAGTATAAAGAAACATCACTGACTTTATCTTCAAGATCCAGTTCTTTAATAAATTTTTTTGAACTGTTGGTGAGTCTTCCCATTTAAGCATATGAAATTGACAGCTTCCAGAACAGTTTTCATAACATCTTCATACTTGAAATATCTGGATGCCAGGTGGTTATGATGTATAATGCAATGAACAGGGAGAAACTGTGGAAAGCTAGGATCCCTTTTCATAAGTGCAATTAATTCTGGATTTCCTTCCACCATTGCACGTGCTCCATCTGTTACAACACTGATGAGTTTATCCAGTGGAATTTCAGCACTGGTTAAGGAAGGGTCTGTCAAGTGCATTTTTCAAGTCAACACACCACAAGTTGTTTCTTTTAGTGTCACTAAGTCCAGTATCCTATCACAGTTATGTCAGAGGAAATATAACAAGCTAATACTGCCAGCTGTGGGTTGTCTTGTATGTCAAGAATTAAGCTGAATGCAAGGGGATCCTTTAAATCATTCTGCATTTTGCCTGCAATATCAGCACTGATTTGGGAGATACACCTCTTGGTAGTGTGACATGAAGCTGCTGTCTATGTTGTTAGTTGCTGAAGTTTTGTGTTATTTGGATCTAACAATGCAACAACTTCAGTTATATTCTTAATAAATTTGCCATCAGAATATGGACTTTTAGCATGAGCAATGTTCCATGATATAACAAAACTGACTTCAATCATCATATTGGCTTCCTTACTGAATGTTGTCAACAGTGTCTGCTGCTTATTTAGTGGTGATTTTAACAGTTGTTGTTTTTCCATAACTCTGATTTAGGTGGATAATCAGACAAAAAGCTTTTGCGATTTGCTTCATAATGGCATTTCATGTTACAGGCTTTGTAATGACTGAATGATACGTTACAGTTAAGACACAAAGGTTTACTGCCTTTACTGGTGAATGCAAAATCTTCCTCCCACTCTGGCTTAAAATCTCTGTTTCCATCTTCATACTTCCTTTTTAAAATAATTTGATGATGCCATTTTCCACCACAGAATTTTCACAGATACTTAAAGAGGGGGTTTCTGTACCCTTGTCCTCTTCCTGTCTCTTGGAGTAATCCTGCCTTCAGCTTTGGCAGTCAGCTCTGTCTCACCTCCTCAACCTCTGTTCCTTCCTTTCCTGTCTAGGGCAGACGGGAACCATCCTGCCTGGCAGGCTCAGCAGAGGCTTGTTTGGCAGGCATTTGCGCCATTTCATGGCCGGCCTTGCTCTGGTCTGCCAGCTTCTGAGACATGCTGACTGTGCCTCTGTCTGATTCATGGCTGTTTGAGGGCCACAGCTTAATTGCAATGCAAAAGAGTACAGCCAGCATATCTCCGCAAGTTGCACAATATGTGTGAAAGAGCTGCCCATTTTCCCACTCCAGCACTACACCAGTTGGTTCTCTTCTCTGGCTTTTAATGCCCTCTTTTTATGTGCAAAGTGCTCTTTTTCTATAGTTCCAGTCACTGAAGTCTTGCTTTGTGCATGTGATAAGTATCTAAAAAGACCAAAGAGATGAAGCCTCATACTAAGTGAGTTCTTTTTGTCCTGGCTGGGGTTTATCATACTATCTATGCAGTATTGGTATCAGATGCAGGTTTAATTTCCTACGCTGCACTGGGGCTGTGAAAACATGATTGGGAGGCGGTTGCATTAATTTCCAGAGAGTTCATTTGGAATGTTTATACTTACACCTAGGTTTTTACTGGTGTAATGCTTTGCTAGAGTTGGGAAGTGATTTAGCTGAGGAGTTTGTTGCCTAAGCTCTTCTCTTTCTCTGCCCCTCCATGTTCACAGGTTCTACCTCCCTACCCCTGAATAATGTACCCCTGAAAAATAAAGGCATTTCTAAGTTAAACTTGTGCAGGGCCTAGTTGGTATCTTGTTCTTTTATTACATTATTTGTGGTTACATGGAAACAAGGAAACAAGGGAATCTTATTAACTGTTTAAAAACTCCATATTTACTAATGCAATGAATTATAAATAATTGTTAGGGATTAAAAAGTGAAATCTTATTTCCCCTGTGTGTGTGAAGCAGGCTGGTAAAGAAATAGCTAAGCAATTTCTTCCCATGTGTTAGTCTCATCTTCAGTGAAACTTTCAATTTTATACAACCCTAAATGTTGCTTGCAGATAAACAAATACAGGAGAGCACACCTTACATGTATTTTGTCAAGTAAGCAAGATAGAAGCCTTATATGGGAAGAGGCTCTGAAGATGTTTCTCCTTTTCTTGACTATGAAGGGTCGTAGTGGATTCGCTGAAAGAAATGCAGCATGTGGTCGAATGATTTGTGATGTAGAAATTTCTGCAAAGGAATTGATTCGTTGCAAGAGCTATCATTTGTCTGAACTGGTCAGTCAGGTTCTGAAAATGGAAAGAGTGACAATCCCACCTGAAGAAATAAGAAATATGTACAGGTATGTTGATGTTGCTAGATGCTTCCATTGTGAAAATTCAACCTGCTTCAATGATAAAGGAATTGCAGAGACATGTCTGTATTAGAAAGGCATATAATCCATCAATGCATAGAAAATTAATTCACATTTTGCAAAATGAGTCAACCAATGGTGGAAATGTCATGGATGGCACATATTCAACCTGTGCTGCATGAGCTACACTGGCTCCTGGTGGAATACAGAGTCAGGTTCAAGGTCTTGGTTTTGACCTTTAAGGCCTTGAGCAGTCTGAGAACAGCGTATTCGTGGGATCATCTCCTCTGGTATGTCCCTAGGAGAACTTTATGCTCCATTGATAACAATTTACGGATGATTCCTGACTTTTGGAAGGCCTGGCTGTCCTTGGCGAGGGGCTTTTTGGTCCTAGCCCAACCTAGTGGCACTCTCTGCCAAATGACACCAGGACCCTGTGGGATCTGATGCAATTCCAAAGGGTCTGTAAGGCAGAGATGTTCCACCAGGCTTTTGGTTGTGAGCAGCAACAGTTAGCTTTTTCCCTTTCTCCCGAGACACTTTGTAAGTTTTCTTTCTCTCAGTATGATGCTCTGATAGTCCAGAATGGGAATAAAGATCTCATAGGACACAATCTGGGATTATTAAAAAAAATAATTTATGATATTGGTTTTTAATTTATGTACTCCTTTTATGGCATAGGCTGTACATCACCTAGAGCCTAGAGTAAGTGGGGATGGGGCGATTAGTAAATCAAATCTATATATATAAAAGCAAGTGTCCTGACTGACTCATGAAGCCCAGCCTAAACGTTGGACCTAGAAACCCAATGCCGGGGAGTGCATTTGTTCCACGATTTAGAAATTCCATCCCTAAGGGGTAAATGTGTTTTCACAAAGGGGTAAAGCTTTGCTGTGTGCCTGACAGGCTGCTGCCTGCTTGCCCCCCCCCCCCCCCAATGGGTCAGCTGTGGAGCTTTCTGTTCTGAGGTGAAAATCAGTTAACTGAGGCAGTTGAACAGGAGTTCTAACTAACTCATCAACACCCAGCCCAAACCCTTGGACCTAGAAACCCAAAATATGGAGAGTACATTCCTTCCATAGTTGACTGGTTGATAGTTGGCTGGGAAGGAGATACGGTTGCCAGCTTCAGTTTGGGAAATTCTTGGAGATTTGAGGGGTGGAGAATGGAGAGGGTGGGCTTTGAAGAGGAATGGTACCTCAGATAGGTACAATGCCATAGACTCCACCCTCCAAACTAGCTGCTTCTTGCTAGGAAACCAGTGTTGTCAGTCTCCAGGTGAGGGCTCTCCAGATTAAAGAGATCAGCTGTCCTGGAGAAAATTGCTGCATTTCAGGGTGGACTGTGTGTCGTTATGCCCTGCTGAGGTTGCTTCCTTCCTGCTTTGTCCACATTGTAATTTCAGGCCAGTCACAGACTTTCAGCCTATCCTACCTCACATGCTTGTTGTGCAGATCAAAAGGGGGAGAGGAGAATGATGTAAGTTGGTTTGGTCCACACTGTGGAGAAAGAATGTGCTTTTCCTATGTAGAGGCTGTTGTGGGGGGAGGTGGAAAGCTGAAGTCAGCTCAATTCCTCTGCAGGAAATGGCTGCCTTGTGTGGGTGGGAAGACACTAAGGTTGGGGGAAGTGAATGCCTTCACTTGGGCGAGTGGGTGGGAAGACAGCAAGGGGGGGGCAGTCGCCCCGAGCTTCTTTCTAGAGTTGTTGTCTTTTCCTTCACAATGGGCCTTATTCCTACTGCTATTATATTACAAAACCAGTTCCAAAAACAAAACACCCTTCCTAAAACACACACAAATTATATACTGAGAAGTATTATAACTGGATTAAAGGTAGTTAAATATTGTAGCAAGGCATGGGTTTTCTCGCTTGTTAATGATATTACAAATAAAACTACAACAGATTTGATTACAAATACAAATTTGATTACAAATATGAAGGAGCTTTTCTTGGGGTTGCTTATTCGTTATAATAAGGGAAAGGTACTCTGTATATGTTTAAAGTCATGCAGTTTCTTTCTTTTTGCTGAAAACAGATTTTAGTGAAGAGATCTAGTGAATCCTAACTCAACTAGCTCTGTCATTAGACAGGAGAGAACTATCTAGATCAGGGGTGGCCAAACTTGCTTAATGTAAGAGCCACATAGAATAAACATCAGATGTTTGAGAGCTGCAAAACAGGGAGGAAGGAAGGAAAGAAAATAGATTCTGAGATGGAAAGAAAGCAACTTTAACTTTTAATGCATTCTCCAATCCACTGGCTGGCTTGGCGAAGTGATTTAAAGAGACAAATGCCTTCTCCAAGCCAGCTAACAGGGCAGTGGGGTCTTCGAGAGCTACACAATATGTATGAAAAAGCCACATGCGGCTCCCAAGCGGCAGTTTGGCCACCCCTGATTTAGATTAATGGAAATCTGCTACAAAAGAATTTTTGTGTTCTCTCTCTGGCCTTGTGTTTTTGAATGGCATGATTCTATACTCCAGTAAAATTTATTTAGGTACTCATTATTTACATATGAGATGGTGGTGATCACAGTGATTTAACCCAAGTCGTAACCTGAGGCATCATCGTCTAGTTTCTTTTAAAAAAACTAAATCCTACACAATAGGCACCAACACGGGTTGTGGGTGAACTGCAGGGGCAGCTTCTGTAGCAGGAGAAGCTTCCTTGTCAGGCCCAAGTATGATTGTCAGGATCATTGGTAAAATTGATTCAGATGTAGCACAATAATAAAATAGAACAGTCGTTGCCTGCAGGCTCACTGTTAGAGCTGGAGGTGGCCAGAAGATTGTCTTGATTTGTGCCTCAGTCAAGACTGCTGACTTGCAATGTATACTTCATTGTGTGTAATCTTTGAAGTTATTACAGTTCTTGGGGTTCTACTATACATTGTGAATGAATACTGAATGTCTTGATACGCATTTTAATCCACATGAAAGTGAAATCCTAGTAGTAGTAATTGCTGTGCTTGTGGTCAGATAGGACATCAGTTGTATCAAATTTGCAGCAGTGATAACTACTAATGAAGTCTGTCTTTATATGTGTATCATGATAATTTATATTTGCATAGCTTCAAAGCATGGGAAAATTTATTAAAATTTCCTCTTCTTCATAGTGATTCTCATCACTTGTTTTACATGCTGGAGAACACCTGGACTGATGCCAAGTACATTTTACAAATAATGTGTGAGCTTAGTGTTCTTCCACTAGCCCTACAGATCACAAATATTGCTGGGAATGTTATGGTAAATCTAAAGTTTTTTTTAAACCGATTATTCAATTATTGTATTGAATTTGCATGTGTAATTTTATTTATTGAAAAATGTGAAATTGTGATTCCCTTTTTAAAATGACATACATAAAATGCAGTTCATAGTAAAGCACTGTTGCATCTTAGCAGCAGTGGTCATCAGTATGGTGGCTGGCAGAGTAGCTGCTGCAGAACATCTGAAGAAGTGAACTCTAGACCACATTTTAGGCTTCATGGTGCCATAAGACTACTCTCTGTTTTTGCTGCAACTGCTAGTACCTCTCGAATTATACTGATAAATGATGCTGATTTTTGTGCCTGCACAATCACCTGCATTCATCATGTTGGTGCATGTCAGAATTGACTGGATTGAGAATAAAGTCAGTTAATACAAAGAAGCATGATTGGCTTTGAAAGTTGGATAGGGAGGTAAAATGGACATTATAGACAAGCAGTGCAGCTTTCCTCACCCTGCAGGACTTAGAATCCAAGGAAACCACTTCTTTGTAAGTTGATACTTTATTTCCATTCTTATGCATCATCTGGAGTGGGTGGGGAAAGAGAGTAGTGGGACAGCCATGTGTTTACACTTTCGACCTTTGAATCAGTTAAGCAGCTTGAGAAATAGAAACTCACCCCATGTAGTTTTCTACCTCTTCCTAGCAGGACTTCGGGTTTTTTAGATATAACGTGTTACATATAGCACAGACAAGGGATGAGGATAGAGAATGCAGTGTGAGAATGTGCACATGCAAAACATTTTAATCCTATTTGGAATGTTTGTAATGGAATGTTCTGTAGAGGTTTGATGGTCCTGTAGGTGAAAAAACTGCAATCTAAAGTGGTTTTGAAGTATCCCAATTTATAGTGTTTGTTGGCCAATTATAAAATATTGCTATGGTGTGGTTTCCTAAATTGGCCAGAGAACACTCTGAAACCTAATGGAATTTGGAAAATATGAGGTTGCTGTTGTCTTTATTATTGTTAGCCTTTTGACTCTTGTTAGTAACTTTCTGTGTGACTGTTCTCTTTCCTGCAGTCAAGGACGCTGATGGGTGGGCGAGCTGAGCGTAATGAGTTCTTACTGCTTCATGCATTTTATGAAAAAGATTTTATTGTGCCTGATAAGCAGAATTTTAAAAAGCCTCAACATAAACAGGTGAGGTCCCTCCCTCCCATCTCTCATATGTAAAATTCTGACAAGCTCAGTTGTCTTTGTTAAAATGAGTTTGGTTAAATAAGAATTTCAGTGCAAGTTATTTCTTAGAAACAAAAAAGGACATGCCTTTTAGCCATTTTGTGCTGTCAATCCCACATTTTTGCATGATGCTACTACTGATCGTTTTATTACATTGTAGATCTGTGCATCATTATGAACCCTCTTAGTACCAAATTAGGTAGAAAGTATGAAAATTTATGAAACTGGAAGATGCAAAAATCTGTTGTTTTCTGTCTTTAACAAATTCCATGGGTTTTCTGTTAACTTTTAATCCACAACTAGTTGAGTCTGTTGCTGAAAAGTCGCCCAACAAAAAGTTGCCGCTTGGTACTACTTAGTATTTTATTTAGTTATCCTTCTATCTCTCTCTACTTCTGATATTAATATTTGAAAATGTTAATAAATAAATTTCATTTTAAATAAAAATAGTTTAAGGGGTTAATCTGCCATGAAGATAACTTCCTACAGAGTTCTGTATAAATAAGCCAAGAGTAAAATATTTTGAAAACTTTAATGTTGCATGTCATTACCTTTGGCAAATGCACACACACTTTCCCTTGAAACTGGGGTAGGAGCCTTGAAAATGAATTTTAGACAATGCAAACATGCAGTATGATTAGTCTGGGTGTATTTATAAGAAGATTGCTTATTTAAAATAATTTTCAATTCAGGTTTTAAAAGAACAGTTGTTTAGTGCAGGAAGGGGCTGTTCATACATATGAGGGAAACAAATGTGTGCTTAAAGATAAGAACACATGGCAGAGTTCATGGCACATCTTCCTACATAGAATATGGGTTGTTGAAAGTGTATTTGCCTTGTGCATGTATGAAACAATGTAGGAGCACTCAAAATTAACAAGCAGCTAATTTCTTATGGAGCTATAGAAGGATCCAAGTAATTCATGGTAATTATAGCACAGGTTTAAAAACAGGCAAATATTATCCCTTGAACTGGGTGGAAGAGATTAATTAGTGCTTGGCTGGCTTCCTGCAAAGTTTTTTCCCTAGCAGTAGCGTGTTCCATTAAGTTTGTTTTGTGAACTGGGGAAAGTAAGCCATCTAGGAGAGAATGTTGGGGGGGGGGGAACTCTTGGGGGGGGAATCAAGTGCTTTCACTGATTTTCTTTCTCCCCCTCACCCTGGTTGTAGCCTCCCCCAAGCCACACTGCTCTTGAGTGTCCTGTAATCATCTGGAGAAGCTTTTAGGGGATGTCAGAGATGCTGTTGGAGGAGATAGAAAGGAATCGTCTCCTGCAACTGTGTGCAAAAATAACTTCCTCTTGTACAGGAAAATCTTTCTATCCAAGCCCCAGCATATAATAGCTAAGCCATGACACCTAATGATCCCACTATAGCAATCTATCCCAGGGCCCATTGTTCATAGCAAATAATATTTTCCCTTCTCCTAATGGAAAGTGGGAGCTGACATATATTGGTATGGTAGTTTTAAAAGTTCTTCATAATTTTGCTTTTTCCAATATCTTAAGTATCTAGCTCAGAGGTATCAAGCTCATTTGTTATGAGGGCCAGAGCTTGTATTAATATGACTTTGTCAGGCTGGGTCACATGCACCATAAAATGTAATGCCACATATGAAGATATCAACTGTATAAGGCAGAGGTGTTAAATGTGCAACCCACGAGCCAAACTGGCCCTCCCAGGGCTTCAATCAGGCCTGTGGGGTTCTCTTCTCCCCTCACTCCTGTCCTCACCCTGTGAAGCTTTGAGTCTGCAACAACGTTCCCAGCCCCTGTCTTCTCTTTGCAGAGGCTAAAGCTGAAAGCAAAGCTTCAAAGAAAATGCGGAATAGATTTTCTTTTCGGACTTCTGGGCAGAGCAGATGTGAACAGAAAATCCATTCCACATTTTCCTTGTAACGTTGTCTATGTGTTTCAATGGAGAGGAACTTCCCAGCATTTCTGAGGCCAGCTGAAGCTTCCTGAAGTTTTGTCTTTGCAAACCAAGCGTTGATGCTTTGAGCCAGCTTTGTCTTTTCTCAGTGGAGTGAGAACTAGTGCCTAGTGAGTATAACTTGGGAACGCACAGCCAAAGGGGGATATTACACTGAAGAGCCATTGCTAATCTGAGTAGACCTGGGGGGTGGGGGAGATGAAGCTTGCAATGCCTTGCCATTTCATATTTTCCCAGGCTGAGAGCATTTTATTTTTTTAAGTTTCTGCTGTTATCCTTATGCTTTTTCTTGATGTTTTATTTTTAAAATTGCATTGCAAAATCCCACTATCCCCCTCTTTCTGTTTTAAACAAAATATTGCAAGAGTATTAAACATGTTTGTATTTTATGTTTAAGAATGATACATTTAATTGTGTTGGCCTGTGTCCTCTGTAAAGTCTATATCTCTGCCATCTGGCATTTACATTTTAGGACATGCATGGCTCAGCTTCACAAAGTCCTATTTGTGTCCGATCCAGCCTTTCTAGCAAATGCGTTTGACACCCCTGGTATAAGGGATGGCAGCTGGTAATCTCTGAATTGGTGTGTCCTCACTGCAAGGCACCATGGACTGAGGTTGTATGCAGAGAAAAACCCTCATGGGTGAACTGGAGAGCTGGTGGTGCAGTGCTGGGCATACGCACCCATGCTGTCTGGAAGGGGGGCAAACCTCTTCTCCATCCCACTTCTACCACCAATGCTGTGATCCTGGGCCCAGTGGTAGAAACACAAAGTGGCTGGGTGTTGTGAGCTTCACCTTGCCCCTGCATTACTATGGTGGGGTGGCCCAAGTCTGAGGCCATATGTATGGGAGGGACTCAGGCCAAACAAAGCTCAATAAGCTGGAGATAACCATGTGGCAGTGGCTGCCTCCGTACATAGCCACAAGGTGATCCATGGTGGGGTGATGCTGGGGATTCAAGCCGGAGATTGTCAGCAGGCCACATGGCCCCCATGCAGTGCAGCTGCTCCAGGGGGAGAGGGAGTTGCACACACAAGGCAAAACATTTTGCATAGGCTGCCCAGCTTTCAGTATAACCAGAGACTGCTGGCACAGCCTCCCCCCTCCCGAGGTGGCAGCTGCCTATAGGGGAGGGAGGCCTGGCTGCCGAGTTGGATACACAGTGGTAGGACTAGGTTCCTGATGTGTGGAAGAAACTTCTGAACAACATCCGCCATGAGCCAAACACAGCCGCCACATGGAAGTGGAGCAAATATGGTGCTGGCCGCCAGCAGAAGATCATCTGCACCCACCCATGTGCAAACACGGATCACTGTGGCCATCAGGGACAGTATCCCCAGAGTTGCAGGCCAAGCAGAGAAGTGTGCAAACCCACCTTGGGACCCTGAACAGGCATGAATGTGGTTGTGAAGGTTCCAACTTACCAGTGAGGCTGCCACTGAAGTGAAATGTTCTGCTTGACTGCTGTAGACAAGGTTGTTCTGCTGTCCTGAAGCTACAATAGGAGTGGTGTTGCCCACTTGCCCCCTCTGCAGCCTCCTCTTCCCTCTGTTGCATCAGTTGCTCTTGGACCAGTTCTGTCTCCTGGCCCTTTTTGTTTGACACCCTTGATTCTAGCTGACAATACTTTAGCAATTAATCCCACATTATTTGCCTATACCCCCCTCTTTCTATATTTTATATGTGCCTCTGTGTGTGCATTTGTGTGTGTGCGCATCTGGAAGTCATGGCAATGTCTGGTTATTGACCCCTACTTGGGGGCCTAGAAGATATTCACAGGAGTGGCTGAATAAAGTCTGCCCCCGCCTCTGGTATTTTCAAAGTGGTTTCCCATCCAAGTACTTAGCAGAGTTGACCCTGCTTAATTTCTGAGATCTGATGAGATCAGGCCTGCCTGGGCTATCCAGTTCAGTCTTGAAGGAATTATATGGTTATGTATCAGTTTTTGTATGTTCTGTCCATAATTTCTTTATTTTATGATACATTCTATCCTATACATACTCTTTTAGCAGAAAGATACACAGTACTTCTGTACTAAGGCTTACTCCTAGCAAATGTGTACATGATTATGGCCTTATTAGTCATACATTTTTATGAGTGGCATTAAGTACCAAGCATTGTTAATGTTTCTCGCTCCATGTTTTCACATATCTTGTTACTGAGGTTATTTTCGCTTTGTATCTCTAACTGTTATATAAGTTTTCTTATCCAAACAGTTCAGAGGCAAATCTTAAACATGTCACAGTTACTGTCTCTGAATCGTAGAATTTCAGCTTGGTTCTTTAAAAAAAAACTTGGTCCTGTTTCATGTTTTAAATAGCTAGATGAAGATGAAGATTTTGAAGGTGATCAGAATAAATCAAAGATGGGACGAAAAAAGGCAGCATATTCTGGAGGCTTAGTTTTGGATCCAAAAATTGGTAAGACTTGTCAGTAGATCAAGCCATAGGTAAACTAAGCTACTTTAAAGCAAGTCATTCCAGAACATTTTTTGTGAAGTGCAAATACCATACTAATGGGAGTTTTACAGGCAGATCATTGAAGCAATGCTGTTGCTGCTTCCATTTTGGAAATACAGAAAAAGACATTAATGTTAATTGAGTGAATAGTGTATCCTCAAGTGAAAGTGGAGGAGGAAAATGCATTCTTGTAGTATTTAGACCTATTTGAGCTGTTGCACAGAAATACATTTTCTTCTTTCAGTGGAGCACATGGAATGAGAAATTGTATACAAATTTGTAGATGTCGTATGCAATGTGAACACAGTATATAAAATTGAGAAATTGGTGTGTTTAGCTGATTATAGGTAGGTAGATGAATATAATAGTAATGAAAGGAGAACTTTATGGTTTCTATTCTATTGTGAAGATTTTCCTTGTTGATGAATAAAGATGCTGCTTCCCTGATAATCTGAAATGGCAGCTGACCCTTAAGTATATCTTAAATCATCATGAATGTGTAGCTATAAAAGAATTATACACTGTGCTTTGGGGGATAGTGGGTAAGCTAGTTTGCCTTTAGAATGACGTGTATTTAAAAATCATTTTCTCTGTTATTTCTTAGTAGTGGATGCTTAAAATTTTTTCAGTGTCTCCTTTTTGTGGTGATAACTGTAAAAAAGGTATCCTATAGTAACATAGGAGCTTTCTGGTCAACCCTGGGTAGTTTCACAGGGCTGGATCGTTCCACTTCTGACAAATCTGCATAATTGGGTAGTATTTACTGGTATAAATACAATAATTTGAAATACTATTTTAATCTGGACTGCAATTCTGAGTGGATCATATGAATAAACAAACTCAACAAATGTAAACTATAGTTTATGATAGCTCTGCAAGCTTCTCCTTTCTTGCAGAAATATCCAACTTACTCTCCACCTCTGGTTCTTCTACATTATAGATTGATGTACTTGTCTAGGTGTATACAGTGCAGCATAAATCATTATAATCCGAAATCTGTTTTTGTTTTATTTCAGGCTTTTATGACAAGTTCATTCTGCTTCTTGATTTCAATAGCCTGTACCCTTCAATTATCCAAGAGTTTAACATATGTTTCACGACAGTTCATAGGATGACTTCTAATATGCAAAAAAGAACAGAGGTATGTCTTTAGTTTTATAGTCATTTTAATATTTGATTTACAACAGTTTAATGTGTATGAACTGACTGCAACTGGAATGTGTTAGATTTAATTTCACCTATATCATGATTTGGTGATAATGAAAATGTTCTAGAGTTTTTCATGTACTTTTTCAGTGTTCCATCATTTTGATGACAATGAAGATGTGAAGATTTTTCTTGTTGTTTATTTTATTAAAACACATTTATATATTGCCATTCCTTGTGACTCAAGGCAGCTTATAATAGTTAAAACATTTTCGGTTAAAACCAAAATAAGATAGCAAACCCCAAATCTCTCCCCTTAATTTTCATAGTTTCTAAAAAAAATCTGTATAAGTGTCTTAGCACCTAGAGCAGGGGTGTCAAACTCATTTGTTATGAGGGCCGGAACCGCCATAAATGTGACCTTGTCGGGCCAGACCACGTGCAGCATGAAATGTAATGCAAGGTAGCGGAGATATAAACTTTATAAAAGACAGACAAACACAATTAAATATTTTTAAAAACTGAAAACATCTTTAAAACATTAGCACTCATTGGTCTTAAAGGTGCTTTCTTTGTATATCTCCTGTGCGATCCAGGAACTGGGCAAAGAAAGCTCTGGCTCTTTCCTTCCTTCCCCAGGGGATCTGGGGGGTGGGGAGGGGGAACCACAGCCAATAGAAGGAAGACAGGCTTGGCTCCTGCGCTTACATGGAAACCAGTGTGGTAAGATGAAATTTACTTATGGATGACCAATATATTCCAAATGTCCCAAAATTGGAGTTCCAAATGCAACGATAGACTGGTAAACGAACCGTTTCCCAGAATGCTTCGTCAGGCACAGATGTAATATTGGGACTAACAAGTGATACAATCACAGTAACTTTTCAGGTCAGACACAAACTGCTGGCACTTATGGGGGCCTGATAGAAGCCCTCCGATGGCCTGATTCAACCATTGGGACACATGTTTGACACCCCTGACCTAAAGTGTGAAACACCAGATTTCAGCTATTGCCACATTCTTAATCCAAAAAGGATCAAGCTCTCTCAGCCCTTTAAACCCATTTCAGTCTGGCTTGGTCTCGAATCGGATTAATTAAAATATCTTTTCTTGTATGAAACCACCTGTCAGTTAAGTTTGACCTTGGTCTGTGTGCCATACCTTCTGGCTAAGATTGGTAGAAACCAGAGACTTCTGTGGTCAGCTGATATATGAAATATTCTCTCCACTGTAGCTTGGCTGGTGCCAGTTAAGCTTCTTTCACCCAGACATTCTGTTGATTATTTTGTTTTCTGTGGTGTTCTCTGCCTCCTTTATATAATCAGTTCATTGATTGATGCCTATTTTATTAATCTACTGAAAGTTTTTGCTGGATTGGCTTAATGTGATTTTTATGCAGAAATTTTCTGTGAGTTTTGATTTTAATAATACTGATTGAATTTGTTGGATTTTTATTTCCTTTCCCTCTGTGACTTTAAACAACCTTTTGTAGATGCACCCTGTTAATCCTTTTTTTTCATAAATTCCCAAATTGGTGCCTAGGTAATAGATTTCCTATTGGGGATCTTAAATAAGTTCCTTTGAGTGCTTTTTCTGTAGTTAGCTGCATGACTGCTTTGGGAGCTGACACTCAAAAGCATTTTGTTTTTTGGGTCTTAAAGCTTAGTGGTAATGATGGGCAAGGAGGTTTTTAGTTAGCTCAAATGCTCCAAGCTTTCTTTGATAAAAATCTCAGGATGTTTTTGAAAGTTTCCTTCTGGATAATGCTGAGATACTGCAATCCTCAAAAGCTCATGCCAGACCTCCATGCTGCATCCCGCTTCCTGAAATTTATCCTTATGAGGACGGATGGCAGAGGGTGGTTACAGTAGAGGCTGATGGGCAAGTGTTGATGGCCAAAGTGGATGCTTTATCTGTTAAGGCATCCTCAAACAAGTGAGAGAAGGTAGCATTTCTGCATAGGGGGCTGTATTTCTTAATTCCCATGACTTTAATAAATGCCTACCCAAATGTCAAGGTGTTTCACCACTGCTGCCAGCCCTTCCTGTTACATGAGTCTTAAAACAAAAGAACTATAGCAAAGTCCATAAATGTACTACTTAGTTTTTTACAAAATAATGTGCTTGTGCCATGTACTGAATACTGTAGCTGTAGAATATTCAAATTGAGTAAATTGATGGAAAGTTCTTTTTGCTTTAAAAGTTATCAGTGATGAATTTCAAACAATAATTTTACAGGATGGAGAAGAAGAAGAAATTCCAGAATTACCAGATCCATCCCTAGAAATGGGAATTTTGCCTAAAGAGATCAGGAAACTAGTTGAGCGAAGGCGTCAGGTGAAGCAGTTGATGAAGCAAGCAGACTTAAATTCTGACCTCTACTTACAGGTATATATAAGAACAAACATTTATTTATTTAATGGGCTTCTATCCCGCCTTTCCTCCATGTAGTTCAGGGTTGCACACGTGGGGTTTTTTTTTGCCAGTTTTATTCTTGTAATATCCCTAGGAGGTAGGTTGAGTGATTGATAGGTCCAGGTCACCTAGTATGTTTCATTGCAACTGGAGATTTGAACCCAGGTCTCCTTGATCATAGACCAACACTAGCCACTGTACCACCCTGTATACCATGCCTTAGTTTGAGTGCAAATTGGGGGTGTTTGTTTTATTGGAAGGAGAGGTGAGAGATTACAGTTATAATTTTTTAGTCAACTCATTGTCTTGACTATGGGTAATAAGATAAATGTATGTACAAAACAGCAGTAACAAAACATTCAATTTTCTTTAAAATGGTCTGTTGAATGGGGATCTGGATTATTTTGTCCCAGTCTTTCTGCCCCTAGGGCAAACGGGTCCACTTTCTCTGTTGACCTCTTGCTTAGAAGTAAAACTCGGTTTAATTGTGGCTTGACCAAAAAGTCAAAACAAGAAAGGAGCAGAGTCAAACAAATGCAGCTTTTTATTCCTTAAAAACAGAACATTATGTAATAAGAAATGCCCCCCGCACTGTCCTCACCATAGAAGTAATGCCTTAATGAATGAAGAATACTCCTAAAACATCTGTCTAGAACAAGTGAGGGCACTTATTGAGATTTATTTTTCAACATTAATGAAATCTTCATAGAATAGAAGCTCTCTGTATTGGGAAGGTGCTAAGGTCAATATATTAATTTTCATAGTTAAGTTTTGTCATGCTGAGAACCAAACAGACAAATAATGCTGTGAGAAGACATCAGTCTCATCAACACACTGGAAGTTATTCTTGAATGGGTTGTGCTTTCTCATTGATCTGCGGGCAGGGAATATGCAGATTTTCGCAGAGGCATTCACTATCCTGAGGAGGTGCTCCATTCCCCCTAGTTCATGTCTTACCAAGCTTCTGAGGAAGATGAATCCACCTTGAGTGTGGCAATCATTGATGACAAGTGACTTGTCCCTGAAGAATGTAACTGGAGATAGTGTAAGTTTGAAGAACAGGATAAATAAACTCTAGACAGTCTCCCCATCAACCAAGGTAGTTTTTCCCCAATTCCTTCTCCAGCTAGGGCAGGAATGGATACTTTACAACCTACTGACAAGAAAAAACCTTCACAGTAAATCTTAGACTTTGTTCTCTGTCAGTGGAGGAAAGTATCCTTGTATGGGATATAGAAAGCTCTACTATTCTGGGTGGGCACAGCGCAAAGGAGAGGATATACTGAAGAACTACCTTTTGGAGGACTCTTCTGCCAACTAGTATCTGTAGGAATGTCACACGACTCAGGGTTGATGTTCTCGCATCAGTCTGTCCAGTCTGTGCTGCTCTTCTGACTGTCAGTGGCTGCGTTGCTTTATTATATACATTATTCTTTACATAATCATTTACTAACAATGTGCAGAATGAGACAACTAATCTTCTTCATGGTCTGTGCAGTCACACACATGGGGAGTTATCGGCCTGGATTGAACCCAACCTCGGAGAATTCAAAGCAATCTTTGAGCGTTTATTTTGGCGCGCACTTCCTCTCGTCCCGGGGAGGAGGCATCCACTGCGCATGCCCAGACGAGAGGGAGGCACCTCACCCACCCAGTTTCTTCTTTACCGCCGCCCGGGATACACCTACCTCGCTGAGTCTCCTCTATTCATCGCGATCTTCATCCTTTTCCTGCATTCTTCCTCACTGTTTTCCTCACCGTTCGTCGTCGTCTTCTTCAACTCACTGGTATCGTAATATATATATATTACTATCCCTCTCCTCTTTCGGCTTTTTCTCCTTCTCCTTCCCTTCCCCTCCTCCGGGCGGATGGAAGGAAAAGACAAAATCACTTTTAAAAAGTGTGTTTGGTGCGCCTCAAAAATACCATCTACCGACGGACATTCTTTATGCCTTTTCTGTCTGGGTGAGGCTCATCATACCGATACTTGCTTGCATTGTAGCCAGTTTGGGAAGCAAGCAAGAAAAAAATGCACGGATAGACTCAGAAGCCACTTGCTAGAGTCTTCACTGCGCCCAACAATGCCCCATACTTCAGGATCCCAAACCTCGCCATCTTCCCTATCTACTCAAAAGGGAGTGGCTCGACCGGCAGCTTCCATGGCCTCGGTTCCCAGTAAGCTTAAGTCCGGGAAACATTCCAAGAAGAAACATTCCAATTCTAGGAAGAGACATCGCATAGAGTCGACTTCTAAAGACCCTTCGATTTCGACATCACCAAAAACTAAGTCTAAGAACCATAGACCTTCGGATTCGAAGTATCCAACAATGATTTCTGAATCGCACCTGACTATCGACACTGCGACCCCGGTACAGACAGCACCGACTCCATTGGAAGCCTCGGTGCCCATCGATACCGTGCCTCTTAAGGTCGTACACATTCATTCTCGGTCTCCTTCAGTTCATGGATCTTTACCAGACAAGATCCTTGACACCGAATCTCCAGATTCCAGCAGAAGTCAGCGCCCTAACATTCTCGGCGCACACCCATTCCGGGAGGTCCCGATGCCTACCAAACAACAAATACTGACGCCTGCATCTCCACCACTAAGAGAACCCTCGACACCGAGAGAGCCTTCCACTCGAGTTCGAGCTGAGAAATCTCAAAGTCGTCATAGGGAACGCTATTATTATTATAGCCCATCAAGGTCCAGGTCACCATCTCGCAGGTACCGAAGATGTTACAGATCATCATCTTCGGATTCCCATTGGTATTGATACCGTAAAGATATCCATACACCTAAGCACAAACTATGTATTAAGATTGGGTCTTTGGTGTTTTGTCTGTAGAGTCAAAAGCAGCCCTGAGATTGACAAAGTTGGCATATAGACAACTTTTACTTATTTGGAGTGTATCTATTTCTCAAATGAACTAGAATAAAAGCAGTATCTGTGGCAAGAAACTGGATCTAAATCCTCATTGTTCTGCAAATTTAGTTTTTGTCTTAGCTCAGTAGTCAGAAAGTATAGTAAATAATTCTGCCGCTATGGTTTAGTATTCTGACAGGCCTCTAGTTGTCAGAATGACACCCTGTTCTTGTGTAATGTGAAATTAAGGCACAAATGGCCAGCAGAACTTGCAAAAAGTGGTGATAAAAGGTAACCACCATCACAAGTTTTTTTTAAAACTTCAGACAGGATACCATCTCTGTATGGAATATTATTTCTTGCCAAAACACCAATTATGCTTTTCATTTCTGTTTTAAAAAATTAAAAGCAACACATTTTATTGTTTTTTGTTGTAATGCCAGTTTTGTGGTAGCTAATGAGATGACTATATTTCTTTTCAGTACGATATCAGGCAGAAGGCTTTGAAGCTAACAGCAAACAGCATGTATGGTTGCCTTGGATTTTCCTACAGCAGATTCTATGCAAAGCCTCTAGCTGCTTTGGTGACATTCAAAGGCAGAGAGGTAAGCCAGTACAGTGCCCATCTGTATATTGATAACATTTGAATTTTTCAGTGAGTGACAATGCTTGTAAGTATTATACATCTCAGAGTGGTTTTAGACTTTGTTGCTAATCTGAAAGTTGGCTTAACTGTGTTCAAACCCACAGTAAAAGCGTATCAAACACAGCTAAGAGAACTAATAAAAGTAAAAGAGATGTATTCCCTTGTCAGCTTGCAAGCTGAGATTATCCACCATGGCAAGCAAAGTTGTTTGTAAAGGTGGATTGAAAAGTGTTATAGACAGATAAGCCATCCAGGAATTTGGGGCAGGCAGTAGAAGAGGGGAGATACATAGCGGTACTTAGAAGTATATGGCAGTTCAGCTGAAATGACAGAAGGAATCCTTAGTGGAATCAGAACTGCTTTTCAGACAAACCAAAAAAGACAAGGCTATTTCACTGAAGTTAATAATTATGAACGTCATGTGTTTTTAGCAATAAAGATAACTGAGACAGCTCCTCCTTGAATTAAGTCTGCAGAGCAGTCCATATGTGATTGTGAGGCTGCCATTCCATTCTACTCCCTACTAGGGATGTGCAAAAAAAAAAAAAAAATTCGGTAGTACACGGATTCGGAAATATATGGGGGGAAAAATACGGAATCTCGTATATTTCTGAATTCCTTAGTCGGAATAGCTGCATATACAGTAGAAGCACGGCTATTTCCAAATATACGGCCCCATTATACCCTATGGGCCATTGAAATCAATGGCAAATAGGGTATATTTGAAGCCGCCTGGAGGGGAGGAGGTTTGAGGGAGAGCCCCCAAATTTGCAGGGGACTCTCCCCTACAAACCTCCCAAGTCCCAAAAAGATTGGGCCAGGGGGTCCAATTCCTGGGGCACCCAAAGCCAAACTTAACTTCACACCAGAGAATCTCTATAGGACCCAAATGCACTATATACATCTATCTACTCTATGAACCCTGCCACACAAAACACAATCTGCTCAAGGCTGCAGCAAACCCAGATGCCAGCTCTCCAGCCCTGCCCCAAAGAATGCGGGGAGAGCTGGCCAAGCACAACAAGCATGCTGGTTCTGGGTCTCTCACTCAGGTGCCAGCTTCCCTGCCACAGAACACACAACCTACAGATGCCAGCTCTCCAGCCCTGCCCCAAACAACACGGGGAGAGCTGGCCAAGCACAACAAGCATGCTGGTTCTGGGTCTCTCACCCAGGTGCCAGCTTCCCTGCCACAGATCACACAATCTACAGATGCCAGCTCTCCAGCCCTGCCCCAGTCAACACGGGGAGAGCTGGCCAAGCACAACAAGCATGCTGGTTCTGGGTCTCTCACCCAGGTGCCAGCTTTCCTGCTACAGAACACACCATCTACAGATGCCAGCTCTCCAGCCCTGCCCCAAACAACACAAGAGAAGCTGTGGACCGCACCTAGCTCCATATCATTCTGTATCTGACACAAAGCAAGAAGCATTTAGATTTACCTTGAGTGATGGATGGTTGGCTGGTCTAGGCTCTTTTGCGTTACCCAGGGTGCACCACGAGGAGGCGAGCCAGAGTTGCACCCCAAATGAGGAAGATCACTGGGAAGGCCTCATTGTGTGAAAGGAAGGCAACCATTCCTTCTCTCTCAGCTCAGCAGCAGCACATCAGCTATCACTGTCCCATTAGAGGGACCTCAGCATTGGTATGGCTGCTGGCTGCCTGTCATCATCACTGGCACTTCCCTCTTTCCTCCTCCTGCCCCTGAAAAAAAACCTGGGTTATCCTGGCTGGGCCTATGGGTGCTGTCGGTTACAGTTGGGGGCTTCAGTGGCCCTTTCAGTATTATTAGGCATGTGTGGATGGGGGACTGGGGAAATTTGGATTGCTTTGCAGATTTTAAACCAGCATTCACTTTTGGTTTGGGGATGGATGAGGGGGATGCACTGCCAATCAATTTGTGAGTGTTTTTGGGCTGTCTTTGGACACTAGTCTATTTTTAGTGGAGGAGCGTTTTACAACCACCTTCCAAGCGCGGGCCAAGAGAGGATGCAGGCACAAGTAGGTGCTCACTTCATTCACTCTCAAAGCCTATGTTCGAGGAGCCGAACAGAGGCAAGTTGACCTTCAGGAAGACCAACTGCTCAACTCTCCAGGGTTGCAGGCGATTGCGATGTGGGCAGACAATGTTGCCCATATGCGAAAAGACGTGCTCGCTCTGCACGCTCGTCGGTGGGCATAAGAGGGGAACGCCTTGGCCACGGAGGAGAGGGCCGGCCAGACTTCCTTCGTGACCCAGTAGTCCAAAGGAGACGTTTCCTGCAACTTGAGGGGCTCCAAAAGATAGTCCCTCACCATCGCAGCACCCGTCTTCGCTCTCGGTGCCCTACCGCTCCTAGAGGGGCCAACGACCCCCTCCAATGAGTGACATCTCAGGACTCTTCGTGGCGTGAGTCTGGTGGGAAACACTGCCTAGCTGGGGAGGTTGGGGATGAACAACAGCAGTGGAAGTGGCAGATGAGGTGCTTCCACCCATCTCCTCCTCAGCTACCGGCAATGGGCCTGCCCTGACTCTGACATGCTTGACTTTCTGGGAGAGCTCATCTTGCCAGCGATCGAGCTCGTTGGCCCACTCGGCGACTGTGCCCTTAAGGCGCAGGTCTAACATGGTCGCCATCATGTAGACCTTATCCTGGGTGAAAGTCTGAAAGCGGGCCTCAAGCCCTTCCTGCAGCCTAACAACCAGGGCGCGCACTGCTGGAAGAACATCTGCACGGCCTTGAGCTGGCACTAGAAACGAGGCCAGGTCCTCACGGTCCATCTGGACCATGGGGATGACCAGTTTGATGCTCACTGTGTCAGACAAGAGCATTTCTGTGTGGGTCTTGAAGGGCCCAAGAACCTCCACAGTCTGAGAAATGACCACCCATTCCTCTTGTGTGAGATGGTTCTCATCTCAAAAGACCCTCGTCTCAGAGACAAAGGCATCCAGGGCTGCTCTCTGCTCCACCATGCACTTCAGCATGGCACAGGTGGAGTTCCAGCGTGTGCTGATGTCACCGATCAGGCGGTGCCCTGGCATGCCTGTCAGTGTCTGTTTCTCACGCAGCCAATACGAGTCCGTATTGCTGCGTGAGAAGTGACCCGTGATGTGCCGACACTTCTGGAGCAGAAGTCGATACTCATGGGCCGTGGCTAGATACTGACGATCCTGGCTTTTCATCTGGCCCAATGCGTCCTTAACCACGAGGTGGAGAAGGTGGGCCACACAAGGAAGGCGTTTTAGGCCCTGACGCTGGACAGCCGCCTTGATGTTGGAGCCACCATCAGTCACCACGAAGCCCATGGCGATGTCCCCACTGCCTACCCAGCCCTCTAACTGCCATGAGAGGATAGCTCTGAGAGTGTCTGCCATGTGCAGCGCGTCGATTGCTTCGGCGTGCAGCAAGGCCCAGCGATAGCCAGCTTGGCAGCTCTGACCCTACTTGCCACTACTGCTGCCCCCACACTGCACTGCTCCCAGCTCTCTGGGTTGCCACCAATGCGCAGTCAGGGAGAGATACCCCTTGAACGCATGTTGGGAGCTCCAGATATGAGGTGAAATGAACAGTCCCCCTGGCAGCACGGGACAAATGCTCCTTCACCACTGAACTGGTCGCCCTGAAAACAGCTGGCACAATGGTCCTGCTAATGGTGGTTCTTGCAGGAACTTTGTACCAGAGCGCCAGGTTCTCGAGCAACCCTAGCACCCCAGGATTCTCGATCACTGAAAATGGAATCCCATGGGCGATCGACCTGGTAGGGTTCCAGGTGATCACCCTCCTGCCCTACCTGATTCCCCCTCTTGGCACACAGGTGCGTCCCCCACCAAACATCTCAGGCAGAGATGCCTGGAGTCCCTGTACTCCCACGGAACACTCCTGGAGAGCGGAGGAAGTTGCGATGGGACAGACCTCCTGGCTGGGTGGTGTTGGCCGCTTGGGTACCACAGCACCAGCCGGGTGGTGCTTCCGCAGGTGATTCCGCATCCCCCCCGGAGTCAGGTGGGCAGGGTCCCGCCCACGACTGATCCGGGCCCTGCACAGCTGGCACTGCGCAAAGTGTGGATCCTCCATAAGTTGGAAATGCTTCCAGACTTCGGAGGTGAATGGATGCCCAAACTGACTGGCAGCTTGGGTGTCTGGAGCCACCTCCTTTGAGGTGTTCAGGGCAGACACATCGTGTCTCGGGGTGGCAGGAGGGGCTGCCCGCTGGGGGGAAATGGGTGGAGAAGGAGGCACCTCGTGTGTCTCCATCTCTTCCCCCTCCACCCCATGCGGCCTCCACTCCTGCTCATCCCCTGAAGGACTGCTGGTGCCTGAAGAAACCGAAGAAGGGGGCTGGTCCTCCTCAACGAGCTACTCCAGCTCCTGCAGGACACTCTGCACCCTCCTTGGGGTGATTGTTTTGGACAGAAAACTGTCCCCAAAGATCATCTCCAAGGAAGGCTGCTCTTCTTAAAAAGTCTTAAAAAGTCCTTTTACCTACTAAAATAAAAACTACAACCCCAAGACTGTCTTACCTTAGATGTCTTCTCTACTCCAGGCAAGTCTGGTAAGGCTGAGAGAGAGCAGCAGCAGCTGAGGCCAAAGGCCAGCACAGCACAATCTCTCTCTCACACCAACACAGCAGCAATGGAGGAGTCCAGCCAGGCAGACTCCTTAAAAAGGTTCTCTGGCCCTACAGAGAGCAGTTTCAAAAAATAGCACTGCTCTGTGATTGTCCAGACAACAGTGCTTACTTGGATACCCAAGTAAGCAAAAGAATAAAAGAACAACAATGTTGCTGATGGCTGAGGAATTAGCTACACAACAGCCCTGCAAAGCATGCATTTGCAATGCATTTTGCAAATGCATGCTTTGGATTGGCTGCTGGGGCTCCTCTTCCCCCTCCCTGATCCCAGGGAGGCTATGGGAGAGGCGGGAAAAGGTTACCAAAGGCGGGAGAGTAGGCAAGCAGCTCCCCTGAGGCTGCAGAAGCCCCTTTCCCGCCTTTTGCATTGAATTCCGTATACTCACGAATATCCATACGGAAGTATACGGGGAGCCATACTCGGCTCCTGCATAATGGGCCCCAATTGGATTCGGCTGTATGCGATTCTGTATACAGCCGAATCAGGGATGATTCAGCGGTTGATTCGGTTTGGCCGAACCGAATGCACACCCCTAATACCTACCCCAGCTAGTCTGACTTCTCTACTGATATATTTTTTTAGAAGTCAGTGAAGTGATCAAAAATGGGTTATGGGGAAGCTTCCCCAGATGGTCACCCCTCCTTTCCCCCCTCCCCCCACTTGTGGGGAAAAAAAAAAAAACTACTATATTAGCAATGGGATGTGACTGTCAGTTCCATCAGAGGAGTCTGGTTGTTGCCTTCACTGCTATTGTCTTACTAGTTACTTGTTCAGAGCATTTGATCGTTGTGGAGGAGCTGCATGATGAGCGCTGAATCTTTTTAGGAGTCCTCATTGAGAATGTCCAGTTTGCCAATGGTATAATCAAATGTCATCTTGCCCAGGTAGCTCACTTACTCAGGGGTGTTCTGGACCACACTGAAGAAAACTGAGTAGTTGAGCACCAAGCTGGGTAGGGTGAGTTGTTATCACAATCCACCAAATTAATCAGTCCAGTTTGTGATGTGGTAGAACAGTTCCCTGGTGTGCAAGAGACACAACCTCACCGAGGATCTCTTGTTGAATCTCCTCTATCTGCCTTTCAGATTTGGTGAGGATTGGATTTACAGGGTCGGGTTACAACTCCCCAAAGAAGGTGCCCCAGGAAATTGCTTTCTTGGAAAATGACAGGCGGTCATTTTGATAGATACAGGTTCAGGAATGTGGAAGCTAGAGACATATTTACAGGGAACTTCCTCCAGATGGTCCTCTGTGTGTCCCTCCCCTTTCCTGTTGTTTTGAAATTTGGTAAATATTTAGATCTTCGTGGTGTCTGTGCTTCACACTCATGGGATAGAGTGCCTGCACTGATCCCCGAATCGGTACCAAAAAAGCCCGGGATTTTTTCGGGCTCAGCACCAACGGCATGTGCAGGCGTCCCAATGCGCATGCTCGCCGGTGCCAGAGCGAGGATCCCGCCAGTTCCTTTCTGACTGCTGTGCTGAGAGGATCTCCTTTTGTGTCCCCGGTCGGTAAAGTAATCTTAGATTGCTTTTTTCCTATTATATATAGCCCGTTTGTTATTTTTCTTAGTGTCGTTAGTTAGTTGTTAGACAGTTAGTGCTATTTAAAAAAAAAAGTTTGTTAGACTTGCCCTTCGGGGCTCGGTTCCCCCCCCGTGTTTTCCCCCTCAGAGACTATTCTGGGTGGGGTTTTTTCCTGGACGTCTATGGAAAGACGTTGGGGTTTTTTTAAGAGGTGCCGCTCCTGTGGGAAGAAGATTGCCCCCGCCCCGATGACCATTCCCTCTGTCTTCTCTGTCTGGGCGAGGGACATTGTGTCGATTCTTGCGCACACTGAGTTTCTCCAAGCAAACTCGTAAGAATCGAGCAGCAAGGCTTTTGGCAGCTTTGGTCGAGTCGGCACTTTGTCCTCAAAAGATGGCATTGGGCCAGTCGATACCGATGGGTGAGGCTGCGGCCCCGACGGTCACATCGGCTGAGACTTGGCCAATCAGGACCAAGATGCCGGTCGAGCGTTCCACGAAACGGCTTTCTGAAGGGTCAGTGGACACCCCGGCTAAGAGTCGTCAGGATGACTTGGGGACCCGATCATCCGCGCCGAAAAAGGGAAAATCGAAGGAGAAGCGGAAGAAGAGACCATCTCGCACCCCTTAGCCTTCGCATGGCGCTTCGACATCGATAGCTCCACTGAGGAAGATCTTGGAGTCCCTGCGTCGTAGCCCTTCGGTGTCGAGAGGCAGTGCTTCGCAGCTGCACCTATCGGCATCGGAGCAAGAGATTGACCTGACTCAGCGCTCCCACTCTTCAGGGTCCAGGCGTCGCAGTGAAAGCGACTCGGTCTCGGAGGTGGAGGTGTCGGCGCTGATGGAGCCTTTGGCACCGATGGATCAGGTGAGAGGCCGGAGAGAGCTGGAACTGACTACAGTAGCTCATTGCTTCCCACCGATTCCACCATGGGAGCAGCTCCAATGGCCTCCTTATGCTTATCCCTACCCACCGTACCAATGGTACCCTCCTCGCGAGTTCGCAGACTGTGACCAGCAGTCAGAGGCATCCCATATGTCCAGGCTGTCTCAACACTCTAGACAGCGTTCTTTGGCATCGATCACTGTCTTGCCTGACAGACGCGGTGTGGTGGTGGAGGAAGTCAAACCTCGGTTGTCGGTGTCGATCCGGTCGCCCGCCAGAGAGTCAACTCTGGTGCTCTCAGAACATTCTCAAGCAGAGAGTCTTCATCATCAGACTCCGAGGTCGGTACCGACGTTCCGGACCAGGCTTTGGAACCTTTACCAGTGTCTCATACAGCTGAGGATCTTCCCATCTCACCATCGGAGGATCTGAAGTCGTACGGGGACCTGGTGAAGAGGATGGCACTCTCCCTCTCGCTTCCAGTGACACAGCCGCAACCCATTGTAGACGATAAGGTGTTTGACATGCAGCGGGATACGTCTACAGCGGTTGCCCTGCCGGTGATGAAGGTCATCCTATAGGTGGTGAAGGAGCCCTGGGCGAAGCCTGCTTCTGCAACCATGTCATCGAGAAGGTTGGACCATATGTACCGTGTCCAAGAGTCGGGGCCGAGTTCCCCTTTACACACCCAAAGCCAAATTTGGTGGTTGTTTCCTCCTCATTGAAGACCCGCAAGACGCACTCCACTCCACCAGACAAGGAGGGAAAGAAGCTGGATAACGTTGTGAGGAAGTTCTACTCTGCTAGGGCGCTGGGAGTAAAGGTATCTAACTATGCTGCGTGCATGGCTAGATACCAATACTCAGTGTGGGAACAAATAACCCCCCTCCTGTCTTCTCTGAGTGAGGAGAAGAGGTTGGCTGCAAAGAAGTTAAAGAAAGAAGGCTTTGCTGTAGCCAAACAACAACTGGCTGCAGCAAAGCACATGGTCGATGTCTCAGCAAGGACCATCACTTCTGCCATCTGCCTCTGCCGCCACTCCTGGCTCAGATCCACGGCTCTCCAGCAGGATACCAGGGCCTTCGTTGAAATCTGCCCTTCGAGGGCAAAGGCCTGTTCAGCTCTACCACCGACAATGCGCTCCAGGAAATGGATGAAAGTATAAAAACTTCCAGGAACCTGGGCGTACCGGCATCTTCCAGAGCTGCAAGACAGAGACAGTGGCACAAGCCTTGGGCAAAGAAGCCGTACCAAAAGTTCTCCCCGGAACAGCAGTGGAGACCTTGCTCTGCTCAACCTGAGAGTAGGTCCCCATACAGGGGGAACAACAGAAACTGTTATGCTTCAGCAAAGACCATCGGCAAGTCCAAGGCCACTCGCCCTCAAAAGCAGGGCCTTTGACTTTCTGGCAGTACACGTCACCGTCCCCTCTTCCACTTCATTTATCCGCCTCCGCCCATTCCTGTCGGCCTGGGAATCCATCACTATGGACAGGCGGGTGCTTTCCATCGTAACGGAAGGCTACAAAATAAATTTTGCTCAGATTCCAAATCAATCCGTGGTAATTACCACTCCCCCTTCCCCACCTCTGCTGGCGGAGGTGAGCAACCTCTTACAGAAACAAGCCATAGAGAGGATCCCGACGGAGGCCAGGACGGGAGGCTTCTACTCTCGTTACTTCCTCGTTCCCAAGCGGGACGGGGGTCTAAGACCAATCATGGATCTTCGGAATCTGAACAAATTTGTTTTGTACCAGAAGTTCAAAATGTCCACTCTGCAAACAATTCTGCCCCTCATCAACCAAGGGGATTGGATGGTAATGCTGGACCTCAAGGATACATACTTTCACGTCAGCATCCATCCTGCGTTCAGACGTTTCCTTTGGTTTGCAGTAGGTTCTCAGCACTTCCAGTTCAAGGCTCTTCTGTTCAGACTGTCCACTGCACCTCGGGTGTTCACGAAGCTGATGAGCGTTGTGGCTGCCCACCTCCGGCTTCAAGGGATAGTCGTCTTTTCTACATCGACGACTGGCTCCTTGTGGCGGAGTCGAAAGAGAGTTTGTCATCCCACACTGCCGTCACTCTTCGTCTTCTTTACACCTTGGGTCTGCAGGTCAATTTGGAGAAATCACACTTTACTCCATCAAGGACAGTTCAGTTCATAGGGGCTTTGCTAGATTCGAACCTTCATCGCATGTTTCTGCCTCAGCAGAGAGCGATGGACATTATCAACCTTGTTGAACTTCTGCAGAGTTGAAAGTGGGGCACGGCGCAGCAGCTGCAGCGGATGTTGGGGCTCATGGCGGTGACTACAAGCGTGCTGCTCTTTGTGAAGCTGAGGATGAGAGGCCTACAGATTTGGTTTCTTCATCAGTTTCTCCCATTAAGGGACTCACCTCCAAAGAGGTTTGTAATTCCACCCGTGACACTTCAAACACTGCTATGGTGGAAGTCAAAGGACAACATTTGTCAGGGAGCTCCCTTCCATCTTCCTGCACCAACTGTGACTATCACAACAGATGTGCTTTATGGGGTTGGGGGGGACGATCTGTGTGTATGGGGGGGTCCTTGGCCTTTGAAATTGACTCACTGCCACATAAATTACTTGGAACTGCTGGCAGTTCACTTTGCTCTTCGATCTTTCCGCCCCATGGTGGCAGGGAAGATTGTTGCTCTGCTAACAGACAATACCACTGCCCTGTGTTACATCAACAGACAGGTTGGGACAGTCTCTCGCCGGCTTTGTGCACTGGCGCTGGATCTGTGGTCGGAGTGCCTGGACCACGACATCTTTGTTAAGGCAGCGCATCTCCCAGGGGTCCTCAACTTGCAAGCAGACTCCCTCAGCAGGGGTGTGGCTTCCCCGCACGAGTGGGAGTTACAGTGGCGCTTCCTTCAACCCGTGTTTCAGCTCTGGGGGTATCCTCAGGTGGATGTCTTTGTCGCAGCTGAAAACGGGAAGTGTCCTCTGTTTTGCTCCAGAGGGAGCTCAGATGCAGAGTCATTGGGGGACGGTCTGCTGTTCCTGTGGGAAGGTCGGTTCCTTTATCTGTTCCCACCTCTGCCACTACTGATGAGGGTGGTCAATAAGATCACAAGAGAGAGACAATGCTGTATCCTGGTGACTCCCTGGTGGCCTTGCCAGAACTGGTTCCCAATCCTGCTCCAACTGGTGAGGGGGGGCCTTTTACCAGTTTCCAGCAGAACCGGAACTTCTGTCAGCTCAGGACGGTCATGTACTCCATCACAACGTGCCCCACCTGAAGCTGACAGCGTGGTTCATCGACCCTGTGGGTTCTCTAGCAGAGTCCAAAATGTTTTCTTGAACAGCAGGAAACTTTCTACCCGCGCTTCCTATGATAGGAAGTGGCGAAGGTTTTTGCAGTTCTTAGTTGATCCCTCAGTTTCTCCCCAAAAGGTGGGATTGTCGGTAATTTTTGAGTTTTTGTTATCTCTGGTGGATGCTGGCCTTGTTTTTCTTTCATTGTACACCTTCCTTGGATGAGGAACGTAGGTTGCATGCTCTAGACGTGAAGCGTGCTTTATTGTTTTAAGTTGCTCCAAGAGTTTTCGTAAGGACCAGCAGGTTTTTGTTTCTTATGCTGCTCCTAAGTTAGGTTCCTATGATAGGAAGTGGCGGAGGTATGCTGCTCCTAAGTTAGGTTCCAGGATCTCGTCTCAGCGGCTTTCGAAATGGCGCACTGAGACTATTAAACTGTGTTATTTGTTGACAAAGAAGCCATTACCTGGGCCTATCCGCGGACATTCTACAAGAGCGATGGCGACGTCGGTGGCATTTTTGAAAGGCGTTTCCCTGACGGATGTTTGCAAGGCTGCCACCTGGTCCTCTCCGCATGCCTTTATGAAGCACCACGCGCTGGACATGCATGCTCAGCAGAGGACTCGTTTGGGAGCTGCAGTGCTGCAAGCTGTTTCTTCAGGTTGACCGTCTTCCCGCCTCCAGGTATTTCTTGCTTGTTAATCTCCCATGAGTGTGAAGCACAGAGACCATGAAGAAGATAGACAGGTTGCTTATCTGTAACTGTAGATCTTCAAGTGGTCATCTGTGCATTCACACTACCCGCCCTCCTTCCCCACTGCTGATGGTCTCCCTCCAGTAGGGGCTTCCAGTCAGGAAGAAACTGGCGGGATCCTTGCACTGGCGCCGGCGAGCATGCGCATTCGAACGCCTGCGCCTGCTCGTTGGTGCCGAGCGTGAAAAAATCCCGGGCTTTTTAGGTACTGATTTGGGGATCGGCGATGGCGCTCAATCCCATTTGTGTGAATGCACTGATGACCACTTGAAGATCTACAGTTACAGGTAAGCAACCTGTCTTTTGAGCAGAGTCAGTCTGTCTGGAAACACATTAATTCATGAACCACTTCAGTTCATGAGCTGATTCATGCCCATTCCTAGTTGTCTACATGGATTCCTTTGCTAATCTGATTAGCTTTGCTGTGTGCCTTCTTGAAGAATCCTAGAACCGTTTCCGCATTCTCCCTACTACTTCAACCAGGTAGTGGTAATAGTCCCATTTCATCTTCAGGTAGAAGGCTTTGCCTTCATCCTGGATCTTGCTGCAATTCTAGTTGTCTAGGAAGTTCATCGCATCCTGGCACGCAAGCTTCCAGTTTCTTCTCAGTCTTCTAACAAAAAGCATGGACCATCTCAATCTTTAATTGCCATTAGCAAAAAGTCTTCAGCTCAATGCTGCTAACTGGTCATCAAGAAGAGCTCTGCACCACAACTACATTCTTTTAGGCACTGACAGCTGGTTCATCTTTTCTTTGGATGGTGGCTCATTCAGTTCTTTCACATTATTCACAGCAACCACAATGTTATTCTATCTCTCAGCTTGCTTGGGCAGCCAGACTTTCTGTATCAGCTGTTCATGATCCACCATCTTCTTTGCTTTCAGGGTGGTGATGGGGGTTACTTTTTTTTGCCCCTTCCTTTTTCTTATCCTAAAGAAAAAATAAGAGGAAAAGGATAGTCTAAGCAAAGACCTGAAGTGAGGCAGGAAATCGAGGTAGGTGATTAGCAGGCTGGCACAGGAGGTGGTAGCTTAATGGCTGATGTTCCCTGAATACAAGACTCATTCATCACTCTCCTTCTGCCTTTCCCCCAACCCTCAGACTTATGCTGCTGTTACAACGATGGTAATGATTGCTGGCAAAAGTTGTAGCCTTGCCCACATGGTGTGTGCAAGATTTGCTCTTTCATCAATTACTTTCCCCATGAAGGGCAGATTGGACACTGGCCTTATTGTTGGCTGGAAGGATTTTCTTTAATAAGAACATATTTAAAGTCATATTGGATCAGGCCAATGGCCCATCCAGTTCAACACTTTGCCACACAGTGGCCATCAGGAAGTCTGCCAGTGGGGCCAGGACACTAGAAGCCCTCTCACTCTCTAACCACCCCCCGCCCCGCCAAAGCACCAATGTATGCACTTCTGCCTTTTTCAGTGATCTGGGGAGAAAACCTCAGCCCATCCAAGTATTACTCTTTATAAGGAGTTTCTTTTCTTTACCAGTTCAGCAGCCAAGCTGGGTAGGCACCTAAGCTGTATGTGATGACTTCCACAACATCCGGAACATTGACTGGGGCACTGAAACATATTTTTAAAAGGATCAGAAACCTCTACTACTTGATTTATTTCTGTACTGGCTTTCCAAGTCATATTGGGACTATTTTTGTCAGCAAAGAATTCTGAGGACTTCACAGCCAGTATCCAAACCTGTCATATTAAGATTCTGACCTTGGTGGTGTTAATAGGTGAACTATGCTAAACAATTTTGTAGAGTAAGTATGACTCAGATGATGCATTAACAGCAGAGAAGTAGGGTTCTGTTCTTCCATTGAAAGGGTATCTGTTTTATCTGTATCTTGTAACAAATTTATGATGTATGAACACAAATTAATAACAGAATAGATACAGTTTAGCTCATGGTGGATCTCAGGCTGAATATATTCACTGAACATCTAATTTCAAAATAGTGGTGTGGTAATTGTATAGGTTTTTCACTAGATGGCGATACAGATCTTATCTTTATTAAACAATTAAGCTACTAGTGTTAAATGTTGGTCCATGTTGCATCTAATTTGGTCTCCCAAGGACTACAAACTCTTGCATTGTGATGGGGTTAGAAAAATTAACTGAGAACTTGCGTTTTTGTTTAAATGGATGCAAAAGACTGTTTAAGTTAATGCACGAGGTTACCTCAACACAAAGCATTTTACTCTTGCTTCAAGTTATTTTTTAAAAGCTTAGTGACTTTGGCTCAGTTCTCACAAGTAGCAGATGAGGTAGTAAACTAATTTCTGTGCTATACGAAGTGCTAGCAGGGCTTATAATTAAATATTCATTTTTTAAAAAGTCTCTGCTACATTAAGAGTATGGAGTGTTTTTAGCATCTATAATATCAGCTAGTATAGTAAAGAAATGAACTGACCAAGCTAGACTGTGCCCTATTAGAAGGCAGGCCCAGTAGAGAAAGGGTTTTTTTTTTTTGAGAATATCATTTAATTGGGAATTGTAGATGACAGCAAGGGGCTTTCTTTTGCTATCCATGTCACAAGATCTGCTTAAAACTGGAACATTTCCAGATTGTTGTATTTAGATCTTAAAAAGGGCAGCATACATAGGCTTGTGTCCTTGATGTAGGTATATGGTGAACTAATCCGTTTTAAAGTATTTTCAACTTTTATAACAAAAGATAATTTGATCAAACTTTGATACTCATCCTAATATACAGCAACTCGCCTGTTGCTGCAAAACGGAAATAAAACGGAAATAAAATTTTAAAAGTGGTAAATAATATCAGACAATGTTAAATGAAGTTTCCATAAACTGCCTTTACTCTGGAATACTATACTCTGGAATACTATACTCTGGAATACTATAACTAGCAGATAGTTATAATTTGAAAAAGAGTGTAAAGAAGAAATACTTACAGCAAGGGACAGCTACCTCTGAAGGCAGCAAGCTAATTCTTTTAGGCTTGGATTTAGTTTTACAGAAGCTATAAAGAGTAGTGTGCCAGATTTCACTGAGGGGAGGTATGACGAACCACAGGCATATGCATGCTTAGAGGCAGTGCTTATGAGTGACAGCTAATTGAACTCACTCTGATTGCAAAACCGCAGCTAACTGTCGAAAGGGGCTCAGTTAGGCAGTTGGAGAGGAGTTAGCGATTGGATCTTGGGGTCATGGGGTCATGATAGATAACTCACTGAAAGTGTCAAGACAGTGTGCGTTTGCAATAAAAAAGGCCAACGCCATGCTGGGAATTATTAGGAAGGGAATTGAAAACAAATCAGCCAGTATCATAATGCCCCTGTATAAATCGATGGTGCGGTCTCATTTGGAGTACTGTGTACAGTTCTGGTCGCCGCACCTCAAAAAGGATATTATAGCATTAGAGAAGGTGCAGAGAAGGGCAACTAGAATGATTAAAGGGCTGGAGCACTTTCCCTATGAAGAAAGGTTGAAACGCTTGGGACTCTTTAGCTTGGAGAAACGTCGACTGCGGGGTGACATGATAGAGGTTTACAAGATAATGCATGGGATGGAGAAAGTAGAGAAAGAAGTACTTTTCTCCCTTTCTCACAATACAAGAACTCGTGGGCATTCGATGAAATTGCTGAGCAGACAGGTTAAAACGGATAAAAGGAAGTACTTCTTCACCCAAAGGGTGATTAACATGTGGAATTCACTGCCACAGGAGGTGGTGGCGGCCACAAGTATAGCCACCTTCAAGAGGGGTTTAGATAAAAATATGGAGCACAGGTCCATCAGTGGCTATTAGCCACAGTGTATGTGTGTATATAACATTTTTGCCACTGTGTGACACAGAGTGTTGGACTTGATGGGCCGTTGGCCTGATCCAGCATGGCTTCTCCTTTGTTCTTATGATGAATAAGAGTGGTTGCTTTGAAATACTCTCTCTTGTGAGAAAAGCCTAATAAAGCAGAATCTGTGTCAGAGCCAGTGTAAAGTGGCTTGCAGTATAGGAGAGACTCTGGTGGGAGACTGTTCCCAAAAGTACAAACATAAAAACAAACAAATGAAAACAAAGAATCACATCTTGAAAGGGAGTTTTAGTTCTCCAGTATTAAGCTTACTGTCCAGTGGGAGAAGACCCATTAGAAGATTGGGATTTCACAAAGGGTGTGCAGTGACATTGAAAGGCCCTCAAACACCAAAGGTCCAGGTTATTTATCTTAAAGAGGAGATAATAACGGTCTTGCCAAAGAAAATGGGTCTAGAAGGAAAACCTTAGTCTTAACCAAAGGGACAATGCTGAATACTGTCTTAAGACTTATCATTATTAAGTAAAAAGTTTAAAAAGGAAGCTGTGCTAAGCAACCTTTAAGACTAAGCATTTTCATTTCATTTATATCCCGCCCTACCTCACCAAAGCGGGCTCAGGGCGGCTCACAACATAAAAATTCTAACAATAAAATTAAAGAATTAAAATACAATAATAATTTACATAATTAAAACAACTAATATATCAATACATGAATCAGTCTCAGTGTGCTATCTTATAGTCTTCCGTCAGAATATTTCAATATTTCAATGTTGGTCAGTTATAAGCCAACCGGAAGAGGACTGTCTTACAGGCCCTGCGGAACTGTCCAATGTCCCGCAGGGCCCTGACCTCTTTCGGTAACTGGTTCCACCAGCAAGGGGCTGTGATCGAGAAGGCCCTGTCCTTAGTTGACTTCAACCGGGCCTCCTTTGGCCCGGGGATTACAAGCAGATTTCTGGAGCCGGATCGCAGCACTCTCTGGGGGGCATATGGGAAGAGACGGTCCCTAAGGTAGGCAGGTCCTAGGCCATATAGGGCTTTAAAGGTAATAACCAGCACCTTGTACCGGACTCGGTATATTATTGGCAGCCAGTGCAGTCCCCGGAGGCCCTGCTGAATGTGCTCCCATCTAGGGAGCCCTAATAACAGCCGAGCGGTGGCGTTCTGCACTAGCTGCAACTTCCGGGTTCACAGGGGCAGCCCCATGTAGAGGGCATTACAGTAATCCAACCTTGAGGTGACCGTTGCATGGATCACTGTTGCCAGATCATCCTGCTCCAGGAAAGGAGCCAACTGCCTTGCCTGCCTAAGATGAAAAAATGCGGACTTAGCAGTGGCTGCTACTTGGGCCTCCATGGTTAAGGCAGGCTCAAGTATTACCCCCAAGCTCTTGACCCTGTGCGCCATTGTCAGTGGCACACTGTCAAGAGCTGGTAGGGGAATTTCCCCTCCCGGTCCACAGGGACCCAAGCAAAGGACCTCTGTCTTCGCTGGATTTAGTTTCAGCCTACTCAGCCTGAGCCATCTAGCCACAGCTTGTAATGCTAGCTCCAGGTTTTCTGGGACACAGTCAGGCCGTCCGTCCATGAGTAGATAGAGCTGGGTGTCATCAGCGTACTGGTGGCAACCCAGCCCATACCTCCGGGCAATCTGGGCAAGGGGGCGCATGTAGATGTTAAACAACATTGGGGAAAGAACTGCCCCCTGAGGCACCCCGCAATCAAGCGTGTGCCTCCGGGACAACTCACCCCCAATCGCCACCCTTTGTCCCCGACCATCAAGGAACGAGGAGAGCCATTGTAAGGCCAACCCCTGAATCCCCACGTCGACGATTATAATATCAGGTTATAATAACTTATATTATATTATATTATATTATATTATATTATATTATATTATATTATATTATATTATATTATATTATATTATATTATATTATATTATATTATATTATATTATATTATATTATATTATATTATATTATATTATATTATCATACAACATCAAGTATTATAACTTAAAGTCAAACAATTTTTAAGTGTAAAAATGTCTCTTGTGAAGTCAGCAATCTCTGAGGCAGTTCTGTGTTTACTGTTTAACTGTGCCTACATATTCCTAATTCCAAACCCTATCAGTTCTCTTCCCTCCCAGTCTCTTCAAATAACCCCAAAGTTATTTAAATCTTTAACTGTTCCTCTTGTGCCAATTTCTGAAGGAAAATTTTGGCAACTGAAGCAACGACAGGGTGATGGTTTTAGTGGGGTGAATACTAAGGCAAAATATTGTCACCTTGTCATAGGAGGACTTCCTGGTTTCATCAGTAAGAAAGATATCATCCTAGGCAGTGCAAAGATTTCATCCTAGGACTTGTGCTGCTGTTGACTGTTCAGTTGCTGTTTGAATATGCCAGTTGTTTGAGCAAGTGACCTGTAGTATAAGGTTTGCTGAGTTGCTAGAGTTCCCTCTGATTACTTCAAGGATTAGCAGTCCTCTCTCCTCTGCTTGTTTAAACAGCGAAATTCATTAGGGTGCTCCCAACATGGTGACATTCTTTGCATTATGAAGTGTTTGGTACTGGTCAAATAAATACAGTACATTAACAAAACTAGATCATTATGCCAACTGTATTGCCAGGACTTTTTTGGTTTTAAGATTAATCAGAAGATATTCAGGAAACAGATATAATAGAAAGAAGTGTTATTGACCAGTCTAGAACATTAAAAAGATACCTGAGTTGGTTTAGTCTTAGTTCGCAGTACTGGTAGAATGATCAGGGCATTGCAGAGTTGATGGAGAAACTATCACAATTAGTAGCTCATCAAATACATACTGCGGTAAGTCAGCTGCAACAATGTGATAAAAGACTCCAGAGAAGTATTCAAGGATTACATCAAGAATTATCTGCTGGATTATCAGAAATAAAAACAAAATCACAAATACTAAAACTTGAAATTAAAAGGATTTTTTCAAAAGCAAAAAAGGTAACATATTACATATTAATCTGTGTTTCAGAAGATTTGGGGAGATTAAATTTGGAAGAGAGCTTTTGTGGTCTCCTTTAGGACTATTTAAAGATTCAAGGAGACTTCCTTGATATTGACTAGATATTCAGAATAAATTCAAGATTTGCATTTAAGAATAAGTTACCTCAAGATATATTGTTTGTTTTGCACATAAGAAAACACAAGAAGCAATATTAAAGATACGAAGAGAGACTCCGCTTAAAGTAGCAGAAAAGAGCAGATCTTTCATGGCCTACCAAGCGTTAAGGAAAAGGAAAGATCTTGATTTTCTGAGACTGATTTTACAACAGAAAGAAATAAGGATCTGTTGGAAAATACTTTTTGTAATCAAGGTATGCCTACCAAAATGTAGAAGAGTAATCATAACAGAAGAGCAAGCTAAGCAGTTAGCTGAAAAATTGCAAGCAGAGAAACCAAATAAGAGATTTGAGGGAAAATCTTTAAGAAATTTGAGGTAAAAATTATTGACCAAGAGTAGACGAAGAAACAGACACAGAAAAGGACAAATTTGTATGTGGTATCAGTGCTGGGATAAAATGGATAAATTAACAGTATCAGTGAATATTAATGGATTGAACTCTCCCTCAAAATGTACAAGAATTTTCAATCAGTTAAAAAACAAAAACAAAATGCAGATCTCTTATGTCAGCATAAAGATGAAACATTAAGATATTTTGAACACTGAAAATTAAATGAAGTGTATGCATCTTCAGATCAAAATAAAAAATGTGTAGTTTATATAAACAACTTATTGTTTAAATGTATTAGAAGAATTAAAATGTCCAGAAGGGAGATACCTGATTTTAAAAATTGAGAATCCCAGGAGGCTGGGTGTGCACAATAGCAATATATATGTATCAAATATATGTATCAAATGTATCAATATATGTATCAATATATGTATCAAATGATATTAAAGCTATTTTTTTTAAAAATTATGCTAGAATTTCAAGAAGAGTACCTATATAATGATTTTTGGAGATACGAATAGAGTATTAGATCCAAAGGATAAATGAAGGAATATTAAAGGTGGAGAATTACCTAAAAATGTATTTCAGTATTTGAAATTGCTGTAATTAAAATATCCTTGGAGGATTATGCATCCAAAGTATAGAGATTATTCTTTTTTTCAGACAGATGTCAAATGTACAAGAATAGATATGTGCTGGATATCAAAAGCTCTGACAATAAATTTAGATAAAGTAGAGATCCAGCCAAAAATATTTTCAGACTACAACCCCATTCAAGTAATCTGGCAAGTAATCTGAGTTATCTTTTATTGCAAGGAAATGTAGTAAGGAAGTGCAAAAAGGACTTGGAAAAGTTATTGAAAATAAATAATACCGAAAGAATGCCTTCAGCTACGATTTAGGAAGCAAATAAGGTCTTTATCAGAGGAATCTAATTAGTTATTGCTGCTAAAAAGAAACAAGAAAAATCAGAACAAAGATAACAGAGAAAGAAACAAGCACAAAAATCTTAAGGTTTTTTTAAAAAAAGGTAAAGGTAGTCCCCTGTGCAAGCACCAGTTGTTTCCGACTCTGGGGTGACATTGCATCGCAACGCTTTCATGGCAGACTTTTTTACAGGATGGTTTGCCATTGCCTTCCCCAGTCACCTACACTTTACCCGTTAAGTGTTATACACCCGAGTGGTAGAACATTTCCTGGATGCCAGCACAGTGTCAATCACAGAATTGTCAAACCCCAACTTAGTTAACTGACCGCTTAACCTCCACGCAGTTAATTGTAACTACAGCTGAGGGAGGCAAGCTGTCCCTTGTCTCAGCAAAGTCCCTGCCACTAGTAGATGCCAGGGCTTCTTTGTCAACAGCCTCATGAGGTCTTGAAACCACCCCCGTCTCGGCCAGAAGGGAGCTATCAGAACCAGTTCCGCTTCTTGCTGAAGAATCTTGTGAATCAATCTGGGAATGAGTTGCAGTGGTGGGAAGGCGTACAGGAGACCTCCCGGGCAGTCGCAGTTGAGGGCATCTATGCCTTCTGCCTGATTGTCCTTTTGTTTGGCAAAGAACCGTCGTACTTGACGATTGTTCGCAGTCACGAACAAATCCACAGTCACTCTGTCGTATCTGCGTTGAAGAGACTTGAACACTGCCTTGTCCAGCGCCCATTTCATCTGATCCAATCTCATGTCTGCTTAGCCAATCAGCCAGCCTGTTGCCCTTCCCAGCAACATGAATCACCTTTATTGACAGAACATACTTCTCCACCCACTCCAGCAAGGTGTTGGCCTCGCTGCAAAGTTTCCTGATTCTGGTCCCACCTTGCTGGTTGACATAAGCTTTGGCTGTCACGTCTGTTTTCACTAACACATGATGCCCCTGCAGCATCTTCTGAAAATGTAGTAGTCCCAGATGGATAGCTCTCAGCTCTAGCAGATTGATGCTCCGTTGGGACTCCATCAAGGACTACTGACCTTGAGTCATCATCCCTTGATAATGAGCTCCCCAGTCGGACAGACTGGAGTCTGTAGTCACAACTATCCTCTGCTGCTCCTTCAACAACACCCCTTTCTGAAAGCGGGATGGTTCCAACCACCACTGAAGTTGCGTCCACAACTGTCTTGGTAGAAATACTAGCTTGTGCAGCTTGCAGGCTATCACATGCTGGAAGCATTGTAAGGGTCATAAATGGAAACACGCCCAGGACATCACATCCTGGCACAACACTTGCACCCCTAAAAGCTTCGCTAGAGTAATCACTGGCATTCAATTCAAGGACAATACTTACTCCAACAAGGCTCTGAGATTTACCTGTCTTTCTGCTGACAGAAAAACTTTGTGCCTCTGAGTATTGATCAGAACACCTAGATGCATTATCTCTTTCTTTGGAGTAAGGTTGCTTTTTGTTCTGTTGACCACGAAATCGTAGTCCTGCAATATTTGTATTGTCCGATTGGTATCCTTCAGATTTTTCTGGTAGGATGGTGCTCTGACTAAGGGATCGTCCAAACACAGATGAAGAGCCACACCCCCATCCATAAATAAGCCACCAATGCCACCATGATTTCTATGAACACCCGTGGAGAAGACTTGAGACCAAACGGCAAAGCCTGGTACTGGAAGTGCTTCCCATTGTATGCAAATCTGAGGAACTGTCTGTGACTTGGCCATATGGGAACACGCAAATATGCCTTGGAGAGATCTATGGACATCAGGTGTTCTTGGACTGCCGATAGAATGGATTGTAATGTCTCCATCCGAAACTTTTTTGTTTTCACAAAACAATTTACCCATTTCAAATATAGAATGGCTCGGACATCGCCATTCTTCTTTGGCACCAAGAATAAGATGGAGTACACCCCTTGACCACCTCTGAGACACAGGTACAAGTTCTATTGCCCTGATGTCCAGTAGGTGTTGGATGGCGCCCAGCATCCTTTGGTGAGTATGCATGTCTCATTTTCTCGGCACTGGATGAAACCTCAGAGGTGGGAAAGATTCCAGCTCATTGCGTAGCCCTTGTATACTGTGTCTATCACCCATTGGTCTGCTACCGACACCTTCCAGTGGTTTGTGAAAAACTGTTGACACCCTCCGATTGGAAGCAACTGGGCTTCTGGTATAGTCATTGCGAGCCTGCCTTTTTGGAGTCACCTTTGTTTCCCTTGTCATTTCTGCCAGGAAAGGATTTAGGAACCTGACTACGAGACTGCCACTTTCCCCTGAAGGACTTAAATCCTGAAGGGTGGGAAAATTTTTTGGAGTTCCGAAAGGACTGAAAAGATTTCTTGGGCTTAAAATCCTTCCTCTTGGACGGCAAGACTTTCTTTTTGTCCTTCCCCCCAATCAGGAATTGTTCTAGCTCATCACCAAAGAGACTAACACCTTTGAATGTTACAGCCGCCAGTCTAGCCTATGCGGCTGCATCTGTGTCCCAAGTCCTGAGCCAAATGTTCCTGCGCGTGGCTACGCTGCAAGCCTTGTGGACAACTGCATTGCATCTAGGGTCACGTCTGCAATAAATGCCGTGCCCAAGGCAATTTTCTTAAGCTCATCTTTGAATTCCTTTGGTGTATCACTATCCACTGAGGCCAAATTGGATGCCCAAGTACACACTACACGAGCAAAAAGCAATCCTGCTGAAGACACCTGGATGGGCCATTCTGCGGCTTCAAAGTCCTTACGTAATGCCTGTTTCATCTGGCTACCACAGGCATCTTTGGGTAGCCCATCTGCATCCATGGGAAGCACCGTTGTGGACAATAAACTATTTACAGGATCGTCCACTACTGGCAGATTCAGCCGTTTAATAGCCTCTGTAATCAGCCCATACAGTTTTGAGAACAGATGTGGGTTAGATTTTGGCTTAGCTGGGTGTTCCCACTCTGCTTTAATAAGACTAAAGAAAGGGGTGGGTAAGGGAACCTCCGTCTGAGAAACCCCCACCTTAGGTATCATCTTCTCTGAACCTGATGGTAGATCAGAGTCTAATTCTGCCTTCTTTCTGTGTGTGGCAGTAAAGTCCAGTTCCCTGAGGACCTTAGGAAGGAGTTTAGAGTAATATTCTGCAGGAAAAATCCTGGATTGTACTGAAGGAGCAGCATCCTCCTCCTCAGACAGCTCCCCTTCCTCTTTCTTAGAGGAGTCCATTGAAGAGTTTGATTCCTCCTCCTCCTGAGAACTATCACTGGGGAGTCCAGGCTCAGACCCTTTTTGGCCTTCTTTGGGTCTGTAGGAGCCATGGCAATATCTGGATCTGTTTTTTTCTTCCTTTTCTGAGGGTGAGAGGGCACCTAGAGCCTTGAGCAGGGGAGACTCCTTCCTCTTCTTTTTTTAGCCATTTGAGCAAATTAAGCTTGGCATCTTCTCCAGTTAAATCAGGTTCAGAATTCTCTCGCTCTTTTTCAGAAGTGGATCCTGAGTATTTTGGAAGGGTGTAATCACTGGCTGAGCTTCCTTTCTCTCTAGCCTGTCCCAGTTCGTCAGCCATCTTGGCTACAGCAGAGGACTGAAACGAAAGTGAAAGGAGAGCCAGAGAAGCCTCCGTTACAAGGCTAGATGCCTAAGATGGCTGCCATTACCCCAGCGCAGTAAAAAACCCCAGGCAGACTCTTAACTGTGCCTGGGCTGGAGAAGGCATACTGTGTTCTAAAGTCTCCCTCCCCCTCCCCCCGACTGTAATGAAAGTAGTCCTAGAGGGGTATTGGGGAATGGCCGTAATCTGTCGGGTGGGCTTCCCTCGTCCTAGTGGAGCCCGTCCCGATCAAATAGTTCGCCCGCTTTATAAAGGGCTTTGCCCACTCTCCCTCAGCCAGCTTACCGTGTCTCCTCGCGAGTAGACTCGCTGGCTGTGTTAGGTTATCGGCTGCGCTGGACTATGGTCGTCTGCACTACGCCCCCAAGCACCGTGTAGGACTGCAAAGGTGGACTCACTGCTTTTCCCTGTCTCAAAAGGCTCAGGAAGGGAGGCCTTGACTCTCTGCAGCAGTCCCCAGCCATGCCGCCTTTGTTGGGGAAAACTCCTACGCTGGCGACTCAAGCACTCTGCCTGTCGCCTGCTGTGGCCAAAAATAACAGCAGAGACTCTGTCACCCGAACTTCCGGATTACTGCACTCTGAACACGTCCTGTCTCTAAAAGGGCTGTTTAGACTGGAGAGTTCCAAGGGAGAGGCCCCTCCCCCAGGCTGGATCAAATGATCAATGACCCTTTTTCCGGAGGAGGAACCTACTCCCAGCAGTTTCAGACAATCCCACTACCAGGGACCACCGGAGAACATATGGACCGTAGCTCTGAGTCTTTGAACTGGATAGTTCAAAATAGTAGGTTTTGTCCCTATAAAATGGATTGTGTTGAGACTTTTGCACATGTTCTTCTCCAGTGTCCTCCCTATTTGGCATCCTGCTGGGATCTTTTATACCCCATATTGGTCCAAATTTTAGAGACCTCTGATGATTTTAGGGTGCTTTTTTTTTGCTTAATAATTCTGATCCGGAAATAACTGAATTAGTAGCAAAAGTTTTTTTTTATAGAGCTATGGTTACTCATCCTGATAAACAGTACTATGTATCAGGTATACTATGTTGCTACTTTGTTTTTATTTTGTAATCCTAATTTTATTTTGTATGGATTTTGTACTCTTTTAATATGTAACCTAGCTGACCCTCTGTTTTATATTTTTATATATGCCAATAAAGGCTGTCTTGTGGTGTGAAGAGTATATATACAAATTAACAATCAAAGACTTTAATAAATGAGAAACTAACAAAAGCTACTGCTGTTGAAAAAGTCACACACCAGGGATGTTCATTTTCACCATTATTATTTATTCTTGTGATGGAAATACTGGCTATAAAGATCAGACAAGATGCTAGAATTCAGGGAACAAAAGTGGATGGTGTAGAGCTGAAAATGAAAAGCTGTGTAGATTTTGTGGTTTTGACAGTGCTGAATCTCCAAAAATCACTGCAGTATGTAATGGAACATACTGAAGAATTTTGATCCTTCTCTGACTACAAAATTAATAGAAAGAAGACCAAAATAGTATTGAGGTTTCTAACACAAGGAGAGGATATCATAAAGGACACAGAATGTATAGTTGCCACTAATCAGTAAATATTTGGGAATAAGTGTGACTGGGCAAGGTCACACTTATTAAGTCATGGTGAGATAACAGGGATGAAAGAATAAATATTCAGTGGTTGTTATATCACCAGTTAACTTCAAGATTAAAGAATGCTATAAATACTGAAGCTGGAGCTTTAAATGAAATGACAGAGTTTGAGCAGTTGACCACAAAACCAAAAAGAACATTTGTTATGGTAGTTTTATAAGTTATAACTTCAACTAGAAACAGAAGAACAAATGAAAAGAGGTATTTAGATATATGGTGATAGTGGCTAGAATTATTTATGTAGCAGAATGGAAAGCAGAGAAGGCGTGTGACCTTGCCTTGGAACCCTGAGCTGGCATGAATGTGGCTGTGGCATCCCCTGACTTGCCAGTTAGGGTTCTGCTTGACTGCTGCAGATGGGATTGGCCTGATATGCTGAAGCCACATTTGGAGTGGTTCTGTCTGTTTGCTCGCCTGAGCAGCCTGCTGTTCCCTCCCTTGCAGCAGTTGCTTGTGGGCTGCATAAAAGCTCTGGATGGACTGGTTCTGGCCCACAGGTTGTAAGTGTGAGAGCTCTGACCTACGGGGTTGCCATAAGTCAGCTGTGATTTAACAGTGCTTTCCACCACCACCAGGGAGAAGAAAAAGAGATAACGTGGGGAGGTAGAATGAGATTCTTCCATATGAGTCCCCTGCTTGTAATGCCATAATGTTCACTTAGAGAAAAACAAGTGTTTCTTGTGAATTAGCAGAATTTTGAGTACAAGGAAGAATGTCTCTTAGATTCTCCAGCAGACTACTTTTGACTCTGTTAAGAGCCTCAGGATATTCTGATTCCTGCATCAATGCTGGAGAAGCAAGTTAATGCGCCTGAAAAACACTCCTGACTTTATTTAGGCCTGGAAGGTTGTCCCCTACCTTGACTCAGCTGATTCTGCCATATGGACCTATGCTGTAGTTGCCTTAAGGTACTGTAATACATTTTCATGTGCCCATCATTAAAGTCAACTTGGAAGCTCAGATTAGTACAGAATACTGCAGGCTGGTTACTATCAGGCATTGGTAGAACATGTATGTTACACCTGTTGTGCAGTAACTCCACTGGTTACTCATCAGTTACTGGCCCAATTCAAGGTACTGTCTCCTACAAAGTCCTTTATGACCTGGGACCCACCTACTTTTAGGATTGCCTATTCCTCTGTGCTCCATTGTAACAGCTTTGCTTGTCTGAACAAAGGCTTTCTGAAAGTGCCCTGAGTCCTATTGAGAAATTAATTAAATAATGAATGAAACAAGCAGCTAAGATATACAAGATAAAGCTTTGTATGTTGCAGTTCAGGAAGCAACCTTTGGTTAAAATAAGATTTGGATTTACAGTAGCTTCTCTGCAGACTATAGCTGCTTTTAGCAGTTACATGTTTTATTATTTTCTCTTGGAGAGCTTCCAGAATTTTGGCTGTTCTGTCAAAGGTTTCTGCATAAAGCTCCCCAAATTCAGTTTGAAATGTTATAGATCATTATAAGTAAAAACACTATTTGAAAAGTCCCATGAAAGATTAAGCCAGGCCTTCATTCCTTTTGTTTGGATCTAGGGGGTGAGGGTGGTATCCAGCCCTGCGGCTGCTGGATTGCACTACCCAGCTAATGTTTTCTCTTAGTGTACTGCTTAATTTCTTTTCTAAACATAATGTGAATAAACTTCGCTAATAAAAAGTTGCAATCTGCAATTTTGTGTGTGCTTACATGAGAACAAAATTTTCTGGGCTTAGTAATTTCCAAGCAAACAAGTATATAAGTCAAAAAGAGGCTGAGGGGAAGGGGAATCCTTTCTGACAGTGTAATCCTGTTACTTAAACCTGACCACATTTACTTCAGTGGACTTTGACTGGAGCAACTTTGCATAGGAGTGCATTTTTAGGGATCCTGTCTTTTCTGGCAATGCCCTAAGCAAATAAATCAGCTTTTGGAAAAAAAATTGCAGATTGTATATTATTATGCACAATTACTCTGTTTAAAGAAGCCTACACCTACATGTTATAAGCAGATGATGAACTTTTTTCATTATATCACCATAAGCAGGGATAGTACATTACACTGTAAAAGATAGGAGAAAAGCTTAGTGAGGTCTCTCCCTTCAAGTCACTTACAATATAAATTTTAATAGTGGAACAGAGAACAAAGAGTGGGTAGAGGCAAAGCTGGAATGAATAGATATTCATAAAACAGCCCAAAAAATCTGAACAAGACCATTGTCTTATGAACAGTCAGAATTTTATATTGGCTGGTTTTGCTTGAAACTTGGGCTCCTTTCCATGGACTTATTGGACTGCAGCTTAACTAATGCTGAGTATAATATTACAATTGGAGCCCCATGGCACAGAGTGGTAGGCTGCAGTACTGCAGTCCAAACTCTACTTATGACCTGAGTTTGATCCCGGCGGAAGCTGGGTTCAGGTAGCTGGCTCAAGGTTGACTCAGCCTTCCATTCTTCTGAGGTCAGTAAAAAGCTTGCTGGAGGTAAAGTGTAGATAACTGGGGAAGGCAATGGCAAACCACCCTGTAAAACTGTCTGTCAAGAAAATGTCAGGACATGATGTTACCCCATGGGTTGGTAACAACTCGGTGCTTGCACAGGGAACTACCTTTACCTTTAAAAAAAATAATGTTACAATAAAGGATGGAATACACCTTCAGAAACATAGAAACAAAGTGAGACTATGGAAAAGAGTTTAGATTTCAGGGTGTTCATGAGAGAAACTTAAAATACTAGATAACATCAGATGGAATATACAGGTCACTTTTAAAAGGACTTTATTGTTTCTGCAATTTGAATTTATTATTGATCCACTATTCAATTATCCAGCCCTGCAAGGTTACCCTTGGTAACCCCACTAGGTTACCCTTCCCCCAAACAGTTCCAGTGACATATATTTTTCTCCCCACCCCCATGTTTGTCTTCATAATGAGTCTAAAGGAAGTTAGACTGAGAGTGACTGTTGTAAGAACACACAATGAACCTGATGGCAAGAGGATTTGAACCCATGTTCTGTCCAAGTCAAACATGGTTTTTCCTTTTTTTCCTTTTCCTCTCTTATAATCACACATGTCTTTCTGTTCTGCACTCCATCATAGTATTTACACTCTGGGCACTCTTTTTGCTTTCCTCCGTGTACTCTGCCTTTTAAGCAGGGCTGCAACAGGGCTTTTGAGGATCAAGGAGCTAATTGATCACAGTTCCAACCCACATCCTAAAGCTGAACATACTGACTCACTTTCCAAGTCAATGGGTTACAGCAGATCTCTTGCCTTCCGCAGGCTGCTGGTTGAATATTGGAGCTTCAAGCAGGTACCAGAAAGCATTTTCAAGGCTCAGTATTTCTTGGTATTTCTTGAACCTTGGATAAAGCCAGCGTTATAATACCACTTTTTCCTGCTGTCTTGCATATTCAGTTAAACCAGGGGTGTCGAACATGCAACCTGGGGGCTGAATCAGGCCCCCAGAGGGCTCTTAAGGGCTACAAGCAACTCACTGTTTCCTTCTCCCTCTCTTGCTTCCTTCTGCATCACAACTTGCTTTGCCAGGCTTGCTCAGTCACACGGGCTACAGAGCAAAGCTCCTCCCTTGGGGAGGAAGTAGAGGAGGGAGAGCTAGCTTTGCCAGGTTCTCTCAGTTGCACAGCAGAGCTACAGAGCCACAGTTGCACAGCAGAGCTACAGAGCCACAGCAGAGCCAAGCCTCTCTTCTTCCTGTTGGCTGAGGCTCAACAAGCCAGTGAGGTGGATTAGGCTGAGTGTGTGTTTGTCTGTGTCCTTTATAAAGTTTGTATCTCCCCTGCCTAGTATTATATTTTATGACACACATGGCCTGGCCCGACAAAAGCTCATTTATGTTGGATCCGGCTCTCATAACAAATGAGTTTGACACCTCTGAGAAAAGACATTTTTTTTAAATATTCATATTTTAAATGAATAAGCTTTACAAGTAGGTATCTGGAACTATGGCAACTTAGATACTTTGAATATAGTAGTAGTAGTTCTTTATTCACGGTCATCCGACCAGCTTAATACAAACAAAAACAAAATCATAAAAACAAACCCATCACCTCTTACACAAAATTCCTGACTCCTACTATTACACATATTGTTAAAACTCATAACCAAGATTTACATTCTCAATTTTCCTCCTTTCCAACTGAGCAGCATAACAGAAACGGGCAATCTTAGATGAAACATCAGAATGAGCGTCAGACAGGAGGAAGGCAATTTGCTCATCCTCCTGCCTGCCCGCCAAGGACCCAAGAATCGGAGAGATTAATCTTGCCCTCAAGTCATTGTAATTAGGGCAGTGCAAAACGATGTGGAGAGTTGTTTCCACCTCATTGCAATTGCAGGGGCACAATCTTTCCAGATATGGGTACCCAGCGTAACGTCCCAAAAGCACCGAAGAGAAAAGAGCATTGAGTCGTGCTTTTGAGAAAGCTATCCGATATTTTGGGATAGTGATGTTGAAAAGGTACCTGGCTGGGGACAGTACTTCGGCTTGCTTCCCTAAGAAAATGTGTGCAGAAAGACTAGCTCTAGCAGATCTCAGTTCAAGCTCCACCAACCTCAGGCGCAGAAGTTCTTTCGCATCCCTCAGTTCCATCATTACTAGGGACTCAGGGGAGAGATCACAGAGTCTAAAATGATCTAAACACCTTTTCTCCCAAGTTCCCACAAAAGAATAAAAAAAAATCAGATGGGGAAGGCCACCTGGCTTTGAGAGAACCTTCAAAAAGTAACAAAAGGTGTTTAACCACATAGACGTCTCGATGCTTGGGACGCCAGATTCCAACCTGATGGCAGTGTTTGGCACACAACTGGGAACAAACAGAAGCTTGCGCAGGAGTTTAGTTTGTACAATCTCCAATGGCTTGGTGGTTAAATAAGGGGCAATTTCAGCGCCATAGAGCAATTGGACCCTGGTCTTTGCAGTATGCAACCTTAATGCTGCAGGCAAGAATTTGGCCCCTTTGGAGGTATAAAAACGGTAGATGGCATCAGCTGTTCTTTGTGCAGATTGTGCAACATAGTTCTTATGTGCCAAACGCTTACCCTGATAATGAAAAATCACCCCCAGGTATTTAATAATTTTTACTTGCTCAATGGGTTTACCATTTAGAAACCAGCAATGAGCCTTGAAACGTTTGGCTAAAACTAAAACCTTGGTTTTATCTAGATTAATTTCCAACTTTTCCTGCAGACTGGTCTGGGTTAGATGGCGAAGGGCCCTTCGCATACCAACCTGCGTCCTGGATAGTATAAGCACGTCGTCAGCATACGCCAGCACTGGAATATGCCGATCGGCGAGCTTAGGAGGATGTAAAGCCAAATCATTAAAGGAGGTTAGAAGTGAATTTATGTACAAATTGAAAAGCAAGGGGGCGAGCACACAACCCTGTCTGACACCCTTGTTCACTAAAATTGGTTGGGTTAAATGGCCTTGAGATGAGCATCTTATCCTGATGCCTGAGTTGCTATAAAGGCTAACCATTAGCAACAACAGCCGTCTGTCAATAGACGAAGCTGCAAGCTTTTCCCATAACCTGGATCTGGGTATCAGATCAAAGGCAGCCTTAAAGTCGACAAAGGCTGCAAAGAGTCTGGAGCCCTTTGTGGCCAAATATTTATCAACCAGAAATTGCAGCACCAAAGTCTGATCAAGGTGGGATCTTCCAGGGCAGAAGGCAGCCTGAACATCGGCAATAATGCCTTGAGAATCCATCCAGGCCGTAAGCTTGTCCCTCAGATGTAAGGCATACAGTTTGCTAATAGCACTTAGCAAACTAATTGGCCTATAGTTCGAGGGGAGATCATGATCCCCTCTTTTGTAAATGGGCACAATAATCGCCCAGCCCCAATCGGCTGGCATGTTTGCTGTCTCATCGATATATGAGAAAAGGGAAGCCAACGTTGGAGCCCACCAGTCCCGATGCTCTTTGAGTAGGTCAGACCTAATATGAAAGTATGCTTGTGGTACACACTTTGATCTTAAAGCCTTAGGAGAGGATTGTTTAAATTCACTTATAAACATATGTGAGACAATTCTGTTTGTTATGTGTATGGTAGAATTGGAAAAAACCCATCTCTCTGCCAAGTGTGTTATATTTCTTCAAAACATTAGTACGAGATCTTACATTACTAACCCTTTGTAAAAGCTGTACATTTCATGAAACATAATTTGAACTCTGATTGGACTGAAGAACATGTGAGTTCTTAGCTTTTATAGATTTTATTTGCTATGATAAAAGCCCCTTTTGCCCAAGTAACAGTGTTTGACAGGTGTTGTGAAGCAGTCAATGTTGTCATTGAATCAGTGTGACAGAATAGTAATTTAGAAACTGCTATTCTTTTATTGATAAGGGATTAATGGGAAATGGTAGTTATTTAAATCTCTACTTTCTATTAGGAAGATTGCAAAATTTGTATTGGGTCTAATAAACTCGAATTCTTTTTCTAATATTCCCATTTTCTTTTTCATTCTTCTAGTTTGTATGCCTTTTGTATTCTAGTTAAAACCATCTCATGCATTTGGATTTAACCTGTAAGCTTTACAAGGATTTAGGACCTGTTCTTTGGAGGAGGCAGACTTTTTGTATGGATTGGTATAACAGAGGGTCTGAAACCTGGCCTGAAAGGGATATCAGTCCTCTCTAGGAATTGCTGAAAACTCTCTGACTGAAATTCCAGGGAAAACCTGGAACAGAAATCAGTTTTCTCTAGGAATTGCTGAAAACTCTGTGGCTGTATCATAGAGTTTTTGGCAATTCATAGAAAGGATGTTGCTTCCAGGTTTTCCTTGGAAGTGACATCACACCATAGGCCCAATGGCCTTTAGAAGTTTTTTTCCTCCAACTACCACTCAGAGTAGCAGTGGGGAATGAGACTGATGGTGGTGGTGGGGAATTCCCTGGCCCCACCAAAGGACTGGCAGTCATAACATAATGTTGATTTCCATGTATTGGCATACTAGCAGCCAAATTCAAACAGTATTAATTTGGAATAAAATCGTTGTTGCAGTAGGACTTCCAACCAAGTGAGAGATGGTAACTTAAATTGCCCTAGAATGATGAAAAAGTAATTGTTTAAAAACGGTACCTTCTGAAACTTTCCAGTGGTAGTCATGTGACTTTTACAAATGTTGAAAAAAGAATTTAGAATTCACTGGTGACCATTTTTTAATATCCTTCTTTCCTTCTGTGAAAATTAGTTCCAATTTTAGTTTGTACAACTGTCCCCCCTTTCCTCCGGCTAATGCTCACTGTTGTTTAGCTACTTATTTATGAAATGAACTCTTGGCACTATGTGCTACTTTGGTTCAGCCTGTGTCATAAGGGAATGTGTCTTTGCCAAGGCAGGCAACTTGACCTACTATTATGTAAGGCATGTGTGATAGTAGATTATACAATTATCAAGTATCAGTACTAACTTGGTATTTGTCCCTGGCCTTTTCTCTGTTAAGTGAAGCCCTATATTTCATGTCCATCTGTTCTGTCTCTCTCTCATGTATTAAGAACAGTTGGTACTAAAAATGTATTAATAGTTTGTATAATTCATAGGACTTCATGTGATGAAACTGTGGCTTTATTCCTTCCATTACATGATATGAGGCTTTTGGTAACTTAAGCATCTTGTAGCATGCAATTTTGGAATATTATTAATATTATTCTGTTCTATTTAGAATTATTTATTCTAGTATAACCAGTAATATGCATGGGAAAAATACCTATAGGAATGTGCATGGCATGGAGGGAGAATGGCAAAGAGGATATCTAATCTTTTCTGTACTGTCTTTTAAAGATATTACTGGATAAGGGGTGGACCCAGGGTGCCATAAGTGGACCTGTGCTTTCGAAATTGAAATTCCCTACAGGTCCTTGTATCCCCAGAAGGCTGCCTCTAGAGGTCAAGGGATCTCAGAATCAGCAGTCAGTGTGATATGGAGATCTTCAGTAAAAGGAGGAATTCACAGCCTTGGATTCATTGTAAGAAGTGTCCTTCCACTGCAGAAAACAAGCTTTGAATTCAGCATATAGCATTAATGCTTATAAACATTTATAGTAGTTACATGTTTACTTAATTGGTTATTTTATATTAATTGTTCCCTTCTGTGAGTTAAAAAGCTAGTAATTTTATAAGCAGTGCACACCTTTTCTAACGGTAGGTTATGGTCATAAACCTTATCAGGGCTTTTTCTGTAGAAAAAGCCCAGCAGGAACTCATTTGCATATTAGGCCACACCACCCTGACACCAAGCCAACCAGAACTGTGTTCCTGTATATTCCTGCTTTAAAAAAAAAAAAAAAAGCCTTGAACCTTATTTCTGGATTTTAAAAGTTTGTCAATAACAGCTGTTGACTAGAGGTTTGCAATTCTTTTAAACCAGCATTTTTTCAGTTTCAGTCTATAGGACCTGAATTGTTTTTTTTGGCATTTCCAAAAATTCTCAGATCCCAATATTGATACAGTATTCAAGTCCTGATTCAAAAATCTTGGGGTTTTTTTCCTTATCCAATAGAGCTGAGAAGAAAAATACCATTTTTTTAAAAGAAATGCCAGCCTACTTGTGGTGTTGGCTTGGTTCTCTCCAGCTTGGTTTAAACTGCACTGCAGGAGAAACCAGACCCAAGATCTTCATGCGGCATGCAGATCCTAGCTGGGATGGCTTCTCCTGCAGTCCAGTTTAAACCAGGAGAAGCTAGCTACAGGAGAAACCAGCCTCAGATCATGGCTGGGGTGGCTTCTTGTGCAGCCTGTTTTAAACTGTGCTGCAGGAGAAGCCAGCCTCAGTAATTTGCATGCTTTGGGGAGATTGCTCCCTGCAGCAGTGCAAATCCTGACTGGAGCAGCTTCTCGTGCAGCCCAGAGAAGCCGGCCCTAAGATTTGCTGTGCCATGGCTATGAGATTGCTTCTGCTGACAGATCTAGGGGCTGGCTTCTCCCCCCTGCCTAAATTTTTTATTTTTAAAGAAAAAATCCACAAACTTTGACACCAAAAATGCACCCCATCCCTCAAGAAAAGGGGGGGGGGACACCCTGCAATGAAGATGTAACAACAAAAGAAACAAGCAAAGTTAGCAAACTGAAGCATCCATAGAGAGCTCAGCAGTATTTTTCTATCTCTCTTTTCTTTAAACAAGTATAATCAGAATACAGAGAGTTTACTTAGGTTTTTCCCATAATCTGAGGAAGGGTTTAAATGTGCTTTGACTATTATTCTCATAAAGTCATGCAGTGTTTCAAAGAAATCTCAAGTTTTGGCTTTATCTTTAATTATTCTCATTTGGTTAGTTAATTTTTTAACCATAGCTATCTGCCATAACTCAATATACCAAGAATAATGTTGATAATTCTATGGATTTCTGACTTTTAGCTATTGTTCTGTGGGCTGCCATTAACATAATGAATCCTTTAGATGTAGCACTCTGCTACTGCCTTTCTGCTTTTGTCAGATTTGCTGGTAATTCTCAAATATATCCAGGATATTTTCCCAGTTTTCCCGAGAAAACCAGGATACTGTTGGGAAGCTGAACTGTAACAAAAAACAACAACTGGGTGTATTTTTGGTTCCTGTAGATCCAAACACACACCCTCTTACTATTGACTGCAGATTTGTTCAGTCTAAGTACGTGCTATAGGGCAAAGTTTTCCCTATTTGCATGAATTTTCCCTACTCCACTACAGCTCAAAAGCAGCATAATTGGTATACAGCATTTACTACACTCATAAATTCTGTGGTTGAGAATAATTATGTTGTTTGCAAAGCAACAAGGAAAGTTAAAGTGATCAGGAAGGCTTAGCATGCCTCTTTGATTTATATATTATATAATTGTAATTTGTGTGGAATTATGTCATGCTATGGAATAAATGGGAGGCATTGGTTTTCATGTAATTTGTTACAATCAAAGTTTATTTCTATTTTCAGTCACGTAGTATAATGTCTGAAGTTTGTATTTGGAAGCCCAGGTACAATAATCTGAGATTGTTGTTGAATAATATTGTTGGGAAAATCTCATGGTGGTAGAATGATGGAGGAGGGCTATGTGTGGAGGCAAAAGGGCAGGGGGATAGGCATTATAGGTGTCTATGTGCCAATGCTAGAAGTTTACAAGCCAGGATGGTGGAGCTGGAGTGTTTTGTACTGTATGACCATTTAGGTACAATGGATGACTCTTAAGCATGATAGAATGGGGAAAATCAATTAGATATAGTCACCTCTGAGTAATAAGGTTTATAGGCAGGGAAGGAAGGGACATATTGGGGGAGGTGTTGCATTGTATTTCAAAGTGGGCATAGAATCAAATAAGTTAGAAAACATTAAAGGAATGAACTTCCCAACCAAAGTTACATGGATGGAGATACTGGCCGTAAGGTTTTCTTAAAAGTAGGGGGGTGTATTACTGCCCACCTGATCAAACTCTTGGGATAGATCTCAAGAAGGAAAAAAAATAAGGGCATTGACTAAACAAGTAGTGTTGTGGATGACTTCAACTGCCCTCACATTGTCTAGGTCAGGGGTGGCCAACGGTAATTCTCCAGATATTTTTGCCTACAACTCCCATCAGCCCCAGCCAGCATGGCCAATGGCTGGGGCTAATGGGAGTTGTAAGCAAAAAACATCTGGAGAGCTACCATTGGCCACCCCTAGTCTAGGTGAACATATGCTTGAGTCATACTGTAGAAATGAGCTTCCCAGATATATATGACTATGCACTGGAACAGCTGGTTGTGGAGTCAACCAGTGGATTAGTTATCCTGGGTGGTTCTAAGTGGAGCTCCAGTCAGATATAGATGGTGTCACACCAATTGGGAGCACCCTAAGATTTCTTAGGGAACTCAGATGTGAGAATGTTTATCTTAATAAGGCAGTATATATAACTGTCACTAAAATCAGCCACTGTCATGGAAGTTTGGAGATTTTAAAAAAGATTCTTAGGGAAATCAGAGAATTACAGGCCTGTTAGCTTAACATCTGTCTCAGGCAAATTAGTAAAAACTGTAATAAAAATACAGCTGTGGGGGAATGGCCCTGCTTACCCAACAGTGCTGCTTTTTTCTCCCTCTGAGTCGGAGGACATCTTGGATGTTTCCCACCTTCGTGTCAAGGAGGAAAGACTAAAATCTGAAACACCCATCGCTTCAGTTTCTTTCCTGCCTCGAGAGGGAGAGCAACTATTAGAGCTTAGCTCCGTAGCTTCATTCTTTCTAGTATACTTTTATTCCTATTTCCTTCCTCTTCTAACCTTACTCAAACACTTACCTTTTTTCCTTAATTTCTTCCTTTGACCTATACTTATTATTCTGTTCCCTCCAGTCCAATACTTTACTTCTAGAATGGGGACGAGAGAACAGCGCTACCGCGGCTTCTTTAAAACAACTGCTTAGATGTGTCATTGCAAAGGTGCGAATGGATCGCTTCAGGGACGACTTCCTGGAGGATGCGCCTGCTCCCGGCTCTCAAGCTGAAGCCGTGGAGGAAGAAACCGGCACCGACATGTCTTCCCAGCTTGTTTCGGTTCCCAGCAACGGTTCCTGCAAAGGTGACTCAGTTCACTGCAAGCAGAAGTGTTTGGCCTCACCAATGGGTGCAGCAGAGTCTCCCCCTTCACAGTGCGTCGCTAATGACGGCGGCCATTTTAGGGGAGATTTTTTTGCGCAAGCAACGACGGATAGATGGCATGAGTCCCAAGCTGCGGCTGCAGCTCCGGTGAACAATCCCTGGGTGGGAGACACGTTGGGAGGGCAACCCGTCGGGTCAAGCCTCTATAAATGATGCAGAGCAGAATCAACGGTCCTGTAACGTACAGAGCCTTAAAGGGCCCTTCCCTAGGGAATTTATGCACATGCTGCAGCAATGAGACTTTTAATGTGTGCCGGCCAGAGACCATGGGTACAAGTTCAGTGGGGTCCAGATCCCCTTCCCCTACTCCTCCGCCACACCGCCCCTTACAGCAGCATACAAAAGAGGGCAACTGGCCAACTAAAGCAGCCAGAAAACAGACTCCAGAATATAGACTTACAGGGGAAGAATCAGACGAGGCGGCCTCTGATTCTGAGTCACAGTCCAAAGATCAGGGGGATTTTATTGCTGATGAGGAGGTGGAGGATGTCAGTGTTCCAGAATAGTCTGTTTGTTTCTTTAAATCTGATGACTACCAGTATTTATTAGCTAGAGTTATGGCAGCCCTAGCCCTTCAAGATCCTTCTTCTGAGGAGGATGCTTCTAACTCAGAGACTAATCCTAGGAATAAGACTACTGGGGATAGGGAATTTTTTCCAGGGTCGTCCACCTCAGCAAAGGTGTTCCACTTTCCCCAGTTCTTTTGAGAGACAGCTTAAGGCTGAATGGGTGAAGCCTAATTCTAATAGGCAATTTCCAGGTTTTGTCAAGAAGTTATATGAGTTACCCGGGTTTACAAATGAAATGTTGCAGGTACCAGTGGTGGATGCCCCAGTAACAGCACTTCAGTCACCAGGATTGGTATCTGAGGATGGCCACGGTTCACTCAAGGACAATTGGGATAGAAAAATTGATTTAGCACTAAAAAGATCCCATGAGGCAGTTGCCATGGCAATAAAGGCCTGTGCAGCTTCTTCTATAGTATCCAGAGCAGCGATAGTTTGGGCCAGAAGGCTTACCCAGTTATTACCAGAAAATAATAAAAAACCTCTGGACGGGACCACTAGGTTGCTTAAAGCTGCAGAATTCTGTGCTGATGCGTCCCTAGATGCCCTCGCTTTCTGCTCCAGGGGTTTGGCTTCTGGGACTGTAGCTAGAAGAGGGGTTTGCAGACAATCACTCAAACCATATAGTGATTTCTTATCCGTTCCAAGAAGAGAAATTATTTGGCAGTTCATTAGATAAAATATTAGTGGAAACTAAAGATAAGAAAAAGGTCATTCCCAAAAACATTCACCGTTCAGATCGGAGGGTTTTTTCTTCACACATACTGGCTAGATCTAACATGTCAACAGAAAGTCAACCTGGAATCAACCCAGACAACCTTTCAGAAAGGGATTCAACAATTCCAGATTCTCCAGACAAAACATGGACTAATCAGACAAACAGGACAGAGAGTCCAAGCCTAACAAGGCGTGACTGCCTTTCGATTCCGGTGGGGGGACGACTACATAATTTCCAAAAGGCCTGGATAGAATCCAAGGCAGATTGCTGGACATTAGAAATAGTCTCAGAAGGCTATGCCATAGAATTCAAAAGAATCCAACCAGAACGTTTTTTAGTGTCCCCTCTGACACAGTTCCACCAAAAGGGCCATAATGGACAGAGCTATAAAACATTTACTCAAAATTTTGGCCATCGAAGCTGTGCCAGTGAGCCAGAGGGGTCAAGGGGTATACTCCATCTTCTTCACGGTCCCCAAGAAAAACGGGGACTGGAGAGCAATACTCAACCTCAAGTTTCTCAACAGGTTCATACAACTATGACACTTTCGTATGGAGACTCTCAGAACAATTACAGAGGTGCTTCAACCAGGGGAGTTCCTCATGTCATTGGATCTAACAGAAGCATACTTACATATCCCGATCCTTTTATCACATTGTCTGTTCCTTTGCTTCTGTGTAGGAAACAAACATTACCAGTTCAGGGCACTCCCTTTCGGGTTAGCCACAGCCCCGAGAGTCTTCACGAAAGCAATGGTCAATGTTGTAGCTCATCTCTGACAACAGGGAGTTCACGTACACCCGTATCTAGACGACCTTTTGATTCGGTCCCCATTCAAGCAGAAATTTTATTCAGATGTTCAGGTGACGATCACGTGTCTTCAGAGTCACGGTTTTCTCATCAACCTGCCCAAGAGTTCTCTAGAACCAGCCCAACAGCTGGAACATCTTGGGATGATCATAGACACCAGAAGGAACTCTCTCTTTCTTACTGCAGAGAAAATGCAGAAGACCAAACACTTAATGGGGATAGTCATCCAGGAACATCTCACCCTCTTTTTGACGTTGGCCAAATTGATGGGTCTATTCGTCTCATGCATCAACGCAGCCCAATGGGGCAGATTACACTCCAGACTGCTGGAACTCTACTTTGACCGTATCAGTTCCAAATTATGCTGAAGCAAAACCTGCACATCAGGGTTCTCATTGCAGTCATACACTCTCTGAAATGGTGGACCAGGAAATCCAGTCTTCTCCAAGGGAAAATCTATTATCTACCCAGAGAAATTCAGATCTTCACAGATGCCAATTTAATGGGCTGGAGAGCCACTCTCGACAACATACCGACTCAGGGCTGGTGGTCGCAGGTGGAGTCACAACTCCCGATCATTGTTCTGGAATCGAGGGACATACGTCTAGTCTTGCTGTTCTTTACTGAACAGGTGAGAAAACAATACATTCTGATTCGAACGGACAATGTAGCTGCCAAGACATATTTGAATCACCAGGGGGGATCGAAATCTTCCGCTCTATCCAAAGAAGCGAAGGTATTGTTCAGTTGGGCGGAACATCACGTGTTGTCCTTCAGGGCAGAACACATCAAGGGCACAACCAATGTTCAAGTGGACTGGCTCAGCAGAACTGTCATCCAGTCAGGAGAGTGGAAACTAAAGACATCCTTATTCAACAAATAGTTAACAGATTCGGGCAACCAGTCATGGACCTGTTTGCATCTCCTGTCAATTTCCAGATTCCCAGGTTTTGCACCAGATTCTTCCATCTGGAAGCAGCGGCGATGGATACCATATAGGTAGTGTGGCATCAGGGTCTACTGTATGCTTTCCCACCGATTGCAGTATTGATGAGGTTTCTTTGACAGGCGCAGCACCAGGGCACTCAAATTCTGCTAATAGCTCCTTGGTGGCCTTGGCGTCCTTGGTTTTCTACCATTCAGAGGCTAGCGATATCTCCACCGTTCCTCCTAGAAATTTCTCCAGATATGCTGTCACAGGGCCCAATTTGGCATCCTCATCCAGATTAGCTTCAATTGATCGTGTGGAGATTGAACGGTCAACTTTCCTAAAGATGGGTTATTCTACAGAGATTACCAACACATTATTGCCTTCCAGGAAAGCTTCTGCAACCAGGATATATACCACCACCTTGAAAGCTTACCACAGGTGGTGTCGCAGAAAGTCCAAAGACCCATTGGTTCCATTGATTCATTATATTTTGGAATTCTTACAGGACGGTCTACAGTCTGGTTTAAAACCAGCAACGTTACGACGGCAGATTGCAGCGTTGTCATCAGTGTTCGGTCTGATTCAAGATGTGGACATTGCTAAACATGCACACATCCAAAGATTTCTGCGGGGAGCTTCTCATAAGTGTCCCCCCCCCCAAGTGCACAGGTTTCCAACTTGGCGGCTGCACACAGTATTCTCGGCCCTTACTAAGCCGCCATTATCGAAATATCGCTGAAGTGGTTATGTTTAAAGACTATATTTTTAATAGCTGTAACACCAGCAAGAAGGGTTTCCGAAATCAATGCACTATCTGTGAAAAAGGAACTTTGCATTTTTCACAAGGATAAAGTCATGCTTCGTACGGATCCTACCTTCCAACCAAAGATATCATTGAGATTCCATAAGTCCCAGGAAATTCATTTACCATCGTTTTGTCCAGACCCCAAACATCCCAGAGAACGGTTATGGCATACATTGGATGTCCGTCGATGTCTCAAAGCTTATCTGATTAGGACTCAGGCAATCTGAAAAATGGACTGTGTTTATCAACATTGCCCCTCCAAAGATGGGCTTAAAGATGCCAACGTCTGCTGTTAGTTATGCCATTAGGCAATGCATTTCTGAGGCTTATAAAGCAATAAAAATTGAGATTCCAAAGGGATTCGCCACTCGGTTAGAAGCGCAGCAACTAATGCAGCATTCAACAATCACGCGTCAATAGATGAAGAATGTAGAGCCGCAAAGTGGTCTTCTATATCAACATTTGTACGCCACTACAAACTTAACACCTACAGTTTGACAGAAGCAGCATTCGACAGAAAAGTCTTGTAGCACGTGTTTTCAGAAGAGAGCGATCTCCCACCCAACCGTTAGGCTACTGCTATAGGAAAACCCAAGTTGTCCTCCGACTTAGAGGGAGAACGACCAGTGGTACTTACCATGAGGGGTCATTCTCCTCTGAGTACAGGAGGACATCTTGCCCGCCTCTCTGTATCGCTCTTATACCTCACTTGCTGTTTGTGATATACTTTTCTCTCTGCTGCTGTACAGTTCTATCTGTTTGTATTTACTTGAGGTTATCAGTTTTGTTACTATTTGTTTTTTCTGAGTAAGGTTATTAGTTTTGAACTGCTTCTCGGAGTTACCAGAACTGAAGCGATGGGTGTTCCAGTAGCACAGGAGGAGGAAGTAGATTTTAGTCCTGCCTTCCTGACATGAAGGTGGGAAACACCCAAGGTGTCCTCCTGTCCTCAGAGGAGAATGACACCTCACGATAAATACCACTGGTTGTTCCAGCTTTTGAGGCATCTAGTTATCTGGGGAGGTTTTAACTGGTATACAGAGAACAGATACCTGCACTTAAAATAGTAAAACAAAAAATTAAAAAGGAAAAGTTTGCAAAGTACTGTGCATAGCATAGCAACAAACTGAATAAAAGATATATTAGAAAGCTGCATAAACACAGTTCTTGTTCCTGAACTCTGTACATGTCTTAGCTGACCTTGTCCTTGGGCAGCTTCTTTAACCTTAGAAGTTACAGCAGTCTAAAAGCTTGCAGTTACCTTGGAGTCTTTGTCCAGGCAGCCAATCTTTTGTTTTGCTCCACATGACAATGGCAGCCCTCAAGATGGAGCTCAGGTGGAGACCTCTTTTCTCCAAATGAAATTAGCCAAATTGGATCCTTCTTCCGTGCCAAGGGGTTTTATCTCTTCTTTCCCTGTCCTCTTGTGAGTCAAAGAATCCTTTCTGATATATCCAGGGAAATGCCATCTAGCCCCTGGTACCACCCTTCTAGGTGTCAGATTCTAGCCAATGTGTGAACAGGCCATTTGCCATCTTCAAAGCTTTGATGGTGGTTGTTGCTAGAGTTATTGGTAAGATGGTTGAAGTTTGGGAACAGTTGACTTCCCCCTGCCTGTCTGTCTTCTATTCAAGACAAACTTTTAAAATTAATTGTGGGGTTTGCAAAGCCCAAAATTCAAATTAACTTTATTCCCAAGAATTATTAGGCACAAAGAGGATCAAAGTATGCTGAAGGAAAATCAGCAAGCCTTTCTGCAAAGGCAGGTCAGCAACCATTTTAAATTTTTTGAGGAAGTGAACAAACATGCAGACAACAGAGACTTAGTAAATAGGTATTTGTACTTTGAAAAGGCTTTTTTTTTACAAGGTCCCTCACCAAAGGCTTCTGAGGAAGCTTAACAGTTGTGGGATAAGGGGATGGGTCCTCTTACAGATTTAAAAACCCAGGTAATTAAAGGTTTGGAGCAAAGGTTTGAGGAAAGGCTGAAGATTGGGGCTTTTTAGTTTAGAAAAGCGATTAATAATGAGGTGGCATGATAAAGGTTTATAAAATCGTGCACAGAGTAAAGAGAGTGTACAGGGAAAACTTTTTCTTCCTCTCTCAAAACAGTAGAATGTGGGGATGTCTAATGAAATTGATGAGCAGCAAATTTAGGATGGACAACAGGAAATACTACATTCATTGAGTGATTGTGGAATTTTCTACCAAAGGGTGTAGTAATGGCTGGATTAGAGAGTTTCCTAGAAAATAGGTCTATCAGTGTCTACTAGCCACCATGACTAAAGGGAAACTCTGCATTCATAAGCAGTAAACTTCTGAATAACAGTGCCAGATGCAGACCTCAGTTGAGGGTGGAGCTGCCTGGAATGACGCTCTGAAAGCTCTAATTTTTAGAGCATGCGATTCTTCCACCCCTCTTTTCTCTTCCCGACATTCTCAAGCTGCCCTCCCCTCCTTTGAAAGTGGAGATGTATTTTTTATTTTTTGTTATTGATTAGGTTGGGCAGCCATAGAGGCCATGCCCACCAGCCTCCAGCACTCTGACTGAGAGGGACTTCCCAGGAAGGGGCTCTCCTTGCCCAGCACTGTGGCATGCTGGGGGCTGAGGAACTCGTTGTCACTTGTGTGTGTGAGCCCAAGGTCTGGGGTGTTGGTGGTGGATGTGTGCGTGCATGCATGATCTGGAGGAATGGAACTGTTGTGAGCTGGAAGCAGTGTATGTGTACCTGTGTGTGAGCTGGAGGGATGGGATGAAGGCAGGCTGCAGGTGCCTTTTGGAATGCTGCTTAGCCAGGCAGGCCTGCCAGTCTTTCTGGCGGAGGCACTTGATGGCAGCCTTGAGGGCTGCTGCAGTGCTCCTGGACTTGAGCTCCAGCTGGCACTGCGTCACGGGCCCACCAGCACTGCAGGGTGAGAAGGCGCGCAGCAACAGCCTTGGGGACTGCTGCATCCCCTTGGTTGCCTTGTCCCAGGCTTCAGCTGATGCCGCGTCACATGCAGACGGCCCCCTATGTGGGGGGCAGTGCTCTGCATGAGCTCAAGAGGCAAAGTGGCAGCAGGCATAACACAGCCTTAGCCAGCCTCCCCTTTAGGGGCCACCAGCAAAGAATGCAAAGAAAATCCATTCCCCTCCTGGCAGGCAAACTTTAAAACCTCTTCTTTCTTTTTACAACACTTTTTTTTAAAAAAAAGTAAAATATAAACTCCATTGTAAAGTTTTCTTTCTGTTCTTCTTTAAGAGAACCTTACTTAGCTAAAAATTGCAGAGAGACAGCAGGGAGTGAGAGAAGTTAACTTGGCTTCCAGTCTGTGAACAGCATGTGGGGAGGAAACTCTGAGCCCACTCTGTTCCCGGGCTCCAGCTTAAAGCAACTTCTGACTTTGGGAGGGTATCACCAAATACGCCTTCGCCAGACCTTTCTTAGACAGGATAAGAGAACTTCTGCTCTTTTCTATGTTTAATTAAGTTATCTTGTGTTCTGTGGGGTTTACTCTCGAACAGTTATGTTTTATTCTGGCAATGTTTTTATGCAAAAGGGAAATTTGAAAGAAATGTGAGATATTTCAGTTTTACCTTTAGATATCAGGGTCCCCAATCCCTTGAGTAAATAATCTGATAGGTTGCCAACCAGTCAACAATGCTCAACTAGGTGGATTGCTGTTCTTATGTTAAGTGGAAATTAATTAGAATATATACACACTTTTGTTGTTGAGGAAGATGTACTTTTTAATGCATACTTTTGAACTATTTACTTGATCTACTGGTTCTTTATATAAACTTTGTATTAGATCAGAGGTCTGGGTTCAAATATATTGAAGTCAATTTATTAAATCTGTAGCGTCTTAAATCCCAAAGACCTTGGAAACTTAGTTTTGAATGTTGAGAGACTACTCTCTCTCAACTGATGTATAGTCAAATATATGAAAATGGAAAATCTGCAGTTGTTTCATGTAGAGAAAAATTGCAAGGGAAGTCTACAGGGGTCTTATACATTTGCAAAGTGGAGGAAGTCTGGTCTACAGAAAAATACCAAAAGTTTAAATAAAAATTGGGGCAGAGGGACTAACTCCCCTGAACAGCAAAAGCAAGCATATGTGCATATGTCTCGGAAATTTTGGGTTACCAGGCAAGCAAAATACCATCTAACAACTGATGAGGAGCAGAAGGAATGAGAAGAGGATGGGGTGGTGGAGGGATTAGATACCGTGGAAGTATGGAAAGTGAGTTACTAGGGTTGGAAGGCCAGGGAAATAGAAAACTAGATTTGGGGGAGGCGAGGGGAGGCAGTGGTTCTGAGAGAAGAGAAGAGATGCCAGAGAAAATAGGGGAGGAAACAGGTTAGATGGGGTGTGGGAATTATTTGGAAAGCTGGGTGATGAAATGGACAATGGGTTGGGAAGGAAGGGCAGGTGGGATGAAGGACTTGATAGGGAGGAAGCTACCTAGACTGGAGGGAGAAAAGGCTAGGTAGGGAAGATGCAGCAAGAGGAGAGAAGTGGGAGCAAATTGAGGGATTTCTTTTCCTTTTTCAGTTTCCAGCTCTCTAAATTTGCAAAGTAGCCTAATAATGAAGTTCTACCCTGTCATGATCTACAGGCTCCAGGAGGCCTGTGTTAGAGTAGTAATCAGGCTGCCTGAGAATGTGACACAGGCCTACATTTTCCAGGATCCCTTCTGTCTCTCTGATTGGGGGGCAGAAGTCTTGGAGGAAAAACTTGCCCAGTGAAGAAAAGAGAAATGAGACCTGGGAGGAAACAATAAAAGGACTAGCTAGAGAGGGAAGTGTGTTCTCTGGAAAGGCTGAGCTGGAGAGAGGCTGCAGCAGAAGGGTTCCCTCATCCAGGGAGGGGTGAGTGAGCTGAAAGCAGAAGAAGGGAATACGTAGCTAGTCATGTCAGGGCTTTTATTATCTTGGCACCCCCTTTACTGTTTTTCACTTTCACTGTTGCACTAATAGTTAAAACCATTTGTTCTTGAGCACTTAAAATAAACTTCTTATTTTTATACTGCCTGGGTCCTCATGTCTCATCTGTCACGGATGGAAAGTGTTTGTTAAGAAGCAAGATACAGGGGTTGGGTGGGTGCTTTGAGCCCTCCCAGACTGACCCGTATCAGTGTAGTGGCAGCCAGTAGAGGTCCTCCCTGGTCCCCTGCTTGTGATATACCCAGATATGAAAATATGTAATTGTAGCCATCATTTCTTAACAGTTAGCATTTATATGGCTGTTTTTACAGAACTTCAAAGCTTCCCATTCATTTATATCAGGGACTGTTATTTGTTCTATGGAAGGGGACAAGATTCTTTAAGGAATGACTGCTCCTTTTTTAAAAATACCAGTACCCTGTTTTAGTAATTTGTAAGCCATGTTAGAATTAGAACTGCAGATGTAGATTGAGTCTTTATTTAAAACTAGCGTGAAAGCTAGTTAACTACCTTTAATCCAGTTATAATACTTCTGGGTACATAATTTTCCTGTGTTTTAGGAAGGGTGTGTTGTTTTTGGAATTGGTTTTGTAGTATGGTAAACGTAGGAATAAGGCCCATTGTGAGGGGAAATACAATGGGCTCTAGATTTTTTTGGGGGGGATTTTTTTTATTTGAAGTATTTGAATCTTATTCCCATATAACTCAAACATTACATAATATATATAACATATATCAATACATTACATATTCCTTTTTCTGCTTTTTCCTTTCCATTCCCTCCCCCCCACAAAAAAATCAGTAATAATACCTTATTTTATATCTGTAGCCATGAGCACACCTTTTGGAGTTTAACCAATGTTATTTGTTTGCCCCTCCTGCTTTTACAAATCCTGCCATGAGCCCTGAGGAGGGGGAGCTGGAAGGGTTAACAAACCAGGAAGAACCAACAGCTGGCCCATCAATCATTCTCCCCACATTCCAGGAACCCATGCTGGCTGTTGACAGTCAGTCTTCTCCAAGCTCTCCCCCTCCCATCTCAAGAATACGTCGCCGTCTTCGAAAACGCTGGCAGAACGCAGACACACAGCACGCCAGTGCTTCCGATCTCTTAGCCCTGAGTACTAGGAGAACTACGGCCATCCAGGGAGCAGGCTGATTGAGGCTCCCATATAACTCATGCCCAGGACTGGACAGCCTTGTGGAAGCAACAAGTTAATTCCCTGGCTTACATCCATGCTTCTTCCTGATTCCAGTTCCTGACCGGTTTGAATTCCTTGGACCGGCTTTAGACTCCCTCCTGCCTGCGCCCTGAGAACGTGACACATCTTATATACTCTGACCACCTCTTCTTAACTTCCACAATCTTATCCTCACCTGGCTTTTCCTGTTTTAGTATTGATGATATGTCCGACTGGATCCATTCATATAAATATCCACTCCATCGGTCTTTAGTCCATTTTGTATCATCTTTCCAGCCAAACGCTATAACTGCATGGACAGTTAAAATAATAGCTTTAAATAGATCCTGGTATCATTTATTTATTTTATAATTCCCCAAAATTCCCATGAATAACACTTTCCCCAATAGCTCCACTTTAATCATACATACTTTCTCTACCTTTTCCAAGATCTTTTGCCAGAATTCAGTCACTTTTGAACACACCCACCAAAGATGTGCATAATGTCCTTTTTCCTTTTTACAATGCCAGCAATCAGATGTCATACCATGGACCATATAAGATAGTTGAGCAGGCGTTCTATACTATTTCAATATTAATTTCATCTCCAATTCTCTAAATTTCTCCATTTTTATTTCCCTAATACCTCTCATTTATCTCATTTTCTGATAACACTACTTCTTTCTCCCATTTTGACTTTATTATACCAATCATATAATTTTTATCAATCATTATACTGTATATCTTTCTTACAATGCCCTTTTTATTATCTTTTTTAGTTCCATACAGTTCTTCCATCAAGGTATCCTTCTCCTTTAATATTCCAGAATACTTTCTTTGTTTCAAAAAATTATATAAACTCATAACCCTTAAACAATATTGTCCTCCCATTCTTCCCAATACATCTTGTATTGGAATTAAACTCCCTTGAGTTTTATACACATCTTTCACTCTCCATAAATCCTCTCTCTTTAATTCCTTCCAAAAAGTCTCAAAATTTTTACATTCGTCATTCAATGATTCAAGTGGGGTTCATTTTGAAAGTGGAGGCATCCACTTAATCTGCTTTCCCCACCGTATTTTTAAAGCTGTCTGTTTTGGGCCTATTGAATTCTCAATCTCCTTATTTACCCTTTGTGTAAATATTCCAAATCTGCCTGCTCCTCCGTTTATACTATCGTCTCATCGGTCCCATTTATGCTTACTTTTACCATCCAGTTCCATCAGCATTTTTATTTGAAAGGCTTCATAATATCCTTCCAAATGTGGCATGCCCCATCCTAACTTTTCCTTTGACGTATATATCACTTTCCTTGATATTCTAGCTTGTTCTTTTGTATCTTCTTCTGTACTATTTTATAATTTATTCTTAACATTTCTTATTATTACTCCCAAATATTTCAACTTCTTAATTCCTAGTTTCATACTTGTTAACTTTGCTACTTCTTTTTGTTCCTTTAAATCTATGTTGCTAAACATTATTTCAGACTTCTTAATATTTACTCCCAAACCTGAACATGCTTTGAAATCTTCTAAAATTATTACTAATTCTTTCATTGCTTCTAAAGGATTCCCTAAAACCAATAAGATATTATCCACAAATAAATTCAATTTAATTTCCTCCCTTCCTACCTTATACCCCTGTATTCTAATACTATTTCTAATTCTATCCGCCAAAGGTTCCATAGCTATAACAAATAGCATTGGGCACCCTTGCTTGAATCCTCTCTGTATCAGTACTTCTTCAGTATGACTATCATTTATTTCGATCACTGCTCTCCCTTCTCTGTAAATTCCTTTTATTGCATTCGCAAAAGGAACTTCAAAGCCAAATTTATGTAATACTTGGAACAAGTATTCATGATTTAATGTATCAAATGCCTCATATACGTCCAATTTCAAGAGAGCGATCTTATGAATCTGCTTCGTGGTCTCTGTGCATCACACTGATGGGATTAAGGCGCCTGCGCTGACCACGATCGGTAACTTCAAAAGCTGCGGATTTCCGCGCCCCAGGCCCGGTGCGCATGCGCAAAGCCCCCACTGCGCATGCCCATCCGGCCCGGAGTGGACATCCCGCCAGTTCTCTTCTGACTGCCGCTTGGATCAGTCGATCTTCCGCTACAGTCGGTGCTTTTTTCATAATCTGTAACTAGGATTGTGGATTTCCAGATCTTTCTTATTTTTCTTTCTTTCTTGTTTTAGTTTATTGTTTTTGCTGTATCCGGAAAAGGGGCATATTTTGGACTTTCTTTCCCCTTCTACCCTCCCTTCCCCCCCCCCCTCTCATCCTTTCCCGCATGGAAAGGCGTTGGGGATTTTTCCGGAGGTGTACGAGGTGTGGCAGCAAGATAGCCCCTCCAGACGGACACTCTCTCTGCCTACTCTGCCTGGGAGAGTCCCATATTCCCGACTCCTGTCTACACTGCTCGAAGTTTTCGAAGCAAACGAAGAAGAATCGTGCAGCCCGGCTGGCCGCTGCACTGATGGAGAGGGCGCTTTCACCGAAAAAGATGTCGACCACCCCAAAACTGTCGACATCCGAGTCGGTCGGTACCGACAGGGCCCTTACCGACGCCGATCGCCCCAGCAAAAGAGCGGGCTCGGCACCGAAGTCGGACTCCTCTACGCCCGCGAAACGGCATAGAGAGGAGAAGGTCGCCCACACCGAGACGAAGAAGAAAAAGACAGACAAGCCCAAACTCAGCGGGCACTTTGCGTCCTCCGCTCCGACATCGCCATCGATACAAGCCACCGGAACGATTCCACCTCTGAGACTATTCGCCTCTCCGAGTCGACGACTCAGCCCACCGGCACTTTCGTCCATGTCGACACAGATAGCGATTTCGTTGGACTCCGACCGCGATATCGAGCTTGCTCAACGCTCGGGAACGGAACAGAGTCCTATTGAGGGTCGTCGCCTGCGAACTCCATCCCCTCAACCTAGGGGAGACAGCCGCACCACTCCCTCAAGGGTCGGTCGGGCAGCCCACGCAGACCTCTCACCCCCCGCCATCGCTCCCGAAGCACCCGTCGGGAACGATCCGACAGCCGCTCCAGAAGCCCTAGACGTCGACACCGATCGCGAGAGTCGGCCGAAGCCAGATCGCCGGTCGATCGTTCTCCGAGACCGAAACCCAAGGAAAGCTCACCGTTGAGGAAGCCACCACCCCCGGTACCGTGGGACCAGAGACAGTGGCAATACTTATATGGATCATACCCGATGCCGTCAGTCTTCCCTTGGATGCCCCCCAGGCAAATAGACTGGGACCAACAATCTGAAGCGTCGGTGAGATCAAGGACATCCTACCATACACCGAGGCATGCACCATCGGCGTCACTGTCGAAACCCCCCAGTACCGAAAAGCCCCCTAAGCAGGGAAGCTCCCCTCGGCCCCGAGGAAAGGAAAAAGTGACCCCAGAACCGAACAAGACCCCGGACTCACCCCGTCCCAGGTCGGAGCACTCAGAATCACCAGATGACTCTAAGTCAGAGGAAGAATCCGCCTCAGAAGAACAAGGCACTCCTTCCTCCCCCGAGGAACCATCACCTTCTCAGAAGGTCGGGGAAGAACAACCCATATCCCCTTCCGAGGACCTCAAATCTTATGGGGATCTCATCAAACGGATGGCCCAGACACTGGCCCTGACTACTGTCCAGCCTCAACCGGTGGTGACAGACAATGTTTTTGATGTGGTACAGCTTGACACCTCCACAGCAGTGGCGTTACCCCTGACGACAGTCATGCTACACACTGCCAAATCCGCATGGGACAAGCCTGCGTCGACACCGATATCCTCATGCAGGCTCGACCACATGTATAGGATTCAGGAGTCTACAGCTGAATTTCTATTCAACCACCCTAAGCCAAACTCGGTGGTGGTCGCCTCCTCTTCCAAAGCTCGGAAGACCCATTCTACCCCCCCAGACAGGGAGGGTAAGAAACTGGACAACTTGGGCAGCCGGTTCTATACAGCGGGTTCGCTGGGCGTAAAGATGGCAAACTACACAGCTTGCATGGGACGCTACCAGTATGCTCTGTGGGACCAGCTGTCCACTATCTTACCCATTCTTCCGGAACAAGCGAAGGTAGCTGTCCGGAAACTGCAAAAAGAGGGAATTCAACTGGCAAAGCAACAGATAAGCTCCGCAAAACACGTGGGCGATGTTGGGGCCAAGACCATCTCCTCGGCTGTGACACTCAGAAGGCACTCGTGGTTAAGGTCAACAGCCCTCCAACCAGATACCTAGTCCTACATAGAAGATCTGCCATTCGATGGTAGCGGTCTATTTAGCGCTAATACCGACACCGTATTACAAGAAATAGATAAAAGCATCAGGACATCGAGAAATCTAGGGGTGTCCACCTCATCTAAATCACAAACCAAACGACCTTGGTCGAAAACTTGGAACAAGAAGCCATTTTCGAAACAACAAGGGGACCAGCAGTGGAGACCAAAAAACTCAGGTTCTTTCTCTAAGACTCAGTACGGTGCCAAAACTAAGTACTCACCGACTTCAATGCAAACTCCCCGCCAAAAGGGAAATCGACAGCCCAAACAGGGCATTTGACTGCCCCCCGCCGTATTTTTTCCCATCCCCGTCCCCTGTGAACCAGACAAGACTCTACCCCTGTCTCCCAGCTTGGACCAAAATTACGACAGACAAATGGGTTTTGTCTATAATTCAATTAGGCTACCAAATAGAGTTTCAGCAACAACCTACTGTACCTACAGTCATCTACACTACCCCCTCTCCGACACTAAAAGAAGTACAAGCTCTTCTACACAAAAATGCGATAGAATCAGTCCCACCGAGTCAGGAAGGACAAGGTTTTTATTCCCGATATTTCATAATCCCCAAGCGGGATGGTGGCCTCTGGCCTATCATGGACTTGAGAGCTCTCAACATCTTCATCGCTCCTCACAAGTTCAGAATGACCTCCCTGCAAAACATTCTACCTCTTCTCAACCAGGGAGACTGGATTGCCACGTTAGACCTGCAGGACGCATACTTCCACATAAGTATCCACCCAGAACATTGGCAGTTCCTCAGGTTTACTATCGGGAAGTCTCACTTCCAATACCGGGCTCTGCCGTTCGGCCTCTCAACGGCCCCAAGGGTCTTTACGAAGACCATGGCAGTAGTGGCAGCACATCTGAGATTGCAGGGGATAACAGTTTTCCCTTATATAGACGATTGGCTCCTGGTGGCAAACTCGAAAGATCGTCTACTACATCACATCCAGATAACCTTGACCCTCCTACGGAAACTGGGACTACAAGTCAACAACAAAAAGTCCCATCTCCAACCCTGCCAAAGGACGCAGTTCATCGGAGCGATCCTAGATACGAGGAGATGCAAGGCATTTCTTCCGCCAAACAGAGCGAGCGACATCATCTCGTTAGTGTCAGAGTTCCTCCACAACCCAACTGTGAGAGCGAGACAGATCCAATGTCTTCTAGGGCTGATGGCCGCGACCACACCGGTCATCGTATTTGCCAGGTTCCACATGAGAATCCTCCAATTGTGGTTCATCAGAACGTTCAATTGTCTGAGGGACCCTCCGTCACGCAGAATGGTCATTCTAGAACCAGTCCTACTTTCTCTAAAGTGGTGGCACCGGAGACAACACCTGGTAGAAGGCGCTCCATTTCACAGGACAGCTCCATCCCTGACCATAACCTCAGACGCATCCCTGTAGGGATGGGGGGCGCATCTGAACGGAATGTGCATAGGGGGCAGGTGGCCTCCATGCCACCTACAATACCACATAAACTTTTTAGAGTTGCTGGCAGTCCATCACGCCATCCTCTCCTTCCGAAAACTGCTTGCCAACAAATCAGTGGCGATCCTAATGGACAATACAACAGCCTTAGCCTACATAAACAGGCAGGGGGGCACTGTGTCCCGAAAGCTTTGCCTGCTAGCGCTACGCATATGGGAGATATGCAGAGAAACACAGACGACACTAACCGCAGCACACCTCCCGGGCACTCTCAACGCTTGTGCAGACTCCCTAAGCCGGGGAGGTGCCGTACTTCACGAATGGGAAATAAACTGGCAATTCCTTCAACCAGTCTTCCAGAAATGGGGGACCCCAGAAGTGGATGTATTTGCTACTCGCAGCAACTCGAAGTGCAGGAAATTCTGCTGCAGGGGGGGAGCAGACCCGAAGTCATTGGGGGACGGCCTGCTATTTCCATGGAGAGGGCAACACGTCTACTTGTTTCCCCCCATCCCGCTCATCACCAGGGTGGTCCACAAGATCCACAGCGAACAACCACGGGGAATCCTCATCACCCCCTGGTGGCCGAGACAACATTGGTTCGCCCCAATACTGAGCATATCCAGGGGGGTCTTTCACCAATTTGTCGGAGCGGGAGTGAGCAGAGTGAGCTTGGTGACCTGCCCGACACAGGGCTCCAGGAAAGAAATCAGCTAGACACCTGCAACTAGTGCCAAAATAGTGTATTTACAGATACATACAATAAGTGCTCACTAGTGCAGTCCAATACCTTACTCCAACAGACAAAATGCTCCACCTACACACCAATTCTCAGAGAGAGACCTGTGTGGTCCACACACAGTCTACTTATAGTCCTACTAGCCAATCAAGGCTGTGCACTGTCATGCTGACTCAGCAGGTTTCTTCTCTTGGCTTCTGCCGGCCTCAAACCGGCCTGCTGATAAGGTCATTGTGACCTAGCATGCTTGCTAGATCACCAGCTGTCAAAACATAGCTGTCAGACTGGGTGCAGATAGATTCATTACACCAACACACCTCCTAATCTATTGAACCCAGTACACCCAACCACTGTACATAGTCTTCATGTTCACATACAGACAGTAACATACATTTCCATATTTACACATTCACCATTTCTAGTCCAGGAACTCGTCTGGGTGATAGAAAATATCATCACTGTCCTGGTCAGCCAGTTCCTTCTGGCGTTTGGCTTCAGCCTCCCTGTTCTTTGCCTCGCACTCTGCCACCCAGGCCTTCCACTTCTTAGCCTTTTCCTTCAGCATTTCTTCAAACCCTGGTGGGTCTGGTTTAACTGTCAGGGTGACATAGGGCACCTTATACCTGGCAGGAGGTTTGCCTTTTGTGGTTCTAGCAGACACCCGTGGCTCTGTGCTAGGACCGGCCTTATCTTCTTCAGGCTGATCTGTTCCCACCTCCTGGGCTGGTTGTTCCGCCCCTGTGATTTGAGGTTGCACCTCCTGACTTTCACGCTCTGCCTCCTGACTTTGCATCTGAGGCTCTGTGCCAGCTTTGGGCTCAACTTTTTCTGCCCCTCGGCTTGCCAACCCCCGGTCGGGAGAATGTTCCTGCTTAATTACCCTGGGCAGGACTCCAGCATCATTATCAGTAATTGGCAGGAGTACAAATTCTCTCTTATCAGAGTGTAAGCGAGGCCAGCTGGACTGCTCGTTAAACTGAGCAGTTTGACTGAGGATTATTTTCCTTTTCTTATCGCAGAAGCGATAACACCTAGCTTCTGGCTTGTAGCCCAGAAAAGTTAGGCTCTCCGCCCGGACATCCCCCTCCCTGCTGCTCTCGGAGGGGATGCCAACCCGAGCCTGTGTCCCAAAGACTCTCAGAACTTTCAAATTTGGGGTTCTATTGAACAGCAATCGGTAAGGCGAATTATTTACAGGTTCACACCAAACACGATTATGAATAAACACAGCACAATACATGGCTTCTGCCCAATAACAAATTGGCAACCTTGCATCTTCAAGCATGCTGTACATCGTTTGCAACACAGCTCCTGTGCGCTCCGCTAGCCCATTTTCTTGGGGCGTGGCTGGGTTCGTTAAACGGTGGGCAATGCCCTTGTTCTCCAGCCAACACTTCAATTCATGTGATAAGAATTCCCCCCCTCTGTCGGTCTGAATAGCCTGGAGGTTTACACCTAATTTTCTCTCAACTGCTTTGACCCATTTTGTGAACACCTTGTACACTTCAGATTTATGCACCATAGCAAAGACCCAAGAGTACCTTGTATGGTCGTCTGTGGCCACTAAGCAGTACCTCCTCCCCGACAGACTTTTTGGCAATGGGCCAATCACGTCTAAGTAAACTAGCTCTAGGGCACGCTTGCTTTCTCTTGTGCTTTCCTTAGACACAGCACATGCCCTGCTTTTGGTCTTCTTGCAGACCTGACAATCCAAGTAACATTTACAAGGTTTCACTTTTAGACTTGGCACCAACTCCAGGGTTTTTTTCAACGCTCTAAACCCGCAGTGCCCCAGCCTCCGGTGAAGTAAATGTATACACTTATTGTGCACAGGCTCATTTGACACCTGTGCCACCTGGGCACATTCATTCTGGACCACATATATTTTGCCTTCTCTTTTTCCAGTTACAAGCACCTTTCCCCCACCTCCCAGGATTTTACAGCAGGTCCTTTCAAACCTCACCTGGTATCCCTGGTCAATTAGCGTGCTAACACTTAGCAGGTTTGACTGTAGTGTGGGTACACATAACACATTTTGCAAAGTGCAATTTAACACAGGAAACCTCACATTGCCTGCGCAAGTAGCCTTGGCAATGGTCCCATTAGCTAATCTAACATGCCTGTGTTCAGGAATGTCAATATTGTTCAACAACTCCTTCTTGTAGCAGAGATGGCTCGTTGCCCCAGAGTCTAAAATCCAGGCAGACTCTGTGCTCTCTACTGCAGACATGACCAGCCGGGCTCCTTCCTCACACGGGCTGGTGGTCCTCCGCTCTCGCTGCCTCCATCCACGCCGCTTCTTCCCCCTCTCTGGGCAAGCTCGAAGCAGGTGCTCTGGCGACCCACAGCCATGGCAGCGTCGGACTGCCATTGCAGTCGGCTCCTCTTCCTCAGCCTTTGGCCGTCTGCCAGCAGCAAAAGCTGGCTCTCTCTTGGCTGTCTTCCCGGACGAGCCGATAGCCGCACGCTCCTCAACCCCCGGACAGCTCACTGCCGCAATCCTCTCTTGGAAATCAAGCAGGTGGGCACAGACGTACTCCATCGTCAGGGTGGCTACGTCCACTGTCTCCAGGGAAGTTATCAGGGGAGTAAACTCAGGCGGCAACGATGACAGTAAAATGTAAACTCTGTCATCGGGAGCTACAGTCTTGCCTCTGGCCTCAAGCTCAACGAAACAGTCCGTTAGCTTCTTGATCTGGTCTTTCACACACCCTCCAGCTGGCATAACAGTGCGAAACATCTTCCTAGTCAAGGCCATAAGGGAGCCAGCAGTGGTACTAACATGAACCCCACTGAGCGCGTCCCAGGCAGCCTTGGGAGTGTCCTTCTCTCGCACATGTACTAGCTGGTCATCTCCTACAGCCAGCACGATGTTTGCCAGTGCCTTATCGGCTAACACAGTCTCGGCAGGAGATAACGCTGCAGGGGGATTACTCACAAACAGCCATTGCCCTTCACGCTTGAGGTAGTGTTCCATTCTCAGGCTCCACACCGCGTAGTTGGCTGAATTGAGCTTCTCAACGGCCACTGCGAGCTGCTGCTGAGCCATGATGCCGACTCCTCCACACAGCTGGCTGCCGTCGTCCCTCTGGCTCTCAAAACGAGATAGCTGGTGCTGCTTTGTCTTTCAACCGGCGTTCCTCGCCTCCGGCTCTTTCCAAACTCTCGGCCAGCTCAACTCTCACGGTGCTCCTCCGCGCAGCGGAACCGCCCTGGGCCCATAACCCTGTCGGAGCGGGAGTGAGCAGAGTGAGCTTGGTGACCTGCCCGACACAGGGCTCCAGGAAAGAAATCAGCCAGACACCTGCAACTAGTGCCAAAATAGTGTATTTACAGATACATACAATAAGTGCTCACTAGTGCAGTCCAATACCTTACTCCAACAGACAAAATGCTCCGCCTACACACCAATTCTCAGAGAGAGACCTGTGTGGTCCACACACAGTCTACTTATAGTCCTACTAGCCAATCAAGGCTGTGCACTGTCATGCTGACTCAGCAGGTTTCTTCTCTTGGCTTCTGCCGGCTCAAACCGGCCTGCTGATAAGGTCATTGTGACCTAGCATGCTTGCTAGATCACCAGCTGTCAAAACATAGCTGTCAGACTGGGTGCAGATAGATTCATTACACCAACACAATTCCCACCAGCCTCAGATCTACTACTGTCACATCAGGGGCGGGTGACCCATCACGACGCACCGCACCTGAAATTGACAGTGTGGCGGCTGTAACAGTCCCACTGTCGGCCAGGGCACAAGAAGTCATGCTTAACTGCAGGAAGCTATCCACTCGAAGGTCCTACGACTATAAGTGGTCCAGGTTCGTGGAATTCGCTTCCTCTGCTGGGGCAGACCCTTTCAGAGCAGGTCTTCCCACTGTGTTGGACTTCCTCCTCACCCTAATCGACAAAGGGCTAGCGGTATCCTCAGTTAGAGTGTATTTGGCTGCCATATCAGCGAATCATGTACACATTGAAGGCCACTCAGTGTTTACTCACCCAGACACAAAGAAGTTCCTTCGTGGCCTTGCCAGACTTTACCCAGCAATAAAGTTTCCGGCCCCTGCGTGGGACCTCCCGGGAGTCCTACACGCCTTGTCGGGAAAACCATTCGAACCCATGGCTACATGCCCACTCCAGTTACTGACATGGAAGACGGCCTTCCTGCTAGCCATCACATCGGCTAGGAGAGTCGGTGAGCTTGCCGCTCTCCGCTGTGACAACCCATACTTAGGTTTTAGTGCGGAGGGAGTCTGGTTGAGACCGGACGTCAGATTCCTCCCAAAAGTGATATCCGCTTTCCACTTAAATACGGAAATATACCTACCAGTATATTTCCCGAATCCGTCGACAGACGCAGAGCGCAGACTCCATGCACTCAATGTCAAAAGAGCGCTATCCTTTTACCTACACAGAGTGGGGCCACTTGGTAAGGACTCCAGAATTTTTCTGTCCTACGCCCCAGCATCACAAGGGAGCAGGGTCTCAGCTCAAAGAATCTCGAAATGGATCACAGAGACCATAAAACTCTGTTACTTATTAAACAAGAGGCCCTTGCCTGGACCCATTAGAGCTCACTCCACCAGAGCAATGGCTGCTTCGGCAGCCTTCATGAAGGGAGTGCCTCTGAGAGACATTTGTGAAGCAGCCACATGGTCCTCGCCGCATACCTTCGTCAGACACTATGCGTTGGACCTGAGATGGCATCGAGGCTCTTCGGTTGGCCGGGCAGTGCTGCAGTTGCTGTCTTGCTGATGGACCGGGGCACCCTCCTCCAGGTAGGACATTGGCTTGCTAGTCTCCCATCAGTGTGATGCACAGAGACCACGAAGAAGATAAACAGGTTGCTTACCTGTAACTGATGATCTTCGAGTGGTCATCTGTGCAGTCATACTACCCGCCCTCCTTCCCCTCTGCTGCCGGTCCATCAGTGGATCATGCAGTGGTCAGAAGGAACTGGCGGGATGTCCGCTCCGGGCCGAGTGGGCATGCGCAGTGGGGGCTTTGCGCATGCGCACCGGGCCTGGGGCGTGAAAATCCGCAGCTTTTGAAGTTACCGATCGTGGTCGGCGCAGGCGCCTTAATCCCATCAGTGTGACTGCACAGATGACCACTCGAAGATCATCAGTTACAGGTAAGCAACCTGTTTTTTCCATGGTATAAAGTGTTAATCACATTCCTTATAGGGTAACCTATCTACCTCCCTTTCACAAAACCATATTGATCTTCTCCTACTAGACTCAGTAATAGCTTCTCCAATCTATTTGCTAAAACCTTTGCAAAAATTTTATAATCCTGACTTGCCAAGCTTATTGTTCTATATGAATTAGGGTCCTCCGGATCTCTCTTTTGTTTTACAATTGTAATAATTCCTGTCCTCCAAGAGTCTGGAGCCTTCCCTTCATTCAAAATTTTATTAAATAACCTTTGTAATTCTGAAACTATCAAATTTCCCACCATTTTATAAAATTCCGCTGTGAGACCATCTAAACCTGGTGAGTTCCCATTTTTAAAGTTATTTATAACATCTAAGATTTCTTGTTGTGTAATGTCACCATTTAATTCTATCAACTCCTCTTCTTTAACTTTATTCCTTATAACTTCATCAAACTGTTTACTTTCTTTTGCTTTAAATAACCTTTGGTAATATATAGCAAAAATCTCTCTTACCTGATTATCCTTAAAAACCTTATTTTCCTTTTCATTTTTTTTGGCAATCTATCCTTTGCCTTTCCCTTCTTTTCTTCAAATAATTTGCCAACCTTTAACTTGTTCATAAATGATTTGGAGTTGAGAGTAAGCAGTGAAGTGGCCAAGTTTGCACATGACACTGAATTGTTCAGGATGGTGAGAACCAGAGAGGATTGTGAGGAACTCCAAAGGGATCTGTTGAGGCTGGGTGAGTGGGCGTCAACGTGGCAGATGAGGTTCAATGTGGCCAAGTGCAAAGTAATGCACATTGGGGCCAAGAATCCCAGATACAAATACAAGTTGATGGGGTGTGAACTGGCAGAGACTGACCAAGAGAGAGATCTTGGGGTCGTGGTAAATAACTCACTGAAAATGTCAAGACAATGTGCGATTGCAATAAAAAAGGCCAACACCAAGCTGGGAATTATTAGGAAGGGAATTGAAAACAAATCAGCCAGTATCATAATGCCCCTGTATAAATCGATGGTGCGGTCTCATTTGGAATACTGTGTGCAATTCTGGTCACCGCACCTCAAAAAGGATATAGCATTGGAAAAAGTGCAGAAAAGGGCAACTAGAATGATTAAAGGTTTGGAACACTTTCCCTATGAAGAAAGGTTAAAACGCTTGGGGCTCTTTAGCTTGGAGAAACGTCGACTGTGGGGTAACATGATAGAGGTTTACAAGATTATGCATGGGATGGAGAAAGTAGAGAAAGAAGTCCTTTTCTCCCTTTCTCACAATACAAGAATTCATGGGCATTTGATGAAATTGCTAAGCAGTTGGGTTAGAACGGATAAAAGGAAGTACTTCTTCACCCAAAGGGTGATTAACATGTGGAATTCACTGCCACAGGAGGTGGTGGCAGCTACAAGCATAGCCAACTTCAAGAGGGGGTTAGATAAAAATATGGAGCTGAGGTCCATCTGTGGCTATTAGCAACAGTGTGTATATATATGTGTGTGTGTGTGTGTGTGTGTGTATATATATGTCAGTGTGTGTATATATAATTTTTTTGGCCGCTGTGTGACAGTGTTGGACTGGATGGGCCATTGGCCTGATCCAACATGGCTTCTCTTATGTTCTTGACCTCTTCATTGTATTTATATTACTTCTTTGATATTTATTTTTCACCAATAAATCTCTTTTCCACATAGAGGTAATATCCAATTCCTGCAGTTCATTTTTCAGATTATACAATCGTTCCTCAATTTGCCTTTCATACTTCTTTTGTAACTTTATCTGAAGTGGTAACATATCCTTCAATTTTTTCTCTCTTTTAATATTTATTTTCTTCTTAAACTGAATTTTTGTAGTAATACATATTCCTCTGATAACTGCCTTTGCAGCATCCTAAATTATATCTTCCTCTGCAGATTGCCTATTTTCCTTAAAAAAATACTCTACCATCTTCATCGTGGTCTCTGTGCAGTCCCACATATGGGGTAATCCGCAGGATCGGGCCCGACCTCGGAGAATTCAAAGCAATCTTTAAGCGTTAGATTTGGCGCGCCTTCTCCTTGTCCTGGGGAAGAGGTACCGTCTGCGCATGCCTGGGCGAGGGGGAGGCGCTAGCCCACTCAGTTTCTTCTTTACCGCCGTCCGGATCATACCTATCTCGTTGAGTCTCCTGCTTTTCATCGCAATCTACCTTCAACGTTCTTCTCCAGCTTCCTTCAGCTTCACCACCTTTCCTCTTCTGGTATCATATATATATATATATATATATATATATATATATATATATATATATATATATATATATATATATAAAAATTCTTGCTATTTTTCGATCTTTCTCTTATCTCCCCCCTCCCTTCCCCTCCGGGCGGATGGAAGGAAGAGACAAAGTCACTTTCAAACGCTGCATTCGCTGCTCTGCTAAAATCCCGTCTTCTGACGGACATTCCTTGTGCCTTTTCTGCCTCGGCGAGCAGCATCGTACGGATACCTGCCATCACTGTATTCAGTTCGGCAAGCAGGCCCGTAAAAACCGCGCCGCGCGGCTTAAGAGCCATCTTCTGGAATCCTCTCTCCGACCAGATATGTCTCACGCGGCTCACCAATCTACACCAGCTTCCCTAACTACTATGGGAGTGGCGCAGCTGGCAGCTTCCGTGGCTCAGGCTCCCTGTAAGCTTAAGACCGGAAAACATTCTAAAAAATCTGATGACGCCAAAAAGCGCCATCGATCCGACTCGACTCATACGGACTCGACCGGCCTTAAAGCTTCGAAGAAGCCTAAGATCGCTCATAAGTCTTCTGACTCTAGACCTTCGACTTCGAACCCGATGACGACCTCCACCGCCTCGATCCCTATTTCGCCAGGCTCGAGGTCGACTTCGACTCCAGCCATTACGCCGCTCGAGATCGTTCGTATTTCGTCTAAATCACCTTCCATTCAGGGCTCTCCACCGGAAAAAATACTGGACATTGACTCTCCCATCTCACCTAAAAGCCAGCGTCTCAATACCCTCGACGTACGTTCCTTTCGCGAAGTACCTCAAAAACCGCTGTGGGTTCTTTCCCTGGCCAGGGAACCTTTGACTCCTAAAGAGGTACCACTCCATCTTAGAACACAACGATCCCGAAGCCGCCATAGGGAACGTTACTATTACTATTCCCCTTCGAGGTCCAGATCGCCGTCTCCCCGGGACCGTCGGAGACATTGTAGATCTCCCTCTCTTGACTCCTATCGCCAGGCAGAGCCTAGGTACCGTGAGGATTTCGGACCAGACTCTCCTCGATACCGTGATCGAGCCTACAGAGGTCATCGAGCTCGATATTACGAATCCCCTCCACACAGACGTTACCCCTGTTATGAGGATTGCCCTCAATACAGAGAAGATCCGGCTCATCACATCTCTAAACCCAAACCGACTTCTCCAGCGAGGTCCACTTCTTCGGCTTCGAAAAAACAGCCTCCCCTCGATCCTCCGCCTAAACCCCGAGACGAACCCGATATCGACTCCGAAGCTGAGCAATCCGACTCCTCTCACTCTTCGACTTCGGACCCACACTCTCCACTCTCTGACATAGCTAAACCGGCAGAATTGTCGCCTTCTGAAGGTCCTAAATCTTACCTGGACCTTTTGGCTAATATGGCCAACTCGCTTAATATCAAACTCACCTCTGATGCCCCCAGAGTCTCTGACGTTGTATATGACCTGGTGAATGCTGACCTTCCTGCTGGCTCATCCTTTCCCATGCTTCCCGTTCATCTCGAAACTCTCAAGGAAGTCTGGGACAAGCCGGCATCGGTACCACCGACCTCCAAAAAGGTCGAAGCACTCTACAAGGTCCATGCTCCAGAATCTAAGTTTCTGTTTAACCACCCTGCACTGAACTCTATGATAGTTCATTCCTCCTCTAAATCCAAGCAAACCAGACACCCTGTGCCTCCGGAGAAAGAAGGCAAGAAACTAGACACTATCGGGAGAAAGATTTACTCTCTCACCACTGCCACGACTAAAATTCACAATTACATGGCATATTTCTCAGCCTATACATTTAACCTGACATCTTATCTGAACACCCTGATCCTCTCCTTACCGGAGGAGGCACAGAAACCAGCTGCCAACGCCCTGCAAGAGATTGCCAGAGTGAGCAAGCAACAAATTAATACAGCACGCCACGCTGCCCAATGTTCCTCAAGAACTCTCGCCTCAGCCATAGCTCTACGTAGGCATGCCTGGCTCAGATCCTCTTCGCTCCAAGCAGATATTAAATTCAAAATTGAGGATCTCCCCTTCGATGGTCTTGGATTATTTAATGCCACCACAGACGACATCCTCACCAACGTAGACGATAGCCGTAAGAGAGCCAAGAGACTAGGAGTCACTCAGCCTCAACCCCAACTTGCCAAACAAAGAAATTGGAGACCATACTACTATAAGAACTCAAGGTCTCCTAGACAACCAGAAGGATGGAAACGTAAGCCTCCTCAATCCAAACAGCCCTATCAACAAAGGGCTCGCCCGCAAACATCAAAGAAGACTACTCCTACCGTCAAACAGTCTCTTTGACTCCCCTACCCCCCTAAGACGTCCAGACATTCTGTTTCAACCACACCATCACTCAGACATCCGTCTTCTACCCTTTTACCCCAAATGGGAGTCCATAACATCGGATTCATGGGTCCTGGCGATCATCCACAGGGGTTACACAATAGAATTCAGATCCACCCCGAAACATCACAGATTCATCACCACACCACCTTCCATACCTCTCCAAATGGAAATCTCATCCTTGCTGGCAAGGGTGCGATAGACCAGTACCACCTCAGTATCATCGTACCGGATTCTACTCCCGTTACTTTCTGGTGCTGAAAAGAGACGGGGGACTCCGCCCTATCCTCGATCTCCGCAAGCTCAATCTCCATATCACCTACAAGAAATTCCGCATGATTACCCTTCAATCAATCCTGCCTCTTATCACAGAACAAGCCTGGATGGCATCGATAGACTTACAGGATGCCTATTTCCATATAACCATCACTCACCACCACAGAAGATTTCTGAGGTTCGCCATCGGAGATCAACACTTCCAATTCCGCTCCCTCCCTTTCGGCCTCTCGACGGCGCCGAGAGTTTTCACCAAATGTATGGCGGTGGTGGCCGCAGCTTTGCGTCAACGAAAAATATCAATTTTTCCGTACATAGACGACTGGCTGATCGTCTCCCCCACAAGAGAACAACTCCAGCTGGACGTCTCCACCACTCTCTCTCTTCTAGCTACTCTCGGCCTCCAAGTCAACACATCAAAGTCCAAGTTAATCCCTACTCAATCAATACAGTTCATAGGAGCAAATATTTCTACGGTCTCCCAAACAGCTTTTCTGCCTCAAGACAGAATACACAGCATCCAATCTCTAGCCAATACTATCATCGCTCACCGCTCCCAAACAGCACTCATCTACCAGAAAATGCTAGGTCTAATGGCAGCCACCACTGCAGTTCTCTGCTTTGCAAAGCTCCACATGCGCCCTCTTCAACTATGGTTTATCAGGACCTTCCACCCTCAGAGGCAGCATCAGTCCATACTGCTGACTCTTCCGTCTCACATCATCCCATCCTTAAGATGGTGGACGATACAACGCCACCTCTCCGTGGGAATGCCATTCAAACAGGCACCTCCCTCCGTGATTGTCACCACAGACGCTTCCAAGTGGGGATGGGGAGCCCACTTGGGAGCCCTCACAGTTCAAGGCCAATGGACGAACAACGAAAGCTCGCTACATATCAACTGCCTAGAGCTTCTAGCAGTCCACAGAGCTCTGAGGTCATTCCTTCCATCTCTACAGAACTCCCATGTCCAGGTAACCTCGGACAACATAGCCACTGTCTTTTACATCAACAGACAAGGGGGCACCGCCTCCACCAGGCTATGCAAGAGAGCACTGACCCTGTGGCACTGGTGCATCAGCCAGGGCATCTTTCTCACAGCAGTCCATCTTCCAGGAATCGAGAACGTACAGGCAGATGCCCTGAGCCGTCAATCGGTCAACGACCACGAGTGGTCAATCAGCAAATAATACCTCCTAACGGTCTTCAAACTCTTCGGCACCCCGAAGATAGATGCGTTTGCATCCCCGTCCAATGCCCAGTGCACCCGCTTTTACATGAGAGGGCCCCCGTCCCACCTCTCCTTAGGGGACTTTCTCCAATCCTGGAAGGGAGTACTACACTATCTCTTTCCTCCCATTCCTCTCATAACCAGAGTCCTGCAGAAGATACAAGTGGATCACACCAACTGTATTCTAATAACTCCCTGGTGGCCACGTCAACCCTGGTTCACCACCCTCTTGCTCCTGTCCAACAACACCTTCCTTCAGCTCCCTCAAGTAAAGGACCTGTTATCCGAGCAACACGGCAAAGTCTGGCACCACAACCCAGCTCCACTGAAACTGACTGCTTGGAAAATCAGTTTTTAGACTTTCCTCAAGACGTCCGTCACATCCTAGTGAACTCCAGGAAGCCTTCCACTAGAAAATCCTACTCATTAAAGTGGAAACGCTTCTCTATCTATGCTTCCAAGAATAACTTTGACCCTGCCCGAGCTACCATCTCTCAGGTTCTATCTTACACTCTAGAGCTTTCTAAGGCCGGACTTTCTTACTCCTCCCTGAAGGTCCATCTTGCAGCAATATCTGCTTTCCATCCTCGCATCGAAGGCATAACAGTATTTTCCCACCACGCTACAAGAGCTTTCCTCAAGGGCATTATTCGCCTACACCCCCCAATTCGACAAATTCTACCGACTTGGAGCCTTTCTCTCGTATTGAGCCAACTCATGAAGCCTCCCTTCGAGCCTATGGCATCTATCCCTCTTCATCTCCTGTCTTGGAAAACGGCACTGTTAACTGCACTCACTACAGGCAAGAGAGCCAGTGACATCTGTGCACTCAGGGCAGACCCACCGTACACCACTTTCCATCACGACAGAGTGGTTCTCCGCCCTGACCCTACCTTCTTGCCTAAGGTCGTCTCACCTTTTCACCTAGGAAAACCCTCAACCCTTCCGGCTTTCTTTCAACACCCTTCGGATGCAGGTCAACGGGCGTTACACAACCTGGACGCACGTAGAGCCCTTGCCTTTTATATAGACAGGACTAGCCAATTTCGTAAAGATCCAAGACTCTTTGTTGCTTATGCAACTCATAACAAGGGCAGTAAAATCTCTACCCAAAGACTTTCGAAGTGGGTTGTTGCTGCCATTGAATTATGCTATCGATTAGCGAAACAGCCAGTCCCGGAGCACATAAGAGCTCACTCCACCAGAGCCGTCGCTACCTCGTCAGCCTTCCTGAGGGGCGTCCCAATAGAGGACATCTGTGCTGCTGCAGTTTGGTCCTCCCCATCTACCTTCGCCTCGCACTACGCTCTTGATGTCCGTGCCAGGCGGGACTCGTCTTTCAGACAGGCTGTACTACGTTCCATCTTTGACTGAGTGGTTCTCCACACTTTACCGTGAGTACCTCACTCTCTATTACCTTTCTTAACCAGATTCACTCTTGCAGGTCCAGCACCCTCCTCCTGATGGAATAGCTCGCTAATCACCCATATGTGGGACTGCACAGAGACCACGATGAAGATGGACAGGTTTCTTACATGTAACTGATGATCTTCGAGTGGTCATCTGTGCAGTCACACATACCCACCCAGCCTTCCCCGCTGCTGGACACTCCTCAACTTTATTTTTCCACCTTATCGGCGGCGGGAAGAAACTGAGTGGGCTAGCGCCTCCCCCTCGCCCAGGCATGCGCAGACGGTGCCTCTTCCCCAGGACGAGGAGAAGGCGCGCCAAATCTAACGCTTAAAGATTGCTTTGAATTCTCCGAGGTCGGGCCCGATCCTGCGGATTACCCCATATGTGGGACTGCACAGATGACCACTCGAAGATCATCAGTTACAGGTAAGAAACCTGTCCTTCTTTAATAAATCCTCCCTGTCCTTCTGTTGATAGACTACTTTAGGATTGAATCTCCATTGTTTAACCTTCCTTTCCTCATTCAGTTCTACCTCTATAGTAATTGATGCATGATCAGAAATCCATATTGGCCCTGTTTCCACCCTACTAATTTTCATATCATTAGATTCTTTAATTAATATATGGTCTATATAAGAGAACTTTTTATATGTTTTTGAAAAAAAAGGTAGGTTGCCTTTCCTTTTACAAAAAATCATATATCTCTCTAAGTCTCCATTTTTTAAAGTTCGGTTTCTTGTACTCCATAATATCTATGTTGAAATCTCCTACTATTAATAATTCCCCTTCATAAAAAGATTGCAATCTTTGAAAAAATTGATTCAAAAATAAGTTCTGACCTTTGTTAGGAGCATAAATATTCGCCAATGTATTTATCTTCTCATTCATATTAAATTTCAAAAAAAAATAAATCTTCCCTCTCTATCTTTTGAATGTTCCAAAATATTAATATTCAGCCTAGAATGAAGCAGAATAGCCACCCCTCTTGCTTTTTTTGTTCCCCTTGATTCTATTTGCACACTCCATACTTGAGTATTTAATAATGGTTTCAAATTCCTTTTGCTTCTGTTCGTTTCCTGAATGCATAATAAATCTATTCCTAAATCCTTTGTCTATTTAGTCTATAACGTTTAACATCTGAGGCCAAACCATTTACATTCAAGGAGAGCAACTTAATCAGCCTCCTCATTTCTTAGTTATAACAACCCCGCCCCTCCAGTGTGCTCCTTGGTCCTTATTTTCAATTACTCTTATTACCTGGTCAGTCCCTCCCCTATAGCCCAAAAAAATCCTCCTTGAGGGTTTAAAAAGGGATTCCATTTCTCCCTCCTTTTTTGGACTTAAATGTGAAATCCTGCCTACTCCTATAGACTACCCCCCCATATTCATATTCATTTTTCAAGTCAACAACCAGCTCTACCTAAAACAATATCTTAAGTAACATAAATCCATTAGTTTTTCAGAAATCCAGTGCCCACTTTACTTAAATTCACCATAATATTCCCTCTTCCCCTTTCCCTCCATAGCATTATAATTCAGTCCTTATAGCATTATAACTCAGTCATTTAATTTTCCTTGTTCTTCTTCTGCTTCTTTTTCCTTCTTCAGACTCTTTTCAGCCCTTTAAAAGATTGTGGCTTATATTAAGCTTTACAAGTAGTTTCTTGGCCTGTGAAGGTGTTTTAGCCCTTAGCAATTTTCCCTCCTTGAAGATTATGAAGGTTGCTGGATACCCCAGAAGAATAAAATTCCATTGTTAAACAGTTCCTGAGCATATGATCTTTCAGGCTTCTCTCTTGTCTATGGTGATAAATCAAGGTGTGTTATTATCCTCTGTCCTCGTAGCTGTAAGTCTTTCGTTTTCCTAAGGGTTTTCCACACTTTATCTTGCAGTTTTTCTCTTGAAAAAGCAGTAATAACATCCCTGTCTCCATCTGTTTCCATCTTTGGGTTTAGGTTTTAAAGATCTATAGACACATTCCAAATCATTTTCCATAATATTTATTCCAAGGTCTTTAAGCCATTCAATTAAAGTCTTTTCAAGGTTTCTAATTGGGATGTTTTCCTTTACTCCTAAAAGTCTCAGATTACTTTGACGTTGCTGGTCTGATGAGGCAACTTTTCTTTTAAGTTCCTGCAATGCCTTCTCATTGTGTCTCATGTTCTGTAGAGCCTTATCAGCAGCTGACTGAACTGCTTTAACTTTCTCAGTTAAATGTTCCACTTTATTTTGCAGTTCTTTAATGTCATTTCTAATATTTTTTTCCATGTTTGTATAATCTCAGTCAATTCCCTCGTTTCTTTTTTGGCCGCCATTTTCCCTTCATTTTATCTGCAGCCTTAAGAGTGTCTTTTAGTAAGTTTAAACTCAAAATAACTCACTAAACCAGGTCAATAACTGCTATTCAAAGCTTATGCTCCTTATAGTTTCTATTTGCTTAATTATCTTCCTTTAACTTCGGTTGTTTATCTCATTATTTTATCGGAGGGGTAGTGTGTGGCGTCTATATCGATGCATGCGCAGAACCCCGCCAGGCCTCATCTACAGTGGACTCTAGAAAAAGGCTCTGAGCAACTTACCCCCACTGCTGCTATCTTCCCACCCACTCACTCAAGTGATGGCATTCACTCCCCCCCCCCCAACCTTGGTGTCCTCCCACCCACCCAAGGCAGCCATTTTCTGTAGTGGAATTGATCTGACTACAGCTTTCCATCTCCTCCCCCCCTCTCTGCAGCCTCTAGCTAGGAAAAGTACATTCTTTCTCCACGGTGCAGACCAAACCAGCTTACATAATTCTCATCTCTCCCTTTTGATCTGTGCAACAATCCTGTGACATAGGATAGGCTGAAAGTCTGTGACTGGTCTGAAATCACAGTTTGGACCAAAGCAAGAGGTAAGCAACCTCAGCAAGGTATAATGACAGCATCCACCCTGCAAAGCCACCACTTTCTCCAGGGGAGCTGACCTGTGCCATCTGGAAAGCAGTTGAAATTCTGAGTGATCTCCAGTCCTCAGCTGGAGATTGGCAGCATTGATTCCCCAGGAGAAAATGGCTGGTTTGGAGGGTGGAGTCTGTGGCATTGTACCTGTCTAAGGTCCCACCCCTCTTCAAATCTCCATTCTCCACCCCTCAAATCTCCAGGAATTTCCCAACATGGAGTTGGCAACACAGTCTGTTTCCCAGCAGCAGTAACCATGTTCTGGAGAGCAGTTGTATTTCTGATTGATCACAATCCCTCACCTGGAGAGTAGTGACAGTGGTTACCCAGGAGGAAGTGGCTGGTTTGGAGGATGGAGTCTATGGCATTGTACCTGTCTGAGGTCCCAACCCTCCTCAAAGCCCACCCTCTCTGTGCTCAATGCCTGAAATCTCCAGGAATTTCCCAACCTGGAGTTGGCAACCCTGTCTTCTTCCCAGCCAACCATGGAAAGAACGCCCTATCTGAATTTTGGTCCAGTGTTTTGGGCTGGGCATTGATGAGTCAGTCAGGACACCTGTTAAACTATGCAATTTTCGTTAACTGATTTTCACCTCAGAACACAGAGTTCCACAGCTGTCCAATCAGAGAAGGGTATGCAAACAGACAGCAGTCTGCCAGGCACACAGCAAAACTTTACCCTTTTGTGAAAACACATTTTATCCCTTAGGAGTGGAATTTCTAGAAATCCTTCAGAGTGGGCGTGGATGTTAATGGAAGGAATGCACTTCTTAAATATTGTGTTTCTAGATCCAAGGGTTTGACTTGGGCATTGATGAGTCAGTCAGGACATTTGTTTTTGTGTGTGTGTGTGTATGTGCCAGATCAAAAGTTAGGTATTAATCAAAAGAAAATGATGGTTAAATATTTGTTAGCACAGAATGTTGCAAATTTTAACTGTTTGTCCTAAGTTGGCATTGAAAGACACAGTGGCAATTTTTCCTGTGTTAAGACCATTCCCTGCTTCCTCAAAAACCCCTTGATATAGGCAGGAAAAAGGTATATATTGCTTGTTCTGAAAGAAAGAGGTTGTAGTGGTCTTGTCCAGGACAGGAGAAGGCAAATCCAAAACCAAACCGTTTATGCAGTTGGGACTCCAGGTTCAGGAAGGATGTTTGGGAATATAAGGAAGATTTCAGTGATTCAGCAAACCAACCACAAACTTGGAGAAGGAGGTCTGGATGTAGAACCAACTACAAAGGAGGGGGGCAGTTAAAATGCCTTCCTATATGTTTGGGAGGATGCAGTGCATGAGAATGCATATCTAGGAGGAAGTCCATATATGGGCAAGCTAGGTCAGACAGCAGGACAATTTAGGTGGAAAGATTGAGTTACTAGTGTGGTGAACCAGCCCATGTTGGTAGATGACAGCTGAGCAGCAGCTTGATGGTATTACTAGGGTAGACTGTGTTGTGATGTGGTGCGTTCTGTTTTCTCAGGTTTTGTCCACCAAATTTGAGTCAATTACTCCCAGTTGAAGGTGTGAGGGTGCTTCTGGAGGCTGTAGACAAGTGGCCTTTAATTAGTGTACTCTTTAGAGGATACCAGTAGTTAGGCTACTCCTATGTGAGTCTGCCAAAGAAAATTCTTTCTCATTCAGGGGCTAGATAATTTATCCAGGCCTCTCACAGTTAAGTTTACAGGGTCTTTCTTGGAGTGAGCAAGTAAAAAGGGATTCTGGGGTGGGAATGATATAATAAGGCAAAGTGTTGCCTTCCAAACATGATTTCAAAACAGTGGTCTTGTTTAAACATGCCTGTTCTTTAATGGAACTGTGCCTGAGAGACATATTTCTTGCATGCAGCTATAGGGGCCATTGAGTGACAACCAAGTGATGAACATGCAGGTATGATTTAGCTCCTGTTTTCATTTGTCTATCTTATCCTACAGTTTGTTGTGTCTCTGTAAGAAAGCTACTGATTTTTCAGATCTTCTTCGTGGTCTCTGTGCATCACACTGATGGGAGAAGGCGCCGGCGCCGATCACGATCGGTAACTTCAAAGCCGCGGATTTCCGCGCCCCCGTCCTGGTGCGCATGCGCAAGCACTCCCCTTCCCTGCGCATGCCCACCAGGACAGGAGCGGACATCCCGCCAGTTCTCTTCTGACCGCCGCTGAGATCAGTCGATCTTCGCTACGGTCGGTGGATTTCGTCATATTGTTTGTTGGATTTCCAGAGAGGATACTCTAGAGACTTTGACTTGCGTTTCATATCATCTGTGAGTGGGGAGAAAACGGGCGTTTGTTATTTTTCCTACTTCCAGTTTTCCCTTCCCCCTTCCCTCCCCCTCACCCCCGCACCTTCCACGTATGGAAAAGCGCTGGGGATTTTTCAAGAGGTGCAGGAAGTGTGGCAGCAAAATCGCCCCTCCAGACGGCCACACTCTGTGCTTGCTGTGCCTGGGAGAGACGCATAAGCCGGACTCCTGCGCTCACTGAGCTAAGTTCTCCAGGCAAACGAGGAAAAATCGAGCGGCTCGCCTCGCTGCAGCCTTGATGGAACAAACGCTGTCTCTTCGCAAAATGGTGGCGTCATCAGAAAGCGCGCCAAAGTCCTCGGTGTCGGTGGTCGATACCGACAAGAACTCCTCCGATGCCGATCGCCCCCTAAAAAGAGCGGGCTCGGCTTCGAGGTAGGATACCTCTACACCAGCAAAGAGGTCCAAGGAGGATAAAGGAGCTTCTTCGGAACCGAAGAAGAAGGCGGATAAGCTGAAACATATCAAACCCGCCTCTCGCTCCTCACCGAAGTCCCCATCGGAACTGACAGCGCTAATTGTTCCTCCGTTAAAACTGCTTGCCTCGCCGTGCCGGCGACAGAGCCCACCGATGCTGCTGTCGATGTCGACGCAAATTGCGATCTCATCAGACTCCGACCGCGACCTAGACCCAGCACAACGGTCGGGAAGAAAGGAGAGCCCCTTGGACCTGATGCAAGTGGAAAAGGGCAGCTCTCAGGATCGCTCCGACAGAGCCCGGTGGGAACGATCTCGGAGCCCTTACAGAGTCTCCCCCCTCACTCTGAGGCGCGAACCAGTGCGAAGGGATCGTTCTGAGAGCTCGCAACGGGATAGGTCCTGGAGCCCTCGACATCGACGGGACTTGCGGGTATCGAGAGACAGATCCCAAGAGGACCGATCCCCCAGGAAACGTCGTGACAACTCCCCAGGGCAACGGGCGCCACCTCCATTGCCATGGGACCAACGCCAATGGCAATATTTGTATGGTTCCTGCCCGATGCCATCAATGTTTCCGTGGTTTCCCCCCAGACAGTCTGAGTGGGACCAGCGCTCGGAGGCGTCCTATCGATCGAGAACGTCATATCGACCACAAAAATGTACCCCGTCGGCATTGATATCGAAGCCCCGTAGAAGAGCCTCCAAAGAAAAAGCGGTCACCTCGACCTTCAACCCAGGAGATTGCAACCCCAGATCCGGGGCAGGACCGAGCGTCACAGCCTTCTGAGCAATCAGAATCCCCTGAAGGTTCACCGAGATCGACAGGAGAGTCGGCACTGGAAGAACAAGCACCATCATCTCCGGAGGAGCGCTCACCGTCCAACAAAGTCGGTGAGGACCAACCCATCTCCCCCTCGGAGGACTTAAAATCTTATGGGGATCTAATAAAACGAATGGCACAATCCTTATCCCTTTCGACGGTACAGCCACAGCCTGTCATCACGGACAGTGTGTTCGACATCGTACAGAGGGATACATCATCTGCGATCGCCCTTCCTCTGACGACGGTACTACTGCACACTGCCAAGGCATTGTGGGACAAGCCTGCGTCTACACCTATATCTTCACGCAGGCTTGATCACATGTATCATATACAGGAGTCTACGGCCGATTTCTTATTTAACCATCCCAAGCCTAATTCCGTAGTTGTGGCATTGTCGTCGAAGGCAAGGAAGACCCATGCTACTCCCCCAGACAAAGAAGGCAAGAAACTTGACAGTCTGGGACGACGGGTCTACTCGGCGAGGGCATTGGGTTTGAAGGTGGCCAACTACGCCGCATGTATGGGGCGATACCAATACACCTTATGGGACCAACTATCCACACTGTTGCCGGGGCTTCCGGAGCAGACCAAAAGCGCCATCCGAAAGATCCAGAATGAGGGCATGACACTGGCCAAGCAGCAGCTGAACTCCGCGAGACATGCTGGTGACATTGGCGCAAAAACCCTCACCACGGCTGTCACATTGCAGAGGCATTCATGGCTCAGATCCACAGCTTTACAGGCATACGTTGAGGATCTGCCGTTTGATGGGAAAGGACTGTTCAGTGCCAATACTGATACAGTTTTGCAGGAAATGGATAAAAGTATCCGCACTTCCAGAAATCTAGGGGTCCCAGCTTCGTCTAGACAGCAGAGCAAGCGTCCTTGGTCAAGACCTTGGAGCAAGAAGCCATTCCCGAAGCAATCAGGGGAACAACAGTGGAGACCCAAGACCACGGCTCTCTTTACTAAACCACAGTACAGTGACAAGTCCAAGTACTCTCCGACTTCCACACAGTCGTCTCGCCAGAAGGGAAACAGGCAGCCCAAGCAGGGCCTTTGACTGTCCTTCCCCATGCCCCCCCCCCCGCCCCTTCTCTTTTTCGGACAGCACCCGGCTCTGGCCCTTTTACCAGGCGTGGTCCACAATAACAACGGACCAGTGGGTGTTGTCGATAGTCCGGCTGGGCTATCTAATAGAGTTTCAAGAGGAACCAGAGGTTCCGACATTCGTCTACACCGCCCCATCGCCAACGCTCCAAGAGGAGGTGAGCGCCTTGCTCCGGAAAGAGGCCATAGAACCGGTCCCGTCGGACCAACTGAGACTGGGTTTCTACTCCCGTTATTTTGCAGTCCCAAAGAGGGACGGGGGCCTGCGTCCCATCATGGATCTTCGGGGTCTCAATATATACATACCACATCAAAAGTTCCGGATGACGTCACTACCCAGCATACTTCCGTTGTTGAATCCGGGGGATTGGATGGCCACCTTAGACCTGCAGGATGCTTATTTTCATATAAGCATCCATCCATCCCACCGGAAATTCCTCCGGTTCGCCATCGGGACTATGCACTATCAGTACAGAGCCCTACCATTCGGCCTGTCAACAGCCCCCAGGGTGTTTACAAAGACAATGGTGGTGGTAGCGGCTCATCTCAGACTACAGGGCATAGCAATATACCCATACATCGATGACTGGCTACTGGTGGCCGAGTCGGAAGCCAGACTCCTACAGCACATTTCCACCACCTTAACCCTTTTGCAGGAACTAGGGCTGAAGCTGAACACAAAGAACACAAAGAAATCTTGTCTCCATTTTGGACACACAGTTGTGCAAAGCGTTTCTGCCAGAAAAGAGGGCAAGAGACATTATGGACCTGATACAGATATTTCAGGGAAGTCAGTCGGTCACCGCTCTTCAGGTGCAGCGGCTGCTAGGCTTGATGGCATCCACTACAGCAGTATTGATCTTTGCCAGGTTCCACATGAGGATCCTCCAGTTGTGGTTTCTGAAGCATTTCAGGTGCGGGGAAGATTCCCCTCTTTGCAGATTCTCCATTCCGGAAGACGTTCTAGTGACACTGAAGTGGTGGCAGCACAAGCGCAACCTGCAGGAGGGAGCACCGTTTTACAGGTCGTGCCCTACAATAACTGTAACCTCCGATGCGTCCCTGTGGGGATGGGGCGCGCATGTGAATGGACTATGCGTGGGCGACAGGTGACCCAGGGACCACTTGCAGTACCATATCAACTTCCTGGAGCTCCTGGCGATTCATCATGCTATCCTTTCCTTCTGGCCATTGCTGGCAAACCAGACGGTGGTGATTCTAACGGACAACACCACGGCGCTCGCCTATATAAACAGGCAAGGTGGCATGGTGTCTTGGAAGCTCTGTCTGCTAGCTTTACGCATTTGGGAAATCTGCAGAGAAATGGACACGTATCTGACGGCGGCTCATCTTCCGGGAGATCAGAACGTGTGTGCGGATTTTCTCAGTCGGGGGGGGAGCCTCCCTACACAAATGGGAGATCAACTGGACCTTCCTCCAACCCATCTTTCAGAGGTGGGGGACGCCGGAGATAGACGTCTTCGCTACCCGTGACAACAGGAAATGCAGAAGCTTCTGTTGTCGAAGGGGAAAGGACCCGCTGTCGTTGGGGGACGGACTCCTGCTCCACTGGGACAGTCGTCATGTGTACCTGTTTCCCCCGATTCCTCTCATCACGCGGGTGGTACAGAAAATATACAGAGAACGCCCGAGAGGAATTCTGATCACCCCGTGGCAACATTGGTTCACCCCCATTCTTCGGTTGTCCGAAGGCATCTTTCACCATTTTCCCACAGTACCAGACTTACTGTTCTCCCAGCAGCGGCTAATAGTCCACCACGATGTCCCACACCTAAAACTGATGGCGTGAAGGCTCGGGTGAACCCACTATCGGCAAGGGTTCAGCACGTGATCCTTAACTGCAGGCGGGAGTCTACGAGAAAATCGTATGCCTATAAGTGGGCACGGTTTGTGCAGTTCATCTCTGAGACTGGGGGTGACCCAACGAATGCAGGCCTTTCTCGCATTCTCGATTTCCTACTCACTTTGTTAGATAGAGGGTTGGCAGTATCCTCCGTACGGGTGTACCTGGCGGCCATTTCAGCCAATCATAAGCACATCGAGGGCCGATCAGTGTTTGCACACCCTACCACAAAGAACTTTCTGCGGGGGTTGCTGCGGTTGTACCCTTCTGTTAGGAACCCGACCCCATCGTGGGATTTACCGGGGGTCCTGGAGGCCCTCATGGGGAAACCCTTTGAACCCATGGCCACGTGTTCGCTGCAGTTATTATCATGGAAGACGGCATTCCTGGTGGCTATCACCTCGGCTCAGAGGGTCGGGGAATTGGCAGCATTGCGATGTGATGACCCCTACCTTCAGTTCCGACCGGACGGAGTGTGGTTGCGTCCTGATGTGACTTTCTTGCCTAAGGTGGTGTCCTCTTTCCACCTGAACAGGCACATTTGTCTACCAGTCTATTTCCTGAACCCGTCTACGGATTCGGAGAGGAGGCTTCATGCCCTGGATGTGAAGCGTGCGCTCTCTTTCTACTTGCACAGAGTGAGGCCTTCACGGAAAGACCCTCGGCTCTTTGTCTCATATGCCTTGGCCTCCTTGGGGCAGAGGGTCTCGTCGCAGAGACTCTCAAAGTGGTTGACAGAGACGATTAGACTGTGCTATCTATTGCGGAAGTAGCCTCTGCCAGGGCCGATTAAAGCGCACTCCACAAGGGCAATGGCAACCTCCGCGGCATTCATGAAAGGAGTGCCATTGCGAGACATTTGTAAGGCGGCTACCTGGTCCTCCCCGCATACGTTTATTAAGCATTATGCGTTGGACCTTCAGTGGAGGCATAGTTCGTCTGTGGGCCGTGCAGTTCTGCAGTCGCTAGCCCGTTGACGGACCATGCAACCCTCCTCCAGGTAGGCTGCTAGCTTGCTATTCTCCCATCAGTGTGATGATCTTCAAGTGGTCATCTGTGCAGTCACACTACCCGCCCACCTTCCCCACTGCTGCTGGTCCGTCTCGGGGGGCTTATGCAGTGGTCAGAAGGAACTGGCGGGATGTCCGCTCCTGTCCTGGTGGGCATGCGCAGGGAAGGGGAGTGCTTGCGCATGCGCACCGGGACGGGGGCGCGGAAATCCCCGGCTTTGAAGTTACCGATCGTGATCGGCGCCGGCGCCTTCTCCCCTCAGTGTGACTGCACAGATGACCACTCGAAGATCATCAGTTACAGGTAGGAAACGTGGGGTTTTTTGCCTCTTCAGCTTGCATGAGAACATGAGGTAAGATGTGGATCACATCAGTGGTTACTTTGGTTCACCAACCTGCTTAACACAGTGGCCAACCAGTTGCTCTGTGGAACCAGTGAACATGTTCTAGGGGCCAAGACCTTCCTCTGATTGGTTTCCTTGTAGCACTGGTATTCAGAGGTTTACTGATTGTAGAGATTACCTTTAGTCATCACAGGTACTAGCTTTGAAATAATGCTTTAATGAGTATTGTAGGCCACTCTTTCCTAAACTGTGGTCAGGATTTACAAGTGGGTTACGAATGTCGTGGAAGTGGTATGCAACCCTTGTGCATATGTATCTGCCCTGCTGTCATATTCTTTGTTATAAACTTTGTTTTTTGATAGTTTATCTTTAAACCAACCACCTCTTCAAATTTTTCTTTCAAAGCTACCATTGAAGATAACAGGTCTTCTAGCACCAGTGCTAAATCATCCACAAAGGCCAGTAATTTATAACTTTCACCTCTAATCTTTAATCCTTTGATAGTTGGCTCTTTTCTGATCTGAATATTTAGTAGTACTAATACTAAAATACTTATCTAGGGACAGCACTGCTTGCTCCACATGGAGAGGGGCCTAGAAAAGGTGGTCTAAACAAAGCTCGTCTCCTCCACCCCAGTTGGCTAGCCGCGGTCAACGGGCATCCTTACTTGCGGTCAAAAAATAACAACAAAGAAAAGGCATGCACCTGCCTCACAAAGTGTGCAAAGACTAAAGCTTGCGTGTTGGAACATCAGAACCATGCTTGACACAGTAGACAGTGGTCGCCCTGAACGACGCTCTGCTCTAGTTGCCCACGAACTTCTCAGGTTGAATATCGACATAGCAGCTCTCAGTGAGGTCCGTTTCCCTGAGGAAGGTAGTCTTCAAGAACACGGTGCTGGCTATACCCTCTACTGGTCAGGTAAGTCAAAGGCTGAGAGCCGCCTTTCTGGAGTTGGCTTCATGGTCAGGAACTCCATTGCCTCCAAACTCGAAAACCTGCCAACAGGTCACTCAGATCGCATCATGTCCATGCGCCTCCCACTTCAAAACAAGCAGCATGCAACACTTCAGTGTGTATGCCCCCAACCCTTCAAGCAGATCCTGCAGAAAAGAACAAGTTCTATGCTGATCTACACAACCTCGTACGGAAGACCCCTACAGAGGACAAGGTGATCATCCTTGGTGACTTCAATGCCAGAGTAGGTAAAGACTCGGAAGCCTGGAAAGGAGTACTTGGCAAACACGGCATTGGCAACTGCAATGACAACGGGCGCCTCCTGCTAGAATTCTGCATGGAGCACCAGCTCACCATCACCAACACTATCTTCCAGCAGAAGAACAGTCTGAAGACAACCTGGATGCACCCACGGTCCAAGCACTGGCACCTTATTGACTACATTCTGGTGCGCCAGAGAGACCTTCGAGATGTCTTACACACCCGAGTAATGCCCAGTGCAGAATGTCATACGGATCATCGTCTTGTACGCTGCAATCTCCGTCTTCACTTTAAACCCACACCCAGGAGAGGAGGTATCCCTCGGAGGAAGTTTCAGGTTGGCAGTCTCCAGTCAGCTGAAGTTAAAGCTGCCTTCCAGGCAAAACTCCAGTCAAGAATTGAGGACCCCAGTTGCCCCACAGACCCTTCTCCAGAAGCACTCTGGGAACACCTAAAAACTACCGTCCTGCAGATCTCTGAAGAAGTCCTCGGGTTCTCCACAAGGAAGAACAAGGACTGGTTTGATGAGAACAATCAAGAGATCCAAGATTTACTGGCGAAAAAGAGATCTGCCTACCAAGCACATCTTGCTCAGCCCTCCTGTCCTGGGAAAAAAGCAACCTTTCGCGCTGTATGTAGCAACCTCCAGTGCAAGCTTCGAGACATTCAGAACGAGTGGTGGACCAAGCTTGCTGAGAGAACCCAGCTGTGTGCAGACACTTGTGATTTAAGAGGGTTCTACGAAGCCCTGAAGGCAGTATATGGTCCATCATATCAGACTCAGAGTCCCTTGCGTAGTGCAGACGGCCAAGTGCTCCTCACAGACAAGGCATCCATATTGAACCGGTGGTCGGAGTATTTTCAGGTTCTCTTCAGTGCCAACCACGTAGTTCAAGATTCAGCAATTCACCTCACCCCACTTCAACCAGTGAAAACAGAGTTGGATGAGATCCCCACTCTAGAAGAGACTGTTAAAGCCATCAAGCAACTGAAAAGTGGCAAGGCAGCAGGAGTTGATGGAATTCCACCAGAGATCTGGAAGCATGGGGGCACAGTACTACATAGCTCACTTCACAAAGTACTTGTCACCTGCTGGGAACAAGGCAAATTACCACAGGACTTTCGCGATGCAATCATCATCACCCTATACAAGAACAAAGGGGAAAAGTCAGACTGCTCCAACTACCGGGGGATAACCCTACTCTCCATCGCAGACAAAATCCTTGCCAGAATACTCCTGAACAGACTGGTGCCCGCCATTGCAGAAGAACTCCTCCCAGAGAGCCAGTGCGGCTTCAGAGCTAACAGGAGCACCACCGACATGGTATTTGTTCTCAGGCAGCTGCAAGAGAAATGCAGGGAACAAAACAAGGCTCTGTATGTGACTTTTGTCGACCTTACCAAAGCTTTCGATACCGTTAGCAGGAAAGGCCTGTGGCAAATCTTGGAACGTTTAGGATGTCCCCCAAGGTTCCTCAGCATGATCATCCAGCTAAACGAAGACCAACGAGGCCAAGTCAGACACTGCAACGACCTCTCGGAGCCCTTCCGAATAGGCACAGGTGTAAAGCAAGGCTGCGTTCTCGCGCCAACTCTCTTTACGATCTTCTTTAGCATGATGCTTCAAAGAGCCGCAGTAGATCTAGATGAGGACGATGGTGTCTACATCCGCTATCGCACCGATGGCAGCCTGTTCAACCTGAGGCGACTAAAGACCCACTCCAAGACAATGGAAAAACTCATCCGAGAGCTACTGTTTGCTGATGATGCTGCACTTGTCTCCCACTCGGTATCAGCTCTGCAGCATATGACGTCCTGCTTTGCAGAGGCTGCCAAGCTATTCGGCCTAGAAGTTAGTCTGAAGAAGACAGAAGTTCTCCACCAGCCTGCACCCCAGGAAGATTATCACCCTCCCTGCATCACTGTGGGTGAATCAGTTCTGAAGACAGTCCAGCAGTTCAGCTACCTGGGGTGCATCATCTCCTCAGATGCTAAGATCGACAAGGAGATCGACAACAGGCTGGCAAAGGCAAACCGTGCCTTTGGCCGACTGCACAAAAGAGTGTGGAGCAACAAGCATCTGAAAAAAGGCACAAAGATCAATGTTTACAAAGCGGTTGTGATGACAACCCTCATCTACGGCTCCGAATCGTGGGTTTTATACCGTCATCACCTGCGACTCCTTGAGCGCTTTCATCAGCGCTGCCTTCGCACCATCCTCAACATCCACTGGAGTGACTTTGTGACCAACACTGAAGTTCTCAAGCGGGCGGAGGTTACCAGCATCGAGGCACTGCTGTTGAAGACGCAGCTGCGCTGGGCAGGGCATATTTCTAGGATGGAAAACCACCGCCTTCCCAAGATTGCCCTGTATGGCGAACTCTCCACCGGCCATCGAAATAGAGGGGCACCAAAGAAGAGGTACAAGGACTCCTTGAAGAAATCCCTTGGCACCTGTCGCATCAACCATCACCAGTGGTCTGACCTAGCCTCAGATCGCAAAGCATGGAGGCACACCATTCACCAGGCTGTCTCTTCTTTTGAGAACGCACGCATAGCTGGTCTTGAGGACAAAAGGAGATTGAGGAAGAATCGCACTGCTACAGCACCAACCCTAAAGCAGACTTTTCCCTGCAGCCACTGTGGCCGGACCTGCCTGTCCCGCATTGGTCTTGTCAGCCACCAGCGAGCCTGCAGCAGACGTGGACTATTGCACCCTTCTTAAATCTTCGTTCGCGAAGCCAAGCTGAGAGAGAATACTAAAATAAATAATAAAGGAGATAGAGCACAACCTTGTCTTGTACCTTTCTCAGTGGAATCAGATAAATCGCCATTCACAATAATTTTTGCCTTTTGTTTCGTTTATATTGCTTGAATTTGTCTAATAAAGGTTTCCCCACACGTTATTGCTCCTGGTTGGCATAGCATAAATTCTCAATTCACATTATCAAATGCCTTCTCTGCATAAAAAATAATTATTGCCAATTGTTTATCTGGATGTTGTTGGTAATATTCCCAAATATTCAATATTGTTCTTATTTCTCATCTGTCTTCTCGGTAAAAAGCCAGATTGATCTTGATATATCACTTATTGTAGGACTTTTTTCATACATTACGCTAAGATTGTTGCAAAAATTTTGTAATCCACATTCAATAAAGAAATAGGTCGATAATTTTTCACCTCTCTTAAATCAGTTCCTTCTTTAGGATTAGAGAGATAGTCTTCTCTCGCCATGTATCTGGTACGTCCCCTTTTCACTTATACACTCCAACTGTTGCTTATAAGGCAATATAAGGCAAATTTCTTATAAAATTCTGCTGGAATCCCATCTGGGCCTGGTTCATGATCTTTAAAATTTTTATCGCTTTCTGGTTTAGCATACCAAATAAATGCATGCCATCCTAAATTCAAGTCCGAACCTTCTAGTAACAATAATCTATTTCGTAGCAAAATCCAATCTTTTATTCAAACCTAGGCTGTTCTTTTTTGTTTCTATCCTATCCTTTTGTGTTTTTATTTTACTCCCTATTTCCTGTATTGATATAGGGTCGTTAATGTTTCTTTGTTCTTCAGTAAGTGGGTTCAAATCTTGTTGTTTCAGGTATTCCTATTGTAGAGGTCCTGAAACTTCTTGTATACAGATTTTTGTAAAATGTTCTAATGATGTCCTTAATGTCACCTCTGTTATAACTTTCCCTATCTTGGTTATTTTTCAATGATTGTATTATTTTTTTCCTCTTTCCTTTCAAAGTTTATAGGCCAACCATCTCCCAGGTTTATTAGCATTCTCAAAATAATTTAGTGTATCTCAGTTTCTTTTCAGCTTCCATTAATAGCAGATTAATCTGGTGTTGAATATTTTGAATCTTCTCTCTTAATCTCATCTCCTGCGGTTGAATCTTTAGTTGTTTACTTTATCTTTCAATTCCTTTAAAAGATCCTGGTCTTTTTTCTTCTTTTCTTTCTTTTGTCTTGCTAGTATCGAATTGCACATCTTCTAAAAAGGCTTTACACGTATCCCACACTTTGAATATTGGTTTCTGGTTGTATGTTCTTGTGACGGAACCGGCCCGATTCTGCCTTCAGACCCGGTCCTGTCAACTCCCTATTGAGTCGCCAACTCCTGGAGGGAGCTATTTTTCCTCCGGCCACTTGGGCTCGCTGCCACCACCTGCTCAGTCTAGGGGTTCAGATTGAGAGGAACAGGATTCCCAATCCCCCTCTCCAGCTATGAGGCCAGGCCTCAAGGTCCTCTGCCACCCTGTACTTGGGTATCACAGAGACCTCAGCACTTCTTTGGGGAACCCCTGGAGGATTGGCACCTTATCCAACTGCATGCCTTTCCCCTTCCCCGGGGCCTCCTTCATAAAGCAGCATGGTCTAAGCGGTCGGGATCTATGTGGTACAGAGTTTGACTGCCAGCATTCAAAACAGCAAAAATATTTATTTAAAAGAGAAAAAGAAAAGAAAAGCACAACGAAAACAGTTGCATGTAAAAGGTTAGCACAGCACAGCACCCGCACAGCAAACAGCATGACAAAGAAAAGGTGGTTATAAACGCATCCTACTGTCCCTGGTCTAAACTTGCCCTGCCTTGAGGATGACTTACTTGGTCTGACTGCCTGGGGGCCTCCTTTTCCTGAGTAGGCCTATCCCACAGTCAGGAGCCCCCATGCTCACAACCTCCTCCTTTGAGCGCTAGTTGAGGACTGCTTCTCTTCCTGCCTAACTCACATACCAAGAACAAAAGAACTTCCTGCCGCTCTAGGAGGCTTTCCCCCTAGAGTTATTGGTTTGGCTCTGGAAGGGAGGGGGAATGAAAGGAGGGCTAGGCCCCAAAGCCTGCTTAGCAGTTTCATGTTCCCTCCCAACTAAGATGTCGTTTCTTCACAGTTCTGTTTGAAAAAATTCTTTAATTCTTCTCTTTCTTTAATAAACTAGTCTTTTTTCAGGATTAGTAAATTTAATGACCATCTGAATTTCTTGTGGTAATTCTTCATTTTTAACTAAACTGGGTTATGGTGTGCAAAAGACCTTGGAAATATCTCTATCTCTTTCACTTCCTTCATTAAAGTTGCTGTGATTCAGCACATATCTATCTGGGACCATGATTTGTGTGTCACTGAATAAAAAGTATAATCCTTTGAATGTAAGTGTCTAGTATGCCATGCATCCGTTCAATTCTGCTGTTTCCAGAAAACTTCTTGGTAGTTGGCATCCAGTTTTCCTCTTCCCTTCTACTTTCTATCCACTTTTCTCTCTATGCATTATAATCTCCAATAACACAATATTCAGTCAAATTCAGTCAGTTTAGAGTATAATCTCTTTAAAAAATCCCTCCTGATGGCCATTTGGGGCATAAATATTGGTTAATAAAATCTTATCATCCAGACTAATTTCCACCAACAATATTCTTCCACATCCAATGAGTAAATATGCTTGGGATCTAAGTGTTCTTTTACATATGTTGCTAAACTTCTCCTTTTGGTCAGCTGAAACAAACAGGGTACCTAATTTTTTTATTTCGAAGATACAAATCATCATTCTGTGTCACATGGGTTTCTGGAAGACAAACTATGTATTTAATTTAATCAATTCTGTAAGAATTTTCTTTCTTTTCGAGGGTGAATTCAATAAATTAACATTGAGCAAAATAATCTTGACATCACCACTCTCCATGATTCAAACATTTTCTTGCTACCTTTTATATCCTTCTTTGATTGGAGTCTTGTCCTAAGAGGTGATTTTGGTGATCTTGGAGGACGTGGTTTTTGTCCATATCTGGTTCTTGTGTAAATTCACTTTGCAGTGAAAATCCTGAAAAAGCAGCTTGTTAACTATCTTCTTGTAAGGGCAGTTTTGGCTCTTTGGCAGTTGCTCCTCCCATTCTCCCTTCTCCTGGTTTCTCTGACATCCTTGTTTGATGTCCCAGTCTTTCTGCATATCTCTCCATAAAATCCTCGGCTTTGAAAGTTGAAGTAATCCGGAATTTCTTACCTTCAAATGTAAAAAATAGTCCTTCTGGCATCAGCCATCAAAATTGAATCTCATTCTTATTCAAAAGGGCTGCTAATTTCACGTAGTGTCTCCTCCTCTCTCTCATTGTCCAAGGAACCTCATTAAGTATCTTTATTTCATTTCCAGCAAAATACAGTGTAGCATCTCTAGCTGCTTTCAAAATTCCATCTCGAATGGTCCTCTTTGTAAACTTGACATGAACTTCTAGGTAATGAGTTTCTCCTCACATATTCTGACATCACTCTATACGTCAGATCGATTTCCAGTGCCACCTTTTGTGCATCTGTCTCTTATCACCTTAGCTAAAAGTTCCCCAATCACTTATGAGAGATTTTCTTTTTTGTCTTCTGATATATTCTGAAATCTGAGTATGTATGCCGCTCTCTCCATTTCTAATTTGAATACCCTATTATCCATAGTTCTCTGCTTAGTCTTTAATTCTTCCATTTTACCATGTGTCACTGCCACTCCCATGGTATTAATGACTTCTATCAATTTCTGTGTCTCTTGTCTATTTTGTGCCAGTTGTTTCTGGAAATCATCCATCTTTTCATCCATTGTAGTAACTTTTTCTGAAAGCTGTGTTATCACCGTTTGTGTCTGGCTACAGCCCGCTGCCATCTTTGCAGATCCTTCAATGCATCTTGTGTTATTGTAGTAGATATAGATTTAGATATATTTGGTGATGGATTTGGAGTTAGATCTTTCTACTCAATATCTATCCCAATCAACCAGTTAAAATGGCACTAATAACTGAAAAGCTAATCCAAAAGTTATTTATAATATAACTCTAAATTACATAACCCAAATCAAACAACACAAATGCATCACTTCTATGTCTATGCATCACTTCTTCTCTCAAATGCCGTTGTAGTTTACAGTTTATCTCCATTAATCTCCAGCAAAAGTCTAAGAAAATTCATCAAAATCCTCTTCTAAAAAAGGGAACTTAAGAACATGAGAAGCCATGTTGGATCAAGCCAATGACTCATCCAGTCCAACACTCTGTGTCACACAGTGGCCAACCCCCCCCCAGTGCCATCAGGAGGTTCACAAGTGGGTCTAGAAGCCCTTCCACTTTGACCCCCCCCCCCCCCAAGCACCAAGAATACAGAGCATCACTGCCCCAGACAGTTCCAGTAATATACTGTGGCTAATAGCCACTGATGGACCTCAGCTCCATATTTTTTATCCAATCTCCACTTGAAGCTGGCTATGCTTGTAGCCGCCACCATCTCCTGTGGCAGTGAATTCCACTGTTAATCACCCTTTGGGTGAAGAAGTACTTCCTTTTATCTGTTTTAACCCGATTGCTCAGCAATTTCATTAAATGCCCACAAGTTCTTGTATTGTGAGAAAGGGAGAAAAGTACCCTTCTTTTTCTACTTTCTCCATCCCATGCATAATCTTGTAAACTTCTATCATGTCACCCCGCAGTCGACGTTTCTCCAAGCTAAAGAGCCCCAAGCGTTTTAACCTTTCTTCGTAGGGAAAGTGTTCTAAACCTTTAATCATTCTAGTTGCCCTTTTCTGAACCTTTTCCAATGCTATAATATCCTTTTTGAGGTGCGGTGACCAAAATTGTACACAGTATTCCATATGAGACCACACCATCTATTTATACAGGGGCATTATGATACTGGCTGATTTGTTTTCAGTTCCCTTCCTAATAATTCCCAGCATGGCGTTGGCCTTTTTTTATTGTAACTGCACACTGTCTTGACATTTTCAGTGAGTTGTCTACCATGACCCCAAGATCTCTCTCTTGGTCAGTCTCTGCCAGTTCACACCCCATCAACTTGTATTTGTAGCTGGGATTCTTGGCCCCAATGTGCATTACTTTGCACTTGGCCACACTGAACCTCATCTGCCACGTTGACGCCCACTCAACCTAGCCTTTGGAGTGCCTCACAATCCTCTCTGGTTCTCACCACCCTGAACAATTTAGTGTCATCTGCAAACTTGGCCACTTCACTGCTTGCTCTCAAGTCTAAATCATTAATGAACAAGTTAAAGAGCATGGAACCCAGTACAGAGCCCTGCGGCACCCCACTGCTTACCGTCTTTCACTGCGAAGACTGCCCATTTATACTCACTCTCTGCTTCCTACTTATTAGTCAGTTTTTGATCCACAAGAGTACCTGTCCATGACTCTTGAGCTTACTAAGGAGCCTTTGATGAGGAACTTTATCAAAAGCTTTCTGGAAGTCAAGGTAAACAACATCTGTTGGGTCCCCTTTGTACACATGTTTGTTCACCCCCTCAAAGAACTGTAACAGGTTAGTGAGGCAAGATCTTCCCTTACAGAACCCATGCTGAGTCTTCCTCAATAACTTGTGTTCATCAGTGTGCCTACTCATTCTGTCCTTGATAATGGTTTCTACCAACTTTTCCGGTATTGAAGTCAGACTGACTGGCCTGTAATTTCCCAGATCTTCTCTGGAACCCTTTTTAAAGATGGGGGTGACATTTGCTACCTTCCAGTCCTCAGGAACGGAGGCATATTTCAATGAAAGATTATCTATTTTTGTCAGGAGATCCACAAGTTCACCTTTGAGTTCTTTCAGAACTCTTGGATGTATGCCATCTGAGCCTGGTGACTTATTAGTTTTTAATTTGTCTATCAGTTGTAGGACCTCCTCTCTTGTCACCTCAATTTGTCTCAGGTCTTTCAACACCCTTTCCAAAATTAGTGGTTCTGGAGCGGGCAAACACTTCTCATCTTCCACAGTGAAGACGGAGGCAAAAAATGCATTCAGCTTCTCAGCTATTTCCCTATTCTCCTTCAGTAATCCTTTGACCCCTTGGTCATCCAAGGGCCCCACTGCCTCCCTGGCTAGTTTCCTGCTTCTAATATATTTGAAGAATTTTTTATTGTTGGTCTTTAAGTTTTTTGCAATATGCTCCTCATATTCCCTTTTTGCCTGCCTGATCACAGCCTTGCATTTGATTTGCCACAGCCTGTGTTCCCTTTTATTAATCTCACTTGGACTAGCTTTCCACCGCTTAAAGGAGTCCTTCTTACCTTTTACAGCTTCCATTACTTTGTTTGTTAACCATGCAGGCCTTTTCTTATACCTGTTTGTGCCTTTCCTAACTTGTGGTATATATTTTATCTGAGCTTCTAGGATTGTATTTTTAAATAGCCTCCAAGCTTCCCCAAGGGTTTTGACTGTATTTGCCTTTCCTTTCAGTTTTCTCTTCACATGCCTCCTCATCTCAGAGAATTTACCCCTTTTAAAGTTAAACATGCCTCTTCATCTCAGAGAATTTACCCCTTTTAATGTTAAATATGGTTGTGTTGGTCTTTTTGGGCAACTCCCTATTTATACAAATGGTGAAATCAATAACGTTACGGTCACTGCTCCCAAGCGGTGCAATCACTTTTACATCTCTCACCAAGTCTTGGGGATTACTTGGGACCAAATCCAGGATCGCCCCACCCCTGGTAGATTGCGTGACCATCTGCTCCATAGCACAGCCATTGAGAGCATCTAGAAACTCAATCTCTTTCTCTCGACCAGAACACATATTGACCCAATCAATCTGCGGGTAGTTAAAATCACCTATTACGACACAGTTTTTACGTTTAGCCACTATCTTTAATCTTTCCATCATATTATAACTGTCCTCTATCTTTTGATTTGTGGGCGATAACAAACTCCCATAGTTAAATTTCCTTTTGGGCCCTCTATTTCAACCCAAAGCATTTCTAGAAGGGAATCTAATTCTCTGACCTCAGTCTTTCTAGACTGTATACCCTCTCTGACATACAGAGCCACCCCACTTCCAACCCTTCCTTCCCTATTCCGATATAACTTATATCCAGGAATCACCGTGTCCCACTGATTCTCCTCATTCCACCAAGTTTCTGAAATTCCCACAGTGTCTTTGTTTTTCCCCCAACACTAAACATTCCAACTCACCAATTTTACTTTGAACACTTCTACCATCATAGTGAGAAAAGAAAATTTTTAAAAGGCCACTCTTTAAAATGGCTGTGGCAGCTTCAGACAACTCTGCTCTGTCCCCTTTTCTCCGTTCAAACTTTCCAGTTTCCAGTGAGCTAAGGTTAAAGCTCTTCACTTGAAATACTTGCTGCTTCATCTTATATTCCAATTTATAATGTAAACCATTTATACTCCGGTGGGGTTAGTTAAGAAGCCACTCTTTAGGGAGGGGGAAAGCCACGTCCCAAGGGACTGCTAAAAACCACCCCCTCCCCCTTTCAGCCACAAGCAGTCTGGAATCCACCACTCTTCCACTTGTCTAGCAGGCATTCTGCTTAATTATTTTGATACAGTTGTGCAGTAATACGTTTATTCAAATTGTAATTCCTTATTTTAAGTAGAAACTTGCTTAAACATTTCTTTTACAAGTCTGGAGGTAACAACTCATTGTCAAGATGGCAGTTATGTACTTTGGCGCAGAGAAGATTGGAATGTCTTGAATCCAGTGCTGTCAGTCTTCTCAGCTCCCCAACAGATTCTCTCCGCTTTGGTGGCATCTTGCCTGGTGCCTCCTTGGGAGGTCAGGTTGTCTGATCCCCCCCCCCCCTGCCGACAGTGCACAATTCAGGTGGCTGTTGGGGAGGTTTCAATGGCATTCCTGATCTCGTTGCACCGCAGTCTGGTCTCCAATGCAAGAAGAATCTATGTATTGTATAGTCCCCAAGCTTGCATCTCACTAGCTTAAAATGCCAGCTTCATTCCCTTCCTCACACGAGCCATTGATAGAATCAGGTTTGAGCTGATGGTCAGGAGAGGTGCTTAATGTTTAGAAACAAGTGTATTTCCCAAAAGAAAAATGTTCCACTGGAATTAGGTGGAATTGTGGGGGGATCCTTCAATTCTGAAACAATATTGGAAAGAGAGAAGTTTCTGATCTGAAATCTTAAACTTTCAGCTAAATAAGGACCAATTGAAATAAATCCCAACCTCTTCTGACATTATGCTTTCTCAGTATGGTTTAGAGAAGAAGTTTATCGGGTGGGAGGGGCTGATATGGCCTTACCCCCATTAAAAAATTTATTGTAGATACATTCCAACTCATATAATTGCTGTAGATTTTCAACAAAATCTTTCAAAAGGAGTAGAACACAAGTTTCATTTGCCAAATTGTGTTGAATTGGATGCATTGACTGACCCATGCACTGCAAGACTAAAGTGGTTATATGCAATTTTTCTTGGTTGGAGTACAGTGAAGTCAAAGTGTTTTCAGCTCATATGTAGCTATTTCTGGGATACATAGATTCCTACTTGCAGTATGTATGTATAAAAACGTGTTTTTTCATGTACCTCCTTAATTGGCTTTTAAATCACAATTCATACCTTATGTAAAAATTAGAGCATAAAATTACCTTTAATGTGAACTGTGAATATTTGCTGTACGCTTATTCATGTTGTTGCTATAGACAATTTGGTGAACAAAGATTGTTGGCCACATTGATTTCCCTACAGCCTGTCAACTCTTATGGGCCTGACAATTTGTGAATTTATATTCTTGTGTGAAAGATTTTCAGGCTAAACCATACCCCAGTATTACACCACAAATTTCCCATGGAACCTACACTTATCACTTGCTCTGCTCCTACATACATTGTGTGTGGTTCTGTAACCCATTTCAGTTTTTTAAAATATACAGTGCAGCCAATGAGGTTACAATTTGAAGTGGAAGACTGGTGTGGGACGGAAAGTTTTCATATCTTTTCCTAGGGGGTGAAAGCAGGATATCGTTTCCTTGTGAGGTGAAAGCACCCTGCTCTAGTGAGGTGAAAGCATGCCTCGCATGCTATTTTTCTTCTTCCAATTACAACCTGTGTATGTGAAAGAAAAGCTTGAAAAAATGTGGCACAATATGTAATGTGTTTCTGCACTTTAAATATGTGTATTCTGTTACTTGAAACCAAATCGATTTTGATGGTGTCAAAATGACAACAGTCATGACTAGTCCATTTTTGCAGTAATACATACCCCAAGCACCCTGCCTCACTGTTTTAGAAAAAGCATAATTCTCAAGAAATTTCTGTTGATGCTGTTAGATCAAGGGCACACTTCCTTTGATAACATTGGCTGTGCAGTAAAAATCAGAATATTTAAATGTTTTATAAACAAATAATAAATATGAATTATACAAAACTGGGCTTTGGTGTGATCATATGGCTTTGGGTTGATTTTCATTTCCCTGGATATCGACCATTGTGAATTTGTGTTGTAAGTTTAAGTGATCATGTAGTAGTTCTGTAATAAGTTTTTTTTAATATGTAACTTAACTGATAAACATTATGTCCATGAATCCCCATATTTCTATTTTCAAATGAAGAGTGACAAAACTTTGTTCAGTTTAAGTGTCAACACTTTCTTTAGCTGCAGCTTGTGAAGAAGGGTGATGTGCTGCTTAAGCAGCTACTTTTTGTGGACATGACTTCTTTTGGCCACATGGAATTCCTCTGACAGGGCCAAAGTTTGTTTGAGAGGAAAAGATTGAAACCTCTCCTTCACCTGTTAAAACAGTGGCTTGTTTTAGAGTTAAAGGGCAATGAAAAGTGTAACTTGAGTTGCATGATGTAAAAGTTCAAGGTGAGGGCAATTAATTCAATCACTACTTTTTTAGGATTTCTCCCCCTTTTTTCCATACATATCTCAGCTCTACAGGGCAATATTTAATTTGAAATGGAAGAACAATTTATACCTTGTAAAAATCCGCAATTTCAACCAGGTCTGAAATGGCAAAGTATATGAAATAAGTATTTTTATGGTTGTGGCAATTTGGTTATTACGGTAGAAGTTACTATTGCCTATAGATCAGAAATTCTACTTTGCTTTTGGGGGCAGGAGTATGTTAAGGTGCCTGACAACAATCCTCCTGTTCTTTCAGTTGCAAATGACAAGACAGTGTGCTGTCCTTTCAGTTCTAATTGTTAAAGTACAATGTAATTATTGTTAAGCAGCAGCCACCTGTTTGTATCATTCTTTTTAAAGGTCACTGTGTGGAGTCTTGCTGTCTGAATGTAACAGCTTTGTATCAGGTTTGTTGGATGCTGTTTTGGGTAGACAAATGTTTGGGAGGAAAGAATGTGACAGCAATATTCAGTGCAGGAGGGGGATAAACTCTTTAATTCAGTTTTTATGCTGTGTTTATTTTATTAAGCACAACTCAGATTTCAACTTTGTTGCCATTAGATTTTCATTTAATAAACCATTATACGAATATTACGCATATTCCATTTAAAAGTTATGTAAACTAAATTTTGCTTTTCTACTGCAGTTTTTCAGATTCAAACAAGTTTTTTTAAAATTGGTCATTGTAACAACTGAAATTGTGTTACCAAAATAAAGTATGATTCACTAGTAAACACTTTCAAAAGTACAACCTGTTTATATTATTTTTACAATTTGATTATTATTACAAAGAAAAACATGCTACAAGAACAACAACAACAAAGGAGAAATACCTTACTTAACAAAAAAACATAACTTTAGATCGCAGGTTTCCAAATTGACTCAGTTTGCTGCAGATCTTTCCCATTCCTTAGATTAGTCAGTTTTAAGTTAAAGGGCAATGAAAAATGTAATACTTAATTTGATGATAAATGATAAATGTCCAGGTGATAAATGTCCAGTTTTGTCTCTATGCCTGAAATGATAAGGCTGTTTCTTGCTTCCATTGTCTCACAAATAGAGTTCTAGCTACCATGATCAGATGTACCACTACAAAGTGCAGAGTATTGGTACATACCTGAGCAGCAAGGCCTCAATTGACAGAGAAAAACTTAATTCAAAACTAGCTTTCATTATATCTGAACAAATTTTCCAATAATTTTTTTTTTTTGCTTACAAACAAGTCTACCACATATGGTGAAAGTCTGTTCTCAATGATTTACAAATACCAACATATACCTGGTAAATTGCCATAAACTTTGGCTATGCCAACTGTCAGGAGTCTGGGTGTGAGGTGCCTCTCTTTCAGTGGAGGCCCAGATCACAAACATTGCTAGACTGGCTTTGTTCCATCTACAGCAGGCCAAGCCAACTGGTTTCCTTCCTCTTTCCTCCTGATGTAGTCACAGTGACCCGTGCAATGGTTCCCTACAGGCTGGACTACTGTTCACTCTACGCAGGGCTACCCTTGAGGCTGACCTGGAAACTCCAGCTGGTCCAGAATGTGGTGGCATGTGTTCACACTGTCAAGAGCACATATTCAACCACTGCTCTGCCAGCTATGCTCTCTCCAGGTGGAGTACTGAATCAAGTTCAAGTTGCTGGTTTTAACCTTTAAAGCCCTTTACAGTCTGGGACCAGCATATTTATGGAACCATCTATCCTGGCATGTCCTCCAAAGAGCATTATGCTCAATGAATCAAAGTCTTCTGGTTATCCCTGGCCCAAAAGACATCTGCTTAGCTTCAACCAGAGCTGGAGCCTTTCCAGCTCTGATTCTGGCCTGGTGGAATGCTTTCCCAAGTGAGATCAGGGCCCTCTGGGACTTAATGCAGTTCCAGCAGGAGATATTCTGCCAGGTTGAGTGACAAACAAAGTGGATACTCAGTACAGATAGGGCAAAAAACAAAGACAATTTGAGTAGCACAAACAATCAATATAATTCCATAGTCTTAAAGATGCGGTCTTACAGAATCACAGACCAATCTAAACTTTGATTTAATCCCATTGGCGCCATAGTTTTTAACGTATATATCCAATGGGATTAAATCAAAGTTTAGATTTTTGTGTTTCTGTAATGGGTGGTTAAAGATAGGGTTTGTAAATTAATTTTTTATATTGGGATGGTTTGTGGTATGTACCTTTAAAATTGTACTGAAAATGGAACAGCTGTAACCAATTAACATAAACTGTTTGAAGCATTGCTATACGTAGAAGGGTGGTAACTGCAGATAGTAAGGGATGATACCAGCAATAAGGAGTATCAGAAAGTTTATCCTGTTATTGAATTAAGACTGGTGACTCGGCTTATAAGTAATTGTTTGTATTGGTGAGTATGGTGATATTATTGTTTCCTTGTGGGATATTGGTAATATGTGAAATTTTGTTCATTGGCTAGACTTGTATTACGATAGGGGAAGCTGCAGTTGCACTGAACTGCGTAAAGGTCTATGACTGAGGAAGGCTTTGACAAAACCAATCTCCACTTTGATTTATTACGGTTGTGGATTTTTTTCCTGGGCTCACATGAGAGGACTAGCATTCAGGACTACGCCTTGAGCTTTATTCTGCTGGCTATTATTGGGAGACTTTTCTGTTGGAACTGATCCTTGTGAATTTTGTATGGTATTGTATCTTTAAGTATTTTGCATGCTACTGTGTCTTTAAGACTATGGAATTATATTGATTGTTTGTGCTACTCAGATTATCTTTGTTTTTTGCCAGGTTTATTGCTGAGGCAGCAGTAATTCCATTTGCATTGGCCTCCCCTTGTTTTTCCGCTTGTTTATTTGTTTTAGCTGTCAATCTGTTATTCTGTCATCCTAACATCCACAGAGTATAACAAAATATAATCTCTTTTGAGAGAAGATGCCATGAGTGTCAAACTCATTTGTTATAAGGGCCAGATTTTACATATATGGGATTTTATTGGATTTTATTTATGCTGGCTGGGGCTGATGAGAGTTGTAGGCAAAAAACATCTGGAGAGCTACCATCTGGGCTAGGCCATGTTTGTCATAAAATGTAGTGCAGGGTAGTGGAGATAAAAGGACACAGGCAAACACAATAAAATGCACGGTTCAGTGCTAGGCTGATGCCCCTGTACTGCCTGAAGTGCGGAGCAGACCCTTTCTCCATCCTGTTCTCATAGTCAGTTCTCTGAGTCAGCCTAGGATCCAGGAGAAAAAATAAAATGCCTGGACTTCAAGCTCCGCCCCCCCCCCCTCAAAATCTACTCAGAATGGCTGTAGCTCTCCAGGGACTGAGGTTGAAGTCACAGCCTTATCCTTTTAACTGGAAGTGCAAGAATTAAAAGTTGGGACTCTCTGCATGCCAAGCAAAGGGTCTTCAACTGACCCATGACCTGGATAGCTCAGGTAAAAACCTAACACTAATTAAATACTACCCCAAGGAGAATGGAGGGAAAAGGGAACTCTAGCAATCAATGCAAGAGAAGAGCCTCCAACAATGAGAAGCACAACATTTGCAAGCAAGCCCTTTCCCCTCAGCCAGCAAACTTCATCAAATAACTGACTAAGGTGGGCACAGGGGAAGCCAATGAAGAAGTTTGGCAGCCCCCCTTTCTGTTCTCTGCATTTCCAGGCTGCTTAGAAGGGTTAAGATAGGCAGAGGCTGGGGTGGGGACAGACGAGAGGAGAACTGCGGGACGGATTAAACCCTGGACAGGCCACTTCTGGCCTGTGGACCATATGTTTGACATCATCTACACTAAGCTGCCATCTGACTGATTAATTTTAAACTACTTTTATAAATTGGGTTTTAATATATAATGATTATTTATTATTGTTGTTGGTACCAGTGTTGAGTCCTGCTGTGCAGGGGAGGGCGGGCTATAAGCTGAATAAAATAAATATATAAATAGTTTGTGTGCCCTAAGGTAGCACTGATGTAACATTTTCAAAAAATTATACTTAAACTGAGGAGATACTGTGAATTTAAAGCCTAATGTCAATATGCACCTCCAAATTTGACTAGAGTTGAAGCAACCCATTTTTAATTTGAAATTTTTATCTGCCAGTTCATATTGTGAAAGACACTATTTTTGCCAATAGTCTTCCATGATGGTCTCCCATAATTATTTTTTCTAGTTTTGAATGCTTTTGAAAGTTTAAAATCTCACATAATTTTCCAAATTTTTAAAAAATTGAAGATATTCAAATAGGTTAATCTGTTGCTTACTGTGATAGGCAACTGTCTTGAAGTTGATCTTTGTTTTATTTCTGATTAAGTCTTCGTAAATATCAAGGTTACAACAGTCTCAATTTTTAAAAAATGACTGAAGCTGGAAATTCTGGATTTTATCTAATCTCACCACAGAAGATTTTGGAGAAATGGTCCAAGCCAATTTCTTTTTGTACATGTCTCAAACAGAGATTATACTTTTAATGATAGTTGTTCTTTCGATATACCTATTGGGTATGCTGGCCCAGGGAAAAACTTTTAATGGGATTCTCACAATGGATTTTTCAATGGTAATCTTAGGATCAGAGGACTGATTCTTAATGCATTTGCTAACCACTGGAGAAGCAAGTTAATGCAGCTGCAAAAAATGTTTTCTTCAGTCTAGTCTAGAAGATGGTCTCTTTGACACCATTGGATATGGCCAGCCACCTGGTAACATTGGCCACAGTAACATTGATAATAGACTAGTACACTCTGCATAGTTCTCCTCTTGAAATCAACTTGGTGAATTATTAGGAGCCAGCTGGAGCATTCATATTACCCACATTGTGCAGTCACTCCATCTGCTGCCCCTCAGTTACCATCCACATTTCAAGGTGATGGCTATCACATACAAAGCCTTTCATAACCTTGGTCTCTCATATCTGTAGGATTAACTTTTCCCTTACGCTTCACCATGTGACAGCTTTGCTTATCTGAGCAGGGCTTTCTCTAGTTGTCATGTTGCAAAAGGGGAAAATCAACGACTGCACATACATGTGCATTACGGAATGACCTGCTTGATGAGGTCTTGAAGGCTCCCGCTCTCCTACTATTCCACAAACTATGCAGAACTGAATTATTCAGGCAGTATGGCCGTATTGTAATAAAATGGTTCAGAAAATGCTTTGGTATAGGGTTAGGGACTGAGGATTAGACTACTGTGTGTAGTATGTGTTATCTGTTTCCTGTAAGTATGTTCTGACTGTCATGTTTAAATGCTTATGCTTTGTTTCAGAGCTGTTTCAAATTTCTGCTTTTTTCAGATTTCTGCAGTTCAAATCCTGTTTTACTGTTTATTGGATGTCCCATCCTTTTGATCATATTGACTAACACTTATAGACCATCTTGAATCTCCGTGTGAAGGTAGACTAGAAATAATGTAAATAAAATCAATCTGAAATTTCTTTGGAGAAGGAAGTAACTTTTTGATTAACAACCCCAATGGCCCGGACAATTAAAATATTCACTTGTTAGTGTCTGAATATTGTGATTTTTAATGTTAGATTTGTGTCCATTTATTTGCGCATGGACTGGTTTGTCCCATGTGGAGAGTAGAAGGCCGTTTTTTTTACGTGTTGCGTGGTATCCATCAATATATACCGCAGTAGTGGTTTCAAAAAATCAACTCAATATTAGCGAATTTCCTGTGGGAGGGGAAACCCCCTCGGCTGTCGTGGGCACGTTTACAGTTACCATTTGACCGAGGTGGATTTGGCTTGCCAAACTTATGCCTATACCATCGGGCATATTTGCTGGCTGGTATTCAGCGATGGGCTCCACTTAATCATCTTGTCGAGTCTCCCTGGATGAACTTGGAAACTGCTGTTCTTACTCCTTTGTCGACATGGAACGCGCTTGGGTCAACATACTATCAGGGAGAGTCGGTTCTTCCATTGATTCGGGCAACAACACAAACATGGCAATATTTGGGTGATATTTAAGGATTTGACGATTACATCCATAGTCGGATGACCCTATGGGGCAACCCTGAAGTGAAGATAGGGGGACGGCCGGTGATTTGGAAGCCGTGGGCGCAGAGGGGTCTCTTAACTCTCAATCAGCTTAAAGATAGCAACGAGGACGCATTTCTCTCTTTTGAGGATCTACAAAGTGTCTTTGGGTTACCAGCTAACCAATGGCTGCAATTCCAGCAACTGAAGCATTCATTGTCTACTTCTTTCGGCATAGACGCCTTGGCAGTTCCGGATGCTCCGCCTCTCCTGCAGACCCTAGAACATGCAATTGAACAAAATAAGCCAGTCCGTGTTTTATATTTATGTCTGAAAAAAGACGCGCAATACTCTACGGAAGACTTGCGATGTCAATGGAGCGAGGAAATTAACTGCCCTATTTACCCTTTTCAATGGGCAGCTATCTGTGGTGGTCTCCGCCATTGTTCGAAAGATCTTCGTTTGATTTTAATTCAACAAAAGCTTTTGTTCAGGATTTATTGGACTCCTCTTCGCCTTTATAAGCACAATTTGGCTGAATCCTCGGCTTGTTGGCGGTGTCTACGTTCAGAGGCGGGTCTGGCTCACATGCTGTGGAAATGCCCGATGTTAAAAAATTTCTGGGATGGGATTGCTCGATGGATGCAAAAGGTACTTAACATTGACCAGTCTATTTCTGCCATGCAGATATTACTGAATTATTTCCCGACGACCTGGTCACTGACTCGTTGGCAGCGAAGATGGGCGGCACGTGCGATAATGATTGCGAAGCAGCTTATCCTGCTGCAGTGGCGTGAAGGCTTCACCGGCACGATTACTACTTGGCTCGAGGGAATGTATGCTTTGGCTGTGCAAAAAAGGATAGCATATCGCCGGCAATGTCAACAACAACAATTTGAAGAGATTTGGTCGGCTTTTTTAGAAGCATCTAATGCTCAAAGCTCTGCATTTTGAAGTCTGGGATTTGTTTGCCCGGGGGCTCTTGGGCTGGGGAATTGGCATGCCGGCATCTAATTAACTCGATTAAATTCAGGCAGTTCAGATTAGGAGAATATATGGTGGTGGTGCACAAGGTGTAGGATGACTGCCTCTGTTCGTTCGACGGAATGAATGTCTGTGATATGCTTTATGAAAAACTTAATAAAGTATAAATAACAAAAAAAAGAAGGCATTATATGACATATCTTTCTTTGGAGGATGAGCAAGTGAGTGAGCCTGAGATGGTATGGCTGATGCTGTGATTGTGTTGCATGAGTGTATATGAGGTCAAACTTCTGTCTAGGTTTGTAGTAGAATATGGTTCCTGAGTTTGTGCCTCTAGGTATTTTGTTGTTGTAGGCAAGTAGCTATTTTGGATTAGGTGTTGGCTTGTAAGTAAGGAAAGGTGTGCTATTCCAAGGCCTGTGTGAGAGAAATAGCACTTTCCAGGATAGGTCACAGTTTGGTGCTGGTGTATCTGTGGGATTCTCTGCCACATTGAAGTTGGGAGTGGGATTCTCTGCCATATTGGAGTTGGGAGTAAGCAGAGAAGTTTGCAGATGCCACTAAATTGTTCAGAGAGGATTGTGAGGCACTCCAAAGGGATCTGTCGAGGCTGGTTGAGTGGGCGTCAACATGGTAAATGAGGTTCATTGTGGCCAAGTACAAAGTAATGCAGATTGGGGCCAAAAATTCTAACTAAAAAAGTACAAGTTGATAGGGTATGAACTGCTGGAACTGGGGTTGTGGTAGATAACTCACTGAAAATCTTGAGACAGTGTGCAACCGCAATAAGAACAGTGCTCTGCTGGGAATTATTAGGAAGGGGATAGAAAACAAGTCAGCCAGTATCAGCCAGTATCATAACACCCCTGTATAACTCGATGATGTGGCGTCATTTGTAATACTGTGTACAATTCTGGTCACCGCACCTCGAAAAAGATTATAGTATTGGAAAAACTGCAGGAAAGGGTAACTAGAATAATTCAGGGGTTGGAACACTTTCCCTGTGAAGAAAGGTTAAAACACTTGGAGCTCTTTAGCTTGGAGAAATGTCGACTGAGGGCTGACATGATAGAGGTTTACAAGATTATGCATGGGACAGAGAAGATGATGATGATATTGGATTTATATCCCACCCTCCACTCTGAAGAGTCTCAGAGCGGCTCACAATCTCCTTTACCTTCCTCCCCCACAACAGACACCCTGTGAGGTGGGTGGGGCTGGAGAGGGCTCTCACAGCAGCTGCCGTTTCAAGGACAACCTCTGCCAAAGCTATGGCTGACCCAAGGCCATGCCAGCAGGTGCAAGTGGAGGAGTGGGGAACCAAACCCGGTTCTTCCAGATAAGAGTCCGCACACTTAACCACTACACCAAACTGGCTCTCCCTTTCTCAGTACAAGAACTCATGGACATTCAATGAAATTGCTGAGCAGTCGGGTTAGAATGATAAAAAGAAGTACTTCTTCACCCAAAGGGTGATTAACGCATGGAATTCACTGCCACAGGAGGTGGTGGCAGCAACAAGCATAGACAGCTTCAAGAGGGGATTGGATAAGCATATGGAACAGAGGTCCATCAGTGGCTGTTAGCCACAGTGTATTGTTGGAACTCTCTGTCCGGGGCAGTGATTCTTTGTATTCTTGGTGCTTGGTGGTAGTGGGGGGGGCAACTGTGGGAGAGCTTCTAGTGTCCTGGCTCCACTGATGGATTTCTTGATGCTACCTGGTTTTTTTAGCCACTGTGTGACACAGAGTGTTGAACTGGATGGGCCATTGGCCTGATCCAACATGGCTTCTCTTATGTTCATATGATTTGATATTGTTAGTTTCAGATATGGGGCATAGTATTGTGTTGTAAAAGTTATAAGATCTTCAGGGGACCTTTTATGTGTCTGCATATATGGCTTCATTTGGTATTTTCCACACAATGTTTAAATATTATTGAAGTGTTATATAAGGCTTGTTGACTTGTTGAAGTGCTCCTAATCAGCACTGTATCTACTTTCCCACCTTGCCTGTGTATGTAATATGTATGTGTGTATTACCATAGCCCCAAATGAAAAACAAATTAGGAGAGACAGTTATTCTAATAGTAAGAACTTTCCATTTAAAAAGTCTACCTCTTAGCCTTTAAATCATTAAATCAAGAGGTATGACATCTGCAGTTAACCATGAAATGGGCCCTTCTCTTCTAGTTCAGTTGGAATTTTTCTTTTAATTTTTCAATTAACATAGAATTCAGATTAGAATAGAAAATGAATAGTGTGTAACTAATATAAGAAAATACTTTATATTACTTTATGTATTCCACATAAAGCAAATATTGGAAAGCTGTCAAGAGAGTTTCCCTTTAAACATTGGTGCTAGTTCTTTATTGATTTGTAACACTAAAAAAAATCTTGACATGTGTACTGTAGATGTAGTTTTACTCAAACCGTAGATGAGTAATTCAGCCATTTATAAACATTAATGTTTTGTAAGCTGGCTTGTTGTAAAAGTAGTTGGAATTTCATACAAATGAGATAACAGTAGGTCTAAATTACAAATTAAGGATTAAAAAATCCTCAGCATGTCTTTTGCAGTAATGGATTTATGGAGGAAGTATGTTTTAGTGGGATTTGTAATTAAGGTTTTTCCATTAAAGGAAGTAAATTCTATTCCTGTTGAGCAGCATCTTTCTGTTCAGACATGGATTGAAAGAGTAGGGCAACTGAACAATTTTAATCTGGTTTCCCCAAGACAAGCCAGTGTTCAGAATGGCTTCCTGGAGGGTAGAGTTCAAAGATTAAACATTGTTTGTTTAGTTAATCTTCAGTGTATTCTGAATTTTAGCAATTAAGAAGTGAATAAATTTATTCTACTATTCAAAGTAATGTACAATATATACAAAGAAACCAAGTGAGTTAGTTTTTACCTGAATAATTGAAGCTAGTGTAAAATAAATATTTAAACTTACCTACATTTCACATGGTGTCTTAAATTACTGATTATTAATGGTGGCCCAAGCAAGCTCAGAAATTCATAGCTTCCTACTATAGTTAGTTCTCTCCCTCCCCCCCCCCCCCAGTTTCCAAAGAGTTCATCCTTAGGATTAGTCAGCTTGCTCCAGGAGTTCTGATTATCAAAATTAATCTTGAATACAATTGTACATTTCTGATTTTATTCAGGGCTTCAGATTTAAAAACAGCAATGCGATTCAACCACATTGATTGAAAGCAGTTACACATTTATGTGAAATACTTTAGAGAGAGAACTCCCTAAAGTGCTATATTATTTCTTAGTAGTATTGTTATCGGTTGTCTGTGACATGGCCTGTGGGTGAAAAGTTAAGAAATTGGAGACCAGCACCAAGTAATTCTTTTACATAGGATGTGGCTTTGTTAGGCTTTACCTGCTGGTCTTATGGCAGGTAATAAGGACCTTGTTGTTCCTTTGCTTTATAGATTAGTAGCAGATGAGAATGAAAGAAAATATGAGGGGATCGCCCCCCCTTTAACGAGTATGAATTGCAATTTATTTTACAAAGGAACTCACATTATGTCTCCTTCCCTGTGCCTGGAGCTCTTGGGAAGGGATGGGATGGAGTTGGTTTACATTGCTATGTCTTCACTCCTATTGATGGCCTCATTGCTGGGAGGAGGGGATAAGTTACCAGGGTTCAGTTCACATACTGTGCTGTTCCATGCCTGTTCCAACTGGGGTACTGCTTGTTATGAGCTGTCCTACGAAAACAGAGAAGACATTGTGCCCATCATAAGACTTTGGCACTCTGTCTTTTTTCCTCTCAACCCCCTTTGGTGCCTTTTTTCAGCAGATTGCTGTATCAAAAAGAAAACTGTGTGTGTGTGGATAAAGGTTAGCATGTTACTTTGGGGAAAGCTTGTCTTGATTTGGTGCCTCAGATCGCAAAGCATGGAGGCACACCATCCACCAGGCTGTCTCTTCCTTTGAGAACGCACGCATAGCTGGTCTTGAGGACAAAAGGAGATTGAGGAAGAATCGTACTGCTACAGCACCAACCCCAAATCAGACTTTTCCCTGCAGCCACTGTGGCCGGACCTGCCTGTCCTGCATTGGTCTTGTCAACCACCAGCGAGCCTTCAGCAGACATGGACTACTGCACCTTTCTTAAATCTTCGTTCACGAAGTCAAGCCGAGAGAGAGGTCAAGTATCGATCCAGGCTGAGGGCCAGTCTCAGGGAATCCTGGAGATGTTCATCTGTCATGTTAGAACGCTGTGTGCTCTTTGTCATTTTCAGATGGGAAAACACAGATTCACACAAATAAGTGGAACGGAGTGTACAGCTTCACTGCATCTTCTCAAGTTGGGAAATTTGTCTCTAGGCACTAGCTTCCCAAACGATTCTTGCTCAGCATGGGTCTTGAGAAAATGTCATTTTCAAGAGATGCCTTGTTCAATTAGTAATTTTTACTAATAGCAGCTGCAGTTTCCTTAATGTCCATATCTGCTTTGAATGGGGGTATGAGAAGTACTCCAGAACTTTTTCAATTCTTTGGAAGTCACAGAATTTTTTTTCGAATTCCTAGATAACAGAGCAGATTTCTGTCACATACTTCTCATTCAGAAAAACAAAATTTGGATATTTTCCCAGATGGTCCTGCATATTAGGGAAACGATTAGAAGTGTTGTTTGCAAGGTCAGTCATCATTAGCTCAAATTTGCTCTTGTAGGATGAAACTGAACTCATCATCTTGCCAATGCATTTGTTTTTACCTTGTAGTTCAATGTTCATATCACTTAGTTCACCTGTAAAGTCAGCGAGAAATGTCACATAACCACTCCTCATCTTCCAACTCTGCTTTGTCATCTCCCCTCTCCTTCAAAAACCTTCTTATTTCATTCAGCAAATCACGAAATCTTTGCAGAAAATTGTGCCTACTTAGCCATCTTACATGTGTGCAAAATGATTTCCGCTGCTCCTTCATCAAGAGTAAAATTGAAAAGACGTCTTTGAAGTGATCTTCCACGAACTGAATTTACAATTTTGAAAGTGATGTCCATGACAGTCTTTGTATTGAGTCTCTTGCTGAAACTTGCTGGTGAATGATGCAAAGAAAGGAAATCTGGAAAGTCGCCATGCTGTCTACAGAGGCCTATGAAACCATTAGCCTCACCTGTCATTGTTCTTGCTCCATCAGTAGTGATGGAAAAAAGTTTATGCAATGGAAGATTACACTTTGTCACAAAAGAATGGAAAGAGCTGAATATTTCTTGACCGGTCGTTCTCCCTTTTAAAGAAATCATTCCAAGTAGATCTTCTTCGTGGTCTCTGTGCATCACACTGATGGGAGTAGGCGCCAGCGCCGATCTCAATCGGTAAACTTCAAAGCTGCGGATTTCCGCGCCACCGCCCCAATGCGCATGCCCAGAAGCCCCCACTGCGCATGCCCACTGGGACGGTAGCGGACATCCCGCCAGTTCTCTTCTGACCACCGCGCTGATCAGTTGATCTCTCTGCTACGGTCGGTGAACTTCGTTATTTCTACTTTTTTGATATAGTTAGTGTAGTATAGTTAGTTGTATATAGTTCTTAGTATAGTTAGTGTTAGTTTTTAGTAGCTGCAGGAGAGCGGGGTTGTTTTTTTCCGCCCTTCGGGGGGGGCCCCCTCTCCCTTCTCCGTTTCCCGCCTTTTTTGCTTTCCTCGCATGGAAAGACGGTGGGGATTTTTTCGCCGCTGCTCCTCGTGTGGGAGTAAAATTGCCCCACCAGACGGACACTCGTTGTGCTTGATGTGCTTGGGAGAGCGGCATCGGCCTGATTCCTGTGTGCATTGTGCCAAGTTCTCTAAAAAATTGAGAAAGAACAGGGCGGCATGGCTCGTGGCGGCGCTGATGGAGCGAGCACTCTCCCCACGCGCTGAACAGGCCGAATCCTCGACAGGTCAAGCGGATCAGTCAATGTCGAAGTCGGTCGATATCGATCACCCTCCTTCCGATGTCGATCGCCCTCGGAAGCGGTCAGGTTCGGCTGTGGCTTCGGAATCCTCAGTGCCAACAAAGAGGCGTAAGGAGGATAAAGGGGTGCTTTCGGAGAAGGGGAAGAAACACAAGAAGTCTGAGAAGCCGAGACGTAGCCAATCGGCAACTCAGTCGTCCCCTGCATCCCCGTCGGATCCGACGGCGCCGGTCGTCCTGCCGCTGAAGCTCTTCGCCCGTCCGGCGGCTGAGTCCTCCATTGGCATCGATGTCGACCCAATTGGTCATTTCTGACTTGGACTCCGAGATCGAGCCCACCCAACGCCTCGGCACCGATGGAAGCCTGCGTGATCGACTGACTCCGCAGGTCCGAAGTCCCGCCGTTCGGCGGCAAGACCAGCATCGGGATCGATCTTCTAGCAGTCCCTCCCCTCGTTACTGAGAAGGTGATAGCTTGCCGTGTCGCTCTGCAGCTCAGATTCCCTGGGACCAGAGGCAGTGGCAGTACTTATATGGGGCCTACCCCATGCAACCTCCCTTCCCGTGGCTTCCACTGAGGCAGATGGACTGGGATCAGGCCTCTGATACATCGTATCGATCCTGAACATCCTATCGGACACAGAGACGTGCTCCGTTGATGTCGAAGCCTCCCAAGGAAGAACGTCTTAGCCACCAGAAAGAGCCCGAACAGCGCACCCCTTCGGTGAAGGCATCTACTGCAGCGGAGGTGCAGAGGTCTCCATGACTACAGCGTCAGTCTGAGCTCTCCGACTCCCCATGGGCGTCACCGAGGTCCTTCGACGGTTCCTCGCCTGATAGAGAGGCATCTTCCCATGGTGAACCTTCCCCTCCGTTGAAGACATCTGAGGAGCAGCCTATCTCGCCCTCGGAAGACCTCAAGTCTTACGGTGACCTCATCAAAAGGATGGCCCAGACTCTTTCACTCCCCACGGTGCAGCTGCAGCCAGTGGTGACGGACACAGTCTTCGACATCGTTCAACAGGACGCTTCCACGGCAGTAGCTCTGCCCCTCACGAATGTGATGCTGCAGACTGCCAAGTCATCTTGGGACAAACCAGCGTCCACGCCTGTATCCTCACGCAGGTTGGACCATATGTACCGGATCCAAGAAACCTCGGCGGAGTTCCTGTACGTCCACCCCAAACCCAACTCCATGGTAGTGTCGTCGTCCTCCAAGGCCAAGAAGACGCACTCCACACCACCAGACAAGGAGGGCAGAAAGTTGGATGCGATGGGCAGGAGGCTGTACTCTGCGGGCTCCCTGGGCGTCAAGATCGCAAATTACGCAGCATGCTACGTCAGGTACCAGTACGCACTGTGGGACCAAGTTTCGACCATCCTGAGTTCCCTTCCTGAGCAAAGCCGGGCTGCTCTCAAGAAACTCCAAAAAGAAGGCACGACTTTGGTGAAGCAGCAGTTGAATTCTGCGAAACACTCAGGGGATACGTGCGCGAAAGCCCTGACTACTGCCATCTCCTTGCGGAGACACTCCTGGCTGAGATCCACGGCTCTTCAGCCTGACACACAGGCATACGTGGAGGATCTCCCGTTTGATGGCACAGGCCTCTTTAGTTTGAACACGGATTCGGTCCTTCAGGAGCTGGATAAAAGCATTAAAACCTGGAGGTCTCCGGGCCGCGTCTGCAAGCCAAGAGACAGTGGCCTAAGACTTGGCAGAAGAAGCCTTATTCCAAATCCCCAGACAGGCCTTGGCGATCAAAGCCGGCAACGTTCACCCGGCCTCCCTACCAGGCTAAACCAAAGTATTCCCCGCCTTCCACCCAGATGTCTCGTCAGAAGGGTGCAAAGCAGCACAAGCAGGGCCTTTGACTCCCTTCCAGCTCTGAGCGGCCCTGTGGACTCGGACCTTATCCGCCTTTCCAAGTTCTTCCCTGCCTGGTTCTGTATTACTTCGGACCTCTGGGTGTTGTCCATAATCTGGCTGGGTTATGGAATAGAGTTTTGCCACCCCTACCTACCCCGAGGTTTGTCTCCACCGCACCCTCGCAGACCCTCCGGGAGGAGGTCCAGTCCCTCCTCCTCAAGCAGGCCATCGAACGGGTCCCCACGAACCAGAGGGGCCTCGGATTTTACTCCCGTTACTTTGCGGTACCCAAACGGGACGGTGGCCTTCGGCCCATTATGGACCTGCGGGCATTGAACGTCTTTGTGAGGTGCGATAAGTTCCGTATGACTTCGCTGCCTTACATCCTTCGTCTTCTGGGGCGCGGGGATTGGATGGCAATGCTAGTTCTGAAGGACGCCTGTTTTCACATTTTTATCCATCCCCTCCATCGGAAGTTCTTGCGCTTCACCGTTGGAGACGATCACTTCTAATATCGGGCCCTACTGTTCGGGTTATGCACAGCCCCAAAGGTATTCACCAAAACCATGGTGGTCATCGCTGCCCACCTGCGGCTGCAGGGAATAACACTCTTCCCGTACATCGACGATTGGCTCCTGGTGGCAGAGTCGAGGGAGAAGCTGTTGCGGCACATCACCATCACCCTGGCTTTGGTGGACGAGTTGGGGCTTCAGATCAACCAGAAAAAGTCATCTTCAGCCCTCCCAGAGGGTACAATTCATCGGGGCAATCCTAGATACGCGTGCATGCAGGGCGTTTCTTCCTCCGGATCAGGCAGACGCCATCGTTCAGATGGTTTCCTCACTCCAGCGGAACCCGACCGTCCCCGCCCAGAAGCTGCAGCGCCTTTTAGGGCTCATGGCAGCGACAACCTCTGTTCTCACCTCTGTGAGGCTTCATATGCGAACCCTGCAGCTCTGGTTCCTCCGGAGCTTCAGGTGCAACATCGAATCGCCTTCTCGCCTGCTGACAGTGCCAGTGGAGGTGCTGTCGTCTCTCGCTTGGTGGGGGCAGAAGCGCGCCTGATGGAAGGGGCACCCTTCCACAAACCAGAGCCGGCTCTCACGCTCACCACGGACGCTTCCCTTTGGGGTTGGGGGGCCCACATGGGGGGCCTGTGTGTGGGAGACCATTGGCCCAGCCATCATGCACACCAGCACATAAATTTTCTGGAGTTGCTGGCCATCTTCCATGCAATCCACTCTTTCCAACCTCTCCTGGAAGGCAAGTTGGTGGCAGTGATGACATACAACACCACCGCCATAACGTACATCAACAGGCAAGGGGGCACGGTGTCCCGCAGACTTTGCCAACTGGCCGTGCTGATTTGGGAGATGTGCAAAACTCTGGGGGTCTTTCTGCTGGCAACCCACCTCCCGGGGGACCAGAATGTGCAAGCGGACTTCCTAAGTCGAGGGGGAGCCCTACTCCATGAGTGGGAGCTCAGTTGGGAGTTCCTGCGGCTGGTCTTTCTCAGCTGGGGGACCCCAGAGCTGGACGTCTTTGCCACAAGGCACAATGCGAAATGCAAGATGTTTTGCTGCAGGGGAGGCTCGGACCCCTTAGCCCTGGGGGAAGGGCTCCTGGTGCCGTGGAGGTACCACACGGCGTACCTTTTTCCTCCCATACCGCTCCTCACCAAGGTGGTGCAGAAGCTCCTGAGGGAATGACCGCGGGGAATCCTGGTGACGCCGTGGTGGCCGCGACAACACTGGTTCTCCCTGGTCCTGCGTCTCTCCAACGGGACTCACCACCAATTTCCTCAGGTACCGAATCTCCTGCTCTCCCATCAAGGGCAGGTCCTACACCACGACGTCCCGCATCTGCGTCTAACCGCCTGGCGTCTGGAACCCCCCGAATCTTGGAGAGGTCTCAGTTCGTCATGTTGAGTTGCAGAAAGTCTTCTACAAGGCGGTCGTATGCATCCAAGTGGGCGAAGTTCGCCAGGTTTGCAGTGGACCATACCTCAGAGCCCGAGACAGCGGGCTTACCCGTGATTTTTGATTTCCCGCTCACCTTGCTGAACAAGGGCCTGGCGCCTTCTTCGGTGCGGGTTTACCTAGCTGCCATCTCGTCGGAACATGCGCAGATTGATGGCCATTCACCCTTTACTCAGCCAGACGTTAAGAGATTCCTCAAGGGCGTGGCGAGGCTGTACCTGGCGGTGTGGGCACCTGCTCCAGCCTGGGATCTACCGTTGGTGCTGAAGGCTTTGGCGGGAAAGCCGTTCGAGCCAATGGCTACTTGCTCGTCTCAGCTCCTAGCTTGGAAGACGGCCTTCCTAGTGGTTATCACTTCCGCCAGAAGGGTCGGGGAGCTGGCTGCGCTTAAGTGCGATCCCCCCTACCTGGTCTTCTCTGCTGAAGGGGTGATGTTATACCCTGACATCACCTTTTTGCCCAAGGTGATCTCGCCTTTCCATCTCCAGTCTATTTTCCTTCTCCGGCTAATGACTCTGAACGTTGTCTACACGCCCTGGACGTGAAGAGGGCGCTCTCCTTTTATCTGCATCGCACCAGCCCTTCGAGAAGGGACTCGAGATTGTTCGTGTCCTACGCTACGTCCTCTCTGGGACGGCGCATCACTTCTCAATGTTTGTCCAAGTGGATTACAGGGACTATCCGTTTGTGCTACCTCCTACGGAAGACGCCTCTTCCTGGTCCGCTGCGGGCCCACTCGACGAGGGCGGTGGCGACCTCGGAGGCATTCATGAAGGGAGTCCCCCTGCAGGACATCTGTAGGGCTGCCACGTGGTCCTCAGCACACACCTTCGTGGCGCACTATGCATTGGACCTGAGACGCAGACAAGCTTCTTCTGTGGGCCGTGCTGTGCTACAGTCGGTTTCTTCTTGATGGACCGTTGCACCCTCCGCCGGGTAGGCCTGAGCTTGTTAATCTCCCATCAGTGTGATGCACAGAGACCACGAAGAAGATAAACAGGTTTCCTACCTGTAACTGATGATCTTCGAGTGGTCATCTATGCAGTCACACTACCCGCCCGCCTTCCTTGCTGCTGACGGTCCCTCTGTGGGGCTAACGCGGCGGCCAGAAGGAACTGGTGGGATGTCAGCTATCGTCCCAGTGGGCATGCGCAGTGGGGGCTTCTGGGCATGCGCACTGGGGCGGTGGCGCGGAAATCCGCAGCTTTGAAGTTTACCGATCGAGATCGGCGCTGGCACCTACTCCCATCAGTGTGACTGCACAGATGACCACTCGAAGATCATCAATTACAGGTAGGAAACCTGTTTTTCTTCTTTAACACTGAAGTCTTCAAAACCTATCCGGATAAAGACTAGTAACTGGGCTATGTCTCTTATGTCTGTAGATTCATCCAGCTGGAGTGAGAAAGCAACACAAACTGAAACATCCTCCAATAATTGTTCAGTTGTGTCTCCATGCATCTTTTCTCTTCGCTGCACGACAGTGTTTTTTGACAATTGTACATCTTGAACAGCAGCTATGATCTCTTTCTTATTCTTAAATCCTTCAAAAAGATTGTCTGCTGCTTCAAGAAAACCATCTTTTACAAATTCTCCTTCATTGAAAGGTTTGCATTTCTTTGCGATCAGGTTGCTGACCTTGAAGGATGTCATGATTGCATTGACTGAATATGACCTTGGCTTCGCCTTCAACTGTTGCTGTGCAGCCAATTTAGATTTAAGCTCTTTGAGCTTCAGTTTACGAATTTCACTTTTGGGTGGAAAATCAGCATCAAACTTATTGCTATGCAGAGCATTATAATAACGCTCCGGATTACCCTTTTTTGGGCAAGGATACAGCGGCATTACAAAGTAGACAACAACACTTGTCTTTCACCATGATGAAGTAGTCCATTTCCCATTCATCATGAAAGTGGTAGGTTTTGCTCTTCTTTGGAACACTCATCTTCGTTATACTGGGGTGCTAAGTTAACACTGGCTGAATCTGGTCCAAAACTGCCACTGTCCTAAAGTATTAAAGATCAACAGGAACTGAAGACCTCTGGATGATGCCAAAACCACACATGCAGTTCTAAAAGTAAAAATAAGAATACATCATACTGGCACCAATAATCCAATACCACCACACCAAACAATCATAAAAAACCCCAAACACCTGTCCAGCAAACCATGAGACAAAGTGGGCCTGGTGATCTACCTCTGACCCCTCTGCGATCTATCTGTTAGACATACCTGGTTTAGAGTGATGACGTTAGCACTCATCCTTCCCTTCCTAACACCAGGAACTTGGTTCACTCCTTCAGTCTCTAAAATACTTAGATCCAAGTGGGCAGCTGTGTTGGTATAAAGCAGTAGAACAAAGCAAGAATCAAGTGCACCTTTAAGACCAACCAGTTTTTATTCAGAACGTAAGCTTTTGTGTACTTTCTTAAGCATTGACCATGTGCTTAAGCATGTAAAACGCACACTGAAGTGTGCTAAAGAGTGCACGAAAGCTTACGTTTAAATAAAAATTGGTTGGTCTTAAAGGTGCGACTTGATTCCTGCTTTGTTCTAAAATACTTACTTACACATCCCAGTTGAACCACAACATCACAAATTCCTTCAGATTCCCACTACAGGGTTTTTTTTCCTTTCATCTTCTCTATTGATTCAAGAGTGTCCATGAAGTAATGGCAGTAGCAACTTTGCTGTCAAGGAATAATTGTGCCTAGATGACTGGCTCCTCGCAGCTCCCATCTTGTCTGTGCCTTTTCTGTCTTGTGCACTGTGGGCCTATGTGTCAACAGAGAGAAATTGCATCCTTACCCTGTAATTCTAAGGCACTGTGGACTATTGCTATGATCCTAGGCCTAGTGGGGCCCACAGGCTTCAGGAAGCCTATGTTAGAGTAGTAACCAGGCCTACATTTTACAAGATCCTGTCTCTCTGATTGGGGGCAGAAGTCTTGGAGGGAAAACTTACCTAGTTTAGAAAGGAGTGGTGTGACCTGGGAGGAAACAATAAAAGGACTAGCTAGAGAAGAAGATATTGGATTTATATCCCGCCCTCCACTCCGAAGAGTCTCAGAGCGGCTCACAATCTCCTTTATCTTCCTCCCCCACAACAGACACTCTGTGAGGTGGGGGGGGGGGCTGGAGAGGGTTCTCACAGCAGCTGCCCTTTTAAGGACAACCTCTGCCAGAGCTATGGCTGACCCAAGGCCATGCTAGCAGGTACAAGTGGAGGAGTGGGGAATCAAACCCGGTTCTCCCAGATAAGAGTCTGCACACTTAACCAGAGGGAAGTGTGTTCTCTCTGGAAAGGGTGAGCTGGAGAGAAGCTGCAGCAGAAGGGTTCCCTTATCCAGGGAGGGGTGAGTGAGCTGAAAGCAAAAGAAGGGATTGTGTAGCTAGTCATGTCAGGGCTTTTATTTTCTTTGCACCGCCTTTACTGTTTTTCACTTTCACTGTTGCACTAATAGTTAAAACCACTTGTTCTTGAGCACTTAAAATAAACTTCTTATTGTTATACTGCCTGGGTTCTCACGTCTAATCTGTCACGGATGGAAAGTGTTTCTTACGAAGGAAGATATAGGGGTTGGGTGGGTGCTCTGAGCCCTCCCAGACTGACCCGTATCAGTGTGGTGGCAACCAGTAGAGGTCCTCCCTGGTCCCCTGCTTGTGATATACCCATATATGAAAATATGTAATTGCAGCCATCGTTTCTTAACAGTTAGCATTTATATGTTTGTTTTTACAGAACTTCAAAGCTTCCCATTCATTTATATCAGGGACTGTTATTTGTTCTATGGAAGGGGTCAAGATTCTTTAAGGAATGACCACTCCTTTTAATAAAAACAGTACCGTTTTAGTAACTTGCAAGCTGTGTTAGAATTAGAACTGCAGATGTAGATTGAGTCTTTATTTAAAACTAGGATGAAAGCCATGCTTTGCTATGGTATTTTACTACCTTTAATCCAGTTATAATACTTCTGGGTACATAATTTTCTGTGTGTTTTAGGAAGGGTGTTTTGTTTTTGGAATTGGTTTTGTAATATAATAGACGTAGGAATAAGGCCCATTGTGAGGGGAAATACAATGGGCTCTAGAAAGAGGCTTTGGGCAACTGCCCCACCGTTGCTGTCTTCCCACCCACTCACTCAAGTGATGGCATTCACTCCCTCTCCCTTGTCCCTTCCTTGTGACAACTGTATTTCCAACAAACGTGTTCACTCAGGCAGAACCTCTATCCTCATCTGCCTGGAGATGTAATCTTGCAGTAGCTGCTACAGATTGCCAAAGACATCTAGCAGCTGCTGTGGCTTCATTGTCCAGTTTGCCAGGATGAGGGATGAGACCTTTCCAGTGCCATAGTTTCCAATATGTGTGAGGCTTGCCAAAGAGATCCAGCAACTACTATTGTTGCTTTGTATAGTTTGCTAGGCTGAAGATGAGACTTCTCCAGTGCCATAATTTTTACTACTTGTGAGGCTTATAAGAAAATGTTTTGCAAATTCTGTACTCAGTGCTCTTCTGGTGGATTCCCCAGACTCATCATCACTGCTTAAGTCTAATGCTCCTTTATGTTCCACCATCACTCAACTGGTACTTGAAATAGATTCACTGTTATTGGATGCTGTGATAGTTGTACAAGTAGTCAACCACAGATTACTTTGTGCCTTTCCTCCTAAGATGTATGGCAAAGTAGTGTAGATAGTTTCACACAACGTAATAGCCAATCCTTGAGCATTTAGAAAAGATAGCTATGTTTACTAAGAGCCAGCATAAGTTTCTCAAGAATAGGTTGTGTCAGACTAACCTCATCTCTTTTTTTCAGAAAGTTACTTACTTGCTGGATCAAAGGAATGCTGTAGATGTAGTTTGTCTTGATTTCAGTAAGGTTTTTGATATGGTTCCACATACCATTGACAAGTTGGTAAAACATGGTTTGTTTCTTGTTACTGTTAGGTAGATCAGTAACTGTCTTGACGGATCACATACAAAGAGTGCTTGTGAATCGTTCCTCATTCTCTTGGAGAGGAGTGACAAGTGGAGTGCTTCAGGGATTTGTCCTGGGATCTCTTTTGTTCAACATCTTTATAAATGATTTGGATTAAGGAATAGAGGGAATGCTTATTAAATTTGCAGGTAATGCTAAATTGGAAGGGACAGCAAATACATTAGAAGACAGAGCCAAAACAAATAAAATGAATTTTAACAGGGATAAATGTAAAGTTCTACATTTAGATAGGAAAAATCCAGTGCATCATTGTAGGATGGGGAGGGAGACTTGTCTTGGCAGTAGTATGTGCAAAAAGGATCTAGGGGTCTTAGTGGACCATACATTGAACATGAGTCAGCAGTTGGGTTGTATCAACAGAAGTATAGTGTCCAGATTACATGAAGTGTAATCACTTTACTCTGCTCTGGTAAGATGTCACCTGGAGTATTGTGTTCAGTTTTGGGCACCCTGTTTTAAGAAGGATATAGATCAGCTGGAACGGGTCTAGTAAAGGGCAGCGAAGATGGTGAGGGGTCTGGAGACCAAGTCCTATGAGGAAAGGTTGAAGAGCTGGGTATGTTTAACCTCGAGAAGAGATGATTGAGAGGTAATATGATGACCATCTTCAAGTACTTGAAGGGCTGTCATATAGAGGATGGTGTGGAGTTGTTTTCTGTTGCTCCAGAATGTTGGACCAGAACCAATGAGTTGAAATTAAATCAAAAGAGTTTCCGGCTCAATACTAGGAAGGACTTCCTGACCGTTAGAGCGGTTCCTCAGTGGAACAGGCTTCCTTGGGAGGTAGTGGGCTCTCCTTCTTTGGAGTTTTTAAAACCAGAGGCTAGATGGCCATTTGACAGCAATGCTGATTCTGTGAATTAACAACAAACATGGGATCACAGTTCATAGTAGAGGAGATACAAACAAACACTGTGATAGCCAGCATATCACAGTGTTTGATTCTGTGAATTAGGCAAATCATGAGAAGGAGGGGCAAAAGGGTTGCATCAGTGCTTGGTTTTCATGGCCCTTTCTTACACACCCAGGGAAATGCTGTTTGCCACTCTGGTGTCAGTCAGCAACTTTTCTCTAGGACAGTTTGGCCAAGGATCCTGCAGGGTGGGTTTTTGGGGTTTTTTTGGTCATCTTCTGGGCATGGAATGGGGTCATTGGGGGTGTGTGGGAGGTATTTGTGAATTTCCTGCATTGTGCAGGGGGTTGGACTAGATGACCCTGGAGGTCCCTTCCAACTCTATGATTCTGTGATTCATATACTGCATAAATAAACAAAATAGCATAGCTCCAGTCATCTTGAAGCTCCCTAGCCTGCTGCCTTTTGGAAAGATGTTTCAAGTACATTTCCCTAATCCTCATTAACATGGCAGGAAAAAACAATGCCTGAACAAACTTCCTAAGATTGGCAGTAGCCTATCAGCAACAGCTACATATTACTTAATTGGGGGCACACCAGAGGCCAAACTGTTTGCTACATCAACCAACACTTAAGTCTTAGATATGCTGTTCCAGTGAAGGCATCAGTCTTAGTTTTTTGACAGTCATATTGGTACTCCAGAGGATGGGGTGTCACTTTAATCCTTTCCTTGCTATCTCTCTCATGACCAGGGTCATCAGGAAGATAGGTTTACACAAACTTTATAATAATCATTCTGTATTGACCAAGATAACCTTGGTTTAATGAGGTTGTTTTCCTGTTCCAAGGCAGATTTCTTAGTATAGTCAGTTTACTTAATCTAGCACAATCTTACACTTAAGACTCCATGAACCTGGTAGTTTGGAAGATTCTTCTGGAGCACCACTTCCAGCCTCTCTGGGGGAGGTACTCTTGAATGCAAGAACACCATCTACTTATGAGTAAGAGCAAAGAGATAGAATGCATCCATCTATCCTTTGGCTTCTGTATTAGAGGGTGCAAGTATTCTGTGTTCTCTAGGATTATCATAGTCACTTCAAGTCAATTTAATGGCTGTTTTGTCCTCTTAGATCTCTAATGCCATACCCAGCCAAAGGTGAAGGAATTTTCTAAGGGCTTCAGTAGGCTCTGTCCTCTAGTTACACCACCAATACCTTCTTGGGATATTTAACTTTCCCAATTGCTACTATGAACTGATACCCGTGAAATTTGTTCCGTTAGAGCTGTTGTCACATTCTTTAGCAAAGGTCTGCAGAAAGTCACCTGGGCTTAGACTTACACCGTTGTGAGGGACTATGTCCTTGATGTCAGAGTCAGAGCAAGCACATCCTTTTGCATGGAACCGCTCAATGCTCTTTATTTTCAGATGCTCCTCTATCCACCTCCAGATAGGTTAGCTTGCCAGTCTTTTGCCCCATCAGTGTGATGCACAGAGATCAAATAAAGACAGCTTGCTTACCTGTAAATGCTGTTGTACTTTGACTGATCATGTGTTCATTTGCTTAATTTGCCTACCATTCCCCATAGGCACCTTTAACATACTACAGTGTACATTTAGTTTCAGAAGGAACTGAGCTGGAAGGTGCAAGCTCCTCTTTGGACATCATGGACAGTCTGAACTGAATTGCTGTCCTTGTGTCTTATGGATGTGTTTTAGTTTTGGTTTTAACTGGATGTACTTTTAAAATATTTTGTTTTCAATTGTCAACTACCATGATGGCCCTGATTGTGAAGAAGGGCGGGATATAAGTTTTGTAAATAAACAAATGTTCCTGTGGATGTGGTGATTGCCTTCTGACACTTACATGTGCATTCACATGTGATACTTGCATGTACCAGTTTTCATCACTGGTTCATGCACATTGTGTATACGTTTTCAACACTGTGGATTAGTGAAGATTGAATTTTTTTCAATGTAGCTGTTAACTTCAACTGCAGTTTTTCTTTAGTGAAAAGCCAGTGAACTAAAAAAACAAAAACAAAATATTAATCATAGCAAGCAATAAGCAATACGTTTTTATTCTTTTCTTTGCTAACTGCCTTATAAAAATTCTCATTTCATTGCATCACACAGGTCTTAAAAAACTAGTAATGATTGATATGATCGCAGTGCTGTCATTCTTAACAAAAAGTCACTTTTGTTCTAGGTATTTTAATAGATTCCCATTAAACATATATTTCTGACTGAAATATTGTCATGAAGGGCTCTCACTGGGTTGAGCCCAGGAATTAAGAAGTCAGGAAATCAGCTGCTGCACTGCAAAAAAGCCTTGTGTGACACAGGATCTCCTGATTGGGGGGATCATTACTGCTATTATGACTCTACTTGCGTAGGACTTGTGAATTTCATCTGAATGTCAGTAATAACCCTCTTAGCAAATTATCCTGAATAAATCACAAAGGCATTTTATATAATAGGTGTTGAATTACTGGATAGATTTGCTAATTAAATACTCTTTGTTCTGCTGCAGTTGACATTACAGGGTAAGATCTTGAACAATTATTCTCAACAGCTGTACTTTGTTAAGAGAAAAATTAACCACAAAGTTTATTTTTTTACACTTGAAGTTGGCAGATTTTTGAAATGTGCTTGAAAAAAATCCCATCATCCAATTGATAATGAGAAGATAAATATGCAGGTGTTTTTGTGAAATATGCTATCTGCCAACTGCTATATTAATGAAGTTAGCAAGTCTTTTATAATATCCTTTTCTCTAACATGTTGACATATACAAGTGTTTATCAGAATGGATACTGTTAGTGTTATGCCTGTCACTAGATGAACTTTACTTGTCTTACAACCCTTTTGTAATTATCTGTATCTGTTATTGCCCTTAAGACTAAGTGGAAACACACTTTGGGTTGAAGCATTTGTTTCCTTAGTGAGAACCTGTATCACGAATGTCTAGCAATTTTCCTCTCCATTGTTATTTGAAAGCCACAAGAGATTAAAAACAAAAAAGAGTGTATCTTGATTAATGTTTGTATGTATGCCTTTTTAAAAAGCATGAACCTTTCCCTACATGTGCTGGAGAAGGAGTGTGGTTAACCATGCTACTCAGAACTCCCCTTCATTTTTAAAATAGAATCTTGTTTTGGATGTGAGGCAGATGGACAAAATATATTCTGAGAGTTATAGAGATGGAAAATTGATCTGTGGTCCCAGAGACCGGCAGAGTATGGGAAAGATACGCTTCCTTGGACAGAGAGGATAATTTGCAACCTAAAGGGAAAACACACTGGTTCTTTGCTGCATTAACTCATCTTGATTGGAGGGACCAGGTTCTGGTGGACTTAAGGCCAAGGTTTTGGCACCCAGATTGGCTAAGGCCCTAGGAGCCCCATGTGGGAAGAAGTCTGAAGAGCAGAGCTGTTCCTTTGTTTGGAGTCAAGAACATGTGCATGAGATGATAGTTCCTTTGAAGGAGGATTCAATGTGAGCAATGAAGAAGGAAGCTGGTTCCAGGTGGGGTCCTAGGAGGAATACACAATAAAAGCTTTCTCTGTGGCTGGATGAGATGTTCACAGATTGTAAGTTAACTAGCCAGCAACCTTTCCTGTTCTTTATTTTGCTTACCTGTACCTAGTAGTTACTATGAGTTGTGTTTTAACTAAAGAGTCTGCACCCATGATTGGTGGGGAAAATGCAGCAGCAGCGGCGAAAGAGTGGTGCTGGGAGCTCCACATTTTCAGCAGGTTGCTTCCCACTGCTGCCGCGTTTTCCCCTCCCATCACCTGATTGGCCAGGGGGTGTTGGCCTGGGAGGTGCTTCACAGCCTCTTCCCTGGCCTTAAAATAGTGAGAATGGGGGACGGAGAGGCTGCAGGGGGGGCGGAGAGGCTGCGGGGGAGGTGCAAATGGGGAGGAAGAGGAGGCGCTGTGGAGGGGGGCAAATTGGTTGCCCTCACCCTGCCAGCCCTGGGGCTGCGGTGGACGGGCCTGTCCCTGGGGCCACAAAGGTTGGGGGCCACTGATCTCGACATCTCTTTGTAAGACATTAAAAGTCTTATATGTATAGGGCTTACTTTGCTTTCAGTGTTATGTATAGAGTGTGTCATTGTGTAAGGAAAAATACGTTCCTGAAAAATACTTTAAATAAAGTGGCACGGCAGAGCCAACCTTCTTGGGTATTTGCTGATTTTGTGGCTTTTGAGTGTTCATTTTTTCTGGTCTAACTGTAATCATTTGAGCAGGACATGAGTAGTCTGGTCTGATCTATTTGGTAGTTGGAAGACTGGGAATCCAAAGCTTGTTATCTGATTAAGTATGTTTGTTTATAGTAATTTATAATCTGAAATAATTATAACCTTATTTTCCCCCAGATTTTGATGCATACTAAGGAGATGGTACAGAAGGTAATACTGATTTTTTTTTAAATTCTAGGAAATTGTAATCCAAGTCACTTCTCAGAATGCCTAGTTTACTAATGTAATCCTTTCTGGTCTATAGCTTCTCCCCTTTGGTAAACTGGATATGACCTAATCCTGGCTTGAAGCCTATTCTTGAGTGTTTTAGGCAAATTAGTAACAGTGTTAGAGTTTAGTCATAGACTAGCAACTATGTATAGACTAGCAACAGGACTGAATTTTTTTCAGCATCCTTTACTGTATTACCTTGAAGACTTGAGATAAAATATTCACAGTAGTTCCACAGTATATCATTCTCTTATTCTACTTGATTACTGGTTACATTTGTTAGAGGATCTTTTTTCCTTTTTCCTCTCTTTCATTACCAGGAAAATCACTATTTACTATCTGTGCTTTTTATCAAATATATCCTCTTAACTTTTTTACGGAACAGTCAGATTTTGTTACTCAAACTTTTTTATTTGTGACCCGTGTCAGAAACAAATTGGAGTTGAGTTTGGAAAAGAATTGATCATAGACTTTAGGAAAGGTAGGCTTGTCTTGTAGCTCTAATTTATACATGATTTTGTTTTTTAACTAGATGAATCTGGAAGTAATTTATGGTGATACTGACTCCATTATGATAAACACAAACATTAGCAACCTGGAAGAAGTCTTTAAATTGGGGAATAAGGTACAGTCATTTTAAAGTTCTTGTATAGTATGTTTCTATATAGTATGTTAAATTTATATTACCAATAAATTGTTTTTAAATTTTATTTTAAATTTTATTTTTTTAATGTACTTCAATTTTTATCCCACCCTCCCCACAAGTGAGCTCATGGTGGGCTACAGGTTACACAATATCAATAAAATTTAGTTAAGGAATGGCCTTGGGTTAGCCATAGCTATCGCAGGAGTTGTCATTGAAAGGGCAGCTGCTGTGAGAGCCCTCTCAGTCCCACTCACCTCAAAGGGTGTCTGTTGTGGGGGGAGAAGATATGGGAGATTGTAAGCTGCTCTGAGTTTCTGATTCAGAGAGAAGGGCAGGGTATAAATCTGCTGTCTTCTTCTTCTTAATTAAAATCATATTATTAAAACAACATACAACACTCAGAGTAGTTTCGCCTTGACAATGATACTCAGTTTGTGTGTCGTAGACCAGCATTATCAGCAGAGAAACATGAAATGGATTTGGATGTCCACTGCCTTTAAGTACAAAATACTGACCTTGCTAGCACTTTCAAGATTCTTGGTGGCTATCTTGCTATTGAATATTTAATTATATTACTGTCTCTAAAATTATTTTGCAGTAGCAGCTTTCAAACTATTGCCCGGTGTCTATCTTCTGTTCATGTCTAGCAGTCTTCCTCTACACCTCTATTTCTAAATGCATTTCAGCCTATTTTTCATAACTTTGGTTTCCGAATATGGTCTCTATTAATTTCTTCTTGCAAAGATATCTTAATACAGACTTTTTCCAAGCAATAATATTGTTTAGTTGTAGACTTGTAATGTGACAACATTCAGGATCTTGTACTGTATATATCACAGGACGTCTAGCTAACACTTAAGAAAGACAAGACAAGTGTTCTCTTTAATTCTTGAATTAAAATTTTGCCCTTTACAGCTGAGAAATGCACCCCTATTGAACAATGTGCTCTAAAAGATGACAAGGTAAATATTCATCTAGAGACAGGTAGATAGAGGCATCTTCTTCGGGGTCTGTGTGCTTCACACTCATGGGATATAGCGCCTGCGCCGATCCCCCGAATCGGTACCTAAAAAACCCGGGATTTTTTGTGCTTGGCACCAGTGGGCATGCACAGGCGTCCCAGTACGCATGCTCACGGGAGCCAGCGCGAGGATCCCGCCAGTTCCTTTTTGACTTCCGCGTTGATAGGATTTCCTTTTGACTGCTCCTATCGGTGCCTGGTAATTTGTTGGATTTTTTCCCTGTTATTGCCCATTTGTTGTTTTTCCTAGTTAGTAGTTGAGTGTTGTAGTTAGTTGTTGTTTAAAAAAAAAAGAAGACTTGGTGTTGGACTTTGCCCTTTGGGGCTTTATTTCCCCCCCCCCCCCCATTCCCTCAGAACTGTTCTGTGAGGGTTCCGGTGCCTATGGAAAGGAGTTGGGGTTTTTTAAAACGTTGCCTCAGCTACGGTAGCAAGATTGCACCCCCTGACGGTCACTCCCTCTGCTTATTGTGTCTGGGCGAGGGACACTGAGTTGATTCGTGCCCGCATTGCTCGAGTTTCTCGAAGCAAACCCACAAAAACCGGGCGGCAAGTCTATTGGTGGCGCTTGTAGAATTGGCTCTTTGTCCACCGAAAATGGCAACGGGCCCGTTGGTATCGATGGGAGAAGCTACCCAGGGCCTGACGGTTACATCGGTCGATCCATCGTCACCGGTGCAGACTAGCATGCAGACCGAACGAGGCCAACCCACAAAACGACCCTCTGAAGGGTTAGTGGTGATTCTGGCCAAGAAACGTTGGGATGATTCAGGGACCCAATCGTCCCTCCCAAAGAAGTCTAAAACAAAGGAGAAGCGGAAGAAGGACAGACTTTCCCGCACTCCTTCTCGGGATGCTTTGTTGGAGTCGATGTCGACTCAAGCTGCTCCACCCCGGAAAATCCTGGCATCTCCACGTCCATGGAGTCCTTCAGTGTCAAGAAGCAGAGGCTCGCAGCTGATCCATCTGTCGGGATCTGAGCAGGAGATAGACCTGACCCAACGCACCCATTTGTCTAGATTGGGGTCGCATCGTCGGAGCGACAGTGGTTCGGTATCGGACGTTGAGGCTTTGGCGCCGAATGAACCCTTGGCACCACTTCAGCCGACTAGGGGACGGAGAGAGCTTGAGCCGACTGCTGTGGTTCAACGTTTCCCGCCACCTCCATTGTGGGATCAATGTCAGTGGCCTTGTTCCTATGGGTTTCCATACCCACCGCCATATCAGTGGTACCCTCTACGTGACTTTCCAGAATGGGATCAGTGGTCGGAAGCCTTGCACTTCTCGAGGGTTTCACATCACTCCACGCATCGTGCATCGGCATCGATCCCTCCCAAGAGATGCAGAGAGCTGTCGGAGGAAGTGCTGGCTCGCCAGTTGATATCGCTCCGGTCACCCGAACGTGCTTCGACCCCGATACTTTCTGAGCACTCGGTGAGAAGAGATTCCTTGTCATTGGACTCTGAGGTCGGTACCGATGATCCGGACAGGGCAGCGGAACCTTATCCAGTGTCGCATATTGCTGAGGACCTTCCCATATCTCCATCGGAAGAACTGAAGTCTTATGGGGACCTGGTGAAGCGGATGACACACTCTCTCTCCCTCACAGTGGTTCAACCGCAGCCAGTCATCGACGACACCGTCTTCGATATAATGCAGAGAGACACATTGACGGCTGTGGCCCTTCCAGTGACCAAAGTTATCTTGCAGGAGGTGAAGGAGCCCTAGGCAAAGCCGGCATCTACACCAACCTCTACACGAAGACTGGACCATATGTATTGTGTTAAGGAAGCTGGTGCTGAGTTTTTGTTCTCCCACCCCAAAGCCAACTTGGTGGTGGTCTCCTCGTCCTCAAAGGCGCCCCACCCCTTCAGAGCATTTCAGCAACCCTTTCCTACTCAGACAGTCACATACAGTCCAACAAAGGGACTGTCCCTCTCCCTCAGTGCTTTCTTCACTGCTTCATCAAGATGACATGATCTCCAGCTTTTCCTCATAGAGACTTTTTCTGTTTCTCCTATCCAAGCCCTTTGCGCTTCCTAATGTTATAGAGGGAACTCTTTAAAAAAGTGTACCAATCACAGTACAAAAATGACGAGATCAGATGGGCATTCACTCAGCTTCTTGTACCTTGGAGAAGGACTCAACAGATCTGTCTTCAGTTCACCCCAAAGGCCCTCATGGATCAAGTCACCCAATTGAAGGCTAGCTTATAGGAAAAGGCATTAACTTGCTCAGAAAGCCCAGTAGCTACATAGCTGCCTTATGGAACTAAAGTGTTGGTCTTGGTCACCGGCCTATTAATCCAAATGTTACGCTTCTGAATCTTGGCCTAAAAAGGCAAGAGCCAAGACTTGGTTTCCAACTTACTGCAGCAGTTTTTCACTCCTCTCTCAGTCATGGTGGAGTGGACACCAGGCAAATCTGAATAGAGTCTCCCCAGTATCTTGTCACAGGACTTAGGGATGGAAGAGGTCACTTCAGTGTCCAAGGGATCTTGCCATCTGCCTAATTTGTTCTGCATAGAGTCTAATGGCCTCATTTGGTGAGATGGAGTCAATAATCAGCATTAATGGTAAATCAGTACATCATAGGCTTCCCAACACCCCCCCGCCCAGGGGGACCCCTGAATTTGCAGCCTCCCCCCTCGCTCTCCAAAAATCCGGAAGCGGGGGGTGGAGGGTGGGAAATGGCGCCAATTTTAGTGCCACTCTTCCCCATTGAGTTTCCCAGTTAGGTTCTGTGAGGGCAATCAGCAATCAGCGAGTAAACGAGCGGGCCAGCAGCGGGGGTGGGGTCCCAATGCCCGCGTTTTGCTTTGCCGTGGTGGTGGGGGGAAGAGGTTGGGCTCGAGCCCTTTGGCGCCACCGGCTGGGATCTGCCTGCCTGCTCCCTGGCCAGGCGAGGGGAACAAGCGAGCTAATAACTTTGCAAACGGCGGGGGTGGGTTCAACAGTACCCACGCTTTGCTTTGCTTTGTTTTCAGGGGAAGAAGCCCTTTGCCACCCAGCACCTTAGCTGGGGGAACTGATCCGGGTCCACGCTCTGTGTGCGGGGGTAGGGGGCATGCCAATGCCTTGGCCGCCAACCTGCGTGGAAAGCTGCCTCTTAACTCTGCCTGGTAGGGAGGAGAAGGTGAGAGGAGCTGGGCAGAGGCAGCTTGTCCAGGTCTAACCCTGGCAACGACAACTCCAGAGAATGGCCCAGGAAGAGGTAGAGTGTGGGTGGGAGAGAGAAAGAACAGACTCCTATTTGTATGCATGTTCTCTCTCTCATTTTTGTTGCCTTAACTAGCCAACAACCAACTGTTAGGAGAGCCTTGCAATTCCCCCCACTGGCCCTCCTCCGTTTCAGCTACTGTGATCACATTTTTAGAAGTATTTATTAAGTGGCACCACTGCACCAGGCAACAAATCTCCCTTGCTTCCAAAGTAACAGCCTTTGATCTAGTCTGCTTGTTATTTTTCTCTCCTCCCCGAGCGAGGATGGTGGTGGAGCAGGAGAGGGAATGCAAAGTGTTCGTTTTCACAGAATGCAAGCTTTTATTGCTGTAATAAGAAATGTAAATGCCCCATGGGGGAAAAAACCCTGTCTTTCTTAACAGTCTGGTCTGGGGGTTATCCTGGTTTAGTTTTGCGCCCTGTAGCCAACTCCAAACGTCAAGGGTGATTGTCTCTGTGCTGGCTATTCGGTAGACTTGGAGCTTTGTTACTGGTTGCAGTTCTTTATTGCGCCTGTGTTTAAATGGTAATGGCAAGGAAAAAGGAAAGGTCCCCTGTGCAAGCACCCGTCGTTTCCGACTCTGGGGTGACGTTGCTTTCCTCCTCCTCGCCCTCCCGCTTTTCTCTCCTCCCTCCCTCCCTCCCTCCCTCCCTCCCTCCCTCCCGCAGGGGCTGGCGCTGCCTGCTTGGACATGAGAGAACCTCCGCCTTCCCTGCCTCCCGTGCCGTGCTGTCCCTCCCCGACCCCCCGTCGTCGATGAGTGAGTGAGCGAAGGAGCGGAGTGAGGCATGTGCCAGGAGCAGCAGCGGCCCAGGGCTGGGGGGCTTGTGGTGAGTGGTGGTGGCGGCGGCGCTGAGGCCAGGCGAGGCTGAGGGGAAGGTGCTCCTATCCTTCATTATTTCCTATGGAGGGAAGGGATTTAAAAGATGTGCGGTTCCTTTAAATGTGATGGCCAGAACTCCCTTGAAGTTCAATTATGTTTGTTGTACCCTTGTTCCTGGCTCCACCTCCAATGTCTCCTGGCTCCACCCCCAAAGTCCCCACATATTTTTTGAATTGGACTTGGCAACCCTAGTACATCATCTAGATGGCAGGCAAAATTTTATATACCCACCAGCCCCTGGGTGGTAGGGATATAGAAGAATAAGGAGGAAGGTGGGGGGATATGAGAGTGCCAAACGGTTGCTGTCCTCAAACCAAATGCCTGGTGGAACATCTCTGCCATACAAGCCCTACGATAAGTTAGCAGCTCCCATAGGGCATGGATGTTCTCAGGCAGAGCGTTCCACCAGGCAGGGGCCAGAACCAAAAAAGAGTCTGCTCTTTTGGCATCGCTTCTGCACTCTCCACTTCAAATAGGTCTAGATATACAGTTACAGTGCTCATACATCAGACAGATGCAGCAACAGCATAATTAGACAAAGTATCCTGTGCAGAGATCTTTCTCTGGGCTGCAGCCCCAGGACAGATACAAATCTGGGCATAGACCAGGTCACTAGTAACAGAAACGCCTAATGTCTGTAGGTCACTAGCACCAGCAACACCTAAAGACACAGCAAGGCCAAAAGGGCTCATTTTGTCTAGCATGCCCCAGGGACCAGTCTACTTTTAGTTTCATAGATCGTCTGTTTTCAGTGACAGATGGAGGGACATCACCTCTGATAGCTGAGTGTTGTCTTAACCAGGGTTACAGATTTTACTGCAGTCCAGGCAGTAATTAGTACCATCACCAACTACCGGGACCACGGAGGAACAACTGTAAGGATAATCACCCTGTCCACGTGAATGCAAAAATACAAAGAATTAACAATGTGAACAACAACAAATATTTACTGGCAAATCCAAACAATAGTAATATCAGTAATATACATGATGTATAGTAATCAGGAGATCATACAGTAAAATAGCCATCCACAATGCACACTGCTCCCACTGTTCATTCTGTGACCAATGTCCAAAATTAATTTGTAATTAATGAAAGTTCAACAACTGGAGAGTCAGTCCAAAATCGTTTCGGGTCAAATAGCCCTTCTTCCAGGGACTGTCTTCTCAGATAATATAATGCAATAGATACGTAGTACCGAAAATCAAGTACTATAATTCACTGTGCATTATAATTCACTGGCTTTCTCAACTATATTCTCAATTCATCATGGAATGTTTCTGCAAATGACCTTCATGTCAGCTTCCCTATTTTAGATCTCAGGGCCTCAACTTGTTTCTTGATGCTCTGAAGATTAAAATGTTGCCTTTCTAGCTGGTTCTACACTTTAAAAAATTAAACTGTTGGTTTAGTGTTTGGGACTTAAAGAACGCTTATTTACATGTGACCATTCATCCAGTCCACCACAAGTTTGTGCATTTTAAATACAAGGGGTGGCCTGTCACTATACTGTTTCAACATTGGGCTAACCATTAAACCTTGAGTCTTTACTAAATGCGGAGCAGTGATTGTGTGCTCCATATACCCTTATTGGATTATTGGCTTATCACAGCACTATTATATGAAAGGTTACTACTCAATCATAAGTAGTCCGGACTTGAGCCTTGTAAGTAGACTACCTTCATTGGTGTGTGTCTAGATTTTACTATGGCTCGGACTTCCGGGTTTTGGTCATGGAGGATTGAGCTGCTTCTCATCTGAGGAGCAGACCAGAACCTCTGTTCTGGGCAGAGAAGGTGATCTTAACACCTGTTGCCTACCTCTTCCAGGCAGGGAGAGGGCCAAGATATGCATATCAAGTTCTGAGGGGATTTACTTTGGCTGACAAGGGACTCCAGTGCGGTTCCTTTTTGGCTTTGAAGAGTTCCCTGAGAAGGACTGCATTCAATCATCTACAGACGATTTCTGAGGTCATTAAGTTGACTTAAATTCACCAAGATTCAAAGCTTCTTTGGGACTAACGTCTATTTTTCGAAAAGAGCAGTGTGCAGAGGGATATCGCCATTAAAGGTAAAAAATCTTTATCTATCACTCCGGGACTTATAAAAGACTAATCTAAAATAAAAACAAAGGTCTGGATCCAAATATACCATCATAATTTAAGGAAGATAAAGGAGGGATAAAAATTGGAATTGGAGATATTGGAGGATTAAGACTAAAAGAGGAAATGCAAATGTTGTGTGGAATACCTGTGGTTGGGAACAGACAACCCCCTCCGAGAGAACTGCTGACTTGATGAACACAATGCAGGAAATGTCGTTATTGAAATAACACAAGACTTTTTTACCATTGAAAATGAGACTTCGTGGCAAGAAAGTAAGGAAGGAGCCATTAAGAGAAGGGAAGATAACAGGCCTCCCGGCCCTCTCTAAGAACTCAAATCATAGAGAGGTACCAGCGGCCATTATAAGAAGGTCAAAATTTTAAAAATTAATTAAAAGAAAACGGGACATCAAAAAATAGTGGAGCCGGCTGATATTGTCATAAAAAGATGAAATCTATTGGATTATATGTTCAGATTTAATTTTGGTGCAGTTTTGAAGAAAAAAGAAAAAACTTTTTAAAAGGACAGAAAAGCCGTGGACGCCATTTTGAAAAAAAAAAAGTGACTTTATCTGGACTCAGGCATCAGAGAACAGCGATTTTGGGCTCATATAAAAGGGCATGTTCTAATCTACAAGACTGTGTACTTGAAATTTAAATTCGAGAGGTCAACTTTGGAGCCTATTTAAGCCTATTCAAGTAATGGGCAAGAAGAGATGTCTGGGCAAAAACCAGTAACAAAGCAGATCAGAACGAGGGCTGGGTCACTTGAAGAAGAAAAAATGGCCAAATGTCAAGATGCAATGGCGGCTATGGAATCAAGACTGATAAAGGTAATAAAGGAAGCAAAAACAGAACTAAAAAAAGATTTTGAGTCCACTGCAGAAGAAATTAAAAAAAATTAAAAAAGATTTTGAAGCTCTCAGAAAGTATTCTCAAGCAGCATTAAAGAAAGTTCAGGAGGTGGAAGAAAAGGTGAAAGACCAAGACAAAAAAATGGACACAGTGGATTCCACTATTCAAAAAATGCAGGAGAAAGCATTACTACAAGACTGCAGATTAATGGAAAATCAGATTTGGTTAAGAAGAGTGCCTGAATCTACTGAGACTGATCTAAGGACATATATAATAAAAATTATTGCTGAATTTTTAGAAGAAGACCCAGATGAAACTGGTCACTTCTATGACTATATTTACAGGGTAAATTAGAAGTATGCCAGAAGAAATAAGCTACCAAGAGACATGGTGGTGAGGTTTATGACAAGGGATATGGTGGGAAGAATTCGTAGTAAACGATTTAAAAGCACATTGGAGGTGGATGGCAGAAGAGTAAGAATCATGACAGAATTGCCAAGGAAAGTTATCAGTGACAGGAGACTATAAAAAATTGACAGAAAAGCTGAGAGAAAAAGAAATGAGATACAGATGGAAACTCCCAGAGGGTTTAAACTTCGAGTTCAAAGGATGGAGATTACATCACAAATACTGAGGAAATGACAAAGTTTTTGGGGGAGCATGAGGACTTTGGGGGAACAGATCAAGAATAAAAATCACTATGGATTACACATTAATATCTTGGAATATAAATGGACTTAATTCGCCACAAAAAAGAAGGGCAATTTTTCACTGGATTGGGAAACAAAAATGCAACATAATTTGCCTGCAAGAAGTACATATCAAACAAACGGATTACAAATTTTTATGGAACAAGCAACTTGGTATGGAATTTTGTTCATTGGCCAAGAAGAAAAAAAAGGATGTAGTTTTTTATATCAAACAAGATTTAGACTCAAAATTAATTTTTAAAGAGATAACGGCAGATATATTGCAGTGGAAGTGACGTTGAATTATAAAAGAACTTTGTTGTTGGTAATCTATGCCCCAAATGGGGCAAAAGACTCTTTTTTCAAAGATATTATGCAACAATTAGACCATGTGGTGTATGAACTAATTATGATAATGGGAGATTTTAATGGAACAGTTAAAAATACTGTGGACAGATCAGGGGAAAAAAATAATGAAAGGAAACTACTGAAGTCTTTTTTTGAACTGGTAAAACAAGAGAGTTTAGAAGACATTTGGAGAAAATTAAACCCCAAAGAACGTGGCTATACTTAATTTTCGGCAAGGCATAATTCTTTTTCGAGAATTGATATGATATGGACTACAAAAGATCTTGGACTGTTAACGAAAAAATAGAGATACTTCCTAAAATAAGGACAGACCACAATCCAATAGTGTAGTCTGCAAAGTCAGGGAAAAAGACTCCAAGATGGCGGATAAATGAGGATTTGCTACAGAAACAGGAGATAGTGGTGCCTCTGGAAAAGGAAACTAAATGCTTCTTCCAAATAAATGAAAATGAGGATACTCAATTTCAAATCGTGTGGAATACCTATAAAGTGGTAATGAGGGGCATTTTAATTACATTGAATAATAAAGATAAAAGAGCCAAAAATAAGCAAATGATGAACATTCAGAAAGAATTTGGGAAAAAAGAGCGCTTAAAAAGCGACCTGGGAAAAAGAAAATTATAAGAGAGATTACAATATTACAAAGCCAACTGAGACGCTTGTTGAATAAAGAAGTGGAATGGAATTTAAAAAGACTCCAACAGAAATCTTTTGAAGGAGCGAATAAACCTGGGAAATATCTTGCTTGGCAAATGAAAAAAAGAAGAGAGAAAAAAGTAATTAACAAAATTGTGTTGGGAGGAAAAGACATTGTTGATCATGAAGGAATTAAAAGGGAATTTTATAAATACTATGCCAAGCAATTCAAAAGTCAAAGCATGGATAGAAAGAAAATTGATGCGTATCTACAGAAAATCAAGGGGAATTCCTTAACAGAAAATATGGAGAAGATGCTGAATAAACCAATTGAGAGAGGAGAAATTGAGGTGATTAATTCAATAAAATTAGGAAAAGCACCGTGTCCAGATGGGTTTACAGCAAAATTTTATAAAGTTCTTGCGGAGACGCTATTATCAAAACTTCAGAAACTGATGAACATTATAAGAACAGATGGGGAAATTCCTAACACATGGAAAGAAGCAGTAATTTCGTTGATATCAAAATAAGACCGAGATGCTACAAATGTGAAAAATTATAGACCAATTTCATTACTTAACAATGACTATAAAATATATGCAAGAATTTTAGCAAAAAGCCTTAAACAGCATTTGAACAGTTTTATTAAAGAAGAACAAGCAGGATTTCTTCCCAAGAGACAAATTAGAGATAACATGAGAACAGTTATAGACATTATCGAATACTATGAGAAACATCCTGAAAAAGAAGTAGCATTATTCTTTGCAGATGCAGAGAAAGCATTTGATAATATGCATTGGGACTTTATGTTTGCAGTGATGGAGAAACTGAGACTGGGAGAAGTTTTTATAAGAATAAAGGCGATATATTTTGAACAATCAGGAAGGCTCTGTATTAATGCGAATTTAACGGGAAAAATGATAAGTAAAGGAAGTAGACAAGGTTGCCCTCTATCTCCACCAATATTTATAATGAGTTTAGAGGTTTTGCTAATGCAAATTCAAGAAGATAAAGAGATAGAAGGACTGAAAGGCTTTACTTATAAATACAGACATTTGCAGATGATGTAATGTTTATAAATGAAAATCCCACTCATGTAATACCATTATTGCTTCGTAAGATACAAGAATATGGAGAATTGGCAAGACTTTTACATAAACAAAGAAAAAATGAAAATTTTATGCAAAAATATGTTAAAGAGCAAACAGGAAGAACCTACAGAGAACAACAGAGTGTGAAGTTACCTCCAAAGTAAAATACTTGGGGGTGGAAATAACAACAAAATATTGATCGATATAAAAACAACTATGAGAAACTTTGGCTTAGGATTGATGAAGATTTGATAAAATGGAATAAATCGAATTTGGCTATGTTGGTCAGAATTTCTGCAATTAAGAGAATTGTCTTACCGAGAATTATGTTCCTGCTTCAATCAATTCCAATAGTGAAAGACAACAATTTAACAAATGGCAAAGGAAACTTTAAGAACATAAGAGAAGCCATGTTAGATCAGGCCAATGGCCCATCCAGTCCAACACTCTGTCACACAGTGGCCAAAAAAAATTACACCGGTTTGGTATAGTGGTTAAATGTGTGGACTCTTATCTGGGAGAACTGGGTTTGATTCCCCACTCCTCCACTTGCACCTGCTAGCATGGCCTTGGGTCAGCCATAGCTCTAGCAGAGGTTGTCCTTGAAAGGGCAGCTGTTGTGAGAGCCGTCTTCAGCCCCACCCACCTCACAGGGTGTCTTTTGTGGGGGAGGAAGGTAAAGGAGATTGTGAGCCGCTCTGAGACTCTTCGGAGTGGAGGGCGGGATATAAATTCTCTCTCTCTCTCTCTCTCTCTCTCTCTCTATATATATATATATATACACACACACACACACACACACATATATATACACATATACACACTGTGGCTAATAGCCACTGATGGACCTCTGCTCCATATTTTTATCTAACCCCCTCTTTCAGAATTTATGGGCCGGGAAAAAAACAAGAATTAAAATGAAGATTCTGACAGATGCGAAAGAAAGGGGCGGATTTCAACTGCCTAATTTAAAGCTATATCATGATGCAGTATGCCTGGTATGGATTAAGGAATGGATGACATTATTAAACAGAAAACTATTAGCACTAGAAGGTCATGGAAATGTTTTTGGATGGCATGCTTATATGTACTATGGGGAAAAAAAGATGGACAGCTTCTTCTCACATCGCTATAACAGAGGTAATTTGTTAAATACTTGGTTGAATTATAAAAGATATGGGGTTGAGAGGAAACCGCTTTGGATTGTGCCAACAGAAGTAATAAAATTGTATTCAGATATTCGAGAAGAAGAGTGGTTATCATATAAACAATTGTTAAAAATTTAAGGAGGAAAGGTGGAACTAAAGTCGGCCGAAGACATACAATATAAATACAATTGCTTTCAAATGCAATAAATAAAGTTTGCTTGAACACGACATTAAGAATTATGAAATAAGACAAGATCAAACAACTGGAGAGAGTGCTGTCTGGGGAAAGTGAAAAGCTGATTTCAAAGACATATAAACTATTATTGAAATGGTCTACGGAAGATGAAGTAGTTAAATCACAAATGATAAAATGGGCAAGAAATATAAATAAATACAGATGAAGTCATGGGAATACTTATGGGAGAACTCTATGAAAATATCTACATAACATTAAAGAAAATTGCTTTAAAGTGCTATATAGGTGGTACATGACACCTAAGAAATTGGCAAAAATGAACAATCAGGTGTCGGATAAATGTTGGAAATGCAAAAAATAAGGAGGATCTTTCTACCATGTGTGGTAGACTTGTGAAAAGGTGAAACAATTTTGGCAAATGATTCAGCAAGAGATTTCGAAAATTTTGGGATATATAAACCCAGGAAACTTTGGCTGCATATTGACAAGGTGTTGTTATGACAGACATCTGCAGAGCAGCTACATAGTCATCCTCTGATACTTTCATCAAGCATTACTCTATAAAGAGTGCATGGAAAGAATAATCAGTTGGTAGAGCAATTATACAGTTGTTGTTTCAGTATAGCTCACCCCACCTCCAAGGTTAGTAGCTCCTAAGTCACCCAACGTGGCACTGCACAGAAGACTGAAGAAGAAAACACTGTTGCACTTAACTGTAACTGCTGTTCATCAAAGTGTTTTTTGTGCAGGTACATATTCTCTCCCTGGTTCCCTGCTGTGAGCTCTACTGGTTGTAGTGATTCTTAAGCTCACTGCAGATCAGGAGAACTGAGGGACATGGGGAGCCTCTTCTTATGGAGCATGTGATTGTTTTAGTGAGAAATAGTTGCTGAGATGCTCCAAAGGGGAGGGACTCCCCTGGAGTATTTTTGTAAACTCTAGAAATAACTGGAAAAGAGCCTCCAGTAGCTGGCCTGCACAAGTGCAGTCCCAATGTGTGCCTGCACAGGAAACTGGTGAATAGGAGTTACATAGGTAAGTGCAATGCTGATTGCTTTCCCCGTGACCACTAATCTGCTCTGGCCATGGCAGTTTGGGAGCCACATCATGGTCCCACTGTGGGTTTTTCCCACAATGTGAGAGTGCTCCAGTGCCTCCCAAGTAACTCATGGGAGGCCCTTGGGGTTCAAGGTCCAAGGAGACCACCCCAGGTTCTGCTGGCCCATTCCTGTCCTTCATACCAGCACATCCCCACTCAGATCATCATGGAAATGAGTGAGGCAGGGTGTGGAGTGAAGCTCCTGTTGTGCAAGTGGAACCTTGCAAATTAGAGATAACCGTATTGGTAGAAGCCTGCAGTGCCAAAATGTGGAAAATTGCTCCCACCAATATTGATAACTTCCAGTTCCTTGGCAAGGGGGACAAATGCAGCCATGGACTTCAACCATCACTTTGGAAAGAGGGTTACTCTTTTGTGCAGCAATCTGCTTTACTTTGGAAAGGGAGGCTTCAGCAGCCTTGCCAATAATGCTCCCTGTCCTTGGAGGCCACAGAGGAGTTAGCTCACAGCCTAGAGTGGATCTGAAAACTTGAGCCCCTTTTCCTGGCATTTCTTCCAGAGCACTTTTCATGCACTAATTCTCTGGTTTGTAAGGGGCCAAGGTGCTGGGAGGCCATGTCTTTTTCCACTGCTGCACGACAGCGATGCTGCTAGGGTTGAGTGTGGGAGGTGTTGTTGCCAGGATGGCTCCTGGCCACAAGCAAGGGGAACAAGGGAGCAGGTTTGGAATTCAGACCACTGCTGACTTGTCAATGCGTGACTACTTTTGGGTCCTGCCTCCATAGATGAAGTTCATGTTAGTGTTATGAAATGGGAGAGATCAGCCACAGAGTGTGGATTTAGGTCTCCCCTGTGGGAGTTGATGGGAAGAGCTCACCTAGTAATGCTAAATGCTGGAGGAGTTTGGCTCTGTAGCTCTGCTATGTGATTGAAAGAGCCTGAGTTGCCAGAGTCTCTCAATCACTCTGCTGAGCTACTAAACCAAGCCCCTCTTCCTTCTGTTGGCTGAGACTTCTCCCCCTCCTCACACCCTGGGGTGGGAAGGAAAGAGGGAGAGTTTTCTTTGCCCCTGTTCCCTGGATCAATTGCTTGGGAGAGATACAAAGAAAGCACCTTTAAGACCAACAACATTTTATTCAAGGGTATGAACTTTTTGCCTTGCTACAGGGCGAGAGAGAGAGAGATTTGTTGGATTGTTATGCCGGGGGTCTCTTTGGTGCAACTGGAGATGCCTCATGATCCAGTAATATCTCCTTCCATGGTCTCTATGCTTCACACCTTTGGGATATAGTGCGCCTGCTGTGATCCCGATTGCTAACTTTAAAGCCTAAATATAGAGGATTTTTGCACCTTTCCCAGTGTCATACACAGGGTCTACACTGTAAATGCTCATATGAAGGGGCACAAGGATCCTTCCAGTTCCTTTCTGACTGCCATGCAGATAGGATCTTTTCCTTCAACTTTAGCAGTACTTACCTTTCTTGCTTAGTTTCTTCGACTCAGTTGTCATTTTCTTCTCTCCAAACATTGTTCTTTTACCTTCCAGGAACCTGGGGGAAGAAATTCTGTGAGTTAGTGACTTTATTCTTCCCTCCCTGGTGGACCTCTCCTCCCTGCCCCCCCCCCCACACTTCTCCTGACACCACTGCATGGAAGGACTTTGGGGGTACTTCAAATGGTGCACTAAGTATGGCAGTATAATTCTCACACTAGACAGACACTACTTTTGCCTCCTCTGCCTTAGGGAATCTCGTCATCCAGAAACCTGCCAGCATTGCACCAAATTTTCTAAACAAACTTGAAGGAACCAGGCAGCTTGACTCCGTACAACCCTCCTAGAGTCCATGTTCTCAGCGCACAAAATGGCCTCCTCTCAGGATGACTCCAGGCACACATCAACATCAACCCCTTCCACGTCTACCTCCACTCAGGCAATCCCTGCTCAGTCCGATTCCAACGGGTCAGAGCTGCAACACCTTGCCCTGGCATCAGATTCAGACACCTCCACTCCTGCTAAGAAATGCAGGGAACATAAAGAACACAAGAAAGACAAGGAAAAGTGGCACACCTGGGACTTACAGAAATCCAAAAGACCTCGTCGCTGACCTGAAAAACCTTCTTCTCCTACTTTACTCTGGAGCCATCTCTGATTCCTCCTATTGAACTACTCGACCCACCAATTCAATTGAATCCACTATCCCATTAACTCAACTATCCCGACTTTTGGACTCAGAAATTGACCTGACTCTGCTTATATCTCACTCCTTCTTTTCCGGCACCAAAGGCAGTACTATTGACCACCAGATGCAGGCTGCATACCAACCAGAGAAACCTTCTGACTTGTTCACTGCTTTGGCTCCTAAACCACCTCCTGCTCTGATGGGACCCATCGATCATCCACCACCTCCTCTACCACCGCTGTCAACTCCTTGGGAACAATGCCAGTGGCAGTACATCTACGTGGCATACTCCATGCCCTTGACTTTTCCATGGTTCGCTCAACTCCCACCTGACTGGGACGCCCACTCTGTTGTCTCCTATCATTCTTGCAATCGAGGTCCAAACTTGACACCGAAACCTCCAAGACTGAAACAGTCACGGATTGACCAACCTCCGAAGCAGTCGGCACCCTGAATACATTGGCCTCCTCTGCCTAAACCAAAAACTCCATCAGCACCAACACCTCCCTCAGACCACTTTGATTCGGAAGCATCACCACCACACTCAGATGGAGACTGGAGATGACAGTTGTTCCAAACTGATGAACTCCGACGCTGAGCACCCCCCCCCCTCCAAGAATGTAACAGAGGATTCCCCAGTTTCACAATTGGAAAACCTCCAGGCTTATGGCAACTTTGTCAATTGTATGGCTCACCCCTTAGCTATATCAATGGTACAGCCTCAATCTCTTGAAAAGAATACTGTCTTCAACATAGTTCGAAGAGATGTATTGACACCAGTAGCTTTACCAATGACCTTGGTCCTACTACAGGCTGCTAAAAAGCTCCTGGCAGAAACCAGTATCCACCCCGGTATCCACATGGCTACATGTACAAGATACAAGAAGCAAAAGCTGGCTTCCTTTTTGCTCACCCTAAACCCAGCTCTGTGCTCGTTACCTCTTCCTCCATAGGCAAACATACCCATTCCTCTCCCCCCAACAAAAAAGGAAAGGAACTGGACTCTCCCGGGAGAAAGATTTATTCAGCTGGAGCTCTGGCCATCAAAACCACGAACTATGCTGCCAGCACGAGCTGCTACCAATGCACTCTGTGGGAACAACTGTCAGACATTCTAGCCTCATTGTCAGGATAAATGCCAGGATGCTCACAGGATCCAAAAGGAAGGCATGCTGCTTGTGAAACATCAGGTTAATGCAGCCAAGCATTCTCTAGACATGTTCTCTAAAACCTTGATGTCTGCCATTACCCTGAGACATCACTTTTGGCTCAGAGCCACCGTTCTACCCCAAGATAGTAGATCATTTGTTGAAGACCTACCATTTAAAGGGGAAGGACTCTTTAGTTCTACCACAGACACCGTCCTACAGGACTTAGACAAGAGCATCAAAACCTCACACAGTTTAGGAGACTCCAGCTCCACCAGGTTGTCCAAACAGAAAACATGGAAAAACCATGGTCCTATAGGTCCTTAACCAAAACTTCTCCAGACCACTCCTGGACCACCAGATCACACCAGGACCTGCGTAGATCCTCCTATAGATCAAAATTCAAATTTTCACCATTGGTTTCTCAAACAAACAAGTTGAAATCTATCAAGATACCCAGAGTCTTTGACTTCCCAAGTCCTCTGATGCAACCCCCACCACACCCCTCTGCATCTACTCGCTTCTGTCCCTACTTACCAGCTTGGAAATGCAGAACATCAGACCAGTGGTTTCTCTCCATCATCACAGAGGGCTACAAAATAGAATTTATTCAGATTCCTCCGCCATCAGGCCTCATAGTCATTCCTCCTCAGATGCCCCTAGAAGAAGTCAACAACCTGATTACCAAATAGGCCATAGTACCCACCACATCCTTCTGGGTTCTATTTCTGCTATTTTACCATCCCCCAAAAAGAACATGGGCATTTGCCTCATCATAGGCCTCAGAGCTCTAAACAAATTCATTATCTACAAAAAGTTCAGAATGACGTTGCTACAAAACATCCTTCTGCTCCTTTGGAAGGGAGCAAAGATGGCTACGCTGGATTTCAAGGATGTGTATTTCCTCCTCTCTGTCTGCCCATTTCTCTGCTTTGCTATATGCAACTCCATTTTCAATACAAAGCTCTCCCGTTCGGCATTTCCATCAACCCACGCATATTTACCAAAACCATGGTGTTACAACAGTGCATCTTTGTCTCCAGGGAATAACAATTTCCCCCTATGTAGCACTCAGAATGAGACCTCTGACATCACCTTGACATCACAATCTCCTTGAGGATCTCAGTCTTCAGGTCAACCTTCAGAAATCAAATCGAATGTCTTCAACATGGGTCCAATTCATCGGAGCAGAAACCATCACCTCTTTGATCAAGATCATGTGGACGCAGGGAGAGGCATCTGCCCTCCAAATCCAATGCCTTCTGGGACTCATGGAATCAGTCACATCTGTCATAGTCCTAGCCTGCCTCTGAATGAGACCCATACAACTTTGGTTTGTCAAAGCTTATTTTGCCTTTGATTCATCATCAGTCACTCCGTTTCCAACTCCCAGTATTTGCCCTGAACTCCCTATCATGGTGGGAAGACACTACAAATCTGACGGCAGGTGCACCTTTCCATCCACCATCCCCCTCCTCAACCATCTTGACCAATGTGTCTATCTGGGGATGGGGAGCACATCTCAATGGCCTATTCATAGGGCCCCCTTGGGAGTCACATCTAACTTCACAACACATCAATTATCTGGAACTTCTGGCTATTTGGTATGCTCTCTAATCCTTCCAGCACCTACTGAGGAATCGTGGTGGCCATCTCGACGAACAACACAACTGCCCTACACTATCTAAATAAACAGGGGGGCTCTGTTTCCAAAAGGCTTTGCCTTTTACCCCTGACTCTCTGTCTTTCTCAGAACATCATTCCAGTAGCCCCTCACCTTCCAGGACTTCAAAATGTCACTGCAGATTTCCTCAGCAGATGGAGTGCTTCGCTTCACAAATAGGAGCTGAACTGGAAGTACCTCTACCCCCTGCTCCAGCAGTGGGGTCACTCAGCCATCGATGTCTTTGCCACCAGACGCAATGAGAGATGTCCAGGTTTCTGCTCAAGAGGGAGAACAGACCTCATCACTGGGGGATGGGCTCCTTTACACCTGGCTCCATCAGCATCTTTTTCTCTTCCCCCCACTACCCTTTATAATCAGGGTAGTAAACAAGCTGATGAGAGAGGCTCGAATGGGCATTCTAGTCCAAGGCAATACTGGTTTCCCTTTCTACTGTCCCTCTCCAAGGGGATCTTCCATCATTCCCTCCCTGCCCCGGGAACTGGATCTGCTCCTTGCCCACAGAGGGTAAGTCCTGCACCACAGCGTGCCACTCATGAAACTGATAGTGTGGAAACTCCCCTGACAGAACTGTCTGCCAGAATTCACCATGTCCTTCTTAATAGAAGAAAACCTTCCACATGACAGTTGTATGACTACAAGAGGAAGCAATTTCTCCACTTCTTGGAGTCTGTAAATAGTTCTGTGCAGGGGTCGTTTTGTAAAAAAAATAGGTGGTGGAGCTCATCCAGGGATTGTTATGCAGCTGCACCTACTGTTCAATGGACTAGGTGGGAAGGAGGAGGTGGAACTCTTAGAAAGGTTCAGGAGCTGTGCTCCTGTGAGCTCCCGTTGAATCTGAGGTCTGGTTCTGTGACACGTTCTCACTTGACAGTTGTATTTGGATTCCTGTTATCACTGGTGGACAGAGGTTTTAGCCACCCTTCAATCCAGGTTTATCTGGCTGCTGTTTCAGCATCCCATCAACCAATGGACGGTTCTTCTGTGTTCACCCATCCCTCTGCTAAGAAGGTTTTGAAAGGTCTCTTGCGACTATTTCCACCAAAATGGCAGCCCACTCCGGTCTAGAACTTACCTCTGGTTTTACATTAGCTGACATCCAAACCGTTTGAACCAATGGTTACAAGCGACCTACACCTCCTAGCCTGGAAGATGGCCTTCTCGGTAGCCACCACTTCCTCCAGATGGGTGGGAGAACTCAGGGCATTGTGGTTTGTCAAATCCCCGCTACCTCCCTCCTCCGCTTTTTACCGAAGGTACTCTCAGTTCCACCTTTCCGCTGATATCATCCTACCCACCTTTTTTCCTAATCCACAGGACGATACAGAACACCACCTGCATGCACTTGATGTCCACAGGGCTTTGTCTGTCCATCTTCATTGGACAAACAGTCATCGTAAATTGCCCTCATTGTTTGTATTTTATGCTCCCAAAACCTTGTGGCACAAAATCTCATCTCAGTGCCTGTCACAATGGATCATAGCAATCATCAAACTGTTCTTCCTGCTAGCAAAGAAGCCACTCCCAGGCCCTGTTAATGCTCACTCCACTAGGACACTCGCAGCATCTACAGCATTCCTCAAAAGGGTTCCTCTACCCAAAATATGCAGAGCTGCCACATGGATAATGCCTCACACATTCGTGAAGCACTGTGCTCTGGATGTTCATCATTCATAGACTTTTGTGAGTTGAGCAGTATTGCAAACTGCTTGTTTCTGAGTTCCTACAGCACCCGCCTCCAGATAGGACTTAGTGTGTGGCTTGCTATTTTCCCATAGATGTGAAGCACGCATACCATAAAAAACAGGTAAGCAACCTGTTTACTCATCAGGAAAGCATGTGAACTGTTTAGAAGCAGAATAACAGCAAGCCAGGATTAGGAGGAGAGTGTGTCCAGATGAAGTTTACCCAGCCAATTTCCTTTGATTTTTCTTTGACATCTTCCTTTGATTTCCTTTGATTGATTGAGGATTTTGAATTTAGATTTCTGAGATATTATGCTGATATTGACCAGTATGCATGACTATCTCTGTAATCTTGCACTGCCACATAGGAATTATAGTTATTTTTCTGGGAAATACTATAGTTTTGTAGACAAACACATAGCCCTCAGTCTGTGTCATGGTGTTGTCACAAGTTCTTGACCAGTACATGAAGTAGTTTATGTACAAAAGCTCACAATGCCCAGCCGTTTCATTTAGGCTTAGCATTGACCATGAGATTTCTGTAATCTATGTCAATAAATCAAAAGTAGGCTTGCAACTTACAGATGCACACCAGAGCAATGCCTGAACAGCATAATCAAGATTGCTACAGCACAGATATTGTTTCCAGTTTTTGATGCAATAATACAGAGCAAGAGGTGTCAGATCTTCTTCATGGTCTCTGTGCTTCACACTCATGGGATAGAGCGCCTGCGCTGATCCCTGAATCGGTACCTAAAAAGCCCGGGATTTTTTCGCGCTCGGCACCAACGGGCATGCGTCCCAGTGCACATGCTCGTCAGCGCCAGTGCGAGGATCCCGCCAGTTCCTTTCTGACCGCTGCGCTGAGAGGACCTCCTTTCGTGTCCCCGGTCGGTAAAATAATCTTGGATTGCTTTTTTGCCTTTGTATATAGCCCGCTTGTTATTTTCCTTAGTGTAGTTAGTTAGTTGTTAGTGTTGTTTAAAAAAAAAAGAGTTTGTTGGACCCTTTGGGGCTCACCCCCCCCCCCCCGTTTTTCCCCCTCAGAAACTTTTCTGGGTGGGGTTTTTTCCTGGGCGTCTATGGAAAGACGGGGTTTTTTAAGAGGTGCCGTTCCTGTGGGAAGAAGACTGCCCCCCCAGTGGCCATTCCCTCTGTCTCCTCTGTCTGGGCGAGGGACATCGAATCGATTCCTGCGCTCACTGTCTGAGTTTCTCAAAACAAACTTGCAAGAATCAAGCGGTGAGACTTTCGGCGGCTTTGGTCGAGTCACCAGTTCATCCTCAAAAGATGGCATCGGGCCCATCGGTACCAATGGGTGAAGCTGCGGCCCCGACGGTCACATCGGCTGAGGCTTCGCCGATCAGGACCAAGATGCCGGTCGAGCGCGGGCGTTCCACGAAACGGCCTTCTGAAAGATCAGTGGACACCCCGGCTAAGAGGCGTCGGGATGTTTCGGGGACCCGATCATCCGTGCCAAAGAAGGTGAAATCGAAGGATAAGCAAAAGAGGAAACCATCCCGCACCCCTTGACCTTTGCATGACGCTTCAACATTGACAGCTCCACTGAGGAAGATCTTGGCGTCCCGGCGTCGTAGCCCTTCGGTGTCGAGAGGCAGTGCTTTGCAGCTGCGCCTGTCGGCATCGGAGCACGAGATCGACATGACTCAGCACTCCCACTCTTCAGGGTCCAGGCGTCGCAGTGAGAGCAACTCGGTCTCGGAGGTAAAGGTGTTGGCGCCGATGGAGCCTTTAGCACCGACGGATCAGACGAGAGGCCGGAGAGAGCTGGAGCCGACTTCAATACTTCGTCGCTTCCCCCCGCTTCCATCATGGGAGCAGCGCCAATGGCCTCCTTACCCTTATCCTTACCCGTACCAATGGTACCTTCCTCGCGAATTCGGTGACTGGGACCAACAGTCCGAGGCATCCCACATGTCCAGGTTGTCTCAACATTCTAGACGGCATCCTTCAGCATCGATTGCTGTCCTGCCTGACAGATGCGGCATGGTGGTGGAGGAAGTCCAACCTTGGTCGTCAGGGTCGATCCGGTCGCCCGTCAGAGAGTCCACTCCGGTGCTCTCAGAATGATCTCTACACAGAGAGTCTTCATCGTCGGACTCTGAGGTCGGCACCGATGATCCGGACCAGGCTTTGGAACCTTCCCTGGTGTCTCATACGGCTGAAGATCTTCCCATCTCACCGTGGGAGGATCTGAAGTCGTATGGGGACTACGTGAAGATGATGGCACTCTCCTTCTCGCTTCCTGTGTCACAGCCACAACCCGTTGTAGACGATAACATGTTCGACATCATGCAACGGGATACGTCTACAGCAGTTGCTCTGCCAGTGATGAAGGTCATCCTACAGGCGGTGAAGGAGCCTTGGGCGAAGCCTGCTTCTATGCCAGTGTCATCGAGAAGGTTAGACCATATGTACCATGTCCAAGAGTCCGGGGCTGAGTTCCTCTTCACCCACCCGAAGCCAAATTCGGTGGTTGTTTCCTCCTCATCCAAGGCCCACAAGACGCACTCCTCTCCCCCAGACAAGGAAGGGAAGAAGGTGGATAATGTCGGGAGGAAGTTCTATTCTGCTGGGGCGCTGGGAGTAAAGGTATCTAACTATGCCGCGTACATGGCTAGTTACCAATACTCAGTATGGGAACAACTAACCCCACTTCTATCTTCCCTGAGTGAGAAGAGGTCGGCTGCGAAGAAGTTGCAGAAGGAAGGCTTTGCTGTAGCCAAACAACAACTGGCCACAGCAAAGCACATGGTCGACGTCTCAGCAAGGATCATCACTTCTGCCGTCTGCCTCCGCTGCCACTCCTCGCTCAGATCTACGGCTCTCCAGCAGGACACCAGGGCCTTCGTCAAGGATCTGCCCTTCGAGGGCGAAGGCCTCTTCAGCTCCACCACCAACAATGTGCTCCAGGAAATGGACAAAAGTATAAAAACTTCCTGGAAACTGGGCATACCGGCATCTTCCAGAGCTGCGAAACAGAAGCAGTGGCACAAGCCTTGAGCAAAGAAGTCGTACCAAAAGTTCTCCCCGGAACAACAGTGGAGACCTCGCTCTGCTCAACTTGAGAGTAGGTCCCCATACAGGGGGAACAACAGAAATCGTTATGCTTCACAGACCACCGGCAAGTCCAAGGGCACTTGCCCTCAAAAGCAGGGCCTTTGACTTTCTGGCAGCACGTGTCACTGTCCCCTCTTCCACTTCGTCTATCCGCCTCCGCCCATTCTTGTCGGCCTGGAAGTCCATCACTATGGACAGGTGGGCGCTTTCCATCGTAGCGGAAGGCTACAAAATAGACTTTGTTCAGATTCCGAACCAATCCGTGGTAATTACCACTCCCCCTTCCCCACCTCTGCTGGCGGAGGTGAGCAACCTCTTACAGAAACAAGCCATAGAGAGGGCCCCAACGGAGGCCAGGACGGGAGGCTTCTACTCTCGTTACTTCCTGGTTCCCAAGCGGGACGGGTGTCTAAGACCAATTATAGATCTTCAGAATCTGAACAAATTCATTTTGTAGCAGAAGTTCAGAATGTCCACTCTGCAAACAATTCTGCCCCTCATCAACCAAGGGGATTGAATGGCAATGCTGGAGCTCAAGGATGCATACTTCCACGTCAGCATCCATCCTGCGTTGAGACGTTTCCTTCGGTTTGCAGTAGGTTCTCAGCACTTCCAGTTCAAAGCCCTTCTATTCGGCCTGTCCACTGCACCTCAGGTGTTCACGAAGATGATGAACGTTGTGGCTGCCCATCTCCGGCTTCAAGGGATAGTCGTCTTTCCATACATCGACGACTGGCTCCTTGTGGCGGAGTCGAAAGAGAGTTTGTCATCCCACATTGCCATCACTCTTCGTCTACTCGACATCTTGGGTCTGCAGGTCAATTTGGAGAAATCACACTTTACTCCATCAAGGACAGTTCATAGGGGCTTTGCTGGATACGAACCTGCATCGCACGTTTTTGCCTCAGCAGAGAGCGATGGACATTATCAACCTTGTCAAACTTCTGCAGAGTCAAAAGTGGAGCATGGCTCAGCAGCTGCAGTGGATGCTGGGGCTGATGGTGGCGACTACAAGCGTGCTGCTCTTTGCGAAGCTGAGGATGAGAGGCCTACAGCTTTGGTTTCTTCGTCAGTTTTGCCCGTTATGGGACTTCCCTCGAAAGAGGTTTGTAATTCCACCTGTGACACTGAAACACTGCAGTGGTGGAAATCAAAGGGCAACATTTGTCAGGGAGCTCCCTTCCATCTACCTGCACCAACTGTGACTACCACAACCGATGCATCGTTGTGGGGTTGGGGGGCCCACATGGACGATGGCCATTGAAATTGACACTGCCACATAAATTAGTTGGAACTGCTGGGAGTTCATTTTGCTCTTCGGTCTTTCCGCCCCATGGTGACGGGGAAGATTGTTGCTCTGCTAACGGACAATACCACTGCCCTGTGTTACATCAACAGGCAGGAAGGGACAGTCTCTCGATATCTCGATAGCTATATGCGCTGGATCTGTGGTCGGAGTCCCTGGACCATGACATCTTTGTGAAGGCAGCGCACCTCCCAGGGGTCCTCAAGTTGCAAATAGATTCCCTCAGCAGGGGTACAGCTTCCCCGCATGAGTGGGAGTTACAGTGGTGTTTCCTCCAACCCGTGTTTCAGCTCTGGGGTTATCCCCAGGTGGATGTCTTTGCCATAGTTGAAAACCGGAAGTGTCCTCTGTTTTGCTCCGTAGGGGGCTCAGATCCAGAGTCGTTGGGAGATGGTCTGCTGTTCCCGTGGAAAGGCCGGTTCCTTGATTTGTTCCCACCTCTGCCACTACTGACGAGGGTGGTCAACAAGATCGCAAGAGAGAGGCCATGCTGTATCCTGGTGACTCCCTGGTGGCCTCGCCAGTACTGGTTCCCGATTCTGCTGCAACTTGCGGGGGGGGTTCTACCAGTTTCCGGCGGATCCGGAACTTCTGTCAACGCAGGACAGTCATGTTCTCCATCACAACGTGCCCCAACTGAAGCTGACAGCATGGCTCATCGACCCTGTGGGTTCTCTAACAGAGTCCAACATGTTTTCTTGAACAGCAGGTAACTTTCTACCTGTGCTTCCTATGATAGGAAGTGGCAGAGGTTTCTGCAGTCCCTAGTTGATCCCTCAGTCCCCCCCAAAGGGTGGGATTGTCAGTAATTTTTGAGTTTTTGTTATCTCTGGTGGATGCTGGCCTTGTTTTTTCTTCCGTCAAGGTTTATTTGGCAGCAATTTCTGCGTTCCATGAACCAGTTGAGGGGCACTTTTGCGCACCCTTATTCTAAGAGGTTTTTGAAGGGTTTGCTTAGGCTTCATCCTCCATCAAGATCACCCCCCAGTTGTGGGATTTGACTTTAGTGTTGGACAGACTGACTAGACGTCCCGTTGAGCCGATGGCCACATGTTCGCTACAGCTTCTATCTTGGAAGACTGCTTTTTTGGTAGCCATCACATCAGCACACTGTGCAGGGGAGCTCACAGCTATGCGGTGTGACTACCCATATCTAGTTTTTTAGGAGGCTGGGGTGTCGTTAGCTCCTGATATTTCTTTTCTCCCCAAGGTGGTTTCTCAGTTCCACCTCAACTTAGAAGTTTTTTTGCCCGCTTTTCATCTTACACCTTCATCGGATGAGGAACGTAGGTTGCACGCTCTAGATGTGAAGCGTGCTTTATTGTTTTATTTAAGTCGCTCCAAGAGTTTTCGTAAGGACCAACAGCTTTTTGTTTCTTATGCTGCTCCTATGTTAGGTTCCAGGATTTTGTCTCAGCGGCTTTCAAAATTGCTCACTGAGACTATTAAACTGTTATTTGTTGGCTAAGAAGACGTTACTTGGGCCTATTCGCGGACACTGTACAATAGCGATGGCGACATCGGTGGTGTTCCTAAAAGGCATTTATCTGACGGATGTTTGCAAGGTTGCCACCTCGTCCTCTCTGCATCCCTTTTTGAAGCACTACGTGCTAGACGTGCATACTCAGTAGAGGACTCGTCTAGGAGCTGCAGTGCTGAAAGCTTTTTCTTCAGGTTGACCGTCTTCCCGCCTCCAGGTATGTCTTGCTTGCTAATCTCCCATGAGTGTGAAGCACAGAGACCACGAAGAAGATAGACACATTGCTTTCCTGTAACTGTAGATCTTCGAGTGGTCATCTGTGCATTCACACTACCCGCCCTTCTTTCCCACTGCTGACGGTCTCCCTCCAGTAGGGGCTTCCAGCGGTCAGGAAGGAACAGGCGGGATCTTCGCGCTGGCGCCATCGAGCATGCGCACCGGGATGCCTGTGCATGCCCGTTGGTGCAGAGCGCGAAAAAATCCCGGGCTTTTTAAGTACCGATTCAGGGATTGGCCATGAGTGTGAATGCACAGATGACCACTCAAAGATCTACAGTTACAGGTAAGCAACCTGTGTTTATCAGAGACTGTTAAACAAAATTTTAGAAGCATGCTTATGTTTTAAGCATGTTTTATTTTAAGAAAAAAAAAATCTTTGTATTTGTGTGTTTCCTTTATAAAGTTTGTATCTCCACTACCTGGGTTTACATTTTAAGACACACATGGCCCGGCCTGATAAAGTCTCATTTATGTCAGATCTGTGTCACGTCTGCTGTATTGTTGAGTAACCTGTTTTCTAACTCTGGTTCAGAAGCAAGCGATTCTGGGCAGTTCATACTGAACACCGAATGCTGCTAGCTACCTCTCCTCCCCCCCCCCTCCTCATACCTATGCCTTTGTTATGTAGCCTGCTTTGAAATGCTGATATGTGAACAAGATTGTTGAGCCTTCTCAGGCCGGGTGTCTGTGGGAGTGTGAAACACCAAGGCCTTGGCTTGGGAATGAGGGAGTAACATCCTAGTGTGAAAATATACTGCATAGAGTGCCCCGCCTATAGGAATCCTTTGATCTATACCTTAAATGCTTGGTTAATGTCTATGTACCCCAGTCCTTCAATCTCTATCATGGTCTTCAGTTCTGCTTTCTTTTTCTTTCTTTTTTTTTTAATATAAAAGCTTTATTGGTATAAAGTTCAAGGTACAAAGGTGGTACAGTTTTGCTTTCAATAAACTAGCAACTTTGTTTCAACCAAAGACTCGTTATTGAATCCAGCCGACTTGACAATCTGACCCTCATAACAAATAAGTTTGACATCCCTGGTGCAGACTGGCTGTGCCTGAAGTCCAGTGGCTTTCCATTCCTTTGGTATATATTGAATTTATTTCATAAACTGTTTTTGTAGTCACATAGTTCTTACCAGTGACTGAGATGATGATTTGGTCTTATTGCTGATGTATTTGCAGATCAAAAGTGAAGTGAACAAGCTGTACAAATTGCTGGAGATAGATATTGATGGAGTCTTTAAGTCCCTTTTGCTGCTGAAAAAGAAAAAATATGCTGCTTTGGTTGTGGAGCCAACAGGAAATGGAAACTACATTACCAAACAAGAACTTAAAGGACTAGACATAGTGAGAAGAGACTGGTGTGACCTTGCAAAAGAGACTGGAAAGTAAGTTACACTCTTTTGTGTATAGTTCCTTATTGAATAAATTTTTGGATGTTTAAATGTTGTTATTACGTATTGAAAAAATATTGTTATTATATGTTATACAAAAAAAATTGTTTGCTTCAGAGCTGTCATCTTAAGCACACTTGTTGGAAATAAGCATCACCGAAATAATGGGGTTTGCTTATAAGTAAGCGTGTTCTAGCATTGTTATAGATTCAGGTGAGTAAGTGTTAGTATGAAGCAGCAGAACAGAGTTTGAGTCCAGAGGCACCTTTGAGACCAACAAAATTATTTAAAGAAAAAAAATGGTACAAGCACACTTTTTCAGATACAGTGAAACAGATTTTCCTTAACCAGTACACATAAGTAGAAAGAGGGTGGGGGATTAGTGCCACGAAGGGCTAGTTAGAGTCAAGAGGCATAGGTAACTGGTAGACTAATCCTTCTCTGCCATTTCCTTATCATCCTTTAGTAATCCTTGTATCCAGGCCCGTAGCTACGGGCGGGGGGGACCTGTCCATTCTATGTAAACCCCCCTTCCCGCTTTTGGGCCCTCTGTTCCCAAGCTATTTCTCCCCCCCCCCCCCGTGCACACGTGAGAGAGAGAGCAGGAGAGCAAGGCAGTCTGAAGAGCTGTAGGCAGTGCTGAGTGCCAAGGAGGAGGGAGGTGGTAAGCGGCGGGTTTTCGTGATGGCCCACGGAAATGGGAGGGACGGTGGCTCAGTGGTACAGCATCTGCTTGGTAAGCAGAAGGTCCCTGGTTCAATTCCTGGCATCTCCAACTAAAAAGGGTCCAGGCAAATAGGTGTGAAAAACCTCAGCTTGACACCCTGGAGAGCCACTGCCAGTCTGAGTAGACAATACTGACTTTGATGGACCGAGGGTCTGATTCAGTATAAGACAACTTCATATGTTCATATGCCTGAAGCAGAGGTGGCAGCAGGGGGAAGTGATGGCAGGGCTCCATTCTCTGACTGGCCTCGCTTGGAGCCACCAGACTTGCACAGTTGCTGGGACTGGTCTCTCTTTATGGTGCCTGAGGACTTCTCCAAGGCGCTTCCCCTGAGATTTGTGCCGCTCTCTTTGTGGGTCACCTGCCTCCCCCCAACAAGTCTATGTGCTCCCAACCCCTCCAAGCCGCCAGTTTCCCCCACCAACTCGAGGAGTCAGTGAAAGCGAAAGTGACGGAGAAAGAGAGAGACAGAGAGAGAGAGTGGGAGAGTGAGAGGAGGCAGCAACAGCAAATGACAGAGAGAGCAGGGGAGAGGGAGTGATAGCAAGAGAGAGAAAGAAAGCTGAAGAGCGCAAGAGAGAGAGCTGGGGCCTGGTGGCTGGCTGCTGGAAGAAGCAGCCAAGCTCCACGCCCCCCCCCCACAAATTTTATCCCCCAGGCCCCCCCCCCCCCCCCGTGCCAATATTTATGGCTACAGGGCTGCTTGTACCCCTGGTGCCAGTCCCTGGTGCCTCAAAGGTTTGGGACCTCTGATCTAGACCATATATAATGTCCACTACCTCCACACCAGGCTGTCAAGTCAGCATGCGGTCAGTACATAGGTTCATCTCCCACCTATCTACATGACTAAGAATCAAATCATAAACTACTAAGAACCTCCCTCTCTCCCTACAAAGTGCAAAAGGATACCTGCTCATCAACTGCAGAAGGGGGTCTTTTTTGAGGGAACATTCTCCCTTTAATCAGCATGGTGCCCTGTTTCCCGTTGACTCTCATGATCCGTGACAGCAGCAGGGCTGCCATTCTTAGAATAGGACACATCTAAAAAATCCCCGAGTTTTACCTACGTGCCTAACTGTCTCTGTTTCTTCAGGTCAACCACTGGAAATGTATAAAAAAGGGGATGAAGGTAGAATGCCAGGAAGGAGTTGGGAGCTAGCCAGTGTTTTGCACTGAGCAAACTCCCATGACTTCTTTCCAGCTGGCAATAAACTGGGTAGCCCCCAACTCCTCACTGGCATTCTTCCTTTGTAATTATTTTTTGATCTTCATCGTGGTCTCTGTGCAGTCCCACACATGGGTCTTGCCACAGGCAACGGATCCATACCTTGGAGTCTCCAATAGCTCGCCTAGAACGTTTTTTGGCACGCTTTCCGCTCGCCCTGGGGAGCAGGCATTGACTGGGTATGCCTGGAGTGAGTGGCAGGCGCTATTCCCACTCAGTTTCTTCCTTTCCGCCGCCTGGACAACACCTACCTTGCTGCGTTCCTCTCTCCTCAGCTCGTCTTCTCCTCAGCTCGTCTTCTTCTGTTTGGTATCGTATTCTCCTTTTTCTCTTACCTTTCTTCTATCATTTTTTGTCCTTATAAAATTAAAAAAAAAAAAGCGCCCTTGTTTCTGCGCTTTCCTTTCCCTGTTTTTCTCCCCTCCTTCCCCTCCCTTGTCCGGAGCGTATGGAAGGGAAAATTACTTTCAAAAAGTGTCGGAGGTGTGGATCTAAAATCCCTACTATTCTGCTTGGGTGAAGCTCATCGGGTAGATACTTGCCCTTATTGCGCCAACTTCACTAAACAGGTGCGAAAAAACTGAGCGGCCAGACTTCAAAGTTTCCTGCTCGAAAAATCTCTTTGGGCTATGCCCAGCTCTGATTTGCTGCCTCCCCCACACCGAGCAGGAGATTCGACTGCGTCAGCTGCTCCTCAACTTCACAAGAAGCATAAGTCCAACAAGATACCATCCAAGCACTCTGACACCAGCCACAAGGCTTCGAAGAAGTCTCGCCATACCAATTCATCGGCCTCGGCTCTGAAGAAATCCCGCGATCCGACAAGGTCAACTCTTGACGACTTCCCCGTGGGCTACCACTTCGGCCGCTATAGCGACATCGATGGCGTCGGTTTCCACACACTCTGCTCCGATCCAACCTCTTGTTCCACCAGAGCTTTCAGCGCCCTCCGACGTCATCTCCGATATGCCTCATCTCACTCCTCACTCCCCAGCTGCAATCGAGGTTATACTGGTCCGATTTTGCTCGCCCTCAGTCCATAGCGTGGTGCCGTTCAACATCCTCGAACCCGACCCCGTTCGGTTCCGACTTTCTCTCAGGAGCATCCCGATCTTTGCTACAGGCTGGGTCCTTTCGAGACATCGGAGTTTCTCCTCTCTACAGAGAGTTGCCGACATAGGTTTCCACCCAGCATGTCCGATCCCACTCACTGGTTCGACGTCGTGATTTCCGTTCACGTTCTCCAGTCTACTGTGAATACCAGGACTATTACCAGACGGGTCGATATGAATATTCCTCACTCTCCAGATCGCGATCTCCCAGACACCGCCGTGTTTACCATTGCTACTCCCGTTCCTCATCGGATGAGGGTTTCCGTCGCTCTCGGTACCGTGAATTCGAGGTCGCATCCCACAGCCGTGATGTATCAACACCTTGAATCCGTGACTTCGAGTCTCCTCGGTACCATGAGCCTTCTCGAACCCGAGACTCGGAGTATCTCTCTTCTCGAGACCGTGAAGCCCTTCAAGTCCATGAGCCTCCTCGGTACCGAGAACCTTTTATACCCCGTACAGCTTCCGCTACCATATCTGCTGCTCTGGCCACGACTTCTACATCGGCCATGACTTCGACTGCCTTACAAGTACAGTCTAAACCATCCGAGGAACCTGCATCCACATCTGCACCTACCAAGCCTCTGATCTCTCCTGCAACCGAGAAATCCCAATCCAACGGGGACAGCTCAGGCTCTTCTGACTCCAAAGATCCTCCTGGCTCTCTTGCCTCGGATTCCATGAAGCCAGCCTGTCTTTCTCCATCGGACGGTTCGAAGGCCTACCTTAACCTGATTACTACCATGGGTGAAGCCTTAAATGTTACTCTTCCTTCCGACTCACCCAAGGTTTCTGACATAGTCCACGATCTGGTTCAGGTGGATTTCCCAGCGGGGTCACTCCTACCTTTGTTGCCAGTGCACTTGGAGGGCCTGTGTGAGGCCTGGGACAAACCTGCTTCGATTCCACCTACTTCGAAGCACTTTGACTCCCTGTACAGAGTACATGCTTCTGATTCTAAATTTTTAGCCTCCCATCCTGCTCCAAACTCCATAATAGTGCACTCAGCGACTAAAGCCAAACCATCCAGGCACCTTACTCCTCCCGATCATGAGGGCCAGAAGTTGGACACCTTGGCTCGCAAGATTTACAACCTTGCCTCTACTAATTCCAATCTTAATAATTACTTGGCGTATTTTGCTGCATATTCATTTAATCTCGCCAACCAATTTACTCCTCTCATTCCTTCTCTGCCTGAAACTTCTCAGAGAGCTGCATCTAATTTAGTCTCTGAACTATCACGAGTTTCGAAACAGCAGATTAACACCATCAGACGTGCCATTTCCTGCTCATCTAGAGTTTTCGCTTCATCGGTGGCATTGCGTCGACACCTGGCTGAGGTCAACCAACCTGCAACCCGACATTAAACAAAAAATCGAAGATTTACCTTTTGATGGTCTTGGCCTCTTTCATGCATCCACTGATGAAGTCCTCACTTCGGTAGATGACGGCCGCAAGAGGGTGAAGCGCCTTGGAGTCTCTCAGCCAGCCTCTCAGCAGTTCAATCGACCTAATCCCTGGAGACCATGTTTTCAGAAGCGTCAACACTCTCCTAAGCAATCCAATTACTGGGAGAGGAAACCCTCCCAACAAAAGCAACCCTTCCAACAGAGGCCACGCTCTCAGCAGACAAGTCTTCTCAGCCAGCCAAGCAGTCTCTTTGACTCCCCTCTGCATCTCTCTCAACAGCTGAATTCCTGCTATCAAACACGTCTTCTCCCGTTCTATCCAACCTGGAGCTCAATCACCACGGACTCTTGGGTGCTCACCATAATCCGCCTAGGTTACGCAATCGAGTTCGTTTTGCCACCTCACCACCACTACTTCACTGTTACTCCACCCTCCCCTCATCTCAAACAAGAGATTCTGGACTTGCTCCAAAAAAATGCCATAGAACCTGTTCCTCCTCACCATCGGGGGACAGGTTTCTACTCACGATATTTTCTGGTGCCCAAGAGGGACGGGGGAAGCGACCCATTCTGGATCTCAGGAGACTAAACAAGCAGATAGTCTACAAGAAATTCAGAATGATCCCTGTCCAATCCATCCTTCCCTTAATTCTGCAGGATTCCTGGATGGCATCCCTGGATCTCCAGGACGCTTATTTCCATGTGGCCATCAGACCGCAGCACCGCAAGTATCTTCTCTTTGCCATGGGACAACATCACTCCCAGTAACGATCCCTCCTGTTTGGGCTCTCCACCGCCCCCAGAGTGTTTACAAAGTGCATGGCAGTAGTCGCAGCTGCTCTGCGTCTTCGCAACATTCCAGTGTTTCCGTACATAGACGACTCATTGCTCCCACAGCACATCAACTGGTGAAGAATCTCAAAACAACACTCTCTATTCTTGCCTCCCTGGGCCTGTGTGAATGCTACCAAATCTCACCTCACCCCAACTCAGGACCTACAGTTCATAGGTGCTCGTCTCTGCACATCTCCTCATCTCGTTTTTCTTTCCCAGGGATCGTGCCCACACCATTCTGTCCCTGGCCCAGGAGGTCATACGTACCCCAACGCAACCTGCAATCACCATCCAACATCTTCTGGGCCTCATGGCCACAACAACCTTGGTTCTTCGATTCGCAAGACTGCGCATGCGGCATCTCCAGCTTTGGTTTGTTCATGCCTACCATCCACATGTACAACCACAGAATACCATTCTCATTGTACCTCAGAGGGTTCGGCTCTCCTTTGTTTGGTGGACAGTACCAGACAATTTACTTTGCGGAATGCCCTTTGTTCTTCCTCTTCCATCTGTCATCGTGACAACAGATGTCTCCATGTGGGGATGGGGAGCCCACTTAGAGGACAAGACTGTCAGGGGTTTGTGGACTGCGCCCGAGAGGGCTATGCACATAAACTGCCTAGAACTCATAGCCGTTCACAGGGCTCTTCAGTCGTTCCTTCCATCTGTAATGAACCGACATGTCCAGATCACTACCGACAATATGGTCACAGTTTTCTATGTGAACAAGCTGGGCGGTACCAGATCTATCCGTCTGTGCCGCATAACCATACTTCTTTGGGAATGGTGCATCAAAAACGGCATCTACCTGACTGCCATTCACCTTCCAGGGATAAAGAATGTCTTGGCCAATTCTCTCAGCAGGATTCACATAGACGACCACGAATGGTCCCTCAATCCACGCTACTTGCATTGCATCTTTGCATGCTTCGGGACTCCAAAAATAGATGTTTTTGCTACAAAGGACAACTCGAAATGCCCTCTGTTTTATACCAGGAGAGGCAACGATGCTTTCCTCCATAGCTGGAGGGGTCCTCTTCATTATCTTTTTCCACCAACCCCTCTAATTACCCGATCTCTACTCAAAATTGCTTGGGACGGTACAGACAGCATACTGATAGCGCTATGGTGGCCATGGCAACCGTGGTTCACGAGACTCCTTCAAATGTCCCATCACACTTATCGCCACCTTCCCCTGGCAGACGATCTCCTCACCCAAGATCACAGCCAGGTATGGCACCACAACCTCCAAATTCTAGGACTTACGGTTTGGAGAATTTGGACACACTTTTACCACTGAGAGTAGCAGAAGTTATCCTGAATGCTAGAAAACCTTCTACCACACGCTCATACCAGTGCAAGTGGAAGCGCTTCTGCTCCTTTGCGTCCTGTCAACAACTTGATCCAAAGTCTGTACCTCTCCCTTCGATCCTGGAATACCTGCTGTCTCTACAAGTGTCGGGGCTCAGCTATTCTTCTTTAAAGGTTCACCTCTCAGCCATTTCTGCTTTCCACGAGCCTATTGATAGTCAGACTGTTTTCTCCCATAGACTGTCCAAATCATTCCTCAAGGGTATGTTGCACCTTCACCCTCCTATCAAACCGATTGTGCCAATTTAGAGTTTGTCGTTAGTTCTTTCACAACTTATGAAACCCCCATTTGAACCCTTGGCCACTGTGGACCTTAATCTCTCTTGGAAGACTGCCCTGTTGGTTGCTCTCACTTCTCGCAAGCGGGCCAGTGACTTGTGTGCCTTCCGTTCTGACCCACCTTATAGTTTTTCATAGGAACAGAGTGGTCCTGAGAGTGGATCCTGCTTTCTTACCCAAGGTTGCATCGAAATTTCATCTTTCAACTTCTACTTCGTTGCCCACATTTATTCCTAATCCTAAGGACTCTGGACAAAGAGCTCTATACACTCTCGACATCAGAAGAGCTTTGTCCTTTTACCTCTCTCGTACACAACCGTTCCGTAAGGACCCTAACTTATTTGTGGCCTATGGCAATCCTCAGAGGATGCAAAATTTCTACCCAGAGACTCTCTAAGTGGGTATCCATTGCAATCCGGTTGTGTTACGAAGTTGCTAAGCAACCTTTACCTGAAGGCCTTAAGGCTCACTTGACTAGAGCAGTCTCGACCTCTTCGGCCTTCCTGGAGGGCGTCTCCTTAGAGGACGTCTGCGCTGCTGCATCATGGTCCTTGCCATCCACGTTCATCTCGCAGTATGCCTTGGATGTTTGTGCCAGACAGGACGCCTCCTTCGGCCAAGCGGTCCTCAGGTCCATCTTCCACTGAAATCACCCCAGGTGAGTGCATACATACATTGTAAGTATAGAAATGTTTTTTTTTCTTGCAAGCACCCACCTTCTTTTTGACTTTCAGCTTGCTAGTCACCAATGTGTGGGACTGCACAGAGACCACGATGAAGATAAATAGGTTGCTTACCTGTAACTGATGATCTTCGAGTGGTCATCTGTGCAGTCACACACGCCCACCCAGCCTTCTCCTCTGCTGGCTTTTTCTGCCTTGGTTTTTACCTTTGTAAACTGTCAGTAGCGGCTGGAAGAAACTGAGTGGGAATGGCGCCTTCCGCTCGCTCCAGGCATGCGCAGTCAATGCTTGCTCCCCAGGGCGAGCGGAAAGCGCACCAAAAAACGCTCTAGGAGAGCTATTGGAGACTCTGAGGTATGGATCCGTTGCCTGCGGCAAGACCCATGTGTGGGACTGCACAGATGACCACTCGAAGATCATCAGTTACAGGTAAGCAACCTGTTTTTTTAAATTCCCCTTTTTATAAGTTTGCAGTTTATGTGGATTTGTTAATGGAAAGTCTGCTTACTTTGCTAGGGATAGGAAGATACTAGTGGCGCTGGCTTCTTCACCCTGATGCTGAACTCACATGTCTGCTAAACTTGCCTGTTTATTCCTTTGTTTCAGACACTTTGTCACTGGAGCTGAAATACTTTTATGACTGGTTCAGGGTCTGCTACCTTGCAGAGCTGGGCCTTTTCATAATAATCCTAAATCAGTGGTTATATGTATAGCTACAGCATCATTGGAACTGATATAAATGTTTGACCTCAGAATTTAAACAGAAATTTTATCAACAGTTTGTAGGTAATCAGTGCCTGTAATCTCAACATGCATATACCAGCTGCAGAGCTATGCGTTCATACTTGGAAGAATTATAAAGATCTTCTTCGTGGTCTCTGTGCATCACACTGATGGGAGTAGGCGCCAGCGCCGATCTCGATCGGTAAACTTCAAAAGCTGCGGATTTCCGTGCCGACGTCCCAGTGCGCATGCCCGGAGCCCCCCCCCCCCGCGCATGCTCACTGGGACAGGAGCGGACATCCCGCCAGTTCTCTTCTGACCGCCGCGCTGATCACTCGATCTTCTTTGCTACGGTCGGTGAACTTATCTTTGGATAAAAATTTTTCTTCTGTTATCGCTAGTTAGATAGTTGTAGTTATAGTTGTAGTTTTAGTATAGTTGTAGACAGTTAGTAGTAGCTGCGGGAGAGTGGGGTAATTTTTCCCGCCCCTCGGGGCCCCCTCTCCCTATTTCGGTTTCCCGCCGTTCGGTTTCCCTCGTATGGAAAGACGGTGGGGGTTTTTTCGCCGCTGCTCCTCGTGCGGGAATAAAATCGCCCCTCCGGACGGGCACGAACTGTGTTTGCTGTGCCTGGGCGAGAGGCACCGTCCGGACGCCTGTCCTCACTGCGCCAAGTTTTTGCGCCAAACGAGGAAAAACAGGGCAGCCCGACTTGCAGCGGCGCTGATGGAGCAGGCTCTTTCCCCCCGTCGCCAGCAGGCGGAGCAGGCGGAACAGCCCTCCGGTCACTCCGACCAGTCGGCACCGAAGTCGGTCGATACCAACCAGACCCCTTCCGACGCCGATCGCCCTAGAAAAAAGTCGGGCTCGGCAGTAACTCCGGAATCCTCGACGCCAGCAAAACGGCGCAAGGAGGAAAAAGGGGCATCGGCTGCAAAGGGGAAGAAGGACAAGAAACAGAGACACAAATCGGCGCCGCTCTCTGCACCGGTGTCTCCTGTGGACCCTGCGGCTCCGATCGTCCCTCCACTTAAGCTCTTCGCGTCCCCGATACGTCATTCGGGCACCCCCTTGGAGTCGAAGTCGACGCAGTTGGTCATTTCAGATTCTGATTCGGACATAGAACCGGGCCAGAGGATCGGTGCCGACCGCAGCCCCCTCGGCCGAAGCACCCCTCGACAGCGAACCCCACTGGCCAAACCGAGTGATCGGCCCCGAGACCGTTCAGCCAGCAGGTCACGATCTCCTCTCGGTAAGGATGACGGCCGATCGCCTCGCGGAGCCCCGTCCCACGTCCCGTGGGACCAGAGACAATGGCAGTACCTATATGGGGCCTATCCAGTCCAACCACATTTTCAATGGCTGCCGCCGCGACAACCCGAATGGGACCAAGCTTCGGAAACATCTTATCGGTCCCGAACGTCGTTCCGCACAGTGAAGACGGCCCCGTCGGTGTCGAAACCCCCAGACTTACGCACGAAGGAGCACGAGGTCGCCCCACCGGTGAAACCGAAGTTGACCCCGACAGCCCCAGCACCCCCGAAACCGAGACAGCCGTCGGACTTCTCTGACTCCCCGGACGAGTCTCCCAGGTCGCCGGGAGGCTCGTCTCCTGACGGAGGACCGTCGTCGCCGGACGAACCATCGCCACCGGGAAAGACTTCAGATGAGCAGCCAATCTCGCCGTCGGAAGACCTCAAGTCCTATGGCGACTTAATCAAGAGGATGGCTCAAACCCTCTCGCTCCCGACGGTCCAGCCGCAACCAGTCGTTACCGATACGGTTTTCGACATCGTGCAACAGGACACTTCCACTGCTGTGGCACTGCCCCTGACCAACGTTATGTTGCAGACTGCCAAGTCCTCATGGGACAAGCCGGCGTCCACGCCTGTGTCCTCCCGCAGGCTGGATCATATGTACAGGATTCAGGAGTCATCAGCAGAGTTCCTGTATGTGCACCCGAGACCGAACTCTGTGGTAGTGTCCTCTTCGTCGAAGGCGAAGAAGACTCACTCCACGCCCCCTGATAAGGAGGGTAGGAAACTAGATGCAATAGGAAGGAGGCTTTATACCTCAGGCTCCTTGGGAGTCAAAATAGCAAACTATGCGGCCTGTATGGGCAGATATCAATATGCCCTATGGGACCAAGTCTCCACCATTCTCGGGTCCATCCCGGAACAGGCTAAGACCTCCCTGAGGAAGCTGCAAAAGGAGGGCATGGCCCTCGCAAAACAACAGCTGAACTCAGCAAAGCACTCGGGAGACACGTGTTCCAAAACATTGACCACGGCCATCTCCCTCCGCAGACACTCTTGGCTCCGTTCCACGGCACTGCAACACGACACGCAGGCCTACGTGGAGGACTTACCATTCGATGGTTCGGGATTGTTTAGCTCAAACACGGACTCGGTTCTACAAGAGCTAGACAAAAGTATAAAGACGTCCCGGAACCTGGGGGTAACAAGTCCCCGCACCCCAGCTAAGAGACAGTGGCCAAAGACGTGGCACAAGAAGCCATACTCGAAGTCGCCAGAGCGGCAATGGCACTCCAAGCTACCAGCTTTTCCGCGGCCCCAGTACCAACAGAAGCCCAAGTACTCGCCACCCTCTACTCAGGCTCCCAGGCAGAAGGGCTCCAAACAGAAGCAGGGCCTTTGACTGCCCCCCACCTTTGAATGGCCCTGTGGACTTGCACAATATCCGGTTGGCACGTTTCCTCCCTGCCTGGACCCGTATTACGTCGGATCGCTGGGTGCTGTCAATTATTCAACAGGGCTACAGGATAGAGTTCTCCAACCCTCCACCCACCCCGACCTTCGTTTACACCCCTCCTTCGCAGACCCTCCGGGAAGAGGTACGTTCCCTCCTCGACAAGGCCGTGATCGAAAGGGTCCCTACGCACCAGCTCCAGCGTGGCTTCTACTCCCGATACTTTGCAGTCCCGAAACGGGACGGGGGTCTTCGGCCAATTATGGACCTACGAGCCTTGAACGTGTTCGTGAGATGCGACAAGTTCAGGATGACGACCCTGCAGTACATCCTCCCGTTGCTGGGACAGGGGGATTGGATGGCCACGCTCGACCTAAAGGATGCATATTTTCACATATCAATTCATCCCTTCCACAGACAGTTTCTCCGCTTCACGGTGGGAGAGGAGCACTTCCAATACAGGGCTCTTCCCTTTGGACTATGCACGGCCCCGCGAGTGTTCACCAAGGCGATGGTGGTGATTGCCGCTCACCTGAGACAGCAAGGGGTAACACTCTTCCCGTACATCGACGACTGGCTCCTGGTGGCGGAGTCCAGGGAGTCGTTGTTGAGGCACATAGAAGTCACCCTTGCCCTGGTGGAGGAACTGGGACTTCAGATAAACCAGAAGAAGTCCCATCTTCAGCCTGCACAACGCGTACAGTTCATAGGGGCGATACTGGATACGCAGGAGTGCAAGGCATTTCTTCCTCCAGACCGCGCGGACGCCATTGTGCGAGTGGTAGAGGCGTTCTGGCGGAATCCGGTGGTCTCAGCACGGAAAGTCCAGAGACTATTAGGACTCATGGCAGCCACCACGGCGGCGCTTCCTTTCGCGAGGCTGAGGATGCGGACTCTGCAGCTCTGGTTCTTGCGGAGTTTCAAGTGCAACCTAGAACCGTACTCCCGCCTCCTGACAGTGCCACCGGACGTTCTGGAATCCCTGCGGTGGTGGGGTCAGAAACAGTGCCTGGTGGAAGGGGCCCCCTTCCACAAACCAGTACCAGTACTAACGATCACGACGGACGCCTCCCTGTGGGGCTGGGGTGCCCACATGGGGGATATATGCGTGGGGGACAGGTGGCCGAGTCGATACAGTCAGCAGCACATCAACCTGCTGGAGCTCCTGGCCATCTTTCACGCCGTTTTCTCCTTCCAGAACCTTCTGAAAGGAAAAGCAGTAGCGGTGATGACCGACAACACGGCGGTGGCGTACGTCAACAGGCAGGGGGGGACGGTATCCCGAAACCTCTGCCACCTGGCCATCTCGCTGTGGGAGCTGTGCAGATCACTGGGGGTTTCCCTGCAAGCAGCCCACCTGCCAGGGGTGAAGAATGTGCAGGCATGTTTCCTCAGCCGCGGAGGAGCTCTGTCTCACGAGTGGGAGCTGAACTCAGAGTTCCTGGATCCGGTCTTCCACAGCTGGGGGACACCGGAGCTGGATGTGTTTGCTACAAGGCACAATGCGAAGTGCGACCTGTTCTGCTGCAGGGGGGGAGTGGACCCCCTGGCTCTGGGAGACGGTCTCCTAATCCCCTGGACTCATCATACGGTGTACCTGTTTCCGCCCATCCCGTTGCTGACCAAGGTCGTGCAGAAGCTTCTGCTGGAGCGCCCGCAGGGGATCCTGGTGACGCCATGGTGGCCGAGGCAGCATTGGTTCCCCCTGGTCCTGCGACTGGCCGAGGGGAGGTACCGCCGATTCCCCCAGGCCCCGGACCTTCTCCTCTCCTATCAGGGCAGGATCCTCCATCACGATGTGCCGCATCTCCGGCTGACGGCATGGCGCCTATGATCTCGGACAGGGCGCAGTTTGTCATGCTGAACTCGAGGAAGTCGTCCACGAGGAAGTCATACGCAACTAAGTGGGCGAAGTTCGCGGAGTTCGCGGCCAGTCGCTCTGTGGCTTCTGCTAGAGCGGGGCTGCCCGTGATTTTTGACTTCCTGATTGTGTTGCTGGATAAGGGCCTCGCCCAATCGTCCGTGCGGGTCTACCTGGCGGCCATTTCGGCTCAGCATGAGCGTATAGAGGGCCGGTCGGTCTTCACGCACCCGGACACAAAGCGGTTCCTCAAGGGCATGGCGAGACTGTACCTGGCAATCAGGAGCCCTGCCCCAGCCTGGGACTTGTCCCTGATCCTGAGGGCCCTAACAGGGAGACCCTTCGAGCCCATGGCCTCCTGCTCTCCTCACTTGTTGGCCTGGAAAACAGCTTTCTTGGTGGCCATCACTTCGGCGAGGAGGGTGGGGGAACTGGCGGCGCTGCGCTGTGACGCCCCTTACCTCAATTTCTCAGCGGATGGGGTGATGCTCCGCCCCGATATTAAGTTTCTACCAAAGGTGGTATCATCGTTCCACCTGAATTCAGAAATTTTTCTGCCGGTTTATTTCCCGTCACCGGCTAATGACTCAGAACGGCGCCTTCATGCCCTGGACGTGAAGCGGGCGCTATCTTTCTATCTTCACCGCACAAGTCAGTCGCGGAGAGACCCCAGACTGTTTGTGTCGTACGCTGGCCCCTCCATGGGCCTGCGGATCTCCTCGCAACGTTTGTCCAAATGGATCACGGGGACGATCCGCCTGTGCTACATGCTCCACAAGAGGCCGCTGTCCGGCCCTCTGCGGGCTCATTCCACGCGAGCGATGGCAACCTCGGCTGCCTTCATGAAGGGAGTGCCCCTGCAGGACATCTGTAAGGCTGCCACTTGGGCATCAGCTCACACCTTCGTGTCCCACTACACGTTGGACCTGGGACGGAGACGAGCTTCCTCTGTGGGCCACGCTGTCTTGCAGTCCGTCTCCTCGTGATGGACCGTCGCACCCGCCTCCAGGTAGGCTTGAGCTTGTTAGTCTCCCATCAGTGTGATGCACAGAGACCACGAAGAAGATAAACAGGTTTCCTACCTGTAACTGATGATCTTCGAGTGGTCATCTGTGCAGTCACACTACCCGCCCGGCCTTCCCCACTGCTGACGGTCCCTCCTGAGGGGCTGACGTGGCGGTCAGAAGGAACTGGCGGGATGTCCGCTCCTGTCCCAGTGAGCATGCGCGGGGGGGGGCTCCGGGCATGCGCACTGGGACGTCGGCGCGGAAATCCGCAGCTTTTGAAGTTTACCGATCGAGATCGGCGCTGGCGCCTACTCCCATCAGTGTGACTGCGCAGATGACCACTCGAAGATCATCAGTTACAGGTAGGAAACCTGTTTTTTCATTGACAGTCTTGTGCATTATACCGTGAGGTCTGTTAAAAATACTGGTGGCAGCCTTGTAATCCATGGGGAAAGGTCCTGTTCTATGCTTCTGGGCTTCAACATAACAATTGGGTAACATTTCCCCTCTATTGACCTGGATGGGCCAGGATAGCCTGATCTCGTCTTGGAAGTTATGTAAGGTCAGCCCTGGGTGGTCCTTGGATGGGATACCTCCAAGGAATAATAATATCATGATGTGGAGACAGGCAATGGCAAACTACCTCTGAATGTCTCTAACCTTGAAAACCCTGTGACATCACCATATGTCAGCTGTATCTTAAAGGCACTTTCCTTTCCATTCCAAAAGATAGTGAAATGAATATATATACTTTGTACATGTCTTACAAAATTTACTGTTTTAACATGCAGCTTTTTTACAGTTACATAATTGGCCAGATTCTTTCTGATCAGTCCCGAGACATAATTGTAGAAAACATCCAAAGGAAATTAATCCAAATTAGAGAAAATGTGGAAAATGGAAGTGTGCCAAAAAAACAATTTGAAATCAACAAGGTAAATACTATTATTGTGATGTTTGAATTGGTCTTAATTTATTAATTGGACTATCACTTGGTTCTATTTCTTCAGTGTATGAAAGATTTCCTCCTTACAGCAATAGCATACTGTTCAAATATTATCTACAAAGACTTTAAGTTGTGATCAGAACAACAGAGAAAAATTGTGTGTGTGTGACAGACAGTAAGCAATTGCAGTCTTTTAAGCAATGCTGCTTGAGAAAGGGTGAGCAAGCTGAAAAAAGATTGACAGTTCACAGAGCTTACTGTGGAATGGAACAGGGAGCAATCAAGTGGGGAGGAGTTGGTTAGCCAGTTGGTGAAAAACAGTTGAAGTTGGATAGGGAGAAGAGTTGGCAGAAAATTCTTAATAAGAGACTCCAAAGAAAAAGGGTCTGTTAAGTCTCTTGTGTTATAAATTCTGCAACTGACTGACTTGGAGTGGAGACAGTGAGTCTGGCACAGAAGTATCAGAACCTCACCTATTCAAGGAGTAGAAAGAAATCTCCTTGTGTGAAACACAAACTACTTGAGTGGAGAATTAGTTACTCTCAGTATGGAAGCTTATTAACCCATTTACAGGGACTGTTCTTCTGGAATATAGGAATTTGATGAAAGGTTTGAGGAGGCACAGAGGTCCCTCAAGCAAGTCAAAAGAGGTTGTTGCTCTTAAGGAAACGAAAATAACAATCTGGCCATAGGAAGAGGGAGCAGTTAAGAAAGCCCCGGTCTATAAACAAAAAGTAAAAGCTAAGATATCAAGCCTGTGTGTACAACCACTTACAAGCTTAAGAGGAAGTATAAGGCACTCTAGGTATATCTGTATCACAGTATAAGCAGTGAAATGTAGCAGCAGCAAGCCAGAGTAAACCAAGGAAAAACATACTCCCTAGATATTTTGGATATATCTTTTATATATATATATATATATATATATATATATATATATATATATATATATATATATATATATATATATATATATATATATATATATATATATATATATCTTTAGTTCCTAACCTGAACTCACTTGTAAATATAGATCTTCTTCGTGGTCTCTGTGCAGTCCCACATATGGGTAATCCGCAGGATCGGGCCCGACCTCGGAGAATTCAAAGCAATCTTGAGCGTTAATTTTGGCGCGTCTTCCCCTCGTCCTGGGGAGGAGGCATCGTCTGCGCATGCCTGGACGAGGGGGAGGCGCTAGCCCACTCAGTTTCTTCTTTACCGCCGTCCGGATCATACCTACCTCGTTGAGTCTCCTGCTTCTTCATTGCAATCTCCCTCCAACATCCTTCTTCAGCTTTCTTCAACTTCTCTTCACCTCTTTGCTTCGTCTTCTGGTATCGTATAAAAAAAAAATCGTTACTATATTTCGATCTTTCCCTTCCTCTCCCCCACCTTCCCCTTCCCCTCCGGGCGGATGGAAGAAAGAGACAAAGTCACTTTCAAACGCTGCATTCGCTGCTCTTTTTAAATTCTGTCTTCAGACGGCCATTCCCTGTGCCTATTCTGCCTCGGCGAGGCACATCGCATGGATACCTGCCTGCACTGCAGTCAGTTCGGCAAGCAGGCCCGTAAAAACCGCACCGCGCGGCTCAAGAGCCATCTTCTGGAATCATCCCTCCGGCCAGCCATGTCTCACGCGGCACAACAATCTACGCCATCTTCCCTACCTACTACGGGGATGGCGCAGCCGGCAGCTTCCGTGGCCCAGGCTCCCTGTAAGCTTAAGTCCGGGAAACACTCCAAAAAATCCGATGACGCCAAGAAGCGCCATCGATCGGACTCGACTCATAGTGACTCGACCGGCCTCAAGCCTCCGAAGAAGCCTAAAACCAGCCATAAGTCTTCCGACCCTAGGCCTTCGGCTTCGAATCTGATCACGAGCTCCACTGCCTCAATCCCAATCACACCAGGCTCGAAGTCGACTTCGACCCCAGCCATTACACCACTAGAGATCGTTCGTATCTCCTTCAAATCACCTTCGATACAAGACTCTCCGCCCGAGAAGATACTGGACATTGATTCGCCCATCTCGCCTAAAAGCCAACACCTCAATACACTCGATGCTCGCTCCTTTAGAGAAGTTCCTCCGCTGTCAGCTCATTCCCTGGTCAGGGAACCTTCGACTCCGAAGGAACTACCACTCTGTCCTCGAACACAACGATCCCGAAGTCGCCATAGGGAACGTTATTATTACTATTCCCCTTCAAGATCTCGATCACCGTCTCCCCGGGATTGATGGAGACATAGAAGGTCTCCTTCTCTCGACACCTACCGTTGGGCTGAACATAGGTACCGTGAGGATTTCAGACACGACTCTCCTCGATACCGCGACCGAGCCTATAGAGATGATCGGGTTCGATATCAGGAACTTTCTCCACACAGACGCTACCCTTATTACGAGGATCACCCTTGATACCGAGAAGAGCCAGTTCATCATGCCTCTAAACCCAAACTGATTTCTCCGGCGAAATCTACCTCTGCTGCCTCCAAGCAACAGCCTCCAGAGCCTCCACCTAAACCACTGGACCACGATCTCGATGTCGACTCCGAAGCGGAGCAATCCGACTCCTCTCAGTCGTCGACTTCAGACCTACACTCTCCACTCTCCGACATAGCTAAACCAGCAGAGTTGTCGCCCTCTGAAGGCCCTAAATCTTACTTAGACCTTCTGGCTAACATGGCCAACTCGCTTAATATCAAGCTCACCTCCGATGCTCCCAGGGTCTCTGACGTTGTATACGACCTAGTGAATGCTGACCTTCCTGCAGGCTCCGCTTTCCCCATGCTTCCCGTCCATCTTGAAACTCTCAAGGAAGCTTGGGATAAGCCAGCGTCGGTACCACCAACCTCCAAAAAGGTTGAAGCCCTTTACAAGGTCCATGCTCCCGAATCAAAGTTTTTGTTTAACCACCCCGCACCGAACTCCATGATAGTTCATTCATCCTCCAAATCCAAACAAACCAGACACCCTGTGCCTCCAGAGAGAGAAGGCAAGAAACTGGATACCATCGGCAGAAAGATATACTCCCTCACCACTGCCACAACTAAGATCCATAATTACATGGCGTACTTCTCCGCCTATGCATTTAATTTGACATCTTATTTGAACACCTTAATCCCTTCTCTACCCGAGGTGTCACAGAAACCAGCTGCCAACGCCCTGCAAGAGCTTGCCAGAGTAAGCAAGCAGCAGATTAACACAGCACGCCACGCTGCCCAGTGTTCTTCCAGGACTCTCGCCTCAGCTATAGCTCTCCGTAGACATGCTTGGCTCAGATCCTCATCGCTCCAACCAGACATTAAATTTAAAATTGAGGACTTGCCCTTCGATGGCCTTGGCCTGTTTAATGCCACCACAGATGACATCCTCACAAACGTAGACGACAGCCGTAAGAGGGCCAAAAGACTGGGGGTCACTCAGCCTCAAACTCAACTCAACAAACAAAGAAACTGGAGACCATACTATTATAAGAACTCGAGATCTCCAAGACAACCAGAAGGATGGAAGCATAAGCCTCCTCAATCCAAGCAGCCCTTTCAACAAAGGGCTCGCCCTCAAACATCAAAGAAGACCACTCCTGCCACCAAACTGTCTCTTTGAGTCCCCTACCCCCCCAAGACGTCCAGACATCCAACTTCAGCCAAACCATCACTCAGACATCCGTCTTCTACCCTTTTACCCCAGATGGGAGTCCATAACATCGGACTCATGGGTCCTGGCGATCATCCGCAGGGGTTACACAATAGAATTCAGGTCCACCCCGAAACATCACAGGTTTCTCACCATGCCACCATCCATACCACTCCAATCAGAAATTGCAACTTTGCTGGACAAGGGTGCGATAGAACCGGTACCACCACAGTATCACCGGACCGGATTCTACTCCCGCTACTTTCTCGTGCCAAAAAGAGACGGGGGTCTCCGCCCTATCCTCGATCTCCGCAAGCTCAGTCTCCATATCACTTACAAAAAATTCCGCATGATCACCCTTCAGTCAATCCTGCCTCTCATCCCAGAACAGGCCTGGATGGCATCGATAGATCTACAGGATGCCTATTTCCACATTACCATCAACCACCATCACAGAAGATTCCTCAGATTCACCATTGGGGATCAACATTTCCAATTCCGCTCCCTCCCATTCGGTCTCTCGACGGCACCGAGAGTTTTTACCAAATGTATGGCGGTGGTGGCCGCAGCACTACGTCAACGAAAAATATCAATCTATCCGTACATAGACGACTGGCTGATCGTCGCTCACTCAAGAGAACAACTTCAACTGGACGTCTCCACCACTCTTTCTCTTCTGGCCACCCTTGGCCTCCAAGTCAACATGTCAAAGTCCAGGTTAATTCCAACTCAGACAATACAGTTCATAGGAGCGAACATTTCTATGGTCTCCCAAACAGCTTCCCTGCCACAGGACAGAGTACACAGCATCCAATCTCTAGCCAACACTATTATCGCTCACCGCTCCCAAACAGCGCTCATCTATCAGAAAATGCTAGGTCTAATGGCAGCTACCACCGCAGTCCTCTGCTTTGCAAAGCTCCATATGCGCCCTCTACAACTGTGGTTCATCAGGACCTTTCACCCTCAGAGACAGCATCAGTCCACACTTCTGACCCTTCCGTCTCATATCATCCCATCCTTGAGATGGTGGACGATAGAACGTCACCTCTGTGTGGGAATGCCATTCAAACAGGCACCTCCCTCCGTGATCGTCACCACCGATGCTTCCAAGTGGGGATGGGGAGCCCACTTGGGAGCCCTCACAGTTCAAGGCCAATGGACGGACTACGAAAGCTCCCTCCATATCAACTGCCTAGAACTTCTTGCAGTCCACAGAGCCCTAAGGTCCTTCCTTCCATCTCTACAGAACTGCCATGTCCAGGTCACCTCGGACAACATAGCCACTGTCTTTTACATCAACAGACAAGGGGGCACCGCTTCCACCAGACTATGCAAGAGAGCCCTAGCGCTATGGCATTGGAGCATCAGTCAAGGCATTTTTCTCACAGCAGTCCATCTACCAGGAATCGAGAATGTGCAGGCAGATGCCCTGAGCCGCCACTTGATCAACGACCACGAATGGTCCATCAACAGACAATACATTCTACCTGTCTTCAAGCTCTTCGGCACCCCGAAGATAGATGCGTTTGCATCCCCGTCCAATGCACAGTGCACCCGTTTTTACATGAGAGGGCCTCCGTCCCGCCTCTCCTTAGGGGACGCCTTTCTCCAATCCTGGAAGGGAACACTACACTATCTTTTCCCTCCAATTCCACTCATCACCAGAGTCCTGCAGAAAATACAAGTGGACCACACCAACTGTATTCTAATAACCCCCTGGTGGCCACGTCAACCCTGGTTTACCACCCTTCTGCTCCTGTCCAACAACACATTCCTTCAGCTTCCTCAAGCACAGGACCTGCTATCCCAGCAACACGGCAAAGTCTTGCATCACAATCCGGTGCTGCTGAAACTGATGGCCTGGAAAATCAGTTTTTAGACTTTCCCTCCGACGTCCGTCATGTCCTAGTGAACTCCAGGAAGCCTTCCACCAGAAAATCCTACTCATTCAAGTGGAAGCGCTTCTCTCACTACGCTTCGCAGCATAACTTTGACCCTAGCCGAGCTAGCATCTCTCAGGTTCTGTCCTACACTCTAGCACTTTCTAAAATGGGACTTTCCTACTCCTCTCTGAAGGTCCACCTTGCAGCGATTTCTGCTTTCCATCCTCGCATTGAAGGTGTTACAGTTTTTTCTCACCACGCTACCAAGGCTTTCCTCAAGGGCTTTATCCGCCTGCACCCACCAATCCGACAAATTTTACCGACTTGGAGCCTTTCCCTTGTCTTAAGCCAACTTATGAAGCCACCCTTTGAGCCTATGGCATCTATCCCCCTTCATCTGCTGTCTTGGAAAACGGCACTGCTAACTGCACTCACTACAGGCAAGAGAGCCAGTGACATCTGTGCCCTCAGGGCGGACCCACTGTACACCACCTTCCATAATGACAGAGTGGTTCTTCGCCCTGACCCTGCCTTCCTACCAAAAGTTGTCTCACCCTTCCACCTAGGGAAACCTTCAACCCTACCGGCCTTTTTCCAGCACCCTTCGGATGCAGGTCAGCAGGCACTACACAACTTGGACGCACGTAGAGCCCTCGCTTTTTATATAGACAGGACTCGTCAATTCCGTAAAGATCCGAGACTCTTTGTCACATATGCAACTCACAACAAGGGTAGTAAAATCTCTACCCAAAGACTTTCGAAGTGGGTTGTCGCTGCCATTGAGTTATGCTATCAATTGGCGAAGCAGCCAGTTCCGGAGCACATACGAGCTCATTCTACCAGAGCCGTCGCTACCTCGTCAGCCTTCCTAAAGGGCATCCCAATAGAGGACATCTGTACCGCTGCAGACTGGTCCTCTCCGTCTACCTTCGCCTCGCACTACGCCCTTGACGTTCGTGCCCGGCGGGACTCATCCTTTGGACAGGCTGTACTGCGTTCCATCTTTGACTGACTGAGTTCTTCACGCTTTATTGTGAGTACCACTCTCTCTATTCTTGCAGATCCAGCACCCTCCTCCTGATGGAATAGCTCGCTAATCACCCATATGTGGGACTGCACAGAGACCACGAAGAAGATGGACAGGTTTCTTACCTGTAACTGGTGATCTTCGAGTGGTCATCTGTGCAGTCACACATACCCACCCAGCCTTCCCCGCTGCTGGATACTCCTCGTCTTTATTTCCACCTTTTCGGCGGCGGGAAGAAACTGAGTGGGCTAGCGCCTCCCCCTCGTCCAGGCATGCGCAGACGATGCCTCCTCCCCAGGACGAGGGGAAGACGCGCCAAAATTAACGCTCAAGATTGCTTTGAATTCTCCGAGGTCGGGCCCGATCCTGCGGATTACCCATATGTGTGACTGCACAGATGACCACTCGAAGATCACCAGTTACAGGTAAGAAACCTGTCCTTTTCCATTCCCCACCTGTTTATTCTAATACATTTGATTTCTGTTACAAATTTCAGTGTGCCTAGGTGCCTATTTCTGGGGGAGAATTTTATAGAGGCACAAACCCTCCTCAATCACAGTTCCTTATTTGGGATGTGAACCTACCAAGTATCAAAAAGTAATAAGGTGGGACAAGGGCATTGTAATAAAAGTTTATTTATCAAATCAAAAGAGTGACATGCTACCTGAATGCTACCCAGTTAGCAAAAGGGGAACTGAAAATTCAAATTGAGTGCCAGTGTGTAATCAGGGAAAGAAGAAAGCAGGATTTGTCTAGATTGCCCAGAAGACCAGTGGTTTCCTCCATTGTAGCCATCCTTTTCTGCCCAAAGTGAGCATGTTGTTCCTTCATAAACCTATTTTTAAGGTGCGTTAGTTTAAATCAGTGTATTTCTAAAGCATATGTAGGATCTTGAATCCTCTGTGCGGATGGACATAGTTGAAAAAGAACACACGTATAGAATGTTAGTGCATTCCATACTGATTAAATTACTGTAGCAACTGCCTGGAGAGAAGGTGCAGTGAAAGAGGATGAAACCTGGCAAGAAAATGGGTTAAGCACAAGAGCAGAGATTAGAGTGAAGGGGAAAGTTCTGTTCGTTTTTTTCAGGTTGTCCCTGTGGCTCTAGGTGACCAGTCTTATTACAACTTGGCTTGTGAGATAAGGCTTCCTGTTTGTGTTTTGTAGATATATGAAGTCACCTGTCTTAGGCTGTTGAAGATTTTAGTAGAAGCTGTGGGAAGGTGGTCCAGCTGTGGCTGTGTGCCCCTTCTCTCCTTATATGTCTTTCCCTTTACTCTTTCTTTTATAGCATAGTCTGAGGCAATATTCCTGGATGTTCTGCATACTCCAGTTCCACTATTGATGGTCTGCTTTGTCCATGTGGCATCACAGTAATTACACAGTGATCCTAAAGACCGAAAAGGAAGGGCTTTCTGCAGATCATTCTGTAAGGTTATAGCCACAATTGAACAAGCCCACAATAGTGCTGAAAAAGAAGGAATATGCTTGAGGAGATGCTGATGTGCTGAGAACATGATGGTGTAGTGCTTAGATTAGAACAAGGGTGTCATTTGTTATGCGGGCCGGATTGGACGTAAATGAGTCCTTGTTGGGCCTGGCCACATGTGTTAATAAAATGTAATACCAGATAGCAGAGATATGAACTTTACAAAAGGACATAAACACAATTAAAGATTTCTGTTTAAAACTTAAAACATGATTAAAAGATTAGCACTCTTGCAATGTTTTATTTATCTCTGATAACTGACACCTCTTGCTTTGAATTATTGCATCAAAATCTGGAGACAATGTCTGTGCTGTAGGAATCTTGAGTATGCTGTTTATGTGTTGTTCAGGTGTGTATCTGTAGGTTGCAAACCTTTTGATTTAATGACATTCATTACAGAAATCTTATGATCATTGCTTTGAGTCTAAGACCCAGAGGAAAAAATATGAAATGGCTGGGCATTACAAGTATTTGTACATAAGTTGCTTCATATGCTGGTCAGCCAGTGGGGAAAACAGAGGATTTGCTCTTTACTAGATCGAGCAAGCCTGGCAAAGCAAGCTGTGATGCAGAAGGAAGTAAGAGAGGGAGAAGGAATCAGGCAAAAGTGAGTTGCTTGTGCACCTAATAGGAGCCCTCCAGGGGCCTGATCCAGCTGTTGGGCTGCATGTTTGACACCCCTGGCTTAGAATGTTGGATTGGAACTTGGAGAGCCAGGACTGTACCCCTGCACTGACATGGAAGTTCATGATTGTGGGTCAGCCATTCTCTCTCAGTCTTATCTGCATCACTGGATAGTTGTTATAAGGGCACAATGGAGGAAGGGAAAGCAGTGTTGTAAGTCACCTTTGGTCCCTACTGGAGAGAAAAGCATGGCATAAATATCTAAATAAATGCATGTTCCCATTTTAAGAGTCAGTTTATTAAAAGTCATTCAAGAAATGAGGTGTGCACCTTAATACATTTGCTATTTCGAATATTTATGCTTGTGGATGATATTTTATAGATAGTTATTCTAAGCTTTTTAATATTGCAGGAATGTGTTCAGCCTATTTTCCCCTGTATAACTTTTTCTCTGTTGATCTAAAGGCATTAACAAAGGATCCCCAGGATTACCCTGACAAAAAGAGCCTGCCACATGTGCATGTTGCCCTATGGATAAACTCTCAAGAGGGTAGAAAATTAAAATCTGGAGATACTGTGTCATATGTTATTTGTCAGGTAAAAATATTCAGATTTGTTTTGTATAAATAATATATCTGCTATCTCCTTTTTTATAAAACAAAGAAATTAAAGACCACTAACATAATCTGTTCTAAAACCCAGCTTATACCACTAAGTATCATTGCATTCACCTATCCTTTTCTTATATTTTTGTCTTTTGCTTGTGCAGGATGGATCAAATCTGAGTGCCAGCCAGAGAGCATATGCTCCAGAACAGTTGAACAAACAAGAAAATCTTATAATTGACACTCAGTATTATCTGTCACAGCAAATTCACCCTGTAGTGGCTCGTATCTGTGAACCCATAAATGGAATTGACTCTGTCCTTATTGCATCTTGGTTAGGTAAGCATTCAAAACCTGTATTTTCTTTCTAGTTAACTATTTGATCTTCTTCATGGTCCCTGTGCAGTCCCACATATGGGTTCATGCCCTTGCACGAAGGTAACCTCGGAGAACTCCAATAGTAGTGTAGCGTGTTTTTGGTGGGCTTTTCCTCCTCCCTGGGAGCAGGCACGCAGCACACATGTCTAGAACAGTGGAGAAGCCCCGCCTTCTGCTCAGTTTTTTTTTTTTTTTTGCTGCCACCCTTACTGGACCTCATTGTGCCTAGCTCCTTCACCTCAGCATTTATTTTTCCAACGTTTTGACATTCTTTCTACTTTTGTCTTCTCCATCATTGTCTTCCTGGAAAATAAAAAAGGACCCTTCTTGTTTTTCGTGTTTTTCTCCTCCTTTCCTCCCTTCCCCCTCTCACCCTGGAGGACAAGAAAGGGATGAGCACCTTTTTAAAAATGTGCCTCAAGTGTCAGGCTAAACTTCCCTCATTAGACAGACACACATACTGCTTGTTGTATTTGGGAGAAGGACACAAAGTCAATCGTTGTGTCCATTGTGAGGGCTTTGGAAAGCAGATGCAGAAAAACTGAGCTGCGTGCCTTCGTAGCTACCTACTGGAAGAAAATCGACGGCTCCCCCCCCCCCCAAAAAAGAGTGGGGAGATTCGACTTCCTTGGCACCTTCTCACAAAAAGAAGCACAAGTTTGAAAAACAGGAGAAACATTGCCCTGTGGTTCTGAAAGACTCTATGAAGGCATCTGAAATGGCTACTACCACAGAATCTTGACTAATGCCGTCTCCATCTCCAAAAGCCTCAACTTTGACTCCTACACTGGATCTGGCTACCGACACCTCAACTGCTCCAATGGCTCCTCTCGACTCCACTGCCTTCATGGTTATTGTGATTCTGGGTGCTGATATTTTTGACGCTGATGCGCTGATGTCTGCTGCTGCCTCAATAAACAAAGTCCTCAACTCAGCTTCAACCGTCTCAGCAGCAATGCTCTGATACCCAGCTTTCCTCTGTCTTGGATCGAATGGCTTGGTTCTTCGAAGTTCTATCCATTCCCTTACTTCATCAGTCTCCTCATCATCCTCTGACTCAGTACACCTCACACAGAGACTCTTATGACCGCTCCCACTCAAGATCCAGGTCTCTAGGTGCATTCCATTCGCGTTCACAGCGCTGGAGTTGCTTGACTTCTCAGCATCGTTGCTTGACTTCTCAGCATCGTTGCTTGATTTCTAGAATCTCTCGCCATCAATCTTGATTCCGCTTGATGTTTAGACACTACTTGTCTCGGTGTCGACACTATTCTCCGACACCCGCTATCCAGAAAGCACTGCATACTTTAGATGTGCACCAAGTGCTTGCCTTTTATTTACAAAGAACTTTTAGAAAGGACCAGAGTCTGTTAATTGCATACGATGCTCCTTGTCAGGGCACCAGGATAACACTACAGCATCTATCTAAGTAGGTATCGACTATAAAACTATGCTATGAACTTGCAAAGGAACCCTTTCCTGAGGTTGTCCATTCCCACTCCACCAGGGCGGTCTCCACCTCTTCTGCCTTTCTTCATAGGGTTCCATTGGAAGACGTATGTGCTGCATCCACTTGGTCTTCACCTTCAATGTTTATGATGCACTATGCCCTTGACATATGTTCCAGGTGAGATATGTCCTTTGGTAGATCAGTGTTATCATCCAGTGATGTCCCCGTCGTTGGACTCCAGGTGAGCCTGCAATACATCGTACATGTTTGAGTTGATAACCTGTGCTTGGTTTTAGGTTGGACTTCTACTTGCCAGCACCCACTGTCTGAGCATTTCAATTCGGTAATCACCCATGTGTGGGGCTGCACAGGGACCACAAAGAAGATAAACAGGTCGCTTACCTGTAACTTATGATCTTTGAGTGGTCACCTATGCAGTCACACATGACCGGCCCAGCCTTTCCCACTGCTGGCATTTCCTTCTACTTACCTGTGGTTGGATCAGCTAGCGGCGGCTGGAAGAAGCTGAGTGGAAGGCGGAGCTTCTCCATTCTAGGCATGCGCGCTGCATGCCTGCTTTCCAGGGTGGAGGAAAAGCCCACCAAAAACACGCTACACTGCTGTTGGAGTTCTCCAAGGTTGGCTTTGAGAAGGGCACAAACCCATGTGTATGACTGCACAGGTGACCACTCGAAGATCATAAATTACAGGTAAGCAACTTGTTTTAGTCTTCCCTCTCAGATGTCTTAAGTCCTTTCAGTGGACAAATTTATCTCAGTTATGCATTACTCTGTGTTGCTTGGTCTCTAGGAATCTAATAATCTGATGTATACAGTTTCTCTGCTGTCTATCACACTGCATGATCCAAAAACAATTTAAAAAACCCAAATCTTAGGGTTAAAGTTGTTCTCTGCCAGGGAGTTGAGCAGTAAAGAACTTAGAATGTAAGATCTGAGAGTCTTTGTGCAGATATTCAGAATCTAAACAACAGCCAAGCATTCACCTCAATTTTTATCCCAATCAATTTTCCTGGTCTGAAATAGTGTGACGGGACACTGTTTGGTCCACTGGAGGAAAAAATATCCACAGAGAATGTACTGTGGCATCCCACAGTAATACTGACATGGGCAGCTGGCACAATGCTTAAATGTTAAAAAAAACTATATACTTTGCCTCAGTTTGATAACAAGATGTTACAGGTGCCATTGATAGATGCCCCAGTTATAGCTCTTCAGTCCTGTGGCTTGCTATCAGAAGATGGCCATGGATCTGTGCGTTACAACTGGAACAAGAAGATCAACCTAGCCTTAAAGTGCAATCATGAAGCTGCTGCAATGGTGATTAAGGCGTCTGCCATGAACTCCATAGTTTCCAGAGTTGCAATTGTGTGGGTTAGGAGGCTCATACAGCGTCTTCCAGTTGCCAATAGAAAGATCTTAGAGGGCACCACCAATAGACTTCTGAAGGCGGTCGAATTCTCAGCAGATACTTCGTTAGACACACTCACGTTCTGTTCTAGAGCAATGTCGTCAGCTACAGTGACCAGGCAAGGTATTTTGCTCAAGGCATTGCCAGCTGATACCCATTCCAAGCAAGTAAGTCATCTCATATCCTTTTCAAGGAGAAAAATTGCTTGGGTGGTGCCCTAGAAAAGATACTGGTGGAAACCAGAGATAAAAAGAAGGCTATGCCAAAAAAATCCAACAGTTGGAACTTGGGCAATCAGTCCTTTTGTCCATCTAGCAACATCCAAGCAACTCTTTTGTTTTTAAAACATTTCATTGAATTTAGAAATGAAAAGGGGAAAGAGAAATGGGAATAATTTTTCTCTGATATTCCATTTCTGAATTGTACAAAAATAGATAACACATAAAAAGCAAAGAAAAAGTATTTTTCCATATGAGTAAATTCCAGCAAATTACTTTTTTTTGATCTGTTAACATAACCTCATTTTAACAATCAAAATTTTACTGATTCAGCAGAGAAGATTTGCATAATCCCTGCACAAGCAACCTTTTTGGAGAAATTTCCAAAACTCCCAAGTTCCAACAACAGCTATCTGACAGATCTAACAAACAGGACAGAGATGCAAAGCTCCATAAAGCATGACTGGAACATGCTCCCAGTGGGAGCCTGCCTACTTCATTTTCATTCAGCATGGGTGGACTCCCAAGCAGACTAAAGTCTGCCACACTAAAGAGACAAGTTGCAGCCTTAGCTTCGGTACTCCAGGAAGTCAACGGAGTGAGCCCCACTACTCAACCTCATATCTGTAGGTTTCTTAGAGAAGCCGCAGTGCAATGTCCACCTCAGTCTCAGAGATTCCCAACTTGGCATCTTCATCCTGTTTTGACAGCATTAACTAGACTGCCTCTTAAACCTATCAGAATGATTTTACTGAAGTGGTTTGGCATGAAGACCATCTTTCTCGTCACCATGACCTCAGCAAGAAGAGTGTCGGGAATTGGGGCCTTATCAGACAAATGTGATCTTTGTGTATTTCACAAGAACAAAGTGGTCCTCCACACAGATCCTATCTGCCAGCTGAAGATATCGTCACGATTTCACAGATCTCAGGAGATCTTCCTTCCTTCCTTTTGTCCTGATCCCAAACATCCCAAGAAGTGTACATGGCACACCTGGATATGTGTCGTACCCTCAAAATATATATAAATAGGACAGAGCCAATTCATAAAACTGACTCTATGTTCATCAACATCTCTTCCCCAAGCCTAGGACTGAGGATGTTCAAGTCTGCAATCAACCACACTATCATGCAATGCATCACAGAAGCATATTGATCTCTCAGTATGTCTGTACCTCCAGGTATTACCACTCATTCCATCAAGGGAGGTGCAGCCAATGCAGCATTCTATAAAAATGCATTGGTGGAAGAGGTGTACAGAGCTGATGCTTGTTCCTCAATCTCCACCTTCATACAGCACTACAAGTTGAATGTTTATGATTCAGCAGATGCGGCTTTTGGCAGAAGAGTACTGCAGGTGTGCAGAGCGGCTACTTGGTCTTCAATCACCACCTTCATACAGCTCTACGTTGAATATTTATGATTCAGCAGATGAGGCTTTTGGCAGAAGAGTACTGCAGCATGTGGTGTCTGAATAGGATGATCTCATCCTGTCTTGCTCTTGGAGCACCCAAGATGTTCTGCATCTCTGAGGGAGAATGACCCTTGGCACTTACCGTGAGGGGTTCTTGTCCTCAGAGAAAAGGAGGACATCTTGCCCTCTCATCTATCGCCCTGTCATCTTTATCTGATGTCTGCTATGTTCTGTTTACCTTAATCTCTCCTGTAACTGTTGGTTGTCAGGTGATCCTCTTCAGGGTCTGACAAGTTATTTAAAGTTTAAAATTTAATATTTAAATGTTCTTATCTAGTTGTCTTAGTCTTTTCACTTAGGAAGAGTATGAACTGCTTGTTGGAATCACCCGAACTGACATAATGGGTGTTCCCACCACACAGGAGGAGGAAGAGTTTTTTCAACTTCTTGCCTCCCTGATAGGATGGTGGAAAACACCCAATATGTCCTCCTTTCCTTTGAGAAGGACCCCTCATGGTAAGTGCTAAGGGTTGTTCTGTCTTTATTCCATCTGGCTTTTCCCATCTGGAAAATGTTTTGCCTTAGTTCCAGGTTCCACTTTAAAGTAATATAAATAGAAACTGACATGATTAACAAATTGTGGAGGGCATCTTAAATAGCTCTATGCAGAAACAAGTCCCATTTTATTCAGTGTGGCTTACTCCCTGCACATTATTGTTATTATTTCAACCAGCAACACTTGTCATAAACCTGGATGTTTAGTCCATTTGTTTTCCTCAAAGTAATTTTGTGGAGAATTCAAGATTAGATTAGATTAGATAATTTTATTTATATCCCGCCCTCCCCGCCGGGGCAGGCTCAGGGCGGCTAACAGTAACATTCCATTATACAGAGACAGGTTACATTCAACATTAAAAATTCTAATAGGTTTAAAATTAATTAATTTAATAAAAATGTTAATGCTATTGCTATTTGTTCTTTATGATGGCGGTCTCATTAGCAATTACTTTCCTCGTCAGTGAAAGCCAGTCGGAAGAGGAAAGTCTTGCAGGCCCTGCGGAATTGTTCAAGGTCCCGCAGGGCCCGCATTTCCTCTGGAAGTTGGTTCCATAAGTTCGGGGCTACAGAGGAGAAGGCCCGATTTCGGGTGCATTGCAGCTTCACCTCTCTTGGTCCGGGGGTGGTCAACAAGTTTTTTCCAGCTGACCTCAGTGCTCTCTGGGGCTCATATGGGGAGAGACGGTCCCTAAGGTAGACAGGTCCTTGACCATATAGGGCTTTAAAGGTAATGACCAGCACTTTGTAACGAACCCGGTATATAACTGGTAGCCAGTGCAGCTCGCGCAGTCCAGGCTGTATGTGCTCCCATTTAGGGAGCCCCAACAGTAGCCTGGCCGCTGCATTCTGCACCAGCTGCAGTTTCCGGGTTCGGTACAGAGGCAGCCCCATGTAGAGGGCATTACAGTAATCCAGTCTCGAGGTGACCGTTGCGTGAAGTACCGTTGCCAGATCTTGGCGCTCTAGGAAGGGAGCCAACTGCCTTGCCCGCCTCAGGTGGAAAAAGGCTGACTTGGCAGTGGCTGCAATCTGGGCCTCCATTGATAATGAAGGCTCCAGTAGAACTCCCAGACTCCTAACCCGGTGCGCCGCTTTCAGCGGCGCCCCGTCGAAGACCGGAAGAGGTATTTCCCCTTCCCGGGCGCCCCGACCCAGACAAAGGACTTCTGTCTTCGCTGGATTCAACAAACATGATCTCAAACTGTAGCTTGAAAATTATTATTGCTTTGAACTAAGGGTATGCATCAGATGCTGAGCTGAAATTATGTTTTGGGTTGGCTTGGCAGTATCCAAAATGGCCTAAAATACTCCTGAAATTCTGAGAGAAAAGAAAATTTTTCCTAGAATTTTGGAAATGGTTCAGTTTCTGGGAGGTGCAGGAGTGGGGTCTTTGGAGGGAGATGATGATAGTCTGCTGAACAACTGTCACATAATTTCACAGTCCCTTTAAGTTATAACAGGAGGTTTTAAAAAGACTAGAAATCAGCCTAAGAGGTGATAGTAGAGAGAAGGCCAGGTATAGTTCATTCTATCCTGTGGATGTTAGAGGGGCCAGATCATTATTTCCTGTTCAGCCAAGCCTCCTAGAAGTGTAGGAGCCTGCCTGCCAATCCAGCCAACTACCTGCCATTTTCCAATTCTAGCCAGGCAAGTTCCCCTTCCCATCACTGTCAGCTGATGCTCTGATGGCTGATGGCCAGGTTTATCTGCTGTTGAAAATAATGGGGCATTGATTTCAATTGTCTATAGAGAGGCCCAGTCTACCAACAGGAAATAATGTCCCCTCTGTCCACCCCACAATCATCTGTTTGTCAGCACCAACTGTTTGGTGGGGCTTCGAGTCTCTTTAAAATTTAAAGGGATGGGAGATGCCAACTAACACCTGTTGGTGGAGTTGGCATCTTCTCCCTCCTTCCCTGCTCCCTATGGAGAAGAGCAGAACAGAGTTATGGAGTCCAATGGCATTCTTAAGACCAACAAAGTTTTATTCAGGGTCTGAGCTTTCGTGTGCCAGCCACACTTCATTGGACAAAAGAAGGGTGTGATGGGATAGTTGGGAAAATGGTTCTAAATTTTCCGGACTCCCCGAAAGTCATGAAAGTGTAACAAAGGTCTAGAAACTTTGGGTTATCAAAAAGCATGCCCTTTTCATAATCCAGATCTCAAATTAGCATGAATTTTTTGAATTGCATAACCCTACTTTGAACAGTATTAAAAATTAAATCCCCTGTCAGGGAACCTTGTTCTTAGAAAAAAATAAATACCATTTATTATTAAGATCAATCAAAGTAACACAATACACATATTTTTGAGTATTCTAGAACAGGGGTGTCAAGCATGCAGCCCGGGGGCATGGTTTCCAGCAGGCCCCTGAGCAACTCACTGTTGTTGTCTGCTTCCTTCTCCCTCTCTGTCGCTTCCTTCTGCATCACAGCTTGCTTTGCCAGGCTTGCTTAATTGCACAGGAGCTACAAAGCAAAGCCCCTATTTTCTCCATTGGCTGAGGTTCCATCCTTGGGGAAGAATAGCTTGTTTTGTCAGGCTCTCTCAATCGCACAGTAGAGCTAACATAAGAACATAAAGAGAAGCCATGTTGGATCAGGCCAATGACCCATTCAGTCCAACACTTTGTGTCACACAGTAGCCAAAAAACCAGATGCCATCAGGAGGTCCATCAGTGGGGCCAGGACACTAGAAGCCCCCCCAAAGTATCAAGAATACAGAGCATCACTGCCTCAGACAGAGAGTTCCAACAATACACTGTGGCTAATAGCCACTGATGGACCTCTGTTCCATATGTTTATCCAGTCCCCTCTTGAAGTTGGCTATGCTTGTAGCTGCCACAACCTCCTGTGGCAGCGAATTCCATGTGTTAATCACCCTTCGGGTGAAGAAGTACTTCCTTATATCTGTTCTAACTTGACTGCTCAACAATTTCATTGAATGTCCACAAGTTCTTGTATTGTGAGAAAGGGAGAAACGTACTTCTTTCTCTACCTTCTCTATCCCATGCATAATCTTGTAAACCTCTATAATGTTACTCCTCAGTCGATGTTTCTCCAAGCTAAAGAGCCCCAAACGTTTTAACCTTTCTTCATAGAGAAAGTGTTCCAATGCTTGAATCATTCTAGTTGCCCTTTTCTGTACTTTTTCCAGTGCTATAATATCTTTTTTGAGATGTGACCAGAATTGTACACAGCATTCCAAATGAGGCCACACCATCGATTTATACAGCTACTGAGCCAAGCCTCTCTTCCTTCTGTTGGCTGAGGCTCCTCTCCCTCCTCGTCCCCTGAGGAAGGAAGGAAAGAGCTAGAGCTTCCTTTGCTCAATTCCGTGGATCACACAGGAGAGATACAAAGAAAGCACCTTTAAGACAACAGATGCTAATGTTTTAAGCATTTTTTTAAGTTTTAAAAAACTCTTTGTGTTTATTTGTGTCCGTTATAAAGTTTGTATCTCTGCTACCTGGCATTACTTTTTATGACATACATGGCCTGGCCCGACAAGGTCTCATTTATGTCTGATCCAGCCCTCATAATAAATGAGTTTGACACACCTGCTCTAGAACTTTTCATGAGAGTGGGTTTTAGAGATTAATTGGAGAGGAGAGAAAAAACTATGCAGTCACTTTTTATTAAGACTAAACAGTATAATACAACACAATGTCAAACTTTCTTTCCCCTCACCTTGTTTTTTAATGTAAGCGTGATGAAGAATTCTGAACTTTGTTTTGTTTTGGTTGGTTTTAATACAAGGTATATATGGGTTTTGTTGTTGGGTTTTGCTTTTTTTTTTGGTATGCTTTGTTTACCTACTTAATATCAGAAGTTTCATAAGTCTTCCTGCTATTTTCTTGCTTTCTTCCTGCAACTTTCCTTCTGTCTCATGAGATGTATTTTGTATGATATGCTATCATGTTAAGCCCAAGTGGTCAACAAATATATATATATATTTGGCCGCTGTGTGACACAGAATGTTGGACTGGAGGGGCCATTGGCCTGATCTAACATGGCTTCTCTTATGTTCTTATGTTCTTAACAGACTGATATATTTTTTTGCTCATAGATGACCATAGATGGGTGAGATGCCATCTTAACAATATGAGTTAGCTAGTTTTTTTTTAAAAAAATGACAAGATCGCCTTTTCCCTCTCCTCATTTGCTTTACTTCCCACAGGGGAATTTTCTTTCTTAAGGGATAAATGGAATGTTACTTGTTGATAGTTCACACTGGCAGCTCAACAAGGGATGCTGATGGAGGCTGCCACCCCTTTTCATCATCCCTGCTTGCTGTTTCGGCACAGAACAGCTAATGTTCCTTCTCTCCTCACTCTCCCACAGTTATCTTGAAACGTGACATAGTAAGTCATGCTTGTCTGTACATGAAATAGGTCCTTTTGTTTTCATGATGTTTGTGCAAAAGTTCATAAAATCTTATTGCCCCTTTATAATCAGGAAAAATAAGTGAGGCAGCATGTGCCAAACTCCCACTCTTGGTGTGGTTGGACCTTTGTACTATGAGCTAATGAGCTAAACTGGGATAGTACCTTTGGCCTTCTAAGCTGTACTCTTTGACCAAAAGCATATGAAGGAGTCGCCATGATTTCCCCCTCAGAGTTGTCTTAGCTGCCTAGTCTACCCATGGGCACAAATGAGCATGGTGTAACAATCAAGGTAGCCCCCCCCTGCAGTGTCCTTGCATCCCCAGTTAGATGTGTGGAGGCTCCTTTAGTGTTTACGTCTTAAGGCCATGTACCTGTCAGGTTTAGAGCAGAACAGTGTTAAATATGTGTTAACAGTAGTGTTTGTTCTTTCCCTTGAATGTATTTGTACAGTATTCCTGCTTTGTAGTAAATTCCCTTTCACTAGAGTTCCCATCACTGAAATCTCCCTATATGCATTCTGAGTGTGTTTGACATTAGGCTAAAGATGTATAGGTTCATGCCATGCATCCTGTCATCTTGAGGAATGGGTGTTCTGGCTTAGTTTATATGTAGTGCTTAGGAGTGCTGTGATTGACTTGGACACTTAGTGGGTGTCTTAAACAGTGTGAGCTACCTCATAGTTTTTTGGCCTCCGGCTCACACATTTTTGTCTTTGCTCAGGAAGGATGCTTTAGCCAAATTGCTTGCTCACAACTTTAATGTCAGTAGCTCACAAAGTAGAATTTTTGCTCACCAGACTCCACAGTTTAGAGGGAGTATTGGTCTTCAGGTGTGCTTTGAGTTGGAGGCTAGGGTTAGGACATCTGTAGATTCACTTTATGTGGGTTGGATAAGAGTGCTTCATTGTGACAGGATGATGTGGTGGTACACAGGTTGGAGAGCTTCAAGTGCTAAGCCTTTTTCCTTTCCTGACACTGCCCAGTTCTATCCTGGTGCCCCTTGGAATCAGCATTGCTTTTATTTATGCCAGTGTATTTGAATGTTGTACTAGCATTGGACATTTTACCATCCTAAGCCATTCAGAGATAGGGCTTGATAGGGCACCCAGATAATCTGTATTGAATCTCTTTCTGGAATTCTATGGTAAATTCTGTTGAGCTGGAACTCAATAATTCTTCCTGAATTAGCAGCTTTATAAGTAATACTATTTGTTAGGATTTAGTGTTCAGGAAGAAAACTGCTGAACGTTATTATTTAGCCAAATCCAGGTGGGCAGCTGTGTTGGTTTAAAGCAATAGAATGTAGTAGGAGTCCAGTAGCACCTTTAATGTTGGTCTTAAAGGTGTTACTGGACTTCTACTTTGTTCTAGTGTTTAGCCAAATATTTGTGACTAATTCAAACATATTTCCATTGCCTACATTCTTGGAACTAGCTTGTAAAATCTGACAGCTTTTTAAGGAATGCATTGTTTCAGAAATATGAAATGCTATATCTTATAGATTGAGTTCCTATTGTCCAAGTAATCTGATTCTAACAGTTATGTTGACCAAAGTGGACACTGTAATAAATAGGGCTTTTTGAAAATAGATTCAGATTAAAAACCTCTAGGTGGCAGCACTAGACACTATTTTCTCTATTTTTCAAAAACTTTAATGAGTTAAGCTGTAAGGTGATTAACTTTTAAACTTGCATAGCTCCCAAGTAAGGCTAGAATAGTGTTAGTTAACTTATTGAAATAGCATAATTACCTTGCAAACGGAGACTTTTCTCTTTATTTGGAAAATCTTGAATGTAAATGTTGCTGTTAATCTAATTTAATGTATGTTTTGTGCAGATTAGTTATTGAAAGCTGTTCTGTCATTACATAGCCGACCTCTTACTACTACAAATGTTTTCCTGAAAGCCTGATCAAAAGAAAATGTTATTAGGCTATCACTGCTGTTAATGGAATTGAAAGGCTTTTAGAGTAATGATTGATTAATCCTGTCTCTTTATTTAACTGGGTCATCATAGCTAGATTATAAAATTCAAAATAAAGTTGAACTGATGTTAATTTTTTTACAAGCACCACAAACCAGAGGTGATACTTTAGGGGGGCTGGTGTCTCCTTTTTCTTAAATACTAAGGTAACAGTGTGATAGTGTGATAGATGTTAGTGTGATAGATGTTAGTTGTTACTTAACAGTCTGTCACATATAGAATATTAAATAGAGTAAATCTTATTTCTTAGCCTAAGGACAGTCCAATCCAGAATCTTTCTGGAGTAAATAATATATTACATTTCTCAGTCTCAGATATATATCATAGAGCAGAAGTATATGAGATAGATAGAAATATGTTGTTGTAAAATATTACATTCTGTTAGATCACCGGACTTGAATTATAATTAAAATTTATCTAGCAATATATATTATCTAACAATAATATCAAACATTTTAGTAACTTTCAATATCAATGAAACTAGCACACTACTGTATTTTGAGTCTCTGTAAGTTTGGTCTTTTATGATAACAGTATGTAGAAATTGGGTTGTGATTACAGTTGGTAAACTTAAAATGTTTACTAAAAATACCATATTCAGGCATTCAGATTAAATAATTTTTTGATGACTGTGACCTTCTGAAGCATCACGTTGCTAAAATGGGCATCAGTTCTCAGGCTTCAATCCATCTGCCACCAGAATAGTATCAAAGTCCTAGTGGTATGTATGGAGAATGCTTTAGGACAGCTTCAGCAAAGGTACAATGTGGCTGGCAGTCCTAATGAATTTTGTTTGGTGTTGAGCACTTACTTGAGCTGTAGAAACTACTGGCTTACTAATTCTGTTTCTTAAAATTTGAGTTGGAATATTGTGAGCAGGAATATGTTACCATAACTTCATTTGGTAATGCATTTGAATAAATACCTTATTGAATTGGGTTATTTGATCCAAGTTATACGGTGTATTTAAGTTAATGTTACTTACACTGTCAAAAGCATTACATATCTTTTCTTACTACTCCCTTTTGATAACAAATTACAAAATTAATAGCAGACTCTCTTGAAAAGGAACTTTTTGCAACATGTTTTATCATTTCTGAGAATAATGTTATGCTTGTACGGTATTTATATATGCAGACACATTCTTTCTGTTAACTTAATGAATTATCATAATATCAAATTGATATGAAACTCATTCTCTTATTAGTTCAGCAAAAATATTGGTGGGCATGGGGGGATTTCAGTGATGGTTGAGTTGCTCATATTTCTTATACTTTCTGGGCTCTGGTAACCAAAAGTGTTTTTTGTCTCTAATTCTGACTTTTTAAATGCTGCTGCTGCTGCATTTTAACAACTGCATTAGATTGAAACCTTCATGCTGTTAACCACTGAGCCAAAATGAAATTGACCAGTACATTGAAGTCTGAGTTGGCAGTTGTGTACAGACTTGAAGGAGTGGGTAATAGCTGTACAACCAGGGTTCTTTTAATGGGGTTTTTATAGTCTCTCTTTCAGTTTAATGATGCTGTTTTAGTTTAAAGACTTTTCTAATAAAGATGCACAATTTTATTCAAATATCTGTGTACCTTTAGAAAATAGCAATAAGGCTTTTCACTATGAGTAGCATCTTCATAAACAAATGTTCTATTGCATACTGCCCATGATAGATAATGCACAGGGCTTGTTTTATTTATAAGCTTTTTTATGTGAGAAGATAAGTAATTTCTTCATGTTGCTGAGATCTTCATCTCAGGTTAAAAATGGAAAATGTATTGTTTTTCCTAAGCAGTCTCATCCCTCAGTTTTACTTTGGATTTTTCAGTTTTGTTACTCCTTTTGCAGCTCATATGTCAACTTATATGAATTGCATTCTTTGAACTTTTGAATTTATATTTCATATTAATAATAGGGCTGGATCCCTCACAGTTCAAAGTCTTTCACCATTATCATAAAGATGAGGAGAATGATGCCTTGCTTGGCGGCCCGGTTCAGCTCACTGATGAAGAGAAATATAAAGACTGTGAAAGATTCATGTTTGCCTGCCCAAAATGTGGGACAGAGAACATTTATGACAGTGTCTTTGATGGTTCGGTTAGTATTTTGGTATTTGCATTTTGTAATAGATTCTCTAGGGTGCACTGTAGGAAGGAAAAGAACCAGTTCTGTTTATAATTTTACATATGGAATGCTTGTACACTGTTGCCAAATCCACTTTTGCATACTGTTCTCTGGAAGTATTTGTCACCCATTTCCCCGCCCCCAAAATTAATTTTTAAAAAATTTCAACATGTTTTATTGCTTGGAACTGCCCAGATAATAAATTATGTTCAATGACCGTTTTGTTTTTTAAATCAAATTAATTGGAGGAGATCAGTTTTTGGAAATTTCTTTTTTGTAGTTTTACATCCCTTTTGCCTCTCACATAAAGGTTTCTTCTGTGTTATCTTTCCTGCTGTCTTTGTACATCAGACATAAAAAGTCATCGGGTACATTCCTGTCATGAAGTACTGCCAAAAATGTATCTGTGACCTTGGATCAGAACTTGAAATGGAGCCAACTATTTAACTCTACTGCAATGTTATGCGTGTACTAGTTATTGGCAAATTAGCAGGCTGTGGAGTAGTGAAAACCTTGAAAGTTAAAGCAAATAAATGCTTTATCTAAATTAAAAGTAATTATTTTAAGTTAATTTGGACAAACAGCAGATGTTCTGTGTTTTTTGAATCAAAACAAAAGCAGTTGTTGGAAGCAAGTGAGAGGAGCAAGCAAGGCAGGCACAGACCTGCAATACTTGGTAAATCCTTGACTTTGTTTCATTACGGCTGTAAATAAGATAGTTAATTGCATAGAGACTTGACAACTTACAGATGGGCTAAGTGTAAGAAGAACGGATGTCAAGCTCTGCAATCTCTTCCACCTGGAATTGCTTATTGTTGTTAGTATGGAAGTAGTGGGATTGGATCACATAAGTACAGATTTTTAAGCAGTAACAAGAAGGGGGGTGACTGAACTCACTGTTATTCTCTTTAGTGGGTTTTTTTATAACGGGAAATAGGTTAATTTTACTGTGCACAGATAGATTTCAAGATTGACAAAGTTTGCAAATTTGACAATGCAGTAAGTATATTACAGTGTGGTATTTATGATAAAATGTTATCCCATACAGTTAAGAAATAAGCACTAAGTGCAAAGAGAACATTTTAGCTTACTTTAAACTTCATACTTGCATAAGACGATTTGCAGATTTATCAGTATCTGTCTTCTGGGTGTTAATAGGATAAAATGAAGGAGAGGAAAATTATCTAAGCTGCTTTGGATCCCCATTGGAGAGAAGGGCAGGGCATAAATGAAGGAATATAAATGTTTTAAAACGTTAATTTTTTGTTTTTCCTTTTAAATTTGTCCCAGGGTCTGCTGATTGAAGCCAGTTTGCTACAGTGCAGCAAAAAAGAATGTGATGAATCTCCTCTAAAATACACAACACAAATTAATAACAAGCTAATCCTGGATATACGACATTACATAAGAAAGTACTACAGCGTGAGTACTTTTCTTCTTTACATTTAGTCAGTTATTTCAACATCAAATTCTAAAGCTTGCACTTCATCTCTTTATCTTTGGGTCTAATTAACACTTTAAGTATAAACAACTTTAAGATGACTTTTTGTATGAATTAAATATTTAGACTATTTCCTTACAAAAATGTATGCTAGCATGTAGCCTGATCTGCAGAGTATTTATAAGGTGTATATGTCACTCATTGTTTGGAGTTTTTTCTAGCAATGTTTCCAATTAGCAAACTGAATAGTTTGCATAATCTTAATTTGGATTTTCAGATTACAAGTGGATTATACAGAGTTTATTCTGAAGATATCATGTGTTTAATTTTGCACTGGGGAGAGAGATTGAAATCAATGGTAAATTGTTAGTGTTTCTTTCAAATTGTTTGGGAAGTATTGCTCATTAATGCAGAATGTAACATGACTAATCCAGTTCATATCTTGCTTAATGGCAAAGAAAATAATGTCAGCATGAATAATTCATGCTTTGCATATGCTGCTTCCTTTATTAAAGTGGTTTGTCAATAATCCAAAAGCAGATGAGCAGGAGGTTTTTGCAGGATACTACATTTAGGGAGATTACTTTTGTATGAATCTTCAAAGAGCGGTGTGTGCCCAAAATACCTTGAGTTTTCTGTTGAAATAGATGTTCAGAACTATAACAATTAAATCACATTTCCTAAGTTAAAAGTTGCCAGTAGTTTGAACATTCTTTTCAGCACTGCACTCCTTGATAGGTGACATCTAGAACGTATGGAAATAACAAGTTCAGACTAACAGTACCGCAATATACTGGGATGTGTGATGCTTTCTGGGGATGGGGGTGAGCGGGGGGTGGGGCTCATGAAATCTGATAGCTTAAAAGGTTGATTTAGTTTATTTATTTACTTACAACACTGATACCCCTTCTGCCCAATCAAGGCATGTATTTATTTTCTTAAAAAAAAAAAAAACCTTAGAACTGTGTATGCATATTAATTGTAGAAATATTGACAGGGATAGGGAGAAATCCTTCAACATTTGCACTATAGTATTAACTTGCATTTCAGTGAGTTAAGTAATCACATTTTGAAGGTAAGTATCCACAACTTTGATTTTGATGACAATTTAAAGTTATTTAGATGATGAAGTTTTCTGAAAAGATTACCCTATACTGACAACGTAAAATTCTGTGTTATACCCCTTTGGATTTTGATTTGATCATCTGATTTGATCATCATCTGGTTTTAACTAGTTTTTACAGTTGGAATGCCTTTAAAATTTAACTTTTACACTTGTATATTTTTGTGTCCATTGTGTGAAAATGCTCATTACAGGAGATTATTATTGGTGGTGCTAGTGGAAAGTGCTGTTAAGTCACGCCTGACTTGGTGATACCATAGGGTTTTCAAGGCAAGAGACATTCAGAGGTGGTTTGTCATTGCGTTATTATTTTGCTTACAAATAAATTGGATCTGATGCTTTCAAAATCATCACATTTAACTTGGTTTGCTCCGGATACACTGCAGAACTGTATACTTGTAGATAATTGTGACAGGGTAGGTTCTGCCTCTCCCTAGGAGCAGCCATTGAAAGCTGAAGGAATGTTGGGGAGATAGCTAGAAAACAGTTAAGAACAGCAGTTCAGAGTTGGCATCTGGGAAGCTGAGAAGAAAAAGGAGGATGTCTGACTGAGTAAAACTGGGGAGAAGAGCTGCTTATAATAGGATGAAAATAGTAACTTTGTAACTGAAAGATCCCAGTTGCAGGAATAGGGTCACAGTTCAAAAGATGAATGGAAGTAAAATGTTGTAACTTTTACCTGACTTTCTTCAGCGTTATGTTAATACTATAAGTAAAAGTTAACGTTTGGTTTCATTTAACCCTATGGGCTGTGTGTCTAAGGGAAAGAAACACACATGATTTAATATCTTAGTCTCTAGGATATGAATAAACGGTGACTGTGTGTGAATGGATTTGTGCCCCCAATCGCTATAATTCTGTGAGATCAAGGACCTGTTATTAAAGGTCCCTAGGCTACCCTGTGTTGACGACTCTGTGAGTGAGAGGGAGGACCTGAGAGGGAAATGGTCAAGTCTGTCTGTATATTTTAAGAGACAAGAAGGATCACAAGAATGTTATGGATTCCATTGGAATGGACTAAAATATAAAATCAGAATGTAATGTTCTTGTTTGTGATTGGTTGAATCCCACCAGTTTTCTATTGGTACAAGCAGATTATCTCCTACTTTTCTCACTCCCTGGCAACATCTTTTGACCTATAAAAGTCTGTACCATAGAGAAAAATCCATACAGGAGGGAAGGGTTGTGGTCAGAGGGAGTCAGATTACCTTTCCTCCTCCTTCCAGCAATAGAAAGCTGTTGGGATCCAACCCAAAACTTGCTATGTGTGATGAGAAAGTGTTCCTATTTGTTTGGTGGCATATCATCGCTAGAAAATGAATATTTAGCTGTAGTGTGAAACTCCCCCCCCCTCACCAGGGTCTTTTCCTTTGCATCCCTTTCTACCAACAGTGGTGCCTTAAGATATGTTTTAGATTTTTAGTGCTTTTCTTCAATCCACTGTCTTATACACTCCTTATTTTTTAGTGCCTGCTTTATTTCACAATCCACTATCTACTTTATCACTGAGACACTGAGCTCACTTTGCTTTCATCAGCTCAGCCTCTTTGTCATTTTCATTTTCTTGTTCATTTTCTCTTAAGAGTGAACAGAAGAGTTTATGCATTAAAATTTGTTTTATATTATGTCTGAGCCACAGAGCAACATGAATATTATTTTAAGCGATAAATAAGAAGGAATCATTAATGGAGAGGGAAGACAACATGGTATAGCCAGATCTCATCAGATCTTGGAAGCTTTGCAGGGTCAGTTCTTAGATGGAAGACTGCCAAGGAAGGCAATGACAAACCACCTCTGCTTCTCGCATGACGGAAAGCTCCCCCTTGCTGGAGTCACCATAAGTTGCCTGTGACTTGATAGCACTTTAGCCATGTGTTACATACATGTATAACCATGTATTACATATTGTTTTGGAGGATGAATGACCAATTTTAGTTGTTTTGACTACAATGTATACATTCTATTACTCTTCTGAAAAGAAGTTTTGTTCAAAATGTGTTGAGGCTCTTGAATAAATACTGCTTATATAGTTATTCCTTCTGTTATTGTACAAAGAACAAAACAAAAAACACTTCTTTTTATCCCAGTCTTTCCCTTACTTGTCTTCTTTTATTCAACTCTGTCTCGTTTACTCTTGTTTTCTTTTGCCTCTTCAGCCTGACTCCTGCACTGCAAACTCTGCGCTTTCCTTTAGCCACCCTGCTTCATACTTCTGTCCTTCAGCTTCTGGATAATGTTAATCTCCTTCCAACAGAGATTTCCTGAGCTATGTATGCAGATTCTTTCCCTTAGTCACTGTACAGTATTTTCCCCAGGCCAGTGAACTTTCATTTCTTTCACAAAAGCACACAAGCATCCTATTTTATATCACCTTCTCTGATCTGGTTTTACTGCATCTCCCCACCACTTCCCAAGACATGAACTTGCTTCAGTTCCATAAGGATGTGTGCAAGAACTCTTTTTCTTCTTCTTCCAAACTTAGATCCAAAGATTAGAGAGGATGAATAAGCATTCACCATTGTTATGGAATGTTCAGGAATGGTAGCTGTTCACCCCAAAGCCCTCCCGTGTTTTAGGAATAAAAGGATGAGCATCCAGATAGAAGTAAAGAGAAGACTGATGGAGAGGAATTAGGTATTTCCAACAACTTTGTCTCCTATCTTCTCTCTCCTCTTCAGCATCTTGAAAAGAAAGAACATAACATGTGGAGAAGTAATGAGTTTGTAGGTAATGCTTCCTCTAAGCTAGGGAGCATTGGGAGCAAAAATTCTACTTTGTGAGCTGCATAAATTAGTTTGCTCTGGGGCGATTTTTCCTGAGCTATGTGAGCCAGAGGCTAAAAAACTGAGCTAGCTCACACTAACTCATCTTAGAGGGAACACTGGTTGTAGGTGGGGTGCAGGAACTGAGGTGACTGGATTAGCATGAGTAAAGTGAGTTAGAAATACTTGTGAATGTTCTCAGCTTCAGAGTAGCTTGGCCAGTGGCTTTGGGAGTTGATTTGTAGGCATCGGATAAGCAGTTTCAACCCTGTGCTTGTGATATGTGATTATTGTAAGTTGCCTTAAACCAAAAGGAAAAGCAGGACATAAATGTTTTAATAAAAAAATAATAATGTGTATATAGACATACTCTGAATTTGATATAATTGAGGTTCATTGTGATGCAAACAAAAAACTGTCTGGAAATTCAGGTGACATAGCAGTTGGAGTTTTGCAGTGCATATGTGATTAGAGCAAGGGACCATATGCAAAACGAAAAAAAATACTTTCCTGGCAGTTCCCTCCTATCACTTAATTTAGATTTTAAGAGCCATATACTGGACATAGACTGGATGAGATGAAGGGAAAGGAATATAAAAGAAAGTGCTACATGGGCTAGAGAGCAGTAGAAAAAGCACAGGGATCCTTTGCCTCCCTCAAATTGACCTAGTATTAAATATATAGAGAGTTCATCTATCCGGGAGGGTCATGACTAAGTGTTAACTTTATTTCATGACATGTAAAAAAGTGATCTGATTTTACTGTCTACGTAGATCTGTCTGTGATCTGTATGTACTTAGAAATCTGCTATTGACAATCTAATACTGGATATCCTTGCTGAACTGAAACATTGATTGTTAAACTGGAATAAATTTGAGGTACTGTGTTTTTTTGTTTTGTTTTGTTTTTACCTGAAGATGGAAAGTAATTTATCACAATGGAATCAAAACATTATAGTAAATTTCAAGGGGGGGGGGGAAGTGGTCAGCTAACTTGGTCACAGTTCTCCTAGATCTTAACTATTAGAAGGTAAATATTCTCTAAAAAATAAAGCACATCACTAGTTGCCTGAGCTTGTGTTGGTGTAAAATATTTTAAAAGGCATTGTCAGGGTCAAGCTATTAGTGAGAATATGTTCCATTTGAAAAAAAATGTGAACTTTGATTTACTTTCAAACAATGCTGTTTTGATGTGGTTATAAATGAGTTCATAAAATATAAATACTACTACATGTGTTGTGTGCATGCACATGTTCACTGAAGATTAGAATAAATCATCTTGATTGGATTTCGGTGATATGTGTTCCTCACTCTGTGCTATAGATCCACATATACATCCCATCCTGGCAATCAATAATCTCACTGCCAGAGTTGCCACATGTGAGCATAGTGTTTGAATAGGATTTATCCAGAGTGGGTCAGATTGCATGTTTGACATTTGGGAATTATCTGGGATATTGAATCTTCTGTTGGTGCTCAGTATGTAACCATGTATGCACAACATAGATTTTTGCGTCAGTGTAGGGACACCTGGAAGGTCAGTTATGCTTGTGTGGGATAGGGGGACATATAATCTTTAAAAAGTTAAGGTAGTCCCCTGTGCAAGCACCAGTCCTTTCCAACTCTGGGGTGTCATTGCTTTCACAACATTATCACGGCAGACTTTTAACGGGGAGGTTTACCATTGCCTTCCCCAGTCATCCACACTTTCCCCCCAGCAAGCTGGGTACTCATTTTACTGACCTCGGAAGAATGGAAGGCTGAGTGAAACCTCGAGCCGGCTACCTGAACCCAGCTTCCGCCGGGATTGAACTCAGGTCGTGAACAGAGCTTAGGACTGCAGTACTGCAGCTTTACCACTCTGCGCCGTATAGTCTTACATCCTCACTAATGCATAGAAATAGGGATGGAGAAGAATATTGTTCACCCTAAGTCTTAGAAAAGTATTTGTATTTATCTGATGCGACTGTGGGATTCACACACACACTATGTTAGAGCTGCTGCTTCATTTTTTCAAAAGTATATCTATGATTATAAAGCTCATGCAGGTGAGTTCAGGAAGCTAGCTGCTTACATGTTGGATTGCTCACACAAGAGGGCCATCACATATAAATGAACAAAGCAGTTCAACATAACACATATAAACAAACTCATGGTGACTTTGTATTGTAGATGGGGTAAAAGAGTTAAGACCACTTTTGTTCTCCCATTTGTTATTTTTATCAAGCATTTTTTGAAAGTCAAGCCATTGTGACACATACTATGATATAGATTTAAAAAGCTAAGAATGTATTTTCTTGAAAATTACCTCTCTGATCATCACAGATTTTTGCTGTTTTAGAAAACGTATTCCACTTAAACAATAGAACATCTTTCTTAAGCTAGTCAAGTTGTTCTAGTAATAAATTCCTTAATATTCCCTCTGTTGTTCAAAATAATACTAACTATTCACTTTAATCTACACACACATTAAGCTCTTTTTAAAAGGGTGACATACTTAGATTTTATTATTTTCTTCCTGTGTATGCATTATTCTTTTGAAAGATTGATCTAGGTTTTTAAAAAATTCTGCTGAAGAGCAAATAGAAAAAAGAATACTATTTAATCTAAACTGGGAAATGAAGAAGGCTTTTTTAAGCATGAAAATTTCATCATCTTGTCAGCTGGCAGAATGCCTGCTGTGTGGATTCACAAAGGCTAAGAATTACACTTTCATGAAATTTTCCTCACTAACTGCCCTGGTTAATTTGAAAGATAACCCACTGTTCTAATTCATTCCTCAATTGGGTGGTGCAGGTTTTATCTTTGATCTGACAAAGCATTTGTGTTAATCGTTTTGGCCCTCTACTAGACACACTTAGGATTGTGCTTTTACAATAAATGTGTCTGTGATAGCTCTTTAGTCTATTATACTTACAATAGATCTATAGAACTGGTAATTAATTCTGTGCTGCTTTGGAAATGGGAAGAATAGGTGTAGCTCTGTCAAGTGCTACTGGAAGTTTGTTTAGGTGGTTCATTTTTGAAGTGTTACCCTTAGCTTTCAATGAAATATGTATGGTCTGGAGTAGCTTGTTCTGAACTGCCAGCTATAAGTGGGCAAACTCTACCCAAGGTTTATGGTTTCATCTGTTTCCTGTGACAAAATGAATACTTTAAATGATAGCCATTAATTTTTACCCCTTCAAATGAAAACCAGCCACCTAGTTTAGTCTGTATCTTTGGGGATACTACCAACGGTAACAGTATAAGTTTTCACATTACCTTATCATTGCTTGAAGTATTAGTCCTTCAGGAGGAAAAAGCTTATTTAATGCGAAGTACTCTGTCTCCAATGAAAGTATTCAAGTTTGGCTACAGGTACCCATATTGTTTTGTATTTTTTGTGCATGTTGTCACACAGTACTGTTATTTTTATAGATAAAGTATCCCTGTGGTATATTTTTATATTGTAAAGAAATTATTTTAAGTATAGGAACTGCAAACATGTTAGATCTGCATGAATTTATTAATGTGTGTGTAGAACAACAGCATCATCAACAACAAATCTTTAGGCTTCAGGAGAGGCTTTAGGAAACTCTTTTGCACTCTTGCATATTATTCAAACAGGCCACTTTTTCAAGAATGTGTTTAGAAGGCTATTGAATTGCTTAATAAATTTTATATTAGTCTTCTGTGAAAATTCAGAGTTAAATAGCCTTCAGAATTTCTTATTAACTGTAGTGGGGTAGAGTGGTTGCATTGGGATGGAAATAAACAGTACAGGTTCAAGTGAAATTGTTTGCATGTTGATAGATCCAGGCGGGTAGCACACCAAGTTTGCTTCCATGCGAAAGTTCACACCCTGAATAAAACTTTGTTGATCTTCATTGTGGTCTCTCTGCAGTCCCACACATGGGTTTTCCGCCTGGAATGAACCTGACCTTGGAGAATTTAAAGCTAGCCTAGGCGTTTATTTTGGCGCGCATTCCCTCTCGTTCTGGGGAGCAGGCATCCACTGCACATGCCTGGAGCGAGGGGGAGGCGCTCCATCCACCCAGTTTCTTTCTAACCGTCGCTCGGAATAGTCTCTCCTCGTTGCGTCTCCTAAACTTCATCTAGCCTTGCTACCTTCTTCACCAAATACCTGCTTCTTCAACGTTTTCTTCTTCTTCAGACTTCTACTGGTATTGTTAAAAAAAATAAAAGAACTTTATCTTCTTTTACTATCGTCCCGTCTCCTCCCCCCGCCCTGGGTGTATGGAAGGGAAGGATCCTAAAACGACTTTCAAAAAGTGTACTTGGTGTGGGACCAAAATCCCCTCAGCAGACGGACACTCTCTGTGCTTACTTTGTTTGGGAGAGGCCCACAGGACCAACACTTGTACCCATTGTAGCCAATTCAGGAAGCAGGCCAGAAAAAACTGCGCTGATAGACTGAAGAGCCATCTCTTAGAGTCTTCATTGCGGCCTGTGATGCCCCATGCTTCTGGGTCCCAAAACTCACCACCTTCCCTGACTCTGCAAAGGGACGTGGTAAAACCAGCAGCTTCCGTGGCATCGGCTCCCAGTAAGCCTAAGTACGGGAAACACACTAAGAAGTCGGATGACTCCAAGAAAAAACACCGCTTGGAATCTTTGTCGAAACGACACTTGGAGTTGAAATCTACATCCAAGTCGGCTTTGAAGAGTCATTCGGACCCGAGACCATTGGATACCATGACTTCGCATCTGACGACCTCCACCTCGGTATTGATATCCACGGCACTGACTGTTCCACCCAATCCCTACCGATGTTATTACCGACGAAGTCATCCATATTATATCCCGTCACTATATTCACGAGTCCTTACCTGAAGACATCATGGCCACGGAGGCTCTGGAACCATCACCTCGACTCCAAGCTCAACGAGCCAACCTACTTGGGATGCATTCATTCCGCGAGGTATCGGTACCGTGTACATTCAAAGATTCTGCTGTCTTCCCCACTCCATCGGGAGTCCCCAGCTCGTCGGTACCTTGAACGGTCTCCAAGTCGGCATAGGGATCGCTATTATTATTATAGCCCGTCCAGATCCAGATCTCCGTCCCCATATTGACGCCATAGATATTACAGACCCTCTAGATCACCATTGGTGGAACATTGATCTCGGTACTGTGAGGAGTTCCATCAATCTCGGTATCGTGAGGAAACTCATCAATACAGGCACATTGAACCTCGGTACCATGAAGATGCACACCATCATCGGTACCATGAAGAAGCTTACTATCGACCCGAACATTTCAGCCAGGAACCGAAGCAAACATCACCGGCTCCTTCAACATATGCTCCATCGAAGCAGCAAACACTACAACCTGACCAACCTACCCTCACAAGTAAGGCCTTACCATTGTCTATGCCTACACATGACCGACCTACGACTCCCATGGATGCTCCGGAGGATTCCGAAGCCAAACACTCGGAGTCTTCATAATCGATCTCGTCACCAACATCACCTACGTCGGACATTACCAAGCCAGCTGACCTCTCTCCATCTGAGGGATCCAAAACATACCGGGACTTGCTTACAAACATGGCAAATGCTCTCAACATAAAACTTACCACAGACCTACTGAGAGTATCAGATGTGGTCCATGACCTGGTCCATGCAGACCTACCTGCAGAATCCTTTTTACCTATGCTACCCATTCACTTGGAAGGACTAAAGGAGGCTTGGGACAAACCTGCATCGGTACCACCTACATCTAAGAGGATTGAATCCTTATACAAGATACATGCACCGGATTCAAAATTTTTATTTAATCACCCTGCACCCAATTTGATGATTGTGCATTCCTCCTCAAAGTCAAAACAAACACATCATCCTGTCCCACCTGAGAGAGAGGGAAAGAAGTTGGACACCTTGGGAAGAAAACTTTACTCCCTCTCGACTGCCATTTCCAAGATCCATAATTATTTGGCTTATTTTTCGGCGTATACCTTTAATTTAACATCTCAACTCAATACACTTCCGTCTTTACCTGACCCTGCGCAGAAGCAAGCATCACAGATATTGCAAGAGCTCTCCCGAGTAAGCAAACAACAAATTAATTTGGTCCGCCACACTGTTGCTTGTTCTTCTAGAACCATGGCCACTTCCATTGCCTTACATTGGCACGCCTGGCTCCGCTCTTCTTCACTACAGCCTGACATTAAATTCAAAATTGAAGATTCCCTTTTGATGGTCAAGGTCTTTTTAATGCGACTACTGACGACATTCTAACTACAGTGGATGGATGACAGCAGGAAGAGAGCCAAGAGATTAGGGGTCAGTCAGCAGCAGCCTCAAACCAGCAGACAAAGAGGCTGGAAACCATCCTTTTACAAGCGTCCCTATTCACCCAGACAGGGCGACTACTGGAAACGCAAAGCTCCACCAGCTAAGCAACCATTCCATAAATGATCTCGACCACAACCTACTAAGAAGGCGACTCCTGCCCCAAAACAGTCTCTTTGACTTGTTGGTACCACCTCCATCTCTACCATACCGTCTCCATACAACAAGACTGCTCCCCTTTTACCCCATGTGGGAATCCATAACATTGGATTTGTGGGTCCTGGCGATCATCCACAGGGGTTACATCATAGAGTTCGATTTGCCCCCGAAGCATCATCGCTTTATACGTACCCTCCTTCTCTACCTCTCCAGGAAGAGATTGCTGCCTTGCTGGCCAAGGCAGCCATAGAACCAGTCCCACCGCAATTCCATCGCACAGGGTTCTATTCTCGATACTTCCTGGTTCCAAAGAAAGATGGAGGACAACGTCCAATACTGGACCTCCGCAAACTCAAACCACCATATCCGGTACAAAAAATTTCGCATGATCACCCTGCAGTCTGTTCTTCCATTAATCCCCAAAGATGCTTGGATGCCTATTTCCACCTTACCATCAACCATTGCCACAGAAGATTCCTGAGATTCGCTGTCGGGAACCAATATTATCAGTTCCGTGCTCTCCCCTTAGGCCTATCGACATCACCAAGAGTCTTCACAAAGTGTATGGCGGTGGTGGTGGCATTGCTTCGCCAACGAAAAGTCTCCATATATCCCTACATAGACGACTGGCTCATTGTGGCTCAATCTCAAGAGCAACTTCAGCAGGACATTTCCACTACTCTAGCACTTCTATCCTCACTGGGCCTTCAAGTCAATCTTCAAAAGTCCAACCTTGTCCCAACACAAGACATCCAATTCATAGGCACACACCTATCAACGGTACCCCACAAGGCCTTCCTTCCTGCAGACAGGGTTCACAATATTCAGTCTCTGGCCACTACCATCATATGTCATTCTACCCAGACAGCTCTCATCTTTCAGCGCATGCTGGCTCTTATGGCGGCCACGACTTCCGTCCTCTGCCATGCAAGACTCCACATGAGACCCCTGCAATTATGGTTCATACGGACGTTCCATCCACATTGACAATGCCAACGAACTTTGTTAACCGTTCCACATCACATCCATCCAGCACTGGAATGGTGGACAATAAGACATCACCTTCTGGCGGGGATGCCATTCATATGATCACCTCTGTCAGCCATTGTCACGACAGATGCCTCGAGGTGGGGTTGGGGAGCCCACTTCGGCACACTAATGGTACAAAGGCAGTGGACAGCCTACGAAAAATCCCTCCATATTAATTATCTGGAGCTGTTGGCGGTCCACAGGTCATTCCTACCATCAGGTCATTGCTACCATCTCTTCATGGTCTACACATCCAGGTCACCTCAGACAACGTAGCAACAGTGTTTTATATCAACCGGCAGGGGGGGCACTGCATCTGTCCATCTATGCAAACGAGCTTTAGCCCTCTGGCATTGGAGCATTGCTCACAACATATATCTAACAGCTGTTCATTTGCCGGGAATCCAAAATACCCAAGCAGATACACTATGTTGCCAACTCGTGAACGACCACAAATGGACTCTCAAACGATGCTACCTCCAAGTAGTTTTCAAAATGTTTGGAGTTCCGGTCATAGATGTGTTTGCCTCCCCGGACAATACCCAATGCTCACACTTCTATACCAGGGGCCCTCCATCAACTCAGTCTGCGGGAGATGCCTTCCTCCATCAGTGGGAGGGACCACTACACTATCTCTTTCCACCCATTCCACTGATAATGAGAACACTTCAGAAAATCAGATCAGATCAGACCAATTGCATCCTAGTCACACCCTGGTGGCCCCGCCAAGCATGGTTCACCATACTCCTCCTTCTATCCAACAGTGTATTCCATCACTTCCCTCAAACTTGGGACCTCATTTCTCAACAAGACGGCAAGGTCCTACATCATGATCCAGGACTTCTGCAACTGCCTGCTTGGATAATCAGTTTCTAGAATTTCCTGCAGAAGTCCGACATGTCCTATTAAATGCCAGAAAACCGTCCACTAGAAAGTCTTACTCTCAAAAGTGGAAGCGATTTGTAGAGTATGCTGCTCAATACAATTTCCTACCTACATCATCCTCTATAGCTCAGATCCTGTCATACACCTTGTCCCTCTCTAACTCAGGCCTGGCTTACTCCTCTTTAAAGGTTCACCTGGCCGCTATTTCAGCCCTTCACCCGCATATTGGAGGATGCACTGTTTTTTCTCATCCTGCTGTAAGAGCCTGCCTAAAGGGCATTCTGCATCTACGACCCCCAATTCGTCAACTACAACCTACGTGGAGTTTATCTCTTGTTCTGAGCAAACTAATGAAACCTCCCTTTGAACCAATGGCATCCATTCCACTGCACCTCTTATCATGGAAGATAGCACTACTAGTGGAACTTACATCTGGCAGAAGAGTTAGCGATGTTTGTGCTTTTCGGACGGACCCACCTTATACTGTCTTCCACCATGGCAGAGTGGTTCTAAGTCCTGACCCTACTTTCCTACCAAAGGTCGTTTCACCTTACCATCTGGGAAAGTCAACCACTCTACCCTCCTTTTTTCAGTAACCTCAGCAGGCCAAAGATTACACAATCTTGAAGTACATCGGCCCTCGCTTACTATATTGAGAGGACATGCCCTTTCCGTAAGGATTCTAGGCTTTTTGTAGCCTATGGAACTCCTAAACAGGGACACAAAATCTCTACCCAAAGACTTTCGAAGTGGGTTGTGGCTGCTATTGCTTTATACTACCAACTAGCTAAACAGCCCGTACCCGAACATTTGCGAGCTCATTCCACTCGAGCCCTTTCCACGTCCTCGGCCTTTTGTAAAGGTGTACCGATGGAAGACATCTGTGCCGCTGTGGTCTGGTCTCCTACATCGACATTCACCACGCACTACGCCTTAGACATCCATGCCCGGTGAGACGTGTCCTTCGGACAAGCTGTACTTCACTCTATCTTTGATTGAAGCCTACAGTCTCTTCTACTGTAACTACAATACCTTGTATCTATATACATGCTTAACTCATGTCATTCCTTTTCAGAACCAGCTCCTGCCTCCATGCACTTCAGCTTACCAGTCACCCATATGTGGGACTGCACAGAGACCACGATGAAGATAAACAGGTTGCTTATCTGTAACTGATGATCTTCGAGTGGTCATCTGTGCAGTCACACATGCCCTCCCAGCCTTTCCCACTGGTTTATACTCTACCTTATCGATAACTTTCTCTATACAGTGGCTAGAAGAAACTGAGTGGGTGGAGCGCCTCCCTCTCGCTCCAGGCATGTGCAGTGGATGCCTGCTCCCCTGGATGAGAGGGAATGCGGGCCAAAATAAACACCTAGGCTAGCTTTAAATTCTCCGAGGTCAGGTTCGTTCCAGGCGGAAAACCCATGTGTGTGACTGCACAGATGACCACTCGAAGATCATCAGTTACAGGTAAGCAACCTGTTTGTCTTAAAGATGCCATTGGACTATAACTTTACATGTTGGTATGTTTCCATAAAGACATACAAACCACTTTTGTTGGATTAGACACAAGAGTCCATCTAATCTAGCCTTCTGTCTCCAACAGTGGCCAGCCAGAGATGTACCTACAGAGATGGGCTGCCTTAGAACATAGTTGTTTTGTATTATGTCTGATAAGATTTGGAAGTGTCTTCATATGAGGAATGTAGCTTAGTTTCTATATTACAGAAGAATGGCATAGCTATAGTGAAATTAGTAGCTCATTGTCAGCGCAGGGTTAATTGAGGCTTCAACAATGAGAGAACTCTTTTCTTTTGAAAATAAGTTTCATTTATTGATTACAACAATGTTACTCTTGCAGAAGGTCTTTGAGAGTGATAACGTATAGGGAACAAGCACTAGCATTTATGGGGATACATCAAAGCCTGAGGGATTTAAATCATTCTCATAATAAAGTTACATTCTGCTTTCAGAGGTGCTTGATTCACACGCCTGTTATCTCTTCCGTTGGGCCATCCCCACTCCCCCTCCCGGCTGGTGTCCTTGCCGGCGCCTGGGAAGCGGCCGCGCTTCTCTGCACTTCAAAACCGTTTATGGCCTCTGGCGCCCAATTCCCTCCCACCTTCCTTTCCCCCCTCAGGCATGCCTAAAATTCTACGGGGGATCATCAGGGTTAGTTGCAAGCAAATAAACATTATAGGCAATATGGTTAGTATCAATGGAACACAAGCTGACACTCATGGTAATCATTCGTATTTGCTATATTGCCAATAGTTAAAATTTGTTTCAGCCTTGTTCTAAATTTTTACTTGGATTTAATTTCCATATCCTAATCTTATTACACTGCTTATTGGATAGCCTATTCTATTGAATACATTTCCTGCCCATGTCTCTAAGAGGGACATTTGGATCTGTGAAATATCAGTATACTAATTAATTATTTCTGGATAGTCTTTTTACACAGTGTTATCTTCTTTCTTAGATATTTATCTGTGTCTCCCCTCCCCCCAATAATGATTAAGGATGCATATTTTCACATATCTTATAACCTTATGGGTAGAAATAATGAGCCCAAAAGGAAGCTTAGCTCTGGGAGATCAAAGGTTACAGAATGATTTAAAAATAGCAAAATAATTAAGAAAAGCCGTTAGAAAAAAATAACTGTTATAATAGATGACTGGGTCAATATGTGTTCAAGTCAAGAGAAAGAGACTGGGTTTCTAGATACTCCCAATGACTGTACTATGGAGCAGATGGTTATTGAGCCTACCAGGAGGGAGGCAATCCTGGACTTGGTCCTAAGTAATACTTAAGACCTGGTGAGAAGTGTAAACATGATTCCACCAGTTGGGAACAGTGACCATAATACTATTAAGTTTAGCATTTATGTAAATAGAGAGTTGTCCAAAAAGACCAACACAATTACATTTAACGGAGGGGGCTTATGAAGAAGAAACTGAAAGTAAAGGTAAAGAGGGTCAGTTATTTTGGAAAGCTTTGAGACTATTCAAAACTACAGTATGGAAGCTCAGATACAAAGTATACCGCAGGTTGGAAATAAAAAAGGATAGGTTTAAAAAAGGCCTTCATGACTAACAAACAAGCATTAAAAGGTAAGAAGGATTCCTTTAAGCAGTGGAAGACTAGTTAGAGTGAGATGAATAAAAGGAAGCACAGGCTTTGGCAAATGAAATGCAAGTCAGTAATGAGACAGGTAGAAATAGACTATGAGGAACATATTGCAAAAAACATAAAGACCAACGTTAATTTTTTTTCCAAATACATTAGTGGCAGAAGACCAGCCAGGGAGACACTTGGGCCCTTGGATAACCAAGGAATAAAAGGATTACGGATGATAGGAAAATGGCAGAGAAACTGAATGCATTTTTTGCCTCTGTCTTTACTGTGGGCATGGGATGTGGTTGTCCACTGCTGAAATTGAACTTCCAATTTCAGAAAGGTATTGCAAGATCTTGGTCAGATTGGGGAGATGAGAGAAGAGATCCTATGACTGATGGACAAATTAAAATGTGATAGATCACCAGGCCCAGATGAGATACATCCAAGAGTTCTGGAAGAACTCAAGTGTAAACTTGTGGATTTCCTGACAAAAATACGCAATCTGTCATTAAAAGCTGCCTTCATTCCCAAGGACTGGAAGATAGCCAATGTAACCCTCGTCTTCAAAAAAATGTTGTAGAGAACATCCAGGAAATTACAGGCCAGTCAGTTTAATGTCAATACTGGATAAGTTGGTGGAATCCATTATTAAAGATAGGCATATTGATGAACAGAAGCTCTTGAGGAAGAATCGGCATAGATTCTGTAAAGGAAGATCATGTCTCACTAACCTTCGAGGGGGTGAACAAGCATATGGACAAGGATGACCCAGTAGATGTTGTTTACCTAGACTTCCAGAAGCATTTGATAAAATCCATTATAAATCATCATGAGCAGGCCTGCTCACTGAGAACTTTTATAGCTAAAAGCCTCCTGGGGTGTGTGTGCTGTGTGCCAGAGCTGGAATCTCTTTTCCCACTAGAGAGATCATGTTCTGTGGCTCCAGCAACCCCACCCTCAGTTCCTCTTTTGCTGCCAAAGGAGAAGGTTCCAGCTGTTGCTCTCTAGTCTCCTTATCTTTGTGAGTTGTTGGAACAATTATTTCTGTGGCATCCCTCTGGCTGGTTGGCTGGTAGAACTGTTGTGTTCTGTCCCTGACATTCTTTTTATGGCACAAAGACTTTGTTTAAGAAATGCACTTGATGTGGTGCATAAATGACCCAAACTAATGAACACAATCTTTATTCCACTGGGTGAAGGATATAATGTTTCCACCTTTCAAACCTAACAGTGCTTCCCCTCCTAAAGCTAGGGGAGAGCTCGGTTAAAGCAGCACTCTGGAAGAAAACCCTTAAGGTTTCTGATCTTCCATTGAAGTTGATGCTGGTTCCTGAAAAATTGTTGAGGCTTGCATCCTTGGATTCAGGATGCTCTGCTCTATCTCTCAGTTCTGTATCACAATGGGTCTGGTCTAGATTCTGATCTCCACCCACCCACCACTCTTCGTTTGAGCCGCTGGCTAAAAGTCTTAAAACCAAATCAAAGACCAAAGAGAAACAGAAGGCTGGGTCTTAGCATTGCACTCCCATTCATACCCTGGAAACAACACTGGCATTTCAAGAGAGTTTGGGAGCAATTAAAACCCCATTTTTGGGCCTAAGATTTCCTTGGTTTTAATATCTGATGAGGAAATGGAAATGTCAGCTGGCCAGGCTCTGCGCAGCTCCAAACTGAAACTGATGGGCTATGGTTCCATAGCCTCAGCCACATTTGTGGTGGTGGTTGCACCCATATTTGATTTCTGCAGCCTGTGGATTTGATTTCTCCAGCTGAATGAGGTGACAGATTTGTCCCTAGCCCTAGAGATCCAGGCCTATATCACTATCTTCATTGGGTCTCTTCTTATCTCCATTGGCCATGGTCCCCCATAGACCTTGCTCTCCTGAGCCTGTGTAAAGAGGGAATGACAAGGCTGTGGACTCTTAGGGATCTGATACCACCTCTGATCCCAGATGACAGAGCAGAGTGGTTGAATCTGCACCCATACTGCCCACTGAGGATCTCCACATGTACGGAGATCAGATGTTCCATATGGCTCAATCACTTGAATGTTGTCTCTTCAGAGCATAAGCTAAAAATACAAGATTTTGAGTTATCTTTATTCAGAGTCACCAGGTATCATTGTCTTCCCTGTGTTGGAAGGCCTTGAGGATTTATCTCAGGAATTGTGGCAGAAGCCTGTTTGTCTTCAACCCATTTCTAGGAAAGCCAAGTATTTCTATAGAATTAAGAAAGACCCCTTTAATAATTTGTCAACACGCCCTCCACCATCTTCCCTTGTGATGGGAGAGATGCAGCATGAAGGACTCCAGTCCTGCTGTTCTTCACCCACTGACATCTTGAGCCAGAAATTAAACTCTTCCTTGGAACTGAGTTTCAGGGTTTCCACCTCTCAGACTACTATGGCTGAGTATCATCTTTTCCTTTGGGAAAGGATGCTCCCTTATTTAGAGTTTTTACCTGAAGACAAGTGTCACCTCACCAAGGTCATGGGGACAGGCAATTAAATGATCAGAACAGCAAATTAATGTTGGCTGGCATTTAGCAGGCTCTGTGGTTTGAGCTGTGGCAAGTTCACATGTCCTTAGGAGGCATGCCTGGTTGAGATCAACTGTTTTACCTGTGAAAACTGAGCCGAAGATGGAGGATCTGCCATTTGAGAGGTTGCCACTTTTTTTTTACAAGAACCCAGCATAACAATGGAAAGAACCTGTTCATCAGAAATAGTGGCTTCCCAGGCAGAATAAAAATGTACTAGCCTGTTGCCAAACCTGACAGGTGTGTGGTTTGACCCTAGTCTGAAAGAAGACTTCTGGGACTGAGTTGCTTCCCAGGAGGGGAAGGTTGATGGCCTGCCTAGGCCTATTAGAACGTAACCCTGTTGTGGGGTAAATTGCTTGAGAACAGGGCAGATTAGAGACTGGGTGATAATTGGTCACATCGTTTTTCTTTAGAATGGCTTTTTAAGTAACAGGTGGATAAGCACCTCTTTAAGTGGCAAATCAGGTGTCCAGAGTTAGCAATTGATGTTTGGTTACCAAGGGCTTACTGATGTGATCCTTGCATGATTTTACGAACCAGGTTTGGAAAGGGTGCTGTACAAAAGTAGTAGCCTTCGCAGATGCCAGGATATTGTAAAAATCCATTATGGTAATTGAGTCAAAATAGTACATAACTATACTTCTGACAGACCTTTGTTACAACCAGCATCCAGATCAGTGCATATTTGCAATATATTATTATAGAAAAACTTTGCAGAAGTAAGCTAATAATTGTTGCTTCCTGACTCAATAAAGGCTCATATTTAGAAGTCTTCAGATGTGAAGATGTCTTAAACAACTAGGATGGTCATGAATTGGCACAGAAGCAGAGAAGTAACATTTCTTTGTCACTGTCACAGCTGCTTAATGGGTTTTCCAGTAGGCTCTGCAGCTCATTCCATTAGATTCAGTTTTCTGCACGTTCTGTTCTAGACATATTCTGGCTCTCTTCTTTTCATCCACGGTAAACCAGGGACCTGGTTTTTTTCCTAAAGGATGGAAGGAGACAACAAGAAGCAACCTTGTTGATAGCCTCACAATCCAGGTTCCTGGCACAGCCTTAACAAAATATATGTTTGAAATCTTTAAAACCCAGAGAACATTCTGGAGTCCAGTAGGTTCCACCAGCCACTGTGGGACCATTTTAACTAGACTCCCTTTCTTTTTGGGTATTGGGATCATGCTTAACCTTGACTTGACTAGGTAGTGGTCAGTCCATGGTTCAGGTTAGACCCTCAGCCCTGAAACCAAACCTTCCTTCAAAGGCTCAGTGCAAATCCACAGTGTGGCCTCTTTCATATGTTGGGACTGGTACAATTTAAGAGAGTCCCAAGCGATTAAAGGAGCTATCAAGCCCTGGGCCAGCCTAGTGAAGAATCCTCAGTGTGAATGTTGAAGTACTCAGAGTACTCAGTCTAAGTGTCCCCAGGACTACATCTGGGAGCACCTCTAGAGATTCAGACAAGGTGCCTACCCGAGAGCAAAGTGCTTAACTAGCACAATTTCTAATATATTCTTAATTCCCAATGTCAGGAGTGTAAATTCAATGCAAGTGTTAAGTTGCACTGGGGAGTCTGAGGAACTTGAAGGACTCATAGAGCATAATAGCCATGCCTCCTCGGCTTTCTGTGCAGGGTTGGTGGAGATCTGTATAATCAGGTGGAATTAATTTATACAGATACACCACATCATCGTCTGCCACCCACATAACTTTTCCCCAAGCCAAGTCAATTTTCTCATCCTGTAACAACCAAGACAGATGTGCAGTTTTGTGTCCTGCCTATCTTGTAATTGCACAATATTAGTTAAGAGATAGAGGAAACTGCCACAGTCCAGAGCTACAGTCTAGGTGGGCTGACATCAGTGCTGATAAACAGGTGTTTAATGTAATTTTTTAAATTTAATATTAGAGGTAAATTTAATCTTGGACCACCCTACCAATGTAGTAACTACACCTATAACCTCTCTGACAAATAGGTATCCAGTTGATATCTAAAAACCTCTAATGTTGAAAAATCTACCACTTTGTGAAGCAGACTTTTCCAGTGTTGAACACAACTCACCATCAGAACATTCTTCCTCAAGGTGCTGTTCTCCATCAGTGCTGATCCTGGGTTGTGAGTGACAAGTATCTCTTTTCATCTTTTTTAGCAGTAGAACTTCTTCCAATTATTGTGTAAAATGGCTGGGCCCTGGCTATTCGCCCCAGGCAAAAAGAATGTAACATATTACATAACAGAAAAGGGGCACTGATTTCCTGCAGGATGCATTTCTGATGTCATGGAACAACGTATGCTTCTATATGGACATAGTTGTATTCTCATCACCCACCTCTGACTGCACCAAATACACTTTCTACCGGCCAACTGCATGTTAGTCCACATTCATCCATGATAGGACTTTTTGTCTTGGATTGTGATCATGTTCTGCAGCAAGATATTGTCATGCAGAACCTCAGCGAATCTACCCCTAGATTTTTAAAATAATATGGCTAACTTCTTGTTGAAGTTGAGGAAGTGTCTCACAATACACTCGTATGCCAGGAAATGGAAAACATCAGGATACTCAACACCAGCTCATCCAGGGCTGCCTACTGAATAAACTTACAGGGACATTTAAGCCAGTAGGAACCCTAATGTGTAAATAGTACTCAGCACCAGGGATTGATTCCAGCAGCCTGTTCAAGGCACATGTGATTGTGGATCTTTCCTGCATTCCCCTCCCTTCAGCATTCCTTTCCAACATCAGGAAAATTAACTCCTGAGATTGTGGAACTTGCAGGTCAGGAGGCAGCAGAGAGAAGGGGCAAAATCTCTCTTCTATTAAAAGAGCTTTACTTATCGTAGGAAGGTTATTTTCACCCCTTTCTAACTGCAGCTTCAATTTTATAAATATTACCAAATTGAGAAATTATATTATTACCTGAAAGTTTTATTGACTGTAAAGACATAAAATTCTAGGTTTTCTCCTGAATCCTTTATTTAATTAAAACTTTATTTTGAAAAGTATATATAAAAGAGGGCTGGGATCTCCCATTTTATGATCATGTTTACTTTCTTTACATTCTTACACTTTCTGCAAATTCAATAAGGTTGGGAACTCTTATCTTTCAGCCCTAATACTTTACATACACTCTGGAGATAATAGTCTGGCATACTTACTGGGACTCAAGGCAGATTAGAATCATAGAGTTGGAAGGGACCTCCAGGATCATCTAGTCCAACCCCCTGCACAATGCAGGAAACTCACAAATACCTCCCCTTAAATTCACAGGATCTTCATTGCTACCAGATGACCATCTAGCCTCTGTTTAAAAACCTCCAAGGAAGGAGAGCCTACCACCTCCTGAGGAAGCCTATTCCACTGAGGAGCTAACTGTCAGGACGTTCTTCCTAATGTTGAGCCGGAAACTCTTTTGGTTTAATTTCAACCCATTGGTTCTGGTCCTGCCTTCTGGGGCCACAGAAAACAATTCCACACCATCCTCTATATGACAGCCCTTCAAGTACTTGAAGATGGTGATCATCTCACCTCTTAGCCGCCTTCTCTCCAGGCTAAACATGCCCAGCTCCTTCAACCTTTCTTCATAGGACTTGGTCTCCAGACCCCTCACCATCTTTGTCGCCCTTCTCTGGACCCGTTCCAGCTTATCTATATCCTTCTTAAAATGTGGTGCCCAAAATTGAACACAATACTCCAGGTGAGGTCTTACCAGAGCAGAGTAATGCAATACCATCACTTCACGTGATCTGGACACTATACTTCTGTTGATACAGCCCAAAATTGCATTTGCCTTTTTAGCCGCCACATTACACTGTTGACTCATGTTCAGCGTATGATCCACTAAGACTCCTAGATCTTTTTCACACATACTACTGCTAAGACAAATGTCCCCCATCCTATAACCATGCATTGGCTTTTTCCTACCTAAATGCAGAACTTTACATTTCTCCCTGTTAAAAAATCATTTTATTGGTTTCAGCCCAGTTTTCCAGCCTGTCAAGGTCATCCTGTATCCTGTTTCTGTCGTCTTCTGTATTTGTGACCCCTCCCAATTTAGTATCATCTGCAAATTTAATAAGCATTCCCTCTTACACAGGATTACACAGAATAGGTCAATACAATCAATAGGATGTTACGTGCAGTAAACAGTACAGTAGGCTTTGGATCGTAGAAATGTGGGACCAGCCAGAAATCTGAAACAACAGAAGCAGATCATAAGTATTAATGTAATGAATTAACCAATGCAAAAACTAATAGATGACTGTCCTCAACTCTTTACCATTTTGTTACAGTAGAGCTCTGCTGCCTGTGTAGAAAAGCCCTGTGGAATGATTCAGTTTTGTACGGTTTGCAGAAAGCATTCCTGATCTCCTCAGGCAGAGGCTATTCCATAAGGTGGGGACCACAATGGAGAATGCACGTTATAGGGCTTCTGTAAGGATGACAGAGATACTATTCATAAAGCATTTGGATACGAGAAATGCCGTTTTTTCAGTATATTAATTATCACTGTTTATACAGCATGTGTGTGCGTGGGTGTACACACACACAGCATTTATATACATGGTATATCGCATGTAGAGATGAAAGATGGTACTTTCTCATACTTTGTGCCAACCTGGCACAACTTTTTATTATTTATTTATTTACTTGTTTGTTTGTTTCTATTTGTATCCTGCCCTCCCTGTTCCAGGCTCAGAGCGGCTAATATCACTTTTAACATCATAAGATACAATAATCATAAGATACAATAATCTATTGTAAAACCATATTAGTAGAAAACATTAAGCAATTACTAAAACCATAATATATAAAATTAACTTATTTGGTGCTATATCTGCTGATACATAATGTATAAGAGGTGAGATGATCACCATCTTCAAGTACTTGAAGGGCTGTCATATAGAGGATGGTGTGGAATTGTTTTCTGTGGCCCTGGAAGGTAGGGCCAAAATTAATGGGTTGAAATTAAATCAAAAGAGCTTCTGGCTCAACATTAGGAAGAACATCCTGACCATTAGAGCGGTTCCTTAGTGGAACAGGCTTCCTCGGGAGGTGGTGGGCATTCCTTCCTTGGAGGTTTTTAAACAGAGGCTAGATGGCCATTTGACAGCAATGAAGATCCTGTGAATTTAAGGGGAGGTGTTTGTGAGTTTCCTGCATTGTGCAGGGGGTTGGACTAGATGACCCTGGATGTCCCTTACAACTCTATGATTCTGTTCTATAAGATAGATAGTATGGCATCTCATAGTTCTTCATGGTTTCTCATAGTTGTATAACAAAGTAGAGCTGGACTGCAGTGTCCCAGTTCCATGAAAAAGTGAGTTAGGTGCATTCATCTCTTACTATTTAAACTTCTGATTTGATCTGACAGGTCTGTATGTAGACAGCATAACAGTTACAAAATATATTATTATTCCACCCCCCCACCCCCCAAAAAGATCTTGTGTCATTTCAGATTCTGCATCTTTGATAGTTTGGAGCTATTCTATTTCCTTAGATAGCGTTACCATAAAGCTTCCAGCAGATGCTGAGCCCATTAGCATGAATTCCAGAAAGGCTTCCAGTAGTTATGCCTTTTCCTTAAAATAGAAGCCTTTGTCTCTCTGACTAAACAGCCCAGCTGTACATATTAGTAATACCTCAGCTTCATTAACTGTTAGATATATTTTGTCTCTGAGGAGCCAAGAGTGGCTAGTGCTTCTATCAGGATCCATCTTGCCATTATTTCAGAACATTTATTGTTTAGTTCAGTTTCTCGCCTGTCCCATTCCAAGTGGACGATAGTTCATATTTCAGTAAAGCACATATTGAAATATAATAGTGGGATCTCAGCATGAGGGATGGAGAAAATCTCATCCTTCTCCTGATTTTCCTGCCCTGGCTATCTGTTCATTTCTTCCTTTCCTTCTACTAGCAACTCCCACAGCTTCTCCCATTTTGTTGTTTTCTTCCTTTTTTTCAGCCCCATCTCCCCATCCCCTTTAGCTCCATTTTTCTTTCACCCTTCTTTCTGCACTGAATTCACTTCCACACTTCTTTCCCTTTCTGCCTAATCCACCCCGCCCCTAGCCTTTACATGATTTTTGTAATGAAACTCCCTAAGTTTGGTGTAGTGGTTAAGTGTGTGGACTCTTATCTGGGAGAACCGGGTTTGATTCCCCACTCCTCCACTTGTAGCTGTTGGAATGGCCTTGGGTCAGCCATAGCTCTGGCAGAGGTTGTCCTTGAAAGGGCATCTTCTAGGAGAGCTCTCTCAGCCCCACCCATCTCACAGGGTGTCTGTTGTGGGGGAGGAAGATAAAGGAGATTGTAAGCCACTCTGAGACTTTGATTCAGAGAGAAGGGCGGGGTTATAAATCTGCAATCTTCTAAGTCTCATGAGATAATATTGCAAGATCTTGGCATTTTAAATTTTGTTGCTTTTAAAAATTCTCTTTTTTTTACTTTTTAAATCCCCCCCCCCACAGACATACAAACAACTCCACTATGTATCTGTACCTTGTCCCCAATAAGTAGTTTGCTTCCTCTGTTAAGGTTGTTATCCATAGAATGGCAAAAGTTCTGATCTACCAGTAACTGCTGTTGTATACCAGTATTCTCCTGCCTTAGATTGAAATTGGGCTTCAGGTTATATGGAGGTGTATAATATGAAATTTGGTGGCATTTGTAGCCAAATTGAAGGTTGTAGAATGATTGGATCCTGTGAAAAAGATCTCTGCGCAAAAGGGGAAGAGGCCATTTATACCAGTTTCCTCCTGCTCTTGCTTTCCTTCATATCCCCCTTCATATATGTGGCTAGTATGAGTCTCCCCAGGATGCGGGGGTGGGGTCATACTTCTGTGCATGGAATTTAAATTTAAATTGGAATCCAACCCGATGAGTGGTGGTGGTCTTTGAGACAGGGTAAATGCAGTCAGATCTCTTGATGTATGAAAGGATTTTAAATGATGGCATGTGAGAATGGAAGTTTATATATTGTGAGCTGCAGATACATCTTCAAACCTGAAAGGAGTGAGTAACATTTGGGAGCATGGCTCATGCTGGTGGTACACTGGAGTGGTTTGTAGTTTGTGAAGATATTTTCAAAAGCTAATCATTGGTCTATTAATTGCCCCCATTGGCATTTTGGTGCAAAATTTTGAATGGTTCTCCAGGCATCTGCTGAACTGGTGGGGAGGGTGCCTTCCATATCCTGCTACAGTGTTGTCTCTACTATGCATTTGTCAGTGGCAACCACTGACTGAGATGTCTTTAGGTAATCCTTTCCAGCCTTTCTCAGATCATACAAGGATTCAGCAGTGGATCCTCATGTGTCACATTCTAGCAGACCAAAGGTCGTTTACAAGAAGAGCTGACACAAAAGAATTAGTCTTTTCATTTTTGATAAACTTGGTAGTAAATACAGCATTTTAACTTTTCTGGGAAATTACTTTACCATTTGAATTACAGAGTAATGCATTGCTTAGACAAGATGTGCTGGGTAGTTTTTTGTTTTTTCTTTTTAGATAGTCTTTAAAAACCAGTCACCATTTTAAGGAACAAAATACTGTTAAAGACACCAGATTGTAAAAGCTTTGCCGCTCCTTCAGAGTGTCTTGGAGCCATCCTCTGATATGTAATTGCTTTTACATCAGTCACAAGAGAGAGACAAGAATGCGTTTTCCTTGAACTTAACAGTTTGGGCAATTTTCTATAATCCAGTAAATACAAATTGTACCCTGATTATCCATCTAGGTCTGTCAAGCAAATTTTAATGGATGAATGAATGAGTCAAATCTGTGCATACAAATATATAAATGTGCAAAATATGGGTCTAATTACAAGGCAGCTGAATTTACAGAAGGTCAGGTAAACAAGGCGCTAGTGCAATGATTATTAATTGTTAATAATGCCTTTGGGAAAATATTCAAATTTGGTTTTTTTGAAGACCTAACACAATTTTTGTCCTTTTTGGTAATAATAAAGCACCTAATATTACAAGCAAAAGGTATTTTCTCTCTTTGTTACCCTTTCTTGGTAATTGTTTTATCTTCCAGACTAACAGAAAATATGGAATATTTTCATTCTAAATCAGTCTGTCTTCATGATTGCATCTCCTTCTAAAATTGGACAGGGTCCTCAAAGCAGTGATGATGTCCCCGAGAAGCTCCTGCTTTACACAGTAACCAGTAGGCATGGTTTTATGAGTTTTCTGTTAAGTAGAGCCTGAACATAATCATTCAGAGCAGGGGGTAGTGGAGGGATGACTCCTCCCAGTAGTTAGGCTGTATTTGGGAGGAGGAGGAGATTGGATTTGTACCCCACCCTTCACTCAGAGTCTCATAGTGACTAACCATCTCCTTCCCTTCCTCTCCAAGCCACATTGGGAATGATGTTGCTGTGGTGACAGAAGCACAGGGCACTGATGTTTAGTCGTTTTGTGACTTTGTTCCCTTTCTTTACTGGAGGAGATTAGAAAAAGATCCCCAGAAACTTAAATATAGAGAAAGAAGTAATGTTTCTTTCTCATCGCTCACCCTGAAATTTGAGAAAGTGTAGAAGTAGCAGATATTCTTCCAGGACCCATGCCAGAAAATGCAGTGACAATTTTGTGTTCCTGGCATAGCTCCTCAGTGTATTTCTCCAGTCAGCCCCAGAGGGGACAGGAATATTCTGTGCATTAACTTGTTCTGTCAAAGTCTCCTGTAGATGCAGCCTTCTTTGAGTTGAAAGAAGGAAGCAAGAGAGAACCATTGAGTGGAACCCAAGGGTTCATGTTTCTGTGTTCATGCAAAGACTCTAAATACACAATATACCATAAAGGTAAGAATGAGGATAGGCTGGTGATCAACATCACTGGGGAGAACAGGTCTTTGTTGAAGGTGGAATCTATTTTTTTACTTCTGTTTTGTTTCAAGATAAAAAGATAAATAAGTGAGTCTCCTTAGTTTGGGCCAGGAAGCTACTCCCTAATCGCCCATTGTATGTTCCCACTTATGTTTCATTTGATAGGATGGTAGTGATGTGTTCCAGTAGATCTTCGTGGTTTCTGTGCTTCACACTCATGGGATAGAGCTCCTGCGCCGATCCCCGAATCGGTACCTAAAAAGCCCGGGATTTTTTCGCGCTCGGCACCAACGGGCATGCGCAGGCATCCCAGTGCGCATTCTCACCAGCGCAAGGATCCCGCCAGTACCTTTCTGACCGCTGCGCTGAGAGGTTCTCCTTTCGTGTCCCCGGTCGGTAACGTAATCTTGGATTGCTTTTTTGCCTTTGTATATAGCCTGTTTGTTATTTTCCTAGTGTAGTTAGTTAGTTAGTTGTTAGATAGTTAGTTCGTGTTGTTTTTTTAAAAGTTTATTGGACTTGCCCTTCGGGGCTCGTTTTTCCCCCTCAGAAACTTTCCTGGACGGGGTTTTTTCCTGGGCGTCTATGGAAAGACATTGGGGTTTTTTTAAGAGGTGCCATTCCTGTGGAAAGAAGATTTGCCCCCCCCCCCGACGGCCATTCCCTCTGTCTCCTCTGTCTGGGCGAGGGACATCAAGTCGAGTCTTTCGCTCACTGCCTGAGCTTCTCAAAGCAAACTCGCAAGAATCGAACCGCGAGGCTTTTGCCGGCTTTGGTCAAGTCACCACTTTGTCCTCAAAAAAGATCGCATTGGGCCCGTCCGTACCGATGGGTGAGGCTGCAGACCCGACAGTCACATCGGCTGAGGCTTCGCCGATCAGGACCGAGATGCTGGTTGAGCGCGGGCGTTCCGCGAAACGGCCTTCTGAAGGGTCAGTGGACACCCCGGCTAAGAAGCGTCGGGATGATTCAGGGACCCGATCATCTGTGCCGAAGAAGGTGAAGTCGAAGGAGAAGCGGAAGAGGAAACCATCCCACACCCCTTTGCTTTCGCATGACGCTTCGACATCGATAGCTCCACCAAGAAAGATCTTGGCCTCCCCGCGTCGTAGCCCTTCGGTGTCGAGAGGCAGTGCTTTGCAGCTGCGCCTATCGGCATTGGAGCACGAGATCGACTTGACTCAGCGCTCCCACTCTTCAGGGTCCAGGCGTCGCAGTGAGAGCGACTCGGTCTCGGAGGTGGAGGTGTCGGCGCCGATGGAGCCTTCGGCACCATTGTATCAGGTGAGAGGCCGGAGACTTCAATAGTTCGTCGCTTCCCACCGCTCCCATCATGGGAGCAGTGCCAGTGGCCTCCTTACCCTTATCCTTACCCACCATACCAATGGTACCCTCCTCGCAAGTTCGGTGACTGGGACCAACAATCTGAGGCATTTCACATGTCCAGGCTGTCTCAACATTCTAGAAGGCGTCCTTCAGCATCGATTGCTGTCCCGCCGGACAGACACGGCGTAGTGGTGGAGGAAGTCCAACCTCGGTCATTGGGGTCGATCCGGTTGCCCGTCAGAGAGTCTACTCCGGTGCTCTCGGAATGATCTCTGCACAGAGAGTCTTCATCGTCGGACTCCAAGGTCGGTACCGACGATCCGGACCGGACTTTGGAGCCTTCCCCGGTGTCTCCTACGGCTGAAGATCTTCCCATCTCACTGTCGGAAGATCTAAAGTCGTATGGGGACCTGGTGAAGAGGATGGCACTCTCCCTCTCGCTTCCTGTGTCACAGCCGCAACCCGTTGTAGACGATAATGTGTTTGACATTATGCAGCTGGATATGTCTACAGCAGTTGCCCTGCCGGTGACGAAGGTCATCCTACAGGCAGTGAAGGAGCCCTGGGTGAAGCCTGCTTCTACGGCAGTGTCATCGAGGAGGTTGGACCATATGTACCATGTCCAAGAGTCCAGGGCTGAGTTCCTCTTCACCCACCCGAAGCTAAATTCGGTGGTTGTTTCCTTCTCATCCAAGGCCCGCAAGACGCACTCCTGTCCCCCAGACAAGGAAGGGAAGAAGTTGGATAATGTCGGGAGGAAGTTCTATTCTGCTGGGGCTCTGGGAGTAAAGGTATCTAACTATGCCGCGTGCATGGCTAGACAGCAATACTCAGTGTGGGAGCAACTAACCCCCCTGCTGTCTTTCCTGAGTGAGAAGAGGTCGGCTACAAAGAATTTGCAGAAGGAAGGCTTTGCTGTAGCCAAGCAACAACTGGCTGCAGCAAAGCACATGGTCGACGTTTCAGCAAGGACCATCACTTCTGCTGTCTGCCTCTGCTGCCACTCCTGGCTCAGATCTACGGCTCTCCAACAGGACACCAGGGCCTTCGTCGAGAATCTGGCCTTCGAGCGCGAAGGCCTCTTCAGCTCCACCACCGACAACGCTCTCCAAGAAATGGACAAAAGTATAAAAACTTGCAGGAACCTGGGCATACCGGCATCTTCCAGAGCTGCGAAACAGAAGCAGTGGCATAAGCCTTGGCCAAAAGTTCTCCCCAGAACAACAATGGAGACCTCGCTCTGCTCATCATGAGAGTAGGTCCCCATACAGGGGGAACAACAGAAACCGTTATGCTTCACAGACCACCGGCAAGTCCAAGGGCACTCGCCGTCAAAAGCAGGGCCTTTGACTTTCTGGCAGCACGTGTCACCGTCCCCTCTTCCACTTCGCCTATCCGCCTCCACCCATTCCTGTCGGCCTGGGAGTCCATCACTACGGACAGGTGGGCGCTTTCCATCGTAGCGGAAGGCTACAAAAAAGACTTTGTTCAGATTCCGAACCAATCCGTGGTAATTACCACTCCCCCTTCCCCACCTCTGCTCGCGGAGGTGAGCAACCTCTTACAGAAACAAGCCATAGAGAGGGTCCCGACGGAGGCCAGGACGGGAGGTTTCTACTCTCGTTACTTCCTGGTTCCCTAGCGGGACGGGGGTCTAAGACCAATGATGGATCTTCGGAATCTGAACAAATTCATTTTGTAGCAGAAGTTCAGAATGTCCACTCTGCAAACAATTCTGCCCCTCATCAACCATGGGGATTGAATGGCGACGCTGGACCTCAAGGATGCATACTTCCACGTCAGCATCCATCCTGCGTTCAGACATTTCCTTCGGTTTGCAGTAGGTTCTCAGCACTTCCAGTTCAAAGCCCTTCCATTCGGCCTGTCCACTGCACCTTGGGTGTTTACGAAGCTGGTGAGCGTTGTGGCTGCCCATCTCCGGCTTCAAGGGATAGTCGTCTTTCCATACATCGACAACTGGCTCCTTGTGGCGGAGTCGAAAGAGAGTTTGTCATCCCACATTGCCATCACTCTTTGTCTTCTCGACATCTTGAGTCTGCAGGTCAGTTTGGAGAAATCACACCTTACTCCATCAAGGACAGTTCAGTTCGTAGGGGCTTTGCTGGATACGAACCTGCATCGTGCGTTCCTGTCTCAGCAGAGAGCGATGGACATTATCAACCTTGTCGAACTTCTGCAGAGTCGAAAGTGGGGCAAGGCGCAGCAGCTGCAGCGGATGCTGGGGCTGGTGGCAGCGACTACAAGCGTGCTGCTCTTTGCGAAGCTGAGGATTAGAGGCCTACAGCTTTGGTTTCTTCGTCAGTTTCACCCGTTACGGGACTTGTAATTCCACCTGTGACACTGCAAACGCTGCAATGGTGGAAGTCAAAGGATAACATTTGTCAGGGAGCTCCCTTCCATCTACCTGCACCAACTGTGACTATCACAACCGATGCGTCGTTGTGGGGTTGGGGGGCCCACATGGACGATATGTGTGTAGGAGGTCCTTGGCCTTTGAAATTGACTCACTGCCACATAAATTACTTGGAACTGTTCATTTTGCTCTTCGGTCTTTCCGCCCCATGGTGGCGGGGAAGATTGTTGCTCTGCTAACGGACAATACCACTGCCCTGTATTACATCAACAGGCAGGGAGGGACAGTCTCTCGATGGTTATGTGCGCTGGTGCTGGATCTGTGGTCAGAGTGCCTGGACTACGACATCTTTGTGAAGGCAGCGCAGCTTCCCCGCATGAGTGGGAGTTACAGTGGCACTTCCTCCAACCTGTGTTTCAGCTCTGGGGATATCCCCAGGTGGATGTCTTTGCCACAGTCGAAAACCGGAAGTGTCCTCTGTTTTGTTCCAGATGGGACTCAGATCCAGAGTCGTTGGGAGATGGTCTGCTGTTCCTGTGGGAAGGTCAGTTCCTTTATATGTTCCTACCTCTTTCAGTACTGATGAGGGTGGTCAACAAGATTGCGAGAGAGAGGCCATACTGTATCCTGGTGACTCCCTGGTGGCCTTGCCAGAACTGGTTCCCGATCCTGCTTCAACTGGCGAGGGGGGTCTTCTACCAGTTTCCGATGGAACCGGAACTTCTGTCAGCTCAGGACGGTCGTGTTTTCCATCACAACGTGCAACGTGCCCCACCTGAAACTGACAGTGTGGTTCATCGACCCTGTGGGTTCTCTAGCAGAGTCCAACATGTTTTCTTAAACAGCAGGAAACTTTCTACCCGCGCTTCCTATGATAGGAAGTGGTGGAGGTTTCTGCAGTTCCTATTTGATCCCTCAATCTCCCCCCACAGGGTGGGATTGTCGGTAATTTTTGAGTGTTTGTTATTTCTGGTGGATGCTGGCCTTGTTTTTTCTTCCATCAAGGTTTATTTGGCAACAATTTATGCGTTTCATGAACCGGTTGAGGGGCACTATTTTTGCACACCCTCATTCGAAGAGGTTTTTGAAGGGTTTACTTAGGCTTTATCCTTCATCGAAGTCACCCCCACAGTTGTGGGATTTGACTTTAGTGTTGGGCAGGCTGACTCGACGTCCTTTTGAGCCGATGGCCACATGTTCGTTACAGCTTCTTTCTTGGAAGACTGCCTTTTTGGTAGCCATCACATCAGCACGCCATGCAGGGGAGCTCATGGCTATGCGTTGTCACTACCCATATCTAGTTTTTCGGGAGGCTGGAGTGTCGTTAGCTCCTGATATTTCTTTTCTCCCCAAAGTGGTCTCAGTTTCACCTCAACTTACAAGTTTGGTTGCCTACTTTTCATCCTACTCCTTCCTCGGATGAGGAATGTAGGTTGCATGCTCTTGACGTGAAGAGTGCTTTATTGTTTTATTTAAGTCGCTCCAAAAGTTCTCATAAGGACCAGCAGCTTTTTGTTTCTTATGTTGCTCCTAAGTTAGGTTCCAGAATCTCATCTCAGCGTCTTTCAAAATGGCTCACTGAGACTATTAAACTGTGTTATTTGTTGGCCAAGAAGCCGTTGCCTAGGCCTATTCGCGGACACTCTACAAGAGCAATGGCGACGTCAGTGGCATTTCCCTGACGGATGTTTGCAAGGCTGCCACCTGGTCCTCTCCGCATGCCTTTATGAAGCACTATGCGCTGGACGTGCATGCTCAGCAGAGGACTCGTCTGGGAGCTGCGGTGCTGCAAGCTGCTTCTTCTGGTTGACTGTCTTCCCGCCTCCAGATATGTCTTGCTTGCTAATCTCCCATGAGTGTGAAGCACAGAGACTACGAAGAAGATAGACATGTTGTGTACAGTTCTGGTCACCGTACTTCTAAAAGTACGCTGCAGAGCTAGAAAAAGTACAGAGAAGCAACTAAAATGATTAGGGGGTTGGAGCACCTTCCCCATGAAGAAAGGCTGAAGAGTTTGGGACTTTTCAGTTTAGAAGAGAAATTACTACGGGGTGGACATGATAGAGGTTTATAAAATTATGCATGAGGTAGACAAAGAGAAATTTTTCTCCTTCTCCCAAAATACTAGAACTTGAGGGCATCCAATGAAGTTGGGGAGGTGTTTGTGAGTTTCCTGCATTGTGCAGGGGTTGTACTAGATGACCCTAGAGGGCCCTTCCAACTCTGTGATTCTATGATTCTATGAAGTTGAAGGGCAGTAGGTTCAGGATGGACAAAAGGAAATGCTACTTTACACAAAGAGTGATTAAAATGTAGAATTTGTTGCCAGAAGATGTGGTGATGGCCATAGGAATAAACAGCTTTAAAAGGGGATTAGATGAATTTATGGTGGGTATGTCTACCAAGAGGACCTCCACAAACTGGGTGAGTGGGCAACAATATGGCAAATGAAGTTCCATGTTGGTAAGTGTAAGGTGATGCACATTGGGACAAAAAACCCGACTACAAGTATACGCTAATGGGATCTGAACTTACTAAGAGAGAAAAAGACTCGCCGTACTAGCCATATGACTGAGGGCAACATCCACATTCAGACACTAATCTTCTATATCCCAGAGACAGGAGACAACCTCAGGAGAATGACCTCTGTTCCCTGTTGTTGGCCATCCAGACTGTGTTTGACAGGATACTGGACTAGATGGACTATTGGTAGCAGGGTTCTTCTTATGTTCTTATAGAATATGGAAGCTTTTCTGGCCCTCTCTTCCTTGTATTCCATTCTATGGCTACAAGTTCACAAACAAGAATGCATAGGAGGAGGCTTTAATGTTGATCCACGCTGCCACTTCATCTGGCCAACCAGCCTTTAAAAAGGATCATGTTGTTGGAATTAAAACTAAATATAGTTTTGGTGGAAACAAGAAAAAAAGAATTAGACGGATGTAAGATCCTCCTCCTTACCTTCCATTGTTTTAATATCCTCCCCCCTTAGTCCTTTAGTTTATCCAAGAGTGGTTTTACAATGAAAGGCCATGGGGTTGATACATAGTTCGATGATCCAACTGTCAATATATGATATATGAACTAGCGTTATAATACCATTGTCACCACCTGTCTGTTCAACTTTTAAAAATGCAAGTGGCCAGTTATTTGATTAAGTAGCCTTATTTGTACAAAACCTCCTATGTAAATTCCATATCAAGAGGAAGAGTTGTACCTTAGCTTTAGATGTAATATGTTATCTTTTCATGGATGAGGTTTAATTTAGTATGGGTGGGAGGCTTCCAAATCCCACCTGAAGAATAAAGTAGTACGGCACAATCCCAGAAAGGTTGTATCATGGGATATTGCTAAACATAGTTTTGCTCTTAGTTGAGGTACCAACTGATGTGGCAGTCCACATGAATGCTATGGTCTGTTTTGTGTCTTTCTCTTTAAAAGGACTACAAATGAAAAGGAATGAAATCCTGTCACAATATTTACACCAGAAAAGCTCTTAATAAACTTTTTTTTTTACTAGATTCAGGTGGGTAGCTGTGTTTTCTGACTCAGGAGAATTAAGTTTGAGTCCAGTGGCACCTTTAAGACCAATGGAGTTTTATTCTAGGTATAAGATTTTGTGTGCGCACAAACACTTATTCAGATACAGTGACTTCGTATCTTTGCCACCAAATGGTGCTATTTTGTTCTCACTCATAATCACTTCAGAGTTGGCGACAGCTTGTTCCTTTAGATCAGTGGTAGAGCTATGGGCACTCACATGACTGCACAGCATGCTAACATCTTTATGGCTGACTTGGAGCAATACTTCCTAAACTCCCCCCTACTCATGCATCTCTTTATATCTACAATACATTGATGACATTTTATTGTCTGGACACATGGTAAAAAGTCCTGTGCCTATTCCACGAGGCATTCATCGACTTTCACCCCACCACCAACCTGACAATGAATTGATCTATATAAAAAATACATTTTCTGGACACTACTGTAAACATGCATAATGGATCCATAGACATCATTTTATACTGGAAACCTACTATACAACAACCATACCTGCATGCCTCCAGCTACCATCCTAAATATATCAAACGATCCATTATATACAACTAGGCTGTATGCTAAAGCCAGGTTTGATCCAACCCTACAGACAGAGTTTCTCACCTGAGGGATCTACAAGAAATCTTTTCAGAACTAAAGTATCCCCCTGATGAAGTCAAGAAACAGATTAACAAAGCCAGAATGGTACCCAGAGGAAACCTGTTGCAAGACAGGCCCCAAAGAGACAATAATGGAACACCACTAGTGTTTACATACTGGTACCAGCTCAAAAAAGTTCATTGCATCATCAGCAATTTACAACCTCTACTGGATGACAGGTCTCTGTCAGAAGTACTGGAGGGGCAAATCTTTTCTTGCCTGCAGAAAGCTCCCCCTCCAATCTCAAACAACTCTGCAAACACTATAAGACATTAATTTGAACATGGACATTGGTACCAGAGCTTGTAATAAATTCAGATGCCAACTTGCTGCCACATACACCCAGGCAACACAATCACTGGCCTAACAACATCAACGACACCATCTCAGGCTCATTCACTCGCTCCTCTTCTAACTATGTATATGGCATTAAATGGCAACAGTGCCCTTCAGTCCTCCACATAGGCAGGGGCGGTGCCAGGGTTTTTGGCACCGTAGTCCCTTGGCCCCACCACCACTATATCCCCTACCCTTTCCAAAGGAGGTCCAGCATTGCTTGTTGGCTCCCTTTGATTCCCAGGCTGCTGAAGGCCAGCAATGCTTCCCCTCCACTGTCCTGCCCTTATGGCCTTTTCCCATGACCACTAGAGCCTCCTTTGCACCTGCATGACAAACTCCCAGCCCCAGGGAGGGTGGGGGCACCTACCCACCTCCCGCACCTACCCATTGGTGGCCTTCTTGCTCCTCGAACCAGCCAGGAGCGAAGTGGGCCCTACTGGGCTTTGGGAAGGTCATTCTTTGGGAAGGTCCATTCTTCAGGAGAGCAAGGGCTGTGGAAACAGAGGGGTGCCCCAACTGCACATGTGCAAGAGGATTTAAAAAAAAAAACAATCTTGCAACAGTGAATAATAAACCTGGGAGCTACATTAACCCATAAAATGCCAAGGCAAAGGAAGGCATCTGTGACCAAGCCTACTTAAGGAAGCTCCCTGCTAAAATGGCCTTTTAAAAAAGGAGAGAGGAGGCATAAGAGTACGGTTTCAACCAATCAAAGTCACGGTTTGCCTCTTTGCATTGCTGTGCTGGGAGGGTGGCAGGGGTGTCCAAGCCTAGTGGAAATGATAAACCCAGGAGCTACATTAACCCATGAAATGCCACGGCAAAGGAAGGCAGTTGAGCCCCAACCCCACTTAAGGAAGCCCCCTGCTAAAATGTCCTTTTAAGATGGAGAGAGGAGGCATGAGAGTACAGTTTCAACCAATCATAGTCACAGTTTACTTTGCTCAGCCACACTGCGAGGGAGGGAGAGCCAGCGGGGAGGCAGGTGGACAGGGGCGACCAAGCCTAGTGAGACTGGGAAGGCAGGTGGGCGATTCCCGCGAGGGACACAGCAGACTCCCTGCTGGCACAGACCTTCTGCCCTTTTGAACTCAGGGAGGGGGTGCCCACCTCTCAACCCCGTGGCGTTGGTGTGCCCTAGAGGGGCACCTACCCAGCCTACTGGGATGCGCCAACCCTGTAGATAATGCAAAGAGGTGAAACTCTACAGTAAAGGATAAATGGACACAAACCTGACATCAGAAATCACAAGACTGAGAAACATGTAGGAGAAAACTTTAACCTCCCAGAACTTTAAATGGGTGACCTCAAAGTAGCTGTTTTATTGCAAAGGAATTTCAAGAACAGAATAGAAATGGAAATTCCTGAGTTGCAAGATAATACAACACTCAGAACAATGGAATCTTCTTCGTGGTCTCTGTGCATCACACTGATGGGATATAGGCGCCAGCGCCGATCACGATCGGTAACTTCAAAAGCTGCGGATTTCCGCGCCCCAGGCCCAGTGCGCATGCGCAGAAGCCCCACCGAGCATGCTCACTGGGGCCGGAGCGGACATCCCGCCAGTTCTCTTCTGACCGCCACTTGGATCAGTCGATCATTCGCTACTTACTTTACTTTATTCGATTTATATCCCGCCCTACCCCACCGAGGTGGGCTCAGGGCGGCTTACAACAATAAAAGCTAACAAAGGTCGATTTAAATACAATTAAAATTATACAATAAAATACATAAAAGCCTAAAAATACATAAAACGGTCGGTGAACTTTCCTAAATCTCTTACTGGATTGTGGATTTCCAAACTAGTGACTTTCATTTAAAATATTTTCATTGTTTTGAGAGAGCGGAGGCGCGGAATTGTTTTTGAATCTTTTATTTTCCGTTTCCCAGTCCCCCCCCCCCTCCCTCCCTCTCTTCATCCCTCTGCACCGCATGGAAAAGCGGTGGGGATTTTTCCGGAGGTGTGCAGACTGTGGAAGCAAAATCGCCCCTCCAGACGGGCACGCCTTGTGTCTACTCTGCCTGGGAGAGTCGCATAGACCGGACTCGTGCGCACACTGTGCGAAATTCTCGAGGCAGACCAAGAAAAATCGGGCAGCCCGCCTAGCGGCCGCGTTGATAAAAAAAGCGCTATCGCCCAAAAAGATGTCGGCAACACCCAAGCCTTCGACATCGGAGTCGGTCGATACCGACAGACCCTTTACCGACGCCAATCGCCCGCGAAAAGACCGGGCTCGGCAGCAAAGTCGGACTCTTCCACGCCTGCTAAGCGGCCTAGGGAAGAGAAGGGTACACACTCGGAGACGAAATGGAAGAAGAAAGCAGACAAGCCTAGACTTGCAATGCTTTCGCCGCCCAGGTCACCGTCGGATCCGGCGACTGGAATCGTACTACCACTAAAGCTCTTTGCTTCTCCAAGCCGTCGGCTAAGCCCTCCGACGTTGACTTCGATGTCAACTCAGATCGCCATATCATCAGATTCCGATCGCGACATCGAGCTCACCCAGCGCTCGGGAACGGGAGACAGTCCGCTAGAACTGCTTCACACTGGGACTTCATCCCCCCGAACCAGAACCTCTCCCAGGGCCAGCCGTGCTAGCCCCCATCGAGGTCGATCTCGCAGCCCACATCGACGTCGATCCTCCTCACGTCATCTGTCTCGAAGTCCTAGTCGGGATCGCTCGTGCAGCCGTCAGCGCAAACCACCCAAGAGCCCTCAACGCCGATGTCGATCAAGAGAGTCCAAAAGGGGCACCTCGCCTAGACCTCATCAAAGGGAGATATCCCCCCTTCGAAGACCACCACCTCCATTGCCCTGGGACCAGAGGCAATGGCAGTATTTATACGGCTCCTACCCAATGCCATCGGTCTTTCCCTGGCTGCCGCAGAGACAAATGGACTGGGACCAGCACTCAGAAGCTTCGGTCAGGTCCCGAACATCCTACAGAACACCCAAACACACCCCATCTGCGTCGGTGTCGAAACCTCCCGAGGTTGAACCGACTGAAAAACAAAAGACCTCTCCTCCCAAACCAGACAGAGAGAAGACAGCAACTTCTGGATTACCCAAGGCCCCTGCCACTCCTCAACTTTCATCAGAGCACTCAGAATCCCCCGAAGGTTCTCCCAGATCGGAGGAAGGATCGATGCCAGAGGATCAGGGCGCCTTATCGTCTCCGGAAGAGCCGTCGCCTCCACAGAAGGTGGGAGAAGAGCTGCCGATATCACCGTCAGAAGACCTAAAATCGTATGGAGACCTTGTAAGACAGATGGCCCAGACCTTATCCTTGCCTACAGTTCAACCACAACCTGTGGTCACTGATAGTGTCTTCGACGTCGTACAATTGGACACTTCTACCGCCATTGCACTACCTTTAACCACAGTGATGCTACACACCGCCAGAGCATCTTGGGACAAGCCTGCATCGACGCCTATATCGTCTCACAGGCTCGACCACATGTATAGAATTCAAGAGTCTACAGCTGAATTCTTATTCAACCACCCCAAGCCGAATTCAGTTGTGGTCGCCTCTTCTTCCAAAGCGAGAAAAACACACACTTCCCCTCCAGATAAGGAAGGGAAGAAACTCGACAACTTGGGTAGAAGATTCTATACCGCTGGCTCACTGGGGGTCAAGGTAGCAAATTATTCAGCGTGCATGGGACGCTACCAGTACGCTTTATGGGACCAATTGTCAAACATATTACCCACGCTTCCAGAACAAGCTAAGAGTGCGATAAAGAAGATACAAAAGGAAAGCTTGGCATTTGCGAAGCAACAAATAAACTCAGCAAAACATTCGGGAGACATTGGAGCTAAGACCATCTCTACTGCGATTACTCTCAGACGCCACTCCTGGCTGAGGTCGACGGCGTTACAACCGGACACCCAGACATACATTAAAGACCTCCCTTTCGATGGTAACGGCCTCTTCAGTGGCAATACCGACACGGTATTACAGGAGATGGACAAAAGTATCAGAACGTCTAGAAACTTGGGAGTATCTGCTTCGTCCAAAGCTCAGAATAAAAGATCCTGGACCAAACCATGGAACAAGAAACCGTTCCAAAAGCAGCAAGGTGAACAGCAATGGAGACCTAAGAGTACTTCATCCTTTACAAAGCCCTCTTTCTCGGCAAAGTCTAAGTATTCTCCAGCTTCATCTCAATCCTCACGCCAGAAGGGGAACCGCCCGCCTAAGCAGGGCCTTTGACTGTATTATCCCTGGCCCGTGCTTTTCCCCTTCCCTTTCTTCGGACCACACCAGACTCTACCCCTATCTGCAGCCTTGGTCCAATATAACAACGGACAAATGGGTTCTATCCATAATACAAACAGGATATCAGACAGAATTCTTTCAGAACCCTACAGTACCTACTTATGTTCAAACTGCTCCTTCACCAACTTTGATGGAAGAGGTTCAGTCGCTCCTCCGCAAGAACGCGATAGAACCAGTTCCAGCACACCAAGAGAAACAGGGGTTCTACTCCCGTTATTTCATAATCCCCAAACGCGACGGAGGTCTTCGACCCATCATGGACCTCAGGGCACTGAATCTCTTTATCCTCCACCACAAATTCAGAATGATCTCCCTACCAAACATCCTTCCTCTTCTCAACACAGGGGATTGGATGGCCACATTGGACCTGCAGGACGCCTACTTTCATATCACCATACATCCAGCACATTGGAGGTTCCTCAGGTTCACCATAGGGAGGTCGCATTATCAGTATCGGGCCCTACCCTTTGGCCTCTCGACGGCTCCAAGGGTTTTCACAAAGACCATGGTCGTGGTGGCAGCCTATCTGAGACTACAAGGGATCAAGGTTTTCCCATATATAGACGACTTGCTTCTGGTAGCAGACTCCAGGGAGCGTCTACTTCAACATGTCCATACTACTCTGACCCTCCTAGAGAAACTAGGACTACAGGTCAACGGACAGAAGTCCTGCCTCCAACCCTCACAGAGGGTACAATTTATAGGTGCTATACTGGACACTCGAATTTGCAGAGCTTTCTTGCCTCCGAAGAGGGCAGACGACATTATCTCCCTGGTACAGCACTTCTTCAGCAGCTCGACAGTCACAGCACTGCAGATCCAACGCCTGTTGGGTCTGATGGCCTCCACCACAGCAGTTCTGACGTTCGCCAGGTTCCACATGCGAATGTTGCAATTATGGTTCCTCAGGCATTTCCACTGCCAGAGAGATCTTCCGTCACGCAAAGTGAGCCTTCCATTACCAGTTCTTTCCACTCTGGGGTGGTGGAAACAGAGACAACTCCTCCTGGAAGGAGCACCATTCTACAGGGAGAGCCCCTCTCTATCCATAACTACGGATGCGTCCCTCTGGGGATGGGGAGCCCATATGGAAGGGATGTGCGTGGGAGGCAAGTGGCCGCCGTGTCACTTACAGTTCCACATAAACTTTCTGGAACTATTGGCTATACATCATGCAGTCCTGTCCTTCCGCAGACTGATTGCCAACAAAACAGTGGCAATATTGACGGACAACACTACCGCACTAGCCTACATAAACAGGCAGGGCGGCACGGTGTCCAGAAAACTCTGCCTATTAGCACTCTGCATATGGGAGATATGCAGGGAGACAAACACGATGCTGTATGCTACACACCTCCCGGGCAGTCTCAACGCATGCGCGGACTTCCTCAGTCGGGGGGGTGCCATCCTCCACGAATGGGAGATAAACTGGAAGTTTCTCCAGCCGGTGTTCCGGAAATGGGGGACACCGGAGGTGGATGTGTTCGTAACACGCGGCAATGCAAAGTGCGAAAGGTTTTGTTGCAGGGGAGGCGTAGATCCTAGGTCGTTGGGGGACGGTCTGCTCTTCCCCTGGCGTCGACAGCACATGTACCTTTTTCCACCCATTCCTCTACTCACCAAGGTGACCCACAAAATCTACAACGAGGGCCCGAGAGGGATTCTCATCACCCCATGTTGGCCCAGGCAACAGTGGTTTGCCCCAATTTTGAGCCTCTCCAAAGGGGTCTTCCACAAGTTTCCCATGGTTCCAGATCTCCTCCTGTCACACCGAGGACAGGTGATGTACCACGATGTACCGAACCTGAAGTTAACGGCGTGGAGACTGGAGTAGGGACATTTTCGACAAGAGCACAACAGATCATCCTGAACTGTCGGAAACCATGTACGCGGAAGTCGTATGAATATAAGTGGTCCAGATTTGCGACCTTTACCGCTTCCACCTCGGTGGACCCCACAAGAGCAGGTCTTCCTTTAATCTTGGACTTCTTGTTGACCTTGCTAGACAAGGGACTGGCAGTGTCCTCTCTCAAGGTTTACTTAGCAGCCATCTCGGCCAACCACGCACGGATTGACGGGCACTCGGTGTTCACACACCCGGATGCTAAAAGGTTCCTGCGTGGCCTTGCTAGACTTTATCCAGCAACGAGACGTCCAGCCCCCTCGTGGGACCTCCCAGGGGTCTTACACGCTTTGTCAGGGAAACCCTTTGAGCCTATGGCGACATGCTCCCTTCAGTTACTGACGTGGAAGACCGCCTTCCTGCTGGCTATACTGTCTGCACGCAGGGTGGGTGAACTGGCAGCGCTACGCTGTGACGGCCCATACCTTTGGTTCTGTACAGAAGGGGTCTGGTTACGACCAGACATCACGTTCCTGCCAAAGGTGGTCTCCTCCTTCCATTTGAACACTGAGATTTATCTACCAGTGTATTTCCCTAACCCTAGCACAGACTCGGAATGCAGGTTCCATGCGCTAGACGTGAAGCGAGCTCTTTCCTTCTACTTGAAGAGGGTGAGTCCTGGTTGCAAGGACCCCAGACTCTTCGTTTCTTATGCTCCAGCTTCACTGGGCAAGAGAGTGTCGGCCCAGAGAATCTCGAAGTGGATCACTGAGACCATTAAGCTCTGCTACTTGTTGAACAAGAAGCCTCTTCCCGGGCCGATTAGAGCTCACTCTACTAGAGCTATGGCTGCTTCGGCGGCATTCATGAAGGGAGTGCCGCTGAGGGACATCTGTGAAGCTGCCACGTGGTCCTCTCCGCATACCTTCGTAAGACACTATGCATCGGACCTGCGGTGGCATCGAGGTTCATCTGTGGGCCGGGCTGTGCTGCAGTCTCTTTATCCTTGATGGACCAGAGCACCCTCCTCCAGGTAGGATGTCAGCTTGCTAGTCTCCCATCAGTGTGATGCACAGAGACCACGAAGAAGATAAACAGGTTTCCTACCTTTAACTGATGATCTTCGAGTGGTCATCTGTGCAGTCACACTACCCGCCCTCCTTCCCCTCTGCTGCCGGTCCTTCTGTGGATCATGCAGCGGTCAGAAGGAACTGGTGGGATGTCCGCTCCGGCCCCAGTGAGCATGCTCGGTGGGGCTTCTGCGCATGCGCACTGGGCCTGGGGCGCGGAAATCCGCAGCTTTTGAAGTTACCGATCGTGATCGGCGCTGGCGCCTATATCCCATCAGTGTGACTGCACAGATGACCACTCGAAGATCATCAGTGACAGGTAGGAAACCTGTTTATCCCCAGGATTTAACAGGAATATTCGTTTCTTATCACATTACATATGCTAACCTCATTCATTTGTATTCTTACCAATCCTTCAGACTGGACATACACATATCCTCTTTATTTTATTTCTTAATTTGAATAGTACATTAGAATAGTAGAATGCAATGTAATGCAATCAATAGTAGAATGTAATGTAGGTTGGAATGATAGGTTGGAATGTATTTCTTTGGTCTGGAAACAGGGGAGATAACTCTACAGAACCAATTGCCCCACTTCAAATAAGATGCTGCTGTAAGGTCACCTCCATGCTGGAGAGGAGATGGAGCGTAATGGAAGGGTCTCAATTAAGGATTCATCTGCCAGTCAGTGTCCAATTCTGACATATTTATTTCCTTCACTGTTTCCCCCTGGAAGTAAGCTTGTTATTTCTCTTTGGTACTTGAATATATTAAAATATTTGTACATTAATTTTACCACTCATTCTCTGCCTGAAGAAGTGTGCATGCACAGGAAAGCTTACATCTTAAATAAAACTCTGTTGGTCTTAAAGGTGCCACTGGGCTCAGAATTTGTTCTATTATTTGTACTGTTTAGCACAGATGAAAGAGGGAACAGGGAGGGAAGCAAAACTACACAAAACAGAGACAGCAGTGAATTACGCAATTAGTTGAATTGGGTATGTTTACTCTGGAAAGGTGTGTGCTGCATTAGATCACTTGCCTGAAATGTACATGGGTTGAAAAGCTTGAGTTATCTTCATGCATTTTGTAACTGTTGTCCCTATATTTCTTTTTTGCAACCATACTTCTAGTTTATATTTGTCCTATGAATAATTTTTGAAGCTATTAATGGCTGTATAGAATGGGGTTTATCAAGCAGAAGGAGTATTTTCCCATTTTCATGTCTCTTGGCCAGTATTTTCTAATTTTAAAAAAATGGATAATCACACAACAATAGTTCCTGTAAAGGTAAAATAGCCATAGAAGAAATTAAAAATACATATATAGCATCATTAAAACGTTTTGTCATTAGCAACTGCCTAAGATCATTGTTCCTACATTTTCTGTATAGTATGCTGGACCAAGTTGATTGTAAAATCACAAAAGTATAGTAAATTACACAGTTTGACCTGGCCTATGACTGCTTAATGGCAAGAGCTTCTAATTTTTTCAGCTGGATAAAATAGGTTGCTTTCTTTTCTTTTTTTTTCTTGTCAGTTACATGCATATTGATAAGTCCAATATATTTTACAAACAGTTTCAAAATGCTATAATGTATTTTCCCATATCCTTTGATTTTTTTATTTTTATTGATTGAAGATTCTTTTGAAATATGTTTAGAATCCAGCTTTCTGTGGTAATCACAGAAGTCAGTGGGAAGACGAGAAAATTGTATTGAAAGAAATTGTGTACATGTTTTATATTTCAACATAGATTATCTCTGCCAAAATAACAGCTGTCATTTTGCTCTTTTTATGTTAGTTGGCTGCAGCTTACTACACTATTACTATTACCACTACAGCTATTCCTTTTCCCTTACTGCTCAGTTTTGTTACTGCTCAGTTTTCTATTTGTGACTAAAAAAAGAGTTCTCTAAGTGCCATGATTTTGGAGCATTACTGTGCTAACAAAATCACCACCTTATTACTTGTTGAGATTAAGCAGTACAAGGTGATGACCCTATTGCACTGTACTAAAGCTTGTGGACCTTAACATTCAGTGACTTTGAAACTTGAATTCTGCTTAGAATTTCATGTCATGTGCATCACTGAAGAAAAAGATGGAAAAATGTATACACTGAGCCTATAGGACTTCCTGTGGTGCTTATTAATCCTTTATGGATCATTTGAAATGTTTCTAGTTTATTTAAGCTTTGCTGCTTGTATCAGATTGTTCCTGCAAAAAAGGAAAAGTGATCATGCTTTGAATTTTTAAAAATGATCTCACTTTCAAGCAAAAGCACTTTTATGCTCCATTAGAGTTGAATTTGCCAAACTCTTACATCGCATTAACGCAAGCTTTACTGGATAGATAAATGTGTTTTTCAGAGGCTGCCTTGAACTTTACCAAACAGTATATTAAGATTTTGCTGCTTATAATTTTTTTCTTTGGCACATTTTCCAAGTAAACAAAAAGAGAAATGTTCTCTTTTTACAGAAACTTTTTTAAACATAACATTTTAAACAGGTATGTATTAAGAAAGTTTAATTACTTAATGTCTTAATATTAAAGTTCTTAGCAGAGGTTTATATTTGGTTAGTAGTTTTACATCCAGTGATGTATTTATTCTGTAAAGAAATTATGTGTTCCATATCTTTATAGTTAGGTCAGGAAACTGAACATTCCAGGTAACTCATTTTACACCATTACCTCAGGCCATTAAAGTTAATGGGATCTTAGTCATTGCATTTTAGTGGAGAGAAGTCCAAGCCATTAGGGTCTTGTCCTGCAGTGAAATCAGTAATCAGGGCCCCCTGCTGTTGCATGGTGTGTATGTGAATGCCATGCTCTGCACAAGCACAGGGTTTAGTGTGTTAGATCACATTGTTCAATGGTTTGCATTTGTATGTCTCTTTAAATGACTGATTACATGCAAAGAATATTTATCTTTGCTGGTGAGGTTTAGGATATCATGTAATCATAGTATATTGTCATCTTGGTTAAAGAAGTTGTGAATACAGTTCAGCATGCCTGGATACCTCAGTGTGTTTTACTATTTAAATAGTTTATTCTATTTTTCTTCTGCAATGCAGAACTCAAAGCAGTTTACAAAACTAAACAAAATTGACAATCACAATACAACAATAAAACAAAAAAGAGCAGCCAGGGCTGAGCAGGTGGCAAAACTCAGCCCTTGGTGGGATGTTCTACCCTGACAAGCAGTAGCATTATTAACAAAGTGTCCATTACTATACCACCACGTCTATTGAGGTATTCCTAGGGTTTCCTTTGTTAATGGAAGAAATGCTATCTAGTAATCAAAGCAGAGGGCAAAATGATCCTCCAAGCATTGAGTGGCATTCATTCAGGCACCATTGCCAGGAGACAAAACTTTCCCTTCACCCCAGAGTTCAATGTTATGTGTATGATTTATGTTCCCAACAGTCTTGCTTGTTAGAACTTGCTTATTTGTGTATTTTAGTTTTATGAGAGAAAAGTGGGTGTAAATAGGAGTGGATAGTATCTATCCTTTGCCACACTAGAATCTGGATAGTAAACAAACAAATTTCTTTTTGTGATTTCTGTGCAGTCCCACACTTGGGTACTGTGCCTGTGCCAAAACTGATGTTGGGAATCTTCAAAGTTATCCCTAGCCATTTGGGTGCTCTCTCTCCTCAGGCCTGGGGAGCAAGCACACTTCACACATGCTCAGACTTCAGGCAAGAGTGCCTCCCTCTCAGTTCTTTTTCAACTGTTGCCTGAGCCTGACCTCCTTTTGTATCCTCGTCAATGTCTCTCACCCTTAGCCATTCATATACCGTTCTCCTTGTGTTTTAATCTTCTATGTCGTATTTTTATTTGTTTTTTAAAAGTTAATATCCTCATGGTTTTTGCCACTTCCCCCCCCTCCCCTATCCCCTTATTCCCCCCGCCCCAGCTTTCCCCCTTTCCTTCTTTCTTGTTCTCCATTCATTTTATACACATAATAAGCAAGCCTTCTCTCTCTTCATGGCTCCATTCTGGATTCAGAGACAAGCTGTTTCATATGTTTTCATCCAAATATGATCCAGCCAGAAACCTGGTGTCAGTTCCAGACACTCCCAAACCTGTTGCATTGGAGACCATCGTAAGTCTGAATCTGTCTACTGTATGTTTATATAGCAATGAGATGAGCAGTTCTCCAGTGGTCCCAGGAGTGGGTCAATCTTTCTACTTCTGGGTAATAGCTCCTCCTTTCCGATAGCAGGGCTGGAAGAACTTTGATCCCGGAGGGGCTTGCCCTCTAGAACCCCAGTTCTGTCTGGTCCTGCTGTCCGAGCAGGACGTGTTTGCTGAGCTTTCTGAGCTCAGTACCTGGAGTAAGGACTTAAAGAAAAAAAAAGTAAATAAAACAAAGAAGAACAAGTAAAAGAAGAGAAAGAAACAAGCAGGAGACATGAGTGATCATTCCTCCCCCCTCCTAGCACCAAGCGTTCTTCAAAGCAACCGCTTGGGAGGAGTCCCCTCCCCGCCGGATTCCCAGCGCAGAGGCAGGCAGACCGAGGTGAAATGCAACTCCCTGTCCTTCAGGCACTCAGGTGTTCCCTGAGCCGAGGGGAAGGCGGTGATGAGCAGAGACAAAAAAGTCAGCTGCTGCTGGGAGGAAGTGCACGCACCCCATGCCGGACTCCTGTGCATTTTTCCCAGGTGAGAGAAATACCCTTCAGAGGGAGACGATCTGGGCTGGTAAGACCCCGGGAAAGGGGCAAGTGACTCAGAGGATGATACGGGGGTGGAGGAACCAGCCCACCCAGTGAATCCCCCCACAATGGTCACAATGTTCATCCCCTCCCCCTCCTTTGAACTCCAAAAGTGGTAAAAGGGATTGAGACGCTGCAGAAGCAAGTGCCTTTTCTAGATCCTGCCCTTGTCTGCCGCTAGTATCCAGACGAATAGAGGAGGGCTGTGATTCCTTCGAGGCCCCTAAGACTGGGTATGCCCCTCAGCTTAGGCCATTAATGGGAAAGGTGGCCATTTTATTCCTGTCCCTTTTCTCCACAGCTCTCTACCCTACCACAAAATGGCTTCTCCCTCTATCTTCCCCAAGGGAAAGGAAATGGAGGAGTCAGCCGGGGACCTTGAACTGCCTGATTCACCTCTTCAGCAGAAAGACTTGGGTAGCCAGCCCCTGGACCTGTCTGGGGAAAATGCTAAATCTAATCAGTGTTCATGGATTGAGCAGTTGGTGAGGAGGGATGTGAGGAAGATGTCCCTTAAGGATTCTGAGGGCCCCTCCATCCCCAAGAAGCAGCCCAGACAGGACCCCAAAGGCAGGGGAAAGGACAGGGGGTCTCCATTGTCAAAAAAGAAAAGATTTCCAAGACAATTCTCACAGGAACCTGAGGAAGTTTTATCTGACCAAGATGAGGCCTCAGAGTCTTCCTGCCAATCTTCGGACGGTGAAGATGGGGAACTATCTGGAGAAGAGGAGGAGTCTGCTATCCCCACACACCATATGCTGTTCCCATCTGATGTTTACAGCTGAACCGACAGACGGTAGATCAGTCGGAGTGGTCACTTCACTGGGAGTTCTTCCAACAGATTTGTGCCTGCTTTGGGAACTCAGAAGTAGACCTGTTTGCATCAGAACTCAGTCACCAGGTTCCAATATTCATATCCAGAAACAGAGAGCCATTGGCAATGGCCACAGATGCCCTAAGCGCCGGGTGGCCAAGTGTCCTTCAATATGCGTTCCCTCCCATGTAGATCCTAGCCCGTTTTCTACAGAAGCTCCAAGATTACAAGGCAGAGGTGATCTTGGTAGCACCATTCTGGCCCAGAAGAGCCTGGTTCCAGGACATAAAGAGGCTAGCAGTCTCGGAATCTTGGAGACTTCCAGCCAGGGCGGACCTACTCAGTAATGGGCCTTACTTCACCCGCAGCCAGAAATGCTCAGCCTTACCGCCTGGAGGTTCAGCAGGAACAACTAATGGCACTGGGGTATCAGCAGACTGTAATTTACACTATGCTGGCCTCTAGGAAAAAATCCACAAACAAGGTGTATAATTCCACCTGGCAAACCTTCCAAACCTGATGTTCTTCCGGGGGATTAGAACCTATGGGGGCCCCCATATCCGAGATCTTAGCCTTCCTGCAGGAGGGACTAGAGAAAGGGTTGAGCACAACACTCTTAGAAGACAAGTGGCAGTAATTTCAGCAGTCAGAGGGGTTCAGAAGGGCAAAGCAATCTCACACCATCCTCACATCAGGCATTTCATTAAGGGAGTGGTGTTATCCAACCCCCTCCAGTCTCACCATTTCCCCACTTGGAACCTGAATTTGGTGCTGAATGCCTTGTGTCAGAAGCCCTTTGAGCCCATGGCATCCTGTCATCTTAAGGAACTTACCTGAAAAAAAGTTTTTCTTGTTGGCATCACTTCGGCCTGTAGGGTGTCAGAGATACAAGCTCTGTCTACCCAGAAGGAGCTTTGTATTCTTCATCAGGACAAGGTAGTGCTACGAACGGACCCAGCCTTTGTTCCCAAAGTCAATTCGGCCTTCCATTGGTCAGAAGACATTATTCTGCCTTCTTTTTGTCCTAACCCACAACATCCAAAAGAGCGTTTATGGCATTGTTTGAATGTTCATAGGGCGCTCAGCTTCTATTTAGATAGAACTAAAGATTTCAGAATGACATAATCTCTTTTTCCTTTAGGAAGGCTTCTTTGGGCAAGAGTATTTCAGCATCGACCATCAGTAGGTGGATGAGGGGTTGCATTTTTGAGGCCTACAAGGCTAGGGGGTTGCCGTCCCCTCAAGGGGTCTCAGCTCATTCTCTTACGGAGGAAGCCACTTCAGCAGCGTACAGGTCTTTTCCTTCTATGGAAGTAGTCTGTAAGGCGGCTACCTGGAAGTTTGTACACACATTTATGAGACATTACAGGATAGACAAAAGGGCCTTGGCTGAGGCAGCCTTTGGTAGGAAAGTCCTTCAGCACGCTGTCTAAGCAGGTAGCTGAGCCGGCACCCCGCCCAGGGGTACTGCTTTTATATGTCCCAGGAGTAAAAGGACTGACCCATTTCTGGGACCACCGGAGAATGAAAGATTTTGTTCACTTACCATGAAGTCTTCCTTCTCAGAGGTTCCAGAGTGGGTCAGTCCTGCCCACCCAGTTTGTGGTGTTTCTGTTTAGCTGGCTCCTTACTTAGCTGTGTGCTGGCAGTTTAGAGTTGTTGGCACTTGTCTTCTAAGAGTGCTAGTGCTCAACCCTTTAGCTGGGGGTGAAGGCTTCCCACGGAAGTGAGTAGGGGACCTAATTCTTAGTCCAAGGCTTTCATCCTGTTGTTTGCAGTATGTTGAGTTTTGGTGAGGGACCTGAGTTAAGTTGGTTGGCAGGGTTCCTCTAATGTAGTTTTGAGTTTTCAGGGATGCGAGGCTTGACAACTTACTGGGGTTCTAGAGGGCAAGCCCCTCCCCTCTGGGATCAAAGTTCTTCTGGCCCTGCTATTGGAGAGGAGGAGCTCTTACTCAGGAGTAGAAGGACTGACCCACTCTAGAATCACCAAGAAGGAAGACTTCACGGTAAGTGAACAGAATCTTCCGATTGCAGTGGCAAAAATGTACTTTCTTCCTTTATTCCATTTACTCATTGTGGCTTTCTTTCTGTCTCTTTGTGATTGCTACAGGTTAGGTTCTCTCAACCTTTTCAGATGTCTCAGTGGCATGTATTGGCAATCATGTTTCTATTTACATTTACATGGCTGCAATTTCTGCCAATTGTATCTTTTCTCTGCAGACCCCAAATCTGCCTACTATATTGTTCCTCAGAGCCCAAGTCCGCTGATTCCCAGGAACAAAATTCAAGAGACTCAGTGGGCTGCAGCAGAAAAAGGGAAGGCAAAAAAGTCTGGGAATGGCTGGGAATGACCCCTTGAAGGGGCGACAACCCTCTAGCCTTGTAGGCCTACTGTTGTCAAGTCTCCTATTAAGCATAAAATAAATAAATTCAAATTCCACAACTTTATACAAATATTTTTTGCAGTTTTGCAGCCTATATAACTTGAACAGTAAGCAAATTTACCTTCAGTTTGTACATTATGCTGGTATCAACCTATCCTACTCCCTTATTACAGTCAGATGATGTAAGAGGACTATCCATTTCTTTGCTAAGGATTAGCGATAACCCTGTATGTTTGGAGACTGCAATGTTTCTTTCATTCCTCATTTTCCATATTACAAATTAGACCCCATCTGATGACTAAGAAGCTTATTCTGGACAGCCTAAAAAAAATGAAGGAAAAGCTGTCAATGTAATGAGTAATGTTGTGATATAATAAGTATAAGTAATGGAGCAAGGAAATAGAATCTGAAGAAGAATTTGTGAAGAACAAACTGGATGAATATTCCCCAAAGTTTTATGTGCCTCACAATACACATCTGAGCAAGGACACCAGTACCAGAGCTTGCAATAAAGCCAAGTGCCAATTTTGCTGCCACATACACCCAGACAACACAATCACTGGGCCTAACAGCATTAACTACACCATCTCAGGCTCATTCCAACATCTCAGGCATCTTCCAACGTTATATATGCAATTAAATGCCAACAATGCCCTTCAGTTCTCTACATAGGGCAACAGGACAAACCCTAAATGGACACAAATCTGACATCAGGAGTTACAAAACTGAGAAACCTGTTGGAGAACACTTTAACTTTTCAGAGCATTCAGTGGGTGACCTCAAAGTAACTGTTTTACTGCAAAGGAACTTCAAGACTGTAATGGAGAGAGAAATTGCTGAATCATAAATTATTATGAAACTTGGAACAAACACCTCCCCAGGATTGAACAGGGATATTGGTTTTTTTTTATCTCATTACATATGCTAAACCCACTCTCCCTGAGTATAGCTATATATTCACAGTATTTCTCTTTTAGAATAGTGTATCAGAATAATATTTTTGCATTGACATACTCAAGGGATATTGGCTGTTATTACATATACTGAACCCATTTTCACTATATTTCAATGTATTCTTTTTTTCTAATGGCAAACTAGAATGATGATTATAATAAATGTTACATGTTTAAAAATAAAATAGATGGACAAGAACAACACTAGGAAATACATTTCCTTTTGTTTTACCTAGACTTATAGCAAGAGCAATTAACAGGCAGCTTTTATTACCTTTTATTGGTTTCCCATGCAAATGCTATCCAGACCAAATGGTCTTCCAATTTATTACACTATTTGCCATTTGATCCTAACTTTGTATCAGTTTACACTCTTAACCCACCAGCTATATGTATTCCCGCTCACTGTACCCCATTCCCTCATCTGAAGAAGTATGCATGCATACTTCTGCTTACATTCTGAATAAAACTTGATCTTCAAGGTGATACTTGACTCCTACTTTGTTATAATACTTAAAAGAACTGTGTGAATGTAGGAATCTAGGTAATTAATGTAAAACTCTATGGAGAGGGTATGAGGTAGCAGCAAATATAGACCTTATGTGCTGCTCACAATCATGTTCTGCCGTGTTAGTTTGAACATGTCATATATTTGTCTTCTAAAAGGGAGACCCAAGGTAGTTATCACTTAAGGATTTTGTACAAAGTATTTCAGTCTTGAGTGCTGTGTCTCTTATTTTCATATTGAATCCTCCAGGTAATGGTTGTCATGGATAAGATTAATCTTCAGGAAAATACTGTTTTCTCAGAGCCACCAGATGTGAGCAAGGTCTTGTTTAAGTGGAAATACCATTGGAAAGGCAAGCTATGTTCCCCAGGGTAAACCCCATGAATTGGAGCCCTGAATTAGAAAGATGGCGTAGAAATGTTTAAATAAAATAAATTGTCAATAACAAACAAAAGTAGTTCTGCTTTCATTATAGGGGATTATTGGGCACAAGTACTGATTTATCACAAAACTTTTGTAATGCTGAGAAATTCAGACTTGCAGCACTGGTCAGCTATGAAACTTAGGGCTGATATATATTATTTTATGTTGCATATTATGATGTTTATTGCTGCTAACACTAATATATAAAGCATGACAATTGCCACATATTATTAATAAATGAGGACTTGTAGTAGATCACATAAGACCTAACTGGATATAGCTTTCTGGCACATATCCTGTGTCTTTACAAAAAATGTGTCTTTGTTTCATGTTATGCTGTAGTTGGTGATAATGGGGCTTGACCAAGGAACCTAATAACCTGACACTTGGACCTAGTCTAGTGAGCTTCCTTAGATGGTATATATTTGACTTTCAGAGGCTTCTTCTGAAGGGAACAGAGATGCTTAATACTTAGCTGCTATGAGTGGGGTTAGAAATTTTCAGAATTACATAAAGATTAGCTCTTGACATCTTCTAGTTACTTAAAACCTCTGGGCGCGGCCATCTTACTGTAAGCACCAGGGAGAGCCATACTTCTGCTTGTTGTACTTTGCTATGCCATTTGGGAGTTTAACATTACAGGGAGAAAAGGATCAGAAGAGTTGAAACCCCAGACCACAGGCCAAATCCGTATCAAATGCTACATCTTCCCATAGAAAAGAAAAATTGGTTGTTGAAGCTAAAAGAGAGAAAAGCACAAATAAAATAAAAAGATAAATATTGAATTTGGTGGGGAGTGTACATCAGTACTGTAATTGTTAGAAGATAAGCTGTCCTTTACCAGGGGTACACCATCTAACCATGGATACTTTAGATAATACTAGACATTTCTAAATTATACATGGGGAATAGACATGTAAAAAGACATTAAAATGTTATGGCAAAAACTCTGTTTAAAAAGCTTCATACTTTATATGGTAGGTAGATGCATTACTGTGTACTCTTCCCCCTGTTTTTCTTTGATAAACATTCTGAGAAGGGGAGATGAATGTCTCCAAAACACTGTGAACATGCACAAAGGTATTGGAGCCAATCATGATTCCTCAGTGCATTTTAATACTTGTCCCTGTGAATGTAGATGTACTTCTGCTTTATACCTTGTGTTGCACTGCAGCAAACACTGGTGTATCTTGGTTACAATGTGAACTGTGAAGTTTCTTGGTTGGTGCTACTACTAATAAAAAGAAAAATGCAGTAAAAGGGAGGGTTTTTAAAAGATTAGATACCTAGAATTTAGATTGAAAATCAGATACAGCAATGGTCCTTTCCCTACCTCATACAGTCTTGAAGTCTGGTGAGTTGTCTTTTACTTCCTTGAATACTGCCAAATATTCTGAATAGGTATTTTTCTTAAACAGTAGTCACCTTGAACTGTGTGTGTGTGTGCGTCTGTCTATCATCATCATCTCTCTCTCTCTCTCTCCTGACCTACAAATCAGCCAAAATTCCTGGACCTAGGGACTTGAAATTTGGGGAGGGTATTCCTTACAAGATGTAGACAGCCACTAAGAAAGGATTTTAAGAAATTTGCCCCATACGGGGGTAAAAAGGAGCAAAATTTGTTTCCCCATAAGAATACACTGTGGCTTAGAGGCTACTTACTGCCTCTTCCCTCACTCACAGAGACAGATAGAGCAAAAGGTCATTTGCATTAACTGCCTGATTGGACATTACCCCCAACATTTTAAAACTCACTAGGCTTGCCCGTCTTCCTGTGGAGCCTGGCTGCTCTGAGTTACAGTTACAGGAAACTGCTGACAACATTCCATACCTCACCCCCCCCCCCAAAAAAAAACTGTTGGAACACTAAGGTCATTTGCAGCCTGCTAGGTCATCACCCACAACCCATGCAGACACCTTCTTCTCCCCCACCCCCTCTTGGGGGGATCCCCCCACCCAGGGCCAGCTCTCCCACTAGGCAAACTAGGCATTTGCCTAGGGTGCCTGGAGGGGGTGTGCTGAATTTTGCTCCCCCTGTGCCCAAGACAAATGCCTAAGTTTGTCTCTCCCTGCCACCCCCACTGCCTGCCCCCCTTCCCTTCTACAGTGCTGTGCCGTACTCCCCCTCCCCCTGCACGAACAGAGGAGCGCCGTGACAAGGCTCAGCCCTACTCGCTTTGACAGGGCCCGGGCTTCTTCTAAGTTCTTGGAAGAGTGCGCTGGAGGACGTTCGCTCTCCTCTCACTTCCTGTTCCAGAACAAAAACAGCAACAACATTCTAAACAGTAAGCATTTCCTATTGGGAGTCACTGAATGTGCCCTGCGGTAAAATGCATCTCCCAGGCTTCCTTTAAAAATTCACTTTGGGATTTTACATAAAAGCCAGTATGGAAACTGAGCTTTCAAATGATCGGGGGGAAATGGTGCACAATCTTTTGAGGGCTTGTTTGGAACTGAACCTCTCACATGAATATGCCAAAGTGTCCACTACACCACTGCTCCCTTAGGGCAGCTCTCCCCCCCACCCACCTCTTACAGCCATCACCTCTTACTGCCCTCAAGAAAACTCCTGGCAGACGTTATGTAAGATACACCAACACTACAAGGAGGAAGCAACTTAGAGATGCAGCAAAGAAATTCACAAATAGTACTTACATACCATAGCATAGCACGAGTATCAAGCTAGTAATAAATAAACTTGTAATACTGTCACTAGGCAGTTTTCTAATTTGCCACATCTATACCCAAAATGCAGTGTTTTTAGAATTTTTGTGTGTACTCATGAAGGGGAGCATGCATATTCCACTATACATAGATATGCTTATGGTGTCTGACTCAAACTACTCATTAAATTTTCTTCTGTGATTGTTTTAGAAGATATTTTCTATTTCAAATGCAGCCACTGGAGGTGCTCTAACATAGGGAACAGCACCAGGGTAACCCAGCTTCTATCCTACTGAAGAAGAATTACAGGACCTTGTAAATCTTCTCTGAAGCAGTTACTTGGAATGGCTTTTTTTAAAAAGTGGGTAGACACTGGGGAAGAATTAAGGCCCTTCTCCAGTCGGTCTTCCTCATTAAAACAGCTTAGCCCCTGTGTTTGAAAGAGGGGGGCTTTTAAAATGATCATGGAAGAAAATTTAACAAGTAGTAGAAGGGTCACTCAGTTAACAACAGAAAGATGAGAATTTATGTTTGTGTATAAATGCATAAATTCTTGAAACTGATCTAACATTACATGACATTACATAACACTGCAGCCAGTTTGGTGTATGGTTTCAGTGTCAGACTAGGATCTGAGAGACCCGGGTTTGAGCCTCACTCTGCTATGGAAGTTTGCTGGATGACCTTGGGCTAGGTCACACACTCTCATCCTAACTTGCTTCACAGGGTTGTTGTGAGGATACTTGGAGGAGAGAGAATGATGTAAGCTGCTTTGGGTTCCCATTGAGGATACAGCAAATAACTATTACATGCTTTCATGAAGCAACAAGTATGCATGGGATTCAACGTGAGATTTTTTGTGGGGGAGGGGCGGGAAATCTCTTCTAGAGATGTAGCACTTTTAGAGATTTTGAAACTATATCAGAAAAAATATGAAAAACGGAAGAGTTTCCTAATTCTAGACAAGCATTAATCTCAAGCCCCCTTGTAGCAGCCAGAAAAGCTATTGCCTCTCAGTGAAAGTCACCTCAAGCTGTAAGACACTGGAAGATGCTTTAAATATTTCTATATCAGCAGGCTTGTTACAGGATGTCATCTAACTCAGCTTCAAGGGTATGGCTTAAAACAGGAGAGTCAAACATGTGGCCTATGGGCCACATCTTACCCACAGAGGGCTCAAATCCATCTCCTGAGCAACTTCTCCTCCTTCATTTCCAGTGTTGCTGCTACAGGCACACCATAACTTGCTTTCTCCTAGCTCCCTCAGTGGTTCTTTGCTTCCTGTTTCCTCCCCCCTACCCCGTCTCTCATGGGGAGAGAGTGCTCCATGGCTGCTTTGTGTGGGGGAGATACAAAAAAAAAGCCCCCCCCCTCACACACACCTGGTTCATTCGCCAGGGCTGCTCCTTTTCTTTTAGGATGGGGTAGGGAGCAAGAAAACAAATTTGGAGACCTATTGTAGCAGCTTAAGGCCAGCAGCATTTTATTCCAGGAAAAAGCTTTGGTGTGTAAGTGCACTTCTTATTGGATGGGTGACTGGGTGGACAGAATCTTCTGACATATACAATGTACATTAAGGAAATTATTTTGGCTTATTCTGAAAAGTTTAAAAAGAAAGATTGGATTTATCTGTTTCTATCTGGATTTATTTTCTTTTAAAAAGACCCTGATTGGGAATTAGAACACATGGATTGGTCCTTATGTCTTGGAGAGTAGAGTGATTTCAGATGCCAAATGTTAATATCGCACATTGGTAATGAGACAGGAAAACTAGCTCTCGCTTCAGTCCAGGAGGATGTATTATCATGAGCTTCCTTATCAATTGCAGTTAAGCAGTCTCTCTTTCTAATCTCCCTTTGAAATTCCTTTGTAAGAGCACTGCTACTGTTAGGTCAGCAACTGAATGTTGTGGTTTCTATGTCCATTTATTCCTTGCATCTTCCTGGACTGAATCCTGAATGGAATTGAGACCTAGGTTTTCTGTCTCATTACCAATGCTGGTACCTACTACTATAATGTGTTTCACACCTAATCCTGCTAGTGTCATTCATCTGCTATTCCATTCAACACCTGAGATCACCTTTATAAAGTTTATATCTCTGGAACCTCATGTTACATTTTATGGCACGCATAGCTTGGCCCAATGATGTGACACTTCTGTCAGATCTGGACCTCATAACAAATGAGTTTGACACCTTCTGCTTAAAGTATAATTGCCAGAAACAATAGGTAGCTGTGCAAAAGAGACGTAGACCCAGGTTCACAGCTGTGGTTCGTGAACAAGCCTTTCTTGGGCATCAATTTTTTCTGGACAGTTACTTGAAACTGGTGATTGGAATGAAGGATAAACAGAGTTCTGCTGATATTCAAATAAAGACAACAAAGATTCTCCTGTAAAATTACAATTTCAAAATAAATCTCCCTGTTTATTAATATTTTGTGTGGTTGAATGGTTGATATTTAGATTTGCTTGTTTATCCCAAGGACCTGATTCATTCTTCAGGGTATGTGGTGAGTTAACAACAAGGCAAACCAGGTTGGAGTTGAGTCAGCCCAACCTTACAATGTACTGCTATGTGTATGTTCGCTCTTTATGTCACAGGTATTACTAGCACAGACTTACAGTTCTTAGTTGTAATCTGCGTCCCTGTCCTTCCATTAGCCACAGGAGCAAGGTCAGCTGGGAAATAAGACTGTGACTTTCCCATCATTTGGCAGGTAGCTGCCAAGTAAAGTAGCTTTAACTGAGCATTCTCTCCATCAGTGACAGCTACAGGTTGACTGCCTGGGGGGCAGGAAACATAGATGCTAGAATTAAGTTTTCTCCAGTGGGAAAGAAAGACAACTATCTTTTCTTCAGCAACTGCGTCTCATTATAAGAGGTAAGGAGTATCTTGTACATCCCCAGTATGCCATCTCTGTAGGCTACAGTAATATGTTTACTATAGTTGCATTGAAACTGTGTGCCCCAGTGTTCTAGGAAGGCATTCTTGCAGGTCACAGGACAGATTACTATAGATCCTTCTTTTTTAGCCTAATTGGTAAATTAGGCTGATTGTATCTTAAATTAAGCAAAGTTTTAATCTAGATTTCACTTGTCCAATACTTTCTCTCCACTGCATCATGTTATTTCTTGTATTATACTGTGCTGATTTAAGAAATTATTTATATAAATACAGTTCTTTACTGCCTTGCCAAACCATTGAATGTGAGTCCACTAGCACTTTAGAGACCAAAAAGATTTTCAAGGTATAAGCTTTTGAGAGTCAGCTCCCTTTTATCAGACACAAGTTTCGTTATGTCTGATGAAGGGAGCTTTGACTCTCAAAAGCCTTTACCTTAAAAAAAACTCATTGGTCTTCAAGATGCTACTAGGTTCAAATCTTAAGTGTTGCACTGCAGACCACCCTGTAATAAAACTTGCCAAACCCTGGTGCAGATGAGTTTAACATAAACTGTTATATGTATCTTTGTTACTATTTAGTATCAATGTGCACGTGGTATTAACAGCAGATTGTTCAAATAAAGCAAATACTGTACCCCAAATGGTAATTATGGTGTTAGTAGACTTCCTATCAGATGTTTTGGTATTTATATTGTAAGTTCGTTTTAGCATACACACTTACCTAACACTGCCAAGGCAAGAAGTAGATTTCTAAAATGCTGAATAGTTTTTGCTTAATTGTCTGCAGTGTAACAGCTGCTAATACCAGAAAAATGCCATCTCATCATTAGGCCTGTTGTATCCAAAAAAAGCAGACAAGACTGTAGCTACCCTGTCTGCTTTGGCACTCGTTTTCTCCCTCACTCAGTTTTCAGTGTGTAATGAAGAGCTTGAAGACAATATTCTGTAATTAAGGATTCCATTAAGATGAAGAAAAGAGCAAATGGGGTTGGTTGTTCTCCTAGCAGAAGAAAAAAATTGTCTGGGTGGGGGATAGTGGTAGTAGTATGGTGAGGGGGAGAGGTGGGTGGAGAGACTAAGTCAGGGCTGTTTGTTGAATATACTGTTAAGGACTGTTACCATCCTAATTAATCAAGTTAGAAATTACAGCTGTAGTCGGTTCCCCCCCAATTCTTGTTATCAATTTTCTTCTCTTTTGAGACAAAGCAAATATAAATTTTGTGTTCATTTGTCATTCGTTCTTTGACTTCAGCATCTCTGAAAATAACAATGTAGCACAAAAGACCAGTATTTACCTAGTTGTAATGTGGGTTGCCATGGTGTTTTGCAAATTATTGCAATTATGTTCACCATGCGAGTCGCCCTTGGTAACTGGCGAAAAAACTGATAATCCTGTTTTGAACAAAAGGTCAAATTGCTGAATAGAAAGTCTTGATTAACTAAAAGATGTACAAAGTGGAATTATTTCCTACCATTCAGAAATAGTTCTTGATCGGGTTTGGGGGAGGGGGGTGAGTAAGTACATCTGATTACTGAAGTACAAAGCATTGAAAGGATGTTGTCTTGAGCCTTTCATGTAGTCTTAATAGTGGCTTTTTTGTCAAATTTACCCATTTGTGGCATTGAAAGAGGCAGCTGCATTTAAGCTGGAGAGATGGTGCTTTTTCAAGAGTTTAGTGCATGGAAAGTTCTCAGCAGTATCTGCAGTTTACTATTAGTCTGTGGTCTATTAAAACTGATGTGCTGCATTTGAGCCCATTGCTCTCAGTGCTTGTGAGACCCTTTGACTGATGATCTAATAAAGTGCTCTTACTGGACAATCTCTGATCAGATACTTAAAAAAATCACAAGTTTTTGGAGTGGAGGAAGAGAAAAAAGGATATAGTGAACATTTGTCTCTGTAAATTGCATGAGGAAAATATGTATTTTTGTGTCATCTTTTGGGTTCCCATTCGGGAGAAAAGCAGGATATTAAAAAAAGTAAATATATATTTTCTTTATTCAAAGAATAATTTTGGGGTTATAGTTTACATTTGAAAAAAGTATTTCCTATTCTGTCTTTCTCAGTTTACCATTTCATTTAGCAAGCATAGTTTTTAAAAGTAAAGGGAATATTGTCATAGTCACCTGGAAGGTAATGGTTGAAACTTAGGAAAGCTTCTGTCTGTCGAATGAAATAAAAATAACCCTTCACAAGTTTGTGGGTTTACATTCTGTATCACCTAGCAACCCCCTGGCTCAGTCAGCTCAGTTGTCTACCCTTAGTCTTGTTTACAGACTATTCAAACTGCCCTTCGAAACCATGAAAGATATTCAGTTTCATTAGTACCATCTGAAAGAGAAAATAATTAAACTTAAATGAACAAACATTGCTCTGTAATGCTTTAAACTCTTCTTACTAGTTTTTAGGTGACCACTGTTGAGGCTTTCCTTTCAGTGCCTGAAGGTTTTTTTCCCATTTTACAACAATACAGTCTTGACTAATACGTTTAATTTAAATTTATTTTCTCAGTACTTAGATAAGTGTGCTGACATTACCTGTAAGCACTAACTGTATCCACTAACTTTCAACCTTTTTCTTCTTAAGTTTTGGAACAAATATTTTGAATGTCGTATGTGTTCATTGATACACATATGAGAAAAGTAAACATTAATAGTACTGTGGTTTATTGTGTGTGTATGTAATTTTTAGCTTATGAAACAGCCATTGGAATCTATGAATATAACAGATTCATGAAATATGCATATGAAATTATTTTATCTTAGTGAACATCAAGCTGCATCTAGCATTTTTTTTAACTATCTTTGTATTTTGTTACATTCTGTTGCATGCACAATACATGGCTGGACAGTATGAGTTCTTTGTGTTTTGTTGACAGCTGACAGACAAAGCAAAATTATTCTTGAAGGAAGGTACTGTACTTAGTTGTGACCTATTATAGCCTGAGAATGCTGCCTTGAGTAGGATGAATGGAAGGGTATTTTGCAGAATAGACTTGAATATACTTCCAGAGATTTTAGCTGTCCATACAGAAATACATATACATCTTCCATTGAGCTTTTTCAAATGTAATTTCCCATATATAGTCATTTTAAGTAGATTTTCCCCAACTGCTTGCATGGAGCCAAATTTAACTGCTTTGGTATTGTCCTACAGTGGTAAAATAAAATTGCTGGTAATTGTTGGCTTTCTTTGTGCACAGTGTGGCAAGCTATGTAGGCTTGTATTTCATCCTTTTAATGTAGCTTAGATGCATCTTCTGATGCTTAGACCCTGATTGCAAATTAAGGCAACAAGACTGAGATATTGGTCTTGGTGTGAAGTAGAGCAGAACATGCTTGTTAATTTATTGCATAACACACAATTGCAAAGGTTGGAATGCAAACACTTGTAGGGCTATTACATCTGTTTAAATGAGGACCACTGTTTGCATCTAACCTATCATAAGTGTTTAGAGTGCTCTATTATCCTTTCACCAGACTGATGGCAGAGCCGTGTCTTCACACAAATGAGAAGATCAATAAGTTTCAAATAACTTTTATGAAATGACATGTGACTGTATGTCTAAAGAGATGTTTTTAAAAAATCAATTTTAATAACATTTAAAACTCCTACATTGGCCTACAATATAGCTTGTGTCTCTAACTTGGTGAAAGCTTTGTTTAAAGTATTTGTACATTAACTCTTCTTTCTTTTACACTATTCCTTTCAACCCTTCAGAAGTTTAACAGTTCTACAGGTACAGAAGATGTTTGAAAGATATATATATATTTTTTTTTTTAAAAAGTCAAATTTAATGGATAATGAAACTTCTTCTGATCTTTCATGGAACAGAAAGCCTCTTCCTGTTTAAAAAATACCTCAACAAATCTTGAAACACATTTATTTGTTCTTGTGAAATAACCATAATAACATTACTTGCAGCATTGTGGTTATGCAGTGTTTGTGCAAATTACAATTGTTTTCTAAAGGAAAAATAATGTATCTTGGAACCAAGGCACAATTAAAGTCATGCTTGAGAAAAACAGACTCTAAGTCTCACCTGTCCCACTTTAGCCTTCAGTACCCTCCCCAATTGTCTTTTTGTGCATCAGTGATTGCCTACAAAGTGTGGGGGCAAAGCTGAAGTCTGCAAAAATTGGTCTCTCCTCCTTTGCAAACAGAAATATTATCATAATATATGCTGACAGGTTCTGAAAAGGCTGAGCCTAATATTGAAAGAGATCTTGAAGTTATAGTGGATAGTTGATGACAGTGTTGACTCAGTGTGCAGCAGTGGTGAAAAAGAGAAACCTCCATGCTGAGGATAATTAGGAAAAGGATTAAAAATAAAACAGCCAATATTATGATGCCCTTGTATAGAGCAGTAGTGCTCCTGCATTTCAAATACTATGTGCAGTTTTGGTTGCCATGTATCAAAAGAGATATTGCAGAGCTAAAAAAATATAGAAGTGGGCAGTTAAGATGATCAAGCAGGGTCATATCCAGTGGTGGTGCAGATGGGGCTCTGCCCCCTTTCAAAATTGCAGTGTCCCCAACAGGGGTGTCGCTTTGCATACCCCAAGAGGCATGCCATTTTCCCATTGGGGGTCCAGTGTGACAGGAGATGAAGACAAGCTCTCATTTCCTCCTGCTGCCTGCCTGGGGAACTGGCTGCTCGGAGACGGAATTTGGGAGCAATTCCACCCAGGGGGTGTTGCCCACACCTAAGCCCAGCCTGACCTGGAAGTACTAAGGCGCTGGGGGGCTGAGCACCTGCCTGCTTCCTCCCTCCCTTCACTTCTTTTTCCCTCTTGCCACTTGTCTGACTGCTCTACCTGCCTTGGGGCAGGTGGCGTCTTTAAAGGCCACTGGTTCTGCTCCATCTCTCTTTCCACTTGTAGCAGAGCTCCCACCCTGGGCAGAAAAGTCCCAGGATTAGAGTCAGGGGGAATCCCTCCTCCCAAGGACTTGGGTGCGTTTAGAAGCTGCACAGTAGGGATTGAGATGGCTTTTTATGCCTCTGCAGAGCTGGGAAACCCAGATGTGCCAGAGATCTCTCTCCAGAGCACATGGAGGAGAGTGGCTTCTTCTGGCCATGGTAGCTCCTCCACCTCTCCGAACCCTGCAGAGAAGCTGCCTCTCCCCCGCACCACCTGGTGATTCAGAAGGCAGGAGAGTGTCAGGTGCAGTGGGCAAAATTCGCATTTTGGGCAGAGTATGCATTGGAGAGGTGAGGGCAGAGGAGGCAAACTCTGCTTCTGGATTCCTGTCTCGATCTTTGCCCTGGTGCTTACAGAAAGCTGCATGAGAGGGACAGGGCACAGGAGTAGATGACACTTGCTTTCCCACTTCCCCTTTCTGGCTCGCTCCCAGGCCTCTAGAAAGCTGAGCATCATCTCCTGGCCCTCCCAAACCATTTCACCCTCAGCAGGCTAGAAAAGGCAGCTTCTCGAGATTGGGAGCACTGCCAGTGGCAAAGCCGAGACCCTGAAGCTCCTTTAAAAGCTACTGGTTTTGTATTTGAGGGACAAGGACTCCATGTGGAGGCTTTTATAAGTCTGCTCAATGTGGTAGCATAATGTGCCCTGCAACATCTTAACCCTGTAAGATCTACATTCCAGTTCAGCTACTTCCAGGGATACCAAGCACAAGGGGAAAAACACCAAATGTATATAAGTTGGTGTACAAGATAGTATGCTTCTAAACATTATGCCTCCTATGTAGAACACCAACATGGGTAAGTTCAGAGGGTAATCATATTGGTATGCATTAGAACAGCTAGATTTGAGTCCAGAAGCACCTTAGAGACCAAAAGTATTTTTAGGATATAAGCTTCCCCCATCCCTCCAAAAAAGTTTTATTATATAATTAAACAAAATACAGCAAGTTACAAAATAATATTTATTTATTTATTATATTCGGTTTATAGGCCACCCTTTCCCAAATGAGCTCTGAGCAGGTAACAACAATCAATAATGCAAAGTTATAATCAGATTCATCTAATAAAACAATTTTAAAACAATATAGCAATCTAAAAACAAACTCCAATTCTGCAGTTGGTGGTATCAGTTGCCTCCACTCCTTCCATACACCCCCCAGCTGGTATAAGATTAATGGCTCAACAGAGTTATTTCATCAGGGCCCCTGCAACAGAGAGACCACAGAATAACAATATGCTCATTATAATGGTTGACAATTAATATTTTACAAACTTTTACCATAAACATATTTCTTCACATTAGGTATCTATAAGAACATAAGAGAAGCCATGTTAGATCAAGCCAATAGCCCATCCAGTCCAACACTCTGTGTCACACAGTGGCAAAATTTATATATATGTATATGTGTGTGTGTGTGTATACACACTGTGGCTAATACCACTGATGGACCTCTGCTCCATATTTTTATCTAAACCCCTCTTGAAGGTGGCTATGCTTGTGGCCACCACCACCTCCTGTGGCAGTGAATTCCACATGTTAATCACACTTTGGGTGAAGAAGTACTTCCTTTTTTCCGTTTTAACCTGTCTGCTCAGCAATTTCATCGAATGCCCACGAGTTCTTGAATTGTGAGAAAGGGAGAAAAGTACTTCTTTCTCTACTTTCTCCATCCCATGCATTATCTTGTAAACCTCTATCATGTCACCCCGCAGTCGACGTTTCTCCAAGCTAAAGAGTCCCAAGCGTTTCAACCTTTCTTCATAGGGAAAGTGTTCCAGCCCTTTAATCATTCTAGTTGCCCTTTTCTGGACTTTCTCCAATGCTATAATATCCTTTTTGAGGTGCGGCGACCAGAACTACACACAGTACTCCAAATGAGACTGCACCATCGATTTATACAGGGGCATTATGATACTGGCTGATTTGTTTTCAGTTCCCTTCCTAATAATTCCCAGCATGGTGTTGGCCTTTTTTATTGCAAACGCAGACTGTCTTGACATTTTCAGTGATTTATCTACCACGACCCCAAGATCTCTCTCTTGGTCAGTCTCTGCCAGCTCATACCCCATCAGCTTGTATTTGTAGCTGGGATTCTTGGCTCCAATCTGCATTACTTTGCACTTGGCCACATTGAACCGCATCTGCTACGTTGACGCCCACTCACCCAGCCTCAACAGATCCCTTTGCTCACAATCCTCTCTGGTTCTCACCACCCTGAATAATTTAGTGCCATCCGCAAACTTGGCCACTTCACTGCTCACTCCCAACTCCAAATCATTTAAGAACAAGTTAAAGAGCATGGGACCCAGTACTGAGACCTGCGGCACCCCACTGCTTACCGTCCTCCACTGCGAAGACTGCCCATTTATACTCACTCTCTACTTCCTATTACTCAGCCAGTTTTTGATCCACAAGAGGACCTGTCCTTTTACTCCATGACTCTCAAGCTTTCTAAGGAGCCTTTGATGAGGAACTTTATCAAAAGCTTTCTGGAAGTCAAGGTAAATAACATCTATCGGGTCTCCTTTGTCCACATGTTTGTTCACCCCCTCAAAGAAATGTAACTGGTTAGTGAGGCAAGATCTTCCCTTACAGAACCCATGCTGAGTCTTCCTCAATAACCCATGTTCATCAGTGTGCCTACTCATTCTGTCCTTGATAATGCTTTCTACCAACTTTCCCGGTATTTAAGTCAGACTGGCCTGTAATTTCCCAGATCTCCTCTGGAACCCTTTTTAAAGATGTGGGTGACATTTGCTACCTTCCAGTCCTCAGGAATGGAGGCAGATTTCAATGAAAGATTACAGATTTTTGTTAGAACATCCACAAGTTCAACTTTGAGGTCTTTCAGAAGTCTCGGATGTATGCCGTCCGGACCCGGTGACTTATTATTTTTTAATTCGTCCATCAGTTGTAGGACCTCCTCTTTTGTCACCTCAATCTGACTCAGGTCTTTCAACACCCCTTCGAAAATTAGTGGTTCTGGGGCGGGCAAAAAGTTCTCATCTTCCACAGTGAAGACGGAGGCAAAAAATTCATTCAGCTTCTCAGCCATTTCCCTATCCTCCTTCAGTAATCCTATTACCCCATGGTCATCCAAGGGCCCCACTGTCTCCCTGGCTGGTTTCCTACTTCTAATATATTTGAAGAAATTTTTAATGTTGGTCTTTATGTTTTTTGCAATATGCTCCTCATAGTCCCTTTTTGCCTGCCTGCCTGATCACAGTCTTGTCTTTGATTTGCCACAGCCTGTGTTCCCTTTTACTAATCTCACTTGGACTGGTTTTCCACCGTTTAAAGGAGTCCCTCTTACCTTTTACAGCTTCCATTACTTTGTTTGTTAACCATGCAGGCCTTTTCTTATGCCTGTTTGTGCCTTTCCTAACTTGTGGTATGTATTTTATCTGAGCTTCTAGGATTATAGTTTTAAATAGTCTCCAAGCTTCCCCAAGGGTTTTGACCGTATTTACCTTTCCTTTCAGTTTCCTCCTCACATGCCTCCTCATCTCAGTGAATTTACCCCTTTTAAAGTTAAACGTGGTTGTGGCGGTCTTTTTGGGCAACTCCCTATTTATACAAACGGTGAAATCAATAACATTATGGTCACTGCTCCCAAGTGGCGCAATCACTTTTACATCTCTCACCAAGTCTTGGGAATTACTTAGGACCAAATCCAGGATCGCCCCACCCCTGGTAGGTTCTGAGACCATCTGCTCCATAGCACAGTCATTGAGAGCATCAAGAAACTCAATCTCTTTCTCTCGACCAGAACACATATTGACCCAATCAATCTGCGGGTAGTTAAAATCACCTATTACGACACAGTTTTTACGTTTAGCCGCTATCTTTAAGCCTTCCATTGTATTATAATCGTCCTCTCTCTTTTGATTTGGTGGGCGATAACAAACTCCCATAGTTAAATTTCCTTTTGGGCCCTCTTTTTCAACCAAAAGCATTTCTAAAAGGGAATCTATTTCTCTGACCTCAGTCTTACTGGACCGTATATCCTCTATGACATACAGAGCCACCCCACCTCCAACCCTAACCTCCCTATCCTTCCGATATAACTTATATCCAGGAATCACCGTGCCCCACTGGTTCTCCTCATTCCACCAAGTTTCTGAAATTCCCACAATGTCTATGTTTTCTCCCAACATTAAACATTCCAATTCACCATTTTTACTTTGAACACTTCTAGCATTTGCATACAAACATCTATAATTTCCCAGGCAAGCTAGGCCTGCCACCTTCCTCCTGCCGCCTCGAGACTCTGGCAGACAGTCCATGTTGTTTGTCACCATCACAGTGGATAACTCTGATCCGTTACCCGGTAGACAAATAGCAGCCAACCCTTCATCTCTTTGAGACGAATCCTCCCGAACCAGAGACATTTCATCTCCTGTCGGCTTTCCCCCAAGATTTAGTTTAAAAACTTCTCTGCCACCTTTTTTATTTTAAGCGCCAGCAGCCTGGTTCCATCCGGGGACAACTGGAGACCGTCTCTTTTGTACAGCTCCCGCTTGTTCCAGAAAGCATCCCAGTGCCTAACAAACTTAAACCCTTTCTCCTTGCACCATCGTCTCATCCACACATTGAGACTTCTAATTTGCGCCTGTCTCTCTTGCCCTGCATGTGGAACAGGTAGCACTTCTGAAAAGGCCACCTTGGAGGTCCTGGCCTTAAGTCTCCCGCCTAGCAGCCTAAATTTTTCCTCCAAGACCTCACGACTGCATTTCCCACATTGTTGGTGCCAACATGCACCACGACCACAGGCTCCTCCCCAGCACTGTCTATCAGTCTATCTACTACACGCGTAATGTCCGCTACCTTCGCACCAGGCAGGCAAGTCACCATACGGTCAGTACGCGATTTCGCCACCCAGCTGTCTACTTGCCTAAGGATCAAATCACCAACTACAAAACCCCCCCTCTCCCCCTGCCCAGGGATGGTTCCTTGGCGCAAAAGGATTCCTGCTCGCCAACTGAAGAAGAGGTCCCTTCTGAGGGCACATTCCCCTTATCCTCAGCACGGTGCCCTGTTTCCTCTCGACCCTCACGCTCTCTGGCAGCAACGGGGCTGCTATGTTCAGAGCAGGGCTCATCTAATACACCCCCGAGAGTCTTCCCCAAGTGCCTAACTGACCTTCTCTGCTTCTCCAGGGCAGTCACCTCGGCCTCAAGGGTATGAACTCATTCCCTGGGGACCAGGAGATCCTTGCATCGAGCACACACCCAAGACTTCTGTCCTTTGGGCAGATAGTCATACATGTGACACTCAGTGCAAAACACTGGAAAGCCCCCACCCCTCTGCTGGCATTCTATTTTCATTACACACACACACACACACACACACACACATATATATGTTTTTTTAAAAAAAATACAGTCCTCTTTAAATGCTGTTTGTTTAAGTGGCTCCCCTTCTGGAGGGTCAACTTACCTTATTGGGAGAACAAGGAAATCAGGGATCTGAGTTCCTGGTCCTTAGGGAGCCCCTAGGTGAAGAGCCACAGGTCAAGAGCCCTTTAGCTCTCTGGCAAGGCGCAGTTTAAAATGCAAAGAGGGTGGAGCAGAGGCACTCCTAAGCAGTCAGCAACAATCACTCTCAATCTCTTTCACCTTTAGCCCAGTCAACCAAACAAAGAGCAGTTCCCCAGCTATCACAACTCAGTATTTTAGGCAGCCCCACAAACCTCAGAATGAAGTCCTTCAAAACTCAGAAATTCTCAGCAATTTCTCCAGCTGTCTCAGCTATCAGAGCTGCTCTGCTCCTCTCAGACCTCTGTGAGATGTGCTCAGCCTTTGGCAAGGCACAGCTTAAAATGCAAAGAGGGTGGAGCAGAGACACTCCTAAGCAATCAGCAGCAATCACTCTCAATCACTCTCAATCTCTTTCACCTTTAGCCCAGTCAACCAAACAAAGAGCAGTTCCCCAGCTATCACAACTCAGAATTTTAGGCAGCCCCACAAACCTCAGAATGAAGTCCTTCAAAACTCAGAAATTCTCAGCAACTTCTCCAGCTATCTCAGCTATCAGAGCTGCTCTGCTCTGTTCTGCTCCTCTCAGACCTCTGTGAGATCTCTCAGATCTCTTCTTTGTTAACCAAATATTCTAATATAGGAAATCAAACTGGAAGAAAGCTTATTGAAAAAGCCTGAGAATCAATATTTGTAATTTTTGCCATAATATATAAATGCCATAGGGCTTTTTTGCCAATGTATTTGTGGATTCACTTGATTTTTCCATTGTGATGCTATAACATTTTTAGCCATAAATAAAAAAACAGAAGTTATTTCTGAGTTTGCAGGATAGCAGGTTTTGGATATCCATCCATTTTTAAAAAGATACATTTGATGTTGAATTAGATGATGATTCCATTATAAATTTTATCAATCAGAAATCGCTTTCAAAAAATCCTAAAGTTTAGGGCAGTCTATCCAACAATGAAGGTATGTTCCATCTTCCCTACAACCTTTCCAGCTAATTGGGTTGGCAGAGGGAGAGATTAACTTCTAATTAACTTCCAGTTTTTCTAGAGTGAAGTACCAAAATAACAGAGATTTGAAAACTTTTACATCTCTCAAGGTATAAGTTTTTGAGAGTCATAAAGTTCCCTTGATCATATACAAGTTGGAATTGAGATCTGTAAATCCTTATATCCCAGTCAGAAGGTGGGAGGGGTGTTGCAGAGAAGGGACTCAGGATACAAAAGTGCAACACACATTGTAATCAGATGCTAAGAGGACAGGAGAAATGCTCAGGGCAAAAAATTACCACCTCTGGTGAGAGAAGAATTCTAGGTCTCCTCTATTCAGTCCTAGGTGGTTTGGTGGGGGGTGGGGGGGATGTCTATTGTTCTGAATTTGTGAAAGCACTCAAGTGCCGCAGTCTCTTCTTGAGGCTTCTCTGTTTGAGGATGCCACTCATAGGTCTGCAATGGAATGTCCTGGAAGATTATAGAATGCCCTGTTTCCTACTGATTTTTTAATGTTGTGGTTTTTAATGTCAAATTATGTCCAGTAATTGTGTGTGTGTGTAGATAGTAGAAGGGCATTGCTAACAATTGATGGCATATTTAACATTGGAAGATGAACAAGTGAATAAATATGAGATAGTATAGCTGGTGTTGTTAGGTCCAGTGATTCCATTGTCTAAGAAAAAGAGCATCCGACTGCCCTTGATGAGGGCCAGGGTCTTTTCGGCCCTCGTTTTGGCCTAGTGGAACACTCTTCCAGGAGAGATCAGCACCCTGTATGATCTGGCACAACTCTGCAGGTCCTGCAGTGCAGAGTTGTTCCCCTGAGCCTATGGCTGAAGGTAGTATTGGGAACCTAGGCTACATCAAGTTTGGCCTTCCCCTCCTTCCCTTCTCCTCCTACTCTTCCCCCCTTTCTTCCCTTCTTCAAACGTTTTATATTGCGCCTCCATATGAGTTTTGCATTGGCTTAAATTGTATACTATTTTACTGATTTTATTGCTATTAATTTATATGGTATTTCAGAAGGTTTTATTGTATAGTTATGAATTGTCACCTGCTCTGAGCCAGTTTTGGTGAGAATGGGTTATAAATCAAATGAAACAAACAAACAAATATGGGGACAAAGTTGGCATCTTGGTTTGTTTCAGGCCCTGGTCTGTGTCTGTGTCTGGAAGTGCATTGTTATGAGTGAGAAATTGGTTAAAGTTAGGAGGCTGTCTGTGGGCAAGAAAAAGTTTGCCTCTGAATGCCTATAAGAGTGTCATTTTCTAGTCTAGGTTGTACAGGTCATTGATGATGCAGTGAGTCAGTTTGAGCTGAGAGCTATATGTGACTACCAGTGGTATTCTATTGTTGGTTTTTTGGCGGGTCTGTTTTGTAGAGGTTGTCCTTTGGTATTGTTCTGGTTTTGCTGCCCTGTTTCCTTACTATATCAGCAGGATATTGTAATACAAAAAATGTCTGTTGTAGATTCTGCAGGTGAGAATCTCTGTCTCATACAGCTACAACAGATAGGACCCGGGAAGGGCCCTGCCATTTACTGACAGAAACCAAGGTTTGTAGTTGGCTAATATTGTTTTGGTTGCCTAGTGATGGCCACAGTGGTCACTGAGATCTCAGAGGGCATTCATTTCTTAAAGGTATAGGCTCTGCTTCTGTTATTTTGCAGGCCTTTAACTGCTTCCCCATGTACGTTTGTGTTGTGTTCATTACAAAGCCCACACATTTACAGATTTCAGCTTGTGTTGGTCATCTGCAGTTTGAGTTGTCCAGTCAGTATAGGGGTATCTTAGGAAAGATATCCCCCCCCCCCTCAATAGTCCTCAGACGTCTAATAGTACATTGTAGCACCAGTGGGGAACTAAGCAGTGGTTTTGTGAATGTCTTGAAATACAAACAAGATTCTTATTAGGGCTATTGTTGCATGTCATGGAGTGCAATGAAAATGTATAATTTTTATGATTATCTCTCTCTCTCTCTCAGTTGTTCACCCTTCTCTCTACCTCTGTTTTCTCATAATTTTTTCCAAGAGGTTTTTTTTTCTTGGTTGCTACTATCTTGCTGCAGTCACCATAATGTTGAAATCAGTTAATTTTAATCTTCAATTTTCTTAATCATGTTTCTGTAGTGCAGATGTCCAGGCAAACCTTGCTGCTACATAGTAATTCAAAGTTTGAATCATTACATCTGTGCAAGGCCTGCATTAGCATTATGTATCTTCTACTTGGACAATGCTATTTTTAATCACTGTTTACTCAAACACAACTTTTACATTTAAACATCAAAAATAAGACCTAAAGAAATAGGTGCAGAAATTTTGTTGCAGGTGACTGTCAGGATCAAACACTACAAAAGTGTGTTCTCAGCTTGTTCATGAAACACTGGAACAGTGATCTATATAAGCATCATTTGAAAGAAAAAAACTGTATGGAAGAGGTCAGGATCCAGAACAGAAAACATTTTTGATTTCTTACAACTACTAATTTTTGTCCCTCAGCCCTCTGACACAATGGCAACTTTGCAAATCCTTCAAGGCAAGATTTTTTTTCTTTCCAGAACTCTTTATAAAGTAATATATAATCTATCTTTAAATGTTCTTTTATAGAATACCTTCTGTTGCTGGTTCTCTCTCCCCCCCTCACCCCTCCCCCAAGGTCCAGCTGTCCTTTTTCAGTCCTGGCTTCAACTTGGTGGAACGCTCTGCCAGAAGACATCAGGGCCCTGTGGGATCTTTTACAGTTCCACAGGGCCTGTAAGGCAGAGATGTTCCGCCAAGTCTTTGCATAAGGACAGCGATGGTTGCCATGCTGGCACCTTCTTCTCCCCAACCCTCATTTGGGGAATTCCCCCCCCCCCAATGTAATGACTGGAAACTGAAATTGAACAATGGCCATCGGGGTTTATAATTTCTTTTTAGTGTAACTGATTTTATTGGTATCAATATATGTATTTTGGTTTTTAGGTTGTGCATTGTCCAGAGCCTGGCACTGGCTAAGATGGGGTGATTCATCAAGTTAAATTTTGGCGGCTTACTCGCAACGAAGTGACAAGAACATCTTATAGGCTGTTTATGAAGTCTATGAGATGGCAATCAAAGCTGCAAAGAAGGCTTACTTCACAACCCAGATTGTGTCTGCAAACTCTCACCCAGCCCAATTGTTTAGTAAAATTCGGTCACTTACAAACTTGCTACAGAGCAAGCCAAATGATAGGGAACTGGATATAGGCTGTGAGGCTTTTGCTGATTATTTCGCAGATAAGGTCTTGACACTCCGCCAGGACCTCCCCGCCAATTTAGATACAGTACATGAACTCGAGGCCCCGAGCCCATCACATGTTCCAACGCTTGGACCATTTCATTCCACTTGATCTGAGGGAAGTCGACAAGGTCCTCTGTTCTGTGAGTCCGACTACTTGTGTTCTGAACCCATGTCCATCCTGGCTGATAAGGGCGTGCTGGATGGAATTATTGGTGCCACTTCAACAGATCATTAATAGGTCCTTGGCAGAAGGGACCTTCCCTACGCCCCTCAAGGAAGCAATGGTTCACCTACTTCTTAAAAAACCATCCTTAGACCCGGTCGAATTGGCCAACTATCAACCAGTGTTGAACTTGCCGTTTTTGGGCAAATCATTGAGAGGGCGGTGGCAGCACAGCTACAGGGGTTTTTGAATGACACTTCCGTATTAGACCCATTTCAGTCCGTCTTTCGCCCGGGACATGGGATGGAGATGGTACTGGTCGCCCTCTTGGACAATCCCCTAAGACATCTGGATCAAGGTGGATCGGCAGTGTTGCTGTCGGCTGCAGATCTAATAACAGCAACACTGTGAAGTAAACCTTTGCAGCTTTGATTGCCATCTCATAGGACTTCATAAACAGCCTATAAGATGTTCTTGTCACTTCATTGCGAGTAAGCTGCCAAAATTTAACTTGATACAGTCAACCACCAGCTGCTATCACACTGCCTTGCTGACATGGGGATTCAGGGGCCTGCCCTCCAAGACAGCCCTCTTCCAGCTGGCCTATAACTAACTGGCATTGGAAACTGAGTGTAGTTTTAATAGACCGCTGTTATATGTTTTATTTTACTGTTTTAACTTTGTAAGATGTTTTAAATTCAATAATTTTATGTTAGATTTTATGTGCTGTGAGCTGCCCTGAGCCACTTCGGTGGGAAGGGCGGGATATAAATTGAAATAAACTTGAAACAATGGCTTACCTCTTTTCTCCAAGGTCAAGGTCAGAGGGTGGCAGTGGGGGAGAAGTCATCTCGGAGACACGCACTAGTGTGTGGGGTGCCTCAGGGGGCGGTTCTCTCACCAACACTATTTAACATCTACATGCGCCCCCTCACCCAGATTGTCCGGAGCTATGGGCTGAGATGTCACCAATATGCAGATGACACCCAGCTCTACCTCCTGATGGGCAGCCAGGCTGACTGCATCCCAGAAAATGTGGATCAGGCATTACAAGCCACTGTGAAATGGCTCAGACAAAGTCAATAAATTGAATCCAGCAAAGATGGAGGTTCTGTAGCTAAGCTGAGGTGGCCTGGGAAGAGAGATCCATACCTGGAACACAGCGACTTGGCTGCAGTAATTCATGCAACAGTCACCTCGAGAATAGACTACTGTAACGCCCTCTAAATGGAGCTGCCCTTGACTTGGACCCGGAAGCTGCAAGTGGTGCAGAATGCTCTGGCCAGGTTGGTATTGGAGCTGCCTTTACAGGTCCACATCCAACCTGCACTGGAGACGCTGTGCTGGTTGCCTGTAGTGTTCCAAGCCTGGTTCAAAGTGCTGGTTATGACCTTTAAAGCCCTATATGGCTTCGGACCTGTCTACCTTTGGGACCGCCTTTCCCTACACGAGTCCCAGAGAACACTACGATCAAGCTCATTAAATCTGTTAAAGATCCCTGAGCTAAAGGATGGCCACAGGGCCTGTAAAACATATCTGTTCAAGCAGGCTTTTAATAACTAAATGGAGGTACTTTTAACAAATATGGGGGTGTGTACTATCTACCTAACAATATCATCACTAAATAAATTCAAAACAGACAGAATGCCATCTGAACTGTATTTAAACTGTTTAATATTTTAATATTTTAATGTTTTAATACTGTTTTATTGTTTTAATGTGAATCTGTCATCGAATTATGACCATTGTTAGCCACCCTGAGCCCATTTGGGGAGGGCGGAATACAAGTGCAATAAATAAATAAATTTAATAATAATAATAATGCTGTCAGGGCATGCTGCCTGTTTGCTTACTTTCCATTCTTTAAGTGTTGTTGATTTATAAGCGCACAAGAGAAGTCATGTTGGATCAGGCCAGTAGCCTATCCAGTTCAACACTCTGTGTCACACGGTGGCCAAAAAAACTATGTGTCATTCTGTCTTTCTAGCTGTTTTCCATTTCAAACAATTGTTATTAGTAACATATGGCAATATATTCAATTTCTTATTAATAACTAATTTTTATTCTCATATATTACTTTCTACCTACCCCTCCCCCATTTACTTGATCCCCACCGGTGTACTAAATTCAAAACATCATTTTAAAAGGTACCCCTAATTAATAAGAACCAAAGTTCATATCTTCCCCCCACTTATTTTATTTATTTTTTATTTTATTTTATTACTTTACATTTATATCCCGCCCTCTCCGCAAGCGGACCAGGGCGGCTTACAATATCATAAAAACAATCAATTCCATAAAACATATAAAACCATAATACACTTATCAGTTTAAAACTATTTGCGCTGTCTCAATCCAGTCTGGCGGTATTGGGTTCTGACTATGATCGCCAGCTTCTGTAGGATGTCCGGTGGCAGCCCATTTTCAGTCAACCAGAAAAGCCTGTCTAAACAGTTCGGTCTTACAGGCCCTGCGGAACGCCAACAAATCCCGCAGGGCCCTTATAGCTTCTCGGAGGGGGTTCCAAAGTTCTGGTGCTGCCACCGAGAAAGCCCTAGATCTTGTTGCGCATAGCCTGGCTTCTTTTGGGCCAGGGGCAGACAGCAGATTTTTTGTCCCTGATCGCAGTGCTCTCTGGGGGATATATGGGGAAAGGCGGTCCCGTAGATAGGCAGGTCCCTGACCATAAAGGGCTTTAAAGGTTAGTACCAACACCTTGAAGCGAACTTGGAACACAACAGGCAACCAGTGCAGTTCTCTCAGCACTGGCTGAATGTGCTCCCGTCGTGGTAGCCCCATTAACAGCCGTGCCGCAGCGTTCTGCACTAGTTGTAGTCTCCGGGTTAGTGTCAGGGGTAGCCCCATGTAGAGAGCATTACAGTGATCTATTCTTGAGGTGACCGTAGCATGGATTACCGTCGCTAGGTCGCTGCGCTCCAGGTAAGGGGCCAGCTGCCGTGCTTGCCGAAGATGGAAAAAGGCAGATCTAACAGTGGCTGCCACCTGAGCCTCCATTGTAAGGGAGAACTCAAGGAGCACGCCTAAGCTCTTGACCTTGGGGACCGGTATCAGTGGCACTTATACTTAATCATTATCAAAGATTGTCCAATGTCCTTTTATTTTCCATTCTTTTTCTTCTGAACTTCTTCCACTCCATCTTAAATACTTCTAAATCACAGTATCTTAAAGTTCTTGTTAACGTATCCATTTCACTCCATGTCATAACTTTAACAATCCAATCCCATTTCTCTGGTATTTTTTCTTGCTTCCACAACTGCGCTTACAATGTCCTAGCAGCTGAGAGCAAGTACCAGATTAAAGTTCTGTCTTCTTTTGGAAATTTTTCCATTTGTAATCCTAACAGAAAAGTCTCTGCAACTTTGTTAAATTCATATCCCAAGATCTTAGAAATCTCTTGCTGAATCATCTGCCAAAACATTTTAGCTCTTTCACAAGTCCACCACATATGGTAGAAAGAACCTTCATGCTTTTTACATTTCCAACATCTGTCTGGCATATTGTTAATCTTCTTCGTGGTCTCTATGCATCACACTGATGGGAGAAGGTGCCAATGCCGATCACGATCGGTAAACTCAAAAGCTGCGGATTTCCATGGACACGTCCCAGTGCGCATGCCCAGAAGCCCCACTGCGCATGCCCACTGAGACGGGCGCAGACATCCCGCCAGTTCTCTTCTGACCACCGCTTGGATCAGTCGATCATCGCTACAGTCAGTGAACTTTCCTTTATATTCAGGATTTCCTAGGATTTCCAAAAGACTTTCTTAGTATTATCATCTGATCTCTCTAATTTTACTTTTGGAGGTGAAAGGCGAAAACAGAATTTCCCACCCATTCCCCCTTTTTTCTACTCTCCCCCTACCTTCCCCTTCACATGGAAAAATGCTGGGGATTTTTCAAGAGGTGTGCAAAGTGCGGGAGTAAAATCGCCCCACCAGACGGCCACACACTCTGTTTATTTTGCCTTGGAGAGTCACATAGAACGGACTTGTGCATGCATTGTGCCAGATTTTCCAAGCAGACTAAGAAAAATAGAGCGGCTCATCTTGCAGCTGCCTTGATGGAACAGGCATTGTCTCCACGAAAGGTGTCTGCCCCAACAGAGCGATCCCACAAACTGTCGACATCGGGAGTCGGTCGATACCAACAGGCCCCTTTCCGACACCGATCGCCCCACTAAAAGAGCTGGCTCGGCCTCTAAGTCGGACTCCTCCACTCCTGCAAAAAGGATAAGGGAGCTCCTTCGGAAGCGAAGTAGAGGAAGAAGACGGACAGGCTGAGACACAGCAAACCCGTTTCTCTCTCCTCTCCGATGTCGCCATCGAACCCGACAGCTCCTATCATTCCGCCATTGAAGCTTTTTGCCTCACCGGGTCGTCGGCTAAGCCCTCCGATGCTTGCTTTCATGTCTACCCAGATCGCTATTTCTTCCAATTCCAATCGCGACCTGCATCTGACGCAGCGCTCTGGCGCTGAAGACGGTCCGCCTGAGCTAATCCACACTGTAGCTGAAACCTTTCGATCCCGAAGCCCTCATCGAGATCGATCAGGAAGTCCTCATCGGGGCCGATCCCGAAGCCCCCGTCAAGGTCGATCCCGAAGCACTCGAGATTGATCCTGGAGTCTTCAACGTGCTCGATCCAGAAGCCTTCAGCGAGATCGATCCCAGAGCTCTTGGCATTGATGTCGATCCCGGGAGTCGGGAAGAGAGAGGTCTCCGCATAGCCACTCGCCCAGATTGAGATCTAAAGAGGACTCCCCATCTCGGCGGTTACCACCTCCATTGCCATGGGATTAGCGTCAATGGCAATATTTATATGGATCATATCCGATGCCTTCGGTTTTTCCCTGGTTCCCCCCCCCCCATGGCAGTTGGGATGGGACCAATACTCGGAAGCCTTCTGTAGATCTCTGACATCATACAGACCTCCGAAGCGAGCTCCATCCGCTTCAGTGTCTAAACCACCCGATGCCGAACCGTCCCGTCACTGAAAGGACTCTTCGCATCTTCAGGCTTCTGAACAGGTCACAGTGACAGACCCGGTTCCGGATCCACCAACGCTCCCTTCCGAATACTCGGAATCGCCCGCGGTTTCCCCAAGGTCAATAGAGGGATCGATCCCGGAGGAACAAGAGGCTTCATCATCACCTGACGAACCCTCACCCTCTCACAAAGTAGTGGAAGAACAACCCATCTCTCTGTCTGAAGACCTCAAATCTTATGGTGACCTCATTAGACGCATGGCACAGCCCTTATCACTTCCCACGGTCCAACCTCAACCCGTAATCACGGATAGCATCTTTGATATTGTTCAAATGGACACATCCACTGCTATAGCTCTGCCATTGACCACCGTTATCCCACAGCTAAAGCTTCGTGGGATAAGCCTGCGTCCACACCTATTTCATCACGCAGACTTGACTACATGTACAGAATACAGGAATCCACTGTCGACTTCCTCTTTAACCACCCCAAACCTAACTCTGTGGTGGTGGCCTCATCGAAAGCAAGAAAGACGCATGCTTCTTCCCCCAATAAGGAGGGGAAGAAATTAGACAACCTCGGACGTCTTTACTCGGCGGGCTCGCTAGGGTTGAAAGTTGCAAACTACTCGGCCTGTATGGGGCGCTATCAATATGCTCTATGGGAGCAGCTTTCCACCACTCTACCCAACCTTCCAGAACAGAGCAGGAACGCGATCAAGAAGATCCAAAAAGAGGGTATGACTTTGGCCAAACAACAATTAAACTCAGCCATACGCTCAGGCGATATAGGGGCGAAGACACTTACCATGGCTATCACCTTAAGAAGGCACTCTTGGCTTAGATCCACCGCGTTGCAACCGGATATGTAGGCTTACATAGAGGATTTGCCCTTTGACGGGAATGGGTTATTCAGTGCCAATACGGACTTTGTGTTGCAAGAGATGGATAAGAGCATCCGAACCTCCAGGAATCTCGGAGTTCCCACCTCATCCCGCCTGCAGAACAAACGCCCTTGGCCTAAACCATGGAGCAAGAAGCCGTTCTCTAAACCACCAGTGGAGCAACAGTGGAGGCCTAAAAGCACAACATCTTTTTCTAAGCCTCCTTACAATCCTAAACCCAAGTACTCTCCTACCTCGCCAGAAGGAGAACAGACAACCTAAACAGGGACTTTGACTGCCTCCCCTCCTATACTCCTTCCCTCCCTTCTGCTTCGGACCATACCCGTCTTTTTCCTTTCTTTCAAGCATGGTCCAGAATAACTACAGATCAGTGAGTCCTATCCATAATCCAGCAGGGTTACATGATAGAATTCCATCAAGATCCACCAGTTCCGACTTACGTCTCCACCAACCCTTCTCATATACTACGAGAAGAGGTCCAAATGCTCCTTCACAAACATGCCATAGAACCAGTTCCAGCAAACCAAGAAGGTCTAGGTTTTTATTCTTGGTATTTCACAATCCCAAAGCGAGACAGAGGTCTCCGACCAATCATGGACCTTTGAGCTCTAAATCTGTTCATCCCCCACCACAAATTCAGAATGACCTCCTTACCCAACATCTTTCCCCTTCTCAATCAGGGAGATTGGATGGCCACTCTGGATTTACAGGACGCATACTTTCACATCAGCATACACCCATCCCACAGGAAGTTTCTCAGATTCAGCATCGGAACTGCCCATTACCAGTATCGGGCCTTGCCCTTCAGTCTTTCCACAGCCCCCAGGGTTTTTACAAAAACAATGGCTGTCATTGTAGCACATCTGCGATTGCAGGGGATTACTCTGTTCCCACACATAGGCGATTGGCTCCTGGTAGCGGAGTCAGAATCTCGCCTAGTACAACACATCAACACCACTCTTGCCCTCTTGCAGGAGTTGGGGCTGCAGGTCAACAAGAAGAAATCTTGTCTTCAACCCTCCCAGAAGGTGCAGTTCATAGGAGCTATCATAGATACCCTGTCCTGCAAGACCTTCTTACCAGCAAAGCGAGCAGACGATATTGTAGCTCTTGTATAAGTCTTTCTTCACCATCCCACAGTCACGGCTCTTCAAGTTCAATGCCTCCTGGGCCTGATGGCCTCAACCACGTCAGTTATAGTATTTGCCAGATTCCACATGAGGATTTTACAATTGTGGTTCCTCAGACATTTCAGATGCAATGTAGACCTTCCCTCATGCAAGATGTCCATTCTGCAGTCAGTTTTATCCACCCTAACTTGGTGGTGACAGAGGCATCACCTGCTAGCAGGAGCTTCCTTCCACAAACCAAACCCGACGATAACTATAACTTCAGATGTGTCCCTTTGGGGCTGGGGGGCGCATATGAACGGTCTCTGTGTGGGAGACAGGTGGCCCAAAGGCCATATGCAGCATTACAAACTTTCTGGAGTTATTGGCGATTCATCATGCCATTCTCTCCTTTCAGCCGTTACTCGCGAACAAGACAGTGGCAATCCTGACGGACAACACCACTGCAATGTCCTACATAAACAGACAGTATCGCGAAAGCTGTGTCTGCTAGCTCTGTTCATTTGGGAGATCTGCAGAGGGATGGGCACGTCTCTGACGGTGACACATCTTCCCGGCAACCAGAACTCTTGTGTGGACTTTCTAAGTCGCGGGGAAGCCTCACTCTATGAATGGGAGCTCAGTTGGGAATTTCTCCAACCCATCTTCCAGAAATGGGGGACGCCAGAGGTGGATGTATTCGCCACTCGCAACAACAGGAAGTGCAAACTTTTCTGTTGCAGGGGAGGAATAGACCCTCTATCTTTGAGGGACGGCCTTCTGTTCCCTTGGCACCAGCAGCATGTGTACCTGTTTTCTCCCGTTCCATTAATCACCAGAGTAGTACAAAAGATATACAGGGAACACCCAAGAGGAATTCTCATCACCCCTTGGTAGCCCAGACAATAATGGTTCTCTCCAATTCTTCGGCTTTCCAAGGGACTCTTCCATCAGTTTCTCATGGTTCCGAACCTTCTCCTATCTCATCAGGGACTAGTGGTGCACCACGACGTTCCTCATCTGAAGTTAACGGCATGGAGGTTGGTGTAAACCTGTTATCTGTGAGAGCTCAATATGTCATCCTAAATAGCAGGAAGCCATCCACTCATAGATCCTACGCCTATAAATGGTCGCAGTTCGTATAATTCGCTTCAGTTTCTTCGGTTGACCCGAGTGTAGCAGGCCTTCCTACGATTCTTGACTTTCTGCTTACTCTACTCGACAAGGGGCTATCGGTATCTTCGGTACGAGTGTATTTGGCTGCCATTTCAGCCAACTATGCACAGATTGAGGGGCATTCAGTCTTCACGCATCCTAACACAAAGAGGTTTCACATGGGCTTGTTAGATTATATCCTTTTATTAAGTGCCATACTCTGGCCTGGCATCTCCCGGGAGTTCTGCATGCCCTCTCAGGGAAACCTTTCGAGCCAATGGCGACCTGTTCCGTCCAACTACTGACATGGAAAACAGCTTTCTTGGTGGCGATTACCTCCGCGAGAAGAGTGGGGGAACTCGCAGCACTGAGATGTGACACCCCATAGTTACGTTTCACTAACGAGGGAGTTTGGTTGCGTCCGGATATCACCTTCCTTCCCAAGGTGATTTCTTCCTTTCACTTAAATACAGAAATTTATTTGCTTGTTTATTTTCCTAACCCAGCTACGGAGTGTGAACAGACGCTCCATGCTTTGGATGTTAAACGGCACTTTCCTTTTACTTACATCAAGTAGGTCCCTCTCGGAAGGACCCTAGACTTTTTGTTTCTTACGCCCTAGCTTCACTGGGCCAGAGGATTTCGTCTCAAAGACTTTCCAAATGGATAACTGAGACAATAAAAATTTGTTATCTGTTGAATAAGAGTCCTCTTCCAGGGCCTATCTGAGCTCACTTGACTAGAGCTATGGCCACTTCCGCAGCTTTCATGAAAGGCGTTCCTCTGCGGGACATTTGCAAGGCTGCCACTTGGTCCTTTCCGCATACCTTCGTTAAACGCTATGCGCTGGACCTTCGTTTGCATCAGTGTTCATCGGTGGGCCGTGCGGTGGGCTTCAGTCTCTTCCCTGCTGATGGACCTTTGCACCGTCCTCCAGGTAGGCTTTTAGCTTGCTATTCTCCCATCAGTGTGATGCACAGAGACCACGAAGAAGATAAACAGGTTTCTTACCTGTAACTGATGATCTTCGAGTGGTCATCTGTGCAGTCACACTATCCGCCCTCTTTCCCCACTGCTGCCGGTGCATTCTCAGGATCATGCAGCGGTCAGAAGGAACTGGCGGGATGTCCGCTCCCGTCTTAGTGGGCATGTGCAGTGGGGCTTCTGAGCATGCGCACTGGGACGTGTCTGCGGAAATCCGCAGCTTTTGAGTTTACCGATCGTGATTGGCGTTGGCACCTTCTCCCATCAGTGTGACTGCACAGATGACCACTCTAACATCATCAGTTACAGGTAAGAAACCTGTTTTTCATCTTTGCCAATTTTTAGGCATTATATACCATCTGTACATCACCTGAAAACAATTTTCTTTGATATTCTGCCATGTTGAGAGTTTCATAGAGTTATTCCACAAATATTCCCAAGTTTCCATCGGTATTTCTTTATTTACATTATTGCCCATTTAATCATTTGAGATTTTACTACATCTTCTGAAGACCATTGTAAAAATAATTTATATACTTTTGAAGTTAATTTATCATTGTCTCCAAGCAAAACTTTTTCCATTTCTGTTTGCTCCTTCCTTATTCCTTCAGTTTTAATATCATTCTCCACCAAGCTCTTTATTTGTTGCATTTGAAACCAATCATATTTATTATTCAACTCTTCAGCAGTTTTCAGTTCTATTTTGCCACTTTGTATTTTTAATAGTTGACTATATGACTACTTTTCTTCCCCTATCTCAGCTGTTATTTTTATTACTTCCGCCAGTACTATCCATAACGGTCTTCTCTCATCTCCATACTTCTTATATTCCATCCATGTACTTAACAAATTATTTCTTATATAATGGTGAGAGAAAAAACCATCCATCTCTTTTTTCCATAATACAAATATGCGTGCCAGCCAAATTTATTTCCGTGACCTTCCAACACTAAAAGTTTTGTTTAACAGCGTTAGCCATTCTTTTATCCACACTAAGCAAACTGCTTCCTGATATAATCTTAGATTTGGTAGTTGAAATCCACCTCTCTCTTTTGCATCTGTCAAAATTTTCATTTTAAACCTTGGTTTCTTCCCGGCCCACACAAATTCTGAGATTTTTCTTCGCCATTTATCAAATTGTTTACTATCCTTCACAATAGGAATAGTTTGAAACAAATACATTATTCTTGGTAGAATATTCATTTTAATTGCAGCTATTCTACCCAACAAGCTTGGGTAGAATTAAGCTTGTTCCATTTTAACATGTCTTCATCCATTTTACACCATAACTTCTCATAATTATTTTTGAACAGATTAATATTCTTCATTGTTATCTCCACCCCCCAGATATTTTACCTTGGAGGTGACTTCGCAGCCCATTAGTTTCTGCAATTCTTGTTGTTTATTTATCTGCATATTTTTACACAGAATTTTGGATTTTTCTCTATTAATACAAAGTCCCGTCAACTCCCCATATTCTTGTATTTTAGCTAACAACAAAGGTGTAACTTGTATGGGGTTTTCATTTATAAACATTATATCATCAGCAAAAGTTCTGTATTTGTAAGTAAATCCTTTTATTCTTAATCGTTCTATATCTTTTTCTTCTTGTATGTGCATCAATAATATTTCAAGAGTCATAAACAACAATGGTGAAAGTGGACAACCTTGTCTAGTACCTTTGCTGATTTTCATATCTTCTGTAAGATCTGCATTTATACATAACTTTGTGCTTTGTTCAGAATATATTGCTTTTATCATTCTTATAAAGCTTTCTCCAAGCTCCATTTTTTTCCATTACTGCAAACATAAAGTCCCAATTTAAATTGTCAAATGCTTTCTCTGCATCTGCAAAGAATAATGCTACTTCTTTTTCTGGATGTCTTTCATAATATTCTACAATATTTACAACAATTCTAATATTGTCTCTTATTTGCCTTTTGGGGAAAAAACCTGCTTGATCTTCCTTTATAAAATTTATCAAATGCTGTTTAAGCCGTCCTGCCAGGATTCTTGTATAAATTTTATAGTCATTATTTGATAGCAAAATTGTTCTATAATTTTTTACATTTGTGACATCTCTATCTTCCTTAGGTATCAACGAAATAACAGCTTTCTTCCATGTGTTTGGTATTTTCCCTTTCATTCTTATCGTATTCATCAACTTCTGCAACTTTGGTATTAATTCCTCTTTTAAGATTTTTAAAAAATTAGTTGTATATCCATCTGGCCCAGCTGCTTTTCCATTTTCCATTGCATTAATTACTGCTTCAATTTCTATTTTCTCAATTGGATCATTCAAAACTTTTCGCATATTTTCAGTTAAGGGCACTATTTTTACCTTTTGTAAATATTCATCCATCTTCTCCTTCTTTATTTTAACACCTTTAAATAATTGGCATAATACTTAAAAAATTCTCTTTTTATTCCCTCTTGGGTAACCACTTCTCTTCCACCTATCACAATTTTATTAATAATTTTACTTTCCCTCTTTTTTTTCAATTGCCAAGCCAAATACATTCTCAGTTTATTTGCTCCCTCAAAGGTTTTCTGCTGCAATCTTTTCAAACTCCATTCCACTTCTTTATTTAACAAATGTCTCATTTGAGTTTGTAATATTGTAATTTCTTTTATAATTTTCTTTTTCCCTGGCCTTTTTCTCAACTCCCCTTCTTTTTTCTTTATCTCATTTTGAATGTCCAACATCTGTTTCTCTTTTACTCTTTTGTCCTTATTATTCAAAGTAATCAACATTCCTATCGTTACTGCTTTATAAGCATCCCAGACCGTCTGGAAATCTATGTCCTCTTTGTCATTCATTTGGAAAAAGGCTTTAGTTTCATTTTCTAGGTATGTCACTGTCTCTTTATTCTGTAGCAAATCTTCATTCAATCTCCATCTTCTCAACTTCTTGGACAATTCTGTAATCCACATTATTGGGTTATGGTCAGCCCCAATTTTAGGTAAAATCTCTATTTTCCTTGTTATAAGACATAAATCTTTAGTTACCAACAACATGTCAATTCTAGAAAAAGTTTTATGTCTTGCTGAAAAAAAAGTATAGTCCCGAAGTTCAGGGTTAAATTTCCTCCATATATCTTCTAGATTTTCTTGTTTAACCAATTCAAAAAAAGTCTTTGGCAATTTTCCTTTACTGTTGGTTTTTTTCCCTCCAGACCTGTCCAATGAGTTCTTAACTGTTCCATTAAAATCTCCCATTATCAAAACTTGATCATAGGTCAGTTTATCAAGCTGTTGTATAATGTCTTTTTAAAAAGCATCCTTTGCACCATTAGGCGCATACAGTCCCAATAGCAACATTTACTTTCCATTTAATATTGCTTCTACGGCTACAAATCTCCCATCTTTATCTTTAAACACTAATTTTGGATGCAATTCTTGTTTAATACAAAAAATCACTCCCCTTTTCTTCTGTTCAGCCAATGAAAAAAATTCTAGTCCCAATTGTTTATTCCATAAAAATTTGTAATCTTTTTGTTTAATATGCACTTCTTGTAAACAAATTATATTACAGTTTTGTTTCTTAATCCAATGAAATGTTGCCCTTCTTTTTTGTGGTGAATTTAGTCCATTTACATTCCAAGACAATAATTTGTAATCCATCATGATGCAAATTCTTTATTTTCTTCATAAAATCTACGCATTTCCTGTGCATTTGTAATTATGATTCTTTTCCCCTGAAGTTCAAAGCTCAGGCCTTCAGGTATTATCCATCTAAATCTTTTTCCATTAGCTCTTAATTTTTCTGTCAATTTTTATATGTTCTTCTATCATTTATCACTTGCCTTGGCAACTCCTTCATAATTCTTACTCTACTGCCTCCCACTATCAATGTCTTTTCAAAGTTTTTATTCATGATCCTTCCCACCATTTCCTTTGTCATAAATCTTATAACAACATCTCTTGGTAAGTTATTTTTCTTGGCATAAAGTGAGTTCACTCTATACATATAGTCATACATGTTTTTAATCTCTTTAGGATCTTCCTCTAAAAATTCTGCAATTATTTTTATTATATATTCTTTTAGATCACTATCTTCCTTTTCGGGTACTCCTCTCAGACGTATCTGAGTCTCCATCAGTTTGCAGTCATGGATTGTCACTTTTTCTTGCATTTTCAACAAGGTGGAATCATATACTTTCATTCTGCCTTCTACCTCCTGCACTTTCTTAGATGTTTCCTCTGTTTCCTTTCTGAGATCCTCCATATCTTTTTTAATCTCTTCAATAATTTCTTTTTTCGATTCAGTTATCATCTCTCTCATACCTCTCATCATTCTGGCCTCCATTGCTTCTAATTGGTCCTGCATTTTTTCTAATGAAGTAGCCCTTGTACGGGGTTGCTTGTGTTCTGACATTTAAAAAACAGCGAAAATTTAGACCTCACCGAATTCAAATTCAACTATCAGATTCAAAGGAATAGGACTTGCCTTTTATAATAAGCCTAATTTCGCCATCCTCCAAGTTCCCAAAATCAAGATATTTATTTTTAAAGTCTTTAAATGTTTCAAAATGGCGGTCACGATTTTTTGCTGCTCCTTACAATTTTTTCCCCCTTTTAAAAACTTCTAAAGTCCACACACATAATATGTCCAATAATACTTATCTTCTTGTCCTCTTCTGAGTTAATTCCAACAATTTTTAATATATCCTTGAAAACAATTCACATGTGCATATCAGTAAAGTCAAATTTTTTGATCTGTTTTATGTATTGCCTATATATGCTAGTTGTTGTTTATGTGCCTAGCAAATCATAGAACTGGAATGTTGCTCTCAGTATAAAAGCAGTTGACGGTGCTGTTTTGATGATGGTTTCAGAGAGCAAGCATGGTATAGTGGTTAAGAGCAGCACACTCTATTTGGGGGAAATGGGTTCAATTCCGCACTTCATATGAAGCCAACTGGATGAGCTCAGGTCACTCACAGCTCTCAAAGCTTTCAGCTCCTCTCCCCCCCCCCCAAGTCTAACTCTCCACCTATAAGCATTAGAACTTAAGGCTGCCAGACAATCTTTGGATCTCCTGGCTGTACTGCACACTGCCATATAATGATTGATTGATTGATTGATGATGCTTTTCACTTACCCTCCTTTTACCATAGTCCTACAGGGGGAGTGGTCAAACTTGCTTAACATAAGAGTCATATAGAATAAACGTCAGATGTTTGAGAGCTGCAAGATATGAAATCAGATGTTTGAGGGAGGGAGGGAGGGAAGGAAGAAGGAAAGAAAGGTGGAAAGGAAGCAAATAGATGGAGATGGGAAGAGGTGGAAAGAAAGCAACTTTAACTTTAAATGCATTTTCCAAGCCAGCCAATGGGGTGGTGGGGGCTTAGAGAGCCTTGTAATATGTGTGAAAGAGCCACATGGGGTTATTGAGCCACAGTTTGGCCATCCGGCCCTGTTCTACAGTGTAAGGAAGCAGTTCTGTTGCAGCTACATGGCCCTTGGTACCATGCTATAGAAGGAAGAATGGGTCACATAACTGTTGGGCTTTAGGGAGATTAAGAGAGAGGGTTTCTAACTTTACAGTGCATTGTATTGCTAATAGCTGTGGCAGCACAAAATACTGTTTGACCCACTGCAACCACCATGAACGGGATCTTAATTCAAATGAAGTACCACATTCACTGTAACTATATCTCTAACTTTTTATAAATGAAAAATGTTAGATATCAGATTAATTGGTAATACAAAAGTGTAAAAAATAAAACATGGAGAGCAGCTATATATAGTCTGTTGTAGCGTTAGTTTGTTTGGCTGCATGACTGATAACTTTTCTTAGGTAGTTAAGAATGGGTATCCACTGATCCTTTCAGTTTCTGGACTACATTTTATGAATCCCTTGATTAATAAAACTTTCGAAGATGCCAGCTGTAGCATTAGATAGCCAGTAGAATAGCCTCTCTAAAGCTCTCCCTCCATGAAGTTCCAATCATATGCACCTGAATTTCATTTATTTTTATTTAAATTAATATACTACATTAATCAGTAGCTGTATTTGTAAAGATAAAAGTATACAGATAAAGACATAGTAAAAGATGCAAACTTGATTTCGTTTAAAATGTTATATATAAGGTCAGAGTATATGTGTTGAAATTTGATAACATGGAAATGAGCACTAGAACAGTTAAGCTTTGTTCTCTTTACTGCTTTCCTTCAACATAATCAAAGTTTTCTTCTATGGAATAAATCAATTGAAGACAAATAAAATAGTCAAACTACAACTTTAAGTGATGCTACTAAAAATTACTTTGGTAGGAACAGCTATTGTCAATTAAGAAAGTAGGTGATATGTTCAAAGCCACTGCTGCCTCCTCCTTCTATTATTATTATTATTATTATTATTATTATTATTATTATTATTATTATTTTACATTTCCTAAAAGCTAGTAACGAGATGACTTCCCTAGAGGAGGAATTCCTGGGGGACTTTTAAGTCCTTTGTAAGGACAGAAGTAAAACTGTTCTCATGGCCATCTAGCTAATGGGGAAAAGGGTGGCTTTTCACTTATCTATAGAGAATAATAACCAATGGCAGTTTTCAGTTGAATAGTAGTTCAGGTTTTTTGCAGCCATGGTCTTTTTCTGTTTCCATAAGAAGCTTTGAATTGTTTTTCAGGCAGTTTCCTATTGCTTCCAGAGCAAAGCCCCAATCAAAGGATAAAATTGGCTAGAAAATGGGTCAGGGCAGGGGTGTCAAACATGTGCCTGGGGGCCGAATCAGGCCCCTAAAGGGTTCCTTTCAGGCCCCCGAGCAACTGACTGTCATCTGCTTCCTTCTCCCTCTCTCTCGCTTCCTTCTGCATAAAAGCTTGCTTTGCAAGGCTTGCTCAATTATACAGAGGAGCTACAGAGCAAATCCTCTATTTTCTCCATTGGCTGGGGCTCCTCCCTTGGGAGGGGGAGGCAGAGCTTGCTTTGCCAGGCTCTCAATCATACAGCAGAGCTACTGAGCCAAGCCTCTCTTCCTTTTATTGTCTGAGGCTCCTCCCCCTCCTGATCTGCTGGGGAAGAAAGGAAAGAGCCAGAGCTTCCTTTGCCCAATTCCCTGTGTCCCATGGGAGAAATACAGAAAGCACCTTTAAGAGTGAGTTCTGTTTCAAGCATGTTTTAAGTTAAAAAAAAAATCTTTAATTGTGTTTGTATCCTTTATAAAATTTATAACTCTGCTACCTAATCTTAAATAGGTACACACATGGCCTGGCCTTTTGAATTGAAGCTCTGTAGAACAACTACCCCCAAGACCTGATCTTGTAGGTGAGGGATCCCCAGTGTGTTGCCTGTGGGCAGCATGACACCTGCTGACATCTTTGCTGGTGCTAACCATATGTTTTTAGAACGTGGGCAGGGCAGCTGGGACTGTTGTGCAGCTGGACTTCTCATTGACACTGGAGATCTGATTGGCTGTGCAGATTTTTAGAAAGTTTCTTTGGTATCACCTGCCATCACAGCACAAAAATCTTTGTGCATGACAGACAGCTGCTTGCATACAATAAAATATTTTAAAGAATATGTTCATTTTAAAAGCCATCCTGTTAAACAGAGGCACTGCCTGAAATGTTGAAGAGTGCGATTAGAGCTACATATAACTTCACTCCCTGACATTTTGTAGTTGGCTCTGCCTCTTGTGGCAGCCATTTTGTGATTGGCTCAATCTCTTGTGGCCCCATTTTGTGGTTGTACCCACCATCCTGTGTCAGAATCCAAAAAGATTGGGGTCCCCTGTTATAAGCAGACAATAAGCACTTTTACCCCAGCATCTCAAATAAAAACATAAGCTCATACCATGAGATTTATTTGTTAAAATTAACTTATCTACATCAGCAGTTGTTCAAATTCTAATATTTAATGGGGGCAGGCTACACTAGGCAACCTAGCTATGACTGCCTTTGTTTTAGCAAATCCTGTTCTTAATGGTGATAGCTGACACTGTCTCTCCCTTGCGTTGCACCAAACGCATCACTGCATTGCCTAACACCTCTTTCCAATGCCACCACCCTGTCCACTAAAGAAGATGATAGGTTAGAAGTATGCCTAAACGCTTTCATTTCTTATGGAGCCACTCCCACTGCCTGGCAAATAGAAGTGCATGACTGGAATGCAGCCCTTTTCAAGGGCCTCAATCCCGGCTACAAGCTCTGGGACATTGGTTTCCTTCATTCAAAGATAGGCGGCTTCATGTGGGGGTGGGGCGGACATTTTGCCAAACCACTCCTCTTCCACTGGGCTGTGTTTGGTACAATCTCTTAAGAGAAATCAAAATAAGAACATACCACAACAAATTTTTTCAGCTGAGTGTGTGTATATGTATGTGTGTATAGCTTTAGCCTATCTCAAAAACAAAATTGGTATGTTCTCAGTATAGTTACACCTATCCACTCTACCTAGTTCACCTTCATTGTTTAAACCTATCTGTCTACTTACTTATCTAGCTGTATGTTTTCTTATTTATATAACCGTACTGGGGAGGAGGGGGGGCAGAGATTAAAAGCGCAGGCCAAGATCAAGGGACAGAATTACCACCATGGAGGCTGTGACATCCACAAAATGGGTGCCAAGGAGAAATATTAGTCAGAAGGCTCTAGTAACAAAAATCGCTGCCAGACACCAGTGCCCACAAGATGGCTACCTCAAAGGCTTGGCACCCTCAAGGGGGACAGCTAAAGAAGCTGCCAAGTTCCCTACACAAGTTGTAGCAATGGAACTTTTTAATCAAGCTAACTTCAGCCCTGCGTGGGCTAGAGCAGGGGTGTCAAATATCCAGCTCACAGGCCAAAACTGGCTCTCTCAGGGCTTTAATCAGGCTACGGGGCTCTTTTCTTCCCCTCCTCCATTCCTGTCCGTACCCTTTGAAGCTCCAAGGCTGCTGAAGTTCCCTGCTCTTTCTGCCTTGTCTTTGCTGGCTGTAGCAGAAAGCAAAACATTCCATGTTTTCTTTGCAGCTTTGTCTGTGCTGCAAAGTGTTTCACTTCTCAGTGTTCCTATGGCCAGCTGGAACTGTTGCTTCTTGGAGTTGTCTTCTTGCAAATAAAGGGTTGTTACTTTGAGCCAGCTTGTGTCTGCTGAATGGATGTGAGTACTGCTGCCTAGTGAGTACTCTGCCCTGGGAACCCACAGCCAAAGGAGGATATTACACCAGAGAGCCATTGCCAATCTGAGTAGATGCTGGTTGGTGGGCGGTAGTGGGGAGAAGCTTGTAATGCCCAGCCATTTCATGTTTTCCTAGCAGAACATTTTATATTTTTCATTTCTGCTGTGATCCTGTGATCCTTGTACTTTCTCTCAATGTTTTATTTTTAAAATTGCATTGTCAAATTCCACTATTTCACTGCTTTTCCATTTTAAACAAAATATTGCAAGACTTTAAAGCATGTTTGTATTTTAATTATGTTTGTCTGGTCCTTTGTAAAGTTTATATCTCCGCTACCTGGCATTATATTATGACACACATGGCCCAGGCCCACAAAGTCCCATTTATGTCAGATCCAGCCCTTGTAACAAATGAGTTTGACACACCTGGGCTAGAGCAACACATGATTACATGCAGCCAAAAGTGGGCAGATAGGACTGGATGGGAGGACTAAGTGGGTGCCTTTGGAGGGGGGAGTAACTTGTATTTATTATTTATTTTATTTTAGTACATTTCTATTCTTCCCGTTCCCCGTAGGGCTCAGGGCAGAGTACAACATATAATAAAACAATAAAATACAATAAAAACATTTTATAAACAGACAACTCAACAGCACTCAGATTACCATGACATCACATATTGCCCAGCCTAGCCATCTCACATCATGATATCTCATAGGGATGGCAGTTTTTATTCAATTTCCTAGCACAGATGACAGTGCTGACCGGGGAGGCTAACCAGATCAAGAATAGATGCCTGCAGCCTCAGCTAAAAGCCTGGTGGAACAGCTCCATTTTACAGGCCCTATGGAAGGCTAATAAGCCAGGTAGGGCCCGGATCTCAATAGGGAGTTGATTCCACTAGGTTGGGGCCAGGTCTGAAAAAGCCCTGGCCCTAGTTGAGGTGAGACGGGCTTCTCTTGGGCTGGGGACGGCCAGCAGATGTTGGGAGGCTGAACTTAACAACCTCCTGGGCATATATGGAAAGAGATGGTCTTGCAGGTATGTTGGTCCCAGGCCACGTAAGGCTTTAAATGTTAGCACTAGAATCTTGAAGCGGATCTGGTACTCGATGGGCAGCCAGTGCAGACTGTGAAGCGCCAGCCGAATGCCCACCCGTAAAGGTGGTGCAGTCAGGAGGCGAGCCGCCGCATTCTGCACCTGCTGCAGTTTCCAGATCAGTCTCAAGGGTAAGCCAGCGTAGTGAGTTACAGTAGTCTATTCTGGAAGTGACCATTGCATGGATCACTGTAGCCAGGTCCTGGGGGGATAGATATGGTGCTAGCTGCCTGATCTGCTGAAGATAACAAAAGGCACACCTGGCAACCATTGTGATCTGGACTTCCATGGAAAGGGAGGCATCCAAGGTCACTCCCAAGCTCCTCACCTGTTGGGCTGGCACTAATATGGCACCGTCCAAAGCTGGGAGCTCGATGCCCTTACCCACCCCACCCCGACTCAGGTACAGGACCTCTGTCTTAGCTGGATTCAGCTTCAGCCGGTTCTGTTGTAACCACCCAGCCACGGCTCCCAATGCCTCGGACAACTGGTCAGGGGCGGTGACTGGCCGGCCACTGATTAACTGATAGAGTTGAGTGTCATCAGCGTACTGGTCTTATCACTCCTTCAAACTTATCACACCTTCAAGCACTCTTCAACCAAACAACACTTAAGATACTTTGGACACTAACTGGTGCACAAAAACACTTGTTCCACACACTCTTCACTCCAGTCCTCATACAGTTGCCACAACACCATCGAAATTAATCCAGACACACATCCTAGCCACTGTATTCCATGCAACAGTCTCCCCGCAAGCTAGAATCACTCTAGGCTGCCCTGCCCTTGAGACCAACCTGGAAGCTTCAGCTGATCCAGAGTGCAGTGGTGTAAGTCCTGATAGGAACACCACAAGACATCACATATACAACCTGTGCTGTACCAGCTGGCTCCTGGTGGAATACTCAGTCAGGTTCTTGGTTCTGGTGTTGATCTTTAAGGCCTTAAGCAGTCTGGAACCTGCATATCTTTAGGACTGCATCCTCTGGTATGTCCCTGGGAGTGCTACATTCTTCTGAGAATGACCTACTGGTGGTTCCTGCTTCTAAAGGTATCCAGCTCTCCTCAACCAGAGGACAAATACCACTGGGCCCTAAGGGACTTAATGCAGTTCTGCAGGGCTTAAGGCTTCTGCTTGAGGACAACAACAGTTCCATCATAGCTGGCACCTCCTCTCCCCCCCCCCCCAATCTTTGCTTTGGCCCGCTCCTCTCCTGCCTGTGAAACAGTGAGAACTGCTTTTGAGAACTTGCTGTTTAAAGACTTGTGTTTGAAAGATCCAGAACTTTTGACCTGCTTTTTATTGCAGAACAGAATGCCCTATATTGTCAATAAAAAGGGGATGGGGGAGAAGGTCTGTAGTAGACTGGTTTGTCTATTGGTCTGAAACAGGTATGGATTCTTTTTTAAGAAACCTACTTGCTTTACTGGTGTTGTGCTTTGACATTGTACTGCTTATGACAGTGTAGCTGCTGTTCAACATGCCAGAGAAGGTGTTTTGAATCAATTTATCTTCAGGAGCTTGTTAACCCAATGCAGTGTAATTCTTCCACAGTACAGTAACAGTTTGCTGCAAAGTGGTATTTCTTACAGGCACTCATCTACTGGATGCTCTCAGGAGTGAGGAGGAGTTTGCTCATCCGCTTGTTACAGAGTGATAAGAAACCTTCACTAAAACAGTCAGTACCTCTCTAAAATCTGGTAGTGGTTTCTCATACGAGCTACAAAATAAACCTGCACAAAAATAGGAATGATGATTTAACCCCCCCACCACCACACACACATCTATTACAGTGGATTTTGCAAAATCTTAATCCTCATCCATCAGTTTTATTTTAAAACCTGATCTATGACATTTGATTTGCAGTCTGAAAGAGATTCACAGTTTGGGGTGTGTATTAATTTTTATCATCTTCATGCAGACTGTGGCCACTGAGGTAGATTTTTTTCTTAAAATTTTGTATTTGACTACCTGTGACTACAAGGTTCAGCAATTTGAGAAAGAGGACACCTGTGTGTGTTGTATAAGAGAAACAAAAAAAGATAATCGAAATAAAACTTTTTGGGTGGTGGAAGTAGATGAGTAGTGTTGCCTCTCCAGAATGAAAAAAAGGTCATTAGAATGAAACCCGTAGATGGAACAAATCCTAAATGTGGTGGAGCTACAACTGAGGAATCTGCTTACCCCTCCTGAAAAGACTAGAGAAGGAAGGCATCTAACCTGCCGTTGACCCTTCTGTGATTTTCTAAAACCAGACCCATCATTCTTCATCTCAGGTGATTTCACATAGAACTGCACATAGGCATACACCCTGCATTACACAGAAATATTACTCTCCCTCCACCATGTCATCACTGACCTCCAAATATATCTTTGAGTATATACTTAGTTCACTTCCTATCTCTGTCCACCCAAAGGGCATACTGCAGTACTGCCAGTTTCTGCAGTTGAAAAGGCAGGAACACGATGAATGCAAACATCTTTTTTTAAAAAAAACTCCACACCAATTCCCAAATGATTCCTCATCCATATTACTTCACTGTATTCTTGAAAATTTTCAAGCACACAGGACAACTTACATTCCAGCTCCTTTTGTATTTTCAAATGCATCAAAATGACCACATCCACTTCCTACTACTTTTATGCCTACAATCACTTCCCCAAACCCCACATTACTGCCACCTATACTCAAGCTTTCTCTCATCCCATTATCATTCTATTTACATAATATCAGACATATTTACTACATGATGACTATATGAGGGGTATGGCACTATGGTGTACCTGATCTATTCTTTATCACATATTCATTAGTATTATGACATAGAATCTCTGCAGTCAGTATGAAAAATCAAATATGGGAGAGAGGACGAGCCATTACTAACGTGCTGCTGCTTACTTTTGTTGTTCACATGCGCCTAAGCATAGTTGGGTGTGAATAATTTAAATCCAGGCTGAAATAAATAGGTTTAATTGTTGAGAAGTTAGGGTTGATTGGAATTCAAATGTAAATAAAATTAGTTTTGATTCTATTCAGGATACTTAAAACTGACCACCACAGCACTGGCCAAATGTTAGCTTGGAGCAAATCTAATGAATGTTTAGTAGCACTGAATATTAAAGAGTGAAAGAAACTTGAGTCTGTCTTTTGTTAAAATCTAAACATTTAACATTTGCAAGGGTGCCTACCTGACAGAAATTCTATTTTATTTAAAAATATGTACTTTTCCTTTCCAATTCCTGCTCAAGTGACATGGACCAATCACTATAGTTTAACAGAGCAAAACACAACACTTTTGAATACTATTGGGAAATATATGCCAATAAGAGATTTCCATTCTACATACTGATAAAGTTGGGTAGCAAATTCTACTCAATAGCAAATATATTGACACTTCAGTAGGGAATTTCAAAGTGGACAGAATTTCAATCCATTATCTCCTCAGTGACTAACCAGTTTTTTCCAGCTGTTCTAAGAGGACAAAACCTAAAAAACTCAAGACATCTGTATTGCTGCCTACCAAAATTAAGTCACCGCACTGCCCCTTTTGCAGGGGAGGCAGCCTTGGAGCAAGGCAGAGCAGCCCTGCTGCCCCTTCCACATGACCGGGTCCCGGGTGGGTGGAAGGAACAGCATGACAGCAACCTTTGCCTATCCTTCATTTAAAGACCCTCATGGGGGGGACAGGGCAGGGGCAGCCTGGAGTGGCAAAAACCCCAGCACCCCCCCACACACACTGGCCTGTGGAAAAATTGTATTCCATGAAACCGGTCCCTGGTGCCAAAGAAGTTGGGAACCACTGCTGTAGAGGCGAGACTCTATGGCATTGTACCCCACCAAGGTCCCTGTCTTCCCCAGGCTCAATCCCAACATCTCCAAGAGTTTCTAGCCTGACTCCAGTTAACTAATCTCCTATATACTTCTGAGCGCTGTCTGCATGGCCTGGCTCAGATACCAGAGGATTTTTTTTTTAAAAAAATAATAAATTACAGCAGTTGCCAGTGAAGATGCTTAGCCTTCTCCCTTAGAGATCCCACCTCCTCAAAACTACATTTCCCAGAGTTCCAAAGGAAAGGGAATTACTTAAAATGAATTTAAATCAGATAAGACAGCTGGGCTGGGTTCTGCCTTAACAAAGATCTGTTTCCCCAGTGACTACTTTGCTAAGCAGTGATGAGATTCAGTAGGAGATCTGCTAAAACTGACTCTCCTGGAAGCTATCACCTTTTACTGGGTTCAGAGTGCAGAGTCAAAATTTCATGGGTTTCTTTAAAGTTAAAAAAAAGTTCATGTCTGTTTGCTTTTTGGTTTTCAAGGTGTAATCTCATGGGAGGGATTGAAGTGCAGAGTCAAATTTCATGCTTTTTAAAAATATATAAAAGATAAATGTCATAATGCGGGTGTGATTTTCTTGATTTAATTTGTATGCTGCATCTTTGTGATAAACCAGAAACAATTTTAGGTGACAAACTACAAGATCTGTAATGCTTAGTATTTTTGAAATAAACTTGAAACATTTTTGAGTGATAAATGATGTATTTATTATTTTTAAGTATAAGCATAATGAATGCCTCACAAGAAAAAAAAACTGCCACACTTAAAAAATCCTGGCTACAGCCCTGCCATTGGACCATCTGCTTGGCTAATTCTGCTGTAGGGAACTTTTCAAAAAGTTAGGTTTTAAGGGCCTTTCATAAATCCACAAAAGGAAGTCCAATGAGTACAAATGGAAAAGAGTTGTGTTGTGAGTGGACAGGCAAGGGTTTGAGCCACAATCCTGAGCAGGATTTTTAGCTACTAGAGTTAAAAGAAGGTGGCTTTTCTACCTCATTGATAAAAGTTCAGCTAGCTGCCATCTTTGCTTAACATGACCCAATTAGAGAGTGGCCAGTTTTTCTCATTCCCGAATTAAAAAAAAATTACTTAAAGGTTTGCTTAACATGTTTTCAGCTGCTGTACTCCCAGTTCCCCAATGGAATTTGTCACTAATTCTATCAAAATTAATGTATAAACCATTAATCTAACATGGTAATTGGATGTGTAGTCCAGCATAACTCAAACAGGACACAGTATTTTATTCCAAGACACTGTAATGCTGGACAACACATCCAATTACCATGTTAGATTACACAGAGAAACCATTGAAATCCATAAACATAAACACACTTTCAACAGGAAGGAAGGAAGTTTAAAAATGAACAAGGCATGGTTTCCAGTCCTGAAAAACACAAAATGCCATACAGCTTACAACAGCACTACAGATAAGATTAGAATTTCAATAGCCAATCCATATACAAGAGAACCCTCTCAGGTAAGCTCCTCCATTAGCATGTCACATCCCAGGAAATTCCCACAAGATAATGACTCAGCCCTACCCCACCTGCCTGAGTAGATATAAATTACCTGCCTACCAACTTATTTTCAGTTTGACCTAGAGAGAACTCCAGTTTTCTGGGTTACACCTCTGAGGAAGCCAATCACAGTTGCTGGCAAAATATCAGGTCTCATAATGCCAAGACCATGGCCACACAGCCTGGAAAATCTACAATAACCAATTTCTTTTGATTTATTGACATTCATTATAAAAATCTCATGGTTAATACTTTGAGCCTAAGTCCCAGGGGAAAACATTAAATGACTGGGCGTTTTCTTCATACTTGTGATTAAGATATTCTTTGAAGTTCCTGTAAAGCAGAGATGTTCCACCAAACTATTGATTGAGAACAGCAATGGTCTTTCTCAGGCCTCAGATTCAGTGGGAGCTCCTTTCTGAGAGTTTCACCTCCTCCTTCTGCGAGTTCCACCTCCTTATCCATTGAATAGTATGTGCAGCTGCATAACAATCCCTGGATGAGCTCCACCACCTATTTTTCTACAAAACGATCCCTGGTCTTTCTATTATGGCTGGCAGCCTCTCCTTTTCCTCTCTCTTCTGACTCTGATCTGTATTTCCTCTTCCCCCTGCCCAGAAAGTGGCTAGGCAGTCCAGAAAACGGGACCCAAAAACAATCCTAGGACTATTTTTAATATGGTTTCTTAACTTTTATTAATCTTGTTGTATTTGAATTTTAATATTTTTGTACATTTGTTTTACGATTCCATGCCTCTATTGTTCATCACCAGAGACTGGCACAAGCTGGGATAGAGTGGTTAATAAATCAAATAATAATAACTTCATAGTTCTAGTACTGTTAAACTTGTTGAAACTTTATTTTCAAGTACCATACTAATAAAGGTATGAAGTTCTTTAGTTTCCAGTTTAATTGCAAAACTCATAGTATCATCAAGGAAATGAAGAGTTGACTTTATTTGACTTCAAAAGACAATGGCTATCAAACAGAAGTTAACAGTAATGCACTTCAGTACATTATTTGAAATGTTGCATATGTTGCATTTGATAAAGTTTTTTTTAAAAAAACTAATTAAGACCAGAAGCATAATTATAAAAGCAAAACAAGAGGCATAAAGGGCTACATATTTCTAATATGGCATTTTTTAAAAACAGCACTAATCAGATATTTACTTATGTGTTCTGTTTCCATACATAATAGCACCAGTTATTATTCTTTTTGTAAAAAGAGATTAGCAGTTAGTATGCACATATAAGCACAAATAAGTACTGAATACTGAGGTGACAAAGAAGAAAAGACCACTTTAATGTTAATTAAAATTTCTAGGAAGTCTAGACAAATTATATTATTTTCTACATGAATTAGAGGAATATTTGGTGTCTTTATCAATGATGTAGGTAGGTGTTTGCTTTACCCACAGCTGACTTAATGACTTTTTTCTTTCGCTGTCACACAGTTTTAACACATGGTGATATAAAATGTCTGCATTTTCTATGCAAAACTAAGCTGCTGTTTTAATTAGAAATATGAAAGCCTGGGGGGGGGGACAAAAAGGGGGACTGGGTAATTGATCGCCCTCCCCCAGGCCTTTTTTAAAATTTCCCAATGAAACATTTGAAAATCTGGGGGAGTACTGAAAAAAATCTTAAGAAATATTTTATTTTAGAATGAGTGAAATACTTTAAGGACAAAGTGGGCATGCCATAGACCAGGAGTGGCCAAACTGCAGCTCGGAAGCCATCCCTTTTTTTCAAGTAGGTCAATACAAATTGACAGCAGAATTCCAGGTTCCGTTGTCATTTGTTTGTTCTACTCAAAAAGGGAAGTGGAACACTGGAAAGATTTTTTAGAACCTGTAATCAACAAGTATTATATTAGTTGCATTTGGAAGACAAGCATAAAGAAACTTAAGGCAAGCATCAACGTGCTGCTGTGGACCGTGAATGAAACATTTATCAAGGTTTTTTTCATATCACCAAAGGGACTCAGAGAAGTGTCCCTGTAGATTCTTAGTAGTTCAGCATCCATTCAGTGGAGAAGCAGCTAATAGACGAAGTTTTCTCTTAGCAGATAGTTATATTATACTTTGCAGAAGTTATCAATAATGTGTCTAATTTCCACAGGGGCCATGGACAGACAGGACAATATTTCTACAAACCTAAAATAAGCTACAGGTTTGCATAAAAATCTGAAATCTAAAAAATCAAAAAGGGGGGGGGGGGTTGGACTTCCCAAAATAATAGATGAAGTACCTGCAGTTTTAAGAAATGAATGGCCATTGCTATGCAACTAAAGTCGTGAGATTTCCAGCCTTGGTTTCTGTCACCAAAAGGTGGACAGAGTAGGCAGGGCCCTTTCCAGAACTGTTTTGGTTTTTGAGGGAAGGATTCACCAGGGCCACAATCTGCAACTTGATACCATATGATTTCCATGACTCACCCAGGCCTCCTGTCCACTACTGTTCAAGAAAAGCCACATCACAAAAGCCAGCATGGTATAGTGGTAAGAAAAACTTGGATCTGTAACACTCAGGTTTGAATCTCCATTCTACCATGGAAACTCAATGAGTGCTCTTGGCTAATTGAACACTCTCAACTTATCTCACAAGTTGTTGTGATGGTAAAATGGAGAATGATGTAAGATGCTTTGGGTCCCCATTGTGGAGAATGGCAGAGGAGTATATATGAAGAAAATAAATAATAAATATAGCTGGAGATGGGCAGATAAAAGGTTGATTCTTTGGTAGGAGAGAAGGAAACAGGAAGAGGTTAGTATATGGGGTTTGTCAGGGGGAGAAAAAGGAAATAATGTGGGGAGGGAGAAGCAGGGGAACTGCCCCACATTTCATTCCAGATTTATTGTTATTATATTTATTAATTTGATTTCTATCCTGCCCTCCCTGCAACCAGGTTCAGGGCAGCTTACAACATAGAGGTTTGTTACAAACAAACCAACTTTAAAATCTGAAATGTCATTTTAAAAACCACAGTAATTGATGGTAAGGTGACATCAGGGCTTTTTTCTGAGCAGGAATGCATTTCTGGCTGGCTTGGCATCGGGGTGTGGCCTAATATGCAAAAGAGTTCCTGGTGGACATTTTCTACAGCAGGGGTGGCCGACGGTAGCTCTCCAGATGTTTTTTGCCTACAACTCCCATCAGCCCCAGCCAGTATGGCCAATGGCTGGGGCTGATGGGAATTGTAGGCAAAAAGCATCTGGAAAGCTACCATTGACCACTCCTGTTCTACAAAAAGGCCCCATGTGAAACAATCTTGATGTCAGGGGTGTGGCCTAATATGCAAATGAGTTTCTGCTGGGCTTTTTCTACAAAAAAAACCCTGGGAAAAAGTCATAATATCCTAGTTCTGTTTTAAAAGATATGAGTTCTGATCCATGGATTCCTGACTGTATAGATGCCTTTGCATTCAAGGGCAATTGAACAATAGCTCCCTTGGAGAGGAGAGGAGAGGAGAGGAGAGGAGAGGAGAAGCTACCTGGGAAATGAAGGAGATGGAGGTGCTGAAGTAAGCTGCATGAAATGAAATGGAGGCATGGTCAACAAAAAGGATAGTGGAAAGAGACCCATGTTGGACCTCAGAGCCCTGAATAAACATGTCTCGGTCAATGCTCCTTCTAAGCTGTGGAGTCTAGTGAGTGCAAATTCTAATTCATGAACAGTGGCATTAAATTTGTGAGTGAACAATTTGGCTGCTGCATAAATTAGTTTGCTCTGGGGCCATCCTTCCTGAGCTAAGACAAAAATGTACACTATGTCACAGAAGTGAGTACACCCCCTCACATTTTGTAAATATTGAAGTATATCTTTTCATGTGACAACAATGAAGAAATTACACTTGGCTACAATGTAAAGTACTGAGTATACAGCTTGTATAACAGTGTAAATGTGCTGTCCCCTCCAAATTACGCAACACACAGCCATTAATGTCTAAACTGCTGGCAACGAAAGCGAGTACACCCCTAAGTGTTAATGTCCAAATGGAGCCCAAAGTGTCAATATCTTGTGTGGCCACCATTATTTTCCAGCACTGCCTTAACCCTCTTGGGCATAGAGTTCACCAGAGCTTCACAGGTTGCCACTGAAGTCTTCTTCCACTTCTCCATTACGATGTCACATAGCTGGTGGATGTTAGAGACCTTGCGCACCTCCACCTTCTGTTTCAGGATGCCCCACAGATGCTCAATAGGGTTTAGGTCTGGAGACATGCTTGGCCAGTACATCACCTTTACCCTCAGCTTCTTTAGCAAGGCAGTGGTCGTTTTGGAGGTGTGTTTGGGGTCGTTATCATGATGGAATACTGCCCTGCGACCCAGTCTCCGAAGGGTGGGATCATGGTCTGCTTCAGTATGTCACAGTACATGTTGGCATTCATGGTTCCCTCAATGAACTGTAGTTCCCCAGTGCCGGCAGCACTCATGTAGCCCCAGTCCATGACATTCCCACCACCATGCTTGACTGTAGGCAAGACACACTTGTCTTTGTACTCCTCACCTGGTTGCCACCACACACGTTTGACACCATCTGAACCAAATAAGTTTATCTTGGTCTCATCGGACCACAGGACATGGTTCCAGAAATCCATGTCCTAAGTTTGGAGAGCCAGTTTGGTGTAGTGGTTAAGTGTGCAGACTCTTATCTGGGAGAACCGGGTTTGATTCCCCACTTGCACCTGCTAGCATGGCCTTGGGTCAGCCATAGTTCTGGCAGAGGTTGTCCTTGAAAGGGCAGCTGCTGTGAGAGCCCTCTCCAGCCCCACCCACCTCACAGGGTGTCTGTTGTGGGGGAGGAAGGTAAAGGAGATTGTGAGCCGCTCTGAGACTCTTCGGAGTGGAGAGCGGGATATAAATCCAATATCATCTTCATCTTCTTCTAAGTCTGCTTGTCTGTAGCAAACCATTAGAAGGCTTTCTTGTGCGTCATCTTTAGAAGAGCCTTCCTTCTGGGATGACAGCTCTGCAGACCAGTTTGATGCAGCGTGTGGCGTATGGTCTGAGCACTGACAGCTGGGAGTGTGGGTTGTTTAGTGTAATTTGCAACGTTAGTGTGACTAGTATAGCCACTGTTACTTTTCTGCCTCGTTCAGCTCTGTTCTATTCTGTTTTGTCATCGTATTTCTGTTTTGTTTTAATTTTCTCTCAATGTGCTTAATTTTAATTTGCTCAATCTGCTTAAGATTGAAACTGACATTTATTTGTTTACTAATAAAAATGTTGATTTTAACTTTTAATTTTAGGTCCAAGGCATGCTGTAGGTCTTACTACTGTGTATGTTCTACCTTGCCCATAGTTTCTGTGTTTGCAGATTTTTAACATGTTAGTGTTGATGTTAAAAAGGTAACGGTAGTCCCCTGTGCAAGCACCAGTTGTTTCCGACTCTGGGGTGACGTTGCTTTCACAACATTTTTGCAGCAGACTTTTTACAGGGTGGTTTGCCATTGCCTTCTTCAGTCATCTACACTTTCCCCCCAGCAAGCTGAGTACTCATTTTACTGACCTTGGAAGGATGGAAGGCTGAGTCAACCTTGAGCCAGCTACCTGAACTCAGCTTCCACCGGGTTTGAACTCAGGTCGTGAGCAGAGAGTTTGACTGCAGTACTGCAGCTTTACTACTCTGCACCACAGGGCTCTTAAGTATTGATGTTACTATTCAGTAAAAGGGAGCCAAATTAAACCTGCCTTGCTGTCTCAGACCTGAGAAGCTGGTAAAAAGAAATGTTGTTCTAAAGCAATAGAACCAAGTTATACACTTAAGCATAATAATTAGGGCTACCATAAAAAACATGCCCCACTAAATGAAAGCCTGGCTTTGGTCCCCACCAAATGAAAAATCCTGGCTATGTGCCTGTCTGAGTTGTCATTTTTTTCCCTTTAAGACCATGGTGGCATATCACCATAGTGATATCACCATAGTGGCAATCACCGCTGCATTTAGGGTGGGAGAATTGAGTTCTTTAAGATGTGACCCACCCTTTACCAAATTTCATGAAGACATGGTGGTCTTGTGGGCTAGCCTGTATTTCTTGCCCAAAGTGGTTTCTAGATTTCATATCAACCAAGATAGTTCTGCCAGTTGTTTCTTCTACATCCACTTCTGAACAAACTCTGCACACACTAGATGTCAGACAAGCACTCTTATGTATGTACAGAGCAGTTCAGAAAGGACAAACACCTTTTTATTTGTTTCAGAGGGGTTAATAAGGGGAAGGAGCATCACCTCAGTCAGTGTCTAGGTGAGTGGTGAACACTACCAAAACAGCATATAGTGCAGGTGGGTTGCCATGTCCCATTGATATCAGAGTGTACTCCATGAGAGAACAGCTTTGTCAGCAGCAGTTGCTACCTGGTCCACGCCATCCACCTCCTTCCGGCACTACTTCATGGATGTGGATGCTCATAAGCAGTTCTTCAGTCTGTCTTCTGCTAATCAGTCCACATCTGCCTCCTTGGCTAGTCTCCCATGTGGGATTGCACAGAAGCCGTGATGATGAAAATGGGTTACAGTTACCTGAAAGTTTTTCATTGTGGTCTTCTTTACAGGCACACATTTCTTCCTCCTTTCCCTGCTGTGAGCTGTTTATCATTTCATGTTGATTTTAGTTCTCATGGCAGTGAAGGGACGTTTGAGGGAAGAGTGTTTGTCTCTACCCTATGACCCTTTGGGCTGGAAAAGAGATACACTGAAGATAGGGGTTGGGAAGGAGCATTCTCTAGCTCTAGAAATATCTTTTGAAAGCTTGTTAGCTCTTCCATTGCTGGCCTGCGACTGCACAGTCCCATGTGTGCCTATAGAGAACACAACTTGCTGAACAACAGGTACAGGTCAGTGCAACCTTGTTTTCCTAACCCTCCTTCCTGGCTTATTCATATAGAAAGTTCTTCTATAGGCCACATGCCTTACTGTCTTGTTAAAAAGAGGTAAGAACCCAACTCAATCTGTTTAAAAGAAAAAAAAAACATTTTGTACTTTAAAACTTAAAAACAAAAAGACTACTAAAAGGAGTGAAGGACTGCTGTTAAGCTATAGTTTACAAGGTGAAAACATCATGGAAACTGGTGTAGGTCAGGGGTGGCCAACGGTAGCTTTCCAGATGTTTTTTCCTACAACTCCCATCAGCCCCATCCATTGGCCATGCTGGCTGGGCCTGATGGGAGTTGTAGGCAAAAAACATCTGGAGAGCTACCGTTGGCCACCCCTGGTGTAGGTTAACATGAAGTCTTAGTAGAGAGTCTGTAAAAAGAAGAGACTTAAATTATTTTGTGCAATTTGAGAGTATTAGAATGTGGGATGGTTCCCTGCTACTTGGTCAAGGCAGATAGATAAGAAGCTGGAACTCCTTGGCCTTCCTCTTTTGGGGGCTTATAACCCAACAAGAGTCATGGAGGCAGATTAGATTGAAGGTGTCCAATTGGGACAGGGCCAGTATAGCCACACATGCTAGGCAGGTATGCTCCTCTCTAGTGCTAGGAATCTCTCCATTGTTGACTCTTTCTGCATATTTAAGTTTTCTTACTATCCCTTCTCATAGGTTTGCTTTATTCTTACAAGACTAAATGCTCTACCATCTGTAGAATTAATGGGACATTTTTCACGAATTCCCTTTTCAGACAGGCTTTGTGCCTGTGCATCTGGGGAGATTGAGACTCTGACATACCTTCTTTTGTTTTGCCCTCATTGGTTAGCATTTAGATCTTAGTGGATATATCCAATCTTAACCAAAATATCACCTTCCATTGGAGACATGGGTGACCTCCTACTTAATGGTGGATATCGACCCTGAAATTCCAGTAGCTGAATACTTGGCAGTTATAATAGCATTGAAATGTAAATAATTGCTATATAGGAGAAGTTTTATTTGGTTTCCTGGATTCACAACTGTTAAACTTTGATCCAAATTCCTTTTAAAATTCCACTTGGAACTCAACTTTTGGAATGTTTTATAGTTTTAAACTTTTGGAAATTTTATGTATAACTGATTGATGTGTATTTGTAATTTGCTTAAATACACTTGAGACTTTTGGTCATATAAGTGAAATAAATATACAGACTAGTAATACTTTATGCATTGACCCTTGATGAGGAAAGGGGAAGGCGTTCCAGACAATACTGTTCTGTGTTTTTTTTTTTTAAAGTTTCTCTTGCCGGAGTGTTAGCTGTGTTCTAATAGTGTTTAATAGTGTTCAATAGCATTAGCTGTGTTCTAATAGCTTAACGATTAGAGAGACTGCATCACTACCATCTTGTTCCAGCTACACTGGCTTCCAGGACCTCACCTCTTGCATCTGCAGCCAGAGACCTGGATGAATTTTAAAAGTTTGGGTTATCATCTTTGAGCAAATAGGAACTATTTAAATTAGACAACTATAATTCTGGCTCTGTAATAACTTAGAAAAAATTATGGTCAGATATTTTGGCTTGAATTTCTACAGCTAAAGAGTTTAAAAAAAAACACCCCTTAATTTGCAGGGGTTGATAGAATGGGTTTTTTAAAATTATGTCCCAGTGTCAAAAGCACTTATTTTCCAAACTGATAAAAGATGAGCAGTTAATTCCAAAATATGAAGGCAAATGGAGATCAGCATTAGGATATGAAGTTATAGAAGTGGTTTGGGAACATGCATTTTCAATAGGATCAAATTTTACTATATGTCTAAACTTCAGAGGGAACATATGTAGTTAACTCCTAGGTTAATTGTCAAAATTTATAATACTAGTTTGATTTTATGTTGATTCTGTAGTACTGATTCAGTTGATTTCATCACCATGTGGTGGATATGTTTTAGGGCCAAGAAGTATTGGAAGATTTCCGTATTAATAAGTGTTAATAATGGAAGAACAATAGAAAATACTCCAAAATGTATGCTACTAAATTATATTACGATGATACCAAAGAGACTACATGTGACTGCATTGAACTTGATTACAGCTGTGTGTTTAACCTTTGCACAACACTGGAAATCTAAAGTGATGCCAGATATGCTTGAATTATTAGATTAAAAAAAAAGATTTACCTCATTAAAACTTACCTTTCTCCAAAGAAATGGAAACTTCTTAACTCTATGATCTGAATGGGTGACAGCTGTTGAACATATTCAGTTGCATCTAACAAACATTATGTAACTAATATTAAATTCACTTTGTCTTTCTTTGTAAGCATATAATAAATAAATAGTGGTTAATTTTAAAAAACCCTCCAATTAATACAATATATGTATTCTAATATATTTAGGCTAAATAAAACAATTCATAAAGTAGCTCACTTCATAAAGTCATGCTTTGCCTTTGGAGCTAGGAAACTTCTTCAAATAATTCAGTAACTTGCTGTTAAATAGCCTATAAAAGACTGTGCACTGGTTCTGTAATCCCTGCTTCAGACAGCTAAATTTAGACTGGAAAAAATAAGGACAACAAAGTATTGATCCATGGTATGGTAAATGAAACAAAAAGAAAACAGTCATACCTTCTAAGATCCCTTTTGTGACTCAGGTATCAGGCATTTGTCGAACTCATTTGTTATGAGGGACGTATCTGACATAAATGAGACCTTATCAGGCCGGGCCATGTGTGTCATAAAATGTAATGCCAGGTAGTAGAAATATAAACTTTATAAAGGGCACAGACAAACACAATTGAATATATATATTTTTTAAAAAACTAAAAGATTAGCTCTTTTGCAATATTTTGTTTATTTAACAATCTCTGATAACTGACACCTGAATTACTCTGAATTATTGCATCAGAATCTGGAGACTGTCTGTGCTGTAGCAATCTTGAGTATGTTGTTCAGGTGTGTGTGTGTGTAAATTGCAAACCTGCTTTTTATTGACATTCATTACAGAAATCTTATGGTCAATGCTTTGCGACTAAGACCCAGGGGGAAACATTAAATGGCTAGGCACTGTGAGCTTTTGTACATAATTGCTTCATGTGCTGGTCAGTCAATGAAGAAAATAAAGGCTTTGTCTGTAGCTCTTGTGCAATTGAGCAAGCCCGGCAAAGCAAGCAATAATGCAGAAGGCAGCAAGAGAGAGAGAAGAAAGTAGACGACTGTGATTGCTCGCAAGCCTGATAAGAACCTTCCGGGGGCCTGATCCAGCCCCTGGGCCGCATGTTTGACATCCCTGCTGTAGTGCGTATTATTGCTTTCTTTGTACAAATCATCCACAATTATTTAAAAATGAACTAATAATATTTTTCCTCTTGCTCATCCAAAAAAGATATTTGTCTTTTTTTTATCTTTACCATAGAAGCTTTTGTTGATGGTGGGTGGATCTCTTAATCCAGAGAATTGTACGAGATTACATCCCTACAATTGCTCAACTGTAACATATAAAGTGGCACAGAGTTCTAGACTGAGGACCTTATATAAAGTCTTCCTGAATTGTGATAAAACAAGAGAGTCTTGCAGACTTCTAAAATCTAATACATTAATCCTGGCGTAAAATTTTGTGTTTTATGACTGGAACTCACTTCATCATACACATCTACATGTTAATGCAGCTGGTGTCTGCGCTTATTCAAAGAGAGAGAAAGTAATGTAAATGAGCCAAAAGGCCTTGCAATCCAAGTGGTCCAGATGTCTTGTGACTCCACCATTTACTTTTTCTCTCTACCTTTATGTGTGCATGTGCATATGTATAGGTAAATTTTAGCTGCCAACTACAAACACTGCATTTGATGAAAAGGACTTTGGTACGAAAGTTTATGAATCTGTTAGCCCTTAAATGCCATAAAATCTTCTTTGTTGCAGCACTCTTATATGGCTGTTTTTCTAATACTGTGATAGATATTTGAAGTCACTTGTGTGGATAGACAGAGCAGGTTGTATTAAAATATGAATAATCATTACAGATTAGGAAAATCATCATTGTAATATTTATATTGTGCATTGTTTTTTTCAGTTTACCTTCCCGCAACATTGTCTGTTTACATTGATCTGTATTGTTACGTAGGAAGTTCTTCAGCTAAGAATGCATTAAAACTGCTATATAATATATCATGTGACTAATAGGTTAAACTCATTTTGGATGGAAATAAAGTTTGATTTTTTAAAAATTATTATTTTTATCCATAGGGTTGGTTGATATGTGAAGAGCAGACATGCCAAAATCGTA